>NC_140585.1:932528515-935316015 GCF_964204655.1 Triturus cristatus
TATTATCTCAACATGGGTGCCTTAGTCACATCAGAGAGTCCTACCTAATCACATTTATTTCTCATGGTTGGGAACTATATTAGAATAGTCATTAAGGACTGGGGATTCCATTGGGGGTTATAGACTGAGAAACCATAGTCTATACACGTAGCACTTAGCCTTCAGAGGAAGAATAGGTATAAGGACCAATCTCTAAACAAGGATATTGAATTGTCAGGCTTTGGCAGGACAACGGACTTACTGCTTCCACCATACAAGACAAATTAAGAAATAAAAAATGTTTTTTAATATTTCATTGTTAGAAGTATTGTTTGGCAACAGAGCTTGTGACTATGGGTGATGCCAACATGGGGCTGACATCGAACATGACTACCTTGTTTTTCACTTTCAATACTTTAGAATAAACCCAATATAATTAAAATATATAGGTCATCAATGTAAACACTGACGCTCAGCACATCGAAGATGCCTCATGTCAGCATAAGCTATTCACAAAATGTCTATCGTTACACAACAGCATCTCTCACCTCCATACACACATACATCTCTTAAACTCCTCCATATGCAAATCAAGAGAAAACTCCACATCTGACTGCACATTAACAGACTTTGTCTCAGTCAAACTCGCATCACACAAGAAGCTTATGTTGTAAAAAACAGACACCACACCCAACCAACCTTCACAAGAATCGGATATACTTACTGTGATTTAAAAACGATGTGAATAACAATCAATAAATGCAGTGCCAGGGTGAATGGTACACTTTTCCCTAGAGGCAAAGCCTATATACCTTCAGTTTTACATCTTTCTGCTGAAGCTGGGAATCCTTATCCCGTATTAAAGTCTTCAAGTGAACCACCAGCTGCTCTGTCTGAGCCAGGCGCTCAAGTACATCCTCTGGTGCATCCTCCATGCTTCCTTGAACCGGCACTGAATCGTGCCCCTGAAAGAGAAAGCCGAAGTTAGTAGAAGCTTGGAAAGCTTTCAGCTCAGACTTCAAACTGAAACTACCATAACACCCAACCTTGAGGTCTCCCCGATTGTATCTGCGTAGTTGAGAACCGACTTACTAGAAGTCCACGATCACCATCAGAACTCTGTTTTATCGATCCCACAAGCTGCAATTCAATACGATAACTGTCAAACAGCTACACTTACTCCATCTTGTAGCTCAAACTAATACCTAGCTAATTACTGACCCACCAATACATGCAATTGTACCCCTGCAGCACTGACCTAGTACTCATTATTGCGAAACCAATCCATGAATGGCATCCCAAGTCTACTATCGTGGCTAAGTGCATAGACTGATAATTGCCATTATGTTACATGCAAGTATATTCCTGCTTTACCCTACTCCAACATCCCAAAGAAATTACTGCCCCAGCAATACATTCAGACCCCCTTTTGTGACCCCCTGCACAGCAATAAGACCCCCATAAGTTGGACTTACAGTGGCCGAAGCCTCTGGGTCCCCATCATCGCCATCCCCTGAGAGTTCATGAAGGACTGTGTTCGCTAGTCCTGACAGACGACTCAGCATCTCTAGAGCAAGACAGTAACACAGATGAATGTCACCTGCAGTATGATCAGGCTTGGGTGTCTAATTCGGCAATTATGAAACATTCAACAGATAACATAGCACATGAGGGACAATATGTCATGACAATTACATCACAGAGCAGACAGAGTGTAAAGGTTGTCTCATGACATAGCATTACCACAGATTCACTTGAGATCACTGAGCAGACACCATGCAAGGACTCAAATGAATCAGTGTAATGAGTGCGACATCAGAGTAGGCTACTGTTTTAAGAGAGTATATCACAAAACAAAGAGCAATTGTCGCCAGAGACGACACAGTAAGTAATGACTGCTGCAGAGAAGCAGAGCCAGTGCAAAACAATAGATCCTCAAAAAAAGTTGGAGCCACCTTTATGATCTAACCATAATTGTTACAGGTATACAATTCTGTAGCCCTGGTCTAGCATGTATGACTGCTTTCAGACCTCCGGTAGTAAATGATGAAAGAGAATAAGAGAAGAGGAAGACAAGAGGAGAAAGCAGAAAGAGTGGAGAATAAACACAGCGAATCAACAGGAGTTTAGAGAGAGAATTGAAAGAGGATGGAATTAAGAGATGTTAGAGAACAGAGGGAGAAAAGAGCAGCAGAAGAGGGGAGAAGTATGAGAAGAGAGAAGCAAGTATTGAGAGACAAGAGAAAGAAGAGCAGCATGACAGTAAAGAAAGAGAGGAAAGAGCTGAGGTGGCAGAGAAGTGAGAGAGAACAGTGAACTGGAAATGAATAGTGTAGTATGCACTCTGCCAGTGCATCCCTGGCCCTGTGGGGAAAGCACTCCTAATGGTTGCTCAATATAGTCCCTCAAGTGTGTGTCTCCATTCCACTTCAGGTTACTCAATAGTCTCTGGGCAGTCAACCAATAGTGTTCATTGGAATTCTCCTCTTTGCATGTGGCCTAGAATGAAGCTGTCCCTGAGGTTTCCTGCTCACAGAGACAAGTATAAGTCTAATACAAAAACTCTCTACATACCATGGTGTTTTGAGCGCAAACATAATTCCTGGATTGCAAGAATCATATATTTCATTCAGGTTGAACAAATGGCATGGAAACTCTAGTGAGATAAAGGGAGCTGGAAATAGGAACCACAGACCATGCAAGAGGGCGCCAGTTCTTCTTAGATTCTCAACCTACTCTTAGAGAAGATTGGGAGAGTGCCAGAGGGACACAGCTTACGACAATTCTTCTGATAAGTCAGATGATAGATTTTAATATCTGTGCTAAACTATGGTCCTGACAGAATTGGTACTATTCTCTTCTAGAAAGACGTGGATATTTGCATTGTGTTACAGCAGGCAATGCATCTCTCTAATGTTGAATCAACAACAGAAGCTCAAAAGCAGCTCTGAAAACCCCTCTGCAAGAAACTGAAGTAATAGTAAGGAAGGCCAGCTTTCACGGAATCAGTGCTGCTACAGGAGGCAACCTTAATAAGAGATTGAAAGGTTGAGTATTCAAAGGAGGATTCACCTTAAATGTCTTGAATCCTGGATCAATTAAGGACCAATCCTGGACCCAAAAATACTAAAGCCTGGACTAAAACACTAATTGACAGCGACTAGTTAGCACATAATACCAAGCTGGGTCTCATGGTGCTGTCCTTGAAAATTGAGTAGCCCAAAAGATAGGCTTTCATCCTATTCTTGAACATCATCAGCGTGAGGGAGACCCTGATGTCTACTACAAACAATTTCCAGAGTTTAAAGACCCGAACTGAAAAGCAAGGACCTCCACGAGAACTAAGATGGTTTCTGAGAACTGACAACAAGGCTGAGTTCCTGCTGCCTATATTGCAGCATGGTAAGTACGAGAAATGAGGATAGTTCAGCTCCAGCTGAAGAAGGGCCTTTTGGGCACGACAATGGAAGTTAAATTGATTGTTGTCTAGCACCAGCAGCTAATGCAGTGCGTTATAGGTATCTTATTTGTGGTTACGTTTTCCAAGACCTGAGATAGCTCCAAGATCCACATTTTGCGCTCTTTCAGCCTGTTAAATTAGGGTCTTACAAAGGACTGAATAGTCCTTTCTGGAGCTTTTTGCTACTCCAACCACTAAGAATTAATTTATTGATATGGCAGGAAGCGAAAAGAGCAATGGGCTGGAAGGATCAAGTGATGATGGAGACCCCGCTTTAGGGCACGGCACTGCTAGTATGCTGGAAAGGTGAAGAGGGTCATTGGAAATGGGATATGTGGGGCATATCAGAAGTGGGAGACATTTTGAAGGTGGGGGACATGATTCAATTCCCTGAACTCCAGGCACAATCTGTACAATGAAGTAAATGGGAAAACGATTTGGGGAGACTGGGGGGGGGGCCTCGAGCAGATGCAGGTTGAAAGCAACCGGGAACAGAAGCAGCAAGTTGCAACGTGGAGGTGGTGGCTGTGGAGTTGTGGGCTCTGCTAGATGGCGGATGGGTTTCCAAGCTGTACTGTAATTGCTTTATTGTTTTACGTTATTATGAAACTCAATAAAAAGATTTCTTTAAAAAAATAATCAATTGATTTCACACAGCTGCAAGAGGACAGGTTTTGGCTTCCTAAACTGACAATAGCAATCTTCAATCACTGAACTTACCTCAGTATCAAAAAGAAAATCTTGTTTTTTAACTTTATATATAGGATGCTGTTTCAGATTGAAAATGTGTGTGTGAAATAGGTACTATTGAGGATCTGCCTTAGAGGCCAAGGATGATAATCTCCATCTCTGAGCTATTCAATCGGAGACAATGAGTAGTTTTGTACTCCAGAATCGAGGTTTTGTGCAAAATGAGATGTGAACCACTGATCCACTGATTTACAATGGTTAAAAGTATCAAAAGTGACTGAAAGATTGAATAGCACAAGCAAAGTGGCTTGCCCCTCATTCACAGTATAGGGCATTCTGTCCCAGAATCCTAGCAAGCAGCCTCGGTCCCATGCTGTAATCTAAACGCTGGGACCGACACAATATTTGCTAGGAGCCAAGGAATTATTAAAGTTGTAGACAACAGGTCATTTTAATTAGTTTAGCTCCTATGGCGAGGTTGGTCATAGGTTACCAGTTTAATAATTCACAAATTGAAAGGCTGGATTTTTTATTTGAACCCAAACCTGCTTTCCAAATCCTAGGCACACGAGTTTCACTAATGGAAAGTCAGATTAGGAGACATATCGGGTGGTACAAGCAGAGAGGACTGATGTTTAAGTAACAAAAAGGGGACAGGTCACTCAAGGATCCACTAGGTTTACGTTTATTCAGCAGATATGAAAAAAAATGCAAAATGAGATAATATTGAGATCGAACAGGATGGTTTGTTACTGGTCAAGGTCGGTACATTGTGAGAAGACGGCTGTTTGTCCATCCAGACCACAGAACATTCTTTTTTATTTTACCAACAAAAAAATTCCATACATCATTGCACAGGTGTTTGAAAGCATGGCACAAGAGTATGAACATAAAATATGGGGGACAGCAGACGAGCTTAAAGAAGATGGGAGCTTCTACCAAGGCCTTACTAATGTCATGATCCAAATATGACTGGAAGATTAAAACGTTTTTTAAGTTTTAAGTTCATAGCGCTTGCAACAATCATGGAGCACATACTGCATTCTACATTTACTTGAAGAGGTTTTGAGACAGCTTCCTTCAGTCACTGGCTTTTTCTGCTCTGAAACCTTCAGCTATTAGTTTGAGGCATGCCAATCACATGCTTAATCAGCCCACAGGACTATTTAATTGCATCATTTTTTCTATTCGCTATTTGGGTGTGTCCTTCAGCCTATAATGGAATGCACAAGTAACTATTTAACATTCAGAACAGCCTGGGAGCACCTTGGAGTGAGCATTGACAACACCATCAGGAAAACAGATGCTACAGAAAAAAAAGGTTGCTTTATTTTTTGTAGCATCCATTTTTCAGTTGCATTTTTCAGTGCTCGCTCCACAAGCAAGCAGTGCAGCAGCATTGAGAAGTGAACTCAAACAAAAGCATCTGAAAAACTGATGGTGTAAAAAAAGAAAGCCCCCCTTTTTTAGTATTCATTTTTTCAGAGGCTTCTGTCTGCTCTCGGTCCCAGGTAAACAAATATGCAAACCAATGTTTTTCCTAAAACAAATATTAAAATATTCTGAAAGCGTGCTTGTAGTTATACATTTTAGTTTATATTTACCTAAACTGTCTACCAGTTGAAATTTTCATTATAAACGGTTGGCTTTGTATTACATTTATCCTTTAACTCTCCATTGTTCTAATGGAAATCTCAGACTCAAAGAGGGCACTCTTTTTGGAAACTTGGTTTAAAAAAAGAATATTTATGGTAACTCTGGAATGTTGTGTCTGTTAACAACTGTAACAACTGGTTTCTTGTTCTCCTACCACTTCTACTGTCCACGACCTCCTGTTGCCACTTTACTCCACACTGATATTTTACGTCAGAGGTAGGTGTCTGCAGAAAAGAATAGCAAATTGGAGACAAAACACTAAGGCATGAAAATCTTCAGGCGACAGAATGGTGGGTATCCAGTTCAGAGATGCAAGAAAGAAGGATGTCAATTTACAGAAGAAGATCTAAGAGGAAACAAGGAGGTCAAATGAATAATAGGTACAAACAGCACTGAAATGTAACGGAACTGAAGACACCCACAGGACTGAATCACAAAAACAGAACAAGGATTGACGAAGTATATAGGTCTCGCTTTTGGGACCTAATGGCTTTGCCAATGATGCTGTGATCTGTGCAACATTACTAAAGAATAGAAAAAATGCCTTTAGTGCTTGGCCACTTGTGTCCGACCCTACAAAAAGACAAAAATTGCCTTTTTTCTGTTTCAATACCGATTTGGGTTGGCTCATTAATTAAAAAGAAGAAAACATGCAAAAGTGGCCTCTTAAAGTGGGTGCGGCGGGGGGGGGGGAGACATGGGGTCAGAAGCAACACAAAGGGTACCGGGATGGAGAAAAAGCAACAGGTGAGAGAACAATGTGGAGTGGGTGGGGGGAGAAGCACCCGTGTGTGAGAGGAGGGCCCAGGTGGGGATAAGCAACATGGATGACTGAGTTGGGGAGGAGAAGCAAGGGGTGGGAGCAACATGCATCGGATGGGGGGAGAAGCGCACTTGAAAGAAAGCAACAAGGGAAGTACAAGACGGCGAGTGCACCATGGAGGGTAGTGGGAAGAAGCACACAGACCATAGACAACAACATGGAGTGAAGGGGGAGAGAAGTACAGTAGGGAGACATCTGGAAAACATGCACTTCCATGGAGCGTGTAAAAGAAAAGCAAAATGTAGTGCTTGAAGCAGCAAAAGCATAGAAACAATCAAAATTAATGGTAAAGAGGCAATGCTCAATAGGCAAGACAAACACAAGATTGACATGCTGAGACACGAATAAGAAGAAGGTAAATGAGTGATAGGAAAGCCAACCAATAGTAAGCAATGGGCGGCCTCCAAGTCCCTCTATGTTCTTGTAAGACCACAATATGTCTCACAACAGACAGCACATGCACTGTCTAGTAGGCGACAGTTAAAAAGAGGGCAAAAATAGCAGCAAGGGGCCAATGAACTTGTTGAAAAATAGTACTTCACCTGCCTTGGCACCAAAAGCTCTGATCTCTAAATGTTCTTTTATAGGAAAAAGATGGAACCAGGAAATGGTGCAAATGTGGTGGATTGGAAAGAGATAGTACTGTGGTGCTAAAGCAGTCTTCTTAGGTTAGAAACTCTGTTGAAAACGAAATCCTGGTCTGAGGTAAGAAAGGGAACACCAAACAGGCCAAACATAAACAGATGCTCTTCTGATTCTGGTGCTGTCCATCGACCACCATGCTGTCTAGAGAATGGCATCATTACCACACCCCCAAGAGCAGACAGAACCAAAGAGGCAGGCGCAAGCCACATCTCAAAAGAGGGAAGACTGCGCCCAGGACCAATCACAAAGGATAACTACGGAAGGCAGTGCACGTCCATGGAAGAGAGGACTGTAAATACTTGGTGTCTTTAGCACGTTGTGTGACCACAGGGAAGGAACAGCTGCAACTGTCCTACCTTTTTTTCCCTCTTCTCTCTCTCTGTGAGCAACTCTTTCCTCATCTTGTAGTGGCGGTCACAGTCCTCTCTGACCCAAGAACCCAGGGGTTCTGATACGGAAATCGGTGTTAAGAAACATGAAACATGGTAATGATTTTCATATCACACAGAGAATGTGCATTATCTGTCACATCCCAGAGCAGAGACATTCTTGACTGACTGCCCTACCAGAAAATGGGAACTCTGTGATACCTTCCATGCCAGAACCACATAATGGGTAATAGCAGTCAAATCGCAGAGTGGACATCCTGTTAAATAACTTGCAACAAATAACTGCCTATTAATGTGGACAAACCAAAGACCCTTTGTCTCTAATTTGCCAATTTCTTCTCAACTTAAAATGCATACAGAAAAAGTGGAGTGAGGTGAGAGTGGTGGGGGAAGATTATATAGGGAGGGATGGGTAAAAATTGAAGGAGCAAATTATAGGCACACAACAGACAACGGGGAATCAGAGGGGCACAGGCACTTAATAGGCCACCAGCAGTCAAAGAGAAGGAGGCTGTCACAGTGTGTAAGCATTGGATTGCACAGGGTATGAAAGTATTAACCTTCCAAACTGACATTTTGGGAGTTTACTGACATTATGAACATTTCTTTATTGATTAGTATTTTCAATCAAAGCACTGGAAATGAAATTGCAGGACAAAATAAATCAGTGCGAAGAATATGTTAATCCAGTGATGATACATACGGCATGTGAAAAGGAAGGTCTTCCTAATATTTTGAAGGTAAGAGAAAGAATTAACTAAAATGAGAAGGAGCACTTAGGAAATGAGGGACAGGTAAAATAGGTAGTACAGAAGAACAAAGGTATAGAGGAGTATGAAGAAATATCCGGGAGTAAAGATAAATTAGAACTAATAATTGAACACTTTTAAAAATCAAACAAAATGAAACTTAAAGGGAAGAAGGGTGTCCGCCAGTGAAGTTGGGATAAGCCATAGAGAGGTATGAGAATAGTATTGAATGGGTAATTACAATTGAACTAAATAATCTGGAATCACCTGGAACAGGACTTTATTTAGGGAGAGTACTTTATTTAGGGAGACCAACATACAGAGAATAATAATATGTATGAAACAGAGGTACACAACTGAAGCAGCAGTTTCAGATTAAAAAAAGGAATGAGTGGTCTAATTTTACGAATACTGTACAGATTAAAGCAACACATATTAGAAGAGATCCAGTTGGAGAGATTTAGTAAAAAATTAACACAAAGTCAACACAGCAGGACAAATTTAGTAAAACAATTAATACTAAGTCAACACGTTTAGCTTAAAAAATGAAGGACAATCAACAGTCAGAAAAGGAAGAACCTCTTTTTTAGGTCTCGCCTGAGCCAGCGCATGCGCTGACTGGCGAGACATTTAGTAAGCGTGTTTTCGAAGTGCTATCCACAGGCTTTTTCCGGCCACCAGCTTGCTATTACGCGCACAAGCGCGCGCGCCTCGCTCTGCCTCTCCAACGCTGTGCGCGCGTCCCTCGCGGGCTTAGCACAGAGCGCTTCATCGAGATGACTTTCGCTTTCACGGCCGTGCGGCGTTACTTTTACGGCCACGCGGCCAATGCTTGTTGGGGTAATGCTCTCGTTTCTTGAAACTATTTCCTGCATCCCCGCGGCCAATGTTTGTTGGGGTAATGCTCTCGTTTCTTGAACCGATTTCCCGCATCTTTGTTGTTGAAACGTACGGTGCGCCGATGCCCTGTTGATGTGCTTCGTCAAAATGTAAATGCCTAGAGAATTTTGAGATTCTTATTTCTACCAATTTTTAAGGCAAGGAATTCTGTGTTCTTGCTGCGTTGCCGTCACCACCCACTCAGAAGGAAGGTAGTCCTGCACCTGGCAAAGACTCTACCCAGCATACAGTTTGTTTACAGCACAGGTTACCAAGCATAATCTAAAACAAGAGCGCGTTCTGGCACACCTTTTGTTTTTAGTCTACATGCATCAGGTTGAGTTAAGTGGTTGACAAAATAAATAAATTTTTCCACCCAACCTTGCTCATCCCATGTGCCTTTTTCGCAGTGTGCAAATTAACCTAAAATTTGTACACAACACAAATTAGGCTACAGAGATGTGTGAAGGCATTGGACAATTTTAGTTGGAAAACAAACTTGTCGTGAATTTCTTTGAGACTAAGGTGCTGGAAGAATACTTTTGTGTAGCTGTTTTGATGCTGATGTGTTCATGGTTTGTTCCTGGAGGGGTACGCAACACATCCTATGCCTGGAAGGATTGTCACAAACGGCCTTAGCTGACCCAGCAGCGTCTGACACATTCATTGCTCCTTTTGTGCCGCCTTTATGCTATCATGAGTAAAATAACGTATTACCTGCTTTTAATGCAGATTGTGTGATTACAGTCGGTAAAGTGTTCGCTTGATCCCTCCCTGCCCTGCACTTAAAGATGAACGAAGACTGTGGTTAAAGCCAGCTTTTAGGGCACATAATTTGAGGACTTGTTTTAAAGCCTTCGTGGTCAGCACTTACATCTAACTTGGAAAATGGTTGCCGTAATTAATTTACTGGGAGCAAAGACTTTGTGACTTATGATGTTTGCCTTCTGTTCGTATTTAATAATTGTTTTTAGTTTCTGCATAAAAGGGGCCAACTAGCTAGGCTTTAATTACAAAATAATATTTCTAAGCAAGATTATCGAAATTTAACTTTGACAATTGTGATCTTAAATATAGTTAATCACATTAGGTCTCGTTTGCCAGTAATTCTTGGATTTCACATTACTTATTTATATTTTCAAGGGATGGATATTTGGTTTGTGATATGGTATTTTGAGATCGTTTGATTAACCATCAATGAAGATTCACTTGACACTTCATTATAGAGACCTAATGGCACTATTTCTGTAGACGTCACAGGCTTGTGAAGATTCTAAACGTATTATATTATGAACCATGAACCCAGCAGTGTATCTCTATAAAGCATCTGCTATGTAAGTTTATACGTTTTGACTGGCATGTTATGGGATTGCATGGTTTTGTATGGTGTACCGGCGGGAAACCTGCTGACTGTTGAGCATCAATAATTATAGGTTTTTGCTCTGTTCCCTGTTTCTCATCCTGAGGTTGGAAGAAAGGGGCCCTTTGTTTTCATACCCAGTTGTAATTAGGCTTTGTGGTGCTGATAACCAAGTATGCTTTACTTAATCTATATTATAGCTACTTTCCTTCGTTCACCATCTACGCTCAGCTCTGTATGTCCCAGCCTGTTCTCTACATGCTTCATGTGGAGGAGTGTCCATCTCTGTCAGCTGCCAAGCACCTCCACAGACACCCTTCTGTAAATCAGGCCCCTCCTTTCATTTGCAGATTCTACCATCTATGTAGGATCTGCTAGTGGAGGACTGGCCAATAAAAGGGGGGAAAACAAGCATGGGCATAGCCAATAGGTCTCCCCTTTGGGACCTTATAAGTGTTTCGTTATGCAGCACAATATCCTTGGTGCAACAACATCAAGTGTTGCATGGGTAAACACTTATAAGGTCCCAAAAGTGAGACCTATTGGCTATGCCAATGCTTGTTTATATTTAACTTTGAAAATGTTAGAAGTCATCCACGTTGTAATAGCAGAGAGAGAAGCGGACACTTGTGCATGAAAAGACGCATCGAAAGAAAAAAAAGTAAAACATGTGGCAATCAGCGCCATGAAAAAGTACAGCAAAACCAAAAGAAGACGAAACAGAGGACAGTGGAGCCGAAAAAGAGGAAAGATAAAGGTATTGGCAAAGCCAATAGGGCTTGCCTTTGTGACCTATTGGCTTTGCCAATATTTTTAGCAATGCTGCACAACATCTGCAATGCTGTGTAGTGTGGCATGAGTTTTAACAGAGATATTTGATGTGCCCACCTATGTCATTTTGTAGATACACACACCACGCATTCGCAAGCCTTCAAAATGATGCGGTGCATTTTTTTTCTTTTGACTTGTATTGGTAACTAAAAAGAGAACAACATGCCAAAACTTGCTTTTTTTAAGGGTTTTTGTTATGTTTTTTAAAGCGGACAGGCGGGTGAGGAGAAGCAACACTGGGAGTTTTAGGGGAACTGCAAAGTGATGTAAGGGGAGGTAGAGGTGAATGGCAACATAACATAAAAGGAATTTGGGGGAAATGACAATGCAACACAGGGGTGGGTGGAGGAACAGCATGGAGGCGAGGGTGGGTGTTGAACGGCAAAGCAACACTGTGCGAAACAACAAAGGGGTTGGAGGACAACAATGGAGGGAGGAACACCAGCACACAACAGCAAGATGGAGGGGGCAGGGTGAAGCAGTCAAGCGACAGAGCAACATGGAGTGCAGCAGAAGAAAAGTATATGAGGGAGACGGCTTAAACGGGCATGCACTCTCATGGAGAGCTTCACACAAAAGAAAAAAATACTTCTTGAAAAGCAGGCAGAGGTAGAAGCCATGCCAGCTAATAAATTAGAGTTTTAAAGAGTCAATGTTCCATAGGAGGGACAGCACAAGATTGACAAGCTGGAACACGAATAAGAAGCAAGCAAATGGGAGTGACAAGGAAAGCCAACCAATGGTAAGCAAAGGGCGGGCTCCGAGCCCCTCTGAGTTCATGGTTAGTCACAATATGCCTTGCAACAGTCAGCACAACAACTGTTTAGTAGGCTCAACCTAACAATGACCTGTAATAAGCACAGGCTTACATGCAGAGATTAAATCTTTCCATAAGACAGAAAAAGTGCAGTTGAAAAGATAGGCCTAACACCAGTCCCACGCACAACTTTAATTATCCAAAGAAGATGGAGACTGAGACCTCATTTCAGTAGCTTCAAATAAATCATAGATATGAACATAGGAAAATTAGAAATAAAGAGAGAGGAGAAACATCCACACAGTGAACTGGACAGAAAACAGATTGCAGCAGGAAGCCAACATAGTAAGCGTAAAAAAAAAGAAATAAGCCAAAATGAGGAACATCTTCAAATATTTAGGCAGGTATGTCAGATGTAAAATAGTGCAATAGTTAGAAAGATCAAGAAAGTTTAGAGAAGTGGTCAATAGGCCCATAGCACCATGTCAACCATGATGCCATGGTTCACAGACTTTACTGTGTCCTGAAAGTGATAGATATTTGATATTTCATTCTAACATAAAGGCATCACTGTCAAGGCACATCGAGAATAAATTACAATGCACAGGAGCAAAGCGGTTAGATTCACTCACCTGGCTCCGCTAGAAAGATAGTTTACACAGCCTTATGAGGGATGAAGCAGCGATGTACCAAAAACTTTCCCAGAAAATGGTGCGTGCCTCAACCTGCAGACACGTGCCATGGGGCATGCATCAACTCCCTGCTGCGCTAACGAGATAAGAGAAACTGCTCCTGGCAAAAAAAATATAAAATGATACAATTTTGAGTAAGAAACTAACACTGTTTCACTGCCAACAATAATACCAGCATTTGTAAAGCGCACAGCTACCTCCGGAAAGGTTGTCCCGGCGCTAGGGGCCGTCGGGACGATTAAGCGAGCTATTGCGCAGAGTCACATGGTGCTGGGCTAAACAATCCCGGTGCCGGGGATCGAACCGTGAACCCCGGAGTCCGGAGTCAGGCACCCTGGCC
Organism: Triturus cristatus; assembly: GCF_964204655.1. Taxonomy (NCBI): domain Eukaryota; kingdom Metazoa; phylum Chordata; class Amphibia; order Caudata; family Salamandridae; genus Triturus; species Triturus cristatus. The sequence goes on from NC_140585.1 coordinate 932,541,766, forward strand.
GCTGCGCCACACCTCTTCCACAACATCACAACCACCCCTTCTAAAAGGTGGACACTGACACTATGTCATTGACATTACGCCTCAGAGCCAAACATAAGAAAAATCTTAATACCACACCCCTAAGACGAAAACACAGACATCTGAGGGAAGGCGACATTGCGTCTTTGAACGAATACCCTGACTGTCTCAATGCTGATGAGTCAAACTTCAAATACAGGTACACTGTAGTCGTCTCACTCCTGATGATGTCACAATACACAGCCACACTTAATTACAAATGTCTCACTGATGATTATATTACATCTCAGAGCAGAGATGGGTTCATGCCGATAAAAATCCCACCCCTGAGCTAGACAAACATGCAACACCACAGTGCTGTCAAAACTCACAGCCAAAACACTAAATACTAGCACAGCTAGTTGCTGATGACATAACATCACAGAATTCACTGACCGCCTCAAATCATATGACATCAAGTGCTAGAGCAATACACACAGGCAGTATCACTAATCATAACATCACATATCCAATCGAAAACACACATCACTTGACTAAATTTATTTCATCCCAAAACCTCCAAGAGTCTAAAAAAATGTGCATAAGAACCTGATCTTAAAGCATATCTTATTTGCAATTCCTTGATTCTACATACTTTTTTAGACCACCACTGCTGAAAAGTCGGGATTGCTTCCGACCACCAGTTTTGCAGAACAATTGATCTAGCAATCATAACAAGAATATATATCCTTTTTCTTCGCAAGAGGCCCATGTTTATAACAGAGGAATACACCATAATCGCAGTCTGAGCATCAATAGACTGGGTCAACTCTAAAGTATGAGAGCAGTATTGTTTGATCTCTGAGCAGTTTAATCTTATTCTTGGACAACACCAAATTATATGAGTCCATAAACCCACCCCCTCCTTCATAAACTTAAAACATTTAAATGAAATATGGGGTTTTATTCTATGTAGCAAAGCAGGAGTTCTAATAAAGCAGCCACAATTGCGTCTGCCTAAATTCTTCCCCTTTCATCAAAGTAAAATTAAATTCATTAATCTCATTCCAGGTGTCAGGTGAGGCATGAATATCTTCTTTGGAGCGCCACTTATCCGAAACTTTCTCATACACTGTTTTACTTTTATTTTGTCTAAGAATTGTAGCCCATCCACTATGGATCTGCACGTTCTGGATACAACCAAATCCTCAACCAATTCCAAACTTGCCTGAATTCTGCTTACATTTAGTTCCATTTAACAAACCAAAACTTTTAAAGAAGGACCATCGGAGTATATTTTTTTAAGACCTAATCCTGGGTTCAATATGACTCCAGACCTTCCACGATTCCCCATTTATAAAATCTGATACTGAGCTAAAACCGTTACATTACCATTTTGAAATGACATTCTTTTCCAAAAGGGAATCTCCCCCCATGTAGACATCCGCCAATTGAGTGACACTGTTAATCATTGGAATTCCAAAATATTTAAATAACTGTTCCTTGCGTTTTATATACCATAGTAAGGTCTAATAACTGACTTTTTTAGGAGCTCTGGTGAGGCGAAGAAAATATGTAATATAGCACTCCTGAGAAAATTATTGAAAAAATAAAATGATCAAACCCATGCCAAATTGGGGATTTGAATAATCTAAAAGTGCTGTGTTCAAAATTTGCAAAATAATAAATTCTCAAAATAGGAAGAGCTAGTACTCCCTCTTTCAATGGCCGATATTAAGTTTCTCGTGCTAAGCAAAGTGATTTATTTGCCCAGAAAAAAATTGTGAACATGCCCTCCATTTCCTTAAAAACTTAATCTGAAGGACCAATAGATTAGCAGCAAACAAAATATTATACAGTGGCAAGACTGACGTCTGGATAAAGGGAATACGACACATTATAGAGAGAGGCAGCTTGTTCCACTTAGAAAATAATGCCTTAACCTCATTAATTAGGGGGACAATTTTAATAAGTTATTAATATTCTCCGCAAAATATATCCCCAGATATCGCTTAGGTTTGGAATTGATTAATGGATGCCATTCAGATAGTAAAGTGTCATGAGCGCAGTTACATAATAAAATCTCAGTTTTCAATTTATTAATCTTATACCCTCCCAAGTCTTGATATGTTTAATAAATTGAGAAAATCCTCTTCTGATTTTCAATATACGGTATCAAAAATAGCCCAATGTTATCCGCATATAATTTAATAGGAGTCATACCGCTTACAGGTGGTTCTATATTTGGTGTTGTGCGGATGGCAATAGCTAATGGTTCTATAAAAAGAGCTAAGAGTATAGGTGACAGGGGGCAACCCTGTCTTGACCCCTAGCCACCTCACAGGTCCTGATATTTCTATAATTTATAATTACTTGGGTTTTAGCCCCTTTAAAGAGACTAACTGATTAACTGAACCAATCTGATGGGGAATCCAAACTTCCTAAGAATGATGAAAAGGCTCTCCCTATACACCAAATGAAAGGCCTTTTCAGCGTCTAAAAGCATCACAAAAGCAGGGAGTCTTTTCTGTGCAAAATAGTCTAGGGCTTCTGCTAAATAGTTTGTATTAGAAAATAACTGTCTCCTATGGTGAGAAGGCATGTTTCTTCTTTAGTTCTTTACTATCTGTTTCACAGCACAGGAGCCCCCCACCCCTTCCTACCACCACCGACTGTTAGAGGGCACTGGACCCCAGATATGGCAGTCCTACTATGAAAAAGAACATAGGGTACATTTTCCTTGCTGGCACTAGGGCCCAGGTCACTATTGTAGCAAATAGAACAGGGCTCAAGCAACAGGGGAGGGGGGTTAAATGTTCTTTTTAGGTCTCGCCTGAGCCAGCGCATGCGCTGCTCTGCGAGACATTTAGTAGGTGGGTTTTGAAAGTGCTACCCACATTTTTGTGCTGGGTACAAGCTTGAGTGCAAGATGGTGTGCACGCACACAGCTGCTCCCCGCATTCCCCCCTCCCTTCTCGCCCAGCCATCTGCCTTTCCTGCGCCAGCCTTCAGCACCATCTCCGCCCCTCCCCCCGCTGCTGCGCGAGCATCCCTAGCGTGCTTTAGCGCGTCATCGCGATCACTTTCGCTTTCAGAGTGATCGCGATCACTTTCGCTTTTACGACCGTGCGCCGTTACTTTTACTGCCGCGCGGCCAATGCTTGTTTGCACTCTTGCACCCTTTTCTCTGTCTCTTTATTTCCTCTGTTTGTTTTCTGTTGTTTTGCCATTTCCTTGTCTCTCTTTGCCTCTCATTCTTGCTCCAATTCGCTGTAACCCTTTTTTTGCTCTCCTGCTTTTTTTTTGTTGCTGTTTCTGCTTCCGCATATTCTCTCATCTCTTTCTCACTTTTACCTCTTTTAGTTATGCATCCTGTTTCCTCTTTCACTCTCACTCTTGCTTGCCTCAGTCTTGTTTTGCCTGTTCCCCCATTCCACTCTTTTTTCCCTCACATTCTCCTACATCCAATTCCCTCCTCCCGTACCTGCCTAATTCCCGCCTCCCGTACCTGCCTGATTCTCCTGCCCCCAAATCTCAAGCTGACCAGTCCAGACCACCGTATCTCCTCCCTCATCCTCCAGATCTTTAAGGTGGCTGCACCGCAGACACCTAGCTGGCGTGCCAAACCCGCCCTCTCAGCAAATGCGTGCCTCTCCCTCAAAGCAGACGCCTCTCCCCTCACTGTGCCAGGGCCTCCTCCACCCGGATGTTTGGAGCCTTGACCTGCTCCCCCTGCCTCTTCTCCTGCAGCTCGCCCTCATTTCCCCTAAGCGCACTACCAGTGCATGGAACCCTGCCCCCTCACCACCCACCCCAGTCCCATCTCCCTCAGCCTCGGCCGCTCGCTCCTCATCATGAGGAGGCAATCACGTGCCACGCTCCAGTGATGTGTAAAAGAACATTTATTAGGACAGGAAGGCAAGCATTTAAACCGCTTCAATGTTTATGATAACATCAAAACTTCTTAAACATGATCCCTTTCTCCACCCCTGCATTCTCACGCCATCTTGCTGCACTCATTCTTTTCACCTTTCTCCCAATAACCTCCTTCGATTCCCAGACTCTTTCTCACTTCTTTTTCTCAATCATCCTCCAATGAAGCCTTCTTCGCCTGTGCTTCCTACTTCCCCCGAAAGTGGCAGATCCGCCCACATCTTACTCTTCACCCCTCCAACTACCTCCACCCAGAACAAGCATTGGCATAGCCAATAGGTCTCGCCTTTGGGACCTTATAAGTATTTAGTTATGCAGCACAATATCCTTGGTGCAACAACACCAACTGTTGCATGGCTAAACACTCATAAGATCCCAAAAGCGAGACCTATTGGCTATGCCAATGCTTGTTGTTGTTGTTACGTTTTTTGGTTTTTCTACACAAAGCAGCAGAAAACCTGCTTTGGGCATCTGGCCTAGAAATAATGGTCCTGTTGAGTGGGCTTAGTAGATAGCCTGCTTCGCAGAGCAGTAGGTATCATGGGTGCTGCAGTTGCAGGGTATACTTGCTGTGCCAGTGTTTCTTTGAGCCTTGGAGCAATTGCCCAAGGGAGGAGACACCTTGATTTTGGCATCAGAGGGATGATGGAAGGGAGAGGGATGATGCAAGATAGGAGCTGAGGTTGTTAACAAACATCAGAGGTGACAGCAATGCGGTACCTATCATTAGTGAAAATGGTGTAGTGACTCTTTTACCCAGGGGCCTACTGCATCACAATTATGAATGTTTTACAATACAAATTGTGCATGGGGGCTCATTTTTTTCCTTGCTAGCATTAGGGCAGATTGCGCCCTTGGTGGAAAAAAGGGGTAGTAGCTCATTTTCTTTCAGAAAGAGACCAGACTTGTTTCAATATTGAATTCATGGTCAGACATGGTGAGAAAGGAGTGAAAGAAGAGTAGATAACCTGAGTCTCAAGGCTACAGCCATCATTACTGCAGCAGACAGAGTGTATTGGGGCCCATAGCATCCTAAATATGGGCAGTAGTGTTTTGGTTAATCCTGTCCTTGTTTGATGTTGTGGATTACGTAACCCCAGGAGCAGTTATATCAGTTTACCGGCCCACCAGAGATAACAAGCAGCATGTCATTGTCCTTCAGTCACACTGTGACTCACTGTTCGCAGCTGCTTGTAATCACATGCTTGATCGCTCACACACCATCATACCTCAATTATACACTCACCCAGCTCAAACCCACCCAGCTCACACCCAGTCACTCCGTCTCCCTTCAGACTCACATGTAACCACTCGCAGACTCCTTGTGACATCATCTTACCCAACAATTTACTCTCTCACCCACACTCCACCACACTGACTCTCTAGAACATCCTCTTATTCGCTTGGAAACACCTAGGCACTCCGACTCGTTCACACTCACACATTTAGCCACTCGCACACTCCCTCCGACCTTCTCTTTCTCCCACTCACTCACTGACTGGGTTTCACTCCCAGGCTCCCTCGGAGTCTTTCTCTATCACTGACAGGGTCTCACTCGCGCACTCCCTTAGTCTTTTTCCCGTTGGCTCACTGGCCGGTTCTCGCTCAAACACTCCCACAGAGGTTCAGGTCTCCTCTTTCGCGATGCAATGACTGGGTCTCACTCGCCCAATCCCTCACTCGGCTTGTTGTTTTATAAATAGAACGAAAACAGGGTTGTCTACATGTGTGCACGATGCAGTGTCTTTAACATTCTTGTAATTAAGTTTACTATTATTCCTGGGCTCATATTGCAGTCTGTGCTACATTATAAGCCTGTGACGCTGAACACAGACTGATACTACTTTTCATATCATGGAGCCTCTGGTCTTAAAAACACCTATGTATTTCAAGAGGCCACGTGTCATAAGACAGATACAGAACAAAAACCAGGTAATATTATAGATACACACCAGGACAGCTATAACATGATAACAAATTTTCCAAATACACGACCTGTCTTAAGCTCTGATTTAACCATCGATCGCTGTGTTAGTACTGTTCTGCCAGAAAACAGAAGAGAGTTTTGCTGCCAACATGCGGTCATGCATTCACCTGTCTATAGCTGTTACTGCTTGTCATTACATTAGGTAGTGTGTGAACTATTCTTGTGAAAGCACTGCCCTGCAGGAGGTGTGACTGTGCAGGACAGCTTGCTTCGGAGGCACTGCACACTGACATCAAGGCAATGAGCACCCCTTGAAGGAGAACGTATGATTCATTTTGACCAACACTCTCCTGCCTAAACATATTCATCAGAGGCAAAGAAGAAATAAGACCTCTGATTTGTGAAGAGAATCTTTGCAGATGGGAGCTGTGGCGTAGAGCACAAAACTCCACTGCCAAATGTTATAGTAGGGATGGGCACAAAAGAATTTACTGCTTAATTTTGTATTACCTTCTGATTGAAAAAAAAGCCTTTGGGGAAAAACAATGGAGATATGTTTTTATAAGATGTGTAGATAACTTGAAGTGCCACCACTGAGAGTTCTGGAGCAAAGGCTGAAGGCAGGGAAAATGTCTCATAGTGCCTGTCCGTGGGTCAAAAAAGGTATTCAGAATACTTGGTCATCCAATCTTTGGCCTTTCTGCTGACCAAATAGAGCAATGGTCACCTATTCCAGTTGCAATTGTGATTCTCTTCAAATGTGTGCGAAGAAGGTACACAGTGTCCAAAATATTGATGAGAAGGCAAAAGTAAACAAAAATACAGTGGTTACAGGTGAGTTGCTGCATTGTGTGTCTGGGGGGTTGTGAAGTGAAGGAGATGTGAGGATGTGCATTCAGGGGTCAGTGAAAGGAGGCTGCTTTTGGTAAGATATGCAGATGCATGAGATGTGAACAGAAAAGGGTACACGTGTCTAACATAGAATGAGCATAACGGGCATGATTGAGAAACTCTGCATACCACTACCCCTTCCACAGGCCTCTGTAATGTTTGATTCACTGTCTCACATTTTCGGAAATTAAGCATTTTTAATATTATTCACAACAAAATCATGGTTACTCGTTTATCTTAAACAGCTAACAACCATTGACAAAGCCAAACGTTCTGTCTGCTTTACAATGTATGTCACTGGTTGGGTGGCACACTATAGGAATCAAAGAAATCTAGTTTAGTTGTTTAAGCCATGCCCCAATTCACTAGAAAATGCACCATTTGCCCACTTTTTGTTCCAAAATTGTCCCGGGGGAGCTCCCCCTCCTTCCCGAACACCCCTTAGGACAGTCGTTCTAGCTCACTACAGGGCATTCATCCTGAACTTTTACACCCCACTACTTTCAAATGTCACCAGCCATCACTGTGCTCACAGTTAATTGCGTCATCCATTCTGATCAAAACATCCTGTCCCACAGATGGCATCTACCCTTTTCTCTACGAATTCTACTTTCTATTTCTGTCTTCACTTGCTTTTTTCCACTGCTAGTACCGGTAGTACACCCCTTAGGTTTTCTTTTGAATTTCTCGTGGAATTTTCAAGCTGAAATCACTACACTAGGGCAATATTGTTCATTTCAACATTCTCTTTAGAGACAAATTTAACCTAAATCTATTCTCTTCTTTCAGGGCTTCCTCACATTATGCTTCTGAAACCAACAACAATCTTCCATTCAGAAGACAGATGAATGGTACGGGCTTGCAAATTTGGAAATATTCATTTTATTCACCTATGTTCACAACACTTTGCTTATGAAATTTAATTGACGCTCTCCTCTGCAGTTTTACAGTCTTAACCAGTGAACTTGGTAGAAAAACTAAGTTATTGGAGGTTCCGAATTTCTAGAATTAAGGATGTACGATGCCATTGTTTAACCAGGTTACATTTTCTAACCAAGATTTCCTGCTCCCTCTTTCAAGTTCTGGAACCTTTGCCTGTTGGAATTTGCCCGTCTTCAATCTTTCTGCTAGTTAAAAAGCATTAGAAAAATACTGCTTCAAAATGGCCTTTTATGAACTATTCTAATCTCCTTTAGTCACAGCTTTTATACACTCGCCTTTTTTTTTTAATAAACGTTCCTTGTATTATTTCTTTTATACCTGCTTTTAGTCATTTTGTTTTCTGTTGTTCTTTTATCATATTTCCTCTATTTCGGTTATTGCATTATTTTGACAAACTCGTATGTACAGAGTGCAGTAGAGACACTGCCGATAAATATTAGAAATCTTGGTCTAACAACAGACACTCCATCACTAGCGTTTAACCTGCTCTAAATATCTTGTTACTGCACTTATATTATGCCCAGAGCCTCTCAAAGAACTTCCAATATATTCAGAAGCACTAAATCATTTCAAGGGAATATGTGCAGGGCCTCTACCACATTAACACCTCCTTATCTATCCTTGCTGAACACCTTATCTGTGCAGACTATCACTGAACCGCTCATATTGCCTTAGTTTCTCCAATACTGAACTGTTCTTTTTAATCTCTACATCACTGAACTTGTCTGCCTATGGCCCCTGTGTTACTACCAATTCTCAAACAAAAAGGGTGTCTCTCCTTAACCGAATGCTCAGGGTTTCACCATAACCAAACAGCTAATCTGCTCAGAGCATCTCCACTTCCTGCTTACAGCTCAGGTGTGGGATAAGTGAACTTGAACAAACGGTTTGTTTACACAAACCATCCAAACTAGGGAAAGCAAAGGTCAGAGAAAACACAAAGGACAGCAACATGCAAAAGTGAATTACAGGGTGTGTACACCGCTTCAGTAAGCAGAGGAGGGATATTTTCTAGGGAGCGGAGACAGCAGGGTGTAATTGGGTCCTCAGGAGGAGAGAAGATGGCCTTATGCAAGAGAGTCATCAAACATGGTGCAATACAAAGGAGATGGAGCAGGAAAGGTACAGGTGAGCGGAGAGAAAGCTAGTGATAGTGACAAGAGGCCAAGATGCTGGGTAAGGGCAACCATAAACATGGTATACCTAAATGAGATACAGAGAAATATAACAGTTATCCAGCTGTGTTTCCCAACATTTCTCAGGCAATACAATGATCAAGTCACGACTGAGTATTGCCATGTCCTGTGTTTGCATGTAAAAGGCCCCTAGTAGTCCTGGGCAGACTCCTTACAAGTATTACGTAATTTGTTGTATGTGGTTTATAAGGCTTGTGACGCAGTGCATTCAGTTAACCCCTTCAGCGCGGCGCGGATTTCCGCGCCGCGCTGAAGATTCCGTGCGCGGGCGGGGCCATGACGGAGCGGTTCCGTCATGCGCACAGCGCAACCGACGCACGTGACGGAACCGCTCCGTCACAAGCGTCGAAGGGGTTAATGGTTGCATCCTGAAGAATAAAGATGTACAAACAAGAGCTCCATGTGTGGCGTGGTCTGTTAAACGCTCCCGGGCTGGGGACAAGGCTACAACTGGCGACAAGATAGGGGATACCTGCCCCAAAGGATACAAAATTGCTCTCCCTGAGAGGTTGTAGTGGTACAGCAAACTAATCATACGTGCAATGTGTACCCCAAGAAGTGAACTACAGTTGGCGTATGTGGAGTCAAATCGTAACTCCAGCTTTTGAGAGGGTCTCGAAGAAGGTGAAGACCCTACCGGAGGAGAACAGTCAGTAAGTATGCCACAAGTAAGTAAGTAAGTAAGTAAGTAAGTATACTGGTAAGGCTGAAAGAAGAGATACCGCGCCATCGCATAACAAAAAGCCAGCACCGATACAAAGCAGAAGCACTAAAAGCAGTGACAGCCAGCAGTGAAGAGCACATGCAAGAAGCAAAACCATTATTTACAGTGAAGAAGGAAGATGACACCCATCGACCTCAGCTCAGGTGAGATGGCCCGAGTGAGCAGGCTGATGCTTGCAGATGTGCCAACAGGCCAAGAGACGCTGAAGATTAAATGCTGCCTGAACATCATGTACTGTCAAAGTCACTAGGTAATATAACAAAATACGATGCTGCTGCATTCTTAAAAACCACCATTGACATTCAATACTGCCAAAAAGCAGACTATTGGCGTCAGATGGACTCTCTGGATCGAAACATTTGATGACTTCATAGATGCTATAGAAGAAGCACATGACAAAAAATCATCAATTACTTAAAGAACCATGCAGATGACAGAGCAAAAGAAGTGGTAAAGACGACATCACAAGCTGATGAAGTATCATACCGTCAAATCCAGAAGACGTTGGAAGTCAAGTTCAATCCAAAGTCGAATGTCGATTATAAAAGGTACATTTTCAACCAAGCAAGACAACAACCTGGTGAGATGATGGTTGCTGAAAGACTTGATATGCTCATAAAACATTGTAAGTTCAGTGAATTCAATGATGAAGAAGCCAGGCATCTTAAGATTCATTCCAATGGCGCATGCTGCGAAAACACACAGTTTGGTGAAAGTGCTCATGGCTGTAAGAGCAGGGGAACGTGCTGATTGACAGGCTCCTGATATGGAAGCTGAAACAACCCAAAATGAAGCAGCATGGTATATGAAAAGAAAGCAGAAACACAAGGCAGAGTCCCACAGTGACGTATCCAAAGTAAAAGAAATTGTCTTTCAGCGGTGGGTTTTCCTTTCTACATGAAGGTAAATGTACATATACAAAGGCTGCTGCAAAGAAAACCATTTTGGTGCAAAGCAAAAGAGAAACTAAGTGCATCACGGAGAGACAAGAAGATGGACGCCAGAAAGTTCCAGAAGCACTCTATCCACTCCCACAAGGCCAAACAGTAACATCAACTAGGGCAGGTGGAAACTAAATGAAGTCGATTGTCAGCAAATTCATCTTACAAAGGTTCAATAACGTCATCATCGAGTGACAGTGAGGAAGATGGATGTGCACTGATGATGTCAGTCACAGACCAACATGCGCATATAGGATTGGTCACTTGCAAAGAAGAACATGGTCCCTTGCAAAGAAGAACACAAATCCAAAAAGAATTGCCACACGAAGAACAAAGTTCGTTTGGACATTGTCCTAAAATCATGCTTAAGGTGAATGGTTGCTCTACAACATTTATGATAGAGTGGTGCGTCGATAATACGGGCAGAAAAGTCCAAATAAATATCTCTGATACCACGTCTTATGCCGTCAAAAACAAAGGTGTACACCTGGGCAGCATCTATACCCCTGAAGAGTCAAGGATCCTTTGTATCGACCATGCGGCACAAGAAAACAACAGTGCAAGCGCCAATTCATGTCCTGCAAGGTAAGTCGCCAAGAGCATGCTTATTAAGTTTCGAAACTGCTGCTGACATGGGACTCATCTCTAACAACTACAACTTGAATGCAAATTCTGAAATAGTGAGTCAATTCCCAACATTGTTTCATGGACTTGGGAAATTTAAGACAACTAAGTTGCAGGTTCACATTAATGTAGACATTCGCCCTGCTGCATAGCGTCACCATCGCATTGCTTTTTGCTTACAGGAAGCCATTGAGAAAGAACTAGAAACACATACTCGACATAATCGAGCGCTCTACTTGTCCGACGCCGGGGGTTTCACCCATTGTGGGTGACAGTTGTTCTGGACTCGATGCGGATCCATTTGAAGATCTTTCGGAGTCGGCATAGTGTGTGGAAGCAGGATGATGCGTTGAACTGGCGGTTCATGGTGAACGAGAAGTCGAGGATGATACAGAGGTTCCGCACACGGTGTGTGGGGGATGTTCCAAGTGCTGCGGACCACCAGGAGTCGTCCCAGGCAGAGGGGGTGGAGTCCATAATGAGGACTTCGGTCTTCTCCGAGTTGAGCCTGAGGCAGCTGTTCTTCATCCAAGCAGCGACAGCCTTGATCCCGTTGTGAAAGTTGTTCTTGGTGACTGTGGGTTCATTGGTGAGGGAGAGAATTAGCTAGGTGTTGTCAGCATAGGAGACAATTTTGAGGCCGTGGTTTCTGACGATGGCTGCGGGCGGGGCCATATAGCGTGGGGCTAAGGGAAGAGCCCTGATGTACTACGTAGCTGATTTCTGTGGGTTCTGAGAGGAATGGAGGTAGTCTGACTCTCTGAGTTTGGCCGGTCACGAAGGATGGGATCCATTGCAGGGCTTTGTCGCAGATGCCGGCGTTGTGAAGTCTAGTGTGTAGGGTGCGGTGAGAGACGGTTTCGAACGCGGTCAAGCAGTCCAGGAGAATAAGGGCTGCGGTTTTGCCTCGGTCGAGTAGGACCAGGATGAAGTCTGTGGCAGCGAGGAGAGCGGTCTCGGTGCTGTGGTTGCTTCGGAAGACGGACTGCAAGAAGTCCAGGATGTGGTTTGCTTCGATGAACTGGGAAAGTTGGGTGTTGATGGCCTTCTCGATGACCTTGGCTGGGAAGGGAAGAAGAGAGATGGGTCTGAAGTTCTTGAGGACTGTTGGGTCGGTAGAGGATTTCTTCAGCAAGGGGTTGATCTCTGCATGTTTCCAGTTTTCCAGGAAGGTGGCGGAGCTGATGGTGCGGCAGAGTTCAGGGGCGATGGTGGTGCCTGCTCTGTTGAAGATGAGATGCAGGCAGGGGTCCGAGGGTGCTCTGGAGTAGATGCTCTTCATGATCTTGAAGGTGTCGTCCGCAGTGAGGGAGGTCCAGCTGAGTTGGGTCTGTTGGGGTCCTGGTCGTAGGGTGTGGTGGTTGCGGGTGAGGTGGGAGGGTCTTGGTTATCAAGGCTGTCGAAGCTGTCTTATATCTCCTTGATCTTGCAGTGGAAATAGATGCCAAGGTGGTTGCAGAGGTCTTGGCAGGGGAGATGTCTGCTGTCTCTGTGCTGGGTCTGGTGAATTATTTGACCACAGCGAAAGTTCCTTGCTATTGAGTGGGTTGGCATTGATCCTTTCTTTGAGGACAGCTTTCTTTGTTGTTTTGATGAGGTGGTGGTGTGGGGTGACAGCAGTCCTGAAGGCTGAGTGGTCTTCCGGGGTTTTGCTGCTCCTCCATTTCTTCTCAAGCCGTCTACAGGTGCGTCCGGGCTCAAAAAGGGAGGGAGGGAACATGTATGCTTTTTTGGAGTGTTACTTGTTTGGGGCTTTCTTCAGGGGAGCCAAAGTGTTGGCGCTGTCGGAGATCCATCGGTGGACGCTGCGTGTTGCTGTGTTGGCGTCTGTGGATGTCGGTGGAGGGGTTTTGCTAAGGGAGGTGGTGAGCTGTTCTTCGGTGACGTTGTTCCAGCTTCTACGATGGGAGCGATGGGCGTGGTGGTGTACAGTGGGTTTGGTGAAGGAGAAGTGGATGCGGCGGTGGTCGGTCCCCTGGAGCTCAGTAGTGTGGCTGAAGGTTATGTTGTCGCTGGTGGAGAAGATGGGGTTGAGTGTGTGTCCTGCTGAGTGGTTTGAGGAGGTGACCAGTTGTTTGAGTCAGACAGTGGCGAGGTTCTCCAGCAGGGACAAGGTGTTTTGGTCATTGGGGTTGTCCAGGTGAAAGTTGGGTCCACCGAAGAGGATGTAGTCTGTTGAGGCGAGAGTGTAGGGTACAGTGAAGGCAATGATGGAATCGCTAAAGGGTGGGCAGAGTCCAGGGGGTCTGAAGATGAGGGTGGAGTTCAGGTTGATCTGGACCTGGAAGGGGAGGTGCTCCATGGTGGCTGAGAAGTCGTCCGCATGGGTGGTGAGCGGCCGCCATGAATAGGGTTAGGAGGAGAGCTGGAAAGCTGGTAATCGGCACTGGAGGGGGTGGGCTCACGGGGGACAAGCAGCGTGAGGGACACGGGAAAAGGCACAAAAAGGAAAGGAGAAAGTGAAAACAGTAAAAACCATGAGAAAAAAGCAAGCAAGATAAAGCAAGCAAAAAGAGAGGCAGAGGAGCGGCAGAGAAGAGAATCTCCCACTACACCATTAGGGATGAGGCGCAGGCGGGTGCCTGCGGGTGGAGGGCCTCGAACAACTGAGCACAGGATCAGCAGCAGCTTTGGGGGCAGCAGCTACCAGGCGGTGCTGTGCAGGAAAGGGAGAAGTCCACTGACAAGATAGGTGGATTTCACCTTCATTGCACAGCGACCACCATCAGTAGTGTGGGGGGCTGGGCAGCTGGGAGGCTGGAAAGCGGTGCTGGAGGGGGGTAGGGGCGGGCAACGGCAGGGACATGGGAAAAGGCAGAAAAAGAAGAGAGGAGAAAGTTGAAAACAGTGAGAAAAAAGCAAGAGAAAGGAAGGAAAAAGAAAGGCAGAGACACAGAGGGCAGAGCAGCAGTAGAGCAGAGAAGATTCCTACTGGACCACCAGGGATGAGGCACAGGCAGGTGCCTTCATGTGGGGGAGGGCCTCGAACCATTGACCAGAGGATCAGCAGCAGCTAGGGGGCAACAGCTACCAGGCAGAGCTGTGCAGGCAAACGAACTGTCCACTGACAAGACTGACGCTTGGTCCTACACAAAAGGAACATGACAAAGCACTCACACAAGTTCGCCATCTGCTTGCTGATGCAAGTCTCACACTAAATGCAGAGAAGTGGGAGTCTCACAAAAACAGAATTACGTTCTTTGGGCATATTTTCTCTCAAAAGGGAATGTCCCGGAAAAAGGAGCATTGGTATCTCATTGCCCCTCAAAAGATGTGACCATGCTGCGATCTTTGACAGCTATTGAACCGGGTTCAATCATGATTTTCCCCTGTGAGTGCCCCTCTAAGAGAACTAACAAAGCAAGATGTTCCATTTGAATGGTCATCTGAATGTGACCGAAGTTTCAAGAAAATAAAACACGCAATTGAAAATGCAACTTAAATGGCTTACTTTGATCTGGAATTGCATACAGAGAGAGTGGTAGATGCAAGCCCAGTGGGGCTGGGCGCGATTCTTACCCAACACAATGGACATCCTGATGCTCAGACACATTGTGGCCTATGCTAGCCGGAGTCTCTCACACCGAGCGAGCTTATTCTCAACTTGAGAAAGAAAGCTTAGCTGTATTTTGGGCGTGTGAACACTTCCAAGATTTTCTGTATGTAGCATTTCACCCTTGTCACGATCATCAGGCGTTGCTCACCATTTTTGGAATTCCGAAAGTCAAGATGGCTACTCACATAGAGAGGTGGGGATTGTGTCTGCAGGAGTACGATTACACTATTGTGGACAATCCAGGGAAGGATCAAACCCCCGCAGACTACTTTTCACGAGTGCCGCTACAGCGTCATAGTACAATGTCCAAAGCGGCTGAGGCCTACATCAATTTCATAACAAATTCAAGTGGGCCTGCAGCTCTTTCTATTGAACAGATTTTGACAGCTACTGATACTGACAAAGACATGCCTAATCTCAAAGAAATCATTGCAACGCAATCATGGACAAAACATACTTGACCTCTTACAGTTAATGTTGAGTACCAGAAATTCAAGAAAGCTCGGGAAGACCTTAGTTACACATGATGGTGTCACACTAAGAGGGGCAAGAATAGTTATCCCTGAAAGCCTGAAGCAACAAGTTAATGAACTGCACATGAAGGACATTGCAACATTTCTACAACTAAAACAGCCCCAGGGATGGAGTGTGGTTGATGAACAAGTTAGATGGAAAGCTTGTCATCTGTGCAACTGTCTGTCTCCTAAAATGACTCTGCCCCCACTGAACAGGTCTGATCTTCCTAAGCAGACCTGGGAGAGGATTGCAGTTGACTTCTTCGGACGCCTCAATAATGGACATCATCTCATGGTAGTTGTCGATGAGTGCTCACGTTTCCCTCTAGTAGAAGGCTTATCAACCACACATGACAAAGTCATCAAGGGGATTGGAAGACATTTTCGCAGAATAGTGTTTCTTTCATTCCCAAATATGACAACGGTCCACCCTTCAATAGCAGAGAGTTCAAAGAATCATTTGACCATCAAACATCAGAAAAGCATACCTCTTGACCACAGGCAAATGGCATTGTTGAACAATTTAAGAGTACTTTGAAAAGGGTGGTTCTGCTTGCAGCGCTGGAAGGAATCGACCTCAAGTCAGCTTTACACCCAGCCCTCTGTGCCTACAATTCTACTCCTCATTCCACAGCAGAAGAAAGCCCTGCCACCTTGCCGTTCGAGAGAGCTCTTGTAACAAAGATTCCACAATGGACCACAAGTTGGTTAACAGACCTTGAAATACAAAAGGAAGGCTTATGCCGATAAGCACTGAAGACACGATCTTCGAGAAAGAAGACTGAGTTTTTGTCAAGCAAAAGGGGGCGCGCAAGGCAGGCTCCATTTGATGCTGTACCACTAAGAGTTGTGGGGAGCAAAGGACACATGGCAACTGCCCAACGACCTGGTAAACCCATAGCCAGAGACTTGTCAAACTTTAAGCATTTGCCTTGATGTTCATGAGTGAGGAAAGTCCACCTCAGTGCCCAAGTCAAACATCCGACTCTTCTCCAGAGATGCCAGATGAAGGTGTCCCACCTTTATCTAGTACAACTAGATCAGGAAGACTGGTGCCAGCACCTAGACGACTCAGCAAGGAGTTATAATGTGTATATATTTGTTCGTATTTTATATTTAACAAAGGGGGAGATGTTTTGTCCTGTATTTGTAAGTTCAAGGCCCCTAGTGGTCCTCGGTGGACTCCTTACTAGTATTATGTGATCTGTTGGGTATGGCTGGGGTGGTTAATAAAGTTTGGACGCAGTGCATTCAATTAACGGTTGCATGCTGAAGAATAAAGACGTGTAAACCAGAGCTCCGTGTGTGGCGTGGTATTTTACATGCTCCCGCACTGGGGAAGACGCTACAAGTATGAGGTTGGATTATCTGAGGTAGAAAGGTATTCATAGGTTTGATGAAACTTTCTAGAACATGAAGTGGTTTCTGAGATATTGGCCAATTAGGTCTGCAAGACCTGTGACCTTGCATGGTGTTGTGAACATTCACAAAATAACTCAAGGTCTCTTATTATTCCAAAAACAACCACCAAAAAGTGGCCTTACTGACCCATCCATGATCAACTATCCAATGGACCATTCTAGACAAACGTTTGGAAAGAACTGCCATCACTCAAACTTTGCCATTCAAAGGAAAGAATCTTCTTTATGACTACCAAACCTAATTCTGTCATGGTAGTGTAGACACCCTTATTGCCAGATGGGACAACAAAACTACCAATGACAAATGGAATTGCCAACTTCTGCTACTAGATCTATCCTCTCCTTCTGATAAGGTTAATCGGTTCTACATGAGATAATAGCAATATTCAATAGCACAAACAAAGGTACCCTAAAATGATTCCATAGCTGGTATAAAGAATCTCCCTGACACCATGCAACTATATGATCTTCAGATAATGGGCTCCAGAATGAGTGTCCAGACTGATCGGGGGGTCTAAGAAGAATTGGATTAGTACAGTAGTTTTGTACCGAGGAGGTGTTCGAGCTTGGTAAGGCATATGCATTCAACAAGTTTCAAAGAATGTATGGTCTGTCTGCTTATGAAATATGAAAGCATTTGCGCCTCAAGAATGCTCTTGAATTAAGGACAATATAAACAGGGATAGCAAACAAAAAGGACGCTGTGATGAAGTTGTTGAGTGGGTCTAGTTTATTAGACAGGATTCCTAAGATGTTACAAGTCATTTTTCGTTGAGATACCTAGTACCACTTTCAGGAAAGAAAGAGATTAAAAACCAGAGTTGAGTGCATCCTGAAATGATGAGGAATGACTGACTAAAAGGCGTCACTCAGTCAGGATCATTTCTCACGTTTTGGCAGGTTCAAGAAAAATAACTTCAATAATTATATTGATGGCCTTCCGAATTATCCAAGTTAAGAATGGTTGCTAGTGGGTTGGACAGTGATTAAACATGGAGGACAAAGGGTCAAAATTCAGAGCAAGAGATCAACTTTATAGACACATCTAAGGAGATAAAGCAGGAACACAAAAGTGAGTAAAAAGAAGACAGACATGAGTGTAAGTCAAAACAGTACAGTGAACTCTAACCTGACGCACACTACATCACCCACAGAACAGTGAACCATAACCTGGCACAGAGAACCTCACATCCAATTCCCTGTGCACCATTCAACAAACTGAAACCCCTCCTCTTTCCACAATGCCTTGTTATTGCTAGTTTTGAAACAAACAGTTGTGGTAAAGCATTTGAAAAGCTCTTTTCTTGACAATTCGCCCTCAAGTATCGATCCTCAGTGTAAGCTCACGTCTAACAGTGGCAGAACCCTAAAGCACCTCTTGGATTTTTTGTTGTACTCATATGCCTTTGATGAGGAAGCTTCATATGTCCAAGAGTGGCCATCATCCAAAGAATGTCCAGACCATCAATCAACATTAGGGACTACACGATGAAGTAAAGTGTGTTCACTGAGGAGACTCGGTACACATGCTGCTGGTTCATTTAGTGAGGTTTAGGCTGGAGGAATAAGCTAGATAGCACATTGTTGCTACCAGAAAACGCATCAATTTAAATCTAATTTAATTGTGACTTCCCCGCCAAACCATGTGATTTGGCTCAAAATTATTTATGGAAAGACTGATTTGGGATTTAATTGTGTAGTCCCTAATTTTGATTGACGGTGTAGACATTGTTTGGCTTTTTGCTCACAAAACTATTTTCTGTCCTGATGATGACCCTATGACTCTTGGGGTCGAAACGCCGTTGATGCTTTATTGGCGTTTGGGAAGTGATTAATATACATAATATTCCATTTTCATCTATGGACTACCCGATGAAGTTGTGGTCCCCTTGTTATTTCTCTTTACTTTAGTAAAACACGATATAATGTCCAAAGTTTTTGTTTGCGTAATATGTTGAGCAGCAAGAATTTATGTATTGTACTGTTTATGTTGTGTTTTTGTCACAAGTAAAGATCTATTTACAATATTAACTTACAAAAACTCAATCCTCGTGTGGGCACCTCACATTTTTTTGTAGTCACTGTATTGTGTTTTTTCCCAATGTGAAATAGTTATCATTATTTTCCCTGGAACCAGTGCCGTTTACATATACTTTACTGCTCCTGGTTCTGGATCAGTTGGGCTGCCCCTGTTGTGTTTAACCAAGCTTTTAAAAACGTGTCTATCTGTCCTTGTATTTGTGAGAGTTTAGGGTAATAAAGCGAGTGTACCTCAAGGGTAGCACTTAGGCCTATGTTTTTTACCTGTATATTAGGCTGCTGGTGCAACTGCTCTGATCTTTTGGTATCAGTTACACGAAGTACGCAGACAATACACAGTTGATCATTGCCATAGATAAGTTGAGCCCAAACCCTTGTAAATCTTTTCACCAATGTATGTCCTCAGTAACCTTTTGGCTTAAGGCAAATCCCCTAAAGTGCATCTCAGACAAGACTTAAGTACTCAGTTTAGATCATTCCACCAAACCTTATCTACCACCAACAGATGTTTGCCTTTTGACGTGGGCCATGTCACCAAGACCGGCAAAAGGAGTAAAACAAGATTGGGATTTTTTTTGTTTATAGTACCACTACTGCCTAAATTAACACATCAAATGCTTATTCAGGCCACTATCCTTAGTTTGATTGACGATTGTAAAATTCTGTTGTTAGGGTCTATTAAAAAGTTGTAGAGGATTCAAAATACAGATTCCAAATTGCCTTATGTCAACCCCATCATGCCTCTTCCACCTTGCCCCTTGACCATCTTCATAGGCTCACTGGACATAAGAGAATCATTTTTAAATCTGTCATGTATTTAAAGCCATTCATAGGTTAGGCCCTATATATGTGAGAACTAAATTCAAGATCTACACCCCTCCCCGTCTAATAAGACCTGAAGACTCCTGTCGGCTCAGCATCTCACGCTTCAAATGAACAAGTAGAGAATGCCAAGAGTGTCAGCAGAGTGTACCAGGGGCATGGCAAGAGCGTCAGGGGGAGAGGGTGCCATTTGTAGGGAAGGTGAGAGTGAGAGGCAGGAGTGGGAGAACTTAAGACAGGGTGAAAAGAGGTAGTATATGTGAGAAGAAAAGGTGGAGGGAGGAAGCGGTAGGGCAGGGTGTGAAGACAATGCAAAGTGGTAAGTGTGCTTGCAGCGTGGGCAGAGTGTGTGCAGCATGCACAGAGTAAGTACTGGGGTAGGGGAAGGGAGTGCCATGACCAGTTAGAGAGATGTAGTGCAGGGTGGGAGCAGGTAGAACAGAGAGGTGAGAGGCAGTGCAATGCAGGAAGATGCAGAGTATAGTGGAAAGAAGGCGTGTATGGTGGAGAAAGAGAGTGTATGAAGGAAGAGGGACTAACCTAAGGTGTAAGCCAGTTCATTTTAGTGGATTGTCCGTCCTGACGTTCTTTCATCTAAGCCAGTGGGATGGGCATGGCATCAATTTTATTGTCTATGGCTAGTTGAATGCCCTTCATTTCCAGTAGTAGTTCTTTAACACCATCATCAAAACTGTTGGTCAGGTTTGATTGTTCTCAGACTCTTCCTGCGATTAAAGGATAGTTAACATTCTTTTTGCTCATGTAGTCCTCCCATTATGCTTAGCTCAATGTGTAGCCCAGTGCCTGTGTGATAAGCTTAATGTAAGAGGTGCAGGGAGCGTTTGTCCACCATGGCTCCTCGTATGTGTGTCCCACCCAAGCAAGTTCCCGGTGCCAGTCATATCATTTTTGTTTGTATATGTATAGCCTGTGCTCTATCATGAAGGCTTAGCTACCAGCCTGTGATGCACATTTAAATGCAGTGTTTGTGTGCAGATTAATGCAAGGTTGGTTTGGCTGGTCCTGGTATATATTCCTGTTGCAAGCTTGCACCCAGTAAGCTTCTAATGTTCGTTTTGAACACAAGTCTGTTAGTCTATTGGCAGGTCTCGGTCTCTCAATATTTACTACCCTCGACCAGCCTCACTAACTTTTTGATCCCAACAGGAACCAGCAGCAGCTGTACCTCTTGTACCACCCAGCTGCCATCCCAGAGGATCAGCCTTGCTCACAACAGGCACTGTGTGAGTTGCCCATCATGCTACAAAACAGGGAGGGTGCTGCAGTCACCTCCCCCAAGTACCAAGCTCGTTCACCGCATAGGCACCCACGACTGCAGTTCAGCCCAGGATGTAACGGATTCCAACTCATTTAGGCTTGGCTCATGCCCAAGCCTGGACCAGTCATCCGCAGACCTCCACTCTCTCCCAAAAAGATCCTCATCACGCAGAAGCCCTGGAATCAGCCCCACAAGCTTCAGCCACTTCAGTAAGTGTGAGTAGGCTGTCATGCAAATGCGATGTTGGTAGAGTCAATGGTATGGGATAAGAGCCGCAAGGTTATGAAAGCATCTTAGCTGGTGCTCAGCAATGCCTCACCATTTATTTATTCTTGAACATGCTTTTTCCTCTTTATTCTTTCTGTGAAACTAAAAGATTGTTGACTCTAAACTACTATTTGCATTGTGCATACACAATAAACTGTACCACTGCTAAGTATGACCAATAATGGAAGGCATCTGGAACACAGGATTTGTCCAGGATTCCGTAGTTATGTCAAATGGAGGCACCACAATTCAGGCATATCTCTTGATGCAGATAACCACTAGATTACATCTCGGCTTCTCACTCCCCTTGCTTTCTTTTTTCCAGTAAACTTGGCATGGGATGAACAAAGTGAATGATAGAGTAGAAGTAGCCAATCAATCTGTGGATTTATATTTCCAACTATATACACGGAAATCTCATCAAAAAAGTAGTCATCTACTTCTAACTAATGTTATTCATTGGAAGAGTTCCAAAATTGCCACCATTGTAACATCCTAAAAGTACCCCAAGAAAGCCCTGAGTGGTAGCAATGCTGCACAAATATGTCTCTCAATTATGCCTGGAAATTTTGACAGGTGTGCTAGGGCCACCTGTCACATATGTTCCCATATACAAATATGGGAAGCTTGTGCTGCTACTGTTCAAGTTGCACCTGTGCAGTTGATTTAATCAAATCTTGAAAATGTTTTAATATTGAAAAGACAATGTTTTCTTTCTCTGCTTTCCTCTTGTGCTTTCTCTCCTATTTTCTTCTTTATTCCCAACCCCTTTGCCCTCTCTTCTAGTTGCATTATTTATTTTCCATTCATCACTGCTGTTGTTTCCCTCCCCTTCTTTCTTCTCTTTTGCTTTAGCTTATCTCTTCCCATTACCTTACACTAGTACTTTCCATCTACTTGGCACTCAAAGTTTCAGTTTAGTTTGCATGTTTATTTTACATTTAAATTTCTACACTGATGAGTCTCTCTGATTATATGGTGACCTTCTAAATTATTCAAGTTGAGGATGACTGAAGCTGCAGGAGTGTAGTGATAAGACAATTTTAGGAAGATATCTATTCTAAAAGCGACATGGTGCAGAGCATTGAAATCAGAGAAGAAGAAAATGGTATCTCTTGAATGGGTTCCTGATAACTTTGAAATAGAAAAATAGCGACAGAGCCCGATTTCCCCGACTTTGATGTGTGGTAAGATATTAGTGTTTCAAAATTGGCCGGATATTATAAAACTGAATGTGATTCAGTGTATTCAAGACATGTTAACATCAACTGGGTTGTAGGGCGATGATGTGTAGAAACAAGCATTAGCAAAGCCAATAGGTCTCGTCTATGCAAGAGCTATTGGCTTTACCAATTTGTTTCAGCCATGTTCTACACGAGCGTAGTTGTTGTTCAGCATGGCTAAAGGTAAGGGGGTGGTAAAGGAGAATGGAGTGTTATGGAGTGGTGTAGAGAGTCATGGAGTGGCGTGGTGTGGAGTGGAGTGTCATGGCAGGAGTAGAATGTCATAGAGTTGAAGGGAGCAGAGTAGAGTAGAGTAGAATTGAGTGAAGTGGAGCAGAGTGTCATAGATGGAGTGGTACAGAGCGTTGTGGAGTAGTGTAGAACAGAGTGGAGTGGCACAGAGGGTATTACATAGAGAGGAGTAGAGTGGCGTAGAGCGGAGTAGATTGACACACAGTGGAGTGGCATAGTTTGAAGTAGTGTAGGAGAGTGGAATGGCATAGTGTGGAATAGAGTGCTGTAGAGTTGCGTGGAGTGTCATGGAGTTGAGTGGCATAGATTGGAGTAGTGGGGCAGAGTGGAGTAGTGTGTCTTAGTATGGAGTGGCATAGAGGGAGTTGTGTAGAGACTCGTAGAGTGAAGTAGTGTCGTATAGTGGCATAGAGTTGAGTAGAGTGTTGTAGATGGAGTGTCGTAGAGTGGCCTAGAGTGAAGTGCAGTGGTGTACAGTGCATTGGTGTAGAGTATAGTGGTGTAGACTGCATTGGCATAGATCGCAGTGAGGTATAGTAGAGTGGTGCAGACTAGTTTGCAGTGGCATAGATTTCAATGGCGTAGAGTTGAGTGGCGTGGAACACAGTGGTGTAGATGCAATGGCCTAGAATAGATCGTTTCAGAGTAGAGTGAAGTGGCGTAGAGTAGTGTGCAGTGGTGTGGACTGCAGTGGTGCAGAATAGTTTAGAGTGGTGTAAAGTGGAGTGATGAAGAGTTGAGCGATGTTGAGAGCAGTGGCGTAGAGTGCAGTGGCGTAGAGTGGCGCCGAGTTTAGTGGTGGAGAGTGCAGTCTTACAGATTAGCGTGGAGTGCAGCAGCATAAAATGCAGTGGAGCAAAGCACAGGGGTGGAGAGTACAGGGGCGCAGAGTACAGGAGCGCATAGTACAGTGGTGTATATCGCAATCGTGCAGAGGGGCGTAGCATGCAGTGACTGCATGCAGTGACAAAGTGTGATGTGGTGCAGAGCAGTTGGGGTAGAGTGCAGTGGTGCAGAGTAGCTGTGGTAGAGTGCCGTGGTTTTGAGTAGAGTGATGTAGAGTGCATGGACTTAAAGCACAGTGGTGTAAAGTGGTATAGCGTAGTGTAGAGTGGTGCAGCGTGGGATACAGTGACATAGTACTGTGGCGCAGAGTGTTCTGGAGTAGAAATGGCACAGAGAGGAGTGGTGTGAGGTAGAGTGCAGTTGCAGAGTGCAGTGGCACTGAGAGCAGCATTGCAGAGTTGAGTGGAGCGGAGTAGAGTGAAGTTGTGTAGAGTGGAGTGGCCTGGACTGGAGTGGTGTGGACTGCAGTGACAAAAACTGCAGTGGTGCATAGTAGAATGCAGTAGAGTGCACTGGCATGGTGTAGAGTGCAGTTTCATAGAGTGCAGTGGTGCACAGTAGATTAGAGTAGCATAGATTGGATTGGCATGGAGTCGTGGTACTCATAGTACAGCCTGCTGGCCACCAGTGGCCCGGCAGACCTTCCTTGGCAGCCTGCTAACCTTGTGGTGTAGTGAGTGTGTAAACACAAGAGGGTCCATAAATACAAAAGAGGGCTGCTGGAGAATGCGCGATAGGAGCTTCACTGCACATGCTCCCGCAGCCCTCTTCTGTGTTTACTGGATCCCTTGTGACATAACAAGCTTGGCAGGAAGCAAAGGTCCTTTAAAAGTCAGCGTTCACAGCTGACTTTTACAGGGCCATTTTGGAGAGCTTTCTGCTGTCTTAGCTGACGTCTAGGTCCGCAGCCAGCACGCTCTGCTGACTTTGCCGACAACGTCTCTGCCCCCACTCTGCTCATACTACGCCGCCTGCAGACAGCACCCTCCGCCACCTTTGCCGACAACATCTCCATCTGCAGCCTGCTCTTCTCATACCGCCTGCAGCTAGCACTATCCACTGCCATTGAGTACTTATAAGGTATGGATTGCTACTGCTACATCTAGAGCAGGGCAAAAGTGTTTTATTGGTGATATGTGAAGTAATGCCACTGCTGACGTAGCTGCCAAGTTTTCAGATTGCATGTGTGCCATTTTCAAGTTTTCAGTATACTTTTGGGTATGGATCGCTACGTCTACTTCTAGAGCTGGTCAAAATGGCTTTATTGTTGATGTTTGAACTAATGACAATGAGGACATAGCTGCCACATTTTCAGGTTGCATTTGTGTGCCTTTGTCAAGGGTTCAGTGTATTTATGAGTGCTGTTCCACAACCAAATATATGACACTTAGAGTCACACTTTCATGCAAGCGAACCAAAGCAATGAAGTCCATGGGAAAAGAGAAGTATGACATCAGTTTGAACTAGGAGAAGCTCTAAAAATATTTTGAAACTTCTTCAAATCCCCTGTAACGGAAGGTCACTAAACGAGATGTTGATAGGCTGTGGGCCTTATCAGACTTCCTAAGGCACTGCCCCTGGTAGTTGGTAGGGGTGAAGGCAGAAATGTATATTACATTGTGCAAGGCTTTGCACCATCCATTATTAGAAAGCTAACGAACTTCAGATAGTGCTCATTTACATATGACCGTGTATATAACATGCAACATTTTTGCCCCAATTATGATATGTCCCCTGGTGGATGGTATACTATTGATTATTGGAGTTACGCATTCTCACCAAAACAACTAATTTTCATATTTCAATAAGTGCCACGAATTTACTGAACAGAATAACCCACTAGGAGCAGAGCTGTAGAGCAGACTGTCGTAGAGTGCAGTGGTGTAGATTGGCGTAGAGTGCAGTTGTGTAGAGTGGTACAGAGTAGAGTGACAGTGGCATAGAGTAGAGAGCAGTTGGCTTAGAGTGCAGTGGTGTAGAGCATTGCACAGTACAGTATAGTGGCATAGAATTGGGCAGAGTAGAGTGCTGTTGCGTCCAGTGTAGTGGTGTAGAGTATATTGTTTCAGAGTGGAGTGGGGCATGGTAGAGTACAGTGGAGTAGAGCAGAGTGGTGTAGAGTGAAGTGGTGCGGAAGAGATTAGAGCGTAGCGTGGATTGCCACAGACTGCATTGGAGTGGAGGAGAATAGAGTGCATTGGCGTAGAGTGCAGTGGCGTTGAGCGATGTAGAGTGCATTGGTGCATAGTAGAGTAGTGTGTAGTTGAGTACATTGGTGTAGAGTAGTAAAGGAGAGGAGTACAGTGATGAGTGGTGCAGTGCAATTTTAAGTGAAGTAGGATAAAGTGGAGTATTCACGGTGTGCTAGCATACTGCCATTACAGAAAACACATCTTCAATTGAAATGACCATTACATTTGTATAGACATGCAGTTTTACTGATGAAAGTATGCAGCGCACAAATCCAAAGAAACTGCTCAAACCTTTGACACAAAACTGGGTAACGTTCACTGCTTCACAATGTCAGGATGTTCATCAGGTTAAGAAGAAAAACTCAAATACCCTCTACTGCACAATCATTTAAATAAAGCCACCTTTGATTTCATGGAATGGTCCGTCAAGGTACTGGTACTCTCCAGCGCCACCATCTACTGGAAACACACTATGAGAAACAACAAACTGGAACTATCTCCCATACATTGAAAACAAAGTCAGTAGACACCCTATTAGAAGACATAACTCAGTAAACACAATAAAGGGCAACATGAGAGAAATGTTGAACAAATCTTAAAACTTGCAGAGTAGCTGATTTAGGTCCAAAACACAAACTACACACAAACATCCACCAACTATAGACTGAATTACTATAAACTGAAACCAGACACTGCCTGACAAAGATCAAACCAGAAACTCAAAGGCAATAATTTGCTCACAGTGAATATAGACAGGGACAGACTTCAAAGGCATTTTTTCCTACTACGCTGCTCATGGAAAGCATTTGTGCCTTTAATTTGCACAAATTCAGCACGTAAATTGAAAAACTGAGGAAGCAAAAATGTGTATCATAGTTGTGAAAATACAGAAGGAATGGTGTGGGGAGCAATGCAAGTCTCTTGGTGTCGCCTCAAAATGAATAGTCACAAAGAAACATAACGCGTTTTCACAGGAAAAAAAGATAAAGAACAAGATGGTCATATATTATACCACTTGATGTACCCCATGTGCTTCCTTTGCTTTGGCATTACTCCTCTACGCCCTAGGACTTGTCTGCTTCCGCTTAGGGATTTTCTTCCGCTTAGGGATTTTTTTTTCTGTTCAACCGCCTTATTTAACATTCTTGATAGAAAACAACCAGCAGAGGTAAGTAAAATACCAGAATCACTTTAACATGCTCTAGATTCCAGTCCATTGAAATTGTCTTCCACAAGCACCAAAAGACAATTAACAAAAATCAAATCTTGTATTTTCAGTGATATGACCACCGAAGGCCCTTATTTTATATTAAAAACAGAGCTTTGGACTATACCATTTCCTGCTGAAAGGCAATATTTCTCTCCATGTGTTCCCATACCTGGCGTGTTCATGCAATTTTCTGCTTACCTTCCCTCCATGTTAAAGAACAGTAGATGTTTCAGCACCCAGGCTAATGTGCTGCATAGCTAAATACATATAAGGTCCTCCCAAAGGTGAGACCGATTGCATCGCAAATGCTTGTTACGATAGGCATGCCCACTATCTGAGTGTGTAAAGCAAGCGGTGGTAGCTGGGGCAGTTAATAGCAAACCAATAGGTTATTTAGCCTGTGTTGGAGAGGAAGAAAGTAAAGTTAAAAGCACCCATTTTTGCCCAAAAAACGTTAGCCTTCTTCCTGAACAGGGATAGTTTGCATAAGTATTAAGTGCACTGTAACTATGGAGTGGGATAAGACGGCTTTGGTGCTTCTAGGCGTCACAGAGGTTGGTCTCTTGGAGCTATACGAGGCGGGCTATATGTGGATCAGGTTGTGAGTGCTAGGGGTATCAAGGGTTAGACACTGGGGACCTCAAGAACTGTATTCTTTGAGTTGCCGAGAGTAAGGTATTCTAAAGGCTACAGGAGGAATCGTGTGAATCATTACTGGGGCATGCGTTAATCGCGACACAGCTATTAAATTCCTGCACTTCGCTTTTACAGATCAATACATTATGGGAGTTGTAGTCGTTCAGTTTAATTGAGCCAACACACCAGATAACCATGGTATGTAAAGTTCAGGAATAGAAAAGTGGTGCACCGCAGCTGCTTGGTCACCATAGGAATAAGAGCATAACAGTTCAACTCTGCTACACCTCCCCCAACACCGCAAGGGTGGTAGATCGGTGGAAGCATCACGAAGGTTGACTAATGGTACTAGAAGGTTTTAAGGGGAGTTCAGAAGGATTCTAGTCAGCACGGTCAAGGCAAATCATGCAAAGTTTTAACCACGTATTGATGCGTGAACGGGTTACATCAACTCCAAACCGGATCACGTAGCTCACCTGTTTAGACGAAAAATTCTCACATCTTCACTGATAAAAGCCCCGCCTCTCGGCCACATCAGCACAGGAAACTAGGCGCTCTTCCGGGCTCCTATGCTGGCCCGCCCTCTTTTCAGAGAACACCAATCAGTCTTCAGCAAACAATGACAGTTCAGCTCGTAGGCCAATCAAATGACAGAACTTCAGCACAGAGCCGTCGAGTCGCATTAGCCAATTAGTGAGTTGCAGAAAGTATTTGCTGACATCTGTTTCCGGAATCGTCCGTAAAAGCCAACCAGAAATTAGAACCGGGGCAACGTGACTAACTTGAAGCCAATCATGGCTTTGTTGTGGTCCTGTGCGTACTTTGACACTGATAAGCCAAGACATACTTTTTGTTTGCAACTGAATAGACATGGTAACTAAAAAAAACAAAAAATAAACTCTAGAGAAAGAAACCTCAGAGTTCTAGCACTACAACGATAGAATGGCGCAAACCAGTTGGTATCAGATTAGGATTTGATATATGTTGCTAGGTGTTGAAGGTGTTGAATACGAGGATGTAGTGAGGAATAAATATATATTTAATTTCACAAGGCCCCACACGCAAGTGGAAACATGACCGTGTGCATTACAGCTCTCAAAAGATCAAATCCGACGAACTTTAGATAAGGTCATTTATATAAGATAAATGTACTTTCTAACAAGATGACATAATAACATAGCTATCAAGGTTTCAGATTGCTTACGTGTGACATTTTCATAATTTCAGTGTAATTATGAGGGACATTTCAACCACTATGAGTGACACTTTCTTGCGAGCAAAACAAAGCAACCAAGACGGGAAACATGAATATTCGAAATTACACCCATTGAAGCAACAAGAAACTCTAAGAAGATCTTAAAACTGATACAAAGCACAAAAAATGGAAGGGCACTAACCTAGTGCCATTACATAGGGGTGCTGCATGGAGACTGTGTGTTGCTGCAGCCAGGCCCCAGAGTCAGGGGTTTGAGGAAAGTGAGACGTGTGGGAAGGCTCCATACATGGGGGTGCTGCCTGGAGACAGTATGTCACTGAAGGCAGCCAGGCCCCAGTTTCAGGGGGTTTGAGGGAAGCAGAGGGGTGTGAGAATGCTTCATACACATAGCTGCCAAGTTTTCAGATTGTGTGACATTTCCATGGTATCAGTGCACTTATGAGTGACACAACTGCCAAATGTGTGACGTTTTCCTGCGAGTAAAACCAAGCAATGAAGTGTATGGAAAGAAAGAAATATTAGAAATTACACCCTTTTGATCAATGAGAAGCCCTAAAATATATTTCAACTGCTTCAAAACCCCTAAAATGGAAGGTTAAAGTACTGACACAAAACGATTACTGTATCAAGAAATAATAAAAGTAAAACAATCATCATAAAGCATCTAACCTCCCGCCCCCACATGCCATTGCACTTTATTGTGCCCGAATACAGTTAAGTACGTGCTGCAGAGATCAAATAAACACAGGGTAGATATGTTGATGTCCCAGCCAGTACAAGAATGAGCAAAATCACAGCTGGTACATTTTTGTGTTTTTTACCGTTTATCTGTATACTTCACAGAACTAATACAAATAGAAAGCACGTTTAAATGTGTTCCAGCCAGGGCTGAGCCATGACTAATACCTAAATTAAACAAACACGAAATTTGCACGTTACAAATGCATAAAGACGATTTTGTTTCCAGTTAGTATAAGTCATGTCCAGGATCCAGGCCTTTGCAGACTCCAGAAACAACAATTAATGGGCGGTAATTTTAATTTGGAAAGGTGTAAACTCTAAGCAGAATGCATGACTCACCTGAGTACTGCCATTCGAGAGCTGCAGTTTTAAGCTGTCGCAGAACACACGGTGATGCAGCATGGCTATTAAAAAAAATCTTTCCTTATAACACCAACTCAGAAAAATTCTTACACCACTTGTTCATCGGTAGGGCCCATAACACCGAAACACACATATTCACTCAGTTTTCTGGGTCAGTGATAAGTAGACGAGCTGCAAGATATACGGGGTACCTTGTTAATTTTTCACCTAAATATTAACTATATACATTATATACACTTGACTCTGAAATTGTGGGTTCTAAACATCAAGGTACTCCGCTATTTGGGTCGATGGACCAACTAGTAGGAATCAGTTGATGGCGATTAAGCCCAGCTCAATCACAATTAAAACCTTTTAACAATTATTGATCATAACTTTAATTCTAATAACCACAGACTCAGTTTTGAGTTAACATGACATTTTATCTAGATTCATTGAATAAATTGAATAAGTAAAGTTTTATTAAGCAAACATTCTAGACATTATTTTCATAAGCATTTAAGTAAAGATTGAATAGGAAACGGAAAATACTCATTACCCTTGGCCTTAGGGTGATGACGAGAATGATTCACCAGAACATGAATCGAAGATCACAGGATAGGTTCC
Source organism: Triturus cristatus (assembly GCF_964204655.1). Classification (NCBI taxonomy): domain Eukaryota; kingdom Metazoa; phylum Chordata; class Amphibia; order Caudata; family Salamandridae; genus Triturus; species Triturus cristatus. The sequence goes on from NC_140585.1 coordinate 932,572,126, forward strand.
CAAAGCTGACTGACTGTCCCTCTAACCTCCTCGGACGTATTCCTTCCCAGGATAGAATCCCGCGACGGTCTAGTTCCTTTTCCCCATCAACTTTCTAAGTCCAAAATTTGTCAAAGTCTTTTCAGCATCAGAAGGAGAAATAGTCTCAACAGACAGCGTGTCGTGTTGAATAAATCGATGTAGAATAAGCGAGTGCGACCACGTTATTATAAGCACAACTCTTTTATACCCTTTCACTAACATGCTATACCCAAAATTGAAACCTTTTTAGGGGCTACATTCATTCTGATTGGTCCATTGGAGGGGTGGTGGTAGTCACCTCATTGTCCTCCTTGCCTGAATCGGTTCTGCAAATAATCCATTCATACAGAATCTCGTGATTCATCAAGTCCAAAAGTTCATTTTTACTTTGTTAACATATTTGCAACATTTTCCAATAGTTAGGAACTTGTTCATCTTCTGGAGTTCGAGTCACTCATCCGTTCCCAGGCATTCATGCTAAAATTTTGGCACAACTCTCTTCTTAGGCCAGGCTGGCCTTGACATCACTCACTCCGGGCATAGGCCACACACTTGTGACTGGCACTTCCTTTCTGCTCATGCGCGGGGTCCATCTTTATTCTGTGCACGCAATCACGTCTCTTGACAGCGGCCATTTTCCCAGTGAGGCCTAGCAGGCCCAAACGGAACTAGTACGAAAACAACATAGCAGAAATTAGACATAGAAAATAAGCCCTCCTGTTTACCACCCACCATTCTAGTAACCCATGTTAGGTGTTACCTAGCATAAGCGACATTTAAAGCCATTTTACTTACCATCTGCATTCTTTGCCACAATATATTTTACTACAAACGAAATACATGCAATTTACGTCTACTTTCTACACAAATCACAAACCTATGTTAATTTAATTTCAAATTTGTAAATAAATTAGATTTTTTCAATTGCCAGTTAGTTTCCCACGTGTAGTGTCTAATTAAAGGTGCATTTATTGATTAGTTCATGCATTCAAACAGTTAGTATTTTGAAGGTTATGAGGTCATTAACTTCGAAGGGGGTACAATTTTTTTTTAGTATTTCCCCTGCTCCATCAATTCCCCCCTTTGGTGATTTTTAATATCACCACAAAAACCATCTTTACCAATTTGTCAAAAAAATCATGTTTCTTTTTCATTTGTCAGTTCAAACAATTGTCAAACAATTGTATTCTTCACATTTTGTCTTAGAATTATTGTATATTTTCTCTTTAAATTCTTCTAATTCAATCTCTCCCATTTCTCGTTCTCTTTGTTTATTTTTCTCATTTTGTCTTTTTACCTTATTTTGTCTTTTTCTTTTTCTAATACATACACATGCTAATCTCAACATTAATGTCATTAATATTACTATTGTCACTGGTATTAATATTTTCCCAACTAATGAACTACCTATTTCTGTAAACCATTTCTTTACAGAGGAAAAACTCTTACCAGGTTTCTCCCAAGCACCGTCAACCTACAGTGGGGTAACGTCTTCATGCAATTTAGTAATATTCTTTATATACCTTTGTATATTCTGACTTTTATCTGGAATATAAGTGCAACGATGTTGTACCTTCAGCATTCCACAGACTCCTCCCTCTTTTGCCAAAAGAATATCAAGGGCAAGTAGATTTTGCATCACCATAGCTCTCATGAAAACCATCTCGGTATTTAGCATTAAGAATCCTCCAGCAGTATTCGTTGATAAACAATCTACTATTGTTGACAATTTCCAAATTTTATATGCATTAAAAGATATACCCACTGCTGGTATCAATGCTCCAAAAATATCACCTATTATCTCTGAGAAACTTTCTCTTCTTCTACGTGTTAGTGGTTAACCTATCTTGTGAGTTCCTTTAGTTCTCCTATCTACATGAAATATCTTTGGAAAGACCAGGCCTAGATAACATGTTCAATACCAATGGTCCGGCAACCTATAATAAGCTTTGTTCCCACAAATAAAATAGATCCCTGGGAATACTGGATCTTTTCCTCCTTTGAATCCCCATCCCCCTATAATTCTGTATGTATCTCGGCATTCACTAGCACCCACGAAATAGCTGTCATACACAGTGTTATCTCTACGAATGCACAATTTCCTTTGTTGAGGCAAATCTATCCCTATTGCTACAGTAGTTTCACTCTTATCATAACTTCCTTCCCCAAAACCCCAAGGTGGTGTTTTCATCTTTTCTCCTGTTACTTTTCTTTGAAACTTAACTCTTCTTTCCTCTACCATATCTAAAAATACTTTTTCTTCTTTCCTTAATCTACAAGTAAGGTTGTGTCTAAATGCGTATTCTAATGTTAATTCTTTTGTTTCTAAGAAAAATTCTCCAAAAACGTTACCAGGTTTCCCCTTGTTTAGTTCAGGAACTACAGAAACTTTAGCAAAAATGTCATCCATATCAGTATAATAATATTCTAAAATGCCTGTCTTATAAAATAAACTAGCCAACACACTGCAAGCTATTCCATACATCAAGGGAAGGTGATGCTATGTTACACCCTCTGTCACAGACGCAGGTAACTGCATGCAAACATAACAATCTCCAACATCCATTGTTTCTACATATTCATATAAAAGCCTTGTAAAAACATTCTTAGAAATATCATTTATTGACCTGTCTCTATGAGTCTCAGTATTATCTTTTAAAAAAAAAAAAATTTATTCCTCAGAAAAGTTACAGTCAATCCAAATAAAGAAGAAAAAGAAAACCACAATTGATCCAGGAATCATAATAACTAGATAAATACAATACACAGTCTTTCTTTTAACCGTATAGGCTTAACATTTCCTTTTATCCCTGCTGCTCCACCAGGGGGCCCCAAAATTGTAACCCCTTTTTTCTCGCTCGCCTACCCTTACATTTATATAGTACCATCTCCAAGTTAAATACATGAAAAAGTCTGGCGTACCAAGCTTGGTATTTCAGAGGATCTTCATCTTTCCGTTTTGAAGCAATCATTATACGCAGGGTTACTGTTAACATAAAAGAAAAATAAACTTGGAACAATTCAAGCTGTAAGGTCTCATCACAACCAAATAATAATAAAGTTGAGGTCAATGGGACCACCCGCCCCATAGTCTCATACAAAAATGTTTCAATCCCTTGCTTCACTATGCTCAATTTACAACATTCGGCAAACATATGAACCATATCTGCAGGACTTTGTCCACATCTTGGGCAGTTATTGGTCTCCCTTTTTCCCCCATGCCCACAATTTTGCTGGTGTAAAATAAAGAATAAAAACAGTTTTCAAGTGTTGGGCCTTAAGTTTGGCCGATAAAAAAACCTTTTTTGACAGTTCTAAAGATCTACATAAGTCCACGTCCTGATTACCCAATTTAACCGCCCACCCACTTTCCGTTCTAGATATATCATCGGTGTTGGCTTCCACCAGCATTGAGTATATTTACTTCACTCGAGGCTGCCTATGAACTAGGCAATCTAAAAGCGGAATTGGGGCCAAATTAGGAAGTTGTGAAATAACCGGTTTGATTGCCTCCCTGATTTGTATGTACTTAAATAGGCATCGAGATCTACCCAAATCGTTCCTGAATCTCTTCAAATGACATAAGTCCGTTTGAATTAACAATATCGCCGATATTATTGATTCCCGCCTGCTCCCAATTTCTACAAATTTTGTCATACAGTGGAGCTGGAAGGATTGATGAGCGCCATAGTGACAGATAGCGCTGGATTTTTTGAATTTTTAAGACTTTACTAGATTTCCGCCATACTTTCCAGGCTGCTCTGAGCGGTTTGAAGTGGGTTTTCTTATAATAGCTCCACTCCAGCTGTTTCAATACTGCCCCTGGTGCTGAATCACCCATAGCTAATTCAAAAATGGAGGGCGGAATCTCCCTGTCCTGACCTGCTGGCATTGTCGGTCTAGGCCTAAATAAGATGATCATTTACTGCAACGTTATAGCCCAATAATAATATAGGAGATTAGGAACAGCCAGCCCCCCTCGGTCTTGTGGAAGGGTCATTAATTTCAGTGATCTCCTGACTTTCTTGTATCCCCAAATAAATTGCGAGAAGATCCCCTCTATTTTTTTAAAGAAGGAGTTTGAGGGTTCAAGTGGTATGCATCGAAATAGATATAAAATTTTAGGAAACATTGTCATCTTTATGACATTTGCCCTTCCGATAATGGATAGATGCAAATGATCCATTCTCTTTAAATCGGCCCCTATTTTTTAAGAACGGGGTACGAGTTGATATTCCAGATAGTCCCAACATCCGCCGCAATGGTTAGCCCTAAATACGTGGCTGCCTCCGTCCTCTGAGAATCCTGCCCGGAAATAGACTTTGAGCAGACAATTTTTGTTTTGTCGGCATTTAACCCGTAGCCCGACTGCTTCCTGAATTCCCAGGCCAGAGTTTCAGTACTCCCTATTGCCACCTGTGGGTCAGGGGTAACTACTGCAATGTCGTCAGCATAAGCTAACACCGTGGTACTGCAGCCCCTGACCACTACCGGTTGGGTTGCCTGGTCGTTTAGTAGTGACCTAATCAACGGGTCTATGTATAGCGCAAAAAGGATTGGGGAACAGGAGCAGCCCTGCCTAGTACCACGGGCGATCTTAACCTTCCCCAACTCCCTCCCCATCAGCTGTATTTTCGCATATGATTAAATATACATAGCTCTAAGGGCAGTTGAAATACGTGAACCAAAGCCGTTTGATCTTAGATTCTGCCGCAAGTTTACCCACTCCACCTGATCAAACGCTTTCTGTGCGTCCAGCAGTATTAGAGATATCTGTTGACCCGAGACCTCCGCTATATTAAATAATGAAATTACCCTTTGGATATGGTCTGTCGTCCCTCTGCCCTGAATGAAGCCATGTTGCCATGGACTTACTAGAGATGCAATTATCTTTGAAAATCTGAGCGCTAAGATCTTCAAATAAAGCTTTTCATCAGTATTTATCAAAGAGATTGGCCTATAAGAGGCTGGATCTTCTGCTACCTTTTCCTTCTTCAAGAATATAACTATATTGGTCTCCTGCAAGGATTTTGCTGGGATTCCCTTCTGTTGTATGGCTAAAACAGGTCTAATAAAAAAGGAGCTAATTCTCTATGAAGAACTTTATAGATCTCCATCGGTATTCCATCAGGGCCTGCTGCCTTCCCTGAAGCCATCAGCAGCAGTGCCTCGTTAACCTCCTCCATTGTAATGTCTACTTCTAGCTCCTGGATCAGTGGAGGCCGTCCTTCCAATCTTGCGTCTCCTGATATTGGAGCACTAAGCCTGGAGCGATATAAATCCTGATAAAAGTCAGCAAATAGTTTTAAAATTTCTTGGGATTCAGTAGCTATTTTGCCGCCCTTCCCTTCTAACCTTGAGATACTGTTTGCAGTTGCCCTTTGTCTTACACAAAGTGCCAGATGTTTCCCCGTCATTTCTCCATATTCGTAAGTATCCCGCACACAGGTTGGGAACCTTTTAGCAGCTTTTTAATTAAACACCCCATTTATTTCAGCCTTAGTTCTAATTATTTTTAGCTCAAGATTCGATTGCAGCTGAGTCTGTTTTTGCGCTATAGCTATCATATGCTCTTCCTCATAGTTACTCAGCTCCTTCATGAGTGCAAGTGTTTCCTCTCGTTGTTTTTTCCTATGGAACCCTACAAAACTAATTATTGCCCCCTAAGCCCTGCCTTAAACGCGTCCCATACATTTTCTCTTGAAGTAATGTACCTATTGATATCATAAAACCGAGTAGCCCATCCCCTAATATGCTCAACAAAACCTTCAGTAGCTAATAGCTTCCTATCAAAAGTCCATTTTACGGCTGATCATACATGCCCCAGGGCATCTATATCTAATACCAAAGGGTTATGGTCTGAGAGAATGAAAAATAGGTATATCCTGGATCCCATGGCTTTTTATATGACCACATATCTACTAGCCCATGACTATCAACCAGTGCCTGTAATGCTTGGAAGACCTGTGGCTTCCTCCCCTGATATCCTCCCCTGCCCATACCACTTGCGTCGATATAAATATTAAAATCGCCACAAATAATAAGGGGGAGGAGGTGGCCAGGAGGCAAGCTCAATTTCCAATTTTACCTGCAAGTCTGCATCATCTAGATCTGATCCATAAATAGTACATAATGCACAATTACTTGGGATTAGGGCAATTGCCCACCTACCCCATTTGTCTGATAGTGTTCGTTTAATAGGTGGCAGCCGGTTAGATACGTGAATTGCAACCCCTCTGGTGTTAGAAGTTTGCGACGAACAAATTACTTGAGTATAACCTGGAATGATATTAAGCCCTCTCTTCTGCCATGGAATATGAGTTTCTTGCTGACTAATAATGTCCGCACCTAATGTTCGCAATACTTCTCCTGTCCTACCTCTCTTACCCCGATCGTTCAGCCCCCGAATATTTACCGTGCAAATCGTCAGCCTACCCATCCCTACCATTTCCTTGGTGCCTACATTGCCTCTTTGACCATTCCTTCAAATTACCTAGAGCCCACATATTTATTTTACAACATTACTCTGCTTTCCTGAGTTTTTTTCTTCCCCCCCTCTCCCCCCAATCCCCCTCCCACCACCTCCCTCCCCCATCCCACCCCACCCCCCCTCCCTGTGTTGTGAAGCAACAGACCTATCTAGGTCTGTGGGTGATGATTGGTGGTGCTCTCCCTAGGGTGACATGTGTAATACAAATTAGTGAGTTTTAACCCCCCCTAGACCTTCGTTTCTATCTTCAGCTTATTTTAGCTATTACTGAATACCCCCACCCTATTCTAAATCAAATTTGCACACAACAAAAAGTCTTGGCCAGCCAGAAAACCAGAAGGATGAATCTTAGTTATTCCCAACTAGTTCCAAGGATTTTCTACACAAGAAAGTACGTTGAAGAAGTCCGAATCCTTGACCCCCTGTATTTAGGAACTCCTTGGCCTTAATCTCCGATGTGAAGACTCTAACCCGTTCCTTCCAGACTATTTTCAACTGGGCCGGGTTCAGTAGAAAGGCTTGTGCACCCTTCTCCTGGAACTGGGTAATCATTTGACTTAGCCGCCATCGTCGTTTCACAGTAATATGGCAGAAGTCTGGCCTGGTGAAGAAGGAATACCCATCTGCTGCACGTTGTGCATCTGGTCTGGCCTTCTCGAACACACTTTGCCTCAATAGATAGTTCCCGAAATAAACCAGGAGTGCCCGTGGTTTGGCATCTGGGCAAATTGGCTGACGTATGTTAAATGACACTCGATGTGCCCTTTGTATTGCCTGGGGCCAGTTCCATCTCTCCAGTTCTGGGAAGGATTTCTGCAACCATAAATACTCGTGCGCCTGACCCTTCTTTTCCTTCCGGAACCCCAGAAATCGTAAGTTATTCCTTCTTTGGCGGTTTTCACTTTCTTCTAGCTTCCATTGGATATCAATAAGTTGTGCCTCGTGTGCCTCCACTTGCCCCTTTGAGCCTCCTAACTCCACCTCCAATGAAGCAGTTCTTGATTCCACCTCTGTCATCCGATCACTGATATTATTACAGGTTCTTCCGATTTTCCTGACGGCCCCCTGAAGTTTCTGCGTGACATTTTGTGCGTGTTTGCTCTCCATTCGGGCTTCCTTGCGGTGTGCAACAACGCACTGCAAAATTGATTCCAATGTGGGAGGCGCTGAGGTGGATTCTCCTTTACTGGTAGGGTGCTTACTATTTCCAACCAGTTGGTCTCCGAGAGAATAATCCCACCTTAAATCATTTGGTCTTGGGTTCTCAACTCTAGGTACTCTAGAGTTTGTCTTTCGAGTGGTTGGGATAGCTTGCCTGCCACTAATACCAATGCCAGATGCTCTGTCCTCCTCACTTGACTCTACGTTAGACCCAGTTACTGATCCCAGACCTGACCAGGTGGCATCCGATAGGGAATAGATATCGGTTGCTTCAGAGTCAATATCCCTCTCCCCTGGCAATCTATGAGCCCTTGCTGGCCCCGGAGGTTCTCTTTCCTTTACCCTTAAATCTTGCACAGTAAGGTGTCGCTCGGCCCTCTCCCTGGTGGTTTTTCCGGGTTTTATTGGTGCCTTTTTCCGCATCTCCCAGGGTCTCTCCATTGTATTCTAGGTCCTCTTGGGTAACTTGAGTAGCTAGTTGATATGCTTCCTCCTGTAAGAGCTCGAGACCCCCAGGGACCCCTGTTTCTTGCCAATTAGTGCCTGCGCTGGCTTCTCCCATGCCCGAATTTGCTTCAATGCATACTTCTGGCACAGTTCCCTGAGTTTCCTCTCCTCGTGACCCTGTCTCCTTGAGGCCCTCCTTATGCCCCTTTGGTTGCTGGTGTAATGTCTCGTGCACTGTCTCGTTTCCCGGAGGCTCCCCCTGCTTCCCGTCCTCCTCTGGGCCCACCGGTGGCTTACCAGTTATTTTCCTGATCTGTCCGCTCTCTCCTACTGCAGCCCCTGCTTGCTTGTTCGGCCGATCCGTTCCTTGTATGCCAGAGCCCCTTAGCAGGTCGATGACTGACACTGCGGTGCGAGGTGGCTGGGGCTGTGAGCCCGCGCCCTTCCCCCTCCCCCTCCCGTCTGGGAGATTCTCTGCACGTCTCTTCTTCCTGCGTCCATGGAGTGTAGCCAGTGCCGTCTCTATCTCTGCCGGGTCTTTCCGTGGGGAACCCTGGAGGCCAGTCTGAGGGGTCGCCCCTCTGCCTCTTGTGCCGGACTTTGGGGGCATATTGCTGGCAACTGCTACAACACTGCACCTCGAGGAGCGGGAGAGCTCCTGCTCAAAGCCTCTGCACCTGATGATCAGCGTCTCCACAATCTCCGTCAGTGCCGTGATCCAGCCCTTCAGCCTCGGTACAATATATACAGCTTCTGTCCAAGCGTTAGCGCTAACACCACATTTCCCAGCTTGGGGGCATAGCATTCTGAGGTAGCGTGGGGTTAAATTGAATAAATAATGTAATTCCCTCGAGAGCCACCTACAACTGCTTCACACGGTTGCCATCTTGCTTCCCTCACTCTCAGTCTCAGTATTATCTACTAGTGTTGCAGTATTCTTTGTGTCATGTGCTTTGTCACTATGTGTTTTATTGTTCATCCCAGATGTATTTTCTAAGTGGAATAATTATTGCTAAAATAAACCAAATAAGCATCAGTAAACCTGGACCGTAAAAACACATTCTACACCATCTGTGTAGAAAACTTCACCTAGATCTTCTATTTTCATTCTCTGCCATGGCGAACTATAATCTAAGATATATACAGAAAAATGTATCTCTCCACACTCCACACACTTTGTCTTTATTCTGGTTACTTCTGTCTCTTCAGGATGGGCACAGTTCACTTTCACCCTCCTGTTTACAATTTTTGTTTGAGTTCTCTTGACTGCTATCCACCTCTTCGATGTCAGTCAGTGCTATGTAAGTCCATTCAGGTGATTTGTACTTCAAATTAGGTCTTTTTACTCTTTTTGGTCTTTGCAATTGCCCTTTATTCAAATGTATTTGATTTCTTTGACTTGTTATTTCATTCACTAGTTCTTCCTTGTCTTTGTTCAAATATTTTATTTTATATCTCAGTCTTCTACATTCGTTGGGCCAATTGTCTCCTTTTCTTGGCCATTTCAGTTCAGTCTCTATTTCTTCCCATTCCACTTTCCAAGCTCTCTTTTTTGGTCCTCTCCTTTGTCTTATTTCTTCTTCACTTTCTTCCGATTCTGTTTCAGATCTCACTTCACTTTCTTTAATTTTGAACTATATGATCTCTGATTCTTCGTCAGAAGTTAGATTTCCCTCTGTTGTTGCAATTACTTCTGAAACGATTTTTCCAAAACTTGTACTTGGTTGTTCAACATCACTGTGAATTATTTCTGTCTCTCCTGTTTCAATATCAATTGTCTGTCTTTCAAAGTTCTCTGTTTGCTTTTCAATGTCCTCAGTTTGTCTTTCACCAAATTCAGATTTGTCTGCTTCAGATGCCGAACTGGTGTCTGATATTTCCAGATGTCGACTTACATGTCGATCTCCAGGATCTGGATCTTTGATTGTATGACTGGCATGAATCCAATTTTTCACACCTGCACACTTTACTGCTGTGTTAGTCACCAGGATCACCTGTCGTGGTCTATCCCAGCGAGGAACCAGGCAATTTCTTCTTCAGTGGACTTTTATGCGCACCCAATCTCCTGGACTCAGATCATGAGCTGGGTTTCTTTCAAGAGTGATCACATCCGGTCCAAACTGATGAAACACAGAATGCACCACATCAGCCAAGCCTTTGCAATAGTCCAGAACAAGATCATCAGTTATAGTCAGAAGTTTGTTGACAGGTACGAATGTTTGTCTCATTACTCGTTCCATTATTATCTCATGAGGACTCAAACCTGTTTTTCTGTCTGGTACGCTCCTCATGCTCATAAGCACAGGAGGTAGGGCATCTGGCTATTTGAGTCCATGGCTAGACACATTATCCCTAGCCCATTCTTGATTGTGCCATTTACTTGCTCAACCACCCCAGAAGCCTCTGGTCTGTAGGCACAATGCAGCTTTTGTTGAATGTCTAATGCTTCACATATCAGCTGGATAATCTCATTTTGGAAATGACTTCCTCTATCTGTTTCTGTCGTTACTGGAAAACCATATCTAGCAATTAATTCTCCCAGCAGGAGTTTTGCTACAGTAACTCCATCATTCCTTCTTGTCGGATATGCTTCCACCCAATGAAAAAACAAACAGACAACCACCAAGACATACCTCTGTCTGTTACTCGGGGGCAATTCAATGAAATCTGGTGGCATTCTGGTAAAAGGACCTCCTTCTTGTCCTATTGTTCCCAAACTCACTACTGTTTTCCTTCCAGGATTTAACTGTTGACATATAAGACATCTTTGATAAAGACTCTCAGCTATAACCCTAAATTTGAGGTTGTACCAAGTCTGTTTAAAAAGTCTGATCATTTCATCTCTACCTATGTGTGCCTGTCCATGGTACATCTGTGCCATGTTAGAGATCATGCTATCAGGCATAACTGGTCTTTCATCTCTGTAAACCCAAACTCCAGCTTCCTCTCTTTGTCTACAGCCTGATTTTATCCAAATGTCTTTTTCCTCATCATTTGCTTCTTCCTGCAATTGTCTCACTTCTTCCCACATTTCAACTGTGTTAGTAAACATCAAAGGACATGAAACATGTTCTTTTTCCCTCCTCCAATTCATTGAGGTTGTATGTCTGGCACAATATTGAGCTATTTCGACAGCAAATCTATTGCCTTCTGTAATGTAGTCATCACCATTCTTGTGTGCAGCACATTTCACAACTGCAATCTGTTTAGGCAGCTGTATCGCCTCTAGCAACATTTTCACAAACTCACTATTCCTAATTGGAGATCCTGAAGAAGTCATGAATCCTCTCTGGGACCAGATTTGTCCAAAATCATGTACCACTCCGAAGCCATACTGGCTATCCGTGATCACAGTGATTCGGAAATTCCTTCCCAGTTTACAAGCTCGAATCAGAGCAATCAGCTCTGCAACTTGTGCTGAACGTATTCGTCTCAAGCAAGATGCTTCCATTATGTCTGTCACTGTACATACAGCATACGCAGCACTTAAAATTCCTTCTTTCGTTCTCAAGCATGATCCATTCACAAACATCACATAATCTGATTCTTCTAGAGGTTAATCTCTGATGTCAGGGTGGGGCTTTGTGCAAAATTCAAGTACATCCAAGCAATTGTGATCAACGTCATCTTTGACTTCTGTATTTACTGCATCAGGTAATAGAGTGGAAGGATTCGCACTTACGCATCTCACAATTGTTACATTGTCTGCACCCAGAATCACCTTCTCATATCTGGTTAATCGACTATGTGTCATGAACTGGGTTTGTGTTCTGGTCAGGACAATTTCAACTGAATATGGGACATATACCTTCAGAGGATACCCCGTCCCAATGTCTTCACTCTGTTCCAGACTCACACAAGTGGCTGCTACTGCTTTTAGACATCCAGGCAATGCTTTTGATACTAGGTCCAAAACAGCTGAGAAATACGCTCATTCTTCCATGCCTTTGTACTAATACCGAAAGTGCACATCCGTCTCTTTCACTACAGTACAACTCAAATTCTTTCTCATAATCTGGCATTCCAAACACTGGGGCTTCACACAACCTGTTTCTCAATTGCTTGAAAGCTTCCATCTCTTCCTCATTCAACACAATTGGATCTTTTACATCACTTTTTGTTAATCGCTGTAAAGGTTTTGCAATCAATGAAAATCCATTTATCCACTGTCGGCAGTAACCAACCATTCCGAGATACATTCTCACCACTCTCTGTGTCATTGGGGCTCTCATTCCTTTGATAATCCTGATTCTTTCTGTTGTGACTTTTCTCATCCCTTTTTCAATCTTATGACCTAAATACTGCGCTCAGTATTATCTACTAGTGTTGCAGTATTCTTTGTGTCATGTGCTTTGTGTTTTATTGTTCATCCCAGATGTATTTTCTAAGTGGAATAATTATTGCTAAAATAAACCAAATAAGCATCAGTAAACCTGGACCGTAAAAACACATTCTACACCATCTGTGTAGAAAACTTCACCTAGATCTTCTATTTTCATTCTCTGCCATGGCGAACTATAATTTAAGATATATACAGAAAAAATGTATCTCTCCACACTCCACACACTTTGTCTTTATTCTGGTTACTTCAGTCTCTTCAGGATGGGCACAGTTCACTTTCACCCTCCTGTTTACAATTTTCGCTTGAGTTCTCTTGACTGCTATCCACCTCTTCGATGTCAGTCAGTGCTATGTAAGTCCATTCAGGTGATTTGTACTTCAAATTAGGTCTTTTTACTCTTTTTGGTCTTTGCAATTACCCTTTATTCAAATTTATTTGATTTCTTTGACTTGTTATTTCATTCACTAGTTCTTCCTTGTCTTTGTTCAAATATTTTATTTTATATCTCAGTCTTCTACATTCGTTGGGCCAATTGTCTCCTTTTCTTGGCCATTTCAGTTCAGTCTCTGTTTCTTCCCGTTCCACTTTCCAAGCTCTCTTTCTTGGTCCTCTCCTTTGTCTTATTTTTTCTTCACTTTCTTCCGATTCTGTTTCAGATCTCACTTCACTTTCTTTAATTTTGAACTATATGATCTCTGATTCTTCGTCAGAATTTAGATTTCCCTTTGTTATTTCAATTACTTCTGAAACGATTTTTCCAAAACTTGTACTTGGTTGTTCAACATCACTGTGAATTATTTCTGTCTCTCCTGTTTCAATAACAATTGTCTGTCTTTCAAAGTTCTCTGTTTGCTTTTCAATGTCCTCAGTTTGTCTTTCACCAAATTCAGATTGTTCTGATTCAGATGCCGAACTGGTGTCTGATGTTTCCAGACGTCGACTTACAGGTCGATCTTCAGGATCTGGAACTCCAACTGCTTCAGTTTCTGTATCAGATGCCGAACTGGTGTCTGATATTTCCAGATGTCGACTTACAGGTCGATCTCCAGGATCTGGATCTTTGATTGTATGACTGGCATGAATCCAATTTTTCACACCTGCACACTTTACTGCTGTGTTAGTCACCAGGATCACCTGACGTGGTCTATCCCAGCGAGGAACCAGGCAATTTCTTCTTCGGTGGACTTTTATGCGAACCCAATCTCCTGTACTCAGATCATGAGCTGGGTTTCTTTCAAGAGTGATCGCATCCGGTCCAACCTGATGAAACACAGAATGCACCACATCAGCCAAGCCTTTGCAATAGTCCAGAACAAGATCATCAGTTATAGTCAGCAGTTTGTTGACAGGTACGAATGCTTGTCTCATTACTCCTTCCATTATTATTTCATGAGGACTCAAACCTGTTTTTCTGTCTGGTACGCTCCTCATGCTCATAAGCACAGGAGGTAGGGCATCTGGCTATTTGAGTCCATGGCTAGACACATTTTCCCTAGCCCATTCTTGATTGTGCCATTTACTTGCTCAAGCACCCCAGAAGCCTCTGGTGTGTAGGCACAATGCAGCTTTTGTTGAATGTCTAATGCTTCACATATCAGCTGGATAATCTCATTTTGGAAATGACTTCCTCTATCTGTTTCTGTCGTTACTGGAAAACCATATCTAGGAATTAATTCTCTCAGCAGGAGTTTTGCTACAGTAACTCCATCATTCCTTCTTGTCGGATATGCTTCCACCCAATGAAAAAACAAACAGACAACCACCAAGACATACCTCTGTCTGTTACTCGGGGGCAATTCAATGAAATCTGGTGGCATTCTGGTAAAAGGACTTCCTTCTTGTCCTATTGTTCCCAAACTCACTACTGTTTTCCTTCCAGGATTTAACTGTAGACATATAAGACATCTTTGACAAAGACTCTCAGCTATAACCCTAAATTTGGGGTTGTACCAAGTCTGTTTAAAAAGTCTGATCATTGCATCTCTACCTATGTGTGCCTGTCCATGGTACATCTGTGCCATGTTAGAGATCATGCTATCAGGCATAACTGGTCTTTCATCTCTGTAAACCCAAACTCCAGCTTCCTCTCTTTGTCTACAGCCTAATTTTATCCAAATGTCTTTTTCCTCATCATTTGCTTCTTCCTGCAATTGTCTGACTTCTTCCCACATTTCAACTGTGTTAGTAAACATCAAAGGACATGAAACATGTTCTTTTTCCCTCCTCCAATTCATTGAGGTTGTATGTCTGGCACAATATTGAGCTATTTCGACAGCAAATCTATTGCCTTCTGTAATGTAGTCATCACCATTCTTGTGTGCAGCACATTTCACGACTGCAATCTGTTTAGGCAGCTGTATCGCCTCAAGCCACATTTTCACAAACTCACTATTCCTAATTGGAGATCCTGAAGAAGTCATGAATCCTCTCTGGGACCAGATTTGTCCAAAATCATGTACCACTCCGAAGCCATACTGGCTATCCGTGATCACAGTGATTCGGAAATTCCTTCCCAGTTTACAAGCTCGAATCAGAGCAATCAGCTCTGCAACTTGTGCTGAACGTATTCGTCTCAAGCAAGATGCTTCCATTATGTCTGTCACTGTACATACAGCATACGCAGCACTTAAAATTCCTTCTTTCGTTCTCAAGCATGATCCATTCACAAACATCACATAATCTGATTCTTCTAGAGGTTAATCTCTGATGTCTGGGTGGGGCTTTGTGCAAAATTCAAGTACATCCAAGCAATTGTCATCTTTGACTTCTGTATTTACTGCATCAGGTAATAGAGTGGAAGGATTCGCACTTACGCATCTCACAATTGTTACATTGTCTGCACCCAGAATCACCTTCTCATATCTGGTTAATCGACTATGTGTCATGAACTGGGTTTGTGTTCTGGTCAGGACAATTTCAACTGAATATGGGAAATATACCTTCAGAGGATACCCCGTCCCAATGTCTTCACTCTGTTCCAGACTCACACAAGTGGCTGCTACTGCTTTTAGACATCCAGGCAATGCTTTTGATACTAGGTCCAAAACAGCTGAGAAATACGCTCATTCTTCCATGCCTTTGTACTAATACCGAAAGTGCACATCCGTCTCTTTCACTACAGTACAACTCAAATTCTTTCTCATAATCTGGCATTCCAAACACTGGGGCTTCACACAACCTGTTTCTCAATTGCTTGAAAGCTTCCATCTCTTCCTCATTCAACACAATTGGATCTTTTACATCACTTTTTGTTAATCGCTGTAAAGGTTTTGCAATCAATGAAAATCCATTTATCCACTGTCGGCAGTAACCAACCATTCCGAGATACATTCTCACCACTCTCTGTGTCATTGGGGCTCTCATTCCTTTGATAATCCTGATTCTTTCTGTTGTGACTTTTCTCATCCCTTTTTCAATCTTATGACCTAAATACTGCACTCAGTATTATCTACTAGTGTTGCAGTATTCTTTGTGTCATGTGCTTTGTGTTTTATTGTTCATCCCAGATGTATTTTCTAAGTGGAATAATTATTGCTAAAATAAACCAAATAAGCATCAGTAAACCTGGACCGTAAAAACACATTCTACACCATCTGTGTAGAAAACTTCACCTAGATCTTCTATTTTCATTCTCTGCCATGGCGAACTATAATTTAAGATATATACAGAAAAAATGTATCTCTCCACACTCCACACACTTTGTCTTTATTCTGGTTACTTCAGTCTCTTCAGGATGGGCACAGTTCACTTTCACCCTCCTGTTTACAATTTTCGCTTGAGTTCTCTTGACTGCTATCCACCTCTTCGATGTCAGTCAGTGCTATGTAAGTCCATTCAGGTGATTTGTACTTCAAATTAGGTCTTTTTACTCTTTTTGGTCTTTGCAATTACCCTTTATTCAAATTTATTTGATTTCTTTGACTTGTTATTTCATTCACTAGTTCTTCCTTGTCTTTGTTCAAATATTTTATTTTATATCTCAGTCTTCTACATTCGTTGGGCCAATTGTCTCCTTTTCTTGGCCATTTCAGTTCAGTCTCTGTTTCTTCCCGTTCCACTTTCCAAGCTCTCTTTCTTGGTCCTCTCCTTTGTCTTATTTTTTCTTCACTTTCTTCCGATTCTGTTTCAGATCTCACTTCACTTTCTTTAATTTTGAACTATATGATCTCTGATTCTTCGTCAGAATTTAGATTTCCCTTTGTTATTTCAATTACTTCTGAAACGATTTTTCCAAAACTTGTACTTGGTTGTTCAACATCACTGTGAATTATTTCTGTCTCTCCTGTTTCAATAACAATTGTCTGTCTTTCAAAGTTCTCTGTTTGCTTTTCAATGTCCTCAGTTTGTCTTTCACCAAATTCAGATTGTTCTGATTCAGATGCCGAACTGGTGTCTGATGTTTTCAGACGTCGACTTACAGGTCGATCTTCAGGATCTGGAACTCCAACTGCTTCAGTTTCTGTATCAGATGCCGAACTGGTGTCTGATATTTCCAGATGTCGACTTACAGGTCGATCTCCAGGATCTGGATCTTTGATTGTATGACTGGCATGAATCCAATTTTTCACATCTGCACACTTTACTGCTGTGTTAGTCACCAGGATCACCTGTCGTGGTCTATCCCAGCGAGGAACCAGGCAATTTCTTCTTCAGTGGACTTTTATGCGCACCCAATCTCCTGGACTCAGATCATGAGCTGGGTTTCTTTCAAGAGTGATCACATCCGGTCCAAACTGATGAAACACAGAATGCACCACATCAGCCAAGCCTTTGCAATAGTCCAGAACAAGATCATCAGTTATAGTCAGAAGTTTGTTGACAGGTACGAATGTTTGTCTCATTACTCGTTCCATTATTATCTCATGAGGACTCAAACCTGTTTTTCTGTCTGGTACGCTCCTCATGCTCATAAGCACAGGAGGTAGGGCATCTGGCTATTTGAGTCCATGGCTAGACACATTATCCCTAGCCCATTCTTGAATGTGCCATTTACTTTCTCAACCACCCCAGAAGCCTCTGGTCTGTAGGCACAATGCAGCTTTTGTTGAATGTCTAATGCTTCACATATCAGCTGGATAATCTCATTTTGGAAATGACTTCCTCTATCTGTTTCTGTCGTTACTGGAAAACCATATCTAGCAATTAATTCTCCCAGCAGGAGTTTTGCTACAGTAACTCCATCATTCCTTCTTGTCGGATATGCTTCCACCCAATGAAAAAACAAACAGACAACCACCAAGACATACCTCTGTCTGTTACTCGGGGGCAATTCAATGAAATCTGGTGGCATTCTGGTAAAAGGACCTCCTTCTTGTCCTATTGTTCCCAAACTCACTACTGTTTTCCTTCCAGGATTTAACTGTTGACATATAAGACATCTTTGATAAAGACTCTCAGCTATAACCCTAAATTTGAGGTTGTACCAAGTCTGTTTAAAAAGTCTGATCATTGCATCTCTACCTATGTGTGCCTGTCCATGGTACATCTGTGCCATGTTAGAGATCATGCTATCAGGCATAACTGGTCTTTCATCTCTGTAAACCCAAACTCCAGCTTCCTCTCTTTGTCTACAGCCTGATGTTATCCAAATGTCTTTTTCCTCATCATTTGCTTCTTCCTGCAATTGTCTCACTTCTTCCCACATTTCAACTGTGTTAGTAAACATCAAAGGACATGAAACATGTTCTTTTTCCCTCCTCCAATTCATTGAGGTTGTATGTCTGGCACAATATTGAGCTATTTCGACAGCAAATCTATTGCCTTCTGTAATGTAGTCATCACCATTCTTGTGTGCAGCACATTTCACAACTGCAATCTGTTTAGGCAGCTGTATCGCCTCTAGCAACATTTTCACAAACTCACTATTCCTAATTGGAGATCCTGAAGAAGTCATGAATCCTCTCTGGGACCAGATTTGTCCAAAATCATGTACCACTCCGAAGCCATACTGGCTATCCGTGATCACAGTGATTCGGAAATTCCTTCCCAGTTTACAAGCTCGAATCAGAGCAATCAGCTCTGCAACTTGTGCTGAACGTATTCGTCTCAAGCAAGATGCTTCCATTATGTCTGTCACTGTACATACAGCATACGCAGCACTTAAAATTCCTTCTTTCGTTCTCAAGCATGATACATTCACAAACATCACATAATCTGATTCTTCTAGAGGTTAATCTCTGATGTCAGGGTGGGGCTTTGTGCAAAATTCAAGTACATCCAAGCAATTGTGATCAACGTCATCTTTGACTTCTGTATTTACTGCATCAGGTAATAGAGTGGAAGGATTCGCACTTACGCATCTCACAATTGTTACATTGTCTGCACCCAGAATCACCTTCTCATATCTGGTTAATCGACTATGTGTCATGAACTGGGTTTGTGTTCTGGTCAGGACAATTTCAACTGAATATGGGACATATACCTTCAGAGGATACCCCGTCCCAATGTCTTCACTCTGTTCCAGACTCACACAAGTGGCTGCTACTGCTTTTAGACATCCAGGCAATGCTTTTGATACTAGGTCCAAAACAGCTGAGAAATACGCTCATTCTTCCATGCCTTTGTACTAATACCGAAAGTGCACATCCGTCTCTTTCACTACAGTACAACTCAAATTCTTTCTCATAATCTGGCATTCCAAACACTGGGGCTTCACACAACCTGTTTCTCAATTGCTTGAAAGCTTCCATCTCTTCCTCATTCAACACAATTGGATCTTTTACATCACTTTTTGTTAATCGCTGTAAAGGTTTTGCAATCAATGAAAATCCATTTATCCACTGTCGGCAGTAACCAACCATTCCGAGATACATTCTCACCACTCTCTGTGTCATTGGGGCTCTCATTCCTTTGATAATCCTGATTCTTTCTGTTGTGACTTTTCTCATCCCTTTTTCAATCTTATGACCTAAATACTGCACTCAGTATTATCTACTAGTGTTGCAGTATTCTTTGTGTCATGTGCTTTGTGTTTTATTGTTCATCCCAGATGTATTTTCTAAGTGGAATAATTATTGCTAAAATAAACCAAATAAGCATCAGTAAACCTGGACCGTAAAAACACATTCTACACCATCTGTGTAGAAAACTTCACCTAGATCTTCTATTTTCATTCTCTGCCATGGCGAACTATAATTTAAGATATATACAGAAAAAATGTATCTCTCCACACTCCACACACTTTGTCTTTATTCTGGTTACTTCAGTCTCTTCAGGATGGGCACAGTTCACTTTCACCCTCCTGTTTACAATTTTCGCTTGAGTTCTCTTGACTGCTATCCACCTCTTCGATGTCAGTCAGTGCTATGTAAGTCCATTCAGGTGATTTGTACTTCAAATTAGGTCTTTTTACTCTTTTTGGTCTTTGCAATTACCCTTTATTCAAATTTATTTGATTTCTTTGACTTGTTATTTCATTCACTAGTTCTTCCTTGTCTTTGTTCAAATATTTTATTTTATATCTCAGTCTTCTACATTCGTTGGGCCAATTGTCTCCTTTTCTTGGCCATTTCAGTTCAGTCTCTGTTTCTTCCCGTTCCACTTTCCAAGCTCTCTTTCTTGGTCCTCTCCTTTGTCTTATTTTTTCTTCACTTTCTTCCGATTCTGTTTCAGATCTCACTTCACTTTCTTTAATTTTGAACTATATGATCTCTGATTCTTCGTCAGAATTTAGATTTCCCTTTGTTATTTCAATTACTTCTGAAACGATTTTTCCAAAACTTGTACTTGGTTGTTCAACATCACTGTGAATTATTTCTGTCTCTCCTGTTTCAATAACAATTGTCTGTCTTTCAAAGTTCTCTGTTTGCTTTTCAATGTCCTCAGTTTGTCTTTCACCAAATTCAGATTGTTCTGATTCAGATGCCGAACTGGTGTCTGATGTTTTCAGACGTCGACTTACAGGTCGATCTTCAGGATCTGGAACTCCAACTGCTTCAGTTTCTGTATCAGATGCCGAACTGGTGTCTGATATTTCCAGATGTCGACTTACAGGTCGATCTCCAGGATCTGGATCTTTGATTGTATGACTGGCATGAATCCAATTTTTCACATCTGCACACTTTACTGCTGTGTTAGTCACCAGGATCACCTGTCGTGGTCTATCCCAGCGAGGAACCAGGCAATTTCTTCTTCAGTGGACTTTTATGCGCACCCAATCTCCTGGACTCAGATCATGAGCTGGGTTTCTTTCAAGAGTGATCACATCCGGTCCAAACTGATGAAACACAGAATGCACCACATCAGCCAAGCCTTTGCAATAGTCCAGAACAAGATCATCAGTTATAGTCAGAAGTTTGTTGACAGGTACGAATGTTTGTCTCATTACTCGTTCCATTATTATCTCATGAGGACTCAAACCTGTTTTTCTGTCTGGTACGCTCCTCATGCTCATAAGCACAGGAGGTAGGGCATCTGGCTATTTGAGTCCATGGCTAGACACATTATCCCTAGCCCATTCTTGAATGTGCCATTTACTTTCTCAACCACCCCAGAAGCCTCTGGTCTGTAGGCACAATGCAGCTTTTGTTGAATGTCTAATGCTTCACATATCAGCTGGATAATCTCATTTTGGAAATGACTTCCTCTATCTGTTTCTGTCGTTACTGGAAAACCATATCTAGCAATTAATTCTCCCAGCAGGAGTTTTGCTACAGTAACTCCATCATTCCTTCTTGTCGGATATGCTTCCACCCAATGAAAAAACAAACAGACAACCACCAAGACATACCTCTGTCTGTTACTCGGGGGCAATTCAATGAAATCTGGTGGCATTCTGGTAAAAGGACCTCCTTCTTGTCCTATTGTTCCCAAACTCACTACTGTTTTCCTTCCAGGATTTAACTGTTGACATATAAGACATCTTTGATAAAGACTCTCAGCTATAACCCTAAATTTGAGGTTGTACCAAGTCTGTTTAAAAAGTCTGATCATTGCATCTCTACCTATGTGTGCCTGTCCATGGTACATCTGTGCCATGTTAGAGATCATGCTATCAGGCATAACTGGTCTTTCATCTCTGTAAACCCAAACTCCAGCTTCCTCTCTTTGTCTACAGCCTGATGTTATCCAAATGTCTTTTTCCTCATCATTTGCTTCTTCCTGCAATTGTCTCACTTCTTCCCACATTTCAACTGTGTTAGTAAACATCAAAGGACATGAAACATGTTCTTTTTCCCTCCTCCAATTCATTGAGGTTGTATGTCTGGCACAATATTGAGCTATTTCGACAGCAAATCTATTGCCTTCTGTAATGTAGTCATCACCATTCTTGTGTGCAGCACATTTCACAACTGCAATCTGTTTAGGCAGCTGTATCGCCTCTAGCAACATTTTCACAAACTCACTATTCCTAATTGGAGATCCTGAAGAAGTCATGAATCCTCTCTGGGACCAGATTTGTCCAAAATCATGTACCACTCCGAAGCCATACTGGCTATCCGTGATCACAGTGATTCGGAAATTCCTTCCCAGTTTACAAGCTCGAATCAGAGCAATCAGCTCTGCAACTTGTGCTGAACGTATTCGTCTCAAGCAAGATGCTTCCATTATGTCTGTCACTGTACATACAGCATACGCAGCACTTAAAATTCCTTCTTTCGTTCTCAAGCATGATACATTCACAAACATCACATAATCTGATTCTTCTAGAGGTTAATCTCTGATGTCAGGGTGGGGCTTTGTGCAAAATTCAAGTACATCCAAGCAATTGTGATCAACGTCATCTTTGACTTCTGTATTTACTGCATCAGGTAATAGAGTGGAAGGATTCGCACTTACGCATCTCACAATTGTTACATTGTCTGCACCCAGAATCACCTTCTCATATCTGGTTAATCGACTATGTGTCATGAACTGGGTTTGTGTTCTGGTCAGGACAATTTCAACTGAATATGGGACATATACCTTCAGAGGATACCCCGTCCCAATGTCTTCACTCTGTTCCAGACTCACACAAGTGGCTGCTACTGCTTTTAGACATCCAGGCAATGCTTTTGATACTAGGTCCAAAACAGCTGAGAAATACGCTCATTCTTCCATGCCTTTGTACTAATACCGAAAGTGCACATCCGTCTCTTTCACTACAGTACAACTCAAATTCTTTCTCATAATCTGGCATTCCAAACACTGGGGCTTCACACAACCTGTTTCTCAATTGCTTGAAAGCTTCCATCTCTTCCTCATTCAACACAATTGGATCTTTTACATCACTTTTTGTTAATCGCTGTAAAGGTTTTGCAATCAATGAAAATCCATTTATCCACTGTCGGCAGTAACCAACCATTCCGAGATACATTCTCACCACTCTCTGTGTCATTGGGGCTCTCATTCCTTTGATAATCCTGATTCTTTCTGTTGTGACTTTTCTCATCCCTTTTTCAATCTTATGACCTAAATACTGCACTCAGTATTATCTACTAGTGTTGCAGTATTCTTTGTGTCATGTGCTTTGTGTTTTATTGTTCATCCCAGATGTATTTTCTAAGTGGAATAATTATTGCTAAAATAAACCAAATAAGCATCAGTAAACCTGGACCGTAAAAACACATTCTACACCATCTGTGTAGAAAACTTCACCTAGATCTTCTATTTTCAATCTCTGCCATGGCGAACTATAATTTAAGATATATACAGAAAAAATGTGTCTCTCCACACTCCACACACTTTGTCTTTATTCTGGTTACTTCAGTCTCTTCAGGATGGGCACAGTTCACTTTCACCCTCCTGTTTACAATTTTCGCTTGAGTTCTCTTGACTGCTATCCACCTCTTCGATGTCAGTCAGTGCTATGTAAGTCCATTCAGGTGATTTGTACTTCAAATTAGGTCTTTTTACTCTTTTTGGTCTTTGCAATTACCCTGTATTCAAATTTATTTGATTTCTTTGACTTGTTATTTCATTCACTAGTTCTTCCTTGTCTTTGTTCAAATATTTTATTTTATATCTCAGTCTTCTACATTCGTTGGGCCAATTGTCTCCTTTTCTTGGCCATTTCAGTTCAGTCTCTGTTTCTTCCCGTTCCACTTTCCAAGCTCTCTTTCTTGGTCCTCTCCTTTGTCTTATTTTTTCTTCACTTTCTTCCGATTCTGTTTCAGATCTCACTTCACTTTCTTTAATTTTGAACTATATGATCTCTGATTCTTCGTCAGAATTTAGATTTCCCTTTGTTATTTCAATTACTTCTGAAACGATTTTTCCAAAACTTGTACTTGGTTGTTCAACATCACTGTGAATTATTTCTGTCTCTCCTGTTTCAATAACAATTGTCTGTCTTTCAAAGTTCTCTGTTTGCTTTTCAATGTCCTCAGTTTGTCTTTCACCAAATTCAGATTGTTCTGATTCAGATGCCGAACTGGTGTCTGATGTTTCCAGACGTCGACTTACAGGTCGATCTTCAGGATCTGGAACTCCAACTGCTTCAGTTTCTGTATCAGATGCCGAACTGGTGTCTGATATTTCCAGATGTCGACTTACAGGTCGATCTCCAGGATCTGGATCTTTGATTGTATGACTGGCATGAATCCAATTTTTCACACCTGCACACTTTACTGCTGTGTTAGTCACCAGGATCACCTGACGTGGTCTATCCCAGCGAGGAACCAGGCAATTTCTTCTTCGGTGGACTTTTATGCGAACCCAATCTCCTGTACTCAGATCATGAGCTGGGTTTCTTTCAAGAGTGATCGCATCCGGTCCAACCTGATGAAACACAGAATGCACCACATCAGCCAAGCCTATGCAATAGTCCAGAACAAGATCATCAGTTATAGTCAGCAGTTTGTTGACAGGTACGAATGCTTGTCTCATTACTCCTTCCATTATTATTTCATGAGGACTCAAACCTGTTTTTCTGTCTGGTACGCTCCTCATGCTCATAAGCACAGGAGGTAGGGCATCTGGCTATTTGAGTCCATGGCTAGACACATTTTCCCTAGCCCATTCTTGATTGTGCCATTTACTTGCTCAACCACCCCAGAAGCCTCTGGTGTGTAGGCACAATGCAGCTTTTGTTGAATGTCTAATGCTTCACATATCAGCTGGATAATCTCATTTTGGAAATGACTTCCTCTATCTGTTTCTGTCGTTACTGGAAAACCATATCTAGGAATTAATTCTCTCAGCAGGAGTTTTGCTACAGTAACTCCATCATTCCTTCTTGTCGGATATGCTTCCACCCAATGAAAAAACAAACAGACAACCACCAAGACATACCTCTGTCTGTTACTCGGGGGCAATTCAATGAAATCTGGTGGCATTCTGGTAAAAGGACTTCCTTCTTGTCCTATTGTTCCCAAACTCACCACTGTTTTCCTTCCAGGATTTAACTGTAGACATATAAGACATCTTTGACAAAGACTCTCAGCTATAACCCTAAATTTGGGGTTGTACCAAGTCTGTTTAAAAGTCTGATCATTGCATCTCTACCTATGTGTGCCTGTCCATGGTACATCTGTGCCATGTTAGAGATCATGCTATCAGGCATAACTGGTCTTTCATCTCTGTAAACCCAAACTCCAGCTTCCTCTCTTTGTCTACAGCCTAATTTTATCCAAATGTCTTTTTCCTCATCATTTGCTTCTTCCTGCAATTGTCTGACTTCTTCCCACATTTCAACTGTGTTAGTAAACATCAAAGGACATGAAACATGTTCTTTTTCCCTCCTCCAATTCATTGAGGTTGTATGTCTGGCACAATATTGAGCTATTTCGACAGCAAATCTATTGCCTTCTGTAATGTAGTCATCACCATTCTTGTGTGCAGCACATTTCACGACTGCAATCTGTTTAGGCAGCTGTATCGCCTCAAGCCACATTTTCACAAACTCACTATTCCTAATTGGAGATCCTGAAGAAGTCATGAATCCTCTCTGGGACCAGATTTGTCCAAAATCATGTACCACTCCGAAGCCATACTGGCTATCCGTGATCACAGTGATTCGGAAATTCCTTCCCAGTTTACAAGCTCGAATCAGAGCAATCAGCTCTGCAACTTGTGCTGAACGTATTCGTCTCAAGCAAGATGCTTCCATTATGTCTGTCACTGTACATACAGCATACGCAGCACTTAAAATTCCTTCTTTCGTTCTCAAGCATGATCCATTCACAAACATCACATAATCTGATTCTTCTAGAGGTTAATCTCTGATGTCAGGGTGGGGCTTTGTGCAAAATTCAAGTACATCCAAGCAATTGTCATCTTTGACTTCTGTATTTACTGCATCAGGTAATAGAGTGGAAGGATTCGCACTTACGCATCTCACAATTGTTACATTGTCTGCACCCAGAATCACCTTCTCATATCTGGTTAATCGACTATGTGTCATGAACTGGGTTTGTGTTCTGGTCAGGACAATTTCAACTGAATATGGGACATATACCTTCAGAGGATACCCCGTCCCAATGTCTTCACTCTGTTCCAGACTCACACAAGTGGCTGCTACTGCTTTTAGACATCCAGGCAATGCTTTTGATACTAGGTCCAAAACAGCTGAGAAATACGCTCATTCTTCCATGCCTTTGTACTAATACCGAAAGTGCACATCCGTCTCTTTCACTACAGTACAACTCAAATTCTTTCTCATAATCTGGCATTCCAAACACTGGGGCTTCACACAACCTGTTTCTCAATTGCTTGAAAGCTTCCATCTCTTCCTCATTCAACACAATTGGATCTTTTACATCACTTTTTGTTAATCGCTGTAAAGGTTTTGCAATCAATGAAAATCCATTTATCCACTGTCGGCAGTAACCAACCATTCCGAGATACATTCTCACCACTCTCTGTGTCATTGGGGCTCTCATTCCTTTGATAATCCTGATTCTTTCTGTTGTGACTTTTCTCATCCCTTTTTCAATCTTATGACCTAAATACTGCACTCAGTATTATCTACTAGTGTTGCAGTATTCTTTGTGTCATGTGCTTTTTGTTTTATTGTTCATCCCAGATGTATTTTCTAAGTGGAATAATTATTGCTAAAATAAACCAAATAAGCATCAGTAAACCTGGACCGTAAAAACACATTCTACACCATCTGTGTAGAAAACTTCACCTAGATCTTCTATTTTCATTCTCTGCCATGGCGAACTATAATTTAAGATATATACAGAAAAAATGTATCTCTCCACACTCCACACACTTTGTCTTTATTCTGGTTACTTCAGTCTCTTCAGGATGGGCACAGTTCACTTTCACCCTCCTGTTTACAATTTTCGCTTGAGTTCTCTTGACTGCTATCCACCTCTTCGATGTCAGTCAGTGCTATGTAAGTCCATTCAGGTGATTTGTACTTCAAATTAGGTCTTTTTACTCTTTTTGGTCTTTGCAATTACCCTTTATTCAAATTTATTTGATTTCTTTGACTTGTTATTTCATTCACTAGTTCTTCCTTGTCTTTGTTCAAATATTTTATTTTATATCTCAGTCTTCTACATTCGTTGGGCCAATTGTCTCCTTTTCTTGGCCATTTCAGTTCAGTCTCTGTTTCTTCCCGTTCCACTTTCCAAGCTCTCTTTCTTGGTCCTCTCCTTTGTCTTATTTTTTCTTCACTTTCTTCCGATTCTGTTTCAGATCTCACTTCACTTTCTTTAATTTTGAACTATATGATCTCTGATTCTTCGTCAGAATTTAGATTTCCCTTTGTTATTTCAATTACTTCTGAAACGATTTTTCCAAAACTTGTACTTGGTTGTTCAACATCACTGTGAATTATTTCTGTCTCTCCTGTTTCAATAACAATTGTCTGTCTTTCAAAGTTCTCTGTTTGCTTTTCAATGTCCTCAGTTTGTCTTTCACCAAATTCAGATTGTTCTGATTCAGATGCCGAACTGGTGTCTGATGTTTCCAGACGTCGACTTACAGGTCGATCTTCAGGATCTGGAACTCCAACTGCTTCAGTTTCTGTATCAGATGCCGAACTGGTGTCTGATATTTCCAGATGTCGACTTACAGGTCGATCTCCAGGATCTGGATCTTTGATTGTATGACTGGCATGAATCCAATTTTTCACACCTGCACACTTTTCTGCTGTGTTAGTCACCAGGATCACCTGACGTGGTCTATCCCAGCGAGGAACCAGGCAATTTCTTCTTCGGTGGACTTTTATGCGAACCCAATCTCCTGTACTCAGATCATGAGCTGGGTTTCTTTCAAGAGTGATCGCATCCGGTCCAACCTGATGAAACACAGAATGCACCACATCAGCCAAGCCTTTGCAATAGTCCAGAACAAGATCATCAGTTATAGTCAGCAGTTTGTTGACAGGTACGAATGCTTGTCTCATTACTCCTTCCATTATTATTTCATGAGGACTCAAACCTGTTTTTCTGTCTGGTACGCTCCTCATGCTCATAAGCACAGGAGGTAGGGCATCGGGCTATTTGAGTCCATGGCTAGACACATTTTCCCTAGCCCATTCTTGATTGTGCCATTTACTTGCTCAACCACCCCAGAAGCCTCTGGTGTGTAGGCACAATGCAGCTTTTGTTGAATGTCTAATGCTTCACATATCAGCTGGATAATCTCATTTTGGAAATGACTTCCTCTATCTGTTTCTGTCGTTACTGGAAAACCATATCTAGGAATTAATTCTCTCAGCAGGAGTTTTGCTACAGTAACTCCATCATTCCTTCTTGTCGGATATGCTTCCACCCAATGAAAAAACAAACAGACAACCACCAAGACATACCTCTGTCTGTTACTCGGGGGCAATTCAATGAAATCTGGTGGCATTCTGGTAAAAGGACTTCCTTCTTGTCCTATTGTTCCCAAACTCACTACTGTTTTCCTTCCAGGATTTAACTGTAGACATATAAGACATCTTTGACAAAGACTCTCAGCTATAACCCTAAATTTGGGGTTGTACCAAGTCTGTTTAAAAAGTCTGATCATTGCATCTCTACCTATGTGTGCCTGTCCATGGTACATCTGTGCCATGTTAGAGATCATGCTATCAGGCATAACTGGTCTTTCATCTCTGTAAACCCAAACTCCAGCTTCCTCTCTTTGTCTACAGCCTAATTTTATCCAAATGTCTTTTTCCTCATCATTTGCTTCTTCCTGCAATTGTCTGACTTCTTCCCACATTTCAACTGTGTTAGTAAACATCAAAGGACATGAAACATGTTCTTTTTCCCTCCTCCAATTCATTGAGGTTGTATGTCTGGCACAATATTGAGCTATTTCGACAGCAAATCTATTGCCTTCTGTAATGTAGTCATCACCATTCTTGTGTGCAGCACATTTCACGACTGCAATCTGTTTAGGCAGCTGTATCGCCTCAAGCAACATTTTCACAAACTCACTATTCCTAATTGGAGATCCTGAAGAAGTCATGAATCCTCTCTGGGACCAGATTTGTCCAAAATCATGTACCACTCCGAAGCCATACTGGCTATCCGTGATCACAGTGATTCGGAAATTCCTTCCCAGTTTACAAGCTCGAATCAGAGCAATCAGCTCTGCAACTTGTGCTGAACGTATTCGTCTCAAGCAAGATGCTTCCATTATGTCTGTCACTGCACATACAGCATACGCAGCACTTAAAATTCCTTCTTTCGTTCTCAAGCATGATCAATTCACAAACATCACATAATCTGATTCTTCTAGAGGTTAATCTCTGATGTCAGGGTGGGGCTTTGTGCAAAATTCAAGTACATCCAAGCAATTGTGATCAACGTCATCTTTGACCTCTGTATTTACTGCATCAGGTAATAGAGTGGAAGGATTCGCACTTACGCATCTCACAATTGTTACATTGTCTGCACCCAGAATCCCCTTCTCATATCTGGTTAATTGACTATGTGTCATGAACTGGGTTTTTGTTCTGGTCAGGAGAATTTCAACTGAATATGGGACATATACCTTCAGAGGATACCCCATCACAATGCCTTCACTCTGTTCCAGACTCACACAAGTGGCTGCTACTGCTTTTAGACATTCAGGCAATGCTTTTGATACTGGGTCCAAAACAGCTGAGAAATACGCTCATTCTTCCATGCCTTTGTACTAATACCGAAAGTGCGCATCCGTCTCTTTCAGTACAGTACAACTCAAATTCTTTCTCATAATCTGGCATTCCCAACACTGGGGCTTCACACAACCTGTTTCTCAATTGCTTGAAAGCTGCCATCTCTTCCTCATTCAACACAATTGGATCTTTTACATCACTTTTTGTTAATCGCTGTAAAGGTTTTGCAATCAATGTTATCCATTTATCCACTGTCGGCAGTAACCAACCATTCCGAGATACATTCTCACCACTCTCTGTGTCATTGGGGCTCTCATTCCTTTGATAATCTTGATTCTTTCTGTTGTGACTTTTCTCATCTCTTTTTCAATCTTATGACCTAAATACTGCACTTCTTGTTGACAGAACTGCAATTTAGATGGGGACACCTTATGTCCTCCTTCTGCCAAATGCCAATGTCAATAATGCAATTGTGTCAGTAATACATGCCTCTTTGGTCCTTGATGCCACCAATAGGTCATCAATTTACTAGACCATAACAGATTTCTCAGGCATTTTCAAACTTTCTAGAGATTTCTTCAGAATATGATTTAAAATGGAAGAACTTTCAGTATACCGTTGAGGAATTCGGCACCAGGCCAAAATACGCTCGCCAAACCGCAAGGCAAATAATGGCTGGCTATCAGGGTGTAATGGAATTGAAAAGAATGCATGGCACAAATCAATAACTGTGTACCATTCTGCATCATGTGGGATTTGGTAAGGTATTGCAGCAGGGTTTGGTACAATTGGACAACATGGAACAACAATTGTATTCACCTTTCTCAAATCCTATGCTATCATAAAGGTTCCATTAGGCTTTTTCAATCCCATTATAGGTGAATTACATGGGCTACTCATTATTTCTCTCAGAATCCCTTGTTCAATCATCTTATCAATCACTGGTGTTATTCCTTCAATAATTTCTAGCGTTAATTTGTACTGTGGAGTATTCGGGTACATTGCTTCTTCTTTTACAGTAATTTTTGCAGGATCAATTCCTTTCATTAGACCTATATCTTCACCCGTAAAATCCCATACATCAGTCTTCACTGTTTCTTTCAGTTCAGTAGGGATTTTCTCTGCATCAAACACAGGAAATGTATCACAATTTTCGGGTTCAAGTGCTGTCATAGTCACTTTATACAGAACATCATCATCCAATGTCTGGAAAGCAATACCATCTGGAGTACAGTAGATGGTGCAGTTCATTTTACAAAGGATATCACGTCCAAGCAAATTTACAGGACTGCAATCGCACACTACAAAATGGTGCATATCTTTAAAAGGACCAATTTCCACCTCTACTGGTTTAGCAAGAGGGGCTTTAATTTGTCTGTTGGAGACACCTACGACTTGGATGAATTCTCCTGAGAGAGGAAGGTTTGGAATTTCAACTGATCTTACAGTAGAACGGGTAGCACCAGTGTCCACAAGGAAAGTACCATTTACACCATTCACCTTTCCGTCCACAAATGGACCTGACTGATCTACCTCTAGAGTTGTGCCAAGCACGCACTCCTCTTCCTCTCCTAGGCATCGTCATAAACTTTCATCCGATTCATTTCCATCCGGTCGTAGCCAATACTGTGAAACAGCAGCTGCGTGCGGCAATTTCGTTACCTGCTCTCCACCGTAGAATCCTGTCTCTGCACTGTATCTTTGAAGATTTACACTCTTTGGGAGAGGTGGCTGCGGCACCTGACTCTGTTGAGTAACTACCTGTTGCTGTGGCGGTTGTTGATAATGCACCTCATTCTGCACCTGTGGATTTAATTATTTATTCTCGGTATTAACTTTTGGAGGTAATTTACACTCGTTTTTCCAATGCCCTAATTTTCCGCAATTATGACATGGCCATTTCTTTTTAGCTTCTTCTATATTCATCTGAACTTTTCCTTTACCAATGTTTGGTTTCATTTTAGTCTGCCCTGCTTCATTAATCTGATTAATTATCTGGGCTTCTTGCTGTTCTGCAACCTTCACCTGTGCCCACATTGCCTTTTCTTTGAGCTTACGTTGTCTTGCTTCGATGTCATCACTACAATAATTTGCATACCTTAATACCTAATCCACTGTACTAGACTGCCAACACAACATGTGCTGCTTAATCATTTCACTTATCTCAGGTCTCAGACCATACACAAATCGATATACAAAGTGACTCATGTCCTTTTCACTCAAACTCTCATACCCACTGTACTGTTTAAAAACTAGAAGCAACCTTTCATAATAAGCAGGCACAGACTCCTTAGGTTCCTGGGTTGTTCTATCAGTCATTACCCAATCTGTTTCTCTTGTGGGAATCTTATTTTTCAGAAAAGTGATTACTTGCTCATATTTTCTCATTACTTCTGGACCTGGAGCTCCTGTTTTTGCGTCTCTAGGATATTCTTCCTTTGGCCAATCAATAGTGATTTTACATTCTGTCCACAAATCAGCAGATACAACAATCTCAAACAATCCATCCAAATCTTCCCACAATACCTTTGAAACCTTTACAAACCTTTCCATCATTTGTAAATGACAATATATCCTGTCTGGACCATGGGACATGTACATAACCTCGTCCTGGAAGATCTCTCATTGGACATTCTACTACTGTTGGTTCATTTTCTTTTACTGGGAAAGCTAAAGTTGCTTTATCAGCCGTTTCTTCTTTTTTCTTTATCCATCTACTTCTCCATCTGTCTACATCTCCCCATTTTCTCAGTAACACAATTAGTTCTTTTATCTGTGTTAACCGTCCTGAAGTGTTCAAATTTTCTAAATCCTTCTTACTAAAATCTACTCTGTAAGGTTTCTGTAATCCTGTAACTTTTGCAAAATCTACTCCCAATCCACTTGCTGTTTCTTCCAGTGTTTCATGCAATTTCTTAGCTCTCCAAGTAATACTTTTACACATAAACACCAATTCATCATCCTATGTCTTTAACCGATCGGTACCAATAGCTCCTAGAATCAGTTCTTCCATGTCTAACTACATCCAAAGGTTGTGGTTCTGTATCCTTCTTTTGCAAATTCTTGACCCACTCATTTAATTCTTCCGCAGTTGGACCCACAGGGATCGTATTTAAATCTACTCTATTCACACTTTTCTCTGGTGTTTCAGTTGCTGACTCAGCTCCCATAGGAATTTTATTTATTGGACTCTGATTTATTGTCAAATCCATAGGTGGAGTTAATCTAACCGAATCTTTCTTCTCCCTAACTTCAGGATAAATCTTTTCTCATACTTTTTGCATACTGGAATTAAGGAATGTTCATCTATCTATTGATTTTCAAATACGGGTATCACTGGACCTATAGTT
The DNA here is from genome assembly GCF_964204655.1 of Triturus cristatus. Classification (NCBI taxonomy): domain Eukaryota; kingdom Metazoa; phylum Chordata; class Amphibia; order Caudata; family Salamandridae; genus Triturus; species Triturus cristatus. The sequence goes on from NC_140585.1 coordinate 932,604,900, forward strand.
ACTGCCACCGTTACAGCTTCTACATTCTTTGTCAATTCTTTTATCTTTTCAGCCAATTCTTTTGTTGTTCTTGCTAGTTCAGATGCATTATGATTATCAGGTTCTACAGTCTGTGGTATTTTCTGTCTATCAAATGGACTATTTATTTCAGAAAATCGTTCTAGATTTTGATTCATCACAGTTTCCATTGGCGGTGCTATTGGTGTCACCACCGCAGAAGCCTGTTGATATGGAGGTTTTTTAAAATTTAATATGTCTTCCAACAACTAATCATCTGTATTACTGGCTCCATATCCACACCTTTCTGGTACTGTATGCTTCTTTTCCTCTGTTCACTTTTTCCCTGTTCCCTCCTCAAGTGTTCTAGCAGGAAACATACCATCCGTCATATTAGCGTACCGCCATCGTCTCATCCTGTCTTCATGACTCCAACCCCATACTCTTCCAGGAACAAAACTATCATCCCTTGTACCTCTGTGCCTCTTTCTTTCATACATCTCATCTTCCCATTCACCTAGGGCTTTAAACTGTGTCGGTCTAGGTCTTGGTTCAAGTCTCATCATCTTGTTTCTCAAATTTCGAAGTACAACAGTGCTAAACGAACCAGTTTCTGGAAATGCCAATGCTCCATTATTTTGAGTATATTTTGCCAAATTTACCAACCAAATACAAGTATGATAACCATATTTTAACATCATATACGATGCTGGTGTTTTCGGTGGAGGAAGCACTTCTCCCTCTCTTGTTACAATCCTTTTATCTTTCTTAAAAAGGTTCTTGAATTTTGTAAACCATGAAGGTTTCTCTTTCTTTCGCTCATCGTAATTAGCCATATTTCAAAATTATTTGCCGATACGAACTCACACAACTCTCTTTTAATCAGCCCAACTATTCTGTCCTATCCCAGCGCGAATCACACTAACGCACCAATTAGTAAGCTCTGTGCCACTCCACACTGACCATTCCCAGCACGAATCACACTAACACACCAATCAGAAAGCTCTTCGTACTTCCGTGACTGTCCAATCCCAGTGCGACTCACACCAACGTACCAATCAGAAAACTCTTCATCTTTCCGCAACTGATCAATCCCAGCGCGGTTCTTGTTAACGTCAGCTCTACTCCTGCTTCTGCTGATCCCTCCTTTACAAAAATTATCGGCACTGTTTTATAATTCGTTGATTTGACAAAATCGGTTAATTACGACGTAAAACACATTACCATTGTCCGTTTATAGATAGTTTATTCAAATATTCAAGAATACTGTTTTGTTCGATAAGTGTAGCACTTCCCTCTACCTCTACCTTACCCATCTCTCAAGCAAGAAGTAAACTAGTTTCTCTGGGGATAAAACACATGTGGAGACTATACTGCTCCTGAGAATTAAGGCCAGAGTTTCACAAGAAAATCTGTTGCTATTTCACTCAACACAATTCACACATGAATTTCCCTAACATAACACAGTCCTGAGTTATCACCAAATTGAAATCAGACAATGCACAATTCCATGTGACTTCTCTTGTCACACAAATCCACTTCCTACTTCCCGGAAGCTTCAAAATTCCGACTACATATAACGTTACACAAACTCAACATGGAGTGTTAACCATAGAAATCAATAATCAATAATCCATAATCCCTTAAACTGACCTATAGAAACCATAACTCTGCTACCAAGAAAATTGATGCAACGCGGCTATTATAAAAAACCTTTCCTTATGACACCAACCCAGAAAAACCCTTACACCACTTGTTCATTGGTGGGGCCCATAACACTGAAACACACACATTCACTCAGTTATCTGGATCAGTGATAAGTAGAGGAACTGCAAGACATACGGGGCACCTTGTTAATTTTTCACCTAAATATTAACTATAGACATTATATACACTTGACCCTGAAATTGTCGGTTCTAAACATCAAGGTACTCCGCTATTTGGGTCGATGGACCAACTAGTAGGAATCAGTTGATTGCGATTAAGTCCAGCTCAATCACAATTAAAACCTTTGAACAATTATTGATCATAACTTTAATTCTAATAAACACAGACTCAGTTTTGAGTTAACATGAAATTTTATCTAGATTCATTGAATTCATTGAATAAGTTAAGTTTTATTAAGCAAACATTCTAGACATTATTTTCATAAGCATTTAAGTAAAGATTGAATAGCAAACCGAAAATACTCATTACCCTTGGCCTTAGAGCGATGACGAGAAAAATTCACCAGAACATGAATCGAAGATCACAGGATAGGTTCCCAAAGCTGACTGACTGTCCCTCTAACCTTCTCGTAAGTATTCCCTCCCAGGATAGTATCCCGCGACGGTCTTGTTCCTTTTCCCCATCAACTTTCGAAGTCTTTTCAGCATCAGAAGGAGAAATCGTCTCAACAGACAGCGTGTTGTGTTGAATAGATCGATGTAGAATAAGCGAGTGCGACCACGTCATTATAAGCACAACTCTTTTATACTCTTTCATTAGCTTGCTATACCCAAAATTGAAACCTTTTTAGGAGCTACATTCATTCTGATTGGTCCATTGGAGGGGTAGGGATGGTCACCTCATTGTCCTCCTTGCCTGAACCGGTTCTGCAAATAATCCATTCATACAGAATCTCGTGATTCATCAAGCCCAAAAGTTCATTTTTACTTTGTTAACATATTTGCAACATTTTCCGATAGTTAGGAACTTGTTCATCTTCTGGAGTTCTAGTCTCTCATCCGTTCCCAGGCATTCATGCTAAAATGTTGGCACAACTCTCTACTTAGGCCAGACTGGCCTTGACATCTCTCACTCCTTGCATAGGCCACACACTCGTGACTGGCACTTCCATTCTGCTCATGCACGGGGGCCATCTTTATTCTGCACACGCAATCACGTCTCTCGACAGCGGCCATTTTCTCAGCAAGGCCTAGAAGGCCCATACGGAACTAATACGAAAACAAGATAGCAGAAATTAGACATAGAAAATAAGCCCTTCTGTTTACCACCCACCATTCTAATAACCTGTGTTAGGTGTTACCTAGCATAAGTGACATTTAAAGCCATTTTACTTACCATCTGCATTCTTTGCTACAATATATTTTACTACAAACGAAATACATGCAATGTATGTCTACTTTCTACACGAATCACAAGCCTATGTTAATTTAATTTCACATTTGTAAATAAATTAGATTTTTGCAATTGCCAGTTAGTTTCCTGCATGTAGTGTCTAATTAAAGGTGCATTTATTGATTAGTTCATGCATTCAAACAGCTAGTATTTTTAAGGTTATGAGGTAATTAACTTCGAAGGGGGTACAACATTTTTTTGTATTTCCCCTGCTCCATCAACGGTGAGCCAAAGGCAGCTCTCTTTAACAGTGTCTTGCTGTAGCTAGCGGCAGTTTTCAGTGATTCGAGGACCCACTGAGTGTTGTTTTCCGGAGCGCCCCCCATAACCAGCATTGATGCCTTCCTGATACCCTGTGTAGACCTGTTTATGTTAGCACACAGAGTGCATTGCCAATTACCTATCACATGGACCTGAGCCTCACACTCTCTTTTAATCTGCTACGGAATTAGAATGAGAAAGTTATTGGCGCATCACGTATTCATTGGCTATTATGATCCCAGCACAAACTGAGCTGGGGGGCGGGGGTTGATAGCGAGATGGTGCCAGTTTCCAGCATTTAAAACCAAAAATGCATGGCACCACTTCCCAATTCATTTAGTGCAGGTCTAATGCAGGGTGATTTTGTCACTTAATAAGAAAGTTATTGGCCCATCACGTATTCATTGGCTATTATGATCCCAGCACAAACTGAGCTGGGGGGCGAGGGTTGATAGCGGGATGGTGCCAGTTTCCAGCATTTAAAACCAACAATGCATGGCACCACTTCCCAATTCATTTAGTGCAGGTCTAATGCAGGGTGATTTTGTCACTTAATAAGAACTGTTGTAGGTTGTCCTCTTTGCAGTCCTGCCACGCTGTGACAGCGACGTCATGTGAGGCTGCGCTGTGGCCGTCCTTAGAGTGAGACTGGCTGATTGAATGCAGCCCACCCCCAGGCCACGGCGCTGTGGGTGCCAACTCATTTGCAGTGCTTCCCAGTATGTGTGCAGCAGTGTCTGGTCAGACCACACAGTGTGTTTATTGCACTCTGCTAGCAGCGCACAGGCTCATTACTTCTTATTATTACAATAATAGGCTGCAGCCAGCACTTGGGCCGCAGCGCTTGACAGGCACAGGCACTAATTGCGTGACTTCGTATTTCAGTGCGGTGATGTGGACCACCACACTGAAATGTGTTAGTCTAACGCCTGATGCGTGGTACTTGGCAGGGCTGTAATAAACACTAGTCTACCAATGAAATAAAGATATGTGAAAACATTTGATGATGTGTATATACACAAACAAGCATTGGAATTGTAAATACATGTACCACAGCTCATTTCTTTACAGAAAATAAAATAAATCTTCAGTACATTACAAATACCTTAAAGAGATTTTGCATTCCAACATTCCTACTAGATGTTCTCCCTCTATAGTTTATTTCTGAATTATTAACCAAATCAGCATTATTTAAATCAGGTCTGGTTTCATTGGACTGAGACTAATAAGAAAAACTAGATGGATTTGCAAAAGTAAAATCATTAGTTTCTAAATCATTACCATTACCTAAACTTATACTAGTATTTTTGGAAAAACATCATTTGATTTCGTCTTCATTAATACTTTCTCTGCTTTTCTCCAAATCAGATTCAAATAAGTCTTCAAAACCAGAATATTCAGTAATGTCCAATAACTCTTCTTCTTTTAGTGAATTACAATTTTTCTTACATGAAAGTAATATTTCTTCTTGTCCAGGTTTAATCTTGATAACATCACTCTTGCTCCACCAACCGTTCACCAATGAAAATTGAGCCTTTAGAAACCCTTTTATGGTTTGGAATATTTAGATTCACCTTTTTGTACGTTTTTTTGGAATTTTAACAATTACTCACTCATCTTTATTTACCAACTTAACAACAGTTTTGTTAGTAGCATCACTCTGTCTCTTACTCATCTTTTATCGTTCCTCAATTTTACTTTTTGTTTTTCTTCATCTATACTTTTGTCTTTTCCATAATTTTTGTTTATGATGTCAACTTTGGGAGTGAGCATTGTAATACATTCTCTCCCTCTCATCAAATAAAATGGAGTTTGTTTTGTGATATCATTCACTGTATTGTTGTAAGAATATACTTTCTCTCTTAAAAATCCATTTATTGGCAATTCGGATGCAATTGTCAGTTGGACTCCTTCTTTTAAAAACCTGTTAGTTCTTTCTAGCTGACCATTTGATGAGGGACTATGAAGTGATGTCTTCTCCTGGTTAATTCCTAAATTACTCAAAAATCTTTTCATTTTTTCAGAAACAAGTTGATTACCATTGTCTGATACAATTATCTTCGGTTGACCTTCAATGGCAAAACATTTCTGTAAAAAGTCTATTACAACATTAGTAGTGATGTTGGGAATAAAAACATAATGAATCCATTTTGAATAATAAGCTGTCATCACAACCATAAATTTGTTGCATGTATTAAGCATAGTAAATGGTCCAGAAAAATCAATGGCCACTTTCACCCATGGTCCGTTAGGTATTTCTACCAACTGTAATTCATTTTTCCTCAACTTCCAGTGCTTGTCAGCACACAAACATTCTTAACAAAAATCCACATACTTATTAACCCGTTGTGTGCTCATGACAAGCCCAGCTCGTCATGAGGCACAGTGGAGTTGTGCTCATGATGAGCTGGGCTCGTCATAACGGTCGTGCTCCACCCACGCGCGATTGATTCCCCGGCTGTGCAGGAGAATAAATCAGTGGGCGGAGTCGTGACAAGCTCAGCTCGTCATGAGCACAGCTCCACTGTGCCTCATGATGAGCTGGGCTCGTCACAAGCACAGCGCCGCCGCCGTCCCCCCCACGGCGAAGGGGTTAACTTCAACATTCATTCTAGGCCACCCATAGTATTGTTTTAACAAATTCTTTGTAGCTGTTGTTCCAGAGTGTCCCTTGTGAGCAATACTAATACATTTTCTCATTAAAATGAATGGTGGCATAAATAAATCATGCCTCATCAAAAATTCATTCACAACACTCAACTCATCTGCTACTTGTAGATGGCATTTCAATTCTTGTGTTAAATATCTCTGTGGTGGCCATTTACCTGTTACATGATCTATTACCTCTTGTAAAACAATATCTTTTTGCGAACTTTTTCCATTCCAATTCAGTCACACCTCCTTCACACATCTCATCTCCATCAATGTGTTCCACAACACATCCATTATCCTCTACACAATCATCTTCAGTATCTTGTACAGCATTCTTGCTAAAACAAAATCTGCACGGCAATTAAGACCACCTGGAATGTGTCTAATGGTAAAATTATACTCCTGTAGTTTTGATAAAAGCCTGACTAATCTCGATGACGCCTTACCATTTCCTTACCACTGCCATTCGTCCTGTATATAAGTGGTTTGTGATCTGTTATAATGTTATAATTTCAAATTCTTTTCCCCATAGGTACATTTTGAACTTCTCTACAGCCCAGACACAGGCCAGAGTTTCACGTTCGATTGTACTATAAAACCCTTTGCCCCTTTTAGTCTCCTAGAAATGTATGCTATAGTGTATTCTCCATTACCTTTCTTTTGACTAAATACTGCACAGATGCCAACACAACTGGCATCTACTGTTATTACATTACGCCTATTATTATCAAAAGGATGTAAAGCAGGTGCTCTAACATTTGCTTTATTGATCATTTCAAAAGCTACATCTTGTTCAGATGTCCAATCAAATTTTGTCCCTTTCCTCAAAAGTTTTCGTGAAGGTTCAACCAAGTCTGCATGACCAGAAATAAATCGTGAGTAATACTCACTAAGACCCATGAACGATTTCAATGTGTCTTTATCATGTGGTCTTGATGAGTCTCTAATAGTTTTAATTAAGTCATTTTTAGGTTTGACACCATCCTCAGTTAACAGATGTCCAAGATAATCAATACTTTTTAGTAAAAATTTGCACTTATTCTTCGATACAGTTAAACCTTTTTCCTTTTAACATAGATAAAACAATATCAAGTCTTTCATTATGCTCTTCTTCGTATTTTGCATGAATTAATATGTAGTCCTGAAATTTCTCAACTCCTGGAACATCTTTAAATAATAAATCCATTAGCTTTTGAAAAACGCAAGCAGAAGACACTAGCCCAAACGGCAATCTAACATATCTGTAAACACCAAAAGGTGTCACGAAGGTAGTTAGAGCTTTAAATTCTTCAACTAATTGTATCTGATGATATTCTGATTTGAGGTTAATCAACGAAAAACATTCGGAACCAGATGTGGAAGCTAACATTTTTTGAATTTTAGGCAGGGGATCACTGTCCACAATAATGTTCCTGTTCAATGACCTCAAATCCACACATATCTTATTTCGCCATTTTTTTTTTTTAGAAACGACAATAGCCGAAATCCATTCAGATGAGTCATTAGACTCTATTACACCTTCTTTACAAAGTTTATTAAGTAAGTCTTTTAAATCTTTTCTGACTGAGCAAGGAACAGGTGTTACCTTGTGTGTTACAGGTATAGCACCTTCTTTCAGTTTTATCTTGTGTCCAAATCCTTTTACACATCCTATGTGTTCTCTAAAAAATTCAGATTTTTTTTTTAGTACAGATTGTAGATCCAAAGTTACATTTGAAACTTGAATATTACCTGAAACATTTTCATCAAGCACAATAGGCTCTTAGGAACCAGGTTTCAATATAACACCTAGGTTCGCCAAATCCTTCCATCCAACAATGTTACGTCCTTGTTTTGCAACATAAATGTTTGTATTTATAACTCTGTTTCAAATTTCAAACTGTCTTCAAAATATCCCTCTGTATCTATTTTAAAATCTCCTTAAGCTTTTGGATTTATGTCAGTTACTTCCAACTCAACATCATCCCATAATTTGTAGAAAACAGTATCTGAAATTATAGCAATGGGTGATCCTGAGTCAGCCAGTGCCTGAAATTCTACGCTTCCAATATGCACTTTACCAAGCGGTGCAACACTTTTTCCTTCATGTTCTTCAACTGTTAAAACAATGCTAGAACATAGCCCTTCATCAAATTCTTCTATGTTGTTAATTTTTACCTTTCTGTTCATATAACTTTTGTTATTTTTATATGAAGTAGCAAAATGCCCTACTTTCTTACATTTTATGCATTTTTTGCCAATGGTAGGACGACCCTGAAAATCTGCTAGATGATTTTTAGATCTACATCTATAACATGCACATGTTTACTTTCATATACTCTTTGTTTCTTTCTCCTCCTCTTTGTTCTACTCTTTTCTTTTACTGCAAAGCAAAAATGTTAGTACAATTTGCTGCTTCATTTGATAAAACTTTAGAAGATAGCATAGAACGCTCAATTCCTTTAGCTATATCAATAACCTACTGAAGACTGGGATTGCGACAAACCAAAAGTCTTTCTTGAATCTTTTTAGAATAACAATGAAAATCAAACTAATCCCTAATATATGTATCTACCATTTCATTGTATTCACAATTATATGCCAGTACTCTTAAAGCCGTAATGTATTCTTCAATGGTCTCATTTTCATTTTGTTTGCGCATTGCAAACTTATGTCTACTGACCATTATATTAGGTTCTTCAGAAAATTGTTTCTCCATCCGCTTAACAGCTTCTTGATATTCATCAAGTGGAATAAATTGCCCTGGCGCATTTTCATATTCTGGAAGACTGTTGAAAATGTCTTGCCCTGCTTTTCCTAATAATCCAAACATAATAGTTTTTTTTCTTTCAGCATTGTATGCTTTTCCATCAATAGCAACTAAATCATTTTCGAATGCTCTGTGCCAGTTCTTCCATCTCATAGGTGGTTTTCCTGCTTCACTTAAAAAATGTGCAGGTGTACTTATGGCATTGCTTTGTGCCATGTTTAGTTTGAATTGTTATTTATCATGAAAAGGATATACCAAAGTTAATGTACAATGCTGCTTATAATCCTCCCCTCAATAAATTATTTGTTACAATTTTGCTTCCTTGTTGTTATATGATTTAAACTGTTTGCGCTGTATTTTTTAGTAACATTTCTCACCAATAAACATGACTCATCAGATTCCTTCGTTTTTCGACGTGCTTTTACTCACAGTAGTTTTTGTTTTATTTTACAATGGTGGCACGCATGAACGTAATGACGTGCGTAAGGTATAGTAGCCTCAGAAGAACAAATGCGCTGTAAAAGTAATGCGCGAGCAGTACTACGTCACAATACATCGTTTGTTGCTCAAATGATGTGCGTGAACACCAGTAACTTCCATATTGTTTATTAGATGCACGAAGTACAAGAGCTTCCTTTCACGGCTGTGACTTCCTCGCCGCTTCTCAACTGTCAGCTTTTCCTTCTTCCCGAGCTCCCGGTTCTAGAACCTTATATCTGACAATCAGAGAGAGCGGGTATGGAAAATACCACACATTTCCTTCTTTTATGGAAACAATAAATAAACTATTTACACATAGAGCTGACAATAATGAAAATATAACAACAGAACTCGCAGAGATAACACAAGATTATCTTATGAAAGGATAGAAAAATAAACACAGCTTTATACAATATAAACTGTTTAAAAGCAGATAGTAAAAAGAAAAACGCATTATCATATCATATAGGCTTCAATCTTAAAGGTATGTAGCAAGGACAACTGTTTCTTCTCAACCCTTGGTAACTATGAGGAAATCTGAAATAATGTCCATTAGCATAAGCTGAAGCCATGTTGGTTGTGGCATCCATTTTGTTAGCTATGTAATTCTTCCGTCTTCACTGTTGCTTGCTCTTCTATTCTGCTTGTGTCATCAGCTTTAGTTAACACCTTCTGTACTGAGCCAGAGCAATGTATGTGCTGAGAAAAGGCCTGTAGCTGCTAAAATGCACCTGGTTAAAGATGTAAATGGCAATCACTTGTGCTGTTGTAAGCAGGTTTTGTTCTCCCTCCCAATTTGCTGATTAAGTGATTACCCATCTGCCCATGTCTAGCTGTAACTATTCCTGTGTAGGCTTGTACCTTCTATTTGTAACTACATGCTTACTCTGCAACAAACTCTGTATATAAGCACCATGGTCTGTGTATTCATTCTTTCAATAACTTTATTCGACAAAAAAAGTCATAAAAGCAACATATATATACAAATACATTATACATGTTAAAAAACAGTTATATAAATAGTTAAAACCTTTATCACCATGTTTAAAAATTAATTAAACTAGATACATTTTTTGCCGAAGTACTTTTGAGAATAAAATATAGGGGATAGATCACCTTGCATCACTAATTTCATTACAGACAACTCCGATACGACTTTTATCTTGCTGCTCAATTTCTTTTAATCGAATAAGCCATGCCCATTTTAAGAATTTTGCCATGGCTATTGCTATTAGGAGGCTAGGGTCTGTACACAGTATTCTCAATGCCTCCTCATGTTTTCGAAATCCAATTATTCGACAGGTAGGTTTTATCCATTTGTTTCTTGGGGCAACATGTAAGGGACAAAAGAACAAAAAATGGCTCAAACATTCTATCTTGTCTTTACATTTTGGGCATTTACCGTCGCCCAAACCTGCCCACCTTGAGGTAAATGCCCTTATTGGTAAACAACCTATCCTGAATTGGAAATAGAGCTTACGATCCAATGGTTTTTCGATTGCATCCCAATACGGTTCCAGTGCAGGAAGGGGCTTAAATTGAAGGAAACGCCCTGCGAGATGGGAAGAAGCATTAGCAGCGCATTTGTCTGAAGTAATCATCTCCCAATATATCTTCTTCATTTCTATTTTAGAGGGAAAGACAGCATTTGTGGGATCTTCCCATAAGTCCATCAGTCCCATTTTCCCTAGAAGGATCCTTATTGAGTTTAGCCAACTGATTTTGTGAAAGTGGTCCTTCTCTATAAGGTCCTTGAGTCCCTTAGCATAATGATGTAGTTCCTCGGTTATCCAAAGTCTGCGCCAATATAATATTGGACGCAGCATGGCTAGATTTTGGACTGATCTTTTACCAAGATCCCAAAACAGAGGAACTAAAGGAGTACTACGAAGTACGTACGTAGCTTTCCTCAGGAACTCAGTGCCGTCAACTGCTTGACGTTTGTGAACCCCCACAATTCTGCACCGTATAGGACGGAGCATAAGACTTTCATCCCATAGATCTCAAGTAATGGTCTAATCGGTTTTGTAAAAGATGACTTATATCTTTTAAGTAAAATGCCCGCCTGTTGTTTGTGCCTTAGTATCATCATTTCTAACTGGGCATTCCAACACATATCATTCTGTAAGTTAACCCCAAGATACATAAAAGCTTCAACCTGTTCTAGAGGGTTATTGTTCATATATAGCCTTCCCTTAAACCGTTTTACTGACTTGTGACGTTTGGGTTCAGAAAAGACCATAAATGTTGTTTTTGCGCAGTTTATTTCTAAACCACGCATATCACAAAAGTCAGTAAAACGCTGGAGCGCTCTTTGAAGACCACTTGGAGTCTTTGAAATTATTAGTGTATCGTCCGCGAACATAAGGATCGGGACGCGTTCTTCAGCGATCATGGGGGCATCAGTTGGGACAATGGAAAGATATTTTGCCACCCCATTTATGAAGAGTGAGAACAGGATTGGTGCCATAACGCACACCTGCCTCACTCCCCTTTTAACCGGGAATACATCTGTAACCTCACCCGGCTTGCCCCATCTTACTCTGGCATAAGTATCCTCGTGTAAGCGGGCAATCAAAGTCACCAACTCCAAGGACATGCCCATTTCCTCCAGTACTTTCCAAAGATTCCCTCGCGGGACAAGATCAAACGCTGCCCTGAGGTCAACGAAGACTGCGTACAATACCCCTTTGTACAAGAAACTGTACGCCGGTATAGGACAACCAATCTAAAGACCTGATCTATCGTACTGGTCCTAGGTCGGAAACCTGCCTGCAGTGGGCTCAGGATATCCCCCTCGTCCATCCAGGCCTGTATCTTTCCCAGAACCAGTCGCCCCACTATTTTCTGTAACGAATCGATCAAGCTATAGGTCTATAATTAGCCGCAAGGGCCTTATCCCCTTTTTTATAAACAGGGACAATTTCGGCACCTTTCCAAGTGTTAGGAATAGCCATCCCCTGAGCAATGGCGTTAGAGAGATAACATATATACTGTCTCCATCTCTCTCTGTCACTAAGATAAAGGTCCGCGGGTATAGCGTCTATCCCTGGAGCTCGCCCCTTGGTCACAGAGTTCAAGGCACTATCCACATCCCCTAAACTAAAAACGATTCCTTCATACAATGTGTATTCAATGTACTACATCAGGCAGCACTTGAGAGTGCTGTGTGGACGCAGTCCGACTCATGAGTGATTAATAAACTTGTTATTTGAATTCCAGCTTCAGTGCCAATCTCTATTTTGTTGGTTTACGGACCCGTGGACAGAGAAGGGTGACCCCTACACTGGTGTGCCCATTAAAAGGCACATTTCCACAACTATTGCTAAAAGTATCATTGGAGTCATCATCAAAAGCTGTATCTGAATTAATATTTGGATCAGTAGCCATATTTCTGGGAATGACCAAGAATACATTGCTATCATCTTCTCCGATGACATGATTAAAATCATTATCAATAACTCAAAATTTTACTGTAGGCAATTACTACACAAAGATACTTGTTGTATTGAGCTCATTGTTTCCTGCCCAGCGAGCTATTGGGAAATGTTCTTTACTATGCATTAGTGACAACTTTGCATTCTATTGTTTTTTAATTCAGCAGTTCAGTTGCTAGCAGTGCCTGGACCGGCTGCCTGTTGCAGTTTTTCTTTGATGGAATACACTTGTGACCATTAAATTGTTGTGAAGGATGCTACCTTTCATTACATTAATACTGTAGAGGAAGTCCACACTGTCCCATCCTGCACTCTCACTGCATCATTAAAACATTTCACAACTCTTACTGGGTCAGACCATTTTGACGTCCATTCATCTGAATCAACACCTCGTTTCAACCTCACTATATCACTTACACATACTATACGTTTGCTAAATGCTCCTCTCTTTTTAGCCATTATTTTCTTAATGCGCCACTTGTACTCTTTCACAGCTTTCTTAATTTTCCTTTAATCAGTCTCTGTATCATTGCCACACCTATTTTTTAACCACCCCAGTACCAACTTGGAACTAGCTTTGCGTCCTCTCAAAAACTCAAATGGAGACACTAACGTTATGGGATTGGGTATAGTTCTACATGTAAGCAATGTAACTTGCAAGGCTTTTCTCCAATTGAGTCCCCCTTTAATTGGCAATTGGATAGACTCCTTGATAACTCTGTTAAACCTTTTTACTTGTTTATTGGTTCCAGGATGAAACACTGAATGATTTCTTATGCTGTATACCACACATGGAAAAGAACTGCTCAATGTAATGGGGACCGTTCTTTGACACAGTGACCTTTGGAATATCCTCTCTGCAGAACAACTCATCCAAACAAAACTCCACAATAACCTCAGAAGTATGTTTACCACTCATTCTGACCTCCAGCCATTTAGAAAAATAATCAACAACTACAATACCATTACATTCTTGTTTAGCAACTACAGAAAAATAACCAATGATATCAATACCTAATTACTGCTGTTGCCTTTCAGGTAGCTTCACAGGCATGGACTTTGCCATTATAAGTTTGTCTGACTTGCCACTATGAGAATACAAAACACAAGTTCTTACCCATCTTTCAACAACTAAAACAAGACTCTGCCACCAATATTGTTCTAGCAAACGTCTTCTAGTGTTTGATACATAAAAATGTCTTTCATGAAAATATTTTATCAATTTATATCTCAAACTAAAAGGAAATATAATCATATCTTCTCTCAGAACCAAGCCATTTTCTCCACTTAGTTCCTCGCGAACCCTATAAAAACATTTAAGCTCCCATAACACATCTTTCTCCACAGGTCACCCTATACGTATGAATTGTTTTATTTGTAAAAGAACTTTGTCATTCTTATTTTCCATAAGCCATTATTTTTCTGAGGTTGCATCTAAACCCACATTTTCATTATCTAACTCACTGACATCAGCAAAAGTGTATGCCACTTCACACTCTTTTTGATAATCTTCAGATTCCCCTACAAAAGGTAAACTGGACATGCAATCATCATGTACATTGTTACTTCCTCGTACTTACTCCATTTTGTTTATTGCAAAACTTGTAATTTAGAAGGAAGTCTTGCTAATTTTGCAGTCATAGATTTAACTTGTCATAACATGTTGATCAACAATTTGTGCTCTGTACTTATTACAAATTTGGTTCCCCACAAAAACATTCTGTAATGCTTCACCACCACACTAAGAGTTCTTTCTCAATGCCTCTCTGAATCTCTCAATGTCCTAGAACCATAAGATACAATCCATTCTTTCTTCCCATCATGTTGCATTAGCACCTCACTCAAACCACAATGTTAGCATCCACATACAATACACCCTTTCCTAACTTCAAATGGTTTCAGACACAGAGCACTGATACTTTCTTTCTTCAAAGATTCAAAAGCTTCATCTTGCAAGACTTCCCAAACAAATTGTACATTTTCTTAAGAATTGACTTTAGGGCTCTACTTACTTTGGATATTGTTTTATGAATTTGGAATGAACCTTGGTTAACCCAAAGAAAATCTTCAATTGTTTTTTAGATGTAGTTTTAGGAGCTTTCATTGTGGATGAAACATGGCATTTTTAAAAATAGTATGCCCCAAATATTCAAACTTGTGCTTACAAAACTTACATTTAGTTAGTTTCAGGGTTAACCCCTTCCCCGCTCATGACGGAACCGTTCCGTCATGAGCCACGGTTGCCGTGTGCTCATGACGGAACGGTTCCGTCATGACAATCCTGTTGGCGGCCGCTCCGCCTGCGCGGCGCTGTTTCCCCGCCTGTGCGGGGGGACAACGCAAATGGGCGGAGTCATGACGGAACCGTTCCGTCATGAGCACAGCTCAACTGTGGCTCATGACGGAGCGGCTCCGTCATGAGCATAGGCCCACCGCGCTTCCCCCCTGACCCCCCCAGCGCTGAAGCGGAATGTCCGCAGCAGCGAAGGGGTTAAACTGTTCTCTTGAAAAGCTTGCAAATGCTTCTTTAGATTACTATCATGGTGCTCTAACACATCCTTTCCAAAGGTTAATATGTCAAATTGGAATGCAGTTGCTCTTGAAATACTTCTAATGTTTCCTTCATTAATCTTTGAAAGATCGAAGCTGCACTGGCAAAGCCAAAAGACGCCCTGCAATAACAAACATGCCCTCTTGAGTTACAAATGTTGAAAGATATTTGGAACGATCATCCAACACTTCTCGATGGTATGCATTAGTTTAATCTAGAGTTGAAAATGCTGATGCTGCAACTAATGTAGACACCATCTTGTAAAAGTTGGGTAACGGATGGGAGGCCACCCAAATTTCTTCATTTAAACTGCATAAATCAATATATAATCTCAAATCAACTGACACTTTAATGGGTATGACAACGTTTGATCCCCCAAGGAGAAGATTCAACTGGTTCTAATGTTTTCCCCTTGCATAAATCATTCAACAATTCCTTGAACTTCCCTCTAAACTTAAGAGGAACATTATTTATATGATGCTTAACTGAGGCAACATTTTCCTTAAGGAGGATGCAATGTTTGAATCCATTTTAGTCACCCAACTTGTTTCTAAGCACTGCACTAAAAGTACGTTTCAGTTCTCCTACAAGCTCATCAAAGAAAACATTGTCATTATTTATAACTGTTGTTGCATTTCCTGTTGGATTAACCACAAATACAGGAGGATTTGCTCTGGGATCCAACTTCATTCCCATCTCTTCCTGGGGTGGTCACCCCAACAACGACTGCCCTTGCTCTGCCACATAGACTCTGCCAGAGAACTCCAAATCAGCCCAAACATAACCTGCTAATTTTATCTTGTACCCAGTATAACCTTCAGGTGACACATCTGGAGATTGTAATATGTGTTCACCCCAAATCTTCCTTACAACACCTTCACTGATAATAGTGTACCACACACAAGAATCATTATAAACAACAGTAGGCTTTCCATCAATATGAACAGTGCATTACAGAAAGTTTCTATTCTTGTAGTTCATTTGGTCATCATCAACATTCAAAATTGCATTGGGATCCTAGTCAAATTCTGATAGAGATTCATTATTACCACAATCAATTACCAAGTTAATTTTAAACCCTTCTAAAATTATCCTTTTGTTGCATTTAGAACAAATTCTAATGAACGAAGGACAATTAACACAGCGTATACTCAATACAAGTCAACGGGAAAGTCGCAGTTGCAGTTTTGAAGGCTTGACCCTTTCCAGAGGACCCTGAAGAAACTCAGAGGAAGACAGAAGGTTGGTGAGTCACCCCACCCATGGATATCCCAGAAACCAGGATACCTACACCAGGGAAGCCAGGTGTATAGGTGCGGAGTGACGTCGGAAACCGTGGTAGACCACAATGAAGGACTTCAGTAAATATGCCGCTGGTGAAGACTGTGCAAGAATCCGGTGGAATCCATGGGTGGATTCTTGAAGAGAAGAACCTGCAAGCAGAGGGGACAGAGTCTAAGCCACTGGCAGGTGACCAGGAGGCACAGAAGAGCAATGCCCACTGATGATGGAAGATGCAGGAGTGATGACGATGACCTTGTGACTGCAGCAGTGAGGACTAGGCAACACTGAGGAAGACCAAGAGCCATTCAAGAGCTGTCCCACATTGGAATTTGTGAGCCAGGGGGTCGGTGTCCGGCGGGAGCACCAACAAGCCTTGCTAGCAGCAAAAGACGTGGTAAACGATGAAGGGGCAGTGTTGGTACCAGCAAAGTCCAAGGGATTCACCAAGTGCAGGGCAGTCAGAGCAGGCCCAGAGCAAGCAGGGGAGCCCACTGAAGCAAGAGAAGACCCTCGAGATGACCCCCATGCTGAAGGCACAGGAGTTGCAAGAGGACCTCGAGCAGCTCACCAAAGATGAAGGCATTTCCTGTTGGATTAACCACAAATACAGGAGGATTTGCTCTGGGATCCAACTTCATTCCCATCTCTTCCTGGGGTGGTCACCCCAACAACGACTGCCCTTGCTCTGCCACATAGACTCTGCCAGAGAACTCCAAATCAGCCCAAACATAACCTGCTAATTTTATCTTGTACCCAGTATAACCTTCAGGTGACACATCTGGAGATTGTAATATGTGTTCACCCCAAATCTTCCTTACAACACCTTCACTGATAATAGTGTACAACACACAAGAATCATTATAAACAACAGTAGGGTTTCCATCAATATGAACAGTGCATTACAGAAAGTTTCTATTCTTGTAGTTCATTTGGTCATCATCAACATTCAAAATTGCATTGGGATCCTATTCAAATTCTGATAGAGATTCATTATTACCACAATCAATTACCAAGTTAATTTTTTTTGTGATTAGAACACACAAACCCTTCTAAAATTATCCTTTTGTTGCATTTAGAACAAATTCTAATGAACGAAGGACAATTTTTAGAATTGCCCAAATGTGTCTAACCTCCACACCTGCAACATTCTAAAGAACTATTTTTCCGTCTTCCTTCTGATACACTAGTATTTCTCTTAAATATGTTGTCTGTATACTTAATTTTACTTATTATTTCTTGAATAAATCTGAGTGCTCTACCCCTTTAGCTATTTGTATTGCTGCACTCAATTACATACCTGCATTAACCCTTAACGTTTCTTGGAGTTTTGTTACTATTGGTTTTCATTAAGATCTGGTCATGCAAAACCTGCTCGTTGTTTATGTATTTAAAGACACATGGATGCTAAAGCTCTCAGTGCAGACACATACTCTTCAATGGACTCACTATCTTCTTGTTTTCTTGAGTAAATGTACAAATAAACAAACACAAACAATGTAGTCACTGTTGCCTAGGGACAGGAAAAAAAAAATAAAGTAGTCACCGTTGTCTCTGGAAGTAACTGTGGTATACACTTTTATACTGTAGGAGGCTGGCTTAGTTTATGGTGCGCACTTATTTAAGTGAAGCACCTTACACTAATCCAGACAACCCTTATGGCGATTTTAGTGATCTTAGACAACCATAGAAAGCTCTCTAAGTGGTAGCTGTGGAGAGGCCTCCAGGCTTAGTCCAGAAGAAGTGTTAAGCAGCTTGTTTTACCAGAACTAATCATACAGTGTAGGTTAAACGAAAAGGGAGTGTTAAGCAGCTTGTTTTACAAGAACTAATCATACAGTGTAGGTTAAACGAAAAAGAATCACACAGTATAATTATAGATATATGTATATTTATTATACAACACTCACTAACACACTGGTATGTCTCCTACCCGAAGATATCAACAAAAATACACAATAATACTTCAATTGCAAGAGGTAAGTAAGCACATTACGCAGTAGTCTCCATGGGGAGACCAAACCATATACTAAGAAAGTGGAATGCAAATTGTGATGGAAGTTGGGACTTTGACCAGGAGACTCAAAAAGAGCTGGGGACACAAGGAACCACCCACGGTAAATACCCAGGAACCCCACGGAGGCTGTGTGCAGAGTGGAAACACAGCGTATACTCAATACAAGTCAACGGGAAAGTCGCAGTTGCAGTTTTGAAGGCTTGACCCTTTCCAGAGGACCCTGAAGAAACTCAGAGGAAGACAGAAGGTTGGTGAGTCACCCCACCCATGGATATCCCAGAAACCAGGATACCTACACCAGAGAAGCCAGGTGTATAGGTGCGGAGTGACGTCGGAAACCGTGGTAGACCACAATGAAGGACTTCAGTAAATATGCCGCTGGTGAAGACTGTGCAAGAATCCGGTGGAATCCATGGGTGGATTCTTGAAGAGAAGAACCTGCAAGCAGAGGGGACAGAGTCTAAGCCACTGGCAGGTGACCAGGAGGCACAGAAGAGCAATGCCCACTGATGATGGAAGATGCAGGAGTGTTGACGATGACCTTGTGGCTGCAGCAGTGAGGACTAGGCAACACTGAGGAAGACCAAGAGCCATTCAAGAGCTGTCCCACATTGGAATTTGTGAGCCAGGGGGTCGGTGTCCGTCGGGAGCACCAACAAGCCTTGCTAGCAGCAAAAGACGTGGTAAACGATGAAGGGGCAGTGTTGGTACCAGCAAAGTCCAAGGGATTCACCAAGTGCAGGGCAGTCAGAGCAGGCCCAGAGCAAGCAGGGGAGCCCACTGAAGCAAGAGAAGACCCTCGAGATGACCCCCATGCTGAAGGCACAGGAGTTGCAAGAGGACCTCGAGCAGCTCACCAAAGATGAAGGCCCACGATGCAAAGGATGGGGTGAGGGAGGAAGATCTAGGCAGGAGGAGATACTGAAGCTTCTTGTAGCCTGAAGATCTCTGGAGTGCAGAGCCAACAAGCTTTGGCAACGGCAAGTTGATGCAGTGCACTGGAGTTCGGTCCCAGCGACAGGTCAGGCCTCGAGTTAGTTGCAGAACCACCACCTGTGTTGCTAACCTTGCACAAATAAGTCTTTATTTCCTAAGTGGCCATACAAGGAAGGGCCAACAGCACTGTTCTATGGTCCACTGAGACGTTCCTCCCTTGTAGAGACTTGGATCCTCTTAAAAGTTTGGGGTGTTTACCTTTCAACTGTTTAAGCCAAGAGAGAAGCTTGTGGGGTGTCTGAGTAGGGAAGTAAGGCCCTAACAGGGTTAGTCTCAACTTCCTCAGAGCACTGGCCACAATAGAGACCTTTTTTCCATGCCTGACTTGTGCTTTTCCCTAGGAATCAACCTTTTGCTGATGACAGCTTTTGATTGAACCTGTTGGTCTAGAACTATGTTGGGTCAGGGAAAGTTTGGGACAGCCTTGTCCCAGGTCTTGCTTTGCCCAACAGAGTCCATTTTGGGGATTTCACTCGCTAAGGGTAAGAGGGCTCCCTCAGATTATTGAGGGCAATCTATCTGCCTAACACTACAAGGGTGGGGGTCCCTAATCTGTGGATGAGGGGATGCCTCTTGGCAGTGGGCTCTGTGGGTCCGCTGACATCCCTATCCTCTGCAGCACCAGGCTGGCTGAGGTTTGTTAGAGAGTGGCAGGATACCTGCTCCAGACTTGGTACCTTATTGGAAGAGTCCCCTGCCATCGGTGGCTCTGCAAGGATGGACCTGAACTCCTCTGGGGCATTTTCTTCACAAGGGGTAGGATCAGCTCCCTGAGGAGGCTGACCCTCACCTACAGTCTGGGGGGGGAGGAGGACTTTTCTGCCTCCCTTGTGATCTCTGTTGGAGCTGGGTGGGCCATTCTTTCATGCTCCACTGCTCCAGGATTTCCTTGTAGATGGACTTGTGCCCTAGGGTTCACACAAACCCTAGGGAGGCCTATCATCTTTAGATGGTGTGAAAAGCTGGCTTTGTATATGGTGCACCCTTATGTATGTGGGCATCATGCACCAATCCAGACAACCCTTATGGTGATTTAAGTGGTCTTAGATTACCTTACAAAGCTTTCTAAGTGGTAGCTGTGGAGAGGAGCCTTCAGGCTTAGTACAGAAGAAGTGAAAAGCAACTTGTTTAACCCGAACATAATCTTATAGGTGTAGATTAAGTGAAAAAGAACCACACAGTGGATTTATAAAAATATGTATTTATTATAAGACACTCACTAACACATACAGATATCTCCTAGCCGGAGATATACACAATACTTTTCAATAGAAACAAGTAAGTAGCACGAATACACAGTGGTCACCAGGGGGAGACAAAACCATATACCAAAATAGTGGTATGCGAACCACGACTCAATTCACGACTATACCCAGAAGACGTAGAAGTGCTGGGGACCCAAGGAACTACCCGCAGCAAGTAACCAGGAACCCCACGGAGGCCGTGTGCAGAGTGGGAACACGAACGCGGGCGCAATACAAGTCATTGGGTAAGTCGCGGTTGCAATTTTAAAGAAGAAAGGATCCTTGCCAGTGGACCCTGAAGAAACTCTGTGGAAGACAGAAGATTGGAGAGCCACCCCACCCTTGGATACCCTAGGAACCAGGATACCTACACCAGGGAAGCTGGGTGCATAGGTGTGAAGTTGCGTCGGAAACCGCCATCGAACTCAATGGAGGACTTCAGGAAGATGCCGCTGCTGGAGAAGGTGAAAGTGTCTGGTGGAACCCAAAGGTGGATTCAGAATGAGAAGTACCTGCAAGCAGAGGGGACAGAGTCTATGCCACTCAGGAGTGACCAGGAGGTTGGAAGACGAAGCACACCAATGTTGAGTGTTGCAGGAGAGCTGACAGTGACCTTGAAACTGCAGCTGTGTGGACCAGGCGACACTGTGGAAGACCCAGAGCCGGGCACGAGCTGTCCCACGCCAGATGTTGAGAGTTGAGGGGTCGCTGCCCATCGGAAGCACCAACAAGCTTTTGCAACTTCAACCAACGTGGAAAGTGAAGAAGGTACAGTGTCGGGACCAGCAAGGTCCAGGTAACTCACCACAAGCAGGGGAGTCAGGGCAGGCCCGAGTAAATAGGGGAACCTGCTGAATTCAAAGATGACCCTCAAGAATACCCACAGGCCGTAGGCACTGGAATCGCAAGAGGACCTCGAGCAGCTCACCAAATTTGTAAGCCCAAGATGCAATTGATGTGGTAAGGACAAAGATCTTGGTCATAGGAGATGCTTGAGGATGAGGCAACTCGGATCCCGAAGATCTTGGTAGAAGGAAGTCAACAAGCCTTTGCAACAGCAAGTCGACGCGGCGCACAGGGTTCGGTTCCTGCAGCTCTGACGAGAGATACTGTCCTCAAACTTGGTGAGAGGACAGGGCAGGCCTCGAGGGATGTGAAGAACCATCACTTGTATTGCTGAGCCTTTCGGAGTCCATGGGAGCCCAGGATCAGCAGACCAGTCAGCTTAATTGCGGTGCCTGCAGATGCAGGGAAGTGACTCCTTCACTTCAAGGGAGATTCCTTCAGTTGTCTTGGATACCCACAGGCCTTGGAAGGTTCTGGTATAGAGCACAGGCACAGAAATTGCAGCAGACGAGCAGGGCGACGAGATCAGGAGCAGCAGGAGTCTTCCCAGTTGCAGCCTTGATCCCAAGAGCGAAGTCTAGCGAATTCCAGAGTGCCCAGATGGTCAAAGTAGAAGTGATGTCTTGAAATGAATCTTAGCCCACGACGAATCTAGGGGCCCATCCTCAGGTAAGCCCTCAAGTACCCTAAGGAAAGGGTTGGGACGATTCATGCTTCCCTCCCAGGGGAGGGGTCGGACAGAGGGGAGGTTAGCACCAGAGCAGGAGCCAATGGGTCCCTGAGCTGGTTTGAACTGGGCTATGCAAGGAGGGCACCAAATGTGCTCTTCAAGCAGTCTGAGTGGCGCTGGCAAGCGCTCCCCGCCGGCCCCAATACATTAAACCCTCTCTGGGTGGCCATACCTCCCTGTGACAGGATACCTATTGTTCTGCCTTCCCCTGCTCGAGCTTCGCTCAGCAGCAGGAGGGCAGAATCATGTCTCTGGTTGGCAGCAGCCATGTTGTGCTGTCCGGGTCTAGAAGACTGGTATCGGGAGCACTGGGGGTGTCCCAGAGGAGCTTTACAGTGAATGGAATCATACCTCCCACACCGTTTATGGTGTGGGGGTATGATTCCAACATGTTTGATACCAAACATGACAGGGTTCGTTACAACCAGTTTAGAGATGGTAATCGCATAATGACGCATGGCTACTCTATGTATCGTAATGGCTGATGCACTTACAAACCGGGAGAATGGACTCCGAGGGTTGTAGGGGTGTCCTGCTCCTGCAGGGGCACCTTCACGCTTAGAACCAAGAACCCTGCCTTCAGGCTTGAAGGACCTGTTTTAGTAAGTGTTGCTAGCACCAGCTTACACAGGCTGCAATGGCAGGCCTGTAGTTACAGTTTGAGTGGTCCCCCAGGGGTGGCATAATGCATGCTGTAGCCCATGGGGGAGCCCTGGTGTACCTATGCCCTTGGTACCTCAGTACCATATACTAGGGACTGATAAGGGTACACCAGTATGCAATCTGGGATGTACCTAAGTACTTACCATACCAATTCAGGGGAGAAAGCACAGAGACTGGGGTCCTGATAAGCAGGATCCCAGTCAGACTAGTCAGAAACAGCATAGCACCAGGCAAAAAGTGGGGGTAACCATAAAAGCAGATCCTACTTTCCTACACAATCCCCTCCCCTCCCCTCCAACTGTAAGGAGATGAGACTAACCTTGCCCAGTTGAGTCTTAATTTTCTAAGTGTAAATATCTGGAGAGTCCATCTGCATTGTCATGGTTACTCCCAGATCTATGTTCCACTGTATAGTCCATCCCCTGTAGGGAAATGGACCACCTCAAAAGTGTGGGGTTTTCACCCTTCATCTGTTTAAGCCATAAGGGGGCTTGTGGTCTGTCTGAACAATGAAGTGAGTGTCAAACAGGTATGGCCTCAGCTTCTTCAAGGCCCAGACCACAGTAAAGGTTTCCCTCTCAATGGCTGACTTACGTTTCTCCCTGGGGGTCAAACGTCTGCTGGTAAAAGCTACTGGTTGGTCCTGGCCCTCTGCATTAGGTTGTGATAACACAGCCCCTATCCCTATCTCAGATGCATCTGTCTGGACAATTAACGTTTTGGAGTAGTCAGGACTTTGCAGGATGGGAGCAGTGCACATAGACTGCTTCAGGTCATCAAATGCCTTTTGACAGCTTACTGTCCACAGAACTTTCTTGGGCATTTTCTTTAATGTAAGAATATTCAGGGGAGTCACTATAGACCCATATCCCTTGACAAATCTTCTGTAGTACTCAGTCAGGCCCAAGAAAGCTCTGACCTGTGTTTGGGTAGTGGGAGCAATCCAGTCCACAATGGTCTGGATTTTGCTCTCCAATTGATGAACCTGGCCTCCACCTACCAGGTGGCTCAAGTACACAACATTACTTTGCCCTATCTGGCACTTGGTGGCCTTGATAGTGAGGCCTCTAGAACATTTCCGAGGTGGACCAGGTGATCCTCCAAGGTGGAGCTAAAGACAGCAATATCATCCAGATATGCTGCACTATACAGACCCTCCAGGATTTCGCGATTTCGCGATTTGCAAAAAAATCGCGAAATCGGCAGTTTTGTAAAAATGCCGCGATTTTTACAAAACTGCCCGCGAAATTTCGGAAATGTGGTGAAACGTTTGCCCTGACAGAACTAATTAGGGTTAAAATGTTGTAAAAGAAAAATACTGTCACAGAATGTGCTGGATTATGCCACATAATTTGTCTTAAATTTTTTGCATAACTTGACTAAGTATGTGTGGAAAAAGCGCGCTCTGTGGCACTGTAATATCCAGTTAGTGGCGGCAGTCCACCTTCGACAAGATGTAATGCTTCAGGTGTGCAGAACAATCTTTGCAAAAGTGGCAGAGCTTGTGTTTGTTTAATCATGTGGCTGTCAATCACAGCGGACGCTTTCTGCAAGATGTTGTTAGTGAATCATTGCTGTGATTCAGACATTTCCTTTCATTCTTTGGTATGTATAAACATTTATGGGGGGCTAAATCTTCCATCAATTGGCAGAGTGGATATGCAGGGGCTCTAAGAAGGGGTGAAAAACAACAAAGCTTTGTTAACATTTAAATGGTCTTTTAAAGACCTGTGAAGCACTCGGGTGCGGCTGCAATAATACAGACACTTGCCTACAGCAGCTCTAAAACTGTCTGTGTGTTTGCTGGGGAAGCTGTCTTGGCCCAGGCTGCACACACGATGGTGGGGAAAGGGGGGTGGGAGGGACTTTGAGCCCCACATGCTTTTTGACCCTGGAAGGTGCGAATACACGTTGCGTAATATGCCTCCCCTTTTAAATGTGTAATTGCATTATGTTCCCAGGGCATGACAGGGCTCTCTGTGTCTCAATTTCCTACCTGAAACATTAGCACAGCCTATGTGTGTGCCAGGCTGCTTCTCGGTCCCCTTGCCGAGAGTATAAACATAGAGGCACTGCTGGCACCTGCTGTAGTATGTCCTCAAGTTTCCTGAAAACATGTAAAAGTGAACCCCTGGATAACATGAAGCCAATCAGGATTTACTTCATCCTGCTACATTCCTTGTAGTGAAGTTGAGAATAATAGCAGATGGTCTTGCCCTGGGCTCCACCCTTCGAGCTGGCAATGGGTTACATTCCTTAACAGCTGTGGCATCGTTATTATTGACTGAATCAACAGGTAATGGTTAAGGGCTATTCAGCTCACCAGCAAAAATAGCTACATAGCTACATCTTTCACAAGAAATGATTCACAGCCTGTCAACCCCATGGTATTGTGTCACTCAAGAGTGCCAGATAGCACCAGCAGAGCATACCTGCTGGCAGTAGGTATGCTGTAAGGGTAGGTACCTGCAGCTGTAGTAGCCGTGATTACTTGTTGCACCTGACAGAGCAAACAGTCAGATCGCTTGTAAAAATAGCCCAAAAGGTAGCACCTTTCTCTTACTGAGATAAAAAGGGGGAAATTAACCCTCCATGAGCGGTTATCAACAACAAATGCCCTTTTAAATTTAATCACTATGCAGTCCCCAAAATCTTGCTTTTGCTTGTTGCCCAGCCAAGGAACCTTTCTAGCAATAATGAATTCATTATGAAAAAAACTAAAATCCCACAATCTCCTGCTGAACCAATGAATGACTTTATTAATAAATTGTTAACATTCTTCACTCTGTGCAGGTCGAGGAGGAGCTTCTTTTAAAACAACAACAAAAGGAGTTACTTGAGGTGTCAGTTGAATAGGCATTTGCGGCTGCTCCAGAGTCAGAAAGACATTACAGGAAGACTAGCAGAATTAGCTTCAGGGACAAATGTTACAGTATTAGTTTCCTTGGAAGTACACCTATCTGAATCAAGGCACTGTATGGTCCCACAAGATTGGGGGGGGGGGCATCAGTGGCACCCTCAATTCTTCGAATTCACGTTGGTAGGTGATCAGAGGTGGGCAAGTTGAAATGGTACACTCTATTGCTTTTAGTCTACCATGAATGCGTCAAATAGTCTCTTGAGTGCTGGGTATGTACAGCGTTTGTGATGTTGAAACTGACCTAACCTCCAAATTCACTACAGCAGTAGTGACATACACTAGACTACCAACTGGATTGGGCAGCACTTTATCCATACGGTGCACAGTACACAAAGAGTCCTTTTTTACTTTTCCCTGGGTGTGAACTGAGAAAAATCAGTCAAAGTTTTCACAGCATTAACAGGATCGGAATAAATACTTACAAGTTTGTGTGAAATACAAGGAGTAAGTCTCCTTCCTCAGGAGGACCCAGATGTCTTTAA
Source organism: Triturus cristatus (assembly GCF_964204655.1). Lineage (NCBI taxonomy): Eukaryota > Metazoa > Chordata > Amphibia > Caudata > Salamandridae > Triturus > Triturus cristatus. The sequence continues at coordinate 932,631,326 of NC_140585.1, forward strand.
TCAACTCAGGTTACTCAGACCCTCCAGGATTTCGTGATTTGCAAAAAAAACGCGAAATCGGCAGTTTTGTAAAAATGCCGCGATTTTTACAAAACTGCCCGCGAAATTTGGGCGGTTGGGCAGCTCTTGGAAGGAGGCCCCTTTTAGGTGTCTGTGCTGACAGGAGATACACGTTACAACAATGTCTGCCTAATGTTTCAAGGAGCTGGGGGGAGGTCTCTTTTTCGCAGATCTCGCCCGACCTGCTGGAATGTTGGCCCCACGTGTGTATTCCTGCACACCGCCCTCGTGGGGAACAGGGCGCGGCTTCACTCCTAAAAGTAACCCCCGCCCCCCTCCCACACATGGTGAATCTCTGGTAGATGCCGGTAAAGGATTTCGGACAGCCTGTGCATCCTGTGGGGGGAAGCAGGCGAAGGAGGTGTGGGGGGAGGGGGGGCTGATGTGACCAGCGGCAACTGCGGGCATTTGAATGAAGAACAAACTGCGAGGGACGGAAAGATGTGCAGCGTGGAGAGGCGGGAGCTGCCAATGAGACGTGAGGATGAGGATTGAAAGAGGAAGAGAGGGAAAGGGAGAAAGAGTGAGGGGGCGCGAACGGGGGAGGGCTGGATGATGTAGAGGCGAAGGGAAGAGAGATTGGAGGAGGGGGAAAGGTGAAGAGACAAGAAGGGGAGAGAAGTGTGAGATGTGAAGTTAGAGTTAAGGAGCTAGAAAGGGGAAGGTTGGAAAGAAATGGAAGGTGTGAGTTGGAGAGGGTGGGAAGGAAGATAGAGATGGCAAAAGAGAGATGGGATAGAAGAATTAGGTGTGCGAAAGGAGGCTAAAGAGGGGAGGAAAGGGAGAGGCCTTGAAGGGGGCAGAACGAGGTTGAGATGGGGAAAAGAGGAGCGGAAGAAATGGGAGAAGAAGGCAGAAAGAGTACAAGATGTAGAGAGCGGTGGGACAGGAGAACAGAGATGCGAGGAGAATGAAATAGAGGGGGGTGGTGAGAGCTTGAGAGCTGAAGTGGGGGAGGGGGGCAAAGAGAAGGAGAAGTGGGGAGATGGAATATAAACCAGAGACAAAGATAGAAGAGATGGGAAGACAAAGGAGAAGTGCGGGAAGTGAATGCGTCAGAGAGGCAGGAAGGACAAACTGAAAGCAGGAGGGAAAGGCATGAAAGGAAGAGCCGTGCACTGAAAAGAACCGAGGCAGAAAATTGGAGTGAAAAAGAGAGAAAAAACAACGAAGAAGAGAACAGAGCAAGTAAGGAGGAAAGAGCATTTGAAAGAGAATGATAAGAAGCACTGGAGTGGGAATTACAGGGATGAGAAGTGATGGAAGCAAGAACAAAACTGAAAACGAGAAAAGAGAAAGGGGAGGTAGGAAATAAAGAGAAGAGAAAGGGAAGGGGCAATGAAAACAGAGTCAAGGAAGAGGAGCGACAAGGATTGAGAAAAATAACAGAACAGCAAGAAAACGAAGAGAGAGAAGGAATGAGTCAACGATTGAAATGGAAATAACAGAATTATTTTAGGTCTGTTGACAGTACAGCTGTCTGCGATGTAGTACGTGTGCCTTATTGGATAGGCCTTTGCAAGCACCAGGGTGTCAATACTCATGCTCACAAAATTCCAAGGAAAGGGAAGAAGGGCGGTGGCCATTGAACCTTGTTGCTGCATGACGAAAGGTTTCCTGTCTGTGCAGAATGCACTGTTCAACGTAACCAACAAGAAAACTACAATTATCAGGCAACATGAACTATCAATTTCTTTGGAGATGGCAACCAGTGCTGAAAAGTAGGGGAAACCCACCTGATCTCACTTCCGGCAGCTAATTTCCCTGAGAAAAATGCTGAATTTGTCCTGTTGGCTGATAATACAGCAGCGCCTGCAAGCTGTTTGTATTCGGCTGGGTGCAGCAACGTGCAGGCAGTTGGAGGGCTTTCTTATTTCAACATTCAGCTGGGAGCAAAAGTTATCTTACCTCTATTAAAATCCCCTCAAAATTGCAGGGCACACAATGGTCTCTCCAACAGGTATCTTAACCCTGTAAGTTATTTTAAAATGCAACCTCTATGTAACCAATTGAGTAACCTAGAAGGGATTTACTGTCACATTTGTCATCTGTTACCAATATCTTTGCAGCAAATAAAAAAAAAAATATATTATGTTGCTACCAATGTTGCGGGCATCAGTGGCACCCAAAATTGGCAAACAAGGGTGCCTGAGGAAGAGGTGTCCTGCCTCTCGGATCCGTAGGCAGCGATGCCCGACAGGGGTGCATACATGGGCACTAGAACATCCCAGGGAGAAATACAGCACACTCCCACAAGGTTAGGACTTCCGTAGAGCTGCAGACACTTTAAACATGCCTATTTCAAAGTGGAATACTCTGCTAAAACAGCTTCCATTGATTTCAGGCTGAAAATGAATGATTATGAGTAAAATAAAGTGCCGCAAAAATGCCGCTAAATTTCCATATTTGTGCCGCTAAATTTCCATATTTGTGCCGCTAAATTTGCTAATCCATGCCGCTATATCCTGGGGGGGTCTGACTATAGGATTTCAGACCTGTGAGAACTTTGTTCACTAGCCTCTGAAATGTGGCAGGTGCATTTTTCAGACCAAAGGGCATTACAGTAAATTGATAATTCCCACTAGGGGTTGAAAATTCTGTTTTTGGCTTAGCAACCTCAGCTAGTCTGATTTGCCAGTAGCCAGCAGTCAGGTCAAATGTATTCAGAAACGTGGCTGAGGCCAAAGTATCTATAAGTTCAACTGCCCTTGGAATAGGATGGGCATCAGTCCCAGTGACTGCATTGAGGCCTCTGTAGTCCACACAAAACCTCATCTCTCTTTTTCCACCCTTGGTGTGATGTTTTGGCACAAGGACTACTGGACTAACCCAGGGGCTATCTGAAGGCTCAATGACCCCCAAGTCCAACATCTTTTGGACTTCTGTCCTGATGCACTCCCTGACATGGTCAGGCTGTCAGTAGATGTTACTCTTAACAGGCAGGCTGTCACCTGTGTCCACCTCATGGGTACACCAGTGGTTTGACTGGGTGTCAGGGAGAACATGGATCTGTACTTATGAGAAGTTGGTCTGGTATATGCTGTCCACTAGTTATAGTAGGCACCTTGCACCAGTCCAAACAACCCTTATCGATGATTAGGTTTAAGACAACCTTTATTGAAAGCTATCCTAGTGGTAGCTATGGAGAGCAGCCTTCAGGCTAAGTCTTGAAGGAGTATAAAGCAGCTTGGTTTACCAGATTATAACCACTTGAATAACTAAATGAAAGGAGAACCACACAAGGTATATATATAAAATATATGTATTTATTTCTAAACACTCTCTACTAACCTCTTTTTGAGAATAGAGAGCAAGGCACACAATAATACAGTTCTAAAACGACAGAAAATAGCCCAATATACAATGGGCCCCAGGGGGAGACCGAGCAATATATAAAGAAAGAGGTATAAGAACCATGATTTGACTAGACACAGTGCCTAGAGCACGTAGAATCGCTGGGACCCCAAGGAACCACCCAAGGTAGTGACATAGGGGACCCACGGGGGACACGTGCAGTGTGAGAACACAGCCGCGAGCTCCGTACAATCCTATGAGAAAGTCGCGGTTGGAATTTTAGAGTTTAAGGACACTTAGGAGAGGACTTGGAGCAAACCCTTTCAGACTTAGAAGGTTCTAAGGCCAGCACCCACGTGAGCACCGGAGTACTCGTGTTACCTAACCCAGGGAAGCCGGGTGCATAGGTGTCAAATGGTGTCAAATGGTGTCGGGAATCTTCGATGTCGTCAATGGAGAGTTGCTGCAAAGTGCTGCTGCCGTGGAAAGGAAAAGTGTCCGGTGTGATCCAAGCCTGGATCGAAGATGTGAAGAACCTGAAAGCAGAGGGGGCAGAGTCTGGGTCACTTGCTAGCGACCAGGGGCACGATAGACGAATTCCCACCGATGTCGGGTGTTTCAGTTGCGATGAGGTGAAGCTTGACTCCACTGCCACGGAGACCAGGAGGCATCGACGACAACCACAGTCTGCAGGTGAGCTGTCCCATGAAGGATGTCGAGTGCTGGGGGGGTCGGTGTCCGGATTGGAGACTAACAAGCCTTGGCAACGACAACCCACTCAGTGAGAGTAAAACGACTTTGGTGTGGACCAGCAAGGTCCTGTGGACTCCCTAAGCGATGGAGAGTCAGGGCAGATCTGAAGCAACCAGGTAAGCCCATTGAAAGTCAAAGTACCCTTCTCAGGGACCCACAAGTCGACGGACTAGGGATCGCGAAGGGACCTCGAGAGGAATCACTTAATACCAGCCCACGGGTCACTCGAGGAGTGTAGGCCAGTAATCTTCGGTGGAATCACAGCTCGGGGTCGGGACTACAAGTAGCCCAAAGCACAGCCTCAGGAATCGCCAAGAAACATATGCTGCTGCAAATGTGCACGGTGTCCAGGGGTTCGGATTGCACGGTCCACACAAGGGTTTTGGATCTCGGGGTTGCTGAGAGCACGGATCGGCCTTGGGGAAGCTTGGAAACCTCCTGTGTTGCAAAGTCTTCAGAGTCCTTCAGGAGCTGCGTAGATGCAAACCGGACAGATGCGTCTTTGGTGCCTGCCTAGCAAGGGAGTAGCTCCTTTACTCCAAGGGAGATTCTTCGGTCATCCAACGTCGTGTAGATAGTAGAAGTTCTGGGATTATGTAGCACCTATGGGTGGGTCAGGACAGAGGGGGGCTACACCCATATCCTTTGTCTAGTTTTGCGCCAGAGCAGGGGCTGGTAGCCCCTGCAACTGGTTTGAGCTGGAGTATGCACAGGGACACCAAATGTGCCCCCAGTGCAGACATCAAAACACTCTTGGAGTGCACCAACCCAGCCCCAATACACTAAAGCCTGTCTGGGAGGTGGTCACACCTCCCTGTGACAGGAGACCTATTGTCCAGGTCTCCCCTGCCGGAGTTTCGTCCAGCAGCAGGAGGGCAGACTCGTGTCTGTGGCTGGCAGCTTCCATTTTGTGATGCCAGGGTCTGTGAAGCTGGTACCGGGTGTACCGGTGCTGTCATGTTTCTCCCTCTAGTAGGGTGGAATCATACCTCCCACCAACTTGTGGGGGAACGATTCCAAGGTATTTGACACCAAACACGACATGTTTCCTGCAGCCATTCCAAAGTTAGCATTTACAGTGAGGTTATAATGCACTTAAGAGTATATGGTTTGGCTGCATTACAAACAACCCCGGAATAAAGGTTCCGAAGGCTGCAGAGGGGCTCAGCTCATGCATGGGCACCCTCTCACATAAAACCCAGCACCCTGCCTTCAGGATTGATGAGGCCTGCCATAGGGGTGACTGATAGGTTTATATGTGCAGTGATATGGATAGATATAGGGAACCGATAACTGAGTAAGGGGTGCATACACCACCTTACACAGGCTGCTGTAGCAGACCTGTTGTGTCATTTAAAATGGTCTCCCAGGGGTGGCATAATACAAGCTGCAGCCCCTGAGAGGCCTCTGGGCTACCTATGCTTATAAGTCCCTAGTATACCATATACTAGGGACTTATAAGGGTACCCCAGAATCCAATCTGTGGTGTACCTAAAGTACATGCAATCAATTTAGAGAGGAAGCAGCTAGGCTGGGGCCCTGAATAGCAGGGTTTTACCCAGACTAAAGTTGAAAAACAGTGAAACATCAGCAAAAAGTGAGGGTAACCATAAGAAGCAGATCCTACTCTCCTACAGTACTGATTGAGGACTTGCCTACAATCAGCTTGCTGTTGGTCAATGAGGGTGCCTCCAAGGCTACTCCATCTACTGATCCATCATCTGGATTCTGAGAGAGGAGATCAGGGAGAGGGTCACTCTCTTCCTCCTGTCCCTCATCAGCTGCCATGAGCAAGCCCATGTCAGCCCTGTCTACAAAAGGTTTCAGGCGGTTCACATAGAGTACCCTATGGGGACACCTGGGAGTACCTAGGTCCACCAAGTAGGTGACCTCATTTTTTTGCTCAAGTATTCTGTGAGGGCCACTCCACTTGTCTTGGAGAGCTGCTGGGGCCACAGGCTCCAACACCCACTCTTTCTGGCGTGGCTGGTAAACTGTCAACGCTGCCTTTTGGTCATGCCAACCCTTTTGAAGTTCTTGGCTGGCCTCCAGGTTTTTGTTGGCCTTCTTCATGAACGCAGGCCAAGGACATTTGAGAGGTTGCTCCCAACCTTCCTTCAATAGATACAATGGACCCCTAACTGGATGTCCAAACAGAAGTTCAAATAGGCTGTAGCCAACCCTCTCTGTAGGCAAAAAGAAGGCAGGGTAGTAAGACGTCCCATTTTTGCCTAGGCTTTACTGGGAGTCCTATGATCATTCCCTTGAGGGTCTTGTTGAACCTTTCAACAAGCCCATTGCACTGTGGGTGGTAGGGCATGGTAAACTTATAGTTTACTCCTCACTCTTTTCACATGGCAGTGATATAACTAGACATGAAGTTTGTACCTCTGTCTGTTAAGACCTCCTTAGGGAATCAGACTCTGGAAAAGGTTCCCAAGAGGGCCCTGGACACTACAGGAGCTGTAGTGGTCCTAAGGGGAATGGTCTCTGGGTATCTAGTGGCATGGTCCACCACCACTAGTATACAACTATGCCCAGATACAGTTAGGGGGTTCAAGGGACCAACCATGTCAATCCCTACCCTTTCAAAGGGGACCCTAACCACTGGAAGTGTAATTAAGGGTCCTTTGTGGTGCCACCTGACTTACCACTGGCTTAGCAAGTAGCACAGGAGCGACAAAATCCCTTGTGCCTTGAGACAGTGGGCCAGTGAAAGCGAGGGACAAGCCTGTCTCAAGTTTTGCTTTGTCCTAAGTGTCCTGCACCTGAAAGAGGAATATCATGTGTCAGGGAGAGGAGGAAACCTCTCAACCTCTGGGGTATTTCCAACCTCCTGGTGGCTCCAGGCTTGGGGTCTCTACCTTCAGAGTACAGAAGCCTATCTTCCCAATAGATCCTATGGGACACACTGATATTCCCTGCTTCCTCAGCAGCAGCTTGCTGTCTGAGGGGTTCAAGAGAGGGGCAGGCCTGCTGCTCTAAACTCAAGTCTGCACTGGAAGGGCACCTTGCCCCCAAGAACTCTGCCTGGTCAGACCGAGGTTCCTCTGGGACAGTACCTTCACAGCGGCTAAGATCCTCTCCCTCAGGAGACTGATCTTCATTGGGAGTTTGTGAGGAGGATAAAGCCTTACCTTTCCTGCGCCTTCTCTTGGAAGGCATCTGGTTCCAGGATTCAATGCCTTGTCAGTGCTGTGCTGTTTGGCCTGAGCTCTGGAGACAGCAAATACGCTGGCAGAGGTGCCCATCATCTCTGCATGAGTCCTGAACTCAACTTCTGCCCAAGCTGAAGTTTCTAGATCATTGCCCAACAAACAATCTACAAGTAGGTCTGGAGACACCACAAGGTTTTTAAGGCCAGTTACCCCTCCCCAGCTGAGGTTCACAACTGCCAAGGAATGGTCAGTCCTGACATTGCTAGCGTTGGTGACTTGGTACATTTGTCCAAGTATGATATGATCAGGGGACACAAGTTGCTCTGTCACCATAGTGACACTGGTCCCTGTGTCCCTGTAAGCCATTGCTTCCTTTCCATTTATCAAAGGCTGTTGTCTGTACTTGCCCAAATTAGTGGAACTAACTAGTAAAGTGGCAAGGTCTATGCCACCATTACAGACTAGAACAGCCTGAGCTGGAGTTCTGACTAAGTCAGAACCCATCTCAGAACCCAAGGTTAACCCCACGAATCCCTTGGTTGCTGTACTACCACTTATACTTGTGCTAGGGGAGCAGGTGCCTTAGGGGCAGTGGTAGTAGGCATTTCCTTGGCCTTTGGACAATCGGCATTCCTTCCTTGTTCAATCGGTCTTTACCATACATAAATAACACCAAGGTTTATTTTTGCCTTTCTTGGCATTTTGGGACTCACCCCCAGGTGCAGGGTTTTTGGGCCCTTGTGAAGACTTTTTTAATCTTTACCCGTGTCCCTACCCTTATCCTGGGATTTAGAAAAATCTTGCTTCTTCTGGTCACCTCCGTTACCATGGTTTTTTTGTTTAACCCTGTTGTGGACCCATTTGTCGGCCTTCTTTCCCAATTCTTGGGGAGAGGTCAAATCAGAGTCCACCAGGTACTGATGTAAAAGTTGGTTCTGACAGTTAAGGATGTGCTCCCTCATAATCAAATTGTGCAATCCTTCATAGTCCTGTACATTGCTTCCATGAAGCAAGCCTTCCAGAGCCTTAATAGCACTGTTTACAAAATCTGCCCAGTCCTGGGTGTGTGCCTTCTGGGTGTTTGTGAACTTAATCCTATATTGTTCAGTTGTGTAGCCAAACCCATCTATTAGAGCACTCTTCAGGACTGAGTAATTGTCAGCATCCTCTTCTCTAAGAGTGAGGAGCTTATCTCTACTTTTGTGAGCAAAGGAGAGCCACAGGGTAGCTGCCCACTGCTCTTGAGGGACCATCTGAACTTTGCAGGCCCTCTCCAAGCAGTGATCCGTTAAGGGATATCATCCCCCTCCTGGCAAGGAGAGACTATCCTGCTTAGTTTCCTACTGTCAAAAGAAGTTTCTCTGATTCTAGGGACACTGTTGCTGCCACCATGGGACTCTAGTCCCAATTTCTTCCTAGCCTTCTGGACTTCCAAGGACTCTTTGTCAAGGGCCAACTGATATCTCCTGAGCCTAAGTCTTGCTTTCTCAAGTTTGAGTATTTGGTACTCTGTGTCCAAAGAGCCGTTCCTCTTAGATGGAGGTCCCTCTGGAATTTCCTGAAGCATTGGATTCTCTAGAGAAGAATCTAGACCTCCTTGGTCTACTCTGGACCCTCCCAGGAGGAACAAAGGGTATGTTGTCTGTGCCATCTGCACCATTCCCTCAGGGGTCAGAGTTTGGCAGGTTGGAATCATTTGAGCCCTCCTGCCCATACTCAGAATTGAGATAATCAGGAAGAGCCCCTGATGCTCCCTCTTCAGGAGTATCCCCACCCACATTTTCCTGTTCTTCTGCCCTTACAGGACAGGTATCATCCTGATGCAGCAGCTCTAAGAGCAGCTTAATGGTGGGGCTGCCACCTGTCTTTATATTTTTAAAATTACACAGGGGCATTAGTTCCTGGAACTTTAGACCACTGTACTTAGCCAACTGGGGTACACTTGTATATCTAACTAAAGACATAGTTCTAGGTGTAGTGGGGTGTTGCACCTACCTACCATAGTGGAAACTCAACTCTCTGAGGTTGGAGAAAGGGTTGTGCTAGACTCTTAACTACCCAACCCTAAGTTCAGTAGAGCTTACTTATTCTAATCTCGATTATATGTGCCTAGTATTAGTGATGGTTTTTCAATTAATCCACATCAAGATCATCTGGTAAAACAATGCAGGCTTGAATGCCAACTGCTGCACACCAATGTGAGAAGCTGGCTTGGTATATGGTGCACACTTATGTAAGTAGGCAACCTGCACCAATCCAGACGAGCCCTTATGGTGATTTAAGAGGTCTTAGATAACCTTAGAAAGCTCTCTAAGTGGTAGCTGTGGAGAGCAGCCTTCAGGCTTAGTCCAGAAGGAGTGTAAAGCAGCTTGTTTTACCAGAATATAATCTTATAGGTGTAGATTAAGTGAAAAAGAAACACACAGTGTATTTATAAAAATATGTATTTATTATAAGACACTCACTAACACATCCTAGCCGGAGATATGCACAATACACACAATACTTTTCCATAGAAACAGGTAAGTAGCACGAATACACAGTGGTCGCCAGGGGGAGACATAACCATATACTAAAATAGTGATAAACGAGCCACGACTCAAGTCAAGACTACAACCAGAAGATGTAGAAACGCCAGGGACTCAAGGAACCACCCGAGGTAAGTAACCAGGAACCCCAAGGAGGCCGTGTGCAGAGTGGGAAACGACTCAATATAAGGCAATGGGTAAGTTGCGGTTGCAGTTTTGAAGAAGAAGGACCCTTCCCAGTGGACACTGAAGAAACCCCTTGGAGGACAGAAGGTTGGAGAGCCACCCTACCTGTGGATACCCTAGGAACCAGGATACCTACACCAGGGAAGTCAGGTGCATAGGTGTGAAATGGCATTGGAAACCGCAATCAAGCTCAATGGAGGACTTCAGGAATATGCCGCTGCTGGAGGAGGTGAAAGTGTCCGGTGGAACCCAAAGGTGGATTCAAGATCAGAGGTACCTACAAGCAGAGTAGACAGAGTCTCTGCCACTCAGGAATGACGAGGAGGCACAGAAAATGAACGCCCACCGATGTCGAGTGTTGCAGGAGAGCTGACGGTGATCTTGAAACTGCAGGTGTGCGGACCAGGCAAGCTGTGGAAGACCCTGAGCCATGCACGAGCAGTCCCACGTCGGATATCGAGAGTTGAGGCGTCGGTGTCCGTTGGAAGCACCAATAAGCCTTTGCAACTGCAACCAACGTGGAAAGTGATGAAGGTACAGGCTCGGGACCAGAAAGGTCCAGGTGACTCACCACAAACAGGGGAGTCAGGGCAGGCCCCGAGAAATCGGGGGAGCCTGTTGAATTCAAAGATGACCCTCAAGAGGACCCACAGGCCAGAGGCACTGGAGTCACAAGAGGACCTCGAGCAGCTCACCAAAGATGCAAGTGATGCGGTGAGAACGAAGATCTTGGTCACAGGAGATGCTTGAGGTTGGGGCTACTTGGAGCCCGAAGATCTTGGTGGAAGGAAGCCAACAAGCCTATGCAACAGCAAGTCGACGCAGTGCACAGGGGTTCAGTTCCTGCAGCTCCGACAAGGGATACTGGCCTCAAACTTGGTGAGAGGACAGGGCAGGCCTCGAGGGATGTGAAGAACCACCACCTGAGCCTTTTGGAGTCTTTGGGAGCCCAGAATCAGCAGACCAGTCAGCTTAGTTGCGGTTTCTGCAGATGCAGGGAAGTGACTCCTTCACTTAAACGGAGATTCCTTCAGGTTTCTTGGATGCCCACAGGCCTTTGAAGGTTCCTGTATGGAGCACAGGCACGGACGTTGCAGCAGACGAGCAGGGCGACGAGATCAGGAGCAGTGGGAGTCATCCCAGTTGCAGCCTTGATACCCAGAGTGAAGTCCAGTGAAGTCCAGAGTGCCCAGGCGATTGAAGTAGAAGTGGTGTCTTGAAATTAATCTTGTCCTACAATGAATCTAGGGACCCACCCTCAGGTAAACCCTTAAGTACCCTAAGGAAAGATTGGGATGATTCAGGGTTCCCTCCCAGGGGAGAGGTCGGACAGTGGTGAGGATACTCCCATGTTCTTTGTCCAGTTTCGTGCCAGAGCAGGAGCCAACGGCTCCCTGAGCTGGTTTGAACTGGACTATCCAATGGGGGCGCCAAATGTGCCCTTCAAGCAGACTGAGTGGCGCTGGCAAGCGCTCCCACCTGGCCCTAATACTCTAAACCCTGTCTGGGAGGTGGTCACACCTCCCTGTGACAGGATACCTATTGTTCTACCTTCCCCTGCTCAAGCTTGGCTCAGCAGGAGGAGGGCAGAATCGTGTCTCTGGTCGGCAACAGCCATGTTGTGCTGTCCGGGTCTAGAAGACTGGTCCCAGGAGCACTGAGGGCCTCAAGGAGGAGCTTTTATGGTGTGGGTGTAAGATTCCAGCATGTTTGATACCAAACATGACAGGGTTCGTTACAGCCAGTTTAGAGATGGTCATCGCACAATGACGCATGGCCACTTTATTTATCGTAATGGCTGATCCACGTACAACCAGGAAAAATGAACTCCGAAGGTTCTAGGGGTGCCCTTCTCATGCAGGGGCACCTTCACACTTAGAACCGAGCACCCTCCCTTCAGGATTGAAAGGCCTGCTTTAGGAGTGACTTATAGGTTTTAAGTGCAGTGACCTTAGAGATAGGGATACCTATATCTTTTGTTAGTGGTGCTAGCACCAGCTTACACAGGCCGCAATGGCAGGCCTGTAGTTACAGTTTCAGGGGTCCCCCATGGGTGGCATAATGCATGCTTCAGACCATGGGGGATCCCTGGTGCACCTATGCCCTGGGTACCTCAGTACCTAGGGACTGATAAGGGTACACCACTGTCCAATCTGGGATGTACTTAAGTACTTACCATACCAAGTTAGGGGAGAAAATACAGAGACTGGGTTCCTGATTAGCAGGATCCCAGTCAGACTAGTCAGAAACAGCATAGCATCAGGCAAAAAAATGGGGGTAACCATACAAGCAGATCCTTCTTTCCTACAGATGGGTCCTGAGTTCTATTTTAGCCCAGGCAGAAGTCTCTAGATCATTGCCCAGCAGATTATCTATAGGCAGCTTGGGGAATACTTCAACCCTTTTAGGGCCTGTTACCCCTCCCTAGCTGAGATTGACCATAGCCATGGGGTGATTTGTTCTAACACCATCAGCGTTGGTCACCAGGTACATGCATCCAGGTAGAAGCTGAAGGGGGACACAAGTTTTCCTGTCACCATGGTGACACTGGCCCCTGTGTCCCTACAGGCTACAGATTTCTGACAACTGATCAGAGGGTCCTGTATGTACTTGCCCAGGGTATTGGGACTTACAGTAAAAGTAGCAAAACCCATGCCACCATCGCATACTAAGGTGGCCTGTGTAAGGTATCTGGCTAGGCCAGAATCCACCTCAGTACCCTATGAGAACCCAACTAAATCTTTGAGTGCACTACTACTACTTGGAGTGCTACCACTAGGGCCACTTGGGGGTGTAGTAGTAGGAGAAGTAGTAGTGGTATCCTAGTTGCTAGCCTTGGCGCAATTGGAATCTTTTGCCTTGTGGCCTTTCTCTTTGCAGAGATAACAATAGGGTTTCCAACCATGGGAGGAAGAGGATTGGGACCCACGCTCAGAGGAAGACTTTTGGGTACCTTCAGAGGACTTCTCTTTAGATCCCCCCCCTTTTTCTTGGGCCTGGGAAGACTCTTTCTGCTGGTCATCATCACCTTGCGACTTAGTCTTAACCCTGGTACAAACCCATTTGTCTGCCTTTTTTCCCAATTCTTGGCGACAGGTCGCATCAGAGTCTACCGGGTACTGGTGCAGTTGCAGATTTGGACAAATTTTAAGGATGTGCTCCCTCACTAGTAAATTGCACAATCCTGTGTAATCATGCACATTACTTCCATGAAGCTAGCCTTCCAGAGCCTTAATAGCACTGTCTATAAAGTCAGCCACGGAGCCATGGAGGGGACGGTTGGGTGAGGTACTACCCTCGCATTTAGTGCTCATTAGCCCAGAGTCCCCTGCGTTTCCTCCCATGCTCATGAGGCCTTAAACGTCTGTGTAGCAAAAGGAGATAGAGATAATCACTTTGTCACCAACCATTTGAGCCTATCAGGCACACTATTCATAGAATTTAAACATAGAATTCCCTATGTTTTCGACGGTATTTACTGTCTTCTGTGAGTAGGGTAGGGATCTGTGTACCCGTCCTGAAGAAGAAGCGTTTTGCTTCGAAACATGTTGACACAGACACGCAGGAGGTGTTGTACATTAATACGTTAAACCTCAGTTTCACTGCTTTTAACAATACCAGCAAAGGGGTTTATTAAAATGTTTCTAGTCCTCATTTGCCAGGTATTTTTTAATATTCACTAACCAATCACTGTAGACCGTACCACTTGCACCCTCACACACTACACATAGTGGTTACATCAAGTGCTCCCACGTATCCATTGGTTAGTAGCACGCCGCACTCCGTAGAGGAGTGCGAAGACCCCTATGATGAAGCATGACACCAAGGGCCCTTTTGGTGTGTGAGGGGTATTTTAAGAAACACTGTGTGCCTCCTACCATTGTAGGATGCACATCACCCGCAAGACCATACATCTTTTCACACCTTTGAATTCTTGTGGGTGGATTCCATTTGTTTAGTAACTATAGCCAGGGGAGATTGAATCCACTCCCTGTGTCCTTCTGGACACTTCCTCTCTCCACTCCCTCCTTTGATATTTACGATATAAAGTCAGCCAGTCTTGTGTGTATGCCTTCTGTGTGTCCCTAAAAGTAACCCTGTATTGCTCAGTGGTTAAACCAAAGCCATCTATGAGAGCACTCCTCAGGACTATATGTTGTCAGCATCTTCCTCCTTGACAGTGAGGAGTTTGTCTCTGCCTTTGCTAGGGCCCACTGCCCTTGAGGGACCCTCTGTACTTTATAGGCCCTCTCCAAGGTAGTGATCCATTTATGAATATCATCCCCCTCCTGGTAAGGAGAGGCCATCCTGCTCAGGTTCCTAGCATCAAAAAGATTGCTCCCTGACCTTAAGGACACTAGAGCTGCCACCATGGGACTCTAGGCCCAATTTTTTCCTAGCCCTCTGAAGGAAAAAGAGGGCCAGCTGCTCTTGCTTGATTCTGAGCCTGGCTCTCTCAAGCCTAAGCAGGAAGTATTCACTCCCTAAGGAGTCCTCGCTCTGACTAGAGATGGAGGTCTCTATGAAATTGCTAGGGGCATTGGAATTGACAGAGGAGACTGCATTCTCTGTACCCTCCCAGCAGGAATAAAGGGGGAGCCTACTTTTAGGGGCACCATCTGACCTATCTGTACTATTCCCCGGCTGGATCAGAGTTTATCAGGGTGGAGTTATCAGACTCCTACTGTTCATGCTCAGAATTAGTGTCACTGGGGTGAACCACCCAGACCCATCTTCTAGAGCTACCCCACCCAAATTGTCCTGCCTTTCTGGCCTTCGAGCTTTCTGAAGGTCATCCTTCAGCAGCGGCTCTAAGAGTTGCTGATTGTTAGGGTTGCGACCTGTCCTCAACTACCTTGATGCAGCCAGGGTCCTCAGTTCCTGGAACTTAAGACCACTGTATCTAGAAGATTGGGACCCACTGGCGTCCCAAACTAAAGGCATGGTAAACTAGGTGTAGTGTGGTGTTGCACCTACCTTCCAAAGTAGAAACTAAACCTCAACTAACTATTCAAAACGTTCAGTAGAACTTACTACTTTACAAACAGTATTTTTATATGTGCCTAATGCCAGTGATCTAACCACACCTAGATTAGTTGGTAAAACAGTGCAGGCTGAAATCCCACACTCACTAACACATTGGTATATCTCCTACCCGGAGATATCAACATAAATACACAATAACACTTCAATTGCAAGAAGTATGGGGGAGATCAAACCATATTCTAAGAAAGTGGAAAGTGAACTGCGACCGTAGTCGGGACAAGGATCAGGAGACTCAGAAGTTCTGGGGACACAAGAAACCACCCAAGGTACGTACCCGGGAACCCCACAGAGGCTGTGTGCCGAGTGGAAACACAGCAGTGTACTCAATACAAGTCAACGGAAAAGTCGCAGTTGCAGTTTTGAAGAAGGACCCATCCCAGACGACCCTGAAAAAAAAACACATGGAAGAAAGAAGGTTGGAGAGTCACCCCACCCATGGATACACCAGGAACCAGGATACCTACACCAGGGAAAACAGGTGCATAGGTATGAAGTGACGTCGGAAACCACTGTAAACCACAATAGAGGTCTTTAGTAAAGATGCCGATGGCGAAGGCTGTGCAAGAGTCCGATGGAATCTAAGGGTGGGTTCTTGAAGAGAAGAACCTGCAAGCAGAGGGGACTGCGTTTATGGCACTCTGAGGTGCCCAGAAGGCACAGAAGAGCAATACCACTGATGATGGAAGATACCGGAGTGATTACGTGACCTTGTCGCTGCAGCTGTGAGGACCAGGCAACGCTGAGGAAGACCAAGAGCTGTGCATGAGCTGTCCCACGTCTTAAGTCATGAACCAGGGGGACAGTGTCTGGTGAGGACGCCAACAAACCTTAGTAGCAGCAGCGGAGGACATGGTAAAGGATGAAGGAGCAACGAAGGGACCAGCATCATCCAAGGGACTCACCAATAGCAGGAGAGTCAGAGCAGGCCCGAGCAAGCAGGGTAGCCCACCGAAGCAAGAGAAGATCCTTGAGAAGACCCACAGGCTGAAGGCACAGGACTCGCAAGAGGACCTTGAGCAGCTCAGCAGAGATGAAGGCCCATGATGCAGTGAGAATGAAGATCTTAGCAGGAGGAAATGCTGGAGGCTGGAGCTTCTTGTAGCCTGACGATATCTGGAGTGCAGAGCCAACAAGCCTTGGCAATGGCAAGTCGACGCGGTGCACATGAGTTCAGCCTCAGTGGATCCGACAAGGGATACTGGCCTCAAAATTGCAGAGAAGACAGGTCAAGCCTCGAGGAGTTGCAGAACTACCACCTGTGTTGCTGAGCCTTTCAAAGTCCGTGGGACGTCAGGAGCAGATGCCGGAAAGTGACTCCTTCACTCCAAGGGAGATTACTTTTGGTGTCCTTGATGCCCACAGGTCTGTTGAAGATACTGGAAAAAGCAGAGACACAGACAACGAAGAAGACTTGCAGAACAGTGAGACCAGGAGCAGCAGGAGTATTCGTTGATGCAGTCTCATTTCCAGGTGATGCCCAGTGAAGTCGAGGTGTCCAGATGGTCAAATAGCGATGTGATTTTAGGCTTGAGTCCTGTCCCACGACGAATCTGAGGACGCACCCACAGGTAAGCCATTTTATACCCTAAGAAAGGGGTTAGATAGACTCAGAGGTCCCTCCCAGAGGAGGGTCTGGACAGAGGGGAGGATACTCCCATGCCCTTTGTCCAGTTTCATGCCAGAGCGGAAGCCAACTAATCCCTGAACTGGTGTATGCAAGCAGGGCACCAAATGTGCCTTTGAAAGCAGTCTGCTTGCGCCGTCAAGCGCCTCCACCCCAGCCCAATAGACAAGGCATGTCTAGGAGATGTTCACACCTCCCTGTGATAGGAAACCTATTGTTCTACCTTCCCCTGCTCAAGCTTAGCTCAGCAGCAGGAGGGTAGAATCGTGTCTGTGGGCGGCAACAGCACTAGCTTGCTCGCAAACCCTGAAAGGCTGTTACCGGGAGTACTGGGGGCTTCCTGGAGGAGCCCCTCAGTGCATGGAATCACACCTCTAATTCCAGTAACTGTGTTGGGGTATGATTCCAACATCTTTGATACCAAACATGCCCAGGTTCGGGAGAGCCACTATATAGTTTGCTATTGCATATTGATGGATGACCACTATATGTATCGAAACAGCTGACTGCACATACAAAGCCTGGAGAATCAACTCCAGAGTTTATAGGGTGTCCTGCTCATGCTGGGGCACCCACACACTCATAATCCATCACCCTGCCTTCACGGTTGAAAGGCCTGCCTTAGGGGGACTTATAGGTTTTAAGTGTGATGAACTCAGATATAAGGAAACTAATATCTTTCGTAAAGGGGGTGCTAGCACCAGCTTACACAGGCTGCAATGGCAGGCCTGTGGTCACAGTTTGAAGGTCTCTCATGGGTGGCATAATACATGCTGCAGCCTGTGGGAGATCCCTGGTGTACCCATGCCCTGGGTACCTCAGTACCATATACTAGGGTCTTACAGGGTACACCAGTAGCCAATTGTGGAGGTACAAAAGTACTTGCCATGTTAAATTTAGGGAGGAAGCACAATCAATCAATCAACCAGGGGTTTATAAAGCGTGCTACTCACCCATGCGGGTCTCAAGGCGCTGGGGGGCAGAAGGGTGTTGGGATGAAGCTCCGGATCAGTCAAAGAGCAAGGTCTTGAGGTTCTTCCTGAAGGTGTGCAGAGTCGGGGAGCATCTGGTACTGACTGGGCGCTTGTTCCAAGTCTTTGCTCTGATGTAGGAGAATGCTCTTCCCTCTGCTCTGGTTCTCTGGATGCGTGGGGTCTCTGCCAGGGCGAGGCCGGCGGTGCAGAGGTTCCTTTTGGGTACATGGAAGGAGACTCTTTCGTTGAGGCATTTGGGTCAGATGTTGTGTAGGGATTTGTAGGCCTGGGTGAGCAGCTTGAAGGTTACTCTCTTCTAGATGGGGAGCCAGTGGAGGTCTCGTAGGTGCTGGGTCATGTGCTCTTGTCGTGGGGTTCCGAGAACGAGTCTGGCTGCGGTGTTCTGGATGGTTTGGAGCTTGTGTAGCAGGGCTTTGTTGATTCCGGCATAGAGGGCGTTACCGTGGTCATGTCTGCTGGTTATGGGTGTGTGGGTGACGGTCTTTCGGCATTCGGGGGGATCCACTTGAAGGTCTTAGGAGGATGCGGATGGAGTTGAAGCAGGTGGAGGTGACGGCGTTGATCTGGCAGGTCATGGTGAGGGAGGAGTCCAGGAAGATGCCACGGTTTCGGGCGTGGTCTGATGGAGTGGGTGGGTTTCCAAGGGCGGAAGGCCATGAGGTGTTGTCCCAAGCGGTGGAGGAGGGCCCAAGGGTGAGGACCTCTGTTTTCTCTGAGTTGAGCTTAAGGAAGCTGTTGTTCATCCAGGCTGCGACGTCTTCCATTCCGTCCTGAAAGCTGAGTCTGGTGTCTTTGGGGTTTTTCATGAGGGAGAGGATGAGCTGGGTGTTGTCGGCGTAGGATACTAAGCTGAGCCCATGCTGTCTAACGATGGCGGTGAGAGGGACCATGTAGATGTTGAAGAGCGTGGGGCTGAGCGAGGATCCTTGGGGTACTCAGCAGTTGATCTCCGTGGGTTCGGAGGGGAAGGGTGGGAATCTGATCCTTTGGGTTCTGCCGGTGAGAAAGGAGTGGATCCAGTCGAGGACGGTTCCTCGTATACCGGCGTCGTGGAGTCTGGCTGTGAGAGTGCCGTGGGAAACGGTGTTGAAGGCTGCGGAGAGGTCTAGTAGGATGAGGGCTGCAGTGTGGACCTGGTTGAGAAGCATGCAGAAGTTATCGGTGGCAGCAAGGAGGGTGGTCTCAGTGCTGTGGTTGCTGCAGAATCCGTACTGGGAGGAGTCGAGTATGGCGTTCTCTTCGATGAAGGTGGTCAGCTGGGCTTTGATGAATCTCCCTGTGGCTTTGGCTGCGAAGGGAAGAAGAGAGATGGGCCGGTAGTTTTTCAGGTCTGCCGGGTCAGCCGAAGGTTTCTTGAGGAGGGGCTTGACCTCTGCCCCCTGCCAGTTGTCAGGGAAGATGCCGGAATCGAAGGAGGCGTTAATGGTCTGCCTAGTTCGGGTCCTATGACGGCAGCGGCTCTGTAGTGGGTGTTCTTCATGGTCGTGGCGGTGTCTTCGGTGGTAGTCGGTTTCCAGATGGTGATGGTGGGCTGGTTGTCGGTGGTGGAGAGGGGGCTGGTGTCTGGAGTCTGTTTGCTGAAGTTGTCGTAGAGGGCCTTGATTTTCAGGTGGAAGTAGGAGCTGAGCTTGTTGCAGAGGTCCTGGGATGGTGTGACATCCGTGGCTTTGCTGGGGGGTTTGGTGAACTGCTGTATGATGTTGAAGAGTTATTTTACGTTACTGCAGTTGGTGTGGATTTTGTTCTTGATAAGGTCCGTTTGGTGGCTCTTATGCATTGGTGGTATTCAGCCAGGTGTTCTGGTCTTCGGTGGTTTTCCTATTACTCCAGAGTTTCTTGAGGCGTCTACAGGAGCGCCTGGCTTCTTGGAGGTCGGTGGTGACCAGGCGGCCTTCAGGGGGCATTGTCTGACGGGGTCGCGGAGGAGTGCGAGCTTGTCTACGCAGCTGGTGATCTAGCAGTGTATTTGTTTGGCTGCAGAGTTGGCGTCGTTGGCGGTGTTGAGGTGTTCCTCTGTGTTCTTACTTCAGTTCCTTCGTGGCGGGCGCGGGTTTGGGTGCAGTGGTGGTGTTGAAGGTGAAGTGTACACAGTGGCGGTCTGTCCAGACGGGCTGCGTGGTGTGGCTGAAGTGGATGTTTGTCCCTCCTGCAAAGATGGGATTGAGGATGTGTCTGGCTCTGTGGGTGGGGGTGGAGACGAGCTGCTTTAGTCCGAGGTTGGCGAGGTTGTCCAGGAGGGTGGTGGAGTCGGGGTCACTGTGGGTGTCGAGGTGGAAGTTCAGGTCTCCAATGAGAATGTAGTCCGTGGAGGCGATGGCGTGGGGTGCGACAAGGTCAGCAATGGTGGTGGCGGAAGAGACGCGAGACCCGGGGGGTCTGTAGGTGTGGGTCCCGCACAGCGTGGTTCCGGGGCTGGTCTCGATCTGGAAGTGGAGGTGGTCTGTGTTGGAGAGGGGGGTCTCTCTTGCTGGAGGTGGCGAGTCAGAGGGAGCTCTTGTGTGCGATGGCGAATCCTCCTCCTGGGCGGTGGGGGTGGTCCTTTCTTTGGATCTTGTATCCTTCTGGGATGGATGTGGCGATGTCGGGTCGGAGGTGGCATTGGTCCATGTTTCCGTGAAGAAGGCGAAGTCTGGCTAGATGGTGTCGAGCAGGTCCCAGATCTCCATGGCGTGTCTGTGTAAGGAGCGCACGTTGAGGAGGATGCACGTCAGGGCTTCGGTGGTACGGGCGTCTGGCGTGGGTTCAGTGGTCGTGGGGGGGGGCTGTTGATGGTGAAGGATTGTCAGCAGTGTCGGCAGGAGAACAGGCCGTGGGTGGTTGTAGGAGAGTAGGGTCTGCTATCCTATGGTCACCCCAAATTTTTGCTTTTTGCTTCACTGGTTTTTGACATATTGAGGCTGTGGGCCTGCCAATCAGACCCCCAGCCTGCTGTTCTCTCTACTAAATTAAAACTATGCACCCTAGGTGCATAACCAATTGGAAGTGGATCACCCTGTCAGCCCCTGTACCAGTGTACACTAGGTACCCAGGGCATTGGTGTACCCAAGGCCTGCCAGGGGCTGAAGCATGTATTATGCCACCCCAGGCTTGGCCTAAGACTTTGACACAACTGGCTGATCACTCAGCTGGGGTAAGTTGGTGTAATCACCTCTTACTTAGGTGTAGTATACCTATACCTAACCTTAAATGGGACACCTGGTAACCTATAAGTCACTCCTAAGGCAGGCCTTAACAATCCTGAAGGCAGAGTGCTTGGTTCCATGTGAGATGGTGCTCTGGCATGAGCTGAGCCTGTCTGCAGTGGTCGGAACAACTTCCTTCTACTGTTTCCAGATATCGTCATACCATATACTCTTAAGTGCATTATGAACCTCGCGGTTAAATGGTATCTTTGGTTTGGCTTTATCAAAACATGTCGAGTAAGGTGTCATACGAATTGGAATACTAACCCCTCACCAATTCTGGCGACGGGGTTAGCATTACACCCTTCTAGAGGGACACGACATGTACAGTACCTGAAACCCGGGTAAAATCAGACATAGCCTCAGCTCCACAAAATGGATGCTGCCACCACAGACACAAGTCTGCCCTCCTGCTGCTGGGAGTCCTTCCAGCTTGGGAGGTGTGGACAAAGGGTTTCCTACCAGGGGAGGTGCATGCACCACCCCAGACAGGATTTTGTGTATTGGTCAGGTAGGGCTTGAAAGAAACCAGACATGCCTGTGGCCCATAAGGAGCCTCGGTGCATATGCCAGTTCAAACCGGTCCTGGGGCACACCAGTCCCGGGCCTGGGGCGAGCTGGACAAAGGATTGGGGGTGTAACCACCCCCCTTCCTGGTCCCACCCATAGGGAGGGACCTAGCAGGTAGTCCGGCCCCTAGAATCCGCTTAAAGGTAGGAGCTGTGTCCTAAGACTTCAGACATCCTGGAATCAACTTGAAACTAAGAAGAAGACGGGAACTTCGACATTCTGCTGCACAGAAGACTGAAGGAAATCTCCCCTGTGGTCAGGGAGTGACCACCTTGCTAACGCAAGCACCATCCAGCGAATCAACGTCTGCTTTGCCGCCGCCTCCCACCGGAGCCCGAGCCCAGAGACTGACAAGACCTGCACCTCCAGACCTCTCACCGCCCGATCCACAGTCCCTGAAAAGAGGAGACCCGTGGAGGCACCGAGACACGTGGAGCCAGCCATCTTGAAACGACCACAACAAGCTGACAAGTGCAACAACCGAGGCTCCCTCCAAGTTGTGCTTTGGGATCTGAGAAGCCCAACCCTCGAGCAGCATCTGCACCAAAGGTGAGCCCTCCAGCATCTCCACGATCTGCGTGGGGCCCTTCTGCATTTTGCCACTCGACGCGCCTAACCGGTTGCTGGCCCGCTGGCTAGTAGCCATCTTGGCGACGAACTTTACGAAATACACCACTGATCTGGTTGCTCCAGACTGGCCCTTGCTCCCCTCCAAAGGAGCAGTCCTTCTGACCTTGCTGGTCAGAACCATCAGCTTATTTCATCTCCTACAACAATTGCTTTTGCCAAGGCTTGTTTGCTTCGATCAAGTCGCCGACACCGCCGACAGCGAGAGCCTGCGTGGAACAGCTCGTGAACCGACTCCTGGACGTCGTCGACCTCCAGGGACCACGTGGCTGCAGAGACAAGCTACACCTTTCTTCCTGTTTGCACCCGACATTGCCTGGTACCCACCTGGTGCCACGCTGGTCACTGGCTAGTGACTGTGAACACTGTCCCCTCTGCTTACAGGTCTTCAGCATCTCCGATCCACTCTTGGATCCACCGCATCTCTCCCGGACCGACCACCTGCTGCATCTTTGTCTTCAGGCTCCACGGAACAGATAGAAGAAACCCGACGCACTTCGAGGCCTATGCACCCGCTTCCTGTGGGTGAGGTAAAGCTGGCACACCTGTGCCCAAGTGTAGTATTACATCTCTAGTGCCTGTGTTCCAAATCTTGAGTTCCTAGTCCATCCGGAAGATCCTTTTTGCAGTAACTTTGTACTTTTTACGCACCCATTGAAACCTATGGGAGCACGCGTGTGACTATTTGCTCTGCACACACCACCCGTGGACCTCCTGGTCACTAACTGAAGTTAGCTCCTTGTAGGCCCAGCGATTCTAGAGGCCCTAGGCCTTTTCCCTTTTCTGTTCGTGGTACTTATACCACTATTTTAGTATATGGTTCGAGCGGCCACCAGGGCCTATCCATATAAAGTGCAACTTCTGTGTATTCTACTGTAATCTTGTTTGACGATTTGTGCTCCTGTGCTCATAAAGAGACTAGGGGTTACTTTGAGAAATAAATACATATATATTTTGAATATATATCTGTGTGGTGTCCTTTCATCGGTATAAAAGGGGGTTGCATTTGGTAAAACAGCTGGCTTAACACGCTTCACGAGTTTAGCCTCAAAGACTGCTTAGCCTACGCTACCACTAGGGCAGCTAGTCCGAAAGGTTGACTTACAACCACACCATAAGGGTTGCTTGGCATGGTACAAGGTGATCACTTTAACTAGTGAGCATCATATACCAGGCCAACTTCTCACAGTGGTGCTCGGCGTCGATCTCTGGCAGTTGTTGTTCCTTCCGGGGTTGAGTGCGAGGAGGGCGGCGGAGTTGTAGCAGTGGGGGTAGATCCAGTGTTCCTGGCGCTGGCTGCGGTCGGGTCGCAGATGGGCGCAAATGGGCTTGCCTATGGCGTGCCTTCGGCATGCCAGTGGCGTGGCTGCCATTAAGTAGGGGAGGGGGAGGGAAGCACAGCTGGGAGGCGAGAAGCGGGAACCGGCAGGAGGGGAGGGGCCGCGGGGGCAGCAGCGCCAGGAAGGGCACAGAGGGCAAATGGGCACAGAGATAGAAAAACAGCTAAAACAGAGAGAACACAGGTACAATTACAGGCACAATAAAAGTCAGAGAGAACACAGGTACAATTACTGGCACAATGAAAGACACAACAGAGATAGAGTGAGGAGGCTAGAAGGAAGACAGGAAATGGGCACAAAAACACAAAAACAGCACAAAGACAGACACAGACAACAGTGGTCAGCAGAAGAGCAAGGCTCTCCCACAGGACCACCAGGGATGAGGTGCAGGCAGGAGCCTGCGGGCGATGGAGGGGCTCAAACATCTACCTGAGCAACAGCACCCAGAGCACAGTGCCAGAGCGGTGGCACTTGACAGCGGAGCTGCGGGGGGAGAGCAGGTCTCTGACCAGGAGGTCAGAGGTCTTGCTCGCACTCCCTTGCAGCGGCGGCCAATAATTAGGGGAGGGGAGAGGGAAGTACAGCTGTGAGGTGGGAACCGGGAAACGGCAGGGAGGGAGGGGCCGGGGGGGCAGCAGCGGCAGGAAGGGCACAGAGGGCAAATTGGCACAGAGATAGAAAAACAGCTAAAACAGAGAGAACACAGGTACAATTACAGGCACAATAAAAGACAGAGAGAACACAGGTACAATTACTGGCACAATAAAAGACACAACAGAGATACCTTTCAATCACTGAACCCTGCAATCACTGAACCTCAAAGCACTGAACCTTTCGATCACTGAACCCTGCAATCACTGAACCTCAAATCACTGAACCCTTCCATCACAAGACCTCAAATCACTGAACCTTCAAACCACTGAACCTTCAAACCACTGAACCTTTAATCGCTGAACCCGCCAATCGCTTAACCTCAGATCACTGAACCCTGCAATCCCTGAACCCTCTTATCACTGAACCCCAAATTACTGACATTTCCAATCGCTGAACTCTTCCTTCACTGAACCCTGCAATCACTGAATCCTCCAACCACTGAACTGCCAATCACTGAACCTCAAATCACTGAACCCTGCAATCACTGAACCTTCCAATCACTGAAACTTCCAATAACTGAACCTTCCAATCACTGAGCCCTCCAATCACTGTGTCCTGCTATCCCTGAGCCCTCCCATCACTGACCCTCCAATCACTGAACCCTCCAATCACTGAACCCTCCAGTCACTGAGCCCTCCAGTCACTGAGCCCTCCATTCACTTGACAGCGGAGCTGCGGGGGGAGAGCAGGTCTCTGACCAGGAGGTCAGAGGTCTTGCTCGCACTCCCTTGCAGCGGCGGCCAATAATTAGGGGAGGGGAGAGGGAAGTACAGCTGTGAGGTGGGAACCGGGAAACGGCAGGGGGGGAGGGGCCGGGGGGGCAGCAGCGGCAGGAAGGGCACAGAGGGCAAATTGGCACAGAGATAGAAAAACAGCTAAAACAGAGAGAACACAGGTACAATTACAGGCACAATAAAAGACAGAGAGAACACAGGTACAATTACTGGCACAATAAAAGACACAACAGAGATACCTTTCAATCACTGAACCCTGCAATCACTGAACCTCAAAGCACTGAACCTTTCGATCACTGAACCCTGCAATCACTGAACCTCAAATCACTGAACCCTTCCATCACAAGACCTCAAATCACTGAACCTTCAAACCACTGAACCTTCAAACCACTGAACCTTTAATCGCTGAACCCGCCAATCGCTTAACCTCAGATCACTGAACCCTGCAATCCCTGAACCCTCTAATCACTGAACCCCAAATTACTGAAATTTCCAATCGCTGAACTCTTCCTTCACTGAACCCTGCAATCACTGAATCCTCCAACCACTGAACTGCCAATCACTGAACCTCAAATCACTGAACCCTGCAATCACTGAACCTTCCAATCACTGAAACTTCCAATAACTGAACCTTCCAATCACTGAGCCCTCCAATCACTGTGTCCTGCTATCCCTGAGCCCTCCCATCACTGACCCTCCAATCACTGAACCCTCCAATCACTGAACCCTCCAGTCACTGAGCCCTCCAGTCACTGAGCCCTCCATTCACTTGACAGCGGAGCTGCGGGGGGAGAGCAGGTCTCTGACCAGGAGGTCAGAGGTCTTGCTCGCACTCCCTTGCAGCGGCGGCCAATAATTAGGGGAGGGGAGAGGGAAGTACAGCTGTGAGGTGGGAACCGGGAAACGGCAGGGGGGGAGGGGCCGGGGGGGCAGCAGCGGCAGGAAGGGCACAGAGGGCAAATTGGCACAGAGATAGAAAAACAGCTAAAACAGAGAGAACACAGGTACAATTACAGGCACAATAAAAGACAGAGAGAACACAGGTACAATTACTGGCACAATAAAAGACACAACAGAGATACCTTTCAATCACTGAACCCTGCAATCACTGAACCTCAAAGCACTGAACCTTTCGATCACTGAACCCTGCAATCACTGAACCTCAAATCACTGAACCCTTCCATCACAAGACCTCAAATCACTGAACCTTCAAACCACTGAACCTTCAAACCACTGAACCTTTAATCGCTGAACCCGCCAATCGCTTAACCTCAGATCACTGAACCCTGCAATCCCTGAACCCTCTAATCACTGAACCCCAAATTACTGAAATTTCCAATCGCTGAACTCTTCCTTCACTGAACCCTGCAATCACTGAATCCTCCAACCACTGAACTGCCAATCACTGAACCTCAAATCACTGAACCCTGCAATCACTGAACCTTCCAATCACTGAAACTTCCAATAACTGAACCTTCCAATCACTGAGCCCTCCAATCACTGCGTCCTGCTATCCCTGAGCCCTCCCATCACTGACCCTCCAATCACTGAACCCTCCAATCACTGAACCCTCCAGTCACTGAGCCCTCCAGTCACTGAGCCCTCCATTCACTGCACCCTCAAAGGCCTACAGGATCCTTCTGCGGCCCCTCGCCCATCCCTCACATCCTCGGTGAAGCTCAAGCCCCTCAGCTGCCTCTGGACACAGACAGGTACAAAAGGGGGTGGTGATGGACGGAGCATCAGAACCAATCAAACACTCACACCCAGTCAACAGATCTGGGTTTGATCCATCACCGTTCTTTAGCCCACTCTGCCACCCCAGTTCAGACATGGCCATATGCAAATCAGTCTGACCCTGTGCCTCATGGGAACAGTCCAGCCCGAACTGCCATTCCATGCCTTCCCTGGACCGGAAACAAGCTTCCTAGGACCGGTTTCTGGCATTTCAGCCGTCTTCAGCCAGGCTTGCTTGAATCCAGTGGCAAAGTGAGCAAGGGACTCACGTCTGAGCATACCCTGCCAACTTATAGCAAACAAAGCGGTACAAAAGGGGGTGGTGATGGACGGAGCATCAGAACCAATCAAACACTCACACCCAGTCAACAGATCTGGGTTTGATCCATCACCGTTCTTTAGCCCACTCTGCCACCCTCAGTTCAGAAATGGCCATATGCAAATCAGTCTGACCCTGTGCCTCATGGGAACAGTCCAGCCCGAACTGCCAAGCCATGCCTTCCCTGGACCAGAAACAAGCTTCCTAGGACCGGTTTCTGGCATTTCAGCCGTCTTCAGCCAGGCTTGCTTGAATCCAGTGGCAAAGTGAGCAAGGGACTCACGTCTGAGCATACCCTGCCAACTTATGGCAAACAAAGCGGTACAAAACGGGGTGGTGATGGACGGAGCATCAGAACCAATCAAACACTCACACCCAGTCAACAGATCTGGGTTTGATCCATCACCGTTCTTTAGCCCACTCTGCCACCCCAGTTCAGACATGAGTCCCTTGCTCACTTTGCCACTGGATTCAAGCAAGCCTGGCTAAAGATGGCTGAAATGCCAGAAACCGGTCCTAGGAAGCTTGGTTACGGTCCAGGGAAGGCATGGCTTGGCAGTTCGGGCTGGACTGTTCCCATGAGGCACAGGGTCAGACTGATTTGCATATGGCCATGTCTGAACTGGGGTGGCAGAGTGGGCTAAAGAACGGTGATGGATCAAACCCAGATCTGTTGACTGGGTGTGAGTGTTTGATTGGTTCTGATGCTCCGTCCATCACCACCCCCTTTTGTACCGCTTTGTTCGCCATAAGTTGGCAGGGTATGCTCAGACGTGAGTCCCTTGCTCACTTTGCCACTGGATTCAAGCAAGCCTGGCTGAAGACGGCTGAAATGCCAGAAACCGGTCCTAGGAAGCTTGTTTCCAGTCCAGGGAAGGCATGGCTTGGCAGTTCGGGCTGGACTGTTCCCATGAGGCACAGGGTCAGACTGATTTGCATATGGCCATGTCTGAACTGGGGTGGCAGAGTGGGCTAAAGAACGGTGATGGATCAAACCCAGATCTGTTGACTGGGTGTGAGTGTTTGATTGGTTCTGATGCTCCGTCCATCACCACCCCCTTTTGTGCCGCTTTGTTCGCCATAAGTTGGCAGGGTATGCTCAGACGTGAGTCCCTTGCTCACTTTGCCACTGGATTCAAGCAAGCCTGGCTGAAGACGGCTGAAATGCCAGAAACCGGTCCTAGGAAGCTTGTTTCCAGTCCAGGGAAGGCATGGCTTGGCAGTTCGGGTTGGACTGTTCCCATGAGGCACAGGGTCAGACTGATTTGCATATGGCCATGTCTGAACTGGGGTGGCAGAGTGGGCTAAAGAACGGTGATGGATCAAACCCAGATCTGTTGACTGGGTGTGAGTGTTTGATTGGTTCTGATGCTCCGTCCATCACCACCCCCTTTTGTGCCGCTTTGTTCGCCATAAGTTGGCAGGGTATGCTCAGACGTGAGTCCCTTGCTCACTTTTCCACTGGATTCAAGCAAGCCTGGCTGAAGACGGCTGAAATGCCAGAAACCGGTCCTAGGAAGCTTGTTTCCGGTCCAGGGAAGGCATGGCTTGGCAGTTCGGGCTGGACTGTTCCCATGAGGCACAGGGTCAGACTGATTTGCATATGGCCATGTCTGAACTGGGGTGGCAGAGTGGGCTAAAGAACGGTGATGGATCAATCCCAGATCTGTTGACTGGGTGTGAGTGTTTGATTGGTTCTGATGCTCCGTCCATCACCACCCCCTTTTGTACCGCTCTGGACACAGGCAGGCGGAGCTCCAGCTCCTCTCCGAGCCCCCCCAGGTCCTGCCCCAGTTCCAGTCCCCCCCGGGGGTCCTCCATGGAGCCCCCTCTCCAGTCCCACTCCCTCTGTGGCTGGTAACGTTCACCACAGGGACTAGGGTCCTGATTAGCAGGATCCCAGTCAGACTAGTCAAAAAAACTTACTGACACCAGCAAAAAGTGGTGGTAACCATGCTAGAAGGATCCTACCTTTCTACATATTCTAATAAGTGTTAGATGGAAGCAGCACAACCATGCTTCTTTCCCAGAAAATATATAAATGATTGCCCAATCAAAAATGTCCGACATAGTTTTTGTAGCACTAAATTCTGAGGAGCTCTTAATATCTTACAATAGTATTGAGTTTGGATGAGTGTATGTAACTTTTTTAAAATGGCCGCCGGTATGAAGGAAAACAATTCAAATTAAGAAGGTTGCCAAATTTGAGGCCGCGCTGGTCCAAAATGGTCATTGGGTATAGTGAAACCAATCCAATCTAACATGGCTGACAAACTTTGTTTGAGGTTGCATGCATGTGCAAATATTTCAATGTCAGAAGAGCCATTGCAGTATGTGGAGTGAGTTAAAAAAACCTTACTTCTGTATTAGAGTCCTCACAGCTGACACACGCGTCCTCACTGCCAAGAGCTGTCCTACACAGGAGGTCCTGATACCTTCTTTCTCACTCCTTACCAGTATCGCATTAGGATGTGATAAAGTTACTCGGTGCTCATAGAAGCTGGACACCAGAAGGAAACTACCAAAATGTTTTATTAGACACAAGGAATACAACAGGAGCTTCCCTTCACATCTGTGGCTCCTCTGCCAGTCCTCCACCAACCATCAGCTGTACATTCCCTCCCGAGCTCTCGGTTCTTGAACATTCTAATGACACACTGAGAGAGCAAACATAGAAAATACCACAGTAGGCTCTTTGCTCCAGTGGGGAATATTATGTTTTATTTCACTTCAATAATCAGCCGGCCAAACAAGTTTCAACCATCTTGTAAAAAGAAAAAGCATTGGAAAGCAAATAGGTCTCGCCTATGCAAGTTCCATTGACTTTGTCCATGCTTTTTTGGCCTATTGTACAGCAGAGCGGCTGTTGTGCATCATAGCTGAACCACACCTATCCCAGGGACTCTAGACAGGATTGAGCCCCAGGACATGGAGACACCCCAACACTTGCTGGGCCCCTCCTAGGACAGCTTGTTGTGTAGTTCCTAGGACCCCCCCAGGACCTGCGTGTTTTGGATGACCTTAACTGAGGGTTTGGTGTGCAGGCAGACTCTGGACACCCCCACAGGATGAGTCAGCTGTTAGACCAGCTAGCTCTACGGTGCCACTACCATCCCCCTATATTATACAGTGGTGTGTGTAGTTTCTGGCAACCACTGAACATGACAACCCCTATTCCTCAGGTATCATGGAAACAATACGGTATCTTTCGCTCAGTCACTCGTGCTTGCTATTCTCAGAATACATAGAATGACGATTGGAACGGTTTCAATAATTATTTATTGGTCAAGTGTCAGTCTAGTATGAAACATGTTAGCTGCGACAATCAAAAGACAGGAGCAGACAAATGTGATCGCTAGTACCAGTATCATAATTAGCAGATACATTTCTACCATAGTGCTAATAAGATGAATAAAAGCATATTATATAAAACAATAGCACTGGCGTACTCCTACAATGCGTAGCCTACCTAACTGTGCCTATCATAGGTGTATAGGTGAAGCATGTGTGTGTAAGTGCTAGGATATGTCCTAATGGGACCTAAAGGAGCCAAGAATTCCCCAGGAAGTACTAATCCCTCACCTGATGGTTCTGAATGAAGGACCCCGTCGCTGCCTCAAGGATGACACTCCCCAAGGGATGCCTGTCGAAGGATCAGCCTGCAGAGTCTCGGTTCAGCCTGGAAGGAATTCTCCTCTGTCTTGTAAGGGGGAGTGAGGATCTTTTATTCTAAAGTGGTCACTCCAGGGTTTTTCCAGAATCAATATGTTTTGAAAACATTCGCTAATCCTCTGCTAATCCTTTTCTAAACAAACATGATCATGCACAGCTGGCTGTTGGCCGTGGATAAAAAAAAAGTGGTGACCCTTATACAGAATATACCTACTGTTCCTGGGGACATGTTTATGTACGTCAGGTACAGGGATAAGATATGGTTCCAAGAGCCGGATGTTGGAGAGACAGGAGTAAGCTGCTAGGTAAAGCGATCACCTGTGTAAGACCGTTATGTCGTGTGGATGGGACAAAATGTATGTAATCGGCATGTACATGATGGGACTAACCTAAAGGACATGACAAGCTGAAGTGTGAAGAAGCCCAGCCCCGATGACTGGGAGCGATTGAGTGGCCTTCGAGTTGGGAGAGCAGGCCGTGAGGCGGTAGAGGAGAACACCAGTGGGCTGCGTTCTGTGGTTTCAGGGTGCATCCTGTTTTGTCCCCCAGGCTGCCGTTTGCCAGTGAATCGGTGGGTCTGGGTGGGGGCCACATTTGGCCGCGCTGTCTCGCGTCACTCGCTGCAGCCATCATTGGGTGTGGTTCACTTTCTGCCTGCGGCCCACCTGGGGTGCTGCTGCAATGGACCGCCAAGAGCCAGAAGACACAAGAGAAGAGGTCAACCTGCGGTGAGAGCCCACCCAGTTGATTGGCATGTGAACTGTAGTTGTCTGGAGTCGCTGGTGGAATCCGTGCACAGAATAGAAAGGTGGGGGTGCTGCGCCCTGCGCTGAACTTTGAGGATTGCCCCTGCCCTCTGGACCTGGGACCAGGCTACAGGAATGGCCCATACCACTGCACTCCTGTGTGGCTGCCATAGCTGCTAACCGGAGTCACCAGGGCTGTGAGATGCACTGTACCATTTCCCCCACACCCTCCCTCACATCCTTAGACAGTTAATGCCAGAGGGACTTGATGCCCCATCAGCATGAAGTTGGATGAAGGGGGCCTCTTCTGCAGGCTGGTGCTACATGGTCACATTTGTGATGCACTCTTGCCGGCCACACTATTCTGTCGCTACTGTCCGTCCCCTCTACTTCACTGCAAATATAATGCGAGGCCCCTGGGATTGGCGACAACATGGAGCTGTGGGCCTGTGCCGGGAGCCTGGTACCCAGACTTTGAACTGCACCAGGGGTAAAGCCTCTAATTGTAGATGCCCCTGTGTAGAGCTGC
This sequence comes from Triturus cristatus, assembly GCF_964204655.1. Lineage (NCBI taxonomy): Eukaryota > Metazoa > Chordata > Amphibia > Caudata > Salamandridae > Triturus > Triturus cristatus. The sequence goes on from NC_140585.1 coordinate 932,663,080, forward strand.
ACTGAAGAGGACCTGGGGCAAAGCTATAACTTGATGGAGCCCCTGCGTGCCCCTGGGTGTTGGAGCAACAGGCGAGTATTACCAGGTGTTGACAAGTGCACTGTGTGGTAGCTCCAACATGATGAGGGAGACAACCTCCAGCAAAGATCAGCGTTGCATGATAGGCTCTGGTAGGGGGTGTTAAATAGCCTGAACACTATTATGGCACACAACAGACACTTAGCCCCTGTGCCCCAACAAAAGGTTGATAAATATACTTAGCAGGCAGCGATGTTGGAGGAGGCTAGTCCTGCGGGGTGGAGATGTCCGACCAGAAGGTCTCAAAACGGCATCTATTCTACAGGCCATCCCACACCTCAAGGTAATGATGGAAGGCAAAATGGGGGAGTTGAAAGTTGACTTATCTCTGATTAGACAGAACATACCAAATACAGTTGACAGAGTCACGGAGGTAGAAGGCAGAGTTTCCAAAACCGAAGATACTGTCAAGTTGCAGAAATCCCAATTAGTCTCATTATAAAAACAGGTTAGTTAACTGGAGGCAAGGGTTGGAGGATGCTGAGGGAAGGTCCAGGTGCAATAACCTACATATTGTGGGCATCCCAGAAGGGGCAGAGGGGGCCACACTAACCACGTTCATCTCAAACTAGTTGAGGAGCTGGGTGCTGGATTCCAAGGTCTTATCCTGCTTCATAATTGAGAGGGCGCACAGGGCCCTTGTTGCAAAGCCCCTTGTAGGCTCCCAGCCCTGACCCCTCATAGCCGACTGAGATGCCGTTTTCTGGGCAGCACATATGCTTGGAACCCTTACCTATCAGTCCTCCCCAGAATGATCTTTCCGGATTACATAATGAAACTGAGGGCCTTGTACATTCATTATATGCATCTCTTCCCTGCCTGACTGACGGTCATTTACCAAGATAAAACTTTGTTCTTTGATACCCCAGATAATGCCTGGGATTGGGCAGAAGAGCGACCTAACTTGAGAAACTGTGATACGTTTCTTGCGGGAGGGGGTATAAGGAGCAAAAGCAACAGGGGCAGCAAAGACGGAGGACCTCCCAGGAACTAGAACAGTGCCCCACAGCAAAGAGCAAAGGAATAGACAACGGGAGTGCAGAGTCCCATCCAGGCTTGTTCCAAACAAAAAATGTTTTTCTTACCAAAAAAAGTCAACTACGCAAAACTGCAGAACAACCACTGCCGAAACCGCAAACAGGAATCAAAAGCTTTACATTAGAATAAAAAGGAGAAATAAAACATTACAATCACATATGCAAATAATGCACTAGTCCACAAACTAACCACCAGCCAAGCAAAGGGGGTAGGTGGGCCTAAAAGCATAAGGCCGATCTGCCCCCACAGGGAGCAGAAACAGCCCAAAAATGCACCCTCAAAGGGGGAGCGACACTTGCCCAAGGGGTCACTCCCCAACACCAACATTTAAAAAGCCCTGGTGTCTACTGGCTTCTGCCCCCCTAGGGGACAGATGTGCCTGAAAACATATGGCCGATTGGCCCCCAAAGGGGCAGAAACAACCACAATAAATACCCCATAAAGGGGAGCGACCCTTGCCCAAGGGGCCACTCCCAACAACAACAAAAACAATCCCTGGTGGCCTAGTGGGCATACAATAAAATTAATTGTTTAATCTGCCCTTCCAAGGGGTCAGAAAAGGCCCAAATAAATGTTCCCCAGTAGGGAGCGACCCTTGCCGAAGGGGCCACGCCCCAAAAACATATTGCTCCCCCAAGGGCAGCGACCCTTGCTCAAGGTACCGCTCCCCAACAACACTAAAACAATCTCTGGTGTCAATTGGCTTCTGCCCCCCTTGGGGGCAGATGGGCCTAGACTCACAAGGGTGATCTGCCCCCAAGGGGGACAGAAACGGGCAACATAAATGATCCCTAAAGGGGAGTGACCCTTGCCTAAGGGAACACTCCCCAAAAACACAATTTAATTAAAAGAAATTCCCTGGTGGCCTACTGGGCACACACCTACTTATTTATTTTTTAAATCAGGTCTCAAGGGGGGCAGACCCAATTAAAGTAATTGCTCCACCAATGGGAGCGACCCTTGCCCAAGGGGCCGCTCCCCGACACACAAAGGGCATTCACAAAAAAAACCACAACCCTGGTGGCCCAGTGAGCGTCACATATGTTTTTTTTTTTACATTATCCAATCTGCCCCCACAACTTTCCCACACAAAAATGTGTGAAAAAAGTGGGGGTTTTCAGCTACAATTGAGGTTTGCAGGGGATTCTGGGTAAGGAAACGTAGGGGGATTCACGCAAGCCATTCCCCCCTGGAAGCCCCCGGGTGTCTAGTTTTCAGAAATGTGTGGGTTTGGTAGATTTCCCTAGATGGCTGCCGAGCACGGGGCCAAAAACCCAGGTGACCCCCCTTGCAAAACCAGGTGGTTTTGAGATAGGCAATTTTGTTGTCGCCTCACTACGTTTTGGGCCCTTGCCTGTCGTGGGTACTTGGGCCTCCTACACAAGTGAGGCACCATTTTTATTGGGAGACCTGGGGAACGCTGGGTGGTGGGAAACTTGTGTGAGCCCGGTGATGCCACAACTTTCCCACACAAAAATGTGTGAAAAAAGTAATTTTTTCAGCTAGAATTGAGGTTTGCTGGGGATTCTGGGTAAGGAAACATAGGGGATCCATGCAAGCCATACCTCCCTGGAGGCCCCCGGGTGTCTAGTTTTCAGCAATGTGTGGGTTTGGTAGGTTTCCCTAGATGGCCGCCGAGCACGGGGCCAAAAACCCAGGTGACCCCCCTTGCAAAACCAGGTGGTTTTGAGATATGCAATTTTGTTGTTGCCTCACTACGCTTTGGGCCCTTGCCTGTCGTGGGTACTTGGGCGTCCCACACAAGTGAGCCACCAGTTTTATTGGGAGACCTGGGGGAACGCTGGGTGGTGGGAAATTTGTGTGAGCCCGGTGATGCCACAACTTTCCCCCACAAAAATGTGTGAAAAAAGTGATTTTTTCAGCTAGAATTGAGGTTTGCAGGGGATTCTGGGTAAGGAAACGTAGGGGGATCCATGCAAGCCATACCTCCCTGGTAGCCCCCGGGTGTCTAGTTTTCAGAAATGTGTGGGTTTGGTAGGTTTCCCTAGATGGCCACCGAGCACGGGGCCAAAAACCCAGGTGACCCCCCTTGCAAAACCAGGTGGTTTGGAGATAGGCAATTTTGTTGTCGCCTCACTACGTTTTGGGCCCTTGCCTGTCGCGGGTACTTGGGCCTCCCACACAAGTGAGGCACTATTTTAATCAGGAGCCCTGGGGAAACGCTGGGTGGTGGGAAATTTGTCTGAGCCTGGTGATGCCACAACTTTCCCTCACAAAAATGTGTGAAAAAAGTGATTATTTCAGCTACAATTAAGGTTTGCAGGGGATTGTGGGTAAGGAAACATTAGGGGATCCACGCAAGCCATACCTCCCTGGAAGCCCCCGGGTGTCTAGTTTTCAGAAATGTGTGGGTTTTGTAGGTTCCCCTAGGTGCCGGCAGAGCTAGGGTTCACAAACTACAGCTAGGCACTTTGCCAAAAAAGGGTAATTTTTCACTGTGACATTGAGGTGTGACCACGTTGCGTTTTGCGCAGTTTCCTGTCGCGGGCACTAGGCCAACCCACACAAGTGAGGTACCATTTTTCTCATAAGACTTTGGGGAACGCGGGGTGGGTGGACCTTTGTGGATCCACACAGAATCCAGAACTTTCCACCACAGAAATGTGGTGAAAATTTGTTTTTTTTGACAATTTTTAAGGTTTGCAAGGGATTCTGGGTAACAGAACCTGGTGGGAGGCAGTCAAGTCACCCATCCTGGATTCCCCTGGGTGTCTAGCTTTCAAAAATGTATAGGTTTGCTAGGTTTCCCTAGGTGCCGGCAGAGCTAGAGTTCACAAACTACAGCTAGGCACTTTGCCAAAAAAGAGTCATTTTTCACTGCGGAATTGAGGTGTGACCACGTTGCGTTTTGCGCCGTTTCCTGTCGCGGGCACTAGGCCGACCCACACAAGTGAGGTACCATTTTTCTTGGAAGACTTTGGGGAAAGCGGGGTGGGTGGAAAATTGTGGATACACGCAGATTCCAGAACTTTCCACCACAAAAATGTGGGGCAAATGTGGTTTTTTTACAATTTTTTAGGTTTGCAAGGGATTCTGGGTAACAGAAGCTGGTGGGAGGGAGCTAAGTCACCCCATCCTGAATTCCCCTGGGTGTCTAGTTTTCAAAAATGTATAGGTTTGCTAGGTTTTCCTAGGTGCCGGCAGACCTATGGTTCAAGAACGACAGCTAGGCACTTTGCCAAAAAAGGGTCATTTTTCACTGCAAAATTGAGGTGTGACCACGTTGCGTTTTGCGCCGTTTCCTGTCACGGGCACTAGGCCGACCCATACAAGTGAGGTACCATTTTTCTCGTAAGACTTTGGGGAACGCGGGGTGGGTGGAAATTTGTGGATCCACGCAGATTCCAGAACTTTCCACCACAGAAATGTGGGGAAAATTTGTTTTTTTGAAAATTGTTTAGGTTTGCAAGGGATTCTGGGTAACAGAACCTGTTGGGAGTCAGTCAAGTCACCCCATCCTGGATTCCGCTGGGTGTCTACATTTAAAAAATGTATAGGTTTTCTAGGTTTCCCTAGGTCCCGGCAGAGCTAGGGTTAAAAAACTACAGCTAGGCACTTTGCCAAAAAAGGGTCATTTTTCACTGCGAAATTGAGGTGTGACCACGTTGCGTTTTGCGCCGTTTCCTGTCGCGGCCACTAGGCCGACCCACACAAGTGAGGTACCATTTTTCCCAGAAGACTTTGGGGAACACGGGTAGGTGGAAATTTGTGGATCCACGCAGATTCCAGAACTTTCCACCACAGAAATGTGGGGAAAATGTTTTATTTTTTTATTTTTTATAAATCTTTATTTATTAAACAGTCTCGACATAAGGTACAAAATTCACAGGATCGACTTGAGTGTTACAGTGAAATCAAGTTACATAGAGTACAGCAATTCAGTTATATTGGAAGTCACGGGGATGGGGAATCATCATCATCGGCTACCTAGGGAGGGGTACATATCACGCCCCGGTATGTATTCCAGGGGGACCAAGTCTTAGACCACTTGCGGGGTAAACCACGGGCGACGTATACTGTTTTTTCTCTTAACATGCACCAGTCTAAATCTTTCTCCCAAACTGTAACCGTGGGCGGATGTGGGGCACCCCAGAGCTGAGCGATATTTCTCTTGGCAATCATGCATCCGAGCGTTACCCAGTTCATTGTAGAAGTGATGAGGTCGGTGGGTTCCCAGATGTTTAGGAGGCACCTGGGCGCTTCCGGCCTGATCTCCGCCCCCAGCACATCACTCATGACCCTGTGGATATTGCGCCAGTATTCCTGTATTTGCTCACAGTGCCACAGTATGTGTATGAATGTGCCTATTTGCGTGCACCCCCTCCTACAAGAGCCATCTGTTAGGCTCCCATCCGGACCAGCTGCGGACCCGTTACATAAATTCTATGGAGGATCTTCAGCTGTACCAATCGGAGTCGTGCTGAGATAGCGACCGTTCTAGGAGAGGAGATCGCTTCCTGCCAGGTTTCATCATCTAATTCTATCCCATCCTCAGTCCATGTGTCTCTCAGTTTCAACAGTGGGTCTTCGATATTATTAATGAGTTTACGATACGTCAGCGAGATGGCTCATTTGGGCAAATGGCCATCGAGCAATCTGTCTTCTAGGGGGGAGGTGTCTGGTGGGGTCATACCTTCTGGGATTGATGCCAGCAGCGAGTGTCTGATTTGAAGATATCGATAATATTCTGTGCCTGCCAGGGCATATTGTGTTCGGAGAGCTTCAAAGGTTTTAACACCTCCTTCACCCCAAAGGTCTTTGACATGAGAAATACCTATTAAGTCCCATTTATCAAACCCTTTTGTGTTTCCCATATAGCCAAGTTTTTGCGAATCCCACAATGGTGTGGCCAGGGTGAGCTTGTTTTGCCAGCCTAGTGACTTAGTAGCAGAATGCCAGATTTTGACTGTATGACCAGTAGGGCCCGTCAGTGGGTACTTGGTTGGCGTTGAGTATAATGTCCTCAAGAAGGTCCCTATGGGCAAAAGCCAGTGATCCATTAGGTACTCTGGGTTATCAAAGCGGCCATACATGCAGTGATTAATAGCTGTGAGGTGGGCGGCCCAGTCATATTTTTTAATTTCTGGCAAGCCCTTACCCCATCATACCAGCCAAGTGTCAGTTTTTTAGAGCAATACGTGGTCTCCCTCCCCATAAGACATCCCTGAGGAGCCCTTCGACATCTTTAAAATAGGAGTTCGGGACTAGGTCAGCCGAATTCTGTAGTGCATACAAAAACCGGGGCAATGACATCATTTTGAACAATGCCACCTTGCCCAAGAGTGAAAGCGGGAGTGACCTACAGTGTGTTATGTCGCTTCTGAGCCGTTGCACTGGGGGGAGCAAATTGCGTGAGTGCCGGGCCAATGGGTCGAGAGAAATAAATATGCCGAAGTATTTGAAGCCTTCGGAGACTACGGGAATCGGGCAGTTACTGGGTAGAGGGGGGTATTCCCCCATAGGACATACAAGAGAAGATTTCTGCCAGTTGATGCGAAACCCAGAATACCTACCAAATACATCCAGAATATCAAAGACTGCTATTAAGGATCTTTTCGGGGACGTGAGATAGAGGAGAATATCATCCGCGTATAAGGATATTCGGTCCTCCCATTCGGTCGAACAGCGAATGCCGCAAATCATACCATCTTTGCGGATCCATTCCGCAAGTGGTTCAAGGGCCAGGACGAACAGCAGGGGGGAAAGGGGGCACCCCTGACGGGTCCCCCGGCTGAGTGTAAATGGCTCCGACTTCCTGTTGTTTACTACTATCTGAGCCATCGGCGCGCTGTATAGCAGTCGCACCCAACGGCAAAAATTCGTCCCAAATCCTAGCTTGGCAAGGACCGCAAAGAGATAGGGCCACTCCAGAGTGTCAAAGGCCATAGTGGCATCTAGGGAAACTACAATGGCGTCTTCCCGAACTGTCTGTACTCTGCCCAAGACTCCGTGCAGTCTTCGCAGGTTGAGGGCAGTGTTTCTTTTGGGCATGAACCCCGATTGATCTGGGTGTACAAGATCGCTTATTACTTTGATCAGTCTAGTGGCTAGTACTTTGGCCAGAATCTTGGGTTCCGCATTCAGTAGCGAAATAGGTCGATAGGAAGTGCACTCAGTTTTGGGTTTTCCTGCCTTGTAGATAGTGACTATGGTGGCTATCCTCTGGTCATGTGGCAATACGCCCTGCTCGAGGCTATCTTCGTACATAGATTTGAGGTATGGAGCCAATTTATCTGGTTGAAGTTTGTAAAGCTCAATTGGAATGCCATTCGGGCCCAGGGCTTTCCCTGAGCATGGCGCCCGTATGGCTGTAGCTATTTCATCAGCCGTGAGCGCACTGTCAAGGAATGCCTGATCTGAGTCTGATCATTCCGGGAGGGAGACGTCTTTTATAAGGTCAATAAAGTCTGTCTCAGGATATGGTGCCACTGAGCTGTATAGAAAATGTGTTTTTTTGACAATTATTTAGGTTTGCAAGGGATTCTGGGTAACAGACCCTGGTGGGAGACAGTCAAGTCACCCCATCCTGGATTCCCCAGGGTGTCTAGTTTTAAAAAATGTATAGGTTTGCTAGGTTTCCCTAGGTGCCGGCAGAGCTAGGGTTGGAAAACGACAGCTAGGCACTTTGCCAAAAAAGGGTCATTTTTCACTGCGAAATTGAGGCGTGACTAAGTTGCGTTTTGTGCCGTTTCCTGTCACGGGCACTAGGCCGACCCACGCAAGAGAGGTACCATTTTTCTCATAAGACTTTGGGGAACGCGGGGTGGGTGGAAATTTGTGGATCCACACAGAATCCAGAACTTTCCAACACAAGGCATTGCAGAACCCTACCATTTGGATCGCTAGACCAGATCCCTTGACATAGTGTGTGTGCTTTATGTTCTATGTGCATATGTCTTTGTTTGTCTCTTTTTCCTCCTATTTCAGCGGGACACGCCACCATCGAACTGCACTATGATTAATACATGGTCAACCATCTCACTTCCTTTTTGCAGGTTTATTATACTATCACGATGGTAGGCAATATTATATGTCGCGAATTATGATACATGTACCTCCGTTCTTTATTTCAGATGTATTGATTCACGATACCTAATCTGGTATCCAACAAGTGCATTGGGAATCGACATGCACTAAATTTTCTGTGACTATTAGTGTAAATTTGCACTCCACATAATTTCGTGAGTGTAGATAGGGATCTCACTAGTCCTGAAGAAGAAGCTTGGGGAGCTTCGAAATATGTTGACTGACCTAGGAGGCACAGCTCATTGAGGCATATTTACCTCCGTCCCCCCCATTTTAAAAATACCAGCTCACAGGTATATTAAAAAAATGTTAAACCGACGAGCCAGGAATTTTTTAACCTCACTCACCCATCCTCTCCTGACCCTTGTACTCACTCTCCTACAAAACACATAGTCATTTTCACAACAAAAAGGTGCTCCCACGTAATCGTAGGTTGTAGCACGCCCCATCCCGTAGAGGGGCGGGAAGACCCCTATGATGAAGCATGACACCAAGGGTCCTTTTGGTGTGTGAGGGGTATTTTCAAAACAGTGTGTACCTTTCCCACCACTGTAGGAAACATACATTACCCGGGAGGACATGAAAATATTCTTTCTGAACCTGTTCTGAGGGTGGATCTTTATGGTTTATAAACTAAAGAAGGAAGAAGTATCCACCTCCACTACTTTTGACAAGTAGTACCTCTCCACTCCCCCCATTGTGTTTTTAGCATATGCAATACCCATTCATAAATCTCAAGGTTTAAGTGTAGATAATGCTTAAGTAAATGTTGGAAGAACTGTTTAAAGAGGGAATGGAATATGTTGCATTATCTCGAGTTAGAACATTGTCTGGTTTGTATTTAATTGATTGTGATGAAAACAAGGTTAGTGCTGATGTAAATTGTGTAAGAGAATATAATCGTTTAGGAAGACTTTATGCACCAACTTTAGGTGAATATCTTATTTATGACAAACATGTTGTGTGTTCAAAACAGAAACATGTTGATGAATCAAGTGTGGTTGAAAAGCAGAAAATAATTCAAGAGAAAAGGAAAGATGCAAAGAAACAGAAAATACAAACAAGTGATTATGTTGTGGGATACCAATTAGAAAATGCTTCTGGTGTGGACTGCTATAGTAATGTTATTTAAATGTTATATTTTATCTAGAAGATCTTTATGGTGAGATTATGGAATGTCAGGAAAAAAGATTATGTTTTGCACTTTATACTTTATTTGAACAATTGAAACTGACAGATGTAAGAGCCATACTGCTTCTGGTATTCGCCAACTCTTGGATACATGTACTGGATCTTTAACGTTCAGCCCTAATATTCAACAAGATGCACAAGAGTTTCTGATGGCTATGCTTGGAGTATTAGAAGATAAAGGAATCCAGATTGAGAGTTCATTTGGACTCAGTTACAAATGGGATCACAAATGTGAACAGTGTTCATTAACTTCCAGCACTATAGTTGACAGAGAACGATTACTATATTTAACAATACCTGACTACAAATCTGTACCTTTTCCGAAATTAGTAAAAGAAGCAAATCATGATATGAAATGTTCTCGTTGTCAATCAGAAATGTTATCTACATCATGCCTACAAAGATATGGGAAATATCTAATTTTAATGCTACAACACTGTAGACCAAATGGAAGAAAAGTGGAAACGAAAATTTAAAATGTTGTTGCTAGTCAAGTATCTATTTCTGGAAGAACTTTCGCAACACTGGCTATTGTTTTCCAAGCTGGAGCTACTACCACATGTGGACATTATACTGTATATTTAAAATGCAATAATGGTTGGAGTCACTGTAACGATACACACTTGGAAATAAAACCGAGATTGCCTTATGAATTACCCAACTCTTATTTAATATTTCTCAAACAAAAATGTTAGATACATTATTCGGCCTAGAGGAAAATGGGAAGATGATTTAAGGAATTCGTACTGGATAATTAAAAAAAAAAATTGACACATTTTGACACATTATTTGGCCTTGAGAAAAAGTGTGAACGGAAACTACAGAGTAAAGGTAAGATTTAAAAATTGGAAATAGTATTGGATGTGTTATTTGTGTTGATTTCGTATTGTGCTTGCAAGAATTAGTCATTTGGTTTTTTTTCACAATCTAGTTGATTGTTTTTTTTTCCCAGCTGCTTATGATGATACTACACTGACATCACTGTGAATGGTGAAGTTAAGTAGAAGCTGATAACAGCAGAAAACGGGAGAAAAATATGTTTTTAAAATTTTAAATTATGTTGTATTATTTGATAAGTAACACTGCAATTTCTGAAATATATTACATTACACATCAGTTTTACAGTTTATTGTCTTTTATGTTGTGGAAAAGTTAGAAAAAAGAGTACTAAAGACAAATAGCAGAATAGTAGTTTCATATTTAAAACAACTTTGAAATTCACTGAAAAAACCATAGGTTTCAGGGACGTTATAGTTAGAAATTAGCATTTAAAAAACCTTTGAAATTCACTGAAAAAACCATAGGTTTCAGGGACGTTATAGTTAGAAATTAGCATTTAAAAAACCTTTGAAATTCACTGAAAAAACCATCGGTTTCAAGGACGTTATAGTTAGCTGGACATTTCACTCATACAAAACTAGAGAAATTCCACCGTTATAGTTAGTTCAGCTAATTATAACTCGCGCCCCAGCAATGCACTTCTGATGACGTCACATATTACATCATTCATGACATCACTGATGACATCTCAAATGACATCACTGATGACATCACTGATGACATCATCCACGTGATAATCTAATGCACCTCCTCATACCCTAGTATAACCTTTGATACACCCACTCTATAATTCAGACTACCATTTTCGAAATCATCGACACACCAATACCAGTTACTACATACGCACTCACTGATTCCTAGGTCTACACACACATCCACTCATTCACCCATACAATCACTCATACATACAGTCACTCATCAACACAACACTATCATATGCACTCATACACCTCTACAGACAGTCACACACCGCCACTCATCCATGGAGTTACTGACACACCTAGTCGTCATGCAAAGAATCAATCACACTCTCATTTTCTCACCAATACAGTTATACACACACCACCTCACTTACTCAAACATATACTAACACATACTTACTCTCTTATACAATCACTAAAACAAGTACTCACTCATCCATACAGGCACTCTCACAACCACTGACTCTCACGTATAGTCAGTTATATACTCCAACTCTCATATACACTGCCTTTTACATATGTAGTTACTTGGACATGTACCACTGAGACATCCAATCTCTCACCAACACACCCATACACACACTCACCCGCCCATACAGCTGTTTCCACATGCACTCGTGAACCCATACACCCAGTGAATCAACCACTCACACGTCTATGCACAGTCACACACCTCCCACCCACCCACACACACACTCAGCCTCCCATACAAATACTCAAGCAACCAATCAATAACCCATATAGACACTCATTTAGCTACTGACCAACACATGTAGCAGCTTACACAACAACAGACATACTGATACACATATTCAGACAGTTTAGTCACTGACCCATGCATTCAGTAAGACACATTTAATCACTCACTTATACAGTCAGTCACGCACCTACTAAATCCTCCATCCAGACACTTATACACCCACTCATTCTTCAATACACCTTGGCATATATATAAAACATATTTAAACTTTACAGATACACACAGTCACTGGATGATGTCATCAGTGATGTCATTTGAGATGTCATCAGTGATGTCACTGACCATGTCATGAATGATGTAATATGTGACGTAATCAGCAGTGCATTGTGAGGGCGCGAGTTATAGTTAGCTGAACTAACTATAACTGTGGAATTTTTCTGGTTTTGTATGAGTGAAATGTCCGGCTAACTATAACGTCCCTGAAACCTATGTTTTTTTCAGTGAATATATATATATATATACATAACCTTACCATGCACTGCTAATTATCCCACATCAGTCATGACATCATCTATGACATAATTGATAAAATAACTGTAACATTTCAAATAAATGTATTGGTGAGAAAACTGTGCACGACAGGGCACATTTAGGGCACAAGTCATAGTTTGTTGAGATAAGTATAACTATAACTGCTGAATTTCGATGTTTTTTTGTGTGTAAAATCGGAACCTAACTATAACGTCCCTGTAACCTTTGGTGTTTTTCACTGAATTTCTAAGGAGTTTGTAATTCTATTTCCTAACTACATCATCCCTGGAACCTTTGTTATTTTTAGTGAATATAGATATATATATGTATATATATATATATATATATATATATATATTCACTGAAAAAACCATAGGTTTCACACATGTTATAGTTAGCGGAAATTTTACTGATAAAAAAACCAATGAAATTCCCCCGTTATAGTTAGTGCAGGCAACTATAACTCACGCGACCGCAATCCTCTGCTGATGCTAATACTGTATTTAGACACTTATTTGCCCATGTTTTCTTCCATACATTTTTAGCTATACATATATTACAAATATTTTTTTTTCATAAAGACACATATGTCATCAGCAGAAGATTGCGGTCGCGTGAGTTATAGTTGCCTGCACTAACTATAACGGGGGAATTTCATTGGTTTTTTATCAGTAAAATTTCCGCTAACTATAACATGTGTGAAACCTATGGTTTTTTCAGTGAATTTGCAAGGTTTTTTAAATGCTAATTCCTAACTATAACGTGTGTGAAACCTATGGTTTTTTCAGTGAATTTGTACGGTTTTTTAAATGCTAAGTTACTTTACGCCATTCGTGGCGTGCGCGCCCACTTAACGCAGTTCGTTCCGTGCGCGCATGGTGCGCTTCGCGCACCGTGCGCGCACAGTGAGCACGCGGTGCGCTTCGCGCACCGCGCGCCCACTTTACGCAGTTAGTGCCGTGCGCGCACGGTGGGCACGCGGTGCGATGACAAAGCAAGAAAGCACGTCAACAAATCTGTTTCTGCTTTCCTCCGTGACTATGGTATGGGTGCCATTTACCACAACAACTTGCGTTATGACATGCAAGACATTTATAGAGGAGATGGTGTGCACTTCAATGATGAAGGCTCTTTTTAGAGCCCCCTAATATCTAAACACTTAAATCTGATTTTCATTTTTTTTTTTTTTTTTTTCTACCGTACGCTTACCGTAAGCTTACCGTACACGTACCCCGTGATTTTTTTTAAAATCAATAAATGTTTTTTTTGTACTTTTCTGTCCTTCTTTGACCCCCTTACAAATGTTAGGAGGTCTGTAACTCTCCTCATTGCCCCCTTTCCTTGTTTTCACTCTTTTTTTTCAGAGTGAAATACACAAAATGGCGGCCGCCGCTTCCTGGTTTCGGCCGATTCGAATGTTTACTAAGATCTAAGAGCCAATCAGAATCGCGCTCGCGCACGCCACCGTACGCTTACCGTAAGCGTACGGTAAGCGTACCGTAAGCGGGCTCAGATATATATATTGATTTAAAGGCTATTTTCTCAGAATCTACTGAACAGATTTACACCAAACCTACAAAAGGCACTTCCTTGACCTAGGGACTACCTCTCTGCCAAATTTTGAGTAATTCTGTTCAGCCGTTCGGGCTGTAGCTCGTTCTAAAGGTCCTATGGAAAAATGCATGGGAAAAACGCGTTTTGGGACCCCCCTTTTATCTCAGCCCCCGCTTGACGGATCCCCCCGAGACTTTCAGGGTAGGAGCGGAGCGTAGCGCCCCACCTATTTTGAGAAATTCGCGAGGATTCGTCGACCGGCGCCAAAGTTATTCAAAATAGAATGTTGAGGTTTTCCTATGGAAACGTGGTCCTAACTATAACTACCTACTGGCGACCGCCAGTAGGTAATATATATATATATATATATATATACAGACTCAAAATTGCTCCTTCCGACTGCAGCGACCCAAAGGGGGAGGTGGCGCACACTCCGGCGGAGCGTGCCGGTAAATTCAATCCCAAAATTGTAAAGCGATCCACGTGCGCTCTCAGGTGGTTTTTCTCCTGAGAGCGCACGTGGATCGCTTTACAATTTTGGGATATATATATATATATATATATATCAGAAAGACTACTTCCAACAGCCTTGAGGATCCTTCAACTGCCAAAGGAAAGAGTACACGAGCCTGATTTGGTGCTGGTTTCTTTATTTGCCCAGAGCGACGGCCATAACGTTTCGGCTCCGTGGAGCCTTGATCACAGTAGATAGTTATAGTTAGGACCGTGTTTCCATAGGAAATCCGCAACATTCTATTTGGAATAACTTTGGCGCCGGTTGACGAATCCTCGCGAAATTTTCAAAATAGGTGGGGCGCTCCGCTCCGCTCCTACCCTGAAAGTCTCGGGGGGATTCGTCAAGCGGGGGCTGAGAAAAAAGGGGGGTCCCAACACACGTTTTCCCCATGCATTTTCCCATAGGACCTTTAGTCCGAGCTACAGACCGAACGGCTGAACAGAATTACTTGAAATTTGGCAGAGAGGTAGTCCTCAGGTCGGAGATGTGCCTTTTGCAGGTCTGGTGTAAGTCTGTTCAGTAGGTCCTGAGAAAATAGCATTTAAATAAATATACATATCTGTAAGCGCGCTCCGTGCGCTTACGGTAAGCTTACCATACGCGTACGGTGCCGTGCGCGAGCTCAATTCTGATTGGTGGTTACATGACTGTAAACATTCGAATCGGTCGAAATCAGAAAGTGTCGGCCGCCATTTTCTGTCTCTCGCACTGAAAAACAAAGGTGGATAACGTGAAAAGGGGGCAACGGAGAGAGTTGCAGACCCCCTAGCGTTTGTCAGGGGGTCCACGAAGGACCAAAAAGTACGAAAAATACAGGGTGTGCGCACGGTGAAAAACCAGAAAAAAATAAATAAATAAATACATAACTTAGCATTTAAAAAACCGTACAAATTCACTGAAAAAACCATAGGTTTCACACAAGTTATAGTTAGGAATTAGCATTTAAAAAACCTTGCAAATTCACTTAAAAAACCATAGGTTTCACACATGTTATAGTTAGCTGTACATTTCACTCGTAAAAAACCAATGAAATTCCACGTTATAGTTAGATCAGGTAACTATAACTTGCGCGACCGCAATCCACAATGTGTCATTTCAGATGTCATCATTGATGTGATGAGTGATGTCACTGACCATGTCCTGAGTGATGTAATATGTGACGTCATCAGCAGTTTATTGTGGGCGCGCAAGTTATAGTTACCTGATCTAACTATAACGTGGAATTTCATTGGTTTTTTACGAGTGAAATGTACAGCTAACTATAACATGTGTGAAACCTATGGTTTTTTAAGTGAATATATATATATATATATATATATATATATATATATATTACCTACTGGCGGTCGCCAGTAGGTAGTTATAGTTAGGACCCTGTTTCCATAGGAAATCCGCAACATTCTATTTTGAATAACTTTGGCGCCGGTTGACGAATCCTCGCGAATTTCTCAAAATAGGTGGGGCGCTACGCTCCGCTCCTACCCTGAAAGTCTCGGGGGGATTCGTCAAGCGGGGGCTGAGAAAAAAGGGGGGTCCCAACACACGTTTTCCCCATGCATTTTCCCATAGGACCTTTAGTCCGAGCTACAGACCGAACGGCTGAACAGAATTACTTGAAATTTGGCAGAGAGGTAGTCCTCAGGTCGGAGATGTGCCTTTTGCAGGTCTGGTGTAAGTCTGTTCAGTAGGTCCTGAGAAAATAGCATTTAAATAAATATACATATCTGTAAGCGCGCTCCGTGCGCTTACGGTAAGCTTACCATACGCGTACGGTGCCGTGCGCGAGCTCAATTCTGATTGGTGGTTACATGACTGTAAACATTCGAATCGGTCGAAATCAGAAAGTGTCGGCCGCCATTTTCTGTCTCTCGCACTGAAAAACAAAGGTGGATAACGTGAAAAGGGGGCAACGGAGAGAGTTGCAGACCCCCTAGCGTTTGTCAGGGGGTCCACGAAGGACCAAAAAGTACGAAAAATACAGGGTGTGCGCACGGTGAAAAACCAGAAAAAAAAAAATAAATAAATACATAACTTAGCATTTAAAAAACCGTACAAATTCACTGAAAAAACCATAGGTTTCACACAAGTTATAGTTAGGAATTAGCATTTAAAAAACCTTGCAAATTCACTTAAAAAACCATAGGTTTCACACATGTTATAGTTAGCTGTACATTTCACTCGTAAAAAACCAATGAAATTCCACGTTATAGTTAGATCAGGTAACTATAACTTGCGCGACCGCAATCCACAATGTGTCATTTCAGATGTCATCATTGATGTGATGAGTGATGTCACTGACCATGTCCTGAGTGATGTAATATGTGACGTCATCAGCAGTTTATTGTGGGCGCGCAAGTTATAGTTACCTGATCTAACTATAACGTGGAATTTCATTGGTTTTTTACGAGTGAAATGTACAGCTAACTATAACATGTGTGAAACCTATGGTTTTTTAAGTGAATATATATATATATATATATATATATATATATATATATATATTACCTACTGGCGGTCGCCAGTAGGTAGTTATAGTTAGGACCCTGTTTCCATAGGAAATCCGCAACATTCTATTTTGAATAACTTTGGCGCCGGTTGACGAATCCTCGCGAATTTCTCAAAATAGGTGGGGCGCTACGCTCCGCTCCTACCCTGAAAGTCTCGGGGGGATTCGTCAAGCGGGGGCTGAGATAAAAGGGGGGTCCCAAAACGCGTTTTTCCCATGCATTTTTCCATAGGACCTTTAGACAGGGCTACAGCCCGAACGGCTGAACAGAATTACTAGAAATTTGGCAGAGAGGTAGTCCTCAGGTCAAGGAAGTGCCTTTTGTAGGTTTGGTGTAAATCTGTTCAGTAGATTCTGAGAAAATAGCCTTTAAATCAATATATATATCTGAGCCAGCTTACGGTACGCTTACCGTAAGCTTACCGTACGCGTACGGTGGCGTGCGCGAGCGCGATTCTGATTGGCTGTTACATCTAAGTAAACATTCGAATCGGTCGAAACCAGGAAGCGGCGGCCGCCATTTTCTCTCTCGCACTCTGAGGGGGGGGCTGTAAACAAAGGCAAAAAACATATAAAGGGGCTGTTTAGACAGCGCCCATGCACATAGCCATGTTAGTTGAGTCCTCAAAGATCCCCCAAGGCCAAAAACGGTAAATTTTTATTTTTTGAAAATTTCGCCGATTACGCTTACCGTACGCGTACGGTGCGCTTACGCTAAAAATTTTAATAAAAAAAAAAAAACACTCTCTGTGCATGGCATATTATTGTCATCACTTACAAATTAAATTTAACAGATTACCTATCACAAGGAAGCGCATAATATGTCCTCCATGTGCGCACGGTGCGTAACGTGGGCACGTACGGCACTAACTGCGTAAAGTGGGCGCGCGGTGCGCGAAGCGCACCGCGTGCTCACTGTGCGCGCAGCGCACGGTGCGCGCACGGAACGAACTGCGTTAAGTGGGCGTACACGCCACGAATGGCGTAAAGTAACTTAGCATTTAAAAAACCGTACAAATTCACTGAAAAAACCATAGGTTTCACACACGTTATAGTTAGGAATTAGCATTTAAAAAACCTTGCAAATTCACTGAAAAAACCATAGGTTTCAGACATGTTATAGTTAGCGGAAATTTTACTGATAAAAAACCAATGAAATTCCTCCGTTATAGTTACTGCAGGCAACTATAACTCACGCGACCGCAATCTTCTGCTGATGACATACGTGTCTTTATGAAAAAAAAATATTTGTAATATATGTATAGCTAAAAATTTATGGAAGAAGACATGGGCAAATAAGTGTCTAAATACAGTATTAGCATCAGCAGAGGATTGCGGTCGCGTGAGTTATAGTTGCCTGCACTAACTATAACGGAGGAATTTCATTGGTTTTTTATCAGTAAAATTTCCGCTAACTATAACATGTCTGAAACCTATGGTTTTTTCAGTGAATATATATATATATATATACACTGAAAAAAACAGAGGTTACAGGCACGTTATAATAAGGTTGAGATGTCACTCGTACAAAACCAGTAAACTTCTGCAGTTACAGTTACCTGAGCTAACTATAACTCATGCCCCCGCAATGCACTGCTTAGGACCTCACATATTACATCACTCATGACATGGTCAGTGACATCACTAATGACATCTCAAATGACGTCACTGATGACATCATCAAGTGAGTGTAAATGTTTTCAAGAGTTTATGGATGTTAAACATATATACTAACCTACTACAAAAGTTACATTAGTAGCCTAGGTGCACTACTACTGAGTGATACTACTTCTAACATACATTATGTGGATGGCTGTGTGACTATATGTATCCTTGTATTTATGGATGTGTATTTGGCAGTATGAGTGTATAAGTGGGTGTGTGAGTAGCTGCGTGGGTGAGTGCCTTGCTATATGAGTGGCGGTATTGGTGTGAGGGGTGTGTCAGTGGCTGTATGAGAGTGAGTGGCAGTGTGAATGGCTCTATGGGTGGGTAAGTGGGTGTGTAGTGACTGTATGAGTAAGTGAGTGGGTGTCTGACTGGGCGAGTGACTCAGTGTGAAAATGGCTGTGTGGGTGAGTGAGTGGTTGCTTGAGTGTGTGTTAGGTTAAGTAAGTTGGTGTGAGAGTGGCTGTATTTGAGTGTAAGTGATTGGCTGTATGGGTTCATCCCCTAACCAGCAGTGAACCAGGAGGCAGATACTTTGTATATGTTATGAGCTAATAACCATGCTTAGGTGATAAATCTTTCTGAATGGATTCTTCATTATCCCAATTTCATTTGAAAAGAGCTTTAATAAACCCATGATAAATGGTCCATCTCCTGGGAAAGGGACGGCATTGGTTCAGATGCAGGAGTGATCATCCCCAGATGTTGAGCTGCGAGACCCCATTTTTGGAAATGAGCCACCCCAAATGTCAAACAAGCTCCACACTCCAAAACGAAGTTGGATGAGCCTATGGGAATAGAGAGCGCTTCTCCTTCATTCCTGGCTATTCACAGCGCTGGAAATCCTGGAGGGAAAAGCCCATGAAGTGCAGCCCCTGGAAGTGTGCCTGTGTGCTGGGAAGGTGTTTTTGACAGCATGTGTTCGATCGCTCCTCCCTGTGTTCCGACACTGGAGTAGCAGCTCCCACGGATTAACCTTCACCTCGGTCCTCCGCTCAAGGTTTATACCACCTTAATCCCCCCTGATCAGCATCTGAGCAGATTAGCCACTGGTTGGCTCCTGGGAACTTTTCTCTGTTTAAAGGCTCCTGCAGGTTTTATGCTGGTTTGGAAAGTTGAAGTTGAAGAGGGAGGTATAAGGGAGGTGACTGCCAGAGGACGTGGACCTTTTGGACAGCTCCTGGGCAATCACCGCCACCATGGGAAGCGCCAGCAGCTCCACAGTGGATGACTTACAGGCAGTGGAGATCCACCACTGGTACAAGAAGTTCATGACAGAGTGTCCTTCGGGGCAGCTGACCCTCCATGAATTCAAGCAATTCTTTGGCCTCCGAGGGCTCAGCGGGGAAGCCAACAGCTACATAGAACAAATGTTCCGGACCTTTGACATGAATAAGGTAGGGGTTGCTGCATTTTGGAAATCCCACCTGTGCTCTTCCCCTTATCATGAGTGTGAATTTTTGTCGACAGCGCTCACCATCTAGGGATTTATAGAACCTTGCATAGAATAGGAAAAGTAGAACTGCAAGTCCCAAAATGCTTAGTGCTGTCACCAGTCACCATGATAGCACGCAGGCAGTTACAGCTAGGCCTGGCTTGGAGCTTGGCTCCACTTTAGTGTCTAAACGTTGTGTGTACTTAGCCCACTCTAGGGATGGTTCGTTTCGAACACCGCTATGCATATAAAATAAAATAAAATGCGTCAAGTGTGCAGCAAAAGAAAGCAATCATTGTTTTCGAGCAGAAAAAGACGCTTGTCTGTAACAGTGGCCTAGTTAGATGGCACCAGCAAACTGATGTCTTTAGGGGGCACAACCAGGGCACGAGAAGGGGGTACACGCAGGTGGACAGCGTCTACCCACTATTTTCACAGGGTGGATGCCGTCCACCCTGCCAAGAAGTTGGGCCCCACTAAAAAATGTGTCCCGGTGTAATTTGCAAACACCAGGACACTTTCAGCAGGGCTTGCACAGGTTTCTGTCTGCTTTCGCTCTGCAACAATGTACAAGCGGGGAGGGTTTTTTTCTCAGTTCAGACTCCTGCTGGGCCCATAACAAAGGCCAAATCGGAGGGGTCATCAGGCCTCCTTTTGTTGAAGTCTGCTGGGGGGGAGCAGTCAGGAGCCTCACACCTAGATGCAAATGCAGCAGAGGAGAAATAAAGGCTCACACCTTGTTAGCACTTCGCACATCACACCTTGTCAGCACTTCTCACATGCTTAAAGAGAGGCAACTTTTCACTTTGTTCAGTCCCTGTTTACAAGATATCCATTCACAGTAAGAATGTCAGATGTGTTGGTCTTTCCCTGTATTTACACAAAATAAATGTAATTTATATAGTGCTTACTACCCCTGAGGAGGCGTTGAAATAATGTAAGTACCACTATTTTTTCTTTTAAAGCACTATGGGTAGAGGAAGTTTACGCAGACAAAAGGCAACATTGTTTTATGAGTAGCTTACAAAAGTGTGAATCTTCTGCCTAAACCAGAAGGGTATCCCTATATACTCGAAATATGCTCCAATGTACTCATGAAAGACATGTTAAACATATATGTGAGGGCTTAAGATCTGATGTCACTTCTTATGATGCCACTTCCTGTGACGTCACGCGCCCTATTGTCACGCGCCCCGGTCTCACACGCAGTGATGTTCTCCGCCTTGATGCCACTTGCATTCTGATTAACTAGGTTAGTCCCCCTGTGCCCAACACATCCCACGTATTTAATTTCAGTCGTTCTGCCAGGGTGTCGTGTCTGCAAGGTCCTGCCGCCTTGAACCAGAAGCCGTGGTGTGAAAAGTTAGCCTGTCTGTACTGGTGGTCGATTGCAAATTGATGGGCCCGCCTGCAGACATCTGCGAGGGGCCCTGAGACTGCTGTATCTGTATAGACCTGAGGCTGACTAGGGACTCTCTGGACTGTGCCCCCTCCCGCTCCGTAGGGGCTGTAGGCCCCGGTTACTCTCTCCAGGGGCTGCACATTTCATAAAGTGACGCGACGTTCTGCACTGTTGCCGGGGACGTGCTCCGCGTGTACAGCGTCCTGCTGCACCGGCTCTGCATGACATGTAGGCAGACTGCTTTAAAAAGAAAAGGGAAGCAATAGAGAGAAACAGCCCCGTGGGCCTGGAAGGCTTGCGGGATTAACGGACAGAGCTGATAATCATCTGGCGTTCTTTGTCCGGAGCTCCCTGTCCTGAGGTGTGTGCTAAACGAAGAGCGAGTAGACAGGCTTAACAACACGTGTATAACCAGTGCTGGCCACGCAGCAGGGAGAAAAACAGACTCATTCGTGTGGTTTTTTTTTGTTGTAGTTTCATATAGCGCGAAATCTACCCGAAGGTATCAGAGCGCTTTACATGAGCATCAGTTGCATTACAGACGTACACATTCTTTTTAAAGTCACGGCCCACGGGGAGATTCAGGGGCATATTATCAAGCCAGGCGATAAAATTATCTCTATGGAATTCCAATTGAAGCCCATGTTAGATGTGAAGGACGTCTAACTTGGGCTTCAATTGGAATTCCATAGAGCATATTATCAAGCCCATTATCGCCGTTAAAGCGGCGATAATTTTATCGCCTGGCTTGATAATATGCCCCTCAGTGATTTGCCCAGAATCACAGGATGCTCGAGCCTCTCGCCAAGATTCGAACCTGGCACCCAGACTCCAGCTTCAAAGTCGGCTGGGGAGGGTAACCCTCTGGGGGGAGGCTTCAAGGGAGGCCCTAATCAGCCCAAAGCCATTAAACATCTGTATGATATGAGAGTCTCGGAGCCCTGATCACATTGTGCAGAGGGTATTTCTTTTTCTTTATAGCACGAACTCGATCCGATATTTTGGAGCGCTTTTCATGAGCACCGGTTACCTTTCACAAAAACACGTTCATGTATTTTTAGTACTAGGCACGGGAGAATAAGGGGCATATTATCAAGCCAGGCAGAAAAACGGCGATAATGGGCTTGATAATATGCTCTATGGAATTCCAATTGAAGCCCATGTTAGACGTTCTTCACAATTAACATGGGCTTCAATTGGAATTCCATAGAGCATATTATCAAGCCCATTATCGCCGTTTTAGCGGCAGTTTTCTGCGATCATTTTATCGCCTGGCTTGATTATATGCCCCAGTATGTGGAGTCGACCCCGTGGCTCGAACATTGGTTTCCCAGCTCCCAGGTCGGCAGTCTAGCCGTGAAACCACATCTTTTCCTCTATCTTCATTTTGTGTTACTCATGGTGTAGCTTTCAGGTACACCACAGGCAGGGCTTTAATTGGACCGGTCTCACGGGTGCTGAGCATCGGCAGTTATTTAAAGGGGGTCTCGTAAGGGGTCTCTATCGGGCTCTGTTTTGGGCCCGTCTTTTTCTGGACTGCAGTAACCGCAGGCACATCGATGTGCGCATGCTCACACTGCTCACTTCTCACTAGTGAAGATACAGCATGACGTCATGCCAGGTGAGCACTGCAGGGGAAGGGAAATCCTTTAAAGAGAGTCATTTTCTCTCTGGATTTTCCTTCTCTTTTTGAAACTCAGGAGCAGCAACATTATTGTGGTGTCCCCAGGGCTTTAAGTGAAAGCTGTTTCACTATTATTACCAGCCATAGTTGCTGCTTCTTTATCTTATGCAACGAACAACCATTGGCAAAGCCAATAGCAATGACTTGTTGTAGGTATGATGTTACTTGTATCATATCTGGATGAAATGACAAAAAGACAGCAAAATACAAGTCGGGCGGCATACTATGCTAAGCACAGATTTTTTGCCTACATTTTTTAAGCCACACCCCTAATTACACTGGCCACGCCCCTTTGAGAGACCCACTAGTTTTTTCATCCCACTTAAAGCCCTGACCGCAGGCAGATCTCCGGACCTGCCAGGTCTCACGTGAAACTCCCCACTGCGTGTTCCATGCCAGGCTACATACATTTATTTCAGAGCTGTCTCTCTATTTGATGTTAGAAGGGAGACAGACTCCCGGGATTGTTGGTGCTGGGCCCGCACGCGGAGGACACTTCAGCGGTTAATATGTAAACTGGGTTCGCAGACACTCCCTCTAAAACCTGACAACCCTTGCTGCAGCTAGGGGCGCGGCTTGATTTGTAAGAGTGGTGAGACAATCTCCGAACACTCCCTCTGGCGACCCAACTCAGGCCCTGAATTAATATTGTTGAGCGTGGAAAGAAGTTAAACTCTGCCATCATTCATTAATATAAATTTAGCACGCGCACAGATACAAATTGCTTTTTGGCGCAGAGCAACAGCCCCCCATTATTTAGACAAAAGGGTCCATAAGGGAGTGGGAGCACCACAAGCACCCCTAGAATATCACTCAACGCCCGATCTGCTAAAATATTGTGATCTGTATGTGCATTAAATCCCAGTCCTGAATGAAAGTGGATGTAAAGAAGGGGCAAGTGGAATTCTGCATGACATTCCCATGCAGAACGTGTGTAATTTCCACAAAGTCATGCAATGTCTGAAATTTGCCCTTAAAAAGCGGCCACTCCATAGAAATCTGTGCTAGAGGTTGGTCCTCGAGAGCACATTTCACACAAGATACCACAGCTTAATGGTTAGCATCACAAAAACTCTTTTATGTGTGGGTGCTTCGGGAGTATGGCCTGCTCTGTTTCCCCCATGTGCACAGTAGTGCTGCCGATTTAACCTCAGAGGTGACTGCATAAAGTTTAGCAAATCTGGGGTCCAAGAGACGATGCAATGAGCAGGAGTCGGGGGCTTAAGGGGTCGGGAGAGTAGAAGGTTGTGTACCGTTAGCGGAAGAAAAGTGATATTTTGAAAAATGTAACAACACTATCGAAGCATTTCAAATCTATCCAAGCATTGATGTATATGCAGGGCACGAGTTGGGGGTACACGCGGGTGGACAGCGTCCACCCACTATTTTTACAGGGTGGACGCCGGCCACCCTGTCAAGAAGTTGGGCCCCACTGAAAAATAGGCTGAATTCGTCCTGTTGTAATTTGCAAACACCCGGACACATTCAGCAGCGCCTGCACGTTGTTGTCTGCTTTCGCAACAACGTGCAGGCGGGGACAGGGCTTTCTCAGTTCAGACTCCTGCTGGGCCCATACCAAAGGCCCAACCTGAGGGGTCACCAGGCCTCCTTTTGTTGAGTCTCTTCTCTGGGAGCAGTCAGGAGCCTCAAACCTGATGCAAATGAGGGTAAACAAAGACTCACACCTCGTTAGCACTTCACACATACTTAAGAGAGGCAGCTTTTCACTCTGTTCATAGTGCCAATATCGGCAACACTCCCTATCCCTCCCACAGCAATATCTTGAAGAAATAATCAGACAAGACACATTCTTAGTGGAGAAAATTGCTGCAGGTTTATTTGCATAACAAATATGCCAATATGGTGGGTTATCTTACGGGCGATCCCAGGGCAGGCAGCCCCTCGCGGCCTGCCCACCTGATGAGCCAAAATCCACCGTGGCCCTAGCCAACTGGTGTTTGTTAGATTTGGGGGAGGGGATAGCCCCTCCCACCGGTGGACTACCAGTCCACCCCCTTACTCACGCCCCCCCCTAAGAGGGGCGGAGCATTGAGGCAACCCCCGGTTGCTCAGGTCCACAACCGCCCGTAGGGCTAACAGGGCACCGTCGCTCCTCCAGGGTCTAACGCGAGGACCTCCCTGGGGATATTTGGTTTTAGCACCCTTACTGTGCTCCTGCAGAGGGTACCCTTCTGTACCTTACAGCCTCTGGATCACCATGTAACTCCGCCTGCAACACAAAATAATAAGTTAGTTAGACACACCCCCACCCCTGCCTGTATGCTGGGTAAGCGGTGGGGAGGGAAACAGCGTCCAGGCAGAATAAAAAAGAGGGCGACCAGTGGGCTGGAGAGGTATATGTACCTCTCCCCCCCACACCCTCCTGCCCGGAAGTGACGTAGGCATGAGGACCCATGAGGGTCCCAAACACTGGGAGGCTGACTCGTCGTGTGCCATCCTGTGGCACTAAGGGGGGCCGCCCTCTTAGGAGGGCCCCCTGCGTGGGCCCGGGGCAGTCCTGCAGTCCCTGTTTAGGAGAAATGCCTGCACTGTAAGAATGTCAGATGTGTTGGTCTTTCCCTGTATTTACACAAAGTAAATGTAATTTAGATAGTGCTTACTACCCCTGAGGAGGCTTTGAAATAATTTAAGTACCACTATTTTTTCTTTCAAAGCACTATAGGTAGAGGAAGTTTACACTGCCAAAAGTCAACACTGTTTTATGTATAGCTTTCAAAAGTGTGAATCTTTTGCCTAAATCAGGAGGGTTTCCTTATATACTCGAAATATGATCCAATGTAATCATGACAGACATGTTAAACATAAATGTGAGGGCTTATGATATGATGTCACTTCTTATGATACCACTTCCTGTGATGTCACGCGCTGTGATGCCACTTGTATTCTGATTAACTAGATTAGTCCACCCCACTTCTTTTGAGGTCTCGCCTGACCCAGCGCATGCGCTGGTCTGGCACGACTTATTGAGAGGGCTCCAAAAAGTGCTACCAGGCCAGCCTAGAGCTACAGTGCATGTGCGCGGGCGCGCGCGCCGCGCTTTACCGTGATTACTTTCACTTTCGCAGCCACACGGCCGCTTTGATCGCGATCACTTTCACTTTCGCGGCCGCTTGGCATAGCCAATAGGTCTCGCTTTTGGGACCTTTATAAGTATTTAGTTATGCCACTGTTGCATGGCTAAACACTTATAAGGTCCCAAAGGCGAGACCTATTGGCTATGCTAATGCTTGTTTAGGACTTGTGCCCTGTGTATATGTATGATGCACACAGAACTTCGCTCTTCATCACCAATTACAAAGGAGAGACGGGTATAGCACAAATCAGACGGCGCATCTTTGCACCCACCACTGCCATCGCATAATCCCACAAAACCCCATCAACTTAAAACCGTGGGACCTTATTCGCCTCGTGATTTTTGCATGGCCTGGCTGGGAGATGGTGTTGCAGCCTGTCCCCTCAGAGCTAGTGGTAGCTCCGCATCTCTCCCTTTCCAAGGTGCACGGATGCCAGACCTACGCACGTAAATAGCCTGGTTTCTGAAGGCCAATCAACGTTTTAAAATCAGGGCACATAGTTTTGCAGACATGCATGGTTTTACTTAAACAAACTTTTTTGTTTTAGTAAATCTACGACCAGGGGTGTGGAGGAACAGGAGTGTGTTACAGGGCCCATTTTGTAAACACAAACTTACATGTCTGACTGCGTTTACAAACTCATCTTTGACTCCATTTCTAACCGTCTTTTGAAATGTTGATTTACTTCTGTCAATGGTAGGAGTTTATCCTTTACCAGAGTGGGATAGGAAAAGGAACACTCACAGAATTGTCGGGGAGTTCTGGAAAGGGGTTTTTAATGGGGTAATAACAAAAGCTAGCAAGTGTATATGCAATTCCTCTGTGTCTTATTTCCACAAGTGAAAATGTGTGTGTGTATATTTGCATGTGCGAAATTAGAATTCACAAACACCCAGAGGGCGCCTTGGAACCTACGACTGGGGTAGGTTTCAGGCCCACCCTGACATCAGTGAATTCCGAAAATCAGTAAACGTAGATCTATGTGAGGTGTAAATCACAGGGTGCAGATTTACTCATGATTGTCTACCGGGCCTAATAAGAGGAGAAGATGGTAAATAGCTTTATGCTTGGCACACTAGGACTAGTAGGTCTTAACGTGCGTGTTTTCTTTGTGTACTTCTGTTCTGCCATGTGCGTTTGTGGTCACTGGCGTTACAAAACTTGAGAACCCCCCCCCCCTCCCCCCCCCCCCCCCCGCCAGAGTACTGTGCCAAGGGGTCCCCCTGGAGCTTGCCCGCACCGGGCGGTCGACAAGGGCCCGTATTACGCCACTGTATGTGGCAGGAAAATAAGAGTTTCATTTAAACAATTCCAACAAGTCGTTCAACTGTGTCTCTAATGCTGTTAATAACAAGGGCAATACAACACTTTCTGTCGGACTGGGAGTCCCCGCACCCGCCTACCAAGTAGATAATGTCCCTTACACAGCAGGCAGACTCGCAGGCCATCGATGTCTCTGTTTATAACGTGTGTGAGGCACACAACACACACCAAAACATCAATCGGATATGTGCAGGCTGTGTATATATATATAGAGGTACACAACACACAAACATCTATTGGATATTAGCAGGCTGTGTATATATAGAGGCACACAACACACAGACATCTATCGGATATGGGCAGGCTGTGTATATATAGAGGCACACAACAAACAGACAAACATCTATTGGATATGTGAAGGCTGTGTATATATAGAGGCACACAACACACAGACATCTATCGGATATGGGCAGGCTGTGTATATATAGAGGCACACAACAAACAGACATCTATAGGATATGGGCAGGCTGTGTATATATAGAGGCACACAACAAACAGACAAACATCTATCGGATATGTGAAGGCTGTGTCTATATAGAGGCACACAATACACAAACATCTATTGGATATTAGCAGGCTGTGTATATATAGAGGCACACAACACACAGACATCTATCGGATATGGGCAGGCTGTGTATATATAGAGGCACACAACAAACAGACAAACATCTATTGGATATGTGAAGGCTGTGTATATATAGAGGCACACAACACACAGACATCTATAGGATATGGGCAGGCTGTGTATATATAGAGGCACACAACAAACAGACAAACATCTATCGGATATGTGAAGGCTGTGTCTATATAGAGGCACACAAACATCTATCGGATATGTGAAGGCTGTGTATATATAGAGGCCCACAACACACAAACGTCTGTCGGATATGTGAAGGCTGTGTGTATATATAGAGGCACACAACACACAAACGTCTGTCGGATATGTGTAGGCTGTGTATATATACAGGCACTCAACAAACAGACAAACATCTATCGGATATGTGAAGGCTGTGTCTATATAGAGGCACACAACACACAAACATCTATTGGATATTAGCAGGCTGTGTATATATAGAGGCACACAACACACAGACATCTATCGGATATGGGCAGGCTGTGTATATATAGAGGCACACAACAAACAGACAAACATCTATTGGATATGTGAAGGCTGTGTATATATAGAGGCACACAACACACAGACATCTATCGGATATGGGCAGGCTGTGTATATATAGAGGCACACAACAAACAGACATCTATAGGATATGGGCAGGCTGTGTATATATAGAGGCACACAACAAACAGACAAACATCTATCGGATATGTGAAGGCTGTGTCTATATAGAGGCACACAAACATCTATCGGATATGTGAAGGCTGTGTATATATAGAGGCCCACAACACACAAACGTCTGTCGGATATGTGAAGGCTCTGTATATATAGCGGCACACAACACACAAACGTCTGTCGGATATGTGTAGGCTGTGTATTATAGAGGCACACAACACACAGACAAACATCTATCGGATATGTGAAGGCTGTGTATATATAGAGGCACACAACACACAGACATCTATCAGCTATGGGCAGCTGTGTATATATAGAGGCCACAACACACAAACATCTATTGGATATGTGAAGGCTGTGTATATATAGAGGCACATAACACACAAACGATTATCGGATATGTGCAGGCTGTGTATATATAGAGGCACACAACACACAAACGTCTATCGGAGATGTGCAGGCTGAGTATATATAGAGGCACACAACACACAAACGATTATCGGATATGTGCAGGCTGTGTATATATAGTTTGTGCACAGATTGGACATTTAAGCTCTCTTTAGTGAAAGGTTGTCACGCACACAGGGTGGGGGCTCTCGGACATCTGAGTATCTGCACTTACTTAATTAGAAGGAGAGAGTACCGACACTTCTCAGCAAGGATCCACTACATGTTTTGGGAGCGTCCTGGCACTTCCCAGTGGCAAACAGGCAGCTTGGCACAGTGGGTACTTGCCCTTGTATATTTCCATTTAAAGCACTGAATTTAGCTGAGGAGAGCAGGTGGCAGCATCCTCAGGGAGTTGGGGGCATATTGTCAAGGTCCGGCGTTAAAATTATCGCCGCTTTATCGGCAGAAAAGCGGCGATAATGGGCTTGATAATATGTCGATGTGAATTCCCATAGAAGCCCATGTTGACACCAGAACATGGGCTTCTATGGGAATTCACATCGGCATATTATCAAGCACATTATCGCCGCTTTAGCGGCAGTTTTCTGCCGATAAAGCGGCGATAATTTTAACGCCGGACCTTGATAATATGCCCCATAGTGTCGACAAGGGGTGAGATGGGGCAGTGCCTAATTTGTAAAAAAACAAACAAAAAAAAGGTCAAGGCCTCTCTTCAGGAGGCCACTGCAGCCTGTACCACCCCCTTTGTCCCTGCCAGCGCTGCTAATGACCGTAACAACCTAACGACTTACCACCACACTCCTACAGGTGTGACAATTCAGTCTATTCAGGCTCCCAAAGCAATAAGAATGAATTTGGCGGCAGGCATTAGTCAGTTTTAATGTACATTGAATTATTAAACAACAGTTGTTATACTGCTCACTAAATTAAACAAACAGTGGCACCATGTGTCAGACCATCTTAAGTGCCGGCGTTGACAATTAAGTGCCGGTACCGAGCACCGGAACCAACAGGCTCAAATTAAGCACTGGGTGGGGCATATGTCGCCTGGGGTGACTGAGTGGGTGTCCACAAAGGAGGCTGGGTGTGAAACTCCAGAGGGGACCGATGGATGTGTTGGGAGGGAGCTGTGTTAGTGTGCCACAGGATGCACGTGACAGTCCCAGATCAGGTTGCGCACAGAGGGACTTTCTTTCAGGGCCCAGGTGTATCTCAGTGATGTTGTATAGAGCTCTGGCTGAGGTGTATGCATAGAGAGCTGTGTAGGGTTCCCTAGAGAGAGCTGGGCGAAGTGCCCTGAGAAGGTTCGTTGGGTGAGCTGGAAGAAAGGTGGGTGTTTGCAGGTAATATGTTGTTAGTTGGGGTCCTTAGAGTGACTGTTTGAGATGCCTACAGGTAGGATGGTGAAGGGGCTGTGATTCCCGTAGCGGATTAAGTGGAGGTGCCTATGTGGAACTGGCGGAGCCTTTCCCGAGAGGCAATACAGAGGTGTTTAGATGCAGTAAAATACATTGAAATTGATACATTTGTTAGAAGTTCAGAGCACACACCTGGAAATATGTTGTCTAAAATGGGGGGAGCTGGAGAGATATGCTTCCACTGCTCACATTTAGAGGACTACTTTTTTCTTTTTCACTCCATACTCAATGAGTATGCATTCTATTTCTAGCACTCGCCCTCGTGTGCTGCTTAACCTTGTATACATCTCCCAGCCCCCCCCTCCATGTTGTGTTACTCCCCACCTCTCCCAGCTTGTCTATAGAAGCAGCAACAGAGAGGGACATTTTTGCTGGAGTATGGCTGAAAAGCAGACTTTAATGGTTGTTTTTGTTTCACCTCATGCATTCCACATATTGCCAGCAAGCTCAAACTTTGGCACTCTCAAGGCTTTTATGCACCCGTGGAAGGGCCATGTTGGGTGTGGTAGGTAGTCCTTGTAGTCTCTGAAGTAGGTGTAATGCCTCTGCATGAATGTTACTAGCGCCTGCCACTTTTCAAATGCTATCTGCATAAAGTTGTGTGTCTTCTCTTTGGGGGCCAATGAACATTCCTTCTAGACCAGGAGGGAGGGCGGTATGCCATGACCCAAGCGTGGACAGATCATGCAATGTCTATGCTCTTTCAGGATTGCATGGGTCCTCCAAATGTGAAAGGTGCAGACACTGTGATTGGTCAGGACTGGCCATAAGTACTTGGCCTCTTGACCAGTGCTTGCTTACCAATCTCTCAACATCCAAGGATGGAGATACACAGTGTAGCTGAGAAGGGCGGCATTACTGGGGTAGAGTCTTATTAAGTGTTGGATCCTCTTCACGCCTGACTGTGGAGGAACACGCTGCGTCTTTCATGAGATTCTGCCTGCCAATGAAGTTCAAAGCAGCTTTAAATAAATAAAGTAGAATAAAAACCAGAGCCCAACTGGCTGAGGGCCAATGGGAGCCGCTGTTATGCCACAGCTGTTTCTGGACACGAGGCGTCCCCACCAGCTGCTCTAAAGTCAGCCAACATAATCATCTTTGCTGCATATCACAATGGGAGGCCAGGAGAAGAGTCATCGACGTCAAAGCTGCGAGGATGAGCCTGCTTTAACCCGGACCACCACACTCTGGGGCCCAGCTAGCACACTATAAATTAGGGGTCTCCAACCTCCTCTATAACAAGAGCTATTTCTGACAGATGGAAACAGTTCTGAGCTGCTAATGACTTTGACACTTGTGGCAGTGGAGGCCACTTCAGTGGCAATCACAATAGTGACCACACTTTGCACTAGTAGATCACTAGTAGTGACTACCCAAATGTATGTCATAAAATGGAGTGATGCTAAAATATTATATCTAGAATACTGACTAATGCAATATGATGAAAATACATATTTATAGGTAAGTATGCATGTACTATTCTAAACTACATATCTACGGACCTTGAAGATATATATTTACATATATATCTTCAAGATAAATAGATGTGGGTTTAAGAATGTAACTGTACTTACCTGTATAGATTTACTTCCATAGAATTGGGGTAGTCTTTATTCTGGATACAATATTTTGGCAGGACGATATTTAAAATTCAGTAGTGTAGTAAAAGAAAACCAAAGGATACAGGGAAGTTATTTGTCCTCAAAGATTGAGAGCACTAAGACTTATTAAGAGTACTGCCATAGACAATATAGAAATGATCTAAAGGCCAGCAGCTGCCTGAACGATAAGGATGTACACACCTGGCTAAGGGTCATTTAACGTCAGTCATAAGACCGTCAGGCGGAATATGAAGCAGGCTGGAAGAGTTTAGGGTTGTTGTTTTTTTTTAATTATATTTTTATTTATCAAAAATGCAGTAGGTACAATTTATCTTAAATCAGAATTTTAATTCATGCACTCAAAGATTCCCAATACATTTCAGTGATAAAATGAATAGCATAGATATTAACACACATTATGAACAGAATGAATACATGAATGAAAAAATGTACTGTGCAGTTACTTAAAACTATTTGCAATTTGTCTTACATCTGTGAAGTGAAAACATGAGTAAAATTCAATACATGAATAAACATGAGTAAAATACAGTGATAAAATTGTAAGAAATATGCATTCATGTTAAAAAGAGTTATTTAGCAGCATTGAGTAAAAGATTAATAAATTCAGTGACAGAGGGCATCGTGTGACAGACTTGTAAGACAGAGATGACCTCTATATCGGCCACCATTGTGTCTAAGTGCCGCTGGGTTTAAAGTGACTAAGGGCCGTGTGTGTGGAGTAAAAATTTGATATTAAAATTAGGAAGCGAGTCTGTTTTCTCTGGTTGCTTGCTGCTGTGCAAACTTGTCTAGTGTCTTCCGAACCTTCTTTCTTCGTTCACATTATGAACAGCCATCATTATGTCTCACAGTTGCCTGAAAAATCTAGCTACCTGCTAGTTTTGCCAATGTCAGCTGTTTCCCATTTCCGCCAGATTTTTTAAAACCACTTATCAGCACCTACTCTTTTTGTATACAGAATCTCATGGTTTTTACCTGTTTCCATTTTATTGCACCACTGATCGACAGTGGGTATCTTTGGGAACTTCCAATTCGCTAAAATAAGTAGGTACCACTAGGGTAGCTACCAAAACAGAGCTGGTTTTGTTCGGTGGAAAAATTGTTCGGCCCCGATGGAGTACCAAAGAGGGTTCCCAGCGGATCGGGAACAATTCCTTGTGCCACCCGATTCCCCATTTCCTTGAATGTATTTGGTCCAAAATACGAACAATCTGGGACAGTTAAATATCAAATGAAGCCAATATCCTGGTTCCAACCCGCATCTAAGGCATCTACCTTCGGCCCTGTCATACATCTTCTTGATTTTATCTGGTGTATAATATATCATCCATTTACCATAAAAGCCATTCTCTTGAAGTTGGCCGCACAAATAGCTTTCCTGCTGAGCTGATTGCATAATGCCAAGATATCATGCAACCAGTGGTAGCGGCTATTTTACTAATGTGATCAAATAACAACTTCGGACCTCACAGCTGATGTAAAATTTGAAGCCAGTTTCCATCTAATGATTGACGGAGATGAAAAAGGTCCATCGAATTTTGTCCATTATTTCATTTAAGTCCATCAGGTAGCCGGAACAAAAATGCTTTATTTGGCTATAGCTAAAAAACCAGTGTGGGGTTAATTGATGGATTCTTCTGCCTTAATGCCGGCCATGTGATAAATTGATTGTTGCAAAAAATAATCCTTATGCCTCCGAAAGCCAAAAGTCGCCTAGTGGCTAAGTATGGACCGACCAAGGCTCAAGCCGAGCCGTGATCTGGAATCGAGTTTTATTTGGGGGTGGAAACGGGGAATTTTGTATTCTTACAGAATAAGATTAAAACGGTCAACCACAATTTGAGGAGTCTTATAATGCATTCTCTTTGGTAATCTGGGAATCTGTACAAAGGAGGCATGGTCAATTCTTATTACTTTTGACATATTATTCGAATAGCAATTCTCGTCACTAAATGCCCTCTTTGATGTTAATGCCAACCAATTTAGAAGAGCTGCTTGATAATACGTTTTAAAGCGTGCAAGCGCTAAGCTGCCTTCCCCCTGAGTTAATTAAAGAATTAACAGTTTAACCCACAGTCGTTTCCTTTGCCAAATAAATGCACGCATTTCTACGTCAATGGCCTCAAAGAATGATCTGCGTATTTTAATCAATTCATTAGAAAAAGCGAAGAAGGACAAAGGCAACAAGTTCATTTTTATGGGCGAGATCTGACCTATAGTCATAAGGGGGAGTATTTCCCATTGTTGATTAACCTTGGTTAATAAGGAAGCATAATTTAGAGCGTATAAATCATTAAAATTTGAGGTCACCCTAACACCCAAGTATCTAATGGGGCGACCGGCCTGAAATGTCGTACACATAGTAGATGGAAGAATCTCTGGTGAACAGTTAAACAATAAGGCTTCTGATTTTGTCTGGTTAATTTTATAACCACCTATTGCTGTAAATTTGGCAATTTTGTCAAATGCACGCTGAATATTCACCTTATCTGCAGCAAAATATAACACAATATTATCCACATATAATTTGAATTTTGCCACTCCCAAAATTGGTGGACTAACAGCTTGGTTTTGCCGGATGGTACAAGCAAAAGGCTCTATAAATAGAGCAAACAAAATAGGAGATATCGAGCATCCTTGACGCGTGCCGCGTCTGACAGATATCTCCCCTGCCGAAATGTTATTTATGATTATACTGGCCTTAGCCCCAGAGTATAATCCCTTCAACAGTCCCAGAAAACTCGGTGGAAAAGCAAATTTGTGGAGCATTGTGTATAAAACTTCCCGTTCTACTAAATCAAATGATTTGTTATTAAATATACACCTACTGGGTTGATGCAAAATCCACTGGATAAGAATGAACATTAGTGGAATGTATTTTGAAGGAAATTGATAGATTAAAGCATTTGCAAAGTATGCAGTTTGTGCAAAAAATCCGTTAACTACATTTAAAACACCCTAAAATCCCAACAAAGTGAACAGCCCAACATATTTCACCTTTGAATGATAGGAACAGACACCCTGACGCTTTGAAGTGTACATTTTATGAGACTGGGACTTGAGTTATTGTTTGTAGTAATTGTATCCTGGAAATGATCACATGCCACTTCTGAAAATCCAGAGCCTTGGTCCAGTTGAACGCCAATCTGCTGCTCGCCCCAGTGAAACTGTAAACATAAAGCAGAAGAAAATAAACACTATGATAACATTCGGAGTCATGTCTCTGGGTAAAAAGGAGAGAGATCTCTTTTACAGATAAAGCCCAGTAACACCTGACTGGTCTGTATATATATATATATATATATATATATATACACATATATACACAGTGCAAACCTAGCCAAACACAGTGGAATACTATACAGAGTTAAAGTGAAAGAAATAGTTAACAAATAACTGAAGAGGTAGTTGGGTTCTGGTAGCAAAAGTGGGCCATTACTGTATCTAACCTGCGCCTGCAGAGACAATTCTGCAGGAATTTAGAAAGAAACTGGCGCAAACATTACAACCCCACTGACCAAATCACATACAAAAAAGCGCTTACTAAATACAAACAGCAGCTAGCCACTGAGAAAAGCAGTTATTATGTTACCCAGATCACCTCAGCAGTAAATTCCACCAGAAAGCTCTTTCAGGTGGTCAACCATCTGGCCAACCCTCCCGCCCCACCTGAAAACACCTCACAAGAACTTTGCAATTCTCTGGCAGACTTTTTTACCGATAAAGTCACCTCCATATTCTCTGCATTCACCCCTCAAACCATACCCATGGTAAAGACCTCTGTCTCTACCCCTTCCTCCATCACCCGATCTTTTCCACTTTTCCAGCCTGTCACACTTGAACAAATCTCCCATCTTATTACAACTGTCAAGAATTCCTGTCATGCGAGGGGAAGAAAACGGTAACCAGCGAAAACGGACTACATCTCCCAGGATGCTTAGCGGTTGAGAGGTTATGTAAACAGGAGAGCTGTTACATAACTCAAGGAAAACACGCCCTTGTGTAAACAGGAGAGCTGTTACATAACTCAAGGAAAACACGCCCTTATGTAAACAGGAGAGCTGTTACATAACTCAAGGAAAACACGCCCTTATGTAAACAGGAGAGCTGTTACATAACTCAAGGAAAACACGCCCTTATGTAAACAGGAGAGCTGTTACATAACTCAAGGAAAACACGCCCTATAAAGGGAGGAACCGGGAGGTACAACGCTGTCGGATATTGTGTTTACACCGACGTACCTGCTTCGTGAAGAGCAGTGTTCCGGAGTGGTGCTCCAGTAAGGCAAGAACGGAGGTAGGTCGAGTCGTTACTCCCTGGGCCGTGTCTTGCCCCATCGTCACCTGTGAAGGACCCGGAAGCTCTACCGGTCAACCATTGAGCTTCGCTTTTGGACTCGGCTGAGTCAAAGCGCAGTGGCGCTTTTGCTGGTTGGAGTCGTAACTCCCAGCCAGACCAGAGATACAGGGACTGCCAGCTGTAATGCACACCAGGAGGTGTTTGCCGCGTTACAGACTCGGAAGTCCACAGGATCGATCGAGCGGCTGCTCTCGGTTCAGTCTTCTTGCTTTTTGATTGGGGTATCGGTGACGCATCACCAGGAGGTGACTCCGCGTCCCGGTGCAGTCTGAGGAAGAGGTTGAGCGGCTGCTCCCTTCAGGTAGAGACCCCGGCTGGGTGTTTCCCTGACTCCTCGATTCTCCCCAACACTCTTCGTGCCCCTCACAGCCTACCGATTGGCATTGTCGGCCATTTCATTTCTGCCCTCTGTTGGCATACGCCGGGATCGGCGTATATGCAGAGGACGGTTAGGACCATCCGTGCGGTGGGCTGGTAACGTACTTAGCCTGGAGGATTCCAGTGACTATAACTTTTGTTTATTCTTTGTATTATTTTTGCCTTCATTAAAATAACTAACCCTTCACAAGTGGTTGCGTCCTCATTATCGTGTCTGTTAAACGATCCTGAGACGTTCAGGGCGTTACAACAACCATCAAATCAGGCTCACCACTAGACCCATGCCCTCCCTCCATCCTTAACCTCATTCCGGAGGCAATCTCACCAGCCTTAGCCAACATATGCAACAACATGTTCCAAACAGGTATCTACCCAGCAGTGTGGAAAAAAGCAATTATCAGACCCCTGTTAAAAAAACCTTCCCTTGACCCCACTGACCCGGCTAGTTACAGACCTATTGCCTGTCTACCCTTCCCAGCTAAAATCTTCGAGAACCTCATGAACCAACAACTATCACACTACATTCACACCCACAACCTTCTGGACGATACACAATTTGGCTTTAGGAAAGGCCATGGAACAGAGACGGCACTCATCATGGCAGCGGATGAGATAAGACACACCATGGACAAGGGAGGAGCGGCAGTCCTGGTGTTGTTGGACTTATCCGCGGCCTTCGACACGGTCGACCATAACATCCTAATCGACCGTGTCGCAGCCATGGGTGTGGTACATAAAGCTAAGGATCTCATCGCCTCATTCCTACACAACCGTTCCCACAATGTCAAACTAGGTTCCTTTCTATCACTTCCCCTTTCCCTTCCCTGCGGTGTACCACAGGGTTCCTCGCTAAGTCCGACCCTCTTTAACATCTATGTGTCGGACTTGGCGAGGGTGATAAAGGAACATGGCATCAGCCTCACTACCTATGCTGATGACACTCAGTTAGTCCTTTCAATACACCAGGACGGAGACAGGGTGGCCGCCAATTTCCAAGAGGGAATGTTGGCCATCAGTTCCTGGATGGCGGCCAACTGTCTCAAACTGAATTCCAACAAGACTGAGATCATGACCTTTGGTAAACTGGAGCCCTGTTGGTCCCCTCAGTGGTGGCCAAACAATTTAGGCACTCCTCCCACACCTGTCACTAAAGTGAGAAACCTTGGAGTCATCTTTGATGATCGGCTTCTTTTTAACCATCATGCTAATAATGATGTCTCGGCCTCTTTCTTCACCCTGAGGAAAATTAAAAAGCTCCTACCCTTCATCCCAACCTCAGCTGCAAAGACCCTAATCACCTCCCTGGTATTTTCAAAAACCGACTACTGTAACTCCCTATTCCTCAACGCCCAGGAAAAGGTGTTTAAAAAACTTCAGTTGGTACAGAATGCCGCAGCCAGGCTTCTACTTAACATCCCTAAACACAATTCTATCTCCCACTCCATTCGCAAACTCCACTGGCTCCCTGTGAGGTGCCGCATTAAGTTCAAGGCCCTCTGCATAGCATACAAGGCCATTAACAACTCTGGTCCTCTGTTCCTGAAACACGCCTTTAGACCTTTAGAAGCATCTAGAACACTTCGTTCTTCATCAGCCCACCACTTCAACGTGCCACGCACAAAAAAGGTCACTTGGGGTGACAGAAGCTTCACAGTTGCCACTGCCAAACTGTGGAACTCACTCCCCCTCAGTATCAAGACATGCCCTACACTGCTTAGCTTCAGAAAACAACTCAAAACGTGGCTGTTTGCACAATAATTGCCTTACCTGTTCAGTTTGATCATCAAAGCGCCGAGACACCCCTGGGTATTTGCGTGCTGTAAAAATCGCAAAAATAAATAAATACATAAATATCTTGATGTAGTGTTCTTAAAAGAGACGTGTCTTCAGCTCTTTCCTAAATTGGAAAGGGAGGGGTGGTCCTTATGAATACGGAGATGTAGTTTTATACCCTGGGTGCAAAGATAAAGAAGGCCAGTTTTCTTTTTTCCTTTTCATACTTTTTTAAATCTCCAATCTGTTACTGTCCTGACTGCAGGACGGTGTGCAGAGTGCCTCTAGAGGTAGTGAGCTTGTCAGGCAGACAGGTGGGTGTGAAGGTTGTGAAGTCTTTGCAAATGATGCCCCTGGTTTTGAAGGTAGTGCAGGTCACATAAGGAAACTAGTTGAGTTCCATCAGGAAAGGAATGATGTGGTCATATTTCTTCAAGCCCTAGATAAAACATGCTGTGGTGTGTAGTATGGTCTTAAAATAGCTAATGTGGAGTCTGGGAGGCTCTCGAGCAGGGAGTTGCCCACATTCAGACGCAAGAGTATGAAGAATTATACTGAATTTCTAAAGTTTATTTCTGAGAGGAAATATTTCACTTTCTTTAGTAGAGAGATCCGGTATTAGGCTTTCTTTGTTTTCTTGGCAATGTGTTCCTTGGGGGTGAGGTTTGTGTTTTAGGTGAATCAAAGTGACTTGGCATTGAGTGTAAGTTTTGATTTGAAGAAATCAAGATTTATGTCATTGAGCTGGGTAGGCACTAGTTACCTGTTCTTAACAAATAACAGGAATTCTGGCTTGGTGGGATTGAACTTCAGGTAAATGCTGGGCAATCAGGTCTAGATGTGGTGCAGGCAGTGTTTGAGGTATTGGATGTCTGGAGCAGAGGAGACTTTTAAGTTGTGTTGTGTATTGTGGGCATATTGATGAAAATGAAAATTGATGCTAATATTGGTCTGTAGAGCTCCAAGGGGGAGGGGGGGCATGCAGAGGTTGACAATGATGAGAGGAAAGATAGAACCTTGGGGGACTTCACTGGTGATAGGAATCTTCTGTGACCTGGAGCTGCAACTAGCTGAACTGGTGTTGGTTGCACGGGTAGGAGGAAGAGCAGTAGAGGGCATTGTTATGAATCTCATTTGAGACCTCTGGGTGTAGAGGAAGGTGGGATGGCCAATAGTCAGCAGATTAAAGGAGGATGCATGAACAAATAAGGCAGTACCCTAACTGCTCAATATGTTGCATGTTCTGGATGTAGTACTTTGACAGATCTGGGTGTATGGCATTTCCATAGCCCAACATTGATTAATTGATTCTACTGGAAATAGCAATTATATAGGGTGTTGCTAAGGTGTGACCGTGAAACTGTGTGTGTTTCCTGTCTAGTTTGCAGAAGGCTAATATGTGCAGCACCAGTTAAGCTCTAAGTCACAAGGGCTCTATCCATCTTCTCCTCCCGTTTCTGTTGAATTATGACAACTAGATTAGTCACCCTGAATAGATTGACAGGAATCTGCCATACAGTTCCTCTTCTCTACAGCTTTTACCATATACCCACACAGTCCCAACCTTAAAGATCTGAGTTTATTCTTAGTTATTCAATTCTCTGTGGCAGACTTTTATGATTTTTGGTAATATATAGTATGAAATGGTAACCTTTGCAATGTAATGATCCTGTATTGTATAGCTCTGAAGATAACTGTACTAATTCAATGGCAGTGTTTGAAATTACGATTACCACTGTTACCTACTAATTTAATGCCAGCTGACAAAATAATATTGGATTGGATTTTCCCGCCATAAGATCTTTAATTTTTACCATGCTGTATATAACCCACACTACCTCCTATGTGGTCAGATCACTATTTGATTAAATTACAAATCCCAAGAGACATCAAATCTGCAAAGCCCAGCAACCGGACCAGTAGAGTAAGGCGAAAATCAATCATCAATCAATCAGGCTGTAAAATCACAGGTAATCACCCAATAGGGTATTTAGGCGCTTGCAGGCCCCGGAGGCTTATTCAAACAGCTCGGTCCTGCAGACCATTCGGAATTCCGAAAGTGAGGTGATTGTCCGGAGTTGTGTGAGGAGGCTGTTCCAGGTCTTTGCTGCGATGTGGAAGAAGGAGCGTCCTCCACTTCTGCTTTGGTAGATGCAGGGATTATGGGCAAGTGAAAGGGAGGTGGTGCATAGTTTTCTCAATGGTTGGTGGAAGTTCAGGGGATGGTTATTGTAGGCGGGTATTTGGTTGTGTAGAACCTTGTGTGCGTGGGTCAGCAACTTGAATTCTGTACTAGGAGCCAGTGGAGTTTCCTGAGGTGGGGTGTGATGTGGGTTCGTCGGGGAAGGCTGAGGAGGAATCTGGCTGCAGTGTTCTGTATGGTCTGAAGTCTCTGTAGATGGTGTGCGGCAGTTCCTACGTAGAGGTCATTGCCATAGTCCAGTCAGCTGGTGATGAGGGCTTGTGTCACTCTGCATCTCGTGTGTTGGGGTAGCCACTTGAAGATCTTATGTAGCATGCGCAGAGTGAGGAAGCAGGCGGAGGCGATGGCGTTGATCTGTGATTTTATTATGAGCTTGTTGTCAATGATGACTCAGAGG
Source organism: Triturus cristatus (assembly GCF_964204655.1). NCBI lineage: Eukaryota > Metazoa > Chordata > Amphibia > Caudata > Salamandridae > Triturus > Triturus cristatus. Next base: position 932,704,242 of record NC_140585.1, read on the forward strand.
TTTCCGGCGTGGGTGGAGGGAGTGGGTGCGGGTCCTAGGTCTGATGGGCACCAGGAGTCGTTCCGTGTGTTGCTGCTGTTGCCAAAGGTCAGTACATTTGTCTTGACTGTGTTTAGCAGCAGGCAGCTTTTCTTCATCCAGTCAGTGACGATTGTCATGCATAGTGGTAATTGGTTTCTGGTGGTGGTGGGATTATCGGTGAGTGAGAGGATGAGTTGGGTGTCGTCTGCGAATGAAATTATGTTGCGACCTTGGGATCTGATGATGTTGGCCAGCGGGGTCATATATGCATTGAAGATCGTGAGGATGATGGATGAGCCCTAGGGGACACAGCAGGTGATCTCCTTGGTTTCAGAGGTGAACGGTGGGAGGTTAAGCCTGTGGGGAAGGAGGTGATCAATCTGAGCGCATCTCCTTGGATGCTGATGTGGTGGAGCCTTTTGATCAGTGTGTGGTGGGATACGGTATCAAAGGTTGCCGAGAGGTCAAGGAGGATCAAAACTGCTGTTTCTCCTCAGTCAAGGAGGGTTCAGCTGTCGTTGATGGCTGCAATCAGGGTGATTCTGGTGCTGTGATTGATTCTGAAGCAGGATAGGGAGGCGTTGATTAGCTGGTTCTGCTCCAGGTGTGTCATGAGTTGATTGTTGAGGATCTTTTCCAGTACCTTCGCTGGGAATGAGAGCAAGAAGATCGGTGGTAGTTTTTGAGTTCGCTGAGGTCAGCGGAGGGTTTTTTGAGTAGTGGTCTGACTTTGGAGTGTTTCCAGGTGTCAGGAAATGTTGCGGTAGTGATCGAGGTGTTAAGTAGGGTGGTGAGTTCTTGGACGATCCTTTGGTTTCCAAGGTTGGAGATGTGGTGCGGGCACGGATCTGTGGAAGCTCCCTAGTGGAAATGGAAGGTGGTCTCACCCAACTCCTTCTCTGAAATATTTGTGCCCACTATAACCACAACGTGCACCAACATAAATTTAGCCCCAGCAGCATACCACAGATTTCTTATGCAGGCCTTCTGTAAAATTGCTCCATTCAAATCAATGTCTTTCACTTCAACTAGAGGCTATGCCTCCTGGTCCTTAGATGAATTTGCATTTGGAAAAATCCAAGTGCAAACACTTGGGACACAGAAGGACCTGACCAAATCTCCTGCGGACAGAGAAACCTATAGGGTGATGCTCTGTAGTTATAATTAAAAACAATTACAGCATCCCGTAAACATTATATAATAGGAAAAGTAAAACAAGCAGGAAATTCTACTACATATTTTTTTAAGATGTGAATGAATTTGTTTACCCTCGAGCTTGCAACCATGCGATCCTGGCTTCACAAACTCTATGTGACTCTCTGGTAGACTTTTTTGAAAGAAAGATTAATGCCATCTTTCCTGCTGACCAGGTACAACTGGAGGTTGAAGTTGACTTCAATTTGCCTCCCTCTAATGCTATCTCTGCCTTACACAAGGCCTGATCACAGGAGCAGGTACAAGAGTTGTCACCTGGAGCCAACTTTGGCTCCCGCCTATCCCAAAATATTGTGCCATCAGTTACGGCTCTTAATAACCTCTCTCTAGATTTAGCTAAACTTCTGGCACAGTGGAAGTCTGCCCAAGTGTCTCCAAAAAAAAACACAGCCAATACTGAAATTCTTTCCAACTACTTACCTATTTCGCTGCTTCCTTTGTTAGTTAAATGCCCTCTGACCATATAAATAAACAAATTGTTGCTTATCTGGAAGAGCATAAGATCCCCTCACAATCAGGTTTTAGAGTGATGCACAGCACTGAGACCACACTAGTGGCAGTCACCAATACCATCAGACTGTCATGAAATGCAGGCACACTAGTCATGTTGGTACTGCTGGACTTATCAGCAGCTTTTGATGCGGTCTCTCATTTGATCCCAATCAGAGTGCATGACGCAGGGATACATGGCAGGGCACTGCACTACACTGGCTCAGGGACTTTCTTAACAACTGGACCCAAACTATCTCCTTAGACTCCTTTAGGTCTCGAACTAGGCTGGTCAATAAAGGAGTCCAGCAGGACGTTATTTAACATCTATGTTGCCCCACTTGCACATATTGTCAGATCATGCCGATTAGAGATCGTATTTTAGGCCAATGACAACCAATTAGCCATATCCTTTGGGCAGGATACGGATAAGGTAAAAAAGCTGCATGAGAAAAATTGTTGAATGAATGACCAACAACAGCCTCCAATTAAATGCCGGAAAAAAATGAGTTAGTGCTGTTTGGTAAGGCTCAGGAGCTTTGGTCGTCGGACTGGTGGCCTGCTGAATTAGGCCCAACCCATGCCTAAAACGGTTGGTAAAAAATCTTGGCATCAAAGTGGATCAGACTTTATCCATGAAAAACCAGGTTAGTGCAACCTTTGCCACTTATTTTGCGCCTACTAAGAAAAGTGGCTCCCTATGGCTCCCCTCCGCATCAAGAAAAACCCTAGTTCAAGCATTAATCACGAGTTGCTTGGACTATGGGAATGCATTGCTAGTGGCAGCAAATTATTCACTGCTGGCTAACCTTCACGTTGTGAAGAACACAGCGGCTTGACTGACTTGCAACCTTCCTTCACACTCTTCCTCCGCACCCATTCAGGAAGCCCTGCAACTGGCTGTCAGTCGGAAAACACACCATCTTTAAACTATGTTCCTTGACTCATAAGGCCCTAACCAAGTGGCAACCAACCTATCCGAACACCAGACTCTGCCACTACCAGCTTACGAGATCGCTCAGGTGTGTAAATAAAGCTTTACTCAGAATCCCGTGTATTCGCCCTTCCAGATTTGAAGTTAGATCTTTCTCATATCTTACCCCTCTTTCCTGGAACAAGCTTCTTTTGCAAGTTTAGATGTGTTCGGATTCTTCCAAGTTGAAAATACTTTTGAAGACGTGGATGTTCTAACTGCAGTATATTTACTCTGAGTAGCAAATCGCCGAGGTACACCTTTGGGTGTGAGTCACTGCGCGATAGCATGTGCCCATAACATACCATAACATAACATGCCTGATAATGTACAAAATTAAAATTCAATCAAATGATTTTAAATAAATCAGAGTCACAACGGCAGCAATAAATCACTGCACACATCTACTTCTCCGTTCCCCTTTCTGTTTTAATATGCAAGATAAATGCCAGTTTCCTGAGTGTAAATCAACCTGAGTTGTTCTTAAGCCTGGCAGGTTGTTCAACATGCTGCATGAAGGTACTCTTACATAACACTCTTGCATGAAAGCACAACTTGATGACACTCGTACAAAAATAGGTATTCTTGAATTTCATGCACTGCAAATAGGCAACCAGTCAAATTTTGTATTGTAAACATTCCCACATTAAGTAAAATTAGAATATCACTGTACTGTTCCAATACACATACGTTGAGATTGTAAACGTCATGAGGGGCATATGGTTGGAAGAGTGTATGTTTATAGAGTGATCTATATGGGCAGCATTGGGTGTCATGCACGAGGGACCAGGGAGCAGGGGATTCCCCAGTCTTGTGGCTGCAAACAGTGAGGTGCACATACATGTTCAGTGGTGTAGAAGTGTCAGAAGGACAGGATATAACTTATTCAGAGATACTTATCATATTGGGCATTTGGTCTACGACTGGTGTTGCAGATGCTGGTGTAAATAATGGGAACATTATTATCTTCAGTTGTTCACCTGAAGGGGGAGCAGTTCGGAATTCAAGGGAATAAGGGTCAGTTTTCTCATTTACTCTGAGAGGGATTTTGAGTTTAACAGTTTGCCCTGAAAATGCAGGCCCCCTCATGTGGAACTTTCTGAACAATGGGATGGTGCCATCTTGCATCTGAGGGTCCTTCTAGGTTGGTATGCAGGGAGCTTATGTTGCTGATAAATTGCCCTTTTACCATTGTTCAATTTACAATGCAGAAGGCCATGAAGGATATTTTGTCTGGCCCTAGAGAACTATGGCAGTACAGGTAAGGCTGGGGTAATGTGATGTTGAATTCTAAAGATGTAGTGGAGTTTGTGCATATAAGGTCTGCATTCTCTGTAGGAAGAAAGACAGAGCCATGAGATGCATTCCATTTGCATAATCTAGATGCGAGAGAGCTACGGCAATTGTAGCTTGCAACTGACGAGAGAGACCCAGGTATTGAAAGATGTGTCTCAGATTCCTTAGGGTGAAGAACAATAATGTATTCACCTAGTTTGCATGGTTTAAGAGAGGTTGGCATTCATTATGAATCTAAGGTTTCTTACCTTGTTGACAGTAGCCGATGGTACCCAACTTTCTGGTGCCACAGTGCTCACGGATGAAAAGTTGACAATTTTTAAGAGACAACAATCTCTGTTTTGAAGCTTTCATTTTCAGGAGGTTTTGGGCAATCTGTTGAACAGGCAACAGCAAAAATGTCTAGTTTTCAGAGTGTTGTTGAAGGTTCCGATTGCCCTGGTTGTCATCAGGTAGTTATAGTAGGGGAGTTTAATGATTTTGCCCCAGTAGGTGTGAAAGAGACGTTTTGTGGTAGTGGAGTGTTGACCCATGTCAGCATAGATGCAGATGGTAGACAAATGAAAAGCAGCTAAGGAGCTTATCTGATGTCTCTGAAACATTTGAGGTGATCCAGACGAGTGCAACCCTGTGTATTCAGGTTTCATCAAGTCGCATAAGATCCTTGAACGGTGAACTCTATAAATGCCACTGAGAGGTGCAGGAGCAGAGTGGCCACCCTATTCTTGCCTACTGCAGATTTGAAGTTGCCCCAAATGGCAGCGAGAGCTGCTTCAGTGCTGCATCCATACCTCAATTAGGTTTGATGATTCGATTATAGGAAGAATTCTTCAAAAGCAAAAGTTGCACAAAGGCTGAGGTTTTGATCATCCTCCCCAAGAAGTATTAATTGGCCATAGGTCTTAGGTTCTGGTCCTCAGAAACCATGGCTTGCTTTTTCAGTGGAGGTATGATGTAGGAGGTCTTGAGGTCATTCCGGAAAGAGAGAGCTAGAATGGAGAGATTGGTGATAGTCCTAATAGGATGTGTAGAAGTAAAGGTCTTTAAATATGGATGTTAGGCAGAAATCTGTGGGCGGTTCAGAGGTACTGGATTTTATGATGTCAGAAAATCTATTCAGAGTCACACAGCTGAAGAAGGACTGGAATGATTGGACTGTGCTGTGTTACGCAACCTTATTGAGAAGAGTAGGTGAATGATCAGAGTAGGTCATTGCAGAAAGGTAGGAGTCCTGGGCAAGACTCAATATGCCACAATAGCACATTTGCCCTTGTTTGTGAAGTGCTATGAAGGTAAGGATAGAGCAAGTGATGTGAGTACATGATAACCTCTCTTTGCTTTTCTGATGGGAGTTTTGTATATTCTACATTATTATTGGCGATGCAGCATGTCCATTTTATTATGCTGTTTCTTCCAGGAACTTTACAATGGTCTCTTCTTTGCTTTGGCTGACTTCCATTGATGAACCAGCCAGAGTGACACAATACATCTTCTAAACTGCTCCAAGGATTGCAGTGGTGTCAAGGAGATGAAGGCTTATGTCAGTCACCCTTTAGCTGAAGAAATGGTCACCATCAAATGCCATATTAATAATAAGGGGCCAGACGTAGTATTTACTAACCACAAAATACTGGTAGTAATTTGTACCCAGTAAAGAATTTTAGGAACCAAACTACGTACTAGTATATCGATTCTTAAAATTCCAAATTCTAGTGGGTTGGAATGCAACCTACATCATGAATATTAATGAGGTTGGTTGCAAATTGTGACTCACTAAAGTTGGAAGCCATCACAGGAATTGTGGCTTGCTGGTGCCAGCAGACCACCATGTCTGTAATATATTTTTAATAACAAAACTATTTTTTTTAAATGCAGCCCATTTTCCTTAAAGGAAAAGGTACTGTGTTTAAATAAGGTTTACTTTGTTTTGGGGGGTGGGGGGTTACTTGTTTAAGAGATGGTAGTGATCCCCTGAACCTTCTCTTCAACAAACTTTTTTTTTTCATTCACAAAAAGGAAGGGTTCAAGAGGACCCCTTTCCTTTTGCAAAAGCATTACCTCCTCCTCAAGATGCGAGCAAAGGTTCATATTATATTTGGATCTGTTTTCGCCCGAATCAAAGACATTAACTGTCCTTGCTTTGCATCATCTCAATCAACACCATGGAGAGTCTGGGCTGACTCTGCTTCCACTACATACGAGTTTTTAGTTTGGATTTTGAGACCGGATCCAATTTTGCAGCTTCAGTGAATTGAATGCTGCTCGAGCTCACGCCGGACACCATCACTTGTAATTTCAAACATTTCTCTATCTCAATCTATTTTCAAGGCTTTGAAAAGGAGCTACTACACACAAGTCTGGCATTGACAGTTAATAGGATTTTGACACTCTGTATACAATCAGTGATTAACTTGTGCCAGTGGTTGCAGGTGACTACTGGCGCTCATTTTTGGGGTGCTGTAGGTACGTTTCTTCATCAGCCATTGACCCAGAGCAAGACACAGAAAGGTAGAAAATGTAGAAAGAGGCAGGCAGTGAAAGATAGGTAAACAGTGGCAAAGAAAGAAAGTAGGAGTAAAAAGAGCCAGCCAGAGAAGGTAAAGAGATGGGCACTATATGGTAGGGGAAGAAAGAGTCATGAGATGGAATGAAGATAAGTTGCCCTGGAATTCAGTAACCCATTCATTCAGGTGGAGCGTTCCTGGGGAAAACGTTGAAACCCGCTTGACTACCCATTGGCATTGAAGATGACATAAACTTTAGGTAAAAATTGAAAGTATTTGTCTCCTAGTTCAAGTTCTAAAAACAGGAGAAATTCATGACCTTGTCAACTTTAGTAGTTTTTACATAGGAGCTGACAAAACCATCTGTTGTTAAAGAACCCAGAACTCTTGAGTGATGTAGCCTAGTTTGCGTTCGAGATAGCACTTATGCTTCTGGACCTGAAGATAGGAAAAACAATCTAAGATGACATTACAGTGTAGAACATTATTGGCTTGGAGCCAAAATGATAATGACTCTTCTCTAGTGTGCCCCTGGTCAGTGCCCCAAAATCTTTCATCATGCAAACAAGATGTCCCTTAAGCCAGGATGATGTAAAGCAAGTGAAATTAGGATAGTTTCACACTGCATGATTAATATTTTATATTACATTTTATCAAAGAAAATCCTCTTAATGAAGCAAGGGTGTGCAATTACAGAGAGCAGGGAAAGCCAAAAAAAGAATGATGGGCAATCGTCCCTCGTCCTACTGGACCTCTTGGCGGCCTTTGACACCATCTCCCACCGCACCCTAGCCACAAGACTCAATTACGCTGGTATCTGAGACAAGGCCCTCAACTGGATCCGCTCCTTCCTCACCAACAGAACACAACAGGTTAGATTCCCACCATACCTCTGGAAACTGACAGATATCAGCAGTGGAGTACCCCAGGGCTCCTCCCTCAGCCCCACCCTCGTCAACGTCTATATGGCCCCCCTTTCAGCCATTGTCAGGAACCACTGGCTCAACATCATTTCCTATGCCGGAGACAACCAGCTGATCCTCTCCCTCACCAAAGAACCCACTGTCACCAGGAACAACTTCCACAAAGGAACAAAAGCTGTCACCGCCTGGATGATGGACATCTGCCTAAATCTCAGCTCGTACAAGACAGAAGTCCTCATCCTGGGAGCCTCTCTCTCCGCTTGGAACAACCCCTCTGTGGCCCTCTGTACTCAGATGTCCTCCTACACCTACGAACCACATACGAAACCTTAGCATTGTACTTGACTCCTCACTCACAATGGACTGCCAGATAACACCGTTGTCCTCAGCCTGATTCAACATACTCCGCCTGCTTTGAAAGACTTTTAGATGGATCCCCACTGAATTCAGGAAGACAGTCACCCATGCCCTCTTCAGCAGCAGACCCAACTACGGCAATGCACTCTACTCCGGCGTCACACACAAACTCCTCCGAAGACTCCAGATTGTCCAGAATCCAGCAGCAAAACTAATCCTCAACATCCCCCATCACAGCCACAGCACCCAACACCTCTGCGACCTCCACTGGCTTCCAGTCGACAGAAGAATAACCTCCAAACTCCTCACCCATGCATACAAGGCCCTTCTCAACTCCGGACCTGCATACCTGAAGCACCATCTCACATTCCACGTACTCTACATACACCTCCGCTCTGCCCAGCTTTCCCTGGCTACCGTCCCATGAATCTGCAAGACCAGAACCGGAGGAATATCTTTCTACCACCTCACCTCCAAGACATGGAACACCCTCCCTATCCACCTTAGGAAATCACCCTCGCTTACTGAATTCAGGAAAAACTCACGGGTGAGTTGCCATGCTTTCCAAATCCAGATTGATTGATTGATTGATTGATTGAATCCCCACTTACGGCCAGGAGCGAGATGGGTACTGATGATAGGAAACTCTGTCACCAGACAATTTCAAGTGATCTTGGGAAATAATAGAGGCTCAGAAAAACTTTCTGGATGTGATTCTCACATTTTGTCATACGGTCTTGCCCTTAGTCTCAAAGCCATATTGAATTTAATGTAGCTTAACTATTCGGCCTGATTTACAAAGGTAAGTTATACTTTTGAGTACGTTTATACTTTAGTAAGTTTAGGAAGTTCAGTTGGCACACACTCAGAGTGTAAACTTACTACAAAAGTATAAGTTACATGTCTCCACCCCCAGAGTAAACCAATTGGCTTTTTCTTGTGTGGTTGGCTGACACCCCTTCCTAAAGACCTTCCTGCCCCACCCTAACCCCCTCTTACTCCTCCCTAATCCCATCCCCTCTAGTAGCAAGTCTGCCCCTTTACCCACCCACTCCCCTGTGTCCCGCCCACATCTACTACTAAAATCAATACTTACATGTGCGGAGACTCTGCACATCCAGGTATAGGCAAAATGTACAGTTTGTAGTATGTGTTGTAGTATACAAAAGTTATTGTAGTAATACAAAACATACTACTACAAAATGTAGTACAAAGTACAATTTGTGAATCAGGCCATAATCTTTTGAATAAAGTCTTAGCTTCTGGTCCAAAAGCCTTGGACTTTTGTGCATTTCAGGACCTTGAGATCTGAGAACTGTGTGGGGTTCCCATGAAAGGCTAGGAGATTCCCTGAAAAGGCTTGATATGAGTTTCTAGTATGGTAAGCTGTGTGTGCCCTGGGGAAGAGGGCGTTGGTGCCTAGGCTGGAGCTAGGTCGGAGTGCTGCAAGGAGACTGGTTGTGGGGGCTTACAGGGATCTGGATCGGTGTGGGTGCCTGAAAGCACAATTTACCCAGATCTAATTGACATTTTTTATTTGTCACTTAAGAATGGTACTGTATCGCCTGCCTAGAAACATGTGGTAGTAAGACCGCTGTTAAAAAAAACATTGTTACATCCTGCATTAGCGGAAAATTACAAGCTAATATCCCTACTTCCATGCACCAGTAAATTACCGGAAACATATCTTAATAGACAACCTTCATAATTTTTGGAAAATTATGATATATTACATCCCACCCAAACAGGATTCTGTCCTGGATGCATTACGTAAACTGCACTATTAGCTAATATGGAAGAGCTGGAAATAATCCTTGCTCAAGGGGGATTGGCCGCAGTTATATTACTGGATCTCAACGCAGTATTTGAAACCGTGTCCCACTCCATTCTACTACGAAGACTAGAAGAGGTGAGAATTATGGGCTCAGCCCATAAATGATTTGCCTATTTTTTAGATGACAGAAACTTCCATGGCAAGGAACCTTTCTATTCAAAATGTTACCCTTTAAAGTGTGGGGTGCCACAGGGATCTGCTAAGCCTGATGCTGTTCAATCGGTATGTTGGCGTGCTAGCAGATATTGTAAATGCGCATGGGTTTTCAATGATGTCATATGCAGATGACCCGCAGATTGGCATTTCGCTTACCCCAGACGCAGTAGGAGTCTCCAATCACCTAAATGCGTGCCAAAAGGAAGTAGCAAAATGGATGTCTGGTAGCTGCTTGAAACTAAATTGTGATAAAACTAATGTGCTACTAGGTGGCAACAACCCCACTAGCTAGCCTGACTCTTTAGGGGATCATCCAATCCCTAAATCAGCTGTCTAGCGTCTTCCACAGCCTGGGAGCATGCAAATTAATATGCCAAACACTGTGCTCTGTAACAGATGTCTTAATTTCTCCGCAAACAATCACACACTGCGCACTGATTGTGTCACAACCGTTAATAACCACACCTTAACACCTCTCAACAAGTTACGTAATACCTCTGTTGAGTTCGCCCAGAAACACAAGGTTCCTAGCGCAGACAGGATTACTATATCACATCTCCCCCATTTGTATATAAAATGTATAAACAACAGTCACATTATATTTCTTCAATAAGTTGTCGTGGCCCTTGCACTTGTCAGCCAGATCGCGTGGCATGAGGTGGCTGAGATGCACTCGGATAGTGCATCAATGGCACAGGTTCTAATGCTTGATCAGGACTGTTAGGCGGGATCCCCTCATTCAAGATTGCAGGAGCTAACGAACATTGAAGTAAGTGCCTAAAGAGTAACAAGTCCTGTGTGATGGACTTTCCAGGACGATGCACCATCACCATCTGTCCTTTGAACGTCACAACCCTAAGATGATCAACAGCAAAAGGAGTGTCTGTTTTCCGCTTTCATTTCTGCTTGACCAGGACCCAGTGACCTTCATCAAAGACTGTTTCCTAAGCTTGTCAATGCCGATCAGCATATGTTTTCATTTTGCACTTACGAGAAGTGTCTGTGACACGAACCTTATCAGTATTCAAGGATCGGCCTACTGTCCACTGTGGCAGTTTGGTTCCGATGGCTCTCTCAGATAGAAAGGTGGCAGGACTCTCACTAGTTGTGGAGTGAGGAGTTGAAAAATAAGCAAGGAGCGCTTGACACAGGGCCTGGTTTAACTCGATCCCCTCCATCAATGCTTGCTGTATACTGACCCTTTTGAGGGTACCCATAATTGGTTCTACAACACCATTAGCTTGGAGAGGTGTACTCTTTTGATGTTTGACATTTAGTCTGACAAGAAACACCTTGAATTCTTTGCTATTGAATGGAAGACCATTGTCAGATTTGAGAACGGCGGGGATACCCCACGCTGCAAAGATGTAATCCAGCCGCTGAATTACCTTGTCATGGGTTGTTAATGATAACTCCTCTACTAAAGGAAAGCATGAATACTCATCAATGACTACCATGACATAATGTCTGTTTCCTAAGGGCCCAAAACAAATCAACTGGAACTCTTTTCCCTGCCTGTGCAGGAAGGTCAGACATTGTCAGTGGATGCTGTGTCACTTTGAGGGAAAAGCAGTTTCAAAGATGGTACTCTTTTAGTTCCCTGTCAACTCGCTCGTCTAAGGGCAGGAACCACACTTGGTCTCTTAGGGTTATTTGGTGGCAACAATGCCACTCAGTCCTTCATGGGCTAGGTCAATGGCTTGCTGTATTAGGCTATACGGTATGATGATGCTCAAGCCTCTAAATACAACACCTTCCTTGGTAGCGGACAGTTCATCCTGCACATTTTTTTATTTTTTTAATTCAACATCGTCAGCAAAAGGTTAAGCACCCTTCTTGCACCATTGAGTTGAAATGATGTCTTTGATGATAAGCATGTTCTTATAAGCATTACTAGCAGCAATGATCTGTTTAATGGATAGGGCTGTTGGCATGCTTGACCTCACAATGAAGTTAATGTACCCCTAAGCCATTTTGGATGTCGAACTGTGACGATGTAGCAGTACTCGTGAAAACTAATTAGCAGGATTCTGATCTCGACGCGGCTTGTGTACAATGGCATAGTTGTACTCTTGCAGTCGCAACCCCCACCTCTCAATGCAAAGGGGCGTATTGGCTTTTAGGTTTCCTAAAATAGTGAGCAGCACTCGGTGGTCTATATTAATAGAGAAATGTTTTCCGTATACAAACACATGAAAATGTTCGCAGGACCACTCTACAGCCAGACTCTCCTCCGGCTGAGAATAAGATGGTCTGTGTCAGACAGGTTTTGACTAGCATAGGCCACAATGTGTCTCTGGGCATTCAGATGACCAATATGTGGAGCAAGGATTGCCCAAGTCCACCAGGGTCACATCTACTGTGATTTCAGTAAGTAACTTGGGGTCGAAATAGGCCATCTCAGTTGAATTTTCAATTGTATGTTTTATTCTTTTGAAGCTTTGATCACATTCAGCAGACAACTGGAAAGGGACATTTCATTTTGTCAAGTCTCTCAAAGGAGCACTCACAGTAGCAAAGTCATGAATGTACCTTGAGCAATAGCTGGCCATGACTAAGAAGGATGGCAGCATAGTGACATCTTGTGGGCGGCAAGTAGCTGACATTGCTTGTACTTTATCTGGGTCAGGAGTCATTCCCCCATCAGAGAATATGTACCCAAAGAAGTTAAGTATGGTCTTGTGAAACTCACACTTTGCAGCTTTCAGAGTGAGACCTGCATCAGCAAGTAACTGCCACACTTGTGTCATGCTCCTTTTGCGTTGCTCCAAATATCAGTATGTAATCACTGCAACAAAAAGTATGTGTGACAGGTTGAATTATTCGACGTAAAACATCATGAAATACTTCTGCAGCTGACGACACTCCAAAACTCAACCTTTTGTATCAGAACAAACCAAAATGAGTCAAGAAAGTAGTGATTTACCTACAGTTCTCTTTCAACTCGAGTTGATGGTATCCATTGTTCAGGTCAAGACGGGAGAAGATTTTGGCACAGTTCAGTTGCATGATCATGTCCAGGATCTCTTTTGCTCTTGATTGCTTTGGTGACCTGTCACATAGCAACACAGATGCACACTGCACCTCCACTGCCCCTTTGTGGCACCACCACTATAGGCGAAACCCATGGCATAGGACAGGTAGTGCAATCAATTACGTCATACTTCAATAGCGTTTCTAGTTCTTTCTCAATAGCTTCTTGTAGGTGAAAAGCAACTCTGCGGTGCTGGGGAATGTTCTCATTAATGGGAAGCCACACTGTCATTGACTTGAGCCTTCCTGGGTCATGAAAAAACTCCAGAAACTGACTCACAATTTCAGATTGAGTGTGGAGGTTGTAATTGAGAGATATCTGTCCCATTTCAGCAAAAGTGGCAAAACTGAGTAGGCATGCACTGGACAAAGTTCCTTGAAGAACGTGAATTAATGCTTGCACTGATACTGCTTTATGTCATATTGTTTCTGTGGCTGCCTCTGGACTCTGCAACAGTTTAGAAGCAGCCCACGTGTATACCTTTGTGTTTGATGGGTTGAGGCTTAGCATAGGAGACAGGCTTTTAAACTTCTCAAATGGTGTGATGTTAATCAATGCACCACTTTGTATGATAAAGGTTATGGGGTAACTCTTGACCTTTATTGTAATCTTTGGGCAGTGTCTAAACTAACTCAGTTGTTTCGTTCGGTGGTTCGCCTTTGTCTTTTGTTCTTTCTTGCAAGCAGCCAAACCTACATGTGCCTGTTGTTCCTTGGTCGATACCATCATCGCACATCCATCTTCTTCACTAGTGCTTGATAATGACGTTGAAGAGTCTTTGTAGGTGAACTTGATGACGATTGACTTTGTCTGGTTTCTACTTGTCATAACTGATGTCGCTTTTTGGCCTTGTGGGCGTGGCAAGAATGCATCTGGAACCTTCTTGCGCCCATTTTCTCTTCCTGCTGGGATGCATTTGGTTTCTCTTTCGCTTTGCAGGCCATTACAAAGTGGTTTTCGTTTCCGCAGCCTTTGCATGTCTGTCTCATGGCTGGATATTTACCTTCATGGGGAAATGAAAACCACATCAGAAACACAATTTTTTCTTCTCTGTAGACATGCACTTGTGCGCATCTACCTTGTGCCAGCTTTTCATGATCAAAGCTAATTCACATTGCACTATTACAGCTTCCATATCAGAGGCCTGTCGTTCTGCACTTTCTTCTGCCCTCGCAGCCATCAGCACTTTCTCTAAACTTAGCGTCTCTCTCAACATGTGTCTTCTGAACAAGTCTGAAACTAGCAACCATCGATGACTCTAAGGCGCATGGCTTCTTCATCATTGAATTCACCGAACTAGCAATGTTTGATATGCACGTCAAGTCTCTCAACAAATTCATCCATCCTTTTACCAGCTTGTTGTCATACTTGATTGAAAATGTACCAATCATGGTCGACATTTGGCATCGGATTGAACTTGGCTTCCAACGCTCCCTTGATTTGACAGTATGATATTGCATCAGTTTGTGAGAGTTTCTTTATCACTTCCTTCCCTCCATCCCCAGCAAGGTGCTTTAAGTACCTAATGATTTTCTTATCGTCTGCTCCTTCCAGCGCGTCTATAAAATCATCGAACGTCTCAATCCATGCAATCCACCTCGCGCCAATATTCTGCTTCTTGGTGGTGGTGGTTTCAGAAACACAGCTGCATTGTACTTCATGCTCCCTTCTGCAGCCATTGGAAATATTCACTATTCCGATGGCTTCCATTGCACTGGATGCCACTTGTCTTTGTGCAAGCATCAACCTCTCAACTAGGCCTGGGCTGTCACACCTGATTCGAGGTCGTGTTCCACTTCCATCACTCATGCTGGTAAGTACGTTTGTACTTTTGTACCTGGTTATCACTGCCTTTAGCGTTTGCTTTGCCTTGATAATGGCTCTGTGCTATGGTGTGACACAGTATTTCTTCTTTCAGCCTTACCAATGGATTCTGGTGGTGTTTTCAACTACTCTTCTTTGCAGGGCCTTCAACTTGTTTGAGGGTCATATATGGGTTGAAGCGGGGCTTTGACTCCACAAATGCCAAAGCACGACCTGCTTCTCATTGATTTGGGCCCTTGTGGCACGCACAAGCAGTTTCTGTATCATTGTACACTATGAGGGAAAGCAGTCTTGTTTTTTTCATGGCACGGATCCTATCTTCATTGCCAGATGTAGCGTCCTCCCCATCCCAGGATAGAAAAAACACAGGAGTGTAACCCATAAACCAAACTGAGATCTGGGTAAGTACAGTATAGATACAACAATATCTCAGCCGAATTTATTGAGACTGTTTAAATTTGTATGTCCAAGACATTACGATTAACGAACACAAGAAAAGAGGCTTCAAATTATTCACTCAATGCGCCCCTAGGCGTCATATATTTTTAAGAAGATCAGAAGATACACAAAACAGTTGTTACAGCACTGTTGGGTATAAATACCAAGGCAACCCTAAAGAAAAGTGTACAAAGTGCTCGTGGCAAGGAAGTGACGGCGCAAGTGACAACGTGAGAAAACACCACAGCATACAGCGCAAGAGAACATACAATATATATACACGATTAAAAAGGTTCACACATAGATTAATTCAGATATACAATTGGTCATTTTCGTTGTGTTAAAGAACCAAAAGTCAGGGTGCGCCTAAGGCGTTTGAGCTGGTGGGCAGGGGTCGACAGCGTTTGGATCCTATTCAATTAGGATCATCTTCAGGACCTGGGTGGCCTATTCGAGGAGTGTGAATAAAAGAAAGTATCAGAGCGGCTGAGAGCGGGGGAGAGTGTAAGTGCATTCAGGGAGGGAAAAGGGAAAGAGAAAGGACTAAGATTTGCCTACCTGATGCGCGTTGAATTAATCACTGGCGCAGAGGCGGAAGAAATGAGACATGAAGAAAGACCGCTGAGTGGTCGAATGTAGGCTGGGCGTCAGGGATAAATCAGCCAGCAGATATCTAAAGGGAAAACAGGGCGATATATCACCGCGGGAAAACGAGGGAAGGGTAAAAAAAGGGAGGGGGGTTGTTGTGAGGGTGGGGGGGAAAAAAGAAACAGAGGGTGGTAGGTTTACTGTAGTGGACAAGGAGGTAGTGAACCACGAAAAAGAGGAGGCAAGGCGGGAGCCTCCGGGGGAAGAAAACCAGAACCGGAGCAGGAGGAAAACTCACCGGTATTTCTTCACGTCTCATTTCTTCCGCCTCTGCGCCAGTGATTAATTCAACGCGCATCAGGTTGGCAAATCTTAGTCCTTTCTCTTTCCCTTTTCCCTCCCTGAATGCACTTACACTCTTCCCCGCTCTCAGTCGCTCTGATACTTTCTTTTATTCACACAGCACTCCTCGAATAGGCCACCCAGGTCCTGAAGATGATCCTAATCGAATAGGATCGAAACGCCGTCGACCTCTGCCCACCAGCTCAAACGCCTTAGGCGCACCCTGACTTTTGGTTCTTTAACACAACGAAAATGACCAATTGTATATCTGAATGAATCTATGTGTGAACCTTTTTAATTGTGTATATATATTGTATGTTCTCTTGCGCCGTATGCTGTGGTGTTTTCTCACGTTGTCACTTGCGCCGTCACTTCCTTGTCACGAGCACTTTGTACACTTTTCTTTAGGGTTGCCTTGGTATTTATACCCAACAGTGCTGTAACAACTGTTTTGTGTATCTTCTGATCTTCTTAAAAATATATGACGCCTATGGGCGCATTGAGTGAATAATTTGAAGCCTCTTTTCTTGTGTTCGTTAATCGTAATGTCTTGGACATACAAATTTAAACAGTCTCAATAAATCCGGCTGAGATATTGTTGTATCTATACACTACTCCCCAGCCCAGGAGCATACATATGAATACACTACCCATGAAGTTCTATAACAGACGTCTTTATTCCTCAGCATACGATCACACACTGCAGGCCGATTACGTCATAACCGTTAATAGCCAGACCTATACAACTCCCAGCAAGTTATGTAATTTCTCTGTTGAGTCCACCAGAACCACAAGGGTCCTAGTGCACATATTCTCACGACACAACAAGCAGCAAAAATGTTGAACTTTGGATTGATAGTAAGCTCTTGTTGGAGGTTCAGAACAAGAAATTAGCCATGAGCCAGTTTAATCTATTAAGGACTGTTAGAAAATTGCTGGATTTGCTACGTACCTCAACACGGAGAATGGTGGTGCACCGATTAGTGCTATCACGATTGGACTATGGTAACTCACTCTACCTTGGTAGTCCTCAATTTACTAACAAAAGATTACAAGTGATACAAAATGCCACTGCACGAAAACTGCTGAAACTACCAAAACACCACGTTGTTTCCTGTGCATTGGCTTCTTTACATTGGTTACCTGTTTCCAAAAGAATACAGTTCAAGGCTCTATGTATAGCTCATCAGGCTGTGCATAAGAAAGTCCCCCAGCTTCTACATCATCTGCTCTGTCCATATAGTCCAAGAAGATCATTACGATCAGTTGCTCTAGGGCTACTAAAAGTTTCTAAGATCAAAAAAACTAGGAGATGAGGATGATCTTTGGCCTATTTAACTCCTAAATCATGGAATGCTTACCTGTAGCACTAAGAAAGAACAAGGGTGCATCAAGCTTTAGGAAACAGTTGAAGATGGTGCTATTAGGGTTGAGGAGTCGGAGACTGGTATGGTCCATTCCGCGCTGGGAGGCCCGTTTGGGTAGCATGCGCTTTGGAAATGACAAGAAAAGAATAGGGCGCAAACCCAATAGAGGGTAACTGTGTGCATAAAGTCGCTTGGTTTGTTGTGCCAATGTGACGGTGGTTAGTGGTGACTTTCGGATCCAGGTCTTTTGACTGCTAAGGAGCTCTTTAGAAGAACCTGGCCGGTTGTTCCTGCTGGAGGCAGTGTAGGTGCACCCAGTGTGCACCTTTTGCAGGAGGCCAAAGACAGCTAACGGTTTGGAGGGTTCCTTTTGGGGGCTGTGGGTGTTTGCTGAGAAGATTGGGGTTGGGCATGGGTTTTATAGGACAACACCCTATCTACCACAAGAAGACCTAAAACAAGCAGTCCAAGCCCTAGTATTACCCAAATTGGATTATGGTAGTGCCACACTATGTGGCCTACCTCGATACAAATTGGCCCCTCTAAGAGCATACCTCAACGCGACAGCCAGACTTGTTCTTGGAACAAAAAGAAACACATGCATCTCACCAGATCTAAGATTATTAAACTGGCTACTGTACGAGGCAAGAATCCAGTTCAAAATTGCCTGCATGACACATAAGGTGTTATATCTAAATGCCCCCAGTTACCTGGCTCAAAAGCTAGAAAAATCAGGGGGCAGGGGATCCTCACGAAGTGCGCTCACTTTGCTTCTGAAACCCCAACGAACTCACAAAAAGAAAACTGGTGGCAGCGCATTCTCAGTTATTGCACCCAAGATATGGAACTCTCTACCACCGGATGATGGCATAATCTCCTCTCCCTCCTTAAAAAGAAAACAAATCTTTTCTACTGACGAGGTTTTTACCTAAAGACAATATATCAGCCACATTGAAAATGTATAGCCAGCAAACTTTTATGCGGATTGCCCCTCCTATTACTGTCCTTATTCAAGACCAATCAGTGTATTCCAATTCTACTTTATGATTTGTTTGGTTCTCATGCATGTGTTTCCTGTTTTTCAGCCCAAATGTTACACTACTTACCATCATGTAAAGAGCTCTGATACCCACTAGCGCTATACAAAACTTTATAAATAAATAAAATAAATAAATAAACACTGATAACTTGTTGCCAATGCCTGTTGAATGCTACACAGGATTCCAAAACTTTGCATTTGATCGGTGAAGGGCAGTTGGTATCAACCATATTGCAATTAAAGTGCACCCAGAATGTGCCAACAAGGATGACTCCCCTTCTATCGCGACCTTTGCACGCAGCCTTTTATCGTACGTTGAATTTCAATGCAAAGTGACTTGGCATACCTTTTTGATATAGGTTAGAATATAATCTACCAAAAATGAGGTCACGAATCAGCTTGACTTCACGACAGACAGCAGTGCGTGCACTCGCCTCCTTCCGCCTTATCACGACAATGAAAGGCTGGCGATCTCTGAGAGGGTCGCTCCCTTTGCGTTCGTTTTCAAAGAAGTTGAGAAACTAATTTAACAAGCATTGGCATAGTCAATAGGTCTCGCTTTTGGGACCTTATAAGTATGTAGTTATGCAGCACAATATCCTTGGTGCAATAACATCAACTGTTGCATGGCTAAAAACTTATAAGGTCCCAAAGGCGAGACCTATTGGCTATGCCAATGCTTGTTTCTGCTGTGATTTGTTGGCAATTTGCCCTCTAAAGCATAATTTTTGCAAACCAACATAATGTGCGTTGAGATAATTATATGGCTGCATGTATATGTACAGGTACACTTTGCAAAGTGCTGCAATGTCATTATCCTGCCGCCATTGTAGAAGTCTTATGATGGTCGCCCACCATAGATTGCACAAGTGTGCAAAGGGCAGTCGTTTCTTTTTCAATAACACACATTTATCGGCAAATATATTTAATATTGAGGGCTGTTTCTTTTTTTATACAAAAAAGTATTTTGGTGTGAAATATGTCCTTGTGTCTATTTTTGACACAAGGATGCATTTAAAATAATAGTGCAAGAAAAACAGAAGCACCGCGGACAACAGCAGCTCACGTTCTCGTTCTCCTGTGCATTCCCCATCATTTTTTACCACGGTTGGTGCATTCGCACTAAATTTATACTACAAATGGCAAATAATTACTCAAAGTGACATAATGGTAGAATTTTTCTTATTAAGTGTATGTAATCATGGAATTTCACATAGCAAACGTAATTTGAAATTTCTGAAATTACACAAATTAAGCCAGTGTGATTTCCATTTTGACCCGGGCCTACTTTTCTCCTCTAACTCCATGTTTGATCTGGGCCAGCTCTGTTATCAATATTCTCTTCACTTTGTCTTCCACTCCTTGTCAGAACCTCTGCTAGTCCCTTTAATGGACGTGGGCTACTTTTAGAAAATGAGTTTCACATATGGAAAAGCAAATGAAGAGACTGAGGTCTGCTGTCCCTTGAAGTCCATGATCCCTGAATTTGGACAATCACAGGGGTTGCAAATTTCACCACCCTAATTAATATTCAATACTTGGTCATTTTGCGACCCCTTGCAAAAGTTCAATGTGCGGAGTGAACACTTAGCACGGAGGTCTTATTATAAAGTGGGCACCCATTTGCAACCAGTCAATGTACACATTGCACATCACAGTTTGCAGATAGGTATTAGTTGAGCGGGTCCTTAGAGCAAAGGAATCGCCTCTGATCTTTGCAGATTAAATGTACTCTATGATTGGAACTAAAGCATTTCACCCGGGTGCGTGTCTATTGCAAAACCTTTGATAAAGAAGATGTGACCAATTGCATCTATCCCACTCTGAAAGAGGAGCTATAGATCTGGTCGTAAACCAACTCAAATAATGCGACAATACACAATGTATTCAGCAAGCTTCTGCAAGCTAGTGAGAAGTGGAAAAGTAAATCCTGATTAATTACGTAATTCTTAAGGTATACGGTTTAAGCAGCAATGCTAAAATGTAAACATTCCTCGGTGAGCACTACAGGTGCTGTCTGTTAGCATATGTGCCCCTTTTAGACGTGGACAAACAGGCACACTCATCTAAAACTTTAGAGCAAAAACAGAATAGAATACGAGTCCTATCTTGAAGAGCATATTTTACAAAACAAAGTGAAAGTGTGAGACGTGGAAAATATATTAGCTGAATAAAATTGTATACTGTATTGTTATTGGCCCAAGACTAAAAGTATGATAGATAGATAGATAGATAGATAGATAGATAGATAGATAGATAGATAGATAGATAGATAGATAGATAGATAGATAGATAGATAGATAGATAGATAGATAGATAGATAGATAGATAGATAGATAGATAGATAGATAGATAGATAGATAGATAGATAGATCGTACGTACATCTGGCCAGTTAAATGAAGAACCTTGTACAAAGAAGTAAAAGACAGCGTTCTAGGGTATACACACTCGTAAACTAGGTATGCTCTGAAGATTAGATATTTCATTTCCACCCGATTGAACCAACAGCAACCAACAATTAAAACTACATCGAACATTCCAATCATCCCAAATTCAACAATTTCCCACTATGTCAAGATGAACACAGTCAACAAGAATTCCCAGGATCTAGATTTCGGAGATCACTGTGAGGCAATACAAGTATAGAAATAGACGCAATTATGAAAACAGTGATCAGGCAATAACATATAATTCAATTGTTAACAGTAGCCTCTGATATTTACAGTGTTTAGAATAAAGCAGAAGGGCGGGTATGTTTAATTATGGGCGGGTAATCCGGGCTGACTGTTGCTCTGTGGGTCATCTCTGAAATATCCATTAGCACCGAATGGAGCTCATGTATTCCTTTAGACACTCCATCCTGAGACAATGCTGCAATGCTTCGTTGGGGCAACGAGGCGCTATAAAGACTCACCTATACTCACGCTCACACACAACATTTGGTGGAGACCTATTTAGATACTGGTAAGGGCTTAGAGTCTTCAAAACGATTACACATTACAAAATAATACATGGGTACTTGCTGAGAATATAAAACCCTTAGACTAAGACCAGGCACGATGAATGTATCACCATGCAGCGCGTGGGCCCTGGGATGTATATAAAGCACACACTGCCTGACGCTTCTATTTCTAAGACGTTAGCCATCCTTTAACAATACTCTCTACTATTTTTGACCCAGTTGCAGCCAGGGTGGAACCAGCAAAAGGGTCTGGAACACAAAGACGAAAGGCACGCTCTTCTTGTGACAAACATCTTTGTTTTTTGTGCAGTGGCTACCACATGCCAACCAGTTATCATACGGCTTTATAATATGAAAATATTGTATGCCACCCACCGGTGCCCTGCTGAAGGCTGTCCATGCAGAGTGGAGATAGGATTCACCCAGTGCACGAGAAGAAACAAATGTGTAAAACCAAATGATGAATGGCAATGAGCGAGTGGCAGTAACAACCCCCCCCCCCAAAAAAAAAAATTACATATGAGCGTTCTTCATTGCTCGGACACCTTTCTTACGTAAACCATGTATCTGGAAATACTCAGCTCAATAGTAATGAATATGAAATATGCACATTTTGTAAGTAACAAAAATATGCTTATAAAGTGGTTTCATTTATTCACCACCTTTGGGTAGCATATTCAAAGCAGCGAAGGCTCGCGCGCCCTGCTCTGTGCCCACACTCTCTGCTGCTTGCTGGAATAGGAAGAAATGGTGCCAATGTCTAGATAATTGGGTCAAAGTTTCACCCTCCCTCCTAATTGAAACCGTCAAAGACACCAGGCAAAGGCGCGAACCAGCAGGGACAGCTGTGCAAAAAAGTGCCTCTCCCATTATCAGAAACGGTGCCGACAAGGTCTGAAATAATTGAAAGCGACTCCAGATTTCCGCACCTCTCTTTGTTCATAACTCTTTCCTCATAACGACCACTGCTGTAAGTCACTTTTAGAGATGTGTTTCATTTACACGCTGCGCACCACATGGACTACAACCTGAGACGAATCACAAAGGGAAACAGCCCCCCGTATCCCACCTGGCTGCACTATCATTTCCCGTTGAATCCAGCCTCCTGCTGAGTTTAAACAGCACTCGATAGATGTGGGGTCTGGGTGTAAACATGTTTATGTTTCCGCATTTGCCTGGCACGTGGGCACGAAGAGAGATCACACCCACCAGCCGCTGCCACCCCTGGCTGCATCCCGGGGATGCTGGACTCGGAGCGGGTGGAGAGGGTGCTGAGGCAGCAGAAGGGCTCGGATGTGGGTGGAAACTGTAAAGCACATGCATGAATCAAAGCTGGGTCTTCTGAGCCCTCCAGAAATAAAAATTCACAGAACAGAGGAAAGGGGAAAGAAAGAAATATGTGTAACTCAAAGCACACAGGCAAGAGCACACACAGGCACGCGAGGATAAAAGAGATGAAAAGACACAACTCACCTTGACAGGGGGTGTTGGATGGGGTCAAAGAGGAGGAGGAAGAAGGTTTGATTTTAGAAGAGGTTGGTGGTGGTATTATTGAAAACAAACAAGGGTTGGGAGCGGGGAGGAGAGTAGAACAAGAAAAAGAATGTCATTGTTGATCGGGTATGTGGTAGATAAATCTATGACATTCTTATATGGGGTCAAGGCTGCTTGTCATCGTGGCAGGCACCAACCGAAAAAGTGATGATCAGGCACAGCGGGCGGAACAGATTATGCCAGTGTGTGTGTAAGGGGCTATTGAAATATAAGCGAGAAAAAGATATAATTAAGCACGTCGATATTGCTAAAGGAACAAGCAGAGATAAGAAAGGCAGATGCGGCCGTGAAAGTGAAAGGAATGGCCAGCGATGCGGAGAAAGAGATAAGAAAGGCAGATGGCGGCTGCGCCCGTGCACGCGAACGTGCACGCAAGCTTAAGGCCAGCAGAAGCTTGTGGGTAGCACTTTGAAAATCCCCTTACTAAAAGTCGAGCAAGCAGCGCATGCGCTGCTCTAGGCTCGACCTAAAAATGAAGCAAACATTTAACGAATGATGAAACACACACAGTCAGCATAAACATTTGCCCTACCTCCATCCATGTCTTTGCTAGAGGTATTTATTTCATTTATCATTTTGATCATTAACAAGCAGAGGTGCTGCTAAAAAAGGTGCACACTGCCTGCCTCCAAGCCTCTGGGCATCGTCTGACTGCCGCTTAATTTGTGCCAGGGACCACATTTTTTACTCCCGCGTCTGGAGCTGTCTAAAATCAAGGTGCGGCATACTAAGGCTGCGTAGTCTTTATTCTACCTCATAAATCCACCACCAGACACTCCCTGCGTTTCTGTCTCGCTCTTGAAGGTTCTTTTTCATCCCTGCTGTCTCCCTTTGTTGCTGTTTTGTCCGTCTTCTCTTTCTTCTCTCTTTCTTTCTTCCTTCCTACTTTTGTGTTTCTTCTATCTCTTGCTGTGAGTCATAGTGTGATGAATGAAATGCGTGACAGTTCACGAAAATGAGTGCCAGTGGGCCCTACCGGTAATCACCGGCTCAAATTAAGCACAGCCCATTGTGTGTAAAAGTATGGAATAACAATGGTTATGTAAGTCTGGTCCTGGCTAAAGGTTAGATAACAAATTTATTCGGGTTCGTGGGGTATTTTAGGTTTTATTTCGACCATAAAATAGGATTCTATTTGAAAAGGTATTCCTGTGGCACTGTTGGCAGACCTCACACTGCTCTCACTGCTCCCAGGAAGCGCAGGACCAGTCTCAGAAGGGAAGCCCATATGGCTCCTTGCACCATCAATCTTCGGGTCTTGTTAGCGACGAGTGTGCCAATCTCTGACTGTGATGCATGTTGTGTCAGTGAAAACAGAATCCCTTAGGAAAATAAATTTAGAACGGGGGTCGCCAACCTTTTCTATAGTAAGAGCTACTTATATTCAATAAAGATCATCTCGAACTACTAACATAAATTTGCAGTTTCAATCGTGACCACTTAAGCCAAGATTCCATTAGTGACCGTTGACTGTTGCAGAACTGCTAGCAATTATCGCCTTAGCACATTAAGCAAAGTCACCAGCAGTAATGTTAAAAAAAGGTTTATCAATTGTCATTTTTGTCTATACATGTCATAACAGTCATATATGCCATGCCCCTGGCCCCAAAGAAAGAAAATCAGTAATCAGACTTGCCAACCCTGCATGAATTACCATTGAAATATTAGTCTTAAATATATTTTTCTGCAAACATAAGGCAATCATTTCGGAAAGTAGACACATTGTATTTTTAAATATATGTTCACAAATTTGCAAACATATCTTATTAAATCGAACAATGGCTCTTCATTTACCATGTTGCGCTACACATAGGAGCTCTACTCACGGGTACCTGGAGAGCTACCAGCAGCTCCTGAGCTATTCGCTGAAGAACCCTGATTTAGAACATAAAACAAAGATCATGATGAACTGTGATTAACACCAGTCTGGGCAACAAACCTATTGTATTTTGGTGAAACATTCAATACCCATGTACCAAACCGTAGTGCCTCCCAATGATCTTGTTGCAGCAGCTCGTCCAAATGTTAATATCCCTGCTCTGGATCAATATCGTGGGACACGGCTTGGCCTCAGTGGTCAGACCAGTCCCTCCCCTTGCGTGCATCCTGGCAGAAGAGCTTTTCTCAACCTAGGAATGGTACGATCTTATTCCTCTTTTCAAGGCTCTTTAGCAAAAAGTTCCAGGCAAAACATTATTCTCTCCCTAGTTCTGCATCTAAATAACTTCTAAGAACCTGCACGTGTGCCATCTGAATTTAGAACTAACTCCTGAGATGGGACCTTACAGATTCTAATTGCCACCAAATCAGAGTCCACTGATGATCCTCATCAGCTGGTCATCTCTGGAAAAACTCATTACTCTCTACCTGATAAAAGACTTGCATTGTTTCTTTAACTAATCCTGAAATCCCTAGTACCGCACCACAGTCAATACCAGCCTGGGAAGCCCCCGTTTGAAATGATGTGTGGTAGACAGACAGGCAACAAGCTAGTCCCTTCATGGATGCGTGTGGACTGTCCTAAGAATTTGAGTGTGGGGAACCAGCAAAGACGTTTCATTGATATTGGGAAGTGGGTCAAGGTTAAACCTGGTTGCATTGGCAAAGGCTTGTCAAAATTCAGGGGGCCTTATAAAGTGAGGGCGATTGGAGGAAGTTGGGTTAAATTAGAGAATGGACTGACATGGAATCTGAGGAAGGTTGCCTTATATCAACGACAGGGTGGGGTTGAAGTAAAAACCGATGGTGAACAAAATTGCTAACCATGGCTCCTTATGGGAGACAAGGAGTTTCAAAACAATCAAGGAGTAGGTGTGATTTAGTTTCTGAGAGGGGTGATGGTATTGCTGATGGGGTTCAGGTACAAAGAGTGAGCAGGCAAGGAGACCTCCTGCCTATTTGGGAAATTATTTATCGGCATTGTGTGGGTGGGAAGTAATTTTAGCTCGGATTTTAGTTATTGTAGTAAGTTATCTTGGGATTTGTGTCTTGGGGGGGTTGTTAATGTATTTCGTGCAGTTATGTAGTCTGTTTGTTTGTTTATGTATTCGTTTGTTTTTTCGTTGTAAATTCATTCATGTAAGTGTCTTGTGTTTTGTTGGAATGTGAGGGGGATGTGTTGTGATGAGGATGGAGTTTATGTAGCCCATGACATGTAGGGGAATGTTCATGTGAAGAGCCATTATGACATGTACACATTCTATGGTTTTGAATAAGGCAGTTCAGTTGCTGGCTTTGTCTGGCGGTGGCTGTATCTTGACTTACCTCTTATGAAATAAGCGTCTCATCAGGAAATTTTGTGAGGCATCTTTATTTAATTTTACAACACTATCATCCCATCTCATTACTTCCCTTTTCTGCACCAAAGTAAAGGAGAAAGGCCTTGTGAGTCTTTTTTGCTGCAATTCAGATCTTCATCCAAGACCCTGCTATGCGAATTCCTCAAGGGTTCTTCTTAAATCATACTCTGATTGATCTTTTTTATCATTCAACTGAGGTAAAATTCTCTCTGCATATTTAATTCAACATCTCCGATTGATAAAGAACAGTGCAGCACAACTGCTTCCTAAATTACCACAACATGTCTCAATGTCAGATTACCTGTGGATTCTGCATTGGCTCCCTACTGACAAGTGCATTCTTTTCAAATGCCTTTGTATTTGTTTTAGAGCGTTGCACGGCTGTAGACTTGTTTTTTTTACTCAATGAATCTTTGAATGTTACTTTTCCCTTAGCATAGTATCATCCTCAGCTCTTCTTCTTCAGATCCCCAAAATAAAAAATCTCGCCAGGGTGGCAGATCATTCACTTACAAGGTAGGCAAAGCATGGATTTCATTACCACTCGAAGTGGGATTTCAAGCTAATTTGCCAAGTTCAAAAACAACTCAAGACTTGGCTATTTATACAGTAAGCAGTAATTATCGGATAGCCTGTTTGATATCGATGGGACGCCCATGTGGGCAATTGAGCATTCTATAAATTAATAAATCACTGCCAGAAGGCTGACTTTTCATTATCCTGGACTAGGCCTTCATAAGCTGTTTGTCTTTGCATCCTTGATTATCATGATTTGCCCGGGTTGAGTGCCAATTTAGCACAACGATTCCCATAAACTTGCAGTTTAACCACATGTAGTTGCTAAAGACTAAAACCGGAGATAGCAAACATATAGTACAGTCCATGCATTTAAATGGCTGTAAAATGTCTTTGGGTGTGGGATTGAGGTTGGCTTGAGTTAAGGTTCTCCCAGAGGGAGCTTCTGGATGCACCACAGTTTTCTTCTCATCATGGCATCTTCATTTACTGTGTGGGTTGTGATTGTACTCAATCTCTGGCATCTCTCACTTATATTCACACTAGTGTACACATTCCTACTGTCAAACTCTGTATGTTGTTTTGTATTTGTCAGGTGTCAAGGATAGCAATGTAACACACCCCAGTGTTTTAGTACTCAAGATATAGTAGCGCTTGCTGCTGTGCTGCTTTCATGTGGTGCATTATAATTAGATTAGCAGTGTCCTGCAGAGACAGGGTACTTGGACAATCAATAACTGCATATGTGACTATGAACACGGGACAACCATAGAGAAAATTCCAAGAAGGAAGAAATGCTCAAATTTAACTCCAAAGAAGGTTAAACAGGGCCAAGATAAAAATATACTTGGTAACCTGTGGAATAGATACTATGTTAAAACATGCGCTGCTCGGAGAGACTTTAGTAGGTGAGTTTTCAAAGTGCTGCTGGCTGGCAACAAGCTTGCGTGCACACGCGCGCGAAACGCCAGCCTTCATCAGCACTTTGAAAACCCACCTACTAAAGTCTCTCCGAGCAGCGGATGCGTGCTGACGCAGCGAGACCTAAAAATGGCATGTCTTGTTTTTAGAACGGACACTCGTTTTTTGTAATCTGGGTTTTGTTTATTATGGCTTGAAAAGGTAATGTTTCAGTTTATTTTTTTTTAAGGTGGCGTTTCAATAAATATGGGGCTGGATTTCGTTCTGAATGACATTTTATGCATACTTCAAAAGACATTCCCGCTCCGATGGAGCACGCACACTGCAGTCACCCCTCAGCGTTTCCTGATCAATGCGTACTTAATAGTTCCCCCGGGGCCCAAGCAGGCATTCACTTCTGTGTTGCCTTTGTGAGAAACTCTCTTTCAAGCTGCACACCACCTTCACAACCAAAGCAGAGAAACTCTCTATCTATCGTTGGGGTTACAGAGACCAACAACAGTTTACGCAGCTGAGTGATCTCTCGAGCTGCACAGCACCTTCACAACATTCCTAAAGTTCCACAGCTCAGCCACGTCAAATGCAGCAGAGTTATTCCTCAGGTCACATATATGTTTCTTTCAGAGTCAGCAATCCTACCCTTATCTTTTAGAATCCATCTGAGATGTATTATCTTTGTCAACCCGTATGCTAATCTGGGAAACAGATACTAAATGCGGCAGTAATGTTTCACTATCACAACATTATTGATTTGTCCTTTCTTTGCCCACAGGTGTTGCAGGATTAAAACGCCCACAATAATAAATACCTCATCAGAGTAGTATTTGTCAGACATCAGCATGTTGCACCAAAACCACTATTACCAAGACATCCATTTACCAGAAGCACATGGGGTGCTAGCTAAACTTTTAATCTAGGTGCACAAGAATTTAAAAGGCATCAAAATGACTACTTTTAAACAACATTGCAGTATAACCCAAGGCATACAAAATAAGTGGTCGGTTCAAAATCAGTGCTATTTTAATGTTGTCATTCACACCAACGACCTCTACAAATCTACATAGCCAAGAGAAAATATAAGCAAACAAAAAAAATGCTCCATACAAAAAAAAATCACAAACGGCCCCTATAGTAGCACTTCATACTGTCCCAAAGGACCAGACAGGACCATGTGTGTGTCACAAATATTGGACCCCAGAACTCCATGGCTATTATCTAGGCTAGCTCAGTGGGCGTATGGGCCTACTGCCAAAATACTGTGTGCTGCTTGTGGGTCAGAGGCCCGAACCCTTGTGAGGCAAATCAGCCTTTCATTATTCCAAAATTGATAACTTGAACGCACTGTTTAGTTTGGAAATGGCGACATGTGTTTCAAGTACTTAGAAGTCTTACTGCATTATCAGTATACAGCATATATAATTATAGGTGGGTAACAGTGAGGAACAGGGGTGTTTTTCACCGAAGATGTTATGTGTCACTCACAACCTTGCGGTAAAAAGCATTCACTCGTTTACAGTTCTCCATCTACAATTGTACGTTGTATATGGGTCCAAAGAGTACCACTCTTCAATTGTGGTATTTCAAACAACGAGATAAACGTTTAGTACAGGGAGCAGGCGCCATCTCTGGGGTTGAGAAGTGCTACTGCAGAGCAGTGGAAAGCAAGCGTTGTTTCTCATTCTTGTAACATAATTGCAGCAGTTTGCAAGCCTCTTCGAACAGCTAAGGGACCCAAACATGAGACATCAGTTGATTATAAGCAATTGTTATTTTAAGCTCTGGAATTGATATCAAAGAAAATTGATGTAAAGTGTAAGTGAACTTCACAGGAAATGTAAACAGACATATCTCCCTACAGTTAAATATTGCAGCCGTCCCCACCCTGTGGTGTTTCCTTTTTTCCTATAAAATGTTAGCATGTTTTTTTTTTTTTAAACGTGCCAGCACTAGAAACGTCCCGCCCTTATAACTGCGCTACTCTCTGAGCTTGGAAGGGTTCTATTGATGTCATTTCTTCAATACTCTCATGCTCTTTCTAGGCACAGGCATTGTTTCTAAAGTGACTCTATTTAGGGTAGTTTTCTAACCAGGATTTCTCGTGTAAAAAGTCTTCTTTTCTATTGGCTAATATGTCTTTCAGTCCCTCCCTTTTCTTATTTCATACCGTCCATAGAGCAGCGCCTAACTTCTGTTAACTTTCGCCCAGTGCGTTGAAGTGTTTGGTCTTAGAATCATTTTCTTCTGTATTGCTTCTATTTGTTGAACATAGTCGATTTGTGGCAGCGCCTTGGGACCTTATAAGTGTTTAGTTATCCAGCACAATATCCTTGGTGCAACAACATCAACTGTTGCATGGCTAAACACTTATAAGGTCCCAAAGGCGAGACCCTATTGGCTAAGCCAATGCTTGTTAAAACTTACTTTGTAAACAATCTGGATCCTTGTCAAAACATACTTTATAAACAAGTGATCCATGATCAAAAAAAATGTGTAAACACAAGGCATCCATGTTGAACCATAATTTGTAAACAAAGAAGACACATGTTATATCAACTTTGTAAAGATATTTTAAAATAACATGGCTAAGAACAAGGGCTCCATGGTACAAAATGTACTTTAGAAACTCAAGCATCTGCGTTAAAAGTATAGTTTTTAAACACATGATATTCATGTTAACATATAATTAGTAAACACATGGGATCCATGTAACTACATACTTGTAAATACCCAGAATCCATACCTATACACACTTGGCAAGCAAACGGGATCCATGGTAGTCCATAGTGTGTAAGCGCCTGAGTTCCATGTTAGAACACACTTTAAAAAGATATGGGATCAAAGTCAAACGACATAGTGTAAAGAAACAAGAGTAGTATTTATAGATACTGTGTAAACACGTGATGCATGCTGAAATGTGTTTTTTAAACACACGGTAACCATATTCAGTGGGCAGTGGAGATGACCCCGTCGAAGATTCTGAAACACTGTGCACTGCAAGTACCCAACATGCTTGTAAACCCTCAAGTAAAGACTGTATAACTATGTCATGTGCCAACAGCATGCATACACAAAACAACCATGAGCATTGGCCCTGCTCCAGAGGTACATGGTAAGCATATACATTCACAAGAACTGACTGTAGATGTAGAAACTGATATGAACACACTGGAAACATCTACAATCGCAGGTCCTGCTCTAAAATTACAAAGCACTTAATGTACAGATGACATTTGCAACCACAAAACTATCACAAAAACAGCACTAACCCACAGCTACGGAAATGTATTTAAACAAGTAAGTAACTCTTACGTGCACAGGTGACATCTGCAAACACAACCACAACACAGAATCATCCTGCACAACAGAGGACATACATATAAACACCTAACAACTGGCCATCCAAAAAAGTATGTCTGGGTGAAATTCACAAACAAAAACCATTACAATCGCTGGTGTCTGATCTATAGATAACTCATGTTTCCTCTTCGCCTCTTGTTTGTTCCGATCATTATGACAGGAGATGCCAATGCCTCCTGATAGACAAGCTTTGGCAAGCTACAATTGCAACAGAAACATAGTCACCAACACATTCCACCATTGCACTGTCGGACTATGAACATATGCACCCCATTATGCAAATCCTTAAGTACAAAACGTTATACATTTTTCCTCCCATCCCACTCTGGCAGGAAACCTCTCCTGGGAGGGAGGCAGGCATGTAAAGTTCGAAGCAGGGAAGAATGGGCTCAAGAGGAATGTAACTGCCAGTAAGTCATTATAATCATTTCTTCTTCCCATCATTCCTGTGGTCATTATGCCAATTAATCCTCCTGCCCTCTTATGCATCTCCCTTCTTGCTCTAAAGTCGTTTTTGGATGAGGTGAACTGTCTTATAACTCATACCCTTATTTGTGCGCCTGGGACTTATGGGTACAGTTGTTGCTGTGTAAGCGCTCTGACACCCTATGGGTACAGAGGCACTATATAAGAACCTAAATACAAATACAAATAAGAAACATACAGTAGAACATCAGTTGATGAAAGGCAGTCACAGGAATCTCAGTGTGGCAGGGAGGTCACAGATCAAACCTCTGGTGGATCCATAGCTATGCCCAGCCTTGCCATCCCTTACTGTGCCCAGAATGCCTTCTTGCTGCTTCCTGTGTCGGAGTAAAGTATGTTCAGCGCTCCTTCTGCTTCCAAGCGCTAAATACTCTGGATTGAGGGTCATATTTGAAAAACCACAGGGGTTGCGTTTATGATATATAGGTAAATGACGTCCATGGTGAAGGCACTTCTTTCACATATACTTTGTAACCTAACAAAGATTTCTGTGAGGCTGTTATTTCATCCGTGAACACCAAAAGTACATTTGTGTTTGTTAACCTGATATCTCGATAGGCTTTTGCCACGTATTCCTCCGTGCCAGATGCAGATGTCGCTCACCTTTAGGAGAACACTGAGTAGTTAAAGTGCGCCCATCATGCCGCTGTTGCAGAATATTTATGTTGCCTGATATGTGTAATTGAACTATTAATAGCTTAGCATTAGAGTCAAGCAGGTCAGGAGCCTGCAGCCTGTTCGTCCTAGTGGTAGGACTTACTGTGCGTGCACACTGCGTGCTTCTGCTCTGTCCAGCACTCTCCCTGCTGGCTTGGACTATTCCAGATTGTACTTTCTGTCACCCGTCTCCTGTTTCAGTTTCTTCCGCCTTTCACAGGCAGGGTCTCCACCTCCACTATTGCTTGCACCCCCAGTTCAAACGTTATAATATTATCAAGACCCCTCCTTTCTGAGCTTTCATGATGGGGAAATGATTTCATCTCACGCTCGTATTTTTTCCTCTAAACTTTTATTCCTCTTCCTTTCCTCGCCTCCCTGCCTAGTCTGCTGCTCCTCTTCAGTGAGTCTTTCATTGCGGCAGCCTTCCTATTTTCCTTTATGATGTGTTTCGTGGTTCACTTTCGGAGGAAGGCTTTGAACTGAACCCGCTGCCTTGCTCCTCCACGGCTTCTCTCTTCACCGTCTATCACTGTGTGTTGTCTGCCAAGTTCCTCTCGTCCTCACACCCTCCTTGAGCCCAAACTCCGGTTCCCTCTTTTTTTCCCAGCCTGCCAAACATTTGGTTTGACTGACTTTTTCATTCTATTTTGCATCCACATTACATTCCTTTGACCTCCTAAAACGACACCACCCGTTTTCTGCACCTCTCTCTTGTCTTCGATTTGTTCTACATTTAATTTTACTTCCTTGTTTGTACGTGCTTGTGTGATGTTTTGGAAAAAGAGATTTATACGTCTAAAAGGAGTATTAAAGTGAGTGTAATTTGTTACCCACAGGAGAGTCACTCACCACGTGTCTTGTGCCACCTGCCAAAAGCCCCTTCATTATGTGTCATCTGCCACCGATCCTAGTCCCACACGCTATAGGTCACATGGTAAAATGTGCTTGACCCTTTCATGACATTTCATGTGTCACCAGCATTAGGGTCAATCAAGGCATGTCATCGAAAACCTGCTCTCTTTTCATTTATGACATGTCATGCGGCAACTTCCCAAGGCTCCCTCAATATAGCTCATGCATCAACTGCTTTACATTACATCTGGTAATGTGCCAACTGCTGTAGTTCGTGATATGATGTGTCCCCTGCTTCAGGATAATGACTAGAACATGCCAAGTACCATGTGCTCTATGCTCACTCAAGATATCATGGGCCAGAGGCCCTAGAGTCCACTATACAGTCCATGTGCCAACTTCTGTAAATCAACACAGGAAACATGTGCCGGCTACTGTGATCTTGCACCAAGCATTTGTCTGTCAACTGTCTAAGGCCCTCTCAAGACATGTATTTTGTCAGCTGATACAATCCCTCTTAGGACGTGCCGTGTGACAAATTCCATAAGTCCATTCACAACACATCTTCTGCCATTTGCCCCAAGCAGCTTCAACTCCTGTCATGCATCAAATGACGCAGGACATGACTTTGATTACGCTAAATTGTACCCGTCTTCCTCCTTACAATTATCGCTCAGGATCTTTTATTTACCTACTAAAGTGGTGTAGGGGGAAAACATTACATAACATAATGACCATATCATACCTAAAAGCACCACAGACTCCGACTGTCAGGTTTGTCAATGTATTATAAGGCCAAGATGTATACACATCGTAAAATTAGCATATAGAAATATAGGAAAATCAATACAGAACCGATTCTACGAATATAAGTAATTCGGCACAACAGGAATACAATAGTGAATTCAAAGATAAGGATGCAAATCAAGATAGAAGCAGAGTCTAAATCCTTTTTCATTTAGAAATAAAACAAATCTGTCCCTACACTATACTAATAGGAGATGCTATTAGTATAGTAATATTCCATAGGTGTCAGCATGTGCTGACTTCCTGAGAAGTACTCACGTCAAATTGGTTAAGGTGCTTAAGGCTAGGAGCGAGTTCTAAGATGCTCCTTTATCTCCGAAAGCTAGTAGAAGTCTGGGGTCTCTGTCCCTGCGCATCATACAATATAGAATTAGATTCTTTGGTTCATCCTGGTAAAACTTTCCATTGCATCTTTTGCTATCTGGGGAGGTTCACGCTCTTTAATTAAGGCTTCTTTGTTCGGCGTGGTGACCTTGACCAGCCAGACACGCTTCCAACTGTCTTCAAAGCATTCCTTGTTTCTTCTCCAATCTGAAAATAACGAGTTGGATTCCGATACCTGCAGTAGGATGAGAACACTGCTATTTCTTGAAAACAACATGCATTTCATTATGTATTTCTCGAGAAGCCAAGGAGGTGCAAAAACAAGTACAGTCTTGGGCCTAGAAAGTCCGGCAACTTTAAACACTAAAACGATTACATTATATGGTTATAAACCGTCCTGCTCTCTGTATATGCAGGCATGACGATACATACATAATCATATTATAATATCGTACTACAATGGATGTTAAATGAGTCTGCTGAATACATGTTCATAATCATAAAACACTGCAAACGATATACTTGTGCATAGGTGCATGACAACCATGACTATAATGCACCCATACAAATAGAGTGCTGAAAGCGCTCTATCAGTTCCCCCCTCTTATGACTAGTGTCATAACACCAAATTATATTCTTTCAGAATTTCCTCCTTGTAGAAAAGACTGACCTAAACAAAAGATGTAGCTTGCTGTCCGTGTCTAAATCTTTCTAACCCCTTAAGGTGCTGGTAATGACTGTCCTGCAGTCTTTCCATTTGCTGTTCTCGTTTTTTCACTACATTCTCCTGATGTCTGGCCCTTTGCCATTTGCATGCTTTGATGACTCCCAATAATATAATAATACAAATGACAGTTATGATGATGGGTTTCAAGATGTAACCCATAATTCCCTGTCTCAAACTGCCAAACCAACTGCCAATTTGTCCGAAACCCTTGCCAATGTGATCCCAAAGTCCCTCAGCAGCTAAATTACTCAATTCTTGATGGATATCTGAAATATTGGCAATATAATTCCTTATATCTAGACTATTGTCAGGAATATAAGTACAGCACTGTTGGACTCTCAAAAGTTTACAGACTCCTCCAGCTTTTGCTAGTAGGACGTCTAAAGCAAGACAATTTTGAAGAACCATAGACCTTATCAAGACCATCTCACCATCCACTAGTAATAGGATTTGTGCTGTATTCACGAAGAGTTTATCTACTATTGTTGCCAGATTTCGAATCTTGACATCATTCAAAACCACCTCTAGACTAGGTAGCACTTACACCACGTTTTCCCCTGTGAGATCCTTTTCCTTCCAAAGGCCATAAATCATCCACATGAAATATCTTGGGAAATACTATGGCTAAGTCACATGTCCCATACCAATTCTTGGGCAGTTTTACATAAGCATTCTTTCCACATACAAAATAGACATTAGGCACTATGGTCAATTTATCCAATAATGCTTTTCTTATGGACTCTTCAATCAGAAAAACGTGTTCACATTCACTTTCACCTACGAATATCTTATCTTATCATAAGATGTGGATGGATGTCTAATGCACAACTTTCCTTTCTGCTGAAAGTCTAACGCTATGGGTCCTGAACTCCCCTTCGCTTTGTGATCTAATTCTTCTTTGGTCCATGGCAGTACCTTATGTTTCGGATCTTGTCGAATCAAGGTTTGTCTATGTCGATCTTCTATCTTATCCACAAATTTCTTTTCAATGTCAGTTAACATGCAGGTCAGATTATGTCTGTGTGCATAAGACATATCTAAGGTAATGGTAGGCACAAAGTACTTGGACATGTGCTCTACATTTTTATAATAATCATGTTTGTTCATGTATTTTAGGACTGGAACTTCAGAGAGTACCCCATCATAATTTGAAAAATA
The DNA here is from genome assembly GCF_964204655.1 of Triturus cristatus. Classification (NCBI taxonomy): domain Eukaryota; kingdom Metazoa; phylum Chordata; class Amphibia; order Caudata; family Salamandridae; genus Triturus; species Triturus cristatus. The sequence goes on from NC_140585.1 coordinate 932,740,266, forward strand.
ATATTCAAAATGGGCTTTACTATAAAACATACTTAATAATACACTGCATGTAATTTCATAAGTCACGGGCAAGTGATGGTATCATACAGCTTCCTCTACTGAAGCTGGTAATTGCATGCACACATAGCAGTCTTTTGCTTCCATTGTGTGTCCACATATTTGTACAACAAACGTGCATATGCAGTCAGCGTGAAATCACCCTTTGACAAATCTACATGCAATCTACGACTAGTTTCTTTAATCATTTCCTTATCTTTCATGGATGGACCTTCTTCTATATCGACATTTGTACCGGGTGGGGTACAGGTAGGTTGTTCCCCATTCTTTTCATCGTTGGGAGACCCACTCAAAGACGTAATAATCACCACAATTATGACAAGCAGCACCATTGCTATAAGAGTTCCAATAATATATTTTTGATTTCGATCAGATGTTTCGGAAGCCATGTTTCCACTATCGTGTTTGACACACCAAAGAAACGCTGAGAGTCTCTATTTTTCTTTTCTGTACTTTTAAACTCAAATTTCAATGTCCATTGATTACTTTCTCATTCAAATTTTTCCAGATTAATCCATCAATACTAAGCCTATTGTAGAGAAGTAGTCAGCCCTAATCCTGAATTCTTCTCTCTATTGAAAGGACCCTAATTTTAAATCTTCTTTCACTTGGGGCTAGGTTATCTTCTTTCTAATGCCTAATGAGTTCTTTGATCAGATCACAGTTCAAGCTTCATCTCTAATGAGGTTAGAGCCAAGTATTTGGAGAACCGTTTGAAGGATTTCAGCACGAATCTCTCCCAATTCCAAGGCAGTAAGCTGTCGACCAAAAGAAGGGAAAGCAACTTGATTAAGGATCAAAAATTGCAGCCCACTCAATCTGGGTGGATTCGGAACTTGCAGTGTCAGAGTTCCAAAGGCTTCAACTCCTGGGACTAACAGCTGAATATCAATCAAGAGGGTGTCCCCTCCGTAGCTCACTGTTCCAGTTCCCAGTCTCCTGGAATTCCTCTGTCCCTGCATCTGCAACCAGATATGTTCACTCAGGAGATGCGTACTTCTGAGGCGGGGTTTTTTTTCTTCTTGAGCGCCTTAGATCATCCGAATTATAGTCTTGTTCGCTTTGTTCGGATTCAGACATTTCAGGAATCGGACAAGATTTTTCTCAGATGCATGTCTTATATTTAGCCTTTCTTTTCTTGCTGGCCACTTTTCTGTTCTGGCATCTGCTCTCTGCTCTTCCTCTTTGTCTGTTCCTTCTACACCAGGCCGTTCACTCGGTTCTGGTTCAGAGGGTACTTCCACGATGTCGTCAATCTCAGGCTCTGTATTCTGCTCCTCCGCAGGCAGTTCTCTTTCTTCCTGCTCTGGTTCTCTCTGTAAGTCTTCAGAGTCAGTTGCTCTTCGGGCAAGTTGGGGAATGGGTGATTCCTTCACAGGCTCCGGAACTTTGCGGGTGTGCGAAGCGTGAATCCAATGTTGCAGTCCTCCACACTTCACTGCTGTACTTGTGACCAATATAACTTTTTTTTTACTTTTTTTAAAATTTATTTATGAATTTTCACATATGAAAAAAAAAACAGAAACAGCACCTGGTCATCATTGTTGTCACAGTGCAGAATACATAGCAGGAAGGTATTACAATATCAAACATGTCAAGTACATCGTGGCAGTGGACGGCAGAAGAATAAGACATAGATCAAGGTCAGTAGTCACACAATCAGTATTATTCATCAGCGGAATGAGCCAATAGGTAAGCAGTGAAAGGACGCAAAATGTCTTGTGGCCGCGAGGCTTGCGGCAGATCCTCCCAGTAACATAGAAGCTGGTCCCGACAATACGTTATATCTCTAAGCCAATGTGCCATCTGGGGCTCCGGCCTACCATCCCAATGAATCGAGACCCTACGTTTAGCCAACAGCAGCGACAGGGCTGCTAGTTTACGATTACCAGGTTTAAGCTTTGACACATTCCCCAGGAGGCAGAGGGTCATAGTACATGCCAGAGGTTCACCCACCATTTCCGCCACTGCCCCCGCAACTTTACCCCAGAAAGCAGAGACCTTCGGACAGGTCCATGACAGGTGGCAAAAATCAGCCATATCTGCGCCACATCGCCTACAAAAAGGCGAGTCCCTGAGCCCATATTTATGCAGTTGTACTGGTGTATAATACATTTGATGAATGTATTTATAGTGGATCAGCCGCAGGTTACCATTGGCTGTAAGCTGTCCTGTAAGCCTACAGCATGCTACCCATTCGTCTTCAGTAAGTGGCTGTGGTAGGATATCATTCCACCTATTCATGGGACCCATAAGGACAGCAGCCTCATCGGTCTGCGAAGCATTATACAGTCGGGCAACCAACCTAGTACTAAGCTGCGAGGTATACAGCAGCTGTAAAGCCGTTAGAGTAGGGGGCTCCTCAGGGAAGCAAGAATACAGTGCCACAAGTGCAGCCCTCAGTCTGCTGTATACAAACGTCACCATAGCAGGCCTGTCCTCATCCCCTACAAAGGCGTTAAGGTCAATAAATTTGCCATTGGGAAATATATCCCCCATAGTGCACGCTCCCACCTACTGCAAAACTTTCAATGAGCCCACTTCAGTCGTCACCGAGATTTTCCCGTGATGCCGAAGTGGCATCGCCGGAGCATACAGCGGCAGCCTCCGGGCACGCTTCCCAAGTTCCCTCCAAGCGTGTGCCGTACATTGTACTGTATCAATTTCATCTTTTTCAAACACTGTAGTGTCGTTGACAATCATCGCTTGCAGAGGTATTGGTTTCACCGCTCCCGCCTCAACAGCAACATGCGGTGTGTACGGAGGTGCATTTAGCCAATAAAAGGCGTATTGCGCTTGTGCGCACAGGTAGTAGAGGTGCATATCAGGCACTTTAAATCCTCCCGATTCATAGGGCAGTGTCAGAACTTCCCACTTAACACGCGGCTTTCTTCCCCCCCAAACCAGCGTAAGTAGCAATCCACGGAGTGTGTGAAAGAAATGCGATTTCAATATGATGGGTATGGTGCTAAACAGGTAGATAAATTTGGGGAGAACCACCATCTTGAGCAGAGCCACCCTGTCAGCAAACGACAACGGTAGACGTATCCATCTTTGAATTTGTTCCTCAAGTCGGGTGACCGCAGTGCCATAGTTGGCAGCAATAATCCTCTGCGGGTCCTTGTGCACCCACACACCTAAATATTTAACCGGCTCCTCCCTCCATTCCAATGGGAACCCCAGTTCAAATGGTGTTGTGCATGCTGTCAAAGAGACCACTACCGATTTGTTCCAGTTTATTCCTAAACCAGAGTACCATTCAAACCTTGTGTATTCCCTAATAAGCTGTTCCAAATATAGCATTGGCTCACGCACATATAAAACCATATCGTCCGCGTACAGGGACACAGCCAATGGCCTCTGATGAAAGCGCAACGCTGCCCGCGCATGACGCTGCCGCAATATACAGGCCAGCGGCTCCAACACCACCGCAAATAGTAGTGGCGATAAAGGGCAGCCCTGCCTCGTCCCACGTTTAATCGGGAGCATATCGGAGGTCCTACCATTCACCCGCACCCGTGCTACTGGTTCCGTGTACAACAGCTTGACCCAGTTGGTAAAAATAAAGGGCACCCCCATGCGATGCAGTACCGCCAGCATGTAGCGCCAAGCTATTGAATCGAAGGCCTTAGCGGCATCCAGGAGGACCGCCACCGCAGGCAGAGTAGGTTCCAGAAGGTGTAGGACTGCAAACAGCGTACGTAAGTTATGCGTCGTGGAGCGGGCAGGAATAAAGCCAGACTGATCTGGGAGCACCATAACAGGTAATAGTAGTTGCAACCTGTTCGCCAGGATTTTTGCTAAAATTTTCACATCCGTATTCATGAGAGACAACGGTCGATACGACTCACATTGGTCAGTCTCCTTCCCCGGCTTCAGTAACGTTACAATTAGGGCCTCTCGTAGCGTGGCCGGTAGTTTTTGCTGTTCATACACATCGTCAAACATCGCATGGAGCCGTGGCACTAACAACTCGATATATTCCTTAGAAAACTCTGCTGGGAGCCCATCTGTGCCCGTAGCTTTACCATTTGGGAGTGCAAGGATCGCATCCCGTATTTCGCCCGGCGTGAGTGGGTGCATTAAAAAATTCTGCTGTCGTTTTGACAGCCAGACCAATGCAATGTCCTCCAGGTACTGTGCTATGTCATCCTCATCCGCTGTTTGTCTATTATTGTACATATCCGTATAGTAGCGCACGAAGGCGCCAAGGATACCTGCGCTATCGTAATGCCTAGCATCCCCCTCCACCACAGATTGCACAACAGTAGTTTTAGCCCCTGCCGCTTTCAGCTTGTCTGCTAGGGCCCGACCGGGTCGCCCACCTTCCCCATAGTACCTGGCCGTCCAGCGCCGGGACATATGCTTAATTTCTGAGTCCACCAGGTCATTATACTCGGTTACCTTAGTTCGAAGTAACGCTAGAGTAGCAGCATCCAACGTGGATTCATACTGGCGTTCAAGATCTATCAGTTCACGTTCCAAGCGTTTCATAGACCCCCTAAGTGACTTCAGCACCCCTGCTTGTAACCCAATGCAGACACCACGTATCGTTATTTTAAATGCTTCCCACAACGTTCCCGTACTATCTACTGAGCCATCGTTCTCGTTAAAATAATGAATAATGGCGTCCCGTACCCCCTCCCGGAACACCGGGTCCTGCAAGGCCGAGGATTGCAGTCTCCATTGGAATTGTGGGGATGTATACATGGGTACGGTCATTTGAAACATCGATGGGGAGTGGTCAGACAGCGTACCCGGTAGGTGACACACCTTAGTGATGAGCGAGTTCACCTCCGCGGTAGTCAACCAATAATCTAGCCGAGACCAGGAGTGATGCGCATAAGAGTGACACGTGCCTTCCCGCACCCCAGGGTGTCTCAGTCTCCAAATATCTATGAGAGATAACTCTTGCATGCCATCTTTAACAGCTTGCGCTGCCTTCTTAACCGTGGGACCCACATTAGAGTGACGGTCCATGGACAGGTCCAGGACCACATTCAAATCACCCCCACAAATTATGGGAGCCGGGTGCAGCCGATAGACTTTGTGCCACAGTTCTTCATAGAAAGTAGGGTCGTCAATATTGGGACCGTATATGTTAATGAGAGTCATCATCATCCCACATAACTTCCCCTGCACAATTATATATCTACCATCATCATCAATATCCACGTGCACTAGCGCAAAGGGCAGACTCTTTTTAATCAAAATCATCACGCCCCTCGCATAGGATGAGTAGGACGCCGCCCACTTCACCTCGGCCCACCTAGTGGCCACTTTAGCCGCTGCCTGTTTAGTCAGATGAGTCTCCTGTAGGAACGCTACCTGCACATTGTGCCTATCCAAATAGGCCAGCACCTCCCTCGTTTTTTTTGGATTATTCAAGCCTCTGACATTCCACGTTATCCACGTGATTCTGCCACCCTCAGCCGCCATCTATACCGTTCACTATCAGGGTAATAACCATGTCCACCATAGTCATACTGTGCGTTACATTCAGTCTGCTATCATGCATTCCGCTATGCTTAATGCCAGGTGCGAACAGCCCCCCAACCAAACCCCCCTCCCACTGTAGCATCCCAATTATGCTAAGAATCCCCAATGCAGCAAACACAATGAACAAAACCACCCTCCCAACCCACTTGGAGCAGAGAGACTGCTCACACCCAACTCCCATACCCATAACTTCGTGGGGCGTACCCTTAGTGGAGGACACCAGCCGCCCAATTACCCCCTCGTTGTTATGAGGGGTGGACAGGGCCAGATCTATTACCTCCTCATCACATCAAATAACAATATATTTAAACAAAACAATGACCAATATAACTTGATATGGTACTCTCCAGCGGGCATCCAGACAGCTCTTACGCACGTGCTTGCGTACAAGAACCCAGTCTCTGCAGTTTAGCTCATGCAGCAGGTCTCTCGAGGTGGATGCAGTCGCAGCCTTGACCTGGTGGGACACAGAATTAATCACATCAGCCAGTCCCCTACAATAGTCCAACACCATATCATCAGTTATATTAATCAATGCTGTTGCTGGCACCATAGGCAATCTCATAGCTCTCCCTGTCAGTATTTCATGAGGGGATAGCCCTTTCCTCCTGTCAGGAGTGCTGCGCAAACTCATCAACACAAGAGGCAAAACATCGGGCCACTTCAGTCAATGAACAAACCTTAGCTACTCTCATTTTGATCGTGGCATTCACCTGTTCCACCAGACCAGATGCTTCTGGCCTGTAGCTGCAATGCAATCTCTGATCTAGGTTTAAAGCAGCACACAACAGTTTCATGAGTTCACTATGGAAGTGAGTTCCTCTATCTGTTTCCACTGAGGTCAGAAATCCGTATCTTGGGATAAGCTCTCGCAACAGCAGCTTTGCCACAGTGAGACTATCACATCGTCGAGTTGGATATGCCTCAACCCAACATGAAAAGATACACACCACCACCAAAACATATCTCAGCCTATTGCATCTTGGCATCTCAATAAAATCCAGTGGTATTCTGTTAAAAGGACCTCCTGATCTCCCAATGTGACTCATTGTAACCACAGTTCTTTTTCCTGCATTCTTTTGCTGACACGTAACACATCTATGACATACTTCTTCAGCAATCACAAGAAAACGCGGATTAAACCATGTCTGCCTGAACACTTGCACCATGGCATCTCGACCCAGATGAACTGCGCCGTGAATCTGCCTTGCCATTGGGCTCAACAAACAATTAGGAAGTATTGCTCTATTATCAGTTGACACCCAAATGCCATCGTCCCTCTTTTCACAGCCTGCTCTGACCCATGAAGCAGCTTCTTAGTACAGGCACGTATCAATGCAATGGTTTACGCTACCTGAGCAGAGAATACTCTATTCAACCAGGCAGTTTCTACTACTCCGGTGATGGTACATACAGCAAATGCTGCTCTTAGGTACCCGTCATTGTCTCTTAGACATGAACCGTCAACAAAAAGGATCAAATCAGATTCAGGTAAGGGTTCATCAACAATGTCAGGTCTGGGTTTAGTTGATAGTTTAGCGACATCTAGACAGTCATGCTCTTCACAATTTTCATCTCCGTCCTCCTGGGGAACAGGCAACAATGTAGCGAGGTTCAGGGTGGTACAACGTCTCAACGTAACATTTTCAGATGCTAGAATAACTTGCTCATACTTAGTCAGCCTATTATTCGTGAGGTACTGGGGTTTTTGTTCGGGTCATCAACAATTCCACAGAATGTGGTACATAAACAATTAAAGGATGACCCATCTTTCAATGCTGACACCAGTTGCAGCAACAGATTTCAGACATCCGGGCAACGCACAAGCTACTGGATCTAATGTAGCTGAAAAATAGGCCACTGGTCTACGGGCACCTCCATGTGTCTGTACAAGGACCGCTAATGCACATCCCTTCTTCTCACAGCAGAAGACCGAAAACGCTTTATTATAATCTGGCATTCCAAGAGCTGGGGCACGACACATGCTTTTTCGCAAGTCATGGAAGGCTTTCAAGCATTCGTCATCCCATAGTACTGGATCACTGATGTCTTTTCGTGTTAATCTTAACAGAGGCTTTGCTTCTAAGGAAAAGTTTGGGATCCACTGTCGACAATAGCCGACCATACCCAAAAACATGCGGACTTCTTTTTGTGTTTTCGGAGTTCCTATTTGCAAGATCGCCTCTATGCGATCTGGTGACACTCTTTGCTTTCCTTTCTCAATGCGATGTCCCAGATACTGAACTTCAGGTAGACAGTACTGTAATTTATTTGGTGACACCTTGTATCCATTCTCTGTCAAATGGTTTAACAAAGCCACTGTGTCGATCCTGCACGCATCCTCATTTTCTGAGGTGACCAAAAGGTAGTCAATATACTAAACCAGAACTGATTTCTGGGGCATCACCAGACCTTTGAGGTTCTTTTTCAGGCACTGGCTAAAAATGAAAGGGCTTTCTGTATACCCTTGTGGGATTCTACACCATGTTAAGACACGGTCGCCCATCCGAAATGCAAATAAATACTGACTCTATTCATGTAAAGGTATTGAAAAGAATGCCTGACACAAATCTATGACGGTAAACCATTCCGCTTCACAAGGTATTTGAAAGAGAATAACAGCTGGATTCGGTACCACAGGACAAAAGGGAATCACAATTTCATTAATCCTGCGCAACTCTTGTACTATCCTATACTTGCCACTAGGCTTCTGGAGTCCCATAATCGAAGAATTACAGGGACTTCCTCGTATCTCCTTTAGAATGCCTTGTGCAATCATCGACTCAATGACAGGAGTTATTCCAGCCACTGTTTCCACCAACAGTTTGTGTTGTGGGGTTCGTGGAAACTCAGCATTTGGTCTCACCTGTATCTTCACAGGTTCCATACCTCGGATTAACCCTATCTCCTCACCGGTGAAATCCCACACTTGCGGGTCAACGGAGTCTCTTAAATCATGTGGCAATTCTGCTTTTGTAAGAACTACAAACAGTTCTGCACACATGCTCATATTAGCCATTTTGAAATCAGCATCATCATCATAGGTCTGCAGCTCCACACCTCTTGGAGTGCATGAGATATTACAATTTAATTTGCACAAAAGATCACAGCCCAAAAGACAGACCGGACTTGTATTGCACACCACAAACTGATGCTTATCCTTAAACGGCCCTATTCTTACAGGTAATACATTAGTTAACGGGTTAGTCATTCTCTGATTACTGACACCCACTACTTGAATCGATTGTCCAGAAAGAGATAAATTGGGGACCACATCTGTTCTTACTGTGGAACGTGCAGCTCCAGTGTCTAATAAAAAGGTGACAGGATAACCATTTACATTTGCACCTACGAATGGACCACTCTATTCTACCTCCAATATGGTATCGGGAGGGCATTCTTCCTGCACCCCCATTTGGTACTCTAGAGGGCCCTGAGATAGATCGTGTCTGTCTCGTATTTCAAAATACGGCATCTGCTTATATATCTGATTGTACGTAGGTATTCTGGGAGGCTGTGGCACCTGTACTTGTGGCTCGCAACCTCCATACATGGACCTAGGTCTAGTCACTGTCTGCAGAGTATCACACGTGTGTCCCTCTTCTTCATATTGACTTTGATTAGCAGGATTCAAGCAACACTCGCGCTTCTAATGTCCCGTCTTGTGACAATAATGGCAGGCAGTCACCTTCTTTTGTTGTGCCACCCACTTACTTGTACTCATCTATGTCCCTGACCTGGTTGGGTTGCCATTTTCTGACCCATACCTCAGCAACTTCCTCTGCCTTAACCCATTCCTCCTCCAACCCCCTGCATTTAGTCTGCTTTTCTCAATTGAGCCAACATCACCTTGTCTTGCAATTTCTTTTGTGCTGATTCTACTTGATCACTACAATACTTAGCATACCGCAGTATTGCATCTACCGACTTATTCTGCCAACATATCAGGTGGTGTTGTATCATTAAACTAATATCAGATTTCAAACCTAACACAAATTTGGAGACAAACTGTCCCATATCCTTCTGATCAATAGTATCCAATCCACCATGCTGTTTGAAAGCCAATAACAATTGTTCATAGTAATCATGCACTGATTCCTTAGGCTCTTGAGTTGTACGATCGATTTTAAGCCAATCAACAATCTGCAGAGCTATCTTAGACTGCGACCAAGTAATTACTTTCTCATATTTCCTCATGGCATCAGGTGAAGGACCATGCGTTACAGAATCTCTAGGTGGCTCTGCTGTTGGCCACTCAATAGCAATTTTGCATGCAGCCCACAAATCTGCCGGGACCACTATATCAAACAAAGTGTTCAGGTCGATCCACAACACCTTCGAAATCTTGACAAACCGGTCTATCTGCTTATACCATTCTGCAGTTCTGCAGGTTCCTCCCTCAGCCAAGGAAAATCATTCATAAACACAGCCAAATCACTTCTGCTCCATGGCACATGTACATACCCTCCATTCTGCACTTTTCTCAAAGGAAAATTACCAGTGGCTTCCAGCCCTCCCCCTGATGTGAGAAGGTACCTATTCCAGTCTTAACACTTTTCTTTTTGGCCCACCTCTCTTCCCATCCGTCTAGTGCTTTCCAAGCTTGCATGCCTATTACCAGTTCTCTTATCTGGGCTTTCAACCCAACAGTTCGCTTTTCCTCCGGCTCCTTGTCTGTGTAATTTAGTCTGCAAGAACCCTGCATCATCTTATTCTTTGTCAAATCAACATCATTCTTTCCTGCTAACTGCCGTAGGGCATCTTAAGCCCGCTCTGCTTTTCTTGTAATGTCTTTGGCTATAAATAACAATTCATTTGGGTCATATGTCTCGATTCTTTCCAAAGGCAAATTCCCTTCAACCCCTTCATCTATTTCTACCTTTAATCGAACTACATCCAAAAGAGGCGCTTTTATTGCACTCTGCAACACTTTCTAAGTTCTTTCCCTTTCCACGTCTACTCTGTCACAACTCTGTGTTCTCCTCGGTAGTGCTCCTTCTTCCCACTTTGCTACTGAACGATCTTCTCTATCCTAGCTCTTACTCCTCCAGTGATTACCTGCACACACACCCTGCGGCCCACATGGTATTCTAGAAGGCTCTGCCCTTGGTATTTCCCCTCCTGGCAACATTGACTCTCTCACTGGTTGCACCCACATTCGGAGGTCTGACCTAGAATTCGCCAAGATTCCTGTTGGTCTCCTTTCTTACCCACTGTCCATTCGTGATGGATCTGCAGCAGCAGGCAGTGGGGTACTATAAGCCACGGGTACCTGTCCTAGACCTGCTCCCGTTTGTGTTAGGCTTGCCCCAGATATTGTCTCTTCCCTATCACCTGTGTACTGTTGACTGTCATTTGGTCTCTCTCCAGGATTATATATGGGGACCACTGGTCCAATGATAACTGGCACTGACAAAGCATCTGGTATCTGCATATTCCCTGCAGGTTGAGCTGGTTCATAATTGGGGTATCTCATCCCCAGGAATCCATACCATGGCTATTTGTCTCCTGACTCCTGTTGACTGTTCTTCCGATCCCACCTGCCCTGCTCCTACCGTCTCTTCTAGTGGTTGCGACCTCTCTGTCTCTGACTTAGAGTCACAAGGTGGAGGTCGTTCTGCTAAGAGCCTGTCTAGAAAACTATTGTCTGTATCACTATCCTCATCCTTCGTACTCTTTCCCTCTGACTCGCCTGCTAACAATCGAAAGGGATACAAGCGCACTCCTTCTATAGTGTCTACTCTCCATCGTTTCAGCTGTGCCTCCCATCTGGCAACTTGATATGCCTTCATTGCTCTCCTCATTCGTCCCTGTGATGTCTCTCGTTTCTTTGCTTGTGCGGCTCTCATCCAAGCGTCTAATGCCTCAAATTGCGTGGGTCGAGGTGGTGGTTTAAGGGCAGCCATCACCCCCCTCAGCTGGTATAAAACCTCCATACGAAATGACCAATATCGAGGGAAAGCCAATTCCCCTTCCATCTCTGTGATTTTATGCCAGTTCTGAAGCCAAACAATCGTATGCAAGCCCACATTCGTTGCCATATAATGTGCAGGGGTATCCTTCGGTGGCGCTTCCTCTCTGACCCGAGTCACCACCCCTCCGTCACCTCTGCACAAATCTCTCAACACCTGAAAGCAACGCATCATGAGAATCGATCAATTTGCAACCCACAATGCAATATGCGAATTCAAACGCAGAGCAACCAAACCCAGCGTGACGTTACACCAACCGACCAATCCCAGCGCGGCACGCACTGACGTCACTGCTCACTCCTTGCAGCGGCTCACCCGCCTTTACAATTTTGCTTGTATACTCGCTCATACATTCACTTCTACAAGTAACCACAGTCACAATAACTTACAGTTACAACAACAAGTAATTGTCTGTTCACTAAGAGATCGCTAGAACACTCACACAAGAACATGCATCTGCTATGACCTCTGACCTGCGTTGGTCACCTACTCACTGCGATCCACCCCCGGTACCTGGGGTGTGTCACAGCAAGATACTTCCGCACTCACATAAAGTTCCCTGAGACAAGTGAGCAGTCGATAGCGCTTCACGACTTCTCTTGAGCCCGTTTACCAAATCACCTGATCCGCACATGTTCGAAACAGTACCAAAAAGCACAATCACTCAACATGCATCCCAACTCCGCAAAACCTCACACGAATAAAACACACCGCAATCTAACACTCCTCACAAAACCTTTCATACTCACGCTGCCCTTTTAGTTCCGCCGTACCGTCAACGTCCACCAGTTTCCACCACTCTTCGCCGATGTTCCCTCTGCTGCATCCGGACCTCGATTCTTCCTACTCTGCCCTATATTTCTCCTGTCCTCTCACCATTTAAAGGTAAACCATACTCTGCTACCATTTGATTATGCTAAATTGTACCCCTGTCTTCCTCCTTACAATTATCACTCAGGATCTTTTATTTACCTACTAAAGTGGTGTAGGGGGAAAACATTACATAACATAATGACCATATCATACCTAAAAGCACCACAGACTCCGACTGTCAGGTTTGTCAATGTGTTATAAGGCCAAGATGTATACACATCGTAAAATTAGCATATATAAATATAGGAAAATCAATACAGAACCGATTCTACGAATATAAGTAATTCGGCACAACAGGAATAAAATAGTGAATTCAAGGATAAGGATGCAACTCAAGATAGAAGCAGAGTCTAAATCCTTTTTCATTTAGAAATAAAACAAATCTGTCCCTACACTATACTAATAGGAGATGCTATCTAATACCCTTACATCTATTCCATAGGTGTCAGCATGTGTTGACTTCCTGAGAAGCACTCACGTCAAATTGGTTAAGGTGCTTAAGGCTAGGAGCGAGTTCTAAGATGCTCCTCTATCTCCAAAGAAGTCTGGGGTCTCTGTCCCTGTGCATCATACAATGTAAAATTAGATTCTTTGGTTCATCCTGGTAAAACTTTCCATTGCAACTTTTTCTATCTGGGGAGGTTCACGCTCTTTAATTAAGGCTTCTTTGTTTGGCGTGGTGACCTTGATTCCCAGACCAGCCAAGTACGAAAGATATCCTCCCTTCTCACTTCCAACTCCCTTGAAAGCAGTCCATGTATCTTCTCCAATCTGAAAATAATGAGTTGGCAATCCGATACCTGCAGTATGATGAGAACACTGCTATTTCTTGAAAACAACATGCATTTCATTATGTATTTCTCGAGAAGCCAAGGAGGTGCAAAAACAAGTACAGTCTTGGGCCTAGAAAGTCGGGCAACTTTAAACACAAAAAACGATTACATTATATGGTTATAAACCATCCTGCTCTCTGTATATGCAGGCATGACGATACATACATAATCATATTATAATATCGTACTACAATGGATGTTAAATGAGTCTGCTGAATACAAGTTCATAATCATAAAACACTGAAAACTATATACTTGTGCATAGGTGCATGACAACCATGACTATACTGCACCCATACAAATAGAGTGCTGAAAGCGCTCTATCAGCTTTATGGAATTGCCCTAGTTTTAGTAAATCCATGTTGTCTGCCAGAACTCTATTCATAGTGTATACAGAGAGTGTTAGATGCCAACTGCCCTAACTCCCATAGAGCATGCCATGCGCAAATTACTCCTATAACACCCAGGATGCCATGTGCAATTAAAGAGGCAGATGTCCTAGACTGACCTCGGTAACTGTAATTGTGTCCTGTGTTTATGCTTAAGGTGTAGTTCTGTTGAAGTATTGTTTGATGGAATAACTCAGTCTTTATTTTGGTCTTGTATTGTAGGATGGCTACATCGATTTCATGGAGTATGTGGCTGCCCTAAGCCTTGTTCTGCGTGGGAAGATTGAACAGAAGCTGAAGTGGTATTTCAAGCTTTACGATGTCGATGGAAACGGCTGTATTGACCGACATGAGCTGCTCAATATCATTAAGGTAATGGGCACCAACAAGGTTCAAGAGTCCCAATGTGACCTACTTAAACGCCGCCACAAACACATTGCAACATCCCATCTCACTATCACTTCTACACAGCACCAGAAATAGGGTCATTCTTCCAATCCATTAGAGCCAACCTTCCACCATCACACCAATAACTAGGGGTGGGCATAAGTCACATAATTCTGTGTAGCATTATCACGTAGCAGCCGCTAGCGTTTGCTAAATGTGCTCTTGAGGCACTCCCAACATTTAGAGCTTGTATCTTAGGGCAAAAGGCAGCCTCACATCGAAAATGGACGCAAGAATACATTTTGCGCTTAGAAAATAGCACTAAATGTGCCCCATTGCAGAATCTTGGCTGCCAGGTGTTTCTCCTTAACCCAGCCAGACTGAAGGTTATCTTCAAGGGTAGGACACCCTCCTTTACCGCCGAAATAAAGGCACAAGAATTTTTGGACAAAATCTGTGCGGGCTGTGATCATCCCAAAGCCCCCAAAAGGGACTCTAAGGGGGGACACTGGTTAAAATCTAGCCGGAAAGGGAGTGCTGGTCTTACTATAGCATTCACTGTTTTCACTGACACTGCCCTCTGTTTTTTTTATTTTTTTCGACTTCGTTTAGGGGATACATTAGACAAAATGCCTTTTGGTCTCTTTCTTTTCATGTTCCGGGGTGTTTTAATCGCTTCTCTCCTCTCTCTTTCTCTTCATTTTCGTTTTCTTTGATCCGGTGCTTAATGGGGTGAGTGGTACAAAAGGGGGTGGTGATGGACGGAGCATCAGAACCAATCAAACACTCACACCCAGTCAACAGATCTGGGTTTGATCCATCACCGTTCTTTAGCCCACTCTGCCACCCCAGTTCAGACATGGCCATATGAAAATCAGTCTGACCCTGTGCCTCATGGGAACAGTCCAGCCCGAACTGCCAAGCCATGCCTTCCCTGGACCGGAAACAAGCTTCCTAGGACCGGTTTCTGGCATTTCAGCCGTCTTCAGCCAGGCTTGCTTGAATCCAGTGGCAAAGTGTGCAAGGGACTCACGTCTGAGCATACCCTGCCAACTTATGCTTTTTTGCAGGAGCCATCATCAGGGTCCTTGGTGACCCGTTGCTCCAGTTGGGGGTCCAGGGCTGGGGTGGGGGGCTGGGCTCTTGGCCGAGGGAGGATGGTCTGAGTGGGAAGGGGGGGAGTCAATGGGGACCCAAACAAACTTTGTCGTAATTGTAAGATTAACAAATAATTTAAATTTAACGCAGGATCTAAATCCCATGTTCTAGTAGTAGATTCTGACCAGATCTATAACCTGAGTTTGCTTTTTTCCTTTTTTTTTTGTTCTTAAATGAGTAAAATCCGTATGGCCTCCGTGGCGCAATGATTACCGGAAGCAGCAAAGGATTGCTATTGAGTTAAAGATTTTGAAATTTGATATTTTATGTATACAAGAGACCCATATAGAGAGCTCTCGTAAACATGTACTTGATGGGCTTGGGTATCAGCTGGTTGGTTCTACTACACAGGGAACACGTTCCAAGGGAGTAGCTATTCTGGCTAGAAGGGGTTCTGAGATTTTCCTCGGTTCCGCTCAGATAATCTTGGTCACTGGGCCATTGCTGAGTGTAGATCTGGCTCTAGCTGTTTTATGATCTGCTCTGCATATGGCTTGGTGCTGGACGACCCTGCTCTGTTTCACTGGCTAAATGGCGAACTGGTCTCTTGGCCCCTACCCTTGATAATATGCAGTGATTTTAAAATCAATATGCCTTGCACTGCCTCAAAACAAAAGTGTAGGAAATATTCTGGTAGGAAACCTAAAGTGTTCAGAGTTCTTGGTGACCTACAGTATACTCATGGATTGGTTGACGTCTGGAGAGAAACTATGAAGGCAGACTCTGGCTTCACTTTCTTTTCCGCTCCCCATATGGTCCATGTGCGATTAGATTACTTTCTAATTTTCAAGGGTCTGCTCACATACTCTAGTATCTCTAGATTTCCAAGGGTTATGTCTGACCACATTCCGCTTGTGTTGGAAATAAGGATGCCCCAACCCCCGAAAACGGATCACTCTTGGTCATTTGAAAGGCCTCTGCTTTTAGATCCACGGTGTGTGAGACAGATTCTGGCATGGATTCCTCAGTTCATGCTTGATAACCCCGGCAGTGCCCCAATCAGCAACGTTTGGGATACTTTTAAGGCCTGTCTATGGGGGGAAACAACAAGGTATAGTCTAGAACGCCAAAAAAATGTAAACGTATTAACCGAGCAACTATATGCAGGCCTTACCAATGCAGAATTAAAATTAGTCGAGATGATTTCCTCAGGGGATAGCTCTGATGTTGCTCTTTTGGAATTAGCGACGGCCAGGACAAGGATTGTTGCAATATCCTCAAGGAAGGCGGCGGACAAGTATCTGGTATGGAGAGAAAAGGCTTATGAATCTAATGAAAAGATAGGGTAACAGCTAGCCTTTAGAACAAGAAAGTCTCTTCTTAAGGGCCAGATAATAGAGATTAGGGATCCCGTCTCCGGTATTAAATCTGATCAGGCTGGGATCAGAGTGGCCTTTCAACATATCTATCAATATCTATACTCTAAGGAGATTAATGAGGATTCTGTAGTCATGGGGGAATATCTCTCTGAACTTGGTGAGATTACAATCTGGGAAGGCTATGGGCATGAACTTTATTCCAGCAGAATTTTTAAAGATATTTGCAGGGGCATTGAAAGGGTTTTTGACCGAACTATTCCAGGAAATCCAGGAAGGGCTGCCTCTGCCTGATAGCTGGTCATTGGCTAAAATAGTGGTGTTTTAAAAAAAATTCAACCTCCCATGGAGCTGGGTTCATATCTTCCCATCACACTTATTAAAAGTGACTCCAAGATTTATGCTAAAATCTTGGCTACCCGCTTATCGACAGTTATTAATCGGCTCACATCTCCGATGCAGCATGGTTTTATCCCCGGTACGGGTACCACCGACCACATCCGGCGGGTGATTACCCACTTCTATGCGGCTGGAGTTACTCAAGATCCCATAGCTCTTATCCTATTGGACGCCGAAAAGGCGTTCGATAGGGTTTCCTGGCCATTTCTTTGGACAGTAAAGTACTACAAGGGATTCGGCCAGGGGTTTATTAGTGCGGTAAAAGCCCTCTATCATCTGCCTGGAGCTAGGATTTTTCTTATGGCGGCAACTCCGAAGTGGTGGTCATCGAACGGGGTACCAGGCAAGGGTGTCCTTGCTCTCCCTTGATATTTTCACTCTATATTGACCCCTTGATCAGGCAATCCATCGTAATTGTGCAATTCAGCTGATCAAGTTAGCAGGAGGGGAGACGAGGAATTTGGCATATGCCGATGACCTGGCTATCGCTACCTCTGTACCAAGTGGTGCTCTTATAGAGATTAAAAAAGAGGCTAAGAGATTCGGCCTATTTTCTGGGTATTTATTAAACAGGGAGAAAACCCATGTCATTGTTAATAAAGAGGAACTCCTTCGGGATGAGCGGGTTATTAAAGAGGCAACCTATCTCGGCGTAGTTATTAGTTTTGATGTCGGAAAGATTGTGGAGGCCAACCTCACCCCTTTAATTCCAGAAGGCCAAACTGGATTTCGGAAGATAGAACAATTTGAGGCTGTCCCTAATTGGGAGGAGCAATCTAATCAAAATGATCGTTCTTCCCAAAATTCTCCATTTCCTTCGGGCTATCCCGCTCGAGATTGGTAATAATTGGTTCCAAATCCTTGTTGGGATGTTGACTAGATTTCTTTGGGCACATGCGAATCCCCAGCATGCGCTCAGATTTATGACATTATGTAAAGATCATGGAGGATTAGCATTTCCCAACCTCAAATTGTACTATTGGGCTGTTAGACAGCAGCAACTGGCAGCCCTCCTAGGGAAAGTGGGTGTTCCTCTTGGACAAGATGAAACAACCCCTTCCATATATGAGCTCCTGATAGGGGATAAAATGAGAGACTGTCTTTTCTGGCAAACCGATTTTTGTTATTATAAAAAAGGCTGTTTTAAAGTTCTCATCGCGGCCTTTTGTACATGGGGGAAAATTAGTAAAAAATTATTATCCCCCAAATACTGGATAATTCGCTGTTGCTGGTTATTTTTCATGATGCTTATATGAGTAAATGGGTCTCACACGGAATTTTCACACTCTGAGTTTTTTTTCCCCCTGAATTCTTTTAAGTCTTTTGAGATGTTGTGTCAAGAATTTAAGCTTCAGCATAGGGACTTTTTTAAATATCTGCAAATCGGATTTTTAAGGAAGAAAGGTGGTGGGTTGATGGGTTTCAATAAGGTAGAAATTGTTGAATTGATTTTGGCCGATGAAACTCAGATAGGGGTTCTTTATAGTTTTTTAAATAACACAATGCAGGATGATTATGCCAAACATTCTCAGAACTGGGTGGATAAGATCAATGCCCAACCGAGTGACCTGCCGAGGTCATTGGCGGGTGCCCAGATGTTTCTAAT
Source organism: Triturus cristatus (assembly GCF_964204655.1). Taxonomy (NCBI): domain Eukaryota; kingdom Metazoa; phylum Chordata; class Amphibia; order Caudata; family Salamandridae; genus Triturus; species Triturus cristatus. The sequence continues at coordinate 932,758,755 of NC_140585.1, forward strand.
TTTTGCTGGTCTACAGGCCCAAAATTTTAAGAACTGCTTCAATCTTTATATCACACCCGGGAAGATAGTCAGATGGGGGACACTTCCGGGATGGGCTGCTCTAGATGCACGGAGTATGGTGCTGATCTTGTGCATTTGTTGGCAACTTGTCCGGCATTAGATGGTCTTAAATCAGGGATTAATGATTTCCTGTTAATAACTTGGGGACAGACATTACTCTGTCTCCTAGGTGGATCTTATTAGGGGTCCATGATGAACTAGCTTTTTCCAATGTTGAACCTTTCATGTTTATAGCTATGGCTGTCTATTGGATCTGTCTGACTACTGCCTGGCTCGACACTTGTGTTCCATTAATGGTTTGCATGTCTAATTTCAACTTATTACCTTGAAAAGGCTATTTATTCCTGAAAGAACAAGGTCCGGGAAAAAATGTCTAGAGCCTGGCTTCCCTTTAGCAACTGGGAATCACAAATCCCAACTAGGCCTGGTGAGCATATTCAGACGTGTTGATGTAGGTGGTGTCTGCTGTGAAAGATACCTGTCATCTTTCTTTTTGTCCTTTTCCTTTTTTTTTCTTTTTTTTTTATTCAAATATTGTATGAATTTTCTATTTCAAGGGAAAATGTCTGTTTGGAGGGGTGGGTTAATTTGTATATTATCCGGGTACAAAATCAAATAAAGATTTTTTTATTTATTTTTTTAAATTAAAAAAAGAAAATAGCGCTAAATGCAACAGAATATAAACAGTAGTGTGAGTAGCTGCTCGCTAAATGTGCTCTTGTGGTAGGATATGTTTCTCCCAAATTAGCCTTTATTACGCAGGCCAACATAATTACGTTATTATCGGTAATTCTGTGTCGAAGAGTAATGCACAATTACTGGAATTACTCCGAATATTTCAGCATAAATGAAATGTCACAGAGACCTACCAAAAACGTGCCTGACAACACAGGTCTGAGTTGCTTGTTATTTACACAGTCTATATGAAACCATCAATTCAGTCAACCACCCAATATCAATCTAACATCTACAGGAATAAATGGATGAGTGAATACTTGCCTGCTTACCTGGACTTGGGAGGTGAATTGGTCCGGTTCTCACAATTTTATCTGTCAGCTATAGCATCCCAGTACTAGAGATTTCACCTCACTGATTCACGTTAAGCATTTTTCATTGCCTAGTCTCTTTCCTTCTATGTAACAACTGGCTTACCCATATGACTTCTTACTCCTGCGATAGCATTTCCAAGCAGAGTACTTTACATGTGCTGTTTTTTATGTTGTTTTTATTCACTTCCGCTTTCACACTTTATTAAACCTCTCCTGAGGAAGGAGGGCATTAGAAATTGCATACCTGCACTGCACTTTTTGCAAAGGATAGAGACTGAGTTTGTGTCTCTCTCTGTCTAAACCTTACAAATTGAATGAGTGAATATAAAACGCACATCTATCAAAGGCTTTCTGGCACTGAAAACAGGCCAGAGTGCGGGAAGACTGTTTCTGAGATAAGCAGTGAAAAGAACGATTTTCATGTTTTTATTCTAAATGCTAGCTGATTGGATAGAAGATGAAAAAAACGAGGAAGACGATTCCAGGGAGTGGCACCATGGTAGAACAAGCATTTGCAATGCAATAGGTCTCGCATTTGCGAGAGTTTGAGCTATTGGAATTGTAAATGACAATGCTTTTTATTTATGCGTTTGAAAACCTGCAAGCTGTGCGTAAACATGCACTTTGTACTTATAGTCCTTGCTTACGAGAAGCAAGGCTGGCAGTCTCTTTTTTTGCCAGCCTTGCTTCTCGTAAGCAAGGGCTATACAGGTCTGTAAGAGAATCTGCCAACAGAGAATGATGCCAGGAGCCATGGGGTCCAAGTGGTAGCTTCCAGGAGATCTGTAAGAGACCCTCCCACCCCAGATAGGGCATGATGCCAAGACCCATGGGGTACAAGTGGTAGCTTTCAGAGGCTAGGTTGGCTTTGATGCTGCAGGCATGACAATGTTTGTTGGCGCACCCCAAAGACCTCTGTTGCTACGGATTCCCTCCCTACCACCCTTTAACAGCACCCCTCAAGTTTCCAAAACCACTCTCTCTCACATGCATTTCTTTTGTTTTATAGCACCACTCATGCCAGTGTAGGGTGTCAGAGCACTTTAGATCACAAATACACACACTACACAGAGACAATGAATCATACATGTGAAAATCAGTGTATAGGAAAGCTTACATAAGACAGACAACTACAAGGTGTAGGAGTCACATGTCATCCAGACTGGTGGGCATTATATTTTAACAGTGCTTGGTCTGAAGAAGCACAAACTCAGGATTTAAAACAAGAACACCATAGTTGGGGGTTCTCTTTATTAATAATAATAATAATAATAATAATAATAATAATAATAATATTAATAATACATTTTTACCCAAATTAACCCTTTTTGTGATAATAGGATAATGAAAGGCTGGGTAAGAAAACAATGTTCTAACCTATATCTTGCAGTGTGCATGGTGCCCTTTGATGACAGTTCATAGGTCACTGTGTTATATTAGGATTTTCACTTATAACCTCAAGTAACAAAAGGATCTCTGTGAAAAACACAGTAACGCACTGAACTATTTACATTATATGCAGTTCTGTGATCTGAATGGTACACGTTCTTTGCAGCAGGCATATTAACCTTCTGCGCGACCTTATGAGCAATCAAAACTTCCATTAGACAACACTCCGATCTCTCTCCACCATGAATATTAATCACAGCAATATATTAACATTTTTACTGTTGCCTGGAAATTGCTGGAGGCAAAGAATATGCAGAAGATTCTTTTACATCCACAATATTTTGTGGAAACATGGCTTCCCCCACCCCCACCCGAAGTCAGCGCCCGGCGCAGTGGCACCGTTCGAACCACCCTAGTGCCGACCCTGGATTTAGAGGTCTACCTGGATACACACAGCATAAGTGAAGCACACAATCTGAGGCCAATTGGGGGGGAGGGGCACCGTCAGAAGCAGTAAACCGCGGACACAAACGCGCAACCCCCCTACACTCCCTGTACAACGGATAGCGCTGCTAGCATCACCAAACACCCTCTCCAGGGGCTAGCTTATTGCCAGGGGCCCTCTGGAGCAGCCCTCGCCCCACTCGGGTCCTTGACCCCACACCCAACCCTGGCCGTCGCTCAAGACAGACTGGGGATTTGCCTGGCACCCTACTTCTAGCGCCCCCTCGAACACCTTACAAACATTCTTTAACAAACACGGTCTGTGGTTGGTCTGTAGAAAGACCAGGCCGTCGTAGGCTCTCAGCTCAATCAGCCAGTGGCCCCCTGAGCCGATGAGACTGAGAGGCCCGCTTGTGCCAGTGATGGCAAGCGACACCACCACCCCACTGCACGACACAGTGCCCAGCAATGGTGCCATCCGGGCACACACACTGCCGACAGCCCGGGTCCACCAGCCTCATCTTCTACCAGGAACCGGAGGCCACTTGTACAGCACCAAGTGCGAGGGGAGCCAGCTAGTACTGCTGGTGCTATTAACCAGCAAACTGGTACTTTTGTTACTGACCGACCTTGGAAGTATAAAAAGCTGAACTGGCCCCGCCGAGATCCTCCCTTCTAGATCAGTAAGAGAGACATGCACAGTTACTTAAGTATGTACATGCACCACTCACATTCGCAAGTATGCACACACACCAATACACTGAGTACCACCTGTGCACACACACATTCTGACGTGCACACACACACAGATCATTAACCGCCTGCAGTGCACATACACAGTACTGAGGCAGCATTCTCTGCACGCCCACACGTCAGAGGTCATGGTGAGTATACTCAGTGTCCTCGTTTGTGTGCACACGTTCTAAGGAAAAGCATAAAAAAGGTCAGAGAGCATCGTTGCGCAAGCGCATTCCGCAATGCATGCACATTCACAAGTGCGCGTGGATGGGGGGCTGCCTGACGGTGGGTGGATGGATGAATGCATGAACGTGCGAGGGTGGGTGTGTGGATGGATGAATGGATAGATGGATGGATAGACGGATGGACAGGTGATGGATGTATTCATAGATGAATGTGTGTGGCTGAGGGTGGGTGGGTGGTTGGAAGGGTGGATGAATGAATGGATGTGTGTGTGTGTGGATGGATTGTCGGGCGGACTGGTTCGGTTCAGGTTAACCCGCATCACTCTGCACGCACTCAGTGCCATTTAGGATATATGGTTCAAACGGGTATGAATGTTATTTCCCCAGCTACTCCCTCGCTGTGATTTTTCTACAGACGCCTATTCCTTCCGTTGTGTGTTCACTGTAAGTCTTGGAATTTCCGGTACGCGCGGGTCCTACATTTGTAGGGCGCTGGCCCCAGACATTCCTAAGGGGTGCTATCTCCTCACGGTCTTTCCTGGGGACATTGCAGCTCACGGGTTCCAATCTTGTGCTAATATGAGCACTTTCAAAGTATGCACACACGCCAATACACTGAGTACCACTTGTGCACACACACATTCTGGCGTGCACACACACAGATCATTAGCCGCCCGCAGTGCAAGTACACAGTACTGAGGCAGCATTCTCTGCACGCCCACTCTTCAGAGGTCATGGGGAGTATACTCAGTGTCCTCGTTTGTGTGCACACGTTCTAAGGAGAAGCATAAAAAGGGTCAGAGAGCATCGTTGCGCAAGCGCATTCCGCAATGCACGCACATTCACAAGTGCACGTGCGTATGCCTGGATGGCTAAATGTGTGGATGTGTCTGAGGGTGGGTGGTTGGATGGGTGGATGTCTGATGGTGGATGGATGAATGCATGAACGTGTGAGGGTGGGTGTGTGGATGGATGGATGAATCAATGGATGTGTGTGTGTGTGGTTGGATTGTCGGGCAGACTGGTTCAGTTCAGGTTCACCCGCATCACTCTGCACACACTCAGTGCCATTTAGGATATATTGCTCAAACGGGTATGAATGTTATTTCCCCAGCTACTCCTTCGCTGTGATTTTTCTACAGACGCCTATTCCTTCCGTCACGTGTTCACTGTAAGTCTTCTCCGAACCAACCCTGATTCTGGTGAGTCTTGTAATTTCCTGCACGCACGGGGTCCTACATTTGTAGGGCGCTGGCCCCAGACATTCCTAAGGGGTGCTATCTCCTCACGGCTCTTTGTCGGGGCCATTGCAGCTCACGGGTTCCAATCTTGTGCTAATATGACCACTTTCACACGACTCCTGAAAAGAATGATCCGATTTCAGCGCTTCACTTCCGCGTGGTTTCTCACGTGAGCAGGTGGCAGCACCCAGTACCGGCAGCCAAACGGGCTTTCTGCCTGAGGGAGAAAAACCGTAAGGAGAGAAGTTTTGTTGGGAGGAGGGGAGGTGAAACCAGAGGAAGTACAGAGGAGGAAGGGGGACTCGAGCGTGAGGCCAGGACACAAAGCTGTTTCCCGTCCAGGCATGTGCACATCTCCGGTCCGAGATGATCTGGAGCCGATGGAGCAATACACATGCACATCGCCTGTCCGGGCGCGCACATGTCGTGTCCCCCTTCGCCCACCAAACCGACGACAATAGGCTTGCAAAGGCGTGTAGCGTATGCGCTGCGTCGCTAGGCGAGACCTAAAAACAATCTGTCTCCTGCTGTGGGAATGTGATATTTGGGGACTTTCCGCCAGACCTGGGCAGTGGATCAGAGACGATATACAAAACAACATAAAGCAAGAACAAAGATAGCCGGGACCAATTCACGCTAGAGTCTGGTGAACAATATATCCTTGGACAGGAAGCCGTTTGGGAAAATTGAGTAAAATTCGGGTAAGAGCATTCTAAACAATCTGCAGCCGAGCAAGATAATACTTTCTTAAAGTGTTCTTGTCATAGAAAAGGCAGGATGAGAAGGCAGTCTAGAACACAAGACATTTGCTTGTGACAGAAGAAAAAAACAAGTCTTCTTATAATATTTATAGTGAGCAAAGCAGGTTGCACTGAATTTGTTCATATACGGCATAAAAGAAAAAGACTGGTCTGTGGTCTCCCTCGGATTTATCATTGCCCTAAATGTCCTAAGGCAAAGGGCAGCCCTAAAGATGACCATGTGGATAGCAGCTTCCCTAAAAGAAGGATCTTACTCTTGTCAAGTTAAGTTTCAAAGCATTTGTAGCAATCGAAATTGATATTGCTGTAAGGGAAGCACACAGAACAGAAGGGGAATAGGAGCTATGGCCATCCACTTATATAAATAAGTACCCGAGTGTCACCCAGACAGGTGAAAAAAAGAAAAAAAACAAAGGAAATTAGAACAGCTGCCATGGGAATAACATGAGGATTAAATATTTTAGGCTCAGGAAAGATCTTAGGGGGACAACACAATCAAGTGGAGAAAAAGAAGTGTGCAAGTAGGTAGATACACAGTTGTGTCAGTAAAAAAGATCTACGACAAACTAATTCCAAGGCCGTGATACCCATAGAATGTAGCCTAGTAAGTACAGTGGCCTACAGCATCAAAGGCTCCAGGGAAAACAAGTAGGATCATGGCACAGGGCCAGAATCTTTCAGAGATGAGCAGGAGGCAAGGGATCCATAAGCAGGCAGATGGAATGAGTTAGATGGAGTGAGTTACATATGCATTTCACCCATCCTGTTAGTGGAGAATAGAGACGGGTCAACGCAAGCTGAACAGAAAGTGGGGTGAAGAATGAAAGAGGACTGTCAAGTTCGTTAGCAATTGGTGTTCGACAGGAAGCAAATATGGGTTTGAAAAAAAATGGCTCTTTGAAGATGGCCAGAAGTGCTTTTTAGGGTGTACTGAAATCTCTGCACCATTCAAGCTCAACCTGCTAGCACAGATTACGTGATTTAGTGCTCGGGAGAGAACCAAGTCACGAGGGTCATCTTCCACTCATAAAGCTAGCATCAAGAGTAAGTACTAGATTGACAGCTGTCAGAGGCCAGACTTAAACCGAATCTGCACAGGCTACAAGATCGATTGATAGGATCGGAATGGATTGTGCAAGAGCGGAACTAAATTTAGTGGAATAAAGTTTCGCTCGGTCTTTGATAGGAAGGTTAGGCCTGTAGACCCTAGATGTTAGAGGGGGGCTGCATGCTGACAGATAAAAGGATTGCTGAATGGTGAGCCTAAGGGGCATATTCGCAAGGATCTATCGCCGAGTTATCGGCACTTTAGCGCAGACAAAGTCGCGATAAATATATAGCCCCATTCACAAGCTGGTGCTAACAGCCGATATCACTAGTTTTCCCGCGATGGCATCCTCAAAAAACATCACCACGGATGACCCCAGCAACTATCGCCAATGAGATGCAGAGTAGGCGTTCCCGAGCAAAAAGTCATGACAACACCACTCCGCAACATTCTTAACAACCAGCCAGATCGGCGATAAGATCTCAAAACAGGCGATAAGGCGCTTTAGCAGCAGAAAAATAACACCTGCTCTGACCTGGTGTAAAGTCGGACAACAACCGGCAGCAGCCAAGGGAGCACAGCCCATAGCCAAACATGAAGAACAACAGAAGCCCCCGAGCAACTGAACATGCAGCCCGGAGCCCCAATAGGGCAACAACACCCACCGCCACCAACCCCAGGACCCCACCACCCGCCCCCCTCCCTTTGGACAAAGAGAATGCACATCAACAACAAAAAACCATGAACCAAACAAATCACCTGAAGTCGCACAATCACAACACCTAATATACAGGTGCGGCCAGAAAAATGGAAATCATACATTCAAATCATATAATCCAAAGAATTTTTTTATTACAGATTAAACAACAAACAACAATCTTGAAGAGGCACGGCGGGTCTTCTCTGGGCATTCTGTAAGTCATAGCCTGCAAGACAGAAATACAAATAAGAAGGTGTGTCATGTGCCCATCAAAGTACAGAGAAAGAGAGTGAAAGAGAGAGAGAAAGAAAGAGGGGGAGAAAGAGAAAGAGAGGGAGAGAGAAAGAGAGGGAGAGAGAAAGAGAAAGAAAGAGAGGGAGAGAGAAAGAGTGGGAGAGAGAGAAAGAGAGGGAGAGAGAGAAAGAGAGGGAGAGGGAAAGAGAGGGAGAGAGAAAAAGAGGGAGAGAGGGAAAGAGAGGGAGAGAGAAAAAGAGGGAGAGAGAGAAAGAGAGGGAGAGAGAAAGAGAGGGAGAGAGAGAGGGAGAGAGAAAGAGAGGGAGAGAGAGAGAAAGAGAAAGAGAGGGAGAGAGAAAGAGAAAGAGAGGCAGAGAGAAAGAGAGGGAGAGAGAGAGAGGGAGAGAGAGTGCCGACACTGCAGATCCAGGCCTCACTGCTCACCTGCAGCCACCGATGTGTCTCCAACCGCGTGCCGGTACACACTGCAGTCCCCCAGGTCCCTCATCTGAAACAGTTGCCAGAGACATGAATGGCAGAGTCCATACAGTAACACACACCATCCGCGCTTGCCCGCCACTGCGCACACAGGCTTCTGCACCCCGGCCCCTCCAGCCGCCCAGCCTAGATTGCCCGCCCCTGCTCAACCAGGCCTCCCCGCTCACCTTCTGTCACCAGCGTGTCTCCAAGAGGGCCCACCACGTGCCGCTGGGAGCCCCAAACCCGGAGCCCGTGACCATGGCACCCTCCACATCATGCAGCCCCGCACCGCGGGCCACCAGGTCACACACTTGATTCTGGGTCTTGCTTTTGCTATGGCAGAGAACATATCAGTGCACCCGGCCTCATCGCAGGCTGCCCACCCGCTCAGCACTTGAGGTGCCACTAACTCTGTGAACTGCAAGGCGACGCCACGTGTCGGTAGGCCTGCACTGCCCGCTGGCTCAGGTGTATACTGCAGTCCAGCAGGGCTCACACTAATGCCACCATTCCGGACCGCCTGGACGGCGCATCATCGCAGGCTGCACACCCGCTCAGCACTTTAGGTGCCCCTACCTCAGTGCACCCAAAGACACCGTCCTGCGGCAGTGTGCCTGTGCCTGCCGCAGTGTATCCGGTGCCACCAAGTCTTTGAACCGCAAGCCATGGACCCTTTATGATTGAGTCCCGTGGTGCAGACGCCGTCATGTCACCCCCGGCACCGGGCAATGTGCTGTGCCCGGGCCCTAAGCCCTCAGGCAGAAATGATACCCACACGGAGAAACCCAGTTACAGAGTGGAAATGGCGTCCAGCATGTGCGCCAGGCCCTTTTTATTGGCAGGGTCACATGTCCTGTGACGTCGGTGCTGAATGGGTGTGGTGTGGGTGTGAACCAGCCGTGAGGGAGTGGCTGTGGCATGCTGACAACTAGACCTATGAGCAGCAGATCCCTACCTGGGACATGTAGCGTTGTCGTTCCCCCCTGTGAGCGTAAGCCAAGTGGGCTGGCCTGGCGTATGCCAGTCCAGTGTAAGGGTGTGAACAATGACCATGGGACTCTGGGCGTGCTTCCGTTCTGGGCTGGACAAGGAAGTGACTAATGCGTGTGTCTCTGTTCTAGTGTCAGCGCCACCCAGAATGCAATCGGCAATGTGTCACCCTGTGACCCAAGTCCCACAACATGAGCAACATAGACGTAAGAAGGAATCACTGACCCTACATTCATCCATACCTCCACACATGCAAGATCATAGACATGACACATCGGTGTGACAATGAATGTTTAATGCACATTCAATGGAGTGTCGTAGCTGAGGCAGTACAGGGCCATGCAAACCCCACTTTACATTGATAGACCATGGAGGGCCAGCCAGAGTCCTGCAGGGAAGGACAAGTACATCAGAAGAGGAGGAGTTCAGTCCGCAGTCTGATATCTGTGTCATTGGTGACCAAACAGAATATGGCAGTCTATGTCGAGGTCCAAGGTGAGTGTCGCAGAGTGCATCGGGGGACAGTGGAAGGTGATGATGCAGAGGGCAGAACCAAGCAGGAACAGGCCATATGGCGGAGATGAATGCTACAGCTTCCTTCTGACCACAAGGGCAGTTCATCTGTATCTTCATCTTCTGCTGTTTCAGGTGCCTCACCTGTGGGTGGTGGTGTTCTGTCTCCAGCACGGTGTAGCAGTGACACCTCAGGGGCCGGAGGTGGAATGTGTGCCGCACTGTATGGCACTGACACATCAGGGGCCGGAGATGTGGATGGAGTGGTAGCAGCAGCATGCATCAGCGCCAGGCCTTGTGGCAGCAATGCCATGAGGATGGTCTTTAGGGCATTGAGGGACCCAGCTACCTCTCACTGGTGTGCAGCCGTGGCAGCTGCCCTTTCCGCCCGCGTCCGCTCCCTGTCCTCCATGAGCTTCCGCATGAGTCCCAACTCCCGGGCGAGCTCGCTGGAGCCACTCTGACTGGACAGTCATTCTTGTCTCTGAGTCAGGACTCTGGCGATGTCAGCCATGGTTCGTTGGAAGGCATGGAGCAGACTGTCAGTGTCCGTTAGGGACTGTGAGTGGGCCCTGATGGGACTTAGACACCCACGTATGGCGTCGAGTTTGGTTGCCATGTGGTCGAACCCCACCTGCACCTGCTCAGCCAGCTTCTCCTGGCACCCCAACACACGGAGTTGGAAGGCCATGTGTGTGTCGTGGTGGTCCTGGGAGGCAGCCATGGTGGTGGGTGCTGCCTGCTGTGTGTTTTGTGCAGGGGGTGGGTTCTCCTCGTAGCAGCTGGGCTGCCCTGCTCCTGGAAGTAGGCTGCGGAGGCTCTCCACGAGCTGTTGGAGGGCGTCGGAGTCAAAGGTGTGGTGGTCCTCTTTGTCATCAGAGAAGAGAGGTGGGACTGCTCTGCAGGAGGTGTTTCTCCCTCTGCAATGTGAAGGGGAGATGCAGTTTAACATTGTGTTCACATGTATGTTGACGCCTTGTACATGTTTACATTCAGACTGCATGACAGTGTACATTGTGACTGTTTGTGGAGAGCGGCCTATTTGGTGCGGGACAGTTGACATTTCGACAACATCACGGATGTGTGTTTGTACTTATACATTGTCAACTCACATTTCCTTGTGATGCCACATGTGATTGGCCAGTTCCTGCCCACAAGCGGCACCAGTTGTGTCCTCTGTTCTGTTGTGGACGTGTTGAGGATTGAGCCACATCGTTGTCAATGTTGATGTGCTCTGCATGTGATGTGTGTGTGCCGCATTTTGGGGGAGTCACCCCTGCAGCTCTGATTTGGCTGCCCCTTATCCCTTACATGAGGTGTGCCTCTGACTTCTGTGCTTATACAGTGCTGTGATAATGCATACTTGGGTGCATTGGTCTCCTGGTGGGAGTTGGGGGTCTGTGGCATGGTTTGTCCGAAGATGTGCTATGCTTACATGTGCATGTGTGCCATTGTGCCCACCGTCCCCCAGTCCCTGGTCATTACTCACCCTGTTGCTGTTGTGTCCGGTCATGTTGAGCAGTGTCCGGTCCCCCAACCCCTGCCACCGTTTCCCTACTGATGACTGTGGACACCATTTCCTCCATCTCGTCCAGCTCCTCCTGTGGCGCTGGGCTCCCACCTCCAGTCTGCATTGCTGCTTTCTGTTTGCTTGCGAGTTTCTGCTTGGTTTTGCGCTTGACATCATTCCAGCACCTCTTGACCTCTTCCATTGTCCTCTTCAGCACTCCGACTGCATTCACCTTGTCCACGATGGTCTGCCATATTCCATTTTTGGTTCCCAGTGACACAGTGGAGGTGATGAACAGTAGTTCCGTTATCAGGATCCTGTTTTACTGCGGACTGAACCGCTTCTTCCTACTCTTCTTCTCCTTGCCCTTCCCTGACCCGAGTTCCCAGGCTGGTCCTCCGGGGGGCTTTTGGGGTTCTGGTTGTCCTCTGCACTTGCTCCAGCTGACTCCATTGTGCTTCGCTGTTGTTTGGCTTTTGTATGTGTTTTTTCCCCAACTTTTGTAGTGCATTTTCCCGCATGTCGCGTGGGGATTGCAGGCCTGTGGCTGGTTTTCGCGGATTTTTGTATCGCGATTTGCGCCATCGCCGCTTTTTTCGAGTTGGTGTTTCACATTTTTGCGGCGTCGCGTTGGTTTTAACGCGTTCAATTGACGCATTGTGGTGGGTCTATCGCATGGTGCTGCTGTGTTGAGAATGCCACATTAACACTGTGTTATTTACCCGTGATAGACTGCGATGTGAAGAGTTGCGTTAAGCTGCTTTTGCGGTAGTTATCACACGTTCTTGAGAATATCCCCCTAAATTTAAATTTAAACTTTGCTTCTTCAGCAAAAATAACATTACAATTTTGCTTCTTCATTTATTAATCTGTTAACATTATTTTATTTCCTAAGCAGTCTTGGACCCCGGTGTAGGCTTCGCAACCCCCCTCCAGGGGGCCTGGAACACAGGTTAAAAACTAGGGGTGGCTGGAACTCGGTGTGTTTTGCTACACGGAATTATATGGAGTTACATAAAAACTCTGCAAGATTAAACAGAGTTCTACGAGTGGGCAAAAAATATTCCTATTGGGCTGCCTGGGCTGCAAATTAAGCATTTGGCGTGAACCGCGCTGAAAAATCTGCGCAAATGGCACCATGATGTGTGAAAGAGTGCGCCACCATTCGAGTTGATTTTGCTACAGCTCGATAAGAAAATGTACTTGAGTGTCAGCAAATCTATATGAGAAGCACATCTGCGTTAGAAAATTGCACTAGGGGATGCCAAATCTCGCTTGTGTTTACCACCTCGCATTTCTGGAGCCTTGCAGGAAAAAATTCATCCACATGGCAATTAGCGGAATTTGGCTGGAACTCCGCGTTACGAAAGTAACACAGAGTTCACCAATTTCCCCCCCGCTAAACATTCAGCCCACCCCTTTTAAGCACCACTGAACTAGAGGAAACAAGTCATACTTTACTTAATACATAAGAGAGTAAAAGACAACACCTCCACCTACTAGTCCATGCGAATGAATTTTTATCAGCCAAAAAGGAATTCAAATGATCAATTGAAAGCTAATCTTTCCAATAAAAAGTTAAGGCAAGCTTGAGCATAGATTATGGCTGCCCAATGACTTCAAACTATTATATGTGCAGCCCAAAAAAACTATGAGCTATACCAACCATACTACACCACAGAAGAACACTAATGGTCAGATTCCACACAAAATGACCAACATCAGACATGTCACCGAAATTTGAGGGCACAGCAAAACTATCATCACCAAACACCACAAACCGCTCAATATTATTTGTGGTAGTCCTAGAAAACTAGCAAACTGTAAATGTACCTTGTTGGACTTGTACCTATTTGGCTAAAGTTCCCTAAACCTTTTGCTCTCCCCCTAGACCTTTTTTCTGACATTGTGTTGCCAACTTAGATGCTTTGGGCACTTTGCCACTGCTGATCAGTGTCAAAGTGCAAGTGCTCCCAGTGTAAAGTGTAATGGTAATTGGTTGTCCATGATTGGTATGTTTGCCTTACTAGTAAAGTCCCTAGTAAAGTGCACTATGTGTGCCAGGGCTAGTAATGCAAATGCAACTAGTGGGCTTGCAGCACTAATTGTGCCACCCACACAAGTAGCCTTAAAGAGAGAACTCAGGCCTGCCACTGCAGTGCCTGCGTGCAGTTTGCTAAACTGCCATGTTGTCCTGACAAGTGCACCCACTTGCCAGGCCTTACCGTTACCTTTCTATGCACATCAGACACCCCTATGGTAGGTCCAAGGTACCCCACTGGGCAGGGTGCAGTGTATGTGAAAGGTAGGACATGTACTGAGGTATGTACCATGTCCTAAAAAAGTGAAATACTCTCCATTTCATTTTTCAATGTTGAAAGGCCATCTTGTCCATAGGACAGAATGGGGGAGGCTGTGTAATATGTTTCCAGCCTATCTTCCCAAAGGCTTAAGATGGAGAGGTGAAGTGTAGTGTGTCTGAACTCACAATTTAATAACACATCGTTTTGTGAAGGTGGTTTTTGCATTGTGTATTTAGAAACCACTCTTTTAGAAGTGGCTGGGTTTTTGTGCTCTAACATTTCTATGTGTCTCTGCCTGGTTGTGGATTGACTGTCTGGATCTGAAAGTGATAGGATCTGGGGAATGTCTTGACCCAGGGGAGGAGGTGAGACAGCAACAGGCTGACCTACATCTGGAGCATAGGGGGCAGGAGTAGTTCTAGAGGTGAAGAGGCCTGGGTTGCTGCTATCAAACAATGGCTCCATATCCTGCTGAGTGATAAAGGATCCAGACCCCAACTATCAAAGGAAGAAGGTGTCACTGGCAGGGAGACACCCAGAGCTGGTTTGGACAGGGGTCAGTGCCCCCCTGAACACGAAGACTTCAAAGACATTTAGGAATATAACTATGAGAGCTGAAACCCCTGGACTTTGGAATGGAACTGTTCAAGACTGTAAAGTATTGAAACTACTTTGTGGTCAAGAGGAACCTCTGCCAAGGAAGAAACAGCTGAATAGACTGAAGGAAAGGACTGACCCTTGCTGTGTGTTCTGGGGATGGCCTGCAGTTTGCTGCTTTAACCAAGGAGAGGCTAAAGGGACTTTGCTGTGTGCTGTGTCCCCCTGCTTGAAAGGACTTTGCTGTGCTGTGTCCTGAAGTAACGTAACCCCTAGGGCCAGAGGAGAGCTGGCTCCCTGTTGTGGAAACTCAGGAACATTAAAGTTCCAGGAGAGTCTCAGCGACGCTGTGTGCGTGTGCTTTTTACAGCCTGAGACACTTGTAAGAAGTGCCCTGTGATCATGTGCACCTGGAGTCCAAGTGAGTCTCAACGACACTGTGTGAGTGTGCTTTGTGCAGCCTGAGACCTTCGTAAGAGTTGCCCTGTGATCGTGGGCACCAGGAGTCCTAGTGAGTCTCAGCGACGCTGTGTGCGTGTGCTTGGTGCAGCCTGAGACCTTCATGAGGATTGCCCTGTGATTGTGTGCACCCGGAAGTCAAGTGAGTTTCAGCAACGCTGTGTGTATGTGCTTCGTGCAGCCTGAGACCTTCGTGAGGATCGCCCTGTGACCGTGCACACCCAAGGCTTAAGTGAGTCTCAGCGAAGCGGTGTGCGTGTGCTTCGTGAAGCCCGAGACCTTCGTAAGGATTGCCCTGTGATTGTGCACACCCGGAGTTCAAGTGAGTCTCAGCGACTCTGTGTGCATGTGCTTGGAGCAGCCTGAGACCTTCGCGAGGATTGCCCTGTGATCGTGCGCACCCGGAACTCAAGTGAATCTCAGCGATGCTGTGTGTGTGTGCTTCATGCAGCATGAGACCTTCATGAGGATTGCCCTGTGACCGTGCACACCCGAGGCTCAAGTGAGTCTCAGCGATGCTGTGTGCGTGTGCCCTGTTGCAGCCTGAGATCTTCGTTATTGCCACTACCCGGAGTCCAGAAAGTCGCAAAGGAGGCCCAAGTCGTAAGAGGAGGAGAGGAGATCAAGTTTGCACCCCCCAGGTAACGTGTGTTGCTGCCTGGGGCTGGGTGAGGGCTCGGAGAGAGACGCTCTCGGCCTCTTCCATTTTTGCAGGCGCGAGCCTCTGCTTCAGCTCGTATCCTGGCCCGTACTTGCCAAGGAGCGCCAGTAACGGGGCCAGAGTGCGGCGCTGCACGTTAGTTTACTCCATACCCGTGTTGGGGCATATGTTGGCGGAAGCTGACCGCGAGTCAGTACGAGTGGCAGAGAGACCGTCTAAAGCACCGTGATCGGTGATGGAGTGTATTCGCATTGCATTATTTCTGCATTACGAACTACCTGATTGTTTCATTACGCATTGCATTATTTCTGCATTATGGACTGCCTGATTGTTGCATTACGCATTGCATTATTTCTGCATTACAGACTGCCAGATTATTGCATTATGCATTGCATTATTTCTGCATTACAGACTGCCTGATTGTTGCATTACGCATTGCATTATTTCTGCATTACGAACTACCTGATTATTGCATTACGCATTGCATTATTTCTGCATTACGAACTGCCTGATTGTTGCATTACGCATTGCATTATTTTTGCATAACGAACTGCCTGATTGTTGCATTACGCATTGCATTATTTTTGCATTACGAACTGCTTGATTGTTGCATAACAAACTGCATTATTTTTACATTGCTAAGTTCCTGATTCTTGCATTACGAACTGCATAGCATTGCATTAGGACTGCATTGGATCATCTAGAATTGCTCAGTAATATCGCCAGAACCTACAAGGGATGGCTGGCCTAATAACCGGCCAGGAGGAATATTACAAATACGCATATGTTGGATTTTTATCGTGTGGTCTCATCGCATATCTTTTTATATAAACATATACTTGGTTTTCTATGACAGTCGTGTGGTGTCCTTTTTTGGTGTCATCATTGGGTCACTGAGAGTGTGGTTGCAAATACTTTACACATTTGCCTTGAAGATAAGCCTGGCTGCTCATGCCAAGCAACCGAGGGGGTGAACAAAGGCTATCTGAGAAGGTGGCCTTCCTTCCCTAACGTGGCAGCGAGGGTCCCTACTTGGCCTAAGGTACCTACCTCAGCCAACTAGGGAATCCCGGTTCTAACATTGGAGGCAGCGGTTGGGACCTACCGTTGATGGTCAGCAGGTTTGGAATTTGAATGTGTATTTTCAAATTCACTCACAGTGGTTGGTGTACATCACTAGTAGCGCAGACCACGACATAACCACATATTGTGTTTTGATTTTTAGTTCTATTTTTGAGCGACCTTTAAGCCACACATCATGTCTCAAAGGAGTCAGGAAGCCAGTGAGGCTGCAGAATTAGAGTTCAACATTGAGGCATTGCTTACCTACAAAGTTGATCAATTGAAGCAATTCTGCAGAGTTTTGGGATGTCCCATGAAAAGTAGCGCCAAGAAGGAGGAGCTGCAAATGATCTTGAGGGCCTGGTTGGAAGCCAAAGGGGCTCAGGAGGCAGGTGATGTTGAGGTGGATGAGGATGGCCCAGGGAATGGATTTGGTCCACAGGATTTGCCAGTGGAGGGACCAGCCTCAGGGGCTGGTAGTAGTCATTCAGGGAGGAGTTTTCCCCAGAGGAGTTGGAAGAAAACCAAAGGGTCAGAGAGCATGAGTTGGAGGTTTTAAAACTTAAAACTCAAGCAGAAGAGAAGAAGCTGCTCATTGAAAGTGAAAAGAGAGCAGAGGAGAGCAGGAACACTCTCACCTTGGAAGAGAAAAAGATTCTCTTAGCTCATGAGTTAAGCATGAGGGAACTGGACATTAACGTTAAACAAGTGGAGTCCTGTTTGAATGGTGGCAGCGCACAGCCAATGCCAAGTGTGGATGAGTACAAGCGTGCACTGGATGACTGGGTGTTGGTTAGCATGGCAAATGATTTGAAGGGGTTGCTCAATTTGGCCACCAAGGAGCCTAGGCTTAGTAATTGTTTACCAGGATTGCGCCAACCCGTGTTAGGGTGTGAGTTCTTTGATTCCCTGGAGCTGGCACAAGAGCCCGACCCCTGGTCATGGGTCCAAGGGTCTGAGGAGGCCTTAGAGAGGGAAGAGAAGCGAAGTTGAGTAGTTAGGTCCCAGAGTAGTGGGGGGGCATGCGGGCTAGCGCCCTGACTCAAAGGAGTGGGAGGGAGTGTGAGCAGCGTCCCCGGTGGTTTTTGCTTTCCCCTCGACCTTTTTTTCTAACACGGTGTCGCCAACTTAGATGCTTTGGGCACTTTGCCACTGCTGAGTGTCAAAGTGCAAGTGCTCCCTGTGTAAAGTGTAATGGTAATTAGTTGTCCATGATTGGTATGTTTGCCTTACTAGTAAAGTCCCTATTAAAGTGCACTATGTGCGCCATGGCAAGTAACGCAAATGCTACTAGTGGGCCTGCAGCACTAATTGTGCCACCCACACAAGTAGCCTTAAAGAGAGAAGTCAGGCCTGCCACTGCCTGCGCACAGTTTGCTAAACTGCCATGTTGTCCCGACAAGTGCACCCACTTGCCAGGCCTTACCCATCCCTTTCTATGCACCTCAGACACCCCTATGGTAGGTTGAAGGTACCCCCCTAGGCAGGGTGCAGTTTATGTGAAAGGTAGGACATGTACTGAGGTGTGCACCATGTCCTAACAGTGAAATACTCTCCATTTCGTTTTTCAATGTTGAAAGGCCATCTTGCTGGGTAAGATCTCTAAATGTGGTACAGGAGCAGGAACTAAATGCAATAGATGTTAACATCCACCTTACATCTCACGTGGAGACTTCAGGTTTTCTTCATCCGTCCCAATCGGGTTTTCGTTCTCATTTCTCCACCGAAACTACTCTTCTGGGGGTCACCGAGAATCTACGCTCCCGCCTTGACCATGGCGAGACCACGGCGCTTATTCTTCTAGATCTAAGCGCCGCATTCGACATGGTCTCACATCCCATTCTTCTGAAAGCCCTAAGATCGGCGGGAGTGTCGGGCTCCGCTCTTGCCTGGTTGGCCTCCTTCTTAAATCAACGCACTTTCCAGGTGGTTTCCTCCGGCTCCTCCTCCTCCGTTTGTTCATCTGCGTATGGTGTCCCGCAGGGGTCCTCACTGAGCCCTATGCTCTTTAATATCTACGTGAGACCCCTAGCTACCATCGTGGAAGACTCTGGTCTTTCCCTTTACTCATACGCCGATGATACTCAGATCCTTTTCTCCCTCTCCTCGGCTGCTGAAAACTCTCCATCTGCTCTCAAATTAGGCCTCAGCCGAGTAGCAGAGTGGATGCAAGCTAACTTTCTGAAACTAAACGGAGATAAGACGGAGGTGCTCATTCTGGGCAAGCAAAAGCATCTCTGGAGCTCTGCTCATTGGCCATCAGAAATGGGCCCTCTACCCATCCCAGTCTCCCAGGCTCGCAATCTTGGTTTTATCCTGGATGACTCACTTTCCATGCGACAACAAGTGGTTAAAGTGGCGGCCACTTGTTTTTCCATCCTAGGGTGGCTTCGTAAAATTCTATGGATGCTTCCACTCCCGACCAGACGCTCAGTGGTCCAGGCTTTAGTCACCTCTCGCCTGGACTACGGTAACGTGCTGTACCTCGGAGCCACCCTAGAGCTTCAGAGGAAACTTCAGCTCGTTCAGAATTCTGCTGCCCGTCTCCTCTGTAAGGTCCCGTGGCGATCCTCCATCTCCCCTTATCTGAAAGACCTTCACTGGCTCCGTATAGATAGCCGTGTTAAATTCAAGGTCTTCTGCTTTTTGCACAAAATCAAACATGGCTCGGCTCCCGGCTACCTGAGGGCCCTGGTCCAACAATACTCCCCTTCCCGCCCCCTCAGGTCATCCACTCAAAGCAACTTCCGGATCCCACGTTTTAAACTGACGAGAATGGGCGGACGCTCCTTCTCCTGTGTTGCGCCTAAGTTGTGGAATTCTCTTCCGACCGTGCTTAAACATGAACCATCGTTGTTAAAATTCCGCAAAGACCTCAAAACCTGGCTCTTCTCCCACTAACAACTCTATGCGTAATCATTAATTCTATTGGCGCCGGGAGACCCCCTGCGGGTAGCTGTGCGCCTTACAAATTTAATTACAAATACAAATACAAATACTTTAGCTGCAGATGCTGTCCACATGTTCTACTTGTATCCAAAATTGGTGGATCTCCTATCCTCAATTCAATCCTTTTTTGCAGTAGTACTGGGATCACCAATATGTATTACTTGGGAGATGGTGTTGTTAGGAATTGAAATAGAAGCTGAAGCGCAAATAAGATCGAAGTCTATAATTTCTTTTCTGTTTATTTGTATGGCTATTCTGCACGCCTGCATTACGACAGACTGGATCTCCCCTGATCCCCCGTCATTTCTCGTTTGGAGGGCCAGACTTCTGGCGACCTTTAATTTGGAAGCAGCAATCTATAAGACAAAGGGATTTAGAAAGAAAGCAAAGGGGTTAAAAATGTGGTCCCCAATTGCAGAATGGATTGAAGAGTCTGTAAGATAGGGTATATTCTGTTACATAATCCTCTTTGATTAATACTTAGTACTGGGTCTGCTCGATTGTTAAGTTTATTTGGGCCGCCTGGTTTCCTTTCTTTTTTTTTTTCTGTTTTTGAAGAACGCTGCCCTGCAAATCTATTCTATTTTTATGTTGTATTTGATGGTTGTGATCCCCACCTAGACATTGTTTTGGATATGTTGAAATGTGATTGTTCCTTGCATTAAACCTAAAATAAAAAAATTAAAAAAAAGAAAGGCCATCTTGCTCGTAGGACAGAATGGGGGAGACTGTATAATATGTTTCCAGCCTATCTTCCCAAAGGCTTAAGATGGAGAGGTGATGTTTATGTGCCTGAACTCACAATTTAATAACACATCTTTGTGTGAAGGGGGTTTTTGCATTGTGTGTTTAGAAACCACTCTTTTAGAAGTGGCTCTGTTTTTGTGCTCTAACATTTCTGTGTGTCTCTGCCTGGTTGTGGATTGACTGTCTGGATCTGAAATTGATAGGATCTGGGGAATGTCTTGACCCAGGGAAGGAGGTGAGACAGCAATAGGCTGACCTGCATCTGGAGTGTAGGGGGAGGAGTAGCCCCTGGAGGTTAAGAGGCCTGGGTTGCTGCCATAAAACAATGGCTCCATCTCCTGCTGAATGATTAAGGATCCAGACCACCACCATCAAAGGTGTCACTGGCAGGGAGACACTCAGGACTGGTTTGGACAGGAGTCATTGCCCCCCTGAACACAAAGACTTCAAAGACATTTAGGGGTATAAGTATGAGAGCTGAAACCCCTGGACTTTGGAATGGAACTGTTCAAGACTGTAAAGGATTGAAACTACTTTGTGGTCAAGAAGAACCTCTGCCAAGGAAGAAACAGCTGAATAGACTGAAGGAAAGGACTGACCCTTGCTGTGTGTTCTGGGGATGGCCTGCAGTTTGCTGCTTTAACCAAGGAGAGGCTAAAGGGACTTTGTTGTGTGCTGTGTCCCCCTGCTTGAAAGGACTTTGCTGGGCTGTGTCCTAAAGTGATGTAACCCCAAGGGCCCAAGGAGAGCTGGCTCCCTGTTGTGGAAACTCAGGAACATAAAAGTTTCCAGGAGAGTCTCAGCGATGCTGTGTGCATGTGACTTTTGCAGCATGAGACCTTCGTGAGGATTGCCCTGTGACCGTGCACACCCGAGGCTCAAGTGAGTCTCAGCGACGCTGTGTGCGTATCCCTGTTGCAGCCTGAGATCTTCGTTATCGCCACTGCCCGGAGTCCACAAAGTCACAACGGAAGCCCAAGTCGAGAGAGGAGGAGAGGAGAGTAAGGTCGCACCCCCCAGGTAACGTGTGTTGCCGCCTGGGGCGGGGTGCGGGCTCGGAGAGATACGCTCTCGGCCTCACCCATTCTTGCAGGCACGAGCCTCTGCTTCAGCTCGTATTGCGGCCCGTACTTGCCAAGGAGTGGCAGTACCGGGATCGGAGTGAGGCGCAGCACATTGGTTTACACCATACCCATGTTGTGGGCATACGTTGGTGGAAGCTGACTGCGAGTCAGTACGAGTGGCGTAGAGACCGTCTAAAGCACCGTGATCGGTGCTGGAGTGTATTACACATTGAATTATTTCTGCACTACAACTACCTGATTGTTGCATTACGCATTGCATTATTTCTGCATTACGGACTGCCTGATTGTTGCATTACGCATTGCATTATTTCTGCATTGCGGACTGCCTGATTGTTGTATTATGCATTGCATTATTTGTGCATTACGAACTACCTGATTGTTGCATTAAGCATTGCATTATTTCTGCATTACGAACTACCTGATGGTTGTATTACGCATTGCATAATTTCTGCATTACGAACTGCCTGATTGTTGCATTATGCATTGCATTATTTTTGCATAACGAACTGCCTGATTGTTGCGTTACACATTGCATTATTTTGGCATTACGAACTGCTTAATTGTTGCATAACGAACTGCATTATTTTTACATTGCGAAGTGCCTGATTCTTGCATTACGAACTGCATAGCATTGCATTAGGACTGCATTGGATCATCTAGAATTGCTCAGTAATATTGCCAGAACCTACAAGGGCTGGCTGGCCTAATAACCGGCCAGGAGGAATATAATATGCATATGTTGGATCTTTATCGTCTGGTCTCATCGTATATCTTTTGATATAAACATATACTTGTTTTTCTATTAACCCCTTCAGTGCCACGCCCTTTCCCCCTCCTGTGCCGGGCGTTGCACTAGTGGGTGGGGTTCATGACGAGATAGTCTCGTCATGGGCACAGCGCAACCGTGCTCCATGACGAGACTGGCACTGAAGAGGTTAAACTTGTGTGCAGTCCTTTTGTGGTGTCATCAGTAGGTCACTGAGAGTGTGGTTGCAAATACTTTACACATTTGCCTTGAAGATAAGCCTGGCTGCTCGTGCCAAGCTACCGAGGGGGTGAGCAGGGGCTATCTGAGAAGGTGTCCATCCTTTCCCTGAGGTGGAAGCGAGGGCCCCTACTCAGCCAACTAGGGAATCCTGGTTCTAACATACCTAAATCAACCACAGACAAAATAACCTACAAACACTCAATGCCTTGAACCAAGTACAAAGTTAACTAAATGGAAAAAAACAGTTTAAAAATTCACTAACCATCAAAGTGAGCATACCCGGCGTGAATCACAGGATGGGGAACATCACACTAGAGTTGTTACTCACAGTCAGGAAACAGGACAAGTGAACACCCAAAGACCAATTTAGTGGTAGATTTTGGATATCAATTTGACAAGACCCGGTATGGGGAAGTTAAAGGGGTTGACAAGTTGTTAGTCAATATACTTAAGCTAAGAAATGAATCTCCGGAGGGGGAATCTATAATATAAATATCCCTACTTTTGTATTGACACAATGAATCTACAGTGTTATCTGTAGGACACGTTTGTATATGAATATTGACTATGTTTTTGAAATACCAATAAAGAATCTTAAAAAAAACAACGAAAGTTGAGGCAACAAGCTATTGGACGTCTATAAAAACAACCTGACCCTTGCTGTATAAGGATTTTCATCCTTTGCTGAAGATTTATATTCATGTAGCTGTTTGTTATTTATGGACAGCAGGTCTCATCTCTTGAGCTGGGATATACTATGAAAGTGAGTCATGTAGACAGTTATGTAGATGGGATTACCGGATAATCTTATATAATAGAATTTGGCATTTCTCCAATGCTCCCGCCTGCTAGTGAGCAGCGCAAGCAGCATAATCAACACGACCCAGAGATCCCGAGGATCTTTCCTAGAACTAATCAAGATGATGATGGTGGTGTTGCCAAAATCACTTACTATCTTTGCTAAAGGTGACCCTGAAATCCACCTTCTGCAAAACGGTTTGATGACAGCAGTGCATTTACTTTAGGTGTCACTATATGGGCAATCTGGCCACTCGGTGCCTACAAAACGCCCTGAGTATTCATGTGCTCGATGTACAAACATCTTCCTAAGTCAGGTGATAGCAGAATGATGCACATTTGCATCCTGGTTAGCATAACAGATAATGTGCCTTGGTTATCAATCCATCTACCCATCCAGTCTACTCACTGTCATTAAAGCCACGGGACCCGCGAGATTTCTGGGCGATGTGATCAGTTTAAGCATAATGTGTGTTTTTGTGCCATTCTGGCTCACTGAAACATATAATGAAGAAAGTCTGAAGCGTGTGCAGTCGGTAAAGTGTGTTCCGTGGGACATGGGACGTGCCAATAATGTGCCAATAATGTGCCAGTAATGTGCCAGTAATGTGCCTGAATTCCAGACCATTAACTGTTATTAATTTCTGCACCTCAACTGAAACAATACGTAGCCAAAAAGTGTTCCAATTTTTAATTACTTTAAAAAGTTGTCTGTTCAATCCTTTTGAGGGAACCTCTCATTGTAGGTTTGGTTGACAGCTATGCACAAACTATATGCATATCCTCTGTGACATGCCTATGAATTACTTGTGTTAAACGTGCATGTGTCAGTGCCCTACATATGTCCTCGTTTCAAAGTGCATCAGCAATCCTTGGAAAAAACTCATGGTATGGAATCACCCAGAGGGAAACCATAGCACGAAATCCAATAACAGTCTCACTCCCACCTGTACACAGACATATTGTTAATGGTGTTGAATATCCTTCCAGGATACACCTATGCCGGATGCCTGGTAGCAGTCAGCGTATTTCATGCATTGTTCTCTATCTCTAAGTGTGTGTCACAACAATCCTACAACGCCCTACTCTTCAATGATCGTTGTAAGCCCACAGATATTCCTTCTATGTTCACGTCAATATACATTTCATATATACATTTATTGTTTACTACACAGTGGAAGGTTTCTGAAATAATAATGCACCCCTGAGGTGCAACAATATCCCTGTTCACTACACTAGGTCAATGTTAATTCACCAACATGTACAGCTACTTGTGGATAATTGCCCTGAACAATGTCCTCTACAAATTGTTTCTTCTTTGTATTTGTTTTCTTTAAATACTTGTTGTTCCTTGTTGCTGCACATTTACTCAACACTGGAATGTTGGGAGCTCTATTGAAGACAACAAACGCGGCAGAAGGCGAATAATGACTGTGTAACACCTGTTGAGGGTTAGAATGATGTCATACATTATCCCAACACAGTTTGTTTCTGGGATGTGCTTGGGAGGCTGTGTTTGTGCAGGGATTGGAATTATAGATTGTGGAGACTTCATCACACCTAGTAACAAGCATTTGCAATGCAATAGGTCTCGCATTTATACGAGTTTGAGCTATTGGCATTGTAAATGACAATGCCTTTTATTTATGTTTTATAAACCCACACATAAATAAAAGGCATTGCCATTTACAGTGCCAATAGCTCAAACTCTTAACAACTGCGAGACCTATTGCATTGCAAATGCTTGTTATGGTGAGTTCATGTTTACTATGCGAGCAAAATAGTGAGTAAAGCATTCTGCACTTGCATTTTTACATGTAAATGTTTGTGTAAGCAAAATGTAAAACGAAAGCTAGCAAAGGCATTGAATTAACTTTAGACGTTGTTTTAGAAAAAAAGAAAGGATAAAAAAAAAAGGAATCTGCTGTGAAAGGAAACAGCATTCCTACAATAAACTGAAAGTTAGCCTCCTAATTAAGATAGTTATCAGTGTTGCCGTGGCACCCTTTCAGCTGAATGTGTTTGCATAGCGTGAAACAAATGGTGCACTTATGTATTTCATTGTGTCACGGATGGTTCACTACAGATGGTTCATTAACCCACTCTCTGACCTAGCAGCATCTTAAACCCAGATGCATCTTTGCAACACATGGGAGCCCCCTACACACTGAAATGTCGCCCCTCACTCAATTCAACTATTGCCTGGGCTCAATCTTGTGTTGGCGACAGCTTTTATGGTTGTAATAGCTTTCCATTGGTGTGAATGCTGTAGGTCTGGAGAGGGTAGAACCCCCTACAGGTATCCTCTGCCCTTCTCCTATGCCTGACACGGGTACAAAGCGTTTGACTAGCTGTGACATCTGACAAGTGCTTCAAGCGCAGTAGGGTGCCTATAGCTGGTCTGCTACACGTGGAAGGTGCTGAGTGAATCGTATTGTAGCAGCTTTCACTAGCTTGAATTTGACACAGAAATATGAGGTGCTTCTTGCATGAGCACAAGAGAGCAAACAGTGGTTACTTAGCTGGAAAAATGTTTTCTAGCCTGTTTCACCTCATAGACCACTAGGAAAAGTGCCAGATTAAACCCTGTGGAGCCCCCTAGACAGTCGAAATTTTGCCCCCACCCCTCAAGCTCAAGAAAGATTGATTGTAATTTTCTTTCAAGATCACATCAATATTATATTGATCTTTTGTTGCGGTCCCCTAAAAGGAGTGGGGCCCATAGGCCAGTGCCTACTTTGCCTATCTGGTAATCCAGAACTGAGTAGGAATGAATGCAGCTATGGTCAAAACCACTGCCGTCATGTAAAAACACCTATAAAGACATTTATGTAGAGAATTAACACACAAAAAAAGTCATGTCAACGATCTGTACGTTGAACTATAACACCAGGGAGAATTTTAGCCGAAAGGTTGTGGTCATAGGCAATTTCTACTTTACACTAGTGTTGTTCCCCATGTGGTGTGGTAATTGCCCACCTCATAATAATGGTATCCATGTAAGGCTATTACACTACTCGCCGCTCGTCTGAAGAAACAAATGGCTTCTTTCTATGGTGTGTCCTTGTTCCACGCTTTCAGCTGAAGGTTTAGAAATTAGAAAACTGGAAGTTAAGTGCCACCCCCAAAGCCTTCCGATTGGCCGATATAATCTCAGCATTCCAAGAAGGTGATAATTCTGCCTGTTCTAAGAAAGAACAGCTCGTTCTCTAACTAAACACCACCTCTCTGCAAATGTGCAAACATAAAAAATAGAGACTCGCAGTTTCCACTGATGTAACTGGACCCACAACAGTGCTGTGTGCGCACGAGACCGCGCGATACGACTCTAAGCCTCGCGACAGTATGTCATCCGCTCTGTCCAGGCCTTGGGAGCAGAAAGCTTTGCGTGAGACGAGCCCCGATCATAACAGCACCATCACCCGAAACTGAGCATCAGGCCAGCCGCATTCCTGTCGGATTACCCGCTTTTTGTGTATACTTTGCCTACTAAATTGGAACGTGCTTCAAGTTTCATTTCTTTTGTGTGCACAATGGCACCTACGTGAAACAATAGTGATGAAATGACAGCTGCAGAGCAGTGTGGGCGGTGGGGTGACATGCCACGTTTTAAAATGGAACAAGAATGCAAAGCAGGAGTACAGCGGGTTTGGAGTGAAGGAGGTAGATAATTAAAGGAGAAAATAAAGGCGAAGCAATGAGAAGCTAGAGGGTGGAGAGAGGTAGGGGAATACTGAGGGGAGAAGAAACGGACAGGATTAAAGTGTGGAGAGAAGGTTGGCAGGAGAGAGTGAGGATGAAAGATAAGGAGAGAACAAGCTTTGGCAACGCGGCCGCGAAAGTGAAAGTGATCGCAATCGCGATTACGATCGCATGCAACGGAGGGCGCGCGTGCACGTTCACGTGCACTGTAGCTTTAGGCCACGGCAGCACTTTGAAAAAGCCTGTTTACAAAATGTCTCGGCCAGATCAGCGCAAGCGCTGGATCAGGCGAGACCTAAAAACCGGTTGAGATAAATGCCACTCCTCCAGGTTAAATTTCGACATATCACACCCTCTGGAATGCAATGGTAGAGAAGGGCTGGTCATTACTGGGGCCTGCGGATGGTACTCCTTATTACTGTGGAAAAACTGGGAATAGATGCTGTTTATCACACCTGGTAAATTCGGAACACCATGGTGTCTAATTTGATAGGGTTAGAGAAATACCCAATTCGCCTCCGAGGTGCTCATTATCAAGTTCTTATAAGCACTAAAGTCTGACATGTACATGTCAGGAAATGAACAAAAGACATGCAGGCTATGCAGGCTAGACAGAGATTCCTGCAATACACACTGTGCGAATTCTATTAATAGTAAAGGTCCCCTTTATATACTATGTGCAACATTTTAGATAATTGTTAGATTTATATGGCCTAGACTATATGAAAAAAAGTCTTTAGAATTAGAGAAAAAAATATGTGTTTGTTATGAAGCATTCTTCTTCTCTAGGTAATTTAAAAGAAGAATAGTAGCTACATCTACATGCATCCAGTAGCCCCCAGGATTTGATAAAAAGTGTAGAACAACCACAGCCTTCTAGGAGTGACATTTTTTTAACCCGAAGTAATAGTTTTTATGAAAACGTTTTCTTTTAGTTGTTCTTATAAGTACATAGGGCATCAAAGAATGTTGTAGATGACGTTTCAAATGAGACATTGTTCTATGGTGGACTTGCCTCAGAGATATATTTGCTCAGCACCCTTTGAAATGTTTTAACTGACCCCCGATGTATTATGAAAATATCACACAGACTCTTCGACGGCATGTAATGCTAGCCCTTTTGACTGTGTGCCTACGGAATTTCTTCTATGACCTCGGGAACTATAATCGAAAATAGTAATCATCTTTTTCTAATTTCCAAATTATGTTTACAACATATTAGAGCCTTAATGATTTGATAAATCCAGTGTTGTGAATGATATATGTCCTAAAGTAAGTGTATTTTCTGCAATCAGAACATTCCTTCCTGCCTATCAATGACATGCCCCAGTATCTCAGGAGTCAATAACATTTCACTTATACACTGCTCAGTTCCTGTATGAGCTTCTGGAGGACATTTACCTCCAGATGACATATTGCATCACGTATGAATGTGACGGATCACCAGGTTTTCATTAGCTCTTTTATTTAACCCTATTTAGAAGCCCACCAGACATATTTATATACTAATGTTATGGATTATTTCAAGCCGTGTTGGCATATCCACGGTGTAGAGGAAGAAAGGGCGTACGTTGCTAAGTAGGGTAACCACGTTTGACAGACCTCTTAGCAAAGGGTATTACATTCTTCTTTTTGTTACTGTCTCATATTGTCTTGCTGAAGTCATTGGCGACAACATAGTTTATACTGCTGTTTTCACCACTAGTGGGTCCAAAGATATGTTTTCTAATTATCAGGTAATAAGCCTTGTTGACAAGTTATACTCTCCCATCACTATTTGATCTTGCCAATATGAAGAGACGGCAGTGTAAAAAGTTAATTAAGCAACTAGCAAGTAATTCATTCTTTTAAATATGAAGCTGATATTGAGAAATATTTGCGATTAAAAAAAATACCTGCTATGTCCTAGATTCCTACAAACATATAATGCAGGATTATTCAGATTTACAAATAGATACATTTGCGATAAAAATCTTTTAAGGTTGCGTCTCCAATTTATGCCACTCATCCAATTCTAGGGCTGATGGACTCAATCAACAACTCAGATGTTGTTATGTCATTTGTGCCATTCAAGTAATGAAACATTTTAACATGTTCTTTTTTTGTTAAACTTTTTTGTTGTTTTTTTATAAAATGTTTTTATTGTTTTTTAAGAAATGAAACATCCAGGTGAAAAAAGAAATCTATAATGCACGATATAAGTACAAAATGGGCAGCAAGGTATACTTATGAGCAGAAGGTGTTGCAGCAGCATCTCCAATGAGGAACACATGATTAAACCAGTGTCATGTATATACAGATATAAGGGTCTTTTTCCAATACGAGTACATTTGTCAAGAGTGGGCAATTCGTCACAGTTGTTAATGTCCAATCTCTGTCCTGCTCTGTGTTAGGCCCGTTCCTCCTTCTTCTGTGTCGAAATCTAGGCCATAGCACTCTATCCAGGGCGTCCACATTTTCCGGAATTTACGAGGGCACCCTCTCGCCTTGTAGACCACCTTTTCTGCGACCATATATAGATCCATTCTGGACCTCCACTCTATGAATGTAGGAGGTCATTGAGCCCCCCAACCTTTAGCTATATCTCTCTTGGCCACCACTAACCCTAGGTTAGCCAACAGGAGCATATGCCTTGGCAGATCAATATCTGTGGAGATACCTAGTAAGAGAAACTTTGCATCCAACCCAAGTTGCGCTCCAAGGATATTGTTCAGTTTGTTTTTATTATTATTGTTATTATCATTAGTATTATGTGCATGACAATTATTACATTGCAACAGTTCGCATTACATCTGAAACATCAGCAATCCAATACAAGTTACATATCAACTTTGTAGAATGCATGCAGATAGAGTTGTACACATTATAGTCAATTTCTGTTGGCATAGAGCCAGTATGTTGTTAGCTGAAGTAATCATTTATATGTTGAACATCTATCATAACCAAGTAAACTCACAAACCCCGAAACATAACATTTGTACCCTCCTCTTCAAGGCATTGAATAACATATCTGCACATGTCTCGAATCAGCCCAGTTTTTGCAACCACACCATGTTGAATGTGCCCAGCCCCCCACCATATTTTCACAAGATATAAATTGAGGACTATGTGCATGTCAGTGTTCGTAATTTATATTTCACTGGCCCATTCCTGGGATGTTGGGGATTACACGTGGACGTGAGTGTGAATATTGCGCCCACAGGTTACAATAAGATGTTGTTATTTATAGGCGAGACATCTTTCCTAGTCCCTACACCCAATGCACCCTCCATACCTACCCCTCTCCGCTCTCAGGTGCGTCTTCTGATGTCTCTGAGCGCTCCTGCCAGGCCGTGCAGAAATCTAACATAATCGCATCCCAAGTCGCTGCTATTGGTTGCTTGCACAAACCTATCGCATCCTCGCGGTCGAGCGCTACACATTCTGCCTGCGCCCAGCACAACAGGGACTGGTACCAGGCTTTCGCCGCAGGCGGGGCAGGGGACTTCCAGCGGCGAGTAAGTAGGCGCTTGGCCACTATGAGACCTAAGTCAATATATCTGGACGTTACTTTGTGTTTTTTGGGCCTGTGGGATAATCCCAATATGCATAGTTCCCACGACCAATCTAAGGTGCGCTCCGTGCACTGTGCCAAGCAGCTAGTGACCGGGCCCCAGTTTGTCCGCAGAGTCGTGCATGACGACAGCACATGAAGTAGGTCTGCACCTGCTTCGCCGCACCGTGCACACTTGGCATCCACCCGATCAAAATATTTATTTATGCGTTCCAGCATCAGGTAGGCCCTATGGGCTATGTCAGTATTTCCCAAACTGTGGTCTGCGGACCCCCAGGGGTCCATGACACATTCCCAGGGGGTTCGCAGGAGGCAGTTTTAAAAGCACTGCAAAGTTCCTTGTAGAATTAGCAGTTTTCGAGCAACAATAAAAGTGTCAAAATAAAGCCAGTGAATAATGCACCTGCTGGAGAGATGAGAGTTTTGTCCAGTGGCAGCTTTGAGTTATCTAATGTAGCGCAGAGGGTTAATATGCCTACTGCAAAGAAAGTGTACCATGCATTTAAAAAAACAGTATTTTATGTGCATTGGTGAGTGTGTTACTGCTTTTGTCACAGAGATTCTTTTGTTACTGTGCAGTTCATAAGTGACAACCGAAATCTAGCACAGTGACCTTTAAAATGTCATCAAAGGACTGCTTACACACTGCATGGTACAAGTTAGTAACTTATGTTTTTTCCCTGTCTTTCATTATCCTAATGCTGCTAAAAAGGTTTATTTGGGTGGAAATACATTTTTATTGTTAAAGTCAATGCTAACCACTGGGTGATGTTCTGAATCCCAAGTTTGTACTTCTCCAGACCAAGCACTCTTTACAAATGCCTACCAGTATGAAGGACATGTGAACCCTACACCTTGTAGCCCCCTTTGCCTTATGTAACATTTTCTCTACACTGATTTACAAGTATGATTCATTGTCTGTGTGATGTAAAGTGCTCTGACATCCTACACTGGTATGAGAGGCGCTATAAAACAAATGAAATACATGTGACAGATGTGCTATGGAGCGATGAGAGGCACTGTTGAAGGGTGATAATAAGAGAATCATTGAAGAACCCCAATAAAGACTGTGCATAGTAAGGTCATCATTTACTATTCTTTAAAAGCTGATACAATTCAATTTATAAAGATAAATGTGTTTTAGAATGTACCACTGTTTCCTGAATTTCTTGGGGGTAGAGCCTCCCAAAGCCCCCTTTGTAGTGGTCAGGCTCACTCACTGCACTTGTTGTGCACCTTATGGCGACTGATTTGGAAACATTTGCCAGGGCTGCTTAGGGTTTCCACTCTGGTCCTGGCAGGAGCAGGAGCCTCGTACTGCAAAATAAAACCAACCAATTAAAATTTAGTGACGGAGTTGCAGCACCAACCTTCCCATTAAATTGTTTTGTTTTTTGCAAATTCTTTGAATATAAAATCCTAAGGGGAATATTTACAACAGAAGTGCCTGAGCGTGTCGTTAACCCCCTTGGCTTAAAGATAGGCTCCGCCACTTCAGAAACGCAGGGCTGCACCATATATACAAGAATATGGTGCAGCCCTGCGTTTCCCCCAGTGCTGGTGCTACACTTAGCAGTGTAGCACCAACGCAGGCACCCTTGCACCATAGTGCAAGGGTGTGTGCATGCAGCGGAAGATTCTTTATGTACAGGAAGGTCCCCATTCCTGCACATAAACAATCTTGAAATGCCGTTTTGTCACTTCTATGTGTGCTGCTTAATGCAGCACACATGGAAGTTACAAAATGGCATTTAAAAAAAAGATTGTTTATGTGCAGGAAGGGTCACCTTCCTGAACATAAACAATCCAAGGTGTTTTGCTTTTTCCATGTGTGCTGTACAAGGCAAGCCACATGGAAAAAGGAAAAACGAGGAGAAATAAAGGATTTCTCCTCGTTTTGCCACTTAAGACCTGGTTTTCCCTGGTCTTAATTTTGGCGCTGCCTCCTTTATTTATGCTGCCCTTGTAAATAGGGGGCAGTGTCAAAAATCACTGGGTGTTGCGGTAAAACGCCCACTGCAACACCCACTGCCCACCCCTTTCACGCTAAGCATTGGGTGACAGGGGGGCTTATTTAAAAGGCAGTATTAAGCCATGTTATGTGGCTTAACGCTGCCTTGTAAATAAGGCGAAGCCTCTATCGCCACGGTAACGTCGCAAAAAGTGTGCACATGTGTATTTATTTTTTGGGAATTACTGTTTTAATGTTTGAAATTTTTAAATCATATACATTTTGGGGGGTCCCCGGATTCCAGTGGTGACTCAATGGGGGTCCTCAGGAGTCAAAAGTTTGGGAACCACTGGGCTATGTAATATTGAATGAGCCGAAAACGAACATTCCGGGGTATTCTCATGGGGCTCCCAAGTATATCTTCCCACTCACGCTCTGTAGTGGGTCTCTGCAAATCCGCATCCCAATGAGCGCGGAGTGAAAGCAGGTTTGGTGCCGTGTGGGTCCTTAGGGAGTCTGCAAACCACTTCGTAAGATGACGGCCTGAGCCCAATTCGTGCAAGTACTGAATATTTAGATGAGTGGCAGGTTCCTGTGCCATATTGCCCCACAGTGAGCTCAGGGTACGTATCACAGCAGCATGCACCAGGAACTGACCATGCGGCAGTCCCGTGCTGTCAGCCAGCTCCTCAAATGGCATGAGCTGCCCATTACTATACAAGTCACCAAGTGTGAGTACACCCACTTCCTCCCAGCTGGCGAGTTCTGCGCCCATTACTGT
This sequence comes from Triturus cristatus, assembly GCF_964204655.1. Classification (NCBI taxonomy): domain Eukaryota; kingdom Metazoa; phylum Chordata; class Amphibia; order Caudata; family Salamandridae; genus Triturus; species Triturus cristatus. Next base: position 932,791,733 of record NC_140585.1, read on the forward strand.
CCGATACCTCCTGGGCGTGCCTTGTATAGGGAGAAATTGCGCGTATGGCGCCACCGGGTGCGTAATGTGAAGACTCCGCTTGTCACAGCGAAATGCCACCTCCACCAATAATTGCGTGGGCACACTACCAGTCCTGTGGGGATGGAACAGCACCACAATCTGGGCTTGTGTGAGCCCGGGCAATTGTGTTGCCGTGTTGTCTAATTGGCACGCATTAATCCAAAAACAAGGGAGTTACCCCAGTGTGAAACTCACAAAGGGACGGGGTATCGAATAACAACAGAAACAAGAATGTCCCTATTAGGAAAGGCCTACGGATTTATCCTATCAATCAAGTGTCTGATGTTTACCGATTCTGTTGGTTGTCTCACAAACATAGAGTCTACATACAGTAGCTTGTATATGCACTAAAGAAATCTAAAATACTAATCAATAAAATTACAATTATTTATTTTGTAAATAAGCAACATAAAAATATCAACATAAAAATATCCTTCCCTCCCAGAATGGGTTACAATCTTTTAATCAAATTCAAATAATCATAATAAAAAACAATTTACGTGAATACATGTCACAAAAATCATCATCAAAGTCAACCCATTGAAGCTGCGCCACCAAATAGTAGTGCTCCATATTGGGGAGCGAGAGGCGTCCCCAGATGGTTGACGGATACATTTTGGTCCAAGACACTCTACTGCGCGTCTCATTCCATATAAACTGGCGCATATCGGACTCCAGGCTTTTGAAAAACGGCAGTCTAATGTGCAGGGGCAAGTTGGTAAAATAATAAAAATGACGTGGCAGCTATCCTGCTCATAACCGCAAACGGCAAGGTGTTCCAGAAGGTCAGTTGTGCTCGCACCGCTGTTACGGCACGCCCCAGGTTGCCCTCAAGAAGGTCAGGTGAGTCCCTGTAGATAAGAATCCCAAGGTAGTTAATTGCCATTGCACCGACGTACCATTGATGAATAAGTGTGGGTTCGGAGTAGTCTCTGCACAGGGGTACAGGCACGACTTGTCCCAATTCTCCCTTAGCCCAGATACCGACGCAAATCCAAGCAGTGTTTCCTCAATCGCCGTACAAGACTTCCCAACATCCCTGAGATAGATCAGCAAGTCGTCCGTGTACAATGAGACCGCATGTGTACCATCTCCCAGTGGGATTCCACAGTCATCTTGGGAAGCGCGGAGTGCCACAGCCAGAGGCTCGATGGCTAAAGCGGATAACAACGGGGAGGGCGGGCAGCCCTGTCTCGTACCACGTTCTGTAGGCATGCGCTTTGATAAATATAGGCATGTCCTGACCCTGGCCATGGGGCGAGTGTATAATAACTTAACAAGGCCCAAAAACACATCTCCCAACCCATACCTCCACAATACAGCAAATAGAAACCCCCGCTCCAGGGTGTCAAATACTTTCTTCAGGTCCAGGACAAGGCATCCAGCATGTTCCCAAGCGGTCCTGGAGTAGTGAGCCACCGGGAAAAACATCTCAGATTGAGGGACGTGCTGCGTGCAGGCACAAACCCATTTTGGTTTGCATGCACCAGGAGTAGCACTAACAGGGCCAATCAATTTGCTAGGAGTTTTGCCAAAACCTTATAGTCGGAATTAAGGAGCACTAGCGGCCGATAGGAGCCTATCTGTTCTGTATCCCTGTTGGGTTTCAGTAGGGACGCCAGAAGGGACTCACAGAGCGTGTATGGGAGCGCACCTGCTTCCTGCGCATGCTGATACATGCCAAGTAGCCGCTGTGCCATGGTCTGCTGGTAAGCCTTATAATATTCGGCTGGATACCCATCAGGGCCCGGCGCTTTGCCCGTAGCTAAAGAGCAAATAGCCTCCTGCACCTCCAGCAGCGTGAGCAGCTCACATAGTTCATCCCTTTGCTCCCTTGTGATTTGACTCAAGGTCAAGGAGTCAAGAAAGGAGTCTATATCCATCTGCGTTGCACCGTGCCGTGACTGATACACTCTGGTGTAGTATGCCGTGAATTTGCCATGCATGTCGCGCTGTGTAGTAAGCATTGGTCCTGCCACAGATCGGAGTCGCCGCACTGGGAGTTGCCCCATGTTCTTGGCGGATCGTGCATGCCAGCAACCTGCCTGCCCTATCAACTGCTGCATTCGTGCACGCGGCATGTGATGCGCAGTTCAAACAGCGCAGCCTCTCCAGCACCTCAGCATGTGGTGTACGCTACGTGTTAATGTCCTGCTGCACATCATTACCTTGCGCCAACTCTGCTTCTAATTTGGTCAGGGCACCCTAAATATGTGTCACCTATGAGTCCAGCTGCTTCTGATGCTCCAGCTCAGCCCCATGCAGCACCCCCTAACCACTGCCTTGCCCGCATCCCAGAGAATGCCTATGTCAGCAACGGACCCCTCATTACCCTCAAAGTAACTGTCGATCGCCGTACCAACCGCTTCCCGAAACGGCGGGTCTTCTAGAGCCAGTGGTTGTAGCCTCCAGAGACGGGCGGAGGACCCTCCATCCTCGCCTCTCAGTGACAGAATATGTGGGTTATGGTCAGAATGCATCTTACGAGGTAGTACGCACACAGTTTGCTAACATCGGTGCGCTCGCCACAAACCGATCAATGCGAACATGCAACCTGTGGGGATGTGAGTAATGTGAATATAACCGCATCTGGGGATTGAGGGACCTCCACACATCCGATAGACCTCAGTGACGAAGCCACGCCCCCAAGTTCCTAGCGTTGGATGTTGCTACTGTTTGTGGCAAAGGTGGAAATGACCTATCTAGGGATGTAACATTTTAACATGTTTTTGTATGGAATGAGAACAATTAAGGATGTCACAAAATGTTATTTTATGGGCTTGTCAGGAAAACAATTTGATGTGACGAAATGTATATCTATTAAGGAAGAATGCCTTTAAATATGTAAATTGAATTTTATTTACTAGTTTAGTGATTTCAAAATGATACCCTTTACTGTTTATGAATTGTATCTTCTATTTTTATTGTACATGATTTTAAGAAATGTAAACAATAAACTAATTAACTACTAATGCTAGTGCTTACGTGACTAGTCAATGTATCTATAATAGAATTTGTCAAAGACTTTGGGCCATATTCTCAGGAGCTATCTCTGATTTAACGGCACTTTAGCGCAGCCAAAGTCCTGATAAATTTACCTCCCCATTCACAAGCCGGTGCAAACAGCCTACAGCACCACTTTTCTGGCGTTAGCATCCGCAACAAACATCGCCACGGATGACCCCGGACACTATCGCTAATGAGATGCAGAGTAGGCGTTCCAGAGCAAAAAGCAGCGACAACATCACTCCGCAACATTCTCAACGACCAGCCAGATCTGCGATAAGAACACAAAACAGGCGATAAGGCGCTTTAGCAGCAGGAAATTAACACCTGCTCAGACCTGGTGCAAAGTCAGCCCACAACCTGCACCAGACAAGGGAGCACAGCTTATAGCCACACATGAAGAACAAGAGATGCCCCATAGCAACTGGACAAGCAGAACAGGCACCCAAGAGGCCAGAACACCCACCAATACCACACCCAGGCACGTAACACCCACCCCCCTGGGGCCCACCCCCAGCCCCAGACAAAGAAACTCCACACCAACACCACAAATCCCAAAACAAATATTTAGCCTGATGTCGCACAAGCAGGAAAATCAACATACATGCGTGGCCAGAAAATGGAGAATCAGTCATACAGCAATGCAATCACCAACACAAAACACCATTCTAACAAAAGCCAAAACAACCATTCGGATTAGTCCTAGCGGGTCCTCTCTGGACAATCTGTAGGAACAGCCTGGAAGACGAAATCCAAGAGAAGAAGGTGCGCCAAGCGCCCAACAAAGCCAACCGTACACCATGAGCCCAAGGCCTTGTCCCAATCTCAGCGCCAAAGCCACATCACATTCCGAAAACGCAAATAGTAGTCAGACAAACATCAGGGATGAAAGCTCCATTGTTCCAATGCAAAAGGCGGGAGGACACTTGCACCTCTGAACTTGGTCCAGAATGTGGCTGGAACACCCAGAGAGAGATGCCATGGCAGATGGAGATGACTCCCACACCATGCAAATGAACTATCCAACTTATCCAAACCCCACGCACAGAGGCCTCTGCCTGAGGTACCCCCGCATGGGATGCACTTGACACTCACGGAAACAGGAACCCATTCTCCCCAACGTGGCACACACATTTGAATCATTGCTCAGAGCTGTGGCGTATCCTCCACATAACTGCAGCAGTTCAGAAGAGTGCTGGTTCCACGAGACGCACCAACGCAATGGCAGGCCATCCCGGGCACATGCACAACCCCCATCACGTGGAACAGTACTGTGCACGTATGCTGCATTTACTGGGCGCACTGCCACTGGCAGTGCTGCGGATCAGTTACCGGCTGAGCTTCCGCCTTGCCTACGTCACCTGCGTCCAGCCCTGGTTTCACTGCCGAACATACACATTCGAGTGTCCCATGGATGTCTGCCTATCCAACACAACCGTAGATGAATTGGACTATGACTTGTGTCTGCGCCTCCTGTTGGATCACGAACAGGAGTGTAACCGAGACAGCCGTGCATGGGATGCCGTGACATACTGCGTATGTATTGGCAGTTGTGCATGGGAGATTGCATAATTGCTTGTGTGCAGTGACCACATCGAGGCGCTTCCCTATTGGGCTGTGTTGCAGATTGATGAAACGGCATGGGCTGAACACACCTGCCCAGACCAGTTAATGGATTGGCTGACCCTGGTGTTCCTTGAACACGACAACGACGTACTATTGAAACACATTGCACATGAAGCTGCATGGGCATTCATGGACGAGTAACTTGCAGCCACATCCGATTGTCACCCACAGCACAGGTCCCAACAATTTGTTAGAAAAGTGGGGAATGCTCACATATCCCACCACAACAGAGGGCATGTCTGCCTTTGTCAGGACTCTGGATGCATGTGCGTGGAACTAAGCGTGTATCCCCATACCTGTGCAAAGTGATGCAGGTCCATGGTCGGAGCAGCACAGCGTCGTTTGGCAACGTTTCCAATTCGGACACACTGCTGGGGGAGAGTACCCACATGGCAATGTAGCACGACATGTGAACTTGTCAGACCCTTTCACCTGATCACTGTCAGCAGAGCAGACAATCGGCGCACTCCGGTGGCAGAGCACTATGCAGATCCCATGGGCAGTGAGTCGTTTCCCCTCACACGGGGCCATGGGCAGACGCTAAACAACACATGACTCATCCAGCAAGGCAAGGTGGGCTGAGACCGTTGCCATCCGTGATGATTGTTGTCCATTTTTGCCTCACCATTTTCTGAACCTCGACATGTATCCATGCTGCGTGTAAGTGTCTTAAGCATGTCTCTGCTTGTTGTGGCCGTTGCCTCGTCCGTACTGACACGCACATGCCAATAAAGTCTATGCCAGTCCACTGGTGTCTAACTGTGATGTTTGATGATTAGATTGTCCACTCATGTGCCACAATGAGCATCGTCCCTACACAGGGAGGAACTTACTGATGCATGTGCAATGGGGGTGGGTCCCTGTTGCAAACTCCACCTCTGTGAGCCAGACATTGTTTTGGGATAGGTGCTGGCCGACCTGTGCATATACGTGACTTCAACAATGTGAGTATGGTGTCCAACCTCTGACCATGTGGAGCAAAGTCATATATCATAACAGAATGTGTCCACACAGATGTGTGTGAGTAGGTATGCGATGTGAAGTTCTGTTGTCACATGTGATGTAGGACACCACTCTTGGCCTGCTACCGATTTGGTAATTCCTACACACAGCCCTATTCAATACATGGACGTGTGCCTATGTTGGGGGGTTGGGGGATTGTTGTTGATGAGCAATGGGGACACAGCTAGTACTCACCTTCACAGTCATCCAATTGGCCATGTGTCTCAGGGATACACATGCGCATAGATGTCAGTTACCAGGGTGTACCTTCATGTGCAATCATTGTCCCTACATCCAGCCATACTTCCATACGTGAGTGAATATAGTCATGACACATCTGTGTGATTTAGAATGTTTTATTCACATTCAGGTGATTGACGGAGCTGGAGCTGTACATGGCCATCCAAGTCCACATTACATGGAAGCCCAGTGGTGGGCCAACCAGAGTCCTTTGGGGATTGAAAAGTGATTAGGAAGAGGGGGAGTGCAGTCCGCAGCAGGATTGCTGTGTAATTGTCCAACAGTGAGGACATGGCAGTCCGTGTCGGGGTCCGGGTGAATGTCGCAGAGTGTTCCGGGGGTCAGTGGGAGGTATTGTCTCAGGGCATGATGCATAGGGCAGAACCAGGCAGGGACAGGCCATTTGGTGGTGATGGATGCTACTGCCTCCTTCCTCACACACTAATTACCATCCCCATCTTACTCCCCTGATGCGGGTTCTGTGTCCGGTGTGTGTGGCGGGGTAATGGCTGCATCACTGTGTGCCACTGACAAATCAGACTGCAAAGGTGATGGGGCAGCATCACTGTGTGCCACTGACACATCAGGGGTCGGAGCTGTGTGTGTCGGTGTTCCCGCTTCAGTCATCTGGGACAGGTTTGGTGGCAGCACTGGCAAGAAGATGAACTGCAGGGCATTGACGTTCCCAGCTACTACTCACTGGTGTCCAGCCGAGGCAGCCATACCTCCAGCCTGCATCTGCTCCATGGTCCCCATTGACCTCCACATCTGTGCCAACTCTGTGCTGTCATCGCTGGTGCCTGTCTGACCAGACAGTTCTTGTATTTGATTAATGGACCCAGTGAAGTCAGCCCAGGTCTGTGGTGGAGCATGGTGCGTACACGGGGTGTCCGATAGGGACTGTACGTGGTCCCTGATGGGACTCAGACACCCACATATGGCATCAAGTTTGGCTGCCACAAGCTCAAAACCCACCTGCAGCTGTTCAAGCAACTCCACCTGGCAACCCCACACACGTTGGAACTCCATGTATTGGTCGGGAGGGTCCTGGGAGACAGCCGCGGTGGTGTGTGTTTTCTGCTGTGTGGTATGTGCAGGTGGTGGGGTCACCTCAGGGCAGCTGGCCTGCCCTGCTCCTGGGGATGGGGTGCGGAGGCTGTCCATTATACATTGGAGGGTGTCTTGACATATGTGCAGGTTGTCCTCTTCATCATCAATGATGGGAAGTGTTGTGTGCTCTGCAGGAGGTGTTGCTTGTCCCTCTGCAATGTAAAGGGGAAATGCAGGTTAACAGAGTTACACATGTATGTTGAAGATTTGCAGATGTTTACATTCAGACTGCATGCCAATGTACATTGAGACTGTTTTGGTGGAGCTGGCTATTTGATGGCAGTCAGTGTGTTTTTCGACTACATGACGGATGTGTGGTAGTACCCGTACATTATCATCACACTGTGTCAGGCAATGCCAGATGTGAGTGGACAGTTACTACGCACGTGCGGAACCTGTTGTGAGCCCTGTTCTGTGGTGTTGCACTTAGTACCACATTGCCGTCATTGCTGATGTTCTGTGATTACTATGTGTGCTGCATTGTGGGGGTGTTGCCCCTGCAGCTCTGATTTCGTGTAGCCTTCTCCCTTTGAGGCGGGGTGCCTTTGAATTGTGTGCTTTTCGGGGTCTGAATTGTTTTTGAATTGGGTCATATGTGCTCTCGGACAGATTTTGTGGCTTGGTGCATTGTTTGTCTGCTGCGTGTATTGTACGGCATGGGTTGTGCATGCACGTGGATATGTCAGAGTGTGACCTGCTCCTTTACGGATGTGATCCGCACTGGGCCACCTCCATGCCGATTCGTCGGCCATGTCATGTTTTTTGGCTTCTGCCATGCTATCGGGCATGCAGTGTTACTTGCATAGTCAGTGTGGGTCACAGAGCCGCTGCTTTGCTGGATGCAGCATATGTGCATGGGTCGGTTGTGATATTGGTGATAGGGAGGGGGGCCCCTTTGTGCACATTGTGGACCGGGGCCTACTTGGTGTTTCTATGTGTGCTGCAGTGTGCCAAGGCTATCAGGGACATGTTCCACGATCATTGTGGGTGTGCAGTGTGCTACACATAATTGTGCATGTGTGTCATTGTGCCCATCTTCACCCGTCCCCCCAGTCCCTGGTCGTTACTCACCCTGTTGCTGTCGGGCCAGGTCGTATCGAGCTGTGTCCAGGCCCCCAAATCCTGCCACAGTCTCCACACTGCTGACTGTGGCCACCATTCCCTCCAGCTCTTTCAGCTCCTCCTGTGTCGCAGGACTCCCACCTCCAGTCGCCGTTGCTGCCTTCCTGTTGGCGGCGAGTTTCTGTTTGGTTTGGCTGTGCACTTCATGCCAGCGCCTCTTGACCTCCTCCAGTGACCTCCTCGACACTCCGACTGCATTGACGTTGGTGACGGTGGCCTGCCATATTTCCGTTTGGGTTGCCAGTGCCGCAGTGTAGGTGCCGAACAGTTGTTGATGGTGTTCTATCACCTCCGTGACGATGATCCGGTCTTCCTGCGGACTGAACCCCGTCTTCCTCTTCCTCTTCTCCTTGCCCTTCCCCGAACACGGGTTCCTGGCTGGCCCACCGTGGGGCTTGTGGAGTTCGGCTTGTCTTCTGCACTCGGTCCGGGTGCATCCATGGTGCTACGCAGTTTGAATTGGTTTCGGTGTTTTTTTTCCTTTCTTTTAAAGTGCATTTTCCTGCCAGACGCGTGGGATTTGCAGGCCTGTGGCTGGTTTTTGCTGATTTTTGTAACGCGATTGGCCTCATCGCATGATTTTTTGCGTTCACGTTTCGCATTCTTGCGGTGTGGCGTTGATTTTCACGCTGACATTTGACGCGTTATCTGGTGACTATCGCATGCTTCTGCCGTGTTGTGAATACTTGGTTGGCACCGCGTAATTTTCCCGCGATAGACTGCGATGTTGAGAGTTGCGTTAAGCTACTCTTGCGGTAGTTATCACACGTTCTTGTGATTATACCCCTTTATCTTACTGAGAACTACTTGCAAGATATTTTGAAAGGTGAATTTAAAGGGATACCACAAGACTGAGGGCCTGATTTAGAGTTTGACAGACTGTGTTCAAGCGTGACGAATATTCTGTCCAGTGTATTACATGTGTATTATCCTATGTCACTTCCAATATGGCAGACAGGATAGCTATCACGTTTGCTATGGAATAACCAGTTTGCCAAACTTTAAAGCCCTGAGTAGGCTCTAACTGCACCTGAAAAGATAATGGTGTCGCTGGTCGTCCATGCCACTTTTGTTTGCTTCGCACATCCGACAGCCCAGGTTTTAAATACTAATAGACTTCTTTGCTTTCATAATCCTGAAATGTTCAATATTCTATAGTCTATACTTTAGTCCTCCTCGACCACATACCAGCCCTACATGGGATTATGTTTAATTCTCAGTTTATTCTGAAGATATGCATGTTTATGTAAGCTATTTAGGAATCTAATCATTTTTAGGACTTTTTGCAGTCCTATAAGCAGGGGGAAGTAGAAGAGAGTATACGCAAATAAGGAAGGAGATATGTGGGTGTCTACTGTTCTCATGTGTCCCTTCCAGTAGAGGTTTGAGAGGGATGAGAGCAATGGTAGAGGAAGGTCACTGTCATGCGGGCTGCAGGGCTTTCACAAGGGTAGCCGGTAGCCCCTATGAGCCTCTAAACCCTCTATTTGTCTTCAAGAGAGTCAATTCAAGGGCATGACTCTAGAAGAAGATGTATTAGTGCTTTCAAAATATCGTATTCTTGCAAAACTCTCTAGCAATGGTAATAGTCTCTTTAGAGATGTTTGAAGAGATTTCTTCTCCTCTCCTCAACATCAAATATCATTTCAATTGAACACTCCCCTCTGCTGGGCCCTATGGACATGTCACAAGCAATCGATGGGGTGTATCTTATATGATCTTTTAAAATTAATGGGATACAGACTCCAGGATCTGCTCTCTGAAAATCAACATCTGTCTCTGGTGGGCTGCAGCACATGTACACTGTATGCCCTAGCTTCTGGTTGGAGGGTGAGTCATTCACTTATCTTGCAATATCCCAAATCAAGTCTAATATACCTGCCTACTTCTGTGTCTCCACATCAGTAGGAAAGCACAGCATCTCTTTCATCCATTCCAATAGGGTTAGTACAAGCGTGCGCCAAGCCCACGTCCACTTTGTCACTTACTTTCTAACACATGGAGCACAGAGAACTACAGGAGTGAGAGCATCTGATCCCTGTGACTGGCTAGCCTCTGTGGAACACCTTCTGTAGAAACACTGAACAAACCTTAGGGGCATGTCACCCTCACAGCCCTGGGTATGTCTCAGGGGACTTTGACTATTCTATATGCAGAAGGTGTAGTCAAAATAAATGTCCTAGTTGTGTTCACTGTCTTTCAGTGCCACCAGATTCTTTCTCACACTGTCTGTATCCAAGTGTTTCAACCTGCTTGTGGTTGATATTCTATCAATCTGAAGTTTCATAAAGGTTGATCTTCATCTATCAGTAGCTGCCAACTACACTCTGCAGCATCGGATGTGCTGGGAAACAACTGCTAAAGCGTGGACAACTTTTGCTGCAACATCTGTACAGTATGAAAAGCCTCCTGCAGATGTTACAAGTCTTTGAGAGGCAAGAGAGCATTAAAAACATCCATAATGCCAGGACATTGCAACAGTATTCAGATGACTATGGGCTATCAAGTTGGCTCTCTGTGAAGCAAATGTTTGACACTGTTCACCTATTAGTCAATGTTAGGAGCTTTTTGTCACATTTTCCCCAACTTGGATGATGTAATAGGAGAGAATCTCACACAGCGAGTTTCTTCAAAGTCCCAACTCGTCTGTTTCATTGTCATAAAGATTCTAATACTACATTAGTACCTTGTAGGGAATGCATGCATTTCAGTGCATGCTTGTGGGACAGTTCCTTGTAATCATAGCTGGCAGGAGGCAGTGGCCATTTGAACATCAGATCTTTACAGACTCTTAGGCAGCAGGCATGAATACCAGCCAAAGTCTGCAGCTGTATATACCGACCACAAAGAACAGAGAACTTTTGTAACCGACCTCAGCCTTGCAACAAAACCTAACTTTATTGATGTTATAAGCCTTGAAAGAGCCCCAAGCAAACAGCCACCAATGGTGAAATGTCTTGGCTGGGTGCATTCGAAAGTCTTGGAACCTCTGACAACCTATCCTCTACCAGCAACAAATACAACTAAAATGTATATTTGTGAATTTTGCAAATGTACACCTTTAAATAGAAAAGTAACATTTCTACCATTTTCTCCTTGTTTTATACGAAAGGTGGTTCTCATCCTCTCTAATATACGGCTGTGAAAAACGTTTGGGAAAACACTCTTGTATCTTCTTACATGCATCCACCTTTTTAATGCATAAAATACCAATTTACATAATTATACCACTTGGCATAGCTTACTATTGGCATAGCTTACTATTGTATCAACACTCAAACCAGTGTCAAATACCGAAACCCACATTTTTATTTGATTAGAATTGATATGCTAGCTGAATGTATGCTTCCAGTGGTTCTCAGGTCCAAATCACATCTAAGATTCTTAGTGCAAAGAAAATGCTAAAAATTACTAACTTGTCCAAATATAGTCTATCTAGGAGGCGATACATCAAACAGAAATCCACCAGAGATCACTGGCAGTGTTTCAAGAAGACGCATTCAATCTCTATTCGCAGTGTATATTAGAATTTAGTTGACTGCAAGATAAACGACAGACAATCTATGGAGTTATCCCTACAACAAAAAAGCATGGCACTGCACATGTCACAGGGTACCTCCGGGATAATAAGGGAATAGGATCAACAGTACATGATATTCTTCTTGTCAACCCCTCCTCTATTGCAGTTTATATTGTTACATTTAATTGGCTCATATAGCACAACCAGTACAGTTAGTTTGGCTAAACAGTGCCTTTTCGAAGGAAGCTAGCCTCTCATTGGGCGTTCCATTTGACCTGTATGATGTCTTAAATTGTCACGTCTGCAACTGTGGTTACTATAAACCATGAAGCTTAATCAAATTGTTTCAGAGATATGCTTGCACTGTTGCTTAGACTAGGCTGCGGGTAGTTCTATATGGTTTGTCTTTCCCAACCACAGGTACCTGGACTTAGTTTAGTGCACCAATGTTTAAGTGTAAAAGTCCAGGATTTTGTAGCCTCACACAACCCCACATAACATATTTGTCGGTGTGGTGTCTGTGCTTTATGGGTTACTAACAGTCCTGTGAAGAAGTCAGGGACATAATGGTAATTCAAACTCATTTTTGTTCTTTAGGATAGCACATACACATATTGTACTAAAAAGACACTATATATTTAAAAGTGTTTATTTCTACAGTGTCATCCTGTTGCTACGTACATGAGTAATAACCACAGAATAAAATTAGAACAGCACTAATGCATGTCACTAAAAGCGAGAATAAATGAACTTTTCTAACATGATTGGAATGTTGTTGGCAGCCTAACACTCTACAGACTACTTATATGTGCTTCACTATGAGAGCATGGAGAAGCTAGAGATTTTTGGGATTCAGCACACTGCATGCCTGTTCAAACCAGAGAAGCTGTATTCATGAGACTATGGCTGGGAGTGAGTGTTCTGTCAGAAAGAAAACACACATCATCTGGGCTCAGCTCCTCTCCACTATGTATCGGCTCTCAGCATGGATATTAATGCTGCAGCTGTACAGCAGTCTGGCAGGACCTCTTGGGATAACCTGGATCAAACCTCTCTGCCTCAGTGGTCACTTCATGGGGTTTTTATAAGGTAGGCCACTGTCTTTTGCCCTACACTGGGGAACTTTCCATTTAGTCCAAGATATAACCAGTATAAACCAGCATGATCAAAAAATACATCAACTCAGGCTACATGTTTACTTTGCACATTCCCTGTCAAACCTTGAAATGTAGATATCAGGGAATTAGATGTTAACAACACCATTGTTTGAATGATTTGACACTTTCACAAGTTCTGGGAAGGATAAAGACAAGTGGTATATGGGCCAAAAGCAGACAGGCTAATTTAAGAAGCTCAAAATGGAGTCTGACTTTGGGGTCTTCATGACAGCCCCTCGATCGAGCTTCATTCTCTGTGTACTTTCCCTTGTACATATTATTAGTTTTAGGTATTGCATTGATTGGCATTGCTTTTACCCAAACATGGTCTTGCTGGTCTCACTGTCGGCCATCAGTCTGTCCTACATGACACCATGACAATAGCACTCAATATAGGTGACAATCGGCATCCTTATCTTGTGCCTTTGCCTCGGACCACTGTTCCAAAATTATGCATCCAGTTCAGACCCTGGCTAATGGGGTGGAATATAAAGGTTTTATCCATTTCAGGAATCCTGGTCCCATTCCTATTGTTTTGAGGACCTCAAAGACACAGGCCTAAAGGAGTGTATTGAATGTCTTTTCTATGTTTGCTGGCATTGATCCATCTCTAGGAGCTCCATCTAGGACATGGAGTAATTGCCTCAGATTGACGAAGAAGTTATACCCTGGTATGAGGTTGCTTTGTATCATAGGTAACAGCTTATTTGCTATTATTTTCTTTTCTTTTTAAAAGGGGGAAACGGTGGTATAACTTTACACATAAGGGGTGCCTTCCCTTTTTGGGTATTACCACTAGTACCACCTCTTGATCATCTGTGGCAAAGTTCTTTTACTCTTTGCCTCTTCATACATTGTCAGCAGCTGAAGAATTAGCCAACATTCTGTATGCTGCATATAATTCCTAAGGTAGCCTGTCTGATTCAGGTTTCTTTGCCCTGACCAACTGGCCAATCGCTTTTTATTTTCTTCAGTGACAGAGGTTCCTCTAAAGTGTCCCTCTGTTGCAAAGTTGTGTTTGTTGTAGACATGGTATTCCGATATATTGGGATTTTGAGTTTGTTGCCAGATTGAAGAGGGGGTCAGTGTACAACACACCTAATATTCAGCAAACACCACATTTGAGACCGCTCTTAAATTCACTACAAGTCCTGCCTCTGTGCGTATTGCATATGTGGGTGGTCTAGGTTTTCAGCAGCCACTAGCCTGGCCTCCTCTGACAACTCCAGCATGCTATTTAATTTTATATTCTGTATCGTCACATTTAAGATGCCCCAATAGCATGGTAAAGTTGGCCCTTGCTATCAGGCGATGCGCTGCCTGTGGATCAGTAGGGGCTGTAACGTAAAGGGAACTCATTACTTATTCAGCAGTTGTATCTTTCTTTGATGTGGGTTTAGAAGAATTTTATAATCTGACTTTTTGGGTTAGATAAAAACTCACTTAAAGTTCATCTGTGACTCGCCTGTTTGAATGAATATCTGTAGTCATTTAATTCAGTTAAATCTCTCTTTCTAAATGTCCAGTAATCTTCTGAATAAGTTAAATTATAGTAATCTCACTATTCAGACTTTGAACAGCATCAATGTTCAAAATAAATGTGAGATTATACAGATCCTTATGACATTTCTCAAACATTTTGGAGATTATACAAAAACATTTTTTAGATTTAAGTATCATCATTTCATACTGTTGCTATGCATTTATCTTTGCTCCTAATTCCACTTTAATCGTGCGGTCAGAATTTAGGCTACAGAATACTGCTGAATAATCTGCTATGGTTCTTGGAAAATGCTTAATAAATTGTAAATGATCATTAGTAATCCAAAGGATATTTATTCAAGTAAAACTTCTTAAAACAATTACATAAATAATGCCTAGGTAACCCATTTGAGTTATGCCTGAGTAGATGGATGAATGGCGCTGTGTTCTGTTGCATTCTGTGGGAGAACACACAGAGTAGAATATGTTTGGGGAGAGAAATTATATGATCTGTAAGAAAATAGATGGGTATTGATGTTAATAAGTGATATCTTCTGATGAAAGATGGAATCAGTCACAACTAAATAGCATCCTCCATATCCTTCTCCATAGTGTTTTTCTGAATTGCTAAATTAATTATTTTTTCAAAATGGCAGCGTCTATGCATGTACACACACAAAGTAGTGGAGTATGTATAATACCTGAAGTACAAAACTACTTCTCTATGTGAAAGAGAATACCTTACCTGTGGGCTCAAATAAAGATATGTGAAGATATTTAAGGGGTCGCGTCACCCACAACTTCTCCTGAAATGCTTCATCATTGGCGCCGCCCGCACTGGAGTAAGATAGTACTACACTAGTGTACTCAACCAAAAACTGGGAGTTCTTCATTATTATTTTCGGGACAATAGTAAAGGTCTAGATAATCAATGAAAAATACCTTAGGGTATTGTCAACAATACAAGGTCTATCGTGCAGCAGATGCTTCCGGGTTATTACTGTATCTCTTTTTCAGGAGAAATATGGCAAGGGCTACAGGACTACAAAAACATTACAAAATGTCAAAGCCTTGGCAGACACAAGCATATACCATCCTACCAATATGTTGTGTTCAACTGTGTCATAGTATAGACTCGCACTAACAAAGAAAGGGCTAAGTTGTTAACTTCACGGTCTCCCCAGAGCGCTGCGCATCACCCCCACAATCCCTCTGCTGATGCCATCTTGAAAACAATGGAAGATCATTGCATCTTTGGAGAAGGAAATCTTAGCTAAGGTCAGTTGTAGGGTTTAAAAGACTAATTGCTACCATTTCAAGGGTCCCATACTTTAATGTGGATATTTAGATGGTTATTGTTTAAGGATCCAAAACACAACCAAAGCAGATAAAGACCTTCCATGCAGCAATACTGTGTTTAGTGGCAGTTTTTTCGGATGTCTGAACTCAATCAATTTGTACCAAAATACAAACATCACACCTTGTATTAAATATTACTTTGGGTATTTCAAAGCATTCAATTGAAAACTATCCCACAAAGGCTATTATTGTTAAAAGGTATCACATTAAAAAAGTATTGTAATAATTTTCCTATTGACATCTCATACGATATGACTATTAAAAAACTCATTTGATGACTGACTAGGCCCCACTCGTTCACTTCCTTCGTAAAACATTCTTATAGTGTCTATTTGTTAAGATGTGTGAATGATTTGATTGGGTTACATAGCTGTACATTATTTATGTTAGAACGCACAGATAATAGGTTCCATTTATGCAGTGTTTTGGCTATCCTCATAACTTTAAGTTAGCCTTACTCAAAATGTAATAAATAAATACGTTTCTTCATGCATATTAATTAATTTAATGGTGCTGCATTATTCAAGCAACTCTCTGTACTAAGGTAAAAAGAGCAAACACCATGAGGCTTATATGGCAGTAAACACTTGCTGGTAAAGTCTAGGTGGCATTGACAGTTTGGTTGTTCAATTAATAAATAACTTCTCCTTATGGTTTTAGTCAGCAAACTTAAAATAGCTAGGCATTATTCTTAGTAATGTTGCGAATAACAATAAAGAAGTGTTTTATAATAAAATATTTGCAGTTACGTTGATAGAATAAAACAATTGTAGTTAAGAAGATTTGTAAGAAAATGGGTTACTGGCCAACTGGAGTGTGAGCCTTGGTCAAGCAGCAACCACAATCCTTGTCAGGGTAAGGCACAAGGAAACCACAAAATGAATCTGTGCTCAACCCCTGGTAGTTTGGCACAGAGCAGTCAGGCTTAACTTAGCAGCGGTGTGTAGAGCAACACTTCAAACACTAAAACAGTGACAACACCACACAAAGAAATATCCCACACCAGGTTAGACACATAGAGCTTAGTTTAATTAATAAAATTAATAAAACAAGACCAAAACTATCAAAATCTAATTAGCAAAACTAGATATTGAACTTTGAAGTTTTTAGAAAAAATAGCGCCAAAAGATGTACAGTGGCAACTCTGGATATTTGGTCGAAACTGGATACCTGGGACAAAGTCACATGTTCAGGCCGACCATGACAGAGCGCGGGCCGGCTACAGTGACCATGTTAGGCCCACTGAACAAAGTACCTTCAATCCTGGTTTGCAGCGTGTTACGTGGAGCTGCGTTGAAGATGCGTCACGCAGCTAAAGCAATGCATCAGTTCCAAGATGCGGCAAGACTGCAATGCGAAGGCCTGCATCATTGCCAAGGATCTCATCGACAGAGTTTGCAATGTTGTGTCCAGAATTAAGGATGCAGCACGCAGTCAGGGCAATGCATTGGTTCTGAGTAGTAGTGAGGCTGCGAGGCAGAGTCCGGCATTGTTGTCGAGTCTGCTGGAGACGAGGGATGTGAGGGCCTGGGCTGAGGATGCGTTGCTCAGTGGTGGTTCTGAAGGCATTGCCGGTTGCAAGAGCGATGCGGGTCTTTGTGACAGGTCCAATCCCCGCAGCAGCAAAGATGCATTGGTTCTACGGGTGGTTGCGCCAGCAGTGGAGGAGATGCATCGGTTCCACTGGACACTCAGAAGTTGGTAAAGCACTTTAAGCCCACTTCCAATGTCTGATGCAAGGCTGTTGGAAGCTTGTTATGTCCCTAAGGCTTCAGATCAGGAGGCCAGCCAGATAGCTTGGAGTCACTCTGGGTTCTGGGTTTAAGAGAGACAGGGCCAGTCCTTTTCACCCAGGCAAGAGGGTAGCAGGTAGCAGGTCAGCACAGCAAAGCAGGAATCCAGCAGAGTGTCAAGCCTTTAGCAGCACAGCAGTCCTTCTTCTTCTAGGAAGAGTATCCACAGGTCCGGAAGTGTACTGAAGAGATGGTGTTTGAGGTCCAGTATTTACACCCAGTTGTACCTTTGAAGTGGAGGACATGCTTCTAGAGCTTTCCCTTCGAAGTCCCCAGGCATCCTGCCTTCCCTATATTGGCTTTAGACTAACTACAGGGGGCATGCAGCCCTTTGTGTGGAGGCAGGACACAGCCTTCCAGGCACACCTAAGCTCATTATAGTCTGTGGCTGTCTAGGAGGAATACACAGAGTCCAACTGTCAGCTATACCCAGTCCTGTGACCAGAGACAAGCTACAGGCACCAAAAATCTAAGGCAATAAAAAGCCAACTTTCTAAAAGTGCCATTTCTAAAATTACAATTTAAAATCTGGCTTCATTAATTATTAGGATTTTAAATTGTAATTCAAAAGACACCAAAAATGAACTGGTTATCTACTCCCATTTGGAAATTACACTTATGAAATGTAATAAGGCAACTCCAAATGTTATCCTAATGGAGACATGGGCCTAGCAGTAGTGAAAATCAAATGTAAGAGTTTTTCACTACCAGGACATGTAAAACATAAACGTACGTCTTACTTTTTAAATACATTACACCATGTCCCCTGGGCTGTTCACAGCCTACCCTAGGGGTGACATATGTATTAAAAGGGAAGGTTTGGGCCTGGCAAAAGGGTTTATTTTGTCAGGTTGAAATGGCAGTTTAAAACTGCACAGACAGGCTCTGCAATGGCAGGCCTTTGACATGTTTGAAGGGCTACTTAATTTTGGTGGCACAATCAGTAATGCAGGCCCACCAGTAGCATTTAATCTAAAGGCCCTGGGCGCATGTAGTACCACTTTACTAGGGGCTTATAAGTAAATTAAATATGCCAATTGGGTATAAGCCAAAGTCACCATCTTAAGAGGTGCGAGCATAAGCACTTTAGCACTGGTTAGCTTTGGGAAGAGCACAGAGTCCTAAGGCCAGCAAAAACGAGGTCAGTAATAATGGAGGAGAAAGGCAAAATGTTTATGGAAACACCACCCTAAGCCTGACAGGTCTAATAAGATGCTTTCCTTTTTGAGAGTCATTGTGAATATATTTAGGGTATAGTTCCATACTGACCATAACAAGGTATTTTGATTTCCATTTTGCTTCATCTCACAAAGGATAGAAAATGTGTATACTTTGATTATATTTACTGAACAAAGAGCGGATTTATCAGCACATACTGATAAAATATATGAAATGTGATATTAGAAAATTTACAAAATAGTATGCCAGGTTAAAATGTTACACCACTTTTTGCAAATTTCAAGAAGAAAATACGATATCACAAGGAAAGCTAACAATGAAATAATAAAGACAGACAAACTGCTGCATTGCGGAAACTGATGCCTGCATTGATTCACATTGAGAACAATGTATAGATCTATGGCTACAATCAGCTGGTTCAAACATAATACAGCTGGGCAATATTCACATGTTGAGAAAGGAAAGCTATTGAGGGAGTGGCATGCTTGTCATCAATGGAGGATGTCAACTGAAAAATGCTTAAAATAAATTGAGTATATGATAACTTTGCCCAATGGAAGTCTTTGTGAGATAACGTTGATGCTTTGAAATTGGTAAAAAAATATCTATTACAAGGATTGAAGATGGTATTTTAGTACAGAATATTGTCCTTGTATCTTTTTAATATTTTTTATAGGCACTTTCTGATCTCTTTGAACCCTGACAGTTTGTAAGGTCTGTTAAATGACTAGGGACCGGATTTAGATTTCGGCGGACTGGGTTTCTCTGTCACAGCGGTGACGGCTATCCGGTCTGCCAAAATATAAATCAGCGTAGACGGGATATCCATCACCATTGTAACCGAGAAACCCATCCGCAAGATCTAAATCAGGCCCCCTAAGTTATCATTTACAAGTGATGGATTAGTTAAGCACTGTTACCCTGAAGTGACCTACTGCTACATCAGATTATCTAGAGCTCTACAAGCAGGTGGATCTTAACAGATCAAGGGAACAGCATCTAGAAATGGGTAAGATTGTTCAAACGCTTAACAAAGAAACGTTATGAGGAGGATCCAAGGGAAATTTGTATAGACCTGCAAAGGATTGTATCCCCAATTCAATACTAAATATAACACAAAAAGATCCTTGGGTCTAACATGGAAAAGAAAATAGTCAGAGACACTGAAACAAATCACCCAGAAATATCAGTGGGATTATCCCTTTAAAGACGTAATCCCTTACCCACCAAAGGTTGCATGCTTCATCATCTGGGATTCTCCTCTTGGTGGAAAGACCTAGTTCCACCAACGGCTACAACCCCCTCACTGTGAGGGAGGAGCTCAGGGATGTTTTAGTATCTACTCTACGATGGATATTCGAAATCCACCAGAAGAGAGGAATAGTTCGGAGAGGGCGCAGTGTAACAGAAAAGTGCAGTGTAGGAAGTGATGTTAAAACTAACTAGTGAAAACAATTCAGTGCTTTATTAGTGTGTTCTCACTGTCAGGATTAAAAACAGTGCACCTACACTACATAGTGCAAGTACAGCGAAAGGGGAAGAATAGAGAGCAACAGATGGGTCATAGTGCTGACATTTGTGGCATAAAACGAGAAAGTTAGAATGGTCACCTGGATAAATGACACCAATCGTTGCTCCTTTTAGTAAGTAGGATATCGATGTACAATATTCTGTTGCCTGTTATTAATCCGAAACATCACTTTTTGCTACATAAATATATGTATTCATGACTTGTAATTCCCTGTGTACCATTTAATGCTGCATGTGGCCTGGAGTATTTCATGTTGCTTTGCACATTAATATGGTGCATACCTGTCACCTGGGGATGCATTAGATGACACAATGAGCCCGATTCACAAAGGCAATCTGAGACAAAAGTCTCACTTTATGACTTTTGGTATTTACAGAGGTCATTTACGAGTCGTATCTTTACATTCACAGTTGGGCTGGAATCTCTGGCTTGGGTTGTAATCTCCGCACCCAGGCTGTACTTTCCGGCTTGGGCCGTACTCTCCGTACCCGGGCTGTACTCTCCGGATCGGGCGGTACTCTCCGGCTCTGGCCGGATGAAGTGTAATCAATAGGCCGGATTGCAGTTTTTACAAAAAGGAACATTGGGAAAGTGTGATAAATGGCAGAGGAGGTCATTAAAATCAGTTTGGGCAGGGAAAAGGTTGTAGCCGGACACTGTATCGCATCCCAGAAAAGTTTGCTCCTTTGCATCATGGTTTTCATGTTAGTATGAATCATTTAAACAGAGGCCTACATTAACTATGGCTGACGTAAGGTGAAAATCACACTTTATATATGTATAATATGCAGATTAGTGTAAATGTGTCACGGCCTCCCAGTCAAATCCCTCGGGGTCGGTTCGATGCTCAATAGGGTCCACCTCTCTGCAGCCTCAATTCTTATTGCTATTACAGCACAGAAGCTTGAGGTGATCAAATGAGGTAAGGAAGAGAAGGAAGCAGCAGGGAAGGAGACCTAGAAGGTAAAAACATAGCAATTACTCTGCAACCCTTTGTTAACATATAATAACCTTAGTCCTATTACCATTTGTTACCTGTAACTAAAAGTAATCTTTACTCTGACTCCGAGGAGAAGGATAGACAACAACTCAGTTCTGTTTTATGCTTCCATACGCCTCTTAAGTATTTTGCTGGAATAGTAAGTGAGCTTTATCCATGAACTTCAGGATACGATACAACCTATTCCTGACTATAATGGTTTATGGCAAATACCCACCAAAATGAGTACGATGCCTTGCCTCACTGGGGAAAAACCAACTTCAAGGACTGAAAGATGCTCCTGTTAAGAATGGCAAAATATAATCATAATGGATATCATACGACTAAATGAACGCAAATTCCTATCATAGTGCTTCCTTATTGTGATTCATCGTATTAGTATCAGCAGTGTTTATTGTACACCATAATCTGCTGTTGTAGCAATCCACCATTTATATCCACCATGCAAGTTTCATATGTTATGTTATAAAATGTATATACGCATAGCTGCCCCAGAAACAGGGCTTTCCAGCACTAGTCCAGAACTAAAAACTGACTGCAGCAACGGCCTGAGAAGAAGAAACCCAAAAGAAAACAATCTTTACAGGCGAAAAGTCCGGTTTTTAGAGTCTTCCTGAAGGACAGATGGTTCTGGATGCTGCTGGTAGAGGGGGAAAGTACCTTCCAGACAGCTGGGCTTTTGCACAGAGTGAGCAGCCTCCCGCTCTTACTATCTTGACATGAGGGACAGTGGCCGGATTAAGGTCAGCTGAGCATAGGGGACATGAAGGACAATACCAGGATAGCAGGTTAGACAAAATGGGGGGCCCCCTGGGAAAATTCGATCTTGTGAGCGGTACACAGGGTCTTGAAGTGCACACTCTTCTCCATAGGGAGCGAGTGCAATTTAGGAAGGAGACCAGAGGCAGGGCAAACTTTTGGAAGGTAAAATAGCAGTCTAGCCTCGGCATATTGAGCCCATGGGAGTCTACTGACCACTGAGCTATTGACTCCCAACTACAGAATATTACAATAGTCCAACCACGGTAGAATGGCTGCCTGAATGATGAGCTGATGAGTGGAAGGATCAAAAAATCCAATAGGTGTGAAAGTTTGCAAAATCCCATAACATGTGGCTGACACTGACCAAGCCTGCGCTTCAAAAGATAAGGTGTTATCCACCCGGATGCCTAGATTTTTTTACAGAAGTCTCGGGTGGAGGGGCTTGGGGGGCTAGTGAGGGGGGTCCACAGTGATCGCCCCAGAAGTGGGTATCTTTTCCTAATAAAAGAATTTCAGTTTTGTACATGTTCCGGCGTAAGCAGTTGGCATCCAATCACTCTGCGACAGCAAGCATAACCCTTTGAAAACTGGCCTGGTCTAACTTGGGGTTGTCAGAGAAGGAGAACACGAGCTGAGTATCATCCGCATAAGACACCAGCTCAACCCCAAGGATTTCACGACCTGAGTCAAATGTTGAATCTAAATGTTAAACAAAGTAGGGCTCAGAGACAAGCCCTGGGGAATGCTGTTAGCAGATCATGCACTTGGGAACTGGAGGGGGGAAAATAACCTGGAAAGACCGCTATGAAAGGAAGGAGGTGAACCAAGCCAGTGTGCAGATCTGCCAATATCGTTAAGGCGCTAGAGCAGGATTTTATGGGGCACCTTATCGAATGGGCCGCTTAAGTCAAGCAGAATCAGAGCTGCGGACTAGCCTTCATCTAAAGTACTGCGGAGTTGTTCTGTCACCGCAAGAAGTGCAGATTCCGTGCTATGCATCAACCTAAAGCCATTCTGGGAGGTGTCCAAAATCTGGTTCTCTTCTAGGAACTTAATTAGCCTTGACATGCATGTAATGGCCTTACTATTTCCCAGTAAGCCCAAGTCTCGGTTTGAAAGCTGTATCCATCAGCTAGTATGGCTTCCAAGCCTTAATAGCCCCAGAATAGATTTGAACACGCTGCACAAAAGCTGAAGCCAAAATGCAGGCGATTCCCACGTGGAACTTTGAAATATGGCCCTGAACTCAATTAGACACAGAAACACACACACACACTGCACTCTAGATAAGGCCGTTAGAACGTAATGCTGTCAAAAACCAGAATTGGTTCCTAAGCACATCACGTTTGGAAATGGGCAGACAAGAACAAATGAGTTGGTGCAAGTACCCTTGCCCCCTCGCACATGGGAAAACAACAGCTTTGAGGGATTCAGGACAGTTTCCAGGAAGGAATAAACTGCCTAGTTTCACAAGCGGAAGTGACCTTCATAGTGTTTCTGGATCGGAGCTTGCTACCAATTACTACGAGGCTTACTCCACCTACCAGCAAGTGTTCATGGGAGTTGTAGTTAGTTTTTCCCATTCTTTACATAATGCAGCAGGCTGATCTCACACCGTGGGTGTTTGATACAAGGTGACTAACTTTGGAGATTTGCCGGAATGCTTGTCTTGATTAGGATCTACTTACACCTGACAGTGTAAAAAGCGTTTAAACCCCTCATACTCCCCTTGCATGTAACCAAATGTTATGTAAATCATGAAATAGTCACAGTGTCACCAATTCCCCCTCTGATGACTCAGAGAGTCATCAAACATTACATTCATCATTCTTAGATGACTGAATTTCAAATACCAGTTGTTGAATTTTGCTATTTACGTCTGCACTCCTCTTGATTCCTTAATTCATCATACAGGTAACTCTCCATCTCCTCAAGCTGCACTTCTTCTTTCTTTCGTTTACTCCCATTTCCCTTTATCACTGATTCTCCTCCCTTACACTGTGATCCGTTCCTTTCAGTCATCAACCTGATTCCCCTCATATAAAGAAACAAGCATATAGCTAAGATAGCAATGATCAAAACTGGGTCAAAATAGTCTCTAATAATCCACTTCCAATGCTACTAAGCCGTCTACCAAATGCAGAAAATCCTTTTCCTATGGCCTCCCAGGCACCTGTTGCTTCCAGCTACTTCAAATCTTTAGAAACATCAGCAATATTAGTAATAAACTTGTTAATCTCACTACTCTTTATTACGCTCATAAGTACAACGTTGCTGAACGTGTAACATGCAACAGACTCAGCCCTCTTAAGGGAGTAAGGCATCTAAAGCAAGCCTGTTCTGTAGAACAATGGCTCTAATTGCCACAAATTCTCTATTATTAGTGGATAACGCACCAACTGTGTTGGCTGCAAGAAGATCAACAGGTGTAGACTGCTTTCTAATGTTCAGGTCATTCAAAACTACTCTTACAGAAGGACTCACTGCATCAAAGATGTCTGCAACTATTTGCAAAGCACTATGCTTACCTCTCCCATGAATTCTTACTCCCTAATCATCTATCTCATCTACATGATACACCTTAGGGAAAAGTAAAGCTAAATAGTAACTGCCTACCCAATTTGCAAGAAGCTAAAAATAAGCATCCTTCATGCACACATAATAAACTGCAGGAAAAACTGGATTATTTCTACCGAACACTTGATCTCCCAAATTTTCACATCTCTGCACGCATTCACTCCACCCTCATCTGAGGGTTTCTAATCTTCCCCATGTTTCCTCATAAAACAAAGCTTTTCTTGTTGTTGCCAATCCAAAATCAAGTTTGGGTGTAATCCTGCATTCTTTTTTTCCCACTCACCTCTACTTCATATCTTTGCCTTTAACAAAATTTCTTCATTTTTGTCTTCCAATTCTTCAAAAACATCCTTCTCAACTCTAGTCAATTTACATGTTATCCTTTCTTTCTGAAAACGGGGCACATCAATCTTTGTTTGAGACCTAAATAGATGAAATATCGTATCCATATAGCTAGCATTATAACGAGGATTCAAATGTTTGTACATAAGCAACTCATCAAAGACTAACTCAAAATCAAAATTTGAAAAATAGCCTGGATAATAAAGAAGACTAAGAAATACACTTATATAGTTGAGACGTAAGTGATGGTATTTCGCTCCCACTATAGTAGATGCAGGTAAATATGTGACTATATAGCAGTCCTGTGACTCGAGAATATTCATGCAACAGGTTAAAGACATCATTAGAAAAATTCCCTTCAAAACCATCTCTATGTAAAATCTTCATATTGAGTCTATGCTGTTCATCTAGGTGATAGAATTAGACTTAGTGATAGTGGAAGCATGCTCAACATGAGAATTTAAGCCCAATAGCAGACCAATCATAAAAATGGCTAAGACAATCGTCACTATGGTTAAATTCACTCTACAAGGCCACCCTCAGGCACTACCACAAACTCCAGAGAGTTACCAAGAGAAGAACCCTCATGGATCAGATCGAAGCCAGCTCCATCACCAGCAAAGAGATATTTTCCATTATCAAGGAACTCACCACTCCAGACACCCCAACCATCTCCATTTTTCTTTTTTCTTAAACAGACTTTTATTGGGTTGCAGAAGGTAACACATTCAATCCCCTTGCCCGCTACCCAGCCCTCCAGATAAGCCAGTTCGTAGGATAACAACCAGTCCACCAAACTGAGTACAGCAGCACACCTCTCATCACAAAAGGCATCTGCGCTGTAACGTAATCCATCCACAGGGGTGATCCATTACCATGGTGAGATGCAATCAAAATACCCCCCCCCTTTCCCCATCAACCCCCCCAACAGAACCCCCCACCCTAACCTCCCACCCAAGCATGCCGCCAGTAGCTATCATAATCAAGCGAGCAACAAAGCCTCCCGTGCCACCTGTCGGATTCCCCTCCCGCGGGGCACAGCAGAAAATGCATCAAGAGCACAGGGGGAAGCCAGTTATCCCGGGCCCAGGGTCCTCCCCTCCCCCTGCAAAAAGGGAGTCTCAAGGGACCCGAGCCATATCCCCTTCCTCAGGATCCCCCTCATCGTCCACAGCTGGCCGTTTGAACAGTTCCAGGAGTGCCACCCATGCCCGGGCCATTTCTTGCGACCTCTCATTTCCACTACGCCGAGCCAGACATAGTCTATAATTCCCCTCGCTTCCTGCCCATTTCTCCATCTCCCTATTCCAGCGCAAGAAATTAGGCCCCTGCCTCGTCTCCCAATGGGAAGTAAGCTCCCGCTTGGCCAGGACCAGCCCCAGGTCAATAAACCGGCTGGTGACCTTAGTCTTGGCAGTGTGCGGGAACCAATGCAGCAAGCAGACCCTCGGACCCACCTCTAACTCCCTCTCAGTCTCAGTCAGCAGTACAGTCGTCACTTCACGCCAAAAGTCTACCACCCGTGGACAGTCCCAAAACATGTGGAGAAAAGTCGCCCCAACATGGTCACACCGGGGGCAAGTATCCGACCCTCCAAAGAACTCAGCTATTTTGCTAGGCGTGAGGTATGCCCTGTGAAAAACATAAAACTGGATAAGCATGCTCTAGTCACAGCCATCCTAAAACAAAACATTGGCTGACCCCAATGAACTTAGCAACTTCCGACCACCCATCTCCCTACTACTTTACCCAGCAAAGGTGATAGAGAAAGCAATCACCCATCAACTTGCCAAACACCTGGAACTCCACAATCTTCTAAACCACTTCCAATCCAGCATTTGCAGCAATCACAGTACGGAGAAAGCACTTATCACCGACTCAAATGAGATTCACACCCTTCTAGACCAACGAGAAACCGCCGCCCTCACACCGCTGGACCATGCCACACTCAAGTCTCATAAAAAGATTACACGATACAGGCATCAAAGGCCCAGCTCTTAAATGCATATGCTCCTTCCAAGTAAGGAGAACTCAAAGGTCAGATTCCCTCCCATATACAAAGAAGCCCAAGGACCTGATCTGTAGTGTCCCCCACGGATCATGCTTCAGCCTCACCCTGTTCAACAATGACATGAGAAACACAAGGAGACGATAGGCGGAGCGCTGAAACTTTTCAGACAGTCACCCCCAGTCACAGATCTGGGTTGAATCTATCATCGTTCTTTAGCTCACTTTGCCACCCCAGTTCAGACACAGATATATGCAAATCAGTCTTGACCCTGTGCCTCATGGGAACAGTCCAGCTCAAACTGCCAAGCCATGTCTTCCCTGGACCGGAAACAAGCATCCTGGAACTGGGTTTTGGCTAACAGCCCTCATCAGCCAGGCTAGCTTGAATCCAGTGGCAATCCCAGGATGCTTGTTTACGGTTCAGGGAAGACCTGGCTTGGCAGTTCGGGCTGAACTGTTACCATGAGGCACAGGGTCAAGACTGATTTGCATATAGCGGGGTCTAAACTGAGGTGGCAAAGTGAGCTAAAGAATGATGATAGATTCAACCCAGATCTGTGACTGAGGGTGAGTGTCTGAAAAGGTTCCGCGCTCCGTCCATCATCTCCTTGTGTTTGCTTCAACAATGAAAGGAAACCACTCGCTGACGTCATCAGACCCCACGGTATCTCCATCATCTACTATGCCATTGACACCTAGCTCATCCTTTCTATGTCTGATAAGTCCCCTATGACCAGATCCAACTTCACCGAATGTATGACCCACCTAGCAGAAGGGATGAGAACCAACTACCTGAAACTCAATACAGTTAAGACAGAAGTGCTGATTTTCGGGAAAAAGAACTCCCCCTGGGACTCCACATGGTGTCCAGCAGAGTTCAGTCCAACTCCATCACCCACCAAACACATAACCTGGGGATCATATTAGATGACAAACTTAACATGGAGGCATAAGTGAATGCAATTAGCTCCTTCTGCTTCCATTTGCTACGGATTCTCAAAATAATTTTTGATGGATTCCAAAGAGAACCAGACGCACCATCACTCACGCCCTAATCACCAGCAGACTTGAGTATTGCAGCGCACTATATGCTGGAATCCCCAACCACCTCCTCCACAGTCTTCAGACCATCCAGAATGTTGATGCCAAACTCATCCCAGACCTCCCTCAGCGCACTCACATCATGACTCACATCAGAGATCTCCACTGGCTGCCAATACACAACTGCTGCCAATTCAAAATCCTAACACACGCGTACAAGGCACTGCACAATACTGGACCAACATGCCTTAACTGTTGCCTCCACTTCCATCAGCCTACCAGACACCTATGCTCTGCCTCTCTCCCTCTCTCTCGCACACACACCCCGAATCTGCAAAAGCAGAAGAGAAGGCTTAACTTTCTCATAATTATCACCCAAAACGTGGAATGAGATCCCTCTACACTTAAGGTCCTCCTCCTCGTCTCTGGTACTAAGCAAGAAGCTGGAGACCTGACTCTTCCACTGAAACCCTGCAGACAACTTACACCTACTCCAGCCCCTGGATATCCCTTGGGTGATAAGTCAGGCTTTACAAATCCAGATAACATAATATAACATTTATTTGGTCAGTAAGACTCCATGGTTTCTTCAGAGTCAGACTTCAGGGGACAAAAACATCAAAAAGCAGAAGCAACTTCTATTTGTTGTCTTCTACTTGTGGAAATCAGCAGAACGTTGATTAGTTCAGAGTTGAATATATATTTAGTTATCTTCAGACGTTATCCCCGACCTTACATTAGCTTCTTCTAAAATGACAACCCTATACTTCTACTGGGGCCTGGGCCCGAATTAGTTTCACAAGTTTCAATATAATTCTCAGTATTTTAGAATTGCCACTTGGGTTGAGTAAGTCAAAATCAAAAAACAATCTTCGTTAGCTTTAATTACTAATTATTTTATATTATATTATTTTATTGAAGTATATTATGGGCGAAGCATTACATATTAATCTCTTGATCCTTGACCGGAGATACAGGCCCTGGATAAAGAGTACAATGATCTATTTGCCCCATTAGTATTCCATAACTATAGCCGGTCACATAAAGAACTGTCACATTCGTAAATCCGCAGCATTAATTACCATCAACTCAGCCGTGACGCTGATGTCTTCTCTATGTAGTGGCAGTCCTAGTTTTTTGCCCTGACCTGTGCCCTCAGGGCAGCACTTTCTCCAATTCACAATTACTACTTTTCAGCCTTATCTATGAGGCCACAGCACGCGACACCATGAATATGTTTTCGATACTGTTTATATTTAGAGAGTTTTGCTTAGAGTATATATAATATATTCAGTAGCTAATACTGTGATATTATAAAGCTTAAACGCTGGTGAGAGATCCGCGGGAAATTACGGTATCGAACGCATGTATGTGACCCGGGGCTGGTTAGATGAAGCCCCTGGATGGTTCGGGTGAATTTGTCTAACAGGCCGTGCTTCCAGGTTCGGACGCCAGCTATGCCTGCGCATGGCTGGGAGGGGTCAGGGACCCACTCGCTGTATGTGGTCTTTACGCCTGCGGGGGAATCCCTGTGATGTAAACCCCAGGCTCAACGCAGTCTAGACTTGTAACCCTTGATACACGTATAGGCTCAAGAAAGAGACACCGTGCTTTAAATGGAATACTATTTTAAACTGTGCCGCCCGTAACTATACATGTCAACATTTTAAAAGAGGAAAGAGAGAGATTTTTTTTTTAAAGAGAAGAATGGGGAGCATGTACATTGACTTCTATAGAAACAGACGAAAGACAGCCAAAATTAGGTCATTTTTTGCTTGATAATCGGGAGTCTCCCGCCTGCATCGGTTCGATTTGCATGTATGGACTTTACCCATCCTGGGCTGACCTTAAGTGGCAGGCGCCATGCTTTCGAGATGTCTGTGTTCCTTCAGGCAGGGCCGTGAGCTCTTTTACATGGGACACCGCCTGCTTCATCGCGTGGCGGGCGAAGGCATTGAACCTGATCCTGTAAAGGGAGGTAATCTCCAAGCTGATGCTAATAATAATTAATCCCTTCTTGTAAAATCTCCCCGCCTTCTAATCCATGACCTAATTACAACCTCTCCAATTCTAAATCTAACCGAGCTCAGCAAATAGTGGAGAAAGTCCATTATGAGTGCTAAACACTCCAACGACATTAGACAACGGGTATATAACACTACCACACTACCACCCCCCCCCCCCCCCCCGCCAAACACACACTCACTGCAAGACAAAATCTATGGAACACTGCTCAAAATACACACATTATGATAAAATACATACCGAAAACAACATAAAACACGCAGAATGCAAGACTATAAGAACACTCAAATTAATGCTCAAAATACACCAGGAGACAAAATTATGAAATAATGCCGAACAAAAGGAAATATGGGGCAACAATGTACCTCATGAAGTGCTCCAAAAAGCAAGTATTATTAAGAATACACACATGACCTAACATAAATATTACACGCACATACAAATATTCACCTCCCCTACACAGAAACACAACACTAAACAAAAAATTACTCCCCAAAATATACACATCATCAGATAATAATGTTCAGAACATTGACAAAAATACAGACTATTGTCCACAGTATGCACAGTGCTGGAAACAATAACAATTCTAAAATACTGTTCAAAATACAGTACATTCTAAATCACACTCACAGCATGGGAGAAAACACACAGAACCCTGCTCGAATACACTAACACAGGCCATGAGGCCGAGTACTGCTCAAAATATACCAATATTGGTAAATCATAACACTCTTAACAATAGAAAAATACACATAGTACTGCCTAAACCAAGGGTCTCCAGTCTTTTCTATAACAAAAGTTAATTATGTTCAATAAAAACTATGCTGAGTTACTAATGTTATTAGTGTTGTAATAGTAACCACGATAGACAAGATTACATTGGTGGTCATCCTATGCAAGATTTCCGGCAGTGATCCCTTTTGTGCTGTGCATCAGGCAGGATTACCAGCAGTAATGTAAAAAAAAGCCTTTGCCAGTTTGGATGATTCTACATGGGTAAAACATGAAAGCACAGCTGCAATGCCTGTCGCAACAAGATTATCATATTAGTAGTAAGTCTGCCCAACACCACATGATTCATCACTCAAATATCAGCTTTAAATATAGTTTAAAAACAGAGCAATTTTATCGCAAACATTAGCGTAGGAATTCTGAAATTGCACACATTTTCATCTCAAATGTATAGCCTCAATTTTGGTATCCATTTAATAATTAAGCAAAACAAAAGCTCCTAATTTAATAGTCTGACCTGCACACACAAAAGCCACTTACAGGTAGCTAGAGAACTACCAGTAGCTCACAAGCTACTCATTGGCGAAGCCTGGTGTAACCATATTCTGAAAAAAACACAAGGTGATGGAAGGAGTGCTTGAATTTCTCTCAGCCACTGGCTATCACTCACGGACACATTGTAGGCCATCATTGTTTGCCCACTGTGCCATTCTTAAAAGAGACTTTGAAACAGAGGATTGATATTGTTGAAGGAATGGAGCACACCTCAAGATGAATGAGACGGATGAAAGAATCTTCCATGATGAGTGAAGAGAGCATCATTCAGATAGTGGTGCCTAAACCTGATGTTGAATATCCAAAGAATGCTGTGCAGATAGAAGGTGGGGGGAAATCAAAGAGTTTAACTTCAAGGAAGTATAGATTAAAATGTGGTGGGCCATTTGTCTAACAGTGATATGTGTTATACATAATAATACCACTTTGCAAAAAACGGTGTCAAACATGGTCATTTTGGGCGTGTGCCACGATGCAAGAGTGAAAAGTGTGGAAGAAGTTACAAGTAATGTTCAGAAACCAGTATTGCAGGTTACAATCCTGTCAATCAGGTTGATAGTACAGTTGATGATAGTTGTTTGATAGGCCTGACTGCAGTATTGAAGTAGGTGGTAAATTAGTCACAGTACCTACAGATTCTGGACAACCATACACTCCTATTGTTGACAAGAACTGGGAGAGCATTTTTGGATTGAGAAATATTACCCTTTCATCCCCAGACTTTAACAAGGTGGATCTCGGTGAGTTAAGATTGATCTTATTAGTTTTATTGTCCTGAAGATTGTTTTTAAAAATCACGAAACCTTCGGCAAGTTATATGTTGACAAACAGGATGGGGAGGCAATATTTTAGGTTGGAGGCACTAGAGAGATGTGGGGATTACCCTCAATCCAAATTTTCCTGATCAATATCTAATGTTATCTGACATGAGAAATTACTAATTTATTATTCAATAATTTGGTAAGGTGTTAAGAGATAAGTTAGGGATGCTTAAAAATTCTGAGCACAAGATTGTGTTGAAAGATAAAATAAAGCTGGTCGTGCACAAAGTGAGGAAAGTACTCAATCTTATGGTTGCGCCATTGAGAGCAGAACTGGACAGATTGTTGGAATTGGAGGTTTCAGAGGAGACTGAGGCCTCTAAATAGTTTGCATGTTTGGTTTTGGCACCCAAGGACGGTGACACCAAGATCAGAATGGGGGTCGATCTTTACAATCTTAATCAGAGTATATGAATGGATTTCCAGCCTCTGCTAACTATATTAGAAGCCATAACAATGTTAAGTGAAACAAAGTTGTTCAGCGTGATGGATCTTAGGACAGCAATTCACCAGGTATCACTTCACAAAGAAGCCAGAATGTTGACTTCTTTTGTGACACCTCTGGAAACATTTGGGCTTTAAAGGACGCCCTTGATGGCTGCAAATTTCCAGAGATTCATGAAATAACTTTAGAGAATATAGATCATGTTTTCCAGGATGACATTTTAGTGTACGGAGAATCTCATGACAAGAGCTTATGGTTGGCGTACGAAAGGTTGAATCACAGTGGCCTCACACTCAGGAGAGAAAAGTGTACATTCAAGGTCAGTGCAGGGTGTTATTTTGGTCACACTGTGTGGGCGAAGGAGCCAGCCAAATCTAGACCTGGTAGATTCGGTGATCAAGTAACCCATGCCAAGCGATAAAGATCAGATAAGATCTTTTCTTAGCCTGATGAAATACTATTCTAAAATTATCAGGAATTTTGTCAGTGCAGTCCACCCCTTGAGAATGCTGTTGAGGAAGGCTGTCAAGTTCTCTTTGGTCTAGTGAATGAGAACAAGCTTTTTCGACCGTAACATCTGAGTTTGGGAGGATGCCAACGGTCTTGCATTTTGATGACACTAGAAGAGCAGTGGTTACCACTGATGTCAGCCTTGAGTGTTTGGTACCAGTAAGATACCAATTTGTATTCAATGAAGAAAGAATAATTGCTCTCCCTTCAGACTCACTAAACGGTGCTGAGGAACATTACTCCGTGATTGAGCATGAGGCACTAGGTTGTTCGTGGGCATTTCATAATTTCAAGTTTTACACGTGGGGTTTGCCATTTGCTATACAAACTGACCACAGGTCTTAGTTCCAAATTTGTACCAGTAAGTGAGCCGAAACGCAACCCCTCGCATCAAGACATGAACTGAAGGGTTGGTGGAATTGAATTCCTGAGCTGAGTATCTCCCTGGTTTGAAGAATGGAGCAGCGAATGTCTGTCTTGTTTGCCTTTGAAGAAGTGTTGTGACATGTAGCCATCTGTATTATGGGTACACAAAGTGTTCATGTCCTTGCCAGAATGGTAAGGTAAGCAGAAGTTGAACACCCTTGGGCAGGAAATTATGAAGTATGCATTGGAAGGTTGTTCAAATTTAGCAAAACTGTCTGGGATGGTGGAAGGGTTCTGGAATGTATCTGGAGAATTCAGCATTTCCTATGAGGATTTACTTTTTGGTGACCAGGAGGTACCTCTGATTGACTCAGAAAGAAGAGAGTAAATTTGACCCGTCAAGAATATTTGGGAAGATATTTGACTAAAGTGAGTTCAGAGAGGAATAATACTGACCCAAGGTGGACAGGAAGGTAGATTGCAATTTGTGTGTGGCCAACAGCAATTCTAAAGTAGTTAAGCTGTTCCACTTTCACCTCTGGAGACTCCTGAAGGAACCTTGGTATAGACTTGGGTTAGACATAGTAGGCCCCTTACAGCTGTTGCTGCAATCTGAGAGGCATGTGCTTGTCTTGGTTGACTATACTTCCGAGTGGGTTACTGAAAAGTGTGTTGGTACCATTACTACCAGAACAGTGACAGAATTCTGAAAGAATAACTTTGCTTGTTAAATAATCCCCAATACTGTTGTCACAGATTACAGTGTTTAGTTTATCCCAAGAGATAAAGATGTTTTCTACAAGGTTCCTCTGTTGTTCACCACAGAACTGCACTGTTCACTCCACAGGCTAACGGGTTGGTGGAGTACACAAAAAGTGATGGAAATGCTTGAATTAATCTCAGCCACTAGTAATTACTGAGGGCTGCATCCCAATCCATTGTTATTTTGCACACCATACCACATACCACGTTAGTTTGGACCCAGTCATATATGCAAATCAGTCTTGACCATCCTCCAATGGGAACTGTCCAGCCCAAACTACCAGACTAGGTCTTCCCTTAACCAGAACACAAACAGCCTAGGGCTGGTTTCACACAGACTAGGGCTCATCAGACAAGTGTAGCTTGGTTTCAGGGACACAGTGAGCACCGGACCCACATCTGAGCATACATGTCCCACTTAGGGTGACACATAAAGTATACAAAAAGTGATGGTTGGATTAATCTAAGCCACTGGTAATTTCTCGCGCCGCATCACAGTCCATTGCTATTTTGCAAACCATGCCTTCTCCGTTTGGACCAAGCCATATGTGTTGTGTCCTAGCAACAGATCCTTTGAGACGTATTTAGAAGCCATAGGTGGAGAAGATTTTATAGCTTCCCGGAAGGTGGCATTGCTCAAGCATAATATAGGAATAGAAGGTAGAAAAGTACTGAAAACACTACCCATTAACACAGAAAGGAGGCATATTATTCTGGGAGAGAAAGCAAGTGATAGCGAAGGCAAGGAAGAGGGTGAGCAGGTAGAGGTACATTATGACGAGGAAGCACCCATTGATGAATATGTTGAAGTAGTCAGGGCATTAGAGGAAAACTATGGCAAGAAGGTTAGCATAGTGGTAGAGAGGCACAAATTCTTTTCATGATCACAGCTACCTGGGGAGTCCGTAGAACAATACATTTCTGTGTTGAGCACCCTTGCTTCTACTTGTAAATTCAGGGATCTGTATGAGGAGATTATAAGGGATCAATTCATAAATAGGACGAATAATGTCAAGATCCAAGAAAGATTATTAGATATGAAAGATCCGTCCCTACACAAAACACTAGAAGTAGCAAGACGCATTGAAATCCCATCCAGATATGTTAAAGAGCTAAGCACGGAGAAATCTGACATGACCAAGGTGTGTGTTGTAGAAAAAATGCATTAAAAAAAAGGAAAGTAATACAAAAAGCATTTTACCTAAAACAGCAGGGCGTGCTATAACTGTGGCAGTACAAGACACACTGCAGACTCCGAAAAATGTTTTGCCACTAAGGAAAAATGCTTTAAATGTAAAAAATGTGGTCACTTGGCACGTATGTGTAAGGCTGCGTCATTATCTACTGAAAACTGTGAGGATGACAATTCTGTTAATGAAGGGGAAGTTGAGGTCATGGTTACTTATGATAATGATATCAATAACATATCTGAAGGTTACAACCCACCTAAATGTGATCTAGGTATCAACTGCACCAAAATAACAGTTTGGGCAGACTCTTGCTCCCCTTACACTATCATAGATAAGAGTACATGGGAGAAAGTAGGTGGTTACCATTTTAATTCTCCAAATGTTGAACCTGTGGGTTACTGCGATGTTAAGCTTCCATTGTTAGGCTTCTTTAAGTTCACCTTATCTCACAAGGGTAAGGAAGCTACTAGCAAGGCATATGTGGTAGAAAAAGGAAGAGCATTGCTGGGGTGGTGCGAACAAAAAACATTAGGTATCACATTGGACCCTAACCATCCACAGCAGGTTCTGGTCACGTAAGAAGCAGAGAAAACCAGGTGGGTTACCAAATTTCCCAAATTATTCGGGGAAAAGTTAGGATGTTTAGAAAAATTTGAACACCATATTGTACTTAAATCCAACAATGTTCCATGTGTACATAAGGCGAGGAATGTACCATTTACCCTCAGAGCAAATTTTAAAAAAGAACTGCAAGGATTATGTGATGCACAGGTCATCGAACCTATTGAGTCATCGGAAAGGCTCAGTCCGGTCGTTTTAGCATGCAAACCTGACGGTAATCTACGCATGTGTATTGACTTGAGAGACCTTAATCGCAACATTCTAGTTGATCGTTACCCCTTACCTCACATTAATGAGATGGTGTCCTCCATGACTGATGCAACATATTTCTCGTTAATTGACCTCTCCAATGCATACCATCAGTTCAGATTACACCCCACATCAAGGCACCTTACTTCCTTCATTACACCAGAGGGAGCCTTCCAATTTATCAGAATGCCATTCGGTTTAGCATCCGCCTCCGCGGTTTTTCAAAGAGTAATGAGCAAAATATTGGTTGGGTTGCCCAAGGTATTAGTATTTCAAGATAACGTGCTGGTGTGGGGGGCAGATCGCTGTGAACATGACACGATCTTGGAGCAAACGTTAAACAAGTTACAAAATGCAGAGTTGACTGTGGGAGTCAGCAAGTGCAAGTTCGGTGTCAAACAAATTGATTATCTTGGGCACACCTTATCGAGAGATGGAGTAAAACCCCCCAAAAAAATGATTGGATGCCATTACTAATGCACCATCACCATGTGATAAAGAGCAATTGTGCTCATTCCTGGGTCTTGC
This sequence comes from Triturus cristatus, assembly GCF_964204655.1. NCBI lineage: Eukaryota > Metazoa > Chordata > Amphibia > Caudata > Salamandridae > Triturus > Triturus cristatus. Next base: position 932,828,459 of record NC_140585.1, read on the forward strand.
GGAATTTTATTCCAAGTTTGGTCAGCATTTTGCCGACAAAGTCCATGTCCTGAGAGCACTAATGAAAAAGGGTACCAAGTTCGAAAGGACAGACGATTACCAAAAAGTTTTCCTGTCCATTAAAGAACAGATTATTAAAGCTGCAGCGTTAAAACCATTCAACCCATTGCATCACAGCATGATTGTGGTGGATGCCAGTGCGTATGGTCTGGGTGAAGTACTAATGCAGAAATATCTGGCACAGGAACGAGTAGTGGCCTTTGCATCCCGCCCCCTCAAGTGTGCGGAGGCTACTTATTCCGCCATCGAAAAAGAAGCCCTAGCATGCTGGTGGAGCATAAACTACTTTAAGACTTACATCTGGGGAACCCACTTTGAAATCAGATCTGATCACAAGCCACTTATAGAATTGTTCAGCACCAGGGGAGCTGGAAAAGCAATCCCCAGGATTGCTAAATGGCTTTACAGACTCCAAGGGTATGATTTTTCCTTACGGTATGTTCCGGGCATTCGCAACGTTAATGCCGACTGCTTATCCCAATTTCCTCTAGAGTGTGATGATGACGACGTGGACTCTAACGAAGATTGTGAGGTAGCAAGTGTGTCTGAATCTTGTGAGGGTGCTATCTCCATTGATGAGTGGAAATCTGCAGTAGCGTCAGATCCCACCTTCAAGGATCTAATGATTGAATTGTCCAACCCATCCAGTCCCAATTTCGTCCTTAAGAAAAAATTTGGTAAGTTGTGGACAGTCTGGACAGAACTATCAGTTGTGGATGGCGTACTGCGCAGAAGTGGTAGACTGGTGGTACCTTCAAGTTTGCATTCTAGACTATTAAAATTGTTTCATGAAGGACACAGTGGCATGTCTGGGATGAAGAGGAAGGCTAGGGAGACATTTTGGTGGCCAGGTATGAACAGGAGTGTAGAAGAGCATGTACGAGGATGTGTAGAGTGCATGTGTAGTGACAAAACTCATCGTGTAGAGGAGTCTCCCATTACTTCCACTAATTTCCCAAGCAAACCATGGGAAAGAGTAGCAATGGATACTTGTGGGCCCTTTTCGGTCAAGGGAATAACTAACAAATACGCTTTGGTACTAATTGACTATTATTCCAAATGGCCGGAAGTGGCATTCACTTGAGAAATCAAAGCGTCAAATGTCATTGAATTTTGTGATAAAATTTTCCACAGGGAGGGCTGTCCTGACATATTGGGCACTGACAATGGACCCCAATTTTTTGCGGAAGAATTCAAGTAATTTCTTACCAAAATGGGCATTTCTCACTATACTCATAATCCCAGGGAAAACGGCCTAGTTGAGAGATTCAATCAAGTCTTGAAGGAGTGTGTCCAATTGACTGAAAGTAGTAGTGGGGACTACAAGTAGGCTGTTAGAGAGATGTTATGGAGCTACCGTCCACACCCCATTCTCTCACCAAGGAGTCTCCATTTAGACTTCTCAAGGGCAGACAACCAGGGACAAGAATTTCTCCTGCGTGGATGCTTAAAGGTTTGCCACGACATGTATGCGAAAGAAGTCTAGAGTGTAAAGCACCAAGAGAGGTACGTGTGCAGGCACAACGATACATTGAAAAAGGACAAACGTGTATTTGCTGTTGGAGATTGGGTGAGGATATTGTAGTAATGCAGTATATCGTAATTCACCCTTATTGCAGTAATGTACCTTTAAGGCTCTGTGTCATATTTCAATTGTACTTGACATCACTATGTTCTGGAATGTAAACTGTAGTATTCAAATGCCTCTTGTATTTTACTGCAATCAGTCGTGGGTTTTGCTTGTGGATTAAACTTCATACTTCAACTACTCAGCGCTTCCTTGGATTGATTGGATGTATGCCGTGGAGATCCCACTACAGACATACAGAATGGGCGTACAGAAAAGGGGTTTGTCCAAATGGTCGATGCCCGAGTGCATAACAAAAGTTGTGGGTAACTGCGTTTGGTTGACTGATGGCAAGAAGTGGAACGTTCGAAGTGTTACTTTATGCAATGCTGTGGAACTGGATGCATGGTTGAAAAGGTGGATGGTGACCGTGTGGAAAAGTCGGGGAAGGCGGATGGCAGTAACCCTTGTAATGATGTGGAAGGCAACAAACGAGTCAAGAAGATTCCAAAGTGGCATAATGATTACTTGACTTATTGATATAATTTCACACTCATATTTTTCCTAATCTCACACTCATATTCTTTTTATATATTATGCAATGTTCATTCTGTTCTTGTATCATTGTAAAGTTATGTGCATCTTTATGTGATTATTCATTGTTTGTTATTAAGAGGGAAGATGTGTAGTGTCCTAGCAACAGGTCCTGCATTCTCGCTATGGTTACCACTCTCCCAGAGTTCTGGAAGCTGGACCTGAGAAGACGAGACTGTTGCTGGTGCAAGGACGTGTCTAGGGGTCGCTCCTTTATACTTGAAAAAAGTTCCTCTTACAAATATACTTGTCTGCTCCTCTTAAAAATATGCAAATAAATCGTGACCCTTTCCAATGGGAACAGTCCAACCCGAAACGCCAGACCAGGTCCTCCCTGAACTGGAGGTCTGACACTTCATACTGGACTGTTCCCACAGGAGCAGGGTTGAGACGGATTTGCATATGGCTGGGTCCATGCTGAGGTGGCATGGATGCAAAGAAACGATGGACTGGGATGCGGCCCGAGTAATTACCAGTTGCTAAGATTAATTCAAGCATGCATAGCTAGTCGTAACTGCTCGCTGCATTTAAAGGGGTCACTCCTTGTATGTGTATATCCAAGATGTTGCCCTGGGCAAAACGTCAAGTAAAGCCTCTTCCTATTACTTTGTCAAAAAATGTTATGATAAGTTAACTATAGTCTTTCATTTTTCTTGTCTGTTAATTAAATTTGATTATTCATGTTTCCTCCTCCTTCTTTTGTTTCTTCTGCAGTGTTCGCAGCATGTTGATCTCTTGCTTTGACTCGCAGTCCCGCTCAGTCCTGTTCTTCCTCTGTGCTGCCTTTGCTGTTCTTTTTCATCAATCTGAATTTGTCCAAAAAGTGCAGCAAATAACTTCTTGTTCTTCATTAGATATGTATTGGCATCTTATAGTTCTGAGTCCATGCTCGACACTACACTTGTGCTACTTCTTGCCTCTGAGAGGTGTATTCTTTGGCTGTTTCGTTTCACAGTGATTCAGATGTCCTAGCGAATTTGGACACTTGACTCAAATCGTAGTCTTGCTTGTCCCTTTCGAATTTTGTTTCTTCATGCCACACACTTTGGGGGATCTGTGAAGCACTCATGTACAGGCAAGAATGATTGTTCAAGGCACAGGAGTTCCAAAGTAAATAACTAAAAGACGCTCTGAAAATATGGCACAAACAAAGATACACAAGTCACAGACATGGACAACATAAGAGACAATGAGGCAAGGGGAGGGAGGCAAAGAAAGACAGATATGGGAAGACACAAGAGAACAAATTGTATTACAAAATAAAAACGATGCAAAGAAAATAAGTACTTAGGGGCAGATTTATGAGCCCCTTGCGCCTCATTTACGCCGCCGTTGCGTCACTTTTGTGACGCAGCGGCGGCGCAAATCCTGCGCCATGCTGCGGGGTATTTACAACGTGATGCATCTGGCAGATGCATCACGTTGTAAAGCCCTGTGCCACATGTAGGCGTTCTGGAGCAGGGGGGGCGTTCCGGCGCAGGAACGCCTCCTAAAAGTGGCTGAGTGAAATCTACAAGATTTCACTCAGTCACTTTTAAGGCCATGCTGCGTCAAAACCCTGCGCCTGCTTGAAGCAGGCGTAAGGATTGACGCAGCATGTAAGGGATAGGGCACCCCCGTGCCTTGCTGGAGCTGCGTCGCGCTTGCGACGCAACTCCAGCAATGCGCCGCCTTTCCGACAGGAGATGCGTCACGCATCTGCCCATCCGAGTGCCACGGTGCGCCGCATTGTAAATGCGGCGCATCAATGGTGGCGCACGGGTGGGCAGATGCGTTGCAACTCTTCTGGCGTATCTCTGCTGATTAGCAGAGATGCGCCAGACATCATAAATCTGCCCCTTAGTTACCACATATCTCTCCCTTAAAACACAAAAACATCAAGAGCGCCATAAGTAAATTGTTCATAGAGCATAACAGTGGAATTGGTTACAAAGCTAGCCTTTGAGGTGCTTAGGATGCACCCTCTTCCTAGAACTGCGACACACACTGTCTTCCTTCTGTAACTATGCAATAAATTGCCTATCAACCGTATGTTGACTATTGCCTTTTAATTTGCCTGAATGTTTACTCACGCATATACCTTGTAGGCAGATGAGTACTCAGACAAACTTTTGGCCACATGTTTGGGCTTCTTGATCTTGACCTAATCACCTTTGAGAATTTGAGAATTGTGTGGTGTTGGGGTTGTTGGTTAGAATCATGTAATAATTCACTCTTCAATTGTTTGGACAACACGTTCTTTTTAGCCTTCTCATAGATTTTTGGATCACAAATGTTGGATCCGAGGTGGTTAAGCCACTTGGAGCACAAATCCGATGAAGGTACCTGTGTCTTTACCATTTCAAAAAGTGAAAAACCTATCATTATGTTTGGGGTGCGATGATATGCCCACATTGTCACCTGTAAAAAAATACATAACACACATGTACGTGGCAATAGTCATTTGCTCTCTTTCTACTAATATTTTATTGACACTGGAATATGTTTATTATCTGTGCCATTGAGCCAAAAAAAAATCTAACATAATGTGTGAAGTGAACTATGGTCCGTTGTTTCTGGTAATGGACTAAGGGAAAACCTTCCCTGTAAAAGCATTCTTTCAAAAAAGACAAAACATCTTAATTGCTGGGAACTTTAACTCCTCGCATTTGTAAAAACCATGCACTAATGCTAAAATGTATTCACAGGAAGCAGATGTGTGGAAACGTCCTAAGATACTCATGCTAAGATTTTGCCGAAGAGCTTCAGGAAATTGAATTAAAAGTAAGGGCAAATCGAAACTTTTCACATTGTTTGTCAGAACTGGCACAATCTGTGCAATTTTGTACATCCTCCAACACTCTCCTCTTCCTCACAAGGATCACTAGTCTTAGCAAGCACACAAACACTGGTGCTCCAGGGGCAGAAAGTCTTAGATGTCCCTGGGTGAGGCCCCTGACCCAGCTTGGCAGGTCTCCAGCTCTCGTCACACGCAGAAGTTTTGCAGAGCTTCCCCTCCTCACCCAGCCTGACTGGCTGCTTGACAGTTCACAATTTTGGGGGCCTCGACCTCCCTTTCTTATAGTCCATTCCCAGGCACCAAATGTGATTTAGGGTCTGAGTCTTTGAAGGTTATGTTGGGGTCTGCTTCTATTTGAAATGCCTACTCCGTTGCCCTGCCCATCCTCCAGAAAGCAGTCTGTCACAGCAGGAGCCACTCCAAAGCACCACAACACAGACCATGGGAGTTACTAAGGTTCACACCTAGATGTCAGCCACAGTGATATGTGTATCAAAAGGTTACCCCAGGGCCTCAGCCCTACTCTTTATGCTTCTCTTATTAACCCCATCTCCTTCCTGCGATGTGTCCACGCCCCTTTCCAGTGACTTCTCTCTGAATCATAGAGCACCCTTTGAGGTGTGGTGGACAGCCTAGCTCTCCCTTCCTCCAGTGTGTGCCCCACACAGTTCATAGGAATGCAGCAATCCACAAATCTGTCTAGGGGAATTCTTTAACCTCTTCATGCTCCTTCAGTCAACTCTGGGTCTCCCAAAACGTAACGCAGAATCTTCCATGTATTGTACCATACATATGCACAGATATACCCAGCACATTCATACAACAAACACGCACTGCACATCGCTGGATACTAACTTGCACAGAGCAGCAGAACTTTACATGAGGTTGCCTGTACGCTTCACTCCAATGAAACAGGTAAAAAGGCCTATTTTGTCTTTTGCTTAAATCTGTTTATTACCATTTTGTAATTTTGGTGGCACAATAGTATGCAATACAATAACATGAATATCATTTTAGTTCCATTGAACAGTACTTTAGCAAACAAAGCAATCGAAAGCTGTAACGTGTGGAACATTGATTAATGTATCATGAAAAATGTGTCATTTGTTGCCTAAGGGATTTGAGGAGCAACAGTGGTACACAGGCCATCTCTCCATAAATCAGTCTTTCCATAGGTATTTTCTAGTTGTCATCAAATTACACAGTCCAATATGTGCAAATACAATATAATTGCCAATTGTAATAAACTTTTGAACATTAAACTAAACCTCGGCCAATTAATGTGTTCGTAAAGTAGTGGGCTATTACCAAATGCGCAATGTGGCAATCAAGGTGAACGTGCACAGGAACGCCATGATCTAAACAATGAAGAAGCAGCAGGATGTGCAATTCTGTGTAGGGAACCATTCATTTGCTATGCCACGTGAATCTCAGGCAGGGAGGTCACTGTGAATAGTCTAGTGGTGGAGTGTTCATTTGAAAATTCACCAGGATAGCATCCCAGCTGACGGCTAAAAGGTATTTATGTAACCCTAGTGTGTCTTCCCTACGCAGTGTGATGCTTTCCGCTTGAGCCCAAGCTATCACTGAGCACTCCCATGCCATGCGGGTGAGGGGAGTGGGGGATTTCCACTTTTGCGTAATTAGCCGCTTGGCTAATAAGTAACCTAAGTCAAGGAACCAGTCCGTGGCTCTATGTTTTTTGTCATATTGCCGTAAACCCAGTATACACATCTCCCAGGTACCCAGCACTGGGCACTCGATGCAGTGTGCCACATGAGTGGTAACCTCCTGCCAATAGTAAGTTAAAGAGGGGCAAGCCCACAGCATATGAATGATGTTAGCGTCAACAAGACTGCATCTTGGACAGGCTGCGTCAACATGCTGAAAATATTGATTAATCTTTTGAGGAGTTACATAAGCCCTGTGGAGGACATTGTGCTGAATGAGGCGGAAGGGAGCATTACATGGGATGCGACTGGGTGCCTCCAGCACCACGTCCCACTCTATGTCCATGCATGGGCAGCCTAAGTCTGTTTCCCACTGGCGGGGCAATGTGAGCAGTGTTGGAGCTGTGTGTGTGCTTTCATGGAATCGGCAAACCAGCGGATCAAGTGAGTGCCCACTCCCATGACATGTAAATATTGTATGGTGAGATGCATGGGGCATTTTTTTTGTCCGTCCCCCCAGTTGTTGCCCAGAACACCTATCAGTGAGTTGTAGAGAAGAACCTGGCCCGGGGCAGTTCCTCATCCTCAATCAGGGAATCTAGTGGTACAAGGGCGCCTTCTCAGTAGAGAACCCCAAGTGTGTGGAGTCCTGCAGTGGTGAGCTCAGCCAGCAATGTGGATGAAAGCTGAAGTGGTTTCCTAACAATGGAAGTGCTGTTGTGTATGGGTGGATATGTTTGGTGATGGAAAGGCAGCGCCTATAACACCGGAAAGCGACTTTTAGAAGAGTGGGATCAGGTAACGTGCAGGGTTGGAATAAATGCAACAGTGCAGACCAGTCCCAGGCAGGAGTGGTGGAGGTGGTGTCTGTCAGGTATGTACCAGCCATTCATCAGGCCACCCATTGCAGCTGAGAGGCCACATAATATTGCTCAAAGGTGGGTACAGCTTACCCCACCTTTGACCTTGCTCAAATACAGCTTCTGTAGTGATACACGACAGTGTGTATTATGCCAGATCAATGATCGCATCAATCCTTCCAGTGTGGTGAAAAAGGGCTTGAATACATAAAGGGGAAGGTTAGCAAAATAATAAAGAAATCGGGGTAACAGAATCATCTTAATGAGGGCATTGTGCGCTGCAACCAATAGTGGGATTGACTGCCAAAACCCCATCTGCTGGCGCACAGACATTTGTGCCTTGGTGAGGTTGTCATCATATAGATCTGTCGGTGAATAATAAATACGAAGGCCTAAATATTTAAACATATTGGGCTGCCAAGGCCATCACCATCATTTAGCATGGACACCGGGTCAATTATTGTGGATGTGAACGGATATAAACAGGATTTGGTCCAGTTTACCTTCAGTCACGACAAGAGAGCAAACATGTTGCATATGGAGGACATACCTTCCGGCATCAAATTGACATCCCTGAGATAAATTAAAAGATCATCAGCGTACAATGCCACTGAGTGTAAGGTGCCTCTTAGAGGGATACCCCAGGTACGGCTATCGGCACGAAGTGCCAATGGCTAATGAAACAAGCATTTGCAATGCAATAGTTCTCGCATTTTTTAGAGTTAGCGCTAGTGGCGTTGTAAATGACAATGTCTTTTACCTATGTGTTTCGGTGTTTCGGTTTGGAGCGGTGTGGATGTATGAACAGAGTCACAGCTGCAGCACTGCTTAGAGGACTTTGAATGAGGAATTGCCACTGGGACCAGAATAGCAGCTGCAGCACTGTCTAGAGGACTAGGAATGAGGAATTGCCACTGGGATTAGAGAAGCAGCTAGCAGCACTGGTTAGAGGACTAAGAATGAGGAATTACCACTGGGACCTGCGATGCAGCTGCAGCACTTTCTAGAAAACAAAAATTGAGGAATTACCACTGGGACCAGAGAAGCAGCTGCAGCACTGTCTAGAGGACTAAGAATGGGAGATTATCACTGGGACCAGAGAAGCAGCTGCAGCACTGCCTAGAGGACTAAGAATGAGGAATTACCACTGGGAACAGAGACACAGCTGCCACATTTGTGACAAGATAAAGAACAAAATGTATAGCCCTGTTTACAGAAATGGAGCAACGAAACTCCAAATGAGTGAAACATAATTAATGCTAAAAAATAAAAGATTGGGTGAAAGGGAGCTAGCGAGTACTGTAAAATTTCTAACATTCTAACTTTGTGACTGCTCAACTCGATTTTCTGTGACCCAGACACACATTAATCATTTATCCATTAACCGATCAAACCGACATGCCTCAAAACACTAAACTATTATCCCAATTCATATACTTTGCAAATGAACTAACCTTGAAAGGATTTGAACCTGTGACGTCAAAGGCAGCACACTGAACTCAGAGGCAGGCTAATTTCCTGCTGAGCTATGCAACAGCTTTCTTGGCTTCACTATGTTTAAAAGTCTTCACTCCCATCTTGTAAGAAAAGACAACGGTGTGCGATACACACAACATGAATTGTTTCTGGCTTTAAGTTCTATTCTTTAGTCTCGCAAGGCTTCAGTGTTGAAGCTGGAGCCTTCAATCTAAATGCACACAGAGCAAGCACAGAGTAAGAGCTTAAATAAGCGGAGGGAAATGAAGTGTCCATCTCACACTCATTGCATGGCTACATCCAACTCATGTTATCCATTCATTTTAAGTTTAATAACAGAAGTTGTCAACTGTGTCTTATTTCATGGTAATTTATATCAGCAACGCCTAAGTGATGTGAGCTTTTTTCTTGGGGAAGACATTAGCGCCATTTAGTAAACAAAATTAATTACCACCATTTTCCCCCTTGCCAGTGGGTGGAGTATACGTGTTTTGAAGGAAGCCTCAAGTGACCCAGTATAATACAGTGGATAAAGCCAAAGATATTTGCCGGAAACAATAAAATTATGGGATCCAGGAACATTCCATACACAGAAAAAGATTAAGCATTGACACATCCAATGGTTTGCGAGTGGTTATGGTGAAGGACGTGTTACCACAACCGAGAATATATGAGGGAGGGGAAGAGAGCAGAGAGGTATGCTGTTTTAGAATCAGAAGAGGATCAAGAAGAAGAGGGGCTAGAAACAGGAAGACTGGGCTTGAACTGATAGAGGAGAAGCAGGTGCTGGCACAGGACCCCGAGCAGAGAGATGGGTCGAAGGAAGAAAACGGCACTGTCTCAGTCCACACCGGTGACCTGCGCATCATGCAGGTGAAGGGTGCAGGTCCACCGGCCCGGGGTCGACTGTGACTCCGAGATTGACACAAAAGGAGGAACAAACAGGCAAACGGAATAAAATAGGTGCAGCAACAGTCAGCCACAGCCTTAAGGGTAATCCAGAGCGGACTGCCAATTGATGCTTTCATGCAAATTAGCAATTCATGCACTGAAAAAGAGCTGTCCTAAGGCAGGCCAGATAGCCCAATGCCTTTGACCTGTTACAGGCACTAGACACCAAGAATAAGGCATGAACACCCCCAGAGAGCATCATCATTGGTGACCGCTGGTGTTGTATGGTCTGCTACCTGGATCCCAACAATTACTCAAAAGATGACATGCGAAAGATAAAGAGTGGTGTCCATGAAGCTAGCACGGCACTAGGCCAGGGAAAAAAAGATTGCCTGTGATGTTTATTTAACAGTGGTTGTAGCGTAAGATTTGGAATTGGATCGGTGCAGCAAATGGATCCAGGACCTTACACCGAAGTAAGCGACGGGCGGAAAGCAAAGCGGCTGCATCCTAAGTCGTGGCACACTGGAAACATATAAAAGAGTTCTCCGAAACACAAAGTGAACAATAGAAGCAGACAATAGAAGCGGAAGGAAACTGTACTTGGGTGGTGTTCCTGTGAGAAAAACGGAAGTGACATATTGCTGCATTAACCATTTAGGATGCAGCAAAAAAGAGTGACACTGCACTGAACCAATGGGAAGGCAGTAGGTGGGAGCAAAGTCCTTTATCGAATACAGCAGGCCTTGCAGACAGCTGCCTAGGCTCGACCAAAAAGGAAAGGCGAGAGGGGGCATCCCTGGAGAGTCCCTCTGGGAAAAGGGATGGGTTCGGAGATGAGGGTGCCGGTTCTCACCCACGCCAAAGGAAGAGTGTAGAGAAGCCAAACTATACGGACAAAGCAGGCTCCAAGGTCATAACATTGTAAAACCTTAAAGAGAATGGGCCATTCTTTCGAATTAAACGCTTACACCAGATCCGAAACCGTGTAGCCAGACTGTGGCCAGGAAGTGGGGCATATTCCAGGACCCTAAAGATTCTGTGCAGGTTGAGTGAGGTACTGCAGACTGGGACAAAGCTGTTCTGGTCCAGGTGTACCAGTGTCGGCACCAGCGGCGCCAGTCAGTCAGCAAGTATCTTGGCCAATATCTTGTAATCAGTGTTCAAGAGAGTTATAGGAGCCTAGTGCTGTATAGTGCGGATCCAGCTTGGGGAGAGATATTAGTAGCACTTTGCGCATTGATGGTGGCAGTCAGGAGGCTTGAAGTGCTTCGTCGTAGAGTGTCAGTAGACGAGGGGCTAATAATGGAGCGTAATTCTTGTAGAATTCAGCGGGTAGACATCAAGACCTGGCAACTTGCCAGTCGACAAGGACCAAATGGCCTCCAGACTTTCAAAGAGAGTGAGGTGGCTGTCTAGCTCTGTCTTGTGCTCTAATGTGATTTGTGATATAGTGACGGTAGTGAGGAAGGCATCTATGTCAGAGGTGGTAGCATTGGAAACCGATTGGTATAATGCAGAATAGTGGTCAGTCAGCTCTGCATGTATGTCACATTGAGTGTGAAGTAAATCCCCCTGAGTTGTGAGCAGTGCCAGTATCGCATGCCAGAGCTGCTTGTTAAGAAGGAAGTAGGCCAATAGTGCTACAGACTTATCAGCACCGGCGTGAGTCCTTGCCAAATGAGTCGCATAATTGAGACAACAAAGTCTCTCCAAAAGGGCCATATGTTCCTGTCATGCCTATGTCAGTTGGTCCCGGTAGGTGGGGTCCTGCAAGGCTTGAGTTTCATATGTCAAGCTCAACGTTCATGATGTCTTTGTCAAATTGGCAGTGGACATTCCAAGTGGTGCCTAACACTGGCCCCATATCGCTACCTTAAAGGCATCCCACTCGATTAACCTGGAGGTTAAAGTAGCTGCATTTACCTTGAAATAATCTGTTATAGCAGTGTCTAGGAAGGGAGGATCCTCAAGTGCCGTCGGTTGCAAACGCCAAGTAGTTACAGGTGTGGGAATCTTATCCCAGTTGGAATGCAGGAGTTGAGGGTTATGGTCAGAGTGCTTGCACCCCACATAATCGGTATGTGTGACATGTGGGAGGAAGTCCAGAGAGCCGATAATGCGGTCAATGCGATCATGTAAACCATGTGAGTATAAGTAAAAGGAAGACAGTTGGGCCCTAGTGTTACGCGCTCGCCAAATTTCTGAGCCAGTCCATAAGATGTTAGGCATTCGTCATAGCGGTTGTGTTGGAGAGGAGGGGAAACGAGCAATCAAGATCAAGACTCAGGACACTATTGAAGTCTCCACCCAACAGCCAGGGCAGTTGGTTCCAGGCCGACAGCACAGCAGATAACTTGGTCAAGAATGCTGCCTGGTCGTGTTTGGAGCATTTATGCTGGAAATTACAATGTGTCAACCATCTAGTCTGCCCTTGATAAAAACGTATTGTCTATCTGGGACAATCCTGGTATTATAAGTCTGAAAAGGGACCCTAGCCTGGATCAACACCAGTACCCCCCTCGAATATGTTGAGAAAATAGTAGAGTATACCTTTCCTTGCCAGTGCCTTTGCAGCTTGATAGCCTCAGTGGTGATTAAATATGATTCATGCAAATAATCAATATGGGTGTTGTGGCATTGGAGATAGGAGTCCACAGCATACCTGCACGCTGGAGTGTGCATACCACAGACGTTCCATGTTATTACATTTGTGTCCAAAAAGACGGCAATCCTTGAGACAGGCCTATGTCATGGCACACACGCATGATTGTGTTCGCCTGTAACAACAAAAATCAGCACCATGTATCCAGACATTGTTGCAGCTGGGGCACTCAGGACAGGAGTACAAGTCCGTCAGTGGTGCACAAACTGTAGTGCTGCCACCACTCTGTCTTAATCTCCTTTCTTCCCTCCTTCTGTTCTTCCTCATAAAGAGGTCAACACTCAAGATAACATTTTTAAGTCTCGCGACCTGCGTTGCACTGCGCAGCAGTGCTCGCGCAGGCGAGAGTCCTTTTGTCCGGGGTTCAGAAATGGACCCTGGAATCACACACGCTCGTGCATGTGTTTTCTGTTTTGGGATCTGTAATTGGGCTTTGAGTGCGTGTTTTGTTTCAATAGAGCACGCAATAGGCCAAAGGCGAGAGCATTGCTCCGCCCACGGCCTATTGGTGTCTGTTACGCGCACCAAAGCCCATATGTTTTCAATTATCGTGCCCAGACACGGGCGCGATAATTGAAAAGATATGCCTCGCAGTGGCGTGCACGCACCACTCGCAGGCGTGTGTTTTTTTACAATAGCGATCGCGAAAGGATCGCTCAGTGCCGCTTGTTTAAATGCTCATGCTGTCACTCTTCATGGTCACGAATCTGGTAGTCATAGATTACATAATTCAGTGTCTCTGAAAAGAACAACTCCATTTCCTCTTTCTCCCGGGAAAGATTCAAACGTAGTTGTGTTTTTCCGCAGTTGTAAATTAAGAGTTAGGACCAGAGCAGGTGTGGGGGAGGTGACATTTTGAGCATTCTGAAATTAGTAAAAGCCCCTAAAATATTTGAATGTTGGTCTTCCTAGACGGTTTCGGTCGGTTTTCACACTCAGTTTCCACCCCAAGTGCAAAAAGCCTGGCGTGGGAGTGCCCAATGGTGAGAAAGACCGCCCCAGAGACCCCGTTTATTGAGGCTTTGGATGGAACAGTTCCCCATTTTGAAAAAATAGATTCCAGCTAGAGATTAGAATATGAGAAAGAAGTTCCATTCGGCATTCGCGGCTCGTGCACCCTGCTGACAATGTGAGAAGTGGATTCCGCCCATCACCCTTCTGCGAGCCCCTGAAAGTGGCAAATATGCACACATTACAGGAGGAAGCCCATTATTCTTAAAGTTTCTGACTTTTTCAAGAATATGTGCGAATCAGTTCCTACTGAAGGCCCTCGAGAGATTAAATAATTTTCCACACACTCAAAAATTATAGGGTCCAGTTTGCACAATTTTGCTATTTTCCGACTGCCTTTGGCAGCCCGTGTAGGCAGTAATTGGGAAAGACAGTGCGTGACCCCCCCGACCCTCGTGCATGCCCCAGCTTTACATTTGCGTCTAGATTCAGTTTGCAACATTTGCGGATTTTCAACAGTCGTAATGTGAACTGTTGTTGGAATAACCCAGAAATGAACCAGTATTCCTGCTTTCCGGTCGGTACTTCGGGTTTCATGCGATGAGTGACCTTAGGTGGGCAGAAAGTTTTGTGAAAGTGGCCCATATTTCTAAAGTGCGAACATCACCAGAAACTAGTGAACACACGAGTGTTTCCGCGATGCTCTCATTTCTCAGCGCTTGTTTTATCTAAACAAACTTTAATGCCCACCAAACGAGGGGAGCTTATTTGTAAAATCATCAACTATTAAAACATGTTTCTTCGGGAGGAGTGGCGGGGGCAGCCGAATATCATTAGGAAAAGAAAGGAAGAGGAGCTAAATCCGCTTTTATCCCACAGTATTATGTAATGAGGTGCTTTTACAGCGCTGCGCGGTGAGATCAGACTGCTTCAAGGCATGTGTTTCTTTATTTTAATTTCAGGGCAGGCGAGAGCCCTTTGTCCGGGGTTTGAAAACAGACCCTGGAATCGCACACGCTCGTGCGATTCCAGGCTCCGTTTCTAAACCCCGTTTAGATGTGGAATTTACCTGGCGCAGTATTTCTGCATAGTTCGAGTTTCATGCCTCGGTTTGTAGAATAACTCACTATCAAAGCCTGGTTTTCCCTAAACCAAGCTGCAGATTTGGAACTGGGAGCATGTGGGGTTTTCTTAACACATTTCTGCCTGGTTTTACTTACTGTAATTCATGTGGAGAAACGTGTGGTATTACTGTGCCAGTAGTAAACCAGATTAGGGCATAAACTCCGCTTTGCACCCAAATCGGGAATAATATAGAATTCAAAATGAGGCTTTTATATGTAATTTGGCAAATTACTAATGCTCACAGTTCTGGAAGACAAACTCTTGGGCAGAATTGCAAAATCCCCCAATTTTACCAACCTGCTACCCTTTGGCCCATGGCATGTGGTGCTCATCTGATACACACTGTTACTCCTTATGTTGTCATAGTACTGCTGTGCGACACTTTCCCAATGTAAATCCCTTACATTATTCCCTTGACACGCTGTCCTGGCCCCATCTCTGTAATTTTATATCGCTGTACCGTCCTCATTGTTATCCATTCCTATTTGCTATAACCAGCATGAATACTCACAAATGTATAGCAACTCTTGACACCTCAGGAAACTTCAAGTAAATCACATTTATTGGGCCAAGCATCCTGGAAATGATGACACTACAGAGGAGGAGGATTCGTGTTCCGGAGACACACCTTTGCAATCCTTGACAGGCAGCGTAGACACCTATCTCAGGCAAACATTGATCAGATATCAGTTGATTCCCTTTTGTACCTTGGAGAGAAAACAGATGTGGAAGGCCTGCTTTTTCCTCATTAGCTGTAAAGCTGATCAGCTTTACCCTCAACCAGGACATCTCCACAGCAGAAGCCGGGCCCCTGACACATCCCCACATGACCTCAGAAAATGTAAATAGCAACAGTGCCTAGGACACTGAACCGTTCTTCCTCAGAAAAAGAATTTCAATCAATGTATTATAATATTCATGGTGGAGGAGGACAAGAATGTTATTACAAATTGTATTTTGTGATATAATTGTGAATAACCAATTGGAACATGCCTAATACAGGCAGCTTTTCTCTTCCAGTCTGCAATCTTGTTTACATATTGAAAAGATGAATCATGTTTTATGCCTCCTCAATGTTGCACAGTTACTCATGGGAAGAAATTTGTGAACTGTTTTGATGAAAGATCCCTTCATCCAGAGACCAACAAATTGCTAAATGTTTGCCACTTCTTTCTGCACTATATATAACCGGTAGTCAGAAATGGGTCAAAAGAGATAGGAGATTATAAGTAAATATCATATGAATAAACTCCACCCACTTACAGTGAGTGCTAGGAGAAAGAGAGCTGCTGGTTGCTGTTAGAAATTGGGTCTCTAGTTGGCAGAGGTATGTACCCTGTCCAAGTAGGAACCACAATCCTAGTCAGGGTAAGCTAGATACACAGCAAAAGATTACCAGTGCTCACCCGCTGGTAGCTTGGCACAGACGTGAGTCCCTTGCTCACTTTGCCACTGGATTCAAGCAAGCCTGGCTGAAGACGGCTGAAATGCCAGAAACCGGTCCTAGGAAGCTTGTTTCCGGTCCAGGGAAGGCATGGCTTGGCAGTTCGGGCTGGACTGTTCCCATGAGGCACAGGGTCAGACTGATTTGCATATGGCCATGTCTGAACTGGGGTGGCAGAGTGGGCTAAAGAACGGTGATGGATTAAACCCAGATCTGTTGACTGGGTGTGAGTGTTTGATTGGTTCTGATGCTCCGTCCATCACCACCCCCTTTGGTAGCTTGGCACAGAGCAGTCAGGCATATCAAAATGAGGCAATGTATAAACTCCTTGTGCATCACACACACAGTAACACAATGAAAACACCACGTCAATAGTCTACACAGGTTTAGAACGTAGGATCTGGCCCATGGGGAGCAGGATCAAGACTGATTTGCATATGGCTGGGTCTAAACTGGAATGGCATGTCAAGCAAAACAAGCATTTGCAATGGAATAGGTCTCGCATTTGTGAAAGTTTGAGAAATTGGCATTTTAAATTGCAATGCATTTTATTTATGTGTTTTGAAAACCTGCAAGTGGTGCATAAACCCCCACTTTGTACTTATAGTCATTGTTTACGAGAAGCAAGGCTGGCAGTAAAAGAGGCACAGTTACTGCCAGCCTTGCTTCTCATAAGCAACAACTGTGAGTACAAAGTGCATGTTTACGTACCACTTGCAGGTTTTCAAAACACATAAATAAAATGCATTGCAATTTATAATGCCAATTGTTCAAACTCTAGCAAATGCGAGACCTATTGCATTGCAAATGCTTGTTAATATTGCAGTGCTGAGAAAATAAATGTCAACTTGTTTCGGCTTTTACAAGCATTGTTCATAACATCGTCCGCCCTCTTGATTCCCCCTTATCAGCCTCCCGTGACATAAACATATAAACAATGTGTGACTGCTTCCTCAGGTTCCTACACATCATAGGGGCCATCTTGGTCAATGCAATTCTATATACTTGCAAACTCAATCTGTACTTATTTGACAGTGCAGTCTTACTTATAGTCTATTGCTGCAAAACTTTTCAGAAATGAATATATAATTAACCGCTATTAATTCATATTTACAGTCTGTGATCTAAGTACTTTGTCTCATTAATACCCAATAGATGACAGATGAACTTATTACCGCACCTAACATAATGAGGTACTCATTCATCCCAGGTGGGTGTCTTTACTAAACTGAGCTAGTACAAATAAATTCATTCAATTCTCCATAATATAGATATATATAGTAGGTGGAATGATGCATCAAACAGCCAACAGCATCCGGTGAGAGGAAAATTATAATATATACATATATTATCTACTGGCAGTCGCCAGTAGATAGTTATAGTTAGGACCTATTTTCCATAGGAAATCCGCAACATTCTATTCCCAATAAGTCTGGCGCCGATTGACGAATCTTTGCAAAATTTTCCAAACTTTTGGCCAGCTCCATTCCGCTCCTACCCTGAAAGTTTTGTGGTGATTCATCAAGCGGGGGCCGAGAAAAAAGGGGGGTCCCAAAACATGTTTTCCCCATTCAATTTCCCATAGGATCTGTTGTCGCAGCTACAGCCCGAACTGCTGAACGGAATTACACCAAATTTGGCAAAGAGGTAGTCCTCAGTTCAGACTCGTGCCTTTTGCATAAATGGTGTGAATCTGTTCAGTAGTTCCTGAGAAAATTAGGGTAAAAAAGTTAGTGATATCTATGGCCGGGGAGGATCCGCGCACCCTACCCGCACCGTAAGCGCACCCTCCCTGAACCGAGCGCGCACCCTGACGATCACACGCTGAATGCTAATTGGCTGTCGAGTGTCTGTCTGCATTCGAAACCAGGAACTGTTGGAGGCCATTTTCTGCCTCGGTAGAAGCGAGGCTGAAGAAGCAAGGGGAATAAGTGTATAAAACATATAAAGGGGGCAGAGTGGAAATACTCTGACCCTCTAGATCTGCTTAGGGGATCCCAGAAGGACCCCCTGGGGCCCTCTTTTTAAAAAAAAAACTGCGAAATGCGCGCATCCTATCGCGTTGGGTTCGCGGATTCTCTCGCGTTGGGTGAGCGTTCCTATCGCGTTGGGTGCGCGGAACCAAGAATTTTTTTTTTTACATTTTTGGGAGATAAACATCAAGCTTAAGTGTTTTGTTCTTGAGTGGCTCTAAAAAGAGCTGTTGTGTTCATTGAGAGTTTTTGGTACTTATAAGTAAGTACCTATACAGAGTCTAAAGTTGTTGTTTCCGTCATCAGTAAAGTGAACTCCATCTCTCCTATACATCTCTTGCATATGAAAGCGCAGATTGTTATTGAAAATGGACCCCATTCTATAGTCTCGGAGAAAGGCAGAAACAGATTTATTCACGTTTCCTAACTTTCTCAATTTGTGGCCAAAAATGATCGGACCAGTTCAATTTCTGCCTTTGGCATATGTAAGAATACACAAAGGCAGTTTTGGGGAAAAGTGAAATCAGTTCTGCAAAGGTGTCCTTCATAAGCATTTCCAGACCTACCACAGTCAAAGTGCCTAGGTCATTGCCACCACAGTGCACTAATATGAGGTCAGGGTGTTGGATATGCATGAAGGATTTCACCAATGGCATCAATTGGTGCCACTTTAACCCTCTCTGTCCAATCCATTTAATATCTACATTTGGCAAACCTAGGTCTTTGTGAATGCCTTTGTTTTCTGCATACCTTTGGCTCCAGAAAATATAGCTGTGTCCCACAATCCACACTCTAAGCATCTTGAAAGGAGGTCTGGATGCACTCAGATGGTCTCTGTAAATGAAATGGCAGTTTGGAAAGTAAGATTTTTCTAAAATGGTGGCTAAGATGCAGTTTTGAAAAAAGACAAGAAATCATTGGTTGTTTGACAACCTTCTACACTGAAAGGTAGGGTGCATATTTCTGTTTTTTAAACGCATGATTCTTATTGGTTAACAAAAACTGATTGTAAGGAATATTATATATGATAAGCTGATATGTTGAAAAGTCAAGCACACTTGCTGTCTTGATTAGCAACATTGTGTGCTGAACTTGTGACCTGTGTGTTCAGTACAGTGTTCCATGACCTGTTTCTATGGTAACAGGCAGAAGGCAGATTGGGGGAAGGGTTCACATGTATGTCATTTGGAAAGGGTTGAAATGTTTAACCAATAGAAATGTGTGTTTGGTTTTGAATTTATGTGGGAAGGAATGTGATTTGATGTTTACATGTATATGTGGGGAAAATGAGAGGGAAACTTTGCCATTCTTTGGTTTTGCTGACAGGTGCACAGTGCAGAGATTCTGTATAAGAAAATCTGGTGTGTGACTGATATACTTCTTAACCCCTTCCATGCTGCGCAGATTCCGCCGCTGTGCTGACGGAATCTTGCGCGGGCGTGGTCAGGACGGAACGGTTCCGTCATGAGCACAGCTCAACCGTGGCTCATGACGGAACCGTTCCGTCATGAGCACCGAAGGGGTTAATCTACAAAACTACTTGAAAGGTGAGTTATTTAATTGAGAGGAGGTCTTTTGTGATAAGCATTTGTGTTTTTCATGTGTTTGCAGGGAGATAACTGTGCTGTTTTTATATTTCGGTACAATTAGAAATCAGTGATTGTTTATAAATTTGTGAAATGAGTTATGCTTCTACACTAAAATGTAGTACTCCTTCTAGATGATGAAATGTGTTTTGGTATAGTGCAAGGGATAGTGTTGTTTGTCTAGAATCACACAGTGAGTCTGTGTGCATTTGGGAGTCACTGTGAGAGAAGCATTTGGTAACATCATGTATTTGCTGACAGATAACTGTTTTAAAACCTGTCATGTTGTGAGGTTTTTGTAGCATTAGAAACCAGTCATTGCTTATGCATTGGTAAAATGAGTCATGTTTTGACACTAATGTGCTGTACTTTAATATGTAGATTGTGTGCAGTCCCCTTACCCCTTCCACAGTAGTGAATGAGTTTTGGTAAGCTGCTAGGGATAGTGTTGCTTGTCTAGAATCACATTGTGAGTCTGTGTGCATTTGGGAACCACTGTGAGAGAAGCATTTGGTAACATCGTGTATTTGCTGACAGATAACTGTTTTAAAACCTGTCTTGTTGTCAAGTTTCAGTAGCATTAGAAGGCAGTTTTTGCTTATACTTTGATTAAATGAGTCAGGCTTTGACACTAAAGTGCAGTTCTGAAATATGTAGTTTGCGTGCAGTCCCCTTACGTCTTCCACTGTAGTGAATGAGTTTTGGTAAACTCCTAGGGATAGTGGTGTTTGTCTAGAATCACACTGTGAGTGTGTGTGCTTTTGGGAACCACTGTGAGAGAAGCATTTGGTAACATCATGTATTTTCTGACAGATAAATCTTTTAAAACCTGTCATGTTGTCAAGTTTTAGTAGCATTAGAAGCCAGTCTTTGCTTATGCATTGATAAAATGAGTCATGCTTTGACACTAATGTGCTGTACTTTAATATGTAGATTGTGTGTAGTCCCCTTACCCCTTGCACAGTAGTGAATGAGTTTTGGTAAGCTGCTAGGGATAGTGTTGCTTGTCTAGAATCACACTGTGAGTCTGTGTGCATTTGGGTAAGGATTGTGAGAGAACCCTTTGGTAACATCGTGTATTTGCTGACAGATTACTGTTTTAAAATCTGTCTTGTTGTGAAGTTTTAGTAGCATTAGAAGGCAGTTTTTGCTTATGCTTTGATTAAATGAGTCAGGCTTTGATAATAAAGTGCAGTTCTGAAATATGTAGATTGTGTGCAGTCCCCTTACCCCTTCCACAGTAGTGAATGAGTTTTGGTAAACTCCTAGGGATAGTGGTGCTTGTCTTGAATCACACTGTGATTCTGTGTGCATTTGGGAACCACTGTGAGAGAAGCATTTGGTAACATCGTGTATTTGCTGACAGATAACTATTTTAAAACCTGTCATGTTGTCAATTTTTAGTAGCATTAGAAGCCAGTCTTTGCTTATGCATTGATAAAATGAGTCGTGCTTTGACAGTAATGTGCTGTACTTTAATATGTAGATTGTGTGCAGTCCCCTTACCCCTTGCACAGTAGTGAACGAGTTTTGGTAAACTGGTAGGGATAGTGTTGCTAGAATCACACTGTGAGACTGGGTGCATTTGGGGACCACTGTGAGAGAAGCATTTGGTAACATCATGTATTTGCTGACAGATAACTGTTTTAAAACCTGTCTTGTTGTCAAGTTTTAGTAGTATAAGAAGGCAGTTTTTGCTTATGCTTTGATTAAATGAGTCAGGCTTTGACACTAAAGTGCAGTTCTGAAATATGTAGCTTGTGTGCAGTCCCCTTACAGTAATGAATGAGTTTTGGTAAACTCCTAGGGATAGGGGTTGTTGTCTAGAATCACACTGTGAGTCTGTGTGCATTTGTGTAACCACTGTGAGAGAAGCATTTGAGTACTTCATTTCTTTGAATATGCATAACTGCTTAAAAAATGTACTGTTCTCAAGATTAGGTAGTATTAAAAGGTAATCATTCCTTATGTATTCACCGAGGAACTGTCCGTGCAATACTGTAAACATTCAGTTAATATTCAAGTAGTAATGGAGTGAGGCAGGCCTTTGCACATGCATTGATTCAAATGCTTATCTACTATGCATGCAGTTCTCTAACCATCTACATAGTTCTCTTTCATACCTTTAATTCCACAGTCAGTATCCATACACTTCAAGCCAACACCCTGTCACTCCCCATGTACTCCTCTAGTGACCCATTCAGCACCATGTACTAATCCATTCACTGCGCAAAAACCCAAACACTTATAAATTCTCCCAGGCACTCTCTTTGCAGTACTTTAATCATTCAGTCAGTGTCTAAGTACTCATGGTGTGAGCCAGGCCTTTCAACATGGACTGCTTTAAACCCTATACAGTATGCATACAGGCTTCTAGTCACCTACACACTTGTCTTTCACTTCATTAATTAACTAGTCAGTATCTATATATTTCAATAAACATCTTGTCAGTCATCTTGCACTCATCCAGTGACTGATTCAGTACCATGTACTATTCTCTTCACTGCGCCAGAACTGAAAATGTAAAAGTTTTACCCAGGCACTGTCCTAGCAGTAGTCTAATGATTTAGTCAGTTTCCAACTACTCATGTTGTGAACCATGCATTACCACATAGACTGCTTCAAATGTCTGTGCAGTATGCATGCAGTCTTCTAACATACTATACACTTGTCTTTAACAGCTTGAATTCCCCAGTCAGTATCCATGTACTTCCAGCAAACATTCTGTCACTCTCCTTGCACTGTTCCAGTGACCCATTCAGCACCATGTAGTAATGCATTCACTGCGCCAAACCTGAAACACTTATAAATTCACCCAGGCACTCTTCTTGCAATAGTATAATCATTCAGTCAGTACCCAAGTACTAATGGAGTGAGACAGGCCTTTACACATAGATTGATTCAAACGTGTTTCCAATATGTATGGAGGCCTCTAAGTACCAACACAATTGTCTTTCAGACCTTCAATTTCCCAGTCAGTATCTATAAACTCCAATAAACACTCTGTCACTTCAGTTGCACACATCCACTGACTCATATGGCACTAAGTACTAATCTATTCACTGCACCAAAACCCAAAAACTTAATAAGATTCACTCAGTCACTCTTTTTGTAGTACTGTAATGATTCAGTCAGTACTCAGGTAGTTTTGCAGTGATCCAAGTGTTACTCTATGGACTGTTTTAAATGTATATCTACTATGCATGTAGGTCTCTAGCCACCTACATACTTGTCTTTCACACCTTCAATATTACAGACAGTATTCATACAGTTCCCACAAACACTCTGTCACTCTCCTTATACTTCTCCAGTGACCCATTCAGCACCATGTACTAATCCATTCACTGTGCCAAATTCTAAACACTTTTAAATTCACCCAGGCACTCTCCTTGCAGTACTCTAATCATTCAGTCAGTACCCAAGTACTCATGCAGTGAGCCAGGCCTTAGCACATGGACTACTTCAAACGCCTATGCACTATGCATGCAGTTATCTAACCATCTACACACTTCTCTTTCACACCTTCAATTCCCCAGTCAGTATAGATACACTCCAGCAAACACCTTATCACACCCCTTGCACTCCTCCAGTGACCCATTCAGCACCATATACTAATGTATTTACTGCACCAAAAGCCAACCACTTATAAATTCACCCAGGCACTCTCCTTGCAGTACTCTAATCATTCTGTCAGTA
Source organism: Triturus cristatus (assembly GCF_964204655.1). NCBI lineage: Eukaryota > Metazoa > Chordata > Amphibia > Caudata > Salamandridae > Triturus > Triturus cristatus. The sequence continues at coordinate 932,851,796 of NC_140585.1, forward strand.
CCCAAGTATTCATGCATTGAGTCAGGCCTTAGCAAATAGACTGCTTCAAACGCCTATTCACTATGCATGCAGTCCTCTAACCACCTACACAGTTGTTTTTCAAACCTTCAATTCCCCAGTCAGTATTCATTCACTTCCAGCAAACACCCTGTCACTCCTTTTGTACTCCTCTAGTGACCCATTCAGCACCATGTACTAATCCATTCACTGTGCCAAAACCCAAACACTTATAAATTCACCAAGGCACACTCCTTGCAGTACTCTAATCATTCAGTCAGTGCCCAAGTAGTCATGCACTGAGCCAGGCCTTAGCACATGGACTGCTTCAAATGCCTATCCACTATGCATGCAGTCCTCTAACCATCTACATACTTGTCTTTCACACCTTCAATTCCCCAGTCAGTATATCTACACTCCAGCAAACACCCTGTCACTCCCCTTGCACTTCTCTAGTGACCCATTCAGTACCATGTACTAATCCATTCACTGCGCCAAAACCCAAACACTTATAAATTCACCCATGCACTCTCCTTGCAGTACTGTAATCATTCAGTCAGTACCCAAGTACTCATTCAGCAACCCAGGCCTTAGCACATGGACTGCTTCAGACCCCTATCCAATATGCATGCAGTCCTCTAACCACCTACACACTTGTCTTTCACACCTTCAAGTCCCTAATCAGTATCCATACAGTCCAGCAAACATCCTGTCACTCCCTTTGCACTCCTCTAGTGACCCATTCAGTACCAATTACTAATCCATTCACTGCGCCAAAAGCCAACCACTTATAAATTCACCCAGGCACTCTCCTTGCTGTACTCTAATCATTCAGTCAGTATCCAAGTAGTCATGCAGCGACACAGGCCTTAGCACATGGACTGCTTCAAACCCCTATCCACTATACATGCAGTCCTGTAACCACCTATACACTTCTCTTTCATAACTTCAATTCCCTAGTCACTATCCATACACTCCAGCAAACACCCTGTCACTCCCTTTGCACTCCTCTAGTGACCCATTCAGTACCAAGTACTAATCCATTCACTGCGCCAAAAGCCAACCACTTATAAATTCACCCAGGCACTCTCCTTGCAGTAGTCTAATCATTCAGTCAGTACCCAAGTACTCATGCAGTGAGCCAGGCCTTAGTACATGGACTACTTCAAATGCCTATCCACTATGCATGCAGTCCTCTAACCACCTACACATTTGTCTTTCACACCTTCAATTCCCCAGTCAGGATTCATACACTTCTAGCAAACACCCTGTCACTCACCCAGTGTGTTTCCTTATAGTACTGTAATCATTCAGTCAGTTAGCATGTAGTCTTTTAGTGAGGTAGGCTTTAGGGCATGAACTGCTTCAAAGTAGTATGCACTATGCATGTAGTGTTTTAACCATTGTCACACTTGTGCTTCAGGGCTATAGTTTCTTAGTCAGTTTTTATATAAAATGTGTTTCTACAGTAATAGAATAGTATAAATTTGAAAGTTATTAATATACATTTATTTGTGATTCTTTTTTACAGATACTGTTTTTGAACATTAAAATAGAGAAATCATGCCAGAAAAAAAAAGAAAAAGAAAAGAACAGAGACAGGAGGATTACTTGAAGAAACATCAACCACAAGTATTGAATGTACAAGATAATGTGGCTAAAAGGAAAAAATCTTCTGGTAAGATCACAAAGTAATTTATTAAAAATGTTTGTAGGACTAAACAGAATGTACATAATGCTGGAACTACTGAGAATGATTCAACTAAGAAAATAATTCAAAATAAGAGGAAAAGCAAAAAAGCAAATGGTCAGTCAAAGGAGATAAAGTATGGTAAAAGAAGGCAAAATCAGTATAAGGAATTACGCAAAAATATATTTTACAAGAGAGTAGTGCATAATTTGCTGAAAGATGTGAAGAAATATAAAAAGAGAGCTTTATTTTATAAAAAGAAGAAGCATATTGAAAACATTGTGGAAAAGGCTTTTGAAATAAAAAGGAAACTGTTTATTTTAGTATTAAACAGAATTCGATCACTAGATAAACCAATCCATGTAAGGAAGGCCAAAAGTAGGAGGAAAAGAGTTATTAATAAAAAAAAAAATTGTGATGTTTTTTTGGGAGAATGGAAACACAGTTCCAGTTCAGAGCCTTTTTTTAACGTTATTCACAGAGCGAAAAATTATTGTATGCAGTTGACACCAGTGGAAGAGGTTATGAGGTTAGAGACGGTTGTCCAATTGAGAAAGAGAAAATGGTTGAAAGAAATGCAGAAGAAGTGATAACTGATGAAGTTTTAGGGAGATGTGCTAAAAACCCTGTGTACACTTGGGATTGCAGTAGTATTTGCAGTGTACGACAGGAATCTATTGAAAAATTATGTCGTTTTTTACGAGCCTATACTAAAAAAAGTGTAAAACAAAAGATTAAGCTGTTGCAAGGACTAGACCCTTGCAGAGTGAGAAAACATACTGGTTTGCAAGGTCATTCTCTGGCTTGTCTTTCTAGGAAAGTTTGTCAAAGTGTTTTTCACCATTTCAGAATGATGGCAGTACATCATACTCAAATGCGGAAGTTAGTGAGAAGGTTGTATTATGCAAAAAGTCCAGCACTAAAGTTAAGTGAGTAGAACAGTGCTCTTTGGCGTGGGTCAGTATCAGATGTGAAGCAGGTCTGTGATGATATTGAGTTTTGTTACTTTGGTCCTCAGCAAGAGAGTGAAGAAACTGACACATTAGTAGAACAAAATGTTGAAGATAATGTACAACCCGTAATTACAGAAAAATTTGAGGATGAAATCACAAAGTTTAAGGTAATTTCAGGTGAAAGACCAAATGTTTCTTGTATTTGTTGTCGGCGAAGTCACTATAAAAATCAGACTAGGGGTGTCAATCTGTATTTAAAAAGTGAAATAGAAGATAATGATAAGTGGATGGAATTTGCAACTTATTTGTTGGTAGAGGATTGTTTTGATTTGGGATCTGAGCAGCGTATTTGCAAATATTTTTTTAACAAATTAGATGAGAATAAAATGCCTGCTAGAGCTGTTCATAATAATCTAGAGTTGGTTGCTATTCCACCAGAGCTGATAGATTTAAATACGTATGAGTCTATTCTCATACAATGTGTTCACCCGTTTCAGGCTATTGTTCGTATGGAGCCCAAAACAGGTAAATTACCTACATAAGAGTTGCAAAGAGGATTGAAAGGAAGAGTAGTGTATTTACCGTTAGATTTAAGGAAAAATATTAAAACTATTGGTGTAGACCATGCAGAATATGAGCGACTAGTCATTCTAGTTAATGGTGTTCCTACTAAGAATAAGAAAATTTGGCAAGAGTTAGTGGATGTTAGAAAAGTGCAAAAGGCATCATTGTATCTGTTAAAAAATAATGAGTACTATAGAAATGTGTTTGTTGGAGAAGAAGAAATAGATTTAGCAGAATATACTGAAACAATAAGTGGACAAATAGAAAAAGTGGACATGTCCAGATGTGAAGAGATCTATGAATATTACAGTGTACACCTACTTCATTCCAAAGAGGTGATGGGGAATACAATTGAGTTGTTTCAAATGAAAAAAGCAACAGGAAGTCCCATGAGTGTATGGGAAGAGAGCTTGGAAGCTTGTTGTTTCCCGCAGTTGTTTCCAACAGGAAAAGGTGGACGATATGATGAACGTCCTGTGCAGATTCCTGCATCTGAATATCGGACAACAAGATTATATGCAGAAGATCCAAGATTTCGACAATGTATCCCTTATATGTTTCATCTTCTGTTTGAAAGTGACTTGTCTGGACTTTCATATGCAGTGAATCACATTTTAAAAACTGGAATGCATCTTCAAAATGTAACTGCAAAGGATTTTATGGATAAAGTGCATCAGAGAGATGATCATTTAGAATCTCAGTTGATTAATCTGATGGCATGTCAGCGTGGACTAATGAATATTGGTACCGTCGACATGGAGAACTGAAATGTATGCTACGGAACTTGGGAACTCCTACATGGTTTGTTACACTAAGCTGTGCTGAGTATGCTTGGGATGATTTACTTGAATTTCTTCGAGAGGCAAATTCCAATATAAAAAATATTGAATACAAGACACCTGGAGAATTGTGCTCTTTGGATACTGTCAATGTATGCAGATATTTCAATCATAGATTTGAAGCTATGATGTCTTTCATCTGCAATAAAAAGAATCCTCCTCTTGGAGAAGTTGTGGATTTCTTTTGGAGAAAGGAGTCTCAAGCAAGAGGTGCTCCTCATATACATATGTTGTTATGGATCAAGGACGCCCCCAAATTTGGAACAGATTCAGATGAAACTGTTTTGTCTTTCATTGAAGATTATGCTACATGTGCTCTTCCCAATAGCAGAGAAGATAAAAACTTAAAACAACAAGTCTTACGATTTCAAAACCACAGGTGTGGAAAATACTGTCGACGAAAGTACAAGTCAAAGGATAAGTTCTATACCAAATGTCGTTTTGGATTTCCACGTCCTGTATTATCCAAAGGAAGAGTGAACAGTTTTATGTCAGCTATGCGACATACCATCACAAGAAAGTCTCCGAAAAACACCTACTACTTAAGAAGCGAAGAATCGAAATATATAAATGACTACAATCCAGTTATTTTATCCATGTGGAACGCTAACATGGATATTTAGTATGTTGGGGACAATTCCATTGCTGTTGCTCGATATGTAACGTCTTACATTACTAAATCAGAAAAGACTGAATTGAAAGAAATGTGGGAAGAGATTTCTCACGAGAAGACTCTAAGTAAGAAATTATACAGTTTCAGTTTGAAGATGTTCAGATTGGTTATCATCTGCAAGTCTATATTCCAAAAGTAAAAGAATCATTTGGGTGAGTCTAGGTCTTGCAGGAATGCGTAATCGGGTACTGAAATCTGTTCAAGGAATTGAATATTTAGCAGAAAATGAACCAGAAAGTACAGATATTTTGAAAACAAATATGTTGGACACATATTACCCAAATAGAAGTCATCATCTTGAGAACATGTGTCTCTATGAAGTGCTGCAAAACTACACTTTTAAACGGAATACTACAGAGAACATCAACGATGGAAAATATGCAGTGATTGGTTCCGAAGGATGTCTGGTGAAACAAAGGAAAGGAAATTTAATTAATCACAGGAAACTGAGTTGCGACACTGCTGACAAAAGGGAATTTTACTATTTAGCCCTTTTGCAAATGTTCAAACCATGGCGTTCAGAACTGGAATTACTTGGAGATTTTCCCAGCTATGAAGATTCATTTAATGCTTCTAAAGATAGCATACAATGCAGTGCTTTCACAAATTATGTCAAAATGTTGAATGATGAAATTGATCAAGAAGCTACAATTGCAGCTGAGAGTGCTAGAGACAGTTCTCAAGACAGTCAAAGTTCTGCTGCACTGAGTCAAGATCCACTAGGACAACCAATTGTTGAAAATGAAGCAGCGATTGCAATGAATGAGGTGGAAACAGCAATGTATCAAGCTCAAGAAGATGCAATACGGTTATGAAACTTGGAGGAACAACTAAATGTTGAACAGAAACAAATATATCAGCAAGTGAAAGAGCAGACTGACCATGGATTACTTCATGAAAAGAGAGGGTGCTCGTGTACATCATTTCAACCTATCGAATGGTCAAGCTGGAACAGGAAAACGTTTCTTAATTAAAGTAATTACAAGTTATCTGCAGAAAACAACTGATTCGCATTTGTCTTGTGTTGTCACTGATACAACTGGGTTGGCAGCACATAACATTAAAGGAATTACTTTACATCGTTTACTAATGCTGCCAGTAGAGCGTGAGAACAAATTGGAATACCACAAGCTATCTGGAGAAGCTTGTGGTGAAGTTTCAAGAGTCCTGAAGAAAATTAAACTTCACATTATTGATGAGGTGAGCATGGTCTCAAACTTGATGCTTGCCTTTGTGCATTTAAGAATGCAGCAAATTCTTAAAACAGAGTATGACGTGTTATTTGGAGGAAAACACGTCATAGTTTTTGGAGATCTACTGCAACTGACTCCGGTAAAAGGACAACCGGTATTTAAAACACTGGCCCATGAAGATACCAGAAAGTCTCTTGGCAGTGTTGGTAATGTGAACATTTGGACTCATTTTGAATACAAAGAACTGACAACAAATATGCGACAGGCAAATGATGCTGAATATGGAAGTATTCTTCAAGATATAAGAAGTGGAATTCTTTCAAAACAAGGCAAACAAGCTTTCGAGAGCCGATTATTTTGCAATGTCTTTCCAAATGAAAATGCAGTTCCTGCAAAAGTGTACGTGGAAATTGCTAAAAATAAATCAGTGATTTGCATAATGCCAACACTGCGTGAGTGTTCCATATTCAACGAAGAACTATTGAAACTGGAAAATGAAGAAATTGTAAAAATGAAAGCCATCGATAAAATACAGCATGAAGGAATCACTATTAATTTGATGGGAAAGTTGAGATCAAAATTGGATTGTTTAGAAAAAAAAATATCTAAAACTGCTGGTTTAGAAAAGACACTAAATGCGTGTGTAAACTGTTGGGTAATTTTAAGGCGTAAAAATATTTTTTAAGGCGTAAGAAAAAAGAAGGAATTGAATTTTTAAAAATTAATTTTGATCAGATTGATGAAGTTAAAGAAATTGGTCATTGTTCAGTTCGTTTTTTGCTTGTTAAAGATGTATATGTCCGTAGGAAACAATTTCCATTTTCTCTGGCATACGCAGTGACTATTCATAAATCTCAAGGATTAAGTGTAGACAGTGCATTGGTGAACATTGGATCTATCGTATTTAAAGAGGGTATGGCATATGTTGCTTTGTCGCGTGTCAGAACATTATCTGGTTTGTTTTTGATTGATTTTGATGAGACGAAGGTTACTGCAGATGCAAACTGTGTAAAAGAGTATAATAGGTTAAGAAGGGTTTATGCTCCAAATTTAGGTAAATATCCTGTATTTGAAAAGCGTGTGGTTGGTCGAAAAAGAAGGTTAGAGAATATCTGTGGAAAAGAACAAGATAATGTTGTGATTGCAGGTAAAAAGAAATTGGACACTGTTTTTTTTTTTTCTTTTTTGTCCTCATTTGCCTTACCCTCAGTATGGGAGATTTCAACCACCTTACATGGCCCAAAAGTGTAGAATGTTATAATGGTGGCGTACATGACCCATTACCGGAGGGACTTTCAACTGCTCCATCTAGGTATGTTACAACCTACAGGACCATTGATGGACCTAGGCAAAAACTCGGTCCAAGGAGTGTTCAAGGCATAATCATAGGATCCGGGGAAAAAAAAAAACCCCGGGCATTAACGCCAATTGATCAGAAAATTCCAAAAAGCTAAATTTTGTTTGCTACATGTTCTATTAAGATCTGCTTTAGATGTTTCATATAGAGACGAGAGCCACCCAGAGTGTGATGGGGCAATTTTCTCTGTCCAATGTATACAAATTTGCCTTCTGGCTAATAAGATTGCATAGAAAAGGAAGGATCTTGCTCTGCCAATGATGTTATCTTCCAACCCAAAGATGACAAGTGATAGGGTTATTGACAAGGATACATTTAAGATAGAATTTAAAGTGTTCTTCACTTCCTCCCAGAATCCAGCAATGACCGGGCAATCCAAGAACATATGAACGTCGCAGGCTTCCATAAAGTCACATTTATTGCACTTTTTATCTGGAAGAAATTTGGAAAGTCTCAACGGTGTTATATATGCCCGATGTGCTGAGAATAGATGGTTTCGTTTTAGCCATGATGGTTTCACAATTCTATGGAGGAGGCCGAAAGAGTTTAACCAAAGCTCTTCACAGTGAAGACCGGTCTCCGCCCCCCATAACTGGACTGGAAGGAGAAGCTCCCCATCAATTTCCTCCAACAGCTGCCAATACCATGTGGCTACTTCTTTCCCACCCTGTGGTCGTTCCACTAGCCGTTGCTCCAGTATACTAACCTTCCCCATGTGGGGGTCTTTACGCCTTTGGGATCTCGCCCAACTTTCCAATTGAATGTATTTGAAACTAGAAAGCCCAGGGCCAACCTGATCCTGTAACACATCCCAAGTTATTAGTAATCCTTCTTTAAATAGCTGACCACATCTTATAATACCAGCTTGTTGTATTATGGAAGACAGACTATCACTCAGACATGGTGGAAGACCAGGCGAGTCCCAGATTGGAGAAAAATTGGAGTAGTAGGACAGCCCCAATCGTTTCCTAATACTAAGCCAAGTTTTAGTCCATGACTGCAAAATTTTTAGTTTAATTTTTTTGAAGAATTTCTGACTCCCAAATTTGAACATGAATCCATCCGCAGTTAAATTCGCCCCCATTAGCATAGCTTTATACATTGATCCTGTAGGGAGATTAGATGGTATTTTTAAAAGCATCCTAGAGTGTGACAACAGGAATGCCCAGGCATAATATGATAAATCTGGCAGAGCAAGCCCACCCTTCTCTCTTCTTCTCCTTAACTTTTTCCATGCTATTCTAATAGGTTTGTAATTCCATATGAAGGAGTTGATTTCTTGTTGACATTTTTCAATTATTTTATAATCAAGTGCCAAGGGGATTGCGTTAAAAATAAACGTAAACTTAGGGAGAATGGACATTTTAACCAAATTTACCCTACCCGTTATGGAGAGTGGCAAATGCGACCAAGATTTTAAAAGTTTTTTAGTCTCCATATATACTCTGTTCAAATTGGATTGTCCGATGCTGCCCACATCTTGGGTAACTCTTATCCCCAGATAGCGCATGGATGTCGAAATATTTACTCCCAGCTGTATATCTGGAAGGTTCCAAACCATTATCTCGGTCTTACTCGAATTGATATCGTAGCCCGAGATATGGCCAAACTCTTCTGCCCGTTTAATAACCGCAGGAAATGCCTTTGATGGGTCAGATGTAAAGATCAAAATGTCATCCGCATGAAGTGCGACCCGCCTTTCCCATTCTAGAAAGCTAAAAGATGGAATATTAGCATCCTCTCGCAACAGCTGGGCAAATGGTTCGATGTATAAGTTGAAAAGGAGAGGGGAAAGCGGGCATCCCTGCCTTGTGCCTCTAGTTATATTGAAGGCATCTGTCAGAACGCCATTAATCAGCAATCTGGCCACAGGGGCAGCATAAAGCTGTTTTATAGTTCTACAGAAGCCATCCCCACAATTGAATTTTTTAAGTACATCACTCAGGTAGACCCAATTGACCCTATCGAAAGCCTTAACTGCATCTAAGGTAAGAGTAGCTAAGGGTATGGAGAAGGCTGTAGCGATGTCTATGGCTTCTATCAATTGATGTGTTAGATCTGAAAGTTGTCGTCCTTTAATGAAGCCTTTTTGGTCTGTATGGACTATGGTGCCAATGACACTAGCCAGTCTAGCTGAGAGGATTGCTGTAAAAATTTTGTAATCATTATTTAATAATGATATTGGTCTGTACGGCCCACATTCGAGTGGAGATTTCCCTGGCTTCGGAATAAGTACAATTGTGGCCTCCCCCCAGGATTTGGGCGGCAACTCTCCTTTTATTAGAATTCCGTTAAATAGGGTCGTCAGCACAGGGGTGATAACATTTTCCAAAGATCTATAAATCTCCCCCGGCAGACCGTCTGGACCAGCCGCCTTACCTTTTTTTGATTGTCGAATAGCTTTAATCACCTCAGCCTCTGTGATCTCAGACTCTAAAGCCTTACTTTGCGATGTCGAGAGGGTTGGAAGCTTGATAGCTGCCAGCCATCTGTCTCTTGCCTGCTGGTCATTGGGAAGATCCTCCCTGTATATTGCCTCAAAAAATTCAAAGAAGGCTCTACCTATATCTAGGTTAGTGGATCTTGTCACTGCCTCCCCCTCTATCCTGATTTCATTAATATATTTGAGGGCTTGGTCAGATTTTATCTTCCATGCTAGCACTTTCCCTGCGGCTTCGCCAAATTCAAATTGGGAAGTCTTATGCACTTCCCATCTCTTGTTTACTCTCTCTTGTAGGATATTATTCAGTTGTAACTTCCGCTCAGCCAATTTTTCTTGTTCCTCTGATGTTCCTGAGGATGAACCAATCCTTGACTCTAGAAGTTTCATATCAAGCTCAAGGCTGGCCACCCTGTCTCTATATATCTTCCGCCTAAAAGAGGCTCTGTTGGTTATCTGACCTCTTAAAAAGGCCTTAAATGTTTCCCAGACAACAGCCGAGCCTGCAGAGTCCCTATTTATATCAAAAAAAATTAGTGACTCAGCTACCAAGAATTTGACCTCATCCTCCTCGAGCAAGAGAGTCCGGTCAAAAGACCAAGATGGATAGTTAACGGTGTTTCCAAGTCTCAAAGAAAATGCTAGTGCAGAGTGGTCTGACAAGTGCAAAGGTAGATAATCTATCATAGTCAGGGTGTCCTTTAAACAATAGCTAAAAAGGGCGTAGTCGATTCTAGAATTATGTTTGAAGCGACTATTCCGAAGGGACACCCCTATCTTATTGCCAGCTCTTTCTCTCCATACATCGGCCAAGCCAAGTTGTGTCATGATTGTAATGAGAGTGTGTCTAGATTTGACGGAGCTACTAGATCTAGATTTTACAGATTTATCCAACCTGGGGTTAAGAACGATGTTAAAGTCCCCCATCCAAATCACTGGATCTTGAGCTAATACTAGTTGGTTTCTGACAGCATCCAAGTATAGTGGATCGTCAGAGTTAGGGCCGTAATAACCAACTAAAATATAAATCTGAGCATCCAACAAGACTCTCACTAACAGCCATCTCCCTGAGTGATCTTCTTTACAGTCCAGGATTTGAGCTTTTGCGGATTTTTTAAAGATGAATATGATCCCCCTAATATTAGCATTATGGTCTGTTAAACAGAATTTGTCGATCCACCTCTGTTTTTTAAGGAGGGTAGTGGCTTCTGTTTTAAGAAGATGTGTCTCCTGGAGAACGATGATCTGCGCCTGGGAATCTCTCAAATATTGTAAAATACAATCTCGTCTACCTCTCACGTGCAGACCATTAACGTTCCAGGACAAAAAATGTATGGATGTCATGCTATGTATATTATCCCAACTCCTTCATTGTTTCGCACCCCAATTGATAACATCTTGATTTTTAAAATATTGAATAGTCTAATTGTAAAAGAAATTACCTGAAAAGGTAGACAAATGAGGTTTTTTTGATATGCTGACTTACCCCCCCACCACCCCCCCACCCCAACCCCCCTTGGAAATCCCTCCCCTGTCTATTCTAGCCTGATGTCTGGCCAGATTTACGCCCTCCTAAAGCCCTACCCTTCGACCCCCCCCGCTGCTCTATTTTAAGAGTAAGGTAGGAAACTGCTGTTGCCAGCCGATATAGGCGCAAGAAACTAGCCCATTAATAGTACCTAATATCTCCTAACTTTCTTTTTTTTTTTTTATTTTGTCATTTTTCATTCCTCGCCCCCTTTTTTTTTTTTTTTTTATTAGAGATATAAGATAGATGGGGAGGGGAGAGGACTTTCCTAAATAGCTTACAGTTCCTAAATCTCTATAATGGACTAACGATATACAACAAGATCACCACTATGTAGACAAATCTTAGTCTAAACAACACAAAGGAAAATGCCCTAAATCAGAAGTGAAAAACAGCTACCCATAGTTATTTTGTAGGCTGGGCCTGGGCATGTTCTCGAATAGATTCCAGTAGGTCATCAGCATCCTGTATAGATCGGATATTGTGCATCTTATTGTTGTACATAATCCGTAAGAGTGCTGGAAACCTCATCTGCACTGTGGCACCCAAAGACTTAAATTTATCCATGCGTTGCCCCAGCTCCCATTGCCTATCCAATGTAGTTTTGGAAAAGTCTGAGCACTTCAATGATCTAGCTTTCAATGCAAGATTTAAAATCCTTTCTTTAAGAGCATATGTCAAGAAGTTGATTAACACCTTCCTGGGTTCATGCGAAATGGGTCTCTGTGTATTCGCTGGATGTCCTTATCTAATTCTTCTGCTGATTCGACAAGGTTAAGGGATTCTTTCAAGATCCGAATTACAAAGCCTTTAAGGTCGGCACCTTCTTTGCCTTCCGGAACTTTTAAAAGTCGGATGTTGTTTCGCCTTGAATAATTTTCCAAAACCTCAATCCTCTCTCTCATGTTATCCCCGTCTCTTTGAAGAGTGTGTATTTTGGACCTAGCAGCCTCTAAATTAGTAGTTAAGAGATCTACTGAGCTTTCCAGTACTCCAGTTCTTTCGCATAGGCCATCCACCTTTTGATCTAAAACCTCACAAGTTGCTCTTATTTCATTCTGGTTGGCTTTAGAAACTGCAAAATCATGCCGAATCTCTACCCTCATTGCAGCTATAGAGCTGACCAGAGCCTCAAGAGTGTTGCCCACCCCCAGATCTTCCTGTCCTTGGTCCACTCCCTCCTGTATCACCCCCTTTTCTGCTGCAGCCACATTTTGATTCCCATCAAGTGGGAGATTGACTTGTTGACTGGGTGATTTACTAACAGTGGCAGTCTCTGTAACTGTAACCATGACCGGGTCAGGTGAGATAGGTACTAAAGAGCCCTCAGGTATCGCCACTTTGGTAGGGAGACTAGAAGATAAGATAGCGCTGGGGGTGGCATTAGGTATATCCTGTTTTTTTGGCTTATCAAGTTGTAAGCATTCTCCCCTAGATGCAGCCATATCCTCCGTAATATCCAATATCCAACACCTGGGGTAGTGCTTTAAAGAAAGAGCGCAGTAATGGAGCTATACCCCCCAAGGTGCACTCTGGGAACTGTGGTTTACTGCCCTCTTCTAACCTAAGCTCTTTGCCTCGATGCCCAGTCTTACTTCTTGTAGCTCCTAGGTGAGATTTACTGCATTTATTGGTGCTTTTATTGGTGCCTGTCTTAAATCCCCCCTTAGCTGGGACAAACACCTTACTTTCAGCCAAAGAGTCACCGTGATCCACTGGCTCCTCCAAATCAGCCGCCACTCGAGCCGTTTCTGGATCTGCTGTTTGACCGAGGCGGAACCTAGTCAGTACTGTGTCCCTCGGCGTCAGTATTCCTCTTCCTCCTCCTCTGCTGAGTGAAGACGTGGTGAAAACGCCCCGAGCAGCGGCAGCCTAATCTCCACGGCTGCCTGCCCCCAACGCGGGAGACAGACGAGGGCAGGAGCCGAAAGGAGAAAATTCACCGGCAGACACATTCGCTGAAGGCTGCACCTCAGAAGATCGGTAACTCTAATGTTTTAATGTAAAAAGGTCGTAGAGCTCATCTAGAACTTAAGTTTATCGGCATGGCATAAAATGATAATGCAGCAGCGCGGGTCTCAGGAGGCTGAAGGGAGCGTGCAAACCGCTCTAGCTAGCGGTCGCCATGTTTTCCGTATGCAGAGGAAATTGGACACTGTTGAAGAGATTGTTGGTTATCAGTTTGAAAATAGTTCAGGTGTCAACTGCTATGCTAATGTAGTGGTCAATGTTGTTTTTTATCTGGAAGGTTTGCGAGAACAAATTATGCAGAATCGGCAAAAAAGATTTTGTTCTCTGTTGCATTCTGTTTATGAAAAGTTGACAACAGATTCAAGTAAAATACAATCTGTTTCAGATGTTAATAGTCTTTTGGATGTGTGTTCTGGTTTTACACAATTTTCACAAAATATCCAACAAGATGCTCAGGAATTTTTAATGTATATGCTTACCTTTTTTGAAAATGAAGGTGTAGAAATAGAAAATATTTTTGGCCTTTCTTACAAATGGGAACATCATTGTGAAAATTGCATGTATACATGTAGCACCAATGTAGACACTGAGAGATTTCTGTATTTAACATTACCAGACTGTAAATCAGTGTCTTTCAATAAATTAGTTAAATGTACAAATCAAAACATGGAGTGTAGCCAATGTAAATCAGAAATTTTATCCACATTATTCTTAACAAAATATGGAAAATACATAATTTTAATGATGCAACGTTGTACAGCTGACGGAAGAAAATTGGATACTTTAATAAAGCAATTTGTAGCAGCACAACTATCAATATCAGGAAAGACTTTTGTAGCAATTGCTATAATTTTCCATGATGGTCCTTCCACCACATCTGGACATTACACTGCCTATCTAAAATGTGACAAAGGCTGGACACTTTGTAATGATTCCCAGTTGGTTTTTAAACAACGTTTGCCTAGGGAATTACAAAATTCCTACCTAATATTTTTAAAGTCAAAGTTTTAGGAAGATGATTCATTCTCTGAGGAATTTATTATTATAATTTAATAGGACTACCATTGGACAATTTACATAAAGAAGGAGTGCAAAAATACCATTTGGCCTCAAGATAAGGTATATTTTGAATCATGGACTTTTTGGTGGTCATTGATTCGGTGAATATTTTAAAGCGGCAATATTTACAGTTTTTATAAGTTAAAGTTATAAAATGTTGTAAGCCGTAAGCATTTCATATATGTGTGATTTGTATTTTCTGGTATTTTACTGAGAATAGCATGTTGTTGTTTTTTTAACAAGTACGATTGAAATCACTATTTCTAGTGGAATTCAATATATTCTGAGAACAGCAAAAAAGGCAAACAAATTACTTTGTGGAAATTATGCTGTGGTGTAAAAAATGTATTATTACATGTTATAATTTTTTTTTTTCTTTCACAGATCCTAATTTTAAAATAAGCAATTTATATCAATTTAGATTGCAATGAAAATCTGAATAAAATGTATACCATTTTATATTCCTATTACTGTGAAGGTAAGTTTAACTAAGTCTCAATATGCAGACTGAGGAGGTCTGCAAGAAGCTACAAAGTTGAAACACGTTTCTAAAAACACTCTGTTTTTACCTATGTCGTTTTGAAATCTGACCATAATCAGATATCATGTGACCTGCAAAAAAAGAGACTTGAGGGGTTCATAATATTTCCCATTGTACCTATTGAAAGACCGCAATCATTTCAATCATTCTTCTTTGAACATCTTTGCAGACAAAACTCTGTGCTTACCTTCTATCATTCGCAAGGAATTTTAAAACCGGAAATATGTCACTTTTTGTAACATAGTTATTGCGCATGACATTCTTTCATATTTACAAAGAGAGGAAAAGGCACTCTGTGTACTTTTTCTACTCCATGTAAATACAACCTCATCATACACACCACTTTGCGTTGAAAGAGTGTTCTATAAGTGTTGTTGTGCATGATTGCACTGAATACTCATAGAACAAGACACATCTCTAGATTTATCATAAATCATAAATCTCGATATGTGTGTGAATGCTGCACCATTCTAAAATTGGTGTAGGAAAGCACAACAAGGACAATTGTTTTCATTTCTCCACATTTTTATATCTTCAATGCATGCTAAAATGTTCAGCATACATTGAAGGAGAAAAATGCATTTTCTCATTGTTTTTGTGCAGGAAGGTGTGTCTTCCTGCAGAAAAACAAACAGCACATGACACAGATATCCTTGCACTATGGGGCAAGGCTGCCTGTGTCACCACATGGCTGCAGTTTAAGCAGCCGTGCAGAGAGAAGCATAGATTTGCAACATATTTATGTACATATGTTGCATCCCTGTGAGGCCCGCAGGGTAGGATCATCCCTAGGCATGTGTTGTCATTTATTGTGCTTCAGCAAAAACTCCGGTTGGACCAGCTCACACTCGAGGAGCGCACGCTTCAGCTCTGCTGGATCCGCAGTCAGAAACGAACAGGCTTCGTGGTCCCATATGCCCCGGAAATTCCTTTGGGCATGTGTACGGCTCTCCCACATGGCGGAGACTGGTCGGCGTTGGCGGGCTGGGAGGAATGTGGGGCTCACATGCTTGGGGATCTATACAGAGACGGGGTTTTGTTGCCATTCCAGGAATTGCAGAGGGATTTTGACTTGCCGAGGGGGGATTATCTTCTTCACTCTGCCTTGGTGGCCGGGATTCGGAAACATTGGAAGATGGGGCTGTTGGAACCCCCAACGTCCTTGGGATGTCAGTACGTCGTTATGGCGGCGGGCACCTTTAAGGCCATTACCTGTCTCTATAGGCGGCTGTCCACGGAAGGGCTCGCGCCCCTGGCTGCCCTGCGGGAGAAATGGGAGGGGGACCTTGGTAGGCCTATTCCAGAGACGGCGTGGTCGCAGCTGTTGCGGCGCACCTGGAATGGCACACACATCGCTAGGTTTCAACTGGTCCAATTTTAGACTCTCCACAGAGCCTACTTAACTCCGGCGAAGATTTTGCGGTATTTCGGAGGCTCTCCATCAATGTGTCCTCGGTGCAATGCGGAGGGGGCTGACTTTGGACATATGTTCTGGTCCTGTCCAGGTCTGGGCTCTTACTGGGCAGATGTGGTGGCGTGTTTGAATCAAGTGACTGAGCGTGAGCTGGCAGTGGACATGGGAACTTGCCTTTTACTTTGGTTTCCGCACACCCTCGTACAAAAATTACGAGCAAATTTTATGATTTGGGGCTGATAATGGCAAAAAGGGAGCTTACCATGCATTGGAAGGCAAGGGCAGGACCGAGCTTTAGGAGGTGGAAGGCGAGTTTCCTGGTTTGGGCAAGGAATGAAGGGACGCTTCATCTACAACTGGCCAGGCGTGCTTCTAATGACAAGGCGCTAGACGCTGCTAGGGTGTGGGGAGCCTTGGTGGAGGAGCTTCGTTGCCCGGGGGAGCAGGATGAGGAATGTGGGGATCATGCACGCATGGCCCGGAATATGGGGAGTGAGGCAGGGCCCCCTGGGACCGCTGGGGAGTCTGCTCAGGATGCGGCCACTTGAATACTTTCCGCGAGAAATCGGCATTTGTACAATATCTTAAGACGTGCCGAGTGGTCGGGCCGCAGGAGTGGTTTGCATATGAGTGGCAGCGTGCAGCCTTTGGTCCTTTCGAGAGCAGCGCTGGGGCTCATCCCATAATTTTGAGTTCGGCTCTCTTGATCCTTGGGGCACTATATGTCTCACCGGGAGGGGGTCTGCTGCGGGCACACTGACAAGGGGGGGTGGGGGTAGAGAGGGGGCGGGGTGGGGGTGTTTGGGAAGAAAATGCTGCGGAATTAACTTCTCCTGCACTGTCCTAAGTTGCCTAGCTCTCTTGCACGAGGCTATTGTATGTAACGTTGATTCAATGCTGCGATGGTTGGGGAAAAATCAATAAAAATTATTTAAAAAAAAAAAATGTTGCATCCCTGTGCTTCGGAAGTACTACAGCACACTGCAGTTAAAGAGGTTACTGTGTGATGCTGCAGCACTTCCTCATAGTTCTGCACTTATACATTCACCATACGCTACTAATGCATTCATTCAGTCAATTACGTACTACACATACATTCATCTAAACTTTCACACACTAACAAGGAAATTTAGCTCTTTTTTTAAACCAGGAAAGTTAGTTCTTAGAAGAACTTTTTTTCTTCTTCTTCTTTTATTTTTTGGTTTTTCCAACGATTTTGTGATTTTTTTGGTTTTTCTGAAAAAAAAAAAACAGGAGAAACAAAACAATGAACTTCAGGGGAAAAAAAAAAAATAGCAATGGTGACTTTCTTGCCGGTGGCAGATCAGATCGATCGACTGCTCCCCGTAGCACAAAGTCGCATTGCACATAGTGCAGAGCACTTTTAAAAATTGAAATTGAGGACGGATGTCCAAGTTTTGGGCTGACGGATGCACTCTTGAAGTGCTCGGCTGCGATGAGGTGGAAGGCGCAGTAGCAGGAGTGTCTCTCATCCGTCGGCATTCTTCTTGTGCAAGATTGACAGGATGAAGGGTCCGTAGGTGCTTAATTATGCTGGCTGTCCCGCATGAGTATTTCTTTGTCGGATCCCCTCGAGCCAGCACTTTTTTACAAATCTTGCACGTGACCAAGGTGGCATTGGTCTTCGTTTGCCCCTCGGGAAAAGTAAAAAATGTCCACACCACTGAAGAAAAACGTGGTGTGCGGGGTGGCTCCTCCAAAAATTCATCCTCAGATGTATGAGGAGATGCAGGTGATGCCTGCTGCCCTGAAGCCATTGTTAGGAGAAAAAAGTTAGAGCTAAATGAAGAAGAATGATTGAAATGGGTGGGGTCTTTCAATAGTTAGAACAGGAAGTGTAATGAACCAATCAAATCTCTTTTTTTGCAGGTCACATGGGATCCGCGCACCCTGTGCTTACGCAGCACACACCCAGCGCGCATCCGCGATATTGAATTAAAAATAAATATAGGATTAGATGTAAAAATATATTACTTTTAAGACTAGTTTAGAGTTTGTCTTCAATTAATATTCACATGAAATACATATATATATGTTTTTTTAAATGTTAAATATTTTGCGGGATCCGCGCACCTACCGCGTCATACACGCATATGACGCAACGTGGAAGCGCGTAAACGTCGCGTTACGTACATCGAACGTGTCGCGTATAGGCTGGGAGTCGCGTACCGGTCGCATTGCGATCGCGCACTAAACACGTACCCAGAGAACGGTGCGCATAGGGTGCGCGGATCCAAAAAACATGGAAAAAATATATATAAAATAAAGATTTGAACATATAGTTAAAAAAATATTTTTACAAATATTTAAAAAATATGTTTGAAAAACCCAATAAAAACAAAGAATATTTTTTAATATTGAAAAGATTTAAATGAAAAAATAGGTTAAAAAAATAGTGTTAAAAAAGAATTTCAAAAAACACCTAATTAATGAAATTGACACACTGAAATTGAAAAATATAGAAATCCAATGAAAATCATTAAACATGATATCTTTAGAGATAAGTTATAGATAGGAATTAGAATTTAAAAAACCATTGAAATACACTGAAAAATCCATAGGTTTCATGCACGTTATAGTTAGGAATTGGCATTTAAAAAACCTTTGAAATTCACTGAAAAAACCAAAGGTTTCAGGGGTGTTATAGTTAGGAATTGGCATTTAAAAAACCTTAGAAATTCACTGAAAAAAACATAGGTTTCAGGGGCGTTATAGTTAGCTGGACATTTCCCTCATACAAAACCCTAGAAATTCCCCCATTATAGTTAGTTCAGCTAACTATAACTCGCGCCCCCGCAATGCACTGCTGATGACGTCACTTATTACATCACTCATGACATGGTCAGTGACATCACTGATGACATCACTGATGACATCTGAAATGACATCACTGATGACGTCATCCAGTGAGTGTGTGTTTCTGTAAATTTTAAATATGTTTAATATATATATAGGGAAAACCCTATGGAAGAATGAGTGGGTGTATAAGTGTGTGAATGGATGATTTAGTAGGTGTGTGACTGACTCTATAAGTGAGTCATTAAACGTATCTTACTGCAGACTAGTGACTAAACTGTGTGAATGTCTGTATCTGTCTGTCTGTTGGTGTATAAGCGGTTGCATGGTTTTGTGAATAGCTATATGAGTGTCTCTATGGGTTATTGATTGGTTGTCTGAGTATCTGTATGGGTGCCTGAGTGTTTGTGTGGGTGGGGTGTGTGTGACTCTGTGCATACATGTGTGAGTGGGTGATTCTATGGGTGCATGGTTTTAAGAGTGCATCTGTGATGGACTATATGGTTGGGTGAGTGTATGTATGGGTGTGTTAGTGATTGAATGTATATCTCAGTGGTACATGTGTGAGTAACTACATATGTGAAAGGCAGTATATATGTGTGTAAGAGTATATAAGTGGGTATATGTGAGAGTGTGTGATTGTGAGAGTGGCTGTATGGATGAGTGTGTGCTTGTATCAGTGATTGTATAAGAGCGTAAGAATGTGGTACTATTTTTATGAGTAAGTGAACTTGTGTGTGTATAACTGCATAGGTGAGTAAATGGGAGTGTGATTAATTATTTGCATGACTGACTAGGTGTGAGAGTACCTCTATGGATGATTGGTGGTGTGTGAGTGTCTATGTAGGTGTATAAATGCATATGATAGTCCTGTACTGAGTGACTGTAAGTATGAGTGACTGTACAGGTGAGTGAGTGGATGTGTGTGTAGATCTAAGAGTCAATGAGTGGACATGTAGTTATTGGTATTGGAGTATCTATGGTTTTGAGAATGGACGTCTGAAATTTTGATTGAGTATATCAAAGGGTGTGAGAAAATGCACTAATTTATCACATCAGTGATGTCATCAGTGATGTCATTTCAGATGTCATCAGTGATGTCATCAGTGATGTCACTGACCATGTCATGAGTGATGTAATATGTGACGTCATCAGCAGTGCATTGCGGGGGCGCGAGTTACAGTTAGCTGAACTAACTATAACGGGGGAATTTCTAGGGTTTTGTACGAGGGAAATGTCCAGCTAACTATAACGCCCCTGAAAACTATGGTTTTTTCAGTGAATTTCTAAGGTTTTTTAAATGCCAATTCCTAACTATAACGCCCCTGAAACCTTTGGTTTTTTCAGTGAATATATATATATTTATAACAAATAGCTGCCTCCAACAAACAAGGCCCACACAGGTAGGTATGCTGTCAAATTTATTTGGGAGCTTACGCGCTGTTTTAAAGTCATTTTTCAGACCAACGCGTTTCGGGCTCCCGCCCTTCATCCGAAGACTGCCGTGTTCGTGCTGTAAGCTTCCAAATAAATTTGACATCATACCGACCTGTGTGGGCCTCGTTCGTTGGAGGCAACTATTTGTTGGATATTTTACGGTCTGTCTCAGCCGTGGATGCGGCCCTGCTGCGTTGCAGACCCTGATGATGCCAACCGGCATGCATGGTGCGGGGACAGGCGCTGCTTTTGGAAGCTGTGAAAAGTCAGCAGAACATTGACTGCACTCTAAAGCCACCCACTGGGGATTTTATTTTTGGCATTGGTCGTTCTGATTTGTCACCTCACTGGAGGAGAAACGCTGAATGCACTTCAGGTACCAGGAGGCTTAGCGAGAGCAAGCGGCCACACCCACTGGGGGTGGTATCATTGTGGATGATAAGTGCATCCTCCTGCCAGCAGTACGACTTTGATTGGCCCTGGACGAAGGGCGGTAGCCCGAAACGTGTTGGCCTGAAAAATGACTTTAAAGACTGCCGTGTTCATGCTGTAAGCTCAAAAATAAAATTGACAGCATACCTACCTGTGTGGGTCTCGTTCGTTGGAGGCATCTATTTTTGTAAATGTATTTAAATAAGGAACTGTAGCTTTGTAGAACGTGATGAAGGCGTAAGCCGAAACGCGTCGTTTTGTCATTAAAAACGTATTTGCAGCATATTGGAGTGTCTGGCATTTCCTACTGACTGGGAGGAAGATTTTTGATACATTTGGGTTATCCGGTAACTCTAGCCAGACCGCCCGCTTGACAGCCTCTACAGAACCGGAACTGGTGTTTGGGATATATATATATATATATATATATTCACTTAAAAAACCATAGGTTTCACACATGTTATAGTTAGCTGTACATTTCACTCGTAAAAAACCAATGAAATTCCACGTTATAGTTAGATCAGGTAACTATAACTTGCGCGCCCACAATAAACTGCTGATGACGTCACATATTACATCACTCATGACATGGTCAGTGACATCACTCATGACATCAATGATGACATCTGAAATTACACATTGTGGATTGCGGTCGCGCAAGTTATAGTTACCTGATCTAACTATAACGTGGAATTTCATTGGTTTTTTACGAGTGAAATGTACAGCTAACTATAACATGTGTGAAACCTATGGTTTTTTAAGTGAATTTGCAAGGTTTTGTAAATGATAATTCCTAACTATAACGTGTGTGAAACCTATGGTTTTTTTCAGTGAATTTGTACGTTTTTTTAAATGCTAAGTTATGTATTTATTTTTTATTTTTTTTTCTGGTTTTTCACTGTGCGCACACCCTGCGCGCACGGTGCGCTTCGCGCACCGTGCGCGCTCTGTGGGCGCGCTTACAGATATATATATTGATTTAAATGCTATTTTCTCAGGACCTACTGAACAGATTTACACCAGACCTACAAAAGGTACATCCTTGACCTGAGGACTACCTCTCTGCCAAATTTCAAGTAATTCTGTTCAGCCGTTCGGGCTGTAGCTCGGACTAAAGGTCCTATGGGAAAATGCATGGGGAAAACGCGTTTTGGGACCCCCCTTTTTTCTCAGCCCCCGCTTGACGAATCCCCCCGAGACTTTCAGGGTAGGAGCGGAGCGTAGCGCCCCATTAGTTTTGAAAATTTCGCGAGGATTCGTCGACCGGCGCCAAAGTTATTCCAAATAGAATGTTGCGGATTTCCTATGGAAACACGGTCCTAACTATAACTATCTACTGGCGACCGCAGTAGATAATATATATATATATATATATATATATATATATATATATATATATATATATATATATATATAATGGGCTTTTGATCCACACTGTGGAGTACTTTTCACTCACCGGATGCTATTGGCCGAGTGGTGCATCATTCCATATACTTGCATTGTATTGCATGAAGGACGATTCAACATCTCAAAAGTACACTCAATCATCACAAATTAAATTATTTCTCTCATAGATAAATTGTATAGAGAAAGCAATCCTTGTTATTATTTATTTTTTACGCAGCAATCTTTAATGTTTTAGTCAGGGTTTAAAATGCAAGCCAGGACGATGGCCTGCCAATTCTTGTCCTTCCTTCCTTTAGGCATGTTTTTCTTTTACGAACTCTTTACTGAAGATGGTATCCACTCCAGTCACTCCTTTCTTCCGACAGGGACACAAGTAGACATCTTGTGATCCTTTCAGCTGGCTTTTATAATACCTCCTTGCTTTCCAGGTATACAAGACTATTTAAACAATAGATTTTAGGTGCTTTACCTACTTAAAACAGGCTAGCCCATGCCCTTCCTCTCATGTCAGAACTACAGTTTACAATAACATATTAAAGGGAAGGTTCTACATTGTTGTTTTAATGAACAAACCTTTTGCAACTCTATGGGGGCACTGATTTCACTTTCTGCCCTGCTTTATAGTTCAGCTAGTATACATTCCATACACCCAAATAGCAAAAGTTCTACATCTACCAAAGTAGCTTTAGAAAATCCACAATATTAAGGATGTACTGATAGGGTGTCACCCGTGTCTCCATCAAAGTGGCTGCATCAATCACAGGAGGATGCATTTGGGGGAGATATTCCATCAATGCCCGTCAAATTTAGAGGAGTCTTGGTTGTGGGTATCAGACATGTGTCCCTAAAGTAGGGATGCTTTGTCAGTGACCTCATGTGAGATCCCCCTCAAACGCTGAAATTGTTCCTTGCATGCCAATGACACTATACTCCCGTTTTAGTGAAAGCTAAACGGTTGCAGGGGTGGTTCCTCCGTTTGAGTGTCGCACCCACTTAAAAATTCCCCCAAAGCCTGAGATGAAAAATAAAATGGTAATTTATTATTAATTGCCATCCTCCCATCCTTAACTAAATGTCAGGACGGGGAGGCGGGGAGGGGGTGCTGCTGGATGACAGCAGCAGGGAGGAGGGTGAGCTGTTTCTGCACTTTTCAAAATGCATATGTTCCTTTGGCTGGCCGTCTTGAGACGGCCAGACAGACATGCGCTCTTTGGTACCCCTAACCCAACTATTGCTGTCTTAAGACAGCTGGGTTAGACTAAGTGCAGGGCTACAGTGTCCTTGGGAGCATCGAGTGAGGCCGCTCACTCCAATCAGGACGCTGCTCTCACAGTATGAGAGCAGCGCCAGGATTGGTGTAGGGAGTTTCATGGTGGCCAAGCTTTAGTCGCAAGAGGTCGGGAGCAGGTCCTTTCCTACGTAAGTTTACTTTTATAATTTTTTATTTTATTTGTGCTGACATGCCCATTTATTTTTACACTTTTTGATTTTTATTTGTGCGAGCGTGCCAGTTTATTTTCATATTTTTTAATTGTATTTGTGCGCATTCCACACCCCCTTACCTGTTTATGCCAGCCGCCACTGTCTGGTTGTAATTCACAGTGTTCATTTCTACAGGCATGGTGGAAGGCCAGTAAGTCTGAATGGATAGCTGACTCAAAGTCATATCTGGCAGAGTCAAATCTGGACCTGGGTAGAATCCATGAAGCCGAAGCACTCTCCATCAATGACTCTCTCCTGGGTGACATGCACTAGGCCATGTATAGTGCTGGTGGTGCGTTGAGAATGTGAAGGTTTTGTTTTGGCTCTCAACGAACATTTCTGTCATTCATGATGGTACATTTGGGACCACACAAATAACTGCCTTACTACTGTGATGGTTCAAGTAGGTCCACAAAGCAAAGCACGTTTGAGTATGGGTTTATTCCAGGTATCAAAGCCCCACGACACGACACATCCTGCCAGTACGGATCCCAACAGCTCACTGACAGAATCTTATGGTGCTAGTAGAGTTGTCATGAATGACTGCGATCATTAAACTAAATCTAAAATGATCCACCCCTTTCAAAAGGGAAAATATGCCCTTTCTAGATCACTAAATGGTGTATCGAAGAGATGTCTCTCTATATAATGTGTCTCCTGTCTCTCTCTCACTTTCTCACACATCCCTAGCTCACCGCTTGCCTTTTTAATACATCCCTCCCACCATTCTCTCACATCGTATTCCTAGCTTTCTTTTTCATGTTACCTTTGTATGCCACCATTTCTCTGCCTTTAGGAAGCTTTTCTTTCCCTTTCTGTCTCACTCTATATTTAATCTTCTCGCCCACTTCTTCTTCTCTTCCTTACCTCTTTCCCAATTTTTCTTAATCTTTCCCACATGATTATCTCATTCTGAATCGTAGTCTATCTCTCAACCCTCTTCATTTCTTTCTCAGTTAAATCCGTCAGTTGCTGCTCAATCTATTGCCATCCTCCCCACCTCACCCTCTTGCCTATCTCTCTCACTCTTGCTGTTCTACCTCACACTCTATTCTACCTAATTGTCTCACTATCCCCTCTCTCTCTCTTTAATTCTAGGCTGTTCGTGCTATCAGTGGCTGTGAGCATGAATGCTCTGCAGAGGAGTTTACCAACCGTGTTTTTGACAAGATCGACGTCAACGGCGATGGTGAGGCTCGTCTTATTTTCATTTCAAAACTTTTTATTGTTATATGTGGCCAATTCCCTCCACTTCTCCTCCAACCTGTTTGATTTTGAGGACTGTATTTCTGAATATCGACACCCATAATATCGTCATATAAAAATATCAAGGACAGAATATCGAGGGACAAAATATTGAAAGGTAAGGGCATATGGAGAAGTATGGATTTACTATTCCTAACTCCACATTGACCTGCTTTGAAAATGAATGTATGACGTTACATCGCAGCGTTTACACCGCGATGCGTCTGCAATGCAGTCATTACAACGCAAGTCGTGACAACGACTTGCGCTGGAGGGCGCTGGACTTAGGAATAGTACGATTTACTATTCCAACTCCAGCCCACGTAACAGTAGGGAGGGCGTTGGAATAGTAAATCATACTATTCCTTAGTGTATAGCACCATCCAGCGCAAGTCGTTGTTACGACTTGCGTTGTAATGGCTACGTTGTAAACGTATTGCAGTGTAAAGACCGTGTTGTAACGGATGTCTCCCTTTGAAAATATATGTACCGCGTAGGTACATATATATGAAGTTAGGTATAGAAAATGTAGACTTAGTTACCTTTCAATATTTTTGGGGTTATTTTGTCCTCTATAGTCTGTCCCATCGAACTTCAGGGGTCGATATTCAGGGTGAACACTGATTTTTAGTACGTCTGTTACTACCCACCCTACCTGCTTGTTATTCAGCCTTCCACACTCAGCGCTATTTTCCTTACTTTCGCGTTTCAGTCATCTTCTCATCTCCATCCTGCTAGTCTGCCTCTCTGTCTCTCTTACTAGCAGGCCTTCAACCCCTATCCGTTCCGCTTCTCCCTTGCTCCAGCCCCCTCCCCACCACAACCTGACCACCCTGCTTCACCTCCATCTTTGTTATACACCACACCTCCCACTTTTCATGCTTCCTGTCTTTCAATCTCACATTTCATTCTTCCTATGTTTCACTCTCACACACTACTACATCTCAGCCCACCATCTCTACATCCCCTGTTCCTAATCTACTTACCTTCCATCTCTGCTAGTCCTTCCCCTAACCTTAATTCCCTTCAAGGAAGAGCAGCGGGATAGCCTCGTTCTATGAAAGCATCAGAAAGTGGAAATCCAGATTTCACACTGTGTATTGTGGTTTCATAAAGGAGAAACTTTTGGGGATTTACTTTAGGAGAAAATGTGGGGAGGGAACTTGTGGTGGGACACAGACAAGGAGAGGCAAGTGCTAGCGTCTTCTAGAGGAGTAGTGCTGGGATCAGATGGAGGAGAGAACCATGGTGAGATCAGAGATAGAAGTCCGTGGAGGACTCCAGTGGAGGGGAGAGCCATGATGAAGTCAAGTAGAAGAGAGATTCATAGGGTGGTCAGGTGGAGGAGAGAGCATGTTTGGTGGGACCTGGACGAGAAGAGGGCAGTGCTAGGGTCTTGTAGAGGAGAAGGTGGTGCTGGGATCAGGTGGAGGAGCGAGCCATGATGGGGTTAAGTAGAGGATAAATTAATGAGGTGGTCAAGTATAGGAGAGTGCGGTGGTGAGATGAGGCAAAGAAAGGGAAAGGCTAGAGCGAGAAGACAAATCAGGAGGGGAGAGATGTCTACAATACATGAAATAACATAGGTGGCCCGAAAGAGAAGAGGCAGTCTGGGCTAGTTGTTAGGGAAAGAGGCACCATTAGGGAACAGAAGAAGTCTGGGGGAAAGACGCCGCTGGGATACATATGTTGTGAATGAATGCTACCAAGCAGTACACAGTTGTCTTGGATCTATCCAGACTACCTACAGGAATATAGGTAGCCTGAAGAGAGAAACAGGGTGGAAAGACCAGGGATAAGGAGGATGCAGGTCCTTAGAGTCAGTGGAAGATCTGAGGGATCAGTGCCAGGCAATCACCGTTCTTTGCAAACCTTTCTCTTGCATGCTCGTTTGCCCCATTCATACGCTGGTGCACACCACACGCTGACCCTTTGGCCTCTCTATCATCCACAGGTGAACTCTCTCTGGACGAGTTTGTGGAAGGCGCCAGGAAGGATGGGGAGTTCATGGAGGTGATGATGAACAGCCTGGACCTGACCCATATTGTGACAATGATTAACAACCGGCGACATAGTGTCTAGAGAAGGCACACGGAGGGCTGTAGAGGATAGTGTGCAAGAGAGGATGCTAGGGATAGTGCATGCATAAGACGAGTACACAGGCTTGACAAAGACAGTGTGTGTGTGTGTGTGTGTGGCAGAGAGAGAATGACAGGTGTATGCATGAGGGCTATTGTGGACAGAGAGAGTACACATGTACAAGAGGAAAATGTAGATAGGGTGAATATGAGGGAGCGGTAGATAGGAGTAGTGTGTGATATTGCCTGGGATAGGTTTAATGTGTGTGAGGTCAGTATGTGAGAGAGATAAGAACAGTGTGTGAGGGGATAGCGTGCTGCCACTCTGGACCACGCCAGGTCTGCGGTCCTTCAAATTCCTCACAGGATAGTAATCCATTGCAAGTAGAGGTGCATGATGGGTAAATGACGTGTGGTTTTTAGACATTCCAGCACTCAATCTTCCTCTGTCAATACTTCCACAGAGACCTGCGGTTTCTCACCGGATCCAACTGACATATGTATATAACCTCTATTCACCTGGTACTTCCTGAGTATTTCCTCTGATCTGTCAGGTACTGACTGTCCAGCCTTGTTAGAAATGCTTGTAACTCAGTCACAGAACCTTCCTGCTCTTAGTGACTTTAGCCAACGCTGCACGGTTTGGTCGGATTACTGCATCGAACACTTCTCAAAAAAGGCAGTGCCAAACGAGTCGTTACCACTGAGAGGCACTGAGATCCGATCTGGTCTGCGGCTGTACAAAAAGCATGGACATGGAACAAAGGCACTTGTGTGCCTTGGAGCATGTTGGTTTCATCAGACCTATCGTGTGTGTTTTTCCTCTGGAGTCTTTAAAGAGCTATCCTGCTGTGTATTGTAATTTAGCTGAGAAAGAATGCTTGAATGTATCGCCTAGTACTGTTGGCTCCAGGCTACCCTTGCAGGTTGGGTTTCCAGTACAGACCCATACGTCACTTCCTTGACATGGAAGATGCTTCCACGCCACTGCATCTGTCTTCCAACGCCTGGCTTGTTGCAAGAGTAACCAGGGGGTATGCGGTTTGGAGCACTCCGCTTACTGCAGAGAAAGCCATGCTGCAGCTGGGGCTTCAGCCAAGATACCTGTGAGAGCCGCTGGGCTTCCACTGAGCCAATGTCCGTGGAGGTCTGTGGGCAGCGTGGTATTGTGCCACTGGGGCCGAAGGGCAGAGCTTTCTATTCCAATGGGGAATCCTCCAAAACAGGATGGGGCAAACAGATCGAAATGACTTCAGCTACGAGTGGGGAAGAGACTCTGTAAGGCATCTTTCCCTCAAGGGAAAATGAGAGAAGTGCTGCAGGAAAGGGAGGGAGCTGATGCAGATGCGGGAAGGAACTTTGTGGAATGGGAAGGAGGGCGAGAGGCCTTGTAAGGAATATTGCAAAATTGAAGGGAACAACAGTGAGAGGCCTGAGATGAGGGAAAGAAATGTTCGATTAAGTAAAGATACAGAGCAAGTTTCTGTAAGCTGGTGCCATGTATATACACAGGCTTTCGATAGCACAGCGCCGTGCATAGAATAATGTGCAATATATATGTGTGTGCTTTATGTTCACCTCCCCAGGCCATATCACTTTCCTCTGAGTAGATTCCCTCATAAAGAGATGTTCACACTGTGTTGTTTTCACTCGATGAGGGCCAGGTGAATGTCCTGGTTGAGTAAGGACGAAGACGAATAGGCATGATGTAAGGGAAGTGACACCAGAGGCAGTTTCATGGGGCAAAGAGGATTTACAATCTTCAGGGGCCCAAGAGCACACCGGGCCTCGAAGGTGACTCGAGATCTGCACGACTGAATGTCAGTCTCAACCAATAGGGTCCCTCCGACTCCCCAGGAGTGGATGGTCATTGTGGGAGTTCAAGTGCCAGTGATCACTCTGGCTCCTGAGGAGCGCTTTAGGAATGGATGGTCAGCGTCAGTGCTCATGGTCCAGGGATAACTGTGAACACAGATGAAAACGTAGATCTTTATTGGAGAAGGGCCACAGGATTACCGTGCCCCTACCAGATGCTGCTGTTAGTTTCAGCATAATGCTGCTGCGCTCTTGAGTGTGCTGACAATGTGTATCGTTTGACTGCCAGTGCCATACGGTGAATGTTGGACAGCTGACAGGACTGGCAGGGTTTGTGCCTTCCCCGTGGCATTGTTCATGGGACCATATGTAAATAGGAAGTGGCTTTTTTGCAATTTGTGCTTGATTTGTACTGTTGTTTAAAATAAAACGGTCTCAATATCCATCCAATGGGTGTCAGTGAGGATCTGTTCGCAGAAAATCCAACATTCATTCAATGTTTCCATCATCCCTCCATCAATGAACGCATGTATCCAAGAATCTAGCCAAGCATTCTTCCATCAACCAATCAAGGCAACAATCCAGCTATCAATCAGTGCTTCCTCTCGTCAATCAATGGATGCATGCAACCCTCCGTGGATTAATACATTCATCCATCAGCCAATGAATGCACCCATCCATCAGTCAGTCAGTCAGTCTATGCATTCATCAGCCACTGAATTCACCCAGCCTTACATTTATGGTGTTGTCTCACCAGCAATCAACACATCAGAATGCGTGCATAATGGCGGAAGTCCAACAGCAATCCTTGTCTGGAGCAGCAGTTTCTTTTTGTAACTCTCTGTCTGCACACCTAAGAACCAAACCCTTGCTCATGGCATCCAGACAATATTTACAAGATCACTTTTCATCTTTACCTGATTGCATGACCTATGGGTATCATGCCTTGCCCTGATCCACCTGCTTCCACGCGTGTTTGTTAATGAGAAACACTGTTGTGCCTGCTGTTCAGTGTAAAGCATCCTTATACTACCACAAGAGTCTGTGCAGTACATAAATAGCCCTTATTTAGCAGCCCTGCCATTCATCCACTCACACCTGCCAGGCCATGGCTGTCTCCTGTCTCCACCTCTGCCTCCTACTGTCGTCACTGACCTGGCACTGCCTGGGCCTCATAACGCTCAGTCCTCCACTGACAGGTCCTTAACCTCTGTCTGCCAACGCTGTCCAAGCCTCACACTGGTAGCCCTGCCTTGGCACTCCCAGATCTAAGCCTTACAGTACTACCTGGCAGGGCCCACGCATCAGACTGTCAGCCTCATTCAGAGGTGCACAAGCACTCCCCATAAGGCCTAAACTGGCACTGCCCAGGCCCCTGTGTATGACATTGCATGCTGGCATTATTCCATTGCCAGTGCCCAAGAGGTGCCCTAGTGCCCACTGCAGGGGAAATGTCCAGGGATCACTCTATGAGTCTCTCCTGCCACTGCCCAAGCCTTCCTCTATTAAACCTGCACTGGCACACACCCCGTTTCACGGCATCACCCTTCACTTGCACAGCCAAATCCTCACACTAACAGTCTGCACTGGCACTGCCAAAGCACGACACTACCATCCTGGCACTAGCAGTGCCCGCAACTCATACTAGCAGTCTACAATGAGACTGCCAAGGTCTCACATTTTCAATCACACACTGGCACAGCAGGTAAATGTACTGGCTTTGGTTATGATTTGCACAGTCAGCCCTGCACAGGCATTGCTTAAGCCTCACACTCTCATCCCAGTAATGGCGCTGTCCAAACAGCCTGACAGTCCATCACTGGCACTACCAAAACCTCTGGTGCTGTCCAAGATTCACATGACCATACCTGCCTTGGCAATGCCAAGCCTTGGACGAACTGGTAGCCCCTAAAGATTCATGCTATCGGTGGTGCTTTGGCATCGTCAAAATTTCATACTAACAGCCCTGCACTGGCACTGTCAAGTGGCATGTTTGTTCCTGTGGTGGCTCTGTAAAGCTGCGCACTGCCAGTCCAGCACTGACACTGCTGTTACCACACATTATCAGCCTCCAGGGACTCCACCGGGACTGTCCAAGCCTCATCTCATGTTCATCCATGAACTTGCACTGCCTAAGTCCCAAATTGCCCAAGCTCACAACTCACATTCACATCCACAGTACTGTACTGGCACTACCCAACTTCACACTGTCAGCACCCACTGCCCCTGCCACGTCCTTCTGCTCCCATCAGCCCAATGCAGGCATTCCCAACTCCTCAGACTATGAGGGGCTTATTTATGAGAGCCCTGCGTCACTTTTGTACCACGTAAAGAATAAAGATTTATGAAGCCACGCAAAGCCCCCCTGCATGGCTTTGAGTGGTCTCATAAATCATGAGTAAGGTGAGGCAGCGCAAATCGCTGTGTCGCCTTACGCTGTGCCCTGGAGGCCTTCCATGGGCGTTGCAGTGGGTTTTCCCATGCAATCCTGCCTGCACCGGAGCCACCCTTGCACCATGGTGCAAGGGTCCCTAATTTGGCGCTAGGCTGCAAAAACGGCACCAGCGCAGGTAGAAAGGACAGGATTGTTCCATATTGCTTAAATACGGTGCATTTCTGCCCTTTCACTTTGGCGTAGGGCAGCGCAGCAAGGTGCCATAAATGAGGCCCCAAAATCTCCACTAACACAGCCACAGCCTTACAGTCTCAGAACTGCACTGTATACAATCACCCTCCGTGGCACTGCCAGGCATCACACAAGCTGCCTTCACTGCTCCTCTCAGTGCCTAGCCTGGCAACGTTCTCATTTGGAATCAGTCAGGAATGCACAGAGCTTTTGAGAGGATTTTATTAGTTAACTTCCAAACTTGAAAATAAGACCAGAACAAGAGTATTTGATCATGCGTCAGTATCACATAGGAGGCAGCTCTAGGAGTCTTTCCACAGCAATGTTCTTCGGGTGTGGGGGGCTGGGTGAGTAATAAGATTGAGATCTGCAGGCTGATGGGGTGAACTAGTTTCTGGAAGTGGTAGAAGGGACACCAGTTTGAGTTAACAAATGCAGGCAAAGGTGTCAGTCAAATATGTTCTCATAAATAAGGGTAGTTTAGCACAACCATGTGATTATTTTAAATCGTCCCTGTTCTGTGAGAGTGTGACATGGTCATTGTTGAGGCTAATCAAGGCCACAGTATATATAAAGAGTCAGAAGATATTGTCTAGGGGTTGGCTGTTGCACTGATTCCTACAGCGGGTGGTCGGCCATGTGATCTGGCCAAGTGAAAAGGTTTGCTGGAAGCAGTGGCAAAGTGTTTACCAAACCATACACGGCGAGGGCGTGGAATATCAGGTCACAGCTATTTAGGGATAGGTTACCAGATAGCAGTCCTGGCGTGGGATCTACTGTAGTTTTACATGGTGATGATATTGAAACCATGGGAAGAAAGGGGAATTTCACCAGTGTGGTAGACCGTATGTCCTCCCTAAACTAAATTGAAAAGAAATATGGTCTTATGTGCACCTAATTATAAAGTTGGAACCCTACTGTGTTATGGCAGGACAGCTGGTAACAACAGGATGACGAGCCCTCGCCCATCTAGTGTGGCATGCTTCATCACCTGGTTTCCTATCTAGCATAGGAGGCATCCTGGACTGGACTGGCCCTATGGGCAAATAGACTCTCTATGGTGTAAGCATTTAGTAGGGAATAAACTTCGTACGGTCTACAAGTGAAGGTAAAGAATGTTTCTTTAAAATTACGAGGAAGGGGTGGGGTACCACTCTGTAATCAGATGTATTGAGAGTGGAGAGAAACAGGGAGTAAAGGAAAGTGATGATTAAGGTGGAAATAGATATTGCTATTGCTTCTGCTTGCACTAAGACAGTGGCCCTGGGTCTTCCAGAGAGGTATGTGTCAACATGAAGGCGTATGTTAGGACACCGTCAGAGTGGGAGGTGTCTCGGAGCATGGCCCTAATAGCATGGCTCTGCATCAGGAATGGGCTGGCATCTCTTCACATGCACTGTCACCGCTCCAATTTGCACGTCGATGAAGGCCCCTCGAGCCATGGTAGAGCGTGTTTCTCCATTTCCATAAAAGCGTGTGAGAGTGGCTGTGAAAGGCATATCTGCTGTCATCTCCCTCCCCTCCATAATCACCTCACACACATGGTTCGGCTGGACTTCCATCTCCAGGGAGTGGATGTGCGTCACAGACTCTGTGCGAGTTGTACCTTCTCGCCAATCGAAGGACACCTCTGCTGAAATGGTTAACGATGTCTCCACAATCTTGGGGATGCCAGCACTGATGGTGGAGTTGACCCCGAACTTTGTTGAACGTCCAATGTCCCAGCGCTGCTCAACGGTGGTCCTTCTGCTCAGGGTGGCGGTCTTCTTCACTGTCTTACAGTCATTGTTGATGACCCGGGATGAAGCCAGCAGTTGAGGGGGCTGCTGGTAAAATTTGACCTCATCTTTTAAGTACTGCACATCTGAGATCTTCTGAGCCTTGTAATCAGCGAAGATGCTCAACACCTCATAGCTCTTGTACCAATACTCCTTGCCTTCATAAGGCAAGAAGAACGCCTCATGATGGGTGTCGACTTTTCCTAAGCCGTACTTGTTCTTCCCAACGTAGATGTTCACTCTGGAGCAACTCCCAACGGAGTTCTCAGGAATGGATCCGTAGGACCCCGACTTCCACTCCAGAGACTCGAAGTCCTGAAGATTGACCAGCACTCTGAAGGTGGCGGTGCGGTATTCTCGGTCTCCATAGGGGTAATAGCAGTAAGGCCCAGTGGCAGGGCTGTAGAAACCCACTGCGCACCCAGGCTCAGCGCAGACATAGTCCGTACGCGAGGTGTACGAGTTCCAGATGGCGACAGCGCCTTCGGGAAGAGAGCCCGTCCACTCCTCCCAGCGCAGGTTAATATTATCAGGGAAGTGGATCTGCCGGACAGGACCCTGGGCTTCCTCCCGTTCCACCAGCTCAGCCTCATCCCCCTTGTCACTCAAAGGGGGGATGACATCCTGGAGGTTGGGGTTTGGGTACTCCTCTTTGGACCCATCTTGGTTTTTCAGGAAAGGCAATGAAAAGAGAGAAAGAAGAGGCAACATGAATTATGATATCATTTCTAATTTTAAACAAATTCATTAATTGCATTAGTAAATAGTATCTCTTCAGCCAGCCCACGCACACACAGTGGCCAAAAGGGAGAATGTATTAATGTTTGGAATCAAGGCAGAATCCAAGATTATGAAAACAAGAGCTAGTAAAACTATTTTAAAATTCAAAAGACATTAATCATTTCTCAATCTTGAAAGAATTTGGACTTGAAAACCTGGGACCTTCCTCACTCGGAGTCAGTATTTCTCCCTGCCATGGTGCTATGTAACCTGTGTTTCTGCTTATTTTTAATGGTCTGTGTTTGTTCAGAAATTACGGATTTGACTTCTTTTTAATATAATCTGAATCGCGAGTGATATTTAGCACGGTTTGGTTTTATCCCCACTCGAACGTTGCTCCTGTTCTCAGCTCTTGAAAACGTGGCGCCACCCTGTGGCAGGACCAGGAATTACTTTGCAAGCAATTAAAGGCTGATCGCCTCCTGCCTGCAAGCTGCAACTTCTCCTGCGTGCAGATGGTTTAAACAATGTAGGGATTCTGAATATGTGTTTCGTGTCTTTCTTAGTTGCTGTTTCTTGTTATTCATCCTCATCTGTTTCCTTCTGTGTTTTTGAACCTGCTGATTTCACTGTATTTAGGGCTCAGGGCATGCCTTTTTGGCAGCTTGCCCTCACAAAGGAGAAGCAGCCTGTTTGGGTAACCACAATCTAGATACATATACCATCCCATTCCTGTGCTAAGACTGCAACACGATCCTTATTCTGCATTAAGTGTCAGAAAAGTTCACAGAAAGATACCGCACTTTATCAGGAGCATCAGAAAACAGAATGGGATAGCCACAGTGGTTAATTTGTCAAAACAAAATAAGTGCCGGGGCTCTCGTCAGAAGGCAGCTGGTGTAGTCCATTTCTCCTGTTAGTACTGCCTAAAACGGAACCATGAATGCGCAGAGAGGATGTGGCCTAATGGCCAGAGCTGAAAAAACAAATAGACGTTCCCGAGCAAAGACAAGGCAGTTGAGCCTGTAAGCAACAATCCTGAAAATAATTTAGAGTCCAGTAACACAAACAAACAGGTTTCTTCTTTTATTCCTTTAGTCTTCTTTGTTCTCATTAAAAACGCCAAAATAAGAACAGTAGCCAACACGTGTTTCGTCTCGGGTAAGTTGCCCGGCGACTTCCTCAGAGCTACAACAACAACAATAAAGATTATTCTATTCAGAATATTTGCCACTTATAGATGTATTTCTCACAAAATCTGAGTACAAATAAGGGCAAGCTATTAGTAAAAGTGTGACTCAGATAGAGAGAAATAGGAAACCATAAGTTGAAGAGAGCAAAAAGATATCCACCCAGTGAAAAATGACCAAAAAATCAAGGTGTTAACCCACACCAAAAATCAAGAAAAAACATTCACAACAGAGGATCACCTTTTGAAAAGGAAGCGACTTCTTACTACGCCTCTAGTTGGTTCCCATCATTGTGAAATTAGAAAAAGGAGGCCAAGACTTTCTTAATATGTCACAGAAAGTAACAGAAAACTTCCAATCACGACCAGAAAGAATTCTTTCTAAACGTTTTACTCACCATAAAAATATAATCTTATCTTGGCGTTTTTAATGAGAACAAAGAAGACTAAAGGAATAAAGGAAGAAACCTGTTTGTTTGAGTTACTGGACTCGAAATTATTTTCAGGATTGTTGCTTACAGGCTCAACTGCCTTGTCTTTGCTCGGGAACGTCTATTTGTTTTTTCAGTTTTTCCTTTTGTCACCTTTGTGACGGAGAAATATTGGGGCATAGGTGGCTGTTCCCCTTGATGTTCCCTAGAGCACTTTTCTAATGTTGAATTCTATGTCAGGACAGGAGGCTCCGATTATGCTTTCTCATTTCTTTACAAGAAATGCTCAGCAGCCAATAAAAACACAGTATATGTAACAAAAAACTACAATACCCATAAACACTAGGGTATGACGTATATAATCATAGAGTCCACAGTATAAAAGCTAATATGGCAAGAAAAAAAACATGTTCAACTTTTACAAATGTTGCACAAAAAAAGGTTGCAACCTCTCATCACGTACCAATTTATTGAAAATTTCATAAAAATGAAAACCCCAGAGTTTGTGCAGTAACCATAAGAATGCAGGCCCGAGGAGGTCAATGGTCTGCAATAGGTCCGGTTGGGCCGGAGGGCCTGAGGCACTGCGCGTCCCAGTCCCCTGCATAGAGTCTCCTCACAGGCCTGACAGGTAGTGCCGTAGTGTCCCTGTGCCAGGTTCCCTCCAGCGAGTCACTGATTGTCTCTTTGATGACTGCACAGTCCCACGAGCCGGCGAAGCTCACCAAGGGGCCTCTAGGAGCTGTACAAACACGCATCGCTCATACAGACCGAGATACTTTCCATATGTGGGCCATCGCCCATCAGGTGCTCACCCCACATTTGGGAGCAAATCGCCGGCATTGATGATTAAGTACCGGCGCTCAGCATCGGAAAACACCGGCTCAAATCAAGCACTGATTCCACGCCACTCTACCTTCACTCCAATCTAATCTATTGCACTCCATGCTACCCCACACAGCTCTACTCCAATCTACCCCACTCTGCTCCACTACAATCTATCCATCTATCCCACTTCACTACCATCTACACTAATATACCCCACTATACTCTACTCCAAACTACCTTGAACTGCCCACTCCTATCTACCTCACCTCAATCTATCCCACTCCACTCCAATCTACCACAGCCCACTTCAATGTATCCCAACCTACCCCACACAACCCAAATCTACCCCACTCCACAATCACTCCATTCTACTCTATTGTACTCCAATCTACCCCACTCAGCTTTTCTACAATCTACCCCACTCTGCTCCAGTACACTCTACCCCAATCTACCCTACTCCAGTCTACCTCCCTCTACCCCACTCAAGTCTACCCCAATATACTTCACGCCACTAACTTATAGTGATGCTGAGCAGCGGTCACACTGGTGTACAACATGGCTAAAACCCATTGCCAAAGCCAATAGCTCTCGCATAGGCGAGGCCTATTAGCTTTGCCAATGCTTGTTATTAAAAGCCCTGTGTTGTGGATGTACAAC
This sequence comes from Triturus cristatus, assembly GCF_964204655.1. Lineage (NCBI taxonomy): Eukaryota > Metazoa > Chordata > Amphibia > Caudata > Salamandridae > Triturus > Triturus cristatus. The sequence goes on from NC_140585.1 coordinate 932,888,957, forward strand.
AGGGAATAGCTGCTAGGGATTTCTGACCCTTACAAGACAGTGTAGCACTTTAAAGCCTTGTGGAGCAGTGCAGTTTCATGATGCCCAATGTGCTGCTTTTTTTAGTAAGCCCAGACACCTCAGTTAGTGCTGTAATAGAAGAAAAAGTACTAGATAACTCTTTACTTATATACTTTGATATTTCAAAAGTATGATTAAAAGAGTGGAAGAAGGAGCCATTAAATAGATCCAAGTTATTTGGGGCATTTAAATTCTGCTCCTCCCTAAAACATATTGATTCTGTGTACTTACAGGAGTGGGATTCAGGGAGGTGGTAGTGCTCAGAGAAATAACTAAAGGTACACTGTTTCCCCACACTATTAAGAGTATTATCATAGTAGCAGGAAAAGAGTTAGCTTCCCAAGGAATTAGGATAGTGCCCCTTCTGAAGTCAGACACTAGCATTAGAGTCCCTTTCCAAATTTTCATGCGGGGTTGGGATCAAGATATGTAATCGTCCCCATGGGTGGGCGAGGTAGTATTCAGCAACATGGGGTAGTAGAGCAGGACGTAGACAATCTGCATATTGTTGTTATGGTGAGAGATAGCAATATAGATTAATGAATGAGGAGGATTTTTTTTTGTTGCTGATTTATATATTGCAAACTCGACGCAAAGGTTTTGGAGCGCTTTACATGAGCATCGGTTACGCTACACAAGGACACATTAATTTTTAGGTCTCACCTACGCAGCACGCATGCGCTTCATAGGAGGACCTTTAGCCGTCGTTCTGCTCTTTTTCGAAGCACATACTCGTGCTTGTGGCGGCATCCACCTTGCGGGAGCGAGCAGGGGGCGCGCCACAAGTACGAGTATGTGCTTTGAAAAAGAACAAACTGCGGGTGCACGCACACACGTATGCACCACTCCCGGGCCAGCAAACACACGATTGCAGTGCCAGCAGTGTGTTTTGCTTTTACTGTGACAAGCACGCGTGTGCTCTAAAATAGCAGCATTAGTTACAGACTCGTGCACGGCTATCATTTACTTTGTGTTTTGCTTTTACTGTGACAGTTTTCTCATCACTTCTTCCCTCGTGCTCTATCTTGCTTTTTTTTTTAATCATTCACTCTGTGTTTTGCTTTTACCTTTTCTCACTATTTGTCACCACGTCCACCACCACCACTACCACGTCCACCACCACTACCACATCCACCACCACATCCACCACTATCACCTCTTCCACCACCACCACCGCATCCACCACTATCACCACTTCCACCACCACCACGTCCACCACCACCACCACCACCACATCCACCACCATCACCACGTCCACCACCACCACGTCCACCACCACATCCACCACCACGTCCACCACCACCATGCCCACCACCACCACACTAACCACCACCATGCCCACCACCTCCACCACGTCCACCACCACGTCCACAACCACAACCACCACATCCACCACCACCATGTCCCCCACCACCACGTCCACCACCACGTCCACCACCACCACGTCCACCACCATGTCCACCACCACCACATCCACCACCACCACGTCCACCACCACCACCACTACGTCCACCACCAACACCACGTCCACCACGTCCACCACCACCACCACGTCCACCACCACCACGTCCACCACCATTTCCACCACCACCACGTCCACCACCATGTCCGCCACCACCCGTCCTTCACCACCACCGCGTCCTTCACCACCACCACGTCCACCACCACCACCACATCCACCACCACCACATCCACCACCACCACATCCACCATCACCACGTCCACCACCACCACCATGTTCACCCCACCATGTCCACCACCAAACCCACCATCACCACATCCACCACCACCACGTCCACCAACACCACCACGTCCACCACCACCACCACGTCCACCACCACCACACCACGTCCACCACCACCACGTCCACCACCACCACCATGTCCACCACCACCACCACATCCACCACCACCACTACCACCACATCAACGTCCACCACCACCACCTCCACCACCACCACGTCCACCACCACCACCACATCCACCACAAACACGTCCACCACCACCACATCCACCACCACCACGTCTATCACCACGTTCACCACCATGTCCGCCACCACCACCACCACGTCCACCACCACCACATCCACCAACACCACATCCACCACCACCACATCCACCACCACCAAGTCCACCACCACGTCCACCAAGTCCACCACCACGTCCACCACCACCACCATGTCCACCACCACGCCCACCACATCGACCACCACCATGTCCACCACCACCACCACATCCACCACCACCACGTCCATCACCACGTCCACTACCACCACCACATCCACCACCACGTTCACCACCACCACGTTCACCACCACCACCATGTCCACCACCACCATGTCCACCACCATGCCTACCACCACCATGTCCACAACCACCACCACGTCCACCACCATGCCCACCACATCGACCACCACCATGTCCACCACCACATCCACCACCATGTCCACCACCACGTTCACCACCACCACCATGTCCATCACCAAGCCCACCACCACCACGTCCACCACCACCACGTCCACCACCACCACCATGTCCACCACCACCATGTCCACCACCACCACCACCATGTCCACCAACACTACTACATCCACTACCACCACATCCGCCACCACCACGTCCACCACCACCACCACATCCACCACAACCACGTCCACCACCACCACATCCACCACCACCATGTCCACCACCAACACGTCTATCACCACATTCACCACCATGTCCGCCACCACCACGTCCACCACCACCACCACATCCACCAACACCACATCCACCACCACCACATCCACCACCACCAAGTCCACCACCACGTCCATCAAGTCCACCACCACGTCCACCACCACGTCCACTACCACCACCACATCCACCACCACGTTCACCACCACCATGTCCACCACCATGCCTACCACCACCACGTCCACAACCACCACCACGTCCACCACCATGCCCACCACATCGACCACCACCATGTCCACCACCACATCCACCACCACATCCACCACCATGTCCACCACCACGTTCACTACCACCACCATGTCCGCCACCACCATGTCCATCACCAAGCCCACCACCACCACGTCCACCACCACCACGTCCACCACCACGTCCACCACCACCATGTCCACCACCACCACCACTATGTCCACCAACACCACTACGTCCACTACCACCACGTCCACCACCACCACACCACGTCCACCATCACCACGTCCACCACATCCACCACCACCACCACGTCCACCACCACGCCCACCACCACTACCACCACATCCACGTCCACCACCTCCACCACCACCACCACCACATCCTCCACAACCACGTCCACCACCACGTCCACCACCACGCCCACCACCACCACCACTACCACCACATCCACATCCACCACCTCCACCACCACGTCCACCACCACCACATCCACCACAACCACGTCCACCACCATGTCCACCACCACCACCACCATGTCCACCACCACCACCATGTCCACCAACACCACATCCACCACCACCACATCCACCACCACGTCCACCACCACGTCCACAACCACCAGCACGTCTACAACCACCACCAAGTCCACCACCACGCCCACCACATCGACCACTACCATGTCCACCACCACATCCACCACCACCACGTCCACCACCACCACGTCCACCACCACATCCACCACCACCACCACGTCCACCACCTCTACCTCCAACACCACCACCCGTGACAGGTAAAGTGTCACTGGAGGGCAGGGGTAATAGAAGTGTTAACCCCGGCTCTACATGGGACATTTAAGGATGCATTGGGTGCGAGAAGATGGGAATAGGGGCTAGAAGTATTACACCAGACCCATGACACATTTTGAAGAGGCGCAATGTCACAGGGGCTCCTGTAAAAGCACTCGCAGCATCTCTACCTCACAGTGGCATACCTGCATGAGCCACTCACTCAAAACAAGCATTGGCATAGCCAATAGGTCTCGCCTTTGGGACCTTATAAGTGTTTAGCCATGCAACACTTGATGTTGTTGCACCAAGGATATTGTGCTGGATAGCTAAACACTTATAAGGTCCCAAAGGCGAGACCTATTGCCTATGCCAATGCTTGTTTTGGTAGGCACAGGGATATTAAGTGATTTGTCCAGAATCACAGGATGTGGACGTGACCCCGAGGCTCGAACCTTGGTTTCCCAGCTCCAAAGTTGGCAATCTAGCCGTCAGACCACATCCTCTCCCCACTGGATTCTGCAACTGGATTCTGCATGGTCAGAGCTCAGTGGTCTAAGTGATCTCAATTAGGATACGTCCAGCTCAGAGAATCTTTCCTTCGCAGTTTGGAATGTTATTGTGTTAAAACATTTGCTACAGTTGGAAGTATATGAAAAATTGTTGGAGGAAAATAATATTTTATGCTTTCAGGAACTTGGATTCATGGGATAAAATAATAGTACCTCGCTTTATCCCCCAATTGTTTTTGTTGCAAATGTGTTTATTGGTTTTTCACATGAGAGAGCAAAGAAATACAGTCACATATACAGAGAAACACCCTGAATGGATCTTGGAGTGAGGGATGATTCAAATCTGTAGGACATTGCATTCAGGAAGTGAGAATAACAATTGTGTATTATAGTGAGATGCAGGCGCCAACCATAGTGTAAATACCTCTTGTACATCGCACGTGTACGCATACAGTGCATGGTTATTATTTAACAGGCACTCAACAGGGGGAATGGGGTACAACAAAATGAGTACAAAGAAAGCAAAATATAGGGTTAACTCTTAGTGATATGCCGCCGGGGCGCCCCTCCAGCCAAAACCCCCCGCATGCGCATCGTCCACATTTAGCTGATAATTGTCATGTGTGCCAAATGTGTAATCGCTGACTGGTTGTGGGATAAGTCATTAATGAAGGTTCACCCTGACTCTATAGGGAAGGATCAGTGCCCCCGATTTATGTCGCCACAATGGTTGGCTCCTCCTCTATGGATGAATCCACATGTCTGCAGATTCGCTAATATTGCGTGCCTGCTGGCAGCAAGTGGGAGCTTGCAGAGGCCCAGCAAATTTTCTCTGGGCAGGGCAATTCTCTCCGCTTTAACCCATGTCAGTTAAGAACGACGCCATGCCATAGCGTGAGGGGGCACAGGAGATTTCCATCTCCAAGTGATCAGCCACTTAGCGGTAGCCTTGCCTGGATCCAGGAAGCAAGACGTAACCTTATGTCTTTTACCTCTTCTAAAGAGATGCAAAATGTAGGTTTCCAAATGAAAGGGAATGTCGCGTTCGGTGCAGTGGGCAAGGACGTCGGCTATTGTACTCCAGTAATTGTTGAGAGCGGGGCAATGGCACAGCATATGTAAGAAGTCGGCATCAACCAATTGACACCGGGGACAGGCAGTATCTATGCGACAGAAATACTCATTCATTTTAGTTGGGGTAAGGTACGCTCTGTGCAAGATAAAAATTTGAATCTGGTGAAAGCACTGATTGAGAGGTATTCGTGTGGGGCTCTCCAGGGCCGCCGCCCACTGAGAGTCTGTGAAAGGACGTTCCAAGTCTCCCTCCCACTGAAGCTTCAAGGGTTCCAGTGTCATTGCAGCGTGTTGCCTAAGGGAGGCAGTGAACCACCGCATCAGGTGCCCCCCGGTACCCATCAGGTGCAAGTACTGAATCGTGAGATGTGTGGGAGGTTCTATGGTCAAGTCGCCTCAGCGAGCTGTGAGGGCTGTTATAAGGGAACGGTGTAGTAGAAAGCAGCCCGGGTGAAGTTCCTCCTCTAAGACAAGCACGGTGTATGGGATGAGGGTCTCATCCCGGAAAAGATCTCCAGTTTAATGAATGTCAGCCATCTCCCAGTTGTAGAGCTCGGTCGCCGTTGTGACCTCCAGCCCCCAAGGTGTCCCCTGGAGAGGAATAGCGGGGGCATATGGTATTGTAGAGTGGGTGATAAAAAGGCTTCTGAAGAATCATTTGTGTGTTACTTTGAGCAATAGGGAGTCCATGGCTGTGGGCCTCGAGCAAGGGTGGAACAAATAAAGTAGGGATTGATGCAATAGGGGTGGGTGTAGAGTAGCCGTGTCAGTTAGCTGGCGAGAGGTCAGCCATCTGGCAATCCATGTAGCCGTGCAGCTAGGTAGTATTGCTCTAGGTTAGGGGTGGCAAGTCCTCCATCGTCTGTGGATAGATAACGTTTTTTAATGGGAACACGGTGATGAGAGGTACCTCAAATGAAATCTCTGATCTCTAATTCATTGAAAAAGGGGGGATATAGAGGGGCAGGTTCATGAAATAATAGAGGAGCCAGGGTAGGATCACCATTTTGGTGAAGGCAATCCTACCAGTGACATATAGCAGAAGGGTACCCCTAAAAGTGAGCTGCGCACGGATAGCAGTCATCGCTCTACCAATGTTGCCCTCGAAGAGGTCGGGATCTCAGCGATAAATGCGAATGCCTAGCTATCGAAAGGAATTGGCACACCACATTACTTGGTTCCCGTTAAGGGTGTACTTAGGGTCCTGAGTGGATCCCGAAATGGGGTATAGAGAGGACTTTGATACATTGATGTTCAATCCCAACACATCGACAAATGACAACACAGAGGGAATGGAGTGGACATCTCTCACGTACATCAGAATATCATCCGCATACAGTTAGATCATGTGTATCTCATCACCTAGGGGTATGCCCACATCGACTCGGTGTGGAAGCATTCAGCCAGTGGCTCCATTGCCAAGGAGAAAAGAAAAGGGGATAAGGGACAACCTTGGCTAGTCCCACGACCTACCGCAATGGAACCAGATATATAAGGATCTGCTTTCAAGCAAATAGTTGGGCGTTTATAAAGCAGATTGACCATACCGATGAAGATGGCTCCCAAACTAAATTTGGATAACACTGCAAAAAGATAGTCCCACTCAAGGGAATCAAAGGCCTTCTCGAGGTCCAAAACCAGGCACCCTGAGTGTGGCAAGCGAAGTGGCGCATACGCAGCAACCCTGAAAAAGCGATGAAGTGCACGAGCGGGGCTAAAACGGTTCTTGTCCGGATGGACCAAGGCATGGATGAGGGGCGCGAGTCGATTAGCAAGTACTTTTGCCAGAATTTTATAGTCAGTGTTTATAATAGCTAAAGGTCTGTAGGAGGCTAAGGCTGTGGGGTCTTTGGCCGGCCTCAATAAGGAAACTAAGCTGGCCGTGCGTAATGAGGTTGGCAGCAAGGAATTTTCTAGTGCAGAGGTGTGAAGGGCGTGCAAGTGCGGGTTCAGTGTATTGGCATATGTCTTAAAGAACTCTGTTGGGAGCCCATTAGTGCCCGGCGCCTTCCCAGACGCCAGTGTAGTTAAAGCTTCACGTACCTCATCAATAGTGATGGGGGAGTCTAGCACCATGTGTTGATCGAGGGATATCACGGGTAGTTCTATAGAACTCAGGAAGGTACTGAGCTGCAGATGATTCCCGTGGTTAGTGGATTTGTAAAGTGTTGATTAGTGTCTAGTCATGGCCATATAAATGTCAAGCTGCGTATAGTGCATGTGGCCCAAGTCATCGCATATTGCATGGATTGGTCGAGGAGGAGGGTGTTCCTGGCGCAAAAGGTAGGCAAGCAACTTACCTGCCCTTTCAGACGTAGCATGCATGCGTGCCGAGTAAGCCAGGTAATTGTGGCTACGCAGTCTGTCCAAAAGTCCAGTATGCTCACCATGTAGCTCATCTAAGTGGGTATTAGCCTCAGGTTGCGTAACCGAGGTAGTTTCGTACCGGAGGAGTTTGCGCTCAATGGCACTGAAAGAGGCATCCAGTTGTTTACAGATGTTCCATGTGAGGCCAAGGCAGTGCCCTCTAATCGTGACCTTGAAGGCCTCCCAATCCAGTGATGATGAACCTGTGTAGCCGATTTTACTAACGATTCGTAACGAAGCAGCCTCAGATTGGCATGCCCAGAGACCCGTAGAATGCCTGGTGCTCCAGTGCTGCCGATTGAAGACGCCAAGTAGGAATCGGTGAAGGTCCCTCATCCCAGCAAAGCCTCAAAAGTTGAGGATTATTGTCAGAATGTGTACAACCTAGGTATTTGGTGTCCTGAATCAAGGGGAGCAGGGAAGAAGAAGCTAGCATATGATCTAGTCGCACATGGAGTTTATGGACAGGTGAATAGAAGGAGTATATGCGGGTGTCAGGGTTGCGAGAGCGCCACACATCTATTAGGGACCAATGATTTAGCCAAGTACACAAAGCTGGTAGATTGGATGACGCAGAGGTACGCGTAAGGGGTGGGAAAGAGCTCTAGTGAGACGTCAAGGATGGAATCGAAGTCGCCCCTTTAAGCCAGGGCAAGCCGCTCCAGCGGGCTAATACCCAAGATATTCTACAAAGGAAGGAGTTCAAGGACGGAATTGAAGTTGCCCCCTATAAGCCAGGGAAAGCCGCTGCAGCGGGCTATACCCAAGAAATTCTACAAAGGAAGGAGGTCTAATCTACATTGGGAGCATAAACTGAACCAATAAGGAGGGTTTGGCCATTAAGTTTAATCTTAAAGAACACATATCTGCCCTCTGTATCGACATCAACCTCCTCCACCTTACAAGGAAACCCGCCTTTACCCATATCAAAGTGACCTCGCCTGGGAGAAAAAGATAGTGCTGTACACCTGACCCCGCCAGCATGGGCGTAGCCAATCCGCCTCAGGATTAGCTAGGTGGGTGTCCTGGAGCAAGGCAATGCAAGCGGATCTGCACTGTAAATAAGAGGGTGTGAGGGTGTCATGGTAGTGTGCACTGGAGGAAGGAAGGACACTTTTAAAACACATTCTTACAAATCTCTTCTGTATAATGGTGTGACTGGTGGAAGAATGCGTTGTGGCAGGGAAAACTACGTATCCCAGAAAGCCTGGGAACAGTATTCAAGAGTCCCAATTGCAATCACCTGCAAACCTACTATAAAAACCATACCCAGGAAGTGACCAGTGCTTGACAATCAAAGAACATTACCAGCGTTAGATCCTACATGGATTGCAAGCTGCTATTTCTTGCCCGTTTAGTTTTTCTTCCAGAGCGCTCGACAGCCGGCATACGTTTGAGTCTTCAACCAGCTGTCTTTTTGGCTCAGCGCTCTGCTTGTTGCACCCCCTGAAGCCGAGTCTGGTAACCCGAGCTGGTGCGAGTAGGCAAGCTTCCCCGCAGCGTGCATGGTGAGCGCTCTGTGGGGAGCCTTGTTGAATCTTTATGGAGCGTTCAGTCGGAACACTAAGGAGACACGCCCAGGCCGGGCGTCCTTATTTCTATTGTCTTTCTGCCTTATTGTCACGACCATGAAGGGTAACCACTAACCTTGGAAGCTGGATACAGCGGGAGCGATGGAAGATGCCAAATAACCTTTTACCCTTGTATGGAAGCACATGCGAGTATATGTAATCACTCCACAGGCCACACCACAGTAGGCGAAAGGGAAAAAAGGGATAAACTAAATAATAAAGGTGCAGCTGCGAAAACACTCTTTGGGGAAAGGTTCTGGAGTTGTAGACTTCACTCCTATGGTAGCCCCGTGTTCCCTGTAAGTGAGACACAACACAAAACATAAGAAGTCACCGCCCTGCAACAATATAACTATATGTGAGAAGGCACTTACGTTATATTTGCCACACTTATCCTTATTCACAAAAGGCACAAAACACAAGAATAAAGAAAAGAAATAAAAGTGCTGTTTCAATGACATGTTCTCAGAAGTATTGTCTAATGAGCAGCAAGACACTGAGCTTATGTCATCCTGCAAGACGACATAGTTCCTGTGCTTAGCTCACATGGGGCGCTCCTTCGGTGTCTGAGGAAATTCAGAGGGAAACAAATGAAAGGCTTGTTTTCACGCAACATGCTGTTCCAAAAGAAAATATGCTCCGAGCCTCTCAACGGCTCTCATAGGTAAGGTACTGTTGTCAACGTTCCAGCGCCACCAAACTGCAGGGCACCAAGGAACTTGAATTCCAGCGCTACCAAACCGAAGGGGCACCAAAGAAAGTTCCGAGCCGGTTACGGCTCGTAACCGCGCTACAACGTGAGTGTCCTGAAACAGGCTATGCAGGCATAAAAAGGCCGATTGCGCTTCAGCGCGACCTAAGGAAACCCGCCCACGGCAGTCTCTTCCGCCTGCGAGTACGTCCTGCAGCAGAGCGGAGATGAGGGCTCGGGTCTCCAAACAGCGGGATCAGCAGCAAGCGGGAATAGCGGCAGCCATCCGGGTGAATCCAAGTAATCACAGGTGACAAGCACCGGTTTCCATCCGTGTGTCTTGTTTTCGCCTGTCAGATTCAATCTGACAGTGGTGAGTTTTTGGATACCGAGGCGAAAGCCTCATTACTCCACATTAATTTTGAGTTTTTTAGTCGCTGTTTAGGTTGTCTTATTGATGTGTGACGCTTTGTCACAGTTGAGGGTGGATCACAAGGTCAGCGCTGTGATAGGCCGCGGGTTGCGGTAAATTTGGGTTGCGGAAGTGTCAGCAAGTTTTGTCGCAGAGTCTTGTATTCGTCTGCCAAATGTCTTCTGGCGGTGATGAACTTTTGATGGCTGCCGCAGCGGTTGCCTTCTGACAGTGATCAGTTTTGGGTACCTGCCGGGGCGATTTGCCCTCAGGTAGTGATGAGTTTTTGGATGCTGTGTTGCTGTTTCAGTTTCACAAGTTTAGCGCTTCGATGGGCCTCGGATAGCGGTCAAATGGATTTGTAGAAATGTCTGCAAGTTTCCTGATCAGTGGGTTATCTTTTTGATCCAGTCCTTTGTAGAATGTCCTGTTGAGTTTGCGGAGATGGTCGTCCAACATCTCAACGCCTAGGTCTCTGTGGAGGTCTGCTGTTCTTGTGAAGATTAGAGCACCTGCTGCAATCCGTAAGGCCCTGCTCTGTAGTCTCTGCAGGTCTTTCCGATGCTGCGGGCGGACAAGCACCGGTTTCTCAGTAGGCAGTGCTTAAGTAGGGAAAGAAACAGACTGAAGCACTCCCTGGGATTATGGGAAATGTAGTCTATATCTTGCACTCTCAATACGTCCTTACCCTATCCATGCCTAAACGTGACACTTATTGACGAACTGCTGGGATTTACCTAGGTGCTGCACTCTCCTTCTAAACCATTGTAGGACACAGCGGTTTCTACGTTAAATTTTCGTGCTCTTTGATGCACCTTCATCTGCCTGAAAGGTTGCAGTATAGTTTCCCTAAAGGTCACAGGGCCTGGAGAAGTCATCCAGTAGCCTGCAAACCAAGTGCTTAATTTCATCTCCGTGCATCAGGTGACCTTCTGCACAGGGGATAAGTCCTTTTTTTTTTTCCTTATTCATTTTGTTTGCATTTTGACAACACTTCAGAACTTGAATGGCACTACTTGATGTTGTACTTACGTTCATTCTTTCACCAAATGATTTCTGATATCGCAGAATTGCTTTTCATAGATATAGGTGAATGCCTTCATGGCTATTGTTTTTTCCTCACAAAAAGTGTGCCTATTATTGGAAGTTCTTTATTCCTTTTGTAAACATCAAGAGTCAAGACTATATGCCAGGCATGATGTGTTTATGATGGTGACGCTTCTTTCTTCTTCTTAAAGGTGTGGAAAGTGAGTACTAGGGATCTTGAATACCTTTCATGTATTCTGCTGAGTATCTGTTTGTTCTATCTGAATGCGTTGATCTATTATTTTCCTTTTACAGGGCACACTTTCCTACACTAGAGAGGACGCTCCCAATCCCCTTTTCCCCTGAACGGTGCCTTTTCAGGATAGCCGTAATACGTGCTCCTGAGAGGTGTCGCAAAGGGTAATTGGAGAACTAGGTTCATACATCATCCCCTCTGGGTACAGAATCCAGGTTAGTGGTATTCCACCTGATTATCTGACAGACCTGACAGAGGGGGAATGTATTCCCCTCACGTTCCAGGTAACAACATTAACGTGAGCCATGGGGGACAATAGTAGCATCTGAGCTCAGTCAGCTGTGCAGACATTCGAGAGAAGAGCGGGCGGCTAGGCAACAAAGAATATATGGGGTGAACTAAAGAACTTGTTTCTGTAGTGTGTAACCTCAGGAGAGCTACCTCGCAACAGGAGTTGACCCAAACAGGGGTGCCTAACCATGGCAAGTAATGCGCAAATGAGCTAGGGATCGAGGGGGATGGAAGCACATAGAACTACTACTTGTTGCCTATCTCCCAGTAGTTGAGTATTAGATAAAGGAAGAAATACCGTGCATAAATAATACATTGCGGCCCTGTTCACCGTGCAACCGGGCCCCAGGGCAAAGTCAAGCCTGGCCCAGCGCAGAAAACAGAGCAAACCTTCCCGCCCCCCAGTAACCAAATGTGTGAAAAAGGTGGGTGAGTATGAGCTGGAAAAACAAAGCATGATAGGACACAAGTCAGCCTGTCCAATAATATGCAGTATATTTACAACATTCAGATTTGGCATCTGAGGTTTGGGGAGTGATGACAGGGGGACAGGGTGAGCCAGAGTCACCAGACCACGCTGGTAAAGATTCATCCTTGCATGGTGACTTAGTTGATGACGTTACTGATGAAGTGGGAGGCTTCGTGCTGCGAAGCGTCGCAGCTGCATGGAGCACCACTTGGCACTTGGATAAGATCTGCTCTGGGTCCGGAGCGTTGATCGATGAGGTACAACAGCGTGACCCACCCCTTCTATCCCTGCGAGGACCACGTCTGATACGTTGGGGCGACGATCTAGACATAGTGGCCAAGCCCGTCTCCTCCAACCAGTCCCAAGCATCTGAGGGTGAAACGAAGAACCGGGCGGTTCCATCCTTAATCACCCACAGGGGGGCTGGAAACAGTAAGGAGTATCACATGTTGAGGTCACAGAGCTGGCGCTTCACAGCTCCGAAGAAGCCACACCGCTTTTATTTTGGGCGGTGTAGTCTGGAAAAAACATGACTGAAGTGTTCTGGACAGTGAGTTCCGGTAGTTTTCTGACCTCTATCAATATTGTGTCTCTATCCCTGAAATGTAATAGCCGGAACAGAATTGGGAGCAGGTTGGCTCCAAAAGGGGGCTTACGAGCAGGCACTCTGTGCGCATGCTCCACCACAAATTGGGGAGCCAGAACCCCCCTGCGGAAGTAGCTCCTTCTACCAGAGCTCAATATCGTCAACCGGATCCAGGCCCTCCGCGCTCTCTGGGAGGCCGACCACTTGCACGTTGTTACGGCATGAGCGTTCCTCAGCAAGGTCTAGATTGTCCTCAAGAGTGCACACCTGGTCCAGTAGATCGTGTAAGGTAGCGTCGTGGTTGCGAAATTTGGGTTGCAAGTCAGTGAGTGTAAGTTCAGTCTTGTGGACCCTACCAGCAAGTTTTTGGTGATCTGCTTTTCAGGAGCATAAAGTCTGATACCACTCTATCTATTTTTGTATCCAGCAAGGTGCATGTCTGGTTCAATTTTGTTCCAATTTTCTCCAAGGCTGCAAAGAAGGAGTCGAGTTTGGAAGAAAGAGCAGAATGTTGAGTCTCCGGAGGCATAGTAACCTGCCGATCAAGCGTGGAGGAGGGAGACAGCCTGGGCCTAACACGATCCCCGTGCTGTCCCCATTTCCAAGAGTGCGCCAACAACCGGCCATGGGCCGTGCAATCGAAAGTCACCCACAACGCCACTAGTATGAGTGCTCACCGCTGGCGTCCATTATCGTTACATAGGGGGGGTCTAGGCTGGAATGCCCCCCCCAGGCCCCTGCCCCAAACTCACAGGCCTGCAGCATCACAAAGCTGGACTCACCTCTGGAAACGAGGCAGGCGCCTGAGCCCAGGAGACCAAGGGGGGGCAGACGCCACTCTGCAGCAGGTCGATCCGTTGAAGGGGGGCCGGCAGCCCCCGGGCTAGCTTTCGGGCACAGGAGAGTGGGCCGCCACACAAGGCCAGAGCACCCAAATCGCGATGGTACGGGATATGCCTCGGGCCCTCACACAGCAGGCCTCAGGGGGATCTGGCCCGGCACTCGGTGGTGATCTCAGGGCTGGGAGCCCTCGCAATCCAGCCAATGTGGGGTGCATTCAGACAGCAGGATTCGGAGGCTCCAGGCTCGCGGTCGATCAGTCTGCCCCACTCCGCTCGCAGTAGATCTGTCACACCGGCAAGGGCGGGGAGGTAAGATGAAGGAAGGCCCCAGCGTCCACGTCAGGCAGGGCTGCACCTCTGACCGCAGCAATCTCGGCGGGACGGGGGCTCAGGCTGTCTGGCCATATGAAGTAGCAGGGGCAGGGCGATGTCCACAGCTGCAGGTGGGCTATCGGGTGATTCGATCACATCGATGATGCAGGATAAACAGGGGAAGGGTACGGAGCGGGCTCAGAGCACGTCCATTATCTTTGGCAGGTGGTCCATGCCCCCACTTTTTAAAAAGATTTTCATACACAGCTCTGAATACTTCTGGATGCAATCCGGTTGGGCTACTTACTTTGGTCTCAACCCAGATTGCAAGAGGTTATTCAGTTATTCACAAAAGGCGAATGGTTGCAAATGCAACCTTGTAAGATCACTTGTTTCTGAACAATGCGACTGAAGAGAGCAATATTAGTATAAATGTGTATGTAAACCTCAGAGAAGTTATCTATATTTTCCAGTAATTATCACTACCTGTGGACCAGATCGTCTCTGGCTGCACGAAAGTCATGATAATAATTGCTGGTAATGGGGTCTATAGTTGGTAGAGGTATGCATCCTGCATAGCTGGCCCGATTTGATTTGCCTACATTTTTTTGCTTCCACTTTTATTTAATTGTAAGCAACTGTTGATTGGTAATTTGTTTTTGTTTTGATCATATATTGCCGTTGCAAACCCGATTCTCCTGCCAATTCTGCCACTTCCACTCCCACCCTCCTGACTCCCAGCTGATTATGGAGGTTGCTGCTTGGTCGCGTGCAGCGGGCGTACCACCAGCATGCCAAAGGCAAGCTCGTCGGTCCCCGTTCAAGCCTAGACAGCTCCCAGCCCCAGGACTACCCGATCTTCCAACCCACAAAGCTACAACGCCCCAGACCTCCGAGCCCAGATGCACCAACACCCACTGCTGCCGCACATCCCTATGCACCACCAAAGGACCGTTCTCCTGCTGACACTGCCATCTCACCTCCAGCGCCAAAGCAATCAACAACACCAGAGGCACCGCAAACATCCGCCTGGTCGACCTAGACCACCATGACACAACTCCAATGCATCCTACTCAATGCTTGATAAATCAGTAAACAGGCCATGGAGAGCTGGGACACGATCTCATCTCTCACCCCAGACGCCATCTTCCTTACAGAAACCTGGCTAAACTCTTGCATCCGCCCCAGACATCGCCACAGCCATCCCTGCAGAGTACAAGATAACACACCAGGACCGAACCAACAAACATTAAGGTGGAATCGCCATCATCTATAAAGACACTATCTGCTGCACAACATTCCCAGACGACCCGGCACTGATAATGGAAAAGCTCAACTTCCACCTCCACACAGATGGAAAAAGCATCATCAGAGGCACCCTTACCTACAGACCACCTGGACCCCGCCCCACTTTCTGCAACGACATCCCGGATATCATCGCCCTACTCGCAATCGACTCAGAGCACTAGATCTTCCTTAGGGACCTCAATTTCCACCTCACCGACCCCAATGACCCCAACACCACCGGCCTCCTGGAAAGTATGAGCAACAGTGGCCTCATGCAGCTTGTCACTGACCCTACCCACAGCGCAGGACACATGCTCAACTCCATTTTCACCTCCAGCGCCAGATACAACCACGCCACTCAACTCACCTGGTCCGACCACGACAGCATCCACTTCACTGTCGCAGGACCTA
Organism: Triturus cristatus; assembly: GCF_964204655.1. NCBI lineage: Eukaryota > Metazoa > Chordata > Amphibia > Caudata > Salamandridae > Triturus > Triturus cristatus. The sequence continues at coordinate 932,904,833 of NC_140585.1, forward strand.
CCCACTCCAGAACAGTACCTCCCATATCCACGCCAAAGACTGGAAAAAGGTATCAGAAGACCAATGCTCTCCGCTCCTATTTCCCAGACTCCACACATAACCCAGAACTAGCAGCAAAAACACATCTCCTCTTGGTTCACAGAATGTGCCGACATCATTGCCTCCGCCAAGACAGCCAAAGTCAAAGGACCAATCAAAAGAGCTAGCTGGTTCACCGAGGAACTGCACTCCACCAAATGCAACTCCAGGCAGCTAGAAAGGAAGTGGTGCATCAGCAAAAAAAACGTAGATCGCACCACCTTCAGGATCGCTCTCAACCAATACCTCCGCTTTCTGAAAGAAACAAAAAAGAACACCTTGGCAGACCATATTGAAGCCAGCACAAGCCACAGCAAGGAAATCTTCACAATCATGAAGGAGTTCTCCAATACCAGAGCCACAGAGAACGACATTACACCGTCCCTGGAACTATGAGACAACCTTGCTGACTTCTTCTACAAAAAGATCTCAGCCATCTAAGAAAACTTCGAACACCAACTCTCTGCCACCGACAGCTTCAACGAGTTCACAACCTCGAAAACAAAATCTGAACACCTGCTCATCAACTTGGACTCCCTAACCCAGTCGTGGATCGCATGCCGGGGGGGAGCTGGGAGGCCGGGTCGCCCGGGTCTTCGCACGGAGGGTTAGGGGGGGCGTTTTAAATAAAATTTATAAACTTCACTTACCAGGTCCCACGCGGTCTCCGCTCCTGGTCGGGTCCTGCATCAGTAAGCAGGCATCCTCCCTCCCCTCCCCTAAGCCAATCACAATGTTGCAATGGCAGCGTTGTGATTGGTGCGGACGGCGCCCAGCCAGGTGCCTGTAGGGAGGCCATTTTCTCTATGTAGGCTGCATGCAGCTTACATAGACAAAATGGAGAGTGCGCATGAGAGGTTTGGTCGGCCCGAGAGGGCCGATCAAACAGTCAAGGCCCACAGCATTGGACAAGCCACTCTCACCTGACCCGCCCACCCACCGGCCCCCAACCAGACATACCGTTCTGCTTTCTCTCAGCGCGAAAAGTAGAAAGATAAGATGGTATTTAAAATACCATTTTATGTTTCTGCTTCTCGCACTGTGAGAAAGCAGTGGGGCGACGCTCCTCCTAGGCCTGTCCACCGCATTCAACACCATCGTCCATCCCATCCTGATCAAAAGATTTCACCACATACGGATACAGGGAGCCGCCTTCAGATGCATCACCTCATACCTCACCAGCAGAACCCAGAGGGCCGCCACCCACCATTCATCTCGGAGCAAAAAGAAGATCATTTGTGGAGTCCCCCAAGGATCATCCTTCAGCACCACCCTCTTCAACACCTACATGACCCCCCTGACTGCCACCGTGAGATCACACGGATTCAACATCATCTCCTAGGCCAACGACATCCAGTTCATCCTCTCACTGTCCAAAGATCCCTCCACCACCAAAACCAACTTCCACAGATGCATGAAGAACGTCGCAGAGTGGATGAAGGACAACTGCTACAAACTCAACATGGACAAGGAGGAAGCCCTAATCTTTGGGAATAACACCTAGCCAGGAAATGAAGCATGATGGCCTGCAGAACTCGGCCCTCCCTCCACCCCGACAGACCATGCCTGCAACGTAATGGTATGTTATATTATATTATACCGTTTTCTAAAGCGCACAGCTGCCCCAGCAAAGGAGCGTCCCAGCGCTGATAGCAGCCCCATGTTTGGAAGTATGGAACATGGAAGCAAATGGTCGAGCTGTTACCTGGAAGGTCCTCTCAGCATTAAAAGAGGCAAACCAATCCAGGGCAGAATCCACAATGCCCACTTCCACCAACCTCTGTAACAGGATCTTGTAAGAGACCGTGTCAAACGCGGCACTGAGATCTAATAAGACAAGTGCCGAAGTGCGGCCCTCGTCTAGAGCCCTCCTCAGGTGTTTGGTCACAGCTAGGAGAGCAGTCTCAGTGCTGTGGCCAGAACGAAAACCATTCTGGGTGGTGTCTAGTATGTTATTATCCTCCACAAATCTAGATAGAATGGAGTTAATATAGGTCTCAGAGATCTTGGAGACCCAAGGTAGAAGAGAAATGGGACGCAAATTTTCTGGCATCGCTATGTCAAGGTTGTGTTTTTTTAGCAATGGGATCACTCTAGCTTGCTTCCAAGTCCTGGGGACAACTGCCATGGATAAGGACAGATTAATCAGCTGGCCCACAGGCGAAAGGAGCACAGGCAGTGATTTTATGAATTGCTCAGGCTTAAGGGGGTCAGCCGGGGAGCCGGATTTGACCTTGCTACAGAGCACATACAACTCATCCTGAGAGATCGTCGGGAGAGCAGCCAAAATGCGCATCGGAGGAGATTTGGACCTGAAGTCAGGACACGTAGTAGCTTGCGGGAAGGTCATATAGATATTTTACACCTTCTTAACAAAGAAGGAGGCGAGAACCTCACGTTGCTCATTCGACGATATCAAAGGTGCTGTAGTGACCGCCGATGATTTAAAATCTTTGAGTATCGAAAAAATACTTTTGGAGGGATTACTACTGTTCCTAATCTTAACCGCAAAGTATGCTGCCTGTTTGGCCTGAATAGCCCTATGATACATCTTAATAGCTGCCTGATAATGCTCCTTTGAAGTTGAGTCATAGTCCCGTCTCCAGGCTCGCTCCAGCTTTTAACAGGGTTTACGTAGAGTGATCAGCTTATCATTGAACCAAGGGCTGGATTTGGTGGTACGGCTTTTAGACCACTTTTTCCCGGAATGAGATAATCCAGAGAGTGGAGAATTCAGTCAGACAGTGCCCTATTGGCCGCATCTGGGTCATCTGGCATAATAAATGTAGTAGTAGAAAGGAGGCAGTGAAATAAATTGATGTTAAATTTGTGCCAAGGGCGCCTAAATGAGAGCTTCTGGGACGTCCTCCGGGCGGGTACAACCCCTGAGAGGGTCACAGATATGAAATAATGATCGGACCAACACACCGGAGTAGGGGTGTGAACAGTGAGGAAGGAAAGGTTAGAAAAAATTGGGTCTAACAAATGTCCTGCCGAGTGGGTGGGACCATGGACCAGTTGAAACGATTGACATGCCGCCAGGTCAGCTAAGAAATTTCCCATTTCCGTGTCATCGGAGCTATCAAGATGTACATTCAAATCCCCGATAATGCTAAAATTGGCAGCTCTCATTGCCAAGGAGTTTATAGTGTCGACAAGTGCAACCTTAAATTCCTTAGAAGGTCCTGGTGGGCGGTATATCAGTAGCCCAGACATGGTATAGCTAGGGCTAGATGCAATCCCGAAGCGCAAGCACACTCACAGCCAGCAAGAGACTCTTTAACAAAAGGTGCAAGAGTAGCGGTTCTAAGGTGCATGGGGAGTTTGTTCCATGCCTTGGCTGCCAGATTCGAGAATGAGCGTCCTCTGCTGTTGGTTAGGGAGATCCGAGGGGTATCTGTTAGGGAGAGGGAGGTGGATCAAAGGTGTCAGGTCGGTTGGTGGAAGGTCAGGCATCTATTAATGTAGGCAAGACTTTTGTGGTGTAGGCATTGTAGGCGTGGGTCAGCATCCTGAGCTGGCAGCTCTTCTGAAGCTGGAGCCAGTGTAGTTTCTATAAATGGGGTGTGATGTAGGTCCTTCTGAGGACCTACATCACAACCTCAGCATCATCTATGCATGGCAGCTATACATGAAAAAACAAGTCAACACAGTCTCATCAGCCTGCTTCCACACCCTTTGCATGCTCCGTAAGATTTTCAAGTGGCTCCCAGCCAACACCGGAAGGACGTCACGCAAGCCCTAATCACCAGCAGACTGGGCAACTGAAAAATGCTTTACGTAGAAATCACCGCACGCCTCAGAAGAGAGACTCTAGACAATACAAAACTCAGTGGCAAGACTCATCCTGAACCTCCTCAGAATGACCTACATCACACCCGATCTATAGAAACGACACTGGCTCCAGATTCAGAAGAGATGCTGTGGTACTGAAAATTCTGGACCCGTGTTATAAACATCGTCATATCATGACGATTTTGGTATCAGCAGACCGAGGATGATTAAAATACTATGCACAAGCATTTTCGTCATATTCAGGTGACGAAATCACCCTGAAATGAGAGTTTCCGTCCTGAACCCTCGGGTTCCATTTGAACGGCAGCCATTTTGTGATTGCCCTCACATAGGCCAATGACTAAGGCCAAAAACGAGTCTGATGGACACGTACACCTTTGCTGACTCCTCTGTGACCTGGGTAAGCTGACTCCACTGCCTGAAGCCAAACCTGTTCTGCCAGTTCCTTTCCCAGTGGCCGAATGAGATTAGTATCAAGGCACAACATATCATAAAACCTTTCATCACACACAAACCATGCCTAATCTTACACACACCTGTCCCTGTTCCTTTTATGCTGACTTGCTTTACGAGGAGGAGGTGCCCGTTTTTATTGGGGGTCCGTCGATATCTGATGAAAGTACTGAGCCTCGCCGGGTAATTGATTGAGGGCTACACAAACTGAAATATTGGCTTGTCATCATGACTCTGCTTTTTCTTTGTAGTGAAAATATGTGAATGGTCAACTGTAAAATAAGGAATGTTTGCCTAAAGCATAATATTTTGTATAAAAAGAGAAGGCTGGCTTTGTAAGGTTGAGCAGTCTCCTGAGAATATACACCGTGTTGTACTTCTAGGATACCTGTTACTGGCTGCAGCCAATAAATACGATCTTTGACTTCACCAAGAAGACTCTGTGTTTCTGTAGTCTGAAACAGGAAGGACTCGAAGTCTTATGGTGTGTTCCCTGGCACCGCTGGGTTCTGAAAAACCCAGTACTTCAATGCCAGCTCAGGATGCTGACCCACACCTACAAGGCCTACACCACAAAGGTCTTGCCTACATTAATAGATGCCTGACCTTCCACCAACAGACCAGACACCTTTGATCCACCTCCCTCTCCCAAACAGATACCCCACGGATCTGCCTAACCAACAGCAGAGGACGCTCATTCTCGAATCTGGCAGCCAAGGCATGGAACAAACTCCCCCTGCACCTTAGGACCGCACCGTCGCTCCAGCAATTCGAATGATCTTACCACCACGCAGCAGCAATCTTCCCCAGCACCACCAGACCCTCATGGGTGATTTGCTGCTCTTTATAAATGTCTGATTGATTTTTTTGTGGAAGTGTTTTCATGCTGTGCATGCGGACCACTGACGTGCGGCTATCGTGTTATGGGATGAAGTGCTTGGCGGGGCAATTAGTGGTGGACTCGGACGACCCTCCAACCACGTAACATTTGGAAACAAATATCAGTTTTATGTAGACGAAATGCAAGAGAAACATATTTAATCGAGCCTGCAGAAGACTTTGAGGAGGACTCTGGCTAAACCATGTTTAAGTAACTCAGGCGTGCACTGAGTCGCTCTACAGGCAGCACGAAGGAGAAAAACCAAGCTAAACCAGGCTGATAGACGTCTGAGAATTGTGTGTTTTGAGTCACCAGGCAGGGAGCCACCTTCCCTGCATGGGTCTCAGTATCTGGGAAACGGTCTAGGAAAGATTTGGGCAGCCCAGGACTACGTAGAGGAGCAGGGGCAGGCCATGGCTGGAATGCGCACCTCTGAAATTAGTGAAAAGTGCTTTAAGTTAATATCCTTCTTTAAATTTCACATCTATTTTCCTAGTTACAAGAATTATTTTCTTTCTAGACACTGAAATGTTCCTTCTTCAATTAACGTTTTGCTACTGAGGCTAATCGGTTTTCCTTCCCTTGACGTCATGTAGCAGAGTGTGAATCCACTTCTTCAGATAATACAGACTCCCACGTTCTCTCGTCAGGTGACAAATGTTTATCCAGTTTTAGTTTTTAGGTCAGGCCTGGGCAGCGCATCTGCTGCTCTGCGAGGCATGCTGTATTTGAGTATGGACTTGAAGCTCCGCCCATATTTTTCATTGGCTTGTGTCATTGTTCCTTGTAAATGCTTTTTGTTCATTCGTTAATAGGCTTGTTAGTCCCTCCTTAGTACCGCCTTGTCTTCATTTGTAACCTTTCATGAGGACTGGCCCTTTTACTTCTGTTGTTACACGGTATGTCTTATTTAGTCTGTAAGCACTATTTTCTTTCACGAGTTTCTCCTACTGCAGGCACGACCTGCTTTCCTGCAAGATTCAGCGCGCCATCCATGCTTTCACTTTCCAAGCAGCTTGGGACAATGGCGGGCGCTTATTTGAAATGAAATAGGTCTTGCATTTACAAGAGTTTGAACTGTTGGCATTGTAAATGACAATGCCTTTTATATGTCTTAATTATCAAAACATATAAATAAAAGGCATGTCATTTACAATGCCAATAGCTTAAACTCTCGCAAATGCAAGACCTATTGCAAATGCTTGTTTCATCTCACGTCACTTTGCATTCTGCAGTTTGCTTGAGACTGCAGCCATGGCCCTGTGAATGCTCTGGCCATTCATCCGCCACCACGTGGGCAGTGGTCGCACTGAAACAAGGGGCGTGTTTTTCACCGCACCCACCTGGAGCCCACATATCTGAAGTGGGTGGTAGGGAAAAGTCGAGGAAGAGGGTCAACAACACCAGGCCTTAAAAGCGGCAGCGGCGCCTCCATATGTGCTCCTGCCATGTTCTCCATGCACCTGTCCCTGACGCAATACTTTTCAAACACAAACCTCCCCATTTCACGAAATTCTCAGAGGACTCTATAACGAGTGCAAAAAGATGGCCATGTACAGCAGTGAGGCTGAGGTCACCGTATGCAGAAATAATGTTGGCCATTTTAAGTCGCATTTTAGAGTTCTTATCGAGGACCTTGATATGTTGATTACTGCTTGATTCCATCTTTTAGGTGTAATTCAGTTTTTGATTCCCAACAAGGTACGGCCAATACCCAGTGCCCCAGGACAGTCAGTACCCCTGCTTAAAATGCTGGGGCAGGGTGAGCTGGTCCCAGGCTCTGGGCGGAGAGTCAAAGTTGTGGTAATTATGCTGAATAGAGTCAGAGGACAGTGTTTATCACACTAGGCTGGGAAACTGTCAAATTTAATTGTACCTCAGTCGTGGGCTCTCGGAGGCTGCAGTACAGGGGTCCTTGAAGGGCAATCTTCAAAGTTTAGTAAATATGACCTTACTTTTAAAAAAAACTGTCATTTTTTAAAGATTGGCAGACCGCGTTGTAATAGCATGCCCTACATGCTACTATTGTGAAACATGAGCTTTAATACAGGCACTAGAATGAACAGAGGTGTGAGCTAAAAATGATGATATGGGGCACCTGGAGGACACTGAATTCAAGATTACATTGAAATCGGTTTTAACATTTGATAGTTACCACGAACCCACTGTGCTGCACTCCCAAAGAGCATCGGTATTTTAAGTATTTTTTAACAGTCTTTGTGGATCTTGCCACATCTCAAGGTCCGCTAACACACACACCAACCAACACCCACCCTCAGAGTGCACACTCAGGAGCTCCCCACTCAAGAAGGAAGTGCCATTCATGCAAGCGAGCACCATCAGGGTTGTGGATGCACGTGGCCCACTGTCCCCAGCAATGAGCACAGCCACATTTCACATGTCCATCATCTCCATGTTACAGCTCCCTTCTTGCTTGTGTGCTAAGGCCCTCAACATCTGTCATCATCAGAGACACAGGGCCTTATTTATGGCATTTTGCGGTAGGGCAGCTGGTGCGCTGCCAACGCCAAAGTGAAGGGGCAGAAATGCACCATATTTAAGCAATAAGGTGAATTCCTGTCCTTTCTGCCTGCGCTGATGCCATTTTGACACCCTCGAGCCAACGTAGACACCCTGCAAGGGTGCCTCAGTTGCAGACAGAATTGTTTTTGTGCAGTAAGCGGCACATTCCTGCACAAAAACAATCCTATGATGTGTTTTCCTCTTTCTATGTGTGTGCTATAGCGAGAGCACACAAAGAAAAAGGGAAAAACTAGGAAAAATTAACATATTTCTCCTCGTTCCGCCTCACCCCGAAAGGCATATGGATTTGATTCTTCCCAAGGTTTACATCAATTTGTAAATCTGCAGCAGCGTTAAATTCCATGGGTATTGCATGGGAATGTCTGCCGCACTACCTAGGAACGCCTCTTGGGCCCAGAGTAAGGCGACACAGCGATTTACACAACGTCGCCATCCTCATGATTTATGAGGCCACTCAATGCCAAGCAGGGTGACTTTGCGTGGCTTCATAAATCTTTACGAGAGCCCAGCTCCACGCACGTACCACTTATCATGGTGCAAAAGTGACCCAGGGCTCTCATAAATAAGCCCCACAGAGCTCAAGGTCCAGGAGCCCACAGGAGTGTAATTTAAGTTTTAAGACCAAAATGTAACGGTTTACCAAGCAAAAGACAAACCTGCAGTGAAAACATTTGCTAAAGTCAATCGGACCACTGCAACTGGTCAAAAAAAATTGCATGCGAAGGCGGGAGGCGTAAATGCACCTGTTTGAACCTCTAAAGTCTGCTACGTAAACCATAACCCTAGATGGAGCTGAGAGTCATAAGCTTTCAAGTAAATGTCCCATATACTTAGCCTGTACACACAAGAACTCTCACGGACTCCTGAAAGTATTTTGTGTATTGAGGTACCACAAATTGACCTGACTTACCGGTAATTTGCAGCTCCACCATAAAATCATGGTGGTCTGGAAGGTGAAGAGCCTTTGTGCATCCCAAGAGCAGGACTGCCAAACATCCCCACAGCACAAGCTTCATCTGAAATGGATTTAATCGAGAAAGAGATCAGAGCAAGCGTATGGGTAGAGAGGGCACACAGAGCTGGTGAAGGTGGGACAGTGAAGAAGGACAAAAGTGAAGGGAGTGAGGTTGAAAAAAGAAGGTAGAAGAAAGGAGAAAAGGGCAGGAGTGGGGAAATGCATCCAACTTGAGGGTAACCGGGAGGAAGCAAAGAGAGGGTGCGTGTGAAGTGAGAAGAAAGGAGGGAGACAAAGAGAAGACAGTGAAAATTAACACAGGATGGAAGGAACGAGACTTACACTGCAACAACATAACTGATGAAACAGCTTTATGTATTCAACAACTGCCCAAGGAAGCCTTACAGGGTACTCTTGTTCCCACTGCATTCCTACACTTTTATGGCTATCTTCTCCTGTTTTCTACAGCCACTCCGGCCCACTGCATTCTTACACATCCACTGTCATACTTGTGGTTGCTTTGTTCGCCCTAAGTTGGCAGAGTATGCCCAGACGTGGGTCCCTTGCTCACTTTGCCACTGGATTCAAGCTAGCCTAGCTGATAAGGGGTGTTACCCCGAAACCGGTCCCAGGATGCTTGTTTGCGGTTCAGGGAAGACAAGGCTTGGTAGTTCAGGCTGGACTGTTCCCATGAGGCACGAGTCAAGACTGATTTGCATATAGCTGTGTCTGAACTGGGGTGGCAAAGTGAGCTAAAGAACGATGATGGATTCAACCCAGATCTGTGACTGGAGGTGAGTGTCTGAAAAGTTTCAGCACTCTGTCCATCATCTCTTTGCGTTTGCTTTGTCATCCCAGTGCAGGCATGCACAGCCACCACCGCTGCTATATACAGCACCCTGCCCAATGCATCTCTGGAGTCATCTCACTGCCATTTTAGCCTTAAACAGCTACATTCACCTGCTGCTGCTCTTTACAGCCACCCCAGCCCACTGCATCGTTACAACGACGTGACCCACTGCATCGGTAAATAGCCACCGCTATCCCCTGCTGCTTTATGCAGACCTAAGGGAGATGTCCTTCACACTGAAGTATTACATAGTCACTGCGGACCGCGGTTGCTTCATACAGACAGCCCCCTAACTACTGTGGCCTTACAGCCAACTCTCCTTCTACAGTCAAAAAGAGCCACTCTCTGCTCACTGCAGTCTTACGTCGTCACTGTCTACACACACTGTAATCTTACAATCATGTCCGACTGCTTCAGTCAAATATGACGGTTTACACGACCACTGCCGCCACACGGCAGCCTCCACAGGGACAGCTACTCGACTTCGAGCACACACCCAGGTCGAATAAAACCTTAGAAAGCCACATCATGTCCAGTGCGGCCACCCTCTGAAGTCTTACACAGCAATAGCACTGCACGGACAAGTAACGCGGACAGCGAACGCTGCAGTGCGCACTCCCCACAGGGTAGGTCATGCTCGCTCCACTGCAAGGGGCGGTAATTCCTCTGGGATTTACGCTGCACCTGATTAATAATGTTTCCAGTCATTGAAGTCCGTGTTCTTCTCTTACAGTTGATACGAAGCCAGGAACACGTATCCCCTCAAGGGGTCAGTCATTCCTGAAGCCCTCAGAGTGCACTAGATGAGTGATCTCCCAGTCGGTACCAACACCAGGTAAATTGCTCTTACAGTCAGTCACAGACCTCGCCCTGCACGAGGTCGGTATTGCCTTACCTTCCACGCGCGAGGAGGTTACAGGCTCTTGGGAGATCGGCAGTGGCTACAGTCTGCATTACTCATGGTGAATCATTCCTGCAGTCCATACGCTGCAAGAGACCAGTAACGTATACAGCTCGTGCGCACCACAAGGTTCATAAATGCCACCTTCCTTACAAGGCAGCTGCCTAGTGATCTCCAAAGCCTGTACACTGCAGCTCCTCCTGTGCAGCTCCTCCTGTGAGGACAAGAATACCCACATGCCTCGCTCTGTCCAGGTGTCAGTGACTACTGGAGTGTCTCCTGGGAGTCAGGCTTGCCCAATGGCTCTGCAAGGGACTTCATTCCCACATTGCTCACCTTGGTCTCCGCCTCTTTCTCAGTGCCCTCTTTCTTTGGTTCTGTCCAGTCTCTTTTTGCAGCTGGCAGGAAAGAGAGCTTGAGGTGGGAAGGCTGAATTCATACCTGAACCTGCCAATTATTAACAACCAGGTACAGGCAAGTAACCAATGGGAGGTCAGTTGTGCATATCACAGCTCAATAAATGCCCCGCCCCCTTTCAGTATCTTGAGCAGAAGGGGCTGTGTGGAGAATGTTGCAGCAGGCAATGAGGCTTTAATGAACACTGTGGCAAGACGGTGACTGTGTAGTGGGCATCATGAACAGGCTGTGACTGTATAGGGAACATATGGTCACACTGAGAATGTATAAGGAATGTCATGGCTAGAGTGACTGTATGGAATATCATAAACAGATGGTCACTCAATATGAGACTACTATAGACAGACCAAATCTGTGCGGAATATCATGGGCAGAGTGTGACTAAGTAATATCATGAACAGATGGTAACTCATCATGGGAATGCCATGGACAGCCTGCAACTCGATATGGAATATCATGGGCTGACAAACTGTGTATGGAATATCATGCATAGATGGTAACTCAGTATAGGAATATTATGGACAGACTGCAACAGTATATGGAATTTTAAGGGCAGAATGTGACTGACTATATATGGAGTATCAAGCCCAGACAGGAACTGTGTCTGTACTATAATGACTAGATGGTTAATCAGTATGGGAACATCACGATCAGACTGAGACTTATCACTACCAGACTGTGACAGTGCATGGAATATCATAGACAGTCTATGACTGTATATAGAATATCATGACAGCCAATGGGGCTTTATTGAATATTGTGGCAGGATCGTGGCCGTGTGTGGAATATCATGGACAGACTGTGACTGTATATGGAATGTAATAAACAGAATGTGGCTGCATATGTCATACTATAGACAGACTGTGATTATGTTTGGAATATCCTAGTCAGGCTGTAACTTTACAAGGAATATCAAATTGTGGATGTATTTGTAATATTATGGTCAAACCAAGACTTTATAAGAAAACAGTATGTACGTGTATCTAGAATATCACGGTCACACATTAACTCTGTACAGAATATCATGGGCAAATGGTAACTTTGTATGGAAATACCGTGGCCACACTGAGATCTTATATGGAATATATGGGTCGTCTGACAGTAAATGGACTATCAAGACCAGATCGTGACTATATGTAGAATATCTTGACAGTGAATGAAGCTTTAATGCACATTGTGGCAGGATGTTTGCTGCATATGTCATATCAAGATCAGAGAGGCAACCGTGTAAGGAAGTATCATGCGCAGGCTGAAAATGTGTCGGGGATATCATGGATAAAAGGACTATGTGCAGAATATCATGAACAGGCTACAGCTGTATAAAATATATCATGCATATGTAGTATGTGTCTAGGTATGTATGTGCAATTTGAATAGTGCCAAAACAGCAAAAAGGCAGCTGGGTGCTGTAAAGGGTCAAAGGCCTCCATTACAAACAGTGATTGGAGCTAAAGCTAGCTTCTGAGAGTGGATTTAGACTGCTACTTTATCATGAGATAGTGTTCTTTATAGATGTTTATCTTCAACTCTTTACGAAACTGGAGCAAATTTTGCCAGTCCTATGGATAGAAGGTTGTTACATTTTTTTTGCACTTCTTCATCTCCAGTCTGATCGTGTCCTGGAAGTAGATGTGCTGACAGCCAACAGAGCCATTTTTTTTTCATATAACAAGGCAAGGGAGTGAAGAGGTAGTGTCGTACGTGGACACTAGGACGGATACGTCCTCCTCTAGTATTAAGTCATTAAATCAATAAGATCCACCATATAGATCGGACAGTGTTCAAGGGAAATGTTTCTAGGAAATGTGTCGCTCATCGAGATGAGGAGGCACACAGTGTTTGCTTAAATACCCCTCCCACACCAAAAGGGCCCTTATTGTCCTGCTTCATCATAGGGGTCTTCCCGCCCCGCTTCGGGACGGGGCGTGCTACAACCAACAACTACGCGGGAGCACTGTTGAACAACACTATGTGTGGTGATTTGGTTTTGAGAGGAGAGGTCGGGAGTGAGTATGGGTTAAAGTGATTAAAAAGGACTTGGCCTCATTGACTAAAAAAACTTTAATAGATCGTCGAGGCTGGACCTGTTAAAAAAAGTGATGCGGAGGTGTCCTGCCGATAATGTGCAGATACTCCTATAAAGTCAACATGTTTCAAAGCAAAAGCTTCTTCATCAGGACTGAAAGATCCCCTCAATACTCATTGTGTTGAATATCCCCAATGGCTCCGTGATGCGGGTTGGCGTTATTCTTAGGCGAGGCTACATCGACCGAAACAACTACGTTTTGGCGATTACCTTCCCTTCCCGTTACGAGAGGCTCATGGGGTATTACCTCCCACACTACATAATTAACACATACATGATACTAATGGGTATCGTATTAAGTGCATACATTTCATTTTTCTTTATTTTTTCACTTTTGTATATGGCACACCCATTGGGAATATTCACCATAGTGAGTACTTAGGGGATCTTTCAGTCCTGATGAGGAAGCCTTTGCTTCGAAACATGTTGACTTTATAGGAGTATCCGCAAATTATCGGCTGGACACCTCCGCATCACTTTTTTTTACAGGTCCAGCCTCGACGATCTATTAAAGTTTTTTAAGTCAATGAGGCCAAGTCCTTTTTAATCACTTTAACCCGTACTCACTCCCGACCTCTCCTCTCACTACCAAATCTCCACACATAGTGTTGTTCAACAGTGCTCCCGCGTAGTTGTTGGTTGTAGCACGCCCCGTCCCATCGCGGGGTGGGAAGACCCCTATGATGATGCATGACACCAAGGGCCCTTTTGGTGTGTTAGGGGTATTTAAGCAAACACTGTGTGCCTCCTCATCTGGATGAGCGACACATTTCCTAGAAACATTTCCCTCGAACACTGTCCGATCTATATGGTGGATCCTTTTGATTTAATAGCCAACAGAGCCAAACAGGCATGGGTGCCAGTTGTGATGGGTTTGTAGAGAACAGAGCTGGTTTTGAAGATGGTGAAGGCTGCCAAGCAGAGCCATATTTCCTCAGGGCCTTGATAAATCATTTGTGTAGGATGCTCTTAAGGAGTGTGGAGTCTGCGAGGTCGTGGACCAGGGATGCCACCATTCAGATGCAAAGTATAAGGGCTTGAATGGAAATTGTGAATTGGCTTTCTGGGAAGAATTCTTTTAGTATCTTCTGTAGAGACAACAGGTACCAGGCACTCTTATTTTTTCTTCACAGAGCGTTCCTCTGGGTTGAGTCTGATGTCCAGGTTAAATCTGCGAGACTTGGCACTGGGTGAAAGTTGTCATTGAGCCAAGTTTGAACTAGTTATTGCTTGTTCTCCTCAACGAATAGTAGAAATTGTGTTTTGGTGGGGATTAAGCTTTAGATACATGATGGACATTCAGGCCTGGATGAGATACTGGCAGAGGATAAGGCTTTGGATGCCTGAAGCCCCGGATATTTTCAAATTGAATCAAGTGTTGTCAGAGTATTGGTGAATTTTGATGCTGTTATCAGTACAGTCCATGGGACTCCATGTAGAGGTTGAAGATTATAGGCGACAAAATAGGACCTGGGTGGACTCCGCAGGAGATACGGATCTTCTGAGACCTGGAGGTGTCCATGTGAATTAACTGGTGTTGGTTGGAAAGGTATGTGGAGAACCTGTGAAAGACTTTCCAGTGAATCTAATTCAAGAATTCAGAGTGTAAAGGCAGCTTAGAGGTAAACAGGAGGCAGCAGTTTGTCTTTAGTCAGAGGGACATAGACTATGATTTCTAATGTAGCTGTCTCCATGCTGTAGCATAATCTATAGCCAGTTAGGCAGGACATGGTTGGCATTGATGTGATATTGGAGTAGGCCATGGAGCACTTTTTCAATGATCTTTTGGGAAAGGTTAGTGATGGGCCAGTAGTTGGTAAGGTCGTCAGGGTCTAGTGCGAGGTACTTCAGAAGTGGGAGGATCTAGCCTGTTTTTACAGTTTCTGGGAAGATGCCTTGAGGCAGGGAGGTGATGATGAGGGTGAGTAGAGGTGAATGAGCTTCTCCGGACAAGTCTTTGATGCAGGAAAAGGGTAAGCCATCATGTTGAAAAAAATAGTGGATTTCAGGGATTTGAGGATTTCGGTGAGGTCTGTTAGAGATGAAGGTTTAAATGATGACCATTGTGGGATGCAACATGGATATTTAGGTGTCAAAGGAGAAGCAGCTTTGTTGATGTGCTGTCTGATATGTATTTTTTTCACTGAACAAGAGGTTGATGACAGTACAATCTTCTGTGAAATGTGGGATTGAAGGGTCAGATAGGGGTTGATGTAACGCTTGAATGTCTCTTAGAATGTTCTGTTTCAGCTGGCAGATTCAATCATCATGCCGCTCAATGGTTTTGGCTGATGTGATGAGTTGTTTTACTGTTTCACAGAGGGATTTCAGTAGTACGAAGCCATGAGAGATTCTGTTTTTCTTCAGTTTTTTCATGTGGAAAGTTTATTGTTTGCAAGTTCTTTGGTGTATCAGAGTGCTAAAGGGTTCACATATATTTGGGTTTTTCAGTTGGAGCATGGGTGTTCATGTGTTTTATTCAGAAATGCGTTGCAGTTATGAATGTGGGTGTTGATATCTGCTAAGCAGGTGGCAGGGCAAAATAAGTCAATGAAAGAAGTCCTTTAAGCAGACAGGATTAGTTGTTCTCATTTGTGCAGACTGTGGTGTGCTGGCTGGATGCTGTGCAAGGTGACATGGATGACAAGGTGATTGGTCCATTTGTGAAATAGGTTTCCATTGGATGGTGGTGATGTCAAGAAGACAAGGTGGAGGATTTGGTCTTCTGTGACATGATATACTATGTTGAGTGTGTCGATGAGGATGATGAGAGGGTTCTTTGATTCGTTTCATGCTTCAATTGTCTTGCCGGTTGCAGTCAACGAGGAGGGTGATGTGGGCATGCAGGATGGATGAGGTGGTCTGCAAATTCAGCTATGAAGTCCTAATTTTGTCTGGAAGACCTATAGATCAGGCTGAAGGAGAGGACTAAACTGCAGAGAATGGGAAGTAACAAGCCAGGGGCTCCAAGCAGTTAAGTTCCACTTGCTTGCTTAAGGTGCAGGACCACGAGGTGCCCATGCGGTGTCGGCCTGGGAAACCTCATGCAGACTGGTAGTGTGAAGGAAAGAACATGAGCATTTGGGATTCTATAGGGAATATGACCTCAGATGGCTGCTATGTATGATGTATCATTGAGAGGTACACGGTTCGGGAAATGTCACAAATAAGCTATCTGTGCGGGTAAAATCATGAGCCACAAAGGGTGTACCACTGCCTGATGTTGACGCTTTGGGAAAAATCATGCACAGGCTGGGGCTACATAGGGGATGTAATGGCCAGGAGGCGACCATCTAGGGAGTTCCATGGCCTTATATTGACTGGGTGAGGTAAATATCATGGATCAGCTGTGACAGTTTAGACCGGAAATATAATTAGTAGGTTGTTACAGTGAAGAGAAAATCATGGACAGGTAGTAATTAAGTAGGAAATATCGTGAAGAGCGTGTTATTATTTATCATGGATAGAGGACCCTCTGTAGACTGTGATGTGAATGATAAGTCCCCATGCGGAATAACATAGTGTCACGAGGCTGCAGAATCAGGTGAAAACCAAAATGCAACTGTAAAGAAAATAGAGGTTGGGGCCGGAGAGAAGCAGATGTCGTTTTGCACCCATCTGTGACCTGGGAGAATCTTCCAGAAGTGCATGTAGCAAGTCCACATATGAGTAATCTAGGGATGGACTGACACCGACGAAAAGAGTACTGTATGGAGCCCAGCAGATGCACGTGGTAGTGAGCACGTAGCACAAGGAGGTGTTTCTCTGCACCAGTCGTCTCAGTAGCGTAGACATGCATGCACCCCGTGGCACCAAGGCCCACTGCATCCAGCAGAGGTCCAGGGGGGCTTCATTAATGCCAGATTTCAACATAAAATACATTTACACACAATCAATGTAAAGGAAACTCAATTATATAATCTGTGGTTAACCTTAAAAATGTGTCACTGATTCGGCCATCCGAGACCTATTAAAGTAGACGGCTCTGATTTAGCCCTTAGTGACTGTAAGGGCAATTACGTTGTTTACAACAGGAGTACAAAATAAAAACTATTCATGATATAATACACATTTCAATGTACAATATTTGGTATGTTGTATAGTTAATGTTACATAGTAAATCAGATAAGTTATATTGATGTTCTATTGATGGCCCCTAAGTTTAAGAAAATAAGTTTAGAACAAAATAATATTTGCCATTACAATATCACACAAAATGAATTGCATATTAACGCTTTAAGGATAAGCTGTATTATCACAGGATTTAATGGCACTCCTTTCATCATCCTTTCATCGACTTTGGAGAACTGAACTGCCTTATTGATGTACCTTGTTTACGGGATAATAAAACACCTGCCCAAAACATTGATCCTATTTTAGGAAATTTAAGGAAAGGAATAATTTTCTATACAAGTTATTTTAACTGCTGAGAATGTTGATAGAAAATAAAACAGAGGTTACCTCTGGAACTGAAAGCGATCCCACAATGCCCTGTAATAACGTAGAGTACCAGAATTCTGATGAAGCCTCTTCACATAGAAGGCCAGATGTAATAAAAGCATTCATAAGTCAAAAGCCATACAATTTTCAAACTCATAGGCTTTGCAAATACAAAATGCTGCTACTAAATTCACTAAACCGCGGTTTGGGAAAGCCTTTCTGAATCGCAATAGGGATTTTTGCAACTCACTTGGAACCACAAATCGGAGGAGCACATGAAAGCGGAGTCGCCTCCTACCTGCAATTAGCAATGAGATGTATCAGCAGTTAGTGACTGCAGTTTCAAGTCAAGTCAAAGTATGCTTTATTCGAATATCATTCATAAAAGCAGAAGAACAAAATACAATATAAAACAAATACATACAACAATTTTAAGACAAGATTACATTTCAATCATTAGCAACAAAGTGCAAAGCACACTTCAAGAGAATTTTTTTTTGACTCAAGTTATTGATCCTATATATATGTACTGTACTATTTGTAGTGGCAAGAAAATGATAAAATGCATAATTTAAAATAGTTTAAAAAAATGGCATACAAATAAAAATACAGGGATAAAACGTAACAGAGAATAGTCAAATGGCTAGCAGTCTCTGTCATGAATAAGAGAGTAGTTAGGTAACTAGCAATCTCCTTCTAATTGACCATGCCCAACCTAGATACTTTGCGGTGGCTACTGAGACCCATGTCAAAGTGCTGGTGCATATAATGCGCAGAGCCACGGTGCTACTATCTGTCCCGAAAGTTTTACACATTGGGGACAACCAGATACGCCTTGGTTCCGCATAGGGTTGACAAGAAAATAAAAAGTGACCGATGGTTTCTTTGGTAATACCACAGACAGGGCAGGTGTCACAAGATCCGCCTTCCCACTTGGCTGTCAAAAATTTGAGGGGAAGTGCACCTGCTCGGAGTTGGAAGAGGAGCTTCCTTTCACCTGGCCTGGTTATAGTGTCCCAGTAAGGTTCTAAACAGGGATACATTTTAGCCTCCAAAAATTCACCAGACATTGAACCAGCACTGGAGCTTCTCCAGTGTTGGGAGGCAACCATCTCCCAGTAGGTGCTCTTTAAAATACTTTTAGATGGGAAGATTGCTCTCGTAGTTTCAGTTTCTTATAGGACCAAGGGACTCTTTAACAAAAATTTTACAGTTTCGAAAGAAAAAGGCAGGGATGGTGGTCTGGTGTTCCTTGCAGGCCACTACCCTGTGTTCGTAGCTAATCATAGGGGGTCGCCTAAATAATGTTAATCAGTTAGGTTATTCTGAATACCCTGTGACTATACATTTTGAGATACATTACAAAATTATAGCCAGGTCGCAAAAAGTCACTGCGAAATTTACATCCACTTTGTGCAAATACAGCAAGCAAGCCCAGAAAGCAAGTGGCATTATATAACACACACAGCTATTCTCCTTGCGAAGGCATTACACACTATGGGGCAGATGTATGACCGTTCTTTGCAGTCGCAAATGGGAATTCGGCCTGTTTGCGACAGCAAAAAAGGTCAACCCCATGTACAAACCATATTTTGCAAGTCGCTAACCTATTACCGACTTGCAAAATATGGTTTGCGACCCACTATTACAAAGGGGTGTGCCAAGGGCGTCCCTTCCTAATAACGAGTGCAAATGGCATGTACCATTATTTTGCACCTGCATTTGCGGTCGCAAAACACTTGCAGTTTACCACCCTTTTTAAAAGGGTGGTAAACCATTCGCAAACTGGAAGGGGTCCCAAGAGGACCCCTTCCCCTCTGTGAATGGGAGCGTAAATATTTTTTAAGAGCAGGCAGTGGTCCCAGGGAGCACTGCCTGCGCTTAAAAAATGAAACTGAAAAGTTTCATTTTTCTTTTTTAAATGCATTCCGTTTTCCTTTATTGAAAAAGAAGTCACAGACATGGTGGTCTGCTGACCACAGCAGGCCACCATCCTTGTGAGTGCTCGCCATTCCCAATGGGGTCGCAAATTGCGCTTGCCTCATTGATGAGGCATGCAATTTGTGACCCATTGGGAATCACAATCAGTGTCAGAGACCATGTTGTACATTGCATTTTGCAGGGTCGGATTGGTAATATGTGCACTCGGGAAATGGCCGAAGGGCCGGTAGCCGAGTTCTAGCTTTGGGCTGCTTTTTTGGGCAGCCTGGGAGCTGTGTTTGCTGTTAGGATGCCGCCAGCGGCCCAGTAGGTGCCTGAGTGGCCTTTCTAGAGGCAGATGGGCGGAGGTATCACTCCCTTTCTCTCCCGGGGCCAGCCCATTAATGTATGCTGATTGAGCGGGGGCAGGGGGCCTGAGCAGAAGTGGTCTCACTAGCATTCATGTGTGGCTCAACAGTGTGAACTCATCTGTGCATTATTTTTTCTCTAAGTGAAGTTAATAAAACATGTCCCCCACCCCCTTTCTTTCCATACAACTTCGCTGAAGCAGTGTTTTGCAGAAAGGCAATACGCAAATGAGGGCCACTTTTTTTGTTGTGCCCGGGTCGATTTTTATCCCAATCAAACCCTGGATCGGGGGCCTGGGTTGCAGATATTTTAGCGTATCTGGCAAACACTGGATCACGGATCGGCAGGTCACCAAGAATGTTTCAGGGAAAATGAGAAACTTATTTAAAGTCATGTTTTGGATGAGGGCGGATGGCAGGAAGTCACAGTTTTTTTCCTATGGCGAAGACAGGAAACCAACGATGTAAGAAAACTGCAGGGAATCTTTGGAAGAGTGGCGGGGTACAAGGAATACTGCGCTTGAGGTAGAGTAGAGAGATACTTTTCTTTTCTATGTATGGTGGTATGGTTCCAGGGATTGTTTGGACTTTGAGCGTGGCAGAACACCAAGTATATCTTTCATGGCCATGATACGACACCCATATTTTGGAGCAGGGCAGAAAAAAAGATATGTTTAAGATGGGTGGTGAGAGTAGGCCAACAGCTCTATTTTGAAAGAGAGAAGAGGAATCGAAGCTTGTTTTAGATCTAAAGGAAGCTAACAGGCATTGTTTGGATGTAAACAGGGTGCTTAGTAGATTTTGGAGGGAAAAAGGGCATGAGGAGCAATTTGGGGAAGGGCAGGAGTCCCGGTGTATTCAGGAAGAGGCAGGATTCCTGGAGGATTTTAGAATAGCACAAGATAGGGTTCGTTTTCGATGTGGCAGCAGACGAACAACTATATTTAGGATACCTGGATGGATTGGGCGAAGTAGAACTACGTATATTTGTTATTGGTAGGAAACCCGGCATATTTTTAGCCTAGGTCACAAAACCAGGTACATGTTGCACGTGCAGGGCTACAGGCAAGTGTGAAACCGGTATATGAAACTGCAAATGTTTCAGATAGGTACAGAGCACCAGCTATATTTTGAACTGAGGCAAAAACGCATATATCTCTTAAAAAGCAGGTCACAGGCATGTTTCGAATAGGAGCATTAAACTGGATAAACATCATATACGGGCAGTGGTTCAGGCATGGTCTGACCTGGGGCTTAAAAATAATTATACATCTGAAAGAGGCGGTGGCACCAGGCATGTTTTGAAGACGGGCAGCACACCATGTAGATTTCTAATAGCACGGAACGTGGCACGTTTTAGATAGGACATAAAAACAGTGCTTAGCATGGGATTGGGCAACAGGCATATCTACAACTACTATATGAAACTGGGTATATTTGTGATAGTAGTGTGGGGCAGAAGTGCTTTGAACTAGGACATAAAACTGGATATACCTCTTATAAGGGCATGGCCACAGCAATAGTTTGAACTGGGGCATAAACCTAGCTAGAAATCTTATAGGGACAAGGCGTAAGGCATGTTTTGAACTAGGTTTAGAAATGGGGTAAACATTTTAAAGGCGCTGGGCAGTGGGCACCAGTCATATTTTGGACCCAGGCGTAACACAGGTATATAGGTTTTGACGGAGCGCACATGCTTTGGACTGTGGGTTAAATCAGGTATGCATATTAAAGAGACAGGTAACCAGGCATGTTTTGTACTGGTCTTATAGAAACAACGAACCAGGCTTGCTTTGGCTTGGTGGAAGCATAGCGTTAGTTATTTACAAAATCTATACCCTCCACATTGCACATTCTCAGGACTCTGCCTTTCACCTAAAGGTCCATGAATGTATAAAAGCACTTTGACTGCAGTCTCGTGTCAGAAGAGCCAGTGGCTTCCAAACTGAAGAATCACACTAGGGTAACCATGAGTACCAGGAACGCTTTCCACCACGGAGTGTTGCGTCACACCTGAGAGATGGAACCCCGGGGTGAAAACTTTCCTTTGATTCACAGCTTCCTTCTAAAACATTGTGTTATATACCGGGACCCACACCCGTACCCTATAAAGAACGGGCTTTAAGAATTTTGGAATTGCATGGGTGCGTCTGCCGTGTAACATTTTTAAACAATTAAATACAATAAGGCACAGCATGTGTTTAAAGAAAGGAGTTTATTTGCACCTATATGATGCAGGTTTTCTGAGAAGTGTGTTACTTTTTAAACTTATTTGTACACTTTAAATTTGGAAATTCCTTTGGTTTTGATTTATTTGCGTTTCCAGTAAACGTTATGTCATGTCACACACAGCAATGGAAAAAAGCTTTGTCTTAACTTTTGTGACATAATTGCATTGAATAAGCCTTTTCACAACCGTGGCTGGCTATGAGACCCGTATATGCAATTTAGAATTATGGGGATATTTTTCACTGAAGGCTTCTAAGTGACATCAACTAGACAATAACAGTGATGCTCGAGTTGTCTATGATATCACTCAGAACCCACTGCACGCTGTTAAGCCATCTATAATTGTATGTTATGTTTGGCTTCGAAAATCACCGGCCAGCAATTCGAATGCTAAGCAGGGGAAGAAAAATAATGGTGACCAGTACAGAACACGACCTCTCCTTCCTGTGCCAAATGAAACAAGCATTGGCATAGCCAATAGGTCTCGCCTTTGGGACCTTATAAGTATTTAGCCATGCAACAGTTGCATAACTAAATACTTATAAGGTCCCAAAAGCGAGACCTATTGGTATGTCAATGCTTGTTTCTGTTTATTACTGCTCTATAGTAATGGCGGCACCCGTGCTTTAGCTTAAACATCTTAAGCTAAAGTCGGGTGCCGAGATGGCTTCAAAAGTAAAGAATTGTCTATTTCTTTACTTTTGAAGCAATCTCAGCACCTGACTTTAGCCTAAGATGTTTAAGCTAAAGCACGGGTGCCACCATTACTACATAGAAGTAATAAACTGAAAAAAAAAGCAAGCGCCCGCTTCGAGAAATGACTGCCGTGGCGGGGGAAAAATGCTACCGCCGGCCACAGCTTGCAGTGCATGTGCGCGAGTGGTGCGCACGCAGCAGTAATCACGCCATATGGCGCCTCTGCTCAAGCGCGTGCCCGCGCACATGCACTGCAAGCTGTGGCCGGCGGTAGCATTTTTTGAAGCCCTTACTTTAAGTCTCGCCAGACCAGCGCAAGTGCTGGGTCAGGCGAGACCTAAACAACCTGACCTCCAGCCATCCAGCCCTACCACCCTCTGAGCTTTCCCACCCTCACCTCTTCCAAAGCTCGTCCTATGCCCTCCATCAGAGCAGAGCCAGCGCTGAGCTGAAAGACTCTTATAGAGGTTTGTCAGAAAATCTGCAGTTTCTTTATGGCACAACAACAGTGGGTAACAACTTTTGTTACCCACTGTTGCTACGTCATATAGACAAATAACCTAATTTAGAATACGTTGTTTACGCTAGTGGTTGTCAGTGAGAGCCATGCATAATGTACAATTATATCTTGGTCACTATGAGATGAGGGCCTGTTTTCACTCGCAATTACCAATCGACAATTTTTTGTAATGTATGACCCCCAAGTCCTCTGCCCCTGCATATGAACACTACGCTGAGGCAAATGGGTAAGGGGGAGCCATGCATAATATAGCCTCGCCTCCCTGTCCCAAATGTGACAAATATTTCACCTGCCATCTTTAAACAAGCACCAGTGCATTAGCTGCCTTCATTGCCACTAGTGAAGTGGCGCTTTCAGTCAAAGCAAACAAGCAGCACTGCACTGACGGGCCCTCAAGGAGCCCTGTCAGCCTCGCCTGGAAAGCCTTTATGATGGAGGAACAGTGGCTCATGAATTCTGTTATGAACTGTTCCCAAGTCATAGCAGAGAATTACCAGATTTGAAACCTGATGTAAACGATAGGGGCTTCCTAGGGAAGCCTCACATAACGTATAGAATTATAGATTGGTAATAGTGAATATTAGGGATGTTTTTCACCGAAGGATTCAAAGTGACATCAAATAGACAACGACAGCAAAGCCGCCATTGTCTGTGATGTCACTCAGAACCCTGAGGTGAAAAACATAAGCATAATTCACTGTCCACCCATCTATAATTTTATGTTATGGATGACCCCCAACTACATCTGACCCTGCTTTTACTGCAACACAGGGACAGAGGAGTAATGGGGGAGCCTACATAACACACGTAACATCCATCCCCATTACTCTGCGTGACATCCCTTGCCTCCGGGGACTGTGCTCCCTGCTTTCCACCACTACTCTAACTGGCTCTCAGAGATCCCAGTCGGAGCAGCCTGGAATTCCATAATGACGTAACAATAGTGGTGAATAAATTCTGTTACCCACCATTGTGACGTCATAGCAGCGAATTACTAGATTCAGTATCTAGTTGTTCCCGCTAATAGCGCTCTATGAGAGCCTTGCATAACAGAATTACAGATGGGTAACTGAATTACGGGGATGTTTTTCACTGAGGGTTTCTGAGTGACATCAAATAGACAACGAGAGTGAAGCTCGATTTGTCTATGATGTCTCTCAGAACACTGAGGTGAAAAACTTCCCTTTAAGTCGCTTTTTACTCACCTATAATTTTGTGTTATGTTTGGCCCCCCCTGTAAAGCAGGTATTCAGGCATTAAAGTATTTAAATAAATCCAATGGAGATCGAAGAAAGAAGATCTTGAAGCTTTATTCAAGTTAACACCAACACATCACTGGAGTGCGTCCTCCCCATCTGAAGTACGAACGGCAACTGTCCACTGACACCGTTCATACTTCAGAAAGGAGGTTGGACGCACGGGGATGCATCTTCGAGAGATGCCTATTTAAATAACATCAAATAGCATGCGTGCGCGTGTAAACTCATCACGCGCATTCGAGTATAAACCACGAGCTCTACAGGTAACACGAGCTCGTTACACATGTAAACACCCATTAAGTACATTACATCACCCTTCTCCTTTCACAAATAAAACAAAATTGAATTTAATGAAAATAAAAATCTTTGTATCTTGAAGAAAACGTACAATTGCGAACAGGTCTTGATGAACCAATTACAGGAGAATTATTATTACCAACAACTTGAGCTACAGCAGACAATGATGATCTCGGAGAGTAATCTCCTGCATCACCATTGTTAATTGACCTTGAAGAGTCTGGTGAAGTAGAGCCAAAGTATGAAAAATGTAAATCATCATTAAAAACATTTTTTTTTTTTACAATTTCATTTGCTTGATGTGAGGTCAATTTAATTAACATTCTCTTACTCCACCAACCTTTCTGGCCAAGAAAAACAGAACCTTTAGATACTTTTAACACTTGTACAGGAAGAGACAGTTTCGAAAGACCCTTCTTAACTTTCTTGGGAGACTTGATCATCACCCAGTCTCCAATTGTAAACTCATTTGCATAATTGCAACTCCTACTATCAAAGTTTTTCTTTTGTATAGCTTGTTGAACTGCAACTTTCTTAATCATGTCCTTCTTGTCTTTGCAAGCCAAGCATGAATCCTCATTCTTCAACAATGTTCTAATCCATGATGGACAAAGGGTACCATTAGGATCTCTTTTCTTGAGTAATCTAAATGGTGAGACCCCAGTTGACGAATGAGGAGTTGTAAGATATGACCAAATCTTTTTTTTTAAGAACATATCCACAGGTACACTAGTGGATAAAGCTGACTGTATTCCCTCCTTTATAAATCTATTCATTCTTTCAACTAAACCATTAGCTGACGGGGAATACAATGCCACCTTTAAATGTTTAATAGCATGAGATTTCAAATAATTTTCCATCACATTTGAGGTAAAGTGAGAACCATTGTCTGTAACTAACTCTCTCGGATATCCTTCAGAAAGAAAAATTCTAGAAAGGAAGTTAATCACAGACAATGTGGAAGGTACAGAACAAAATTCAAACTCCACCCATTTTGAATAGTAATCTATTAATACTAAGATGTATCTTTTTTCATGAGAAAGCAAATCAAATGGGCCTGCAAAATCCAATGCTAATTTGGACCATGCTTCTTCCGGAACTGGAACATTATGCAAAGGTGTCTTTACCGTTTTCCAATGCTTGTCAGATACTAGACAAGTTGCACATGAATTTACCCACTTGGCAACATCTGCATCTAAACCAGGCCACCAAAAATTTTCTTTCAACCTCCTTGAGGTTGCACCTATGCCCAGATGCCCTTCATGCGCTATATCAAAAATTTTCTTACGCAGTGAAGTTGGGGGAACTGCAAGATCACCGCGCAAGATCAAACCTTCAACTAGGGTAAGTTCCTGATTGATTTGTGCAAATGATTTTAAGGGAGAGGGAAGTGAGCGTTCTTTGGGCCATCCCGAAACAATCATGTTTTTTACTGCAACAAGAGTGGAATCTTCTTCAGACGCTCTCACCCAATCATCCTGTGTGACATGAGGCAAGTCATTGACAAGATCATCAATAGACGCCACCACACATTCCACGTCATCAAATCTTGAACATGAGGAGTTATCTTTTAATGATAACCTAGAGAGGCAATCTGCTCTTGAATTTCGGCCCCCAGGTATGTGTTTTATAACAAAATTGTATTCATGTAATCGTGACAATAAACGAACCAGCCTGGAGGAAGCTTTTCCTGTACCATTCCCATTTAACAAATGTATTAATGGCTTATGATCAGAAAAGATTTCAAATTGAGTACCCCAAATGAAAGTCTTAAATTTTTCCACAGCCCATGTACAAGCAAGAGCTTCCCTCTCAATGGTACTGTAATTTGACTCTGCATTAGAGAGAGATCTTGAGGAAAAAGCTATTGTATTTTCCTTTCCATTGACCCATTGGCAGAGGACGGCCCCTAATCCATTTTGACTTGCATCAACCGACAAAATGCACTTTTCACCAGGTGAAAATGGAGAAAGAGCGGGGGCTTGAATGATGAGTTTTTTTATTAAGTCAAAAGCTTGTTGTGCTTCAATTCCCCATGTGAAGCATGCATTTTTCTTTAATAAAACACGTAGAGGTTGAACCACTTGAGCATAATTGGATATAAACTTTGAGTAATATTCTGTCATCCCCAAAAATGATCTTAACAGATCTTTATTTTTGGGCATACTGACTTCATCAATCGCTCTTGTGAGTGAAAACTTAGGCCTGATTCCTGAGGCAGAGATGGTGTGCCCTAGGTAGTCAATGGAATCCGCCATAAATTTACATTTTTCTGTACCCAAGGTTACCCCAAATTCTTTAAATTTGTCCAGTACCCTCCTGAGAGTAGACAAGTGCTCAATTTTGTTTTTTGAAAATATTAAGACATCATCCTGATAAGCTTGAACAGAATTAATGCCTTTTAACATGTGATCCATAAACCTTTGAAATACGCTTGCCGCAGATGCTAGACCAAACGGAAGTCTTAAATATTTATATGCACCAAAAGGTGTTACAAACGTAGTTAGGTCAGTGGAAGATTTGGATAATGGTATCTGATGATACGCGGACCTTAGGTCCAACATGGTGAAACATGTCGCACCTGCAATGTTACATAACAAATCTTGAATTTTTGGTAGGGGGTGACAATCCACTATAATACTTTTGTTAAGTGTGCGTAAGTCAGCACACAAACGAATAGAATTGTCCTTTTTTCTTACTATTACAATGGGACTAACCCATTCTGAAGACTCTGTGGACTGAATAATACCCTCTTTGACCAACTTATCAAGCAGAATTTTAAGGTCATTTCTGACGCTCAACGGAACTGGTCTCGCTTTATGAGAAACTGGGATAGCATTTTCTTTTAGTTTGATGACATGTTCTACTTTTTTTACATTACCAATGTTTGTTGTAAAAACTTCAGGATATTCTGTAAACATGGTATGACCAATATCTGTACAATCATAGGAATTATTATGACTGTCATCATTGATGGAAGTGATTGTATACTCCTCATTAATTTGAATAGGATTTTCAGAACCAGGAACCAGTTTCAACCCCATTCTGGCTAAATCCTGCCATCCAATAATGTTCTTTCCTTTAAGAGCTACATAAATCTTTGTTAAAATTTTACGATTTAAACAAGTAATAGACTCCATGAAATAACCATGCATATCAATTATGTGACCACCATATGCTTTTGGAATGATATCCAAGGGTAGTAAGGGCTTCTTAAAAGACCAACACTCTTCAAATAATGTGTCTGACACAATAGTAACTGGTGCTCCAGAGTCAGCCATCATGTCCACCTTAACATTCCCAACAATAACAACACATAATGGTTCCTTAAATTTCTGAACGACCGAGGACATATCTAAAGAGTCAATAGAAAGCATGAGTCTTTCAAGGCTATCATCAAGTGACTGAACAACTTCAACATTAGTATTTCCATGAGCATTATCAGTGTCTAAATTGCTAACTCTGACCATTTTCTTGCTTCTGCACACAGTATAAAAATGACCCATTTTCCCACATTTTGTACATTTCTTACCTAGTGCCATACAGATAGGGCTATCACCTAAATGTGATTTTGAACCACACCTAAAACAAAAAGAGTTAGTTTTTGCCTGTTTTTGAAAGAAAGGTTTTACAAATTTTGGCCTGAAAGAAACATGGTTAATGTGAGGATCATTTTGAATCATGTTCACAGGTGAAGGGTTGACCTCAGTTAAACATTTTGATGTTATAATAGATCTCTCAATCCCTTTTGCGATATCTATAACCTCAGCGAGGGAAGGATCTCTGCAGCTGAGAAGACGTTCTTGAATTTTTTTGTGAAAACAGCTGTACACGAACTGATCCCTTATGTACGAGTCAAGGTAAGCTCCAAAGTTACAATTCACCGCCAGGTTCCTTAAAACTGAAATATAGTCTTCAATGGATTCATCAGAACCTTGTTTCCTCTTCATAAAGTTAAATCTTTCAAGCAAAACGCTTGGCTGCTCTAAAAACTTTTTATTTAACCTGTTAACGGCATCAGTGTAAACGTTCCATCCATCTCCTTCATCTGGTGGTGGAATGGTGACAGGTAAGTTGTCAAAAGTTTCTCGCCCTGCACTGCCCAAAAAACTGTAAAGAATTGCGAGTCTGCGTTTGGGTGAATACTCCTCTGCATCTATTGCCACCAGGTAATTCTCAAAGGATTTAAACCATAATTTCCAGGGCTCCTTCGGCTTTCCTGGTCTTGGAAGAAACTGCTCTAGCTGACATATTTGCTGAGAGGACATTACACCCCCAAATCATCTGCTCCTGCCTCCAACTACTGCGCAGGGACAGAGGATAACGGGAGAGCCATACATAACATGCCCTCTGCTCCCTGACACAAATGTGAAAAATAAATGTCTTTCCTACTAATCATAAACAAACCCCACTACCTTCCCTGCCTTCCTTCCCCCTCCTGCAGCGGTGCTTTCTGCTTCCATTCAAAGCAGACAAGCAGAGCTGCGCTGACTCGGAGATCCCCGTCACCTGGCCTCTAAGGCCTTTATGACGTCCCAACAGTTGATCACCAGTTTTGCGATCAACTGTTGTGATGTCACAGCAAGGAGTTATGACTTTCAGAAACTGAAGCAAACTATAGAGGCTCTCTATGAGAGCCATACATATCATAACAATTAAATCCAGCTAGAAATGCACTGTGCCACCTTTCTTCCTGTGTAGAGCGCTCCCCTTTACACAGGCAGCCATGTGGACAGATTCGACCTGTGGTACAACCTTGAGTTCACTTGTACTGAGATAACGCTAGACACATACCATGAGAATAAGCATCTGGTGCAGAAAAGTAGAGCAGCCGCTCTGGACACAGTATTTGCTGCAGCAGTGGGGTGATTTAGCCCAGGATCAGTGAGATAAGGCTGGGAAATGTTTCGATGAGAACAGACGTGTGGGACAGTCTGCGATTAGGAAAGTAAATGTTTAGTAACTTCCACGTAACTATCAGAGGCAGCAGTGGATTTATTTCTTAATTGCATATGATTTGAAATGTTGGTGAGCCACAGGCGCAAGCTATGGGAGGCCTCTGTGAAGATCTTCCCTGCAGTCACTTGTGAGCCCTCTATCTTCCATTGCTCATTGGGGTCTTTGGATTAAGCAAAATGGTTCCTTCAATTCTGCTTTAGATTTTAGGACAACAACACATTCCTCAAAGGCCCAGAGGGTCATTGACATAGACCCAATGGTGCTGGGCAATGCTGCTGCCGTCATACAGCTCTGCTGGGAGAGGTTCACACTGCTAGGTCCATATGATGCTGATAGGGCTCTATAGGGGAAGGGCAATAATGACACTCTGTCTCTCTCTGATTACATAGGGGGGCACTACTGGTAGGAAGTCCCACTCCTGGACTCCTCTAGCACTAGCAGGGTGCTGCAGGGAGACAGGCAGTCTACTGGAGGCTTGTAGCGCCCCCTGATGGCCCACTGCTCAGAGAGGGTGCACACTGCAGCAATCTTGTAGCACTGACAACACACTGCTGTCAGAAGGGCTACACTGTGTAAGTCTTAGTGCACTGATCGACAGCAGAATGCTGTGGGAATATGCATGTTGCTGGACTACTGGGAGTAGGAGTCACTGCAGAGAGAAGGCACACACTTCTGGAGTCACTGTTGGGAGAAAAAGCACACGGATGGCGTCTAACTGCACTGACATCTCCCTGCATTGCTCAGAGCCGGTGCTCAGTCTCGGAGTCTTTGCCGAGCGAATGTGCACAGTTTACCAGTCGCTACTTGGAGAAGGTGTCCACTGCTACAGGACGATAGCCCTGACCGAGCACCGCTGGAAGGAACTTCAGAACTGAAATCCTATACTATAGCACTTAGAAAGTCCTCCGGGGCGGAAACTCAAGCGGTTGGAGTTTCAGAGGACTGACAGTTCACAGCCCGCAATGCCTGACTGGCTGGGTTGTGGCAGGATATGGGTGAGCGGCAGAGAGAAGCAGGGACTTGGCACGATAGGACTGAAGGCTAACTTTAAGAGAGCCTGTTTCGGGATCTTCCTTGAGGACTCTGTCGGGAAATGTAGTGGTGAATTCAGGATGTTGGTCATAAACATAACTTTAAATAACTAAGCTCTTACATGTAGGAATGCTTAATCATACTAGATACAGGGCGAATATGGGCTTCCGTTGAGGACCCCGGTAGCCGAAATAGAGACTTGTGTGTAGAACACCAGTCAAGGTCCTTCCATTTGTTAACGGTGTCTAGAAAAGCCTCAATGAGGCCATCAATTTGGCTTTACAACCATAGATATGTAGGCAAGCAAGAAAGAAAGGATGTAAATATGAAATCGCTTGGAACCATAAGTTAGTGTGGACTTGAGTGACGACAGATGACACTTGGCATTCCCTAGTTCCTCCAGTAATATGAACAGGTAGTTAGTTGCAGGGGGCTCAGCATTCTACCACCATGTTGTTATGCACCCACCTTGCTGTCTCTGTGACCTATATAGCAATTTGTATTTCTTAGTTTTCACCACTAACTTAATTGTCTACTGTAAATATCCAGGGCATTTAAAACCCTTTGCAGCTCAACTACTGTTGACGATGAGTGTGTCACCAACGTTTCGGAGCACTGGTTTACGTGTATGAGTACTGTCCTTATATTCGAGGGTTATAGCCTGAAAGGCAGGGTTGCCCGAATGCACCCCTCAATCCGACTGGTGAAAACAGCAGCTTCTGTTCAGGCTTCACTTTAACCCATGAAACAAGCATTTACAATGCAATGGTCTCAGCATTGTTAAAGTTAGAGCTATTGGCATTGCTCATGACATTATTTCCGTTTATGTTTTTTTTTGTAAAACATTTAAAGAAACGGCATTGTTATTTACAACGTCAATAGCTTAATCACTCTCAAATGCGAGACGTATTGCATTTGCACCCACACTGAGCCACACACAAAGCCACCCACACACACAGAGCCACACACAAAGCCACCCACACACAGAGCCACCCACAGAGCCACTCACAGAGCAACCCCCCCCCACACACACACACGCAGTAGCCCACTGACCTATTTACATTATGTGGTTTTCCGCGACTGTATAACATCGGCACAGCAGGCTTTGTAATCTGAATATTTCTTGATTAAAGAATACTCAAAACAAATGAGCCTCAATAAAGATCTCACTATAAAGTGCAAGTGACTATTTACAGAAACATAATTGTCATAAAACAATATCCAGCAAAAGATTTTTAACCAATCCCACAGTTCTGGCCTGAGGTTTCTAAGGCTAAAAAGAAGCATTTAATTACATTTAGCAGCATCTAGAGGATAACAAAGACCCACAGAGGGTTTCTCGTTAGCACGCTGAGCTCACCACTGGTTCAGCATAAGGGTGGCAGGAAAGCAAAGTGGTCTTCAGGCAACACTGCCGGCAACATGAGGATTCTTGGGGTTGAAGCGACTGTTGAAGATCCTGTTGCCGAAGTAACTGATGACATGTTCCTACCCCTTGTCAATAATCCACCGATCTTTGAAAGGCAGATTTAAAGAGCCACCCAATGAGTGATGTCACAGTAGGTCTCTACAGCCAAGCAGACAAAATCTGGAATCCATGCTGCTGGTGATTAACAGTGCTACAGGGCATGATAAAGATAACCCCCCCCCCCCCCACCCCTTATGTTGTATGACCCTTTTAACTAGTGCACTATTAGAACTTGACTTCACAATCTCCATTATGTTTTGGGCGTCCTCTCTTGTTGCCTTGATCATGCATGAGGTAGTAAGTGCGTAATACCTTGCACTGCTCTCGTCTGACATTCGGGCTCTCGGATGCAGCTAGCGAACTCTGCCTTAAAATGGAAACATTTATGGTCTGCATTCCTGCTTTCAGGCTGCTGCACTGCCTCCTCTTACTTTTTATTCACCGTTTTGCCTTCAGGGTCCCACGAGGCTCCCTTATTATTTCCATCAATGAACTCACCAGACCAAATCACCTACTTGGCTCGGCTTCTACACTTCTGCAGGAGAGCGACTCTGCAGCACACACATTTACACAGAATCGCAAGTGCAACTGGCATATGTGATCACTGCTCTGTGCGCTCTACAGAGAGGCCAAGGACTGGATGCCCATGTGTTATGAACACCTTTTGGCCGACTGACAGACACTGAGAAACTCGCGCTGGCTTCACCCTTAACTCAAATATGGGACCTATCTTCACCTAGATGCGACTCAATTCAAAGCAGGCACTATACAAGAGTAATACGCTGCCTGAAAAAACTACCTTAACACATCCTGGAAGTAAAGCTCTTGGGTAAAAGAAGATATGTAAGGCATGCGAAATATAAACAGCGATGTCTTGCATTACCCTAACTTATTTACACTAGTTGTTCAGAAATCGATCTGATTTTTTTGCCTGTAAAGTTAAGGATATGAATACAGTCCCCGAAATTGACCCATTTCAATGTCAGTTTATAAATACTTCCAGGTCCGAGACCAGGCCCACTTAAAGCCCTGCGTTGGCATGTTTTTACCCCTCTTTGTAGAAACGCCGAACGCCATTAATACATACATTTCCAAAAGATTTTTTTGTGTGTTTAGGACGAGGCACAGAGGGGCCGTGAGAGGAAGTTAGACCGAGGAACCGCGCAAAAAAAGGTTTCTTACATCACCCGGGAAACATTGAGGTAGACATTTCCAGAAAAGGCGCGTGACAGAGGAGAAATGCAAAACATAAAAATGCAAAAAAGCAATAATCACGATGACCCTTTTAGTGCACTGAGTCCAGTTTATTCGTGCAGCTGTTTCGCTGACCTCTGCATCACCCCAGCAAGATCATTTTCAAAGCGGCCCACAGCGAACACAAGCCAAGAAGCTGTTCCCGGCTCTCTGGAGGGATCCGCGCCCTGCTCCGGACATGAGGCAGAGATTAACAGGGAAGGCGGCACCGTAAATCAGGACGCAGGGGGGTGTTATTAACCCCACACCAGGAATGACACAACCGGTGTGAAGGGCACACCCCAGTCATATTACAGATCCTTCCCCCGCCTCTAGGCACATCCCTGGCCCCACTGCTCCTCTGTCCTCCCAGGCCCCGCTGGCTGAAGTTTACCGTCTTCATCTTGAATACCCAAACGTATACAAGCCGCCGCCTCCGTGATTATTTTTTTACAGACTTACAGCTATAGCATCGACTCATCAACATGTTCAGTCACGAGCAGCCTTTCTGAAAATGAAAAACACTACACCACGACGCAGTAAAAGTCACTTCCACTTCCAGGCCGCACCCAGCCCTTTAACTGCTCGTTTACTGCTGCTTCCTGCCTTTGGCCTATGTACGCGCTGTACAAATATCACATCCACACATAGCTGGGAGTCATTATTTACAACAACAAAATCCTACGAGGCACCCCCCTCCGCCCACGCACAGCCCCACACTAGCTCGCCACACGTACTTGCCTCAGAGGAACCGCCTGTGCCCATGAAGGGGCGGGAGCTAGCATGATAGGCAGATCCAGGCCTGCAGGAAGTGGTAATGTTCGCGACTCATCAACATGTTCAGTCACGAGCAGCCTTTCTGAAAATGAAAAACACTACACCACGACGCAGTAAAAGTCACTTCCGCTTCCAGGCCGCACCCAGCCCTTTAACTGCTCGTTTACTGCTGCGTCCTGCCTTTGGCCTATGTACGCGCTGTACAAATATCACATCCACACATAGCTGGGAGTCATTATTTACAACAACAAAATCCTACGAGGCACCCCCCTCTGCCCACGCACAGCCCCACACGAGCTCGCCACACGTACTTGCCTCAGAGGAACCGCCTGTGCCCATGAAGGGGCGGGAGCTAGCATGATAGGCAGACCCAGCCCTGCAGGAAGTGGTAATGTTCGCGACTCATCAACATGTTCAGTCACGAGCAGCCTTTCTGAAAATGAAAAACACTACACCACGACGCAGTAAAAGTCACTTCCGCTTCCAGGCCGCACCCAGCCCTTTAACTGCTCGTTTACTGCTGGGTCCTGCCTTTGGCCTATGTACGCGCTGTACAAATATCACATCCACACATAGCTGGGAGTCATTATTTACAACAAAATCCTACGAGGCACCCCCCTCCGCCCACGCACAGCCCCACACGAGCTCGCCACACGTACTTGCCTCAGAGGAACCGCCTGTGCCCATGAAGGGGCGGGAGCTAGCCATGATAGGCAGAGCCAGCCCTGCAGGAAGTGGTAATGTTCGCGACATCTGTTGCAGATCCAGGCTCTGGATGAGATCATGTGTTTACTTCTCTTCCCGTTTTCACAAGTGTGGATGACACAAGGCGAGCTTTAGAGCAGGAGGAAGCAAACACCACAACTCCGTGATGATGCTAGGGTAGAAAACATCCGACTAGGCCGATTACGACCATCTCTCCAATCCCAGCCGATCCCCAGGGGCATAATATAATTAAACAGAAAATACGCAGATATTTAGGCAGTGACATTCTGGGTTTCTACCGGGATGTAGGTTTCGCAACAGAAGAGTAACCCGAAAACTGCCATGGGCCTAAACAACACACCACTGCCTTTCTCCGAGGCAGAGCAGAAATGCCTCGGAGAAACGCAGTGTCCTTTTCGGATTCGGGGGCGTGTTTTGCTTTTATCTCCTCTTGCCATTGGCTGGAGGAGATAATTAGACTTTCTGAAAAAAACACGCCCCCCGATCCGAAAAGGACGGGGCATAATCGGAGTGACTGGACCTCTTCTCCAGTGGCTGGCCAGCATTTAAGAGGCCAGCCAATGGAGAACAGGAGAGAAGAGGGGCGGGTGCAAGCCCCTCTTCTTAAAGTCATTAAATCTCGCGAGCGAGACTGCGCAAGCGCAGCCATCGCTAGCCGAGACCTAAAAAGGAATCACTCAAACAAGAGTCTCTGAGATCCGCCTGGCAATTATCTTACATCACAAAAACGCAGACTCGTAATCCAGGAAGCAAGGAACAAGATTACTGTTTCCTACAGATGTCGTGAAGCAGCAAGAAAGACAAGGCTAAAATGCTGTCAATTAATTGGCTCAAAGCCCTATGTCGTAAACCGGAATGAGCTTTGAGCACTGACCCGATCTTGAAGCTCTTAGCAGGATCTGGGCAAAATGTTTTGCCTCCACATCTAATGGAGCATTTAAGTAATCATTGCTTGAGTCGACTGAATCCTCTTTCTCTTGTAGCGGATGCAATATTGAGCCCCTCCGCGTGTCTGGTGCCACAGCAGGGTGAATACAGCATTTGTACAGCAAGAAAGCCAGGCTGCCAAAAAGGCGCATCTTTGAATAAAGCTGCTCCTACTCCATTAGGGCATCAGCAGGCCTGGCACTAATTGTAGTGGCAAACCTAGCCAAGATATGTCAGCTGTTTGGCTGTGAAGCATTTAGACTAGCGTCAACAGACTCTTATTGGGTGGTATGGTGGTATATAAATTTGAAAGAAAAGGAGGACGCAAGCTCCCAAATGCCACAAGTACCTACCAAAATCACATGTATTACAGTAGTATCTGGAGGAAGTAGGTCACACCTTTTAAACAGGACGAGCCCCACTCCCTGCCATAATAGGATCAGTGGTTGTAAGAAAATTATGAAAATACTAAGTCCTATTATAAGGCTACATGCATAACGTGCTATACATGGAGCAGCACTTGGTGGTCTAAAAAACATGTATGTACTTGCTAAATAATTTCAACTTCCTTTATGAATCCTTAATGAATTCTTGGCATTTTTGTTCCAAGGGAAAATACACTCAGCAAAGTATTTCGCCCCTTGATGACTTATTGGCCTAGGCCTTTTCAAGGCTGAACATGGCCTTTTATTACATACGTTAATTCACATATAAATTGTAAGTGTTTATATGTTAGTGTGATGTTCATCATAATGCAGAGTATAATTCTCCAAAACAATGGCACTGATCTTGTGAAGTGTAACACTCATGTTACACTGCATACCGTGAGACACTCCAAAGTAAATGGGTAAAATATGGAAAGTGTACACACACAATAATGTTGATGTGTGGTCTGAAATAACCTAAAACGTTTGGCCTTCCTCTGCCTACTTTTAGCAGGATTCAGTTTGTTGACTTTAGGACTCTGTGCACTTTACCATGGCTACCCAGCGCTAAAGTGCTTGTGCTCCTTCCTTAAAACAAAGTAATATTGGCTTATGCCCAATTGGCATTTTTAATTTACTTGTAAGTCCCTAGTAAAGTGGCACTACCATTACTAGGGCCTGTAAATTGAACACTACTAGTGGGCCTGCAGCACTGTTTGCACCACCCACTTCAGTAGCACACTTAATATGTCACAGGCCTGCAATTGCAGAGCCTGTGTGTGCAGTTTCAAACTGCCATTTCGACCCAGCAAAATAAACAATTGGAATTTGAATATTCCTCCTAGACAGCCACACGCAATGGGGAACTTAGGTGTGACTAGGCAATCACTGGCAGCATGGGAGAGAGGAGAAGGGCCCAACCACACTTTCACTTGAATGGACAGTACACTGTCTCTACATAAAGGACTGCATATCCCCTGTTGTCGTTAGTTTGGAGTCAGGAACGCAGGGCACCTGGGCACTTCAAAGCCAAGCCTCTAAAAGCTTCACCCCACTTTAAAGGTGCAACTGTGTATAAATACTGGACCTTAGACACCACTACTTCAGTACACTTCTGGACTTGTGGATTCTCTGCAAGGAAGAAAGACTGCTGTGCTGCTGATAGGACTGCGATTCCTCTGGACTGCTGCTCTGAAGGATCTACTGCCCTGCTGTGCTGACCTGCTACCCTCTTGCCTGGGTGAGTAGGATTGGACCTGCATTTCTTTAACCCAGCATCCGAGTGACTGCAAGGGCTAATTGGCTGGCCTCCTGATCTGAAGCCTCAGGAACATAACAGGCTTCTAACAACCTTGTATATGCACCTGGAATCTATCACCTGTGAGTCTACCCTGCCAAGTGGTGCCACCTAAACACCGGACCCAAGGGAGTGGGCTTAAGGTGCTTTGCCAGCCTCTGTGATACCAGTGAAACCTACACATCTCCACTGCTGCATCGAATGGACCCATCATAAAGACCCGCACTGCCTTTGCATCCCACAACGCCTTCGGAACCACCACTGCGCATCGCATCCTTAGCGCTGGCCCTCACATTCCTCAGCAATGGCAGCATTGACAACTCCGGATTCCGCATCACAGCTCCTCGGAACAGACGCATCGCCCCAGATACATACCGCAATGTTAACACCGGACTTCGCATCAAAAGCCCCGTCAATGGGATCCTCAACAACAACGCAGGCCCTCACATCGCAGCCTTGCTGCATCTCAGAACTGATACATTGCTTCTACTGCGCCACGCAACTTCGACACAGATCCTTGCAACGCTTAGCAGACCAGGATTTAAAGTACCTTGCTGAGCAGTCCTAACTGGGCCCCTATAGCCGGGCCACACTCCATCGCTGTCGGCCAGAACTTGTGACTACTTTGTCCCGGTCCGGTGTGACCAGATATCCACAGATAGCGCTTTGTAGTTTTTGGTGCTATTTTCACTGAAATCTTTAAGCTTGAATATCTCCAGGTCTACCAATTTCTTTTTTGTCAGTTTTGGTCTTGTTTCATTCATTAAATAAAATGCTATTTTTGCTAACTTGGTGTGGGATCCATTTTATTACTGTTTAAGCATTGCACAAATACTTTAAATATTGCCTCCAAGTTAAGCCTGACTGCTCTGTGCTAAGCTACTAGAGGGTTGCGTACAGGTTAATTTAAAGTTGGCTTGTGCCTCCTCCTGCTACCACACCCTCCGCCTACTCCGGAAGACCTTCAACTGGATTCCCCTCTAACTCAGAAAAACCGCTACCCACGCCCTCATCAGCAGCAGACTAGACTACTGCAACGCACTCTACGCCGGGCTCAACAAGAACCTCACCTGCAAACTCCAGTGCCTCCAGAACACTGCCGCCGGACTAGTCCTCAACCTACCGCGCCATTGCCACATCAGCCAACACCTGCGGTCACTGCACCGGCTCCCCGTAGAGAAGAGAATCACCTTCAAGCTCCTCGCCCACACCCACAAGGCCCTCCGCAACACCGGCCCCACCTACATGAACCACCACCTTTCGTTCCACGCACCCCGCAGATCCCTCCACTCAGCCCAGCTTTCTCTTGTGACGGTACCACGCAACAAGAAGTTCACAACAGGATGACGTTCCTTCTCCCTCCTCGCGGCCAAGGCATAAACGTCCTCCCTCTCCGCCTCCGCCAGATACCTACACTCTCCAAGTTCTTGAAGGACCTCAGGACTTGGCTCTTCGGAGAATCAACATGTTCACCCAGGAG
This sequence comes from Triturus cristatus, assembly GCF_964204655.1. NCBI lineage: Eukaryota > Metazoa > Chordata > Amphibia > Caudata > Salamandridae > Triturus > Triturus cristatus. The sequence goes on from NC_140585.1 coordinate 932,943,845, forward strand.
CTGCGTGCCCCCGTGCCTTGAGACACTTTTGGGGGAGTAGTTGCGTTTTACAAACCCCCTGATTGATTGATTGCATCACCCTGACAAGGATTGTGGTTGCTGCTTGACCAGAACTAACACCAAAGTCAACCAACAACCCAATTTCTCACACATGTATATAGATATATTCTCTTACTTTCTATATATGAAATAATGTATGTAACGCAATCCCATTTTCAATCTTGAATAGGCACCAAGTCAACCAGTCAGCAAGGTGCAAAAGAAGTGTAGACTGGCTGTGTTTTCACATGGATTAAAGGTGCCAAGAATCTACTAAGAATTAATAAATGAAGTTAAAAAATCTGTGCAGGAGACCTATTAAGTATTCTAACTCTTTGACAGAGCTTACCATCACACTCTTGGAATTTGATACTTTCTATGTTTAGAAGTCTCAATTATAGAGGCAGTAAACAAGTGATGTTGCCTCTGTTCAGGACGCAATGAGTACCACTAGAATTAACTTTCATCTTCTGGCCATGCGTGCCGGGAAGAACTACATTAACATATGTGCTATTTAGCTGGAAACAATCTGGACAGGGCCATCACTAGGTTCACCTATCTTAAGAACCACCCTTATTTGATAGCTTCTCACACCAAGCTGTTGCCCTAATGTGTGTCGGCAAAATCCTGGATAGATGTGGGCGCTGTGTTCTCATCCAAGACATCTGCCTTAATCAGGCTGAATGTCCCTATTCGGTATATGAAGTGTAATGCAAATGACCTGCAGTATTTGCCACTCATCACATTTAGTGGGAGTAGATAGATAGAAATCTTTATTCGGTTTTTCAGACAGAAAGAACCATAAAAGCACAATGACAGATAAAAAATAATGCACAAAAGAAAAACTTGATGTACAGAGATAAAATACCCAAGTGTTAAAATATGTATTAAAAACAACAGACACAATTAAGCATATATCATAATAGCAGCAATTCTAGACAGTTAACTCGCCCTGATGTTTCAAAGTTTTAAGGCAGTTTTTAGAAAACCAGTCAAAAATAATGTACTTTTGGGGTTTAACATTTGTAAATAACAAAGGGCTGGTCTAACCTGGGTAAAATTCTGTTTTTTTAAAAGGGGCTTTAGATAGAACCTCCGGGGTAAATCGTAAAAGGGACAAATAAATAAAAAGTGCACCAAATCCTGCAGAGACTCATTGTCGCAGCCGCAGTTTGGTAACACTTGACCATGATGACAACCCCTTGGAACAGTTAAAAGAAGATGAAAATAGTCCAGCCGGAACCTAATTAACAGGTATCGCTCAAAGCCCGACAAGGGCCATAATAAGGCTCCATTAAAAGTGTAGTTTTCAACATGGCATGTTTTCGAACACTCGGTTTGTTTAATTCCACCTCTTCACGATTCATTTGTCGTGATAAGAAAAAGGTTTTCCTCACAAACTCTACATCAGCAAGTTTAATCGACTCAGGATTAAAAAAAAGTTCTGAGCACCCCATAACAGAAAAGCAGTCTTTAAGATATTTTAGCCAAGGGATTTTAAGCATATTATCCATAGATATTGCTTCCCTTAGGAGTAGGTGATTTAAGATCAGATCTTTATTTAGCCAACATTTTAACCAAAAAGTTAGTGGCCGCAGTGCTAGAATGTCACTAATAAAAGGTGTACCAGTTTCTTCATGCACTATATGGTTGGGAGTCCCCTTTGGAACCCCCAACAATTGTTTCAGGAAGATATTTTCTGCCACCAGGATAACATTAACTGCCGCATACCCCCAAAGTTCACTGCCGTAACTCCCTATTGCCACTCTGACTGGTAGATCTTTAATAGTGCAGCAATAGATCGATTACCCATTTTCCTGGCAAAATTAAATATTGCAGCGTTAACCCTAGTTATCTCCCCCCTTTTCCTTTGGAGTAGTGGACCCCATTTCAACTGGTCATCGAACAACACTCCCAAATAAGAGAATGTTCTCGTTGTGGGGACCTTCTCCTCATTAACCCTAAATAAATACGGTTTCTTAGGGCGCTGCCCTACCTGCATTATAAAAGATTTAGTGTTATTAATCGATAGGTCACGAGCTGCCATGAAACCATGAAAAGCGTTTAATAGGGTTTGGAGACCTCTTGCGGTCCTAGCCAAGAGGACGGCGTCGTCCGCATATAATAATACAGGCAAACCCTTGCGGCCGACATAGGGGTAATCGGTACCAGTATTTAATATAAACTCCTCCAAATTATTAATATATAAATTAAAGAGAAAGGGGGCCAAAATGCAGCCCTGCCAAACACCCCCATGAACACTAAAATCCCTTGACACCCTTAGATCCTGTGAATACCTCACATTGGCCTTGGTATCCTGATGCAGGTCCCTCAGAAGGTTAACCAAATTAGGCTCCACCCCCATGGTGCCCATGGCCTCCCAGAGCTTCCCCCGGTTGACACAGTCAAACGCGGAGGAAAGGTCCATGAACGCCATGTGGATGGTGCCTTGCCGAGCCATGGTATATTTCCCCAGGACCATGTACAGGTTAAGGCATTGCGCTATTGTTGAGTGGCCAGGCCGAAACCCATATTGGATTCTGGAGATGATCCCGTGCTCTTTGGCCCAGGCTGTTAACCTGTTCAGGATTACTCCACCCACTACCTTGACCACAGAGTCGATAAGCGAGATCGGCCTGTAACAGGTAGTTCTATTACGGTCACCTTTCTTAAATACTGGCACTATCGTAGATGTCCCCCAAGACCTGGGGCAGCCATGTTCTGCAGCTGCGTTAAACACAGCAGTAAGAACTGGCGCCCAAAGAGATACTTTGGATTTAAATAAATCCGGGGGCATACCGTCTGGGCCAGGTGCTTTGTTACTTGTTAACCCCATGATACTCTTCGCAAGCTCGCTAATTGTAAAAATTGGTAGAGTTACACTTTGATCACCTCTGTCTACCTCTATCTGAGGAATATTGCTGTTGAAGATGAAACTAAAGTGGGATACCCACTCATCTTCAGTGATATTGGTGCCAACTGAATTGTCCCCTACCATATCAAACACAGGCTTGTTGATAATACCCCAGAATCTTTCGCTGTTACAAAGGGTATTGGGGTCTAACAGATCTTGCCAAATTTTATTCTTTATTTCTGCCTTGCGCTTTGCCAAGGCCTTTTTATAGGACAGGCGTAACGACCTGATCAATGTTGGATCCTTAGGGCTAATCTTCAAAGCCGCCTTTAGCTCTCGACCAACTTTTGAACAGGAATGGTCAAACCATTTGGGGTCCCTGCAAGGAGGGCCCGACGTTGGTACAGTTAACATTTCACCTACTTTTAAAACAATCCCGTCAAATGCTAAGAGAATATCTGGGGGAAGGGATACAGAAGACACACATAATGATAACTCGGGGGCACAGGTTTTATGGATCTTATCATATAGTTGATCTGAATTCACCTTGGACCATTTTAGGCGACGCCTTCCATCCGTGCATTTCAGGACACCACAGGTTGGCGTCTTTTCCCGTAAATTTAAGAGGTTGCCAACCATTGAGATACATACAGGGTTATGATCACTATATGCGTTTTCCTGGATTTTAAAGCCTGAAATAATTGATTGTAGGCCGTTGGAGAGAAGGATATGATCAATAAAAAAAAAACCGAATGTCCTTTAAATGTGGGAACAGGCTGATAACTACAAACATCAACCAAAGACATAGCTGAAATTAAATCAAATTCATTTAATAATTGGTTCAGCATGTCTCCCCGGCCAGAGTGGTCAAAGTGAAGACCCCCCATCCTATGGCAACCTAAAGTTCCCATTGCAGTATTCATAGGGTTCCCACAAGGGTGCACATTAAAGTCCCCCATAATGAGGATCTGGTGGAACAGACTTTCACAGTGATTCTGAATGAAATCACCCAGTTCAACAATCCTGCATTCCCCTCTTGGACTTACAGCATTGTAAAAGTTAATCGGGGTCACCGTTTTATTCCCTCTTTTTATTGTCACTGCTTGAATGTCAGTGTTGTTAGTAGTTATTATTTTAACAACACAGAACAAGGCTAGGTCAATGTACAAGGCCAAACCCCCTTTTGCTCTGCCGCTACGTGACGGTTCAGCCGGCACAAAAAAACATTTATAGCCTTCTAAGAATATATCACTCTCTACCAGCCATGTCTCTTGCAAGCAGATCACCGGGAATGATCTTATAAATCCTACCCATTCTGGATCTTTAACCTTACCCGCCAGCCCAGAAATATTCCAGGAAATAACGTTATAGGCTAATTCCTTACTTGCAGCTGAGTTAAGCACTCGGGCTGTGGTCATATTCCCTAATGAATCAGCATTGTTGCCTGCGATGGCGACCCTCGTCAACGATAAGGGGGCACAAGGTGTTTGGCTGCTACGTGACTCAGTGGCTACCTTGTGGTCTATAGTGCTTCCACTTTCTAATGCCCCGTAAATTTCATCCCTGGATTGGTGGAGTCAAACAACCATTTCTAGACTACTATACCTATGGGAGTATCTTTTAACCCCGCAGGGGAGTTGACCGAAATCCTGCACTAAGTGGTTAGGCCATTCTTAATTGTTAGGGGGACAGCTTGTGATGTAAGTTGAGCAGTCTCACACACCTGAGATGGCAAAGTTGCACCAGTATAACTGCTAAAAAGGGAAGTGATTTGTGTAACACCTATGGGACTGTCTTACATTCCCGATATGTTTTGATCAACCGACCATTGCCCTGATGCAAATGGGTATTCACATCCCCGACAATGGCAGTCTCAGGGGAAACCTCACCAGTGCTGCCTTCTTGTTTATCAGCTCACTTTTGTTTCTGGAAAATAGGATAACGTTACAAATATTAGAACTTGCCAGATATGTTCAATTTATTTAGACTTTTTTGATGTTTTAGTTAGCCTACTTACTAACTTATTGTTAGTGCGTAGGTCATCAACCAGGGCTCTCCATTCATCTATGTCCTGGACTCCTGATTGGTGTTAAAAAGCTTAATCTTGGTTTGAGGGTCCTTGAAGCTCCACATCTCTTTTAGCTGAATGAAGGCAGCCCTTGCTTTGCTGATTCTTGCCTTGACGACAGCGTCTGTCCACCCTGCTTGTCTATGACACTGCCCATGTAGCTAAACACCTCCAACTCTTTCAGTGCATTGCCTGCAAGAGTGACTGCAGTTATACTGGCCATGTTAGCCTTTGGGATCTTGGTTTTTCCCATATGGATGTTGAGGCCATGTTGTACTGATGTGGCTGCCACAGTGTCAGTCTTCTCTTGCATCTGCAGATGGGTATGGGAAAGTAGTGCTAGGTCATCTGCAAAGTCCAGGTCGCTGAGCTTCGTCCAAGGTGCCCACTGGATCCCATTTCTTCTCCTTCCGATGGATATCTTCATGATCTAGTCTATGGCCAGAAGTAAGAGGAAAGGCGAGAGCAAACAACCCTGGCGGGTCCTGCCATGAAAGGCGTCAATGGGTTGTCCTCCATGGACTATCTTGTTGGTCATTCCTTCATTACAGTTTCTGATGATTCTTACAAGTTTAACTAGCAAATCCTAGTGGGGGGAGGAGTTTCCAAAGGGTCTCTCCATCCATGCTGTTGAATGCCTTCTCATAGTCGATGAAGTTAACATAGATTGGGGGGGTTCCATTTCATTGACTGCTCTATTATGATGCACAGTGCCGTAATCTGGTCTATGCAGGATCTATCTTTGTGGAATCCAGCTTGCTGGTCTCACAACTGAGTGTTGCCTTTTTCCTTCATTCTGTTTAGGAAGATTCTGTTGAACACTTTGACTAGGGTTTACAGAAGAGTTACCACTCGGTAGTTAGTGCAGTTACTCAGGTCAGCTTTTTGGGGGGATCTTAATGAGATATCCTTCCTTCCAGTCTGATGACAAGTTTTCCTCTTAATAGAGCCGTCCAAACATGCGTTAGAGCATGTCTACTGCCTGCCTTCAGTACCTCTTCAGGAATGTTGTCAGAACCTGCTACCCTCTCATGTATAAGATATTTGATGGCTTGCCATATTTCTGCCTTGATTGTTCTGCTAATGTCGATTGTCAAGTCCTTGTCAGCTGTCTGGTGAAGACAGCAGCAAGGGTGGTTCAGCAGGTCTTCTAAATGCTCCTTCCATCTTCGTTGTTGGCCTTCAAAACCCATGATTATCTTCCCAGCCAGGGGTGGCTGGCACAGATTGGGGTTGGGGGGGATGAGGGGAGAGGGCAGGGGTGGTAGTAAAAAAAAGAAAATCAACTTACCTACTTGCCAATGCATCTCTTCTCGTCATCCCTCCTTGTCATTGCTTTGCTCCGGCCGGAAGCAGGAAGCACCCAGGCTCCCCAGAGCCAATCACAATGCTGCAGTGCAGCGTTACGATTGGTCTGAACCCCATAGTTCAGCACTCAGCCAGAGACTGGGAGCCTAGGCACGTCCTCCACCCAGGCTGTAATGCAGCCTGTGAGGAGTACAAACTTTCACACCGTGGAGTGCAAACCATCATCCAAAGTGTGCACATGATGGTTTGGCTGACCTGAGACAGCCGGCCAAACTGTCATGCGCATTGATAACGTTGCATACCACTCCCGTGGGTGCCTATTATCCCCCTGAGCCCCGCCCCCAAGACACATAAAAAACCGATAATAAACCACGGTTTATCGTTTTATTTTGCTTTTCTTTAGGCTGCTGGAAGGTGGGTGTAACGCTCCTCCGCCATAGCAGAGGAGCCGCTGCTGTTCCCAGCTTTGTCTTTAACTGGTCTTTCTGACATTCTGTATCTGCAGAGAGTTTCCTTGTTATGGCGTAGCGTTCTTTCAAGTTTCCATGGCTAGCTGCTTCCTGGACTTCTGTGGCAAGGCCACTGATGAGTCTTCGCTCATCAGGTGTTAAGCTACTCTTGCTTCCTTGTTAGTTTTGGTGTATTTGCCTTGAGCTTTCGCTTTTTCTGCTCTTGTTTGGCTGGTGTTGACTGCAGCTTTCCTTTCCTTTCTCTCTTGAATTTTGGGTAGAGTCTTGGTTGAGATACAATTTTTATGCTGATGTTTCTGGGGAACATAGTCCCTTCTAGCAGGTTGATATCACTGTTTCTTTGACCTTCTACCACTTACTTTCTACTGGGTCTCTGTTGTCCTCTAGTTCTTGCAGGGCTAGAAACCTGTTACTGAGGGTGACTGAGTATTCACTCAGTTTCTGTGCATCTTTGAGGAGGGTGGTGTTATATCGCTGGCGTTGGTTTGCCAGTTCAATCCATGCTTTCACTTTAACCTGGCACTGTCAAGGTGATGGTCTGATGCCATATCCACTCTTCTCTTCACTCTCACATTCTGCGGGGAACTCCGAAACTTCTTGGAAATGAAGGCATGGTAGATCTGATTATCTGTTGAACGGTCTGCGACACCCACATTGCCTTGTGTATTCCTTTGTATGTTGAATTCACTACCACTTATCACCAGACTATTCAGGGCAGAGATCTGGGAGGCTTTCAGCATTCTAATTCATGTCCCCACAGCCATGGTTGCCCATAACATCTTCTTACCTTGTAGTGTCGCTTCCAATCTTGACATTGACGTCACCTTCAATAAGGGATTTCTCCAGGATGTACTGGAGTCTGTTGTAAAACTGTTATTTTAACTCTTTGTTGTCATGTGTAGGTTCATAGTGCTGGATAACATTCATGTTGATCCTCTTTTCCTTTGTGCATAAGGTCACTGTGATGATTCTGGAACCATGGGCATCCCATCCTATCAGAGGCGTTAGAATCAGTGCTACTCCCGGAGTGTGTGTTATCACAGCCTCTTCCTCCTGTCCAGAATACAACAGCATAATTCCTGGAGCCAGTCTTTTCTGTCCGGACTGTGTCCATCTGGTCTCGCTGATGCCAATCAGGGCAAGGTGTATTTTTTCACCTCTGGGCTGTCTTGCCTGTTCCATACATGGTTCTCACATTTCATACCCCAATGGTCTTGGTTGAAATCAGGTGAATTGGCTTTCAAGGACCTGTGGCTTTCACCACATGGCATCATAGCTCTCCGTGAAGGAGATCCTCTATACCCAAGGCAGGGATGTCTTTAGGTTGATATTTCTATAGCTAGGATTTCTTTTACATGTTGGGGTAGCTAGCCCCACGCATAACCCTCCTCCTTTCGTAGCTGGGCTTGGGACCGGCCATGGTGGAGTTTTAGTTACCACTGGTTGACCAGGGACTGCCTGATGATCCTGACCATCATTCGCAGTAGACAGTTCCCACCAGTGAGTTATCGGTTCTTAAAGCTAAAACTGCTTCTGATGCAGGCAGACTCAATGATACAAATTCTTCACATGCTGTGGAGCAGCTGGCTGCTAACTGAATAGCCACCTGACTACTAAATGAACAGCCTGACTCTACTAAGCTGTGCTCCATTTGTGCATGGCCCTTCACTCTTAAAATCATGACCTGGTTACATGTCTGAAAAGAAGCGCCTTTCATCCACTATTGGCGTGCAATTGCACATTAGCATTGTAAACAAGGATGACAGTTTTGTGACAGACGGACTGCTGGGTGAAGGGTTTTGGACACAGAGTAGACTGAGGCTCCACTGGCAGAAATGAAGCAGTTCCCTACATCTCAATGGGGCAGGAAAGCACAAAGGTGGCGAATAAGGCATCCACAGTTCTATGGCAAATGCCCCATATCCACCCATGTCCAAATGACCTCCTTAGTGTCCATCACAATTATTTACCAGGCTAGGTCCTGCTATAAATCCACATGCGATATCAGCTTGTCTGAATGCCACTTCAGAGCGTTAACCATAGTGTCTAACACACTGCACATACCTTGCATTGATTACATTTTTTAGCCACAAACTAGGGTGTGTCCTCCCTCTAACTACTATCATAAATAAATGCACAAACTTGGATAACTTAGGACTGGCCGGAGAAGCTATCAGACAGTAAGACCTCTGAGCTTTCTAAAAGAGAGCAGCTTGAAATTTTTTGGACCGAGTGCAAAAGTCTGTTGCAGGCAATCTGATCTTTGGAAGGGAGGAAAAATATAACAAGTGCGACTTAAGGTCCTTCTCCTGAGACTGCACTTGCGCAAACGTGCAAATGATATAATCTGCAAAAGGTGCTTGCTCATGTGCCACCAAAGGAACACAGACGTTGTTTTTTCTTGTAAAATAATGAAGTGGGGGAGTCTCAAAAACTATTATTTTTAAAATAGGCCCCACACATATTTTTACTGTCAGTTAAGTATTGTGCCATTTTGTCAGTGTCCTGGATTTCTTTATATTTTTAAAGTATTAATAAATAGGCTTTGAAGTGTAAGATCTGGCATCATCTCCTTGCCCCTGTCCTCAATCCTTCCTGACAGATGATGGGTGACACACTTACCATGTTAGAGATATCAGCCAGAACCTGCTTTCATCAGCTTTTGAAGTGCAATTACGTCTGACCGTTTTCGAGAAGGTGCCAAGGCATAGTTAGATATGTCTTTATCCTGGGATTTGTAACATAGTCTATTAGTTTAACTTTTAAAAATAATCTCCTTCACCACCATAGCGGAGGAGGCTGGGTGCATGCACATCTGAAATGTGTCCATGCACCAGTGCATCTTGCTACGTTGATCACTGGATTGGTCGGAGGTCGGAGGTGAAGCTTACAGATACATCTGGACAGGGATACTGTAGGAGGCTGGCTTAGTATATGGTGCACACTTATTGAAGTGATGCACCTTGCACTAATACAGACAACCCTTATGGTGATTTTAGTGGTCTTTGATAATCTTTGAAAGCGCTCAAAGTGGTGGCTGTGGAGAGCAGCCTTCAGGCTTGAAGGAGTGTAAAGCAGCCAACTTTTATCTGTAGTGTAGGTTTGAAGAAAAGAAACCACACAGTGTTTATAAAAATAATTCTTATTTATTACACACACTATCACTAACACATTTGTATATCTTCTACCAGGAGATATCAACACAATACAGAAAAATACTTCGCAATAATCAGGTAAGTAGCACAAATATAAACTGTTCTCCAGGGGGAGACCAAACCATGTACCAAGAGAGTGGAATTCGAACAGTAAAAGAAAACAGGACTTGGACCAGAAGACCCAGAGGCGTCGGGAACACAAGGACTCCCCCCCCCCCCAAGGTAAGTACACAGGTGCCCTACGGAGTGGAAACACAACTGCATGCCCAATGAAAGTCAACAGAGAAGTTGCAGTTTTAAAGAAGAAGGACCCTTCCCGGAGGACCCGAAGAAACCCTTTGGAAGACAGAAGGTTGGAGAGCCACCTCACCCGTGGATGTCCTAGGAACCAGGTCACCTGCACAAGGGAATCCAGGTGCATAGGGGTGAAGTGACGACAGAACCTGCCATAGACAGCAATGGAAGACTTTGAAGAAGATGCCTCTGGAGAAGATTGCGAAGGAGTCAAGTGGTATCCAAGGGTGGATTCTGGAAGGGAAGAACCTGCAAGCAGAGGGGACAGAGCCTATGCCACTTGAGAGGTGATCAGGAGACACAGAAACACAATGCCCACCGATGTCGCAAGGTTCTGAAGAGACAACAGTGACCTTGTCATTGCAGCTGTGAAGACCAGGCAACGCTGAGGAAGACCAGGAGCCGTTCACGAGCTGTCCCACGTCGTTGTCTAGGTGGTCAGTGTCCGGGAGGAGCACCAACAAGCCTTGGTAGCCGCAACTGGCGTGGAAAACGAAAAGGAGCAAACTTTGGGACCAGCAAGGTCCAAGGGACTCACCAAATGCAGGAGAATCAGAGCAGGCCCCAAGCAAGCAGAGGAGCCCACTGAAGCAAGGGAAGACCCTCAGGAGGACCCACAGGCCAAAGGGACAGGAGTGGCAAGAGGACATCAAGTAGCCCCCAAAGTTGGAGGCCCACGATGCAGGAGATGCAGGGAGGACTCTGTTCTTCAGGAAGTGAGGTGCTGGAGCTTCTATTAGCACAAAGATCTCTGGAGTGCAGAACCAACAAGCCTTGGCAAAGGCAAGTCGACACGGTGCACAGGGATTTGGTCCCAGCAGCCACGATGAGGGATACTGTCCTCAAATTTGCTTCAAAAATAGGTCAGGCCTCTAGGGAGCTGCAGAACCACCACCTGTGTTGCTGGGCCTCGGGAAGTCCGAATGACGACAGAAGCAGTAGACAAGTCAGCTTTGTTGCGGTGCTTGCAGATGCAGGGGAATGACTCCTTCAATCCAAGGGAGATTTCTTAGGGTGTCTTTGATGCCCCCAGGTCTGTCGAAGAACCTGGCTGAAGCACAGACACCAATGAAGAAGACTTGAAGAACAGCAAGACCAGGAGCAGTAGGAGTATTCCTTGGTGCAGCCTCGGTTACAGTTGAACTCCAAGTGTACAGACAATAGAAGAGCTACGCAGTTTCAGGCTCAAGTCTTGTTCTACAACGAATCTGAAGACCCACCCACAGGGGAGCCCTTAATTACCCTAGGGAAGAGGCTGGAATGACTCGGGGGTCCCTACCAGAGGAAGGGCTGGACAGAGGGGAGGATACTCCCATGTCGTTAGTCAAGTTTCGCACCAGAGCAGGAAACAGAGGTTTCAGAACTGGTTCAAATTGAAGTATGCAAGGAGGGCACCAAATGTGCCCTTCAAAGCAGTCTGGTGGCGCTGGCAAGCACCCCCCGCCCCAGCCCAATACACTAAGTCCTGTCTGGGAGGTGGTCATGCCTCCCTGTGACAGGAAACCCATTGTTCTACATTCCCCTGCTCGAGCTTTGCTCTGCAGCATGAGGGCAGAATACTGTCTGTGGTCGGCAGCAGCACAAGTTTGCTTTCGGACCCTGAAAGACTGTTACCTTGAGTACAGGGGGGTCCCCTAAGGGCCCACCCCAGTTCATGGGATCATACTTCCAACACCAGAATTGGTGTTGGGGTATGATTCCAAAATTTTTGATACCAAACATGATCAGGTATGGTGCAGCCACTATATAGTTAGACATCACGTAATAACTGATGTCCACTATATGTCTAAAGATGGCTGACTGAACCTACAAAGCCTGGAGAATCGACTCCGTGTTTTGTAGGGGTGTACTGGTCATGCAGGGGCACCCTCACACTTATAAACAAGCACTCTGCCCTCAGGACTGAAGAGCCTGCCATAGGGGTGACTTATAGGTTCAAAGTGCAGTGACCGTAGATAGAAGGAAACCTATATCTGTCATGAGAGGTGCAAGTATCAACTCACACAAACTGCAATGTCAGGCCTGTAATCACAGTTTAAGCGGACTCCCATGGGTGGCTTAATACATGCTGCAGCCCATGGGAGACCCGTGGTGTACCTATGCCCTGGGTACCTTAGTACCATATACTAGGGACATACAAGTGTAAACCAGTAGCCAATTGTGGAGGCACCAAAGTACTTACCATGTCCATTTAAGAGATAAAGCACAGTTGCTGGGGTCCTGATTAGCAGGATCCCAGCAGACTAGGTCAAAAACACACTGACACCAAGCAAAAAGTGGGGTAACCATGAAAGCAGATCCTACTTTCCTACACATACATACCAAAGGAGTGTGAAATACATGGTTGTACACATAAAAGTAGTAAGAAAAAAAGTGTCAAAAGTATCCGTTTTTATTGATAAATATAAATCAGTGTTCCCTAAGTGCATTATACAAATATAATACTGTAAAGTGCAGTGTACTATGAATTGCAACAAAAAAGCCACAAAGAACGTCTCCATTCAAATAGTCCAAGATTAAACGACTTTCATTGTAGAGTCGCAAGATGTAGATCCAATGGTTGATGTGTTGAAAAGGTCCAGAACAGTGGAAGCTCAACCACCACGTAATTTGTTGGTAATGAAACATTTTTAAGGCTGAAAAATATTTTTAATACTTCTGTACCTGTACTGCAGCATTCAATATTGAGGGAAAACTATGCAGAAAGAATATAGAAATAGTAAAAAATATATATATATACACATGAGTCATGAAGAAAAACTGAAAAATAGATGGTAAGTATGTCAAATGGAGAACCACAGGGCGGAAGCAGAAAAACAGGAGTGGTCATTGTGGAAATAAAAACACAAGCCAATAAAATACTTTGAGGTTAACATCTATGGCTCACCGGTTTCACGTCACCCCTCAGTACATTTTTACTGGAATATGTCTGTCTATTTCTACAGTTCACATTTCCGCAGCTCGCCGACATCCCTTTTTTGAATCGACAGGGGCCTGTTTTAATTTTTCAAAATTGCATTTTGATTTGCACAGTAGCTACTTAGAGCTTTCGCCGTTCTCACCTGTGGTGACTGATAGATACGGTGATCAAGTTCCACCCTGTGCTTTTGTTAATTTTTGTCTGTCTTCCAGCCACAAACTGGTCAGTTACCACCATCTACTACTTTCAGAAATTGGTGTGGCAGCCCCCAAAATACCCATGTGTTCCCAGAACTGAGCAATAGTCTGTGTGTTAAGGCAAATGTTGGTTCAGAAGTTCAATGGCCTAGTGAAAGGAAGCCCTGCCTTCCTTACTCCTTTTAGGTCTTGCAAAATGCAGTGTATGAATGGACTGAAGATTCCTGGTCCGGCATAGAATCCACCAACTACTTTCGCCCCCAAGAAAATAAACCTAGATGACGGTCATACAGAAGACAAAGAGAGATTTACAAGATGCTCTCCAAAAGAGCAGAGAAAGCAGGAAACCACAAATGAAGGGCACCAGTCAAGCCCTGTCACTGTTCTAGTCTGGCTTTGTGAAAGAGTCGAGGGGGCAAGCCCGACAGTCTGCGCCTCGATCAAAACTTCGAGCATGACTCGGGGTGGGGTGGAGAAGTGGGGGGGGGGGGGGGGGGGTGGGGGAGGGGAGCACGAATTGTGAGGAACTTGTTCCAGTTGTGGAGAGGAGATATGAGAAAAAATGATTGACATTCCATTGGAATCCCAAACAACACAGTGCTGATCTTTGAAAAAAGTGGTCAAAGTATCCAGTCCCTTTAGGATAAAAGTTGGGGAAAGATAGAAGAACAAAGGATTTTGGAGGGAGGAGCAAAATCGTTCCTTAGCACAGCTAAACTTCTGCTCTGCCACATCCTATTTTATCGAGCATGAGGGTTAGATAAAGTTCTCCGCCTTGCCAGTCTGAGACTGCACAGCTTCGCTTAATATTTGGAGCTACTAAAGACAGTGGTGAAAGCCATGTGAAAAGAGCTACCAACCCTAAAACACTTTAGGAAACCCAACCCCCATCTGTGGTTCCTACTAATATGTAGACATCACAACACTTGGCAAAGCTCTCGCTAAACAAAGATTCTCCAAGAGGAAAAAAGATTAAGAAGTGGAGATGCTAACACAAGCCATACTGTCTCAGACTTTTTTGTCTCAATTGGTCAGGATAGAAAAAGGATGATCCTCAAGACATTATTACCAGTATGGTGTCTGCACCCATGCATCCAGCATAGGATTACCCTAGAAGTCATCAGGTGAGCTCAACCCAAAAAGCCCAACACCAGAGACTGAAGCAGGCTCCTCAAACTGGGCCTTGAATATAATAGCATCTGCCTTTTACCCAAACACTGCTTTGTACCAGGCCAATGCCACAGCTTTAACTAAAAAGTGGCACATCCCTTCACGTCAATTTCTTATTAACTGATAAAATGAATAACTAATGCCTTAAAAATAAAGCCATGGAAAACTCTTTGTAATGAAACATTGGCTTGAATGAGACCAGAGAACTCAGTGACTTGACTTACACTTAGGAAGCCATCTCAGGATAGCAGCTACTAACAGTTAAACCAGGAGGTTCTACTAGCGAGTGCAAGCAGACTTTCATCTCACAAGGAAGTCTACCACCTTTTCTAAGGTGTCAGCAACAACAGACGTTTCCCCACTCAGTCCTACTCTATGGTCTCTATTTCTTCTCTAGGGAACAGCCAAACGGCGTAACCTTGTTTGAGTCACGTGCTCTCTATGACTGCACAGTGCTTCCTGCACCAGGAAGTTAAGCTCACAGGCCCATCTCCTCTTTCAAAACAGTGACAGTTGGGCACAAGCTCACTCAAATAAAAAATGTTTTTCGAACATCTGAAGGGAACCAATCACTGCAAACTCCATCTTCCTGTAGGCATTGTGCAGAGCCATGAAAACCTTTGCAGATCTGGATACCAAATATAGGTATAGCCAGGCACTTCCCCTTTATGAAGGTGTGTTTTGCCAGCCAGGCTCACGTGTTTAGGTGCTCAGGTGGCCAAGTCCTTAGCTTCAAGTGTCTCATCTCTCAGGTCATAGTTGAATCTGCTGAACTGGTTCAATCCAGGGATGGTTGACAGAAAGGAACAGCCTGCTTTAATGGAAGTGGATGTGATTACAAACCAAACACATAAACACAACCTTCAATCACTAAAGGGGGAAGGCAGAATATTACAGGGCAGGAGGACAATCAGGGAACAGAAGGCAGCATACATCTGATTACTACTCAACTTAAGGCTCACCCTACACGTTTAGGGCTGCATACAGAGAGGGGAACCCTATACTGACTATCATATGTCCCAGCATACCGCTTAAACCCAGGAGGTCGTGGAGGCCCAATTATGACAGGAAATAGATTTTCACAGGTATAGCCAGTAGTAAGACTTCCCACTTTGGAGTGTAAGTAAGAAGGCCTGTACACCACAGTTATAGATTAGCTGCCATGACCTGCTAGTCATATTATGGCCTGGTCATTAGGACTGTAGTCACGCATGGCCCATTTTGAGTGGAAATAAGTGGCCTAAATAAGTCGAGCACTCTGTTACGGAACAATCTAAATGTTATGCAGCATTACACAGAATACCTGGTTGCTTGAGCAGAAAAATGCACCAGAGACGATGATCCTAATCAGACCAAGTCAAAAGGACCTGTTCTTTCAGTGTCACACTTAGCCAAATTATTGAATCCATATTTATTCAAGTAATTAATTTGGAACATTGTTGTAAACAGGCCTCCACACCTTGATTGCAATATGCCCACTTAAATGGTCAGACGAAATATTATGAAGGTCTAGTTATTTCCTCAAAGGCCATTTTGATGAGAGGTCATATTTGACGTACATTCTGTACATATTTGGTAATGGGAAGTTTGGGTCATGTGATTTGCAACATCCAGAGGTTATCTGTAGAAATTCTTTGATGGAAAGGATTTTGAACCTCAGCATCCAACATCATCCGGAGTGCCACAAAGCACACACATATCCAGTTGTCAATGCATTTTGACACAGAGTAGAATAGCAATTCTGGAATCATTGTACTGTACCTAATGTAATTTGGTACAGAGCAAATAAGGCAACCCAAAAAATGCATGTTATATACAACGTGTTTCTACAATAACAACGGAGGATACTCGGTGCAATGAATGGCACTTTTATCCACGTAATATCCACTGTTGTTTAATAAACCTGGCTTATTACGGATATTGGTAAAATTATCCAATTTCCACACCGCTCTTTAAAATGGTGTAGTCCCTTTGATACTGGCCATGCCAGCACTGCTGGTCAAACCGATATAATAATAAATCAGCCATCCATCCGTGTCCAGTGCAGCAAGCTTTACTGATTTTAACACATTTGTGTGTTGAATGATGTTCGTTTTCAAGATGATATAAGCTTTATACAGACACTCATTAAACCTTACAGTCACAGGTCAGTTTTCTACTAGATGTTTCTGTTTATGAGATGGGTATTTAATCTCTGAAATAAGTACGCCTCAAATGGCACAGGTTGCATGCCTACATTTGTGCCCTCTGCTTGGTGTAAAATCACCCCCATCCTTTCCAGACTGGCGTCAGTATTTAGGATATATTCTAAATGGAGGACTGCAAAAAGAAGTACTGCTGCTCCTGTAATTGTTTTAAGATGATCATTTGCAGTGTCAAATAAAAAGGTCGTCACATTAAAGATTGAGTGGCACTGATCACTAATGCAACAAAAGCAGCAAAAAGTATAGCAGTGCACCTTAGATAACAAATGCAGCCTAGGCTGAGAACAGCAAGGTCTTTAACTACTTCAGAAAGCTCAAATGGTTCTGGATCTTTCTTAACTGAAAAGGAAGAGAGTTCCAGAAGGCCGGAGTCAGGATTCGAAAGGAGCGTCCTCCCATTCTAGTTCTTCTGATGCGGGGTATATGGACCAAATTCAAGTCTGCGGACAAGCCTTTAGTGGGCAGATATGGTTGCATTTAGAAAGCCAAATTGGAGGCCCCTTGCTTGCAAAGGATCTTTTGAGAAATACAGAGCTCTGAACTGCGCACGCTTCTCAATGGGAAGCCAATTAAGTTTGCCAAGGAGTCGAGAAACGGGGCAGAATTTGGGGAGGGCAAAGAGTATTCTGGCAGCTGCATTCTGGACAGCATACAGCCGAATCAAGACAGATCTTGGAGCACCCAGGTACAGAATGTTACAATAATCAAGGAGTAACATGATAAGAGACTGTATAATCAATTGGGGGACTTGTCAAGTAAAAAATCCTATAATGGATTTAAGACTTCTCAAGGTGCCAAAGCACGAGCCAGCTAGGATTCTGACTTCAGTCCCGAAAGATGGGGGGATGCTAACACGTCTGACCACCAATAATCTTCCCAAAGGTGAGTGTCCCTGCCCAACAGAAGGATCTCGGTTTTATTAGCATTTAGCTTTAAGCAGTTATCATGCATCCAGCTGGCGACAGCCGTTAGACAATTTTGAAAATTAGATCTAGAATCCGTCGACTCCGCAGATAGAGAGATAATTGAGTGTTGACAGCATAGGACACCAATCAGACAGATATTAAAATGAGTAGGACTTAGCACAGAACCCTGGGGAACACAGTCTACCAACACTCTTTGAGATGAAGCAAAAGTGGGCAATATCACTTGAAAAGACCGGTCTCTTACAAATGAGGTAAACAAAGTCAGGGCTTTGCCACACACCTCTAATTCATGGAGCTGATGTAGCAGCACCGAATGGGAAACTCTGTTAAAGGAAGCACTTAGGTCAAGGAGAATCAATACCTGACAGCTGCCAGCGTCAGCAGCAGAGCATAAGGTCTCAGTTACTGTCAAAAGAGCAGATTCAGTACTATAGGAAGGTCTGAAACCATTCTGTGAAGGATCTAAAATTCAGGTCTGCTCTAGGAAACTAGTCAGAAGGTTTTTCACATGTTTATTCACTACCTTAGATAAAAACGGCAGCATAGAGATATGCAATAGTTTTCTGGCTGAGCAACATTGAGCGAAGGCTTTTTCAAAATAGGAATGACCTTGGCATGTCTCCATGTCGTTTCCACCACAGCTGTGCTTAGAGAAAGACTGGCCAGTTCTACAAAGATGGGTTTAATATATACTTTGGTTTTAACAGGTCGTCGGGAAATCCTGATTTAACCTGGCGCATCAAGGTAGAGATAGACTCATCATCAAGCAGGGTGAACTCTTTCAATTCTGCTCTTTGTGAGTGAAAAATCATAATATCGTAAGAGGTCGACTCTTCTCTTTCATCACTTATCTTAAAATGAGAGTAAATGTCATTAACTTTGTTAACAAAATGATCTGCAAGTTTGCTGCAGTAGCTATTTGATGCTTCCATCAGCCTAGGAGTGGCCGACAGCTTAATCAAGTTGTTGTTTAATGGAGTGGATTTCCTTGGAAGGATTTCTGCTGTTTTGAATTTTCATCTGCAAAGCAGCCAGTTTGCACTACAAGTTTTAAGTTTATTCTTTTCATTTTTGCTAACAGAGGGGCATATCATAAAGGAGGCGATATAAAATTATCGCCGCTTTTGCGTCCGTTTTCGGACGAAAAGCAGCAATAATTTTATCGCCTTATCGGCAAGGTCACGCTATTGCGTGAATCCTTGCATTAGCTCTCTTTCCCGTAACGTCCACCTTTGCATCTCTAATGAGATACAAAGTGGGCGTTCCGTCCCAAAAAAACTGGAGGAATGGCGCTAACTGACATTTCTCCAATTATCAATGGGCACGCTAACAGGCATAGCGATAAGAAAAGTAGCACTAATCTTGGTTAGCGCTACTTTCCTTACGCCTGCTTTTAGTTTGACTTAGCCATTATATCCAATGTATCATGGCTAAGTCTGCTCTGCCCTCTCAACAAGCTATCGCCAAACTTTGTGAGATTATCGCTGGATTTCCAGCGATAATCTCACATTTGGCAGTGAGGGCTTGGAATTTTATCGCTTTTGAGATAAGCGTTGCTGATAGCACACTATCTCAGCGATAAAATTCCACGTTACCCGGCGATAATTAGCCTAGCGCTAAGTGCGCTTAGCGATAATTATCGCCAGTCCTTGATGATATGCCCCAGAGTTTCTCATTTAACAAATAAATCAAATTGTTATGTTATGTAGGTTTTTAGTGTGCACTATCACCTGGGAGGGTAGTCTGGTGCTAAGCAGGTGTGAATCTAGCCGATCAAGGGTCAAGCGAGACTACTCGAAAAGCCAGGTCTTCAGCTCCCTGCGAAATTCAAGAAGGCGGGAGGAGGCTAAGATATGTAGTGGCAGGTCATCCATGCATTAGGAGCAATGTGGGAGAAGGTTCGACCGCCAGATCTGGGTCTTTGTATGCGTAGGATGTGTACAAGCAGGAGACTGGTCGAGCAGAGGGGTTGGGAATGTTTGTGGACGCAGATGCAATTGCTGTCTAGTGCCTTGATTTGTGGCTGAGGAAGCTGAATTGTGTTTATGTGTACGAATAACCAGTGTAGTTCTTTGAGGTGAGATGTATTCATTGCGTGGTAGGTTGAGAGTAATTCTGGATGCCAAGTTCTGAGGGGTCTACGGCCTCCTGATGAGCTGTTTGTGGATCCCAATGTAGAGGGTGTTCCACAGTATTCCAGGTGTTGATTGGTAAACATTTGAAGATTTTCTCACTATCTTCAGAGTGTGGAAGCATGAGGCAGTGACGGTGTTGACTCAGGCGGTGATGTCGAGTTTACAGTCAAAGACAATCCAGAGGTTCTAGACATGGGTGTTGAGGGTTGGTGTTGTATCTAGCTCTGATGGCCACCAGGTAGAGTCCCACGGAGAAGGGCTCTTGGGGAAGATTTGGAACTTTGTTCTTGTCATTGTAACGCTTCATCAAACTGCTGGACTTCACCCTGTCAGTGATTTCTGTCATACATGCGGAGAAATTGTTCCTGGTGCTGGGCATCTAGTCCGTGAAGGAGAGAATAAGTTGCTTTTCATTGGCATAGAAGTGGACAATGTTGTGCGAGCTGATACTGCTGGTCAGGGGGATCATGTATGTGTTTGAGAGTGTCAGGCCTTAGGAGAATCTTTGCGGGACTTCGCAGATGAGGTTTCGTGGGTCCAAGGTGAAGGATGGCAGTCAGGAAGGAACATGGGAGTGCAGTTCCTAGGATTCTGATGCCGTACAGGCATTGGATGAGGATGCAGTGGGAGACCTTGTCAAACGCTGCAGGAAGGTCCAGGAGGATGAAGACTACCCTGTCTTTACTGACTAGGATCATGTGAATGTCATTCGTGGAGGTGATAAGGGTAGTTCTCCATGCTGTGATTGGGCTTGAATCCAGACTGAGTGGTACTGTGGAGTTGATGTTTGTTAAGGTATTCGATGAGGAGTCTGTTGATTTTCTTCAGTACCCTAGCTAGGTACCGAACAGGGTCTGTAGCAGACAAGCTTCGAGGGGTCCTCAGAGGGTTTCTTCAGCAGGAGGAGGACTGCTGCGTGCTTCCAAGCACCTAGGAAGGTTGCGGACACGATGGAGGGGTTCAGGATGGGTGTGAGCATGGCGCTAATGGGTAGAACTCCTCTGGAGTAGGCGTGGTGGGGAGAAAGGTCCAGATGGAACTGTGAGTAAATGGACTTCATGATAGCGGCAGTCTTCTTTAGGTAAATTGCATGCCATGTGGTTAGTCTAGGTTCTTCGGATTAGATCGGGAGTCGATTTGCAAGGCCTGTCATGTCCGGTAGCCGGGTGAAGTTGCTGTATATGGTGGTGATTTTGTTGCTGAACAAGAGGGAAAGATTGAAGAATAGATCCTGTGGGAGGCGGTGGTGAAGATTTCCTTGCTTCTGTTGGTGCTGGTGTCAAGGCAGTCCGCCAAGGCAATGCGTTTTGTCATCTGGATCAATTGGTGGTAGTGATTCAGGGCAGACTTGAAAGTGCATTATCCTTTCTCATTCCCCATCGGCCCTCAAGCTTTTTGAAGTAGCACTTCATCAGGCTGAGCCCTTCCATGTATCAGTTGACTTGGGGCCTGATCTCGTTGTGCTGTTGTGTTTGAGAGATGCCAGGTTGTCAGCCCAGGAGGTGATCCAGGTGATGAAGTGTTTGATGTCTTAGTGGAGTCTGTTGCTTTTTTCTGGTCGGAGGATGTTAAGGGCAGTGGACCAGCCCTTGTCCCAGACATTGTTCCAGTTATGGTGGGCACATCTGGCAGTTGTTCATGTGTGTTGGAAAGAGGTGGGTATGCTGCACTTGACTAGGGCGTGTTCTGTCTAGGTGACCAGAGTGGGTTCTTTGGGGTTGTGGGTGCGATTGGTGTGAGAGTAGAGAGAGAGAGATCGGTAAGGTTGACTGCAAGAGAACTTGCAGCAGGAGAAAGGGGCCTGTGTGTTGTGGTGCAGTGCAGCAGCAGCTTGGGGAGCAGTGGTCGGGCGGAGGGCATGGAGGAGCGCGGTGGAATACTTCTAGTGAGAGAAAGGACCAGGGTTCCTGGCATTGGTTGCAGTCCAGCCGCAGATGGGTGCAGAAAGGTTTGCCTTTGGTGCCTGGTAAGTCTTCTCTGCGGTCCCCAATAAGAAGGTCCTGGGGGAGGAGAGGGAAGCGGGAGAACACTAAAAAGATAAGGAGTTTAGGAAAAGTGCGGGAAAACGAAGGGCAGTGCCAAAAGGAAATGACACATAGGGTTATGGGGCAGAGAAAAGGCACAAAACAAGAGGCGCAAACAGAGCAAAGAAGATCAAAACAGAGGCCACAAATTGGAAAAAAGAGGCACAAAACAGAGAAATGGCACAAAGCAGAGCAAAATATCAATGACTGGGTGAAGAGAAAGAAGAGACAGAGAGAGAGAGAGAGAGAGAAAAAGAGAAACTAACAGGGAAAGTATGTGGCAGAAGCATCAAGGCGCTGGAGCCAGGGGCGAAACGACTTTGCCTGGACATGGGTACGGGCGCAGGTATGTCCTATGAGGCTAGTAGTGGCTTGATGGCAGGTCCGCGCGGCGGTCACCACTAAGTAGGTCCTGGGAGGAAGAAGGAGCGCAGGGGACAGTGGGCAGGGCTGTGAGGGGCAAAGGAAGCAGGAAAGCAGGAAAACAAGAGGGCTGGGGAAAGGAGAAAGTGGAAAAACAAAGGGGAGTCCAAAAGAAAAATGGCACAAACAAAGGGCATAGGCAAAGGGCTATGGGATAAAGAAAAGGCACAAAAAGAGGCACAAGGCAGTGAGGAGGATCAAAACAAAGAGCAGAAATGATAGCAAAGAGGTAAAAAAAAACAAGAGTAACAGAGCAGAGCAAAGAGGAACACAGAGCAAACAGGTTCAGAAAAGAGAGAAACGAAAGACAAAACGGGTAAAGAGGCATAAACAGAGAGATGGCAGAAAGGAGAGCAAGATGTCATTTAATGGTAAGATAGTTCAATTATAATTATATGGGGTGATGAATTGTATCTGGATCAAATTAAAAGTCCTCCTTGTCAACAGAAGTGGCATTTGTAGTATTGAGAAAACAAAGAGAAACATTCACTATTCTGAACAGTGACAACAACATTCATTTTCAGTTAAAAGAATGGAGTAGACTCATAAATGTTAATTTGTTGAAAGGAGCCTGTGCAGAAGTTTCACTATTGGAGCTCTTGTATAAACGTGTGTGTATAAACGTGTTAAGGAGAGTGAGAGACGATGGTGGCATAACTCAACACTCTAAACTGAGTGGTCTTCAAGCTCTTCCGGCTGAAGAATGGCTCTCTTTTTATGTACTTCCATAGCTCATCCTACGAAAGTTCAACTTGGTTTTAGTTAATCCTGTTGTTGGCAGCTATCGGAAATATAAGGCAGGCATGAGAAAGAGAATCTATTGAGTCATTACTTAACAAATTTACAAATTAAGTCTATTACATCAGTTTTACTTATATTTTTTAAAAGTTTCTGCGTAATGAAGTGACCGGTACTCAGGATGCCATAAATTTCATTTGTACACCACCTATATAACTGGTTGTTACAGTTTTTAAAACAATTTTTGAATGTATATTCATTTTTCATGGACAATTTAAACATGTACTATTATTATGGTATTTTAAATGGTTTGTATGGAATTGAAATGTAATATTGTTGGCCTTCTTATCAATAAAATACATTAATAGTACAAAACAGTAATTGAATTTGAAACTGAAAGTTATAGTCCTCTAAACCCACCACACACAAATATAAGTTCAAATTACTCCAAACGTTTTCATACTGTAAACCAGTTACAAAACACTTAGAAAACACAAAGAATCATTACCTGCTGCATACAATTAGAGAGACAAAACATGGTGTATGAGAAGCATTCTTAAACGGATGAGTTCCCATCCAGAACAGAAAGAGCTCCCCTATTTTAACTATTTTGTCCGTTATAGTCCAATTTCTTGGCTACAGTTTTCACAGAAAAGCGTATAAAGTGTAATACTTGCCTTAGGGCATTCGGATGGAAATAAGAAGCTAGAGTGATTTAGGCCTGCTAGTTTGTATAAATGAGTCTAATATCTGAACTGGAGGATTTAGGCAGCAGTCAGCGGAACAAGAAACAAACATCTTTACTACCTTTTAGTCAGGATTGAAACCTGTGCGCTCACAAAGCTGAGCTTACACGTGGGCTACAATTTACTTCACACTTTCGGATAAAAGAGTGCCGCAATGTCACCCTTAGGGTGACTTTTGACTTAAGAATGATAAAAAAAAGACGTGCACTTCATTATATTCCGTTAAAAATTAATGTGGAACAGAGCAAGGAAGGTAACAAAGAAATGTGAACTAAGCTGGCTGATTGAGACAAATTAGCACAAGATGCATAACAAATAGAATCGGTTGATCACGTTAGGGGTATCCAGTTCCTTGCTTGATATGAATTTTGTTTTGCTACTGTCTGGTAGATTAAGTTAACAGAATCTGTAGAAGGTTACTCAAACAAAAATCACCATAACTGCTAAAATGTATCGACTGCTGAGAAAACTGGAATTAAGTGAGCGCTACCAGATAAACTAGGTGAACCAGTTGAGCTCTGAGTGTTTACTTCTCATGCAATTTATCTGTAGATGAATGTTCATAACGCACAAACCATGATGTCAGTCCTTTAGGTCTAAACGCATCACTTCAGCAATATTCAGGCCGGATCAATGGCCATTTCCAATATGTATTTCATTCTTGTGTTTACTGTTTCAATGGAAAGTATAATCTCCTAATCATTTGTCACTTGATAGGTAGGTTAACACACTTTCTATAAAGTGCATCGACGTATAGAAATTGTGCAGACCTTAAAAACCATGTTAGTATTTTATACAAGTTGTGGAAGAATTTTAACAGTTACAGCATCTGTCGAGGTGAATAGGACTACATTGTCATTCTGGGCAGCATATTTTCAGTGCAAGCCTATCGTATGGTCCTACTTTTGGTTGAGGAGTCATTGTTAGCACACACTTCCATGGTTCCTAATGGATGCCGACTTTCCAGTGGGAAGTAGCGCGAACAGCATTTAACTTTCAATTTTGTAACACGTATTTCTTCATTTTTAAGCTGGGTTTAGATTTGGCATACAAACTACAGAAGGAATATAAATTATATTGTGGCATATAAGATAGTGTCTTGTACTAAACCTAATCGAATGCGCTGTCACAGGTGTACACAGTAAGCATCCGATATAAATGCACCGCTTCAAAAGTGGAGCTTAAGATCTTGTCGATAAGTATGAGGCTTTTTTCTGTGTTCTGTTGGTCTCCTTTGAGTACACCAAAGGAAGGCAGAAACTATTTGATCTTCTCCAGTTACAAGTGGTAGCATTCTATGGCTTTTTTTCCCTCAGATTTGCAGTGAGCAATTTTGTAGAGCTGCTATAATGGCTTGCCATTTCAACCTATCTGCAGATTTTAGTTCCAATTTCTAAGCTACTCTTGCTCATGCCCCTTTATATTCCATCATACTTTCTAGGGTCCTTATATTTATTTAGATTTTGAAACCTGTTTGTTTCTCTTTTGGCAGGAACAGTAGTTTCCTGGTGATTCGACAATATTTAGCAATGTTAACTATTCAGTCGTGTGCAAGCTTGTTCAATTATGAAATTGCATCCATATGTTTGAATCTTTCCATATTTAAATTGAATATCTGCAGCCAGGTCAACAATGGCAGACATGAGGGCACAGTTAAATTACGTAAAGCACAACTAACACACTGCTCGTGGGGTGCAATATGGCTTTGTATTACAAAACTGTAGCATAAAACTGAAACGTGATGAATATCAGGTACTATATATATTCAAATCTATTTTCTGTTTTGTCACAGCTTTCTCCACCTCCAAAATGTATTTGTATGTCCCCTCTCCTGCCCAAAATCTATATTCTTACACTGCATTATTATCAATGTTTTTCCTCCAATTTCATCTAGTATCAAGCATGGGTTTGATGACTTTTTCTTGATATTAGATTCTTTGCTCCTCCTGGGTCCTGATCCCCAGTAGTCATGAAATAACCTGCTTGGTCATCTGGAGCAGTCACATCTTCATTTGATTTGCAAACAGAATGTCATTTCATCTTATGGAACCAAATGACTTCATTGTATGCTCTACCTGGAATTCTCAGAAACAGCAACTTTTTTCTGATAGACTTTGTTTGAACAGGTTGTGGCCTCTCTAGAGTGCGTTTCCAGATGTCGGATTAAGGATGATAATCGACTAAAACTCTTTCCACATTCACTGCATAGACTGGATTTCTCTCCTGTGTGAATCCGCTGATGTTTACCTAGAGTTGAGGATTGAGTGAAACTCTTCCCACAGTCAAAGCATGTGTAAGGCTTCTCACCTGTGTGTGTTCGGCGGTGCATGGTCAGGTGTGATGCACTTTTGAAAGCCATATCACATTCACTGCACTTGTGTGGCTTTTCTCCTGAGTGTATACGTTGGTGTGCAACTAGCGAGGACGACCAATGAAATTCTTTACCACATTCTTGGCATACGTATTGTTTCTCTCTAGTGTGACATGCTTTATGTTTGTTTAACATTGATAAGCGTGCAAAGCTTTTCATGCATTCAGAACATGTGTATGTTCTTTCTACTGTATCAGTTTGTGGGTCTTTTTTGAAGGTTGCAGAGTTATTTATGCTTCCCTCATTATTATTGTCCATGCATAATTTCTTGTTCTTGTGGGTTCTCTCATGCATGCGCAGTGATGAGCTGTACTTAAAGACCTTATTACATTCCTTACATTTGTATGAATAACCGGCTGTGTGGGTTTTCTGGTGAATCTGAAGATTTGAGATCTGATTAAAACGTGCATCACATTCATTGCATGCATAAGGTTTCTCCTTATGTGTCTGCTGGTGTGTGACCAAGGCTGATGACTGACTAAAACTTGCATCACATTGATTGCACTTAAACACTTTTTCTCTTGCATGTATGCGCTGATGAACATACAGGGATGATGATCGGCTAAACCTCTTCCCACACTCACTGCAAGTGTACGGTTTTTCCCCTGTATGTATTTGAAGATGTCTGGCAAGGGTTTGCGATTGGCCAAACGTCCTCTCACATTCATTGCATGCATACGGTTTCTCACCTGTGTGTTTTCTTGTGTGCATGTTTAAATGTGATAGTCGTCCAAAAGCCATGTCACATACATTGCATTTGTAGGGCTTCTCTCCTGTGTGTATTCGTTGATGAGCAGCCAAGTTTGATGACCAAATGAAACGTTTTCCACATTCCGTACACGCAAATGGTTTATCATCACTGCAAGTTTGCTTGTTAACCACTAAGGCAGATACCTTGTGAACACTGACATCATTGTCACTGTTAATGCAAAGATCTGTCGCTGTGTGAGTCCTTTGGTGAATTTTCAAAGTTGACATGTATTTGAATATCCTCCTACATTCATTACATCTGTAAATACTTCCATCTGCATGAGTTTTCTGATGTCTTAAAAATGTTGAGTTCTGGCTAAAGCGCTCCCCACATTCAGTGCATTTATATGTTTTTTCTCCTGTATGAACACGCTGGTGTGAAATCAAGGTAGGTAGTCTGCAAAAACTCTTCTCACATTCCCCGCATTTGTAAGGTTTTTCACCAGTGTGTATTCGCTGATGTCGAATTAATGATGATGACTGGGTGAAGCACTTTGAACACTCGTCACATGTATAAGATTTTGCTCCTTTGTGTGTTCGCTGATGAGAGTTTAGTTGTGATAACTGACTAAAAGTCAAATCACACTCATCACATTTGTAAGGTTTTTCCCTCCTATGTATTTGCCGATGTGCTGTTAAATTTGACAACAAATGAAAACGTTTTGTGCATTCATTGCAAGGATATAACATCTGCCCTGTGGGATTTTCCTGAGGGTCAGCGCTGGCAGATATCTGGATAACACTCTTACCACTGGCACTGTTAGCACCAGTCATTTTTTCTTCTGTGTGACTTTTTTTGTGCACCTCAAAGGATAGGCTGTTTTCAAATGTCTTGTCACATTTCGTACATTCGTATGTATGTTTTTCAGAGTGGATTTCTTCATGGTCTAAGAGATCAGACACCTCACTGAAACATTTCCCGCATTCACAACACTGATAAATTTTCTCCCCACTGTGAGTTTGCTGATGAGTAGTTAGTGAAACTGCTTGGCTAAAACTCTTTCCGCACTCATTGCATGTGTGTGGCTTCTTATCAGTGTGTATATGTCTGTGCTTGTTGAGGCTGGATGACTGGCTAAAACACTTACCACATATATCACATATATATGGTTTCTCTCCTGTGTGTACTCGCTGGTGCATGATCATGTGTGATCTGCGGTTGAAACCCATGCCACAATCCTTACAGGTGTACCTTTTGCCTCCAGTCTCGCTTTGTTGGTAGCTTGGAAGAGATTTTTTTCTAGAATGTATGCGCTGATGTTTCTCAAGTTGTGAAGAGCGCTTGAAATTCTTTCCACAATCGTTACAAGTAAAAGATTTCTCTTTTTTGTGTCTGCGCTGATGGGACCAAAGGGCAGATGAGGAAGTGAATGTCTTTCCACATTCACTGCACAAGTATGGTTTCTCTCCAGTGTGAGTTCGCCGGTGTTTGCTTAAGCTTGAAGACTGGGTGAAACACATGCTGCAGTCATTACATTTGTATGGTTTCTCACCTGTGTGTGTGCGGCGGTGCAGAGTCAGGTGTGTAGAACTAATGAAAGCCCTTCCACATTCTTCACACTGATATGGTTTCTCACCGGTGTGTATTCTCATATGCGCTGTAAGGTTTGTTTGCCAGCTAAGAGACTTTCCACAGACAGTGCATATGTGTAGCTTTTTCGTCTCAGGGTCAATGCCTGCCAGGAGCCCATTGTTATTGTTTTTCACTTTATATCTCCTATGCGATTGGAAGTTTTTGACCAAATCCGACCTATATACAATTTTACTTTTAGAGTGTTTCAATGTATTCTTTTTCTGCAACATTTTATGTGACATGTGGAATCCCTCATGTTTTCTTAAACTTGTTTCATGAATGAAATGTTTCCCACAATGTTTGCAAGTATAACTTCTTTCTTTGTTGTGTTTATGTTTATGGTGTACTATACTTGATGACTGCTTAAAATTCTTCCCACATTCATCACAAGAATAGGGTTTCTCTCCAGTGTGAACCCGCTTATGTCTCAAATGGCCGGATAAATCTGTGAATCTCTTTCCACATTCACTGCATGCATAAGGTTTCTCTCCAGTATGTATTCGTTGGTGTGTTACCAAAGATGTTGATCGGGTAAAACTCTTTCCGCATTCGATGCATGGGTAGCGTGTTTTTCTCAAGTGCATTTGTTTGTGACTTACCAGATGTACTGAATGCTTGAAATTCTTTCCACATTGTTTACAAAAAAAGGTTGGTTTTCGAGAAGAAAAATCTTTATGCTGGGTTTCCTTCTCTAAATCAGCTTTTTTGTGTTTTAGGTTGCCTGTGGTCAAAGTGGATAACATTAGTGATTTTTCACATTCATTGCATAAGTGTTCCTCATGGTGAGTTTGCATGGGTTTGGTTGGGGGAGACAGTCTAAAGGTTTTCCCACATTGTTTGCATTTATATGATGTCTCCCCAGTGTGTGCTTGTCGGTATACATTTCGATGGGTTGAACTGATGACCGTCATACAACACTCATTACATTTGTATGGCTTCCTTCCTCTATGTGTTTGTAAGTGTACTTGAACGTTGGACTGCCAACTTAACATTTTTCCACACTGAAGACATTTGGAAAGTTTTCCTGTTTTGTGTATTTTCCTATGTTGTACCAAAACAGATCTACATCGAAAGGTCCTCCTACAATCTTTACATTTGTACCTAATTACTGATGGTTTCTCAGGCCTGGAAGAATGTTTAAATACCTTAATATTAGAATAGTGATTAAGACGGTGTCTGCCATCATTACTGGTAATTGGTTGTTTCTCTATACGTCTTTGCAGACTTCTGCTGGTGCTCACAGCCCGATTAGCATTTTTCCCACCTTCATCACGAGCATTCGGTTTCTCCTTTACCTCTGCCTGCAGGTGCTGTGTTTGGGCTGGACATCCCATTAATCTTTTTTGAAAGTAGGCACATGTGTCAAGTTTTGATCTCAAGTACACAAATTTTTGTTTCATGAAGGAAGAGAATAATCGATAATTCTTCCTACATTCACTGCATGGATTACTCTGCTTTTCATGTACTCGGTGGTGCATCTTTCCACACTCATCATAAGTGATGGATTTAACTTGGTCTCCTGATTTAGTTTCTCTACGCTGGGCTAGACTTATGTGTGTAGCATGTTGGGATAAAGAAGGCAAGAAAGCAGTTCTATTGATGTTTTCTTTCACACATTTGGTTAACTCTCCATAATTAAGTCCTTTGTGACTTTCTCTGTGCCTTCTTAAGGATATCAATCCCCTGAAACCCTTTCCACATTTTTTGCATGTTATCTGCAATCTCTGATGTATTTTCCGATGCATGATTAGATAGGATGACCTGACAAAAGCCTTACCGCATTCAGCACATTTGTAAGGTTTGAATCCTAAATGGATTTGCTTGTGCACTGCTAAAGAGGAGTAGCATAAGAATATCTTCCTGCATAGAGAACAAAGGAACTGTTTTGTTCTTGTATGAACTACCTGGTGTTTTATCAAAGCAAATCTACTTTCACACGTTTTTCTACATTTTGTACAGTGATGCGCACCGGCCATTTTAGTATCAAATTCATGGTATCCTGGAGGCTTTGTAAAATCTAAATGAAAATTAAAAGAATTCCCTCCTTTGCTGCGTGTAAACAAGTTATCTTTTAAGATGATTTGCTGGTGCTTTTTTGGAGATCCTGAAATGATCAAACTACGGCCGCATTTACTACATGCAAATAATTTCTTCCTTGCATGTATCAACTGGTGCTGGGCTAAGGCTAACAAATCACTGAAGTGATCTCGACATACTATACAGGTATACAGTTTCACTTGGAGGTGTGTCCGTTGGTGTGCCCAAAGAGATGATGACATGCTAAAGGACCTCCCGCAATCACAACATAAATATGGTTTCTCTCCTATGTGAATTTGCTGATGCCTGTTAAAATTTGATAAATGTCTGAAACTCCTTCCACAATAGTTGCAGGTATAATGTTTGTCTAATGAGGGCATTTGATGGTGCAAGTTCAGATGTGGAAAGCGTTTAAAAGCTAAGTCACATTCCTTATACTGAAAGGGGTTTACACTCAAATGCGTTTGTTGGTATGCAGCCAACTTTGTTAACCAACCAAACCAATTACCCCATTCAATACAACCATATGTTTTTCTCTGTATAGAAATAGCCTGGTCTTTAGCAGCAGCTAGTTTCTCTGACATCATCTCAGTAACCTCGCTGCATGACAGTTCCTCTCTTGTGTTGGATATTTGCTTTATTTGTATGGATGATTTCCACTGCGGTGTCTTCTTAAGTAAAGGGCCGAAGTCTAGTTGTTGCTTAGGGGATGGTCGCCGTTTGTGAGCGGAAAACTGAATGGGGCTTCCTCTGCAGACGCCAAATTGAACATCATCAGTGTGTGTAGGGGTTTCCTGCTTGTTCAAACTGTTATTCAATATTTTCAAGCATTCAACTTGCAAATTATTTTTCAGGACTTCTCCTGAGGGCATCTCGTTTGGTGCAGGTTTTCCAGCAGTTGATGTTTCTGTTGGTTTGAAAGAAATTAGAATTCATTACAATGCTTATCAACACCTGTGATACTTCTAAACCACTTAGGGCACTTAAATGTTTTGATATAGAATCAGGAAGACACAAACATAAGTGAAAACCAACATATTCATAAAAAATGCTATATTTTCCATAACCTAATGCGCCCTGATGGGCTCATTTGATTATCCACATTTGTGAACTGTTCTGTAATAAAATTGAACTGCATCACGGTAAAGGTTGACACACAAAGTACCAAGACACTTTATTCTGGTGAAAGCCAATTTTTTGATACTGTCACATGCCTGTATTCAAATAGCAATAATCGGAAATTTAAAGCATACCCAAACAAACATAACCTAACATATTTATTTGCAATAAGATGAAGTCCTGTTGTGTTGTAGGTCATTTAGAACGTGCAAAAACTCGCATCACTGAGGCTGCCTCAAAGTATGTGCACTAAAATCAAACTATTTTATCCTGACACTTGTGAGGCCTTTTCCTTGGTTTTAGGCCAAATCGGTCTAGTAGTTTGGGATGAAGGAGAGAGCAGAACTGAACATGGGTATTTTGTATGCACATCCAAAGACTTTGTTTCTGAATAATGTTTGACCACCTAACCAAACTGTGCAAAAAGTGGAATGCCAATCCATAGTTGGACTGACTGAGCTTGAGCCAAATTTGGTACAAATTCCATAAACGGTTCAAAATGTATTAAAGAAATTAGAAAGCGCATTTCCATTCCTTAACTCAGGAACAGCACCAGAGTAGCATTTGCTCCTCTGTGATACCCACACACACCTACACCTCCACACAACGGGAAAGCCATATGAGAGTGTATGTACTGGTACTTATTTACTCACTGGAAATTATATGTTTATAGTGGCTTCTCCATAAAAAGAAATAAAATTCCTAAGTAAAGAGAGGCAACCTTCATTTTGGGTCCAAATCCCACTGTACTAAGTCAAAACTCTACTCCCTCTTATCGGTTGATAAGGATTCAGTTTATAAGCATATGAAAGGTTCTATAATGGGGTGATAACGTTTTCGAAGTGAAAGTCTTGAGCACTGCAAAATGTTCATATAGGTGCACAATGCTTGATATATTTATGTATAATAGTGGTGGTGTATGGGGGTAAGTGTGTGTGTGAACAGCAGTGTGTGTTTTGACGTATGATGCTAGCTATATTAATAGTGAAATGCATATGGTACATGATTGTGACGTAAATAAGAACGTGATAGGGTAATACATTAAATATTCTAAGCTACTGGTAATTACTTGGTGCCACATTCCACTCCTTCGTTTTTTTGCCCATATGCCACCTCAGATTAGACCCAACGATGTGTAAATCAGCCTTAGTTCTCTTCTGTAGGAAGGTAGGATCCTTCTGCATGGTTACCCCCACTTTTATGCCTGGTGCTATGCTGGTTTTTGACTACTATGGCCGGAATCCAGCAAATCAGGCCCCCAGTCTATCTGCTTTCTCCCTCAATTGTTATTTTCAGTACTTAGGTACACCCAGATTGGATACTGGGCTACACTTATAAGGCCCTATTATATGGTACCCATATACCCATGGCATAGGTACCTCAGAGGTCTCCTATGGGCTGAAGCATGTATTAAGCCACCCATGAGATACCATTCAAAATGGAACTACAGTCCTGCCATTGAAGCCTGTATAAGTTGGTGCTTGCACCACTTAGTTTCCTATATCTAGGGTCACTTCACTTAAAACCTATAAGTCACCCCTCTAGCAGATCTTTGTAATCCTGAAGGCAGGGTGCTTGGTTCTAAGTGAGAGGGTGCCCCTGCACCAGCAGGACACTCCTACAGACTACAACGTCCATTCTCCCGGGTTGTCATTGAAGCAGCCATATACTATATAGAGGGGCACCGCATAATTACGTGATGATTATCTCGAAACTTGGCTGCAACGAATCCTATCATATGTTGTATCAAACATGTTGGAATCATACCCCTGCACCAAAAACGGTGAAAGAGGTATGACTCCAGGCACTGGAAGAGCCCTCTTTTAGGTTCTCAGTGTTTCCGGTACCAGCCTTCTTGACCCGGACAGCACAAAATGGTTGCTGCTGGCCAGAGAAACGATTCTGTCCTCCTGCTGCTGGGCCAAGCTCGAGCAGGGGGAAGGCAGAACAATAGGCATCCTGTCTCAGGAAGGTGTGCCCACCTCCCAGACAGAATTTAGTGTATTGGGGTAGGGTGGGTGTGCTTGTCAGTGACACAGTCTGCATGAGGGACACATTTGGTGTCCCCATGCATAGTCCAGTTCAAACTAGTCCTAGGAGCCGCTGGCTCCTGCTCTGGCACGAAACTGGCCTAAGGACAGGTGAGTAACCTCCCCCCTGTCCAGGCCCTCCCCTGGGAGGGTCCCCATAATCGTCCCAACCCTTTCCCTAGCGTACTTAAGGGCTTACCTGGGTGTAGGTCCCAGGATTCATCATGGGATAAAATTCAGATCGGACACCACTTCTTCTACAGTCTGGGCATTCTGGACGTCGCTGGACTTCCATTTGGGCCTGACTTCGTCTCCCTTCCAGTCTGCTGCTTCGTCTGTGCCTGTGCATCATACAGGAACTTTTCAAGGCCTGTGAAGCTTTAAAGACACTTGAAGGAATCTCCTTGGAGGGAAGGAGTCACTCCCCTGCATTAGCAGGCATCGCAACTAAGTCGACCGGTCTGCTGATCCTGAGCTCCTCCAGACTCCGTAGGGTCTGCAACACAGGTGGTGGTTTTCCACAGCTTCAGAGGCCTGCCCTGCCCTCTTATCTAGTTTGAGGCCAGTATCTCTGGTGGGGGTTGCAATAACCGAACCCCTGTGCACCGTGTAAACTTGCAGTTGCAAAGGCTTGTTGGCTTCCATCCAAGAAGATCTTCGGGCTCCAAGTAGCTCCAACCTCGAGCACCTCCAGTGACCAGAATCTTCAGCCACACCACATCGTGTGCATCGTGGCCTGCATCTTTTGGTAAGCTGCTTGAGGTCCTCTCGCGACTCCAGTGCCTCCGGCCTGTGGGGCCAATTGAGGATAACTTGTTTCTTTTGGGCTCCCGCGAATGCTCAGGCCTACCCTGACTCCCCTGCTTGTGGTGAGTCCCCTGGACCTTGCTGGTCCGGACGTTGCATCTTCTTCACTTCCTGCGCTGGTTATATTTTCCAAGACTTGTTGGTGCTCCCGCCAGACACCGACCCCTCAGCACTAGTCATCCTTCGTGGGACAGCTCGTGCACAGCTCCTGGTTCTCCTCAGCATCGCCTGGTCCTCACAGCTGCAGAGTCAAGGTCATTGTCACCCATCGTCCAACACTCGACCAGTGGCGGTTTCTCCCGAAGGGCGTCGGGGCTCCGCCCCCATTACCAAAAGTGGCGTGCTCAATTTTAAAATTATTTTTGTAAATAATAATAATGTCACAGACTAGTACTGGTAAGTCACTGGAGTCTATATTGCGACCGCCCTGGACCGTGAGTGGCCGTTCGTTGTGGCGACTGCTGGCTGGCTGGAGGTATGTCACTCAGTCACGTCACGTGACTCTCCCCTTGCGGTCCCAAAGAAGCGTAAGTGTTTGGCGGGCCGACAACCTCACAACCCTGAAGGGTGTGATGTCATCAGCTCGGCAAAGACCTAGCTTCAGGGCCCAGTCTCCACCCCCTGATGGCGTGGAGCCTAAGTTAGCCCCGGGCGTTTTATGTCCATGCCCGGTATCGCTAACCCTCCACGTCAATCAGAGAGTGGAGAGCTTTCCCAACTCATTACAGGGCGTGGGACCCACCCTGTGACGAGTTGGGAAAGGGGTGTGGCAGGCGGGAAGCCGAGGATTCGAGTCTGCGCAGACTCGACCCTTCCCACGCGTAACCCGTGGTGGAACTGGAATTTTCTAGAACACGGTCGGAATGGACACGACACGGACTGCAGCTCCCCACTTGATTGAGAGTGAGACTGTGACTTACTCGTCTCAGTAGAGTAGTCGGCACGGCAGTTCACTAGAAGGCAGAAGCCCCTGCCCAGGTAAGGCCCAGGCGGGCATTTTTTGAAATGACTACCTTTCTGAACTGGGTGCTGTTTTTGTAAAGCGCCGCCGTGACGTGAGCGCAACACTGCCTCTTAACGCTTTGTCAGGAATCAGGATTCAGAAAGAGAATCTCCACCACAGTGACAGGTACCCCAGGAGAGCCCCCACCGGCCAGGCAGCCACCTTCCTCCTTAGGTGTCCACATCCGGCCCCTGCGTCCAGGTCCTGTCCTTTCTCACAGTGCTATGTAATGCCAGAGCTCTGGACCTCGAGGCCTCCAAAGCTGCCCCCCGGGAATGTGGGGGGGCTCGACAGCACCGGATAAGGGGATTTGTTCCTTGCAAAGCTCACTTTGCGTCACTTCGTTCTGTGCAGTGCAGTCAATGCTCACGCGACAGGCGGCGCATGAGTCTAACAGTGAGGACTGGGGGATCCACCTCTTCTCAACCAAAGAACCAACACAATGCTCAGGCAAATCAAGATAATTATCCCGGGGCCGGTACTTTATCAATGAAGATGCACTGACAGAAACCTGTTGCATGCAGCAAAAATAAGAGAGGCAGCGGCAGCCAGAGAAGTTCTTTACTGCATGTTAACAAGAAGTCAGGGAACACAAGGAAACGTTAAGTAAAGCAGCAGGCAGCAGCCCCAGATCACATAGATGCACTAAATTTCTGGCCGCTTGTCAAACTCCCAGGTTATTGGAGTGATCAGATGGCACTTGTCAGAGAGATAGGTTTTAAGACATCCTTAGACAGCCCCCAACTTACTACCACGCAGTGGTACAATGTAGTTGAATCTGGAGCAGTGAGTGTTAAGGCACATGAAAGGCATGCCTTTCTGAGCAGAGGTAGGCTGCCACGGGGAGGCATTTATAAATGTTCACCTCTCATCTGCTCTCTATTAGTCAGGGCCACAGCTGAGACGGCTACATGCAGAGATAGTCAAAGCTTAGCCCACACTTGTTTTTAAACAGGTCTTGTGTATACAGAAGACATATGGTCAAGGCAGGGGTGGCACCCAGATCACTGCACCCACCACTACTCACATAGGCAGGCAGTATGTTTGCGGCAACACAAAAAGTTGATGGATGAAAGGCTGAACATTGACAAACATTCAACCCAGTCAGATCTGGGTTAAATCCATCAGATTTGTTTTCCTCGTCACAATGCCACTCCAGTTTGGACCCAGCCATATACAAATCAGTGTTGACCCTGTTCCCCATGGGAACAGTCCAGCCCGAACTGCTGGACCAGAAAATAAGCATCCTGGGACCAGTTTCGGAGTATCACTCTGCCTTAAAGCCAGTCTAGTTTGAATCCAGTGGCATTGCGAGCACGGACCTACGTCTGGGATGCTTGTTTCAAGTCCAGGGAAAGAAAAGAAAAGGGAGTAACCTGGAGTCATATGACCTCCAGTATAGGGACTGACGAATGGATCCTAACGAAGGCCGAGCAAGTCACTGTCTGAAGGGAAAACTCTCCTATCACTTACACAGACGAGAGGGAGCCTTTGATACTTTGTAGCATGAGAGAGACAATCAGCTGATTCACTTAATGAGGCGTTCTCCCACCTTCAACCAAATAGAGTAGTTCTGGTTGACGGTGCGGAAAAAGATTTATGTGCTTAAGGCCACCCTCCCGCACCTTGGAGACTCAATATATAAGGGATAGGTGAGTTTTCCCTTCAGACGATGAGCTGCTCAGTCTTCATTAGGATCCATTCATCAGCCCCCATATTGGAGGTCTTATGACTTCAGGTTGTTCCCTTTTCTTTGTTTACCCTGTCCTGAAGAAGAACCGCGTTTAAGGTCCTAAGTAGCCTCCTCCTTTATTTTTCGGGTCGAAATGTCGACAATTCCCTGCTTCTACAGCATAGACTGGATTAAATACACTGTCCACAGGGAGGCAAAATTGACTCAATCAATTACCCCTTAATAGTGGAACAGAATCGAATTGTTTGGTTGGATACACAGACAGGCTCTTTTTCAAATGATATTGGTTAGGTTATGTTTTTTCCTCTTTTTTCTTCTTTAATTGCCACACATGCTTACTTGTGGATTGCTGTAATTGTATTGTGGTAGGATGTGTTAATTTAACTTGTCTGGATTTTCTGTTAGGATCAATTTTGTTTTATGTATTCCTTAAGGAGGGCAGTCACCCACCCCAAATAATAACCCAATTTCTTACAAACCAGATCTCTTACAATCATGACTCTCAGAGGCATACCAACAGCTAAATAACTCACTTTAAACATGCAGAAGAAATGTAGGGTATACCAACAATAAAATTTGCTCAACACTGTAGCATAGCGTATCATAGAGGAGTCATTCTGAAAATCAAAGTAGGAGCAGTATCTCCATCAGTTGAATGGAACCCAAAGGGCAATAACCAGATGCAGGTTATCATTCAGTTTATATATCAATAGTTCATTTGATGCTAATGCCGAAAAGGCTGTAGTCCAATGATTACGTGTTTTAGCAAGACATCTGTTATTTGGGGAGTAATGTTCTGCTTTTATTTTGGTTTATCTTATACCCAGAGAAGAGCGAGAACATGGAAATGGTCACCATTAGTGCAGGAAAGGACATACCAATGCAGATACAGTCAGTTTATATCATCTGCATAGGGCATTACTCTAAGTTCTCCAACTACAGTATTAATACCCCTAATCATGGAAGAACTGTTAGTAGCTCACACCAAAGCCTCCAAAGCCAAAACTAAAAGTTGGAATATTATTGATCATGCCTAGTCCCTCTTCTGATTAAGATCTTATCTGATCAGAGGCTGTGCAGTCTCGAAACAGCAAGTTGACCATGTTTGTAAAGCTGAGTAAATTACCAGCTCTTTCCAATGAAAGAAATAGATAAACCCACAGCACTCAATCAAATGTCTTTTTGGCATCAATGTTGAAGGCCACTTTCTCTTCCTCATAATGTTTTGTTTGCCACAGAAGAAATATAAAGGTCTGCAATGGGAACTTGGATGACTGTTCAGGTACCTGTGTAGTAGACTCAGGTCAAAAAGTCTGAGTGAGTGAAATGTTTTTTATTCTGATCTGGCTTTCAACTTCATGAACTATGCACAGATGCCCATGCTGCAGCCTGGCAGATATCAAACAAAAGCATTCTGTGTTCCATTGCAGTGGTAATTGCCACCATGTGAAGCAGATCTAAATAAAGAGTACTATCCACCTTGAAAGGTCCTCTTCTGCACAGCCTTCCCTTTCTTCATTCAATAGAACTGCACAAAAAGGTGATCATCCACTCAATGATACTTAGTACAATCAATGTAGAAAGTTAACACTCGTTTGGGCTCTAACCGATGAAGCCTCTCCTCCTCTTTTGGGAGGTGAAGGGAAACAAAGAAACGGCGGTACAGTGAAGGACTGACAGACGTAGAAGAAGGTAACAATTTTAGGTAAGAAGGCAGACAAAGCTCTCAGCAATAATTTCCCTGGGACAAAGGGGGTGTAAGATATTTGCACTGAAAGTGCTTGTAGTTCACACGTGTGACGAACACATGTAATTGCATTCAGAAAGACTACTTTTAAGGTCAGGAGGCTCAAAGAACAGCTACGCATCAGTTTGAATGGCATACACATGAGAAATGCAAACAAGAGCTATGCAAAACCTCTATCAGACCTATATTTCTTTAGTAAGTCACCTATAATTTACTTGGCCCTACTGTAGTACAGCTTAATTTTTCTACACATAACTCCATTGAGGACAACAATGTTTATTAAGAAACATTTGTTTATTTTCTAATTTCCAAATTTCATTTTCAAGACATGTAAATTCATAAATAGACATAATAAAGTTCACAAATCACAAAATGATATAATGGGACTAATTCACCATAGTTTACCTAATAAGAATACAAATTAAATAAAAAATGTGCATTAGTCTTTAGAAAAATCATAACCCAGCATACTCAGCCATTAAAAACAGCATACTCTCCAAATCATACCAATCATTCATCCTATCATACACAGAAATAAGATTAAAAATGCAACTTGTATAGCACATGAAAGGGAACCGTCAGTAAGTAATATCAAAGACAGTTTGCATTGTAGATATATAGAGAATATTTCTAGCTTTAGCAGTGTCTAACAATCACTGTATCATTTCTTTGTTATGTGAGAAAAAACATCTGCATCTTTCTCTACAAAGCTCTTTCAGTAGACGGATTCCCTAAGAGCAATGGTCGACATACGTTTTGGTGGAAAAAACATACTTTTCACCACCTTCTTCAGGACCAAAATTTGTACAGTGCTAACCAAGAGTGGGACGCAGGGGTATCTGATTGTAGGTTTAGTTCAAAACTAGCTAATGCGTGGCTCGGTTCAACTAGTAGGCCACTGGTAGAGATCAGAGAGTCTTCTTATCGTTCAGGATTATAGATAAAGGTAAGGTGCAGGACCCCTTATTTCGTGGGCAGACTGTCTTCGATCATACATTCAAAGGGCGTAAGACATCCAATAATTATTCAGGTATTGAAAAACCGGCCTCCATGTATTTAGAGGTACCACTGTTTTCCGGTGTCTCTAGCAAAGTTGCGTCTATACACTGCGCGGTGTAGGATCTGCCGCTTCCTTGAAATACATGGTGTAAAGAAATATAGGTCTGATAGAGGTTTTGCATAGCTCTTGTTTGCCTTACTCTCCCCCTCCTCTAGGACCTGAAATCGAATAAGGGGGCACCTTTCCTCTGTTTTTGATACACATGAGAAATGTCAATGCTAAGTTACGGTTCCATTGTGTCATCGCAAATGGTTTAGGAGGGAATATGGGTATCAAACCTTTGATAGATTTCATCCTAACAGAATATATAAACAAGAATGATTGGTCCACCCATTGGTTGGGAGGATAAAAGGGGGGGGGGGGGGAGGGGGGGGAAGGTTAGTATAGATACTTAGTATGGAGAATTGTTTCTCTAATAATGTTTTGTCATTCAGAAGCATACTGCTAGATTCCTAAACACCGCTTTGCATGTTACCTCAATTAATAAAACAAACTTGAAATGTGTACATGTGTACTTTACAACTGAATATTTTACCATCTCATTTAGTATTTAGAATGTATTGGATGCTTTATATGCGTCTTAATCTTTAGAAAAAAGATAAAAACGTTTTTTTTTTAAACCGAATGATTGGTGCAGCAAATGTAGAAATTCTAGAAGGGAGGACAAATAACCTTTAATAGAGCCCACTGCAAGGCCTTGCTGGGTCAAAGACAAAACAAACAAAAAATATATTGCAAGCTTTGCCTATAAGGGGTCAATCTTGTGAAAGCCACACCATACACAAATTGATTTATGGAAAGGTGACTGGTGGCAAGGATGACACTCACTACTTCAGGCAGCCAATCAAATAAGAGTTAATTGTCGCTGCTCATTCTCCAAGCATTTAGGTGTAGATTGCGTAGTTTTGAGTTGAAAACCCTGTCCTTGAGAGAAGAGGTCCCCACTAAGTAGAAGCTCTATCGGAGGACAGATGCTCATGCAAACAAGGTTTAGGTACCTCACTCTCTAAGCCCAATCTGGAGCCACTAGACCAGCTTGGGCTGGGTTATTTCTGATCTTTCCCAGAACGTGAAGGAGAGGCAGGAAGACGTACAGGAGTCCAGTGTTCCACTCCAGCTGGAGTGCATCCCCTAACAAGTGCTCTTGAGGAAACTCTAATGCACAAAACACACAACGGTGGGTATTTGACTGCGTCGAAAAGTTCACTATTGAAAGAGAACCTCTGCCACCACGAGATGTAGACACTCCTCATCATCTGCTAGATGCTGCCTGCTCAGTTTTTCCGCTCTGGCATTAAGAGACCCTCCTAGAAAGTTTGCGATCGGGAAAATGCCCAAGAGCTTCCACCTCCAGAGACAAGGAGCCTCCTGACACAGGAACAAAGACCCCACTCCATCCTGCTTGTTCAAATATCACCTGGCAGAGGTGCTGTCTATAGGAACCTGAACTAACTGCCTCTTGGTGGATGGCAGGGAGGTCTTGAGACCAGATGAATGGCTCACAACGCCATCAGAGTGAGGTAGGGTTTGCCCTCTTCTGAAGACCAGAGTCCCTTGATCTCAGCCTCCTCTAGTTAATCTCCATAATCCATAAGGGATGCCTCCTTCCCCACTGTCAGATCTTGGTAAAAAGGGAGAGCGGTCTGTTACTGGACCAATCACATTTGAACAGCCACAACTGCAAATCTTGAGCCTTCTCCCTAGAGACCTGCATGGCATTGGTGAGATTGCCTTGGTACTGGGCCTATTGGAATGTCAAATTGCACATCACAAAATAGTAAAAATGAATTCAAATGAAACACCATTCCTCTTTTCTTGCATACTGGCATTCATACTGTTTGCACAACCACATCTTAATTTTAAAACCTATCGGTACATATTAGGATTTATTTCCAAAATGGTGTTGTGTATTTTCATATTTTTTGTTAACTCTTTTCATATTCACCCACTATTTAGTAAATCAATTACGGTTTCTACCACAATTTATCATTTACTGATTATAACACAGTTTATCATTATGTGCTTCTCATTCGTTATCCTTATACTTCTCACAATCCATTTTTTTTCTGTATAAGCATCTGTATGCGTGAATTAAAATTGAAAGACTAAGGTTGCCGGGGTTTCTTTTTGCAATATTAGCCTCTTTTCCCTGTCCTAGGAACCGCATTTAAGCAGGGAGTCCCTTTCTTTGGAGGCTCTGCAAAGGAGGCATGATGGATTTTGGCTCGTTAATACTAAACCCCAATGATGGCAGGCGGTCCACCCATTGTCCGGGAGTGGTCCACAACCTAGTGGCGAGCCACCCCTTCATCAAGGGATGGGAATACTGGTATCCCTTGCTTTTGAGGATGGGCAGCGACCACTGGCATCACATTTGGGACTATCCGAGGGGTGCTGGTGAGGCCACGTCTGTGGGACAGCAAGATGGGTAGATAAAAATATATGTCCTGCTGGCACAGATTAGGGCACATTGCTCACATCAGCGAACGGGGGCTTAGGAGGGTAGCCGACCACAGGAAGGTCTCCCCCTGGGCGGTTTGGGAGGGGCAGGGGAAGGGGCCTCCATTTTGTGTTTGGGCTGCTTATTTTTGTAGCCCAAACGGAGCCCAATTATAAAGTCTTTGGGCTCCTGCTCCCAGCCACCATTTTAGGTTTGGTGACCTGGTGGCTGGGAGCGTTAGCGTTTAGTGTTTTTTTGTGTGGAGATAGTGTTGTGTTGTCAGGGCAGTTCAGAGTTAGGTATTTAGCATAATTACCCTTTTGAAGTCACGGAAGATCATCGAGTGCTAGAAGCACTTCGGCTACTCAGCTAAGCCAGGCAAATGGATTTGGTGATATCTGAGGCTGTGCCACAGGGGATGAAGATGCCCTTTGTGTTCGGCCACATGCACTCAAGGGGAGCTTCTGGTGGACACGGGGGCGGATTGGGGTGCATTGGGAGGCAGAGTGACGGGGGATTAGCGCCCAGTTAGGCAGCGATTTGGGTTGGTGGAGGCCTGTTCTGTAGGTGGTAGTTCTAGAGGGACGGCGAGTGGGCACAACTGGGAGGGAGGACTCTCCGGGGGTGCAATTTATAACGGGGGCGGCAGCAAGGGCTCCCATCTCTGTACAGCTTAGCACCTGGGTGGGGGGCTCCGGTGGGGGTGATTTGGACATTTTGGACTGGGACGAAGGTGAGGAGGCGGGGGGCAGCAGCCTGGGGTCAGATGATGAAATCCGATGGAACTGGAGCTGGCGGGAGGAGAGGGGGGCTCGCCTGGGAGGGTCTCGTCATTTTTGAGGCATGGAGCGAGGAGGCGTGGGGCTGGACAGGGTGGGTCAATTGGATGCGTACCTGGCGCGGGGTGGGTCTCTGGCGGCGGGCAGGCTGACTTGGGAGCAGGCTGGAGGGGTCCGCAGGGGTGGAGCGGGGGGAGGGTTCGGGAGTAGTGGGGCGGGCAGGGGTGTGGGTCAGGGGTTCAGTCCCGCCTCTGCCATGGTGTCTGCCATGCTGGAGTGGAGCGGGGGGGATCCCCCCCACTAGGCAGGTAGAGAGGTCAGGAGGGTCAGGACAGAGCGGCTTCGCGGGGGAGGCAGGGTAAGAGCGCAGAGTTTAGAGGCGAGGAACCCAGCACATCAGTCCAAACGTTTTTGTTACAGGGCAAGGAGCGTCGCAGTGCAGCTGACTCGGAAGGGCTTGGCACGGCTCACGGACACCGAAGGCAGGGTGGAGCCCCGCACGGCGCACACAGGACCGGCGGGGGAACCCGACGCGGCCAGCACACGAAGGCCCAGTACGACCTCGCTGGCCCCAACGAAAGGCAGGTCACTGTGGACCGCAGCGCCGTCAAGGGACGTCTTAGAGAGAGCTGAAGGCTCGGGGGAGTACCGGCGTCTACAGTCTGCTCCCCCGCAGGGAGGGCAGGTTGGATCCAGTAGGACCCGCAGGGAAGAGTAGTCTCGAGACTGGCTCCAGGTGGAGGAGCCGATAATTTTGGATTATGATGAAGATAGTCTTGAGGAAGGAGAACAGCAGGACGATGAGGTCCAGGGAGAGGGGGGGCACTCTCATGTGTTACCTAGTGGTTTACAGGCACCAGCGGTGAAACCGCGAGGAGAGCACCGTCACCCGGTGAAGGCTCAGCGGGTTGCGGAAGGGAGAGAGACACTGGCAAGGCGGACTGTAGTAGTACGGGCACCCTCCTTAGAGCCAGGTAAGGCCGCTAGAGTGCGAGACAGGCTTTTGATGGTGTCCGTGGTGACAGGGGGGAGGTGGAAGTGGGGGGGTGCTTGCAGAAAGGAAAATATGTGATGTACACTGGGGTTGGAAAACATGGACATAAGGGACGTAAAAGGTACCAAGGTTGAGAGCGGGACTAACACAGACGCAGTCACAGGGGACGGGGCTCAAGGGGGGAACAAACAGGAGGGCTTGGAGAGTAAGGAGTTGAAGATTAAAATACTCCCTTATATTGGAGTGACGAAACCCCTGGGTGCTCATTTAATGTTGTCAACCAAGGAACGTATCTGGAAAGGGAAATATGTCAAAATGTTAAAGCTTTTGCAACGAGAAGTAAGATCAAACGAGGGTTCAAAGGAGGAGGAATACGAACTGGCCAAAGGTGCCGTTGACAATAGAAAATTGGACGGCGGCGTTTTTGATTTACGCCAGTGTCTACTGTGAAAAGTTCCCGGAGTGCTGTGTAGCATTGTTTAAGTATATGGATGTGATCAGAAACGCCCAGATCACAGGGGGTGGGTCCGGGGGCACAGTATGATGAGTTTAGGGTACGAATGGCCTGGGATCCAGAGGCAAAATGGGGGGAACTGGACACGGGTCTGTGGCAGCATACTATGGGGGCTGCGAAATGGGGAAAAACCATCTTTACAGCCAGTGGCTTGCCGATAGTGTACCGGCCCTTTCAGGGGAAACCCACCCGGAGAGGGGTGGGGGGCACGGCCTAGACAC
Source organism: Triturus cristatus (assembly GCF_964204655.1). Lineage (NCBI taxonomy): Eukaryota > Metazoa > Chordata > Amphibia > Caudata > Salamandridae > Triturus > Triturus cristatus. The sequence continues at coordinate 932,988,654 of NC_140585.1, forward strand.
AGTCAGGAACAGGAGGAGCGTGCTGGGATTTTAACAAGGGGGTGTGCACGCGGGAGTATTGTAGGTTTCGGCAGGAATGTTCCAAATGTGGCGGCAGACACGCCTTGGTTAACTGCTGGGGCGGACAGCATTGGCAACAGCAGGGCCCTGGCACAGCAGGGCAATCACAGCAATTTGCTAACGCTAGAGGGGGTAAGGGATGGCAGGGTCCTGGGCCCAAAGGCTCGTACATAAGTTAAACTAGAGAAGGTGGAGAAAGGGCTGCGGGGGTATGAGGATTTGAGGGCAGCACAGATTCTTCAGGAAGGGTTCAGATGGGGGTTTCGTTTTGGGTTACCAGGGACCAAGACAGAGACGGTGGGTAGACAATCTCAAGTCGGCTTCAGAGCATAAGCAAGTGGTGCGGGACAAACTGAGCAAGGAGGTGCTGGAGGGGAGAATGGCAGGCCCCTTTGGTGATTGGCCAACAGAGAACCTAATTGTCACGCCAATCGGGTCGTGCGCAAAAAAAGAGGAAGGGCAGTACAGATTGATTCAACATCTGTTTTGGCCAGAGGGGTCTTCAGTCAACAAACGATTTTATTGATGAGGAGGCGACCTCAGATTCTAACTCTTCAGTTGACGTGGCCATGTCACTGGTAGTGACCGCGGGCGCAACTGTAACAATGGCAAAGTGTGACATAAAGTAGGCATTTTGGTGGCTTCCAGTCCATCAGTATGATTGGGATCTTCTGGGTATCCATTTCGAGGGGAAATGGTACATGGACAAGGCATTACCGATGGATTGCTCTATGTCGTGCGCGCTTTTTGAATGTTTTGGCACCTTTTTACAGTGGTACGGGTCACAGTTTGGTGACGCATTATCTGGACGATTTTTTCTTTGTTGGATCCCCAGGCTCCACGGAATGCCAGGCAGCACGGGACGCTTTCCATGAGCTCATGGTGGAACTTGGGGTGCCGTTGGCACCGGAAAAGACAATGGGGCCCAGTACGGCTCTGTCTTTCCTCGGTATAGAAATTGACTCAGTGGCAATGCGGACTCGCTTGCCAGCGGACAAAAAAGAGAAAATGTTGGACCTATTGAAGCGGACGCTGTCCAAAGAGAAGGTGAGAGTTAAGGACATTCAAGCGTTCTTTGGGCTGGGAGGACTTTTTGTAGGAGACTGGGGCGGCCACTGGCAGGACATCACCTACCTCACCACCATGTACGTCTCTCGGCAGGCGTAAAAGAGGATTTGCGGATGTGGACTGTTTTTCTGCAGTCTTTTAACGGAGTGCCATTGGCAAGGGAGGATGACGTCACTTGGGATGTACACACTTTTTCTGATGCAGCAGGCAGTGATGGCTTTGGCCTTTTTTGGCAGGGTAGATGGTGTGCTGAGCAGTGGCCGCAACAGTGGAGGCATGGGGGCAGGAGCATAGCCTTTTTGAAATTTTTACCTTTAGTGGTGGCAATCACACTGTGGGGGGAGGAGTTAGCACACAAGAAGGTTCTGTTCCGAGCTGACAATATGGTGGTGGTGGAAATTGTGAACAGACAGTCAGCAAGGGATGCACAGGTTCTGAAGTTGCTAAGAGTTTTTGTTTTGGGGGTGCCTGAGACACGACATTGCCTTCTGGGCGTTACACGTACCTGGTGTGGACAATGACATAGCCGATGCTATGTCTCGTTCGCAGTGGGGGAGATACTGTGGGCTGGTCAAGGAGGCAGACAGGACGCCGACGCCAATGCCCGATCATCTGTGGTACGTAGGCAACGTAGAATGCTACAATTGGTGTTAGGTTCGTTGTCAGCAGCCACATGGTCATCATACAGACTGGCTTGGAGGGATTTCCTTGCATCTGGGACGATGTTATTCAGTTTGTCCTCGACCTCATTGAAAGAGGCATATCCAGGGTCACAATCGCCGGGAAATTGTCGGGAATTGCCTTTACGGGAAAGTTACTATGGGGTTACCCTCCGTCGGCGGGTGAACTGGGAAGGAGGATTCTCGATGGGTTGGCCAGGGAACGAGCCGGGGAGCGTATGACTCGGAAGCCACTGTCCTGGCAGATGTTAGACCGAGTAATCAAGGCATTACCAGAGGTCTGCAGAGATGAGTTCGAGACATGCTTGTTTTCTACACTGATGGTGTGGATGTTTTTCGGGGCTTTCGGGTGTCTGAGCTACTGGGCAGGAAGATGGGTGGGGGAGTCCTGTGGCAAGATTTGAAGCCGCAGGAGTTAGGCATTCACATTTGGCTGGTAAAATCCAAGACAGATCAGAAGGGGTTCGGCAAAGGGGTTAAGTTGAAGGCTTCAGTTCCGCGTGCAACGTGCCCGCTTCAGTGGGCGCGACGCTGGCATTCCTTGTCAGGTGGATTCGGGGTTGGAGGAAGTGTTTAAACACGACTTGGGCGTATGGTGACAGATTTTCAGCTATGCATGGTTTTGAGGAAAGCTTTGAAAAGCATTGGTTTGGACGGGGAATGTTACAGGACACATTCATTCCGAATTGGGGCAGCAACTGAAGCAGGCAACAGGGGCTGGTCACAGAACGACATCATCCCCTCTTTTGTGAGTCTCATTCTATTTTTTCTCATTTCAGGTTCTGTATCCGGCCCCCAGGCGGAAGGATTTACCATCTGGTTAGTGGGCCACTCGTTTGTCAAATGGGCGCATGTTCAGGCGTGCTGGAGTTATTTTGGTGCACATTTGGGTTTTAATGACTGTTTGTTTAAGATTGCATTGAAAGGAAAAGGAGTCCTGCTTCGGAAGGAATTGATCCCTAGTCTGAACAGGTGGCTGGATGGGGGCCGGTGTCCAGATGTCCTGTTAATTCACCTAGGTGAAAATGACTTGTGTGGGGAGAAAAGGGGTGGTTTTGATGAGGGCAATGAAGAACAACTTATTTTTATTGACGGAACAATGGTCAGGTTGCCATGTTTTGTGGACTGAATTTGAGCCTCGCAGGGTTTGGAGGGGGGCTTTGAAGCCCAGTGCTAGCGACAAGACTCGGCGGAAGGTGAACACGGAAATGTCCCGTTTTTGTAGATATTTAGATTTCGGGAGAGTCAGCCGCAAGAACATTCATTTTGACTCAGTTGAATTTTTTAGGGATGACGGGGTGCATTTATCCAGGATCGGCATGGATCTTTACTTATTGGAGATGAGAGAAGCGTTATCCAGGTGTCTGAACGTGCAGAAGCATTCTTCGTGAGGCATAATTAGTTACCAGCCTGGGGGGCAGAAAGGTGGGGTAGATTCTCTCCTCCCACTTTCTGGGTGGCGGGGGTTATTCAAAGTTTCGCCTGGGTTGAAGTTGTTGGTCATTGTTGACGTTGGGTTTATCGACAGGTAAAGGGTAGGCAGGTTATTTTAAGTTCAGTTAGGTATGTTGGTGGATTCACTGTTGTAAAGAGGCAAGCAGGGGAGTTTGATTTAGTGAAGTGTAGATTTAAAGGGGGTTACATCTTATTGTAATGCTGTGTATTATCGTGTAATATTGTAATGCTGGGGGCGGGGACGGGTTCAAGGAAATCTTAGGGGCGGGGTCAGGTATGTGGATGTATTTGTGAGGTTTTTAGTTTTGTAGGGCGTTAGGCCAGGGATGGTTTATGTTATGTGCACCTGTTTCAATAAAGCGGCCATTTACACATAATTCCTTTGGGTTTGTGGTCTGCTCCCCCCCCCTCCCTCCCAAGGGGTCTTGGGGGGGGTAGCCGACCACAGGGAGGTCTCCCACCCCCCCACACCCCGGCGGTTTGATTTGGGAGGGGCAGGCGTCATGTCCTCCATTTTGTGTTTGGGCTGCTTATTTTGTAGCCCAAACGGAGCCCAATTATAAAGTCTTTGGGCTCCTGCTCCCAGCCACCATTTCAGGTTTGGTGACCTGGTGGCTGGGAGAGTTAGCGTTTAGTGATTTTTTTCCCTCCCTCCCTTTCTTTTGACCCTTTTTGGGGATATAATTTTTTGTTTAGCCTTTTTGTTTTTTGTTGGCTTGCTTATGTTGGGACAGGTGAGAAGGGGGAGAGCTATGTATTGTCGCTTGGAACAGGTGCAGTGCGGGGGTTATTCAAGTTTTTGCCAGGGTTGGCATAAGTTTTTGGCCATTGTTGATGTTGGGTTTATCGACAGGGAAAGGGTAGGCAGGTTATTTTAAGTTCAGTTAGGCATGTTGGTGGATTTACTGTTGTAAAGAGGCAGGCAGGGGAGTTTGGTTAAGTGAAGTGTAGATTAAAAGGGGGTTATATTTTATTGTAATGCTGTGTATTATCGTGTAATCTTGGGGTGGGGGCGGGTTCAAGGAAATCTTAGGGGCGGGGTCAGGTATGTGGATGTATTAGTGAGGTTTTTAGTTTTGTAAGGCGTTTGGCCAGGGGTGGTTTATGTTCTGTGCACCTGTTTCAATAAAGCGGCCTTTTACACACAATTCCTTTGGGTTTGTGGTCTGCTCCCCCCCATTCCCTCCCTCCCAAAGGTAGACTACTGTTTTTTACGATGCCGTGAACGTCTGCAGGGACGTCACACGCAGCTTTCCAGCGAGGCTCCATCAGGACCAGCTCTGCAGTGGCTCCTCAGCTCATATTGGTCCCCTGGCCCTCCCAGGCTTCTGCCTGACTGGCATTCTACCCCCGGCCTTGGGCACTTGGCCCCTTAGGCGGCGGTCATAAGCTTGGACCTATTTTCAACCTCTAGACACCCCAGGGCATGGCCTTTAGAGACCCTGGGTAGCGGTACGGAGTGGGACTGGAGCAGAGCTGAGCCTGACGTGTCGTACGGCCTGCCGCAAACCTGTGGACCAGCGCTACAGACGTAACTGGCATGAGCAGCCTTTGGTGGAAGAGGGCAGCAATGGAAGCATTGGCTGCAGGTAGAGCTGTAGGGCCGCGGTCTTCTCTGTAAGGTGCAGAAGCGCCAGCGGTATGCCAGTGAGGCTTGCTCCTTCGGAGGGGCTGTAAACTGCACACCTTGCTACGTGCCTCTGCGGGGGTATGGGGGGGCACTCACCTACTGCGCCAGAGCTAGAACTGAGACCTATTGAGTTCTAAGTGAGCTTTACCTACATTGGATGCCAAGAAGCTCTGGGATCTGATACATCAGAGCCTATGCCGCTTATGACAAGCATCCTCCAACAGTCCAATATATCCCACAATGCACAATCTACCAAAGGGCCTTTAATGGTACAGATTGATCAAGTCTACTCCATTTTCAGGCCACCTATTAAGTGCCGATGACTTGAGAGAAGATGTGGTCTCACTCAGAAGAACAAACACCGCTAACGAAGCTAATGCTAACCTAGACGCCTCCAAACCGTCATCTTAAGCTCTAACAGGCCTTACATATGTTGGCAGTCACCAACCGTTGGGCACCTCAGCTTGCGATCTGAGCATTAGAGAGGGAATCTGCCCAACAATTAGCCCAGCAATTAATAAAGCCAACTTGGCAGATACTCAATTCATCCAATTAGATTAAATTCAACTTTCGGTGGTGTTACGGGGATTACTAACCATTCCCGAACAATCCATAGAGAAGTCCAGGTGCCTAACCAGCAGCTTACCTATCCATCAACGGGCCCTTTCTCAACTACAAGCAACGACGCAAGACCAACTCCTCAGGTAACCATAAAACTGCATACTCTCATAGATCTTAGTTCCCCACCTTTTATGCAATCAACGTCAAAGGCCGTCTGCCCCCCCAAAAACTGTAACCTAATCTTCACACCAAAATATAAATGAAGGGGGCACTTTGATAAGAATTCCCAGAGGCACTATGCTTCGCAAGAAATACCTTCTGTATAGCACATCAAAACATCTGACATTCACTCAGTCAACTTTTTAGGCTCCTTGAACCCAGCCAGGGAAGAGTGATCATTATAATTTGGGTAACTGGCCTGCTCGTAGAGCAGGTGTGGGCAAAGAAGCAAGCCTTTGCAAAATGGAGCCTCAAAGTCTCCTGTGAGGTGGTTGAAGTTTAGCCCAAATTTCTTTTGCCTTATAGTGCCAGGAAAGGACATTCCTCCTAGTACATTCAGGAAATTTGGGCCAGCAAGAACAAACTAGGGGGCTTGAAGTCAACAAACAAACCCAGCCAACATCGGTCCTCAGAGTCTCTCTGTCTAATAGATAAGCAGTCAAGGCTTCAATACAAATAGATATGATAAAGTCAAACGGCCTCAAAGTCAACCTCAACATGCCACAACCGATTGGGCTTGGCTCCCGGGTGCCCTCTTACCAGATCCATACAGGCGTTGGAAGCACTGACAGAGTAACCTCTTCGCCGATCACTATGCAAAAAAATGTTTTTCAATTAGTGGCTGAAATATAGAGGGACTATCACGTAAGATTGAGGATGAGCATGTTTTAGCTTATTTTAAAATCTTCCATTTGGTGATCTTCCAAGAAACATGGGCCCTAGAGGCTTTAGACCATCCGGCATTCCTGAGCTTCAGGAAACTGGCTGTCAAAACTCATATGCTACAATCTATGTAGCGGCTGAACTCAATGTTAAAATTGAAGAGATTAACATCGACCATCCTAGCTTGCAAGCAGTAAAACTCTTGGAATATTCCCCAAATAGCGCTCTGCCTCTGCTGATTATAAATGCTTATATTCACCCCTTGCTTGCTAAGACAATTGACATTTTACTGCAGCTCAAACTAACACAAAACCATGCTCTGCTCATTTTAATGACCGGCGATTTTAATATCAACTTACTGCCGGCAACAACACATGGATCACATAGTAAAAACACTTGATCAGATCTGGCATATACCTTCATTCCAACCTTGCACACGAAGAAAGGACGCCAGGGGGCAACAATTTGTAAACTAGGTGAAGCACCTGTGTCTGAGAGCCTTGAATGGTCGCATTAATCCTGATATTCCAGTTCAGCCAACTTTCCACTCTGCAACTTCCAACTCAATTATCGATAACACCTTTGTTTCCCTTGCTCAATTTCACATGGTTGCTCACTACGAACTGGGAAGCCGGCTGGAAAGCGACCATCAACCCCAGAGGATCATGCTACACTTAAATTGTTCAATGCATGAACAAGCCCAGTCGGACATAGGCGCAGTCTCTAACACCAACTATAGAAAGCTTTACTTATCAACAGGATCCATTGAGAGGGTTGAACGTAAAGCCAGGCTCAAATTGGAGCTGGTATGTGAATCAATCACTGACCCACTGGACCAGTGGGCACAGCTCTCGGTGTGACTTCTGGAGGATCAAGATCATCCAGCGGGGCCTTTAATGCTTCGGTCCCTGTATTAGTCCGGCCCAGAAGGACATTAGCCCAACTCATAACTTACGGAATGTGACCCTCTCAAACTTGAGATCATTTGCAAAAAAAGCTACAACGGAGTCAGTAAAGTCAGAGATAGAATTGTACTGGTGCAAAATTCTCTCAGCCTCCAGGAAAAATTAAGCCAGAGAGTTCTGGCGACAGGTTAATCATGCCATAGGCCCAAGGTTGTCCCCCCTCAACCTCAAACATTTTGGAAGCTACCTGGTTCGTTTATCTTCAGGAAATGTATGGGGGTCCAAGGTCACCACAGGGGTACTATGAAGAAGGGCCCTAAAGCCTGGAGGTGGTATGCTCAGTAAGTCCTATTTCTTCAGGCGAGATAGAGAAAATAATAACCACCTGACGCCGTGATGGCATACCGAACCCTAAAGGCTTACCGCAAGCAATTTTCAAACAAAACCTCCATTATTGGGATAAACATTTGACCACCTTATACAATCATAATCCTAATAATTAGGTAACCCCAAATAGCTGGCGGGGATCAATCTTGGTGTGAAGGGACTAGGATACTCTCCAACTACCAGCTGATTGCCCTAATGGATGGGGAGGCAAAATGTGTTGCCAAATGTTTGAACTGACTGCCTGGGCTGAAGCAGGTTCATTGGTACCAGTGAACCAGACCGGGTTCATCAAGAAAATAGGCACAACTACAAATATCTTAATGCTTGCCCTGTTAAGCCACCAAACCAGGCGTAGTTCCTTAAATCTGCATCTGTTTTATGTGGACTGTCGCTTGGCGTTTGATACGGTACAGCGTAACATCTTGTGGTCAAAGCTGAAAAGTAGGGAAATTCTCCACTTCTCCTAAGAGCCATCCAGTTGTTGTACACCAATATGTGGAGCAGGGTAAGGCTGGGCAAAGGTGCATTGGTCTCAAAGAAAATCCCCACAAGTAACAGCCTTAAAGAAGGAAACTTATTGGCTCCGTTTCTCGCAGAACTAACAACGGTGCTCAATAGCATCAACTCTCATTCTCCCCAGATGGCCGGATTTAGCATGTTTTACATGCTGTACGCTGACTATCTCATCCTGATTAGTTACACCAAGGTCAGTCTACAGCTAGTCAATGCAACAGCCGGATATGCTGCAAATCAGAGGCTACGAGTTAATCTCTTCAAACCAATAAGAATGCTAGCAACTAAGAGAAGATGATTCAGCCAAATTACCATCTAGATGGTCCAGACCTGGAACCTGTGTTGAAATACAAATATATGGGCGTAATTTTGGACTCAATAGGTGCTTTTATCAAGCAGTGCAATACACAGGAGAAACAAAACTCTAACCTCTGCTTTTTGCTCCTTAAGGAACTCCTTAAAAGGAACGTCTCTTCAGCCACTCCAAATTATGGCAGCCAAACATGCGCCCTCTCTACAGTATGGAGCAAAGGTGTTGATAGGAAGAGCTGATAAAATAATTGATAAAGCCATAACCGGGACATATTGTTGTGTGTTTAATCTACCTCGCCATGCTTTTCCAGCTCAAATTCAGCTGGAGTTTGGCCTCTGGAAACAGAGTGTAAGCAGCCTATGTGCCTATTTGAAATTTTGTTATGAATTAAAACATGATCCCATATCCACCCTAAGCAGTATTGTGTGGAAGGCCATAAGTGATCCAAGAAACGCTAAGGCTCATGACTACATAAACCTGGCTTTAACAACTTTCAAGGCAGAGGAGCTTTGAGCCTTAACCCTTTCAAAAAATGTTTTTAACAGAGTCATAAATTCAACTGGGAAAAAGATTTCCTCCCTCAATGATAAAGCTGTGCTGACCCAGAGATCCGATGTTTGGATGAGAACAGGCTCATACGGCATCCTAAAACCTCAATCATACTTAGGGGAACTGTTTGGGTTAAAAACCAAGCGAAAACTGCTGAATCTGCGGTTGGGTGATCTTCAAACTCGCTACAATTCCCCGATCTGGAGGCGATCCTTCACTGAGATCTCATGTCGGCTCTGCAACTAAACAAAGGAAGATTTTTGCCACATCGTCAGTACCTGCCCAGCTCTAATGACGTAATGAAAAGGTTTGCTGAGAAAGTACTTTATTAGGAACAGCATAAGCACTTCTCTCTTGGGGAGAGGATGTAGCCTTACGGCTAGAGCGGTCAACCTCACACCTGGGGAAACGGGTTCCAGTCTCGGCGACGACGCTCAACATCCTGTGATTCTGGACAAATCACTTAATCTCCCCGTGCCTCTTCTGTAACGAAACTGGTGCTCATGTAAAGAACACGGATACCCGATTTCTTGGGTCTAGTTCGAGGTTTATAAAACACTTTTTTTTAAAAATGAAATAAATAAATAAGCACGTGTCAGCAGGCGATTATAGCCTGCCTTCAAGGAGAAGACGCTATTTTCTGCGGGAAATTGTTTTCTTTTATAAGTAAAGCAGACCCAAAACTAGCGAAGACAGAAATATTAAGGAGTGCTCTCTTACAATGATTTGGCGAACGTCTCCAAACTGACTGACAGTCTAGTAGTCAGTAGACATTGTGCTAGGACTGGAATGCCCGAGTCGTCAAGCACCCATTTGCAGGACAGAGAGCATGCACTTTCTGTCATGGACTTTTTTTGTATTAACATTAGAGACCCTTTATGATCCATCGTCTTACTCTATTTGGTCCAGTATTTTCTATATGTGGAAATGAAATTAAGCTAAAGCACAAAACACTTTTTTTTCCAGAGTATTTGCACTTCCTGGTTGTCCTCCTCTCTTTGGCCTAGTACACCCTGTATGATGAAATGAAATGAAAACAAAGCACCAAGCACTTTTCTCCTGCACTTTAAAGGCTATTATATTATATGACCCGTCATCGGCCCCTTTTAGCTCAGTATCGCCTGTGTGATGATCTCGGCACCAATTCAAAGTAGCCAGCCGTGTTTTCCAGAGAAATTGCACTAGTAATGCAATCTTGTTTCATGATTTTTAGAGCATTTTTTAAAAATCTGATATTGGTGCTTACGTATGTCTAACGCTTTAATAACTAATGAAGGACGATTGCATAGAGTTAAAACACAGGTTTTTTTATTTAATGATACTTTTAAATTGTGATCTTATAACAATTGTAGGTTTTAATTAACTGAACAATAAAGATTGTTATCGATTCTTAAGTCCTGCTGGTCTAAGGACACCATCCACTCTCCTAGGTCCAGAGCAGACAGAATTTGGGCCAGTTTTAGCATTTTTAATCTCTTTCCGCAGCAAGACATTCAGAGGCTGAAGGTGCAGATTAGGCATATGGGCCCCATCCTTCTTCGGAACGAGGGAATAGCAATAGTAACAATCCCCTCCACTTTCCAAGTCTAACTAATCTGTGCTGGAACCTTTAGAGAGCAACACCCACACCTGCTGTAGGGGAATAGACAGGTGCTCATCTGATATTCGCTCTGGTGTGGAAGGAATAGTGGGGAGGGAGGAGAGAAAAAGCAACACAGCCATTTTGAACAAAGACCCATCTGTCAGATGTGATGGATTGCCAACACGGAAGTAGATATTGAATCTTGACCTCCCTGACCCCCCCCACACAAACACACACATTGCTCATGCACCACCAAGGGCAAACTTTAAGCAGTTTGGTGACTGTTTTAGCATGGGATGACGAACTGAAGGACTGATACCCCTGCTGGGTCTCACGCTGCTTGCCAGACTCATGTTGACGGCCTCAAAAAGACTTGGGTGTCTTTTGCATCACTGGTTAGGACAGCTGTCTCTGGTTAGCAAGGCTGTCTCTGTCTATAAACCAGCCCTCTGGAATATCTCTACACTTTCGGAATTGACACTGAAACCGTTTGGTAGGGATCAACAGCCCCACTGAGCACACTGTAGCTCTGCTGTCTATAAAGCATTCCAATGTTCTGCCGTCTCACTGAAGACAGGAGATCCATGAAAATCATATCCATGAAGAACACTTGTAGACTGACAGAGAATCCTGTGGATCTCATCCACATGTAACAGCGAAAGACAACACTGGTACAGACTGCCTTCCACTGACCTGTACAGATAACATTTTGCTGTGTCCTGTCCACTGTGAATTGTCTGGGCTTAACAGGCTCCATGGTCTTCCGGAACTGCCAGAAAGACCTTGCTGCCCAGATCTCAAAGGGCATGCATTCAACAGTTCAGCAGACATGCAGCATTTACAGATCACCGTGCTAAACTGGCCGGAGAAAACGTACTTGTCAAAAGCATCAATACTGTTGGACTACTATCCAGAGGGGGGTTCAGAAATGATTTCAGATTCACCTTACTGATTGAGGACTATACAATAACACTATCTCTGAAGTGGGCGTTTGGTGAGAAGCTCCAGATCATAAGGCGCTGGTCTTTGACTTTTGGCCAACTCTCTTTTCACAGGCTGTCAAGAACAAGGTTTCGACTAGTAGCCAGTATCATGAGGGTATTATTAAAAGGGAGTAGGGGCTCAAAAGTCGCTAGCTGGCGTGGTCAGGCAAGATGGCCATGTAGACGTGTCTTACCTCGGCTCCCGGTCCACGCCAAAATCCCAGAGCTAGCAGTGCCATCAATTCCGCTCCAACTGGCTTGTCAAGATCCTCAGCAAACGGGGGACACGGCGGCAGACCAGCGGAGGTGATAGGGCGAAACCCCGCTGCTCGGAAAAGCAGAGTTTGGAATCGGGAGCGGAGGGTCTGAGTCCCACAAAATGGCGGCCGTAGCGGGGAAATGACAGGGCAGCCCCAGAAAGTATACGCCCCGCGGCGACCCATTAGGGCACACTCCGGTGTCAGACTATAGCAAACCCCCTTGGAGGGATACGGCTCACCAAGCAGGATCGGACTGAGGCGCACTCTCGCGGTAGCGGAGCCCTCATAATGGCGGCCACCACCTCCGAAGGAGCGGAGATCACCCGCTGACGATGTCGCTCACTAAGCAACCCACCGCCACATAGGAGAGCCTACATCAGGGCACCCTTTACGGGAGCGGCGAGAACTGCACCACGGCTGGAGACCTCTGACAACGGCCCACGAGAGAGCAGAAACGAGGGGCCTGGTGGCGCAGGGCAGCCGGAACTACTTCCTACATTACAAGTAAGTGAGAGGGAAAGAAGGAGAGGCCTTGGGGAGCTCATATTGCTGACGGAGACATCACAGACCTGGAGAGACCTACCAGCCTGCATGACTTCTTACCCAGAAAAGGATCAATCGGAGGTGCCTAACCTCAACATGGCCGCCAGTGCGGCAGCATTCTCATAAGACCACAAAGGTATTTTGAGGTGTCCCCTCCTCCCCCCTGGGATCCCTGCTCATCCACACCGCGGCGAGAACAGAGGGAGAGGCTCCGGACCCTGTGCCCCAATTACAGACGGACTTGCATGCAAGTTCCACCTGGGGGCCCCAAGAGACAAGGAGATACGACTCTGGTACCGGCACCTGTTCCATCCAGACGGACCGAAAAGGGTTGCAGGTGTGCATAACACGGAGCCGGGACTTAAGCCACTACCCTGACACAGATAGAGAGATTTGAGGGACACTAACTGTGTGACCACCGTCACACCTTCAAATACAGGCGAGCTTTGGAAGACACATCTATGCCACCAAAGAAGACACCTGCTAAGGTCTCTAATTTTTTCCCACCTGCTGCGAAACGACAATCTGCGGCGCAGGGAGACCCCTCTGACAACATGGCGCTCACGAGAGAGGGATTTGTTGACATCGCTACGTGACTTTAAAACAGAACTGCGCGCAGAGCTGAACCAAGACATCAAGGACTCCATAGAACAGCTCAAATCGGACCTGACTACACGAGTGGCAACACTCCTGCAAGACGTGCACTCAGTCGGCACGAGGGTGCTGGACCTGGAGACCCACACTCAGGACCTGGATAGGTGTTCCACGGATACCTAGGAGCAACTAAAGGATCTGCAGAAGTAATTACACCTTGCACTGCTGAAGTCAGAATACTTGGAGAACAGGGCCCGGCGGGAGAACATAAGGATTCGAGACCTGGAGGAAGGGGCAGAAGGGCAAAATCTACGGGCATTCCTGGCGGGTCATTCACGGAAATTCTCAGCCCACGGCAGCTTAAAATCAAGCTGGAGAGGGCGCACCGAGTGGGGGCTCTATACACAGGAGACCGCTGCAGACCACACGATGTCCTTGCAAAGTTCCACTCCTTTAAAGTGAAAGAAGCCGTACTCCAAGAGGCCCGGACGGAGAACGACATCGCCCTCCAGGGTATTCGCTGTATTGCTTACCACGACTTAGCCCCGGCCACGTTAGCGAGGAGACAACAATTCTGACCCATTACCACAAAACTGAGCGAGAAGCGCATCAGGTACCGGTGGACATACCTCTTCGGACTGAGCTTCGGCTACAAGAAAAAGATGGGTCACATCACAGAGATTGAGGAGGGAATGAGGATACTGGGGATTGATCCTGGAGAAATGGGGACAGTGTTCGATAAACCGGGGGGCAATGAATGAGACACCCAGAGAAACCGCCAGTGGAGTGCAAGTCTGAAGGGAGGGCACAAATGATCGGACCCATGGGGGAAGCTGGAGTCCAGACTACCGATGACCAGAGGCCGTGGACACTTATACGGACAGAGACCACCTCTGAGACTGTACTACCTGTGGTTCCGTGGAGAAGGGCCAGACCTGCTAAGTAACAATGCACACCAAACCACACTTCACGGTCTCTATTCAGGTAACAAGGAGCGCCCCATCCTGGCATCAGGAGCCCCGGGATGGGCGCTTATTAAGATTAGCCCTAGTTGAGGACGGCATTTACCGATACACTCATGCACACCGAATGATGGCGCATATTGACGATATCACCAGAAGCCGGGATGGGCGCAGACTGGAACTCCGGCCGAGTCTCCCACCGACATGCCCAGCAGTGGAGTACTCCACACCGGCGACGATTCAGTCTTCATCTACCAGAACTGGTTGTTGGTATTGTTAGGGGATGTTATTTTATGCTCGTTTAACGGGGGAGGGGTGGTGGGGCACGGTGGTGGCTCAAGGGATACAACATGTGGGCTGGAGCAGCTATATTTCTTGTGCAGAGGGCTGTCATGTTCTTAAACGCGCATACGGGGACACAGGTGGGCAGACACGGGGGGTAAATTCCTATTGACAAGATGGTCATTACGATTGCATCATGGAACATTAGGGGCCTTAACTCACTGCAAAAAAGGCAGAAAGTATTGAAATACCTCACAGATCACCATTTTGATATAGTGGCACTCCAAGAGACTCACCTGCAGAGGGCCAATGAGCTGAGGCTTAAACATAAACAATTCCCCCTCATCTATAGATCGTCGACTCTCACCAAATACCGGGGGGGTGGTGCTCCTCTTTCACTCCTCAACGAAATTTCAACCTCTGGGCATCCAATCAGACAAGGAAGGCAGGATGATCTTGGTAAAGGGCCCTCTAAGGGGCACACTCTGCACCTTTGTTGCCACATATGCACCTAACACGGGCCAAGCAAGCTTTCTCACACATCTACTGGACACAATAGACCACTTTGCGGAAGGTCATATAATTCTGATGGGAGATTTTAACCTCACATGGTAACCGGAAATCGATAGCACTCCCCCACACAGGGCAGGCACGGGCTTCTTCACTGTGGATTTACAGCAAAGAATAACTGCCGTAGGACTTCAAGATGCATGGCGGACCCAGCACCCACAGACCAGGGATTACACGTTCTACTCCCATGTACATCACACCTATTCCCGCTTGGATTATATTTGTATTAGTCAGAGACTACTGGGAACACTTCAGGACACTAAGATCTTTCCCCTCGCCCTCTCAGACCACTGCCCGTTGGCAATCTGCTTACAATGGGGTACACCTTCCACCACGTCACCTAAGTGGTACTTCCCAGTTTCCCTCACTCGTGACAGAGTACTCAGAACTGAGCTTAGAGAAGCGATCACAGAATTCTTCAACAACAATAAACCTGAAGACACTTCCCCGACCATTAATTGGGATGCTTTTAAAGCGGTCCTGCGTGGGAAATGTATCGAGCTTAACTCCACCCTCAAACAATGGGCACGGGAAAGGACGGCCCTGGAGAAGGAACTGGAACAGGCGGAATTAGCACACAAAAACCACCCCTCCAGGGTTACACCACGTCCCCTCACGGCTTTACGCGGTAAGCTAAAGGCCATCTACAACAATAGGACAGAATACACCCTTCTAAAACTCTGGCATACCTTTTTTGCACAGGGGAACAAAATAGGTCGACACCTGGCACGGCAACTACGGGAGAAACGTGAGAGGGAATACATTGGAAGCTTCCGGGGTGGGAATGGTGAGCCGATTCACAGGGATGGGGATAAAGCGGATTTCTTCGCGCCTTCTATGAGTCACTGTACACCGCGGAACCCAAAGACTCCTCTCTGCAAGACAAATATCTACGGGCCCTGCGGTTTCCACGTATCTCACAAGCCGTGAATGACCAACTCACGGCCCCGAGAACCATAGATGGCCTCACAGCCCACTTCTATAAAACCTTTGCCCCCAACCTCATTCCCCATCTCACGAGCCTCTTCTACCAGATGGCGGAGCTAGGAGAGGTGACCCCTTCGATGGCCGATGCAGTCATTATGATAATCCCTAAACCTAGAAAGAATGCACAACTATGTGCCTCTTACCCCCCTATAGCGCTCCTCAACCTGGATGCCAAACTATACTCCACTATCTTGGCAAATCGGATTCAAAACCTAATGCCTGAGTTAGTCTACCCCAATCAATCTGGTTTTATCCAATGCCAGCAACCCCATGACAACATCCGGCGCACAATACATCTCATCGAAAAAGTTACTAAAAGGGTTATACCGGTGGTCTTGGTAGGACTCAACCCCGAGAAGGCCTTTGATCGGGTGGATTGGGCGGTTCTCTTTCGAGTGCTTCAATCTTTTGGTTTCGCTGATAAATTAATTCGCATGATCCAGGCCAATTATGCACACCCCCGCTTTCGAGTACAGGTTAACGGAGTGCTGTCGACTCCTTTCTCCCTTTCAAGAGGCACACAGCAGCGGTGCCCTCTGTCACCCCTGCTCTTCGCATTAAGTATTGAGCCCTTTTGCAATGTACATTAGAAACAATGTGGCAATACAGGGGATTCCCTTTGAGGGAGAGGACCACAAAATCTCGCTTTTTGCAGACTATGTACTTCTCACACTCCCAGATCCGCCCCGGTCCCTTCCTGCACTAGAAATTGAACTAGCCAAGTTCGAGGTAGTAGCCGGCTTTAAGACTAATCTGGACAAGTGCTATGTTCTTAACATCACTTTGCCAGCCGATAAAGCACAGACCCTCCAGGCTCAGACCCCCCTACAGTGGACTAGCCACTCTTTCCAGTACTTAGGAATTCAATTAACCCCACGGGTGGAGGGGCTTTACAAGGCCAACTTTCCGATGGCCCTCCGTCAAATTGAAAAAGATCTCCAATGATGGAAGCCCCTGTTCATATCTTGGCTTGGCCGCATTCATGCGATTAAGATGACACTACTGCCCAAATTTTTATATCTATTTTAAGCCCTACCTATTGACTTGGACACCACCTTTCTCCCTAAAATTAAATTGTTACTTACACACTTCATATGGCAACGGGAAGGGCTCGTCCATCCTTTAACATTCTGCGGCGCCCTAGAGCGAAAGGGGCTGCCAGACATTGGGCTATATTACAAAGCGACTCAACTACTAATTGTGACAGAATGGTTTAAAAGGGAATCGGGGAAGCAATGGCTCCATATGGATACGGAAGTGGCAGGGAGGACAATTTGGGACTTAATTTGGAAGGCCAAGAAAGACTGCCCGGCGAACTAGTACATTAGCACCCCCACCCCACTGTTCTGAGGGTTTGGGATTCTGTGTCGGCGAGGAGTGGACCACGTGCCCCTCCCCGTACACTCCGATCCATTTTAACCCAGCCTTTCCGCCAGCTCTCCATGAAGGCCCATTCGATGCCTGGAGAGAAGGAGGCTGCCTCATGCTCGACCACCTGTTCCACAACCACAACATCCTCACTTTTTATAGCTGCAAAAGGGCCACCTGGGCCCAGAGGAACACTTTCACTACCTTCAACTCCGGCACTGGGCACTCACCCCTCAAATACAAGAACAAGCTACAAGGGAAAAAACTGGTTTGAGAAATATGTTAGAACAGTGGGCTCCATGAGAGGTGTGATATCTTTCCTCTACAACTATTTGCTCTCCAACACCCACTCCGCCCAACCACGTTACATGTCTATGTGGGAGGGGATAGTGCAGCGTGATATTCAGGATAGAGAATGAACGGCCCTATGGTCTGACGTATCGAAGTTCAATCACTCCCTAGAACTCAGAGAAGCACGCTTTAAAACAATGATGGACTGGTACTTAGTTCCCTCCAAACTCAAACGGATTTTTCCGAGCACGACTGACCGGTGTTGCAGGGGATGTGGGCTAATGGGGGACTTCCAAAATATCTTGTGGGACTGTCTCTAACCACCCGTCCTTTCTGGGAAGAAATCCAGGCCCACATTAAAACTATACTAGGGTACCCCATACCGACCACTATGGAAGGTGTACTTCTGGGTCTACGAGATCCCTCCCTCGAACACCAGACCAGGGCTGATAAAGACATTATGTGGTCTTGCATAGGCGCGGCGAAGATAACTATTGCAGCGACCTGGAGGAAGACAGCTCCATCCCTCTCTATCTGGCACTCACGGCTATGGAGAATTCTCAGCCTGGAGCGGATGGCGGATATATTCCGCAACGACTACAAGGGGTTCGAATTTACATGGGGTCCCTTGTCACCTTCCACACAAAGCGCCTGCCCCTAGCGGTGAGCCCCCCATCGATCCGAGACATGCACCTATTCCAATTTTAATAGCCTACATTGCAGCCTTGCCGACCACGAAAGGTTCTTAGAAAAGGTCACCACCAACCACCTAGTTAAGGGAGGGTGGAGGGTTAGGATCTGAGGGTTCTTCGGTTTAGTAGAGTAGATCCTATTCTTCCCAACGAGTGCCTTCCCGGTTGGAAGGTCCAACTGAAAAAGGGTCATGACATATTTGGTTTTGATCATTTGCCCATGGGCCTTTACCATGCTGTATCTGGGATAGTATAAGAAACTGTACAACTCAATAGAGACTTTCTTTTAGCAGGCGGATACGGCAATGTTTACACCATCGCCCTTTATCTGGCTATCTTATGACAATGTGCATTGTATTCTATGATACGGATACTTTCAGGGATGTGACCCTAATGCTGTCTGTTCTTTACAAAATGTCAATAAACACATGTTTTACAAAAAACGTCGCTGGCCCAAGCTGCAATAATCTCTGTTAGAACATTTCTTTTGATTTTAAGGGAGAGTAGCCGCAATTCTAGTTCCTCGTCTGCCCTCCAGACATCTACTACAAATGAGGCAGTCTCTGTCTTTGGTGGGGAAAGTGAAGATAAAAGCTATGTCTTAGACGAGGATTCAAGCCCACTGGCATTCTGCAAATCAGTGTTTAAGCATCATCAGTATGATGATAGGTGAGCAAGTCATCACCCTTATCAACATCCTGGGGAGCCCCTGGTCTTTGACAGGATCAGAGTCCGAACCAAAATGATAACTGAGCTTCTGCTGGTAGGTGTGACACAGAAGAGGCACTATGGTGCAGGACGACTAGTTTTGAGTTTGCAATTTCTTAATGTAACATCAGTCAGACTCAAGCAAGGATTGGTTCAGGGTCTGACACTAATGACCGCACTGGAGCATTTTTCCAGTGCCCGTGGCGCTGCTACTGATGTCAGAGCAGTTGGGACCTGTGTGGACCATGAGCCTAGAGTAGGAGCCTGTGCTGGTATTGGTACAGGCCCAGTAAAGTGTCCCAAAGGGAACAGACGACACTAGGGGTGGACCTGATGGAAGTAACCCAACTGCAGACCTTGAGGTTCCATGGGGCCCGAAGTAGCACAAGATTGAGCCAAAAGTGCGTTGAAACTTTACAACTTGACCTCCTTGAAAGTTGTATTGTGCTTCCGGGTTGTTGTAGGCTCTTGAAATATGCGGAGGGTCGGAATGAATTGAGGAACCCACTGAGTGACTGGCAACCTCAGTGGAGTACGACTTGCATCTTGATGCCCTGGTGCCTTCTCTTTGGAGACAGAGTGGCAGCATGAGGTTGAGTCTCGCTTTGCTTTCACTTATAGACTCCACTCAACTTCTGGTTTGGTTTTACCTGCAAATGTGGTACCAGAGAATTTAATGCTCATCAGCTCTGCCACAAGGGATTTCGGTGTAACTGCAGCTATTTAAACTGCAGCACCTCTGGGTTTTTTTTTGCGAGACAGCATTTGCATGGAAACCTGGAAGTTTATGCTCTACTGCACACTCAGGGACATAAAGCACAGGACCAAATACCAATCTATTTGATACGGAAACAGATATCGGACCACTCTATAGCTCTCATAGAAAGAGGTAAGGATATGCACAGCTGGTATGGCAGTATGTGAAACTATCCCATTCAAATATGAAGACGATAGAATAATCTAAGAGAGCAGGTCCAATAGCTTGGCAGCCATCCAGTCCTCATAGGATGTGTATTTAGGGCAGTAAATCTTCAAATGCCTTGTCAAAGTTTCAATACCCTTCAATGCTGCAATAATACAAGTTCAAGACAGGAGGGTGCAGTTGAACAGCTTTTACAAAAGTGGCAACAGCCGCTGCAAGAGTGCAGAAATGCGTGAAACTGGTACGGGTAATTACAAAATATGACAGCCTCTATAATCTCGGCAAACGTCATAAAGCTGCGTCGTCCCAACCCAAAATACCCGTTTAAATAAAGGATGGAAGAGTGCCACGAAGCCCACGGTCACAGGCTGCGGTCTTCAGGAGCCAAAAGAAGGCCACAAATCACTTCTGCTCCCTCTCCGCTTCACAGCACCCCCCACTATCAGCGCCTCAACCCTGCTGCAGTGCACAGTATGTAGGCAGGGGCCTTCCTCATGGGGCGCCGTATCGGAGTCTCCAGAGTCAAGCTGCCTACACCGCTATCAGCCTGAGGGACCCCATTCTTAATATGGCCTAAAAACACCATCAGTGCACATGGATGTAAGTGTAGGTACACACGTACCCACACACACACACGTACACAAACACACACGTACACCCCCGCCCCCTCCCAACCCCAGTACAAGATTTTATTTCACCTTCATCATAGCAGTCATTGAATAAACTAACTTTAATAATGTAAGATTATAAGAATAATTAATTTGTTTAATATGCATAGTATCTTTTAAACAAATCGCAACTTGAATGGCTGCATTATGTACTGTTCATCTAAAAAAACGTGGAAATGTTGTTTAATGCTCTCGGGACTGGTTTGCCCTAAGGAAACTTTTCAAACGGGTGAGATAAAAATAATTAAAATAAAAGCCGCTGAGCTCTGCTTTGCTCCAGGGGAAAACAGAGAAGACCAGTTCAAATCTGAAGCAGTCAGACATGTCAAATGGGCTGTGGGAAATCAGAATAAAAAGTGATTCTTGCTTGCCAGAACATCTGATATGTTGTCAATAATAATTAGAAACAACTGCCTTAAAGTAAATTCAAATTGTACATACCTGGTCCTGCTGATTCGTGGCTCCCTACTTCAATTACCGACGAGCACCTTTTTCTCTCCACTAAGTGCAGTAAGTTCCTGGCAACAGTCTTATTGTTACCCTCATTGCAGTCTGGTCGATGCCAGTGAGAAGCGTCCCCCCCTTGTATAATCTGTGTTCCATTGTGGGAACCATGGGAACAAACAATAGATGTGATTTCTTCTGTAACCTTCTTCTCCTGTAGCTTGTTTCTGCATTTCTGTGTGCTCTCCTCCCCTGAAGTCCTGTCTTTTTCATTCATTCCCGTTTGTAACCTGCCACCCATTTGAACTATGCCTGATGTTCTCTCCTTTGTTCCAGTGCTGTTTCTCTTTGCCAAATCATTTATGTTCTCTCCTTTAATCCTAGTTTCTTCAGAAACCAAAAGAGACGGCTTCTCTTCAAGAGCTTCTGTGAGGTTTGCCTGGCCTTGGCCAGACTGTTCTTTCCCTCGAATAACCTCTTCCTCACTGGAGCTGAATGAATGAATAAATGAAATGAATGAATGAATAAAGGATGGGATTTGCCTCATGTCAGATTTTGGCTTCTCCAGGAGACATGGTTCCGTTCCTTTAAGAGATACTACCTCCTGCTCTAGTGAACAAGGCTTATTTCCACCAGGACTCTTTCCTTCCATAATCTCATGTAGCTCTATCACAAATGACTCATCTCCCAAAAGACTTTGCACCTTCGTAGCTTCTTGTGGCTTTAGGTCAGACGGATTCTTACTTTCAAGCGTCTCTCTATCCGCAACACTCTGTTGCTCTTGGACAGATGTTTCAACCCTATCTTTAGGCTCTATGTCCATTGTGTCTTGTTCTTGTAGGATAGAGGATTCTCGCGCTTGAAAATGTTCTCCATCTCTTAAATCCGGATGCTGTAGGATAGAGGTTTTTTTACCTTCAAAATGTGCATAATTACCGGAGTCATGCTCTTGGAAAGATGGCTCGTTCACTGTAAGAGTCTCTCCACCCCTGGAGTCCAGCTGCTCTTGGACAGAGGATTCTTGCCCATCAAGTGCCTCTCTTTCCATGGACTGCTCATTGACAGATGGCTGATCATTTTCAGGATGCTCTTTATCTGTGATCTCATGTGGCTTTAGTACAACTGATCCCTCTGCTTTTGTCATCTCTCCATCTTCAGAGTCCTTGTGATTCTTGACAACAGGCTCTTCATGTTTCACAAGCCTTGACATGTTCGTAGTCAGAGGTTTTCTCTATAAGGAAGGAAGACAGATATTTTGCAGAGTTCATTATTAGGGTTTGCTGGAATACTTAAAACGTATGCAGAACAAACGAAAGTACAATAGCACAAAATGATGGAAGTAGACAGGGGACAGGTAAAAGAAAGCTTCTTAGTGACTAAATGTGCATCTGAAAACACAAGATACAAAAATCCAACTCTGTGCCTCAAACTTTTCTTAAACTTTAAATAATCTTAAGGACCCGTCTAGCAGTTGCTTCAAGGTATATTTATATCAAGATATGTGCAATAGGACTAGATAAATGCCAAATAATCTAACGAGGACGTTATGTACTTCGATTTTAGAATGGTTTTTAATACTTTAAGGGTGACTACAATAACATTCTCTCTTTAGACATAGGTTACCTTTGTTCTTCTCGCAGAGATCAGGGATGACTATTTATTCTCACACTGACCCTCTCCAAAGTGGGAGTGACAATTTAAAAGGAATTACTTCTCTTCATTTTCATGCTGCAGAAAAGCATTTATACTACAACCAAATCCGAATAATACCAGAGATCTAAAGTATGCGAAAGGTAGGACTACAGAGACAGGTTACACTAGTTGTACTAGGAAACACTAAAAAAAATCTATTTTGAAAATTATTATATTACATCCCAAGGGGCACTTCGTAGTTGCCATCCAAAGCTGCACAAATTTTAATTCGGAGAGATTAAAGCATGTGAAGTAATGATACCAAATAACATTAATTTTGATACAACGCAAATACTATTCATCTTACACGTGCTAGTGACAGGAAATTAAACTATTAGGAATAAAAAGACATCGATGAAGTCAGTTTACCACGGGCTGTATTGTGCTATTGAAAGATTATGCATTTTTACGTCTATAAAATTTTTAAGAAAAGCCTCCCTCCTTTCACTATCCTGCCATTAGATTAATGGTTCTTCTTCCTGCCAGCTATATTTTGCACTGTTATGATGTAATCTGCAGACATCGGTTTCCGTTTTATGGAATTCGTTGGTGAATTCATATTCAATTCTTTCACATCAGTTGCTGATCTGCTAACCTAACATTGGAGCAAACATTAAACACAAACTGCGTGTGACGACACAGATGCCATATTTGCAGGTAACTTTAATTATATCTCTTTTTGAACTCTTTGGTAAACTTCTTTCATAGCCCTGCCGAGCTACCTTGATCCGTGACTGGCTCCTTCAGTCCAGCTTTCTTATTTACATGCTACAACGTGTAGTAGGGTTTATCTAATTTTGCAACCAGGACTGCAAATCCCAGAATGCAACCCTAAAAGGGGCTGGAGCAGCTCATCGCGCATGTAATTGCGAAACCCACCAGCTAAACTTTCTGTCATGCGTACATTTTTCAAGTGGCATGAAAATTTGAAGGTCAAGGGTAGATTTTATTTACTCTCTTTTCACTTAACAATACCTCAATTTTAATTTAGTGCGAATATTCATGGAGAAAAATACAACTCACTCTGCATTTGATTGCTAGCCTGCATAAATAAGGCCCTGGGTAGAAACAAAGATATTGAGGATTATATAATTATTTGATTATGTCAAAAGTGTTCAGGCATGTGGTCAAAATTGGTATCCAGAGTGTTTCACTTTAATTTTATAGAGAATAACTGTTTAACTTAAAAAAAAAAAATGCACTACTGTTGTCCTTGTTACTAATTCAGCTTACTTTGAAATTATGGAGGCGGGTGAATCGGTGGTGGTTGGGTCCTTCGTCGTATCTTTAAAGGTCATGAGCTGCGAGTCACTGGTTCAGTCTAACTAACTTAAAATTTCCCTTTTAACAGATTATTTCTACGTTTTAATTTTCATGAAATCTTTTGTTTGCAGAAAGCGCACAAAGACCTTGAAAATAAAAACATGTGAAATTACATAAAACTTTTTTGCATACAAGAAGGCCAAGAATGAAATGATAGGGAGGAGCCAAGATGGCGACCGAGACGGCAGCGTAGATTCCCGGCTCCGTGAACCTCCGCATCCCGCACGGATATCCTGTACTAGATCCTCAGCTTGCGCCATGGGATCGTGTTTGTGAAGGAGAGTGGCAACAGATCGTGTGACTCCGGGGTTTCTGGATACTGTACCGCCTGAGAAATTTGCGGAAGAACTTTGCGGCCCGTGCAGCCCCGGAGCCGGGACCTCGAGTGGACGCCTTGGCCGGGTGGCAGTTTAACAACAACGGCCTGTGGTGACTGGGTGGAGTCGGTCCACCGGAGCGGTGCTGTCCCCGGCCTGCATCTCGCCGCGGCCGCTCCCGTTGCTAAAGCGTAGTGGATCGAGGGCATGCCCGGGGGTGCAGTTCTCAGACTCTTCGGTGTTTGCCCCTGCCTTTGACAGTGAGCTGCCCGGACACCGCCCCTAGCTCGCCCTGATCCTTGCAGACTGCACCCGGATTTTCGCGGCTGCTGGTCCTTGGTGGAGACGACTGTTGCCCGAGTCCACGCAACGGCTGAATTTGTGCCTGCCCCCGGACCCCTGTCTCCAGCGACGTGAACCCCGAGGTGCTTGTCCCTGGGTCCCGGCCCCCCATACGAGTCGGGCCTCCCCCGGCGGCCATCTGGTTGCGATGCAGCCTACTATCCTGTCCACCGGGTCGCAGCGGGATTGGGAGTGTGTGACTTTTGGGAGTGTGGCAGAGCGACCGCGGGGAGCAGTGCGGGGGTACGGCGACCTCCTTGAGGCCCTTGGTGCCCTTCATTTCTCCTTGGCTCGTGGCATCGAGGTCTTGGGGAGTAAGATCGACGGTGTGGCATCAGCGTTGGGACAATGGCGGCATGCTGGTCCACAGTTCCACAGGGACTTCCTACACTGCACACAGGAGGATAATGTCGCGGCCATCCCTGCGATTAGTGCACAGCCGGACACTCCGGACAGTATGCTACCGTATGATCGGCTGACTGAGGGTTTGATCTGTTCCGGAGGTAGTGGTTCCGAGTGGAAGGTGGTGGCCTCGTCCCGTGCACGACCTCCGGTGACCCGGGGACTTTACCAGCAATGTCTGTCTACTTTGGATGATTCAGCCTTCCCGGACCTTGTGTGCAGTGCAGATCCTGGGGCAGCACTGGGAAAGATGTCCCTCCTAGAGGCGGACGGTGTTGGCGTTCTGGGACCTCCACCCCACCTGTTTGCGTCGCTTCCCGGTTGCTTTGGGACATCCCTTCACCTTGGAGCATCGGACATGGCGCTGGGTCGAGGGGTAGGCATGGGCAGCATCGCCAGGAGTGGTCAGGGATGAGGCTGATCCCTCGGGGTGGTCATCTGGTAGACGGGCGGACTCACGGTTGTGTACTCCCAGGACATACTTACTAACATATTCGGTGCGCAATGCTCCCCATTCCCCCTTTTGTTATGGTCGATTTGGTGCTACTTATTGTTTGCTGTTGGGATACCTTACTGTGCAGGAGGGAGAAGCCGGGGGTATGTTCTGAAGGCCCTCCTCCAGTTTATTATATTTTCTCCACCCCCCCGCCTGGTGGGGTTCTTTCTTATTCCTTTTTCCCTGTTTCTTCTATATTTCGGGTCTAGTTCCAGGGCGACAGGCACACTGCTGGGGGGAGGGGCCATACTCATTTGCAGAGGTGCAGGGTGGGGGGTTGGGGGGGGGACTCTTTTCTTTCTCAGTCTTCCTCTCTTTTTCCATGGCCTCTTTTTCTTCTGTTTCTTCTTGTTTCTTCTTTTCTGGGATCAGCGTGGTACGCCTCTTTTGCTGTGAACCGTTGTCTCTCCGTGTGTGCCATAGTTTCCTGGGGTTCTCTGGGCGTTAGGTATGGGGGCCTGCAGGCGCAACTGTTTTTGATATTCTTCCCCATCCTTTCCTGTGTTTGCGCCATGGATTCGATAGATTGCTGTTTATTGCTAACGTCTATCATGCGGCCTGCCCTTTATCGCTGTTGGGAAATTGTTTGGCACCTGATCCTACTGTTTTGTTTCATTATAAAATGAAAAACCCCTTTTCTCCTGGTGTCCTACCTGCGCGGCTCCCGGGCCGAACTATCTTAGTATGAAGATTTTGCTACCGAGGTGCCGCATGTGCTTATATTTGACCTTATTGCTCTGATTGCTTAGCGGCCGGCCCTGGGGGGTTGTAGGCCCATACTTGTCAATGATCGAAATGTCAATAAAGGTTTTTCAAAAAAAAAAAAAAAAAAAAAAAAAAAAAAGAATGAAATGATATGGTAATGTTTCTAGAAAATCTTCTTCCCAAGCTGTTAACACGCAACCATATAAAGTGTTCACTGAGTTGGCCCATTAAGCAATCAGAATGAAAACAGCAAGAAAGAGCAATAATTATGTATTTCCTTGAATACAAGCATGCAAATTTGACATCAGGAGCTGCCAAGAATAACAAAAAAAATTACTTGAAAAACAATCTACATCTCTATAGACAGCGTGAAAGCTACAGCAATAAGAGAAAAGTCCCTAGGCATTCAAGGACACAATATTACGTATACAACCATCTACTAAGCCAGACGTAGAGTTCGCCTATCGAGAGGTATATTTTTCTGGCATTTGACAGATTATTTAAATAACACAGCAATCTGGTGGCAATACACAAATTACAAACAGGCCCTAGGTGTCATAAGGTTTCCTGATTCTAAGTGCCTTGCAAATGTAGCTAGTTACAGCAGAAAAAATAATCTGCGTGGCTAAGCGCCGTAAGCAATGCAAACCTGCATTGCACAATGTTGGGTTAGATTAGCACATAATAAAGGACGCAAAAATTGGGATCTTGTTGTGACATAAAAGCTACAAAAAAAAGGTAAAACAAACAACGGATTGCCATAAAGAATTAAAACAGGGGCAACATGACAAGGAGGAAAACCAAGTCCCACGCTTTGGAAAAGCCACAAGAAAGTGTGCTGTGCTAAGTCTAAAATGGGTTAGATCAAATCTGTGCTTAGGGTCGGTTTTCCAGAGTAAATAAGGTTCTATCCCATATATAGTCGCGATTACTAATTGGCAGAGGACCGATTCCATTGATAGCATTCTAGAACATCTAGGTTCGTTTCTATGTACATAGAATACAGCTTTTACAGGTGTCTTGGAATTATTATCGTTTTCACAAGGACAATAAAAAAGGTTTGAAATCCCAAGTTCTAAAAAGTATTTCTTGATAAAGGCCAACCATGGAATAGAATCCATATGGTCTTGTTTTATGCAGTCCTCATGCACTAAGCGGGAGAATTTGGTTAACAGAGAGTGCCAGATCTTTAACCAGAGGAGCAAATGTGAACTTTTTACCAAGGCCTCCATGTAAGAGAGGCCTACTTCTGAATGGGTAATAAAGCTTGTGGTGCTCCTGGGAGTTGCTAAAAGCCTACATAAACATTTATTTCCAAAGGTTTTCAGATTCCCTGGGTTGAAATAGGCCCACACGCCTTCTCTGTGTATCCCCAAAGAAAAGCATTTACTGTTATACAGAATGATAAAATCTTTGATAGGTTTATCACCAAGTTTCTTCACAAAATTCAAAATTGATTTGACTGCCCCAGTAAATTTTATAAGCCCTCCGAACAAAGAGCTTATCCCATCTTAAATTAGCATCCAGCATGATTCCCAGATAATTAAAATTCTGTAATTTAGCAATAACAGTCTCATCTAGGGTGTTGTTTCCTGTGCATGTTTTTCTCAAGCCACAAGTCATGATAAAGGATTTCGGTTGATTAACCTTCAATTTGAATTGTTGAAATCGCCCAAAAATTCATTGAAAGAGTCAAGTAGAACCTGCAGACCATTAGTGGTGCAGGCAATAAGAACTGAACACTGAGTCAAGAGAATTAATATAAAAAATGAAATACAAAAGGGGCTAAGATACAACCCTGTCTCACTCCACGGTTTGATCTATAACAAGGAGTGCATTCTCTATTCTGACCGTATCTCACTTGGGCAATCGCACCCCAGTGAAGACGCTTAAGGAGGTCTATCAAGAAATTTAAATGCCTGTTTCTTCCATCAAAATCCAAAGCCCCTCCTGCCAACCAAATTGAAAGCACTAAAGAGGGGTCCATAAATGTCATATTCAATTAACCTCTCCTAGCCTTTACATATTTCCCCATTGTTAGACCTGGCACCATTGGCGTGTGTCTCCCTTCCATTTTTTGCCTCTACTTCCTGTGTTTTACTGTATTTTGGACTCCATTTTTGCTGACCTAGATGCTTTGTTCACTTTGCCACTGCTGTTCAGTAAGTGCAAGTGCTCCCTTTGTAAAGTATTGTTATGGATTAGTGATTCCATGATTGGCTCATTTGATTTACTTGTCAGACCCTAGCACAGTACACTATGTGTGCCCAGGGCCTGTAAATCAAAGGCTCCTGGTGGGCTTGCAGCACTGATTGTGCCACCCACAGAAGCAGCTTGTAAAATGTGACTCAGGCCCACCATACCGCTTCAGCGTCATTCGGTAAAATACTTGGGGATTTGGGTCACCCTTCTTCCCGAACTAGGTTGGTCTCTCAATGTAGCCCCATTTGTAAAGAAGGCCAATGAGGACCTTCAAAAATGGAAGACATTACCTCTGAATCCCCTGGGGAGGGTCGCCCTGTTCAAAATGATGATCCTCCACAGATTCCTCTATGTCCTTCAGAACACCACTTTCTGCTTCCCCAGAACCTAGTTCAGGGAACTGGATAGTCTCGCTGCTAACTTTCTTTGGAGTGGGGGGGGGAGAACGCGCTTGGCCTTGACCACCTGCCGGATCCCCTCCTTTGATGGGGGTACGGGGATGACGCATCTGTACCTTTACTTTTTGGCTGCGCGTCTCCTAGTAGTCCACGATAGGTTCAACGGGGGCTGGTCCGACCCAGCCTATCGTCTCGAGCTGAGCGAACTGGGCCTACCCAAAATCCAATCCATGATGTATGGGGGAACCATTCCGTTTCAGTTGCTTGATGCGACACGTTCCGTGCTGCTAGCCTGTCGGGCTTCTCTACGCCACACTCGCTGGAAGCGTAGGCTGACCCAATGCACAGGGAACTTGGCAGGGAACTTGGCTCCATGAGGTTAGTGGGCTGCAGGGGTTTAAATCGTGGGACCTTGTCGGAATCTCGCAACTCGGGGTCGTCTGGGCCAACGGCCACCTGCATTCATTTCAAGAACTCCAGGCCCGTTACTCCCTTCACCCATCCCAATTCTATAAATATCTGCATCTGCGGCACGCCCTCCGCACACATCTCCCAGAAGAGACCAGGCTCCCGGAGTACAGCCCTCCTGAGGCACAAACTATGTTGGTTGACTTGGGCAAAGGGGGTATCTCCCGCATTTACTGCACTCTTATCAATAACACTCCCACTTCGCTGGACAAGTTGCGGGACCAATGGGTGGACAGGATGGGTCCTCTTGATGAGGCAGATTGGCGTGACGCCCTTATGGCACCAAAGACGATTACAGCATCCGCCAAGCTTAGGTTGATCCAGCTATACTACCTGCACGCCGCTTACCTCACGCCCTCATCATGCGGGCCAGTGCTCAAACGCGTCCTGTGCTAGGTGTGGCCACGCCCCAGCTGACTTTTTCCACGTGGTCTGGTCATGCCCTTACCTGGCGCGATTTTGGGGATCTATTGAAGAAGAGCTTACGGAGGTGTTGGGATGGACGGTTCCCCATGACCCACGTCACTCCTTACTGGGGATCACAGACGGGCTGGATGGGACCAAAAATGAAAAGATATTCCTTCAACACGGCATTGATTGTAGCCAAGCGCGACATAGAGGCGGCATGGAAATGCCCTGACCCACCCGATCCTGGGAGATGGCGTAGGGGGGTGGACTGGTGCGCGACCCAAGAAAAAATCTTGTATGTGGCAAGAGGATGTCCCAAGAAGTACCGTAGGGTGTGGGGGAAATGGCTGGGTACTGTGGAATGACCACTATACTTTGTTTAACTTCTGCGCTTGTGTACGCCTGATGGGGCAGGGAATCGTGGGATGTCATGCTCCTGTAAATGTTCATGATTTACTGTGCTCCGTGCTTTTGCTGATCTTTTTCTTTTACGTTTTGTTGTGTGTAATTTTTTCTCATAACAATATAAATTTGTTTATCAAAAAAACTGTGACTCAGGCCTGCCATTGCAGAGCCTGTGTGCAGTCTGGGACTGCCATGTCGACTTGGCAAGTGCATACACTTACCCGTCCCTAAACCTCTACCACTGTGTCTTACCTGGAACAATCAGAAGGGCTCTGTGAGAAACTTAAGCAGAGGGACTACCCTCGTAAAATAATCAATCAGGCCAAGAAAAGAGCTCTTAATACCCCTGTAGTGTACTATTGGAGAAAAATGAAAGAACTAGGAATGAGTGCGTCACGGTTGTGATGACCTTTGACTCACTAGCAACTCGTGTTCGTCAGTCTATACGGAAGCATTGGGCTTTACTCTACTCCCGATTTTAAAATGCCACCCCCTAGATTTGCACTTAAAAGGTCAGGTAACCTAAAGGACAAATTGGTACATACCCGGGCCAGATCTCAACAAAAAGAAACAACTATCCCCCCTGGCATTATCCCTGTGGAACATGCTCTATTTGTAACCTTACGAACAAGACTCTTAGTGTAATTTTGAACACCGGTAGAGCTTGACATTTGACGCAATTCGGTAATTGCAACACTACAAATGTGTGTACAGGTTGACGTGCCAATGTGGGCTACACTACATAGGGCTAACAACCAGGAAGATAAAAATTAGAGTGCATCTTAGTACCATCAGAGCAGGGAAACTAACCACTAAACTAGTACAGCACTGTGATGAGCAGAAACATTCTTTCACTTGGGTTGTGCTGGAGAAGGTGGTGAGAGACCCACAGAATATAGAAAGAGTCCTTGCCACAAAAGAAGCACTTTGTATTTTTAAGAAGAGTGACCAGATTGGACTGAATGATTTTATAGATTGGAACAAAGTCAGATGTTAAAACTTAGTTACATTGGTGAGGTCTGGTCATTTTTTTGGTGTCCGAGAGTGGAGCACCTGATTTGTTAAAACTACTATTTTGGGGGGGAAAAAAAACTACACTGTTATCCGGAATATTCCTTGACCTAATGAATAAGGGGTGTTAGCAATTGAATTTTTACTCGTCAGATTAAGGCCTCCCTATTTTACTGGTAGGTCACGTGATATGGTGACCTTTTTCAGGATTGTGCAAATTCAGTAAATAAGCCATGTGAAGCGATGGATTAGTGGACCTTTTTTGAGATAGTAGTAGTGATAAAAAGGGCGTAATGAAATTTTGCTGACATGGGCCCGCTGCTACCAACAATTGAAGAGTTAAATTACAATGTCTGTGTTAACTTCTAACAGGAATTACACTTTGTCATATTATCATCTAAATGGCTAATGGGTAAATTAAGAGGCTTGATAGGAGATATGGGTAATTTGACAACACTCCAAGGTGGCCCCCAAGAACGTTGACTGATCACGTGACATATGGAGCGTCACGGTGGTTGAAACGGGAGCAGCTACCCATTGAGAGCGAGTGTCATTTTCTAAAGCCGATACAGATAATGGACAACCCAATATACCCTTGAGGGCTTGGGTAAATTCAAATGTACTGGTAAAAGGATGCCTTCAAGGGATTTGTTTAAGTACTCAGTTGTATAATTTTCTATTATTAGATATAGGATAGTTCTATACCCATCAGACTAATTTCTTTCAACATTTATGTACTTGCAGGTTATACCTAATGCATTAGTCATATAGATGTGCATCACTCAACATAAATGAAAGAAGAGGGTACACAAAGAATCAAAAGAAGCAACGGGTGTGTAAAAAAAGAAACAAATTTATATCAATCAATGGTGTTCAGTGTACTTAAAATATAGACAGTTATACATATAATGGAAGGAAATAATACACTCAATCGTTCCTTCACGCAAAAAAAAAATCAAACACTTTTTCATAATAATAATCAATTGTTATGTAGAAAACAGTGTGAAAGTCGACGTTTCGGTCTTTAAGTTTCCATTCATAAGACCATCTTCAGGACAAGTAGATTAAAAGTTGACCCCTTATTTATAAGAAACTTTGGCGAATAGAGAAGTCACATATCATTTAATTCCGGAGACGGAGTGGTATAAGAAACACACCTCTAGACGCATATATCTTCATTCAGACATTACGAATCGATAAGTCTGGTAGCTTTTAGTTCCACAGAAGGAGTAATGTTTAAATCTCACTTCACGACGTGCGTGTCCTCAATCAGATAAGCAGCATGCTGCCCGATTAACTGCTGAAGAACCGTCAGTATTATCTGATTGAGGACACGCACGTCTTCCATATCCTTCTGTTTGCAAGATATATTCCCCTGGTCATCGAATATTAGCCTATCTATATTGTTCCGCACCCTTTCTGTTCTGATCTTCCTTGCCAAAACTGCACCGGCTCTCTCACCATATTCATAATTATCCATAGCATGAACGTCCCACTGAGCTTTAATTTTTTGATCTAGTAACCCTCTATATTCTGTTCTGAGAAGTTCCAGCTCATCTAATACCTGTGTTGAGTCTAATTGTTGAGTGCCCCATCGAGCATTCTCTAGCAAGGTTATTTTGTTCTCTAAAGTTTTAAACTTCCTCTCCTCCTCTTTGTTTTTGTTTTTTCATTTGACAGTCCCTGTTTAACCCCTTCAGTGCCACGCCCTTTCCCCGCCCTGTGCCGGGCGTTACATTAGCGGGCGGGGTTCATGACGAGATAGTCTCGTCATGGGCACAGCGCAACCGTGCTCCATGACGAGACCATCTCGTCATGGGCACTGAAGAGGTTAAGAAAATATCAGTGTCCTGTACTGGTGTCTGATGACCTCACTGCCCTGACGAGATGGCTGCAAAGTTATAGTGGCAATGAAACATGTCGGCTCAGTATGAAGCAGTATGCATAAATTGCAACCGATTTTAATTTGAATAAGTGCACAAGTGAATAATAAAGTTGGTATCGGTTAATGTGCTACTTATCTCAATTTTACCTTCACATGGTTGCATTCGTGGTAGTTTGTGATATATTCACTTCACGTTTTCTCAGCACCATTTTTGTTTGTTCTGGACACTTTTCTTATTCTTTAAGGCAAGATGACTACCAATGATGAAACAAGTGGGCATAGCTGGTGAGTACCAATCAGCAAGCTCTACTGGTGGTGCGCATGTGAGGTGCCATCTTGCCTTTTCACCATTTTTCTAAGCTTACACATACATGGATGTGTGTTGATATTTCACTAACAGCTATACTCCTATATGGTTTATAGGGGTATTTTTACTGAAGTGACTGTCATCTGTAAAATACAATTTTTTAGAAATTCATTCTGAGGCAAAAAAGTGGGAGGTCACTACCTCTTATTATAAGCGAGGGGTGTATTTGGAGAAAGAATTAAGAAACCATAACCTCCACTTTCATAATTACTCTCAAAAGAGATGCCTCTGATGAACAGGTCTTGATATATTTATATCATTTGATTTACTTGTCAGACCCTAGCACAGTACACTATGTGTGCCCAGGGCCTGTAAATCAAAGGCTCCTGGTGGGCTTGCAGCACCGATTGTGCCACCCACAAAAGCAGCTTGTAAAATGTGACTCAGGCCTGCCGTTGCAGAGCCTGTGTGCAGTCTGGGACTGCCATGTCGACTTGGCAAGTGCATACACTTACCAGTCCCTAAACCTTCCCTTTTCTACATGTTAGTCACCCCTAAGGTAGGCCCAAGATACCCCTGTGGGCAGGGTGCATTGTATGTGAAAGGTAGGACATGTGTCTGGCATGTCCTGATAGTGAAATACTGGCAATTTTGTTTTTCACTATTGCAAGGCTGTCTGTTCCCACGGGCCAGAATGGGGAGTTCTTTATAACATCTTATAAACATAACTGACCCTGGGAACAAGATAGGAAAATAAAGTTTAGTATGCCTGGACTCAGAATGTTAAATCGGATCTTTTAGTGAGGGTGTTTTTTACATTCTGTGTTTGAAAATACTACTTTTAGAAAGTAGGTATTTTCTTGCCTAACCATCCAGTGTGCCTCTGCTAGGTTTGTGGATTGCATGTCTGGCTTTTGGATGACAGGGGCTGGAGCAGGGCAGAGGCTCCAGACGTCTGATGAGTCAGGGCTGTGCTGAATAGGGTTGGTCTGCATTTGGAGTGGTGGGAGGAGTAGCTCTTCACCTGAATAAGGCTGTGCCTGCCTTCCATAATGGCGGCTCGGCCCCCCTGTGGTGTGTCTGACGCCAGGGCTCACACTGACAAAGGAGTTTGTCGTGCACTTGCAAAGTGCCCCACAGAACTGGTTTTGGCTGGGTACAGACACTGGTTACACAACAAATGCTGAAGAACAGGAGTGCTTCGGTATTCAAAAAGGGATGATAGGAACTCTGAAAGAGGAGTACACCCTCCCTTGTTTTTCAACACTAGTCCACGTAAAAGTACTCCCCTCTTGATCTAACCATCAGGGATGGTTATATCTATGGTTAGGTGTTTAATAAGGCAATGGTGGAATGTCCCTATATGAAGCAGTGGGTATAGTACCACTCAGCAAAGGTGAAGGAGGAAGCTCCTTTTCTTTTTTATTCCCTCACACACCCTAGTGGTGTCATGCTTCATCATCGGGACACCACGACCCCTATAAGTCGTGGTGGGCTCAACCGATATTCCAGGGAGCACTTAAACCATATATATGGCCGGGGGATAAAGATTGAAAATCCACTGACAGATCCCAGTTTCCCTTTATTCTTGGATCTGGCAGGGATATTAAAAATAAAGAACAATAGGGTCTTTTGGAGTATTATGGTCAAAGGACCCTAAGGCCAACATGTTTCAGTCCAACTGGTGCCCAAAAAATGGTGCAGACTTTCTTCAGGGCTATGTCTCCCCTGGGAAAAGAGTAGAGGGAATTGCCCTACACTATTTGTAAAAAAAGGGCAGATAGCTGCTCCTTTATTTGTATGTAAATCACTCCATCTGTGGAAAGAGAACACACAAATAACAAACATCAGCACACCATGTTGTTGTATCAACTGCACAGTGCCAGGAAAACACATAAAGTGAGAAAGTAACATTACCCTTAGTATCTAATCTCTTCAAAGGGTGAAATAGCATTATAATTATCATGCTGCAGAAATACATGTGACACAACTACAAGTGTAAGTCACACATAGGGCCTCATGTAGGTCGCCAAATACCGGTCGGTAACGGCCGATTTTCGGTAATCATACCGTTACCGACCGGTATTTTGGCTATTGGTATGTAGGGGGACAATTTTTGGATTCGGAATTCACCGAATCGGTAAAATTACCGAATCGGGAAAATTACCGAATCGGTAATGTTACCGAATCGGTAATTTTTCCGATTCGGTAATTATACCGATTCGGTAAATTCCGAATCCAAAAATGAGATGTAGGGGGAGTGTGTGGGTGTGTTTAGGAGTCGGTATTTACCACCAACTAATAGTTGGTGGTAAATAATTAATGTATGTGTATCAGCATTTTACAGCGCTTAGCAGTGTGCAATGTGGCAGACATACATGCCCTTAGGGCATGTATGTGTGCCACATGTGCACACATGGCCGAATCAGGGGTGCAACAGGGTGTCAATGTGACACCCTGCCACCCTTGCATGTTCTCCACAATTACCGAATCGGTATTTACCGATTCGGTAATGAGGCATACCTTCCCCTCAATGGGAAAGTATGCCTCATTACCGAATCGGTAAATACCGATTCGGTAATTACCGAATTGTAACGAATCAGTAAAAATTACCGACTCATTACCTACATACGAGTTACCACTTCTTAAATACCGATTCGGTACGGCTCGGTATTTAAGAAGTGGTAACTGGTATGCTACCTACATGAGGCCCATAGTGTCATATGGCGGCAATTTGTCGCTTGTTAATAAACCCAGAACCAAGTGTCTTGATTAAAAATGCAGAAATTGTGAACTTTGCGGGTCACATGCTCACACCCACTCACATCACCTCGTAGTACATCAGGAGTCTGATAAAAATACTCTTTCTTACCCCGTATTGGGAGAGGAAAGAAATCACATGGGACCGCACTTAGATATGGGTGGCCCTGTAATTTATTTGTGTTGTCGGACATAGTCATAGATCGCCGTAAATTCGGTGCATTATTCGATGGAGATGACCGGCAATGGAAACAAACAAACATAACAACAATTCGTAAGGGCCAAAGATTCGGTATCACTCCACGCGGAAGTTATAACTGCTCATACCTGTTGTCAGCAAGCAAAGATTGTGTGTAACTCACATCCTTACTGGTCCTGCCCTTTTCAAAGGACTATTAGTCGCGGGTTCCATCGGCTGTTGAGCGATGGGTAACACACGCTTCCAGTTTAAAAAGGCAGGGACGGGGACATGAGCACTTCCGAGGTCACGTGGGGGGATGTCAAACTACCGCTTGCATCATGGGGATTGAAGTTCAAAAATGCAAAATTAGGGTGCACGGGACTTAGTATGCAAAGAGGGTTCATGAATATATTGTGGAACTCCAAATTACGTGCGAGAATAAAGAGATTTTTATAATTGCAATTATCCCCAGTAAAAAATGTGTGGGATACCAAGCGTGTACCTCAAGGAAACATGGGAAATGTAGTTTGTATCCCAAGTACGATATTGTATCCGAAAAAAATGTATGGATCTAAGTTTGTAAAACATGGCAGTGGCATACATCGCCATCATATCGATGTTAAGCCCAGCCAATGAAGGCGGCATAGGGTGTGTTGGATAGTGTAAAACACACCAAATAAATGAGGTAGACATTGAGCCCTGCAATATGGCTCTAAGACCATGAGCCAGGGTATACTGAAAAATGCACAAGTATATGGTTATTTGTGTAGTTCCCTCCAATGGTAACGCTGTTGATCAAATGTGTGTGACATATAGCCAAATGTGATCCTAAAAGACTCTCTATGTGGATTGGTAGATGTAGCCGCACTAGAGAGGTGTTGTGCAACAGATATAGAGATAGGATGTACACAAACCACAGTATTTCAGGGCGGTTTTAATTTTGTTATTATGGAAGACCGATTCAAAGGTCATCCGGATATAGCAATGGTAAGAAGATATATATACATTCACCCATCAATCATACTGAAAGGTGTGTAGAGGTAAAACCCACAGGGTGGATACCCACTATGTGTGAGAATAATCTGTGTGTGATAATTTAGCTCTTTTTATTCAATTGATTCCAAGGTATGGAATCATTGAGTCCATGGATGCGAGTTCTCAAACGATACACCCATCATTGTTCTCTCTCTAGGAGTTTGCTGGTCAGATCTCCATCTCCTGTGACTTTTTCAATTACCGTCCACTGTAAATCCATATCTGTGTGTGTCATTTCAACATAATGTGCTGTTAGTCTTGTAGCTATTATGGCCCTTCTATGTTTGCTAATGCACACCTTAACTTTTCTTCCAGTCATGCCGATGTACATTAATTGGCACGGGCACTTAATCATGTAGATGACTTTGTCACTATTACAATTTGTATGGGTCCGTTGTTCCCATGCATAATACATTCCTAAATCGATCTCTTTGGTATGTTGTGTCAAAGGACATACGACACATGACCCACATGGATAATGGCCAATGACTGGGGGTTGTTGCCATAATGTCAATTGTTGAGTTGTTTTTTTTGGTTTTAAATCTGTATGTATCAAAGTATCTCGTAGACTTTTGTTTCTACGGAAAGAAAACATTGGCTTGTCGAACTTCAGATTGTTTGATGTTAGGATTTGCCATTTCCTGTTAAGGGTTCTTTTAATGCCATTGGACGATGCATTGTACGTTGTGACGGATATAATCGTATCTTTTGCCTCCTTTGGATGTGTATCCAGTAGCGCCTCTCTTGGAGTGTTTCAAGATCTTTTCTTGGCTTTTTCAATAATTCTCTTTGGATAGGCTCTTTCTTCCAATTTTTTTGCCAGTACTTCTGGTTCGCATTTGTAATCGTCCAAATCCTGGCAATTCCTACGAATCCGTAAAAACTGTCCTATAGGAAGATTTTCCCTAAGGGAACGAGGATGCACACTTACAAAATGTAGCAAACTATTTTTATCAGTATGTTTGGTATACAGGGAACTCACCAGGCCATAGTTGCTAGCCTTAATTTTCACATCAAGAAAAGAAACTTCGTCATGATTATAGGTCATAGTGAACTTAAAGTGTGGATTCAGTTGGTTAAGCCACACATGAAAACTGGCCAGAGTAATAGAGTCTCCCTTCCATACCATGCGAACATCATCGATGTAACACCACCACTTGCAGATGTTATTAGAGTAAGGGTTGGCTGACCAGACGTGTTGTTCTTCTATCTGGTCCATGTACAGACACGCTATGCTAGGCGCAAAGGTGCTGCCCATCGAAGTGCCATGGACTTGGAGATAGAGCTGTTCCTAAAATCTAAAGAAATTTTCCGTTAGTGCCAGACGCATCAGAGTGGAAACCCACATCACTGGGGCATACCAGGTCCAGTCTTTTTGTTCTAGACGATTCTTGATGACCTGAATGCTCTCCTCTTGTGGGATGCTCATATAGAGCGCTTCAACGTCCAAACATACCATTATGTTGTTTGTGGGGTCATATGTAACTCCTGATATCAAATTTAGCAGGTGTTTAGTGTCCTGTACATATGACTTGATGCGTGTGACTAATGGGCGAAGGAACCAATCAGTGTACTGAGAGAGGGGTTCAAGAAGAGACCCCACTCCAGACACGATAGGTCTGCCAGGAGGCGGTACTTTGCCTTTATGTATTTTAGGTATTGTGTAAAATATAGGGTTTCTATTATCGTCAGGGTTGAGGAACTCATGCTCTTTTTTGTTTATCCAACCTCGGTTCAAGGCATCAGTGGTCATAGTACTTATTGTTTTTTTCAGGCGTGCTGTAGGATCTCTGTTGATCTTTTTATAGAATTTTTCATCTGCCAGGAGGCTCATACATGCCGTTCTGTATGCCGTAGTACTTTGAATCACGGTTGCTCCACCTTTGCCCACGGGTTTTATAGTAATGTCACTTTTGGCACTCAGAGTCTTTAATGCATTTCTCTCTTTTTTACTTAGGTTGTCATAAACCTTATTCTTAGTTGGTAGTTCTTCAATCTCTTTCAACACACTTTCCTCGAAGGCCACTACTTCTGGGGGCACTAGTGATGTTGGAGGAAAGAAATTGGATTTTCGGCATAGCGCTGTGTGGGTATCGTCAACCGTTGGTGCTTCCTTTTCCATAAAAAATGTCTTAATGCGGATATTCAAAAATCATTCGCTGAGTTCGCATCGCAACTGGAACTTGTCCAGATATGCCGTGGGAACTAATCCAAGTCCCTTGTTCAAGACAGCGACTTCTTCTGGACTTAGGATGTGGTCTGTCAGATCAACCACTAATCCCTGTTGTTGTTCGTCCCAGCTTGTGGACCTTTGGTCATACTCCGCGTGCTCACCGGAGTGTTGCTGTCTTTCCACTGGACCTGTTTGTTTGTGTTGTTTCTCCAGCCACGTCTCCCTCTTCTTCCACCCTGCCCTAAAAAACGGTTGTGGTTATAGTTGGGTTGGAAGAACGGAGCTGGATGGTATTGTGGAGGTCCATGGAATGGAACAGGCCCATATGGATTGGGCCACGGGTACATTTGGGGCTGTTAGTAACCTTGGTTAAAATTGTCTCTTCTTGGTTTTCTTTGTCTGCCTCTCCAACTTTTGTTAGAACCATCACTATGGTTTAAGTGCTGGAATATCGGTTGAGCCCACCACGACTTATAGGGGTCGTGGTGTCCAGATGATGAAGCATGACACCACTAGGGTGTGTGAGGGAATAAAAAAAGAAAAGGAGTTTCCTCCTTCACCTTTGCTGAGTGGTACTATACCCACTACTTCATATAGGGACATTCCACCATTGCCTTATTAAACACCTAACCGTAGATATAACCATCCCTGACGTTTAGATCAAGAGGGGAGTACTTTTACGTGGACTTG
The DNA here is from genome assembly GCF_964204655.1 of Triturus cristatus. Lineage (NCBI taxonomy): Eukaryota > Metazoa > Chordata > Amphibia > Caudata > Salamandridae > Triturus > Triturus cristatus. Next base: position 933,028,713 of record NC_140585.1, read on the forward strand.
GGAACAGACACTCTCTGCCTTCAGAGAACAAAGTATTTGGGTGTATAAAAAGAGGGGTCCAGACCCCAGACTTTTAGATCACTTCTGGGTATCAAGAGAAACCTTTGCCAAGGAGAAGAGCCGGATAAGCTGAGGAGGAATACTGCCCCTGTGCTGTTTGATGTCAGGGGTTGGCTTGCAGTGGGTACTTGATGCCAAGGAAAGGAGAAAAGGACTTTGCTGTTTGCTTTGTCATCTTGAGGAAGATCTCCAAGGGCTTGAAACTGAGCTTGCCTCATGTTCTGAAGTCTCAGGGACACAAAGCCTTCACCACCAACTCCCCTGAATTTCCTTGCTGGGAATTCTAACATGCAAAGAGGTGCCTGCTGCTGTTTGGGACCTCTGGAGACTGTCGCTGGGAAATTGACAACACCGAAGAAGCGTGTTGCATCTGCAATGGTTTTCTGACGCATCGCCTTAGAAACCGTCGCAGCGCCTGCTGCGGCTCAAGAAATCGCCGACGCAAGCCTGCTGTGCAGCTGCACGAAGACACACATCGTACCGGAACGACGCATCGCATCGAGGCGCCAAGACTGACGCTTCGTTGGGGTCCGCAGTAAGAAAAAGACGCATCAACTACCCACGCAGTAAGGAATCGACGCATCACCTCCCCTGCGCTGCAGTAAGGAACAGACAAATCCCCTCCCCTGCGTGTAAGGAACCAATGCATCACCTTCCCTGTGGTCATTTTGTTTGCTTTGCATGATGCATCTAAGGTACTTTTGAGAAAAGTGTTGCATTTACAACCTGCATTGAACTGAACTAGTTCTACCATTTGAAAGCCTTATTGTTAATACTGTATTGTGGATTTTTGTCGTTTAGTCTTGTTTTGGTTTAGATAAAGATTACTTATTTTTCTAAACTGGTCTGGCGTATATTTGTAGCGTTTTCACTGTGTTACTGTATGTGTTCACAAATGCTTTACACACTGCCTCGGAGATAAGCCTGTCTGCTCGTGCCAAGCTACCAAGGGCGTGAGAGGGGTTATTTTAGGAATGTATCCCCCTTACCCTTACTAGAAGCAATGGTCCCTATTTGGACAAAGGTACCTACCTCTGCCAACTAGAGACGCCCATTTCTAACACCCATCAACATGGTTAGGTTCAATGATTGTTATAGGATGGCCCTTCCAAGGCGGAAGCCATATTGCACATCTGAAAGGAAGTATTTTGCCTCCACCTAGTCTTCGAGTTTTTGGAAGTTTATCTTCCCTACTATCTTTACAGAGGAAACCAAGAGGGAGATGGTTTGATAACAAGAAAACTGATTTTGATGCCCTTTTTAGGTCGAGCCTAAAACAGCGCATGCGCTGTTGCTCGAATTTTTGTAAGGGGATTTTCAAAGTGCTGCAGCCGCTGGCCTAAAGCCTGCGTGCATGTGCGCGTGAACGCGCGCAGCCGCCATATGTCTCCGTCACGGGTACTGTACTTCATGAAGGCGCTTTTGCAATAATCTTGCACCGGCGCTTTACTTTTAGTGTTAAAAATAAAGCGCCGGTGCCGCGATTATAGCGAAAGTAAAGAAATAGATGCTTGTTTCTATTTCTTTACCTTTGGTATAATCGCGGCTCCGGCGCTTTACTTTTAATGTTAAAAATAAAGCGCCGGTGCCGCGATTATAGCAAAAGTAAAGAAATAGATGCTTGTTTCTATTTCTTTACCTTTGGTATAATCGCGGCACCGGCGCTTTACTTTTAATGTTAAAAATAAAGCGCCGGTGCCGCGATTATAGCAAAAGTAAAGAAATAGATGCTTGTTTCTATTTCTTTACCTTTGGTATAATCGCGGCACCGGCGCTTTACTTTTAATGTTAAAAATAAAGCGCTGGTGCCGCGATTATAGCAAAAGTAAAGAAATAGAAACAAGCATCTATTTCTTTACAAAGAACAAGCATTGGCATAGCCAATAGGTCTCGCTTTTGGGACCTTATAAGTATTTATTTATGCAGCACAATTTCTTTGGTGCAACAACAACTGTTGCATGGCTAAACACTTACAAGGTCCCAAAGGCGAGACCTATTGGCTATGCCAATGCTTGTTTAAATAATGGCTCTATGATGGACATCCTGCATGAGGTAGGGGGACCGTCTCCAACTGCTGCTCTGAACATGTTTGTTAATAATGGAGCCCAAACATGGCATTCTGTTTATAGAGATCAATCAGAGCCGGAAGCCTTTCTGACCAGGCACCGAAGACACTTTACTAACAGCAATAGAATCACTTAAAAGGGATGGTTGACTCCTAATTATATTAGGTGCATCCAATGATGGTGTCTGAAGTGATGAACCAGCCTCTTGATAAACGTTTTGAAAAAATCAGACACTCACTCTTCAGCTGGGATATGTCAATCTCTTCTGGGGTTGTTATTCTCAGAAAAATAAGCCCGATTTATGACTTCCAAAAATGCCCATTATCCCCCTAGTTCTGTCACAGGGCAGCTACCACATCTTCCCAAGCCCTCCTTCTCAACTCCAGCTTTCTCCTCTCTAGGGTCATTTTTTAAGTAATTCTTGCCAATCTGACCTTCTCCATATTGCAAGGTAAAGTATACGTTGGCAATTTCGGATGTTTTCGAGCAGCAGTACATGCAGGATTGAACCATTTATAAATAGGGTGGATCTCTTTACTGTTAACATACTAGACACCTTATTACAAAGTTCTTTGTAACTAACCAACACGTCCTGGAGCTTGGCTTCTTTTGCTAAACAGGACATCTGATGAATTCCAGCATTAAAAGGTAAGACTGCACTTTGTGCAAAACACCTTTATTAATTGGTGCGAAACAAAGTGTGTAAACAATATGCCTCTTCACACACTGCTGGATATGTACCAAAGAAAGCATTGGCGTGTGCACACTAACATTATTAGGAGACTGCATACTGCCTCCATAACAGCAACAGTTTCATCCTCCAGTTAGTAATTCCTTCAAAAAAATTGGACATAGTGTATTTTTTCCCATTTCATGTGGACTCCCTGGTTGGGACAGTACTGAAGATCAGAAGAGCATCCTGGCGTTTGGACATTTGTGAGGGGATAGTTTAAACAAACTGAAACTGGGTTGTGGTCTATTACAATTCACACGTATCTAATTTTACCAGGTATAGCACTGAACGTCACGTCATTCCGCTGCACGTCACTCCCCTGCTACGAAACGCACAATCTGAAACAAAACAAAAATATAAAATGAGCACAATGAGAATTACAGTTAGTAACAACACATTACAGTACAGTCTAACAATGAGTAATGTAGTTTCTTTAAACACTCGCATCAGATAAGTTGCCCAGAACCACAACGGAAAATGTTTTTCAGTACGTCAGAAATAGAACAGTCATGAAACCACGGCAGAAAGGCATAACAGTCTCCTACGCTGACGAAACCCAGCTGATCCTCTCCCTCACTAACGAACCCACAGCCAGCAGAATCAACTTCCACAGCGGGATGAAGGCCGTTGCCACCTGGATTAAAGACAGTTGCCTCAAACTCAACTCAGACAACACCGAAGTACTCATCCTGGGATTCACTCCCTCAGCTTGGGATGGCTCCTGGTTGCCCGCCACATTGGGACCCCCACCCCCCTCCCGGACCTTGCACGTAACCTCTGCATCATACTGGGCTCCTCACTCACAATGAAGAGCTAGATCAACGACGTATCCTCATCACGATTCCACACGCTCCGCCTGCTTCGAAAGACTTTCAGATGGATCCCCATAGAATCCAGAAAGACAGTCACCCACGCACTCATAACCAGCAGTCTCGATGGCGGCAACGCACTCTACACCGGCATCACCCAGAAACTCCTCAGGAAACTACAGAACATTCAAAACACTGCAGCAAGAATGGTACTCCGCAGCCACATCACCGAACACCTTTGAGAACTCCACTGGCTCCCAGTCAACAAAAGAATCACCTTCAAGCTCCTCACACATGCCTACAAAGCTGTCCACGATGCAGGATCAGCAACTGCCTCTCATTCCTGGCCACTGTCCCAGGGATCCACAAAACCAGAGTAGGAGGCAGAAGCGGCTGGCACCGATCAGGGTTGGGGGGGGGTTCATGGCTCAGCAAGAAGGGAGGCGCAATGAGGGAAATAAAAAAGTAAATATCATTTACCTCTTTGCTGAGGCTCTCTTCCTCGTCCCTCCCTCTGCTGGAACTACCCAGGCTTCCAGGCTCCCCCGAGCCAATAACATTACTGCAATATAGTATTGTGATTGGTCCGAGTGCCGTGGTTCAGCGCTCAGACAGGGACTGGTGGCCTGGGCATGTTCTCCACCCAGGCTGTAATGCAGTTTGGGTGGAGAACATGCAGAGTGCACATGAATATTTGGATGGCCCGAGACAGATGGACAAACATTCATGCATGCTTTACAGAGTGCCCATAATCCCACCCCCTGCTCTGAGAGCAGAGCAGCCCTGCCCCTCCAAGCTGCCACACAAGAATTTTTTTTAAATGATAATAACATTGAGTTATCATTTTATTTATCCTTTTTTTACACTGCTTGGGGCGAGGATCCTCTGCCTTAACGGAGGAGCCGCCACTGGCCAGAAGAAGATCCTTCTCCTACCTCGCCGCCAAGACCTGGAACACCCTGCCTTTCCACCTCAGGCAATCCCTGTCGCTAACCCAATTCTGAACTCCTGTGCATAAACGGATCAGCAGAGCCCCCTTCCCTCCTCAGCGCCTTGAGACCCTTACAGGGGAGTAGCCACGGTATATAAACTCCTGACTGATTGACCCTCATTTTCCAACACTGGAAGCAAAGTGAGTCCAGAAATAAATGATACACTGACTTCAAGCGTGAAAGGTGACAGGCTAGTAAGAAACATCAGATAGTAAACCAGAAGCCAAAGAGACCTTCTCACATTAATCTCCTGAAAAGAACACCCATACAGCAAGGGAAATTTTCTTTCTGAGAGGAGCAAGGTGCCACCCCCATGCAACCGGTTGTTTGAGCCCCAGCACATTCATGAATATTCCAGTGTTGTCTCTGGGAGCTCCCACACTTTACATATCCCACCTGTACAGCTCAGACGCACAATCAAGCTCATTCTCCAGGGTGAACTGGAAATGCATGCAGTGAAAAAGTGTTCATCTGGTGATTATAACAATCTTATTACGCATCTGAAGAATTCCAGCATTAAAAGTTAAGACTGCATTTCGTGCAAAACAGCTTTATTAATTGGTGCGCAATAACGCGTGTGTAAACAGTATGCCTCTTCACACACTGCTGGATATGTACCTAAGATACCATTGGCGTGTGCACACTGATGTTATTATGAACGAGACTGCATACTGCCTCCATAACCGCAGCAGTTTCATCCTCAACCTCTCCAAACAGACCCACATCACACCCCACTGTAAGAAGCTACACTGGCTCCCGATCCAAAAGAGATGTCAGTTCAAGATGTTGACCAATGTATACAAAGCCCTGCAAAACGTAAGACCAGCATATATCAACAAACGCATAACTTTTCACCAACTGACCAGACACCTATGATCCGCTTCCCTCTTGCTCTCAGACGTCAGCCGGATCCGCCGAGCCAACCGTGGAGGACACTCTTTCTCACATCTGTTGGCCAAAGTTTGGAATAGTATTCCCCTGTATCCTCAGGACCAACTCATGCTCCAGCAATTCAGGAAAGGATTCAAGACCTGGTTGTTGGATTGAACAGATCGGCATGCAGCAGCTAGCAACTCTAGCGCCTTGACACCCTCAAGGGTAATTTGCCACGCTTTATAAATGTTTGCTACACTGATTACACAGTGTCATAGAAAAGGAAATTAGGAAAGCGTCCTAAACCAGTATCCGTTCAGCCTCAGGGCAATAAAATAGACTAATTGACCTTCCAACGTGCCACTGAAAACATACATCATTCAAGGCCTGGATTATTAGGGCGATGTACACACCTCAAAAGTAATAAGTTCGATCTTTTTTATATAGTGCTCTTATATATATAAAACGCTTCGCCCGGTAAGGACGGCTGGCCGCTTTCTTTTTGTGCGCCTACGGTTTACTGCATAAACCTCGCCTCCTTCCTACCTCTGCAGAACCGCTATTTTATGTTTTCTTTGTCCTGGAGAAGAACAGACAGGTCACGAAAAAACACACATAATCGCTGCTTTCTCACATCTGCTAGCGACGAAGTCGCATAATAATTGACGTTACGCTTACCCGTAACCCATACAGCGTTTAACTCTAATCAAATCCTGTAAAGTAGGCGCGAACGGTCATGAAATAAACCCAAAACAAGCCCAGCCTACTATTTTGAGAGTGAAAGTGAAGTTTGAAACACACCATTCCCGTAATATTAGCCGGAAGAACTTGATAACATTTAAATAACTATTTGCAGCGAGGGTTCATAGTTCATGACAAATAAACTTTAACAGGGATTACAAAACCCTTATATGGGCTGCGTCGACATCTGAGTTTTGAACAATTATTCCCCATTCTGCGGCCAGAGCAACCCGGAAGTAAAAGTGTTCCCCTGAAAGTATTCCCCATTTTCAGCCTCAGGTCGCATATCGAAACTCTTGCTGTATGGTTAATCCTCAATCGCCTAACCTGCGATCGAATGTTACCGCTAATTCTTTCACCTCGACGTCCGATTTCCAGCTGTGGGCTGCTTTTCAGAGCAGTTTGGGGGGCCCGACTTTTGTGGTGTCTCTGTTGTTCAGATACGCTAGCGGCCCAGTGGGTGTCTGAATGGCCTTCCTGGAGGCAGATGGGCGCTCATTACCTTCCGTTTAGCATCAGGCTGAGGTGTCACTCCCTTTCTCTTGTTGGGCGGCCCATTAATGTGTGCATACTGAGCGGGGCAGGGGGCCTGAACGCTGCCTCACTTGTTTTCAGGTGTGAATCCCTGTGTTTTTTTGTTTTTTTAACTCCCTCCGCACCCCCCTTTTTAAAAAAATAAAATTTCGTGGAAGCAGTGTTTTGAGGAAAGGCAATATGCAAATGTGGGCCACTTTTTTTATAGAGTGCCATGGCCGATTTCTAATCCCAATCCAACCCTGCAGTTTTATCTGTCTAATTTGGCAGTGGCTATTGTAGTGAAGGTTACTCATTAATACAGTTATCATGCTGTATTGCATGGAATGTATTCTGCATTTGTAGGTCTAGCTAACGAGAACTGCTTTTAGAGTTTTGTTTTTAAGACCTATTGTGAACGACACCAATTCTTATCGTGCTATCAATCTCGATTGATGTACCTTGATCAAAGGCTTTCCTTCCTCTTCTTGCCTTTGTCAATTACCTAGAGCATAGATTCGTTATAATCCTTATGATTAGATTACTTCCACAGCTTTATATTGGGGACCTACTTGTTGCTTTTAAGGTCGCAGTCGTCCGGTTTGCTAAAGACATTTTGGGGCCATTCAGAAAGTTGACCTAGGAATGTATTCTGTCCGTTGCTTACCACTGGCTCTGTGGTTTGTAACTCACATGTTTTGGATTTCTATTAGTTGGCTTTATTTGCTTTAGGCTCCAGTTATCCCTCCCATTGCACAAAGCGTGTTTGTTATATTCTTCCATGAACTCACTTTCTGTCAACAAACGTTTATTTCTTCGTCTCATCTAGTCACATTTGCTGTGCATTCAAAGACAGAAGTCAAATGTCAGGCTGTCTTCCAGGGAGCTTGGTGTTTATTTTTCTTTCTCTGACTTCAAAGTGAAAGGGTTTATGTAAAAATCATTCTAACTACTCGAGGTCTGCTTGAGTGACGCTGTACAATGTTATTTGTTTTTTCTAACACACAACAAAATTTAGATTTCTGTACATTGGGTAATGACATTTCCACACATTTTAGTTTGTGCGCTGTATACTTTCATCAGTAAAACTGTATGTGAGTGCAAATGAAATGGTCATTTCAATTGAGGATGTGTTGTCTAATGACAGTACGCTACCATACCATGCATACTCCACATTACCCCACTCCACTCCACTCTACTCGGCACCACTCGACGCCACTGCACTCTACTCTTCACCACTCCACAATGTGTCACTGCTCCATTCTACACCTCTCTACTCTAAACCATTCCAATGTATGCCAATGCACTCTGCCCCCAAACTACTCTTCTATGCACCACTGCACTCTACGCTACCCTACTCTGCAACACTGCACTCTATTCTGTACCCTTCCACTGTACGCCACTGCACTTTATGCCAGTCCCCTCTTCGCCACATTAATCTGCACTGCACTCTACTCTGAAACAATCTACTCTACGTCGCTGCACTCTACACCTTTGTACTCGGTCACTGCACTGTATGCCACAATATTCTACTCTGCATCACTGCTCTCTATGCAACTCTACTCTGCGCCACTGCACTCTATGTGAATGCACTCCACATCACTCTACTATATACCACTGCACTCTATCACAGTATACTCTGATACATTGTACTCTTTATCACTCTACTCTGTGCCACTGCACTCTTCGCCACTGAACTCTACGCCACTGTGCTCTGCATCGCTCAACTCTACGCCATTCAACTCGAAACCTTTGTAATCTTCTCTGCTCTGCACCACTGCACTGTATCCCACTATATTCTACTCTACGCCACTCTACACTATTGCACTCTACTTCACTTTACTCTGTGCCACTCTACTCTACACTACTGCACTCTATGGCACTCGACTGTGCAGCACTGCACTCTGCCGCTGAATCTGTCACTCTAATCTATAACACTACCCTCCTCTACGTCACTCTACTGCCCTCTATGTCATTACACTCTACACCACTTTATTCTGCTGTGCACCACTGCAGTCTACACCAATCCAGTCTAAGCTACTTCACTCTGCACCACTCCACTCTGCAACATTGCACTTTACGTCAATGTACTCTATGCCACTGCACTCTACGCCACTCCAATATACGCCACTGGATTCTACGCTACGCCACTCTACTCTAAACCATTGCACTGTATGCCAATTTACTCAACACCACTTTACTCAAAACATATGCATCCTACGCCACTGCATCTACTCCAACTACTTTGCACCACCGCACTTTATGCCACTATACTCTACAAAATTCTACTCTGACACTGCACTCTACGGCACTGCATGGTACGTCACAACACCATTGCATTCTATGCACTGCACTATATTCCACTCTTTTCTACTCTGCACCACTATACTCTATGTTACTGCTCTATGCATCACTATACAGCAGCTGTGTTCTATGTCACTGCACTCTACAACAGTGACATTTATGAACTGCACTCTGACACTCTACTCTTCTCGACTGCACTCTACTCTGCACTACTCAACTCTGTGCCACTCTACGCCCCTGCGCTCTGCTGTGCACCACTCCACTCTTATGCCTCTGCATTCTACCCAGCACCTATCCACTCTACTCTGCACAACTCTACTCTATGCCACTTCACTCTGTTACTCTACAACACTGCTCTCTCTGTCACTGAACTCTACACCACTACTCTACACCAATCCACTCTGCACCACAGTGTGCATTACTCCATTCTACGACACTCCACAATACTCCACTCTGATTCTCTACTCCATTAAACTCTGCTCCACTAACACTGTACTCAACCCTATGCCACTCCACAGTACAGCACTCGCCTCCACTCTATTTATTTGATCACTTGGTATCACACACAATCACTCCCAAACGAGCATCTCGGTGCTGGGCAATGACATTCTATGCCATTCTATGAGACTACTACACCCTTACAATGCTCTATGCCTTGCTGGTTTCAACTCCACACGTCAGATGGAAAAAGTGGGGCTGTAGTTCCTTCTGTTTTCTGGCCGCCAGGGAGTGGAATGCCCTTCCAGTTCAGCTTCGCGCTTTTGGAGACATTGTGACATTTAAGAGATTTCTTAAGACCTGGCTCTTCAGCTCTGCTTTTTAGTACCACAGGTATTAGGGATCAGACTTGCTACTTAGTGCCGGGATACTTTTTGAGTATCTGACACACATTTATAAATCCTGATCCGCGTATCTGACACACATCTATAAATCATGATCCTATGCAACTCCCTTTCTGCTACTCCATGCAACTTTACTCCAACCTTCTATGACACACTACGTCACTCCACCCCTGACACTTTATGCCCCTCCACTTTATAACACTCAATGCCACTCCACTGGACACCACTTAACTCTACAACACTCTATGACAACCTACTCCTCTCTACTCTACCATGACACTATACTCAACTCTGACACTGTACTCCATTCAACTCTACACCCTTTCACTCTACAACACTCTACTCTCTCTACAACACTGTGGGTTACTCCAAGGCACTTCACTCGTCCCCGTGCCACTCAACTCTACTGTAGGCCACTCTCCTTTACCCCACTAACTATTATCCAAGCTGAACAGCAGGCACTCCACTGTACAACACTGCTAAAACATATTGGCAAAGCCAATAGCTCTTGCATGGGTGAGACATATTGGCTTTGCCAATGTTGGTTTTCTTTCAGCACTCCCCAGGTTCTCTTGTGTTTTCTTGCCCTTTCTTCTGTGTGCTGCTTCCCCTCATGTCTCCTTCCCCTCTGTGTAGCAGCCCCAACTACTCCATTGCTTCCTCCACCCTCACCCCTTTGCTTTTTTTGTCCTTTTTTATTATTACATCTCCCACATCAGCCCCCTCGTCCAACTGGTAAACTTTATTATACATAGTCCGTCACTTACCTCTCACAGTCGTTACACAAGTTGATTCCTACCTCCGACATGAGGAGAAAAAAAGGAAGTTCAAAAGACAGCTTCACCTACTCTCAGCCACATAAGGCTATGCTGCACTATTGCACTTCCTATAAAAACCAAGCCTCTGAAGCACAGCAACACAGGGAGATTGGGCGGGTTTACGTGATGAATTAAGGAAAATAAAATCTACCAGTAAGCAACCAGGTTTTATCCTTATGTCCTACATCCTCATCTCAGACATTACACAGGAGGCTTACCAAAGCTCATTGGCCATCAGAGTGAACATATATATATATATATAAAAGCTTTCCTCTCACAGGTCATTAACAGCATAAATTACCCACGTTTACTCACAAGTTATTTATCCAACACCGTAGCCAATACTTCTGGACCAAACAAGTTCAGGTCTAGACCTACACCCTCAAGTCTGTACTGCCTGACGTGTGTGTGTGTGTGTGTGTGTGGATGTCAAAGTGACTGCCCTATGTAATTCATTCAGTGAAACACCCTGCACCTCCACTCATGATGTAGATATACTTCTAATAGACCTTCCCTTTACTTCCCCATGGATAGGTTCATGTCACAAAGAATATAGTAACATAATAGTCTCTCATATTCACCCGCTGATGGAGACATTTGAAGCCCTACGACCTTGGTCTTTTACCTGCAAAGCCACAAATAAGTGATCGGACTTCCTAAAACTACTGGTTCTCTTCAGATACACAGAAATAGCATTTTTAACATCTAAAAGATGCCACAACTACCCCCTCTTTGGAGGAAGGACTGATGAAAAAGGGATGGCAACAGGACTCACTCCTGAACATGAAATGTGGATAGCACTTTAGGAATGAATGCAGGACCCTGTCCTCCACAATACAAAGAAAAGGAGGTTTGCACAACAATGCTGTCAGTTCTACGATCCTCTTTGTGGATGTAATTGCCACCAAAAACCCCACCTTCACAATGAGATACTTTAAATCCACTGAAGTTAACGGGTTAAAAGGGATCCCATATAATTGTTAGACCGGACATCCTTGGCATGGTATTCCCCCAAATGTTTTGGTGAATTTGGTTTTGTTGGCATTAGGAATCTGTGCAAGTTACTCTGCTAACCAGTGTCTAAGTGCTTGTGCTCTCTCTTTCAAACATGGTAAGATCGGCTTACACCAAATTGGCACCTTTAACTTGTAAGCCCCTAGTAACTGGTACCTAGGGTCTCTAAATTAAATGCTACTAGTAGGTCTGCAGCACCCATTGTGCCTCCCACCAAAGTAGCCTTTAAAAACATGTCTCATGAAACATTCTCCTCTACCTCTCGGTACGCTTGCATCCTTCAACGCCGCCGTACCTCCGGGTTGACGGCACAGGGCTGTGTGCTCCGACATAATTGCAAATGTGTACTCCGCGGCCGGCCCGCAGGGTTGTAGGCTCTCTGCTGTGTACCGTAAAGTTTAAATAAAGGTCTTTTAAAAAAAAAAAAAACCATGTCTCAACCCACTGCAGCCCGCTCTGTAGTTTAAAGCTGACATTTCTACCTGGAAAAATAAAACTTTTGCCAGGCCTAAATCTTCCTTTTAATATTTATAAGTCACCCCTAGGGTATGTCCTAACTGGTCAAGGGTGCATTGGATTTAAAAGGTAGGACATATGTACTTATGTTTTACATGTCCTGGCAGTGAATGCTAACGATGCCCATCTCTCCCATTGACTAACACTGGATTACCTTATTACATTTAATACGTGATAACTTTAGATTGGGAGCAGGTAGAAATATACTGCTTGCACTCATATGAACTGTGAATTAAAGTCCTCTTTAATGGTAAAGTTGGATTTTAAGTCATGAAAATGCCACTTTTAGAAAGCTGACATTTTCTTGACCTAACCGTTTGTTCCTTCTGCCGGTGGCTTTGGTCACATGACTGTGAATGGCACTGCTGTTGGGATTTGTGTATTGTTTCCAGACAGTAACACAGAGGGGACGTAGGTATGTGCATCATGGGCCACCCTGGCAAGATGACTGGGAGGAGCTATACCCAGCCCTACTTACGCTTCAGAACGCTTTGCCTCCTGCACAAAAAAAATGAATCTGACACCAGGCCTGCCCTGTCTTTCGTCACCCCAGAGAATGGGGGTAGGACAAGGAGTCCCCTCCATTTATAGGCTGGCACCACGCATAAACATTGGACCTCCAGAGCCACTCTTCAGAATACTCCTGGATATGTGGAATTTACAGTAGGACTGCGCTGCTGCTTGAAGGACAACCTTGCCATCTGTTAAGCAAGAATGGACCTATTTACCTTAATTCCAGGCTAACCCTGAGTGACTCCAAGGGTCAGTTGGCTGACCTCCTGTGTGAGCTACAGGGACACAATAAGATCTAGAGGCTTCCCTGCAACTGGCCAGCTACAACTGGAACTGCCTCAACCATTCTGAAGTGAGTCCCTGATCCCCAAGAGGTGCCTCTCCAGGCCCTTTGTTGGCATCAGAGCGTACTCCTCTGCAAGAAAAGGTGAACATTCTGAAGTATGGGCTCTTTGCAACAGCGAACTGACCCATACATGCCAAGATTCTGTCACCTACAATGACCGCCAACTCAAAGCTCTAGTGAGATCTGCTCTTCACGCTACAGTGACGACAGGCATTGCGAGAGAGGCACTTAGCACTACAGCAACAACAGTCCTCGTTGACTGCCAACACGTAGATACAGCAACGACCGTCTGAGATGCCTGACCGGCTCTTCGCACTACAGCGACAACCTTCCACAACACTCTACCTGCTCCTCTCAGCCTCCTCCACCATGAATGGCATTCTGCGCTGGACCCAGAAGGTAACTCTTCAGACATGACTTACTGGTACCTGTATACGACCCATGCTCCACCGTAGTCGGATTGAACTTGGCAATTTCCCCGATCTAGTGCGACCAGGTGACTGAGAGTGGCGTTTTGTGCTTTTTAGTGTACTTTTCAATAGAAACTAAAATTGAATATCAACGGTTCTACTGATTTTGGCGTTCTGGTATTATTTAGTAAATTTACTCTATTTTTCTAAATTGTTTTGGATTTTTCTTGTATTGTGTTTCCACTTTATTACCGTTTGTGTGCTTCATAAATACTTTACAGTTTACCTCAAAGTTAAGCCTGAATTTGTTTGTGCCTAGCCAGAGAGTTAAGCAGAAGTTTATTTAGTAACTCTTGTGGTTCACCCTGGCAAGGATTGTGGTTGTTGACTGAGTGGGTATTCCAAAACACTCTCAACCAATAACCCAATTTCTTAGTGTGAGAAGTTGGCCTGATATATGATGTCACTAATTCTAGTGTACACCTTGTATCAGTCCAAACAACCCTTATGGTGATTGGTTGTAAAGTCAACCTTATAGACCAGCTATCCTAGTGGTAGCATGGACAAGAGCAGTCTTAGGCTAAACTCTGAATGGCATGTGAAGCCAGCTGTTATACCATATGTAATCCCTTGAATACCAAATGAAAGGACACCACAACAGATATATATAAAAATAGAATGTATTTATTCTAGTCAAACCCTCAGCACTCTTTATGAGATTCGAAGTAAGTACAACACAGTCTTATTTAAGCATACATTAAGCCACATAGGTAAGTAATACAGTTAGGCCCTAGGGGCCACGCAAACCATATACTAAGTAAGTGGTATAAGAACCACTGTCACAAACACAGTATAGGCCTAGGCCTAGGGAATCGCTGGGGCTACACTATACTACCAAAAGTTAGGAAGTGGGAGGCCCACGGGATGCAGGTGCAGAGTGGAAACACTCACGCGTAATGCGTAAAAATCGATAGAAATAGTAAGTATTAGAATTAAACAGTTTTTTTTTTTTTTTTAAAAACCTTTATTTCTGCAAGAGTCTGGACACAGCTATTCAGCCGACAACCCGGAGGTTCGGCAGCTTCGATAGAGAAGGACAAAGAAGCGTCCACATTGCATTAAAGGAGCAGTGAAAAGATTCCATTTTTAAGTAAACACAAACACACAACAAACCCCAGCAAGGCAAGAACACTGAATGCCCATGGTGATAGCCCCCCAGGGGAGGCCGGACCCCAATCATCTAACAGTCACAGTACTGTGATAAGAGGAAGAAGGGGGACAGCAGAGGCCCAAGAAGTCCATTAATCATCACATCTCATATACTGAGCTGGAAAGAATGTCAAGAAGAAAGCTGTTCCTCGGGGGGATCCAAATCAGGGGCAAGACATATTCCCCCCTGTATTGATTCCATCGCCCCCAGATGGCGTGCCACTTCCGAGGGCGGCCTCTAGCGCAGTATACTGTCTTTTCCCTGAGCATACTCCAATCCATATTTTCTTTCCACGCGGTCAATGTGGGGGGCCCCACGGAGCCCCACAATCGCGCGATATCTCTCTTAGCGACCATGTTACCCAGAGTCACCCATTGGGTCTGTGCCGCATCGTGATCAGTGGGCCCCCAGACATTCAGGAGACAACACCGCGCTTCCGGCTGCATAGCAATGCCCGTCACCTCCCCCATCACTGCATGGACTCTCCTCCAGAATTCCGTGATGACACCACATTCCCAGATGATATGCAAGAAAGTACCCACCATACCACATCCCCTCCTACATAGGCCTTCCTCAGAGAATCCCATATGAACCAGCCTTGGCCCCGTCACATACACTCGATGCAGTATTTTGAGCTGCACCAGCCTCAGACGCGACGGGATCGCAACCTCCTTGGGAGAGGAAACAGCAGACTGCCAATCCTCGTCATCCAACTCGAATCCATCCCTAGTCCACTGGTCCCGCAGCCCCAGAAGCGTATCCGCCCGGACGTTTATCAATTTCTTGTAGATGAGCGAGATCGTGCTCTCAGGCATATGGCCATCAAGGATCCGGTCCTCCAAAGGAGAGGACTCAGGCACCTTCTCACCCTCCACGAGGACTGACCGGAGGGCATGACGCACCTGAACATAGCGGAAAAACTCGGAAGTCCCCAGCTCATACTCCTTCTGCAACTCTTCAAAGGACTTCACCCTCCCCTTCATCAGCACATCTCCGACCCTGGAGATGCCGATCAGGTCCCATTTATCAAAACCTTTTGTATGCCAAAGCCTACCCAATCTTTCAGATTCAAACAGCGGGGTAGCGAGGGTGAGCCTATCCTTCCAGCCCAGCGAGTCAGTTGCCATCTTCCACACACGCACCGCCACCCCAGTGGGCCCCGTGAGGGACGAGTCCAGGGACCGCGAGTACAACGCCCTGTGATAGTTACCACCACGCAGCAACCACCTATCCATGGCATAACCAGGGCTGAGGGCAGGGCCATAGAGACCATGATTAATCGCGCTCAGCTGGGTGGCCCAATAGTAGCGTCGGATGTCTGGAAGCGCAATACCCCCATCATACCATGGAAGCATCAACTTAGCAATTGCTATTCGCGGCCGCCCGTCCCACAACAACGTTCGTTGGAGGCTTTCGATCTCCCGAAAGTATTTGTCCGGTACCCAATCTAGAGTATTCTGCAATGCGTAGAGGAACCGGGGAAGAGACATCATTTTGAACAAGGCAGCGCGTCCAACGAGGGAGAGCGGCAGCCTCCGCCAGCCCTCTACATCCCGCCGCAGGCGCGCTAGGGGGGGGAGCAGGTTCCTCTCATACCGCAAAGCGGAGTCCGTGGAGATAAAGATCCCCAGATACACGAAGCCCTGCTGAGCGATCTGGATCGAACAAGTTCACGGGATCGGTGGAACCTCGCCACTCAGAACATATAAATACGATTTACTCCAGTTGATGACGAGACCCGAATTCCTACCGAAAGATGTAAGAACGTCACAGACCACTATCAGTGATTTCTTGGGCGAGGCAAGATACAACAGGATGTCATCAGCATATAGCGAAATGCGGTCCTCGTGTTCGGGCGACCATCTAAGTCCCCGTATATCCGGGTTCCAGCGTATCCACGCCGCCAGTGGCTCAAGGGCGAGGGCGAACAACAATGGCGACAGGGGGCAACCTTGCCGAGTGCCCTTCCCAAGCTAAAACGGAGTCGACGCCCGGCCATTTACCACCACACTCGCAAGGGGTCCCTCATACAGCAACCTCACCCAGCTCACAAAACCATGGCCAAAGCCGAACTTGGCCAGCACAGCCCACAAATATGCCCATTCCACCGTATCAAAGGCCATCGTGGAAATTAAACAGTTTTAGGACGCTTCTGGAATAGCTAGAAAGTCGAGACTCGGAAACTGGACCCTAGGATAGTCAATACCCTTGTGAGCACCGGAGTACTCAAGTTACCTAGCCCACGGGCTGCGGGTGCACAGGTGTGAACTTGCGTCGGGTTTCGTCGTTGACTTCTATGGATGCCTGAAGGAAAGTTGCTGACAGGCAGTCAGTGAATAGTGTCCGGTGGATCCCAAGGATGGGATCAAGAAGGAAGGATACCTGCAAGAAGAAGGGACAGAGTTTAGGTCACCAGCCAGGAGCCGGGAATGAACCAGGAAGGAACCAGGCGATGTCGTGAAGATGCAGGTGAAGAGGTGAAGCTTGTCGCAGCAGCCACGGGTACCAGGAGGCGTCGAGGACGACCAGGACCAGGAGGCGAGCTGTCCCACGAAGGCTCTTGCTGTCGGCGGCGTCGATGTCGAGTCAGGACCCAACAAGCCTTGGCAAGCGGAACCCACGCAGAATGGAGGACTTGCTTCTGGTGCAGACCAGGAAGGTCTGGGGTGCTTCTCTTTCACAGAGGAGTGGGTGCCAGTCTGGAGGAGCCGGACCAGCAAGATGAAACAAAAGGTTAGTCGTCGCAGAGGCTACTAGCCAACGGGCCAGCAACCGGACAACACGTCGAGCAACTCAGGTGCAGAAGGGCCCCACGCAGAACACGTGAAGTGTGGGGAGCTGATCTTCTTTGCAGATGGTGCTCGGGATTGGGGCTTCTCAATTCCCCAAGCACAGCTTCGAGGAAGCCTCAGAAGTCGCGCTAGTCAGTTTCTAGCCACTTTTCCCAAGTCGCCGATCCCACGTCCCTCGTCACCTCTACGGGTCTCAGCTTCGCTGGAGATGTGGATCTGGGTCAGAGGTGTCTAGAAGTCTCGGCGCTGGTCAGTCTCTGCAGTCGTCCCTCGTAGGATCAGTCGCAAAGCAAGCAGCGGTCGCTGGATGGTGCCTGGTTGCCCAGGGTGGTCACTCCTTGGCCACAAGGGAGATTTCTTCAGTCTTCTTCCTGAGGTCGAATGTCGAAGGTCCAGAGTTTCTGTTCAAGTTGCATATTCAGGTTAATCTAATTTAGCAGGGCTCAGCTACCTACTGATATACTGGGCTAGTGGGCTGGGCTACCTGCAAGGTCCCTCCTATGGGTGGGACCAGGAAGGGGAGTGGCTACACCCCCTTTCCTTTGTCCAGTTTCGCGCCAGAGCTGGGGCTGGAGTGCCCCAGCGCCGGTTTGAACTGGACTATGCATGGGACACCTTGTGTGCCCCAGGCAGTGTCTAGTTTCTTTCATCCCTCCCTGCCCCAATACACTAAAGCCTGTCTGGGGTGGTGCTCGCACCTCCCAAGGCAGGAAACCTATTGTCCAAGCCTCCCTCGCTGGAAGGACTCCCAGCAGCAGGAGGTCAGACTTGTGTCTGTGGCAGCAGCATCCATTTTGTGATGCAGGGGCTCTGGTTAACTTTAACCGGGTAAGTAGGTTTCAACATGTCTTCTCCCTCTAGAAGGGAGGAATAATATCCTCATGGCCAGAAATGGTATGGGGGTATTATTCCAAAGTGTTAGACACCTTACACGACATGTTTCGATAAAGCCAAACCAGAGTTACCATAACCGTTTAAGATTATAAGGTACTTTAAGAGTATATGGTAGGCTATATCATAGAACAGCTATAAGGACATGGTTCCCGAAAGCTTCAGACAGGCTCAGCTCATGCTAGAGCACCATCACACATGTTACCAAGGACTCTGCCTCCAGGATTGTTAAAGCCTGCCATAGGAGTGGCTGATAGGTACACATGTGTCTATACATAAGGTAGGTATAGGAATACTACACCTAAGCAAGGAGTGATTACACGACCTTGCCCCAGCTGAGTGATCAGCCAGTTGTGTCATAATTGAATGCCAGGCCAGGGGTGGCACAATACATGCTGCAGCCCCTGGTAGGCCTAGGGTACACCTATGCCCTGGGTACCTAAGGTACACTATACAGGGGCCAATAAGGTGACCCTAACCAATTGGGTTATGTACCTAAAGTACATAGTATGAATTTAGAGAGAGAACAGCTGGGCTGTGGGTCTGATTAGCAGGCCCACAGCCACATCTAAGTCGAAAACCAGTGAAGCAAAAGCAAAAAGTGGGGGTGAACATAGAAAGCAGGCCCTACTCTCCTACACAACCCCCCCCCCCCCAAACTTAGGGACATTAAACTAACCTTGACCAGTTGAGTCTTCATGTTCTAAGTGGAAATATCTGGAGAGTCCATCTGCATTGGCATGGTCAGTCCCAGGTCTATGTTCCACTGTGAAGTCCATCCCCTGTAGGGAAATGGACCACCTAAGAAGTTTGGGATTTTCACCCTTCATCTGATTTAGCCACAAGAGGGGCTTATGGTCTGTCTGAATCTTGAAGTGAGTGCCAAACAAGTATGGCCTCAGCTTCTTCAGGGCCCAAACCACAGCAAAGGCCTCCCTCTCAATAGCTGACCAACGTTTCTCTCTAGGGGTCAGCCTTCTACTAATAAAAGCAATGGGCTGGTCTTGACCATCTACATTCAGTTGTGAAAGAACAGCTCCCACACCCAACTCAGAAGCATCTGTCTGGACTATGAACTCTTTGGAGTAGTCTGGACTTTTCAGAATAGGTGCACTGCACATGGCCTGCTTCAGCTCACTGTCCACTGAACTTTCTTTGGCATCTTCTTAGAGGTCAAGTCATTAAGTGGTGTCACAATGGACCCATAATTCTTAACAAACTTTCTGTAGTACCCAGTCAGGCCCAAGAAAGCTCTGACCTGAGTCTGGGTAGTTGGAGGAGTCCAGTCCTTTATGGTCTGGATCTTGCTCTCCAGTGGTTGAAACTGACCCCCACCAACTAGGTGGCCCAGGTATACAACCTTGCTCTGCCCTATCTGGCACTTAGTGGCCTTGATAGTGAGGCCTGCCTTTTGCAGGGCCTCTAAAACATTCCTCAGGTGGACCAGGTGATCCTCCCAGGTGGAGCTAAAGACAGCAATATCATCAAGATAAGCTGCACAGGAGTCATCCAGGCCCGTAAGGACTTGATTCACCAACCTTTGGAAAGTGGCAGGTGCATTCTTCAAACCAAAGGGCATTACCACAAATTGATAATGTCCTCCTGGTGTCGAGAAAGCAGTTTTGGCCTTTGCATTCTCAGCTAGTCTGATTTGCCAGTAGCCTGCTGTCAGGTCAAATGTGCTCAAAAACTTAGCAGCTGCCTGTCTGTCAATGAGCTCATCTGCCCTAGGTATTGGGTGGGCATCTGTCCTAGTGACAGCATTGAGACCTCTGTAATCCACGCAAAACCTCATCTCTCTCTTACCATCTTGGGTGTGAGGTTTTGGCACAAGAACTACAGGACTAGCCCAAGGGCTCTCTGAAGGTTCAATGACTCCCAGCTCCAACATCTTTTGTACCTCAACTTTTATGCAGTCTCTGACATGGTCAGGTTGCCTGTAGATTTTACTCTTCACAGGCAGACTGTCACCAGTGTCCACCTCATGGGCGCACCAGTTTGTCTGACTTGGGGTCAGAGAGAACATATGTCTGTAGGATTGCAGAACTTGTCTGCAGTCCTGTTGCTGATGATCAGTGAGGCTGTCAGAAAAGACCACACCATCAACTGAGCCATCATCAGGGTTCTGAGTCAACAGGTCTGGGAGAGGGTCACTCTCTTCCTCCTGCCCCTCATCTGTAGCCATGAGTAAGCCCATGTCTGCCCTGTCAACATATGCCTTCAATCTGTTGACATGAAGCACCCTGTGGGGGCTTCTGGGAGTCCCAAGGTCCACCAAGTAGGTGACTTCTCCCTTTTTCTCAACAATAGTGTGGGGTCCAGACCATTTGTCTTGGAGTGCTGCTGGGGCCACTGGCTCCAACACCCACACTTTCTGCCCTGGCTAGTACACAGTCAGCACAGCCTTTTGGTCATGCCAAGCTTTTTGGAGTTCTTGGCTTGCCTCAAGGTTTTTAGAAGCCTTCTTCATATACTCTGCCATCCTGGAGCGGAGACCAAGTACATAATCCAATATATCAAGTTTGGGTTGTCTGAGAGGTCTCTCCCATCCTTCCCTTACTAAACATAGGGGTCCTCTTACAGGATGCCCAAACAAAAGCTCAAAAGGGCTGTAGCCAACCCCCTTTTGTGGGACCTCTTTGTAAGCAAACAGAAGGCAGGGTAAAAGGATGTCCCATCTTCGCCTAAGCTTGTCTGGTAAACCTTTTATCATCCCTTTTAGGGTCTTGTTGAATCTCTCCACAAGCCCATTGCACTGTGGGTGATAGGGTGTAGTGAATTTGTAGTTCACACCACACTCCTTCCACATTGCAGTCAAATATCCTGACATGAAGTTGGCACCTCTGTTAGACATAACCTCCTTTGGAAAACCCACTCTGGAGAAGACTCCAAGTAGGGCTCTTGCCACAACAGGGGCTGCTGTGGTCCTCAGGGGTATAGATTCTGAATACCTGGTGGCATGGTCCACTATCACCAGTATAAATCTGTGCCCAGATGCTGTAGGGGGGTCCAGTGGTCCTACAATGTCTATCCCCACTCTCTCAAAGGGAACCCCCACCACAGGTAGTGGTATGAGGGGGGCCTTTGTGGTGCCACCTGATTTGCCACTGGCTTGGCAGGTGACACAGGAGCGACAAAACTCCTTAGTATCTTCTGACATATGAGGCCAGTGAAAGTGAGGGACAAGCCTGTCCCAAGTCTTATTCTGGCCTAAGTGTCCTGCAAGGGGAATATCATGGGCCAAGGTAAGAAGGAAGCCTCTGAAACTCAAGGGTATGACCAACCTCCTGGACGCACCAGGCTTGGGGTCTCTAGCCTCTGAGTACAGCAGCCCTTCATCCCAATACACTCTATGGGTACCTTGAGCATTCCCTGCAGCCTCAGCAGCAGCCTGCTGTCTGAGGGGTTCAAGAGAGGGGCAGTCTAATTGAGCCTGCCTCAGATCTGCCCTTGAAGGTCCCCCTGTCCCAAGAAACTCAACCTGATCAGGTTCCAGTTCTTCTAGGACAGTTCCTTCAGGGCTCTGAGAATCATCCTCCTGTGAGGGCTGATCCACCACATGAGGCAGGGGGGAAGGCACAGCCTTTACCCTACTGCTCTTTCTCTTGGGTTGTGTCTGGTCCATTGTCCCAGGATCCATCACTTGTTCAGTGTTACACTTTTTGGCCTGTGACCTGGTCACAGGAAGGACATGTGCATCTATCCCAAGCATTTCTGCATGGGTCCTATACTCCACTTCAGACCAAAATGAAGTTTCAAGGTCATTTCCCAACAAACACTCTACAGGAAGGTCTGAACTTACCACAACTTTCTTCAGGCCAGTTACCCCTCCCCAGGAGAAGTTAACAATTGCCACACTATGGGAGGTAGTGGCATTGCTAGCGTTGGTCACTAGGTAATTCTCACCTAGCATGATCTGTCCAGGGTCCACAAAGGCAGGTGTCACCATTGTGACACTAGCCCCAGTGTCCCTGTAGGCCTGAGCCATTCTATTATTGATAAAAGGAGTCTGTCTGTACTTGCCCAAGTTACTGGGACCTATAGTAGAGGACAAAGCTATGTCCCCATCACAGATCAGAACAGCCTGCGTAGGTATCCTGACTAAGCCAGCATCCTCCTCAGTTCCCAGGGTTAACCCTACTACACCCTTTTGCTGGGAACCACCACTTACAGCTGGACTAGGGGGTACAGTTGCCTTAGGGGCAATGATGGCTGGGGGCTTATCCTTTTTGGTGCACTCACTAAACCAATGTGAGTTTGACTTACAATAGTTGCACCATGGTTTCTCTTGGCCATCTTTCTTTTTATCCTTTTTGGGACCACCCTCCCCCTGAGCCTTTTGGGGGCCTGGTGAAGACTTCTGGTCTTTTTGTTTCTGATCATTACCCTTCTGGTCTGCCTTTTTCTGATCACCGCCCTGGTTCTGGTTTTTCTGCTTAACGCTAGTCCTGACCCACCTATCTTCCTTCTTTCCCAATTCCTGGGGAGAAGTTAGGTCAGAGTCAATCAAGTGTTGATGCAACAGCTGGTTTTGACAGTTATTAAGGATTTGTTCTCTCATGATCAAATTATACAATCCTGTATAGTCCTTAACCTTACTACCCAATAACCAGCCTTCCAGAGCCTTAGTGGCACAATCTACAAAGTCAGTCCAGTCCTGAGTCTGTGTCTTCTGGGTATCCCTGAACAACAACCTGTATTGTTCAGTGGTTAGGCCAAACCCATCAATCAGAGCACTCTTCAGGACAGTGTAATTGTCAGCATCCTCATCACTAACTGTGAGGAGCTTGTCTCTACCTTTCTCAAAGAAGGAGAGCCACAAGATAGCTGCCCACTGACTTTGGGGTACCTGTTGTACTTTGCAAGCTCTCTCCAAAGCAGTTATCCATTTGTGGATGTCATCCCCACACTTGTAGGGAGGTACAATCTTGCTCAGGTTTCTATTATCATAGGTTCTGTCTCTATCCTTAGGGATATTGCTGCCACCAGTGGGATCTAACCCACTTAACTTCTGCTCTCTGGCCAGAGCAAGCTTCTCCTTGGCAAGGGCAAGTTCTTCCCTCTCAATCCTCAGATTGGCTTCCCTCATTCTGGCCTGATGCTCTTTTCTCTGGGGGGGGGGGGGGAGTCATTCCCCTGTGAGAAGAGGCATGGGAGCTACTAGAGACATGGGAGTGGACTGATTCCCTTGAAGGGGATCTGTCTCTCCTGCTTCTCTGGTTAAGCCCACTTGAGGGTCTGAAAGGGGGGACCCCAGTCAGACTCCCATGTAGGCTTAAGTTAGCCTGGCTAAGTCTCCCAACTTGGACCTGGCTGTCTACCTCATTTTCTGAAGTCCCATCTGACTCATCTGTAGTGGGTAGACCCTCACCTGTACCTAGGGTACTAGCCTGGGAGGCCCTACGAGCATCATACTCCTCTAGGATCTCCACTAGCTGAATGAGGGTAGGGTTTGAACCCTGTTTTAACTTTCTGGAGGTACACAATTGTCTCATCTCCTGAAAAGTTAGGGTATCATATCTAGAGGGGATCTTTCTAGGATCTACCCCTCCTGAGAGTGAATCAACTTGATCTCCTCTCAGAGACATGATCTAGTGAGGGTGTGGTGTGTGCACCTACCTACACTAGTTGTATCTACTAAACCTCTCTAGTAGTTGTAGTCAGGGTGTGCTAGGCCCTTCAACCTACAATAACTAAGTCCAGTAGGACTTAAGTATTTATAATCTATGTTATATGTACCTAAACAATATCTGTGTGATCTTTCAATTTAGTATCACAAGATTACAATGGTATTACAACAGCAAGCTCAGATCCCAACCGCTGCTCACCAATGTGAGAAGTTGGCCTGATATATGATGTCACTAATTCTAGTGTACACCTTGTATCAGTCCAAACAACCCTTATGGTGATTGGTTGTAAAGTCAACCTTATAGACCAGCTATCCTAGTGGTAGCATGGACAAGAGCAGTCTTAGGCAAAACTCTGAATGGAATGTGAAGCCAGCTGTTATACCATATGTAATCCCTTGAATACCAAATGAAAGGACACCACAACAGATATATATAAAAATAGAATGTATTTATTCTAGTCAAACCCTCAGCACTCTTTATGAGATTCGAGGTAAGTACAACACAGTCTTATTTAAGCACACCTTAAGTCACACAGGTAAGTAATACAGTTAGGCCCTAGGGTGAACGCAAACCATATACTAAGTAAGTGGTATAAGAACCACTGTCAAGAACACAGGATAGGCCTAGGCCTAGGGAATCGTTGGGGCTACACTATACTACCAAAGGTTAGGAAGTGGGAGGCCCACGGGATTCAGGTGCAGAGTGGAAACACTCACGCGTAATGCGTAAAAGTCGATAGAAATAGTAAGTATTAGAATTAAACAGTTGTAGGACGCTTCTGGAATAGCTAGAAAGTCGAGACTCGGAAACTAGACCCTAGGATAGTCAATACCCTTGTGAGCACCGGAGTACTCAAGTTACCTAGCCCACGGGCTGCGGTTGCATAGGTGTGAACTTGCGTCGGGTTTCGTCGTTGACTTCTATGGATGCCTGAAGGAAAGTTGCTGACAGGCAGTCAGTGAAGAGTGTCCGGTGGATCCCAAGGATGGGATCAAGAAGGAAGGATACCTGCAAGCCGAAGGGACAGAGTCTAGGTCACCAGCCAGGAGCCGGGAAGGAACCAGGAAGGAACCAGGCGATGTCGTGAAGATGGAGGTGAAGCTTGTCGCAGCAGCCACGGGTACCAGGAGGCGTCGAGGACGACCAGGACCAGGAGGCGAGCTGTCCCACGAAGGCTCTTGCTGTCGGCGGCGTCGATGTCGAGTCAGGACCCAACAAGCCTTGGCAAGCGGAACCCACGCAGAATGGAGGACTTGCTTCTGGTGCAGACCAGGAAGGTCTGGGGTGCTTCTCTTTCACAGAGGAGCGGGTGCCAGTCTGGAGGAGCCGGACCAGCAAGATGAAACAAAAGATTCGTCGTCGCAGAGGCTACTAGCCAACGGGCCAGCAACCGGACAACACGTCGAGCAACTCAGGTGCAGAAGGGCCCCACGCAGAACACGTGAAGTGTGGGGAGCTGATCTTCTTTGCAGATGGTGCTCGGAATTGGGGCTTCTCAATTCCCCAAGCACAGCCTCGAGGAAGCCTCAGAAGTCGCGCTAGTCAGTTACTAGCCACTTTTCCCAAGTCGCCGGTCTGACGTCCCTCGTCGCCTCCACGGGTCTCAGCTTCGCTGGAGATGTGGATCTGGGTCAGAGGTGTCTGGAAGTCTCGGCGCTGGTCAGTCTCTGCAGTCGTCCCTCGTAGGATCAGTCGCAAAGCAAGCAGCGGTCGCTGGATGGTGCCTGGTTGCCCAGGGTGGTCACTCCTTGGCCACAAGGGAGATTTCTTCAGTCTTCTTCCTGAGGTCGAATGTCGAAGGTCCAGAGTTTCTGTTCAAGTTGCAGATTCAGGTTAATCTAATTTAGCAGGGCTCAGCTACCTACTGATATACTGGGCTAGTGAGCTGGGCTACCTGCAAGGTCCCTCCTATGGGTGGGACCAGGAAGGGGAGTGGCTACACCCCCTTTCCTTTGTCCAGTTTCGCGCCAGAGCTGGGGCTGGAGTGCCCCAGCGCCGGTTTGAACTGGACTATGCATGGGACACCTTGTGTGCCCCAGGCAGTGTCTAGTTTCTTTCATCCCTCCCTGCCCCAATACACTAAAGCCTGTCTGGGGTGGTGCTCGCACCTCCCAAGGCAGGAAACCTATTGTCCAAGCCTCCCTCGCTGGAAGGACTCCCAGCAGCAGGAGGTCAGACTTGTGTCTGTGGCAGCAGCATCCATTTTGTGATGCTGGGGCTCTGGTTAACTTTAACCGGGTAAGTAGGTTTCAACATGTCTTCTCCCTCTAGAAGGGAGGAATAATATCCTCATGGCCAGAAATGGTATGGGGGTATTATTCCAAAGTGTTAGACACCTTACACGACATGTTTCGATAAAGCCAAACCATAGTTACCATAACCGTTTAAGATTATAAGGTACTTTAAGAGTATATGGTAGGCTATATCATAGAACAGCTATAAGGACATGGTTCCGAAAGCTACAGACAGGCTCAGCTCATGCTAGAGCACCATCTCACATGTTACCAAGCACTCTGCCTCCAGGATTGTTAAGGTCTGCCATAGGAGTGGCTGATAGGTACACATGTGTCTATATATAAGGTAGGTATAGGAATACTACACCTAAGCAAGGAGTGATTACACGACCTTGCCCCAGCTGAGTGATCAGCCAGTTGTGTCATAATTGAAGGTCAGGCCAGGGGTGGCACAATACATGCTGCAGCCCCTGGTAGGCCTAGGGTACACCTATGCCCTGGGTACCTAAGGCACACTATACAGGGGCCAATAAGGTGACCCTAACCAATTGGGTTATGTACCTAAAGTACATAGTATGAATTTAGAGAGAGAACATCTGGGCTGTGGGTCTGATTAGCAGGCCCACAGCCACATCTAAGTCGAAAACCAGTGAAGCAAAAGCAAAAAGTGGGGGTGAACATAGAAAGCAGACCCTACTCTCCTACACTTAGAACAATGTTTTTTACCACCAGAGTCAGTTCCAATAGGGTATTAAAGGCTTAACCCATGTTCTAGTGATGGAAAAACTCCTCATAAGTCTGACTACCTGATCCCCATTCTGGAGAATTACTCCATCTGCTGTCCTGTAAGCTCTATTGGCTGAACATTTTGCTCTTAAAGTAGAGTTTGCCAATTTCTCGTTGAAGCCTCCCTGAAGAAACTGCTGAATATATCAAATATTATAATCTACAGAATAAACAGAGCAAACTAAACACCAGTGCACAAAATGTCTCCAGTATTTTGAATACGATAATGTTGCAAGGCGACTAGAGCACTAAATTACCTCAGCCACATGTTGTGGAATCCCTCTACTGTGCAGTCCTTCCCTCTCAACTTCCAGAGCAAGAGAGAGAGTCAGCCCAGAGGAAGACACCCCGGCCCCTGAAGAGGTGAGGGAGACAAGGGGGTCCTTCAACAAGGTTGCATCACCATCTTCAACCAAGGGAACCAAGCTCTGCGGAGCCAGAATGGTACCACAAATATCACTTGTGCCTCCTTTCTCCTGATTTTTAGTAGCATTCGAGAAATTAATTAAACTGGTGGAAACATATAAAGGAGTTGACAAGTCCAAGAAATTGAGAGTGTATACACCTCCAAAAACCCTGGAATGGAAAAACGAGAAAATAATTTAGCTACTTGGTTGTTGGAAAGAGATGCAAACAAGTCTAGATGGAGAGGCCCCAAACAGTCTGCAAATCGTGGGAAATGTCAACGGTGTTAAGGACAGGTCTTGGTATGCCTGTAAACACCTTCTCAAATGATCTGGCTCATAAATGTCCTTCTGTTTTATGGAGATTGCTTTCAAGGGCAAAATACGTTTTTCTGCCCACCACCCCATCCTCATTGTAATCAGATTGAGAGATGAAGACTTTGACCCTCCCCGTCTGTTCCCATAAGATGTAGGAGTTCTGTCTGTATCAACACATTCTATTTCATTATCAGTCTCTGAAACCCCAACAGCATGTTGAAAATGACACTCAAATTTCTCTCATTTGAAGATCAGGTCCTCTCAGTGGCAGACAAATTCTTTTAAAATGAATTCGAATTGCACGTTGCTCCCCAGCCCTCCAGAGTGGCATCCGTTGCAGTGTGAGCCCTCGTTTCAGAGATCTTGGTAGTAACCACCATGGCAAAGCTGATCTACAACGTAACTGAAATCCTCATTACCCAGACGAATAAATGCTGGTTTCCAGTATTTGATCAGGTGTATTAGTACTGATCTAAGATGTAACCAAGCCCACTGGAAGAGAAAGACACATGACACCATGTGGCATTGTACCCATAGCCAGGCACTAGCTGATGCATACTTTGTTTCCAGAAGTACCATTTCCTTTAGCCTTGGTGCTCTTCCCTTTGGCAAGTACACCATGGCTAGGTTGGTCCTGAATTGTGTTGTTATAAAGTTTCTGTCCTGGGCAGGAGTACTCTTGCATTTCTGATTTATCAGTAATGCATTATCTTGAAGACCTTATATAGCTCTGTAGCCTCCCAAAGCTGCTTCTCTTGCAGCTGCTTGAAGGAGCCAGTCATCAAGGTAGGGGTAGATCTTCTATTACTAATTGGAAAAAAGGGGACCCCTACATAACTAGAAAACTTGCTATACGTAGGGAAAAAGACCATGTAGGTAAAGTGCTATAGCAAGTGAATAAACATACATCACAACGGATTCCAGGTATAAACCATAAATGTAACCACTAAATAGAATCTTCATACACGATTTAGAAAAATATATAGTTTTTATTTCTTCATTTGATATTTTTAATTTTCTATCTTAGTTTAATGTCATGTATGACAACTTGATATATGGTAGCATTTACACATCAGTGAGCAAAGAATATACAATAGAATATTTCATTGAAAAAGACACAATAACTGTTATATCATCAAGACAAATAACAAAATAATTTATAAATATGTGGTTGATGGAAGCAATGCGGTAGATGTGAGCTACGCGCGTTTTGGCATTACTGCCTTCATCAGGAGACCGTCTATTGCACTGAAACTGTATAAGATATAAACAACATATAATATTGTGGTTACATTTTATGATTTAAATACATACGCACCTAGATTTTAAATACTTATTTAGGCTCTATACATTATACAATCCTATCGGCTAATAATAGGTCAATTACTAGAAAAAGAGAAAAAAGAATTCATAGTGGTATATCATGCGTCAAATATAGGGCTCAATGTCGACATTTCTCCTTTATAGCTGATGAATTATTGCAAAACCAAATAATATATACATATTTACACTCATTTCACCATATATTGATCATTATTAACACTACTATAATACAATATTACAGTATTCACAGCAACATTTTGTACAAAGTTTTAAAAGTAAAGGGTAGAAAAAGGAAACAGGAAATAGAGGGAACCAATAAAGAATAAGAAACGTATAAAGTAATGAAATATAAAGAAAAAAGTTATTAAAAGAATGACAGAACAGATATAGATCGAATCGAATCAGATAGCCTCATATTACTGAATCTCTAAATAATAAGTCTAATGTTCCTACAGTTCAAATATGGATTGGTTGGCAGCTACACTTACTTAATCACGAAATTCTAAGGCTGAGATGTCCTTAGATGGGCTGAGGACTGGTTATAGGACTGAAGAAAGATGTTGGGCAGTCAAAAAATGCAGAATTCTATCTGTGCAAACAAAATATGAAATATAAATGGGTAAACAAATATGTACAGATGTTATCATATATATGTCAGCCCAAATACATACGGGAATTAGATGGATATCCTGCTATACTTACTTTATTAGGGTTTAGACATGATGACTAATGTTGATCACCCAACGAGTATATATATAAATATCTGTGCCCGAGCCGACCTTCACAGTTGAATGCAAATATCATTAAAAGCAGGCACTATGTCAGAAAGGTGAAAATAGATGACCGTATTTATATCGTATCGCAAATATATATTTGCCAAGAATAGAAGACCGCCATTCTGTCAATGACTACTTACTTAAGAGTTAGCCATTATCGTTCCCCAACCGAATTGAAAAGATAGAAGGATGGCCAATGTAGTGATCTAGGATACAAGCAATCACCAAAATGTTCCCAAATGCGACTAAAATAAAAATAATAGAACAAAGTAAGTGTCTAAATAAGACATTAAGTTAGATTTGTTGTAACGATAAAGTTATTCTTATAACTATGGCACTAATATCATACCTTGTTCTGTCTTTGATGAATCGTATAGGTGGCTCCGATAAATGAACAGAGGTCCGAGCTGAACTGCAGACGACGCTGTAATCTAGTGTCTGTCGCTAGACCATATATATACCAACCGTTTCGCGCGCCAAACTCTAGTTAATTAAACTAATAGGGAACATATGGCACTAACAAGGTCTAACAATGAAAATAAAAAGCGGACCATAGCCTCGATTGTCTATTCTGTAAACTCAAGATGGCGCATATCACGTAGCGACCCGTATGACGATTAGAAGATGGACAAAACCTCTGATCTTAAATAACGAAGACGGATAGAGAGAAACTCATCCTACAGCACGTATCATGGTGTGTAATACCATAAATCTAAGTATATGCTAATATTATAAATGATAGTTTGAAAAATTGAAATTGCAAATACTAAATAAAAAATATAACAGTAGACGAATAGATCATACAGCTATCAGCGCCATCTTGGAACGGGGAATGATATGAGACAAAGCATAAGAGTCAATGGAAAGATGGATGTTTCTAAGGAAATTTGGGTCTTGTTGTGTGTACCGAAATACAGAGCCAAAAGAGTGATACAAAGCGCACGATCTAATGAAACAGCGCATTGATAACAAACAGTTAAAAAGTCAAAATCAAAAAAATCCAGAAAATAAAAAGATGAAAAACACACACAAACTGTGCACACCATCTAGAAACTAACTTATAAATACACATATATAATATATACAGAGTGCCTCATATAATTTATACTGAAGCCTGTATTAAATGAAATAACTTGTCTAATGAATGAGTCATAATAGAATATTGAAATATACATTGGTCTATAGAGCTAGCCAGCTATATGATGGTAATACTAGGTCTGAAAACATAGAAATTTAGAATTAAATCAACCAACAGGTAACAGACTGTGTAATTGAGGTTAGTACTTGGACCCAACTTAGATAATCGCCTGATCCCAGGGTACTTCCAAGTTCAGGCCCTTTTTGACTGTATCCAGACAGAAAATCCAAAAAACTTCACGTTTCTTTCTTATTTTGTCAGGGCATAGGCCTTCTTTGTTAAGAATTTTTTCCAGAATATACCATCGTATATTATCCTCAGTATGGTTCTTATCCAGAAAATGTGAGACCATAGGAGAAGTCACTTTTCTTTTCACTTGTTTATATGTCCTTATAATAAAGGATATGTGGGTTAGACGTCAAGGTCTCTCAACATCAGACTTACTGAACATAGATCCGCAATCAGGACAAAAAAAATGACTTCTCCTATGGTCTCACATTTTCTGGATAAGAACCATACTGAGGATAATATACGATGGTATATTCTGGAAAAAATTCTTAACAAAGAAGGCCTATGCCCTGACAAGATAAGAAAGAAACATGAAGTTTTTTGGATTTTCTGTCTGGATACAGTCAAAAAGGGCCTGAACTTGAAAGTACCCCTGGGATCAGGCGATTATCTAAGTCGGGTCCAAGTACTAACCTCAATTACACAGTCTGTTACCTGTTGGTTGATTTAATTCTAAATTTCTATGTTTTCAGATCTAGTATTACCATCATATAGCTGGCTAGCTATATAGACCAATGTATATTTCAATATTCTATTATGACTCATTCATTAGACAAGTTATTTAATTTCATACGGGCTTCAGTATCAATTATATGAGGCACTCTGTATATATTATATATGTGTATTTATAAGTTAGTTTCTAGATGGTGTGCACAGTTTGCGTGTGTTTTTCATCTTTTTATTTTCTGGATTGTTTTGATTTTGACTTTTTAACTATTTGTTATCAATGCGCTGTTCCATTAGATCATGCGCTTTGTATCACTCTTTTGGCTCTGTATTTCGGTACACACATCGAGACCCAAATTTCCTAAGAAACATCCATCTTTCCATTGACTCTTATGCTTTGTCTCATATCATTCTCCGTTACAAGATGGCGCTGATCGGTGTATGATCTATTCGTCTACTGTTATATTTTTTATTTAGTATTTGCAATTTCAATTTTTCAAACTATATCATTTATAATATTAGCATATACTTAGATTTATGGTATTACACACCATGATACGTGCTGTAGGATGAGTTTCTCTCTATCCGTCTTCGTTATTTAAGATCGGAGGTTTTGTCCATCTTCTAATCGTCATACGGGTCGCTACGTGATATGCGCCATCTTGAGTTTACAGAATAGACAATCGAGGCTATGGTCCGCTTTTTATTTTCATTGTTAGACCTTGTTAGTGCCATATGTTCCCTATTAGTTTAATTAACTAGAGTTTGGCACGCGAAACGGTTGGTATATATATGGTCTAGCGACAGACACTAGTTTACAGCGTCGTCTTCAGTTCAGCTCGGACCTCTGTTCATTTATCGGAGCCACCTATACGATTCATCAAAGACAGAACAAGGTATGATATAAGTGCCATAATTATAAGAATAACTTTATCGTTACAACAAATCTAACTTATTGTCTTATTTAGACACTTACTTCTTTCTATTATTTTTATTTTAGGCGCATTTGGGAACATTTTAGTGATTCCTTGTATCCTAGATCACTACATTGGCCATCCTTCTATCTTTTCAATTCGGTTGCGGAACGATAACGGCTAACTCTTTAGTAAGTAGTCATTGACAGAATGGCGGTCTTCTATTCTTGGCAAATATATATTTGCAATACGATATAAATACGGTAATCTATTTTCACCTTTCTTATATAGTGCCTGCTTTTAATGATATTGGCATTCAACTGTGAAGGTCGGCTCGGGCACAGATATTTATATATATACTCGTTGGGTGATCAACATTAGTCATCATGTCTAAACCCTAATAAAGTAAGTATAGTAGGATATCCATCCTATTCCCGTATGTATTTGGGCTTACATATATATGATAACATCTGTACATATTTGTTTACCCATTTATATTTCATATTTTGTTTGCCCAGATAGAATTCTGCATTTTTTGACTGCCCAACATCTTTCTTCAGTCCTATAACCGGTCCTCAGCCCATCTAAGGACATCTCAGCCTTAGAATTTCGTGATTAAGTAAGTGTAGCTGCCAACCAATCCATATTTGAACTGTAGGTACATTAGACTTATTATTTAGAGATTCAGTAATATGAGGCTATCTGATTCGATTCTATCTATATCTGTTCTGTCATTCTTTTAATAACTTTTTTCTTTATATTTCATTACTTTATAAGTTTCTTATTCTTTATTGGTTCCCTCTGTTTCTTGTTTCCTTTTTCTACCCTTTAGTTTTAAAACTTTGTACAAAATGTTGCTGTGAATACTGTATTATTGTATTATAGTAGTGTTAATAATGATCAATATATGGTGAAATGAGTGTAAATATGTATATATTATTTGGTTTTGCAATAATTCATCAGCTATAAAGGAGAAATGTCGACATTGAGCCCTATATTTGACGCATGATATACCACTATGAATTCTTTTTTCTCTTTTTCTAGTAATTGACATATTATTAGCCAATAGGATTGTATAATGTATAGAGCCTAAATAAGTATTTAAAATATAGGTGCATATGTATTTAAATCATAAAATGTAACCACAATATTATATGTTGTTTATATCTTATACAGTTTCAGTGCAATAGACGGTCTCCTGATGAAGGCAGTAATGCCGAAACGCGCGTAGCTCACATCTACCGCATTGCTTCCATCAACCACATATTTATAAATTATTTTGTTATTTGTCTTGATGATATAACAGTTAGTGTGTCTTTTTCAATGAAATATTATATTGTAGATTCTTTGCTCACTGATGTGTAAATGCTACCATATATCAAGTTGTCATACATGACATTAAACTAAGATAGAAAATTAAAATAAAAACGATATATTTTTCTAAATCGTGTATGAAGATTCTATTTAGTGGTTACATTTATGGTTTATACCTGGAATACGTTGTGATGTATGTTTATTCACTTGCTATAGCACTTTACCTACATAGATCTTCTATTACGCCAGATGAAGTGAAGCCGGCAATGGTGCTATCATTTTGATGAACACTCTTGGGGCTGCAATTATCTCGAAGAGAAGCTCTCAAAAGTGCAACTTATTACCCCACAGACAAAAATGTTGGAACTTCTGATGGTGTAGGTGCACATGGCCATAGATGTAGGTATCTTACAAGCCTACTATAATTAAGAAGTCTCCCTTCAGAATGTGTGGGATAATGTTTTGGAGAATCTCCATCTTGAAAGAAATTTTTCTGATGACACCTTTGAGATCAAATATCATTCAGAATTTTCCAGAAGGCTTTGAGACCAAGAAATCAATAGAATAGCACTCTTCATCCTCCTCCTCTTTGGGGACAGGAACTACCGTCTCCTTTGCCATAAAAGTTTGAATGGCATCCCATGTAGTCATTTTTCTTATCTTGTCTGTAGGACAAGGCGTAATTATGGTCCCCTTTGCCCGAAATGGTGTCAAAAATTCTATCTTGTACCCCCTCTTTATCACTTTCAGTGCTGAGCATCTGAAGTGAATCTTTCTCGGGCTGGTCCAAAATGCTGTAATCAACCTCTCACTGCCAAAGACCTTTCCTGGACATGAATCTAGGAATCACAATTTTGTCTGGTTCTTTCCATTTCCGCATGAGGATATCAAACAAATGCTGATGGATTGGAAACCCAGGCGCAGGAGTGTAAGAAAGTGGCTCTGTATATACTGCACCAAGGTAAGGTACAGTGTGTACAGAGTCCAACAGTCCCCAGAGGTTTGGCAGAGGCTAAAGTTAGATATAACCTTATTCTCTAAAGTGGTAGCTTGGTCGAGCAGTAAGGCAGTATCAGAGTACAGTGTAAAGCATTTGTTGTACACACTCAGTCAGCAAATGTTCTCACACACTCAAGAACTGAACTCTAGGCCAATTTTTTTGTATATAAAAATATATAGTTGTTATATTTTAGAACCACAAGTAGGTATCAAAATATTTTCTCAGAATGAAATGCTCTAGTTGAGTACTTTCAATAAGCAATAGACTTTTAAATGCAATAGTTACAGTTCTTGCAATAGGCAACACAAGTTAAACACAATTATAACATTGAGCTCAATGACATTTTTAAGTAAAGGCAATATCAATTAATTTGCATAGGTTTTTCTTACTCAGGGCTGGATCCTGGATCCAGCCCTGGTGCATCTCTTGTAAACAGTTGAAAGAAATCGTTTTTGTTACACAGGCGATTTTTAAGGAATATTTGTATGTTTCAAGAATCGACACTTTGAAGAATTTCTGGCAAAAACCAGGCATGTTATCCTATGGAGTAAAGTTTGGTTATCGGAAAATCGCAGTTAGAATTACTTTGCAGGGTCAGTGCTGAGCACCAAGATCCAGCACTGGGATCTCTCCTGGTAACAGGTGAGTAATTCCGTTTTCGTTGATCGGGTGATTTTTAGTGAATATTTTAAAGTTTCAAAACTCGACACTTAGAAGAATTTCCAAGTGAAACCAGTCAATGTTACCCTATGGAGAAAATGTAGGTTATCGGCTTTCAAGTAAGTACTCGACTTGCAGAGTTAAGGTTCTGGGCATAGACTCCGGGGTCTCCCAGGGTCAGGTAGGTACAGTTGTTACACCCTCAGCGGCACAGGGGCAGCCGGGTGCAGAGAGAGTTATGCCCAATGTTAGCCTATGGTGGGCAGGGGGCCTTTGTTTGGTGGCTGCTAGCAGGCAGGCCACGTGGCTGTGGGAGCTGGGCTCCTGGTCACTTACACAGGGCAAGTGGGGAAGTAGGATAGGATAGATGCTGCACTTCCAGGGGCACTCGGGCGGCTGGGTGCAGGGTGCTTTTGAGCCGTCCGACGCTCAATGGATTTCAATGGGAAAGCTGCAAGACGAACAAAGGCTGCAAACTCGGGGACGGAGATTCTTCAGGTGTGACCACCACTTCGAGAGGTAAGTTGGGAATCTGTAGGTTAGGTAGGCACCCAGGAGTTGGGCACAGGGGGCTGCAGGGCGCCGGGTGCAGGGGTGTCTTTTGGCGTTGGGAAATCTTACCCTCTGCTGGTTGCGGTTGGGGGTGGTCCCTGGAGTTGAGGCTGCAGGCGTCGTCAGGAGCGGCGAGGAGGGTCCTTGGGTGCTGGATTCTTGGTCACAGTCACCGGGGGAACGTCCTCGGGGTCTTTGTTCACTCAGGCACAGGCCGGGCTCAGCGGGTGAAGAGTGTGCTGGATTTGCGGATCCTGGCTGGCACCAGGGGTTGTTGCTGTTTGAGCAGAACCATTGCTCGTGGGAGTCCCAGTCTTTGGATGAGCAAGGCAGTCAGGTCCTCCGGGGTTTTCTTGGTTGCTGACCACAGGAGACGCCGGGGTTTAGCAGGAGCAGGTTCAAGGGTCGGCAGGCCTGTAGGGCTGGGGCCAAGTCAGTTGGTGTCGTCCTCTTGTTAGCAGCTGCACGGCAGGTCTTCTTTCTTCTTGTTCTTCTTGTTTCGGAATCGGGATCTGAGGAAGGAAGGTTCAGGGTGCCCCAAAATACTAAATTTAGGGGCGTTACAGGTAGGTAGAGGTCAGGGACCAATGGGTCCCTTCCCTGGGGTGGGTACACCCCCTAGCCTGCCACTCTCCAGTGGGAGGGGGGCAGGAGCCTAGTCCTGATTGGGTAGGGCTCCCCATCCTCAAGATGGCGAGAACCCGGAGTTGTACTTCACCTCGCCTTCCCCACCTGAGGGGTGGGGTTGGCAGAGGCTGGCACACTCCCTTTCCTCACTTGGGATTTCCCGCCGATCTTCCCACCAGAGTGGGGGTCAGAACCGGTGGGGACCAGTTGCTGAGTACAGCAAGTGGCCTGGAGAAGCTCACAAAGGCGGCATGCCTTTGAAGCTTCCCCTGCCAATCCTGGGGGAGGAAACCTATCACCTCGCCCAGGATGTGCATTGTTGCAGGCCCACGAGAGTGGATGGCTCTCTACCCAGGGGTCCAGCAACATGTCTTCTGGGTGGCAGCCTAGGCAGCCTCTCAGTCAGGATGCTGGTAGTTGGTTAGTTTCAGGGAGAATCTCTAAGATGCCCTCTGTCGTGCATTTTACATTAAATCCCACACTGACATTAGTCTTCAGTGTAGCCATCATGGTGCTGTGGAGTTCGTGATGACGACCTCCCAGCACACTCTTAATGGCAGTACTGCACTTACAGTGCCCAGGAATGGACCTGGGTACTGTAGGAGTACAGGGCTCATGCACCTGTACCCACACCACTGGCATATTGCACCCAGCTAGAGGGGTGACGGAGGTATGCCAGGTAGTGTGTTTGTGGGCATGGCACACAGGGATGTGTGCCATGTCAACTCTCTGTTTTGCTCTGCAGGCCTCCGGTGGAGTTTAGCTCAACATATGTGGGAAGAGGGTTTAGTACGCTGATTGATTATATTACCATCACCAACTCTCACTCATGCTGGTTAACT
Organism: Triturus cristatus; assembly: GCF_964204655.1. Classification (NCBI taxonomy): domain Eukaryota; kingdom Metazoa; phylum Chordata; class Amphibia; order Caudata; family Salamandridae; genus Triturus; species Triturus cristatus. Next base: position 933,066,409 of record NC_140585.1, read on the forward strand.
GATTTTGTTACACACACAATTGGGGTGAGTGACCATCTCCCACTTAGTTTCTGCATTCAGCTCCCTTATAAAACAGATTGCACTCTGGTTGAGAAGTTGGCCTGGACAATTAACTGTACCTTAAGTAGTTTGAACGGGTATGCTCTTAGATGGTCACAGAGCAACCCAGAGGTTACTAATAGAAACATTATTAAACAGGCGTTAACTTTTATCAATGTATGCCTTGAGGATGAAGTATCACAAATAGACGTCCTGGACTCTTTTGCAAACATTACAAAGATTATTAAAGAGGACCTACAACGTCCAAATAAAGATGGGAAACTAAGCAGTAAAGGGTGGTTCGACTCAGCTTGCACTAAGGCTCATACACACTTAAAGAACGCTTTAAGAAAAAATCCGAGAAACCAAATTGAAATCGGGCTTTTTAGGCATGAGTATAATCAGGCTAGAATGTCACGCAAACGCGAAATTAAGAATGACGCGTGGATAAGTCTATATAATGCGTCTTTAGATAGGGATTGCTCTGCCTTTTGGTTAGCTGTCAAGGCTCCATTCTTTAACTCAGGGGATGTGGCTAGAATGGAAATGGCTATCACAGAGGATTCGTGGATAGATTTCTTTGCCGAGGTCTATAACCCAGGAGGGAAAGACAAATTGGTAGAGTTGGGGAGTGCTACTCAGGGACAAAAGGAGGGTAATTTCGTCCCGATTAAGCTAGCTGTTACAGTAAATGAAATCTCTGACGCAATCACCCAGAGTAGGGGTAATAAAGCGCCAGGTGCAGACGGCGTCCCTATAGATCTATTCAAATATCAGCCTGAGCTCTGGTCGCCCCTACTCACTCGCGTATTGGATGCTAGCTGCGTGCTGGGCTTTATTGACACTTGGGCTGACTCTATAATTATACCTATATTTAAAAAAGGGGACCGGGCAAAACCCTCTTGTTATCGTCCGATATCCCTACTGGATTCTTTTATGAAAGTCTCCGGGCGAGTCATTCTGAACCGCCTTAAACAATGGGCTGTAGAGGCTAACATCTTATCCCCGGTACAATATGGCTTTCGTGAGGGCTGCGGCACCTTGGATCAGGTCCTTAATTTTACATTACTTTCAGGTAAATACACCCAGGCCAAAGAAGGCAAACTTTTTGTAGTGTTTGTCGATCTAAGCGCTGCTTTCGACTGTGTTATTCATAACCGTTTGTGGCAGATCCTGAGTGATATGAAGGTGGACGAAGCGCTTATCTCCTTTTTAAGGCAATTGTATGTCGGGGCCAGGGCGAAAGTTAGATACGGTACCAAAGGTGAATGCACCCAGCCTTTTTATGTAAAGCGGGGAGTGAGGCAAGGGTGTGTACTCGCCCCATTTTTGTTTAACTTGTATATCAACGATCTAGAAAAAGAGTTAGTTGCTGTGGTACGCGATTCTCCTCAGGTTAACCAGCATCAAATTGCGTACCTGTTATATGCAGACGACGCGGTGATCATGTCCCGGACTCAAAGAGGTCTTCAAACTGCTCTGGATACCTATTTAAATTTTATGGACAATAGGGGGTTAAAACGTAATGTATCCAAAACATTTGTAATGACCTGTGGTAGAGCTAAGAATAAAGAGTGTCGTTTGTATGTCGGGAAGGAGAAACTTGCTTCAACTAAAATTCTCTCATACCTGGGTATAGTCCTTGAAGAAACAGGGTCCTGGGGGCCTGCCATTAGAAATAGGACCTTGATATTTAAGAAAGCTACAGCTGCACTCATGTCTTTTTCGAAAAAGCTGGGAAAGAGACCACCTGCGATTCTGTTAAAAATCTATCAGGCGAAGTGTATTAGCACAGCCATATACGGGGCAGGTATTTGGGGGATTTATAATTCTTTCTCAATACAAAAGGTAGAGAACGCATTTCTTAGATTTCTCTTGGCAACCCCTGTCAGCTCCCCTGTTTTTAATTGTCATGCAGAGTTGGGAGTGCGTTACGTGAGTGACTTGATTAGTATACAACCAGTTTTGCTCTGGTATAGAGTATGGACCTCGCCGGCCCTATTGTTAAATAGAAATATTATTAAGGAATGTATGGGGCTGGATAGAGCCTCCAGGATACCCTGGTTGAAGTATATATGCAATTTCACTAGGGACCTTGGAAGACCTGAGTTTTACCACCAACCAGGATTACTGGCAAGGCCTTGAAGGTGTTGTGCTGGTATCATGTAGAATCTCTTAGACTTGGTGTAGAACTAAATAAGAAACTTGTATTGCAACATCAACTTACACTAGTCTCTTATACCATCCAGCCTTATTTAATTTGGTGTCTGGAGGGTTTTGACCGTTATTTACTAACCAGACTTAGGTTTGACGTTTTCTTTCGTTTAGTCACTTTTCCCACAGTAAATGACTGGGCCAGAAATCTTTGTAACTGCCCGTGTGATAATTTGTCTACCCAATCAACTCTGCATGTAATTTGTTTTTGTACATTTTATACGTCGGAAAGATCAAGATGGATTAAGCCACTCTTAAAAAAACATGGTTCATGGAGACAATGTCGCCCAGCTTTGTTGTTTTTAGTCTCTTTAAATGATGAATATTGTGTGTCAACAATGCTGGGTTTTTTAAAAAGTATTTTAAGGAAAAGGAAAAGTTTAATCAATTTTTAGAAAAACTTCGTATGTATCTTAAATTTTTTTTATTGTGGATTACACTTGTCTTTGTAATGAATCTGTTGCTTTTATGACTTCATGAATTTTGAATTCGAATAAAGTATATTTACTTACTTACTTGTTCTGCACCAAGACACTCAGCCTGTAAAGGCAGTGTGTGTGTGTGTGTCAGGGTACAGGGCCTCTAAGGGTGGCATAATAAGTGCTGCAGCCCTTAGTCACAGTGCCCTGGGTACCTATGGTACCATTTACCAGGGACTGACATGTGTCCAGAGATGCCAATTGGGTTTAGGCTTCAATGCAGTTTTTAGGGAAGGAACACAGGCCCTGGGGGCCTAATTGGCAGGAGCCCAGGGCACACTCAGTCAAAGTACATCAGCAATTTAGCAAAAAGTGGGGGCATACCATGCAAGAAAGATGGCACTTTCTCACAAGGAGCCTTCAAGATTTGCCTGAGCACCTTATCTGAGGACGTAAACGGAGTGTCCTCCAATGTGAAGCCCATACTGTGAATTCTAGTCAAACTTTCAGACAGTGTGCCTTTACCCACATAATTACCCCTGTGTTACTGGGGAACCTTACCAGACCCCCCCCCCCCAAATCTGTGTCTGAAGAGGTAACAGGCACCAGTTTGCTTGAACCTGTAGGAGAATTAATTTGAGAGTGTCTCCAGGCAATCCTTCTAAATTTATCCTCAAAATCTTCATTCCCTTACCCACGCTGCTACTTAGGAGAAGAACAGGGGTCAGAGGAATAAATTGCCAAAGAACACTTTTTGAAGGAACATTTCCCCAGCTTGCAGCCAAAATGACCAGAAAAACACAGTATACTACACCACGAGCACTGTAGCACCGGGTATTTACCAAGCAACAACTCTGTTAAATGACCTATCTGTGTTTAAATAATTGCGGGCACCTTAAGCATCCTATGCACATGCTCGAAACTAAAGTGCATGCGCAGAGTAGCATAACAAATGTGCATGCACGGCTACACATACCTTTTGCATCAATGCAAATGGCAGAGGCCGTGCACAGCAACTCTGACTGGCCACACTAGCGGCCCGCTGTGCATATAAAACACAACAGGGGCCGACAAACACCAAACAATCCCCTGCCCCCAGGTCACATAGACACCAGTAAGCTTACCTTCGAAGACAGATACCTACGGCCTCTCCAATCCACATGCTAGCAGCAAGTCCCCAGCAGACAAACATCCACCAGAAACAAATCAGTTGGCCAAGCTCCTCATAAGTACCGCTGCAATCCTGCACTTTTAACCGCCTGCGCTCTGCACAGTAGTAACCCGGGGCAAATTTTGCAGGTCTAAGCACTGCCAAGACCCCACTACCTATCCTTGTCCCAGTTAAAAGACATGAGAAAAAAAAATAGAAGTGCTATAGTGCAGCATATTCTTATAAGGGTGATGGTGGAAGGAGCTGTCTTTTGAACTTCCTATTTTCTCTCATGTCGGAGGAGGGAATCACCTCATGTGTAATAACTGAGATGAGGACTTAAGGATAGTTACTTCAACCCCAAGACCTTCTTAAGGGACAGTCACCATCTCGGTCAAACCATCAAAGCAAAATGGCCACCACATCTCGACATGTATGCATACATGGTGAAGCATGCATGCAAGTAGGTCATCGTACCAGGGCTACTGTAGCGTTATTAAACATTTAAGCACCTAACGCATGCACACAAATACACCATCGCGCCTATTTTGTTTGACAATACTGTGCAGCCTCTGCAATATCAATGTTTAGGTCCTGCCTATGAAAGCAAATGAGCTGTCTGTTGCGAGACATATTGCTATCTTACAGTGGGCTTACAGCCTGCCCATTGGTTACCTTTGGTTGACTGACTTCAATGTCACTCTCATCTGCTGGTTTCTTATTCGTTAGTATGTGTGGGTTTTCCTTCATCTTCTTGTGTGCTCAAAAAGCTAATTTTCATTTTTCTGGTGTTGAACAGCTTCGGCAAAAAGTATTGGCTAAGGCAATAGGTCTGTACTGGCAAAGTCAGAAGACGGGACCTGTTGGCTTGGCCAATGCATTCTTGTCCCGTTCATGGAAGCGACCGTCAGGTAACTGGGCTAATAGAATGGGTGCACTCTGGGTCTGTATCATCTTTCCACACCAATGCAGACTTACTGTCCACAACATTTCACAGGCAACGAGGCAGAATGGACCCTGGTTGCTCCATCAGTATAGGCGCTGATGATTAAGGCCCATTTCTGGCAGTGGTACCACCGATCTTGCCTCGTGATATTCACCAAATGGATCTGCTGCTGTTACTTTTCTAATTAATTGGCCAGTGTGGCGACACAAGGTTTGTTCCTGGAATTGGTCTATCGGACTGCCCCTTATAGCCACATTGCCACTCTGGCTTCCACAACGGAAGAGAGTGCTTGCATGGTGTCACACCCCTCCCCCCCCCCTGGCTGTTGAAAGAGAAAGGACAAGTGAGGTGCCCGAAGAAAGCCACCTGCCAGAGTGTGACCTTAAACTGACATGGAGCTCTCAGACCTGAAGGCGCCTGTTCCATACCATTAAAAATGGTTGCAGTCACCACAGTGAATGCTTCCTCACCCATCACGCACAGAAAGAAGCCACATGACCAGAATATCTATTCCCATAACAGTCCCCCGATTCCGGACATGCTCATTATTGAAGCCTGCATCAGCTTCTAATCCCCAGTGGCACTGAAACTAGCCAACACTAAAATCTGCAATGCCTCCTGTGCAACTGCAAAAGCCAGGACAGATTCCACCATCCACACTTCTGGTATACCTGGAGGGGAGAGCGTGCTACTTGTAAATGGAATTTTGAGGTTTATGTCTGAGGTGAGGTATGGCAGGTTGAACTGTAGGTGAAGTTAGCTGTGGGTGATTAGTAAAACCCTAAGTTGACAACCGACGGTAGACACCAGTCCTATGTGAGGATATGGTGTGCCCGCTCCCACGGAGATCAAAGTTTCCTGTCGCAATGACAGGCCATATCCCGAATGACCTTAAAGAAGCATCAGCAGTGCAATAACAATCCAACTGTAAAGGCGCATTGACTTTGATATATGCTTTTCACAATACATAAATCAAGTATACTGCTTTGCAAACACATTTCATACAAAACAGGTCAGACCCATAGCATCTGATAAATAGCATCATTAGTTTCTGATCTATCAGAAAAAAAGGGGAGAATGAACCACAACGGTCGCAATACCCGAGTTTCAGAGATTTTTGTCTCGGAGACCCTCAACCACACGTTCACATTCTGCGATTTATATAATCTCCACTTAGTGTGGTTTGGTGGATAGCGTCATCATAGTGTCACTTGTCTCACGTTCTCCAAGAGAAATCAACACCTCCACCAGGAGGGAGACTGTCTGGATGTCAACAATGGTGAGTACGTTAAAATTATTTCCAATCCTGTAGATGAATCTTTATTGAGGGAAGAGAAAATAGGATAGGGATCAAACTAAAAACAAAGCACTGTTGAGTGGATGAGTCACTGATCCACGACACCTAGTGATCAGGTCGACATGTTTTGGCCTGGTACAGCCCTTATGGGTTTATGGCCTTCATGAGGACCAAACCAAAAATATAGAGGTCTTACACATTAGGGCTTTCCAGATTTTATTAATGGGTGGAAGACCTCAACCGTCTTCATCAGTGAGCACACTTTGCTCAAGACGGAATGTGGTTATAGGCGCCCTCTTTTTGCCTATAACTGAGTAAGAACAAAATGGGGGCAATTAGATACTAATATGTCTGGTTCCCAATTCACTCAGTGTGCCACTAAGAAAACTGTAAGCACGGATGTCACTGGTGACGGCATAGTGTTTTATTACAAATATACATAAGTGAAAAGAAAAAATGCCTACTTGAGGTAAATGAACCTTTTTGTTTTTTATTGTGTGTCATACAAGAATACCCTCTTCTATGTAGTGTTGCTCTGTTAACATATACTAACATAGTCCAGTATCATAACATCATTACCTCATTCTGATAATTGCTGGAGAGAGTGCTTGGCCTTGCCCCTTATGCATGACTGCCAAGAATGAACTCATGGCAGTGTCCTTGACCCTCTGGCTACCAGTCTTTTTTTTCCACCTATGTACATCTGTCGTGAATACCTTATTTGTTATATTTTTAGAGAGAGCACTATGCTCTGCCTCACAGTTCTCCATGCTAGTTTGCCAAGAGTGTGCGCAGGGCAGTGTCCTTGACCCCCTGGCTCCCAGCCTTTTTGCTTTTTCACGTATGTATATTTGTAATAAATCACTACGCCATAAACAGCGACATCACTGCTTATGGCTTTCTTAGGGTCATGCTGGGTGAATTGGGAACCAGAATATTAGTATCTAATTCCCTTTCTTTTTTCTATCTCAGTAATAGGCCAAAACACGGTGCCTGTAACCACATTCCGTCTTGAGCGAAGTGTGCTCACTGACAAAGACGAGCGAGTGCTCCCACCCATTAATAAAATCTGGAAAGCTCTAAAGTGTAAGGCTCTATATTTGTGGTCCTGACAAAGATCACTGACCCATAGGGGCTGTTCCAGGCCAAAGCATGTGGACCAGACCACTAGGTGTTGTGGATCAGTGATTTATCCACCCAATACCGCTTTGTTTTTAGTCTTATCCCTATCCTATTTTATCGTCCCTCAATAAAGATTCACCCACAGGATAGGAAATAATTTTAACTCACTTACCACTGTCTACATCCATACAGTCTCCCTCATGGTGGAGGTCCTGATGTCACTTGGAGATGTCACTGGTGGAGGTCCTGATGTCACTTGGAGATGTCACTGAAGTGACAGACACCACGATGATGTTATCCACCAAACCACACTAAGTGGAGATTATATACACAGCAGAATGTGAACGTGTGGTTGAGGGTCTCCGTTAGAACTGGGGGTCTCTAGTTGGCAGAGGTAGGTACCTTTGACCAAATAGGGACCCTTGCTTCTAAGTCAGGGAAAGAGGATTACACTACTGGATAACCCCTGCTCACCCCCTCGATAGCTTGGCACGAGCAGACAGGCTTATCTCAGAGGCAGTGTGTTAAGCATTTGTGAACACATACAGTAATACAGTGAAAACACTACAGATGGACACCACACAGGTTTTTATAAAAATAAGCATTTTTTATATAGATTTAACACAAGACCACAAACGACAAAAATCCACAATACTGTACTCAAAATTGACTTAAAGATGGTAGATTGAGCTTAGTTCAAGTTGTTGGTAAATGCAACACAGTTCTCACAAAAGTACCTGGATGCGTAACGCAAAATAACCAAAGGCTCGTAGCGTTGGAGATGCGTCGGTTCCTTGCTTCGGGGAAGACGATGCGTCGCGCCTCAATGCTTGCGCAGAGTAGGGGATGCGTCTTAATCCTTACCGGAGAGAAGGTGATGCGTAGGTTCTCGTGCTGCAGCCCGGCGATGCAGCAAGATGGCGCTTCAATGCGACAATCCGGTGCGATGCGATAAGATGGCGCCCTTGATGCGACGACGTTGAGCCGATGCGACACGCCCTGGCAGCCTTGCGGCGACTCTGTACTTTGGAGGCGCGACAAGCCCTGTGACAAGCTTCTCCAATGATGCAACGGCGACCGTGACGGTTGCGATGCACTTCTCCGGTGATGCAACAGCAGACAGCTGCGACGAAGGCACGCTTCTGGGAGATGCGGCGGCAGCACGCTTCTCCAGCGATGCGATAACTACAGCTTTTTTTTTTTTTTTTTTTAGAGCGCGTAGTCACCCATAGGGTATCCCAGCGCTGAACCTCTTACTCACAGGGGGGGATGGTCAGGAGTGAAACTGGCTCAGGGGAAGAGTAAGGTTTTAAGCGATTTCCTGAACCGCAGGAGGTTTGGTTCTGCTCTGAGGCTCAGGGGGAGTGCGTTCCATTTTTTTCCCGTGTTGACCGAGAAGCGACGGCCACCTATACGGGCCTTCTTAACCTTGGGGATGGTGATGAGGTTTCCGTGTTCGGAACGAAGCGCTCTCGTGGGTCTGTATGGTGTGATCCAGTTGTTTAGGATAGGGGGGCCGATGTTATGAAGTACCTTGTGGGCCAGACAGAGGGCTTTGAAAGTTACCCTTTTCCTGATGGGGAGCCAATGCAGCTTCCTCAGTGCGGGCTTAGCAGATGTTCTGGCCGGGGTGTTTGTTAGGAGACGGGCTGCGGCATTTTGGGCTTTTTGCAGGGTTTGGAGAGTGGATTCTGGAGCTCCCAGGTAAATGGCGTTGCTGTAATCCAGCCTGGATAAAATTAGGCCTTGGATCAGCAGGAGACGCGACTGGAAAGGCAGTAGAGGGATTACCTTCCTGCAAGATCTGAGTAGACCGTAGCATGTGCCGGCCGTCTTTCTTGCCTGGGTCCTGAAGGTGAGGTCGGTCTCCAGCCACACCCCGAGACTCTTGACCTCCGTCTTGGGGGTGGGGGGTTCACCCATACAGGCGGGCCAGATGTTCGGGGGAAGGTTCGTGGTTTTTTGCCCTAGGAGCAGGATCTCCGTTTTGAAGCCGTTTAATTTCAGGGCAGAGTCACTCATCCACTGATGTACGTTGGAGAGGCAATCGTGGAGGTTGGAGGGCTTAAGCTTGGGGTGGGAAAGCGTCACCACCAGTTGAGTATCGTCGGCGTAGCTGACGATGGTGACACCGAAGGGAGAGACCAGCTCCTCCAGTGGGGCCATATACACGTTGAACAGCGTGGGGCTCAGAGATGAGCCCTGTGGCACACCGCACTGGAGGGGGATGGAGGGGGATCTGCTTTCACCTTCCCATACTTGGAAGGAGCGTTGAGACAGGAAAGACGCGAGCCATTTCAGCGCCCTGTCTTTTACCCCGATGTTGTCGAGACGTTGGGTTAAGACCTGGTGGCTGACCGTATCGAAGGCCGCGCTCAGGTCTAGGAGGACCACTGCCACTGATCCTCCTGTATCGATGATTTCCCTGGTCTTTTCTACTGCTGCAAGGAGAGCAGTGTCCGTTCCCTGACCTGGTCTGAAGCCTGTCTGTGATTTATTGAGGAGTTGATTAGACTCCAGGAAGTGTGACAGTTTTTTGTTCACAAGTCTTTCGGCAACCTTACCTATCCAAGGGAGGAGTGAGATAGGTCTATAGTTGGAGAGATCTGCCTGGTCTAGGGATGGTTTTTTGAGAAGCCCTTTTACAACAGCCTCCTTCCAGTTTGCAGGGACCTCTCCCTGTGTCAACGAGATGTTAATGAGAGCTGTCAATTGGGAGGCTATAGTCTGCGAGATGTTTTTAACGAACCGTATGGGAACTCGGTCGCTAGGGGCTCCGCTCTTGGTTGCTCTGAGTGTAGCCATTACTTCCTCTTCTGTGACTGGGCCAAATGACGCTAAATATGGCTTGTCGGGAGAGGGCGGCAGCTCCTTCGCTCTTTCTATGGGGTTCGGGTTAGCAGCAGGGAGTGAGGCGAGGATTTTTTTGATTTTTTCGTCAAAGAAGGTGGCCAACTTGACGCATTTTTCCTCCGCTGCTTTGGGGTCCATGGGTTCTTGCGGGGGGCAGGGACATGGAGGAGCTCTTTGAGGATGGAAAAAGTTTCCTTGGCTGAGCAGGAGGAGCTTTTTATTTTTTCCTCATAGAAGGTGCTTTTAGCATCGTGTAAGGCTCGCTTGTACGCTTTCATGGAGGATTGATAAGCACTTTTCTCAGCTATTGACTTGTTTTTCCTCCAAGTGCGTTCTAACTTTTTACATTCCTTCTACAGGGCGTTGAGGGAGGGAGTGTACCAGGGAGCGGGGTTGATTCTTTTGACATGTTTTAGCGAACTAGTAAGTGGGATCAGATTGTCTAGGGGATGGGCTAGCCAATCATTGAATTCTCTATCCGCGGTGTTCGTGTCCGTGGATAGAGGGCAAGCAGTTTCACGTAGTTTCGCTTCCCATTCCTCAGGAACTAACTTATGCCATCGTCTAGTTCGTATCCTAGTTTTCTGTCTGGGTGCTGGCGTTGTTTTGAGTGACCAGTGTATTGGGATCAACATATGGTCTGTCCAAGGTAAAGGGGTGGGGTCCTGGGCGTTTAGATTCTTGATGTTGGTGAAGATAGGGTCCAGGAGTTGTCCTTTGACATGGGTGGCTTTAGAGTTTCGCAGATGGAGATCGGCTGTGGTGAGATCAGCTAGTAAGTTGGCTGCTGCGTTGTCCGCAGAGTCCAGGAAGTGCATATTAAGGTCCCCTAAGAGGAGAAAGTTCGAGACTGATATGGTCTTAAGTGAGATGTAGTCCATTAGAGTGCTAGTGAATTCTCCTAGTGCGCCTGGCGGACGGTACACTAACAGTCCCGAGATGGAGGTTGATGGGGAGATGTGGATAGTGAAATTGCAGTTTTCACAGTCTTTGACGGTACCACATTCGATTCTGCATTTAAGATGGTCTTTGTAGAGTATGGCTAGTCCGCCACCTCTACCTACTGGTCTGTTCAGGCAGCAGATTTGGTAGCCGGGGGGTGTTGCATTGACCGTGTCGAAGTCACTGTGCGGGGTCAACCATGTTTCAGTCAGAAACAATATGTCTAGCATCAAGTCTTGGACAAGGATGTAGGTTTCGTGGGCGTGTTTTACTAGGGATCTGCAATTCAGAAGGCCAAGCCGAAGTCCTTGGTGGCGTTCCGTTTCCTCTGGTTTGTTACAGAGGATACACCCTGTGAAGGGGGCGTCTTCCTTGAGGATGTATTGGCACTGGGGGTGTTTTTTTGGATTCCAGGCACGCAGAGTCTCTTGGGTGTAAGAGATACGTTCCTGCAAATTGGGCATAGTGTCTAGGCCTGAGGCCGTCTGGGCCCGGACGGGCCCAGACGGGCTTGCCTTTGGCGCGCCTTCGGCGCGCTGACGGCGCGCCCGCTGCGCCCGTCCGCTGCGCGTCCGGTAATTGCACATCTTAATATGGGTGGAAAAAGGGGCGGGTGGGCGTGGCCTATGTTAGGCGTGGCCTCGATTCCTCGCCTTCAATGGCGTCAGATTTGTTTGTTTTTCTCGTGTTAGTTGCAGCGAAGAAGTCGCTGTTTAGGCGTTTCAATCGCCCGTTCCGGTTGTGCCAGGGGGTGAGTACAATTTTAAAAACAAGATATTTGAAGGATAGGTGACACACGAAATACAATTTTAAAATAAGTGGACTCCCAGCTTCCGCCTCAGGAGTATAGCAGGTTGACGCGCTTCTTCTCGTTGCGTCGCGCTTCCAGCACCCAGCGACACGCAGGCTTCTGCAGATAAAATTCCCAGCAAGGAAATTCAGAGGGGAGCTGTTGGTGAAGTCTGTTGTCCCTGAGACGTCAGCAGGAGGCAAGCACAAGTACAAGCCCTTGGAGAAATATTCTGCAAGATGATGAAAGTTCTGTAAAAGTTCCTTCTCCTCTCCTTGGCAATGAAGACACCACTGCAGGCCAACCCAAGAACACAGCACACTGGCAGGGGGGCAGTCCAACTCCTACAGCTTCCGTTGGTTCTTCTCCTTGGCAGAGGTTTCTTATTGTTGTTCCAGAAGTGATCTAAAGTCTTTGGGTTTGGGTCCCCATATTTATACTAATTTTCTCTTTGTTCTCTGAAGGCAGAGAGGCCTTTGCCTAGTCCAAACCAGTTCTGGTCAGTCCTGGAGCACTTTGCTTACCTGACTCCTTCTTTCCTTTCAGAGTGCAGGGCAGAGACATCAGACACACCACAGGAGGTGGAACCAGCATTGTGGAGGGAAGGCACAGCCCTATTCAGGTCCCAGGTGCAACTCCTCCCGCCCATCTGCATGCAGATCTTCCTATTCAGCCCTGTGCTGACTCGCCCTCTCCCCTGGAATACCCCAGTCCCTGTCACTCACAGAACCAGACACACAATACACAACTTAGCAGAGGCAGGACAGTCAGGCAAGAAAATACCTACTTTCTAAAAGTGGTATTTTCAAACACAGAATGTTAAAACCAACTTTACTAAAAGTTGTATTTTATCATTCTAAGTTCAGGCATACTAAATTCGAATTTCTACCATGTTCCCTGAGTCAGTTAGGATTATAAGAGGTCAAAATCAAACTGCCCATTCTGGCCTATGGGGAACAGGTAGCCTTGCAATAGTGAAAAACGAAAATGGCTGTAATTCACTATTAGGACATGTCACACACACCAGGGCATGTCCTACCTTATACTTACAATGCACCCTACCCTTGGGTCTACCATAGGGGTGTCTGATATGAAGATAAGGGAAGGTTTAGGGACTGGCAAGTGGGTGCACTTGGTCAGTCAACATGGCAGTACCAGACTGCACATAGGCTCTGCAATGGCAGACCTGAGACACACTTTACAAGCTGCTTCTGTGGGTGGCACAATCTGTGCTGCAAGCGCACCAGCAGCATTTGATTCACAAGCCCTGGGCACACATGGTGCACTACACTAGGGTCTGACAAGTAAATCAAATAACCAAATCATGGAGTCACTAATAATTACATCAATTTACCATAGGGAGCACTTGCACTGTGGCACTGAATAGCAGTGGCACAGTGCCCAAAGCATCTAAACCAGCAAAACATATCAAAAACAGAGTAGGCAATCAGAAAAATTGGAAGGGAGACTCATGCCAATGGTACCAGGTCTAACAGTCTCCAAGACAAACATTTCTGAGACTCTGATATTGAGACAGTTGTGGTTTATTCTGCCCCTCTTTCTGATAGATAACTATTGCTTGGAAGCTGAATGTACTAGCTTCTTCCACCCTCAATTTTGTTGATTCGTACCATCACTAGTTTGCCAACATAACGAACTCTGGCCTACTGTATTTAGCATAAGCCTTCCAACTAAGCATAAAGTGTAATACAAGCCCCCTTTTTCAGCAAAAGCGCACACAGTTCGCCCAATCAAATGCTATAGTTAGTGGAATCAACATATAGATGAAGATTAAGCCCCTCTCTCAGAAGTATTTCTTAAACCTCTTTCTGCTGCTCACATAATGCTTTTTGTTGGGCCTTCAAAAATAATTCAGTTTTGCGTGTGTTTGTATAGTTATTCACTTGCTGATCTTAGTCCAGGTAGGGATAGATGCTGTGCGTCATTGGCATTAGTATATTAATTCAGCACCTACCCAGACCAGCTGTAAGGAGAAGAACTCTGTCTGACTCAAGTTATTTCCCCTCTGTCCTTCCACGAGTAAGTGATGTGTTTTAATGAGTCACTCGAGATTGCTGGCATGTACAAGGAAAGTGGTGCAAAGAGATCTCTAATCACTTTTTCCTTATTGCAATGTGGAGTGTGAATAGCTTGTTTAGCCTTTTTCATTGTAGACAGAACATTTATTTAGCTTACCCGCTAGAAACTGCAGACACCAGTGAAAAAATCATCTGTGCATACAAAACACGGAATAACCCGAGTTCTCCTTGTGCCTATTTCTGGATATGTTCTTTAATCCTGTATGCATGAAACCCCTACAATAACTGAAATATCAAGACCATCTGTCTAGTGACATTATTTTCAACTGATCCATTAATACTCTAGTTTGATCAGTAATCCTTTAAAACTAATTGTCTTTCTTTTATTGATCTTGATTAATAAGAACTTGAATATCCAAAGCATTGATATTTTTAAGGAAAATACACAGTAGTGCTTGGTAGAAATTAAGTATTCCGCATCCTTTTTTTAAATCTATAATGTTAACAAACAAGAGTTTTCATTGGCACTCGTGTCATGAACCTCCTACTTGGGAGGGGAGGGGGAGGTACACCCAGTTAGATCTGCTCTTCCCCAAGGTTGATGATGCACGAGACATTTCCTACAGGAAAATAGAGAGAAGTCTTTCACACTTCTCTATGACAAGTTAGGCTCATTCAGATTCGGAGTGTTATGAGTCAGAAAAGTATATCCATTATTCACTGGGTAGCTACAGTGTTTCTATAGGAAAGGCATTTTTGGTTTTGCTTATAACTTTGGCACTGTTTGAAGACTTTTCGCAAAATGTCCCCCCCCCCCCCAAAAAAAAAACTAACGTTCATCCACCTCAGCTACTTCCTTGAAAGTTTTGGGGTGACACGTCAAGCACGTCAAGCAGAAGCTGAGAAAATGGGGGCCCCAAACATGTTTTTCCATGCACTTTTCCAAAGGAAAATTAGACACAGAATTAGACACAGCTACAGCCAAAACAGCTGAATGGAATGACACCAAATTTAGCAGAAAGATAGAGTTCGGTACAAAAGCGTGCTTTTTGTAATTTGTTGTAAACCCAGTCAGTAATCTTGAGAAAGTAAGGTTCAAAATGTATATACATATCACGCCGCAGAGAATCCCTGAATCAAACAGATCAAAAGATATGATCTGATTGGCTGACATCAAAGAAACAAAGATGTGGCAGGAGCCCCATCCTGAAAAAAGATTAAATATAGGGGAGCAGGGTGGTGGATACACTGCCCCATAGGCCTGGAATGGAAGTAAGTCCCAGAGGGGTTCTTTTTTAGTGGTAAAACTAGAAAATAGTTGAGCTCCCACCCTTTTCATAAATAAGCCAGGGCTCAGGGGGGTTGTTGGCTTGATATTTTACGGGGAGGAGCCCATGCTGGGTTCTTTTACTTTTAATGGAGAGCGGGGCGCGCATTCCCTCATGTCCCCGGGCCATATTTATGCACTGGTGCCCAACCTACCGGGCCCCCTTTATTCTTAAGGGGAAGGGGGTGTGCAGCTCCCCTCTCTGGTCCATTTTTAGGCCCCAGATAACCTATACTTTGGGCTGCTTTACTTTTAATGGGGAGAAGGGCGCACACACCCAGGCCATTTTTTAAGACCTAGGGTCAAAAATCTCCCAGGGCCAATTCCCTTTTCTGGGGAAGGGTCATGCAGCCCTCCTCAGCAAGTTGTTTTTAGACACTATCCCTTGGGGTTGAAGCATTTTATTAAATGGGATGGGGCATGATGACCCACTTCCTGGAATTTTGTAAGGCCCCGGTTACCCTGTCCCCCAGGGCCAAAGGCCTTTTTAACTGGGATCTCACTCCACGAGCCATCCTATGGCTCGTGGAACCCATTCCCTGGAGCCTGAAGGCAGCAGTGTCCCTGGGACCCCCTGCCCCGGAGACACTACTGTGTTCTCTGCCTAGGACAATGTAGGCAGGAAATACAACCTTAATTCCCTACTCGCACTCTCCTGGGTAGGGAACACTACTTTGCTCCCTCCTGGGCAGGAGCAGAGAAAAATGTGCTCCTGCCAGGAAGGGAGCAAAGTAACGGTTCTCTCTTTGGTCATCCTAGTACGCATGTATCAAATTTTCTCACAAAAATCTCAGCAAACATGTTGGGAGTAGTTTTGTAAACCACACATTCACAAATTATTTAATAACAAAAAAACACAACAGCTGATGCACAACTACTGGGTTACAGTCACTGAACTCTATAAAAGTGTGTTCTTGTTGTTGCAGACAGTGTGGAAAATAGGGGGATCGCAATGGATCGCTGTTCTGGCAGCTATTTCTGGGACAGATCTGGCCGACTCAGGGAAATATGCTGCATTTGTTCTGATGTAATTTTTCCAACCAGGATACAATTCAGCACTGTCCACCTGTCTTCATTCCGTTTGGTGGAGCAACCTGCATGCAGCAAGGGGGCTTCCTTATTTTCAGTTCTAGCCGGGTACAAACAGAGGACTGATTTCAAGGGCCCTTTTTTTAGGTCTCGGCTGGCGTTGGAGCGCATGCGCTCCTCGCCTCGAGACTTATAGTAAATCAGCTTAGTTTGGGAGAAGGGGACTCGAGGCACGCCCCTCATTTTTATTGGGTAGCGTCAGCGTTTATGTTAAACGCTGGCTTCCCATTGAAAAGGAGGGTTTTAGGTGCCTCCCTTTGGCTTTTTTGGACGGCCCACTTGGACGGGCTCTCCTGCTTTCCTTCTGGCGTAAAAGGTTTCTTATCTTTATGGGGCCATGTGTTTAAACACATGGCCCAATAAAGACAAGAGGTCATCACCAGGAGCTTCATCGGCTGTGGGCTCTTACGTCCCCGCGAGCCGCGCTGGGATTGGCCCAGCGTCACAGGTTGCCTAGCAGCGGAGGGGGGCTCGTTTCCCTCTTTTGCTCTCTGCAAATGTCTGATCCGTAAAAATTCAAAATTAAAAGGGCAACCTCTGGTGCAGGTCTGTATTTGCGATCACCTGAGAATGGCAGATTGGACCCTTCCCAAGCCAACAGAATAACTATCAGAGATGGGTAATAAATAAAAGGTTGTCCAACGTGCCTAAACGCGATTCCGTATGCGCTATAAAACAGATGTAACTACAAGGGGCAACACAAAGCCAACAAAAAATTGCTTGGGGGGTGTATGTTTATGCTCCCTTACAAAGAGGTCTCTAAAGGGGGAGCTGTGCGTAAAGTGCAAGTACCCACATGTGTACTCGAGGCAGCTGGTCTCTGCTTGGAGCTGGAGGCGAGTGTCCGGGCGCTCAGTGCCTGGCACTAAATAGGGACAGGGCAGGGGTGGGTCCGTCTCCCACAGGCCACCGACCGCCAGCCCCGAGTTATCTTCTGCAGTCAGTGGTCAGACCACCACCAGCCGAAGCTGGGATGTGTAAACGTCTGCGGCTAATGTAAAAACAGGTGGCCAAGTGTTGCATTGCGCAAAGACAGCGACCAGCAGCGAGGAACCGGAGGATAAAACAAAAAAAACAAAAAAACACTTCTCCACGAGGACTGCGATGAATGGGAAAACTTGGTGCTCCCTAATGAAGTTTCCTGTGAAAGGGAGGGTAGCGCTGAGGCAGCCAGGCATGAATCATTCCTGGGAAATATAAAAGATGAAAGCTGCTCGACAATGAGCCGGGCCGTGTATTGAGTGTATAAAACAAGCCCCCTCACCTTAGTTTTCTATTCTGAGCCTTACACCCCCCCAGTGTCCCCTCCTGGCCTATAGAGGTAAAATTGACCTGTGCGCGCCTTACCCCACTTCAAAGTAATTTGGCCCAGAACGGAAGGCCTGGCACTCGGACGGCCTTCATGGCGCGTTAGGATTTCTTTGGCAATCCTGAATGCGCCGCAAAGATACCCACTTATTGTCACTTGGCTGGCTCCTTCAAAGAGGCGCTGTGCACAGCCACCATCTTCCCGAGAAGGAGAGGACAAAACAAACATGACGCATCTTTTTAAGCGTTGACTCATCTCGAGGGCCAAACAACCAACTGTCCGTGCTGGTAAATACAGGGAATTAATCAGGGGGTGTGAGTCCAGTGTTTGTGTTTAAATCAGCCTGAGTCTACAGCGTGTGTGTGTGTTAATGGAACGTGGAAATATAGCCAGGAGGCGCAGTTCTAATACGTGCATTAACACAACACGGAAACACACCCCAGATTGTGCGTTTCCAGCCTGGATACACAAACGCAGACAGCAGGGGGGCGTTTCCAAAGTGTATATTAATGGAACGTGCAAACACACCCGGGAGGCGTAGTTCTAATACGTGTATTAACACAACACGCAAACACACCCTAGATTGTGAGTTTCCAGCATAGATACACAAACACAGAAAGGAGGGGGGCGTTTCCAAAGTGTGTATTAGTGGAACGTGCAAATACACCCAGGAGGCGCAGTTCTAATATGTGCATTAACAAAACACGCAAACACACCCTAGATTGTGAGTCTCCAGAATGGATACACCAACACAGACGCGGGGGGAGGGGGGAGGGGGCGTTTCCAGTGTGTGTATTAATGGACTGTAAAAACACACCGGGAGGTGCAGTTCTATCACATGCATTTATACAACATGCAAATACACCCTAGATTGTGAGTTTCCAGCATGGCTACACAAACACAGACTGGAGGGGGCGTTTTCAAAGTGTGTATTAATGGAACGAGCAGACACACCTGGGAGGCGCTATTCTATCGCGTGCACTAACCTACCACATCCGGCAGGACTGTGAATTTCCGGAGTCTGGATTATCATACAACACACACTGGATAGTGTGGGTTTAACATAGAACCACCTACCCGCAGTGTGCATTTCCAGGGTGTGCATTAATAGAGCATGCAGACAGACACCCAGGCCTATCCGTTTCCGGTGAGCGTCTTAACACAGCATTCAAGCTCACCCAGAAAGGTGCGTTTCCAGTATGTGTACTAATAATACTGTGTTTTAGTGCCAACATACATACACACTTGGGGTGTGTAATTCTAATGTGTGCTTTCATACTCACACTGAGGAGTGTTATTCCAGTTTGCGCATTGCTTTATTCATGCATACATACACCCAGGTGTGCATTAATACATTCATGCACACTGCTGGGTAATCCCAGTGCATTCACATGTTCGGGGTGTACTATCCAAGGAGTGCATGTACACATGCACACAACTGGAGTGTATTATGCAAGTCTGTACATTCATTCATACGGCCCCTGCACTCTCAGAAGGGTACTTCGAATCCCTACATACACACGTGCAATTTATTCCATACATACGGGTTTATATACAGGCTCATGCGATGCAATTGCACTGTATATGTTTGTTAACCTATGCATAGCAACATATGGTATACAGGTATATGTAATTTTAATGCAATATGAACAAGCACTGGCAAAAACCAGAGGTTCAAGATGATGTATGAGGTATGATTTCTTTCAAGCATGTGCAAGACACATTCAATTAATACAATTAATAACAAGCATTTGCAATGCAATAGGTCTCATATTTAGTTTGAGCTATTGACATTGCAAATAACAATGCCTTTTTTGTTTTTAAAACAAACAAGCATTGAAAATGCAACAGGTTTCGCCTTTAAGTTAAAGCCATTTGCTTTGCTAATGGTATTGTATAGCAAAGCAAATGGTTTTAACTTAATGAAAGGTGAGACCTATTGCATTTTTAATGTTTGTTGTTCAAGTATCAGCCTGGCTTGGATCCATAGAGAGCCTTACACCTAGATGCCAATGCAATGGAAGGAAACAAAGGCACATAGCGCATCACTTCACAAATACTTTTGAGAAACTATGACTTGGAGGTCGTTTTTTGTCTTTGTTTAACCCCCCTCCCGAGGAAAGAGATGTGCATGCACTGTAGAATGCAAGATTTATTTGTATGTATGTGAGTAATTACACTAATAATGATTTAAATGGCACTTAATTTCTTTTTTTTCTCCTATAGCGGGACTCATCCCAGTGTACAGTGTCATTTTACATCACACACAGATACTGAATAAATCACACATTGGAATACATCAAGGTACAGGAAATGTGACAAGGTGTAGGAAAGACATATTTTCCATACTTGTAGATATTATATGTTAAGAGTGAACTGTCTGGAGAAACACAAAGTCAGGATACAAAAAGTAATGGGGGTGGGTGGGGGTTGGGGGTGCCAGAGGCGGGTCACAAAGATGGTCACCTAATTTTAGAGCTCTGGCAGCCCGCTCAGAAAAAAGCTGCTGCTTGCCGCAGTGGGACTATCCGACTCTCCGGTTGTATATCATCCCGGAGAAGTGCCTGGGAGGCATCGGAGTGATCATCCAAATCTAACAGAAGCTGTTGTGTGCTGCGGCTTACCAAGGAGAACGCAAGGCCGCCCAGTGCAGTGGAAGGGCTTTGCTTCTTGCTGGTTTCACCCTGGCCGCCCTCCTTTGATAACATCTCACTAGGATGCTGGGCACCAGTGGTGCTCACCTGGAGCATGCTGATCAGCGGCATTTGCCGCTACCGGGCAGTCGATTGACGGCCGGACAGACCGCCTAGTTCTGTCCTGTGCCACCTGGTATCACATCACTCATGCTGCTCTCCACCCGGGGCTCTTACCTTGACACTCACTAACAGCACTCTCTCCCCTGAGGCCCAAGGTGTGTGCTGGTCGGGGCCCATTGTGGCAAGTGACCAGCACTCCCATGATAATTAAGTGATCGCCCCCATCTTGCTGCTCAGAGTGCCCAAGTGTGCCCTTGCTATCTGGTCTTTTCATTCACCTGCTTAACTTAATTGTATATCCTCCCATTGGGCGAGATTACAAATAAACCAGGCCCAGTAGGGGTAAAAGGCCACTTTATTAGGACAGGTATGCAGTTCTGAAACTTCATTTAAACATTTTACATCACCTCACTAATACAATAACATATCCAAACACCCCTCCACCCTTAGGCCTCCCCAACAATAAAATCCCCAAACCATTCTTACAACATTCATTCATCACCATCCCCTTTCTTTCATCCATTGACCTTCACACGTGCCTCAGCCATCGCTCTCCTGTGTTCCCTCTGCTCGAACCTACTCTGCAATGCCTACTACTCTTTTGGCCTGTCTCGAGCTCCTCAATTTCTGCCACTTGTCCAAGCTACAACTAGAGTACCAGAACTGCAGACCCCCAAAGAGAAATATAAATAAATAATAATCCAGGGAGGGCAGGAGGGGCAAGCTAAAAAAATGACTACCCCTACCATCAGAACCACAGCGTGGGAATGACAAACAAAACCTCAAACCCCTAATGATCACTTAAACTCCACCCCCTGCGCAACTCCAACTCATAGCTGCACTCTGACGGCCTGGAATTTCACGGATATATGATTAAACAACTACTGCCTAAACAACGACTTCCTTAACCACGAAGGCTAAACCACGAGCAATCCCAAACCACTACATTGTCAACGAGTTCCTAAACCACGAACATACTCTACCAAAAACGAAAAGCATTCTCTAACAATTTCTGCAAGAACCTCAAAATATCTGTTTGTTACGGAGAAAGAAGTACCAGTGCCCTCCAGTACATTTATTAGACCAGTGCTGAGATATGCAGGCACTTTCTATTCAACACAGTACCTGCCTAAACTAGTATATTTCAATGACAAGTACAGACTGTGGTATCATTTCCTTATCAAGAGGGTGGAACCTTCACATTGCCAAAATATAATTAAATATGCGTAACTCGAGCCGGCAAGTTGGTAAATGTTTTTCGCGGTTCTCTGCACCTACTGGTCGGCACTGCCTCCGCTCTGTGTGCTCGCCGGTAACCGCCCACCAACCTTTCCTTCACTGTGCCGGGGCTAGGCTTTGTTCGTCAGACTCCGGTGCTTGTTTGCTGCAGAACCACCCCTGCCTTTCACCTTAAGCTATGGGGACGGCGACTGTTAACAACTCCCTCTTTTCTAAATGAATACCTTGTCAAGTTCAAACACGGAAAAACTGGATAAAATGGAAAATTCTTACTGGGTCCCAAATATTTTTGTTGTTGGTCACAAAAGGAATCATTCAAAGGTGATTCTGTTAAACATGTGTTTTCACCCAAGAACATTTATGTGAAAAAAAAAATGTACGGCGCAATTCTCAGATAAAGTGGAATGTTTTAGTACATGTCATACTCCAAGAGTTTAGATCAAAGTGTGCATTTTTCAGCACAATCGCTCGCAATCTTGGTGCTATAAATACTTTGCTGTCATGGGCTAATGCTTGACCCCTACCAAATATGTGCACGCATTGGGTGTTCATCTTCAGCAAGAAAAATCTGGAAAGGCTTATCATTGTAAATACAATAGTGCCATCTATTGGCCAGTCACAAAGTCTTTTTTTCATGGTTTGGAAAAGTCGTTGCTCGAGTAAGTCGTAGTTAAGGATGTCGTGGTTAAGGATGTCGTTGTTGTTTAGGATTCATTGCTCAGGTCAGTCGTTTTTAAAACTTCGTTATTAAGCTGTTTCCGCGTCCTTCCCACATGCCTCAGCCATCGGTCCCCTGCCGAACCTACTCTGCAATGCACCTAACCCTTCCAGCCTGTCTCGAGGCTCTCAATTTCTGCCACCTGTTAAGGTGCTTTTCCGCCCCCCCCCCCCCTCAATGTTCTAACCGAATAAGTTCATAACAAACACCTCAACTAGTGAAAAGGGGTGGGGGGGATTGGATCTGTCGCCAAAACAGCTAGCCCAGAGACAACCAGAACAGTCCAAAAGCATTCTAACACCACCTTTGAATAGCCAAGGTCAAGCCTAACGTTTCCCTTACATTGAGTAAATACAGCACTTTCCTACAAATGAAAGGTGAACTCTATCCTGTCTAAAAAAATGAAAATCCTCTTTCTTTATGGCAGTGTGTTCTAACCAACCTCTATTCTTACTGCTACAAAAACAATTCATTTCCCTATTGACCTTGCATCTACCTCTTTCTACTGCAGTACATTTTTCAGCACCCACGCCAAACTCTTTTGGGAACCAAAGCCTTCAATATTCTCTTCGTCCCAGCTCAAGATTTTCAAACAATATCTACGTCTTTCCTCATGTCTTTGATCAAACTGAAACCGGATAACTGTACTAAGTTAAGCACATTCTGATCGAAACCAAGTTAAATAACCATGGTAACAGCTGTCCCCATTTCATACCTCCCTCCCCCACCAATCTATCTAGATTTTGCCGCTGCAGAATCCCAAATTCCTTCCAAAAGGACACTTCTCGGCTTGCTTCGGTGCTCACTTAATGTAGGAGTGTCCAACTATCCTAATCAAAAAGAAAGCTACTGCAGGACTAGCCACACAAACTGAAAAGAGAAACGGGTGTCAACAAGCACATAAAAGCTAAGCATCCTCAACGTCCCTAATATATCACAGGCAACGATCAGCGGACCACCGTCCCAATCTTTTAACTTCACTGAGAGGAAAACCCAGTCTTGCTGCTTCAGAGGCAGCACCGATTCTAAAAGAATAAGTTCCAAAACGGAGATCTTCTCCAATGTGACAAAGAACGTTCCACATTACCCCAAGTACCTGTGACGCTAGCAGCCTTGCACCATTTTGGTGTCTGAAGACAAAACCTGAACTAGCTCCCCCTGCTGCCCGGAAATCCCTCCAAGAAATCACTGGACAGAGTATGCCGTTGATTTTATTAAATATTACTTTCGTACCCTTACCTGTCTAATCCGTTTTAGACCATTCCAAAAAGATCTGTATTGTTGCGCCTGATGCTAAGGCATCCTTTACTTTCAGACCACCTAAGTGACCCCAAAATAGCAATTCGGATATCCTAAAGGCACCAAAAATAACCAACACATGCACAACCTAAATAGTAACTGCGCAAAAACAGAAACACATACGAAAGGGAGGCTCCTAACCATGCGTAGCAAAATTCTCATTGAAACCGGATCCCTAGTAAACTGACCTCTTTTCTTTTGCCCAACCAGCCTACCCATCTCGCCAGCTGTGGGCTCTTGCAGCAGAAAAGCTTTCTGTAGAAACTCATACCAGCTAACTTACCAGCAATTGTGGTAGCGGAAACATTCTTCTCAATACTGGATATAATATAATGGAGCACGTCATCTCATCGCAGTCATAAACCTTGTTCATCCCGAGTCCTACAGGATGCACCCATCCTCAAAAATTCTTCCAAACCTCTTCTATCAGCTGTTCTAATACCCACTGACAGATTTTTCAATCAACTCAAGCATTCTCAATCTGCTAGCTCCCATAGCTCTTGTGGCACCTGCGTTTCCTGCACATCTTCTCCAGGCGCCAAACCACAGAATCTCTGCCACTGCGAATGGGACAGTGCATCTGCAATGTTATTGTTCGCACCTAGGACATGTTTGGCTCTAAAAACAATATTGTACATCAAGCAACCCAGCATAAATCTCTGCAGCAGCTTTAAAAGATGTTTATCTTTGGCTTTTTGTGCATTTACCAAATCCACAACGGTCTTATTGTCGATGTTACAGGTAACAGTTTTGTTAGCCAATATTGAACCCCATACAAACAAGGCCACCAACAGCGGGAAAAATTCGAAAAAGGCAATGCACTTTCGTTCATTGACCCATTTTGCAGGCCATTACTCGGCGCACAATCAGCCTTCCCAGAATAAACCAAAACTGCTAGAGCCAGCTACATCAAAGTAAATCTGCACCATCCCCCAAAAATCCAATTCCAAAGACCACATGGAAACATCATTGAAACCTTTTAAAAACATCAACCAAACCTCAAAATCTGCCCTCATTGCTGCTGAAATTCTGATCCTGTGATTTGGTAATGTGGCTCCAGACGTAGCAAAATCTAGCCGTCTACAAAAAGTCCTGCCTGCCCTAACCAAACGACAACCGAAATTCAAATGACCCAACAGGCACTGAATCTGCTTCAATCGACTCGGGTGCCAACTTTGCTTATTCCAGCAAAGCAACAATTTCTTGAACTTTCACAGCAGGTCATCTTGCTTTCATTTTGACTGTATCCAATTCAATGCCCAGAAAAACCAGACATGTGCTAGGACCTTCTGTCTTTTCATGACCCAAAGGCACACCCAACTCATGTGCAATATTTTCAAACTGATGGAGGGCTCTCTCACAGTCTAGTGTACCTTCTGCGCCTACAAACAAAGAATCATCCAAATAATGTGTGATCAATTTATGCCCTGTTCTATAAACAAAGCACTACTGCAAAAATGTGCTAAATGCTTCAAACAGATTGCAGGAAATGGCGCAACCCAACGACAGAACTTTATCCACATACAAGACTCGGTTATCAGGGTAT
Source organism: Triturus cristatus (assembly GCF_964204655.1). Lineage (NCBI taxonomy): Eukaryota > Metazoa > Chordata > Amphibia > Caudata > Salamandridae > Triturus > Triturus cristatus. Next base: position 933,091,503 of record NC_140585.1, read on the forward strand.
TTAGTTGGATAATCAATTATCAAACTAAATACCCTGATAACTGAGTCTAAAACCTTCCCTAAAACCCCATTCCAACGTTGTTAACTCATCCCTGTTACGGTACAATTTCAGCCAGTAACTTAAAGATTCCAACCTAATTGTAGTAAAAGTGTTTGTAACCGGGTTGAAAGGATCCACCCCTACTTCTGCCCTGTTCACTACTTCCGAAGTTTGCCTGGTCCTGGAAACATTGGAGGATTGCATGTTTGCCCCCATATTTTAAACACTCATACTTGTATTTACAGGGGTTCCGTAGACAATACCCCCTGTTAAAACTCCAGCAGGCACCTGAATTGGAATTTGGGCTTCTATTCGATGTCCAACCTCTCCCCAGAGTAGGTCTTGCAGTGTGCTTGGTAGGGGGAGGTCTTTCTGGATACATCCATAATTCCTTGTCCACTTCCCCTGAAGGTTTATCAGGAATGAGAACCATTTGAGCCCGAAACTCTTCATCATAGCGTAACCATGCAACATCTCTAAACTCTGTGTAGGCCATATGAATGGTATCTATATACTTAAATACAGACACTGCTCTCTCAGGGAACCTCTCACAGTAGACACTGGCAAATATAAAAAAATGCAGATGTCCATGTGTCAATTGTTGTGGGTACTCTCGGTCTTTTTGCCAGTTCCCAGGCTTCTCTCTAGACCCCTCCTTAGATTGTATCTTTCTTTGTAGCAGCTTGTATACATCCACAAATTCACCCATCAATATTTTCTCCAGTGCTCAGATGAGCCCCAAATGGCACAGATAACCCCATGTAAGGCAAACGTTTCAAGCCTTCAGTTTTACTCTTTTCCCAATCCTCTCTAGATTTTTCATCTTTTTCCAAACCTGACATATATTTCATCAATGGTCCCCTTGTCTGTGGCATCTTGTTTTGAGCTATTCCCCTCAAATTTCTTACCTGTTTTCTCTGACTCCTCATCGATCAATTCGGTACCTACACTTTTATCCACCACCCTTGGCCCTGATACAGTGTGTGCTTTTTAGGTCTTGCCTAGGCAGCGCGCATGCACTACTCTAGGACAGGACCTTTAGGAATCGGTCTTCACTTTTCAAGCACTTGTGCCCGTGGCGGCATCCACCTTATGGGAGTGAGCAGTGGTGCGGCCACGTTAATTACAAACAGATGGCCCCTGCGCGCCGCCACAAGGTGGATGCCGCCACAAGCACGAGTGCTTGAAAAGTGCAGACCGCTTGTTTTGTAGGCCTCAGGCTCTCAGGCTGTCACAGAACATCCGAACAAAAGAAACTCTGCCCTTCCCCCTCTTCGAGTAACTGTTAACTGGACCAGTCCGCAGGGAGAAACGGCTGTTGTTTTTAGCTAAACTGAACAAGAATTAATCAAGTACTAAACCATTTGGAAAGTTACCTTTCGAATGTGCAGTAAGCTTGATAAGATTAGAGTAAGTAGTGGTGTTTTTGTTCATTAAACGTTTTAAGTTGTGGCATGAGAAAGCTTTAGTCATTCTCTTCATCCTTCCTTTCAGCACATGATCCACTTCATGCTGCCACTCATATCTAGTCAGGAGACTCGCTATTTCTTGTACCCCAAAAGTTACTTTGCCTCCACGAAACATGAAACGTATTCTACTTCAGTGCAAGTTACCAGGTACCAAACCCACTTGCCAGCCTACAAAGCTTTCTTGTGTCCCCCTAAAAGTACTGGAAAACTCCAACCTGACTCCCTACGCCATTGAAAAACAATTTCATACTGGTTATGAAAACTTTTCTCTTCATTATTGCCTCTTTCAAAGGCTACATCTCCCCCTCCCTTAGAGACCCATAACATGGGTGATTGGACCGTAATAACAAAAATATCACCCTTCACGGGGCATGTAATTGCCGGTAGGCTCCTTTCAACATAGGACTCTACCTCTTCCTGGGTCACCCCTCATAGACCACTTTTAAAGCTGGGCACTTTTAAATGAAAGCTCCTGCTAAAGGGCACTTGCAAACCTTCTACTAGAGATAATTACTAGCCGCCACGCTGCTTAAGGGCATTAACGACACACTGCTCACTCCCTTTCACACAAGAAACCCCCGGGGCGGCCTTTCACTTGCTGGGCATTTCTAACGTGATGCGCATGTGCGTGCGTCCCCTGCCACACCTACCAGACGAGACCGGCTCCTGATGCTGTGAGGCAAGCACAACCTCCACTCCGGCCATGCGTTCGCGCTCCTTCTCATCTCCTTGACAACGAGCACTCTTCATTTTCACATTTTGTTGTGGCGGTAGGCATGCCAAGACAGCCACAGCGACCCCGCTAGCAGCGGCACTTTTGGGATGCTCTATACTAACCCAGGCTTGGTTGAATTAAATCTTCCCTGCCTGCTTCACATAAGACTCTTAAAGCCACCCTGCCTGCCTCTTCTTCGTCTGCCACAGCCGACCCGTCTAACAAAAAAGGCCTAACTAGTAAACAAGCTAAACAAGCATTGGCATAGCCAATAGGTCTCGCCTTTGGGATCTTATAAGTATTTAGTTATGCAGCAGAAAATCCTTACTGCAACAACATTAACTGTTGCATGGCTAAACACTTATAAGGTCCCAAAGGCGAGACCTATTGGCTATGCCAATGCTTGTTTCACATCCATCTGAACCAAAAACAAAGGCCTGATTTAAAGGTCCATCAGCGCTTCTTTTGTTTTAGTTTAATCCTGGGCGGGAGCTATCTGTAGCCTAAAACCTATACGCCAATGCAATGGAGGGAAACAAAGGCACTCAGGTTGTTATAGTTTCAGAAATATTTAACAGAAACTATGAACTGGAGCCAGGGCTTTGACTTTGTTCAACCCGTGCAAGTAAGAGATGCATGCACTGTAAGAATGTCAGGAGCATCTGTATTAGTAATTACACAAATAGTTATTTAAATAGAACTTACTAATTAATTAATTTATTTACTTTGTATATACCTACTCATTCCATTGTAGGTTGTCAGAGGGCTTTGCATCGCACACATACACATATTATACACAGAAAATAAATCATACAAGTGTTTAAATCAAAGTGCAGGAAATGTTATATAAGGCAATGAGGGTTACAATGTATTGCCCATACTGCTAGGCTTTATATTAAATAGTGAATGGTCGGGAGAAATACAAAGTCAGAATATAAAAGGTAACACAGTGGTTGAGGTTATCTGCACCAATAAGGCAGTATCACTCCGAAAAGGAACCCTTTGTAGTAACCTAAGAAAAATGATAGCTTGAGAAAAAAACAATAAGGTTCTAACCCCACCATAGCTAGCAGCTTGCATGCAGCGCCTTAATGGCACTTAATAGCTCACTGTTCTATAGTATAAGGATTGCAACGTATGAACTGCAAACAACATATGGATCTCTGTGTCAAAGGCAATGATCAACTTACTTATCCACCTAAAATACAAATCTGTGATCTTCATCTTATGCAATGTGCTTTTCAGCAGATGCAGTAACACTTTATGCTACTTTATAAGTCAAAACTTTGATTAGAAAAAACACAGATCAATCCTGGAACTACCAGAATTACCTTACTATTATTATCCAATGAAAGTACTAGGCACACAAAGATCGCAGCGGCCAGTGCCTTCACTCCATAATATATTTTAAGATTCAGCCACTGTGTGAGCAATTGGGTAAACCAGAACAGACTTGCTGTCTCGTTTGTCCTTAGTGCCAGTTTCTAGGCAGCATAGTTTAAAAAAATACATTTAAAGTTGACTGTTAAACACAGCATTTCATGACTCCGCCCTTTTGTGCCTCCACCCCATTCCTCTGCCACACCTGGACCAATTTATGGGTGCCAGGAGCAAATATTTTCTATTTCCAGCATCTGCACCCAGTAAAATTAAAAGCAGATTGGGTTGGAGTTGCGGTCACAGGAGCAGCCTGGCCCCACCCGACCACCTTCTGTGGCACCCCAGCAGCCCCTAAGCCTGCCCTGCATCTTCAACTCAGCCTTCCCCACCACCATCCTGGGCCTCGCGTTGCCCCTCCTCCAACTCCCCCTACATCCTATTACCATTAGCTCAAAGCATGTGGTAAATGGTAGCAGAGATGTCCCTGAAATCAGGTATAAGCCAGCGGAAAGGGAACCGGTAATTACAGGTGGACATGGTTATTACCGACCTGGAGACTGAAACCCCTCATTGCACGGTGCAGCGATGCAATTACAATCCACAACGTTGTCATATTTGCCCTGTCAACTCACACGTAGACCTTTAGCTGTTCATATGTGTGATGGAGAGCACTCATTCGTTACAATAACACACAAGCCAGTTAATCACGAAGGGTTTGTGACTGGTGCTCAGGTAAAGCGCTGCTATACCTTCGGGTCGTGGTTGCGCTACACAAAACTGCAAACGCACCCCAAAAAAGACTTCGGTAGTAAAGTGAAACATTGTAGAGCCTGGAGTCGCCCGTGTGGGAGCAGCTCACCGAGGTACTCCGTAAAAGGAACTGGAAGCACATTGCGTTGATGGGCAGTTAACATCTTTGGAGTTACTCACATGACGTAGGCGGAACATCCTCATGTGTCAAATATGTTCCCCACATCAACATCAGTTTACCATCTTAGAGCGTCTTGGCACTTCTACGCTCTGTGCCCAGTCACCATCACTTCATAATTCAGAGATTTTCAGGTCAGAGAATGCCCTTTTCATATATGCACAGATATTTGCACCATTCTAACGAAACCCAGGACCTTGTTAGACTACTGGATTAATGGCTTCAGCTTTGTGGTCGCCGGCCAGAAGGAGCGTGGTATGCAAGGCAAATGGGCACCGCTCTGCCTGCTAAGCATGGGAGGTGTGAATGATGATAGCAGCCCCTTTGAAGCTTGTTTACGGAGAGGTAATAAATGAAGATGCGCAGGAGCCAGGAGGAGCAGAGAGGCGAGCCAGATGGTCGCTGCAGGGAAGGATGCCTGCTTTGATAAGCGGGTGCTGGATGATGTCAATGTTTGTCCAGAATCTTATTAACTCAAAGGTTTGCTTATATTGGTTCCATGAAAAAAAAAAACAAGCATTGCCCGCGCGGCAGTAAAAGTAACGCCGCGCGGCCGTAAAAGCGAAAGTAATCGCGATCGCTCTGAAAACGAAAGTGATCGCAATGACGAGCTAAAGCACAGTTTTCAAAGTGCTGATGAAGGCTGGCGGTTCGCGCGTGAACGCAAGCGCTAGGCCAGTCAGCAGCACTTTGAAAACTCACCTACAAAATGTCTCTCTGAGCCAGCACATGCGAGACCTAAAAATGACTACCCCTTCTTGTGGTTTTCCCCCCTCGTGGGCAATGGCTGTCATTATCCCCAATTTTAAAAAAGGTGCACGAGACGATTCTGCATGCTATGGACCGATCTCTCTTTTAGATTCTGCTGCTTAAATAATGGGCAAAGTGATACTGGATCATCTAACAGTGTGGCTCGATCATTTTAATGTTATTTCTGACTTACAGTACGGTTTTAGGCAGGGCAAAGGGACGCTGGATCAATGCCTTAACTTGCATTTAGTGATTAGGAAGTACATTGCTAAGAATGGAATTTTACATTTGTCTTTTGTGGACTTAACTTCAGCCTTTGATTGTGTAAATAGGTCTAAATTATTGATGATTTTATGTAACCTGGGCTTAGACAGAGTTGGTGGCTTTTTTACTTACTGCCCACGAAAACACTATGGCCGCGGTTAGATACAATGGGGATGGTGGTCTGACAGACACCTGGGCAGTTAAGAGAAGGGTTTGACAGGGGTGCATCCTGGCCCCCTTGCCGTTTACGCTCTACATTAACGAGCTGGGGATTTTTTAATATCGAGCTGTAAAGACATCCCCAGGTCTGGTACCAAGATGCTTCCTGCACTCCTGTATGCAGATGACGCGGTCCTACTTGCCAGAACCGCTTTTATGGATTCACTATACCCGACTAAAAACTTCTCTAAATTAGGTACTATGTCCATAGGCTCCCGAAAGGCCTTTAAGGCAAAATTTTACTGCAAGGGTGCTGAGCTAACTAAAGTGCCTACTTTTCCCTATTTAGGGGTACTATTTGATGAGCGAGGGTTCTGGTGTGTGCAAATAACGCTAAAAGAGACTATTTTAAACAGAGCAGCGGGGACCACTCTGAACTTCGCAAAAAGATTAGGGTCAAAACCTTTTCCTGCCCTGCTGAAGATCTACAAAGAAAAATGTATCCCCATGGCAGCATATGGATGTGATGCCTGGGATTACAAGGATGTAAAGGATATTCAGGGGGCTGAGAACAAATTCATGTGCAAGGTCCTTGCAATTCCACATGCTACCCCGGGATATATTTTACACGAAGAACTGGGGGTGGGGCACATCTCGAATCTGATAGCGGTAGCCCTCTGCTGCATTGGCTGAGAATCTGGGCCTGTCCCACCACTAACTTAAATAAACTTATAATTACAGACTGTACAGCGCTGGAGGGAGCTCTACAAATTCCCTGGCTAAAATGTGTAATGGAACAGACAAAATGGCTCGGCTGCCCCGACCTGTACCTAAGCCGTTGGGTAAAGTAGCTGTCCTAACAGGTTCATCCGTAGCTGCGCTTCGTTACGGCTTTCATAACCATTCTCCTTGTATTCTACCCATCCTAGACCACACTGGGGCTCCCGTTCCCTCTTGATCTCTGCAGTGGTTCCCGTGATTCCACCTCTGCTGAATTTGCTGCACTGATGCGTGCCCCATCTCTATTGACAATGGGCAAAAGGTACAATAGGCAGGCTAGACTCCAATTTAAGAAGAAGCAGTCTTTGATGCAGGGCGAGAATTATGCTGCAACGCAACCTGATTTGCCTAACAAATGTTGCAGCTATGTTCAAAGAGGTGAAAGACAATCTAAGATCCATCAATGGGAAAATGGATAGCCTCACAACCAGACTGGACTGATTCTAGGAAAGAGTTGATAGACATGACACCAGACTCTCACAGGTGGAGGCTGGAATTTCTGATTTAGAAGACAATGAACGAACCTCACTCTGGCCTCGGCTATGTGGAAGCTGAAAGCAATTCATCATCATCAAAAGTCTTTATTCGATTATTACATCATGAAAGACACACTACAACAATTTAAGAAAAAAAAAAATGTACAAGTTAAAATAGAAAAGACAAAAAGTCTAATGTCCTTGTAATTTTTAAATATCTCTGTCTGGGTCCAGCCCATAAAAACACTTCTTAAAACAGAATTAAGCCAACATGTCGGTCTTTCCATCTTCATAATAAAAATGATGAAAAGTAAGAACAGAGCCGCTACAATTAAATGACATGAGCAGGAAGTTCTACAGGAATAATCCTCTTCTTGATGGATCTACGTATAGCCCATGACCAGCTAAGAAATTTAGCCATTGCGATGACAATATCCTCTCGGGTGTTGGTTCCAGGATACGCAAAGCTATTTTATGCGATCTAGTACCTAGATTAGAACATATCGGCTTAAGCCATTTGTGCCTAGGATGAGCTAAAGCGGGGCACACAAACAGAACGTGAGTAATTGACTCTTCCATTGTTACACAAGTTGGACAGAACCTGTCAAAACCACCCTTCCATTTATATCTATAAGAAAGCAATTAAAACTAAGACGAAGACTTGGAGCGTAGATCCCTTTGCTACAATGTATGGATAATAGACACCCTGAATCTGCTACTGGCAGCAACATGGATATTTTTGTTGTGGATCTAGTTGACACATTGTTTTTTGCAGAAGGAGAAGGTTTTCAAGGAAGTTTCGTATTATGTGGCAGAGATGCACAGCGCAAGTATTAGGGCAGATCAGAATCCATGGCTAGACTTTAAGAATCATCAATGGCTATCCAAATGAGTCTCAATGAGATTACATTATTATTTGTTTATTGTATTTGATAATCCTGAAAATCTATAGTATGGGTCTGGCCCACGTTGGACACCCCTGGTCTCTTTAGCTATTGAAGGTTCTCTGTTCTTTTACATGTGATATTCTAAAATTCATATGCCCACCAAGCACAGAATAGATGGCACTAATCAACATATTTGAAGTTTCTGAGATTGATTGCTTTAAATTGTAAAAAGAAAGCATTTTTAACTTTCATAACTTAATTCTTGTAATTTGGAAGATATTCAGCGAACCCTGCTCTTGTCAGGGAGCAGAGCATGGCTCAAGCAGACAGGGTCTCAGTTTCTAGTAAGGTAGTCCACGCTGGTATGATGTAATCCAAGTAGGTTTATTCAGGTAAGTACACAAGTAGTATAAATCTTCAGCAGCAGGTATATAGGTGCTGTAGGGCAGCCTGTAAGTCCTCATCAACAGCCCCACCAGGAGCAGCCTCCTAGCTACTCAGCCCCATCCACTAACTGTCATCACTCGTCCAGACACTCAAGCATTCCACTCATAGCTCAAACACCAAACATTCCACTCCGAACACTCACACAGCAAAGCAGCTAGGGACAGGATAACATAGGAGAAAAACCATAACAACATCAGAATACTACATTACCTCTTCCCCATTGAACAGAAGAACAACAAAACCAATGCATTAAACTATAAACATAAAAGTACAGCAATAGTAAATAGTCCACAATCCAGGGATGAGGGAAACACCGCATCACAGAAGGGATAGGAACTAGAACAAGATGAGTCAAAAGCCCAGACCCAGGGATGACGGGACACCGCATCACGAGAGGGAAAGGAACTAAAGACAAGAAGGAAAGATGGATAAGAAATACCCATCCCCCTCCTCTGATGGGGAAAGAATAAATGTACGTCAAAATGTATTCTCTCCATGTAAGGAGACAAGGCATGTTGATTAAAGGGACTGACACCCAATATCTTGACCCCCACCTTAAACAAGGGACAGCGTGTACGTTAGAATGTGCTCTCCATGTAAGGAGACAAGTCGTGTGGACTAAAGGGACTGAAACCCAATGTCCTGCCCCCACCATTAACAAGGGACAATCTGTAAAAAACATATATGCTCTCCGTGTGAGGAGGCACACAAGGACGAAACCCTGCAACAACAAAAATATACAGCAGAAGGTGTCTTACGCACACAGGGGACACACCCCTGCAACAAACAAATAATGTGCGGCACAAGGTGTCTTATGCACACAGTGGACACACCCCTGCAACAAACAAATAACGTGCTGCACAAGGTGTCTTATGAACGCAGGGGACACGCCCCTGCATCAAAATTCATCGTGCGGCACAAGGTGTCTTACGCACGCAAGGAAAGTGTCTCCTTGCAACAGGTAAAAAAAAAAAACTCAGACCCCGCCCTCACGTAAGAGTAGAGTGTCAAGTAGTGTAAATGTGGGACTAAGAACCCATTAATGCGCAAAAGGGTAAACAAAACCCTTACGTCAACCCCCAAGTGGTCACTAAAGCTAGCAATGTAGATATGGGAACTGGACCCATAAACCTAGCCCTGTGTAGGGATCAGTGAAAATGAAGTAAATGTGAAAAGAAGCCAAGGGACTGTAACCCCAAGCCAACCCTCATGTAAGGGAGTGTGTGAATACAATCCACAAATAGTGTGGCTATGCGACCAATACACAAATCACTCCAGAAAAAACTGTTAACAATGCAAACCCGTTACAAATTGTAACAATCATACTGTTAAAACTCTGCAATAATTTGTAAAACAAGTTTAACCATGTTAAAGTCAACTACGCAACCCCCCATGTAAGGCTTGTGACAACATTCCTAGCATGTAACATGAGTCTGCTACAGTCATTTATCTGGGGGTAGGCAACAGCTGTGAGCAATGACTCACAGGAATAGGTTACTGTCATTCTTCCAGAGGAAGTGTTGTCCAGTGTCCACAAGCCGCTTCTCTTCGCGAACTTATGGCCAAACATAGTCTTACCAGACACCCTCCTCCAGTTTCTTTTCGTAGCAAGAGTGTTTTAGGACCCCCGACTATGCACCAGAGTACCGACGAAGAAATGCCCAAAGGATGAAAAGTACCTGCGTGATTCTTGCTCTCTGGAAAACAGACTGCAGGCAAACAAGGAGAGAAGATGTGTAGCCAATTCCTTCACCGCAGCATTCCTGTGAGGCATAAACTTCGTAATAACTTTATTGAAACGCCGCACTTCCCGCATTTACAACAGTGACGAAGGCATGGTTGGCAAACACACAATCGAGTATGTTGAAGCAAGAAAACCCAAGATGGAGGCACGCTGTATCACGCCGCGCCGGGTGGCTCCCGGCATCAGCGTGCCCCAAAACGTCAGACAGGATCGCCGAAGCTGAAGAGAACATGTCCATCACAGTAGCTGACGTAGGGCACTGCACAGAAAGGACTGCACGAGACGAAGAAACTTCACTAAGGTAAGCGCGTGCAGTACTAGTCACGAGCTTCGTTTGATTTTAAACATGAAGATGTCGGTTGGGTAACGCTGCAGACAATGAGGTCTCAGCGTTGCCCTATATCAAAGACAAAACAATGTCTCACCTGACAATGACCGCAGCTTGAAATGTCGTAAAATAAAAAGTCCATCAGGAACTGTTTAGGAACCTGCGCTCCCATGGTAATATCAATTGGGTTTGGCAAAAAGGCTCACCAGGTGCAGCACGCAAATACACTGTGCAGTTGGGCACACATGAAGAGTTTGTCATGCTTGCACTTGAAGAGTTTGTCAGACCATCTCCTATGTAGCGCACAGATGTAGAGTTCACCAGGCTTGTTGGAGATAACTTAAGAATGTGAATCACACCCTGCGCAGCGTCCATGAAATAAGAGTGGTGGCATACTTAACATGAAAGCTTAGTTCTTGTTGTGTTGTGTCTTCATGAGATGGGGTACAGCACGCTTGTGTGGGGGCTGTCTGATGTAATGGACACCAGTGGGGCTGCTCAGCGCACTGTCGTTGTACCGGTTTCATTTGTCCCCTTTGTAGCACAAAGTCTTTAAAGAGATACTCGTGTGGCCTCTTGTAACTCATTTTTGTAGTGTCTTGTTCCTGTTGCACGTGCCTTTCGTCTCTTCCATGTAGTAGCTTCTTCCCAACATGTTGTAGAAGGCATCTTGAAGTCTCTTCAGGCTGCTTGTACCAACTGTAGAGCATGGGGACGTCTCCAACTCGTTGCCAAAATTCATGTGGTAAGGTAGTCCACGCTGGTATGATGTAATCCAAGTAGGTTTAATCAGGTAAGTACAATCTTCATCAGCAGGTGTAGGGCAGCCTGTAAGTCCTCATCAACAGCCCCACCAGGAGCAGCCTGCTAGCTGCTCAGCCCCATCCTCCAACTGTCATCACTCATACAGACACTCAAGCATTCCACTCATAGCCCACACACCAACATTCCACTCAGAACACTCACACAGGCTGAGCAGCTAGGGACAGTATAACATATGGGAAAAACCATAACATCAGAATACTACACAGTTCCCTTTGTGCCTCCTTCAGTGCTTGTTGGAAATTCCAATATCCGTAAATAAAGACAGGAAGACGGAGGTGGGAGCGACGTGGTTTTAACAACACGTCTGTTCATAACAAGTTCAAGATCCGAATGCCCAACCTCCCCACCAGAACAAATCCCCAACCTTCCAAACACTTTAAAACATCACATTCTTAAAATGACACTAGTCAGTCACAAGCTAGGGCAAAGAGTCACGCTCGTGTCTGCTCGTGTCAGCATACCATGTTCCCAACACACCTTCCCCCCTTGAAAGAAAACAGAATAGAAAACAATATGAGAAAAATAAAAAATAAAATAATAACTAAGAATGAATACAAAATTAATTCATGACAAAATCTTTGTACTTTGCAGCAAGGCGATGGGTGCGCACAATCCTAGAATTACCAGAACTGCAACTGGGAGGAGAATGATTCTCATTGTCGTTATCCTGCCCAAGATCTAAAAATACATTACTATTAGGATCTCCTTGACAACTAGTAACACCTTTAAACAAGGAGATTCTGTTTCGATTCCAAACAGAACCACCTTGAATTCTAACAGCGTTCTTGAACATTTCAATTACTTTTCTTGGACTTGACCATAGAGGAAAACCCTTATTAACACCTTCTTTCTTTTTAATACGAATTAAATCGCCCACCTTTATCACGTGTTTAGTTGCAGGACCCATTTTTTTTTCATAGTATGTTTCATTTTGTTTTTGTATAATTCAACTCTGCGTTGGACTGCCTCATAATCCACTTTGAAGAAAGTATTGGACTCATTTATGTTTTTCTTCAACCACCAAGGAGCCAGTTTGGTGCTAGGCTTGCGCCCTCTTAAGAGTTCAAAAGGACTGACCAAGGTGACGGAATCGGGAGAGGTCCTGTATGCCAATAACATGGATTGTAAAGCATTACGCCAATTTAAACCACCCTTAATAGACAATTGAATAGCCTCTTTCATAACACGGTTGAATCTCTCGACCTGGCCATTGCTTCTGGATGGAAAACTGCAATTCTCTTGTGAGTAATTCCACATTTCACTAGAAAATCCTCCATTTCTGTGCTAACAAATTGGGGCCCGTTATCAGTTACAATTTCTTGGGGAATCCCTTCCCTGCAAAAAATCTCATCTAAAAACTCAATAACATTATGTGAGGTGACTTCTTTGACCATCCTGACCTCAGGCCATTTGGAGTAGTAATCAATAAGCACTATACCAAATGCTTCATGTTTCGGTAAAATGCTGAACGGACCAATGATATCTAAACCAAGTTTACGCCAAGGACCAAAAGGAAACTCTACAGGATGAGGTCCCGGACGTAGAGCAAAAGCTGATTTGTCACTATTCGAACAATGAACGCATGAACGTACAAAGTGATCGACACAAGTATCAATGCTTGGCCACCAAAAGGATTCTTTGACACGTCTCCTGGTGAAGGAGATCCGTAAGTGCCCTTCATGAACGATTTTGAGAATTGTGTTTCTAAGAGAAAAGGTAGGGATAATCTTATCACCCCTCAAAACTAAACCATTTTCAACAGCAAGTTCTTCTTGAACTTTAAAAAAAACCATCATGTCACCTGATAATTTTCTCTGTTCAGGCCAACCTTGCACCAAACACTTCTTGACATTGAATAAATCTAAATCCTTTTCCATTTCCAGAAACCAAACATCTTCTTGTAAATTAGATTGTTGACCAAACACTAAATTAACATCACCCATGGTGAAAGCCACTTCACAGTCATCATCTTTGATCTTATCTGGGAATTCAGTAGGAGAAATCAATCTAGACATGCAGTCAGCATGTACATTAGCTTTGCCTTGAACATATTCTATCTGAAATTGGAAAGACTGTAATCTAGAAGCAAGTCTTGCAAGACGTGCGGACATGATTCGCCCTTCACCTGGAGCCATTAAAAAAACAAGAGGCTTATGGTCGGTTTTTATGATAAATTTGGTACCCCACAAAAAGGTCCTAAAGTGTTCAGCTCCCCAAACACAAGCTAATAACTCTCTCTCTATAACAGAGTAGTGTTTTTCTGCATCTCTCAGAGCTCTTGAAGCATACGCTACAATCCACTCTTTTCCATTGTCTCTCTGTAAAAGAACACCACCCAACCCGGTGCTACTAGCATCAACCATAATAATGCACTTTTTCCCACAGATAAAGGGCTTAAGACACGGAGCGTTCACAATAAACTCCTTCAGATTCCCAAATGCCTTAGACATCTCATTAGTCCAAACAAATTTAACATTTTTCTTTAACAGACATCTGAAAGGATCTACCTTAGAAGAAAAATTTGGTATACATTTTGAGTACAATTCAATAAGACCCAGGAAGGCTACAAGTTGTTCTTTGGAAGCAGGTGTGGGGGCAATTACAATACTTTCAATGTGGTTGCGTTTAGGTTTGATCCCTATTCCACTAATAGTATGCCCAAGATATTCTACCTCCTTCTCCTTGATCTTGCACTTATCAAGACGAAGAGAAAGACCCTTCTTTGATAAAGAAGCGATTACGCACTCTAAATTCAAATCATGTTCTTCATCATTTTTGCAATAGACAAGAATATTGTCCTGAAATGCAATTGCACCATTTAGTCCTTCCAAAGTGTCTCTCATGAGTCTTTGAAACACTGAGACAGCACTAGCAAGGCCAAAAGGCATACGACAATACCTGTAAAGTCCTTCAAGAGTTATGAAGGCAGTGATGTTTTTAGATTCCTCAGAAAGAACAACTTGGTGGTACGCACTAGCCAAATCAATACAAGAAAATAATTGAGCACCAGCTAGTGTAGAGACCATCTCATGAAGATTGGGTAAGGGGTGAGCATCTACCCAAATTGCATTATTCACACTGCGAAGGTCCACACATAACCTAAGTTCACCTGAAGATTTAATGGAAATCACAATGGGAGAAACCCAAGGCGATGACTCAATATGTTCAATTATGTTTTTTTGACACAATTCTTTGAGCATGTCCTTCAATTTGTTCCTGTAAGTGAGGGGAACGTTCCTTACTTTATGGCGAACAGGAACAGCATTGTCATGTAATTTGATGACATGTCCAAAACTTTGGTACCTTCCTAATTTCCCACTAAAAACATCAGGAAATGATCCCTTCAATTGATTGATAAAATGAGAACCCTCATTGTGGGTAATATAGTAGGACTCAACAACATAAACAGGAGGATCAGCTCTAGGGTCAATTTTAAATCCTAATTGCTGTTGGTGCGGCCACCCTAATAGTGACAATCCTGATCTTGCCACATATATTTACCCAAAAGTATGACGACCAAAGAATACTAAATTGGCGCAAAAGAAACCAACAAGGTCAATTTTGTGTCCTGTGTATCCTCCAGGAGATACATCAGGCGGAGAAAGTGTTTTCATAGGCCATTTGTCATGAAAAATGCTTAAAGAAATAATGGTGTACCAAGCACATGAATCTACAAGAAATTCTAAGTCAATATCATCAACAGTGATAAAACAGGACGGAAATTTTGTACACTCTCCACCGTCACAGATATTAATGACAGTGTTGACTTCGTATTCATTGTCATCACATGGGTTATCATTATCACAAACGTTATGAATATAATTCACTTTTTTAGTAATTAATCCGCTAAATGTCTGTCGCTTCCACATCTGTAGCAGAGTAATTGAGAATTATTTTTCTCATATTTTGAACTTCTGGGTTTACCATCAATTTTTGATGAGTTGTCTCTCTGTGGAATTTTTTTTCTTTGTTTGTCAGACTCCTTAGAGACGTTAAAAACATCATTTTTATCATTTCCTCTAATTTCTTTCACAAATTTTTCGGAGTGTTCAATGGATTTGGCTATGTCAATGGCATTGTTCAATGACATGTCTGATGTGGTCCAAAGGCGCTCTTGAACTTTTTTGTTATTTGTCCTCATCAATATTTGATCTCTAAAAACTTGCTCATAGGATATGTGCTCGAAGTTACATGTAACGGCTAGTGATCTGAGAGCCGATACAAAGTCTTCAATAGGTTCATCAGCTCGTTGTTTTCGTGAATAAAATATAAATCTTTCCATTACAATGTTTTTCTTTTTGCCATACCGTAGATTGAGTTGTGAGGATGCATAGTCATATACATTAATATTAACAGGATTAAGAAGTGCAGGTAAGGTTTTGAATTATTTCAATGCAATTCCACCTAAACAGTGTTTTAAAAGAGAAAGTTCTCTCTCAGGTTCACATCCCTCACCCTCCAAAACTTCAACATATGCCAAAAAGACAGGTTCCCATATTTCCCAAGGCATGGGGGGGGGGGGGGGATCACCTGGAGAGGATAGAAATGATGGGGGAGGTAAAATACATGACATGGTGAAATAAGCAGGTAGAAAAAACAATTAGAATTATTCAATAACTAAAGGTTGAAAACATGTAATGTAAAAATGCCATATAAATAATATGTGTATAAATGCATATATGACACACGGTGTGCGGGTCACCGATGGATGAAATATTACCACAATAAAACCTTAACGCGAGAATATTCCGATGCTGCAACTTCTTATTAAGCTCCGGTGAGCAGGAACTGTTGCCAGGATACAATAAAAACAAAGATGGTGCCTACGTTGCTTTACGTCGTGTGATGCGGCGCGCTCACGTCAGCGTGCGTCTGAAGTAATTGCTGGCGTATGAGGAGAGCTCCTCCGGAGTTCCAAACCGTGACGGAGATTTCTAAATCTGGTTGGAATTCCTGAGCTGGTTAAAAAAAAATGCGGCGATGATAAAGACGCCAAAGTAAGTTCACCTTCCTCAGAAACAATCCTTCAGAAAAGCAGCCAGTGGTAACTGAAATCTTCGTCCGTTTTTCAATTAAGGTGCGCTACTTCTAAAAAAAAAAGAAAACTCACCATTGAGTTTTATCAGGAAATAAAAGAAAATCCCGCTTGTCGCCAGTGTTGGAAATTCCAATATCCATAAATAAAGACAGGAAGACGGAGGTGGGAACGACGTGGTTTTAATAACACATCTGTTCATAACAAGTTCAAGATCCGAATGCCCAACCTCCCCACCAGAACAAATCCCCAACCTTCCAAACACTTTAAAACATCACATTCTTAAAATGACACGAGTCAGTCACGAGCTGGGGCAAAGAGTCCCACTCGAGTCTGCTCGTGTCAGCATACCATGTTCCCAACAGTGCTGTTGTGCAGATATTCTACAGTGATGAAGCCTTCGAGGTGCTATAGAGCACTGACAATCTTGGAACATACACAGATCATTGTGTAGGACAAAAGAGAGAACTTGAAACTGTGTAGGTACAACATATTGTGGGATACATGGCAGACTAAATGGAGCATGGAGAGCCTTATCTGTTAGCAATGATGGGCTAATAGGGGCATGCCTAATTGTCTAAGCACAACTGGTGTCACCGTAAGCAGGTGCTTACCATTGTCAGAACAGCACCAGCTCTGCACCAATACATTGTGGGCAAATACAGAACTGAAGACAAACACAACTGTCAGTATGTATATACTTATACACATGCCCTCCTAGAAAGTCTCAGCTAGCTGAGGTAGCTAAAGGCAGAAGTAATCACATTCACAACTACCTTTTGACACTGGGTGGGGGGGTTCACATCACTCCCCAGAGGGTTGAGCTTGGGCATGTTTGATCACTGAGTTGCAAACATGTCAGGATATTTCCCAGAACCATCGTTCTGAAGAGCCTGTTTTTCACAGAAAGAGTGACAAATGTAGTGCACCCCTGGCAGCTTACACCAGGTTAAACAATTGCAGGATCATTGAAGAGCAGCAGAAATCACATTTTTAAAGTGACAGATCAAAAAGCTCTTTTGTCCAACTTTGTTGTCCCGACTGAGCATTGAAGACTTTAGTCAGTCTCCAGTAGGTTTATGACCCTCCACTCCGTAGGTACACATTATCAGCGCTCTAAACAAAATGTGTTTCCAAAGGAGATATCTTCGGACTGCAGCGTCTCCTCGGATTTATCTGGTAAACAAACTTGGGCCCCTGTCCGACACTCAAGCACTGTAATACATTGTAAATAAATGATCTTGGCCTATTAAGGCCCAGAGCGTTCAAATCACACAGTGGGTGAAAATAAAATTTGGGTAAGCGGCTGAGGGGATGGATGTAATGATCTCTGACTTGCACGTTTCCCATGCCAAGCCTTCTTGATTGGCTGTGACAACGACACGGATGCATCTTTGTCCCGGTTTACCCTGATTTAATGTCTAGTTGTCTGCTGGACAAAATAGACATTAAATCTTCTTGCGCCTGACAGACATCAGCAGGTCTCGGTCATTGGGCAATAAGATCACCCCTGATGATACAGGAGGTACATTGGTCCCCTATAGGTCGACCTAGGTTTGCTTCTTTATGGGGCACACAGACATTGATATTTTTCTTCAGATTCCACCTATTCTTGGGGTGGTGGCTCTCATTAGGAAGGATATAAACTTTACTCCGGTTAAACACATTACAGACACCACAAGCAGGATGGTTGCAACAGCTGGTGTATTGGAGAGGCGGCAGCTTCTACTTGTCAATTTATAGGGTTGGAATATTGATGAACCTGACTTTAATGATACTTTAGACCAAGAGCCGTAGCGGCACTTACACATGTACTGCAGCTTTGTGACCTGGTAGATGCCTGGAGGGATCACCACCCATCACTCCCTAAACACACGTATGATTCCCCGGTACATGAAATGCCACCCCAACTTGATATGTGGTTGTTTCTAGGTCGATTCGGACTACGCTTAACGCCACAGAGATCCTTCCCACTACCCTATATGATCACTCCCTGGTGACGGCGTTCTTGTACAATCCAACCCCACCACCACAATTTCACAGTTGGCGTCTACATGGCACTGAACTATGTGATGAGGTATTTCGGAGAAGACATGCTAGACTTCTTTCGCCTAAATGAGAACTTGATTGACAAAGTGGCAACGCTCTAGGAAGCTCCTAAAGCATACACCCATATCTAAGTGCAGGAGTTCTTATGTCAGCTTACCCGTCTGTGTCCGAGCTCAGGCTCTTAGAAACCACTAATGCTGCTACCAACCACAGAGCAATGCTGGCACAGCTTCAAGAGACAATGAAGGGATATAGGAATGAAGCAGACCAGGAAATTATCTATCTAGGGTGAGGGGCCTGTGCAAGACGTTTTGGCGAGGGCCACAGACCAGGCAAAACACTAGCCTGGATAACCAGAATGGAGCGTTCGTCTGAGGGGTCACCAGCCTCCACCAATAATGGGTCCTATTTCTATATTGCATGAGTTCAAACAATCCTATGAACGTCTCTTTATGGCGGTCGTGCATAAAGGTAAGGCAGAATTACCGTAATTCTTAGATCAGTTTGTTCTTGCCTGGCTGGATGCAGTGGACGGTGAGTCCAGGAAAATCTTAAACTCCCCGATCACGCTTGAAGATACCAAGCAAGCCACAAGGAGTCTCCCAAGTAGGAAAGTTAGAGGGGGTGACTGATTGACTTGTTGACTTTGACAAGGTATACATAGATCTCCTTGCTCCGCGCATCCTCGACATGTATCATGACGTGCTTACCGAGGGTAGTCTTACAGCCATGCGCACCCGAGGACTAAGGATTGGCTGCAGTTCACTGGTCATATCTTTGTATGCTGATGACGTGATACAATAGGGCCAACAACCAAGGAGAATCTTTATCACATTCTTCGTGATATAGTGCGAAGGAGCCCCCTCCCCCCCAAAGAGTTGTGTTGGGATATAGACAGGTATGCACTAGATTAGGAGTGTATCTACAAGGCTCGTGGCTGCCCCGCTAAATATTTGAAAAGGTGGTTGAGATGTGGGGTGGAGGCGATGGCTTTCTATGAGGAGACTCACCTGTGTGATAGGGGAGATCTCATGGAAGCTCCGAACTACTTTGGGTTCTTGTGCTGGTTGGTAACATGAGAGAGGAAAGGTTGTGTGCTCTTTTATTCGACTAACTAATACCTACATGCTCAGGGTCAAGGCCCAATGTTGTTGCTGAGAAGAATCGGAAACTTCACTTCCAAGGAGATGTCATGTGGAGCTCCTCAGGGACGTACACTCACACCTACCCTTTGCCACCTTTACCTGGAGACACTCAGCGAGATTCTCTACCCCGGGGTATATACTTTTACCAATACATATACAATACAAAGCTATACTTAAAAACCTCCACTGTAACAAAAATCAACCTTTCTTAGAACATGCCTTATCTCGCTATAAAGCGAGATGTTTACAAACTTTTTTTAACTAAATCCTACCAAATAATAATAATAAAAGGCATTTGTAGAGCGCACAGCTACCCCGAATTGGGTGTCCCGGCGCTATAGCAGACAGTGAACAAGGTAGAGGACAACGCAAGACAAGTCATTCCAACTAAAAAGCCAGGTTTTTAAGGCCTTTCTGAATTCCTGTTCAGACTGCATCATGCGTAAAGTGGGGAGGGAGGTTATTTCAACATTTGGTGGTACCCACCTCAAACGTTCTGCCACCCATTCTTGCTTTTGCAAAGCGCAGTGTGGAGAGAATGCGTTTGAGGTTGGACCTTAAAGGTCTATTTTGTTGATAAGGGCGGAGTCTCCTCCTCAGATAGATAGGCCCTCTCCCTTTATCTGCTCGAAAGGCAAACATCAGGGCCTTAAATTCAATCCGCTTGGCTATAGGCAGCCAGTGCAGTCACCGGAGATAAAGAGTGACGTGGTGTCGAAGCGGGACACCGCAGACCAGTCGGGCTGCCGCATTTTGAATGATCTGGAATCTATGGATCAGACCAAGTGGCAAACCCATGTAGAGGCCGTTCGCATAATCAAGGTGGGAGGTGATTAGCGCGTAGACCTCGGTTTTGCGGGTTGAGTCAGGCAGAAAATGTATCCATTTCCTGATGGTTTTGATATTGCCAAAACAAGCCGCCGAAACAGATTGTACATGGGTCGTGAGGGACAGATCTTTGTCCCATCTCACACCCAGATTTCTGACCGAGTCCTTCGGAGTGGGTGCATCACCCAATTCCGATGGCCACCATACATTGGACGGTGGGGGGCATCAGTTGATTAATAAATAAGACCTCTGGCTTGTCCGCATTAAGTTTTAAGAAACTGCGGTTCATCCAGTCAGCGATGTTTTTGAGGCATTCATGGGCGGGTCAAAGGTGGAGTCTGACATACCACTAAACGTAAACAGCAGCTGAGTATCATCAGAGTAGGATGTCACCTTAATCCCCATTTTGGTGATAAGCTCCGCCAAAGGTGTTAAATAGACATTAAAGAGTAGCGGACTCAGGGCAGAACCTTGGGGTACCCCCCATTTCAGAGGTTTGGCGGGCGAGGTGAAGGGGTGAGTCAGGACCTGTTGGTTACAGCCACGCTAAAAGGATGTCAACCAGTTCAGTGCTGTTCCCTTGATGCCTATGTCCTTCAGGCCCACCCGCAGACATCACGCAGGGGTCTTTAAATCCTGTTTTAAATCTATCAAATAATGGAATTCCCCTTTGCCCTGACGTTGCCCCCAGGTCAGGCCAGCAACAGAAAAATTATTCAGGAATCCACAATTGCCCTGCATTAAATGTCTTCGCAACTGATTACAACCCAGTTGTCGAGCAATCTAATAGTTTTGGACCTTCCTCCCGCTGTGTCCCCATATACTGTTATCCTGGCTAACGTCCCGCGATTACCTGCCGGGGCTGTAGAACATTGGAATACATTAAGAAACAAATCACTGTTTTAGTTAGGCTCCAAAACTGGCCCCACAGACAACCTCTTCCTTAACTTCAAAATGGCCAGAAGTCTATGCCAGAGGACTGTGTGATATTGACTTTTAAGTCAATTAAGCTGGTTCACCCCATCTTGTCTAGGGCGGGCTCGTCTTCGATCTCCTTGCATGACATCAACGTGGTCCCTCTGGGCTTCTTTTATCAATCTTTTAACTCTACATATTCATACCCACATGATAGGGAATACCCTATAAGGCACACACTATATAATGTCCCAGTGCAGAATCGTTATGATCTCTTCTCCCACTTGGAGCAGGTGGATTGACGCCCTAAGAACAGAAAGAGACTGAACTTGTTGAGTAGAGTCCATAGACCATTAGCACAGGGACTAAATGATTTGGGCCCCATAAATGTTATGGTAAATACATCTATAACCCCAGAGATGGCCACAAATGAGGATCTTAGGAAATATATTCACCTGGCCCTAACCAGCACAGCCATTGAACTAGTAGGTAAAAATTCAAGCCCAGTTGCCACTTCTGCCCTTAGCTTAGATAACGGTATAATAGCGTCCCCCAAAGTGGGCATTGCCATAGCAGTAGAACCAAGCGCAAGTGTTGCAAAGGAAAAGTTCAAAGATTGTACTTGTAACACCCTGTTTTGGAATATTGCAGGTTTAAAGTCTAAGATTGTGAACCCACAGTGGACAGAGTTTGTACTCGGGTTCGATATTTTTTGTCTGCAGGAAACATGGTCCGAAGATGTGATCCACATTAATGGGTTTAAGACCTTTCACTCGCCTGCAGTAGCATCAACGCATGGGAGAGCAATGGGGGGGGTTTGCACCTATGTAGCATATCATACAAACCTGTTGAACATAGTAACATTGGTCACTGACTGCCACTTTCAAATAATAGGGGCTGATCTGGACAGAACTACTGGTCTATTGATAGTGAATTTTTACAACAATGCTCCGCGTAAAGATCAGGCAGAAATGTTGGGGCCATATTCCTACATGTTATTAAGATCCAGGAGGCCTCCCCTAAAGATCTTTTTATAATTTGTGGCGGAGATTTTAACATCATTCTCTGTCAGCATTGGGACACTGGAGTGTGTGGCTTTGGATATAACAGTGAGACTAGTCTCCCTCACTTTAACCACTCTGGTCCAGGGGAGATTTTAAATGATATTATGCTCACTGGTGACATGGGCTTTGCAAACACCTTATGTAGTTCATCGGTTCCATTCAGCCCAACTTTTAATGGACGCGGACTTTACTCCACTATCGATTTTATTTTAATTTCATCAAGACACACCTCCAGACTTACACGTTTTTCAAACTTATGACATCTCCCTTAGCGACTACTTCCCGCAGAGTATTGAAGTTAAGTTGAATCGCAGACCAGTCAAAGGGAAGGACTCCTCTACTTATTGTGTAAATGGCGTCACTTTGACAAGACAAAATGGCTACACGCTGAGCTGGAAAAAAATAGACCCTGATTCATTCATGAATAAGGTTATATCTAATTGTAGCGAAGCAATCGATAAATGCACAGGGGAAGGTCCTACCGCGTCAGAAATAGTGGAGGGGTTTTCTGTCCTATCTGAATCTATAGGTAATTCTCTGCACGTAAACTCAAATAAGAAATCTACTCAAAAGAAAGGGTGGTTTGATCATAGTTGTACTATAGCTCACTCCAATCTTAAATCTGCTCTTCATAGTAAGCCTACAAATAATGATGAAATAAAAGAAGCAAGAAGGGCCTATCGATATGCCTTGAAAGCGAGGAAAAATAGGCTAAGGGAGGAGGCATGGAACAATCTCCGAACTGCATCTGAATTGAAAGACTCCTCAGCTTTTTGGAAAGCAGTAAATGCCCTGGTTTTAGTTGACGCAGGGAGGGCAAGCATAGAGATAGCGGTATCTGGAGAGGAATGGGTAGACCACTATTCCAAACTATGTTCTACCCCTTCCCCTGAACCAAGTATTAGTGACTTGGAGGGGGATAGGATAGAACCCCAGATTGTTAATCACCACTCGCAACTTCAACTGGATCTTAATGAGATCGAGGAGGCGATTAGATCGAGTAAGAGTGGTAAAGCTCCAGGGCCAGATGGCATCCCTGTGGACCTTTTTAAATATAACATAGCCTTCTGGGGACCTATTTTAACCCACGTCATCAATGCATGCATATCGACCAGCCTTATTCCTACCTGGAGCAAATCAATTTTGGTCCCGATTTTTAAAAAGGGAGATATACGCATAATCCTGCATGCTATCGCCCCATTTCGCTCCTAGACTCCACAGTTAAAATAATTGGAAGAGTAATTTTATCTAGAATACAGGCTTGGGCAGATGAACACTCCATCATCAGTAATATCCAATATGGCTTCCGAAAGGGTCTGGGAACGATAGACCAGTGCCTAAACTTAGAATTAATTACCATCAAATATACTAAGGCTAAAAGGGGTCCCAAAAAGATTTTTCCCCCATACATTGTCTATGGGGATTTTGAAGTTTTTTGACCTGGCTACAGCGGGAACCGCTGAACGTTGTTACACTAAATGTGGCCAAAAAATAATGGATCCAGGCGAAAAGGAAGGCCCTGATTGGCCACAACCGGACAGGAAGGTGGCAGCCACCGTTTTCTTTGTCGCTTGGCCCGGGGGAGGGAAAAATGAAGTGTCAAAATATATAAGGGGTCAGGATACAGGTAGCCGGACCCCACAGGTACCCCTCATGGGCAAGAAATTGCCCCCAAATGTTTTTAAACCGATTTGCGGAGCCGTGAATCCACTGCGGCACTTAGCGCGGTCTCCAGTGTAACTTCACAATGGATCCAAAGCAATATGAAAACAAAATACACCGACTCGCACACCAAACCCCCCTCCCCCCCCCACCCCTGTGCCTTGCAAACGCCTGTGGGCAGCGTAGATGCAGGCAGGTAAATTGGTCGCAGGGTAATGGTCAAAGCCCATGCCCTGGGTCAACCCCCACAGCACACATGCCTTGAAGTGACTGTATTTTTCTATGGTGAATATATATATTACTTTCCGTTGAAATAAAATTCGAATTCACTGAAAAACCAAAGGTTACATGGACGTTCTAGGTAGGTTCCCTTTTTACCCACACAAAACCACTAAAATTCAGCAGTTATACTTATAGTTACTCTTATCTGATGAAACTATAACTCATGCCGTTAAGTAACTTTAGGCCAGGAGTTATCGTTTTTTTTAATATAAGTAGAACTATAATTATAACTGCTGAATTTGTGGTTCTGTGTGGGTAAAACATTAACCTAACTATAACGTCCCTCTAACCTTTGTTTTTTTGTGTGAACACACATTATATATATATATATATATATATATATATATATATATATATATATATATATATATATATATATATATATATTCCCCCGTGGGAAAAAGAACAAGGGGACAACAGAAATCAAAATGAACAACAACAAAAAAACAGTGGTCAATCTCTCAGGTCGGAATCTAACTGAAGCTGAAATTGAGGTTCTTTCTCTTGGTCTTTCTTTCTGCCCTAGTGCTAACTTCAACTACACGCAATGTCGTATTGATCTCTTTCATTTTACAAGGAAGTTGAAGCTAAAGAAATGGTTTGCGACCAAAGTAACCAGCCATGTTGACAAACCATTGCATCACCCAAGCAATTTGAATATCACTGACATTGAGACATTACATGACATGCACGTATTACAAAACGACCCTAATGTAATTGATGACCCTTACTGTAACCTAATCAATGACAATATTGAGTTGGATATGGGTGGCGCCAGTGGGTTTAAACCCAAGTCCATTTTTCTCCCTCAAATAACTAACGAGGCAATTGAGGTCTTTGAGAAAGGTGTATTACATGAATTCGAAAAAGTTCGAAAAAAAGAGCGGTACAAAAATATTCCCAAAAACTATAATCTAAGTTAAGAACAATTTAATGCAATTACAACACTAAAAAATGATGACAAAATTGTAATCAAAAATTCTGACAAAGGTGGGAATGTGGTGGTCTTGTCCAAAGAGATGTATCTCCAGGAGGGACTACGCCAATTGTGTGATACCAACAACTATGAGGTCACCACTAAAGCCAAATATGTACAAGCTAATAACGAATATAGAGAACTTTTGGGTGAATGGAAAGAAAGAGGTCTGCTCGAACAGGAGGAATATGATTTCCTCTTTTGCAGATATCCTAAACTTCCGGCATTTTACCTACTCCCCAAACTACATAAAAACGAATTCAATCCCCCTGGAAGACCGATTGTATCCTCCAGGGGTAGTTCCTTGGAAAATACATCACGGTATGTAGATTTTTTTCTACAGCCCTTGGTCCAAAAACTCCCATCTTTTATCAAGGACTCGAGTGATTTCTTGAGACTCATTGAACAGATAGTATGGGAAGACAATTTTCTGTTACTGACTTTAGACGTAACAAGTCTGTATACGTGCATCCCCCATGAGGCAGGTATCAGGGCTTGCCGTCATTTCCTTAAATATAGATCAGTCTCTCATCTTTTCCATACGGAGATGATTTTAGATATGATCTTCAGATGTCTCACACAAAACTTTTTTGTTTTTGACAAGACCATCTATCGTCAAGTGCTTGGGACCGTGATGGGGACCTGCTTCGCTCCCAGCTTTGCAGGACTGTACCTCGGCTGGTGGGAGGAGCAGGTCGTCACCTCGCTACCACTGTACAATGAATGTGTGGCCATTTGGGCAAGATACATAGATGACATCTTTGTGGTATGGAAGGGGAGCATGGATCAGGTCAACCAATTTGTTGATATCATTAATGAAAATGATTTCAACCTTCAATTCACTAAACGAATTGAAAAAGAACCTATTGACTTCTTGGATCTTAAGATATCAGTCTCTGGACAGCGACTAGAAAGTCAACTGTTCCGAAAAGAAACAGCTGGTAACAGCCTTCTACATGCGGAGAGTTGTCACCCCAGTAATCTGATACGGAGTATTCCGCTGGGAGAGCTATTGCGAGCCAAAAGAAATTGCAGCAATGAGGCAGGCTACGCAATAGAAAAAGAGATTATGTTCCAACGCTTCCGGGAAAGGGGCTACAATACAAAATATATAGTCAAAGCCAGCAATGAAGTCGACAATAGAACAAGACAGACACTGCTCCAAATTAAGTCAGCTGACCCCGAGACAGAGAGTGGGGAGAGCAAAATCAGATTTCTCACCACCTATTCAAACCAAGCACGGGAGGTTAGAGAATGTCTTTATAAGTTCTGGGATGTTCTCAAAACTGATAAAGACCTTAAACCCACAATTGAAACTTTTCCACAGATGACTTTTCGGAAAGCCAAGTCACTGAAAGACACGTTGTGTCAAAGTACAGTAAAACAACCAACCATTAATAATCCGATCCAAGGGTTTTTTACTTGCCACAAATGCAAAGTGTGTAAATACAGCAACAACTGTAAGGTGGTGACATTATCTGAAAATACCAAACCCTTCCGGATTACCAAACATGTCTCTTGTAATACCGATCATGCAGTTTATGCACTCAGATGTCCATGCAATAAATACTACATTGGCAGCACAATCCACCCCGCCAAAAAGAGGGTACTTGAACATCTGCGAGCCATAACCAAAAAGGACAAACAATACCCGATGGCTAGACATTTTAAGGCTGAACATCGCCAAAACACTAGTCTGCTCTCCTTCTGTGTTTTAGACACAGTCCCCTTGAGGGAAAGGGGGGGGGGAATAGAGTCCTCGAGCTGAGACGACTAGAATCGAGAATGATCATTCAGTTTCAGACAATTAAACCGTGGGGCCATAATATTGATGAGGAATTATCAGTTCATTTGGGCTAAGCGCAATCAGTTACACCTTATGGTTCATGGATACATCCTGTCTAGCGCTCACTCTCTTATTCACCTTTCCCTCTCCCTTTCTTGCTCTTGCCTGTTCTCAATTATCAGGTATGCCGAGTCTGTGATGTTTAGTACGTTATTTTTAATCTAAGTGTGTAAACTTTGATTGTGACCTTTTGTATTATATGTATTTTTGCAGACTTTCATCTATCTGTGAAAACAAAGATCTGGAGTTCAAAGGAACCAAGGAAGAGGAAGAATCAGTATTGATTTTATCTGTTTAAGGCCACAATTGAAACACATGATTTAATGCACTTAATGTATTCAATACAGTTAATGCATGGCAATTGAACCCTTGAAGATATTTTGCCCACTGGGGCTATACTATTTGGTTAATAATTGGCATTTTGCTTTTCTGCAATGGGAGTATTGAAAGCTAGAAGGCGATGGACATTAGGTGATAGTCAGCCCACATGGGCTTAAACATTTTGTGCACGCTATTGCAATCTGCGGGACAATCTAGTATCAAGTGTGATTAAATATGCAGCGCGACGTACACGCGCCCTTTAGTACCCGTACGCCGCATTTGTAGCGTGTTAAGCAGGGCGATCAATAAAGTTTTTGCCTTGCCACTGTTTAAAAGTAAGATCTGAAAAGCAGTCCCGATTACATTTCAATGCCCTTTTTTAAAGCCGGTGCGGCTTTAAAAAAGGTGAGTGAGTGGGTGTTTGAATGGCTGTATGAGTGAGTGAATGGGTATGTAAGTGGCTGTATAGGTGTGTGGATGTTTGAGTAGATGTTTCGTTAAGTGACTGTATGTGAGTGACTATTGGACAGCGAGTCTCTGTGTGAATGGCTCTATGGGTGAGTTCAGGAATGTGTGAGTGCTTGTATGGATGTGTGAATGGGTATTTAAGTGGCTGTGTGAGTGAGTGTATGAGGGTTTGTTTGGGCTAGTGAGTGGCTGTATTGAGAGGCTGATTGAGTGGGTAGGTGTGTGACTGTAGGTAAATAAGTGGGTGTGTGAGTAGCTGTGTGAGTGTGTGGTTATGTGACTGGCTGTATGGTTGAGTAACTGGTTGTATGAGTAATTGTAAGGGTGAGTGACTGGTTGTGTTAGTGGCTGTACGAGTGAGTGGGTGTATGAGTGGCTTGATGGAGTGAGTGGGTGTGAGGACTGGTATAGGTCTGTGAATGGGTATGCCAGTAGTTATACGAGTGTGTCAGTGGGAGTATTAGAGGATGTATGGGGCTGTGAGTAGGTGTGTGAGTGGTTCTGTGGATGATGTCATCAGTGATGTCATTTGAGATTTCATCAGTGAGGTCACTGACCACGTCATGAGTGGTGTAATATGGGAGGTCATAAACAGTTCATTGCAGGGGTGTAAGTTATAGTTAGCTCAGGTAATTATAACTGCTGTGTTTCACTGTTGAGTGAAATCTGACCCCAACTGTAATCTCCCTGTAACCTTTGTATTTTTCATACATACACACACACATATTCATACATGCACACAAATTCAATGAAGAACACAAAGGTTAAAGATAAGTTACAGTTAGGAAAACTTAGATTAGAATAAGTGGGGTAGAATAGAGTGGAGTACAGTACAGTGGCACAGATTAAAGTGGTGTAGAGTGCAGTTGCTTAAAGAATAGTGGTTCAGAGTAAAGTGCAGTGGAGTAGACTAGAGTGGTGCAGAGTAGTGTGGCATAGAGTGATATTCAGTACAACGGCATAGAGGGCAGTGGTGTTGAGTGCAGTGGTGTACAGTGGAGTAAAGAGCTGTAGAACTGAGCGGAGTTTAGAGGCTTGAAGTGGCAATTGGTACGTGACAGAGCAGAGTGGCATAGACTGAAGTGGGGTAGAGTGAATTGTGTGGGGTAGTCGAGTGGGGTGCAATAGAGTAGCGTAGAGAAGAGGGGGTAGAATGAAGTGGGGTAGAGTGGTGTGGAGTAGAGTAGAGTGCAATAAAGTATAGTGCCATAGGTTAGTGGGGTAAAGTGTAGTGGCTTAACGTAGAGTGGCATAGGGTGAAGTTGGTAGAGTGGTGTAGAGTAGAGGGGCGTAGAGTGAAGTGGGGTAGAGAGGCGTTCAGTAGAGTGTCATGCAGTGCAGTGGTGTTCAGTGGATTAAAGTGCCAGAGAATGGAGTGGAGTACAGTGGATGGAGTGGCGTACAATACAGTCAAATAGTAGAGTGAAGTGGGCCAGAGTGAAGTGGGGTAGAATCGAGTGGGGTACAATGAAGCGTGGTAGAGTGGGGAAGAGTCATGTACAATGAAGTGGGGTGAAGTGTTGTACAGTAGAGTTGCGTACAGTTAGGTGGGGTAGAGTGCAGTGCCGTACAGTAGAGTACATTTACAGTGGCATAGAGTACAGTTGAGTGGAGTGCTGAAGATTAGAGTGGGGTAGAGTGATGTGGGGTATAGTACAGTGGTGGATAATGGAAAACCACAGAGTGCACTAGCGTAGAGTGCAATGGATTAGACTGTTAAAATGTAAAATCTGATTCTCTCATTTTTTGATTAAGCTACGATTCATCCATTTTTCACCCCCTGCCCTACTTCCAGCCCGGCTCTATCCTGGACACCGCATCTGTATAAACATGAGTAAAGAATCTAGATTGGTGCATTGTAGGCGGTGTATACATGCAGAGTCAGCGCAAAAGAACAGCTGGAGTCTGCTTGGTGTTTTTCAGACAATGGTAAAGCCTCACGGAAAGTTTACCCAGATAGCATATCTTGTTGTGCAGCTTCAGGACGCGACAATTGCACAAGGCATCAAGGCTGTCGATTCTTACCGGTGCCTCATTTGTGTGTTTTTCCCAAAGCTTTATTTACCTCTGGGCGTCCCTGGTTTGTGATCTTTTGCTATAAAAACCCATGTAACCTTCGTTCAGTGTGCTTCCTCCTTGAGTATCTCTATGGTGCTTGTCGGACGAGGCCCCATTCATGAATGCTAATAAATGACCTATGGTTTGTACTTCGCTCGATTGTCGATTCCTCCTTACTTGTTAAGAACCTGTGGCCTAATGGTGACCCTGCACCAGTGGGTTTTTAATAATCCGCTTCCACAAACTGGCGCCCAAAGGTGGGGCCCGATCAAGGGCTTGCAGTCGGACCGGGGAAGGAGCTCAGGTCGGTAAGACGAACTTCGCTGAGGGCCCCCACCTGAAGAGACTAATGTTTCTTGTGGACCAAGGTGATTTTTCAGCTCTCCAACTTTGATCTTCCTGGAAGCTGCTGGCCTTGACTGGGGCCCTCGTACGGTCATTCTTTTAGATCAGGGAGGATCGACAGGTGGGAGTGGAAGACTACACATAAGGTAGATCTGTATTGAATGGGTTCATTTGGTTAGAATTTGTTTGGCATTCGATTGGTATCCGTTAGGAATCTGCTTGGAATCTGTTTTGGAATTTGCTATTTGTTTTGACTAACATTTTTTTTTCCTTACAGGTAATGTGAGATTACTTTTAATTATTTCTCTCTGTTTGTACGTTTTTTACATCTTATATAACATGCCTGTATTTAGTACGCTTTGGAAGTTTTGTTGCTGCTGCTGCAGAGCATTTTGCAAGCAAGTCAGCCGGCACCACCAGAAGGTACGCCGAATTTTGAGATGTACATCAAATATGCTATTTGTCCCATCATGTATAATGCATTGTGGATCAAATATACAAAAGGGGATCCCCAGTTGCAATGGCCATTTGAGGGAAGAATGGACCCTCACAAACTCAAGTATTTAGAGAAATTATTGTTTTTAAAGAAAGTTAGGACAGCTATGTTTGACAGTTTGCGTATGTGGAGGAAGGAAGTAAGGGAGCTGCAGCTCAAGGCAGAGAAGGTACAAAGGAAACAGGAAAGGAAGACAGTATCAGAAGTATTAGGAATTGAAGGATAAGGAAGTTCAGGATAAAAAGGAATGTTTAGCTCGAGAGCATAGATTGCTAATATCTAAGGAATATATAGTCAGACCGACAGTAGAAGCACAAATCCTTTAACACCTCTTCCTCCTGGACCACCAAATATCGTTCCCCCTGTACCTCCGGCTCCACCTCTTTTGCCCACGGTTGTCCAGCTCCCTATTTTTCAACCAGTACCGGTACATCCCTTATACCCCCCCCCCCATCCCAGGCCACTGCGCCTCCATCCCAGGCCACTGCACCCGAAATGACTGATGATCCCGTACTTTCTGTATCTGTCTTGACCCCTCGAATTCTTTGTTCTACTGTATCCCAATCACGTCAGGATGCGATAAGGTTGAGGGTATTAAAATGGTTGAGTGATCTAGAAATGGAGGTAGGAGAAATGATAGATCAGATACAGGATTTTTCTGAGGGCGAGCTGCTTTGTCTCATAAGGAATATGCTACTTACCAGTATGCATCTGTTCTTGGCATGTAGAGCTGCAGATCTACACACTTTGGCATAGATCGCCATCTGGTGTTGGGCCCGGATGTTTGCAGTTTGTTTTTCCTCTTGAAAAGTCTTTGGAAGTCACGAGGTTGGTGACTCCTCCTTTGGATCGTATTGCGCATGGGCTTCGGCTCCATCCTCAGATTGTGAAGAAACCCATGTGTGTTGTATCTAAATAAGATAAGCTGGAACAGATACAGGTAGCAAGGGAGGCGGGTGTAGATCTGCAGCTCTACATGCCAAGAACAGATGCATACTGGTAAGTAGCATATTCCGTTCGAGGCATATGAGCTGCAGATTACACACTTTTGCATAGGCTGTATAGCAGTTCCCAACCTTAGCGGCGACCACCGGTATCTGTTGCAGTGGTTTGAAATAGTGTTTTAAGTGCAGCCTGGCCCACACTAGCTTGTTGCTTAGTTTGCATATCTACACAATAGTGTTTGGTGAAAGTGTGCGGTGTTGACCATGTAGCTGCTTTGCAGATATCATCTAGTGGGATGTTCCCTAGAAATGCCATGGAAGCCCCTATCTTTCGTGTAGAATGGGCTTTAGGGGGAACGGAAAGCGTTTGTTTTGCTTTGTGGTAGCAAATCTGGATGCATTTTACAATCCACCTAGCTATCCCTGATTTTGAGATGGGGTTGCCCTTGTGTAGTGGAGAGAAAGAGACAAACAGTTGTTTGGTCTTTCGGAAAGGTTGTGTTCTCTGGATATAGTGAAGTAAGGCTCATTTGACATCTAGCGTGTGCAGAGCCCTTTCTGCAACGGTCTGAGGATGCGAGAAAAATACTGGTAATTCTACAGATTGGTTTAGGTGAAAAGGGGAAATGACTTTAGGTAGGAATTTTGGGTTGGTACGTAGAACAACCTTGTTCTGGTGCATTTGAAGAAAAGGTTCTAGTATGGTAAGTGCTTGTATCTCACTGAGGAGTAAGTAGCATATGATGTGTTGTATAGACACGTCCAGAGGATTGATGGTGTTGTTATGGCAATAAACAACAAATCTTTTCCACTTGGCAGCGTAGTAGGCTCTAGTGGTAGGGCGTCTAGCTTCTCTGATGACGTTCATACAGTCAGGGGGAAGATTTAGGTACCCGAATTCTAGGATTTCAGGAGCCAGATCTCAAGGTTGAGCTGAGCTGGGTCCGGCTGCCTGATCTCTCCATGGTTCTGAATTAAGAGGCATGGTGAGAGGTGTAGCTTTTGGTGTGGTACTACGAGAGTTCCAGCAGCGTGGTGTATCACAGTTGTCTGGCCCACATTGGAGCTACTAGGATTAGTGTGAGGGAGTGCGGTTGTAGCTTTCGCACCACTAATGGAATGAGTGGGAGAGGCGGAAAAGCGTACGCAAATTTGCCTGACCAGTTCATCCATATCGCATTTCCTTTGGACAATGGGTGTGGGTATCTGGCTGCGAAGCTTGGGCATTTTGTGTTTTCGTGGGTGGCGAAGAGGTCTATCTGCGGATGCCCCCACATTTGAAAGAATGGATGAAGAACCTGTGGGTGAAGTTCCCACTCGTGGATCTGTTGTGTCTGTCTGCTGAGCAGATCTGCCACGGTGTTTTGGACTCCTGGGACATGTTGAGCTAGGAGACATATTTTGTGGGGTATTGCCCATCTCCATATGCTCTGTGCTAATTGAGAGAGCTGTGGAGAGTGTGTGCTGCCTTGGTTTTGAATATAATACATGGCCGTCATGTTGTCTGCGCGAATGAGGGCTGCCTTGTCTGAAATCTGTGTTTGAAAAGATTTCAGGGCTAGAAAGATTGCTAGTAACTCCAGATGGTTGATATGGAGTAACTTTTGTTGCGGTGTCCATGTGCCCTGCACTGTGAGGTGTAATAGATGAGCTACCCAGCCAGAGCGATGCGTCCGTTGTTAGTATTATCTGGGGAACCAGGTCCAGGAACGGTCGACCTTTGGAAAGGTTTGTGGTGTTCCACCACTGCAGAGAGCGATGGGTGCGACCGTCTACCAACACTAGATCGGTCAGTTGACCCTGGGCCTGGTTCCATTGGTGTGCTAAGCACTCTTGGAGTGGACGCATCTGGAGTCTTGCGTGGGGCACTATAAAAATGCAAGAGGCCATCATCCCTATCAGTTGCATAAACACTCGTGCTGGAAGGGAGTGTTGAGGTATGAATTTGTGTGGCAAAGCCTGAATGCTTGCAATCCTGGCCGGATTGGGGTAGGCTATTGCTTTTGAGGTGTCTATGGTGGCACCGAGGTATTGTTTTATGTGGCATGGCGTTAGCTGGGACTTTTGGTGGTTCACCGTGAAGCCCAGTTGGTGACGTAATTGGATTGTGGTGGCGGTGTGGTGTACACATTGGTTGTATGAAGTGGCTTTTATCAGCCAATCGTCCAAGTATGGAAAGACGTGAATGTGCTGTCTTCTGAGGTGTGCCGCCACCACCGCTAGGCACTTGGTAAATACCCGTGGTGCTGTTGTGACTCCGAACGGGAGCACTTTGAATTGGTAGTGTTGCCCGTCCACTACAAATCTGAGGTACTTTCTGTGAGCATGGTGTACTGGAATGTGGAAGTATGCGTCTTTCAAGCCCAGTGTGGTGAGAAAGTCGTTCTGGGAGAGGACTGGAGGTACCTGCTGAAGCGTTACCATGTGAAAATGGTCTGAGTGTATGTATGTGTTTAGGGGCCGGAGATCTAGAATAGGTCGTAGAGTCTCGTCCCTTTTTGGTATTAGAAAATATAGGGAGTAGACCCCCAAATTTTGTTGATTGACAGGAACGTGTTCTATTGCCTGTTTTTGTAGGAGGGAGATTACCTCCTGCTTTAGCAATGTCGAATGTTCTAGTGACATTGGGCGTTGCCTGGGTGGAATGTTTGGGGGGGGTAGATGTTAATTCCAGGCAGTAACCTGACCGAATTATTTGGGTCACCCATTTGTCTGAGGTGATGGTCTCCCAGACATGAAGGAAATTTTTGAGTCTGCCCCCGACCGGAGTGGAATGGTCTGGGGGGAGCGGGGGAAGTCATTGGGTAGTAGGTGTGGCAGAACGGGCGTTGTTTGTTTTGCCTCTGCCCTTGTTGTTGTTACCCCTGTAGCCGCCTCTTTGGTAACCTTTTGTAAAGGTGGTCTGAGTAGGGGACTTGTACGATGTGGACGCTGTCTCTGAGGAGTAGCCTCTGGATGCACTCGAAAGGATGAGCGGCGAAAGGAGCGTCTGGGTGGGTGAGACTGTAAGGCCCCCATGGATTTTGCGGTATCCGTGTCCTTTTTCATCTTTTCTAAGGCCTCATCCACCTTTGGCCCGAATAGACCTTCCTGGTCAAAGGGATGGTTAGGGATGGAGGCTTGTACTTCTCGTTTAAACCCAGATACCCTTAACCAAGCATGACGACGGAGAAGGACGCTGGTGTTAATGGCCCTGGAAGCTGTGTCTGCTGCATCTAGGGCACAACGTATAGAGGTGTTTGTGATTGTTTTACCCTCTTGAATTAACTCGTTGGCTTTACTTTTATATTTTTCAGGGAGATGGTGCATTATGTTTTCTAATTCGTCATAATAAGCCCTGTCATATCTGGCCAGCAGTGCCTGAGTGTTTGCTATATGCCATATGTTGGCGGCCTGGGATGCTGTGCGTTTGCCTGAAGCATTTAGCAATTTTGACTCCTTGTCAGGTGGTGGTGCATCACCCGACGCTTGTGAGTTTGCCCTTTTACGTGCCGTAGATACCACTAAGGAATCTAGTGGCGCTGGTCCTCTGATGTAAGAGGGATCTGAGGGAGCAGGTTTGTATTTATTTTCGATACGTGGGTTAAGGACCCTGGCTCTAACTTCTGCTGCATGCTTTACCACCCCTTTGAGCATGGGCAGTATGGAGGTGGACCTATGTGTAGTATCGAATGTGTCTAGGGGGAAATCTTCCTCCACAGGGTCATTATGCATGTCCACCCCGTGATAATGTGCTGCTCTTTGCAGAAGATGGTTAAAACCTAATGAATCTTCTGGTGGAGATGGTCTCGAAGGGTAAATATCGTCTTGTGGGACGTTAGGGATATCTGGTATATTGTAATCGTCCCATGGATCTGGAGATCCTGTAGGGGTGGGGTCTTGTGGCACATCCCCTGTATCATCATATGGGTCTCCCTGATCATCATCGTCTGGAGGCGGAGTAGGAGAACGATGAGGTGGGGGTGTTGAGGGCGGAGGGGGTGGAGGTGGGGAAGGAGGAGGAGGGGGAGGGGAAGGTATTCTGAACGGAGAGGTAGCAGAGTCCTTCCTCTTTGGAGGTGGAGGAGGCTTCTCCAAATGTCTCTTCTTAGTAGAGAGTGTCAAATGTCCAGTTTTTGGATCCTTGGTGAGAGTTTTTTTTAAAGAAATCCGGTGTAAATAGCTCTGGTGAGGTAATTTGGTCCGTCGGCACCGAAGGCGTCGGGCCGATTTTTTAGATTGTTCCGTGCCGGTTTGATGCTTAGAACCCAGCTTGGGACCCTCCGGTCTCCTGGTCGGTGCCGAAATGGGCTTCGGTTTGGAAGTGTCGGTGCCGGTGGCCTTGTGTGGTTTGGTCGGCACCGAAGGGCTGGGTTTCGACCCCGAGGGCTTCGGTGCGGAGCTCGGTGTCGAGGTGGAGGCAGTCTTCTTTTTTGGTGCCAAAGTGTGTTTCTCTGCACCGCTGGCAGGCTGGCTCGAGCCCGAGCCGCCGGAAGGCTTACTTGGCTTCTTCACCGGGCCCGAAGGTGGGGTGTGTGAAGCAGTGACTCTGGTCTTGCCTAGGCCAGGAGGCGAAGGCGTGACCAAAGCCTTTTTGGGTGTCGGCGCGGGTGTGGGAGGGGGTAGGTTGGTACTCACGACCCTCTGCGCCGGAGTGATGTCCACAACATCTGACTCGTCGGCCTCGGAAGCGCGGACGAGGTCCTCTTCGGTACGATGATGTTCCGGATCGTCGATGTCTTCTCCGAAGAGGTCGACTGGAATGGACGTCGTGTGGTACTGAAAAATTTGGGACCGCGTAGGAGGCAGGGCCCTACTCCTGTCTATACCGGTATTAGCAAACCGCGAATGGCCAATTCGGTATGTACAAGTGCTTTGCATAAACATTTCTTTGATAAACGCACTTTGTATACGATATTTCACATTGACTTCGTGGGTTCCATCTTGGAGCGGTGGCTATCTTATGGTTGCCCTCACATAGGCTACACATTACTAACAAGTACAGTCCTTCAGATTATGTGTGCCTTCTGTTTGACTTCTCCGTGACCTGTGCAGCCTGGCTCCGCTGCACCAGGTCAGTCCGGTCCCACGAGCTCCCCCGTCCTACGGCCACCTGTGATTAGCATCAGAGTTTGACACACCATAAAGCCTTTTCATCCCACACAAGCCCCCGGCTAATCTCTTTCACACCTGACTCTTCCTGCTTTATGGCTTGTTTTACAAACAGGAGGTGCCCGTGTTTATTGGGGTCTGTGGATATCTGATGTGGGATCCGAGCCTCGCTGGGTAAATAATTGTGGGCTGGCCGAACTGGAATGTGGGATGGTCATCACGACTCTGCCTTTTCGTTTGTAATGAATACATGTGAATGACCAGATCGTAAAACGAGGAATGTGTGCCTGAAGCATGATATTTTGTATATAAGGAGAAGGCCGTTTCTGTAAGTTTAAGCAGTCTCCTGAGAACATACATTGTGCTGTACTTCTTGGACACCTGTAATTGGTCTGCAGCCAATAAACTGATCTTTGACTTCACCTAGAAGACTGTGTTTCTGTGGGTCTGAAACAGGAAGAACTCGAAGTCTTAAGGTGTATTCCCCTGCACCGCTGGGCTTTTAAAAACCCAGTACTTCAGTTGGCGCCCAACTCGGGGCGATTTCAGCAGTACCGGTCCAAGCCAGAGGTTCGTGAGGAGCTTTGTGTGGAAATTCCGGAGGAAGGCCGCCACTTCATCGACCCCTGCATGTCGACGTGGTCCGAAAGTCTTTTCTGCGAGGTTCTCCGCGTCCCGACGGCTACGAAGGACTGCTGCCCTGATTAATCGCCCTGTTTTGGACCCTTGACGATTTTGGTAGAGCGAAACAATCGAGAGAGTCTTCTGGTGTCGCCATCGATCATCAATATTCAGTTAAGTATAAGTGGAGCGTCTCCCAGTTTGTTTGGTATCCTTCGGGAATTTGGTATCCTTCGGGATCGTTTCGATTTGGAACTTGCAAGTGCCAAAGCCAGAGGACTCGTGTATTCACGAGACTATCGTATTCGATAATCCTTTGAAGTTTGAAACTAGACTAGTGAGCGGAGATGCCTAGTTCTAGTGTATTTGGAAGATTGTTTTGTTTTGGTTGTAGAAGGGATTCCCAATTGGAGGATTCATGTCCGGTTCCTCCAATTGGAACTCCAACTTATGAGCTTTATGTAAAACATGGCGTGGGCCCCATTGCATATAATGAAGTATGGATCCGATACACCAGAAAGGACGGTGTTTTAAAATGGCCCCAAAATGGTAGTTTCGATACAGATATCTTAGATAATTTGGAAGTTAAATTGTTTAAAAAGAAAGCCCGGCCGGCGATGTTGGATTCTTTCCGCCTATGGCGAAAGGAAGCCAAACAAAAGGAAATTAAGCTAGCAAAAAGGAATAAGAGAGAAAAAGGTATGTCAGTGATGCAAGCAGCTGTGCAATTTAAAGATAATGAGGAGGAACAAATGAATGAGCAACTACATAGACAGCGCAAACTAGGGATCGATAAATGTTATCCAGTTTTGTCACCCCTTGTACCAGATGAGACGAAAGAGAAAGATTCCCTAATGTCCCATTTTCTAAGTTCACCACCCCCGTATGCGCAAAATGCCACAGCGCCCCCACAACTCGTAAATGTGCAGCCTCCAGTTAATGTGCCGCAAGCCTTCCCACAGCCGCCAGCTCCTCCTCAGCTGGCTCCTATCCCTGCAGTGCAGCCCTCTCAAGGGCCGCCAGTTTTGTTACCTGTTGCCCCTGCGCTTCCTGCGACTTTGCCTAGTACATCAGCTGCCTCCCCTGGCGCTCTTCCTTACACTACCCAGGTACCTGTATCTGCACCCACTTTTCTTCCCTCTGTCTTGCCCCCCGTTTTCGCCTCAACTTCTCCTACAGCGCGACAACGGCTAGCTAATGTAGTTACCAGTTTAATGTCGCCTCTCTGTGGGTCATCTAGTATGACCCCTGGTTTACAACGTAAGCAGCTGCGTAGTCAGCTGCCTAATCCTGAAGAGAAAGAGGTACTAGATCATATGGCGCGTAGGTGGATTGTCTTCCCGTCACTCTATGATGTAGAATCAGTTGTTAACGTTTTTCACCAATGGGATGCCCCAAAACAGAGGTATGTGTTTGACAAAATGTGTGAATTCCTCTCTGAGGAATTGGAGGATCATGGTTCAAACTCAAACCCGCAAGAGTTGTGTCGAGTGCGGTTTGATTTTGGAACAGGTACAATTGTGGGTCCTGATGTAGATAAAGCAGTTGCGATTTTACTGTCCTTGAGGAATGATGATTGTCAACAATCATTGTTCGAACAGGACCTCCCTGTGGGGAAAAAGGTAAAAGCGCGCCAATATCCGATGCGTGAAGTTCCTCCAGTTTGGAGACCGGCTGATGCAAATGCTAATCCGCCTGTTCAAGCTCATTTTCAGCGTGTTTGGGTACATATCCCATGGAAGCGTTCTGAGGTGTTAGCGCTTAAGCAGACATTGCCTGACCCCCGTAAAAACCCTGCAGGATATTATAAGGAGTTATCACAGACTGCAGACTCATGTGTCATGAATCTGGCTGACATAGATATGTTGTTCGGGAATGTGGGTCCACAGCCTTTATGGGGGTCCATTCGTAATACGGATCACGCTGCAGAACTAGGGGGCACATGGGCTAATATTATCGCTGCAGACACTAGACAAGTTGGTGGCGCGAAGCCTGACCCTTTGGTAGCAGAACTCCCTGGTAGAATTATTACATATATGAAGACTTTAATGCCCGCGATGCGCGTGAATTGGGATAAACTATCCGCATGTAAGCAAAAGAAAGATGAAACAGTGTCTGATTTCTTTACAAGGTTTGAAGAAACGTTTATCGACCACAGTGGTCAAGACATGAGTACTGAAGGTGGCCAACGGTTATTTGTTGATAAATTTGTGCAGAATCTACTTCCCGAGTTGTGTAAGAAATTAAAAGATTCAGAGAGTTCTTGGGCCGTTTCCTCTTCAGCGCAAATACTGGCTACTGCACAGTATTATGAAAATAGAGATAAAGACGAGAAAGATAGAACAGACAAGAAAACGAAAGAATTGAAAACGAAGGTCCTTTTACAGCAGGCTTATCCGCCACGTGGAGGACAGAATCATTATAGGCAAACCCAAGGTATCTATCAGCAACACCAACAGTTTCAGAATAACCAGCAAATGAATGGGTATTATCAACCACGTACCCCCCTAGGTCCCAATCAATGTTCATATTGCAGGGAGGAAGGTCATTTTATTTATTTTTTATTTTTTTTTAAAGACCTTTATTGTTATGTTTACCAATACACAGCTTTGGCCTACAACCCCTCGGGCCGGCCGCATAGTTGCATACATGCACTTTGTCTTATCTAACACAGCCCAGTGCCGTCAACCCGGGGGTACGGCGGCGATAGAAGGTGCAACCGTATCACCAGTTAGAGAAGGATAATGCAGGCCTCATTTTCTCTGTGTACAGCCATAAACAAACGGAGAACACCACAATGGCGCCGGGCGCCTAACGGGTAACTAATCCCCCCCCCCCCCAAACTCCCCTAAAACCAGTCACCACTCGAACCGCATAAACACTCCGTACACATGGGCGACCGCTAGGAAGGTCATTTTAAGTATAGTTGTCCTAAATTAATGCAGCATACGAGTAATGTGTATGGCGCAAGAGGTAGAGGTGGTCAGCAAGCTCCTAGAGGTAGAGGGCGTGGAAATGTTCCCCAGAACGCGCGTCCTCTTCCGCCTCAAAATACGATAAATAGCTTTGATCAGCAAGCTAATGCTACTGGTAATACAGCTCAGTACTATAATAATGATTATTATGCAGAAGACGACAATGTGGAAGGTAATGATTACTAGGACAGCCATAGACAGAGAGAGGGAGTTGTTTCAGTACCAGTGGATCAAAGTGGACCGTATGTAAAGGTGACCACAGCGGGTGTAACAGAGCCCTTTCTGCTGGACACTGGTGCTGCAAAGAGTTCAATTATGCATTCAAAACTCCCTGGCGCGCCTTTGTCTGGCGAAATGAATGTTTCAGTAGGTTTTTCTGGCGCCCCAGTTAGGAACCCGATTTCTAGTCCTATGCCACTTTCTGTTGGACCTTGTGAGCTAAAAGCACCCCTCATCCGAACGACAGGTTGTGGTGAAAATCTGTTAGGATTAGATTTGTTAAAAAGATTGCATGCAACGTTATATTGTTCTCCCTCGGGAGTGCAACTTACATTAGGTAAGGAAGTGATTTCCCCGATGTATTTATCAAAGAATACATTGCCGCCTGAATTGTCATCCCTTCCGGATGTCCTTTGGGCTACTGGTCCCAATGATGTGGGTCTCTTGGAAATACCGCCATATGTGGTCACTTTGAAAGCCAATGTCAGATTGCCACGCATTCCCCAGTACAAGATCTCCAATGAAGGTCAGAAAGCGTTGTTAGCAATTGTCAGCGATTTGATTAAAAAGGGTGTAATTGAAGAGACAAGAGGCAACGTTTGCAATAGTCCTGTTTTACCTGTCCTGAAACGAACGGACCCTTCACAGCCACCTGTTTACAGATTTGTGATTGATCTTAGAGAAGTAAACAAGATTATTGTGCCACAGTTTCCAGTTGTCCCTGATATAACTGCCTTGTTAACTAGGATTCCAGCTTCCGCTGCTTGGTTCTCAGTGATCGATTTAAAGAATGCTTTCTTTAGCATCCCAATTGCAGAAGACAGCAGGGACATTTTTGGCTTCAGTTTAGGAGGTCGAAGTTTCCGCTTTAAATGCGCTCCACAGGGCTACTGTGAAAGTCCATCAATATACAGTCAAGCTTTAAAAGCGCAGCTTGATGCACTCGTATTACCTAGTGGCGCTATCCTTATTCAGTACGTTGATGATTTACTAATCGCCGCGGAAACTGAAAAGATTTGTAAAGAAGCTACATTGTCATTATTGCGCCATTTGGCTGCCTCTCATCATAAAGTGTCTCTCTCCAAATTGCAATATTGTCGACAAGAGGTGACCTACTTAGGTCATCTCTTATCGAAGGAGGGAAGGAAACTGACCCCAGAAAGAATTCAAGCCATTGCGCAATTAAGTGTGCCAAGAACACAGAGAGAAGTGCGTGCTTTCTTGGGCATTACTTCATACTGTAGGCACTGGATACCAAATTTTTCCTTGCTGGCAAAACCTTTGTTAGCATTAATGTGTAAAAACACACCAAATCCTGTCCCATGGTCTGAAGAGTGTCAGAAAAGTTTTTGGGAATTGCGTACTGCATTATGTTCAGCTCCTGTGTTGGGTACCCCTGACTACAGAAAGCCTTTTACATTGTATGTTTATGAAAAGGACGGTTGCGCATTATCAGTGCTAACACAACCCTTTGGCGACAGACCGCGTCCATGCGCATATTTTTCGTCAACCTTGGACCCGGTAGCGAGGGCATTGCCTAGTTGTTTGAGAGCCACAGCCGCAGCAGCTATATCTATTCGACAGTCTGCTGGACTAGTGATGGATAACACATTGATTGTTATGGTTCCACATGCTGTGGACACATTGTTAAACAGGACCAAAACACAGCACTTAACTAGTGCTCGATTGTCAGGGTATGAATTGACACTGTTGGCAAACCATATACACATAAAAAGATGCAACACGTTGAATCCAGCTACATTATTGCCGATTCCAGCAGACATGGATGAGATTGAACAGCATGATTGTCTGTTTAGAACAGAAGAAGAGACAAAAGGGAGAGTGGATCTTAAAGATACTCCCCTGACTGAGTGTGATGGTACCTTATGGGTGGATGGTTCGTGCTTCAAGCTTCCGAATGGTGATACGACTGCTGCATATGCTATCACGACTTTGCAAACGATCGTTGAAACTGCATGTGTGCCACATAATTCGGCTCAAGCAGCAGAATTAATTGCCCTTACAAGAGCATGCGTGTTGTCTGAAGGAATGAAAGTGAACATATATACTGACAGCCAGTACGCCTTTGGCGTGGCCCATAGTTT
Source organism: Triturus cristatus (assembly GCF_964204655.1). Lineage (NCBI taxonomy): Eukaryota > Metazoa > Chordata > Amphibia > Caudata > Salamandridae > Triturus > Triturus cristatus. The sequence continues at coordinate 933,134,139 of NC_140585.1, forward strand.
TGGGCGATTGTGGAAAGAACGTGGGTTCCTGACTTCGCATGGAGCTAAAATTCAGAATGGCAAGTTGGTGAACGATCTCCTTTAGTCACTGACCTTACCGTTACAAGTTGCGATTATGAAATGCAGTGCGCACAAGAAAGTCACTGATGATGTTGTTCGTGGTAATGCATTTGCTGATGAAATCGCGAAGGAAACAGCAAAAGATGTGAAGACTCGAATGTATGTTGCAGGCCCTGCAAGATGGGTTGGTGATGTTGGAACGTGTGAAGACACGATAGAGAGTGTGAAGTCCCTTCAAGCTGAAGCCACAGAGAAAGAGTTGAGCAAGTGGAGAGAAACTACGGGTAAATTGGATGAGAATGGTTGTTGGGTTGATTTATCAGAACATCGGCGATGGTTGTTACCTGATGCATATGTGCTTCCAGTGGTTACTATGGCACATGGAATGGCACACATCAGTGTGAAAGGAATCTGTAAGTTGTTGGCCCCAGTATGGCAGAACACTGGAATTCCCAAGTGTGCAGAGAATGTGGTCAAGAATTGTATGGTATGTTCAAAATACAACCCTGGTAGGGGAACCCCAACTCCAGCTGGTCATTTTGCGCCTCCATCATATCCATTTGAGGTTTTGCAGCTAGATTTTATCCATATGGAAAGGTGCAACAACTTGAAATACGTACTGGTTGTTGTTTGTGCTTTCTCAAAATGGATAGAAGCATATCCCCTAAAGGACAACACTGCTCTATCCACAGCCAAAGCCCTTGTGAAATAATTTTTCCCTAGGTTTGGAATGCCAAGAATGGTGTGGAGTGATAATGGGAGTGAATTTGTGGGTCGAGTGATGAAGAATGTGTGTGAGGGACTGGGCATAAAGCAGAAATTTCACGCTGCAAATCACCCCCAATCAGCTGGATTAGTAGAGTGCTACAATGGCACTCTGAAGCTAAAACTGGCCAAAATCCAGGCGAGCTCCGGTCTTAAATGGCCTGACGCTCTGCCCTTAGCACTCCTATCCACGAGAATGACTGTGCATTCACGAGTGGGACTTAGTCCATATGTGGTGGTTTTTGGCCGCCCGGCAAATGTATGGTGTGTGCCAAGACCAACAAAGTTCAGCGAAATCGAACATCCAATACTGCTTGACTATCTGTACGAATTGACGGCTAAATTGCGTGTTTTACACCAACAGGTGCACGATACTCTCCCCCAGGCCTCTAAAGCTCCCGGACACCCTATCGACCCTGGCACGTGGGTTCTCGTGAAAAACTTTCAGCGAAAGAGCAACGATGAGCCCCGTTGGATCGGCCCTCACCTCGTACTTCTTTCAACAAGATCAGCGGTTCGAGTGAAAGGGAAGAAGAATTGGATCCACGGCACCCACTGCAAACGGATCCCTTTGCCCCTACCGTATGACCGGTGGGTCCAGGAGGGTATCGCCGACTCTGAAACTGACACTGTACCTCGTTTTGTACCATTTAGTGATGCACGCGTAAGAGGCACAACTTCAGACCAGGAGAGTGACGATATTTTGCAAGAAGCTGTGCCACCGTCAATTCGACTGGACACCACCGAGCCTGAACTCTTGTTTCAAGACCAGACAGTACCTGGCAGACACCGCTATAATTTGAGGCCGAGACCAAGGCCTATGGACAAATAAAAATTCCTTTCCCTTACTATTTTTTTTTCATATTATAGTTCTCCCATCTGAAGAACTTTCTTGATTTTTGTTTTTCGAACCACCATCCGGGTTCAGCCGCAGGGTCGCGGTGCCAAGGCTTTGGGGTACAGGCCGAAGACGTTAGGTCAACGGTTCTGGTTGGTCTAGGGCGTTCCCTGGACTGACAGGCGTACTCCTTAGCAGAAGATACTCACCCGCCGCGAGCGGCACGATTAGAGGATGGAGTTTTTCAAGATGGAGAGACCCGCTGTACAAATGAACTTTAAAACGAAAATCTGCAGAATAATGAAGAGCAAACGTTTTGTATTATTATGTCTGTTTATATTATTTAGTATGATGGCGTTTACTGTAGGTTATGTATTCTTCTCCTCTCAAGTACCATTTGCACCTACTGTACAGCCTATACCTCCTCCTACTGCCTCCTTACACTCTTTCCACCCTCTGCCTGAACATGAACAAGCTAGACGTTCTGAGTTTGTAAGCAACTCGTTTATTCAGCTCCTGCACCAGCACCAACTAGTCATGAATACAACCAATTGCTGGGTGTGTGGTTTAATGCCACATACCATTAACAAGGGTATTCCTTATCTAGTGCTGCCGTTTAGCTATAAAGGATCGTCATGGGCATTCCAGACGATGTTTCTTTTTGCATTAGATGCCTACTCCCCGCGACAACCGCGTTCCATCAGACCTAGCACAAATAATAAGGCCTTAATGAAAGGAGTCGCCGATATGAGCAGAGATATCGACGCGTACTCATCTATTCCCAAGGATGAATTGCGAGCTTATGTAGGTTGGAACGCGACAGGGTACATTATTAGTTTGGGTGAAAGGCAGCGAAAAATCTCATCTCCAATTAGGGTCGTACCCCACATAGGTTGGTTCTGTTTACAAGGTAATGGTCAGAATCCAAGAGCTCAGCTGGGGAAAAGTGACTGTACTGAAACGTACTTTGCCATCACAGTTTTCCCCTGCGTTTTTGGCTGCCAAGGGTACATATTTTATCTGCAATGACCGAGCATATACATGGTTGCCCCCTGATTTCTCGGGCACATGTTATATTGCAAATTTGCTACCGCCAACATTTACTGCTGCCTCTGACTATCACAAGACCAGAGTTGTAAGAGGTGTGATTAGTAAGGAGGATACCGCCGGTCAGGAGGCGGGAGACTTCTTTCTGGGTTTCCTGCCGTTTTGGGGACCTATGGTCAATAGTAGGAACCTGAGACAACTGACTCGTGTGGTTGAATCCACTGTTAATATAACGGCTGGTGCCCTTGGTAATTTGACAGCTGAGCTCCAAGCGAATCGCCTCATGACTTTGCAGAACCGTATGGTTCTAGACGTCATACTTGCAGACCGCGGTGGGGTATGTAAGGTCATCCAATCTAGCTGTTGCATTTTCATACCAGATAACGCTCCAACAGTCTATCAAGCCATCTCCAAACTGCATAAAATATCTGAATCTATTCATGTGGATAAAGGAGATTTGTCACTGATGGGGTGGTTCTGGGAACTGATATCTGCCTGGGGTTGGAAGATTCTGATGGTCATTGGAATTGTCTTAGCCATCCTTTTCCTGTTCTGTCTGTGTGTACAGTGTGCCCCGGCGATATGTGGCCTCTGTGCTACATTATGTGTGAGGAAACCTGTATCGAGGGACGAGCTAAGTAATAGGATGATGCTACAGCAACATCTCCATGACTTCATGAATATAGACCTGGACTCGGATTGAAATGAGCCTAGTTATTGCCTATGTAAGGGCAAAAGGAGGGTCTGTGGTACTGAAAAATTTGGGACCGTGTAGGAGGCAGGGCCCTACCCCTGTCTATACCGGTATTAGCAAACCGCGAATGGCCAATGCGGTATGTACAAGTGCTTTGCATAAACATTTCATTGATAAACGCACTTTGTATACGATATTTCACATTGACTTCGTGGGTTCCATCTTGGAGCGGTGGCCATCTTATGGTTGCCCTCACATAGGCTACACATTACTAATAAGTACAGGCCTTCAGATTATGTGTGCCTTCTGTTTGACTTCTCCGTGACCTGTGCAGCCTGGCTCCGCTGCACCAGGTCAGTCCGGTCCCACGAGCTCCCCCGTCCTACGGCCACCTGTGATTAGCATCAGAGTTTGACACACCATAAAGCCTTTTCATCCCACACAAGCCTCCGGCTAATCTCTTACACACCTGACTCTTCCTGCTTTATGGCTTGTTTTACAAACAGGAGGTGCCCGTGTTTATTGGGGTCTGTGGATATCTGATGTGGGATCCGAGCCTCGCTGGGTAAATAATTGTGGGCTGGCCGAACTGGAATGTGGGATGGTCATCACGACTCTGCCTTTTCGTTTGTAATGAATACATGTGAATGACCATATCGTAAAACGAGGAATGTGTGCCTGAAGCATGATATTTTGTATATAAGGAGAAGGCCGATTCTGTAAGTTTAAGCAGTCTCCTGAGAACATACATTGTGCTGTACTTCTCGGACACCTGTAATTGGTCTGCAGCCAATAAACTGATCTTTGACTTCACCTAGAAGACTGTGTTTCTGTGGGTCTGAAACAGGAAGAACTCGAAGTCTTAGGGTGTGTTCCCCTGCACCGCTGGGCTTTTAAAAACCCAGTACTTCAGTCGAGGAGTGTGTCATGTTCCTTCTGGCTCTTCGGTCCCGAATAGTCTTTTTGGATCGGAAAGACTTACAGGCCGGACAGTCTCGTGTTCTGGGGAGAGGCAAAGGTTGCATACCTCATGAAGATCGGTGTGGGGAAATTTGGACCCACATCGAGGGCACTTTTTAAATGGAGTTCTTTCCATGAGCCGAGACCGGAGCCTGGGTAGGCCCGAAGGCCGCCGTCTATGACTGGAACCGAAGGTTTGTGTCGATGAGAAGGCGCGCTGATTGTAGAGATAGTGATCGAAACAATACAGCGATTGGGGTGAGGATTGCACGTCGATCGTCGAACTGGAAGCTGTTCGGAACGGGAGCACGAAGATCATATCCGAGCCCGATGGCGGAAAAAAACAATCTGAGGATGGAGCCGAAGCCCATGCACAATACGATACAAAGGAGAAGTCACCGACCTCGTGACTTCCAAAGACTTTCCAAGAGGAAAAACAAACTACAAACATCCGGGCCCAACACCAGATGGCGATCTATGCAAAAGTGTGTAATCAGCAGCTCATATGCCTCGAACATAAGCTTTCTCATCAACTTATGGTCCAATGGGAGATGACTACAGGACAGAATGGCCCTGATGATGTTAGAGCTATTAACCAACAGTGCCAGATAGGAGCCTTCCTTGTAAGTAGAATTAACACTGCCATAGCAACGATAATTGGATATCGTAATGAACTTTCTTCCTCTCCTCGAATAAGACCTATGAGGGAAGCCGCACCTCAGTTCATTCCCGGAAGAGAGAATGCAGATAATAATGACCCTAATAGTCCCGATGCTAGAGCCTATTTTTTGTACAATTGGATATATACGCCCTTGAAAAGGACCTATGTACTCACTTTGAAAGCCGCCTTACCAGACATACGGAAAAATCCTAGAGGATTTTATGATGTACAGGCAGCCATTGATTCCTGTGTCATGACCTTAGCTGATATTGATATGTTTTTTGGTATGATCCTGCCACCGGATATGTGGCGACTTACTCGGAAGCAGGATCATGCTATTGACTTAGGAGGAGACTGGGCTGCCATCATAGCAGCCGACAGGGATAGGAAACCTGGTCAGACACCTAGTCAGCTTGTACTGGACCTTCCTGTTAACATACTTATTTACATAAAAACGATGGTTGCAGCCAGGAAAATAAATTGGGCACTTCTCACTGCTTGTAAACGAAAAAAGGGAGAGGCCGTCCTCAATTTCTTTACTCGCTTTGAGGAAGTGTTCCACGATTTTAGTGGGCAAGATACATCTACACCTACGGGTGCACATTTAATTGTAGATCAATTTGTGGGAAATTTACTTCCTGAGATATCTGTTTGCTTAAAGAATTCGGAGAGTACATGGGCTTCAGTAACCCCGAAAGCTATATTAGATATGGCTCAGTATTATCAGAATCAGGTGACCACTGAGCAAGAACAGAAAGAAGGAAAACTAAAAGAATTGAAAACTAAGGTAATGATGGTCCAGGCCTGTGTACCCCAAGGTCGAGGTCAAACCTATGGTCAGAATTTCATTCATACACCTCCAGTAGGGCCACCGCATAGACAAACTCCACTAGGACTGGATCAATGTGCTTATTGTAAGGAGAAAGGACATTGGCGTTCCAAATGTCCTGTTTTAGCTGCTGGTGGGAGAGGAAGGGGACAAGTGAATGGTAGCCGGGGGACTTCAGCTCCCCGACAGCAGCCACAGCAGGTTCAAGCTCCAGAGAGAAATAGGTCAGGAAATTATTTTGATCAACAAAATAATCAATATTCTATGGAGGATTGGGAATCAGAGGAAACTGTGGGAACACATTTTGCCTAGGACAGCGTAGGACAAGGAGGACCAGTTGAGATACCTGTAGACCAGTCAAGACCCTATATAACAGCCACAATACTTTGGCAGGATCAGACATTTTTAGTGGATACAGGGGCGGCACGTAGTGCGATAGATCAGAAACTGGTCCCTGGGGCCAAGTGATTACATCAATAGGATTTGATGGAACACCAACTCCTAGCCCTGTGTCCCAAAAATTGCCTTTGCAGGTTGAGAATTTTGCTGCTTCAAGCCTCCTTTTTACTTCCCCCCACAAACTCCAGATAATTTGAAGGGACTTGATCTTTTGAAATATTTCCATGCTACTATACATTGTTCCCCATCTGGAGTACGTCATTTTTGGGAAAAAGACACGGCCTAAACAATATAATTTTTCTTTATGTTTCGATCTTGATTCTGTCCCTTCATGTGTTTGGGCTACTGCTGAGACAGATGTGGGAAGAATGGACATTTCCCCAGTACACATACAGGTTCGGGAGGATGCTTCCTTACCAAGGGTCCCGCAATGTATATTAAAAAAAAAAAAAAAGAAGGTGAGGATGCGCTGATCTCTATAGTTGATGACATGATACGTACAGGAGTTGAGGAAGCTTCCTCTAATGTATGCAATAGCCCCATTCTCCCCATCCTAAAACGGGGTGATGGAACAGGGGACAAGATTTACCGATTCGTGATTGATTTAAGAGAAGTCAACAAAATAGTGATTCCTCAATATCATGTTGTCTCCGATATTACGACCTTGTTGACATTAATCCCACCTACAGCCACTGTATTTTCTGTTATTGACCTCAAAAATGCCTTTTTCTCTATTCCTATACAAGAGAATAGTAGATATTTATTCAGATTCTCCTTACGGGGGTCGCTCATTTAGATTTTGTAGAGCTCCACAAGGTTATACAGAAAGTCCTAGCATTTACAGTCAGGCACTTAAACGAAAGTTGGATGAACTTTTGCCACCAGGAGTTACACTTGTGCAATAGGTCGATGACATTTTGCTAGCTGCAGACACAGTTGAGCATTGTAAAGAGGCCACTCTCTCCCTATTGCATCATCTTGCTGTCAAAGGACATAAAGTCTCTAAGAATAAGCTGCAATATTGTCAGTCTGAGGTCACTTATTTGGGTCACCTCTTGTCTAAGGAAGGCCGCACTCTGACTAAAGAGGGGATTCAAACTATCCTAAAAATTCCTATTCCAAGTACTCAAAAAGAAGTCAGGGCTCTTATTGGTATTACTTCCTACTGTAGACAGTGGATCCCCAACTTCTCACTTGTCATCAAACCTTACTCCCTCTCCTCTACCATGGACATCTGAATGTCAGGAAGCATATCAGCAGCTTTGTTCTGCTCCAGTATTAGGCACTTCAGACTATGCTAGGCCTTTCATATTATATGTACACGAGAGAGAAGAATGTGCATTGTCAGTTTTGACACAACAGTATGGCAGTAAACATCGTCCATGTGCTTATTTTTCGGCTGTATTAGACCCAGTGGCTAGAGGACTTCCAGGCTGTCCTACAGCGGTTGCTGCCACCGCCATCTCTATACGACAATCTGAGGGGATAGTGTGGAGTAACAAGCTTATGGTTATGGTTCCCCATTTCGTAGATGAACTTCTGAACCAGACTAAAACACAACACTTGACTAGCGCTAGACTCACAGGATACGAACGTACGCTTTTGGCACCTCATATTACACTCGAGATGTTTGACATTGAACTCAGCTACATTGTTACCTTTGCCAGCTGAACAAACTCATGATTTGCACGACTGTATTTTCCTAACAGAAGAACAAATTAAGGGAAGAATAGATCTTAAAAGATACACCTTTGTTAGATCCTGAGGGGGAATTATGGGTGGATGGTTCTTGCTTGAAATTACCTGATGGCACCACCTCTGCATCCTATGCCATAACCACATTACAAACTGTGGTAGAAACAGCCCATATTCTGCAAAAATCTGCCCAAGCAGCTGAACTCATTGCGCTTTTTAGGGCCTGTGAACTTAGTGAAGGGTTATCAGTGAACATTTACTTAAGACAGTCAGTATGCATTTGGTGTGACACACAATTTTGGCAAGCTTTGGAAGGAACAGAGATGCCTAACCTCCCATGGTTCTAAAACACAGCATGGTGAATTGGTAAATAGTCTTCTTACTGCCTTGACATTGCCAAAGAGTGTAGCCATTATCAAATGTAGTGCCCACAAGAAAATTACAGATAAAGTGGGACAAGGAAATGCCTTTGCAGACGAAGTTGCAAGAAATACTGCAAGTATGCACACAAGTAGGATGTAGGTATTACGATCCCAAGCTTAAAGATGGGAAAATATGTATACAGAGATCAAAGAAATACAGCAGTTAGCTACGCAGCAAGAAAAGGCAGAATGGCAAAAGGAAGGAGAGCAAGATGATGAGGGATGTTGGAGCTCAAAAGATATGTCGAAATGGTAGTTGCCCTATGCCTACTTATTACCTTTTGTGACTATGGCTCAGGGACCTGCTCACGTCAGTGCCAAAATCACCATCTCCCAACTAGAACAGGTTTGGGATAATCAGCACATTCAAAAAACAGCTGAGCCTTTGGTCAAACATTGCATGATACGTCTCCAGCACAATCCTGGGAAGGGAGTATCAGCCCCTACTGGTGGATTTTCTCCACCCCAGGTTCCCGTCGAAGCACTTCAAATGGATTATATTCAAATAGAGTGCTGTAATAATTTGAAGTATGTATTAGTAGTGGTTTATTCCTTTAGTAAGTGGGTAGAAGCTTATCCCACCAAAGACAACAACAGCATTGACAACAGATAAAATTCTGTTGCAGGAGTTCTTCTCCCGTTTTGTGGTTTGTAGAGTCCTATGGAGTGACAACAGCCCCCACTTTACTGGCCAGATAATAGAGTACCTAATGAAGGGTTTGGGGGTAAAATAGAAGTTTCATGCTGCTAATTACCCCCAGGCAGCGGGTTTAGTAGAAAGGTACAATGCCACATTGAAGTTGAAACTAGCGAAGATACAGGCAACAACGGGCCTTAATTGGCCAGATGCTTTACCCCTGGTGTTAACTGTTCGTTCCATCCCACACAGTAAAATTGGACTTTCTCTCTACGAAATAGTTTTTGGCAAGCCTATGAATGTGGGGGCAGGGGCCCAAGGCCAAACATGATAAAAGAAATACAGTACCCTATTTTGAGTGATTACCTGAAAGATTTGACTGAGAAGTTGTCTCTGATTTACCAGCAGGTGCATGAAGCTATACCAGACAAATCAGAGGGTAGGCTCATGGTCTCCAACCAGGTGAGTTTGTTTTGGTGAAGAACTTTCAACGCTCTAAGAATCTGGAGCCTCGTTGGAAGAACGTCGAGCAAGTCTTGCTGGCAACCCGAACTGCTGACCGTGTCACCAACAGACGCAATTGGATAAATGCTGCACACTGCATGCGAATCCCAGCAAATGTTCTCCAGCCAGAAGACTGAAATGATCTGAAAGACATCCCACAGACTCAGAAAAGTGTTGCTCCTCTGAAGACACTTTGTTTCCTGATCAAACTCTGCCTTCAGCAACAAGGTACAATTTACGACCAAGAAAGGGAAGGAGCAGATAGAGATACCGGAGGATTAGTGTCAATTAGTGGAACGGTTCGGCTGTGACACAGTAGGATCACAGAATCGGCGGAACTAGGTTCGGAGTTGGTTGTGATACTTGTTCAATGGTGCCTGGATCTCTCTCCGACCTGTGGTTGTATTGATACCAAGAAGGAGAAATGCAGAAATTGGGATCGAAGTTGCGAAGCAGTGACAAGAGTCTGTGTATGGTGACTCTGATTCTATTATTGATAATATTGGCAGCAGTTTTTTGGACAATGGACAAAGTGATTCCGGCTCGAAACGTACTGCCTACTACTTCTACTGTCCCCACGGAACATTATTACTTCACTCTTCCCTATCATGAAAACAAACATCGTATGTCGTACCTCAATAACCCTTTCATCCAAATGTTACATCATACTCGGAATGCTACAAACACTACCAACTGCTGGGTATGTGGAATGATGCCAGCCCATCAGAAGACAGGAAGAACACCTTTCATTCCCTTGCCATTTTCACATAATAGCTCCTGTAGAGCCTAGTTCGCACTTTTGTGGGCCTCTGCAATTAGTAATATTACTCAAGCTGATGTAGGAAGATTCAATGCCCAGCTCAATAAGGTCTGTTACCCCGATGGTGAAGGCATCCCGCAGGCCAAGAGAACTGTATGGGAAATGGAGGAGTATCGCAGAGGAAATTCCTCCGCAAGATACGTTTTTCCTAACACTCGAACAGCCAAAGGTAATGGGCCTCCTGTTATCGCTGTAGCCAGAGCCCGAGCAGATCTTTGTGTGAGAAGTATTGGCAGCATTCGAGTGGGAAACAGGGACTGTACTACAGTATTGAATATCACTGGAACGAACAATAGCACTTTTCTATCTTCCCATAACACTTACTTCATTTGTGGAAACAAAGGTTATTATCATCTACCAGTCAGTTGGTCCGGCATATGTTAGGTGTCCTTTTTGCTTCCTCCTGTGTTTTTAGCACCTGCGTCTTATCACAAAGACCAAAAACTATTTAATGATATTTCTTTGAATCGATTTAAAAGAACTATGAATAATGATGAAGTAGATCAAACTGACACTGCATTACAACATTATGTTGATTTTAATTTGGGACTCTTTTTCTTTGATGGTGCAGCTTTAAAAAGAAGCTTGTATCGTGTAGTAGAGGCTGTGACAAATCAAACAATGATGGCTCTTGGTAATATCACAGAAGAACTCCAAATTACAAGGATTGTAACCCTGCAAAACAGAATGGTGCTTGATGTAGTACTCGCCGATCGTGGTGGAGCAGGTCGCATCATCGGTAGTAGTTGTTGTGTGTTCATTCCGGAACAAGCCCCTTCTGACTATGACACCATTTCCAAATTACATAAAATGGTTACAGAAATACATCTAGACCAAGGAACATGGTCCTTTGTCCGAAAAGTTACAGGGACTTATTTCTACTTGGGGTTGGAACTTATTAATGGGAAAAGTAATTATAGGAGCCATCTTTCTCACTTGCTGTTGCTGCATTCAATGTGCCCCTACGATATGTACAGCTTGTATAACCACCTGTAATAACATGAAACCTCCCCCAATTAATGTTCATGAATTGAATCGAGAAATGATGATGCACACTGAAATTTACGAACTTATGAATATTAACATACAAGATTAAATATATATACTTTTAAAAATGGATTCAGCATAGGCTGAAAAGGAAGAACTGTTAAAATGTAAAATCGGATTCTCTCATTTTTTGATTAAGCTATACCTCATCCATTTTTCACCCCGGCCCTACTTCCAGCCCGGCTCTATCCTGGACACAGCATCTGTATAAACATGAGTAAAGAATCTAGAGTGGGGCATTGTAGGCTGTGTATACATGCAGAGTCAGCGCAAAAGAACAGCTGGCGTCTGCTTGGGGTTTTTCAGACAATGGTAAATCCTCAAGTAAAGTTTACCCAGATAGCATATCTTGTTGTGTAGCTTCAGGACGCAACAATTGCACAAGGCACCAAGGCTGCCAATTCTTACCGGTACCTCATGTATGTGTTTTTCTCAAAGCTCTATTGACCTCTGGGCGTCCCTTGTTTGTGATCTTTTGCTATAAAAACCCATGTAACCATCGTTCAGTGTGCTGGTAAACAGTCATAATATCGAGAACAAAAATATTGACTGGACAGAATATCAAGTTTTTAATATAGAATGGACAGAATATCGAATTGCCAAAATATAGTGGTGAAGAATATCGAAAATCGGGTAAGAAATATCGATTTACATAATATAGAAAGTAATATCGACAGTCATAATATAGTTGTTAAAAAATATCGATTTTTTTATAGTGTTTGTGTTAAAAGTATGTATTAATTTTGTAATGTATGTTTGAATATTTTTAAAGTAATGAATTTTATGTTATTTAATTTTTGTGTAATTTAATTCCGTAGCAGGTTGTGGGTTTATAGGGGGAATAGGGTGGGAAGTAATGTAATTGTTATTAAGTAATTATTAATTGGTATTGATAATAATTAATTACAATAAATTAATTAATTGGTCATTAATTTTTAATAATTGGTAATTCTTTCTTATTAATTGGTAATTAATTTGTATTCATTAATTAATTGACAATTATATTAATTGTATTAATTTATTATTCGGAGCGGGTTGTGGGTTTATAGGGTAATAGGGTGGGAAGTAATGTAATTATTGAAAATATTTGTGTATTGATAATTAATTTACTGTTAATTATTAACTGGTATTTTTTATTATTTATCAATTTTTGGTATTGAAAATTTATTGGTTGTTGATTAATTATTAATTGGTAATTTGTATTAATTGGTAATTAATTTGTATTAATTGATAATTATGTTAATTGTATTAATTTATTTGTAGCGTGTTGCGGGTTTATAGGGGAATATGGTGGGAAGTAATTTAATTGTAAATAATTATTGAAATTATTTTTGTATATTGATAATTAATTGGTATTTGTATTTATCAATTTTTGGTATTGAAAATTAATTGGTGTTTAATTATTAATAGGTAATTAATAAAAAAAAAAATTTATTGGTATTTATAATTAATTATAAAGTATTTTGTGATTGGTAATTAATTACCATACTTTTTTATTGGTATTAATAATTAATTAATTTTTATAACATATTAAATTATTATTTTCCCTACTATTGCACTCACTGGAGTGGGAATAGTGATTTTTACCCCTACGCTATCCAACGCTTTCCCTACTATTGCACTCATTGGAGTGGGAATAGTAGTTTTTACCCCTACGCTAGCCAACGCTTTCCCTACTGTTGCGCTCACTGGAGTGGGAATAGTAAATTTTACCCTCCAGCAATCCAACGCTTTCCCTACTGTTGCACTCTCTGGAGTTGGAATAGTAATTTTTACCCCTACGCCATCTGACGTTTTCCCTACTGTTGCACTCACTGGAGTGGGAATAGTAAATTTTGCCCTCCCGCTATCCAACGCATTCCCTACTGTTGCACTCTCTGGGGTGGGAATAGTAATTTTTACCCCTACTCTATCCAACGCTTTCCCTACTGTTGCACTCACTGGAGTGGGAATAGTAAATTTTACCCTCCCGCTATCCAACGCTTTCCCTACTGTTGCACTCTGGAGTGGGAATAGTATTTTTTACCCCAACGCTATCCAACGCTTTCCCTACTGTTGCACCCTTTGGAGTGGGAATAGTAATTTTTACCCTCCCGCTATCCAACGCTTTCCCTACTGTTGCACTCTCTGGAGTGGGAATAGTAATTTTTACCCCTACACAATCCAACACTTTCCCTACTGTTGCACTCACTGGAGTGGTAATAGTAAATTTTACCCTCCCGCTATCCTGCGCTAAAATGTTTGATTATTTTGTATTAATATTCGTTAATATATATATGTTAATTTTTTTTAACACAATTATTTATTATATTTAAGGTTATTTAAGTATTTTTAAGTATGTTTTAGTTAATTATATTTATTATTTTCACATTACTTTTAAGACATTTGAAAAATTCGATATTTTGACTTACTATATTTTTTAAAACGATATTTTTGATTCGATATTTTTGTACTGTTTGTAGATAGGAATTCTATATTTTTGCATTCTATATTTTGTCAACGATATTTTGGCAGGTCGATATTGTGGCATTCCATATTATGTCAGTGATCCCAGTGTGCTTCCTCCTTGAGTATCTCGATGGTGCTTGTCGGACGAATGAATTAGCATTCATGAATGCTAATAAATGATCTATGGTTTGTACTTTGCTCCAGTGTCGATTCCTCCATACTTGTAAAGAACCAGTGGAATAAGGGTGACCCTGCTTTTGGGATCACAGGACACTTCTTTTAGATATAGTGGGTTTATTAAGTCACACAGAGAGACCAACCTCCTCAGCTCCTCAGCTAAGCTTCACTGCTGGACTCTACAATCCAGATTCCAGCAGTAGAACCTCGTTGCTAGGAGATGAAGTGCAAAGCATAACATGGAAACATTAAAGGAACATTACATCTAAAGAAAACACAACACATCTCCCTTTTTTAAACAATATTATGGAAGAAGATTTGCTATACACACATACACATATAATTTACTACAATATGTAAACAAATTAAGTTTCCCTTGAACCTTCATGAGATTTGAACGTAACGATGCTCAATCACAAATATAATTCTCCAATTTTTTTGGTCTAGACTTAATGCGCTCACTAGGAGCCCTTCTAGGCAAATCACTAGTTCTGCTAAACAAGTTAGGATTTTTATCCAACCACAACTTTATCTCAACTTCACCACACCTTACCACCCTACGCACATTCCACCATTTTCCGTCTGAAACTTTGATCATGTTGCCCTGAACTTCACAAACCTTCTTAGGCTCCGATAAGTTGGAAATACCTTTTTTTCCAAAACATCCAGCACACACTCTTACCCAATCTCCTTCCTTTATACTGATGACAGTTTTCTTTAACTTATCATTGTGTCTCTTTTGATAAGAATTTTGGTAATTCTCCACTTTACTGCGTATGTCCCCATCATTTATAACTTTACCACATCTGCCCATCCATGCTGGTACCGACACTGTACAAGGCACCCTACCCTTGAGTAAACTAAAAGGTGTCTGCCCAGTTACGGAGTGTGGAGTAGTTCTGTAATTCCATATCAATTTTTTGACTTCAGTTCTCCAACACCCATTCATAGATAGAGCCAATTGAATATTTTCACCCAGAACTCGGTTAAATCGTTCCACCAAACCATTTCCCCTGGGATGATAAACAGGAGTCTTCAAATGTTTGATGCCCAATCTGTTCAGAAAAACATCAAACTCCTCAGAAGTAAACTGCGGACCATTATCTGTCAATATCTCTGCAGGACAACCTTCTCTTCTAAAAACCTCATCACAAAAGGCAATGACACTGCTAGATTTGACATCACTGACGAATGCGACTTCAGGCCATTTCGAATAATAGTCCATCATAACTATAGCATACTTTTCGGATGATGCTAAACAATCAAATGGACCACAAATGTCCATCCCCAATCTCACCCATGGTTTCTCTGGAAGCTGCATGGGATTAATGGGTGATTCCCTTAAAACATGAGACTTGTCACTACATGTACAAGCTATACATTCTCTCACAAACCTTTCGACATCCCTATCCATGCCGGGCCACCAGAAATCCATTCTGGCTTTTCTCTTGACAGCAGACATGCCTCCATGACCTTCATGTAACAACCGCATTAATCTGTTCCTTAAAGATCCAGGCACAACTAGTTTATCCCCTCTCCTTACAATGCCATTAACCACAGATAACTCCTCCCACACATCCTTGTAACTTCTAAAATCATCATTTATTTTCCAACCATATGTAGTGGGTAACATTTTGATAATTCTAACCAAAATCGCATCCTCTGCAATTGCCACTTTCCACTCAGACTCGCTTATAGCTTGACACACATCCACGATGTTAGCTACCATCCATTCTTCCTCGTCTAGATTGTCATGTATATCATAATTCACCGGTAAACGTGACAAACAATCTGCATTCACGTTCCTCACTCCAGGAACATACTTTAACTTAAACGAAAATTCTTGTAAGCGATACAACCATTTTGCAATTCGTGGAGTGGCTCTTCCAGCACCTGCAGTAGTAAAAATGTCTAATAACAGTCTGTGATCAGTATATAGTTCAAACTTGGTTACCCAAACATAAACACGAAAGTGCTGTACACCCCACCAACACGCAAGCGCTTCCTTTTCAATTGATGAATACGAAGACTCTGCACCCTTCATTGTGCGTGATGCGAAAGCTACTACTCTCTTTTCCTTTACTTCTTTGCATTAATACTGCCCAAAGACCATATCCACTAGCATTTGTAACAATTATAGTTTCATCCTGTGGATTAAACTGACTCAAAGCAGTTGCACTAGCCACGGCTTTTTTGATGGCTACAAATTATGATTGACATTCCACAGACCATACAAATGCCACTCCTTTTTTCATGAGATCACGTAAGGGCTGTACTAAATCGGAAAAATGATAAACAAATTTGGCATAGTACTCGGCTAAACCGAGAAAAGATCTTAATTGGTCCTTGTCTTGAGGAGCAGGAGCCTTTTCAAGATCCTCTACTAAATTCAATTTGGGTTTTATGCC
Organism: Triturus cristatus; assembly: GCF_964204655.1. Taxonomy (NCBI): domain Eukaryota; kingdom Metazoa; phylum Chordata; class Amphibia; order Caudata; family Salamandridae; genus Triturus; species Triturus cristatus. The sequence goes on from NC_140585.1 coordinate 933,150,550, forward strand.
TTCAAATGACAGGGTGTGTCCTAAATAGTCAACTGTTTGTTTCCCAAATTTGCATTTTGGGAGACCAATCGTCAGTCCCGCAGATTGTAACTTTGTAAGTACTTCATGTAAAATTGTGTCATGTTGTTTTTCATCTCCACCCCAAACCAGTACATCATCTTGGAATACTAATACATTTCTTATATCCTTCAAAATCGATTGCATCACTCTCTGAAAAACTGCTGATGCAGAGGCTAACCCGAATGGCATCCTAACAAATTGAAACGCACCTTCAGGTGTTATGAAGGACGTCAAATACTTCGATTCTGGTTGTAAACGCACCTGATGGTAGGCACTGGATAAATCAAGAGTTGTAAAATGTTTACCACCCGCCACACTTGCCAACATTTCATTTATGCGCGGCAAAGGATGTCTGTCTACCCATATGCATTCGTTTAAGTCTCTTAAATCCACACACATGCGGATATTTCAGTTGGGTTTGTGTGCGATCACAATCGGACTTAACCATTTCGATGCCTCAATGGGTTCTATCACGCCCTCTTTACATAGTCTTTGTAATTCCATCTTGAGTTTACCCCTTAAAGCTAAAGGAACATTCCGTACCTTGTGCACCTTGGGCACAGCGTCCTTTTTTAAAACAATCCGGTGTTCAAACTTTTTAAGACATCCCAGTTCTTCCTTGAACAGATTTGGAAATTTTTCTGCCCACTTGTTATCTTCAAGGTCCGTTAACAGGACTTGCAAAGGATGATTGGGATCGAGAATGATTCCCAAACTCTTTTGTTCCTTCCATCCCAATAAGCATTTCCCTACCTCAACTACATCAATTTTGGCTTCTGTTCTCCTCCCCCTTAACAATAATAATCCATTAAAGTAACCTAACACTGGTAATTTAGTACCACAATATCCTAGTGGTTCGACGTCCGTTGGAATCAATTTTTCTGTATTTAACCCTTCCCAGTTCTGTCTGTCGATTATCGTGAAGGGTGAGCATGAATCTGCCCACATGGATATACCCACATCATTTATGCTAATAATGCATTTGGGAGGAACGTATACATCAGAAGAAACCGCATCAATATTGTTTCTAACCACCATTACTTCAACATCAGAATAACTTTCTCTTTCTGTTTCAATCATGAATTGTTGCGCCCCCACATCATTAATGATGTTTACAGATTTTTTGGCATTATGAACATTTTCTTCTTTACACACTCTTGAGAAATGGCCAATTCTTTTACATTTAAAACAACGACATTTAGCAGCTGGACAATGACTAGCCTCAGCAGTGTGTTTATTACTCCCACACCTGTAGCATACCTTTTTTCTTACCCCCATTTCTTGTTTCATAGCAGGATTCGTCTTGTCCTCACTATCTGTTTTTGCGGTTTTCTTAAGGGGATTTAACAAGCATATCTTGTTTCCTTCAGGATCATTCTTTTGTTTATTGTCAGCTAAATCTTTAACATACTGAGAGGTGTTCTCAATACGTTTCGCTATCTCTAATGACTTGTCTAATGTAGGATCCTTTAAATCTAACAATTTCTCTTGAATCTTGGAATTGTTGGTTCTATTGATTAATTGATCTCTGATGATCTCATCCCTTAAATCTTTAAACCTACAAGTTACAGCTAATCTCCTTAAGGCTGCTACATACTGTTCTATTTTTTCACCTTGTTTTTGGGCACGAGAGAAAAACTTATGTCTCTCAACTACTAAACTCAATTTTTTCCCAAAATTCTCTGACAATGCGGACAAGGCACTTTCATACACATCATATTGGTCATCTTCAGAATCAGAATTCCCATTGTCGTTATCTACGTGGAAATTTGGCAAGGTACTTAATACCTTTCTCCCTTCAACTCCCAAACTCAACTTTAGAATCGCAAATTTTCTTTTTGGTAAGAATACATCACCCCCAATGGCTTCTAAATACGTAATAAAAGCTTCTTTCCAATCCTCCCATTCCATGCACGTGGGACCTGGTTCTTGTAAAAAGGTGGGCGGGGGAGGAATGCTCCGAGTGGTCATAATTGGCGATGTTGTTTCACACTAATGCAACACTATATTGCTTTCAAAATCACCCCTATGACACTGGGTTTCTTTTTTTAAATAATTTGGCCACTCTACTGTGAGCTATTCAAAAATAAACACTGGCAATGGTATTCATGAGCAAGTTAACCACTAAATTCACACGTTTAAAATTCACCCCTGTGACACTAGGTTTTTAAAAAAAATAATTTGACCATTCTACTGTGAGCTTATTCAAAAAAAATAAACACTGGCAATGGTATTCATAAGTGAATTAAACATTAAATTCACACGTTTAAAATTTAGATCGTCATTATCCTAATTACTTTCATCCCCAAACAAGGCATCCACGTTGTGTCCTCCTATTCAACAGTTCCGACGAGATGGAACGAATCTCCGCGTCGTGGACGGTAACTAAGCAACACAAGACAACATTAGTTGGCTTCCAGAGTGTCTCGTTGCACCAATCCGGCGAGTCTATGGAAATAAACAAACATCCAATCAGGCGCGGGCTTGCTATTTGTGTACTGATGTCATCAAAATCTGGGCGTGGACTTGAACGTAACGCTTGGCACGTAATGATCACGACGTCACTCCAGCAGTCTCAGCAGTCCCAGCGTCACTCACGAAGCATTGCCGCGCGATCGCCGCTCCACCTCACGCCTCACAACCGATGTCCACGACTCTGATCAGGATGCGTCCAGTCCGCCACAGCCTCTACACCTCACAACGTGATGCGTTGTCTACAGCTCTCCCACGTACTTCGAAGGTGAGAGTATTCTTGGGTTATGATGCCGCAAGTAATTGCAACACGTAGAAATCTCCAATTGTCATGAGCAGAAACAGATCCCGCGCGCTCCGCGGGCGTGCATAATCATGTCGCTATTGATTTACAAACAGCAACCGGCTTCCTCCTTCTAGTTGATTACCGCTGGCACTAAACTTGCACAAAATCCGCTCTCGATCACAATCTCTTCTCAGAACAGCCGGGGAAGACAATCAGACTCGCGATAATCCAACGGTGCAGTCTGGGGGTCTTCAAAATGGAAAAATAAAATTCTTCCAAATTAATGAATGTCCAAAAATATCCTCAAGTATCCTTGTCTTCAAAGGCATCCCATCCTCGTCGCCATTTTTGGGATCACAGGACACTTCTTTTAGATATAGTGGGTTTATTAAGTCACACAGAGAGACCCCCAGAACAACCTCCTCAGCTCCTCAGCTAAGCTTCACTGCTGGACTCTACAATCCAGATTCCAGCAGTAGAACCTCGTTGCTAGGAGATGAAGTGCAAAGCATAACATGGAAACATTAAAGGAACATTACATCTAAAGAAAACACAACACCTGCACCAGTGGGTTTTTAATAATCCGCTTCCACAAGACTGCTGTGGTGCATAGTTGAGTAGAGTGACGTATAGTACAATGGCATAGACTGAAGTGGGTTACAGTGGCTAGGAGTGGCGTAAAGTAGAGTGGCACAGAATAAAGTGGAGTAGAGTGAAGTAGAGTGAAGCGGAGTAGAGTGAAGCGGAGTAGAGTGAAGCGGAGTAGAGTGAAGCGGAGTAGAGTGAAGCGGAGTAGAGTGAAGCGGAGTAGAGTGAAGCGGAGTAGAGTGAAGCGGAGTAGAGTGAAGCGGAGTAGAGTGAAGCGGAGTAGAGTGAAGCGGAGTAGAGTGAAGCGGAGTAGAGTGAAGCGGAGTAGAGTGAAGCGGAGTAGAGTGAAGCGGAGTAGAGTGAAGCGGAGTAGAGTGAAGCGGAGTAGAGTGAAGCGGAGTAGAGTGAAGCGGAGTAGAGTGAAGCGGAGTAGAGTGAAGCGGAGTAGAGTGAAGCGGAGTAGAGTGAAGCGGAGTAGAGTGAAGCGGAGTAGAGTGAAGCGGAGTAGAGTGAAGCGGAGTAGAGTGAAGCGGAGTAGAGTGAAGCGGAGTAGAGTGAAGCGGAGTAGAGTGAAGCGGAGTAGAGTGAAGCGGAGTAGAGTGAAGCGGAGTAGAGTGAAGCGGAGTAGAGTGAAGCGGAGTAGAGTGAAGCGGAGTAGAGTGAAGCGGAGTAGAGTGAAGCGGAGTAGAGTGAAGCGGAGTAGAGTGAAGCGGAGTAGAGTGAAGCGGAGTAGAGTGAAGCGGAGTAGAGTGAAGCGGAGTAGAGTGAAGCGGAGTAGAGTGAAGCGGAGTAGAGTGAAGCGGAGTAGAGTGAAGCGGAGTAGAGTGAAGCGGAGTAGAGTGAAGCGGAGTAGAGTGAAGCGGAGTAGAGTGAAGCGGAGTAGAGTGAAGCGGAGTAGAGTGAAGCGGAGTAGAGTGAAGCGGAGTAGAGTGAAGCGGAGTAGAGTGAAGCGGAGTAGAGTGAAGCGGAGTAGAGTGAAGCGGAGTAGAGTGAAGCGGAGTAGAGTGAAGCGGAGTAGAGTGAAGCGGAGTAGAGTGAAGCGGAGTAGAGTGAAGCGGAGTAGGATGGGGTGGAGTAGAGTACGATGAGGTGGAGTAGAGTAGGATGAGGTGGAGTAAAGTAGGATGAGGTGGAGTAAAGTAGGATGAGGTGGAGTAGAGTAGGATGGGAGGAGTAGAGTTTCTGGAGCGTAGAGTAGACTGGGGTAGAATACAATGGAGTAGAGTAGGGGAGAGTGAAGTGGGGTGAAGTAAAGTGGCATAGACTACAGTAGAGTGGTGTAGAGTGACATACAGTAGAGCCCCCTAGAGTGTAGTGGGGTAGAGTACAGTTGAGTAGAGTGGCCTAAAGTAGAGGGGAAGAGTGAAGTGGGGTACAGTAGAGCGGTGTACATTGGAGTGACAGAGTAATGAGGGGTAGGATATTGAGGGTTAGAGTGGCGTGCAGTGAAGTGGGATACAGTAGAGTAGTGTACAGTAGAGTGGCATAGATTACAGTGTCTTAGAGTGCAGCTGCCTAGACTAGAGTGGTTCAAACTAGAGTAGAGTGGCATAGAATATAGTCGTGTAGAGTTGAGTGGCGTAAAGTGAAGTGGGTAGAGAGGAGTTCAATAGAGTGGCATATAGTGCAGTGGTGCAGAGAAGAGTGCAGTGGTGTTCAGTGGAGTAGAGTGCCGTGGAGTGCAGTGGCTTGGAGTTGCGTACATTACAGTAACAGATTAAAGTAGGGTACTGTCAAGTGGGGTAGCGGGAAGTGGGCTACAGTAGAGTGGCGTAGTGAAGTAGGGTGCAGTAGAATGGCACAGTGAAGTGGGGTAGACATTAGTGGTGTAGAGTGCATTGGCACAGAGTGGTGCAGAGCACAGTGGCGCAGAATGAAAAAGGGTAAAGCACAGTGGTGCAGAGTATAATTGCAGGGTGCAGAACATTGTGTGCAGTGGCGTAGAGTGGAGTGGCGCAGACTGCAGTAGCGTAGAGAGTTGTGGCATACACTGCAGTGGTGCATACTAGAGCAGAGTGGTGTAGAGTTCAGTGGTGCAGAGCACAGTGAAGTGGCACAGAGTGCAATGGTGTACAGTGCAGTGGTAGACAGTTCAGTGGCAGCATCCACTGCAGTGGGGTAGAGTCTAGTGGCAGCATACAAAGCAGTGTTGTAGAGCACAGTGGTATAGAGTGCAGAGTAATGAGATTATATATATATATATATATATATATATATATATATATATTTTATTATTATTTTTTTTATATTCCATAAGTACCATGATACTACCTAAATAGTTTTACAGTAGTACCGCAGTCCCCATAAATGTTTTAAAAAATATATAAAACACAAGAAACACTTTCCGTAAGTCTACTGACTTTGATAAACTGCCTCATGTGTTTTAAAAATACTAGTAACCTAGATCTCCCCTTGAAACCCAAAACAAATAATAAGTACGATGAAAACAACATGACGATCTTTTCATTTTTTAAGAGCTGTCATCAGCCAGTAATATTGTGTTTTTTTTTTTTTTGCATATTTATATAGTGTGAACTCGCTATTTACATTACACATTCAGGCACGGGGAGATTAAGTGATTTGCCCAGAATCACAGGATGTGGACGTGACCTCGAGGCTCGATCTCTGGTTTCCAGCACCAAAGTCGGCAGTTTAGCCGACGGACCACATCCTCTCCCCATGTACCATGGTATACCGCGGCCCAATAGATCAATAAGATTTGGTCCCTTATTATGATAAAACTGCTGAAAGAATTCTCATTAAATAACAAAAGGGACCCTTTCCACATCATAGTCTATATTCTTGTCAAATTGTAAAGCCATTCAAACGTTTTGCCGCTATGTTTGACGCAAAAATCTATAGAAATACGTTTTTGCTTTGAAACCCCTAAAAGGATCACCATGAAACTGCGTCGCTAGCCAATGTAGAAAATGCAATATGCCTGCAAATGTTTCGTGGAGATTCGTCAAAAGGTGGTAAAGTTATTACCAAGCAATATCTGAGGCAGTCATATCTCTGGGAATCCAAACATTAATTACAAAGTGCCTACTGCCACTCTGTAATGTATTTATTTATATATTTATTTAGTATAATCACAAGATTAATCACAAGTGGGCTAATGCCAGACCTAAATGGGGAAAATGTATTTCCCAAGCTAAGAGGCAGAGAAGTTTCTCTTCACCAAAACAGCATTAGCCAGTTTGAAGATGTAAGGTGCCAAATTGCCAACTTTCTCCTAAATAAATCGCAGGGAAGGGGTAAAGCTCAAGCGGAATAAACAGCTTCCTTTAATACCCGTAAAGTAAACAAGAAATAATGTATCCCCAAAACAAATTCCCAAAACTAAATTCTGCCCAAGATGTCGTCCTAAGTTACAAAGATGAAAAGTAAGGTTATGGTTCTTTAACTGATGTTATTCTTACTAAATTCCTTCATGACCACCTTCCAAATATGACTCTGGATTTTTGCCTCTACAGCGTTTTTTAAAGCCTTCCGAGTTCTCTTCCCGGATATCATGTCTTCCCTAAAAAGCAATCTGCGTTCCGCTCTAATACTGGGGACTTCACTGTAGCCTTCCCCTTGACAATTTTCAAAGCTTTCAAACAAGCTATTTTTGACGAATCTGTATTTACTATTCTACCAATGTAGCAAGTTTCTTTGGTGCAAGCAATGCATATGGATTGGATTAGTTCTTAAGATTGTCATAAGACCCTTGAGTGTTTTCATTATCCGATCAGAGACTTCTAATTCCTTATTCAATAAAAACATCCTACATATTTACCAGTATTTGACTGAAGTCACTCTGTACTCACTTCACTGGATATCACCTGCTCTCTTCCGAGGACTATTGTTACTAGGGAGTTATCAACACTTCACACACTTTCAATATGAGGAGGGTGTTGGGGACATCTATTCTAGACATAACCTCAAAATAATGCACACATTTCTATAACTCCACAGAGGCTACGGTACAAGTAATATAGCTTCATCTTTCAATGTTCCAATACATAGGGTTTCTTTCACTACACTTTCTTAAGCTGTGGGATATCATAGTTGTATTTATAGAAGACAACTCCATTCCTTACCCCACCCTCCCGGCATTCTCACTGAATATCAATCTTAGGCTAGTAACAACAAAATGTAAGTCAGAGATATTTCCAACACTCCATAAATTGAATGTCCGAGTTACAATATATGTAAAGATTTAGAGTAGGTTGAAGTCTTCAAAGATTATATAACCTTGCAACATGAAATTTTACTCAAATCAACCATTACGATAGGAACAGTTCCATTAGGGCAAGATAAATGGCTGATTTGAATAAAATAAAATCATACTATAAAGTGTAGTTTTATACAACTGTTCTGGAGACATGTTTTTAGAAAACAGTGCCATTTTCGTCTACAAAGCATAAGTGATGGATTCTTGCAATTTTGAGAAATGTACAAGAATATGATTTCTTCTAAAGACAAATTTATTCAACTCATAAGTTTTTTCCAAACATCTAAACAAGTTTAAAACTGAAAACAATTCATGTACTTAAAAACAAACCATGAACAAAGTTAAAATAGATCATCACATATAATAAACTATTGTGACCATCTGCGCCTAAAACCACACTGGTACAACCACACACACTTTCATCATAACCATATACTTTGTTTTGAAAAGTCTACCTTACTCCAAATATTAATGTTCCACAGGGCAGGAATATTACAAAACTTGATTTGTAAGGCAGGATGTACTCTCCCATTTCAAACCCCAAAATATCCCAATGCGGTTTACTGCCACATCTGGCATTCCTCCTCAAAAGAGATTTCAAGTCTGCACTGGTAAAAATCTTATATGAAATGCTCAGTACCCAAGCATAGCATTTGTCTCCATCGTCACTGAACAAAACCCAACTCTCGATCATAAAATTCCGCAAGCTGCTTCAGTACCTTCACCTGGTTAGTGACACGAATTTTGCCTTCATTATCCTTTTCAGTCAATAACTTTTTTATCCCATCCCTCCCTTGTTCGCCCCGGGATGCAGCTCGAGCATGAGCTACCCTCAAATCATACTCCCGGAGGCCAGAACCGGCCATTTTCTCACACATCCCTTTGGAAATGACTTTCTTCTTTTCCAGCATAGCAAATGTTGCCAGATTCTTCTGCTTCTGAAGCTCATATTTCATGCTTTGATAGACCCATGTTGCAGAGAAGCCATGTTTAGCCAGATCAGCATGGTCTGCAAACTTCTCTACAAGACTCTGCAGAATCTTCACATCATCGAGAGCCCGGTGTGCATTGTATTTTACCTTCAGTAGCTCCTTTGCGAGGGTTTCCTGTCTGTGATTAGGCAAATGTGGTCTAGTTTCCCGGAAATATGGCAATGTGTCCAAAAATCCTAGCACAGTGTGACAGAAAGTCTCAGCCAAGCACTTCTTGTCCAGCTGTAGCAACAATCGTGGAGCATCAAAAGACTTAGAGTTATGTCCCACTAGCAAACATCGCCCAAACTCCTTCAACCACTCCAAAAACTCTACTAATGCCTCCCTTAAGGGAACAACATGCAGCGGTCTGTGATGAAGGCGCAAGACCCCCCCAGAAACAGTGAGACCTGTGACCCTGGAGGCCCCGTTAGACATTCCTCTTACTGGCAATATGTACTTATCAAAGGTTTTCTCGCCACATATTGCAGCCAGTTGAACAATTTCACAATCTTTTGCCAAAGAGGTGGTCTCTAGATCGAAGTAAACCAAGACCATGGGCTGTTTGACTGAAAAAATCTCCATCCGTGGTTTGGCCATCAGAGGTGGAGTCTCCAAACTTGCAGATTTGCCTTCACCGTCTTTAGATGACAAACATGGGGCCAATTTTGATTTCTCCTTCACATGTTCTTTTTTTGGGTTGCCATCCCTTTCCAGTTCGTCATTTTCTAGTTTAGTATCTTTGGAGATCCTGTGATATCTTGTGTTCTTTGTTACAGAAACGCAAGAATTTATACTTTCAGGAAAAAGATCTGTATATCCTGCATTCTTTAATCGGGTTCTCAAAGGCAGAGGACTTTCTAAGTCATTTGTTTCACGTGATTCCCCCAAGACAGCTTTTTGAGATTTCATAACCTTATATGAGCTGAAACGTGCTACTTTCACCCTTTTGTCTGCAAGTTTATTGAAGAGGTCGTTCAGTTTCGGCCTTAGGCTCGGGTCACACAGCATTGGTTGGAAAGTTGCAGGCCTGTGAGCTTGCACATCCCTGTTAAACTCACACCAGTGGCCACAGTCCACATGATCCCCGTAAGCATGGTCTACAATGCCCAACAAAGCCCTTTCCAAGCCAGCTGGATCCTTGCAGTATCGAAGAATACACTGGGTAGAGCAGTTGGACTGGAACCACGAGAGAACTTCACAAGTCAACTCCTTGTATGTTTTTGCAAGCTGCCTTAGTGATTTGCCTACATAGTCCTGTATACGGTCTAATTCACTGCAAGTGCTTGATCTTTTCTGTTGTAGCCTAAAGCTCGTAGGTCCTGGAGCTGTGAAGTCATCATCCATTTTTGAGAGATTGTCAGGAGGAACTGCACTCCCTGATTGGAGAGTTAACACTTTCCTATTGACACGTCCCTCTTCATGCCTACTCACACTTTTATGCTTCTTCTGAGTCTCTGAAACGCTCAACAAGTCATTCTCTTTGAAATGTAATTGCAGCTCCTCCCTGCTCGCACATATATGCCGACATTCAGCTCTCTCTGAAAGGTCCACTATAGCATTCCTAGCTATGGGTTTTTCGTCCTCCTCTTCTTTCATTATACCTGTGGAGCTCTCCTGGTGTTCAACACTTTCTGAAAGTTGATTCAAATCATTCCTTTTGATGGTTTGCTCTCTCTCAATCACATCGTCACTACATTGGTTTTCACATTCACTAACTCCCGGGAGGCTCAATGAGTAACTACGATTAAAATGCTTCTCCTTCACCTTGTACACACCTGTGCAACTCAACTCCTCCTCAGCACTGTCTGAAAGTTGGGGCAAAGCATTACAGGTAACTAAATACTCTCGTTCCTTGCTCACACCTGTAACCTCTTTGTCACGGTCCACACTATCTGAGAGGCCTGCAAGACTGTTCTTGTTGATGGAGAGCTCCGAGGTCCTGCTCGCTCCAGCAAACTTCTTGTCAAAGCCAATTTCTTTCTTGATATCACTTAAGAGAGTCGAGAAGTCTCTTCCATCAAACCTGGGGAAGGACATACAACATGCACAGTTATTACTAAACAAGAAGGGATATGTATGGCCCAGAAACATTGTTGATTTAAAGCCAAATCTCGAGTCACAAACACATATTTTAGTGCATCACAAACCATAAATAATAGGATTTTAAAGTGGAGATATACAGGACCAGAATGACTGGGTTCTCCCTAAAGATCATAAAGCCCAGAGAAATCTGGACGGTCAGCTACGAGAGCTGCAGAATTCCCCTTATGTGACAGCTAACCATATTAGACCTTTATCTATAGCTTGGTCTTTCATCGGACCCTCTGAGCGTCTATCACATAAAATCAGATATTCCTGCAGGCCCAAGTGCATCACCTATTCTATGAAGAGCGTAAACCTGCCTGCCTCTATGGAGCACTTATCCAAGCAAAGATCCTTCAGGGACAAATGGATCGCTGTGAAAAAGAGCCTGCACAAGTGAGCACTATGTCATCAACTACCTCAGGGGAAATACTTCTGATCCAGGTACTCGTGCATCTCCAACCTAGAGAAGAGATCAACTTACCAGCTAGTTCACAAGAACCTGCTCCTGTGGACAATAATGCATCACTTACCCCAATGGAAGGGCCTTCATTCATGTGGGCTCTAATATAAAAGAACCCAATGACGAGCCTGATCCTGTAGCTACAAACAGTAACCCTGGTGGGTGTCTCATTTTTACTAGGCCTCAACGCATAAACTCTCTCTCTAAGGAAGAGCATGTGCTTGGAGGTAACAGTGTGTTAACTCTTAAAGACTATACAGGAGCATTACCGGTCACAGGAAGAGCCCGATACTGCACAACTAATGTTTAAATGAACCCTGAGAAAGCCCGTTACTGCAAGTACCAATGGTTCAACTATTCCAGGCAATAGCTCAGTCTTGGCAGCACTAATGACTAGACCAGCAAATAGGCTGGGAACTAATGAAAAACTTAAAGTGAGTTTGTGGCAGTGCTTCTATTTTCGCCGAAGAGTTTGTTACTGCCGACATTCATTTTTCAACAACCTGTGAAAAAATATCCTCGTACAAGGAAAGATTTAAACTTCCAGGGGAATACAACGATCCAGCAAGTGCCAATGTATCAACTACATGAAGGAAGATCTCACTTACAGGGTCACTAATGCACCATCTATTTTAGGACCTACTGCGAGAGGCCTAAATGTATCACCTGTTTCAGGAAAAGCCTGCTTCCTAAAGGCAGTGCATCAGTTATCCCGTAAAAAGTTTAATGCGGAGCCATAATCAAATGTGGCAAGATAAATAAGAGGGCTGTTACGGAACATATATCGAAACCTGAAATTCGGCAATAAAAACAGGCTTATTTAAAAGGAAGAAATAAACAATCTCTCCTTTTAGAGCAAACCAAATGCAGGCTTAGGACAAACATTCAACAGAGCCCAATGTGTTTCCATAAACCATTATTAGTAATTTATGCGGCCTGTGTTCTTTCTAGATATCCAAGTGGCCCGCTCACTCTCTTTAATCTGCCTTGCATTGTTCCTGTTCTGTGCCATCACACACAGTGGCGCAGAGAGCATATGAGGTTGAAGAGGATGCTTCCTTGGTGGTCAAGAGACTTGGGTGTCTCAGTGACCTGGAGAGCTTTGCTGGCGGGAGCTTAGTCTCCATGTGGGATGCCTGAGGTAGGCGGGTCAGAAGATAAGAGACCAGATGAAGCGCGATCCACTGGCCCTCCAAATTAGGGGTAGGAAACAAGGGTAACAACCTTGTCCCATAAAAAGCTTTTGTTATGGAAACGGCAGCAAGAACCACCAAATCTTCTGGGCATGAGGACTTCCAGAGTGTCTGCATGAGACATGCATGACTGACAGTAGTTAAAGCTGCAAATAAATTACTGACAGGATAGCGGAACGGAAGTTCTGAGTGCCAAGTGCAAGACCAGAAACAGATTCTGGAACGCAAGGACTATGTATGACACCGGAGAGCTGGCTCAACTTTATAGGTGAGATCATTCGCTACAATCTTCACATCCTGTGGGTCAGCAAAAGTAGGTAGACTTGATCTGGTAGAATGAAAACCACCACAGGAGACTGTACTTGGGGAGGGACGATAACCAACATCACGAAGGAGTAACTATCACCCGGAAAGTATAAGACCATGTTATATATAATAGCAGAACACTTGTTAAATAGGTTTGAACAAGCACAACGAGATAAAGCTCTGCCCCTGGATCAAAGAACGGCCATCATTACGGTAATACTGAAACCAGGTAAACCCCTAATGGAATAAGGTTCCTACCGTCTGATCTCATTACTCAATTATGAGGTCAAAGTATGGCCAAAATCCTGTCCTTGCATCTTTCCAGTGCGATTACCACCCTAATACATCCGGACCAGTGAGGCTTAATGCCTCATCGGAGCACCAGACAGAACCTCCATAGACTGTTTGGCATACTTCAAATTACAGAAAAATATTCAGACAGACAATCACTCCTTCTATCCCTAGACGCCAGAATGGATTTAGATTGTGTGGAGTGGAATTACCTGTTTGCTGTTCTTGAGCACTTAGGAATGGGCCCTAAATTTATAAATTGGATTAAGCTTCTCTATGAACAGCCAATGGCTAGAGTACGGGTCAATGCCATGGTGTCCCGGGAGTTTGCCCTGCGATGGGGAACTATAAATGGCTGTCCGCTGTCCCCTATTTTGTGGTCATTGGCCCTGGAGCCACTGGCGGACTGGGTGCATCAGAACCCCCTAATATGGGGAACACCAGTAGAAAGAGAGTGGGAAGATCGAATATCGCTCTAAGCAGATGACATTCTACAATATGTGGAATAACCGAGACAGTCAGTAGACAGAATACTGCAGATCTATCGGATATACGGGAAATACTGTGGATATGGCATTAACTGGGACATGTCACTGCTACACCCCTTTTCGGGAGGAGTATCCGCCCTTATGTCCAGGTGTTCCGTGCCAATAGAAGAACATTGTTTGACAAAGCCATGGGAAAGGAAGGTTGTGGAACACTGAACGACAATGGAATTTTCAACCATAAATGATCTAGTCATAGAAGGACCTCTCTTTCCCCACCATATTTGAAAACTAACTTGGTGCTCAACCAATGGAGGACACAGAAACCAGATTTGACTAACTGATAAGCGGCACCTGGAGACGTTACTGCAAGAAGTCAGAGTGAGGGGGGGGGTAGACATCTTGCAGTGATCACCTTCTAGTGATTACTCGTGTGAAGCTGAAGCTCTGAGAAATAGAATGCAAAACATCAAGACAACAGCACTTCGATGTGGTAAAATTACAGGACCCAAAGCCGAGAAGGCATTTGTCTTACAAATCAAAAAGAGGCTCCAGCTCCTGGCACACAGGGAAGATCGTGTGAGCCAGCTGCAGAAGCAGTCAATGAGAAATGGAAGCAGGTGCCCTCAACATATGTGTAGAGAAGTGAATCATGCATGAGAACCAAGACAAGAAAGAGGAAAGAATGGATAAGGCAGAACTCAAGGCAAGCTATTGAAGACAGGAAGGCAGCAAAAAAAGACTCCTGGAGGCCAAATCTGACAGGCTGCAGGAGTAGTACACAGAAGCAAACCGGGCAGTCAAAAGAATGACAAGAGCAGACAAGTGGGCGTAGCCAAGCAGAGGAGTCAGCCGGTAGGGGAGAATGGGGGAAGGTCTTCCAGATCACAAATATAGCCAGTGGTAAAGCTTATGCAACATACAACACACTTATCATGGATAAGCAAGACAGTCTACTTGCAACAGAGAAAGAGCAGGAAGCATACTGGGCCAAGCACTTCAAAAATGTCTTGAACAGATCAGTAATAATAGCAAAGTGGATATCCAAGAAGCAGAGACAGACATGGGAGTGAACATCACCCACCGCAGAAGAAAGAAATGGTCACTGCCATGCAATCTCTCAGGAACAGAAAAGCTCCTGGCCAAGACAACCTGAATGCAGAAATGTTCAAGGCAGATACTGAAACATCAGCCAAGATCCTCCAATCACGGTTTACATCGATTTGGGAAGGAAAGAAAGTACCAAATGACTAGAACAAAGGCCTAATTGTCAGGATTCCAAAGAAGGGAGCATCAAACACTAACAACTGGCGTGGAATCACATTTCTGTCAATACTGAGTAAAATCCTGATGAAAAACATTATACAGCACATTTCTGACGCAGTGGACAAGCAGTTAAGAAAACAATAGGCTGGGTTTAGCAAGGCAGAGTGTGCGTGGATCAGATCCTTACTCTACGCAGTAGAGCAGTACATAATTTCACAAATTTTCAGTAAGCCTTCCATAGAATCCACCGTGACGGCCTAAGGCATATAACAAGAGCCTATGGAATACGCAGCAGATAGTTCTCAACATGAGCTTTCGATACCTTTACCTGCAAGGTGGGGTATAGTGAGTTTAGCTTTGAAGTCAAGACTGCTGTGAGACAAGGATGCGTGATGTCAGTGTTGCTCTTCAACCTAGTCACCGACTGGGAGATGAGATGCACACCTGAAGAAACCAAGCCAGGTGCATTAGACGGACCTTATTTTCTACATTGGAGGACCTTGCCTATGTAGATGACGTGGTCCTGCGCTCTTACACCAGCATATGTACGAAAAGACATCTCATCTTAACATCTATGCACAGAAAGTGAGCCTCAGGCTCAATACAAAAAAAAAAAAAAAAAAAAAGTCATACCACTCGACATCCCAAACCCTACTCCCATCAAGGTGGATGGAGAAGACCTAGCCATGATTGGATTGTTCACATACCTAGACAGTAGTATCAGCCATGATGGAATGGCAGGCAGTGAAATCAAGAGCTGACTGAATAAGACCAGGAATGCCTTTAGGATGCCTAACAATGTGCAGAAGTCATACCTGTACAGCACCAGCATCAAGCTAAGGCTTTACCCAAGCTGCATTCTTCCCACACTCTTGTACGGATCAAAATGCTGGACAATGATGAAAAGTGACATCACCAAACTTTCAGTCATTCACACCAGTTCCATGAGAAGAATCTTGCACATTTTCTTCTGTGAACCATGCCCTACCCGGAACTGCTCACCAAATGCAAGCAACAGAGCACGGACACCATCACAATAAGAAAACAAAGAGGAGAACAAGAATCCATCAGAAGATTAACTCTCTACTGGATCCAAAGGCAAACGCAAGTGAGGAAGGCCCAAAAACACCTGTAGGAGAACTGTGGAAAAAGAAATGAAGACCCTGAACCACGGCTGAAGGCAACATACAGAAACTTGTCCAAGACAGACAGAAGTGGAGAACCTTTGTTGCTGCCAAACATGCCAGTCGGTATAATATGTAGTAAGTAGTGATGAGGATGCCATGCTACGGAACTTAAGGACCATTGCCCGTGCTCCCATTACTTTAGTTGTCGGTGAGCAACAACATTCTCAATTGTTTAGCATCATCTGCTATATTGCTCACCTATCAATGCAGGCCACATGTGAGTTTGACAGCCGTTCCCACCGTTTTGTTTATCCTCGGTTCCTACCTTTCGGTTTACCCAGACTTTGGTTTTCGGTTGCTCCATTGTACAGATCAAGGAAGAAACACTTGTAAGGAGTACACAATCAAGATGGGCTAATTGGTGTTAAAAAAACGACAGATCTATAATGGTCTGCCATGTCCATAAGGTTAGGCTCACTAGAATTAGGAAGGGCCACAATGCTCTCTGCAGTCGCTACTGTGAAGCTCTATCTACACAGCAAGGCTTTCGACTCTTAAGCAGGGTCCTTACCATCACAAGTTTCTGGGTACTAGGGGAAATTCAGTGCCATGCTATTGTCTCAATCTTCCCTTTGCCACTACCTGCAAACACTGTACACCGAGTCCCATTGCTAAACAATTGATGCCATACCTCTGAATGGAATCTCCACAATTGCTTATCATACTTTCCAGAACCTAATGCTCATGTCTTCCCTAACACATTTGCAGTTATAACCCAAAAAAGCAAACGAGAGCCCTTGTCTGCTATTCTCATCCCCCCCTGTATGTACCAGAGTAAAATGCGAGCTTCAGAAAAAACAAAAGCAATTGAACATGAAACTACCTTTGAAAATCCCCCCCTGGAGAAAAAGTTGTATAAATGGGACTTCAGCATAATTTATTCCCACAATACATTCGAATTACCCTTTCATGGGAGTCCAATACTTCCCACCACTATTAACATACAATTTAGCAGAGCTTGACTTAGTCCCACAATAACGCCTCAACTTTCACCTTCATCACCATGTCCCCTTTCTGCCTCATTTTCCACAATAATTACCTTACACCATTGGGAACATTTCCCAATACTAAATCACCAGACTCTTACAATGCTTTCTTTGTTCTGTTCTTACATGTGCTGAGGGTCGGTGACAGTGACTCCACAGGCGATCTCTTCGCTCTTCTCAGACAGATTTCTGAAGAGGTTGTTTAGCTTGTGTTGAAGGATTCTGTCAGACAGCATTGGTTGGAAAATTCCAGGCTTGTGTACTTGAGCGTCTCCGTTAAATACACACCAATCCCCACACCTTTGATGGTCCCCATAAGCATGGTTTACAATGTTCAACAGGGCCCTCTTCAGGCCAGCTGGATCCTTGTTGTATGGAACAAGACAGTGCGTAAAACAACTAGTCTGGAACCAATGGATGACTTCTGTGGTAAGTTCCTTAAACGTCTTCGCAAGATACATCAGAGACTCGCCAAGATGTGCGTGTACATGGTTGAAGTCACCCCAATTGCATTTTCTTTGCCTTCGAAGTTTATTCTGTATAGGTGCTGGGTGATGGATACGATTATCCATTGGTTGTTTCAAAAGAACTGCTTTAATGTCCAAAGCAAGGCTCCTGATCTATTTACCTTGAGTGCAGCTGATGACACAAGTGACCCCTTTCCAAGTGGCCTAATGAGCAGTTTCCCAAAATATTCTGTTTATTTCGCTCACTTGTGCGCATCAGTTGTCCTAGCCAGCTCTCTTGCAGGTCTGTTGAGGCATTCCAAGTACAGTACTTTTAGCTGCTGTTCACACGCCCGCTTCTGTTGTCATACCCAGGTCTTCGCAAGTCTACTGAAACATTTATAGATATGACCGGTTGTCTCCCTGCTCGCACATCTAGAGCTATGTGGTTGTTACCTGCTCACATGTGTCCATCTGTTGTCATACCTAGCTTCCGCACAGAGGTCTGAGAAGTCATCCTAGAGGGTGTCCTATTTACTCACACGTGTGCAGCTCATGCCAACACATCCAGTACTCTTAGACATCGTATGAGCCATTCTGCAGATATGATCTGTTCTCCTTTCGCACCAGCACGTTTGTTGGTATTTACAGGGCCAATCTTCACATCATTGTGGAAAGGACTCCTTCCTTAAGACATCAAAAAATAATCAAAAACATAACTATCAGGAAACAGGGACAAAGGCAGTTCAATCACTAGTACATTTTGAAATGTGGGTATGTACAAAAATGATCACATTGAATTATACTGAAATGTAACATTTCACCATTTGCTTGAAACCTAACATTAACCACGTACAAGGCTTGTAGCCACCATTCAAGAAAGCTATTCAGCTGAGAAAATGGGTGTTGAAAAGATGGTGTGATAAGAGGCTGTTTTAAAAACAACTCCGGAGGCATGTATGCGAATGACTCAGTCAAAATGTGGGGAAAAACACAGGACAGAACAGAGTATGGGCGAGTTGGAATGAACTCTGCTGAAATTCTCTTTTATTGCTGATAGTTGGCGACTGTACTAGTGAGATGAGAGAAGCAGCCATTTCTGCTGGTGGGCCTTGCACTTAACCTCAGTGTGCAAACTGAATGAAGGAGATTTTCTACATCTAATCGAAGTGTTGTTGCAAATATTATTTATAGCAAACTCTGTGCGACAAGTCATGGGCCAAGCCTCCGCCTACTCCCCCATCAGTACGATCCGGTCATGTCCGTTGTTACTGAGGAAAGGGCTCCATGTTTTTCTCAACCACTATCCTGTGGCGACCCCTTTGCTCCCTGGTGCTTTGGTTCAGTCCTCGATGTGACAATCTGCAGTTCTTCAGAAGAGCGCCCTACCTGGGCAGAGCGGTCCACAAAGCAATGCCCTAGTGCAGGGAATAACTGAAACATGCTTTGAGTGAGGGCAGGTTTGCAAAATATTTTTTGAATAGGTGTAAGAACATGGAAAATAAACCTAACATCTGGCCAAATCAAAGTGAAGAGATTCGACCTCAGCTGCGCACGCAGAGGCCGCATGTAAAGTAGTTTGAAGGGGCTAATGTCCTAGAAAATGTGCATGAAGCACAGAACTTCAGTGGAATTTAACATATTTGCCCTGCCAATGACTTTCGTTCAGAAAGTGTTACAGAAATAGATCACATGTTATAAAAACATATTACCTACTAGTTCACAGCTTGCGATATGCGCCATTAAACAAGCCATGTTTACCTAAGTTTTGACAAGTATGAAAATCTTTATAGTATGTGTAGAAATTACTTTTCTTTTTCTTTAGCCAATGTGGAACTGTCCCCAAGGAGCTGAACCAAAGAAACGCCAGCGCATTGTTTTACCAAATACTCATGGGTCAACAGACCTGTTATTGATGTCGATATTTAAGAATATATAGTTTACGATGGATTCTGATATCGAAATGGGTAAAAAAAAATATACATACATATATTTCCTCAGACAGATCGAAATAAAAAGGATTTTAATCTTCCCGTATGTGTGTGCTTTTTCTGATGTGGTTCACAGTTGAGAACATGCTGAATATTTATGTAGCTAAAATCTTTTATCACCCTGCCCACGACATAAGGGAACAAAGGTCGACATGGCTACTGAAATTTACACAGTGCTAAGGGTCCAATGTTAAGTGTTTTAAAGCTCAGTTTTTGGGAATGGTACAAGTAAAGCTCTCCACAAAAAGTACTTATACAGATTGACTGTGCACTCTATATACATTTTACTTACATATATATTTAGTCTACATAAAAGAGTACAGTGTTTTTAATATGCATATAAGGTGTCACATCCAATGAATCACCCTTTTAAAAATCGTTTTTTTTCACTAAAGCTTGGGACTGGGGGTAGAAATAAACACTGTGCCAATCCCAACAGTTTTTAGCCTCCTATGCTGTACGTAGAACTACTAACCACACATGGTTTAAACTTTAAAGCAACAGAACTCCTTGATTGGTGCAGCCTCTCTTTGATGGCCCTCTTTGATGCCGAAATGCCTGGGTAGCCCATTCATTTCAGGCCCTCTTTTCTTTGTTACCTTACTGATCCATGCTGCATTCACAGTGGTCACACGCAAAGCCATTGGTAAATTCAAAGCCGTAGTAGTATTTCATTACTTTTAAAACTGTAAAGGATTCCTAGCAAACAGACATAATAAAGCTGTGGAAACGCGTTTCCTCTCCGGCTTACGGTAGGCAAAGAACTCCTCGATGGTCTACCAAAAATAGCTGCCTGTCACCTTTAAAAGGGGTCTTCCATGTTATTCTAAAATGCCACGTCCAAGTCTGACTGCATCGCGTGCGAACATATGTATATTAAGTCTATAAGGATGCTAATTTGGCATGAACCACATTGTTCTGAAACGATATGTGCACCATACTCCTCTGTTATTACAAAGATGTGCAAGGCTTCCCTGCTGCAGCCTAAGCCTCGTTCTCACTTCAGCACCATAAGCTATAGAGAGAATTCAGCTCGCTCTGCAGAGAGGCTTCTCCCGTGAATTTCTTCTTCAAGGTCTTTCCGACCCTTCCTCATGAGAACAAGGGGTGCCCGCCTTAACTCCTGGTACCTGAAGTTTCACTCCCCATCATGTGACTCCTTCCTTTGCCCATGTGAAGAAACTGTATAAAACGAATGTAATTTGTAGATGTGTTAGCATTATATGCTCACCCACTCTGTGAAGGTGACTCTATGTTGGCTGATTTTCTGATTACTACTTTCTTTGCTGTTAATAAACACGCTCCAGACTTGGAGCAGGCTTAAAGAGTGACTATATTGAACAAATCTGGGTTTTTTTGGGGAGGAAAATGCCAACTCTCGGCCTGAAGCGGATAGGGGGTTGGGCCGGATTCGACATGATGACCCAGAGGGGACAAAGGCAAGGCCAGGCAGTCATTTCTATTCCACTGGGCATTTCCCCGGTGGGCTGGAGCCCTTGGAGGGCGGTTTTGAAAGCCCAGGGCTTTTCCTGGTGCCTCTGTCACTTTTCCCAGCTCCCCAAGGTTCACTGCAGCCAGAACAGGGGCAGAGAGGGGGGGGGGGGGGAGAGAATGAAAGTAGAAAGAAAGTGATGAGAGAGGAGAGAGACTGAATGGATAGATGGAAAGAGAAAAGTTGCACGAGAAGACCAAAGGAGAGGGGCTCGTTTGAGCATGTTTCACATTCACAAGGGGAACTGGGATGGAACGCGGACCAGCACCTGATCTGCAGAGTTGGCCAGACATCGTTAGCTGAAAGAACCATAGCAACAGCTAAAAGAAACCTAAAACGAACTCTGGGCATGACTTTTGTTCTGTTGTGTTTGCTGTATGTGCTGCTTTTGGGGGATTATAGGCGACAACCAGAAGACTGGGTAGGGAGGAAGGAAAGAGAGAAGTCCCAGAAGAAAGGGTGGGTGTGTTGTCCACGGTATGGAGTGAGTGGGCTCTAGAAAAGTGCAGAAAGGGGAGGATAGGCAGGAGCATCAGGGCCTCAAACACAGATCCCATGAGGGTTAGTGTTAGTGCAGGAGAGGCTCATTCATCCAGCCGCAGCGACTCTGCTAACTCTTCGGAGCACTACCGAAGAAAACTCGAATGCACGGTGGTCAATGGTGAAAGTGAGGGATACCATCCCTGTAGGAAGGTGGATATCTGACTATGGTTACCCCCTCCAGCTTTAGGTAGCCAGAGGCTGACCCTGAGAGCACAGTGCAACTCAGTTAGAGAAAGAAAGGCATCCAGGGTGGAGGATGATTGGAGGAAGCTGAGGCCTCACTTTGAGGACACTCACTTCAGTACTCCATCTCAACACCAGCCTTTTACTTTGCAAAGACACACCAAAGGTAGAGATTCCCTATGGTGGAGACCCTATGATATCTTTAGGATGAGGGATTGCTTAGTGGACCATGAGACCGGGGGTAACCATGCCAGTGCTGGTTCTTCCTTATATGGCCACTCAGGCAATAGAGGCTTACCTTGTCAAGGCCAGCCTTATCTCCTTTCGTTTGGGGGGGGGGGTTGTGTAGGAAGGTGGATATCTGACTATGGTTACCCCCAACTTTTTGCCTAGTGTCTAGCTGGTTTTTCGACTTAGTTGGCCTGAGATCCTGCCACTCAGGGTCTCAGGCTGTCTGCTCTCTCTGTAAAATGGACTCCATGTACCCTAGGTACATAACCAATTGGTAAGGATCACCTTATTGGACCCTGTACAGTGTACCCTAGGTACCCAGGGCATAGGTGTACCCTAGGCCTCCCAGGGGCTGCAGCATGTATTATGCCACCCCTGGTCTGGCCTTCCAATCAGACACAACTGGCTGATCACTCAGCTGGGGCAAGGTCGTGTAATCACCCCTTGCTTAGGTGTAGTATTCCTATACCTACCTTATATATAGACACATGTGTACCTATCAGTCACTCCTATGGCAGGCCTTAACAATCCTGGAGGCAGAGTGCTTGCTAACATGTGAGATGGTGCTCTAGCATGAGCTGAGCCTGTCTGCAGCTTTCGGAACCATGTCCTTATAGCTGTTCTATGATATAGCCTACCATATACTCTTAAAGTGCCTTATAATCTTAAACGGTTATGGTAACTATGGTTTGGCTTTATCAAAACATGTCGTGTAAGGTGTCTAACACTTTGGAATAATACCCCCATACCATTTCTGGTGATGAGGATATTATCCCTCCCTTCTAGAGGGAGAGACATGTTAAAATCCTACTTTGCTGTTTAACTCTAACCAAAGCCTCAGCATCACAAAATGGATGCTGCTGCCACAGACACAAGTCTGACCTCCTGCTGCTGGGAGTGATCCCAGCCAGGGAGGCCTGGACAATAGGTTTCCTGCTTGGGGAGGTGCTAGCACCTCCCCAGACAGCCTTTAGTGTATTGGGGCAGGGTGGGCTGAAAGGAATGAGACATGCCTGGGGCACACAAGGTGTTCCTTGCATAGTCCAGTTCAAACCGGCGCTGGGGCACTCCAGCCCCAGCTCTGGCGCGAAACTGGACAAAGGGAAGTGGGTGTAACCACCCCCTCCCAGGTCCCACCCATAAGGCGTGACCTAGCAGGTATCCCAGCCCCCCAGATTAGTATAAGAGTGGGAGTTGGGCCTCAAGACTTTAGATTATCCTGAACCTGCAAAACTGAACAGAAACTCTGGACCTTCGACATTCGACGAAAGAAGAAGACTGAAGAATCTCCCTTGTAGCCAAGGAGTGGCTACCCTGTGCAAACAGGCACCATCAAGTGACTACCCTTTGCTTTGTGAAACGTTCGACGAGGAACCGACTGCAGAGCCCGACCAGAGCCTTGATTTCCAGACTTCTCTGACCCTCATCCACATCTGCAGCAGAGCTGAGATCCGTGGAGGCGACGAGCGACGTGGGACCGGCTACCTGGGAAAAGTGGCTAGTAACTTACAGCGCAGCTTCTGAGGCACCCTCGAAGTTGTGCACCGGGGATTGAGAAGCCCCAACCCCAAGCACCATCTGCACCGAAGACCAGCCCCCCACACTCCACGAGTCCTGCGTGGGGCCCTTCAGCATTTTCCTGCTTGCCGCGTCTGTCCGGTTGCTTGCCGCTGGCTAGTGGCCTTTGTGACGACGCTCCCTGAAATCTTCTGCGCTGGTTTGGCTCCTCCAGACTGGCTCCCGCTTCTCTGCAAAGAAGAAGCACCCCAGACCTTCCTGGTCTGCACCAGAAGCAAGTCCCTTGTTCTTCGTGGGTTCCGCTTGCCAAGGCTTGGTGAGTCCTAGTCCAACTTCGACGCCGCCGACAGCAAGAGCCTTCGTGGGACAGCTCGCCTCCTGGTCCTGGTCGTCCTCGACGCTTCCTGGTCCTCCTGGCTGCAGCGACAAGCTTCACCTTCCCCTGCAACTCTTCACGACATCGCCTGGTTCCTTCCTGGTTCCACGTGGTCACTGGCTAGTGACCTTGACTCTGTCCCCTCTGCTTGCAGGTTTCTTCTCTTCTTGATCCCAGGCTTGGGATCCACCGGACACTCTCTCCTGACTGCCTGTCAGCATCTTTCTTCAGGCATCCATAGGAGTCGACGACGAAAACGACGCATCTTCACCCCTATGCACCCGCAGCCTGTGGGCTAGGTAACTTGGGTACTCCGGTGCTCATCAGGATAGTGACTATCCTAGTGTCTAGTTTTCAAGTCTCAACTTCCTAGCTACTCCGGAAGTGTCCTAAATCTATCTATTTCTAAACTGTAACATTGCTATTGACTTTTACGCATTACGCGTGAGTGTTTCCACTCTGCACACGAATCCCGTGGGCCTCCCACTTCCTAACTAACGCTAGTGTAGTGTAGCCCCAGCGATTCCCTAGGCCTAGGCCTATTCTATTCCCGTGACAGTGGTTCTTATACCACTTACTTAGTATATGGTTTGCGTGGCCCCTAGGGCCTAACTGTATTACTTACCTGTGTGACTTACTGTATGCATTAATAAGACTGTGTTGTACTTACCTCTAATCTCATAAAGAGTGCTGAGGGTTTGCTTAGAATAAATACACTTTATTTTATATATATATCTGTTGTGGTGTCCTTTCATTTGGTATTCAAGGGATTATATATGGTATCACAGCTGGCTTCACATGCCATTCAGAGTTTAGCCTAAGACTGCTCTTGTCCATGCTACCACTAGGATAGCTGGTCTATAAGGTTGACTTTACAACCAATCACCATAAGGGTATTTGGACTGATATAAGGTGTACACTATAACTAGTGACATCATACATCAGGCCAACTTCTCACATTGGTGAGCAGCGGTTGGGATCTGAGCTTGCTGTTGTAATACCATTGTAATCTTGAGATACTAAATTGAAAGATCACACAGATATTGTCTAGGTACATATAACATAGATTATTATACTTAAGTCCTACTGGACTATGTAGTTGTAGGTTGAAGGGAGTAACACACCCTGACTACAACTACTAGAGAGGTTTAGTAGATACAACTAGTGTAGGTAGGTGCACACACCACACCCTCACTAGATCATGTCTCTGAGAGGAGATCAAGTAGATGCTCTCTCAGGAGGATCAGGTCTGCAAAAGATCCCCTCTAGATATGATACCTTAACATTCCAGGAGATGAGACACTTGTGTACCTCCAGAGGAATAAAACAGGGTGCAAACCCTACCCTCCTTCAGTTAAGACAACTCCTAGAGGAGTATGATGCTCATAGGGCATCTCAGGCAGGTGCCCTAGGCACAGAGGAGGGTCTACCCACCACAGAGGAGTCAGATGGGGCTTCAGATGGAGAGGTAGACAGCCAGGGCCAAGTAGGAAGACTTAGCCAGGCTAACCTAAGTTTACATGGGAGTTTGCATGGGGTCCCCCCATACAGACCCACAAGTAGGTTTTCACAGAGAAGCAGGAGGGACAGATCCCCTTCAAGGGAATCCATCCACTCCCATGTCTCTAGCATCTCTAATGCTTCCTCTCACAGGGGAATGACTTCACCTGAGAGAAGGGAGCATAAAGCCAGAATGAGGGAAGCTAATCTGAGGATTCAGAGGGAAGAAATTGCCCTTGCCAAGGAGAAGCTTGCTCTGGCTAGAGAGCAAACATTGTGTGGGTCAGAACCCACTGGTGGCAGCAACATTCCTAGAGATAGGGATAGGTCTTATGACCATAGAAACCTAAGCAAGATAGTCCCCCCATATCAGAATGGGGATGACATCCACAAGTGGATGACTGCTTTGGAGAGGGCCTGCAAAGTACAGCAGGTACCCCAAAGTCAGTGGGCAGCTATCTTGTGGCTCTCCTTTTCTGACAAAGGTAGAGACAAGCTCCTCACAGTCAGTGATGAGGATGCAAACAATTACAAAGTCCTGAAGAGTGCTCTGATAGATGGGTTTGGCTTAACCACTGAGCAATATAGGTTGTTGTTCAGAGACACCCAGAAGACACAGACACAGGACTGGTCTGATTTTGTGGATTGTGCCACTAAGGCTTTGGAAGGTTGGTTAAATGGCAGCAAGGTGCAGGACTATACAGGATTGTACAACTTGATTATGAGGGAGCAGATCCTTAATAATTGTCAGAACCAGCTTCTCCATCAACACCTGGTAGACTCAGATTTGACCTCTCCCCAAGAATTGGGAAAGAGGGCAGATAAATGGGTCAGGACCAGGATTAGGCCTAAAAATCAGGGTGGTGACCAAAAGAAAGATACCACCAAGCCTCAAGAGAAGGGTGGGGATAAAGCAAAAGAGAAATCTTCCTCAGGGCCCCAAAACTCCACACAGGGTGGTGGGTCCCAAGCTCCCTCCTCTACCACAGTTAAAAAGCCTTACTGCCATGTGTGTAAAACACCTGGGCATTGGAAAACTGACAGCAGTTGCCCACAGGCTAAAAACAAAACTGTTCCTCCAACTACTCCTGTCACACCACCTATTACTGTCAGCAGTAACCCCCCAGGTGGTGGGAGTGCCCCCCAAAATTTGGTTGGGTTTTCTTGGGTAACACAGGGGGATCCTGGCTTAGCCAATTCCCCTACAGCAGCTACTCTTGTCTGTGATGGTGGCATGGGGTTTGCCAACTTCACTGCCTGTCCCAACACTTTGGGTAGGTACAGACAGGAACCCTACATCAATGGTAGAAAAGCTGAGGCCTACAGAGACACTGGAGCTAGCATCACTATGGTGGCCCATAGGCTAGTTCCTTCTGAGCAGCTTTTGCCTGGTTTCTCATACCAGGTAACTAACATTGATGGCAAACAAAACAGTCATCCCATGGCAGAAGTATGTCTCAGCTGGGGAGGGGTCACTGGCCCTAAAAGGGTGGCAGTGTCTCCAACCTTGCCTGTGGACTGCTTGCTGGGGAATGACTTAGAACTCTCAGCTTGGGCTGGAGTTGAACAAGACACCCATTCCAAAATGGTAGGCCTTTCCAAAAAGGGTAGTGGGGTTGTGCCAGTCACAACCCCTGTCCAAGTAGCTTTCCTCCCTGAAAAGGTTGGAAGGGCAGTGGTAGCCACAGCCCAGGCACAGACAGACTTCCCTGTAGGGACTGGCAGAGCTGTGACAGTCACAGCTCAAACACAAACTGAGTGCCTTCCTGAAAAAGTTGGCAAGGCTGTAATGGTCTCAGCCCACACTCAGACTGATATAGGTGTAGTGAAGCCTGAAACTATGGATCACTCCACACAGACAGAGAGTAGTGGGGAGGAAGAAAAGTCTCCCTCTCCCCAGACATTAGGAAAAGGTCAGCCTCCTCAGGGATCTGACCTCACCCCTTGTGAAGGAACTGCCCCAGAGGTAGCCAGGCCTGGCCTGGCAGAGCCTCTGATGTCAGTGGCCCCTTCCAAGGTGGGACCCAGTCTGGTGCAGGTAGCCTGCCTCTCTCTACCCTGCCTCAGTCAGCCCAGGGCTGCAGAGGTCAGGGAGGCCAGTGGACCCCAAGAGGGCCCCTGTCCACAAGAACCCCCCCTTCAAAAGAATGAGGATTGCCTGGTTAGTTGCCCTAGCCAGGTGATGGGTAAAAACATTCCTGAGGGATCCCCTTCACAGGTAGTTAGGGACCTCCCCCAGAGGGATTCTGTTTCGCACAGGCAAACATGGGACCTTAGGACCCCAAACCTGACCTGTCCCTCCAGTAAGCCCACAAAAGGGACCCAGCCTCCAGCTTTAGGTAGCCAGAGGCTGACCCTGAGAGCACAGTGCAACTCAGTTAGAGAAAGAAAGGCATCCAGGGTGGAGGATGATTGGAGGAAGCTGAGGCCTCACTTTGAGGACACTCACTTCAGTACTCCATCTCAACACCAGCCTTTTACTTTGCAAAGACACACCAAAGGTAGAGATTCCCTATGGTGGAGACCCTATGATATCTTTAGGATGAGGGATTGCTTAGTGGACCATGAGACCGGGGGTAACCATGCCAGTGCTGGTTCTTCCTTATATGGCCACTCAGGCAATAGAGGCTTACCTTGTCAAGGCCAGCCTTATCTCCTTTCGTTTGGGGGGGGGGGTTGTGTAGGAAGGTGGATATCTGACTATGGTTACCCCCAACTTTTTGCCTAGTGTCTAGCTGGTTTTTCGACTTAGTTGGCCTGAGATCCTGCCACTCAGGGTCTCAGGCTGTCTGCTCTCTCTGTAAAATGGACTCCATGTACCCTAGGTACATAACCAATTGGTAAGGATCACCTTATTGGACCCTGTACAGTGTACCCTAGGTACCCAGGGCATAGGTGTACCCTAGGCCTCCCAGGGGCTGCAGCATGTATTATGCCACCCCTGGTCTGGCCTTCCAATCAGACACAACTGGCTGATCACTCAGCTGGGGCAAGGTCGTGTAATCACCCCTTGCTTAGGTGTAGTATTCCTATACCTACCTTATATATAGACACATGTGTACCTATCAGTCACTCCTATGGCAGGCCTTAACAATCCTGGAGGCAGAGTGCTTGCTAACATGTGAGATGGTGCTCTAGCATGAGCTGAGCCTGTCTGCAGCTTTCGGAACCATGTCCTTATAGCTGTTCTATGATATAGCCTACCATATACTCTTAAAGTGCCTTATAATCTTAAACGGTTATGGTAACTATGGTTTGGCTTTATCAAAACATGTCGTGTAAGGTGTCTAACACTTTGGAATAATACCCCCATACCATTTCTGGTGATGAGGATATTATCCCTCCCTTCTAGAGGGAGAGACATG
Source organism: Triturus cristatus (assembly GCF_964204655.1). Classification (NCBI taxonomy): domain Eukaryota; kingdom Metazoa; phylum Chordata; class Amphibia; order Caudata; family Salamandridae; genus Triturus; species Triturus cristatus. Next base: position 933,179,053 of record NC_140585.1, read on the forward strand.
TTAAAATCCTACTTTGCTGTTTAACTCTAACCAAAGCCTCAGCATCACAAAATGGATGCTGCTGCCACAGACACAAGTCTGACCTCCTGCTGCTGGGAGTGATCCCAGCCAGGGAGGCCTGGACAATAGGTTTCCTGCTTGGGGAGGTGCTAGCACCTCCCCAGACAGCCTTTAGTGTATTGGGGCAGGGTGGGCTGAAAGGAATGAGACATGCCTGGGGCACACAAGGTGTTCCTTGCATAGTCCAGTTCAAACCGGCGCTGGGGCACTCCAGCCCCAGCTCTGGCGCGAAACTGGACAAAGGGAAGTGGGTGTAACCACCCCCTCCCAGGTCCCACCCATAAGGCGTGACCTAGCAGGTATCCCAGCCCCCCAGATTAGTATAAGAGTGGGAGTTGGGCCTCAAGACTTTAGATTATCCTGAACCTGCAAAACTGAACAGAAACTCTGGACCTTCGACATTCGACGAAAGAAGAAGACTGAAGAATCTCCCTTGTAGCCAAGGAGTGGCTACCCTGTGCAAACAGGCACCATCAAGTGACTACCCTTTGCTTTGTGAAACGTTCGACGAGGAACCGACTGCAGAGCCCGACCAGAGCCTTGATTTCCAGACTTCTCTGACCCTCATCCACATCTGCAGCAGAGCTGAGATCCGTGGAGGCGACGAGCGACGTGGGACCGGCTACCTGGGAAAAGTGGCTAGTAACTTACAGCGCAGCTTCTGAGGCACCCTCGAAGTTGTGCACCGGGGATTGAGAAGCCCCAACCCCAAGCACCATCTGCACCGAAGACCAGCCCCCCACACTCCACGAGTCCTGCGTGGGGCCCTTCAGCATTTTCCTGCTTGCCGCGTCTGTCCGGTTGCTTGCCGCTGGCTAGTGGCCTTTGTGACGACGGTCCCTGAAATCTTCTGCGCTGGTTTGGCTCCTCCAGACTGGCTCCCGCTTCTCTGCAAAGAAGAAGCACCCCAGACCTTCCTGGTCTGCACCAGAAGCAAGTCCCTTGTTCTTCGTGGGTTCCGCTTGCCAAGGCTTGGTGAGTCCTAGTCCAACTTCGACGCCGCCGACAGCAAGAGCCTTCGTGGGACAGCTCGCCTCCTGGTCCTGGTCGTCCTCGACGCTTCCTGGTCCTCCTGGCTGCAGCGACAAGCTTCACCTTCCCCTGCAACTCTTCACGACATCGCCTGGTTCCTTCCTGGTTCCACGTGGTCACTGGCTAGTGACCTTGACTCTGTCCCCTCTGCTTGCAGGTTTCTTCTCTTCTTGATCCCAGGCTTGGGATCCACCGGACACTCTCTCCTGACTGCCTGTCAGCATCTTTCTTCAGGCATCCATAGGAGTCGACGACGAAAACGACGCATCTTCACCCCTATGCACCCGCAGCCTGTGGGCTAGGTAACTTGGGTACTCCGGTGCTCATCAGGATAGTGACTATCCTAGTGTCTAGTTTTCAAGTCTCAACTTCCTAGCTACTCCGGAAGTGTCCTAAATCTATCTATTTCTAAACTGTAACATTGCTATTGACTTTTACGCATTACGCGTGAGTGTTTCCACTCTGCACACGAATCCCGTGGGCCTCCCACTTCCTAACTAACGCTAGTGTAGTGTAGCCCCAGCGATTCCCTAGGCCTAGGCCTATTCTATTCCCGTGACAGTGGTTCTTATACCACTTACTTAGTATATGGTTTGCGTGGCCCCTAGGGCCTAACTGTATTACTTACCTGTGTGACTTACTGTATGCATTAATAAGACTGTGTTGTACTTACCTCTAATCTCATAAAGAGTGCTGAGGGTTTGCTTAGAATAAATACACTTTATTTTATATATATATCTGTTGTGGTGTCCTTTCATTTGGTATTCAAGGGATTATATATGGTATCACAGCTGGCTTCACATGCCATTCAGAGTTTAGCCTAAGACTGCTCTTGTCCATGCTACCACTAGGATAGCTGGTCTATAAGGTTGACTTTACAACCAATCACCATAAGGGTATTTGGACTGATATAAGGTGTACACTATAACTAGTGACATCATACATCAGGCCAACTTCTCACAATCCCTCCTCCCTCCCTCTGCGAGATCAGTCGATTGACAGTAGCCGAGGGACCTCCTCTCACCTAGTTTCTCTTTCCATTACCCTTCCTCCTTCTACGGAATGAGCTGCAGCTCAACGCCGCCACACCGCTTTTTGTGTTCCTAGGGACAATATTTAATGGGGGTTAAACCTTAAAGCAAGGAAGGGTCTCAACTAAAGGGACACCTGCCCATACTATGTATCACCAGTATGAAAGAAGCACATGCAGAGTTTTGAAACTGTGTGTGGGACTCACTAGCAAGGATGGGAAACTATTTATCAGAGAATGGTACCTCTGTCTGAGAAAGATTGACTAATTCAAAGGAAAAACCTAAAGGACCTTAACAATTCAATACAAGCAGCGCAATGGCCAGCATTTGTTAATTGGCACAGAATAAAGCAGACCCCAGAGAAACCCTAATATCAAATTAGCCATTTGCAAGTCAGGTAGTGCTTGTGTCCCCACTGCCCTGCTTTCTCCTAATTTATTCCACTAGATAACTAAACCAACAGAGGTGGTATCACCCAAAAAGGAGGAGGATGTGTTGGACATCCTTGGTTTCTCCATGCTGGCTGAAGGGGCCAAGCTGTGCCTCCAGCTGCACCCAGAAGTGGGGCAGTGGATGCTGCTCCACCAGCAGCAGAATACACAGTGGTAATGCATAAGCGATCACAGTGCCTGTGGCAGTGCTCTAAACAAGGCAAACGATAGAGGACAGGTCATAGTGGCGTACAAGACAAATACACTGGTCTCACAACCTTGAAAATGGGGCATGGGGCTCATTCACGTCAGGTATTGATAAAGCTTCCACCTGAGCAGAAATGAAACCCCACAGAGGTGTGATATAGCTTGAGGCACACCTGGTACAATAGAGAGCAATGAAGCGATCAAGTCGGCCCACCCTCCACCGATGCAGAGGAAGATTCGAATCCCACATCTATGGTTCCCCTCAGAAAATACGCCAAGCCCCAGAAGGAAAATATTCATACACTATCATGGTCCCATTCAGAAGTAATTAACATAAAAAAGATTCCCTAATGAGCACAGTTCTGCAACAAACTGCACTCAGTATATGAAGTGTATCGACCAAATTGGGAAGATGAAAATCAGCTCAGAGTGAAGTTACAAAATGGTAGATTGAAAAATGTACCTGGCCAAGACCGGCACCGTAAAGGATGATGCCTTGACTAATAAGAAAGAAACTCTGGCGAATGCAGTGATATAAGAGTGTCCTCTTGAAACTGATTCAACTAAAATTTCGAACTGAAGGCAGAACAAGGGTAAACCAGAAGCAGATTATTTAGACAGACCAAAGGATGTTCTTGAGCGTTATTCTGGGTGGTGCCTTTGTACAGAGACTAATACTGAATGTGTATCATCAGTTGAGAACGATTAGCACTGGATGAATGAAGAGATTAGCTTCACTGGTTACTATAGTGAACCATTAGATGCTAGTACAAGAGTGCAAGGAAGACTCTAATGAATCTAAATGACTGCTGTTGGAATTAGAACAAGAGCAATAAACCATAAAGGGAAGAGGAAGAAACCAGAGAAATCAGGAGTCAGATGGAGGAGGCTACAGGATGGAAGAGGACAGGGACGGGCTGGCTTAGACAGCAGGACAGTTGAACAAGCTGCCGGGGGTGTATCATAATTTAATTTTGGGAAGCTGGGACACTGGACGATGGACTACCCAATCCTTGCTTCCAGTGCCCCCATGAAATCCAAACTCTCGAATTGGTCCAATTTCCCAAGACAAGTATCCAGATTAATAAAATAGCCAGAGATGTGCCATGAATACCCTAATCCCTGCTGATCACAATGACCCCTACGTGAAATGTGCCATTAATGGGAAGCTTACTGTTAGACTTGGCATTTTTGGCGTGGTTTCCCCTGACATTTTGCCTCTACCCCCTGTATTTTTGATGCTGTGCTGGATTTCGTTTTTGCTGTCTTAGCTGCTTTGGGCACTTTGCCACTGGTGATCAGTGTCAAAGTGCAAGTGCTCCCTGTATAAATTGTTGTTACAATTGATTCTCCGGGATTGGCATATCTGATTTACTGTTAAGTCCCTAGTACAATGCACTGAAGTGTGGCGGACCTGTAAATCAAATACTACTAGTGGGCCTACAGCACTGATTGTGCCACTCACATGAGTAGCCCTAAAAAGGTATCTCAGACCTGTCATGCAGTGTCTGCGCACAGTTTAAAACTGTGCGCAGTCAACTTGGCAAGTGCACCCACTTGCCAGACCCTAACCTTCCCTTTTTTTACATTTGACACACCCCTATGGTAGGTACAAGGTACCCCCCTGGGCAGGGTGCAGTGTATGTGAAAGGTAGGACATTTACTGGTGTGTGTGACATGTCCCGATAGTGAAATACTGCCAATTTCATTTTTCACTATTGAAGGGCTATCTAGCCCCATAGGATAGAATGGGAAATGCTTTGTAACATCTTACAAGTATAACTTCCCATTGGGACAAGATAGAGAAATACAATTTAGGCTCTCTGAACTCAGATTTTAATAACATCTTTTAGTAAATATGGTTTTTAAATTGTGTGTTTCAAAATGGCACTTTTAGAAAGTAGGCATTTTCTTGTTTAGCCGTTCTGTGTGCCTCTGCCCATTTGTGTATTGACCGTCTTGTTTTGGAGCGGCTGGGTATGTGCATTCACTGTAGACAGCCACAGGGGGCGGGGGGTTTGAGGTGAGCCTGGCCATTGATGGATGACTCAGAGCTGAGTTGAATCTGAATTTAGAGTAGTGGGAGGAGATTTCCTTGCACCTGATTAGGGTCTGTCTCCCTTGCACAATGCGGTTTCCACCCCCTGTGGTCATACTGCACCAGTGAGGACAGAACTGGTTTGGACTGGGCTCAGAGACCTTTGCACAAAGAGAACAAATACATTTTGGGGTATAAATATTAGACCTAAAACCCCAGAACTTTAGACTACCTATGGATTCAAGAAGAACCTTTGCCAAGGAGAAGAGCTGGAGAAACTGGAGGAGTACTACCCCTTTGCTGTGTGCTGTTTGCGGTTGACTTGCAGTAGCTGTTTCTGCCAAGGAAAGGACAAGGACTTTGCTATGTACTGTGTCCCCCCTGCTTGAGGAAGATCTCCAAGGGCTCGAGTAGAGCTTGCCTCCTGTTTTGAAGTTTAAGGGACACAAAGCCTTCACCCCTAGCTCCCCTGAACTTCCTTGCTGGGAGTTCTGACCTGCCAAGAGGTGCCTTTGACTGTTTTGGGCCTCTGGATGTTGTTCCTACGGTTGGGAGCTGGAAAAGCAACGCAACTACAAGAAAATCAAAAGCAACACTCTTCTTGTGGCTGTTTTTCTGACACGGCACCGCTGTACGAGAGGAATCGCCACGCGGCGCCGCACCACTGCCAAAACCAACACAGAGCCTGCTGCCACTGCAAGAACCAACGCATCGAGGGATTGTGGCTGAAGAAACCGATGCAGCGCCGCCGCATCGATCGCTCGCTCCCTCACACCTCCCGGATTTCCACACATCATACCCGTGTGGCAAGTTTTCCCGCTGCATCACCCGTGGACTGGAACCGTCTCGGAATTGACGCAACACTTCCCACTACAGACTAGATTTGACGCATCTCTTCCCCTGCGTGCAGCAGAACTGTTGAATCGCCTCCCAAGGGTCTCAGGAACTGACGTATCCCTTTGTTTCCCGATGCTTCCCATCTCTGCGGCTGTTTGGCCTTGTGAATTTTGTTGCAACTACAGGTACTTTGAGGGAAATCACGCATCCATAGCTTTCTATGGGCCAAGTTGTTTGAAATCTTTTTAAAGTCATATTCTTATTACATGTATGTTGGATTTTTGTTATTTTTGTCTCGTTGAGTTTATATAAAGATACTTTATTTTTCTAAACTGGTGTGGTGTCCATGTGTGTTGTTATCACTGTGGGTTACGAGTACAAATACTTTACATATTGCCTTTGGGATAAGTCTGTCTGCTCGTGCCAAGCTAACCAGGGGGTGAGCAGGGCTTATCTAAAGTGTGTATCCCCCTTACCCTGACTAGAAACAAGGGTCCCTATTTGAACAAAGTTACCCAACTCTGCCAACTAGAGACCCTCATTTCTAACACCTAGTTAATACCTCAATGATACTGGTGCCAGCAGGTCTCCTTTGAAATCCTCTGAATTTCCCTCCATGGCTCTCTCTGGCTTGTTCGTTGATGCAGTTGACATCTTCAATCAGGAAGTTCCTCATCACATTTCAGATCTTTTTCCTGTGATCTTAGGTCCCATCAGTGATAAACATGCTTTCCTGCTAAGCCCGCATCCCCTACAAAGCTCTTAGAAGAGATTTGCTTTGCAAATTAAACTGCACTGTTTTCTGCGCTAATTGTGCAAGACCTTAGTGCTATTAACAACATGATTCCCCTCAACTTCCCCATAGTCCCCAACCCTGCCACCATCCTTTCCTACAAGTCACCCCCAGCCCTGTGGTTTAAGGTGGTGGATCTTTGTTCTGCCTTCTTTTCCATCACCATACATGAAGAAAATCAATTCCTCTTCGCTTTTTCATTTGACAGGCATCACGTAACATGGTGGAGACTTTTCCCAAGCTGTAAAGATTGATTTGTACAGCTCGGTCTTCCCCGAAAAATCAAATTTTGTGTAGTACAATTGTTTTTTTCTTTCTTGCAGTTTTATATAGTGCATACTCGACCTGAAGGTATCAAGAGTGCTTTACATGAGCACCAGTTGCATTACAGACAGATACATTCATTTTTTATGCACTGGGAGATTAAGTGATTTGCCCAGAATCACAGGATGTTTAAGCCTCCCCGCCAGATTCTAACCTGGTTCCCCAGCTTCAAAGTTAGCGCTCTAGCCTTTAAGCCACATCCTCTCCCAATCAATGAACGATAAATTGAGTTTATCACTCTGTACCAGTGGCGGGTAGACTCCTTGTATTTGTTAGCAGAATTGGCTAACAAGGGACATAAGGTTTCTACTGAGAAATCACATTTTTTTCTCCTTCATGTGTGCGATACCTAGGCCACGAAAGGTCTTTTGGTGAGCGACACCCATCATCTGACTGAACAGAAAGCATCTGTAAGTTTCCCAATCCAGTGACCGTCTCTTGGGGATAGTTGGATACAGTCAGCAGTAGATTAGCTGTCATTCCAATATTGTGTAAATAAATATACCACAAAACCCTTGCACTGGTCAGAGAAGATGGAAACCACCTGTGTGCAGGTCAAGCAGGCATTGCTGAACCTGCACTGTGATTTCAAGACTATAGTGCACCACTTATGCTGTACTGTAATGAAAGAGGCAGGCACACTCTAAGTGCTGCAAAATTTCGAGATCAGAAAAAGCCAGTTGTATATTATTTGTCCTTAACCCGGGAGCTTCATGTAACGCCCTGAACGTCTCAGGATCGTTTAACAGACACGACAATGAGGACGCAACCACTTGTGAAGGGTTAGTTCTTTTAATGAAGGCAAATAAAATACAAAGAACAAACAAAAGTTATAGTCACTGGAATCCTCCAGGCTAAGTACGTTACCAGCCCACAGCACGGATGGTCCTAACCGTCCTCTGCATATACGCCGATCCCGGCGTATGCCAACAGAGGGCAGAAATGAAATGGCCGACAATGCCAATCGGTAGGCTGTGAGGGGCACGAAGAGGGTTGGGGAGAATCGAGGAGTCAGGGAAACACCCAGCCGGGGTCTCTACCTGAAGGGAGCAGCCGCTCAACCTCTTCCTCAGACTGCACCGGGACGCGGAGTCACCTCCTGGTGATGCGTCACCGATACCCCAATCACAAGCAAGAAGACTGAACCGAGAGCAGCCGCTCGATCGATCCTGTGGACTTCCGAGTCTGTAACGCGGCAAACACCTCCTGGTGTGCGTTACAGCTGGCAGTCCCTGTGTCTCTGGTCGGGCTGGGAGTTACGACTCCAACCAGCAAAAGCGCCACTGCGCTTGGACTCAGCCGAGTCAAAAAGCGAAGCTCAATGGTTGACCGGTAGAGCTTCCGGGTCCTTCACAGGTGACGATGGGGCAAGACACGGCCCAGGGAGTAACGACTCGACCTACCTCCGTTCTTGCCTTACTGGAGCACCACTCCGGAACACTGCTCTTCACGAAGCAGGTACGTCGGTGTAAACACAATATCCGACAGCCTTGTACCTCCCGGTTCCTCCCTTTATAGGGCGTGTTTTCCTTGAGTTATGTAACAGCTCTCCTGTTTACATAAGGGCGTGTTTCCCTTGAGTTATGTAACAGCTCTCCTGTTTACATAAGGGCGTGTTTCCCTTGAGTTATGTAACAGCTCTCCTGTTTACATAAGGGCGTGTTTCCCTTGAGTTATGTAACAGCTCTCCTGTTTACATAAGGGCGTGTTTCCCTTGTATGACAGGAATTCTTGACAGTACATCCTCCCTCTCAGCGGCTCCCCACGGGTCCAGCGCTGGCAGGAAAACGCCGATGGAGCAAGGAGACCAAGCGCGGAGCATGAACCCCTTCAGCCGGTTCCCATGAATGCTCCTCCGGGCCATAGCCTTTCCACGCAACCAGGTACCACAGCTTCCCCCTGCGCCATTTGGACGCCCGTATGCCCGACACTTCATACTCCACCTCTGACTCCACGCATACCGGCCTAGGTGTCCCAGACGGCTGGGAGGGTGCTGGTTTGAGCAATGATACATGAAAGACAGGGTGTATCCGCAATGACTGGGGCAAGCACACCTTCACGTTCACGGGACCCATACACTTGGTAATTCGATAGGGGCCCATGTACTTGGGATGGAACACACTGTTCTTTCGAAACCTCATGTTTCTTGTGGATATCCAGACGTAGTCTCCAGTGCGGTACAGTGGCCCGGGCCTTCTCTTCCTATCTGCCGCAGCCTTGTATCTTCTCTTGGCCTCTATTAGGACAGCCCTTGAGCGCATCAACGTGTCTTTTATGTGTGCCACCCTGTCCGCTGTGGCGGGAATCCTGTCCTCTCTGAACGGATGTAGAAATGGCAAGAACCTGGGATGTTGGCCATAGTTGCTATAGAACGGAGATGACTGTGTGGAGCTGTGAGTGGCGTTGTTATAGGCTATCTCTGCAACCCATAGCAAGTCGACCCATTCTTCCCTGCCCTGGTCCACAAAACATCGCAGATACTGTTTGAGCGTTTGGTTCAGGCGCTCGGTTTGGCCGTCCGTTTCAGGGTGGTAGCTGGTGGACAGGGCGGTCTTAACATGCAGCGCAGTGCACCAAGTCTTCCAGAATTGCGCAGTAAACTGCGACCCCCGGTCCGACACGATCACCCCAGGTAATCCATGCAGTCGTACCACATTCTTTAGGAGTAGTGACGCCAATTCCCCGGCCGTAGGGACTCTCTTGCAGGGGATGAAGTGCCCCATTTTCGTCAAGTAATCCACCACCACCAGTATTGCCGTCATCCCCTGGTCTACCGGTAGGCCCACCACGAAGTCCAGTGATATGCTATCCCATGGTCTATCCGGGGTCGGAAGTGGATGTAAGAGCCCTTGGGTTCGGCCATGGTCGGCCTTCATGGTAGCACACGTAGGACACTCCTGTCCCCACCTCCTGACATCCACTCTCATGGTTGGCCACCAGAAATGCCGTCCCATGCTAGCCACCGTTTTTTCAAAGCCCAAATGACCTGCGCATGGAGAGTCATGGCACCAGATGAATGCTTGTTTCCTTAGCCTAGGCGTGGGTATCAATAGGCACCTGCCCTTCAGGGGTATCCCGTCCTTCAGCTGCCATTCTCTGTGACTGAGGAGCCACCTCCGCCATGCGAATGACCTGATCCCTCTCTTTATTCCCCTCAGGAAAGTATCCGGTTGGATAACCCCCAATACCATCCTCGGGGAAATGATGGAACGCTCGGTTGCAGGCAATGGTTCCTTAACTGCAGATTGACGGGACAGGGCGTCCGCCTTCCGGTTTTCCGTCCCCGGCCGATATGTGATGCGGAAGTTGAACCCCGCAAAGAAAATCATCCACCGCAGCTGCCTGGGAGAAAGGTGTCTAGTGGCCGTCATGAACTGTAGGTTCCGATGGTCCGTGTACACCGATACCACATGTCTTGCCCCCATCAACCAATGCCTCCATTCGGTGAAGGCGTCCTTGATTGCGAGAAGCTCCTTCTCCGCAATATGGTAGTTGCGTTCGGCGTCGTTGAGTTTGCGGGACATGTACGCAACGGGATGAAGCACCCCTGTGTCGTGGTTGCGTTGGGACAAGATAGCCCCCAGCGCCACATCCGACGCGTCCGCTTCCACCACGTAGGGGAGATCCGGATCGGGGTGAGCCAACACCGGCGCCTTACCAAAGGCGCTTTTCAGGGCCTCAAAGGCTTTGTTCGCTTCAGGGGACCAGACAAACTCCTTGGACTTCCTCAGTAGCTGTGTGATTGGGGCCACCACTCCTGAAAATCCATCTATAAACCGCCTGTAAAAGTTGGCGAAGCCAATGAAACTTTGGACGTCCTTCACGCTTTGGGGCACCGGCCATTCTTTCACCGCCTTGATCTTTCGTTCTGCCATCTCCTGTCCCTCTGGACTCAGCATCACTCCGAGGAATTCCACGGATGTGACGTGGAAGTCACACTTGCTGAGTTTACAAAACAGCATGTTTTCCCTCAGCTTTTGGAGCACAGCTTTGACGTGGTGTACGTGCTCCTCCACACTGGACGAATAGATGAGGATGTCGTCGATATATACGACCACGTAGATATCCAACTCCTCTCTGAATACCTCATTCAAAAAGTACTGAAAGGCTGCCGGGGCGTTGCACAGACCGAACGGCATGACGAGGTACTCAAAAAGGCCGAACCTGGTCTTAAAGGCGGTCTTCCACTCGTCTCCGTCCCTCATGCGCACCAGATGGTATGCCCCTTTCAAATCCAACTTGGTGTAGATACGAGCTTTCTTGACCTGTTCCAGAAGTACACTGATGAGAGGCAAGGGGTACCGATTTTTTATGGTTATCGCATTCAATGCCCTAAAGTCCACACAGGCTCTCAGCTCCCCATTAGCCTTCGGGATGAAGAAGAGTGGCGAGGCGGCCGGAGACTTGGACGGGCGGATGAATCCTAGCTTGAGGAGTTTATCCAGGTACCCCCGGAGATGCACGTTTTCAGGCTCCGTCAGGGCATACAGCCTGCCGCTGGGAACGCTGGCCCCTGGCACCAGGTCGATCTGGCAGTCAAACTGTCTATGTGGTGGTAGCACTTCCGCCTTCACCTCATCAAATACATCCTCAAAACTGTGATAAGCCTGGGGGAGAGCCACATCTTTTTCTGCCGCTGTAGCCACCGTCTGACTCCCGCTCTCATCTGCGTCAAGGGATTCCGTTCTTATTCCACAATGCAGGATGCAATACGGTGACGTCATTTCGATGCGATGTGTTGGCCAATCCACAAAGGGGTTGTGTTTCTGTAGCCACGGCAATCCCAATATGACGCCATATTGGGGCGCTCGGATGATGTTAAAATCGATTTGTTCCAAATGGTTCCTCCCATATCTCATCGGAAGGACCCCCGTGTGCTGTCCGATGGGCCCCGTCACCAATCGCCTTCCGTCTACCGCATAGACGTCTTCGGGTACTGCTTTGGGAAGAAGCACTAGCCCTAGCCTGCATGCCTCGTTGTGGTCCATAAACATGCCAGTGGCCCCTGAATCCACCATGGCCACAACGGGTATCCACTGGTCATGCACTCCCACGTGCACCGTGATAAACAGGTGTCGTTGTCCCTTAGTGACCGAGTTGGAAAGTGAAGGGATGGATAAGTGACTCCGAGATGCCCCTTCTCTGGTCTTGGAGTCCTCTAGTTTTCCGCCGGTATGTCCACCACGGCTGTTACCGACCGGTTGGCCCGATAACGTGACGTCTTCGGTTTGGCAGGGCATTCACGTACGTAGTGGCCTTTTGCCACAATATAGGCACAATCCTTGTTTACGGCGTGACTCTTTCTCCGTGGCTGTGAGGCTCGCTCGTATTGCGCTGATGTCCATGGGTTCTCCCTTGGATGCGGTGGAAGTTTCAGGACTTCCCACCGTCACATAGGATGGAAGGGATTTTCCTTTTCTCCCATGATCCCCCTTTCTTTCACTTAGCCTATGTTCCAGCCGTAATACCAGGTTGATAAGGCCCTCACATGTCTTGGGTTGAGGGTCAATATGAGCCACGGCGTCCTTGAGCTCATCGCACAGCCCTTGATGGAAGAGCGCCGTCTGTTTAGCAACAGGCCACTTGGTTTCCGCAACCAGCCTTCGGAACGCGTTGAGATACTGCACCAGGTCGTTGGATCCCTGTCTCAACTCAAGCATTTCACGGTCCGCCGTGTACGAGTCAGCCCTTCTGTCGAATACCTTCAGGAATTCCTCGCGAAAAGCACCCCAATCATATAAGAGGGGGTCGTCCCTGCTCACCAGAGGTACGGCCCATTGTGCCGCGTTTCCAGCCAAATAGGATATAAGGAAAGCCACACGAGCCTGACTCGTGGGGAACGCCTTTGGTTTGCACGATAAATGTAGCGCCACTTGTGTGAGGAATACCTGCACTGTGTTAGGATCCCCACTGTACCTCTCTGGTGTTGCCAAGGGGATGGCTACCGGCATTTCCACTACTACCGCAGGGGTCTGGTTCGTGAGGGAGGTGCTGGGCGTGAGCGGGTCCAATTGGATAGCATCCAGTCTGGCTTTTACATCGGCTGTTTCTTGCCTGGAGGCAGCCACTTCAACTTGCATGGCCGCTAAAGCAGCCAGCACATCATCAAGTGTTGCCATGTCTGTTATCGACCGGGAGACAGTTAGTGTTGTTAAGGTCGGATATTTTGTAACGCCCTGAACGTCTCAGGATCGTTTAACAGACACGACAATGAGGACGCAACCACTTGTGAAGGGTTAGTTCTTTTAATGAAGGCAAATAAAATACAAAGAACAAACAAAAGTTATAGTCACTGGAATCCTCCAGGCTAAGTACGTTACCAGCCCACAGCACGGATGGTCCTAACCGTCCTCTGCATATACGCCGATCCCGGCGTATGCCAACAGAGGGCAGAAATGAAATGGCCGACAATGCCAATCGGTAGGCTGTGAGGGGCACGAAGAGGGTTGGGGAGAATCGAGGAGTCAGGGAAACACCCAGCCGGGGTCTCTACCTGAAGGGAGCAGCCGCTCAACCTCTTCCTCAGACTGCACCGGGACGCGGAGTCACCTCCTGGTGATGCGTCACCGATACCCCAATCACAAGCAAGAAGACTGAACCGAGAGCAGCCGCTCGATCGATCCTGTGGACTTCCGAGTCTGTAACGCGGCAAACACCTCCTGGTGTGCGTTACAGCTGGCAGTCCCTGTGTCTCTGGTCGGGCTGGGAGTTACGACTCCAACCAGCGAAAGCGCCACTGCGCTTGGACTCAGCCGAGTCAAAAAGCGAAGCTCAATGGTTGACCGGTAGAGCTTCCGGGTCCTTCACAGGTGACGATGGGGCAAGACACGGCCCAGGGAGTAACGACTCGACCTACCTCCGTTCTTGCCTTACTGGAGCACCACTCCGGAACACTGCTCTTCACGAAGCAGGTACGTCGGTGTAAACACAATATCCGACAGCCTTGTACCTCCCGGTTCCTCCCTTTATAGGGCGTGTTTTCCTTGAGTTATGTAACAGCTCTCCTGTTTACATAAGGGCGTGTTTCCCTTGAGTTATGTAACAGCTCTCCTGTTTACATAAGGGCGTGTTTCCCTTGAGTTATGTAACAGCTCTCCTGTTTACATAAGGGCGTGTTTCCCTTGAGTTATGTAACAGCTCTCCTGTTTACATAAGGGCGTGTTTCCCTTGTATGACAGGAATTCTTGACACTTCAGGACTACCATCATGTTTGCACTCTGTAGTGGGAGCTTGTGATAAGCTCTGAGAACACTGTGCTGGTCAAACCCTGATTGTAGCCATCCCACACTCGAGCACAGCTCTACTCCTTACCGCCAAAAGGGCACATGTGTCTAATGGCAAGTTATCCTAATACAAGATTCTCTTATTGTCCACCGGACACATAACCCTAGTCTACTGCACCGCCTTCAACCCGGCCTTTTTGAATCCCACCTACCAAAAGGGAAAACCCCACGATTGCCTTGACTGCAGTATCTTTGAAGGCCAGTGAGTGTGCAACACCAGTCTGGAAACCATACCTGAATATGTTACACCCTTTGTTTTTTTTCCTACTTGCCAGGTGTATCATAAGAGCAGTATCCCAGAGGATAATGATAATTTCATTTGTGAAAGCAGCACTTATCCTTTGTTATCTAGCGACTGGACTCTGGTCTGCTACCCTGACTATGTGGTCGCTGCCATTAGATACTTTCTGAACATGATTGCCTTGTGGTCACTGAGCATGTCACAAAACCCCACACTGAGCTAACTAATACACCAATACCCACCGGTGAACCTGTTTATTATGCTGATGTTTCTTGTCTTTAAGATAATGCTGAAAATGAAGCTGCTGGTTATGCTGTGTGCCTAATGTACAAAGTTGTTGAACAGAGACTCCTACCTCATGTTCATTCCGCACAAACATTCAAATTACAGCTTTGCCCAGAGCATGCCTCCTTGCTGAGCCACAGATTGTTACAATATCCACAAACTACGATTAGACTTTTGGGGTAGCCCATGATTTTTGGTAGCTGTGGATACTATGAGGATGCAAGACCTCAGCAGGGACCCCTATTTAAACTAGAATGTATGTGAAGAATTTACTAAATGGCCTTCTGTTATTCAACTGGACAGCAGTTATGAAATGTGCTCTCCATCAGCTAGTCCTAGGTGAACTATCATAATAGAATGCCCTTGCAGGTCATGGTACTAAAGAAGCAGCTCCTCTGTGAGATTTTCATGAATCTTTTAAGGTCCAATGTTTTCCCAGTGCCATCACTCAAAGACTTTAGCCTTGTTACAAGAACAAGCCACAGATACTGAGAAGCAGAAACTAGATTAAATTGAACTGTAAAAGGGGCAAGGAAGCAGTATGGAGGGACAGCAGTGGCTGAGTGGTAGCCCCACAACCTTTGCTACCAACGTTGCCAGACTATACTATGGCGTTGTCCGTGTTGGGAGGGATGGTACGAAAAGGGTTGCTGAGCTGGCCTTCAGTGGATCAGATTCCATCGATGACATGAAGCCCAAGAAAAGGTTATAATTGAAGGTACACCAACGAAGACTTCTATACAACCATGGTGGAAGGGCCCTTACCATCCTGCTAACCACCATCACCCTGTCCGGTGTTGCAACCTGCCCTCCTGGATCCACTCATTGCACTGAAACCATGCATCTGCCCTGGTAGACATCCCTCCTGCTGTTCCACCAACTGCTCCATCTGCAGACTATATCCGGGACCTGGCACAGAGAGGATCTTCAGAGCCCTGCTGCTGCTGTTGAAGCTCAGCAGGATAACTCTCCTCTTCGGCGTTACCACCTCAGTCTGAAGTAAATAGTAATTTCCCTGCTACCGGTTACAACAGTGGGTATGGCCAGTTCTCTTTGCTGCAGCTCTTGTTCACTGGATCGTTCTGGGTTATCACTGGAAAAACGATTGGGGCCCTCGTGTTAACAAAATTGTCCTTAAGAGGAGCTATGGTCAGAGTCCCAGAATAACTCCGACTTGCTGTTGCTTGACAAATATATATTTCTTGTGCACTAAACAAGCAAGAACACCATACTTCTACACGGTGCCTAAAATCCATAAGGAAACCAGACCACCCCTAGGACGTCCCATCATGTCAGGGATTAACTCCCTCTTGGAGCCATTATCACGCTTTTGTGACTTTTTCCACAATCCCTTGGTACAACAATCTTCAACCTACATCAAGGATACCAAACAGCTACTCAACCTGATCAAGGATATAACTTTTGACCCCCCTACACAACTGCTGGTGGGATTATATATAGAAAGTCTCTACACTAGCTTGCCACAGGATACACTATGAGTCCTCCAACAGATGCTAGCGGAAACTCAGTGGGAACATACCACCCCAAGGGAATTCATTCTACAATGTGCCACACTGGCCCTCAAGGAAAACGACTTTGAATTCGAGGGTGAGTCCTTCCTGCAAACCAACGGAACATCCATGGGCAGCACCTTTGCCCTGAGTGTAGCAGGCTTGTATGTCTACCATTTCGAGATGCAACATATCCTACCCATAACAAACTTCTATAGCTCCATCATCAAATTCTGGCGCTGTTACATAGACAACATCCTAGTGATCTGGACAGGGACACAAGATTTCCTAACCACTTTCTTGATGTGGCTCAATGACCGGGACCCACACCTGCGTTTAACCAGCACCGCGAGCGCTACTAGCTTAGCCTTTCTGGGACTCACCATAGAGGCCAAAGAGGGATCACGCCAAACGATAACATATTACAAACCAACTGCCAGGAATTCCTTACTCGAATTCGAGAGCTTTCATCCGCAACCACTCAGGGAGAACCTTCCATACGGGCATTTCCTCCGTATAAGGAGGAACTGTAGTCTTACACAGGACTACCAGAGGCAGTCCGCCGACCTGGCCAACAAACTCAGTGAATGAGGGCACCCAGACAGAATTATCCAGACCACGAGGAAACGAGCGCGTAACCAACATAGAGAAGCTCTACTGGAGGACAACATAAGCGAGACCAACACCCCCCTCACGTGTGTAACGACATACAACCCAGCCTCTAACCAAGTGGCCAAGATCATCCTCAAGAACTGGCGGATCTTAAATACTGGCGCACGGAGATGGGACCTACCCCTCTTTTCATACAGAAGGGCAGGCAGTCTAAGACACCGTCTAGTGTCTACCCGCCCTAAAAATCTACAGGCCCCCACAACCAGCACAGTCCTAAATGCATGGGGCTTATCCAATGTAGAGGGTCATTATCCATGTGGAAGCTGCTGTGTTTGCCACCTCACCAAAGCTACCAAAACACTGGATCTCGAAGAAGGCAAAACCTGGCACCAGAGAAAGTGTACCAACTGCAACTCATCAAACGAGATATACATTATAGAATGTCCCTGCAAACTTCGCTATATCGGGATGACAGGGCATAAGATCAAAACCAGAATAGGGGAACATCGCAGCAATATGAGGTGCAAAAGAAATGCAACTAAGATGACAGACCACTTTATCCAAAATGGAGACACTCCCAACGACATGAGGTGGACTATAATCGAGAAGATCGAGAGCAACAGTCCCACAAACGACCAGATCCTACTCCAGAAAGAACAACGTTGGATCTACCGCCTTTCCACCCATATAGTAGGACTCAATGACAGCATTCCATGGAACACCCCAAGTAATTGCTGATATTCACCCCCATGATTGTCAATCCTAAGATACCCTTTAAACTGCCAACACATCTTGACCCATGACACCACAGTCTGACCAGGCACTGAATGACCATCAAATGGCCCAATATAACATTACACACTAGTTTTTACTAGTGACTGACGACATAACCTAGCACTTTCCCCGTGGGCACATAATAGCACAGAGCCAGTCGTTGGTCTTTCTTCTATGCCTTACTTGCCTACATTTTATGGCATTACATTTTTGAATAACATCAACTATTATAATCATTTGTAATTACTTATGATGAATCTCGCACACTGACAACTTTATTCAACTAACATCCCCAGTTCGGGACACACAGACCAAACGTAGTCCTTCTACAGTTTCAGCGGCATGAGATGCTACTCATAAGCACCTGATAGCCGTGACACACCGGCACTGATGCACGACACCTGGAGAAAACACAGGGTACTTAAACGCCCTTCCAGCCACCAGCTGACATTGACGGAGTCCCGATGCAGGCCGCAGTAGGTATGGACAGAGGGCCGGAGACCTTGAAGAAGTAAGTGGGGTTCTAAAAAAAAAAATGGGGGGTTCTCTCACTCGGCCGACCGGTTGATACAAGCCCATACGCAGCCAGGCTTTATGCTGCAACCTATTCATTTTTTCGACCCCGACGGGATTTATGGGGCTCGCTCTAAAAGGTTTAGAGTAAGCATATTTTTCTTTGATACATTCACCACTCTAAACCAAGGCAGATCGCCGCCCTGACGCTATTGAACTATAGCACAGTAGCGCATAATCCGGCAAGACTAAATAGCCACTTCTCCACAAACGTCACGATCCGTTTCACTCCAGCTCATATCGCATAGTGTACGGAAACAAAGTCAACTCAGTCACATGATTCAATGTAGAAAATTAAGCCCGCAGTTTCTAAATGTTTATGTTTGTGTTTGTCTACTCTTCTTCCCAAACAGATACTGAGCCATTAGAGGAATACCTCCTCTTCCAGTTACCACAACTTAGCGCGTGCGACACATTTTGGTCTTAAACACAAAATATATTTTTTGACCAACACTAGTTTTTCGCTCACATAGGTCCAGACGAAAGCCAGCACAATCCTGAGACCTGGTTGAAACATATAGACCGCACAGGATATTGGAGACATAATTTACCTCCACACATATCCGCCTCTCTGTTTTTAATATTGCCAAGGGCCCAATATTAAATTTTTCCAAAATAGGGGGGACCCTTTGGACAGTTTTTAACCTACACACTTCCCACTTTCACTGCACACTCACTGCACACAGACCAGCTCCGATGCAGTCAGGCGTTGAAGCACCCCCTAGGTGCATTTGGCGCCTGGGGTGGGACCCGATGATGAAGCATGCCACCAACTAGGTTGGTGGGTGAGGGTCTTCATAAAAAAAATTTTTTTTTTCCAAGAACATAAACATGAAGCTTCTATTCCATAGCTAGTTCCCATCGATTTTTACTTATACTAATAGGGGAAGTGAACTGGCACATCATTTTCCTCTCTCTCTTGCTTGATACATAACACAGCTAGACAAATATCACCAGGAAGTCAATCTTTCGTCTTGCTGGATTTGCATGCATTGCCCTGCTGATGTTTTTGGGGCTGGGGGGGGCCTGGCAAAGATGAAGCATGAATTGGTATGTATTTCCATGGGCGCTGTCTGACAGAATGTGCAGACACTCTCTTTGAAATCCAATGCAATATGGTAAGTTGTACCTCCCCCCAAAATAACACTTCCTGGCAGACACTATTCATCTAGCTTATTCGGCACACAGGCTGTTTTGTGAGAAATAAAATCCAAGAAATTGCAGTATCTTTGCAGGCCTGAGAGTGTGTGACACCGTCCTCGAAACCCTACCTGAATATGTTACCACCTTTGATTTTTTCCCCCTACTTTCCAGATGTACGATAAGAGCAGTTTCTCAGGGGATAATGATAATTTAATTTACGATATCAGCACTTATCCTTCGTTACCTATCGACTGGACTCAGGTCCGCTACCCTGACTATGAGGTCGCTGCCATTAGACAATTTCTGAACATCCTTTGCAACAACTCTTAGGATGCCATGAAGGATCCTAGATAGAGTCTTCTCCATTCTGTTCCCTATGTATGCCATGGGCCAGCAATCCAAGAAACAAAACTGACTGCTAAAATGTTAATTGAGATTGCTCATGCCGTAGCTTTTTCTTTAGGGTTGATCAATGAGCAGTTGGTTTCCAAAAGAACTGTGATCTTGCAGAACAGTATGGTCTTCGACTTCATCCTTGGAGCCAAGAGTGGGGTTTGTGTTATTGGTTCTGATTGCTGTTCTTTAATTTCAAATGCTTCTTCTGGTATTCATCAGAAGATATACCACGTTAAGCACAATGTTAGGAAACTCAACGCTTCCCTTAAGAGCTGAAATTAAACACTGGACGGTTAGGGCCCTGGCTAACCAGTTCTTTTGGAAAGTGGGATAAACAAGGTACAAAAGGGATGGAATGGTGAACTCATAAATAGTATATAGTCAATTAGAACTCTAGTTTTTGTTCAGCAATGTAAATTTAAAAACATAATTGCAAAACATCTGCGGTCTTTCCCATCTGCAAGAGCCTGAGCCTTATTATTACTCTGGCATTTGTAAACAAGAAAATTAGAATCCTGATAGGTCAACAAAGAAGCATCTCTTTTGTATCTCTTCTTAAGTCTTTTCGGCCATTTCTCATGAGAATAAGGGGCATCTGCGCTCCTGTTATCTGAAGTTTCACTCTCGATCATGCGACTCCTTGAGACTAAGAGAAGAAAATGTATAAACGTAACTTAATTCATAGACCTTTAGCTTTACATGCTAAATAACTTTGTGAGGGAGGAGTGGCCAAGATGGCAACAGGAGCGGTCGCAAAAACACAAGCTCTGGCCCAGCGCTGAATAGATCCGGTTTTAATTGTGGCTGTTATCCCCCACCACGCTGAAAGAAGGGGTGAGCTGCACCAATAACACCCACTACCACAGCAGAAGGTCAGGGCGACCGGTGCACTGCTCTGCCATCAAATGCATGCAGCCATACCATCCGACAAGCAGACGCCTGTGATCGAGCCGCCCGCTGCGGGTGAGCCGGGGACCCATTGGAGGCCCAGAGGGGGTTGACCTAGTTCCGAGGGTCGGTGATGCAGTGCCCGCCTAGCAGTGAAGTCTGACCGGAGCACCGGATTGGGGAGGCGCTGAGACGAGGAGTGCCGCGGCATTAGCAAGAGAGGTGAGGTGAGTTGGTCCCTCCCCCACTGGCAGTGCTTTAGGACCTACACAAATGCAGAGACAAGCCACGGTGTGCCTGAGGAGAGGATATTCCTGCCGGCCCTGGAGATCATGTGTATTAGCCTGCAATCGGAGCAGGAGAGCTCCTAAATTTGTGAGTACGGCAGCGAGAACTACCGACATTCAGCCCATTGTTCCCTACTTTCCTGTTACACTGGTAAAGGTCAGGGGGTGCAGGCTGGGGACAGCCAATAACCTGTTCGCTCCCGGAGGACATTTGTTTTGGGATTATAGGTTACTTCCCTCTTTTTCCCGAATCCCTATCCCTTACGTTTTAATCACCACTTTGGTCCTGACGAAGCGCTAGGATCCACTAGGGACCGCGGGCAGCGCGAAACATGTTGACCACCCTTTCCATACCCTCTCTCTCATTTTAACCCTCACTCCAACGGGTCGAGAGCAGCGGGACTTATTTACATCCAGTTTCCCCTACTCAGAGTGTTAATCTAACACTATCCCCCGTTATTTTTTAGTAGAGCCTTTGGACCCACCAATAAATTGTTAGGGTACCGCAAGGTCTTTTTAGCTCCATCACGACACCATCTTCCCCCTTCCCCACACACCCGCACGCACAACTACGGCGACTCCATCAAAAGATCTCCGACAGAGAGCCCTCCCGAGGGCCCGTGAGGGACTGCAGCGCCACCCCCACGAGGAGCACCGCCCGATGATGATGCTTTGCACCCGCAAGGGTGTGTGAGGGCACTTCAAGTACCATCCAGGAGTATCTGGTCTCCATTACATTGTCATTTTCGAACCTTATCCACTACTTTCCCCCTGCCCTATCTCTCCCCCTTCCCACAGTAGACCATATCAGCACTGTTTTGTTTAGGAGCTGTTACCGTATTTGTACGTGTCGCTCCCGGAGGACTGCAGCCGTGTCGCTGGAGGGCCAAGTTGGGACACCGGATGGCGGGAAGAAGTAACACTGAGCGGTGATGCCTTAGCAGCAGCGAGCACAAGGGAGCCTCCTTACCCTGGCCTCACCCCCATTGGATTGTGAGTGCACAAGGGCCCAGGCGTGGCCTGACAGACCCAGAAGCAGTGGAGGAGCTGGAGGTGTCAGAGGCGGCACTGGGCATGCTCAGATAACTCTGAGGCTGACCCAGACACCTGTGGCAAGCATGGATCTTCCTTGCCTGTCACCAGAGCGGAGGAACTGAAGGGTACCAAGTCCACACACTGATTACAGACTCTGCTGCAGGCAATCATAGCGTGCTGTAGCAGGACTTTGAGACACCATCGAGAATATTGGGCGGTACTGGCCCGCATGTGGGTAATGGGAGGTTGTCATTTGGAAATCTATTGCAGCACACTAGGGTGGCAATATCACTGCCCAACCTGAAAAACATTGAAAGGTCATTGTTGGTTACTCTAGGGGAGTGATATATGCTTGAGGATGTTGTCTGCCTCCTGGGGCACTTACTCCTGGGGGAACTTGGGTGAACCACCCGGATGAGGAACACCGTCTGACTCATCCACCGCATACTGAATTACTTACAGACAGTACTGGTACACTGAGCAACGTGCAAGGAGCTGGCAGAGGCCACATCAGCAGTTGTGAGAGGGGTTGACCCAGAGTGGAAGCCTGATTGGTACCTGGACAGTCCTCGAGACACCATGATGGTGAAACAGAAGAACTCTAAAGCTGGTGAGGACCATCAAGCTCACTCTTCGACCGAGGTGCGCTCTTCCAAGGCTGGGGCACCTCTTAGCACGCAGCATATGATGCGAGACACTAATGTTAAATGTACAGACCTTCTTACTGCTGTGCAAAATCTGAAAAAATCCCTGGAGCCATAGTTGGACACATTGATCATTGACTGGACCCATATGCGAAACTAGCACAATAAACTGTAGGCGAAAGTGACTACGCAGGAGACAACAGTGTCAACAACATAGGCACAGATTAGGATACTACAAAAAGAGGTGGAACAATAGCAGCGAAGAGCAGATGATGTAGGGAGCCGATCTTGGTGATACAATATCTGATTGGTAGGATTACCTGAGAAGATTCTCCATAGAACGGGCTCATCGAGTGCTGGCATGACCCACCCCCATCTTGTCCCCCCCCCCCCGGGCGCCTCGGTGTCCAGTAGTGGCACGGCTGTGTAATTACTACAGCTACAGGCTGGAATGTGGAAAACCAGGCAGTCACAATCTTTCCAGATTACACAGCAGACATACAGAAACAGAGAGCCTCATACTACTCAGTGATGCAAAAACTCGGACAAATGGGACTTAAGTATGCTTTGATATTTCCGTAAAAATTCAAAGTACTTGAAGACGACAAGGCATCCATCTTTTAGTCGGCACAGGAGAACTGGGAGTGGCTGTAGGCCAGAGGAGAACGTCCACCCTCAACCAAATTGAGACAGATGGGGATGGAAGACTGTGAGGAGCTGCAGATCGGCCTAAAAGCTGCGGACCTGCCCGACCAAGGAACAGGTGGCTCATGAAGGAGTACAGGTGGTAGCGAAACTGCAAAGAATGAGGTCCCCCAGTTCTGGAGGACTGGACGGAGCTGGGGCACCCTCAATGTGTGGCTCCCTCCCTGATAAGATCCCAGAGCCCTTACTGGGGAGGGGGTCCGTCAGGTCACCCGATGACAGTAGATCTCCTGTGAAGCCTCTGATACCACTGTATCCTTTATACTAAATGTCTAGGCACAGCCGAGCCAACGGCTCTGTTGCCATGTACTACAATGCTGTGGATTTGTTGTGGTGGTGGGGAGAGGCACTGGATGTTATATGGATCTCTTCAATGCCCTAAATTATTACCATGCGCTATCCCGCACCATCCACAGGACTTATTTCCGTTCATTACGTCTTGCAAGGTTTGTGGCCGGTTGTCACACTGTTGTGCAGACGACTGTTACATTTGACCACAAGTCAGAAGTAGGGCGAGATGGCCCCCCGCACCCTCATCCTGGAATACATGGGGTGCGCAGATACATGGGCATTACATGGCTCCACAGGACTATAGACTATTCACATGGAAGGTGAGAGGAATGGATTCATATGTCAAGTGAAACAGGGTCTATGCTTACTTGCGGAGACACCAGGTACACTTTACAGGTCAATCAACAGTACGAAATCCTGAGGTCTATAGAAGTGCTAGGAAAGTGTGGAAAGGGGGAAGGGAATGTACCAAATGTATAAATACCCCTTGACAAGCATGTTAAATGGGGCCAAACTAGTAAGGGGAGACCCGATGCCGGGGAAAAGGAAAATGCAATTGCAAAGGACTCATTTTGCCCCAATACTATGCAGAGTAGTTTGTTCTTAAATAAAAAAAGAAAGAAATACTATCTCAGACCCTACTCAATATTGAAATGAATATCAAATAACCTCGAGTCACGTCGTTAGAAGTAATATGCCAGTCATAAATATTAAAGAATTGCAGACACCGGCTATTACAAACAGACCAAAACAATGACTCGAAAGAGACTTGTGTAACCTGTGTAGCTGACCTCGGTATACAGTCAATTAATTAATTTAGCAGAAATTTGATACAGCTTCTCAAATAAAAGGGCTAAATGCGACCAAATAGTAAAAGAAAGTAAATATTAGGTCGAATGAAAAGACCTAAACAATCTTTAGAGGGAGAGCCTCTGGGGGCTTACCTGTCCGTCGGTACGCCGGCG
This sequence comes from Triturus cristatus, assembly GCF_964204655.1. Taxonomy (NCBI): domain Eukaryota; kingdom Metazoa; phylum Chordata; class Amphibia; order Caudata; family Salamandridae; genus Triturus; species Triturus cristatus. The sequence goes on from NC_140585.1 coordinate 933,203,439, forward strand.
TAGTATAGAGCCTGAAGCCAGAGGTACCGGGACATTGAATCCACCTCCTTATAAAAGCCACTCCTATCACGGCAAAACAAGACACCCAAATGTCAAAAAAAAGGTATATTGCGCATGTCTGATGAAGGAGACGCTATATCTTCAAGCATGCGCACATAGTACAGTTCCAGGACTGCGCGCTGGCGCATGCGCATAAGTTTTAAGTCCATTCTCAATGATTCGCACTGGATAATATAAAACGTAATGAAAAATAAAACGTGTACTCGCAAATAAGACCTAGAGCCGGTGAATCACCGAACAGAGGGTCAAAAGCACATAACAGCTAATGCGCTAATGACAATCTCCAATTGTAAGTCCATTCACTCAAAGCAAAGTCTGCTCAAAGGCCAAGGTGAACAAAACAACTAAACGCGATCATAACAATACTCAGTATGTCTGTGATGACCACACAAAATTGGCTAGAGGTTACTTGTGTACCTTTATTAATAAAGTATGTATCTGCAATAATCCATGATGTTGGCCAAAGATTACAAATATTGATACATTTAAAGAGTAAGGAAGCAGATAATCAGAGAAGCTGAAGTATAAGGTAACAGAACAGACAAGATTAGGTTCCTACAATAGCAACCAGGGAATGTCATCATCCAAACCACTGATGTCTGACTGTAACTTGTGTACCCACCATTGTTCTCGCCTGAACAAAAACGTAGTTAAGTCGGTATGGTGAGGCGGAATGAATGGTTTTTCCAAGACTGTCCACTTTAAGTCACTAGGACTGTGTTTAACTGTAAGAAAGTGGTTAGTCAGCTTGGTTGAAGCCCTACCGCAACGGATGGTACTCTTGTGTTCAAGGATGCGGGTTTTCACCCGTCGAGTAGTCATCCCTACATACCGTAACGGGCATGGACATGTAATCATGTAAATTAAGTTGTCACTGTTACAATTGGTGTGGCAGTTAAGGACCCATGGTCTCAGTGATCCTATATCAATCTGTCGTTATGGATGTATGGGGGCAGGCCGCACAAGAGCTGCATAGTACTGGGGAAAGACCCCACAAAGTGTTCTGTGTCCCTTTCTTGTAAACACGGGGACGGGTGTGTACCAAGCGGTCCCTAATGTTACTGCTACGTTTAAAAGTAAACAGAGGTCTTGGTAATGATTCGCCACCTATATTTAGAATTCTCCAGTTAGACAAAACACTCTTCTTGATTTGATTAGAGAATTTACAGAAGGTGTGAACACATGTCAGTCTATTCATTGTCTCTTTCGAAGTGTTGGGTTCAAGTAAAGCTTCCAGATTATTATTGAAGGCCCGTTTGAAGGACTTCATCACTAATTGTTTTGGGTACTGCCTGTCTTGTAGTTGTTTAGACAGGTTACGAGCATGTTCCTGGTACTTCACAGTGGATGAACAATTCCTTTTCAAACGTAAAAACTGTCCGAAGGGCAGGTTATCACGCAGTGCTTGTGGATGCTAACTACCATACAACAAGAGGGAATTTTTGGCCATTGGTTTTCTGTACAATTCAGTACCAAGGCCTCCTTCAAAAGGTGAAATCAGAATATCCAAGAAGGGTAAGTGAGCCTTGCTATATTCGCAGGTGAAATTCAAAAATGCGTTACAATTATTCAACCAAGTTTTGAACTCAATAAGGGATGTCAAAGTGCCACGCCAGACTACAAAAACATCGTCAATATATCTTTTCCAGCGCGCATCCAAGATGGTCGCGTGAGCACAGGGCTCCCCGGACCCTCGCTGCTCCTCGGAATTTATCCTGACTTTATCCTGACTTGGTTGATGGAATCTGGAAGACGAATGCTGGCTGAACACTAAACTCCTTTCGGAAATCAAATCGGACCTGGCAATCCGGAGTTATGGTGGTTTGAACTTTTGAGGCCCACCCGATGGCTGTGCCCGATGCGAGGGTGATCTGTGGAGCCGGGGCGTAGTTGAACAACAACGGCAGCGGGGCTGTGCCAGTGGCCGTCACATCACTTTCGGTTTCACTTTTGGTCTTTGAGGGGCTGGACAGTGGACTTGCTTGGTGCGACTGGGCTTTCACTTTGCCTTCGCTTGATGCCTGTGTCTTCGCCTGCTGCCAGTGTGCTCATCGACGGTGGTCCCTTCGCTCCGCCACATTGCGGCCTGTGGTGCGGACCGCGTCTGCCTGGCCTGTGCCACCTCGATGCTTCCTCGGTGGTCCCCTTCGGCGATCGAGGTTCTCATGGGAGGCAGGGGAGACCCCGAGAGGCGCAAGACCAAAACATCCCTACGTGGGGGACCGGTCCAGACGAACAATATGGACCGCTACACTCAGGGTAAAGGATCCCCCGGGACGGCCAATGTCCCCCCGGAGGACACCAGTGGTGGCCCGTCCGTTTCTCCGGATCTGTCCCTGCAGGACATCATGGGCGCCATTAAGGGCATCAGAGAGACCATCGCTACGCAGTACGAGGCCTTGGCCCGTAAAATCGACACGGTGGCCATTGACATTACGCTAATCCGGGCGGATCTCTCTAAGACCAATGAGAGGGTTCAATCGCTGGATGTGCGGACGTCCTCCCTTGGTACGGACGTGTCGGACCTGCAGGCCACTCTCGGCGATCTCAAGTCGGCCAACGATCTGATGGCCCGGCGGCTGGAGGACTTCGAGGGACGGGCCCGACGCAATAACATCCGCGTCATAGGCGTTCCGGAGACCTCCGATAACCGCCCGGTTGATCTCCTGGTCGAGGAGCTCATCCTCGAACATCTTGCTCCCGCTGGCCTGAGTAAGTTTTTCGCTGTGGAGCGGAACCATCGAGTCCCAGGTGGCCGGCCGCGACCGGGGCCCCCCCCCGAGGCCTATCGTTGCGAGACTTTTCCATTACAGAGACCGAGACGCCATTCTGCAGGCCTCACGGGTCCATGGCCCGGTCCGACATGAGAACTCGTCCATTAACTTTTTCCCGGACTTCACCCAACTTGTCCAGAAACAGCGGATGGGCTTCCAGGGGGTGAAGCGGCGTCTCCGGGACCTCGGTCTCAAGTACTCTATGCTTTATCCTGCAAGGCTCCGAGTGGAACATGAAGATCGGACTACCTTTTTTGACTCTCCTGCGACTGTGAGTGACTGGCTGGATTCGCTGCCGGACCGGGGTGACCGGACTGGGCCCTCTGCCGGTACCGAGGGTGGCGGGTCTCCTTTGGAGTGACTTATGGTCCCTGACTCTGCCATGTTGTACTGTTCGGCTGGGTTCTACTTCTTTTGTGCATTTTGTTTCATTATGTTGTGTGTGGGGGGCGGGCGGGGACGGGTCCCTTCCCTCCTCCGGGGTCTTTTCGTAGAATGGGGTTTGTAGGGCGACAGGCACACTGCAAGTTGGGGTGGTTTTTTGGAACGCAGGGGTGCAGGGTGGGGGGTGTTGGAGTTGGGGGGGGGGTTGGTGGGTGGGTGGGGTTGTTTGGATTTGTGTTTTTTGTTTTCAAGGCGAAGTATTGCCTATGGTTCATCCTTGGGTGTTGCGCTCTTTGCTAGGGGGCCCTTGATCTACTGGAGGGGATGGGGGGGGACGGGTTGAGATTGATGTCTTGGAACGTCAATGGATTGGGGGACCGTATCAAACGGGGTGTTGTGCTGCAATATCTGCGTCGTCTGACTCCTGATGTGGTGTTCTTACAGGAGACGCATCTGGTTGGCAATGTTTGTCGGGCTATGAACAGGGGGGGATATCGACTTGTGGCCCACTCTGGTTTCACCACTGGTTCGAGAGGGGTAGGCATTCTCTTGCGAGCTTCACTTCCATTGGAGATCACCGGGGTGGACCTAGACGATAGAGGGCGCTATGTGGCTCTGACTGGGAGGTGGGAGGGGCAGTCCCTTTCCTTGATCTCGGTCTATGTTCCCCCGGGCCTCCAGAACTCCACCTTCTCAGACTTGGGTCGTATGTTGCTTGGGCTTCCTGACAGTCTTTTGCTTATGGGTGGGGACTTGAATTCGGTTGTCTCGGGTGACCTGGACCGTCATCCGCCCAGGGACCTCCCTGCTGCCCAGGCATGGCTTGGCGGACTCCTGGAGACCTTCGGTCTGGTGGACTGTTGGAGGTTAATGCATCCGACACAGTGTCAGTACACCTTTCACTCTGGGGCCCATGGGAGTCTCTCCAGATTGGATTATTTCCTTATGCCCGCGGCCCAGGCTACTCGGATTCGAGAGGTCAAACACCTGGCCCGGGGTATCTCTGATCACTCCCCACTGTGGTTGCTTTTTGACACTGGGTCGCGGTCCGCTGGGCGGATCGCTCCTATTAACCCTTGGTACCTGCGAGACCCCAAGATCCGTGATAGCCTGATTAAGTCGATTGATCACTATTTTCTTGAGAATGAGGGGTCGGTGTTGTCCTCGGTGTCCCTGTGGGAAGCTTTTAAAGCAGTGCTCCGCGGGCATGCCCTGTCCCAGATAGTGGAGGCTAAGAGGGTTAAGAGAGAGGCGGTTGTGACGCTGGAGACTGAAATATCGGGGCTGGAGGCAGCCTTGGAGGTGGGTGTCACCCCGGATGGGCTGCATGCCCTCAGCCTGAAGCAGTTTGAATATAAGTCTCTCGTCACTGATGCTGCCAAGACTATGTATAGGGAGCAGCAGGGTAGGTTGTATGACGCCGGAGACAAGGCGGGTAAGCTGATTGCCTGGTTGGACAAGAAGGAGAGAGTGAATCGTGTGGTCCCGGAGCTTCGGGTGTCGGATGGAGTGTGTGTGACTGAGCCTGGTGAGATTGTTGAGTGTTTTGCTGACCACCTCCGGGCAGTGTACTCCCCGGTGTCTGATAGAGATGAGGACGACTCTCGTCTTCTGCTTCGGGATATTGCCCTGCCCGGCTTATCCGTCGAGGACCGCGAGCTGATGGATGCCCCTTTGTCTGTCGAAGAGATAGCTACTGCGATTCGCTCCCTCCGCTCGGGCAAGGCTATGGGCCCCAACGGCCTGCCGATTGAACTATATAAGTTGCGCCCGGATAAAATCGCGCCTTTCCTCCGTCATATGTTTCAGGAATCGCTCGAGAGGGGTTCCCTTCCTGACTACCAGCGTCTGGCTACTATAGTGGTGATTCCCAAGGAGGGTAAGCCACGTGACCGCTATGCCTCATATAGGCCTATTTCCCTGCTAAATGCCGAACCCAAAATCCTTGCTAAGGTCCTCGCCAATCGCCTGCTGAGCGTTATATGTGACTTGATACATCCGGATCAATGTGGCTTCATCCCACATCGTAATACCGCTCTCAACTTACGGTGTCTGCACGGCGTCCTCGCTAGGGCTGAGTACTTCGCTGAACCGGCCATATTGGTTTCCCTAGACGCCACGATGGCCTTTGATACCATTGAATGGCCATTCCTTTGGGCCGTCTTAGCGAAGTTTGGTTTTGGGGAAGGGTTCCTTAGCTGGGTGAAGCTCCTTTATGCTGGACCAATGGCTCAGGTTGTTGTCAATGGGCGGGTTTCTCGGCCTTTCGCTCTCGGGAGGGGAACTAGGCAGGGGTGCCCGTTGTCCCCGCTGCTCTTTGCTCTCGCCCTGGAACCGCTCGCTGCCTGGCTCCGTTGGGAGCCCTCGATTAGGGGGCTCCGGTGGGCCCCGGGCTTCGAGGATCGGGTCTCATTGTACGCGGATGATATTCTCTTGTATCTCACCTCACCGCGGAAGTCGCTCAATGTTCTCTTTGATGTTCTTACTTCCTTCGGGAAAAACTCGGGTCTGATAATTAATTGGTCCAAATCTTGTGTGTATCCTATCTCTGGTGGTCTTCCTCTCTTGCCGCCTCGGCTTCCGCTCCAAATATCTCAGTCCGGCTTTAAATACCTGGGGGTGTAGGTTTCGTTGGATCCGGCGGTCCGCTATGAGCAGAATCTCCTGTCTCCACTCCGGCGTTTGAGGGCGGATACGGCTCGGTGGTGTAAGCTGCCCTTGTCTCCACTTGGTCGCGCGGCGCTGTTTAAAATGATGTCCCTTCCCAGATTCCTTTATGCACTCCAGAACTCCTTCGATGTCATTCCTGCGGCCTACTTTAGGGAGGTGGAGAGTTTGCAGAGGAGACTGGTTTGGGACGGGCGATCGCGTATCGCTTTGGCCAAGCTGACTCTTCCCTGGTATGACGGGGGCATCGCGCTTCCTGATATTAGACGGTACTATTGGGCCTCCCAGCTGTCTGCCATTAATCATGCAACGTACGCTCCTGGTTTGAACCCGGCATATGAGATGGATAAATTTCTGCTTCCCGGCGGTAACTATAACAGAGCGCTTTACTCTCGGTCCGCTGGTAGGACCCTTACGGGCCCTACCAGGATTGCGGTCCGTGTGTGGAAGGCGGCTAACGTAGCGATGGGCTGGAGTGAGCGTTTAACGTGCGCCACTCCTTTATTCGACTCAGACCGCTTGGGAAGCCTCTGGACAACGAAAGGCTTCGAGCGCTGGGATACGATCGGCATCAGCAGAGTGGGGGACCTGTGGGTTAAAGGTGCGGTTAAATCCTTCGCGGTGCTTCAGCGCGAGCACGAGCTTAGTGAAAGAGAGTTCTTCCGTTATGCACAGGTTCGGCACGCCCTGCTTTCGGTCTTTGGGGAGGGGACCACGGTCCCTTCTTCTTCGCCTCTCGAGGACCGCATACTCGATGGTCACGTCCCCGACAGTACTATCTCCCTGATTTACAAAAAACTGATAAACAATCGGGCTGACCTCTTGGTGCGTCTTCGGGAGGCATGGACGGGAGATGGGGTGGAGCTGGACGACGAGGACTGGCAGACTGCACTGTCATCCCCGAAGGAGGTGGCCGTCCCAGCCCGTCTCCGCCTGGTCCAGCTTAAGATTCTCCATAGTGTATATGTGACGGGCCCCCGCTTGGTCTCGATGGGGTTTTCTGACGACGGACTCTGTAAGCGTGGCTGCGGGCTCAGTGCCACTTTTCTCCATATCCTATGGGAATGCCGTGAGGTGGCGGAATACTGGCGCCGGGTGCATGATATTATGAGACGAGTCACCGGGGTCGCTCTGCTGCCGGAGGTGCGTCGTTGTGTGCTGAATGTATGGGAGCCCAATGACTACAATGCGGCTCAGGCTCGGTGGGCGGCCTTGGGGAACATGATTGCAAAGAGAGATATTGCACAGCTTTGGGGTTCCCAGCGGCCTCCCACCGTGTCCGTATGGAAGGAGAACATGGACTGGTGCATGTTCAGGGAGAAAACTGTGTATGTGGCTCGTGGTAAACCGGGGGCTTGGGGTAGAGTTTGGGGGCAGTGGAACGTGTATCGTGGGTCTATCTGTGCTCCCCCTTTGGTGGATACGTCTGGGGTTGCCTCGTCCCCCTGATCCTTGAGGGTTCCTTGTGTATCTCGTACTTTGGAGTACAGATTTGGTTCTCCCGTGGCCCCCCCCTCCCTCTCAGGTCTTCTTTTATTGACCGCCCTCGGGTGGTTGGGTGTTGACTCCCCCGGCTGTGGTTCGCCGCCCATTTCAAGTCGTTTCGCCTTGCTTTTTGTATTTTTATTTTTGTTGTTATTTATATTAAAAGTGTGTATTCTGATTTCCCTTATGTGCAGTCTGATCTACTGTGATATTGCGGAGCCCCTGTGGGCCAGTCATTGTTTTCTGATATGCTGGAACACTTCAAGTACTAGCGGCCGGCCCTGGTGGTTGTAGGCCCGTGTTTGTAACCCTTTCTATGCACAATAAAAAAATTTCAACAAAAAAAATATATATATCTTTTCCACACACGTATATGATCTTTGTATGAATTGTTAATACTGAAGATATGTTCTTGCTCGACTACGTGGACATACAAATTAGCCAGGCTGGGAGCAAAAATGCTCCCCATTGAAGTGCCAGACACCTGAAGGAACAACTGTTCCTCAAATTGGAAAAACTTCTCCTTCATGGCCAATTTTGCACATACGACGATAAAAGAAACCGGCGTGATGGAATCTGGAGGGTTGTCCAAAAGGAGAGTCTCGATGGCAGAGCGGGTCTCATCCTGTGTAATACACGCGTAGATTGACTCAACGTCAAAAGAGACGAGATAGTCAGTCTCTAAATCAAAATTCTGATCATTCACCAATATGAGAATGTCTTTAGTGTCCTTCAGGTAGGTGGGCATCTTGGCAACAAGAGGCCGTAAAAAATGATCAGAGAAAGAAGACAAAGGTTCAAGTAACGATCCTAGTCCAGAGATGATTGGGCGACCGAGAGGAGGTCGCTGGCTTTTGTGCACTTTCGGTAGTATATAAAAGTAAGGCACAATAGGAAAGGCTTTGACCAAAAATTGGGCCTCATTGGTAGTGATCCAGCCGTTCGCACTTGCTTCTTCTACTAGGATCTTGATCTCTTGTTGTAATCTCTTAGTGGGGTCCTCTTTCAATAAACTAGAAGATCGGACATCCTTTAGTTGTCTCAAACATTCTGTGCGATAGGTGGAGGTGTCCATTACTACGATTGCTCCCCCTTTATCTGCGGATTTAATCGTTATGGTGTCATCTGTTGCAAGTGATGTCAAGGCTTGTCGTTCTCTTTTATTGAGATTCTGATATCGTCTACTCTCAGTTGCACAAATGTTCGTGACCTGAGATGTGACAGCTTTCTCAAAAGTGAGAACTTGAGGAGGAACCTGGCTGGTAAGAGGATTAAATGTGGATTTATTTCTCAAGCCGGTATTTTTATCCTGATCATCAATTGATTCGGGGGAATCTTTCCGAAAGAAAAAATTCAAACAGATCTTACGAAAGAACTGGGCTAGTTCCTGCTTGATTTCGAATATATCACCCCGTCCCTTATTAAGGAGACACAATTCATCTTGATTCAACTCGGGGTCCGACGGAGAACCTAGCAGGACCGAGTTCTAGCACGACCTCGTTATAAACTTGAGCAACAAGATCTTGAATCCAGATGAATTGTCTCTCCTTAATAAGGGACTGGGTTTTGTACCTTCATATCAGACATACTGAGTATTGTTATGATCGCGTTTAGTTGTTTTGTTCACCTTGGCCTTTGAGCAGACTTTGCTTTGAGTGAATGGACTTACAATTGGAGATTGTCATTAGCGCATTAGCTGTTATGTGCTTTTGACCCTCTGTTGGGTGATTCACCGGCTCTAGGTCTTATTTGCGAGTACACGTTTTATTTTTCATTCCGTTTTATATTATCCGGTGCGAGTCATTGAGAACGGACTTAAAACTTATGCGCATGCGCCAGCGTGCAGTCCTGGAACTGTACGATATGCGCATGCTTGAAGATATAGCGTCTCCTTTATCAGACATGCGCAATATACCTTTTTTTGACATTTGGGTGTCTTGTTTTGCCGTGATAGGTCACGTACCATGTTAGGAGTGGCTTATAAGGAGGCGGATTCAAGTCCCGGTACCTTCGGCTTCAGGCTCTATACTACGCCGGCGTACCGACAGACAGGTAAGCCCCCAGAGGCCCTCCCTCTAAGATTGTTTAGGTATTTTCATTCGACCTAATATTTACTTTCTTTTACTATTTGGTCGCATTTAGACCTGTTATTTGAGGAGTTGTATCGAATTTCTGCTAAATTCATTAATTGACTGTATACCGGAGGTCAGCTACACCGGTTACACGAGTCTCTTTCGAGTCATCGTTTTGTTCTGTTTGTAATAGCCGGTGTCTGCAATTCTTTAATATTTATGACTGGCATATTACTTCTAACGACGTGACTCGAGGTTATTTGATATTCATTGCAATATTGTAATATCATGCTACTTGAGTTGGGTCTGAGATAGTATTTCTTTCTTTTTTTTATTTAAGAACAAACTACTCTGCATAGTATTAGGGCAAAATGAGTCCTTTGCAATTGCATTTTCCTTTTCCCCGGCGTCAGTCTCCCCTTACTAGTTTGGCTCCTTTTAACATGCTTGTCAAGGGGTATGTATACATTTGGTACATTCCCTTCCCCCTTTTCATTCATATAAGACATGTTTTGTTAACAATTGGTTATCACCGTCTTTTTCAGAGCGGTGCCCCTTTCCTAAGCGGTTGCCAGGTAGAGGTGTGGTGACTTACCCAGTATTAACGGGTGAGTTTACTTTACTTTATTTTTTCTTTTTCGGATTTTCATGTTAAACACAACCAGTTTTTGATATACCTAGTATCCTTACATTGATGTTGATGGTTTGTGTTAGTTTGTAGGTAATATTCATCATTTACGGGCACATCAAGATAATTTGGGTCCCTGTATCCTTTTTTGCGTTACTTCACTGTTTCACTTGTATGCAGCAGCATCATGGGTCCTGACGAAAGCCTACTTATAGGCCATATGGCTGAAACATGTTGACCGATTAGTGTTTGTAATTTAGACTGCTGGTGCACTGTTATTTTAATCCCGGTCAAGAACGTTTCATAATAAAGGTTTTTTAACGTCCTCGAGCTAGTTTTAACCTCACCTTTCCTCACAGTTTTGAAAACAATTTTGTTGCGCTGCGCTCTCACTCATACTATTAGCTCTTCATTTGTGGATTTAGTATATCCAATACCATACTTAAAACATTCCCGAGCTCCTCCCTCTCAGAGAGGGGGTTGTAGCCCCCAGAGGAACTAGGTTTTTCCCCTGGGAGGAGAATCCCAAATGATGAAGCATGTCACCTTTGGTGAGTGAGGGATTTCGTCCTGTAAAGGGATATGCCCAAAGATAGGTCTGTTCGGCTTATTCACTGGTTTTGTTTCACTTTTTACCTTTACTTTGATTAAACATTTGTAGTGGTTTTTCCACACTTTCCTAGCACTTCTATAGACCTTAGGATTTCGTACTGTTGATTGTCTTGACATTGGGGAACAAATCCTGTGCGGTCTTTAAACCTTCCCTAGGAACCTCCGGCTTTGAACCGCATTTTTGTTACACTTTACATGTCTCCAGGAGACACATCACAGTAGCAGAACTTACAAAACTACGTTTGCGCTGGTGGGGTGGTGTTCTCGGCATGTTCTTCTCGCGTTATGCCAGGAGAGTGTTAGTGTGAGTGGCTCCGGGGTCCTCTTCATGGTCTCTAATACGAAGCTAGATCCTGAGGGCCGCTACGTGGTGGCGGTGGGGGCACTGGATGGGTTCCCACTGACATTGGTAGTGGTGTACACCCCAAACGCAGGCCAGACAACCTTCTTCACAACCCTAACTCCTACACTATTGGCAGAACCCGAGGATCCAGCAGTTTGGTGCAGAACTTCAATGGGGCCATGGACCCAATGACAGAGAGCCACACCCTGAAGCACAATCATTTTTTTTTTTTTTTTTTTAAATTATTTTTATTGCAGGAATTAGTAAATCTTTACAGAATCGGCCAGCATTACATCTCAAGCCGGAGCATTGAAACCCAACCCTCCGATCCCCTCCGAAAGTGGTTTACACAGCCGTTCAGCCCACAACCCTGGGGTCGGGCGGCGAAAGTCCGTGGGGGCTCAGGAGGTTGTCGAGGTCGGCCCGGAGGATTCGCTGTCCTTCATCTGCTTTTCTAAACAACCCTATAACTCCAAAACCACCCCCCCCCCTTAAAACCCCCCAATCCCAGAAAAACCCTCCCCCCCCCCCCCCCCCGCCATCAGCGCGCGGTATCAACCGCAACCGGATCTTCTCGGGTACCCATGGGGAAAGCAATAAAGCTGACAAGTGCAACCGTCTAACGGGACTCAGGGCGCGCCGCTTCCTCACGTTCGGCATCGCCGGGGGCGCAATATTCCCTAAGGGCCTGCACGAGCATCTCCCACTCCAGCGCTGTCTCCTCGGCCTTCTCGTTACGCTGCCTCCAAGCTAGCTGGTATCTAAGCGTACTCTCCCCCGCCGCCCACTTCAAAAATTCGCTGTGCCATCGGCTCCCTGTCGGGCCGGTCCGTGCCTTCCAATTCCTGGTCACCTCCCGTTTAGCAAGGAGCAGCCCCAGATCGATGAATTTACTAGATATTTTATTCTTGGGGGTATGAGGGAACCAATGCAGAAGACCCACCGCCGCATCCAACGAAAGGGATCTCCCCGTCGTTTCCTCCAGGGTCTTCCCCACTTCCTCCCAGTAGGCCGACAATCCCGGGCAGGCCCACAGCATGTGGAGAAGGTCCGCCTCCTGGGCCGGGCACCTGGGGCACTCCGCTGAGGCCGCCGCAAAGTATCGCCTGATTTTCACCGGGGTCAAATATGCTCTATGGAGCACATAATAGTGGACTAATTGAAAGCGGGCGTGGCGTGTGCCCTTCCAGGCACGCCGCACCAGCTGAGCCCAGGTCGTCTCTGGGATCTCCTTGCCAATGTCCTCCTCCCATCGGTTTCTCAGGGTGGTGAGGGGAGCCAGCCCCTCCTTGAGCAGTCTACCGTAAAGGCATGTGACCGCCCTTACCGTGCCCGCGGACATCATCACGTATTGGCACACTGGGACCCTGGAGCACAATCATGTACGGTCTTGCACCAGCTAAGCACATGGGTACATAACATGCAGTTAGGAGAAATCTAGAGATTGCTACAACTAGCAGAGAGGAATACTCGCATTATTCAGCAGTACACGCACTACACTCCAGTTCAGATATGATGTTTGGCTCCTCCAACCTCATTCCACAGTGCACGCACGCGGAATACTTGGGGCATACCATTTCGGTTCAGAACCTCTTGCTGGTATCACTCAAGTGCGGGTGGCCTACCTGGCGTCTACCTACATCTGCATTGGACAACGCAGGATTCAATGCTCAGATAGCCAAAGGCATAGAACGCTACTTTCAGGAAAATGAGGGGTCTGCCTCAGGAGCACTGAAAAAAATAATCTTGAGGGGGCTGTGCTTGAAAACAGTGTATGAAGTGCGGAAGAGCTCGACAACAGAAGTACTTAACATAGAGGACCGCATTAGGGTACTCGAGAAAGATGGGGTGCTGACCAAGATAGTCGCCTAGCACTGACAGCCTTATGAAATGACTATAGGGCACTGCTAAATTTGACAAGACCTACCTTCAGTGACATGAGCATGGGGATAAGGCTGGTCGTCTGCTGGCTTGGCTCCTAGGAGCTGAATTCCCGAACTACCCAATTCTGGCTGTACGCGTGCGATCAGGACAAGTGGTTAAATCACAAATTGAGATCAATGCAACCTTTGAGGCCTGCTATAAGGGGAGACTGCAGAGATAGCGGCAGACGCAGCTGACACGTACCAGTGAGAATACAAGCCCCCGCAGTCAACCCCCTACAGCAGCAAGAGCTGGATATGGTACTGACTTTGGAGGAAGTGAAGGGGGAGCTAACACAAATGGCGCATGTGTAGATACCAGGCACAGATGCACCCCAATCTAGTTTATGCCTTCTACCAGACTCTGTTGGCGTCCGAACTATTGAAGGTGGAAGAGGAGGCGAAGGTCAGTAGGCATCTCCTGCCAAGCTTGTGTAATGTGATTAGATTACTGGCGTAAATATCTAATATATGGAAATGTAAGGTGATGATGCAGTTTCTCAGCCTCAACTGAGAACTGTTGTTAACTTCAAGCTCTATATTTACCCCCTCCTTCATATAAGCTCTGGTAGTTTTACTTTAACATTTAGAATTTTACAAAATTCTTGATGAATTTGTTAGATGAAGTAGAACACTAATGAACCATTCCACAAAATGTATAATGTTCCAGGGGCCCCATTTCCTAGAGGGTGCACTTTCCCTGTTTGCAGCACAGCACACCTTCAAACAGGTGCACCGTTCACAAACAGGGAAAGTGCATCCTAGACTGAATGCGCAGCCCTCAGGGCAAGCGCAAACTCCTATTACCCTGGGTATAGCGCATTCAGTGACATACCGAGAAGCTGCTTGAAAGCTGCTCCGTGTTTCAATTTGCAGGCGGCACCAGCCTGCACTTGTAAAAATAGAGAGAGATCCCTCTGATGGTGAGTGCAGGGAGTGTCTAGGCCTGCCTGCAAGGAAATGTCTGGGGGTCCATAGGACCCCCTAGATGCCCTCCAGACAACAGCCATCAGGAGGCTCACTGATAGTGTGCCACCTTTTGTGGCAAACTGACAGCTTCTTTACCTCGGAGCCAGCATCTATAAATTGGCGCAGGCGTAAAGGTAAAGAGATTCCCTCATTTGCATGGGGTGACTCCCCCATACAAATGAGGAAACGCCTTCTTGAGATAGAGCTGGTACAAAATGTCCCACAGTGCTATCTGTATTAAAGAAGGGGCTGCACAAGCGTCTGCTGCCCCTTCAGTAATACCAAAGTGCCCCTGAGGTGCACAAAGCAGGGGCAAACTCCTGTTGTGCTCCTGGGGCACTTCTGTAATATGGGCCCCGATATTATTTGTTAAGCTCCTCAGCATCCCAGGGCCCTGTTTGTGGTAAAATACGACTTAAATATTCCTTTCATTGTTTTTCCTCGATGCTCTCACGATTCACCCCGGTTGCCGGTCACGGATTGGAACTCTGGCCCCACCTTGGAACCCCTTCCCCTCAGCGGCACCCTCGGAGGCTTCCCTAGTCGGACATTACCGTGGTACATATCGCCTTGCCTACCCTTGGATCCAACCAACCCGCCTATCCACGGATCGAACCACGTGCCCCCTCTGTGGAATCTATGCACCTTGATGGTCCCCTACATTATCGTTCCTTGGCCATCCTCCACGACTTTGGACACTAGGACCATGGCATCGTGACCCACACACTCAATCTATTGAGTCCAAGGCAATCGCCTTAGGCATTTATTCTTTTGTCCTGAAGATGATCCCTGTAGGTATGTAAAGGGATCAAAAAGTCCTCGACTCCTCGCACCCCGACACAACTGTATAATTTTATTAATATGTGCTAGGGTGCGCTAGTATATTCATTGATGGCCAGATTGTTGTAAGTTGTTCAGCCACAACCTTTTGTTTGCCTGAATCCTTTAGTATAATTATGTTCCCACTGGTATGTTTCTCTTTTATTGGTTGCATTAAATGATCATGTCCAATAGGACATAAACAGTAGATATCATTGTAATTCTATTTTTATATGCTGTGACTTACAAACCTTCTTGTTAGGGACCTTTGTTGCTTAAAACACTCATGCAAAGAGCACATTTATTCTCAGCACACTCATCTGAAAGTATGGGGGGCTTATTGACAGCAATAATGTGAAATGGTGTTAAGCTTTGAGGAAGGTTCTTCAAAGATGAGTGAGGATCCAGTCAGATAGATGAGGGTATTTTCTCTATTTACATGTTAAGCCCCAACATGCAGTGCCAGATTCCTAGCTCTAACTAAGGCTTTATCCTCCCACCAACTTTACTATCTACCAGCTTCCACCTTATAAACACACACCGACATTCTATTACAGTCTCTCGCAATATTCCAGGCACCAGCTCTCTGGGAACGTGGACACAACAAATGGTATACATGGGCTGTGTCTCATAAAGATGTGCTTGTATATGTTTATACTTTAAAGCAAAAGGGGTTTTCTCATTCTTTATGTTCATTGTTACATTATGTTTAGGTTCCTTGGCAGTTAGACGGTGTCGCCAGCACTGAGCTGGAATTTACATCTGCCATGGTAGAGTCTTTCGTGCATCTAAATAACTGTCAATCAAACCTCTCCTACTCAAGCTACACCATCTGCATATTTCTTCAAAACATCTTGCGTCTCAAGAAGAGGTTACAGATTTAACAGAATTCCTAACATGTTATCGCTGGCCCACAAGAACCTGTACAGCCAATTGCTCCATAGAGTAGCAGCCAGGTGAACAGCTACCCTTTGAAAAGTATCTTTACAAGACTGATTTTAAAGTCTACTCTACCCTTTTTTGTGCAGACACTTGGCATCACCAACACTGTACACTGAATAATATCATCCAAAGACTCAAAGCTAAACGACTTTATTTTGTACATTTATCTTTTTATTACAGTGTTTGGGTTACATGTCTCAGAGGAACGATCTCGAGCAGAGGATCTCCAAACTTTTCTATAATCAGAACTACTTCTACTCAAGGAAAATTATCCCGAGCTACTAACAGCTTCCATCACTGTACTATATGACCACATCTGTTAACAACTAATTTGTGTCCACTCAAACTTTTTTTGACTGGGTTGTCAACAGAAATATCAGGAAAAGCATTATCAATGAGAATTTTCTTCACATGACTAATTAAATAAACAGCCAAACCAGCAGACGCTATCTGCCACAAAGAACATAGAGCAAATAAGTCTCCTCAACTTAGATTGAATTATTCAACTATCCGCCTTAAAAAGGTTTGAAACTGCAAACATTCTCCATCTCAGCATATAGGTTTCTGAAAGTGAATTTGTTTTCTTCTATTAAATACCTCTTATTTTCCGCAAACACACACTCAATTATTCAAACTTATATCCTGAAACATTTTTTCCTTCAAAATACCAGTTTTCATTTTTAGTAAATACCAAGTCCCCAAACGCCATCTTGTTATTTTCATCAAATACTCGTACAAATGATTCACATGTACATAATCGGAATCAAATATTCAAGCTTTACAATCACATGCCATGGATGCTCACCATAACTCAATGGATGGCTATGATACACCAATTATGCTCACCGTTATACCAGATACACAACTGTGCCAAGGCTGCACACCATAACAGCTAGGATGCTTACAGTATGCCAATCATCGCCATTATGATGTCAGGGCCCATCCCTATGATGTCAAGGGTGACCAAATTAAGTCAGTCATGCTCACAATAGGGCAATGACTGCAAGTTTACACAACTAGAAGAATGCCCAAAATAGGTCAATGATGACTATGGTCACTACAATGCCAGGAATGGACACAACAGTGATGGAAATGAACGCTGTATGATGTAAAGCAACGTATACTTTCAGTGTTCCATGGCACCAGGTATAGTTTCCAGGGAGTTAATACTGTTTAACACGGAGAAACTCAATGCCAAGCACGCCCACAGACAGACACAGATGCACATTTCCCAACAGACAGACACATACACCCAAGGGTGCATGCACAGTGAGGCTTAGAAGAGGATCTCAGCTCTGGATCCAGTCCCCACTCTCCTCATCTTCTCAGCTATTCATGCACTAACTCACACTTTCTATCTGGCTCCTAACAACCCACAGTAAGGTGGATCCTACTTTGGCTATTACTGGCAGTCTTCGACCAACACAGTGTGAGTTTGCATGTTAGCATATGACACTGCAATTGGTTTAGCAGGCTACCACTCTAAGGGTCTTTAGAAGAGCAGGGCTAGCGCTGTCTTCTTTAATGTACATGTACCCTCGGAACGATGTGCAGGGCTGAGCTACACTTTGCAGAGCTACCTCAAGGGTGTTGGCAAGCTACCAATAGCTCACAAGGTACTCGTTGGAGACCCCTTCTGGTTTTCTTTGTTAATGATCATTTCTTGCACAGTATTTCTATTTCTGTGCTAAAATGCTTCCGTTTTGTGGCCTTAGCCCCCTGTCCTGGAATCATTTTAAAACAAAAACAATACCCTGCCCCCCTAGGCCTAACGGGAGAGGAGGGACCCAGAGGGACCACACTGCCAAAATCCCTGCAGATTCGCAGCAAAAAAAAAAAAAAGGAAATGAAAATCGCGGCCTGAAATTACAATTACAAATATTTGGGGAGTGGACCCCATTCCCCGTGGCTGGGTATCTTAAATAAGGGCTGGAGGGCGCCATACCCCGGGGCCGAACTGAGGAATTAAAGGGGAAATTAGGAAATAAGGGGAGGGGAAGCTGTATGATCGCCCTTCCGGATCTTTTGCATTCCTTGGGGGCCGATTAGTGAAAAAAAAAAGTCTTCTTACTTGAGCCTTTGTAGGCCCCGGGGCAGGCTCAAGTACTCTGTCCTGTGGAGCTCACCCCCTGAACAGATTAGTTTCACTTCCTGCATCAATGTGGGCAGGTAAACAGGTTTGCTCCTGCCCGGTGGGAGCGTTATTATCTCCAGCCACATAGGAGCAAAAACATGCCTTCCCTGTCTGCAGAAGCGCGAGCAGGTAAGGCATTGTGCTCCCAGCTGGCAGAAGATTTAAATATGCTCCCAACATGTGGGAGCAGACTTCTGTTTTCCTGCTCACATTGCTCTGGGCGGGAGCAATGCTGGCTCCTGCACTATGCGGGAAGGCGGGCTGAGGCACAGGGCATTCCTCCAATTTGTCGTCCAGGGGGATGGAGTCCTGGGGCTGCATTATTATAATAGTAATCAGCTCTGGGGGTCCACTGGGCCTTTTAAGGCTCGATGAGAGTTGCCACACTGCTCCTTTAATTAAAATACGACCCCGTGGATGGGGTCTCCGGGGTGCATTTGGACTTGGGAAACAGGGGCCAATTACTTCTTTTCCCAAATAGTAAGATATTTGGCACTGGGGGATGGGGTCCCTGGGGCCTCTTAAGGATCACGGAGGGGAAAGCAAAGGGGGGCACAGGCCCACCATACGCTATAATTAAAATATGGCCCCAGGGGATGGGGTCCCATTTGGGCTTAGGGAGCCCTGGGCCTCCTTCCTCATTTTATAAATATTTGGTCCCAGGAGATTGGACTTGAGACCTCTTAAGGCTCAGGGAGGAGAACCACACCCACCAACCCTATAATTAATAATATATTTTTTGACCCCGGGGGATGGGTCCCTGGGGCCCACATTGGCCTGTTGGATGCAGGACCTGGCCAGAGGCCATGCTGCTCAATCAACCCTACACCACGCACTGCCTTTATCCGTGCTAGGCGGGGGTTGGCTTTACATATGGTAATAAAATATTATTTTATGCTAAAAAAAAAACCTAGAAATTCACTGGAAAAAACTAAGGATAAAGTGACGTTATAGTGGGTGAATATGTCGGTGCCAAAAACGTTTTGAACTAAAAAAAAAAACAGTCACTCATGACATGTTCTTATGATGTCACGACCTCTCAAATGACATCACTGATGACATCATCAAAGATCATTTGTACACATTACTCTATTAACGAGTATGGCATTAGAGATTTGAAAGTACGTATAAAATAGCTCAGAATAATATGAAGCACCATAAGGTCATAAATACCTTAGGTGAAGAAAGCTTGTGTTATGTGCAACATTGACCCTATGACATAGCAGAGTTCTTATTACCAATTAACCACAGATAGGTGGGTAACTACCAATGTTCCCTCCAATTGTTTTCCTCTGGGTGCGGCAGTGTAGGGTCTCTGTGCGCTGCAGCCATGGCTATGCGCGCCAGGAACCAGACCGCGCTTGTGCGCAGCGCCAAATATCACTCCAAACTTTTGCTTTAAAAAAACTGAAAAGACAGTGCATTTCCACACATACAACCCACGTTAAGGGGCTTAAGGCAGATTTGCAATTTGGATACACACGCCATGACATGAATTGGTTACGCAGGCAAGTACACTTCAGGTTTAGAAAAGCACAAGAGTCGCTGCCTACAATGGAGCGCAAAAAGCGCAATGCCAGAATTAGTTAAGAGGGTTGTAGGAGTCCAATATGCTGCATCTGAAGGTGTTCAGGATATCAGCAGCAGGCACTAGACATGCATACCTGGATGATGGTAAAACAATCCTTTCCTAAAATGATACTGTGACGTGGATACTTTCAAGTTGAGTCATGGGTCATTCGCATAGCGAAGGCCCAGTAATCAAGGATGGCCACGGTTTTATTGAATAGGACATCAGCACACTTTACTATGTAGCATTGCAGAAAGCAGGAACGAGACAGAGACCCTAAATGCTAGGCTATTTGCATGCTTTGCACAGTACAGACCGGGTGTAAATGCGCTACACACCGTTATTGTATGCAGTTAACACTTGTTTATTTGTAGCATTTATTCAGTCTAGGTATACCTGCTCACAAGTGTCACTCAAAATGGTTGAAATGTCACTCATAACACTTCGTTTATGAAAATGTCACACATAGCAATGTAAAACCTTGGCAACTAGGTCTTAATTGTTGGTGGAGCTGCTGGGCACTGAACAATATTAAAACCTGGTACTGAAGGTTACTACTTTGGGTGTGAATGTGCTCTTGTGAAAGTGTAGAATGCCGTCACTCACACTGAAGTTATCCAATGGCTGCAGGGGGCTGATCCATAGGCTCATGTTGTATGCTACTGTGGGTGGGAGAAAAATGTGAATGATGCAACAAGAGACCAATGGTTGAAGAAGACTGGCTGAAAGTGTCTTATAGCAAGTATTATTTTATATATAGTTTTACAAAAATGTAAAGGTCTTGTCTACTGACAGACATAAACATTAGAATTTCTGTGACCGACGAGTAGGCCAAGACCTGGAATCTGATGAGGTTTAGCACCATAATAAAAGCAATGCACACTATTTTCTAAGAAGATGGTACAAAGAATTCAGGAGTGGATCACACAATATATATTGTTTATCCAGAGTACACTGAAATACTGTGAATGCGTCTCAGCTCCAAAAATACGTCACTGCCTCAACAAAATAAATCTGAAAAGAACACACAATTTCAATACTCTGATGGTATTGAAAAGGTCCTCCTGGAGAAGTTTAGTGGTCGCAAACCACAAATTTTCATTCCCCATCTCAAATTTAAGCAACTTTTTCTTAAAACAAATGGAGGAAGTGGACAATGAGAGAATGAAGGTAGGTCACCAGACACATACAGAAGAGTTATGATTACTTACTTTTATAAATACAGCAGGGAGCTAGATGATTGTCAGAACTGAAGGCCTGTTGGGGAGCACTTGTGAGCCATCTACAAAATGCTGCACTTTGAAGACTTCCTTTGACCCAGTTGGCTATACTGAAAACTAACTGGCCCCCCGCGCATCGTCAATTGACTATCATCAGAGGGTTTGTGCGCCACTGCTGCATGTGCATAAAATGTTCACCGAGGTCTGCCCTTTACTATGGGTAAACACACCCTTACCATTGCATCCCCTCCTGCGGAGACCCAGTAGAGAGTGGGTATGCTGGCAAGCCTGCAGGTCCTGGAGATGCTCAGAGCTACAATGTTGGAGGGCCAGGCGGTAGCTGAAAGGACTAGAAACTGCCCTAGAACCAGAAAAGATAGGAGCAGAGAGAATAGAAAGTGGAAGATTATTTAACAGATTAGGACGCGGCAATGTGAAGAAGTGAAAGCGTGAAGAAACAACTAGAATAGAAACTACATAGTTGTGGAACCAAAACTAAGAGAAAGAATTGGAGTACACCGAGACATCAAGTAAGATAACTGGGGCAAGAGAGTGAAGATCCTTGAAGATAACACAAATATAACAAAATCTAAGCTGGAAGGAAAGCAGTGAACTAAGAATCTGAGCTAAATAAGAAGTCGGAGTAAGATAGTTAAGAGAAACGAGAAGGCGAACACAAATGTTTTAAGTAGCTTTGGAGTAGGGAGAGCAGCGATTAACGGACGTCAACATATAAGGAAGGAAAATAGTTGATTCGAGAAAGGGCCTGGCACAGGACCAGGAAGAGGATGGAGGCAAAGGGGAGAAAAGATTTGACTTTCTGGATATTATGGGGATGTAAACAGCAAGACGTGACCACAGAACACAACTGTTCTGAGAAAGTCAGAGAATAATTAAACATAACACATGGATTTCTAACTGAGGAGAAAGTAGGAATAGTGATATATATATATATATATATATATATATATATATATAAAACGATAGGACAATGGATGGTAATAGCAGCTGAAGCTGGGAATAAGAGGATCTTATGTTTTTTTACGATTACGTTTTTTAAAAGTACATAGTAATCCAGTTTTCAGCAGTCGATTAACAAGCATAAATACGGTCAAGAAGGATGTCAGATAAGGAAGAAAAGCAGAAACAGATTTGAGAGCCGTCAGCATGGAAATGAAAGAGAAAGTCAAAGGATTAAATGACAGAAATGAAAGGAATAGTGTACAATGAGAAGACCAGATGACTAGAACCAAGCCCCCGGGACAACTCAGAAAACAGGGTGAGTCACTGGCCTGCTGAGGATGCTCTTTTTTTCTTCCAGGAAACGAATGAATGAAACCAGTTCAGAGTAGTACTAGAGACCCGACATGTAGATAAGGAAAGAGTGATCCGTTGTGTCAAAGCAGCAGAAAGGTCAAGAATAATAATAAGTGAAGAGTGTTTGTGATAACAAGCACGAAGCTTTGAGTTAGAAACTGAAAGTAATGTGTATTTTGGTGAATGACCACGACGAAAGCCCTTTTGAACTGGATAGAGAAGGTCATTACCTTAAAGAGAAAGGGAAAGTTGAGAAAACACAATATATTCCAGAATTTTTTAAGGAAGCAGATAGGCCGGAAATTAGAGATGTCATTAGGAGCTAAAGAAAGCTGCTTATGTTAAAGAAGAACAGCTGATTTGAAGGTAGAAGAAAAGAGTCCCGAAGTCAGAGAAGAGTTAAAGAGAGAGCCCAAAAAGAGGAACAATAGGTGAGCTATCTCCAGGGCCAGCTTTAGCACTGGTGGCGCCCTGTGCGACAATGTTTGTTAACGCCCCCCAATGACCACCTCTGCCACGGATTCCCTCACCACCGCCCTTTAACAGTGCCCCTCAAGTCTCCAGAATTACTGTCTCTCTGATTCATTTAGTTTAATAGCGCCACTCATACCCTTGTAAGGTGTCAGAGCACTTTACATCACACACACATTGGACAGAGACAATCATAGGTATGTAAATCAGTGTATGGGAAATGTTACATTAGACAGGACTACAAGGAGTAGTGTAGGAGTAACACGTAATCGATACTGATAGGCAATATAGTTCAAGAGTCCTTATATAAATTCAGAATTTAAAATGTAACACCAGTGTTAGGGGTTATCTTTAATAACAAGAATTGTTTTCTACCCAAAATGCCCTTTTGGCAAGATTAGGATGATGAAAGACTGGGTAAAAAAAACATAAAGCTCTAATATAATACTTCCAGTTTACACGCAGCTGTTTGACAGTTACTGGCTCAATTCTTAGCAGCAGTCATTTTAACCCACTGCGCTACCTTTGGATGAGTCAAAACTCTGTCTCTTTCCAGGAAGACATTAATCACCAGTTATCTTGGCATTTTAATTGATGCCTGATAATTGCTGGAGGCCAGGAACTCCGCCACAGCAGGTGCTTTTTAAATGGCAATATATTTGCACAAATGACGCCCCCTCAGCCACCCCCCCAACCCTCCCAGAGCCGGCCCTGGCTATCTCTCCAGTGTGGGGAAGATTGTGGGCTTTTGTTTAAGTATTCATGTTAATCACAGCCCCGCGCTTTACTAACATGAGTACAGCAAGTTTAAAAACAAAGCGTGTGCTTTCTGAAAGTACACGCTGAGTTTTTAAACTTGCTGTGCTCTTTTGTTAGTATAGCGCGGTGCGGGGAAGATTATGGGCTTTTAAGTATTCATGTTAATCACAGCTCGTGAATGGGCTGTGATTCACATGAATACTTAAACAAAAAACAAAAAAACAGCAAGACCCAAGCCAGCCTTACCTGCACTCCTGACACACGCGGGCAAAGCCGCATCAGGGGAGTGCCGGTTTTTCGCTCCGCTCGATTTTTAAAGTGGCGGCGCGAACTGTCCACACACAGGAGTGCGCGCTCGCGGGAAGAGAGGTGCGTGCGCGCCCGCACGTTATTGGGAACAGTGGTAATTACTACTGCTCACAATGTTTATTGTGTATACCAGTATAAGAGAAAACCAGGTTCCTCCAGATACTCAACTTCTGTTACATAACCAATGCCAAACTACAAACAGCCCTAACTTCTATCAAACCCTTCACAGTCACCGAACCTGCCGTGAGAAATTAAGTGTATGGGAGTAGAAAGTGGGTACTGTAAACTGTGTTTACTCTATGGAGGAAGTTTACTCTGTACCACACTGTTTCCAGGCAGTGAAAGTATCATGAGAAATACACCACCGAGTATTAAAAATATCTACTAAGAGCAGTGTTCACTATGTAAAACTTGTCCAAAGAGACACTAGTCACTTAAAATACTCAAGGTCTGAAGGTGCTAAACGTCATACTACCTTCAGAATTCATACTGTGAATAACATTTTACATATCTCCCATCTACTGAGGATAATCATGCACATAGGTTAGTACCTGGTGCACACAGTCTTCTATCTTATGTAGAAATTGTCATGCTGAGACAATTCTGTCTGAATACTTAAAGCTGCTGAAAATTCTTGCTTAAAACATACTGGACACAACTCATCAACTGTCACCTGCACAAAATGTTACTCCTGAATACAAAGATTTATAAGGTGTTCAATACCTCTACACACCTATGATGCACTAGGAGCACATGAGTTTTGTAAACACTTACACACAATTAGCTGGATACAGGCTGAACAAAATTCGGTTGAGAGGTCATTTGGTAGTTATCTACCACTATGTAAACTATAAAAACAAAATTAAGTCATTGGTTGTAGTCATCAGTATGGTCATAGAACATGTCATGAGTGATTTAATATGCGAAGTCATAAGCCGTGCATGGCGCGGTGCAAGTTATAGTTAGCTCTGCTAACTTGAACTGGTAAATTTTGGTGCTTCACACTAAAATATTCACCTAAACCATAACGTCACTTTAATCTTTTGTTTTTTTCAGTGAATTTCATACTATAATTACAAGAGGATAGCAAACCATCTAAAGCTGTATCTAGGCTAGACTTAAAGAAACCAGATGCTGAAAAGGTGGACAGAAAAAGGAGAGAAAATTTAAAGAATGAAAAGTGAAAGAAGACAATGCAAAAAGGTTTGCATAAGCAGAAGATGTGTCACTGGACTACTGTACTCATCGCTAAAGTCCACATTTAATCTGTAGGTCACCAACTTCAACTACTGATTTCTTCCTCTTTTTCAGTATTTCTTATTATCTACTTTTCAATATTCTGACCAATTTGTTTTACATTATCTCCTTTTCAATATTCTGACTAATTTGTTTTACATTTGCAATCAGCTTCTCTCAGCTTTTTTTACTTTTCTTTTTCCTCTAGATAGTTTTCCTCTTTTTTAGCTTGGTCTAGTTCATCCTATTCTTTTCACTTTTGATCCCCATCACACATTGTTGCCTTTCCTTTCTCATGGTTTCACTTATTTTACTCTGGCTCATTTGCCATATTTTTCTCCCTCTGCCCCTCAATCTAATTTATTTGTGCATTCTCATCCTCCTAGTGAGGAGAGCAGTTCTCAATTAGATTTGGTTCCCCTTTGCAACCAATATCAAAGTGCAGGCTGGTATTTTCATTGAAGCACTTTATTTGGCTCCCACAAGGATTATTAAGCTGTATAAAGCACAGGCAAGCAAAAGTGCACGAGAGACCAAGGGCTAAGAAAGATCAGCGCAAGGACCCATGCAAGCCTGGTAGTCAGGCCAGTTGGCTTTTAAAGACTGCCCCCATCTTGGATTTGATTCTGCCTATTTACTGCCCACATCAGGGGTCATCTACTGAGCTTGTCATTTTAGGTCGAAGCCTAGCAGACAGCACAGCTGTCTGGTTTACTCGGACTTTGGAGGGCAATTCTGAAAGCTTTCCTGGGAATACATTTCGCCCACGGCTTACTATTGATTTAGTGGTTTGTAACTCACATTTCCCAGCTTTCTATTTGCTGGCTTTTAGGCTGTCCAGCTTGAGTTTGTCCCTCACGTGAGCATCCCTTGTTTACGGTATACTTCAGAGTATTCACTTTCAGTAAACTCGCCTTTAAATCTTGTACTCATCTTGTCGCATTTGCTGCGCATTCAAAGACCAAGGTCAAATGCCACGCTCTGACTTCCAAGGGAGCTTGGTGTTTACTTTTCCTTTGCCGACTTAAAAGTGAGAGAATTAATGTGATAATCCTGCCGAGTACCAATGTGAGAGGAGATTGTCTAGAATGGTGTTTTCTAGCACCCAAAAGAAACATGATCTGTCCTGATGGTTCAGAATATATCAGATGTAGGAAAGTACAAATGAAGCACTTTTTTGTATTTCTCAAGTGTGGTGGAAACAAATATTTGAATATGATCAAAACACATCAATACACTAGGTGATGACATTTCCACAAATTATCGTCTGTGCGCAGTAAAACTGGATGTCGGTTCAAATATAATGGTCATGTCAACTGAAAATGTGTTGTATGTAATAGCAGTGCACTACCACACCATGCATACTCAACTCTACACCCTTCCACTCTACGCAACGCCAATCCACAACAAGCCACTCTACTCTACCTGCCCCTCCACTCACCCCACTTCACTCTACCCCAATTTACCCAACTCCAATCTACCCACTCCACTCTACCTCACTTCACTCTAACTTAAACTACCACGTTCGAATCTACCACAATCCAGCCACTCCAATTTACCCTACCCCACTCCACGCCAATCCACTCCGATCCAATCTACCCCCCTCTACTCCAAGGTACCTCAATCTACCCCATTCCACTACAATCTACTCCACTTCACCCCAAGCTAACCAAGTCTGCCCCACCCCACTCAATCTACTCCACCCCCCATCTACCTCACTCTGCTCCAATCCACCCCATCCCCCCATCGTGTGTGGCAGCCCGGGATGAGACAGCTTCCCGGCGCACACACAGCCGCACCCGAGCACTTCACAGGTCTTTAAAAGTCCATTTGCATGTTAATGAGGCCTCGCTGTTGTTTCACCCCTTCTAAGAGCCCTTGCATTTCCACTCTGCATTATGGCTTAAAAGATTCAGCCCCCCCCACGAAATTTTTTCTTAGCCATACAACAAGCCCCCCCCCCCCGAAATTTGGCACTAGTTGCGCCTCTGAACCAAGATATGCCACCGTGATTTTTGGGAAATCTGTAGCTCACCTCCCCGAATCTGATTGACAAGGCTCTGCCCCCCCCCCCCCTGAGCCCAAACCAACTAGAACAATCCAGTGCAGGTCAGCGTGCAAATAGCGATCCTTCTTCTTCTGTGTTAAAACTTCCCTCGTATGAGAACCCAGAGTCAAATATTCCCATACGTCTGTGAGTAATCTCAAGCACTCGGGACACACGTAGAGATAAACACAAGTAACTTTTAACAAGCCCGATTTGGAATGTTCACGAGCTGCCCAATTGAGCGGCTACAGCTTTCGCTGGAGATTTCTGAGAAAGAGACGAAACCGGAAAACCCTCATACATAACGCGCCCGATCAACACGTGCAAAATAAATAAGGACAGAAAAAGCCACGTTACAATAGAATACATACGATTCTGTTTAAATTGCTTTTTTGGATCATGCCCGGGCTTTTGCAGTTTCTTAAAACAACAAATAACAGAAACGTTATTTTTAGGAAGGTGTGGCAACATCCCTAGATTGGAACTGTAAACAGGAACCCTTATACATTATTACCTACCTCCTGCTGGAACATCCATAGGTACGCCAGGTCTTCCAGCAACTTGTTTAGGCGGGCTATGGAATTCACCTAATAAAATAAGCTCAACCGGAGTCTGAAAAACAGCCTAATGAGTCAGCCGACCAAACGACTTGATCGGCTAAAGAAAAGGATTCTCACATGTACATTATGCAACTGGGAGGAAAGCGCCTTCGGTACAAATCTAATAAACGTGAAGCTCGGTCATTGCTGACTTGTTATCACACAGAACTTTTCAAGCTGAGTGTAGACTTCTATTTAGAATGTTAGAAATAAACTGCATCCCTCTTCGCCTTCCCCAATCTTTGTGCTTTCACTTTTACTGTTGTTTTTTTTGTTTGTTTATAGGGTGTTAGGGTTGGAGAGAGGAAAGGGTGTGTATTTACTACTCTTCTTATGATTTGATTTTTGTACATGCTTTAAATGACTGCGGCCAACGACGATCAACAGCGGTCCCCTGGGCCTGTTATTGTCTGTTGCTTGTTTCGTGATTCATTGTGTAATGGATCGGTTATATTGATTTGTCATAAAAACCTAATAAAAATTTTTTCAACAAAAATTAAATTACAACTCTTAGAATGAAGCATATTCCTACTTACCACGTGCATGCCATATGGAGAAAGTCGGAAGTGGGAGATTTTCTTTTGACTTGCATTGAAGGAGGGACACTTTCTGGCGGGAGTCAGAGATCGAAGTGGGCATGATCTGTGGGGAACAAAAAAAGTACCCCTACTTTTTGTTAACAGACAAACGACTCGGAACAGTTAATTCAGACAGCTGAGACACGTCGACTGAAGTGGAGGGGAGGAAGTCTCCTGTTATGTGAAGAGGGTTACCATCTCTCCCAGATAAAAAAATACCTGCCATCTATTAACGGTTTAAAATTCTGTAAAGGCTGGGATATAATTTTTATGTTGAACTTTATATGAAATCGCCTTTATTAATTTTTAACCTGCACTTTTTGACTCTGCTTACATTTATTTTATTGCAAGACCGGAGGCTCCTATTATGCCTTCTCTTATCTTGCATTTATTAAATAGCTGCAGTCAAGAACAACATCAAAAACTACAAGTCCCAAGAGGCCTAAGAGAAACAGGCCAATGGGAAATAATAGAACAAAGGTGAACCAATAGCAGAGTAGTAAACAGTATAACAGACCCCTTGACTGCGAACGGCTCCTCTTTTCTGCTGCTCACACTTTCACAAAAAGCTACCCACCATATACAGAAATTTCTATCCCCAAGCCACCGATCTCCTTAGGATCCCCAGTCCTGTGGAGACTGCCACCGGCCAATCATCTCTCATCACTTGAGAAAAACTCAGCACAACAGATACCAAGTCCTTAATGAACTCCATCCACTCGGGAGCACCCACCATCCATTCTATATGAAGTCAGCAAGGCCAGCTCTGCCATGTAGTGCTTTGGAGAACGTACTCTCCAATCTGGATAGTGATGCAGCGGAGTTTACCAGCTCTACACATTCATACACACAACACTCATTTGGGCCCATATACATTCATACACACAATGAGCTGGCAAATATCCACAGGTCATCAATTTTATTTTACCCTAGGAAACCTTTACACCAGTATTCTTACCATTCCTGTCTCCTGAGTAAATGGACGTTCGATAAGATCTAGTAGTAGATTAGAATAGGGAGGAAACACAATAATGCATTTAACTTTATTTTAAAGAACCACAGGTTCAGAGGGAGTTTTAAAAGTTTATCTGAATTAATAATTTTGTGAGTCAAATCAAAATACATATGAATATACCAGAAATCTCCATCAGGAAAATAGTACAGTTAGCTTATAATCAGTTTGCATTAATAAATTCATGCAATGACAGCACCTGAGGAGAAAAAGGACAAAGAGCAAGTACGGAGCATTAACCCTACAGATATATTTAACTAGAATGGTGTGAGGACCCCGACATCAAAGAGTCAAGGACTCCGGACCGGTTCGAGACAGGGAAAGGTGACCTCTTCTAGTGCAACGCCAGCGTCACACCCCTCTCTGGTGCTACTCTCGCCAGCTTGGGCACGTCCGGACCCCTTCCTAGATGTGCCTCTTCGGATGTTCCGCAAATTTTCCCTAGTGTTGGATTCTTCAGTCAGATTGCAGCAAAATCGTGCAGCATCTCAGCATAGCATCAGCATCTCCGCATCAAGTGTGTCTAACTATCTAGAACTTACCTCTGTTATACCAATTCAAATGTATGATCCACCCCCAAATGTTTCAATTCCATGTTCACCCGCAATTTTGATTGGGCCAAACAGTGGGGTGAAGACATCACACCATACCAAGTGCAATACTTTTCTTTAGTCTATTGTCTAATTGCCCGCCCCTTAATTTTAATACCCACAAGCTTTATTCCCACAGATATTTCATATGTGGATTGGTAAGTCTAATTTACATTGTTGCTTCTCTTTCCTCTTGTAGGGTCAAAAGTTGGGTTCCCATGTCCTTGCTGGCCTTGAGTTTGGCAGTCAGTCAATTTCAATCCACTTGTTCAGAGCAAGTAGATATTCTGCGCATGTGTAGAAGTCACATGGAAACAGAGACGCGGTCACCCTCCAAGGCCCAAATGGGAACTATTAATAAAGTCAAAGAAGAACACGTTAGAATACAAACTTAAATGAATTCACTGTATACCACTTACTTCTACTCTATCCCCATTTACTTAATAAATCCTTTGCATTAATAGCTTAGTAGAATTTGCATAAGTTAGTTTCAGCTCAGCATGCGCGTTAGTGCTTTACCTTAAAGCGGCCATTTTAGAAGCTATTGCACAGCTGCAAAGTTTTCCCCCCAAGAGACAGAAAACGCCATACTACGTAGATGTAGTAGATGCATGCGCAGAAGAATTCCTGTGTTTTCGGCGGCCATTTTAGGACACTCGGGTTACTTATTAGGACAGCACATAGAAAAGCTTCCCCTAGATACGATTATGTAAAATGTGGTGCAAAATTAGTATTCACGGACAGGTTGATTATAGTATTACAGGTTATTCGAGAGGATTGCATACGAGCAAGTTTCTTTTATACGAAACCTTGCTCCATCAATAGGACAGTCTCATTCTAATTGATGTGATTTAGGCAGTAAAACCGTACATTTCTGACAAAGTTAATAAATAAATACTGTGGTACTTAGAAACCCGAATGAAACTGCAAAATAATATATCGTGAGTAGTTTATGTAGGTTAAAACTGGAGATCTTAAATGAACAGCTGGCTGAAATGCTTTGCACTCGAAATACAATAGAAGAAAACTGCATGGCACATAGTTTAGTATTCCATTATGGGCAAGCACTGCTAAGTTGCACTTTATTATCCTGTACTCTCATTATGTTCTATAGTGTTATTTTCTCCTACTTCTATTACATCATTATTCCATGATTCTAATTGAGCAGCCCTGTTAATTTTCCCAGGTTCATACGTGATGGGCTGCCCTAGTCCATGTTTTTTCTCTTGCATTCTGGGCCTTGTATCGTTGGGTATTCCACTTACATTATAAAACAGGACGACAAACTGGTCTGGAGCAGCACCTCCCAAATGCACCTGGGAAACATGGCAACTATGCAGTTGGTTCTTGTTTGCGGTAACATGATTATTTAGCGTATGGGCTCTGGTAATAAAGTCTTCACTACTATATATTGGATTCATCGTTATTTATCTCATATTTGGCAACAGGTTTTTCAACACCAAAGCCCACAGGATGACTACTGTCACACCTACCTAGGTCAGTTCACAGCGTCGGAGCACTCGTCTCTCAACAACTGTTACTCCTGTCTGGCAAAACTTTAAAGGATATATGCACTTACCTTGGATTAATCCTGATGCTGATAGCGGGTCTAGATGGTGCCAGAATCTATAATTACATCTCCAACAAATCCTCAAAGGTCATTGGCAATGGATTATGCAGGAACACATTGAAGTTTAGCTACACTACCTTTGTGGAGTGAATAGTCTGATGCCGTCAGCTGCCATGTCCTATGCGTATGCATGCACTGATGTCCTGCTCCTGGTGCTCATTAATTTTTATTTGGAGCCCGCCTATTGAATATGCATGTTGTGAATTTACTTCATATTATCTGCATATAAAGTAAACCAAGGATTTTCATTGTACATGCCTATATTCAGGTGTCCTCTTCTGAGCAATGCGGATGAGTTTTACTAAACACTTTGCAAAATATTCAGAAAGTTGGTCTGAGGCAATTCATACTCTATTATCACTAGTATTTTAACATAGAAAACCCTCTCTGTGGAAACATTTGCTCAAATATGTGATTACTGGTGTAGTATTGGGATGAGATAACTATTCTATTTCAGTCCACTTTTAAATGTAGTCAATAAGAACCAAGAAATATCTTTTACCTGTAGCTAAAAATGTATAGGGACCGAATAACTCAGGAGCTAACTCAAACAATGATGATTCTGGAAATGGCTGATTTAGGCTCGCCTTTTGCCATCATGTCTAATGGATTTTAATTGTGCAAGGAAAAGTAAAAAATTGAAGTCAAAAGATGTGTATGAGTATGGATATGGTAAAAAGAAAATTGACATGGTATAATTTATTACCACTGTGTCCTTTCAAGATCACTCAGTTTCAGGAAAAGGTTGTGTTATGTTGCTGTGGATGGACAATATGTTTTATGATGGCTCCATCAGGGGAGAATTTGCAATTCCCTTAATCCTAATGCTAAAACACCAGTGATTTCAAAGGATTATTTTGATCATGCTGGGCTGCGCTCCATCATGATGAATAATGAACAGCAGTTATTATTAGATACTTATAAGTCTGTATTTAACAAGGAGCTTGGTGAAGTTACTGGATTTACCAAACAAAATACATTTAAAGACAAATGCTGTTCCGATAAAACATAAACTCAGAAATATTAGTGCCCAAATAGGATGGCCATCTTAGCATGGTGACATACGAACAGTGCAGAGGACATGCTTCTCTAAAATCAGCATGAGAAACGGCTCTGTAAATAAAATATGATTGTGAAGATTTGACTCAACTTATCAATCATTCTATAGCATTTGATTATTTGAAGTAATGACATAAATTTAATATATTCCACTGAGTATCGAATCAAAGCCGTATGTAATGCCTGGTTCTATTCTTGTCCCAATCAACCCGTGGGCACTAAACATGTGCTTTCTCATATTCATTCCCCTGTGTAACCACTGCTGCCAGAATCGTACATTCAGCAGTTGATGGCTAAGGAGGAGGCTTGTACTATTCTGGACTAAAGTGAGAGCTCATACCATCTGCCTCAGCAAGGAAAGGTGGCTTGACTGAAGGCCAGGACATAGCCCCCCTGTCCCAGGAATCAATGATCCAGGA
This sequence comes from Triturus cristatus, assembly GCF_964204655.1. NCBI lineage: Eukaryota > Metazoa > Chordata > Amphibia > Caudata > Salamandridae > Triturus > Triturus cristatus. Next base: position 933,236,066 of record NC_140585.1, read on the forward strand.
GGACGATACGAAAACGACATGTGCACGTTTGCCCCAATACCACTGATGTAGCCTGTTGTTCCACCTCTAGGTTTGCGTTATATTTTATCTAATAGGTACATTCATGAACTCTGCTCTCCAGAGACTCCTGGTTCAGCTCCCTTTAAAACTGAAAAACTGAATCACCTTAGGGTCTAGCCAAGGTTAGCTAGGACAATAGAAAGCCCGATCTGCCATGCCAGTCACAAGGTATGAGTATACCTCTTCGAGGGGATTTCAATCATGCTCCTCCAATTCACTTCGACCCTGTCCTGCAGTATCATCATTCTAAGAAGAATCACAAAGAGTTTTCCAAATACACACAAATCCTGTGCTGCACCTCCCCTGATATTACATTACCGACACCAAGACCTTAAGTGGGATGAGAAAAGTGGGGGAGGGGTGTCTGTCAATGAGGCATAGCCTATGTAATTAGGAGCGTGGCTTAAATATATAAAGTACTGTTGTAACAAAGTCGGACGAAGAGAGTTAAGTTGTGTAAGTTTATTACAAGATAGCTACACAGCAGAGACAGCAAACAGGACCCGAGTACAGATGACAGCAAACTGCTGATAAACTTGTTCAAAATCTGGAATGTAGAGACAGTGTACCTAGGCAACCATCCCTAACATTCCACCTGACAAGCCTGAATACAGTACAGTGCTTAACAATGTAGAAGACCCAGACATCAGGAAGTACTATTGGGCAGCGCAACTGGCTGCAATTAACCAATGCCAATACGGAAATGGGGATGACTCTGCATACGGAATGGACAGGTGTTTGCTGCCGGGTGGTGACTTCACGAGAGCAGTTTATTCTAGACCTACTAGGTACACGCTCACAGGCCCCACGAAACACGCAGTACAGATATGGCACGTGGCCAACAAAGCTCTGGGATGGGCCGATAAGCTCACACTGGCCACCCCCCTATGGGATACGGAACGGTTGGGGACTCTGGGGTGAACCAAAGGGTTTGACAAATGGGACCTCATCGGTATTTCGCATATCAGGGACCTGTGGGGGCAGAATGGAGTGGTAACGTTTGCTGCACTGCAACAGACACACAAAATGGCTGCATCAGAACAGTTTCGTTATGTGCAGATTCAGCACTCTCTACAGGCCAACGTCCCACCAGGCACGGAGCTACCTGAGGCATCCCCGCTCGAGGACAGACTGCTTGATGGGCATTTACCAGACAAATGTATATCCCTCACATATAAAAAGCTCATTCACCACACCCCTGATCCTCTCACGGCACTTAGAGAGAATTGGGTAAGGGATGGTCTGGAAATAGACGACGAGGAATGGCAGGATGCACTTTCCTCACCCAAAGAAGTGGCTATATCGGCGAAATTGAAACTAGTACAGCTAAAGGTTCTACATAGAGTCTACCTCTCAGGGACCCAACTAATACACATGGGTAGAAGTATGGATGGGTTATGTAGGAGGAGATGTGGAAAGAAGGGCGAGTTACTACATGTTCTCTGGGAGTGCCCCTTAATTCAAGACTACTGGCAGAAAATCCTGAAAGTTATGAGTACGGTTTGGGGGGTGCCTTTGCTGCCTGAGGCCAAGAGATGCCTGCTGAACATTTGGGAGCCCACAGATTTAAATGTGAAAGGGAGGATATGGGCCACACTTGGGCAGATGATTGCCAAGCGCAATATAGCGCAGTTATGGTGGGCCGCTGCAACACCTACACTGAAGAAATGGAAAGAGGATATGGACTGGTGTATGGTTAGAGAGAAAACTGTCTACGTTGCACGGGGATATCCCAAAAAATGGTTGGCAATTTGGACTAAATGGAATGTGTACAGGGGGGATTGTGTGAACCCCCAAATGTCTCGTCCCCAGATGACCACTGTATGGTCTAAAAGGCACTGCATGTACTGTAACTATGATGACAGTAATGTACTGATACGTGTGACGACAGGATACTATTGTAATATACGAAGTACAGATTTATACAGCATGACCACTGTTTCTCTAAGTTAAATAAACAGAGTTTTAAAAAAAAAACAATGTAGAAGACCTCAACCAAAGGTTATTGTGGAGTCATAACACAGAGTAATGGAAGAGTGAGAATATAATATATCCTCTTTTCTCAAAAGTAAAGCAAAAGAAAAATAAAATACAATAAACCAAAACAATAAAAAGAAACAGAAAACATCATAGCGTAACATTATGACAAAGAAGAATTTCCATGACTAATGCAGATAACTCTTATGCAAACAACGGATAAATTTCATAAACATCATAGGGTAACATCATGACAATGAAGAATTTCCATTAATCACTTCTGATATCTTTTAGGAATCATGTTCATTCTAGTGCTCCTTCTAAGAGGAGTTTGGGGAACAACATCCTTTGGAGACGGAACAACATCAGAAAAGGTGCTTTTAACCTTTACAATTTTTCCAACGTTCCATCAGTTACCACCATCAACCTGCACTGCATTTTTCCCAATACGAATAACAAGGACAGGTGGTCCGAATCTACTTTCGCCCTTTTTAACATGGGTGGAAGATGTAACGCGAACCAAATCTCCAACATGTACATCTACAATCGTAGCAGACTTTTTCCCATCAAACCAGGTTTTTTTGTTTAGATTGGGAGACAATAACATTTTCCTTTACAACTTTCATTAGACCACTAACATCATGAACAGATTTGATCCACTTGTTCATCCAAGCTGGCATGAAACAAGTGTTAGCTTTTCTTCCCCTTAATAATTCAAAAGGAGAAATCTTAGTTGTAGAGTGGGGGGTGGTCCTATAGAACCAGAGCATGCTATTAATAGAATTACAAATGTCAGAGTTAGAGGATTTTGCCCATCTGATACAATTTCCTACAACTCTATTCATGCGTTCGACGAGACCATTAGATTGTGGGTGGTATAATGAACTATGTACATGTTTAATGTTGCAGGGCTTCAAAAAAGACTCAAATTCAGTGCTGATAAATTGAGTCCCATTATCAGACACTAATGTTTCAGGGAAACCTTCCCATATGAATACATCCTTTAAAAAATAAATCACACTTGAAGAGGAAATGTCCTTAACAAACCTTAACTTAGGCTATTTCGAAGTGTAATCAATTAGAACAAAAATAAAACGACATCCTCCTTGTAAAATTTCTAAAGGACCAATGATGTCCAATCCTAACTTTGACCAAGGAACAGGAGGACATTCAATGGGGTGAAGGGGAGGGGTGGCAACTTTCAACCCTTTGTCAGCACACCTACAAATTGAGCAAGTATCAACCACGTAACAAATGTCATTGTCCATAGATGCCCACCAAAAACAATCGCGGACTCTTCGTTTTGTTAGTGTCAAGCCCAAATGTCCCTCATGAGCCTTAACAATGATATTTTTTCTTAAACTGTGTGGTGGAATGAGTTTGTTAGCACGAACTAAAACACCACCTTCAATCAAAATTTCAGACTCAACCTTCCAAAAAGGTTGCAAATAATGTGGCAACACATGCTCTCTCGGCCATCCACCCCTCACATATTCACACACCTGTTGAAGAACTTCATCATTAGAAAGAGCATCAAGCCAACACTCTTCAGTCTCAAGACTGTGCTCGGACAAGTCAATGGCAGCAATGAAAAAATCATCAGAATCATCTTCACTCTCATCCTCCAAGAGAGATTCTTTTACATTTTTACTAGAGGGAAATCTAGACAAAAAATCCGCTCTAATGTTTCTCCCTCTAAACACATGAACAATATCAAACTGATATTGCATCAGACGGGAGACCATCCTAACAATGCTCAGTGAGCAGCATTTATTCGTCCCTGCACCAAGAATATTAACAAGTGTTTTTTAACAAAAAACATCTTCCCCAGACATATGAATGGAACTTTTCAATAGCCCAGAGACAGGACAATAGCTCTTTCTCAATTACTGAATAGTGAAGTTCCCCATCTCTGAGGACTCTAGACGCAAAAGCGATAGTATTTTCACCATTTGGAGAATCTTGAGTCACCACACTCCCCAAACCTACCTGACTCGCATCAACAGTGATGCACGTGTATAGAGACGGATCGTAAGGCTTAAGAGCATCGCTGTTGGCAAGTTTCACTTTAACAGTATTTAAAGCTGCAGTACACTGATCCAACCAACAAAAGGAAACACCCTTCCTAAGTAAGGAACTAATCAGGCGTACAATTGAGGCATAATTTTGGATAAACTTAGAATAATATTCTAGTAATCCTAGTAAGGACTTGACAGCTGTCTTGTCAACTGGAACAGGAGCATCAATGATAGCATCTAACAAACCTTGTCTAGGCCTAATTACCTCTCCAGAAATGTGATGTCCTATGTATTCTATTTCATTGCAAAGAAATGTGCATTTCTCTGGCTTCACAACCACTCCACGATCTTTGAAGATCTCAAACACTTTCCTTAAAAGAAGGTAATGTGATGCAATGTCCTTGGTGTGGATTAGAACATTGTCTTGGAAAACTACAACACCATTTATATCCCCTAACATGCTTTGCATGACCCGTTGGAATACTGACGCCGCCGAAGCAAGTCCGAAAGGCATACGTTTATATTGAAATGTTCCCAACGGAGAAATAAAAGCGGTAAAGTGACGAGACTCTTGTTCTAATGCAATTTGGTGGTAAGCATTTGTCAGGTCCAGCTTCGAAAAATATCGAGAACCTCTCACACTGGAAAACAGATCACAGATTTTTGGCAGAGGGTGAGAATCTACCCAGGTCTCTTTATTAAGAGATCTGAGGTCCACACAAACACGCAACTTCCCACATTTCTTGCGTGCCACGACAAGAGGAGAGAGCCACAAAGAGGACTCGGTTGGTTCAATTATACCTTGTTCACACAACCTTTTCAGTTCGGACTCAAGATCCTCTCGGATACTGAAAGGTTCCCCTCTTAATTTGTGTTTGACAGGTGATGACTCTTCTTTTACAATGATTCTATGTTTAAACCCTCAAATAGTACCTAGTTGATGAGAAAAGACAGTAGGAAAATGCTCTTCCCTTCTGACAATCTCTTCCCCTTCAGAAATCACAAGTACTTGTTATGTTATGTTATGTTATTTATTCTTTTGTATAGCGCACGGCTACTCAAAAAGAGTGTCCCGGCGCTTTAGGAGAAGGAGTGCTGCAACATAATAACATAACAACGTTAGAAGAAGAGAAAAAGACCGAATGCCAGACAAATACATGCAAGAAAAACAGGCTACTGGGTGAACAGCCAGGTTTTAAGGCCTTTCCTAAACGCTAGTAGGCTGGTAGCTCCCCGCAGAGTGAGTGGCAGAGAGTTCCACAACTGTGGTGCCAGTAGTCCAAAAGAGCGGCCTCCCAGACGAGCTCTCTTCACACGCGGAACAACCGCCAAAAATAGGGATTCCGACCTCAAAGACCGGGTCGGATGATAGAAGACCAGTCTCTTTTGAAGGTACTTTGCTCCCACCGCGTGGAGAGCTTTGTAGGCCAGAGTCAAAGCCTTAAAAACAATCCGTTTCCGGATCGGGAGCCAATGCAAAATTTTCAACAGGCCCGATACACTGGCCCGTCTATTTAATCCGAAGATAGCTCTCGCAGCAGCGTTCTGCACCACTTGGAGCCGCTGCAGCAAATACTCCGGCAGCCCCAGGTAAAGAATGTTCGAATAATCCAACCTGGACCCGATCAAAGCCTGCACTGTCAGCTTCCTATGCTCCTCCGACAGCAGGGGAAGGAATCTCCGCAGCATCCTAAGGATGCCGAAGCAGATGCCCGACACCCCCAGGATCTGGGATTTCAATGTTAACCCCTTATCCATCTTGACCCCCAAGTTCTTGGCTACTTGGGAGGAACAAGACGGGGGAAACATATTAATCGGCCACCAGGCCTGCCAGTCTGGCTCTGTGTCGCACCCAAAGAAGAGAACCTCCGATTTATCGGAATTGCACTTGAGGCTGTTCCGTTGGAACCATTGAAAAGCAGCCCCAAGGCAATCCCGAATGCTCTCCCCATTAAAGTCTCCATCTCTCATACATGAGAAGAGTGTCGTCGGCATAGGATACGATCCGGGCCCCATACGACTCCACCAATGCCGCCAACGGGGTCATGAAGATGTTAAATAGGGTCGGGCTCAAGATAGAGCCCTGTGGGACCCCGACTCCCAGAGGCGGCATCACGGCGGAATCTGGCGAGGCCCAGACCGTTTGCCGGCGTCCGGCTAGAAAGGAGGAAAACCAGCCGAACACCGTCCCCCGCAGACCTATCTCAGAGAGTCTTGCGAGAAGGCCATCATGGGGGACGGTGTCGAACGCCGCCGACAAGTCCAACAACACCAGCATGGCTTTGCCCCCAGAGTCCAGAACCCCTTTAATGGTTTCTGAGACCTCAAGGAGCGCAGTCTCTGTGCTGAGATGGGAACGAAAACCTGACTGGGTGGCGTGCAAAATCTCATTGGTCTCAAGAAAATTGGAAAGCACAACCTGAACGTGCTTTTCCAAAATCTTCGTGAGAGCCGGCAGCAAAGAGATAGGCCTATAATTGACCGGGGCCTTCGGATCCAGGCCTGGCTTTTTGAGCAATGGAATCACCATCGCCTGCTTCCAGGCGTACGGGACCACTCCCTGACTCAGCGAAAGATTTAACAGCGGGTTTGCCAGTGGATTAATCACCTCCGCAACTTTCGCTAAAAATTTAGCAGGGCAAGGGTCGAGGGGCGAACCCGATTTAAGATTGCCCATTAGCGCTAAAGAGTCAGGGGCAGAGAGCGGAGGAAACACACTCAGCGTCACACCAGGCCCTGCCCGCGGGAATAAAGTGGCCTCAGGATTAGTCTGGGCCAAAAGCCCAGGCGATGGAAAAGAATCCTGTATGCGTTGGATCTTGCTCGTAAAAAAGTCAGCAAGGTCCGAAGCCCAGGTACCAGACGGTTTTTCGTCCAGGATGTTAGACCGTGGGGAAATAAATTCTCTCACAATGGAGAAAATCTCCTTGCAGGAGTTAGGAGCCGCATCTATTCTCCTGGCTAGATATGCTTTTTTTTCCAGGCGGATGTCCCGGTGATAGGCCTTGACCACCGTTTTATAGGTCAGCTTGGCTGCAGTATCATAATGAGCCCGCCACGCTCTCTCGGCCACCTTACACTGCTGCCGCGTAGCCGACAGTGCAGCGGTAAACCAAGGCGCAGAGACCCGTTTCGGTGTCAGACGGGGTGTCAGATCCGGGGCAAGGTCATTCAGCCTGTCTAGAAGCCAAGCTTGCAGGGTCTCCAAGTCCCTATCCAGATCTCCAGAGAGGGAACATGGGCAATCCACAGCAGCCTGGGCCAGCATCTCTGGGGTCACACGATGATATGCCCTATGGACACGACCCTGTGGCAGTGCCAAGGCAGCCACCGATTTGACTGTGTCTTTGATCGTAAATTTGGCAAGCAAGTGGTCAGACCATAGTACTGGTATAATCTCAATCATCTCAAGAGGGGAAGACGAGAACACCTGGTCAAGAGTGTGCCCCTTCTCGTGCGTAGGCTCCTGCAAATGAGGGATCAGTCCCAGCGGGGCCATAGCCTCAGAAAGTTTAATGGCAGCAGGGTCAGACGGATCACCCAACCGAAAGTTAAAATCCCCTGCCACGATGCAGTGTTCCGCTTTCAGGGCCAGCCCCAACAACACGGAGTCCAGATCTTCAAAGAACGTACCGGGTGAACCAGGTGGTCTATACACAAGTAAACCCTTAACAGATTGATGTGGAGACAGAGTGATAGAAAAAGCGAGAGTCTCCGAGCCTCGGATGTCCTTCCCTGGCAAAATCGCACAGGGCGTGCCTTTCTTGACCACCAATGCCACTCCACCACCCCTCCCCTCGGCTCTATCCTTCCTGAAGATGTTATAATCAGGCGGGATTGCCATGGCGACATCTGGATTGGAAAATTCACCCCACCACGTCTCAGTGAGCATAAGACATAGTGGCTTCACTGTATCTAGAAGCTCAAATATGTCTTGCGCATGTTTACACGCCGACCTGGTGTTTAAAAGCATGCAGCGATAACCCACATTGAGGATGTTATTGTTGGGGCGTGATAACTGAGCGCGGTTAGGGCGCCAGCCACAGCCAGGGCAACAGAGTTTCCCGCGATGGCGTCCGGGAAAGACAGTGCGACAACCTGTGACCAGGGTGTCAAAGGAGCGCAGTGCCCCAGGGGAATAATGCAGCACTGGTGTCCCAGGGGGACACATCCCTGGTGTATAGAATCCTACCCGCCGCTCCGATCGCCTCCGGGACGCTGACGGGCGCAGACGGGCAGGACTCTGGCTTGACTCCGGCGCGAGTCCGGCGCTACCGCTGCGCGTCACCGCTGCGCGCAGAAGGCGAGCATTAAGTAGGACTCACCTGTGGTCCTAGTGAGCGCTAGAGCGCTCAAACAAGTGGCACACTCGCTACTCGCCACCCCCAAGATGGCGACCGGCGCCAAACACGAAGGCGCAAGGAAAGATGAAGCTGGTCCGCAAAAAGCGCGGTGAGGGGCCCAGCACGTTCAGCACGTCCCGGCTTTAAGATCATACCAAACAACCCTTGGTGGTACCATCCCAGTATGTTCAAACCCTTGACAGCAACATAGATCTTTCCGTTAATTTTCCTGCCTTTAAAAATTAGATCGTCCTCAAAATATCCCATGAGATCTATTTTCCGACCTTCATAGGAGACAGGTGAACGATCAGGCGGAAAAAGAGCTCTGTCGCCCCATGCATTCAAAAACAATTCTTTGGTTAACATAGTGATTCTAGCTCCTGAATCAACTAGAAGGTTTAGAGGTTTACCACCAACAAAAATCTCAACAATAGGATCAATGCATTCAATAGGATCTTCAACATAGGAAACACGTTCTACATTATCCATTATTACAGAAACAATTTCAGAATCAGATTCATAATCTGACTCTTGGACGCAAGCAACAGATCTTTTTTGATCATTGAATTTCTTTTTAAAACATACTTTCGCAAAATGCCCAATTTTTTTACAGTAACTGCACACTACATTTGCACCAGGACACCTTGCGCCCTTCTGATGTTGAGGGTTGCCACATCTGTTACACATTTGCTTGACACTCTGAGGAACAACAGAAGTTTTCGCTGAGATCGTCTTTTTACTTGTAGAGTTTTTATTGTCAGATCTCAAAAATTCACTATGTTTCTGCTTAGTTGAAATTAAATTGATTGAATCAACTTGTTTATCTTCCAATTCTTTCAAGGATACTTGAGAAGTCTCAATGCTTTTAGCAATTTTTATTGTTTCATCTAAGTCAGGATTTGAAAGTGATAATCATTTCTGACGAATTTGCTTGTCCCTACAATGACATACGAATTGATCTCTGATCAATTGTTCGTTGAATGTTTCGAATTGACAATCAGATGCTAATTTACGTAGAGCAGAAATGTAAGTATCAACATTTTCTCCATCCTTTTGTTGTCTCTTGAAAAATTTGCGAAAACCATCAAACTAGGTTGCTTGTGAAATCTTGTTCTAAGTTTCGTAATTGCGTCTTCGTAGACATCAATATCTTCACCAGGGGGATGAACAACATCTGGCAGATGCTTGAAAATTGACCTTCCTTCGAAACCAAGGGAATGAAGGAGGTGGAATTTCTTACGTTCATTGCTGAACCTAGATGCCCCAATGGCACCCAGATATGTTTGAAATGCGTCGAACCAACCTCCCATCTGACAGGAGGGTCACCAGAAGATTCAAGAAATGAAGGAGGTGGAGTTATTGATTGCATTTTGACCAAATCCTGTAATTCCTTGAAAGGAAATAAAGATTAATTGAGAAGACAGAAAGCAAAAACCAGAGCGTGGAGACTTGTTGCAATAGAGCACTTGTACTAATAGGAGAATAAAAATGGAACGGAAAAAAAAATATTAGCACAAGTAGACTATATGACTAAAGAAGTGTGCAACTGACACTAAAGAGAATAAGAATAATCTTAACCTAACGTGCGAATAAGTGTCCAACTTATTTGTACCTAAACAGGGAGAAAGTACCTAAAAAAAAAAAAGAATTGAGAAACTGATGGCGAATTAAGTGTGCCGATCACTGTGGTAAACCGCTGAGTCAGATTTTCAAAAAGGTCTGTGCATGACACGTTGTTGCTTCACCTGATATAAAGGTAAATTGGCAGAAAGATTACTATAATTAAGTGAGCGAATCACTGTTGTGGTTCGCAGTACACAATGTTAGATCAGTGTGCGAATCACTGTTGTAATCTGCTGTTTATAATATTGAAGTATGTGCAATAATAAATTAGTGTGCGAATCACTGTGTTGCTCCACAGAAAGGAAAAGAAAAGAATTGTAAACTCCTTTACAAGGGTTGCACAGGCAATGGTCACAACCGATGTCAGATACGCAAAGCTGTTGCTCGTAGACAGCGTTGGGTTGCTAGGCAAGGGTTGCTCTGACGTGTGCTTGAGCGTCACAAAAGGACCCGAAGCGAGAGTCAGGCAACTAGGCAGTGTCACGCACATGCGTGGATTTACGAGTAGGAAGATTGGTTAGACCTAACTCCAGCGTGACGAGGCAATGACTTTCTAAAAGTCGAACTCCTCGGAGGACCGAAGGAAGTAAACCGGCAATGATTCTGCTGTACAGAGGGTGAGAAACAAAGAATTTTTAGTATATAAAAGAGTCTTTTGTTTATCTTCCGAAGTGTGTATGCCGGTGTGCGCTATGCATTATGCCGGTATGCGATATGTGGTTGATTTGGGACAGCGTGAAAATATACCGGAACAGTCTTACCGCATTTTCAGTCTTTCCGCTTGGTGAAGCATGAGCTTGAATATCGCAGAGTAGAAATCGCTGAGCGCGCTGATCAAGGAATCGAGAGATGAGCTTCACGTAGGGTTCTTTGAGTAGCTGTATAGCAGGAATCGTCGCCAATCAAATTGTTGTAACAAACTCGACGAAGAGAGTTAAGTTGTGTAAGTTTATTACAAGATAGCTACACAGCAGAGACAGCAAACAGGACCCGAGTACAGATGACAGCAAACTGCCGATAAACTTGTTCAAAACCTGGAATGTAGAGACAGTGTACCTAGGCAACCATCACTAACATTCCACCTGACAAGCCTGAATTCAGTACAGTGCTTAACAATGTAGAAGACCTCAACCAAAGGTTATCGTGGAGTCATAACACAGAGTAATGGAAGAGTGAGAATATAACAAGTACATTTCTATGATTTGCATAGTGTGCCACCGACCAATATTTTGGTTGCTCTTTGAATTTTCTGTTATTGCATCGAGATATAAAACACAACTGACATATACATAAAACCAGTCAGGGCTATTGGCTTTGCCTATGGTTGTTGGCTGTTTTTGATAAATGAGTAGCAACAATGATTTTGTGGTAAATAATACTGAAAATGTTTCAGTTCTGAAAGTGAGACTGAACTAAACATTTATGAGGCCTGCGGAAAGGGTAGTGGTCTTCAGAGTGACCAATTCCTCCTGTTGTGTTCACTCCATGTTAGACGTGTACACCCTTTTTTATTCCGCATCTTGTTCATTTGCATATCTCTCACATCTCATCTATTTCTTATTCAACACCTTCTTGTTGCACCGCTTCATTCTCGCGGGCTGCGGTGCAGCCCGCAACGCCTCCCTCTCCCCAATGGCCGCAGTGCGCTGCTGCGCGGTGGCCCACTGTTGCTGTTTTGGGTTCACGGGTACATCCAGCGATGCCTTCTACTTTTTGGTATTGGGCACGCCGCGGATTTACGCGGCAGCCCACTGTATATATCTCTACCTATTAGAAATGCCGCAGCTCCAAGATTGAAACTGCGTCTTCCTATAATACTCTTTTGGGGCACTATTTACTTACCTCTTCACTAGCTGTGGAATCATTCCTTGCGGCTCTTCACTTTCCTTGGGGCCATCTTGTTGCCTGTTCTTTTTCCCTTGCTTCCGCAGTCTTCGTCCCGGAAGGCTTTGGGGAGGTTTGTTCTACCACCCTAAAATGGTGACCTGTTCTATTATGTTCTTCACTCCTTTCCCTACCCAAGATGGCGACGGCTTACTTCCTGTTTTGTTACTTCTTCTTCATAGGTATATAAGGGGCTGAATCTTTTCTTTCTTTGCAACACTCCTTGCTCCTGTTGGTGTGTCCTCGCTCCTGTTGATATCTTTTGTTCTGGTTTGGTGCACCATTCCTCTTGTTGCTGCACTTTTGTTTCCTGTTGGCGCATCCTGTTCCAGTTTTAGTTTCATTGGAGCCTTTTGCTCTTTCTTGGAATTCTAGTTTTCAAGTTCCATCTCCTTGTTTGGTATCTCTTCTTGCTCCTTGATTTTCTCCTTCCATTCCGTTCCTGGAGTCTCCACCATCTTAAGAGGTTTTTCCCTACAGGGTTTTTTCCTCTTGGAACTCCTCCTGGAAGGCATAGTCTACTTAGGCTTTTTATTGTCATCAGCACCGTGGCTACCGGAAAGGGTCGCCAATACCTCGAACAGACCAGAACCTTCAAGAACCGAAGTCAAGAACCGTTCCAGCACACCAAAACCGGTAAGAAAGTTTCCAAACGCGACACTTCTTTTCACTCTCCCCTAAATGCACTTCCTTCACTTCACCACCCCCTAAAAACACAACACATGCGTTCACCTGTAAACCCAGCATTTCCTTTTACTTTTGAGTTGTCAATATTTTGATAATTGTGTACCTCCTTCACACACATTTAAACAGAATCATAACTGCAAATGGAATAGGTGACCACTGCTCTATGAGCTCTGCAGAGAGGTCAAAGATTGGATGACCATGTATTCTGAACATGTTTCTACCCCACTGACAGGCACTGTGAGAAACTCACACTGCCTTTGGCCAGAAATCCAGAGCGCTCATTCGTGGCCCGTTATAAACTATTGGAGAAGACTATGTTCAAAGTAAGCACTACACAGTTGTAATATGCTATATCAGCGGTTCTGAACCTGTCATCACAGGGACCCCTTGGGGTCTGTGACGCCTACTTAGGGGGTCTGTGATACCTACTCAGGGGGTCCACAACTGCTTACAAAATTAAATAATATTTTTTAAAAAATCTATATAAAGATGCAAAATGTAAATTGAAAAATTGTAAATGTTCTGTGAATGTGAAGGAATTTGAAACTGAAGGCTAAAAATTCAGTTTGTACCCTCAGATTGATTTATGGAAGCACTGCAAGTTCATCAAAATATAATATGGACGATAAGTGGCATCAATTGAATTTAGAAAAGCTCCAACATTCCCATTTAAATTAAAATTGTGATTTTTATATTTGTTTTTAAATAAAATAAAATATTGAATCATTTGTGTATTTGTTTGATGAATGCTTGTTTCAGTATTTTTGTGTATTGTTTTGTGATCCAAAGCACTGAAATTGCTTTGGCCAGTCCCCAGTAGTTCCACAGATTCAAATAATAATTCAGTGGGCGTCCCCAGTTTACATTAATAATCCCGGGCCCGCTGATATACGGCCCTAGAAAATTGTTGTCCAGAGATTTTCATTTGTGTTTTTGGATCATTAGAGAAGTAATTTAGCTTGGGTAGACATTGCTGATCCGGGCTGAATTTTTCTGGACAACATTTTCAAAAATGGCGGATGTGTTTCAGTGATCATATAATAGTTCAGGAACCATGAGACCTATGTTCTTCGTTTTGGTGTCAAAACATAGGTTTTGGGGGTCAAGTCGTCGTATAAAGACAGAAAATAACTCCTCAGAGCAACCCTTCTGTCATTTTCCAAAATCGCGGCTTTAATAGAGGAAGAAGAGACATATATAGAAATGAAACAAATAATAAGGGTTTTTAATCTTCTTATGTATACACCAAACAATATTAATGATCTGAATATGAAAAAATATATATTTATCACTCCTGTTTAAGACACATTTTCATACCTGGTTGTTCGAGCAGTAGCAGTTCCCCCCCGCCCCCCTCAACGCCTTGAGACCCTCACGGGTGAGTAGTGCGCTATACAAATGATTGATTGATAGTTCACTTTATTTATTTGTTTTGGCAATTGCTCATGGTACATTTGCAGAATGTTGAGCATTTGTGAAGAACATATCGACAGGGACATCTTTTTTGTAGCTCAGGTTTTGCAAATACATGTACTTGTAAGTTCTGTGGGTAGAGGCTTTAGAATTTTCGTAGGTTTTAGCACCCCATCAATATCTTTCTAACCAAATTCACATAGATCTTGCTCTACATATGTATGATCCAAAACATTTACACATCTTCTGATCTAGTAGAACACTCTCTTAGTGAGTCCACACACAGAATATGGTGTAGGTGGAAGTTCACTTAGAGGGACTGATCTCTTGAACTCAATGTACCGAAGATCGTCAAATGTGTGACAGTCAGAACTCATTTTCCACACATGCACAAGGTATTTTTCTGCTTCTTTACAGTCCCATTCTTCTTCTGTCTCCGCAAATCCTTTTAGAAACTTCACAGATTAAGCACTTAACCCCTTCAGTGCCCCGCCCTTTCCCCGCCCTGTGCCGGGCCTTTCATTAGCGGGCGGGGTTCATGACGAGATAGTCTCGTCATGGGCACAGCGCAACCGCGCTCCATGACGAGACCATCTCGTCATGGGCACTGAAGGAGTTAAAGCTCCTAGCTTTGTTCCAATTTTGCTCATAGTGTCATCACCCTTGATAAGAACACTGGGCATCTCTGGGTCAATTTTCTTGTACAGACTATGAACTGTGATTAAGTGTCTTTTCTTGCCTGTCCCATAACGTGTCCATAACTCAACCAATCCTTGGCATGAACATTGCAACAAATCTAAATAGCACAATAATAAAATCCTCGTCATTTGAGAGTACAATGACTTGGTTGGAACCATTTAGAACAGGATACCCAACATGTGGCACAATTCAAAAGTCAGCTTCCTCCAATTTGTTGTTAAGTTCTTGAACAATATGGCCCGTATCTTTTGAATATATCCCTAAAGGCACCAACTCCTCGTTGACAATCATTCCACTTGCAAAAATTGGAAATTCTGTGCTTACTGAAGCATCAGCAATGTTTTGGTGAGTTAACAGCTCCATTGTCATCTTCTTCAATGTTGAAGATCAAAATTTATCAAGTTGCACAGGTATAGGTGTCAAATTTGTGATGCAGGCAAATTCAATTGTTCCACTTGTAGACATTGGTCTGATTCTCTCACATTCTTTGACAGATAGTTCAATATAACTGTCAAAGAAAATTTGCAGCTCTTGAAAGGTGCACATTGACTTTGAAATCTGTAGAACAGTCTTTTTTTTTTTTTTTTTTGAAAAACCTTTATTGACATTTCAACCAATAACAAGTATGGGCCTACAACCCCCGGGGCCGGCCGCTAGGCAGTCAGAGTAACAGAAATCAAATTTTATCACAGGCAGCACCTCGGGGAGCAGAATCTCCATGCTAGTACACTCTCGGCCACTGAACAGCCCAAGTAGGAGACCAGGATACAAATGGTTTTCATTTTATAATAAGGGAGGATGGAAGGATCAGGTGCCAAACAGTTTCCCAGCAGCGAAAAATGACAGGCAGAATAATAAACGTCAACAATAAACAGCAATCTATCTAATCAATGGCGTTGAAACAGGAAGTTCAGGATGTGGAGGAATATCACGGCCATTTGCGCCTGCAGTCCCCTGCCCTAAAACCCAGAAAACACCACGGAAATTATGGCACACACGAAAATGCGGTGATTAACAACTAAGGAGTTCTACCATGCTGATCCCAGAGAAGAAAGACCAAGAAGAATAAGAGAAGAAAAAGGAGGCCATGAGAAAAAAAAAGGGGAGTAAAGACTAAAGAATCCCCTACCCCAACCCCCCACCCTGCACCTCTGCAGATGAGTACGGCCCCCCCCCCCCAGCAGTGTGCCTGTCGCCCCGGAACCAGACCCGAAATATAGAAGAAACAGAGAAAAAGGAGTAAGAAAAGAAACCCCACCATACGGGGGGGTAGAGAGAGTATTAATAAACTGGAGGAGGGCCTTCAAAACCTGCCCCCGGCTTCTCCCTCCCGCACAATATGTTTTCCCCCAAAGCAAACAATAAACAACACAAAATCGCTCATGTCAAAGAAAAATGGGGAGCATTATGCACCTATTACACTAACAGTTATGCCGTGAGAGCACGCAACCCCTGAGCCCGCCCGCCTATTGAATGACCACCTCTGAAGGATTAGCCTCATCCTTGGCCACTCTTTGCGAATCCACCCATGCATACCCATCGACCCAGTGCCATGTACAATGTTACAAGGAAGAGGAGCTTCCAAAAAAGACCAGGAAGCGACACACACAGGTAGGGTGGAAGTCTCTGAATACCAACACAGTCAGCATTATGGAGGGTCGTCTTTCCCAGTGCTGCCCCAGGATCTGACCTGCACACAAGGTCCAGGAAGGCGGAATCAGCCAGGGCAGGCGACCGTTGCTTGTATATTGCCTGGGTCGCCGGAGGCCGTGCACGGGACAAGGCCACCACCCCCCACTCAGGTCCAAGACCTCCGGAACAGACCAGACCCACAGCCGGCCGATCACACGTTAGTTCACTGTCCGGAGTTTCCAGCTGTTCGCTATTCACAGGGGCGGCCACGACACTATCCTCCTGTGTGCAGTGTAGGAAGTCCCTGTGTACCTGGGGACAGGCAGGCCGCAACTGTTCCGACGCTGATGCCACCCCATCAAGCTTACTCCCTAATACCCAGGCGCCGTGAACCAAGGTGGAATGAAGGGCACCGAGAGCTTCGAGAAGGTCACCGTACCCCAGCATAGCTCCCGGCGCTTGCTCCGCTACGCTCCTCATAGTTGCACACTCCCAATCATGCTGCGACCTAGTGGACAGGATGGTAGACCTCGTCCTATCAAGATGGCCGCCGGGTAGGTCCAACCCAGAGTGGGACCGGGACTCAGGGACAAGCGCCTCGAAGTTCCATGTCACTGGGAACAGGGTTCCGGGGGCAGGCAAAAATTTATCCGGTGTGTGGTCACGGGCAACAGTCATCCCCACCACGGACCAGCGCCCGCGAAAATCCGGGAGCAGCCCGCAAGAATCAGGGCGAGTTACGGGCGGCGTCCGGGCAGCTCACCGGCGAAGGCTGAGGCAATCACCGGAGAATCTTGAAATTGCCACCTCGGGCATGCACTCGTTCCGCTACGCTTAGTGGTAGGAACGACCACGGCGAAATGTAGGCCGATATTCGCACCGCTCCGGTAGTCCGACTCCACCCAGTCACCAAAGGCCGCTGTTGTTGAACTGCCGCCCGGCCATGTTGTCCAATCGAGGTCCCGGTTCCAGGGCTGCACAGGCCGCAAACTTCAAATGGACATTTCTCCGGCGGTACCGCCGCCAGAAACTTCGGAGTCACACGATCGGTTGCCGCTCTCATTCACCAACACGGGGATATAGCGCAGGCTAAGGATCTCATGCAGGATATCTGTGCGGGATGTGGAGGTTCACGGAGCCGGGAGCCTACGCTGCCGTTCCGGTCGCCATCTTGGCTCCTCCCTCCCTGTAGAACAGTCTTGAATGACCTCTCCAAAGTTTTGCATGGATGAAATCTTGACCATTCGTATTTGTGACATGTAGTCCATCATTACAGCAGTTTTCAATGAGGACACCTTTTTTAATTGAAATTGTTCAGGTGAAAGTTTTTTTCAAGCTCTTGTTTGAGTTTGTGCTTCAATGGTTTGGTTGCAGCATCTCCAACAAATAATGCATCTGTTGGAAAAAGATCATGCAACAGAATGTCCTTGATAAATTCACCCCCTTCTTTTGCTACATTCATCTCTCTGTGTGCTTGTGAAAGTTGTTTTTTTGTAACCTGTTTTGTAGTGGCTGGTTGAACAAAACTCTTACTATGACAATTCAAATATGGACGTTTAGCTTAAGTAATTATGTCAAACAGCTTTTTCTCTTTCAATACAAATCTCTCCTGCATCAGTTCTGCGTATAATTTCGATCCATATTCTAGGACGTCTAGGGGACATGTCTTTATATCATTAACCATATATTGTTTGGTCACTAAGTTGTGTAGTCGCACAGGCTCAATCATTTCAAAGGGGTTTTCTTGCTGCATGAAATGAATAATGCTGTCAACATGTTTATTAAAATGTTCCCCTCTTTTTCCCACAAGTTTGTGGTGAGGAACAGTTTGACGATGGTCCATTAATTTTGAATATGTCATCTCTCTGAAAACATTTCAAATAGAAAGGACTCCATTGTAAATTAGCTGCCATCGAGCAACATATTCACTTTTATGATTCTCAGCAACAATTCCCTTGGCGCTTTTCTGTGATCTCTGGATCGTGTGTTCCAATTTCATATCTGGAGCCACAGCATTGAACCTTCCCTCTCTATCTTTCACCACAAAATTCCTTTGGAAGAATTTTCAGTAGAGGAATGGTTTTCCACCTCTAGCTTCTTCACTCTTTCCAAACCAGGACCCATATCGCAGGTAGTTTATGCAATCGAATTCGTGAAACACAGTAATCAGTGACTCCACGGTCTTCAAGTACAGCTCCCAATCCCCTTCCCGCTCAGCATGTACTAAGTTTTTCACTAGAGCTATCATGTGTAAAACATCTCCCCAGTACTTGCAAAAGTTCTGATTTTTCGTCACATTCTTTGACAAACTCTATGAACTTGGTTTTCAGGTTTTCTGATTTTGAACTGAGTGTATTGAACATTGCCTGGCTTTACATGATGTCTTTTGAATGAAGTGCACCCTGTGCCTTTTTCACCTGTGAGATTAGATATGCAAAACCTAGTTTGTCATTCTTGTTCCAGGAAGCATTCCAACACAATTTTTCTATAGCCTCAGATATGATGAGCATACCTTGTAATGAACAAACATAATGAGTTCTGCTCAATACTGACTGGATAGTTTAGCTTCCAAAGATTTCAGTCTCAATAAGTGCATCGTCTATGCCGTATCTACGGAGATAACTTCCTGCACACCGCAACACAACTTTTGTTAACTCCCATAATTTGCGGAGCTCTGGCGCATCACAAAATTTGTCATTACGTTCAAAATCTAAATCTTTCAAGACATTTCTTAAAATGGTTCCTGCTGATTTTACTGTATCCTGTGATCTTATTTTGGCAGCAAGACCTTTCAGGAGTCAAATCAGCTGAGAACACCATAACTGGCTCATTCGATTTGTTATACTGACAAAACGAATTCTGTCATTGTGCATTCTCACCAGAAAAATCTTAATTTCATTATTATGGATCAATACAATTTCATTAATGTAGACCATTATTTCTCTGATCTCACTTGAGTGTGAACTTGTAGCCAGCACTCAAGAGTGGCTTTAAAACCTAATTTGCTTTTTCACAGACAGCAAACTTAACTGAAGGCTGGTAGCTCATTGTACATTTTGAAATATTTTATTATACATATGCGTAAACTTACAACAAGTTGATCACTGAGTAAAGCTTATACAAACATGCTTCTCACCACAATCTGCTCCTCCCGGAGATACATACAATCCTTACACTGAATTTACAATGAAGTGTGTAACACTATGTCGTATCTTTTAATCACTAATGTCCGTGGAGCACAGATATTCCCTCATAGCTCCGTCCATATCATTACACCATTTGCGATGAATTTGAGCCGCCTGCATTCTCCAGTGTTTTGCGATATTACGTTTGGCGAACATCATACCTAATGTTGCCCAGTCTTGAGCCATGTGGTTAAGATCTGTAGGTTCCCAGATATTAAGGAGACACCTCTTGGGCTTCGGTGACACCGCTAGCTTGGGAGATGGTGTGCATAACTGCCCCCCAGTATGTCACGATCTTTAGGCATTCCCACAGTGTATGATAAAAAGTGCCGATCTCCCCACATTTCATTAAACAAAGTGGGTCAATAGCTTTCCCCATTCTGTGCATTGTTATTCTCGTGTAGTAGATTCGGTGAGGTATTTTTAACTGTACTAGCTTTAATTTGGAGTGTATCGCCACTTACCATGGGGATGCGAGTGCCTCCTGCCAATCTGTCTCGTCTAGCTCTCCCACATCAGCCTGCCATTTTTCTGTAAGAGTTTGTGTGGGGTCCGGTTGATTGTTAATAATCTTATGATAGGTTAGGGAAATGGCTTCCTTGTCCATGTATTCTGTTAGGAGCCTGTCCTCCAACGGGGAGGCCTGAGTGTAGCAGAAAATTTCCGTAGGTGCCATCTCGTATTTATCTTGAGCTGGGTAAATGTGATGACCTCTCCCTTACACCAGAGATCTCCTACTCTTGAGATTCCTATTAGGTCCCATTGTTTGAAGCCTTTACTACCACTAAGCCTACCCAGTCTTTGGGTTTTCCCAGAGAGGAGTCAATTGTGTCATAATACCATCCCAGCCTAGTTTTTTGAGTGTTGTAAACCATATTTGCACTGTGTGTGCAGTAGGTTCCATGAGGGTTTTTTCCGGGATTTATTGTAAAGTGCTCTCATGATTCCTCCCTCTCCCAGAACATGTCTAGACAAGCGGAACACAGGCTCCTTTTGAGGGGGCGTGTAGCCACTGATTTATCATGATCAGCTGGGAGGCCCAGTAGTATGTTTGTATATTTGGGAGGGCGATCCAGCCATCATACCCCCCGACCAATTTGTGAATGGCTATGCGGGCTGGTTTTCCATCCCATAGGTGGTTACTTACTTCCACTTCAATTGTCTTAAAGTAGGTGGGGGGAACCGGGTGTTCTGCAGGGCGTAGATAAATCTAGGGAGTGCCATGATCTTAAAGAGTGCCGCTCTTCCCAGTAGTGTCAAAGGTAGGGATTGCCAATGTTTGTGTAAAGATCTTCCCCAACACAGAGATTGTAGTTGGTAATCTTTATTTGTAGTACATAGAATAGATACATCCAGCTTGCTCTTCCAGTTTTTCAATCCTAACTATCCCACTTCAAACATCAACATTCTATCCTAGCAACAAGCCTTACATTCTACTTATGCAATGAGCTCTACACATCTTCCCCCTTGCATACATTACATACATAAATTGAATAAAGAAATAGCACTTTATACATCAAGAAACAAACCACATTAACACTTGTGAAATGAGATTAATCATACACAATCTGATCAGTAGCACAACATTTGGAAACATTTCCTGTACTCCAAGCGGAACCATCCATCAAAATAAGAATGTTCTTTTTCACCGCCCTAACTTGCACAGGCTGTGAAAACTTGCTTTCTACTTTGATAACATTTCCCCCACGCTTAACAGCCACCCAATCTCCAGCCTTTATGTCATGATCTTTAACACCCTTCCTGATATTATAATGCCACGCTACAGTCCTCTGTTGTTCCACAACATCATTCTTGACCGCACTACGATCAACCCACACACACTCCTTATTCTTAAGCCAACCTGGAATCTCCTTCACACCCGGCTCTCGTCCCTTAAGGGAGATAAAAGGGGAAACACCTGTCACAGAGTGTGGTGTAACTCTATATGACCACACTAATTTCTTCAGTTCATCTGACCACGACAAACCATTGGAAATAGAGAGTTGGATATTCTCCATTATCAACCTATTGATCCTTTCTTCTAAACCATTGGCTTGCGGTCTGAATAATGCAACTCTCTCATGCTTGATTCCCATTTTGGAGAGGAACTCCTTCATTTTGTTGGAAACTAATTGAACCCCATGACTGGGAAACTCCGGACACGCAAGTTGTGGTTGCCTCACAATTTTCGTCTTATCACTCCTAGCACACGCATAACAATCCTTGACAAGCCCTTCAACCTCATTATCCATGCCCGGCCACCAAAGCGACTGCCGGACACGTCTTTTGGTCATATTCCTACCCAAGTGACCTTCATGAGCTATATTTATTATCTTGCGTCTGAGACCATCTGGTGGTACTAATTTATTCCTCCTCCACAACTTCCCCTCGCTTACACTTAAGTCCCTACATTCCAATAACTTCTGAACCGAGTGTCTTGACCATAACTCTCTTTCCATCCTGCCGACACGCATACCATTACCTCTTGTAACACCTTATCATGTAACATTGCATCCTCCCATTGCTCTTTATCAAATGCTTGCTCCTCACTACACTTAATCACATCTACACCATCATCAAAATCTCCCTCAATGGCATCGACTGGCATTCTGGATAGAAAATCAGCTACAACATTCTTCAAACCTTTCATATACTCCATTTCAAAATTATACTCAATCACAGATAGAATCCACCTAGAAATCCTCGGAGTGACACTTCCTTCCAATCCCCTACCACCCTGAAACAAATGCACTAAGGGTTTATGATCAGTGCGGACCTTAAAAGGCAACCCCCAAACAAAATAACGAAAATGTTTTATTCCCAAGCAACATGCCAAGGCCTCCTTTTCAATGACTGAATAAGATAGCTCTGCCCCTTGAAGTCTTCTTGACGCAAATCCAATAATCCTTTCATTACCATTATACACCTGAGTTAAAACTGCTCCAATGCCAACAGCACTTGCATCTGTGGTGACAAATGTCTTGGCATTTACATTAAAATGTCCTAAAGTAGGAGCATGGAGTATACAGTACTTTATGCGTTTGAATGCTTCGTCACACTCCTCATTCCAATTCAATACTACGCCATTCTTCATTAACTGCCTTAAGGGTTCCACTATTTCTGTAAATCCACTCACAAATTTGGAGCAATATTACGCTAGACCTAGAAAGGACTTTAGTTGTTCCTTATTGATTGGAATAGGAGCAACATTGATAGCTGACACAATACTTTTCTTAGGTTTGATTCCACCTTCAGATATCTCATGACCCAAATACGTCACACAACTTTTCCTCAACTGACACTAGAACATTCTTAACTCCCTCAAATACTTGTTGCATGACCCTTTGGAATACTGCCGAAGCAGATGGTAGGCCGAATGGCATTCTGCAATAGCGGAAAGCACCTAATGGGGTTACAAACGAGGTAAGGTGTCTCGATTCCTCACTGAGGTCAATTTGGTGATAAGCTGACGACATGTCAATAACACTGAAAATCACTCCGCCACCCATAGCAGTTAACATTTCAGAAATGTTAGGTAATAGTTGCCTATCTACCCATATATTCCTATTCAAGTCGCGCAAGTCCACACATAAACAAATTTTATTTCCTTCCTTGGGGGCGACCACTATGGGCGCCAACCATTCTGAGGCCTCAATAGGCTCAATAATCTTCTGGCTTAACAATTTATTCAATTCGTCTTGAAGAGGGTCTCTCATCAGATGAGGAACATTCCTCACTTTGTGGACAACTGGCACAGCATTATGTTTTAAAACAATTTTATGAGAAAAGTTTACAAGTTTCCCTAATTTGTCTGAAAAAACATTAGAAAATGTTTTCATCACACTTGTTTCATAATCATCAATGTCATGAATTACTACAGATTTAACCGGTTGATCAGCATTTGGATTCAGCATTATCCCCAGGTCTTTCTGGTGACACCAGCCTAGTAAATTGGATCCCTGCTTTGTCAGGTATACTCGACCATAAACTTGTTCCCTTGCAAAGCCTATTACCATCCATTTAAAACCTAGTATGTCTATAGTTTTACCACTATAACCTACTGTTTATATCAGGAACATCCCAATCTTCCATCCTACTTGCCTCCTTCCATACTTTGAAATACATGTCTTTGGACAACAGTGTGTAAAGGCTTCCGGAATCAATCAACATTTTCACATCACTCCCGTCCAAACTGATCATTGAGTGTGGTTTTTCTAACTTATCAGTGCTTTCCATAGAAATATCATTACTATTAACTACATTACACTTCACTTCACTAAGGATGGGCGAACCATCTACACAGAGCATCAACTCTTGAACACTCTCACATGTATCATCAATCTCCTGTACACACTGGGTTTTGGAATTGAACACCTTGGCAAGATGTCCCCTCCTACCACATGCTCTGCAAATAGCATTTCTAGCCATGCACCTAGGACTCGAGGCCAGGAGCGCCACACCGATAACACTTAAAACTACGTGTAGTAGTTGTTTGTGTCACATTTCTTGATCGTGCGGTGGCCGCTAGCGTATTATTTCCGGTACGCAAACTTTCTGTAGGCTTAACTATTGGTTTAGATTGTGTTTTTCCTAAATATTTTACTATCCTAGTTTCGTCAATAGAAGCTTGGATCTCTGATCCTTTAGGATTTAAATCTTTTGACCCTGAATCTTTACATACTACTTGTTTCGTTACCATTGAGTTACTACATTTGTCCATTTCTCTTATCCATAAGTCGGAATGTTCAAGTCCCTTAGCTATTTGTATTGCTTCTTCTAACTTACAATCCTTAATGAGAAGCTTTTCACGTACCCTTTTATTATTAGTGCATCTCACAATTTGATCACGTATGAGTGAATCTCCTAACCCCTCAAAACAACAAGTAAGAGAAAGTCCCCTTAACGCAGCCACATAACTTGCGATATCTTCATCTGGCTTTTGTATACAACAAAATAATTTATGTCTCTCTAAGACAACGTTAATTTTGGTGATGAACCTCACTTCCAACATTTGCATGCTCATCTCATAAACCTTATTAGGTTGCCCGTCACCCATTCCCAGGGAGATTTCAGGAAGATTTTCATATAAACGTCGCCCCTCAACTCCTAAATGATGGAGTAAAATGGCTTGTCTACGTATGGGTCCATATTTGTCTGCCCCAGTTGCTAATATATAAGTTAAAAATAACTTCTTCCATTCCTTCCAAGGAATGGGAGGGTCACCAGGTGTTGGAAGAAAGGAAGGAGGCGCTGCTAAGCCCTGATCTGCCATAATAATAATAAACAAACCCAATAAGCTTATTATTACCTTATTAATATTAAACAATAACCTTGTCTTTCACCTGGGGAGAAAAAAAATGGTTAGCAAACAATAAAAATTTGTAAGTAGCAGTTGAAGCAGCACTGTAAGACGATGAAAACGGTGAAATGTTTCCCAACTTGTTAAAATGGCCGCCGTGCGTGTAATGCGTCTTATTTTTATGGTTGACTGGGCATGTTCAGAGGAATTCTTCGTTGTCACAGTGCGCGCGCATGCGCTAAGGAGAGAAGCAGAAGTGTTTCCACGAAGACGAGGAGTGTTGAGTCGCGAGGAAACTCCACGAGGCGACTTCACGAGGGAAACCCAACGTAAGTTAAAAAATGCTTGCCTCAACGTTTACATGTCGTTAGTCATCGCAACCTCCCATCGGCAGAGTCATCAAAGTATGGGAAAAGTACCAAGTGTACGATGCAATTCCAAAAGAAATTGGGCACAATTAACTTTGTCGCGTGAAACGCGCTTGTGAAACAGCGAAATTCAGCGTACGATGCAATCCTCAAGGCACATGACAAGGTTGTTGTGCAAATCTCCCATCGGCAGAGTCAGCAAAGTATCGGAAAAGTATGAAGTGTACACAATGCAATCGCAATTCCAAAAGAAATTGGGCACAATTAACTTTGTCGCGTGAAACGCGCTTGTCAAATAGCGAAATTCAGCGTACGATGCAATCCTCAAGGCACACGACAGGGCTGTTGCTGAAATCACACACGTTACACGTAGATTGTCGAACAGACAAGGTTGAAGAAGGATGAAGATACACAGCAGGGTTGTCACATGTTACACGTAGATTGCCCAATATGAAGTATGTTGGAAGAGCAGATAAGGTTGAAGAAGGCGCAGGATACTAGCAAGATACACAGTACATACCAGGTGATGAATATCTTGATTATTTATCCCAAGAATTCGCAAATTCTTCTTTGAGTGGGTTCGTCTTGAATAAATAAACTTCAGTGGTTTATCCAGGGGTGGAGGTATTCTCAGTCTGCCCACTGCACAGCTCAAGTCCGTCGTAGCCAATGTAAAGATCTTCCCCAACACAGAGATTGTAGTTGGTAATTTTTATTTGTAGTACATAGAATAGATACCTCCAGCTTGCTCTTCCAGCTTTGCAATCCTAACTATCCCACTTAAACATCAACATTCTATCCTAGCAACAAGCCTTACATTCTACTTATGCAATGAGCTCTACAGTTTGGTATCACGGTGGAGCCTTTTTAAAGGCTTCATAAGGTTTTTCTCCAAACATTCCATGGGCCGTGGTGTAATATGGAGTCCTAGGTATTTAAAACTCCCTCTACGACCTGTATTGTACAGCCCACCGGAAGCTGCAGCGGGGAGCCGCTCCGCACATATAGAAGAGATTTGGCCCAATTAATAGTGTAGCCGGAGAATCTACCACATACCTCACATATGTCTAGGAGTCTGGAGAGCGAGCGCCTGGGAGATGCCATGTAGAGCAGGACATCATACGCATATAGGGAGATGTGGTCTTCCCAGCCAACTGTCCAACGAAGCCCACATATGACCGGTTCCCTCCTTATCCAGGCCGCCAGTGGCTCCAGTACTAGGGCGAATAAGAGCAGCGACAGGGGGCAGCCTTGTCGTGTTCCACGTCCCTGAGGAAAGTTGGCCGAAATTCAGGCGTTGACTACCACGTGCGCCAAAGGCTTCGTGTATAATAGCTGGACCCAGCAGTACAAAAGGGGGTGGTGATGGACGGAGCATCAGAACCAATCAAACACTCACACCCAGTCAACAGATCTGGGTTTGATCCATCACCGTTCTTTAGCCCACTCTGCCACCCCAGTTCAGACATGGCCATATGCAAATCAGTCTGACCCTGTGCCTCATGGGAACAGTCCAGCCCGAACTGCCAAGCCATGCCTTCCCTGAACCGGAAACAAGCTTCCTAGGACCGGTTTCTGGCATTTCAGCCGTCTTCAGCAAGGCTTGCTTGAATCCAGTGGCAAAGTGAGCAAGGGACTCACGTCTGAGCATACCCTGCCAACTTATGGCGAACAAAGCAGTACAAAAGTGGGTGGTGATGGACGGAGCATCAGAACCAATCAAACACTCACACCCAGTCAACAGATCTGGGTTTGATCCATCACCGTTCTTTAGCCCACTCTGCCACCCCAGTTCAGACATGGCCATATGCAAATCAGTCTGACCCTGTGCCTCATGGGAACACTCCAGCCCCAACTGCCAAGCCATGCCTTCCCTGGACCGGAAACAAGCTTCCTAGGACTGGTTTCTGGCATTTCAGCC
Organism: Triturus cristatus; assembly: GCF_964204655.1. Classification (NCBI taxonomy): domain Eukaryota; kingdom Metazoa; phylum Chordata; class Amphibia; order Caudata; family Salamandridae; genus Triturus; species Triturus cristatus. The sequence goes on from NC_140585.1 coordinate 933,263,175, forward strand.
GTCTTCAGCCAGGCTTGCTTGAATCCAGTGGCAAAGTGAGCAAGGGACTCACGTCTGAGCACACCCTGCCAACTTATGGCGAACAAAGCAGTACAAAAGGGGGTGGTGATGGACGGAGCATCAGAACCAATCAAACACTCACACCCAGTCAACAGATCTGGGTGTGATCCATCACCGTTCTTTAGCCCACTCTGCCACCGCAGTTCAGACATGGCCATATGCCAATCAGTCTGACCCTGTGCCTCATGGGAACAGTCCAGCCCGAACTGCCAAGTCATGCCTTCCCTGGACCGGAAACAAGCTTCCTAGGACCGGTTTCTGGCTTTTCAGCCGTATTCAGCCAGGCTTGCTTGAATCCAGTGGCAAAGTGAGCAAGGGACTCACGATTGTGCATACCCTGCCAACTTATGGCGAACAAAGCAGTACAAAAGGGGGTGGTGATGGACGGAGCATCAGAACCAATCAAACACTCACACCCAGTCAACAGATCTGGGTTTGATCCATCACCGTTCTTTAGCCCACTCTGCCACCCCAGATATGGCCATATGCAAATCAGTCTGACCCTGTGCCTCATGGGAACAGTCCAGCCCGAACTGCCAAGTCATGCCTTCCCTGGACCGGAAACAAGCTTCCTAGGACCGGTTTCTGGCATTTCAGCAGTCTTCAGCAAGGCTTGCTTGAATCAAGTGGCAAAGTGAGCAAGGGACTCACGTCTGAGCATACCCTGCCAACTTATGGTGAACAAAGCAGTACAAAAGGGGGTGGTGATGGACGGAGCATCAGAACCAATCAAAAACTCACACCCAGTCAACAGATCTGGGTTTGATCCATCACCGTTCTTTAGCCCACTCTGCCACCCCAGTTCAGACATGGCCATATGCAAATCAGTCTGACCCTGTGCCTCATGGGAACAGTCCAGCCCGAACTGCCAAGCCATGCCTTCCCTGGACCGGAAACAAGCTTCCTAGGACCGGTTTCTGGCATTTCAGCCGTCTTCAGCAAGGCTTGCTTGAATCCAGTGGCAAAGTGAGCAAGGGACTCACGTCTGAGCATACCCTGCCAACTTATGGCGAACAAAGCAGTACAAAAGTGGGTGGTGATGGACGGAGCATCAGAACCAATCAAACACTCACACCCAGTCAACAGATCTGGGTTTGATCCATCACCGTTCTTTAGCCCACTCTGCAACCCCAGTTCAGACATGGCCATATGCAAATCAGTCTGACCCTGTGCCTCATGGGAACAGTCCAGCCCCAACTACCAAGCCATGCCTTCCCTGGACCGGAAACAAGCTTACTAGGACCGGTTTCTGGCATTTCAGCCGTCTTCAGCCAGGCTTGCTTTAATCCAGTGGCAAAGTGAGCAAGGGACTCACGATTGTGCATATCCTGCCAATTTATGGCAAACAAAGCAGTACAAAAGGGGGTGGTGATGGACGGAGCATCAGAACCAATCAAACACTCACACCCAGTCAACAGATCTGGGTTTGATCCATCACCGTTCTTTAGCCCACTCTGCCACCCCAGTTCAGACATGGCCATATGCAAATCAGTCTGACCCTGTGCCTCATGGGAACAGTCCAGCCCCAACTGCCAAGCCATGCCTTCCCTGGACCGGAAACAAGCTTCCTAGGACCGGTTTCTGGCATTTCAGCCGTCTTAAGCCAGGCTTGCTTGAATCCAGTGGCAAAGTGAGCAAGGGACTCACGTCTGAGCATACCCTGCCAACTTATGGCGAACAAAGCAGTACAAAAGGGGGTGGTGATGGACGGAGCATCAGAACCAATCAAAAACTCACACCCAGTCAACAGATCTGGGTTTGATCCATCACCGTTCTTTAGCCCACTCTGCCACCCCAGTTCAGACATGGCCATATGCAAATCAGTCTGACCCTGTGCCTCATGGGAACAGTCCAGCCCGAACTGCCAAGCCATGCCTTCCCTGGACCGGAAACAAGCTTCCTAGGACCGGTTTCTGGCATTTCAGCCGTCTTCAGCAAGGCTTGCTTGAATCCAGTGGCAAAGTGAGCAAGGGACTCACGTCTGAGCATACCCTGCCAACTTATGGCGAACAAAGCAGTACAAAAGTGGGTGGTGATGGACGGAGCATCAGAACCAATCAAACACTCACACCCAGTCAACAGATCTGGGTTTGATCCATCACCGTTCTTTAGCCCACTCTGCCACCCCAGTTCAGACATGGCCATATGCAAATCAGTCTGACCCTGTGCCTCATGGGAACAGTCCAGCCCCAACTGCCAAGCCATGCCTTCCCTGGACCGGAAACAAGCTTCCTAGGACCGGTTTCTGGCATTTCAGCCGTCTTAAGCCAGGCTTGCTTGAATCCAGTGGCAAAGTGAGCAAGGGACTCACATCTGAGCATACCCTGCCAACTTATGGCGAACAAAGCAGTACAAAAGGGGGTGGTGATGGACGGAGCATCAGAACCAATCAAACACTCACACCCAGTCAACAGATCTGGGTTTGATCCATCACCGTTCTTTAGCCCACTCTGCCACCCCACACATGGCCATATGCAAATCAGTCTGACCCTGTGCCTCATGGGAACAGTCCAGCCCGAACTGCCAAGTCATGCCTTCCCTGGACCGGAAACAAGCTTCCTAGGACCGGTTTCTGGCATTTCAGCCGTCTTCAGCCAGGCTTGCTTGAATCAAGTGGCAAAGTGAGCAAGGGACTCACGTCTGAGCATACCCTGCCAACTTATGGTGAACAAAGCAGTACAAAAGGGGTTGGTGATGGACGGAGCATCAGAACCAATCAAACACTCACACCCAGTCAACAGATCTGGGTTTGATCCATCACCGTTCTTTAGCCCACTCTGCCACCCCAGATATGCCCATATGCAAATCAGTCTGACCCTGTGCCTCATGGGAACAGTCCAGCCCGAACTGCCAAGTCATGCCTTCCCTGGACCGGAAACAAGCTTGCTAGGACCGGTTTCTGGCATTTCAGCCGTCTTCAGCCAGGCTTGCTTGAATCAAGTGGCAAAGTGAGCAAGGGACTCACGTCTGAGCATACCCTGCCAACTTATGGTGAACAAAGCAGTACAAAAGGGGGTGGTGATGGACGGAGCATCAGAACCGATCAAACACTCACACCCAGTCAACAGATCTGGGTTTGATCCATCACCGTTCTTTAGCCCACTCTGCCACCCCAGTTCAGACATGGCCATATGCAAATCAGTCTGACCCTGTGCCTCATGGGAACAGTCCAGCCCGAACTGCCAACTCATGCCTTCCCTAGGCCGGAAACAAGCTTGCTAGGACCGGTTTCTGGCTTTTCAGCCGTCTTCAGCCAGGCTTGCTTGAATCCAGTGGCAAAGTGAGCAAGGGACTCACATCTGAGCATACCCTGCAAACTTATGGCGAACAAAGCAGTACAAAAGGGGGTGGTGATGGACGGAGCATCAGAACCAATCAAACACTCACACCCAGTCAACAGATCTGGGTTTGATCCATCACCGTTCTTTAGCCCACTCTGCCACCCCAGTTCAGACATGGCCTTATGCAAATCAGTCTGACCCTGTGCCTCATGGGAACAGTCCAGCCCGCACTGCCAAGCCATGCCTTCCCTGGACCGGAAACAAGCTTCCTAGGACCGGTTTCTGGCATTTCAGCCGTCTTCAGCAAGGCTTGCTTGAATCCAGTGGCAAAGTGAGCAAGGGACTCACGTCTGAGCATACCCTGCCAACTTATGGTGAACAAAGCAGTACAAAAGTGGGTGTTGATGGACGGAGCATCAGAACCAATCAAACACTCACACCCAGTCAACAGATCTGGGTTTGATCCATCAGCGTTCTTTAGCCCACTCTGCAACCCCAGTTCAGACATGGCCATATGCAAATCAGTCTGACCCTGTGCCTCATGGGAACAGTCCAGCCCCAACTGCCAAGCCATGCTTTCCCTGGACCGGAAACAAGCTTACTAGGACCGGTTTCTGGCATTTCAGCCGTATTCAGCCAGGCTTGCTTGAATCCAGTGGCAAAGTGAGCAAGGGACTCACGTCTGAGCATACCCTGCCAACTTATGGTGAACAAAGCAGTACAAAAGGGGGTGGTGATGGACGGAGCATCAGAACCAATCAAGCACTCACACCCAGTCAACAGATCTGGGTTTGATCCATCACCGTTCTTTAGCCCACTCTGCCACCCCAGTTCAGACATGGCCATATGCAAATCAGTCTGACCCTGTGCCTCATGGGAACAGTCCAGCCCCAACTGCCAAGCCATGCCTTCCCTGGACCGGAAACAAGCTTCCTAGGACCGGTTTCTGGCATTTCAGCCGTCTTCAGCCAGGCTTGCTTGAATCCAGTGGCAAAGTGAGCAAGGGACTCACATCTGAGCATACCCTGCCAACTTATGGCGAACAAAGCAGTACAAAAGGGGGTGGTGATGGACGGAGCATCAGAACCAATCAAACACTCACACCCAGTCAACAGATCTGGGTTTGATCCATCACCGTTCTTTAGCCCACTCTGCCACCCCACACATGGCCATATGCAAATCAGTCTGACCCTGTGCCTCATGGGAACAGTCCAGCCCGAACTGCCAAGTCATGCCTTCCCTGGACCGGAAACAAGCTTCCTAGGACCGGTTTCTGGCATTTCAGCCGTCTTCAGCCAGGCTTGCTTGAATCAAGTGGCAAAGTGAGCAAGGGACTCACGTCTGAGCATACCCTGCCAACTTATGGTGAACAAAGCAGTACAAAAGGGGGTGGTGATGGACGGAGCATCAGAACCAATCAAAAACTCACACCCAGTCAACAGATCTGGGTTTGATCCATCACCGTTCTTTAGCCCACTCTGCCACCCCAGTTCAGACATGGCCATATGCAAATCAGTCTGACCCTGTGCCTCATGGGAACAGTCCAGCCCGAACTGCCAAGCCATGCCTTCCCTGGACCGGAAACAAGCTTCCTAGGACCGGTTTCTGGCATTTCAGCCGTCTTCAGCAAGACTTGCTTGAATCCAGTGGCAAAGTGAGCAAGGGACTCACGTCTGAGCATACCCTGCCAACTTCTGGCGAACAAAGCAGTACAAAAGTGGGTGGTGATGGACGGAGCATCAGAACCAATCAAACACTCACACCCAGTCAACAGATCTGGGTTTGATCCATCACCGTTCTTTAGCCCACTCTGCCACCCCAGTTCAGACATGGCCATATGCAAATCAGTCTGACCCTGTGCCTCATGGGAACAGTCCAGCCCGAACTGCCAAGTCATGCCTTCCCTGGACCGGAAACAAGCTTCCTAGGACCGGTTTCTGGCTTTTCAGCCGTCTTCAGCCAGGCTTGCTTGAATCCAGTGGCAAAGTGAGCAAGGGACTCACATCTGAGCATACCCTGCCAACTTATGGCGAACAAAGCAGTACAAAAGGGGGTGGTGATGGACGGAGCATCAGAACCAATCAAACACTCACACCCAGTCAACAGATCTGGGTTTGATCCATCACCGTTCTTTAGCCCACTCTGCCACCCCAGTTCAGACATGGCCATATGCAAATCAGTCTGACCCTGTGCCTCATGGGAACAGACCAGCCCGAACTGCCAAGTCATGCCTTCCCTGGACCGGAAACAAGCTTCCTAGGACCGGTTTCTGGCATTTCAGCCGTCTTCAGCCAAACTTGCTTGAATCCAGTGGCAAAGTGAGCAAGGGACTCACGTCTGAGCATACCCTGCCAACTTATGGCGAACAAAGCAGTACAAAAGGGGGTGGTGATGGACGGAGCATCAGAACCAATCAAACACTCACACCCAGTCAACAGATCTGGGTTTGATCCATCACCGTTCTTTAGCCCACTCTGCCACCCCAGTTCAGACATGGCCATATGCAAATCAGTCTGACCCTGTGCCTCATGGGAACAGTCCAGCCGGAACTGCCAAGCCATGCCTTCCCTGGACCGGAAACAAGCTTCCTAGGACAGGTTTCTGGCATTTCAGCCGTCTTCAGCCAGGCTTGCTTGAATCCAGTGGCAAAGTGAGCAAGGGACTCACGTCTGAGCATACCCTGCCAACTTATGGCGAACAAAGCAGTACAAAAGTGGGTGGTGATGGACGGAGCATCAGAACCAATCAAACACTCACACCCAGTCAACAGATCTGGGTTTGATCCATCACCGTTCTTTAGCCCACTCTGCCACCCCAGTTCAGACATGGCCATATGCAAATCAGTCTGACCCTGTGCCTCATGGGAACAGTCCAGCCCGAACTGCCAAGTCATGCCTTCCCTGTACCGGAAACAAGCTTCCTAGGACCGGTTTCTGGCTTTTCAGCCGTCTTCAGCCAGGCTTGCTTGAATCCAGTGGCAAAGTGAGCAAGGGACTCACATCTGAGCATACCCTGCCAACTTATGGCGAACAAAGCAGTACAAAAGGGGGTGGTGATGGACGGAGCATCAGAACCAATCAAACACTCACACCCAGTCAACAGATCTGGGTTTGATCCATCACCATTCTTTAGCCCACTCTGCCACCCCAGTTCAGACATGGCCATATGCAAATCAGTCTGACCCTGTGCCTCATGGGAACAGTCCAGCCCGAACTGCCAAGTAATGCCTTCCCAGGACCGGAAACAAGCTTCCTAGGACCGGTTTCTGGCATTTCAGCCGTCTTCAGCCAGGCTTGCTTGAATCAAGTGGAAAAGTGAGCAAGGGACTCACGTCTGAGCATACCCTGCCAACCTATGGCGAACAAAGCAGTACAAAAGGGGGTGGTGATGGTCGGAGCATCAGAACCAATCAAACACTCACACCCAGTCAACAGATCTGGGTTTGATCCATCACCGTTCTTAAGCCCACTCTGCCACCCCAGTTCAGACATGGCCATATGCAAATCAGTCTGACCCTGTGCCTCATGGGAACAGTCCAGCCCGAACTGCCAAGCCATGCCTTCCCTGGACCGGAAACAAGCTTCCTAGGACCGGTTTCTGGCATTTCAGCCGTCTTCAGCAAGGCTTGCTTGAATCCAGTGGCAAAGTGAGCAAGGGACTCACGTCTGAGCATACCCTGCCAACTTATGGCGAACAAAGCAGTACAAAAGTGGGTGGTGATGGACGGAGCATCAGAACCAATCAAACACTCACACCCAGTCAACAGATCTGGGTTTGATCCATCACCGTTCTTTAGCCCACTCTGCCACCCCAGTTCAGACATGGCCATATGCAAATCAGTCTGACCCTGTGCCTCATGGGAACAGTCCAGCCCCAACTGCCAAGCCATGCCTTCCCTGGACCGGAAACAAGCTTCCTAGGACCGGTTTCTGGCATTTCAGCCGTCTTCAGCCAGGCTTGCTTGAATCCAGTGGCAAAGTGAGCAAGGGACTCACGATTGTGCATACCCTGCCAACTTATGGCGTACAAAGCAGTACAAAAGGGGGTGGTGATGGACGGAGCATCAGAACCAATCAAACACTCACACCCAGTCAACAGATCTGGGTTTGATCCATCACCGTTCTTTAGCCCACTCTGCCACCCCAGTTCAGACATGGCCATATGCAAATCAGTCTGACCCTGTGCCTCATGGGAACAGTCCAGCCCGAACTGCCAAGTCATGCCTTCCCTGGACCGGAAACAAGCTTCCTAGGACCGGTTTCTGGCATTTCAGCCGTCTTCAGCCAAACTTGCTTGAATCCAGTGGCAAAGTGAGCAAGGGACTCACGTCTGAGCATACCCTGCCAACTTATGGCGAACAAAGCAGTACAAAAGGGGGTGGTGATGGACGGAGCATCAGAACCAATCAAACACTCACACCCAGTCAACAGATCTGGGTTTGATCCATCACCGTTCTTTAGCCCACTCTGCCACCCCAGTTCAGACATGGCCATATGCAAATCAGTCTGACCCTGTGCCTCATGGGAACAGTCCAGCCCAAACTGCCAAGCCATGCCTTTCCTGGACCGGAAACAAGCTTCCTAGGACTGGTTTCTGGCATTTCAGCCGTCTTCAGCCAGGCTTGCTTGAATCCAGTGGCAAAGTGAGCAAGGGACTCACGTCTGAGCACACCCTGCCAACTTATGGCGAACAAAGCAGTACAAAAGGGGGTGGTGATGGACGGAGCATCAGAACCAATCAAACACTCACACCCAGTCAACAGATCTGGGTTTGATCCATCACCGTTCTTTAGCCCACTCTGCCACCCCAGTTCAGACATGGCCATATGCCAATCAGTCTGACCCTGTGCCTCATGGGAACAGTCCAGCCCGAACTGCCAAGCCATGCCTTCCCTGGACCAGAAACAAGCTTCCTAGGACCGGTTTCTGGCATTTCAGCCGTCTTCAGCCAGGCTTGCTTGAATCCAGTGGCAAAGTGAGCAAGGGACTCACGTCTGAGCATACCCTGCCAACTTATGGCGAACAAAGCAGTACAAAAGAGGGTGGTGATGGACGGAGCATCAGAACCAATCAAACACTCACACCCAGTCAACAGATCTGGGTTTGATCCATCACCGTTCTTTAGCCCACTCTGCCACCCCAGTTCAGACATGGCCATATGCAAATCAGTCTGACCCTGTGCCTCATGGGAACAGTCCAGCCCGAACTGCCAAGTCATGCCTTCCCTGGACCGGAAACAAGCTTCCTAGGACCGGTTTCTGACATTTCAGCCGTCTTCAGCCAGGCTTGCTTGAATCCAGTGGCAAAGTGAGCAAGGGACTCACGTCTGAGCATACCCTGCCAACTTATGGCGAACAAAGCAGTACAAAAGGGGGTGGTGATGGACGGAGCATCAGAACCAATCAAACACTCACACCCAGTCAACAGATCTGGGTTTGATCCATCACCGTTCTTTAGCCCACTCTGCCACCCCAGTTCAGACATGGCCATATGCAAATCAGTCTGACCCTGTGCCTCATGGGAACAGTCCAGCCCAAACTGCCAAGCCATGCCTTTCCTGGACCGGAAACAAGCTTCCTAGGACTGGTTTCTGGCATTTCAGCCGTCTTCAGCCAGGCTTGCTTGAATCCAGTGGCAAAGTGAGCAAGGGACTCACGTCTGAGCACACCCTGCCAACTTATGGCGAACAAAGCAGTACAAAAGGGGGTGGTGATGGACGGAGCATCAGAACCAATCAAACACTCACACCCAGTCAACAGATCTGGGTTTGATCCATCACCGTTCTTTAGCCCACTCTGCCACCCCAGTTCAGACATGGCCATATGCCAATCAGTCTGACCCTGTGCCTCATGGGAACAGTCCAGCCCGAACTGCCAAGCCATGCCTTCCCTGGACCAGAAACAAGCTTCCTAGGACCGGTTTCTGGCATTTCAGCCGTCTTCAGCCAGGCTTGCTTGAATCCAGTGGCAAAGTGAGCAAGGGACTCACGTCTGAGCATACCCTGCCAACTTATGGCGAACAAAGCAGTACAAAAGAGGGTGGTGATGGACGGAGCATCAGAACCAATCAAACACTCACACCCAGTCAACAGATCTGGGTTTGATCCATCACCGTTCTTTAGCCCACTCTGCCACCCCAGTTCAGACATGGCCATATGCAAATCAGTCTGACCCTGTGCCTCATGGGAACAGTCCAGCCCGAACTGCCAAGTCATGCCTTCCCTGGACCGGAAACAAGCTTCCTAGGACCGGTTTCTGACATTTCAGCCGTCTTCAGCCAGGCTTGCTTGAATCAAGTGGCAAAGTGAGCAAGGGACTCACGTCTGAGCATACCCTGCCAACTTATGGTGAACAAAGCAGTACAAAAGGGGGTGGTGATGGACGGAGCATCAGAACCAATCAAACACTCACACCCAGTCAACAGATCTGGGTTTGATCCATCACCGTTCTTTAGCCCACTCTGCCACCCCAGTTCAGACATGGCCATATGCAAATCAGTCTGACCCTGTGCCTCATGGGAACAGTCCAGCCCCAACTGCCAAGCCATGCCTTCCCTGGACCGGAAACAAGCTTCCTAGGACCGGTTTCTGGCATTTCAGCCGTCTTCAGCCAGGCTTGCTTGAATCCAGTGGCAAAGTGAGCAAGGGACTCACGTCTGAGCATACCCTGCCAACTTATGGCGAACAAAGCAGTACAAAAGGGGGTGGTGATGGACGGAGCATCAGAACCAATCAAACACTCACACCCAGTCAACAGATCTGGGTTTGATCCATCACCGCTCTTTAGCCCACTCTACCACCCCAGTTCAGACATGGCCAGCCCGAACTGCCAACTTATGGCGAACAAAGCACTACATCAGAACCAATCAAACACTCACACCCAGTCAACAGACCTGGGTTTGATCCATCACCGTTCTTTAGCCCACTCTGCCACCCCAGTTCAGACATGGCCATATGCAAATCAGTCTGCCCCTGTGCCTCATGGGAACAGTCCAGCCCGAACTGCCAAGCCATGCCTTCCCTGGACCGGAAACAAGCTTCCTAGGACCGGTTTCTGGCATTCCAGCCGTCTTCAGCCAGGCTTGCTTGAATCCAGTGGCAAAGTGAGCAAGGGACTCACGTCTGAGCATACCCTGCCAACTTATGGCGAACAAAGCAGTACAAAAGGGGGTGGTGATGGACAAAGCATCAGAACCAATCAAACACTCACACCCAGTCAACAGATCTGGGTTTGATCCATCACCGTTCTTTAGCCCACTCTGCCACCCCAGTTCAGACATGGCCGTATGCCAATCAGTCTGACCCTGTGCCTCATGGGAACAGTCCAGCCCGAACTGCCAAGCCATGCCTTCCCTGGACCGGAAACAAGCTTCCTAGGACCGGTTTCTGGCATTTCAGCCGTCTTCAGCCAGGCTTGCTTGAATCCAGGGGGAAAGTGAGCAAGGGACTCACGTCTGAGCATACCCTGCCAACTTATGGCGAACAAAGCAGTACAAAAGGGGGTGGTGATGGACGGAGCATCAGAACCAATCAAACACTCACACTCAGTCAACAGATCTGGGTTTGATCCATCACCGTTCTTTAGCCCACTCTGCCACCCCAGTTCAGACATGGCCATATGCAAATCAGTCTGACCCTGTGCCTCATGGGAACAGTCCAGCCCGAACTGCCAAGCCATGCCTTCCCTGGACCGGAAACAAGCTTCCTAGGACTGGTTTCTGGCATTTCAGCCGTCTTCAGCCAGGCTTGCTTGAATCCAGTGGCAAAGTGAGCAAGGGACTCACGTCTGAGCATACCCTGCCAACTTATGGCGAACAAAGCAGTACAAAAGGGGGTGGTGATGGACGGAGCATCAGAACCAATCAAACACTCACACCCAGTCAACAGATCTGGGTTTGATCCATCACCGCTCTTTAGCCCACTCTACCACCCCAGTTCAGACATGGCCATATGCAAATCAGTCTGACCCTGTGCCTCATGGGAACAGTCCAGCCCAAACTGCCAAGCCATGCCTTCCCTGGACCGGAAACAAGCTTCCTGGGACCGGTTTCTGGCATTTCAGCCGTCTTCAGCCAGGCTTGCTTGAATCCAGTGGCAAAGTGAGCAAGGGACTCACGTCTGAGCATACCCTGCCAACTTATGGCGAACAAAGCAGTACAAAAGGGGGTGGTGATGGACGGAGCATCAGAACCAATCAAACACTCACACCCAGTCCACAGATCTGGGCTTGATCCATCACCGTTCTTTAGCCCACTCTGCCACCCCAGTTCAGACATGGCCATATGCAAATCAGTCTGACTCTGTGCCTCATGGGAACAGTCCAGCCCGAACTGCCAAGCCATGCCTTCCCTGGACCGGAAACAAGCTTCCTAGGACCGGTTTCTGGCATTTCAGCCGTCTTCAGCCAGGCTTGCTTGAATCCAGTGGCAAAGTGAGCAAGGGACTCACGTCTGAGCATACCCTGCCAACTTATGGCGAACAAAGCAGTACAAAAGGGGGTGGTGATGGACGGAGCATCAGAACCAATCAAACACTCACACCCAGTCAACAGACCTGGGTTTGATCCATCACCGTTCTTTAGCCCACTCTGCCACCCCAGTTCAGACATGGCCATATGCAAATCAGTCTGACCCTGTGCCTCATGGGAACAGTCCAGCCGAACTGCCAAGCCATGCCTTCCCTGGACCGGAAACAAGCTTCCTAGGACCGGTTTCTGGCATTTCAGCCGTCTTCAGCCAGGCTTGCTTGAATCCAGGGGGAAAGTGAGCAAGGGACTCACGTCTGAGCATACCCTGCCAACTTATGGCGAACAAAGCAGTACAAAAGGGGGTGGTGATGGACGGAGCATCAGAACCAATCAAACACTCACACTCAGTCAACAGATCTGGGTTTGATCCATCACCGTTCTTTAGCCCACTCTGCCACCCCAGTTCAGACATGGCCATATGCAAATCAGTCTGACCCTGTGCCTCATGGGAACAGTCCAGCCCGAACTGCCAAGCCATGCCTTCCCTGGACCGGAAACAAGCTTCCTAGGACCGGTTTCTGGCATTTCAGCCGTCTTCAGCCAGGCTTGCTTGAATCCAGTGGCAAAGTGAGCAAGGGACTCACGTCTGAGCATACCCTGCCAACTTATGGCGAACAAAGCAGTACAAAAGGGGGTGGTGATGGACGGAGCATCAGAACCAATCAAACACTCACACCCAGTCCACAGATCTGGGCTTGATCCATCACCGTTCTTTAGCCCACTCTGCCACCCCAGTTCAGACATGGCCATATGCAAATCAGTCTGACCCTGTGCCTCATGGGAACAGTCCAGCCCGAACTGCCAAGCCATGCCTTCCCTGGACCGGAAACAAGCTTCCTAGGACCGGTTTCTGGCATTTCAGCCGTCTTCAGCCAGGCTTGCTTGAATCCAGTGGCAAAGTGAGCAAGGGACTCACGTCTGAGCATACCCTGCCAACTTATGGCGAACAAAGCAGTACAAAAGGGGGTGGTGATGGACGGAGCATCAGAACCAATCAAACACTCACACCCAGTCAACAGACCTGGGTTTGATCCATCACCGTTCTTTAGCCCACTCTGCCACCCCAGTTCAGACATGGCCATATGCAAATCAGTCTGACCCTGTGCCTCATGGGAACAGTCCAGCCCGAACTGCCAAGCCATGCCTTCCCTGGACCGGAAACAAGCTTCCTAGGACCGGTTTCTGGCATTTCAGCAGTCTTCAGCCAGGCTTGCTTGAATCCAGTGGCAAAGTGAGCAAGGGACTCACGTCTGAGCATACCCTGCCAACTTATGGCGAACAAAGCAGTACAAAAGGGGGTGGTGATGGACAGAGCATCAGAACCAATCAAACACTCACACCCAGTCAACAGATCTGGGTTTGATCCATCACCGTTCTTTAGCCCACTCTGCCACCCCAGTTCAGACATGGCCATATGAAATCAGTCTGACCCTGTGCCTCATGGGAACAGTCCGGCCTGAACTGCCAAGCCATGCCTTCCCTGGACCGGAAACAAGCTTCCTTGGACCGGTTTCTGGCATTTCAGCCGTCTTCAGCCAGGCTTGCTTGAATCCAGTGGCAAAGTGAGCAAGGTACTCACGTCTGAGCATACCCTGCCAACTTATGGTGAACAAGGCAGTACAAAAGGGGGTGGTGATGGACGGAGCATCAGAACCAATCAAACACTCACACCCAGTCAACAGATCTGGGTTTGAGCCATCACCGTTCTTTAGCCCACTCTGCCACCCCAGTTCAGACATGGCCATATGCAAATCAGTCTGACCCTGTGCCTCATGGGAATAGTCCAGCCCGAACTGCCAAGCCATGCCTTCCCTGGACCGGAAACAAGCTTCCTAGGACCGGTTTCTGGCATTTCAGCCGTCTTCAGCCAGGCTTGCTTGAATTCAGGGGATTGGTTCTGATGCTCCGTCTATCACCACCCCCTTTTGTACCGCCTAATAGCTGGAACCAGGTACAAAACTTGGGGCCGAAGCCCATATATCTAAGAACGGCAAAGAGGAAAGGCCACTCGACCATATCAAAGGCCATACGCACGTCTAGGGATAGAATGACAGTGTCATCCTGGATGGTGTGTATACGGGCCATTATGCCAAGTAGGCGTCTCAAATTGAGTGCTGTGTTTCGGCCAGGCATGAAACCGGACTGGTCTGGATGCACTAATTTTGTGAGGTGGGGGTTGTAATCTGACGCCCAATGTTTTAGCCAGTATTTTGGCCTCTGTGTTAAGCAGTGATTTTGGTCGGTAGGACGTGCATTCCTGCACCGGCTTGCCAGGCTTGTGTATAGCAACTATTGTCGCCAATCGCTGGTCTCTGGGGAGTTCTCCTGCATCCAGGCTGGCTTCATACATGTTGAACAAATGTGGTGTTAGTTTGTCTGCTGCTTTTTTGTACAGTTCAATAGGTATGCCATTGGGCCCCAGAGCTTTCCCTGATTGAATTTTACCTATGGCTAACGCCAATTCTTCAGCTGACAGATCTGCCTCAAGTGTCTGAGTGTCATCCGGAGTAAGCGTGGACATTTGAATATCTTTGAGGAATGCCAGAGCATCCTCAGGTGTGGCTGTGGTTGTGTATATCTTCTCATAATGGAGGGCCAGTGTATTAACTATCTGTTTTGGGTCTGTTATGGTGTCACCGGTGTTCAATTGTAGTCGTGCCACCCAGCGGCTAGCTAGTTCTCACTTATCCAGCCAAGCCAGGAGCTTGCCCGCTTTGTCCCCAACTTCCTACACCTTATGCTGTGTGGCTATGAGCTTGGCTTTTGCCTCTTCCCACATGTTTCCCTATATTCCTGCCTTTTCAAATGTAACTTGTGGGTATTGGTGCCACTGGGATTCTGGGAATGCGTGACCTCGGGCTGTCTCACTTCCTGTTCGAGGGACTCTACTTGTTTTTGTTTTTCTTTTTTATGCCCCACAATTAGTGAAATTGCCTGGCCCTGCAGTACCGTCTTGTACGCTTCCCACAGTGTTGTCGGAGAGATTACCGAGCGTTCGTTTTCCTTGAAATACTGTTATGTGGTTTTAGTTTGAACCTTCCAGATCCCGGGGTTCTTAAGAAATCCAGGGTATATTGGGAATATTCGACTTTGGCCTGGGACATGTTACGTGTACTTGACAAGAACAGGGGAGTGATCGGAAATACCTCTGTGTAAGTGCGTTACCCCCCCAGCTTCCCACACCCATCTGCCGATGTGAGTATGTAATCTTGTAATCTATTCTCGAGAGACTATTATGCACTCCGGAATAAAATGTGTATTGATGTTCCTGTGGAAATTGTGTACGCCAAACATCTATGAGGCCAAGTGCCTCCAGGAACTCCGTGAACCGGGACTGTGCGGCGCGTTGGGCCCTAGGGGGCTTGCGGTCAACAGCGTCATCTAATGTGGTGTTAAAGTCGCCCTCTTTTAGAAGTTCCCCCTGTGGAAGTGCGAGTAAGAAGGTGCTGAGGGCCGGGAGCGCCACCGAGTGCAGTGCCAGTAGACTATATACTGAAACTATATTATATGTGCGTCCCTCCCATTGACAGGAAATAGCCGCGAACCGTCCCTGGTCGTCTGTCCATGACCTGTTGATGATGATCGGAAATTGCTTTTGAACCAGGATACCCACCACTCGTGAACCCAAAGTGAATTCGGAATGTGCCACCATCCGGTAATCCCACCGGTCCAGGGTCTCACATACTGAAGCCACTAAATGCAATTCTTGTATCAGTGCCACTGCTGGTGCCCGACGTTTAAGAGATTGCAGGACCAGACCTCTTTTTATTTTGTCGCAGACGCCATTGACATTCCACGAGAGAATTGTGAGAGGTGGGCTATCGGTAGTGTGAGTCGATGTTACCTCTTGTGTCATATATTGGGATTGTCGACAGAAAGCAGGCAGGATATGGTGTCAGAAGTGTTGTGTGGAAGCATTGAATTTGCATCGTGAACTTGTTTCAAACATGCAAAAGAAGAATATGAAACGTATAAGTTTACCCCTCTTCCCAACCCCCTCCCTGCCTCCCTGCATGACGGACTAAGAACTACCTGCCACCCCAACTGCGCAGAGTGCTTATTTCCCATACGCTAGTACTTGTGGGGGCGGGGAGAGTAGTCCAGTGATCCCCTCGGTACATCATCATTACCTACTACATAGTGTGTTGGCAACTCATCGTTAGTGTTCACTGCAGACTTGTAGTGCAGACAGTACAAGGTAAGTCACGAGGCATATTAGTCTAACACTCGTTTTTGTCCGTCGCAGTCGTTTCGACTGCTGTGTGCGTTTCTCAGTTTACGAGCTGAAGTCCCAAGTTAGGTACGAGCCACCACGGCAGTTCCATGCACTACAGTCATGCCTTCGTGTGTCAGGTTGGTGCACCTTAACTCCCAGTCTAAGACCTAGTGGCCGATAGGGTCTCTTCACTAATCGCCTCGCGCCGCTGCTGATCCCTCCGTTGATCTTGTCTCTTTCAACTCTAATGATGCCGCGCCTTGTGTGTGTGTTGATTTAATTTCTTGCCCGGTCTTCCAGAGCTTGTGGCTCTGCGCCATCCTTCCATTCTTGGGCCTCCTCAGGTGTCGTAAAGAACCAAGTCTTTCCCTCGGCCTCGACTCTCAGTTTCTCGGGAAATGGCACGGAGTACTTGAGCTCGCGATTTCTCAGCTCTTTTTTTACTTCGAGGAAGCTGCGGCATTGTTTTGTCACAGCCGCCGTGTAGTCCGGAAAGAATGTCACTGTGCTGTGTTCAAGACGCAATGGGGAGGGGGGCGATTTGAGCTGTTAGTAGGATTGCATTGTGATCGAGGAATTGAAAATGCGGGCAAGTATGTGCCTGGGGGGGGGGCCCCGGTCTGTGTCTGCCACCTGGAACGTGGTAGGCTCTTTCCACCGAGAAGTAGCTGGACAGCCCTCGTGGCTCCAATTGATTCTCGATGAGGTCTTCGACAAACAGGTCCAGTGCTGGTCCCCCGTCCCTTCAGGCACTCCAATAATTCTTACATTATTGCGCCTCAAATGGCCTTCCTGATCGTCGAGCTTGGCGGCCATGAGCTTGTTGTCCGCTTCCAGTTGATGTACGTGGCGCTAAAGAGCAGCCATGTCTTTGGAGAGGGTTGCCGTTATTGCTTTGACCTAGTCCCTCTTGTGGTCATTTTCTTAAAATCCGCTCGCATTAGAGAGTTCTACAGAGACCGACCCTATGCGGGAGTCTAAGGAGGTATGTACATTGTTCAGTGTGGTCATAATGTCCTGCAGCGTGACCTCTGATGGCTCTGAGGCAGTAGGCCTCGCTACTCGGGTAGTTTCGTGGTCTGACTGTTCCGGCTGACCTTTGGTGAAGGCATATGTGTTCAGTTTCGTTTGGGGTATGCTCCGCAGGCCCCTTCCCCCATCACTGCAATTCGCCGCTGAGTGTTGAGTAGTGT
Organism: Triturus cristatus; assembly: GCF_964204655.1. Lineage (NCBI taxonomy): Eukaryota > Metazoa > Chordata > Amphibia > Caudata > Salamandridae > Triturus > Triturus cristatus. Next base: position 933,280,449 of record NC_140585.1, read on the forward strand.
GGCATGGGTAGGTGGTGGTAGTCACCCCTGCCTGCCCGTGCGGTGGCTAGCCACACACAGCCTTTCGTGTTCCCCACCACCGCCCGGTCGTTCCGGATTTAGCTGTTGCCACTGAGGGAGATCAAGGGGGGGCTTTTCACTCAGTGCCACCATGCGTTCTGCACCCCTGCGCGGAGAGTCGTGTGTCCAGCTCACCTTTTGGGAAGGCACTGTGGCCTGGGCGTAGCAGGGTCTACCCTTGTGTTTCCGTGCCGCCGTTGTAAGATGGTTTCCACACTTCCCCGGGAGCCTGATAGTGTAGCAGGAGCTCAATTTGCATACAGTGCTCACCGGTGGGGAAAGGGGGAGCCCTCAGTCAGTGGATTGTGCTCCCGATGTCTCTGGTGCACGGGGCTCTCTGGCAGGTCTGTCTCTCTGGTCTGCAGTTGGTCGTATTCAGTATGCCTGTGTGTTGTGCCTCTTCTTCTTCGGGACCGCCGTGTCTCTGGGGTCACTGTTTCATATTACCCTTTGTGGGGGCCTGTGCATGATGGATTGTAATTGCGCTTCAGGCGTTGTAGCTACCGTGCTTCTTAACCAATCTGGAGGCCAGATCTTTCCACATAATATGCCTGGTTGGAGCCTAGTCATGACGGCGAAGGGCGCTTCACAGGGGGGCTCCGGGACGTCGCTCCGGGCCGCTTCGCGGTTGGCGAATCTGGAAAATTACGTTGCGATGCCCCGCTAATAAACCAGGTCGTCACTGACCTTTATAATCGCTAATACGCCACCTCTTCAGGCCGCCTCCGGATTCGTCTTCCCGCCCAGGTCTCACTGCTCCCACGCCGGGCGGCAGCGGCCGAGGTCGGCAGATCAGGATAGCAGTGCCATGGAGCCCCGCTGGTATGCTTGGATCACCGCTGCCTCTTGTCTTCACTGGCGGGCCTCCGCTTCTGGCCACATTTGGACTTGCCTTCGGACACGGGATTCACTTCCCCCACTCTGCACGGCTGCGGTGGTACGCGAGGACCCGCCTGCTGATTGGGTTGTAGGCCGCATCTCTTCGTTTTGACGCAGGTTAGCTGGAATCCACTTCCAGGGGTCCACGGCAGCCGCGTCCGGTGCCCAGCTAATTCCGACGCTCTGCCCACTAATTTGCAGGCAAGTGCGCCAACGGATTATTGGTTGGATCTGTGGGGATGTCGGGCGGTTCACGGAGCCTCTCTAGGCAGCGGCCATTTCCTCAGGCTGCTAGCCACGCCCCCCTCATGTAAATTTATATCTCCAAATGCATGCCCACATGCAGTTCGGGTGGGCATACAAATCTGGTGCAAATACATTCACATCACTGTTTAGGTCAGTTACTCGGCTGAAAACGTCATCTTAGAATAAACTAGCTGCAGATAAAATCTTGTTTGCCCTTTGAGACTCACATACTCTGTACTTTGTTGTTTCGTCAAAACCTTTGGCCCTCGTTCTGGCTAAACCACAGATCACACATTGCAGATCCTCTGCTCTCTGACCAGTTGTTGGAGGTGGATGTGGGGAAGCCATTGATCTTCAGACTATCAGACCCAATGCATGGATGGGCATTGGGTCTGATAGTAGTTGCTGTCTCAGAAGACTCGGATTCTTGCTGTGATTCACTGGTTTCTGCTATTTTTTTTACATACTTTTTCCGGGCTTTTTTCTATTGCATAAGACGTGTAGCATTTATTAGTACAATGATAAAATGTTTGATCCTCTTCACCCATCAGTTTCAATCTTTGGAAATTTCATCCTGCCATATTTCTACAACATCTTGAACTCTCTTCTGTCCTACCACAGTTGATGTTAGCTTTTCTTTCGGATTACTTTGGCATATGACACATTTTTCTTTGTTGAAGGAGTCCTCAGATTTTGTAATTAGCAAAACTCTGTCAGGAGGTAAAGATCCTCTGCTACCACCTGCTTCACTCATGATTACATATTTGAATCAATGGTAAACCTGAAACAAAAACAATATTAAAATGAATTACCAATATGATGGCTAAAACACTTCATTATAGAGCTGGTTGCTATGAGGAGTTATTTCCTGTCTCTATAAGACTACTTGACACCCAAAACCTATGTTTTGACACCAAAATGAAGTATATAAGTCTCATGGTTCCTGAAATATTACATCATCGCTGCAACACATCCACCATTTGTAGGTTGAGCCTGAGCCAGCGCGCAAGCACTGCTCTGGCGATCTGTTGTAGGTAGAGTACAGAGGAGAATCCCCATCCATATTTTTCATTGGCTTGTGTCTTTGTCCTTCGTAAATGCTAGCGTTTGATTACTTAATAGGCTTGCTAGTCCCTCCTTAGTACGCCATGTTGTCATTTCTATCCTCCCATGGCTACTGGCCCCTTTACTTGGTTGTTACATGGTACGTGTACTTTTTTTCTTTATTGAGCTTCTCCTACATTAGGCACGACGACGTGCTTCGCTTACATTCAGCACGCCATGCCCGCTTTCACTTTCGAAGCACAGCCAGAACAATGGCGGCCTTTTGTTTGCAATGCTATAGGTCTCGCATTTAAATGGGAGACCTGTAGCATTGCAAATATTTTTTCTGGAAGCCTCCGTTCGATTTGCACTTTCTCTGCCAGCGAAAGCTCGGTTTCAACAACAGCGAGAACGGTCTGCCAAATGAGTGTACCCTGATGTAATGCAGCAGGTGCCGCCCACCGAGCAGCCAGAGATCCACCGCAGCCTGTGGAGGTCGGCACCGGGAAAGCCGCCGCGAGGAGCATCGCTGGAGGAGACAAGGGAGAAGGCAGGCCTCAGCTCCCAGCGACGGCTGTAGAGCTGCCCGCACTGAACCTCCTCCTGCAGACGGGGCTACAGAGCCTGAACAAGCATTGGCATAACCAATAGGTCTCGCTTTTGGGACCTTATAAGTGTTTAGCCATGCAACAGTTGCATAACTAAATACTTATAAGGTCCCAAAAGCGAGACCTATTGACTATGCCAATTATTGTTGCTGTTTATTACTGCTCTGTAGTAATGGCGGCGCACAGGTGCCACCATTACTACATAGAAGTAATAAACAGGCTCACGGAGAACATCAAAGCGGCCGCAAAAGTGTAAGTGATCGCGATCAAACATCAAAGCCGCCGTGCGGCCGCGAAAGTGAGGCGCGCGCGCCCGCGCACATGCACTGTAGCTCTAGGCTACAGTGGTAGCACTTTTGTGAGCCCTCCCAAAATGTCTCGCCAGACCAGCGCATGTGCTGGGTCAGGCGAGACCTAAAAAGGAGCACAGAGTCCGCATGAGGGGGCTCCTGTGCTCCACAGCAAGCGCAGAGGCTCTGCTTCACTTACCTGGTTCTTTTTTGGCAGCGGGCAGAATTTAATTAAATGACTAACAGTAGAGACCAATATGTCGGTTCTAGTAATGTTAGCGCACATGTGCGAAAAGACAGCGCTGTAACATGTGCACAACCAAGACATCTCTTCAAACACCGCACTCTCCGCGCTTGCATATGGACCCACCCCTGTCCTTTTATTGATTTATTCTTGCTCTTTTCGCCTCCTAGGGCCTCCTTTCAAACATGAACAAACCTCCGGTCTGGGCTGCACGTGCAGTGACTAATCTGCATTTATTATTAAAAGTAGCGTTTCCCTCGCTCAGCACAAAATTATCTCTCGTCCCCTTCACGCCCCATCCGTCGCTGCTTCATCTCACTCCACCACCCTTCAATGCTGCAAGAGTTGCAAGAGTGTTGTGAACCACTGGAAGGTGCTGGCGCAAGGGTGAGACCGGAGTAAGTGTCACACACACCGTGCCCCCCACCCACGGGGCACGTTCAATATTATGCAATTAGAACGAGGATCATGCCACTATAATCAGTGTGTTGCAGAGAGACTCTGTCTCACTTATTTACTTTGCAGTAGAGAGCGTGAAGTCTTTCGCCGTGTGTCTCTGTGTGCATTGTACAGTCTGCAGCAGTAGCTCCATGTAATTGTCTCTCTCCTTCTGCTCCCTGTGTGTATGAGAGATGCACCAGCGTGGAGTGCTGGGTGTCACCATGGACAAGAAGAAAGTGACATAAGTGAGCGACCTGTAGTAGTAGCTGACAGAGGATTGCCATGACAATTGGGCTATAGAAGTTTAATCCGAGTTTAACCCATGACAGGCTACCATTGCCTGATAATACCATAAATATGAATGGTGCACTTAGGAGAGCAGAGCTGATCTCTTTAAACCCCTGCATTCCTTTTAAAAACACTGTTGCAAAGCATGCTTTGTTACGAGTGCCACCAAAGCCCTCTACATCTGATGTAATGTAATACAGTGTTTATTTCTCACCCTTAGTTCCTGTTAGTAGCAATTGTTAGAGTTCTAGTCTCGGCATCGCCTCAACATCCTATGATTCGGGGCAAATCACTTAATCTCGCTGGGCCTAAAAAAGAAATGTGGCTTTCTGTAATGTAAGAGGTGGTCAATATAAACTGGCAGTGCTCATGCAAACTGCTCCAATTCTGAGTTTGTGCTATATAAAACGAAAAAAAACAGAGTTTCAGGTTGTATGACCCTTAAATCAACAAATCTAAATCAGCAGAGAGCGAGTGAACTGCAAAGATTCAGTCCTACAAAGTTCCCCCCCCCCCCCCAGTCCATGTGTGATATGGTGCGTCTGGGTTTTTCCTTTAAATTCTAGGATTTGTACTCTTGCTCACACCATTATAAAACAGGAATACAAGTCTCAGAATTCAAAGAAAAACCCATGATATCACAGATGGAACTGGGACACATGGAGGCTATGAAGATTGTGTTTCACATTGTTTAAAATCACTTTATATTACTGGTATTAGTACAGCACTTTCAGCCACTGTCATGGCACCATAGCACTATGTTCATCTGTGCAGAACTAAAGAGACCATCGTTTAATAATGTGTGTGATGCGATTTGGTTGTTTGCGGTTGTTAGGTATTTCATTTACTCTTTGGTTTCAATAGGTATTTCTGTAGTAGAACTGTGCAGGGGTACCTAATATAATCAAATGAACTCTGGTGCCACAGCAAATGGTTCATATGAATTAACCACATGCCGAGGCTGAGCACAAATACCATGTGTCTGCCTGTCTCACGATGAACTCGAAGTATCCCACATTTGGCTGTAGAATGTCACTCCCGAGCATACAGTGAAACTATGGAAATGTCACATAAGCAAAGTGAAAACTTGGCCGCTATGTACTCTTCTTCACCTCGGCTTCATAATTTAATTTACTTTTAGGAGCACGTCATTCAGCCTAAAGTTACAGCTGAGTACTCTGCATTTCACAGTGAGTCACTGTCTGCAGGAAGATCAGGTAACAAGGGGAACTGGTACTTTGCAGCCGTTTTTGGATCTTACAGATTCTCCTTGCTCAAATGGGTGTAATTTGTGATATTAGCTTTCCTTGTTTTTGATGCTTAACTTTTCTCGCAAGAAAGTGGCACTCATAGTCGTTGAATGCCACTCATAATTACACTGAAATTATAAAAATGTCACACATAAGCAATCTGAAACCTTGGCAGCAATGTTCATCTGGCTTTTTCCGCACCCCCCCCAACCAGTCCATGCCGGCCGTTAGAGACAGGAGGTGGACGGAAGGCGCACCTGTAATGTTAAAGACTAGTTGGCAAAAAGAGACAGGTTTGATTCTGGTCTAAAGCAGCTCCTTAGATAGCTGACCTCGCTGCCTGCTGCCTCCCCCCGACTCACTCTTTCGGTAGTTTAGGGGTGTGGGAGGAGTTGGAGAAAGAACAGATTTTGCTGGTGTATGCTCAATCTTTCTCTATCCCTTCCATATTTTCCATATCTTCATATTCTTAAAAGACATTATCATTTACAACGACAATAGCTCTAACCACAAAAAAAGCGGGACCCATTGAATTGACAATGCTTGTTAAAAATGTTGTCCACAAATATTCAGCCCGTTTACCAAGGTCTACCCAAGCTAAATTACTTATCTAATGATACAAAAACACAAATCAAAAATGAAAATCTCTGGACAATTCCTTTACAGAGGTATATATATTAAAGGGTTGGGACTACAATGATTTAAGTAGTGGTGGTCTACAGATATCAAAAGGGTAAAAAACACTTAGATACATGAAAAAATACAGAAACACAAGATCCTGGAAATAGCATTCATAATCTTGCATTTCCAAGTGTGTCAAGGATGTGAACTATTACAATTATTGTTCATAAATCATCACGGGGATTTTACTACTACTGGGTCTGAGACCCGCCCCACTTAAAGCCCTGACTGATACCCATACACAGAGTATTTTTCACTATTCTCCTCATTCCTAATATTCAAGTCTTGACCATTGCCCACAAATAGGGTGACGGTAAATTTTACGGACTGTCCGTAATTTGGACCTCACGTCTGTTGTCCATGAGGATCCCTTTTACGGACGCCTTTTGTCCGTAATTATGCCATTACAGGGAGCAGCACTGCTGCCCTGCGAGAATCCTTAGCCCCTTGATGGGGCCGCCTCACAATGCTCCTCGAGCACATGAGCAGCCCCACCCACCCATTGTCATTCTGTGTGCCGGCTAATTGCCACATACAGAATGACAGTGCGGCAGTCTGGGCTGTTAAAGCAAGTGGTTGCCTCCTTCTGCCTCATTGTACAGCAGAGCATTCTGTTAGATGGATAAAAGGTAAAGCGCCCATGCTGCAACGTGAGAATACAGTTTATATAAAGAAGCCTGTGAAACAAGTAGAAAAGAACGGGTTATAGTACTTTCACTGTCTCATCATTTTAGAACTGACACATTTTCAATATTATATTAAAGAAAGCCATGGTTGCTGCTTTTTTATTTTAAGCAACTAACAACCATTGACAAAGCCAATAGTCATGGCTTGTTGTAGGTGTAATGATACTTACTGTATTATATATCTGGATGTAATGACAGAAACAACATAATACCGGACGGAACACTATGCTAAGCACAGATTTTTAGCCTTGGTGTTTTAAGCCACGCCCTTAATTACATTGAACACCCCATTTGAAGAGACCCCCCAGTTTTTTACCCCACTTAAGGCCCTAGAAACAACACCATGTCACAGTCACCTCACGTCCTAGCTCTGTGCATCATGCATGACTCATGACTTCTAAATGTTCAGATTGCCTATGTGCAGGGGCATAGTAAACCCTCCCCCACCCCATTCCACCCCTTGCTTTAGGAACTACAGCAAGGTGAAGTTATTTTGTTTTAATTTATTTGTTTATAATTTTCCTTATTGAAAATGAAACATTCGTCATTTACAGATCTTAATAATATACACTGTATCATGTAAAAGAGAAAAATGCAGTATAATAAGCAACAATACAATCAATCATTACATTATCGTGATTTTCTTTGTGACATTTCAAGTTCTACAGTCTGTGAAATGCAGAGTTCCCCCCGATAGGCATTCCAGGCCCCCTACTTTTTATCCGTAAGGTGAAGTTCTTGAAGGGCCTCTTCTGTTTGCAACTCTGCAGACAAAGGCTCAGCTCATAATGTGAAAAGGTGGGTGAATATATAAGTGTAGGAATGTGTGAATGGCTGGATGGATTAGTGAAAGGATGAATGAAAGGGTGAACGGATAGATAATGAAAGAAAGGATGGATGAGTGAGTGGAAGGATGGATAAGATAAAAGGTACATAGATGGATGTATGGGTGGAAGGGTAGATGGATGGGTGGAAGGGTAGATGGATGGGTAAAAAGGTGGATGGGTGAGTGAAAGGATGGATGGATGAGTGAAAGGTTAGATGATGGGCGAGTGAATTGGTGGATGGATGAGTGAAAGGATGGATGGAGGGAGGAATTGATAAGTGAAAGGGTGAATGGATGGATGGGTGGATGTAAGGATTGATGAGTGAGTGAAAGGGGGTAGATGGGCAAAAGGATGGATAGATGAGTGACGAAGTGAAAGGGTGGATGGATGAGAGAACGGATGGATGGAGGAGTGAAAGGATGGATGAGTAATAGGGTCAATGGGTGGATTCATGAATGGATGAGTAGATGGATGGGTGGAAGGATGGATAGATAAGCTAAAGGGGGATAGAGAGAGAAATGGAGGATGAATGACTGAAAGGGTGAATGGGGGAAGGATAAGTGACTGGGTGAATGGATGAGTCAGTGAAAGGATGGCTGGATGGGTGAAAGGGTAAATGGCTGGATGGATGAGTGAATAGATATATGGGTGGGAGAGTGGATGGATGAGTGTACTGATGGATGGGGTGAAAGGATGGATGGATGGATGAAAAATGGATGGATGAGTGAAAGGGTGGATGGAGGGATGGATGAGTGAAATGATGGACGGAAGGATACATGGTGGATAGGTTTGCAAATGGTTGAATATGTTTGGATATAGATGGGCACACAAGATCGAAGGACAGAATGAATGGTGAAAGACTGAATGATAGATAAAATAATGATTACACCTTGTAGCACCCATTATCTTAAGTAACATTTCCTATACATTGACTTTCACATTTATATGAGTCATTGTCTCTACATGATGTGTGTGTGATGTAACGCACTCCGACACCCTGCCCTACATACCTGGGATGAGTAGCACTATAGAAGAAATTAAATACACATGAGAGACATTCTATGTGAAGGGGAGGGGCCCCATTGGAGGGTGGCAGCAAGGCCAGACTGGCCAGACCGGGCATTGGGTGTTTCCCTGGGAGGCTAATAAGGGGGGGGGGCGGTTTTGTTACTGGGGGCTGGCACTGCAAAGTTCCTTGTATATCTAGTAGTTTTCAATCAACATAAAAGCAGCCCCACTTGTATTCAGGTGTGGTTTACCATTGTCTGGTGACTAATACCTGCTGGAGCGAGATGCGAGTTTTGAATCGTCTAAGGTAGCAAGCTGCGGGCATACAGAACAAACATTGGCATAGCCAATAGGTCTCGCTTTTGGGACCTTATAAGTATTTAGTTATGCAGCTCAATATCCTTGGTGCAACAACATCAACCGTTGCATGGCTAAACACTTATAAGGTCCCCAAGGCGAGACCTATTGGCTATGCCAATGCTTGTTCCTTTTTATTGGAGACCCCCCTGTACTTAGGACATGCAGCCTGGAGATGTGGGATTGATATGGTGACCTATTTGTCAGATGAACCGTCACAGACACAAGTCACATCTCTGGGAGTGACCAATGCACCGAAATATGGGAAGTATTTGTTTTGAGGGTTGGGTAGAGGCTGTAGACTATTACAGGTGGTCATTTCTCCTGAAGAAGGGCAGGGGTTTGGCCGTCAGGTCGCATCGCTTGCGATGTGGTCCAAAGACCATGCTCAACTCACCAAGCCATTCTGCTACATTAGAACTTTGAATCTGCCCATCCAATTTTAAGGCAGGGATTTTGGGCATTAGGCAAGCTAAGATTACTCGCATTGAATATCCTTACATTTTCAAGCTACTACATGACTTCTGTGCTGTGAATATCCTTAAATTATCAGGAGGAGGGGAAAATGCATGGGGCTGGCGAAGTAACAAGAAATTTCGCAGGGCCATGGTGCTCTTAACGTGGCCTGCAGATGGGGGATGGGGGGGCCGGGGTTTGGGGGGGGTGGACCGGGGGGGGTATCCTGAGGGTCGTATGGTCTAAGATCGAACCTGCTGCTGTTGTTTCTGATGGACTTCTGTTGTTTAACCTATCTTCTTTGTTCTAAGTTCGGCTGTTACATGAATCTGTTCAACTGCGGGCGGTGGCCCTGATACTTACTTGATTGCATCAATCCACGCCTCGTAGTGGCACTGGATCTTGCGGCTCACCACGTTCACAATTAGCGGATACTCCTCTGAGTACCGGACTCATTGCCTGTGGGATATTACATTCATGATGTATGTTATGTCTATATCAACAAATGCTAATAAACAGATTTCATAATAATAACGTGGCCTGCAGATGCTTGTCTTTGTGTCTTCTGGTGCAGGATTCATCCTGTACCGAGGACTGGTTTCATGAGACATTAGAATAAAGCACAATTTTAAGAATGGCAAGGCATCAATTCAAACTATCATTGGCCACGATCACCTACAAATGCTCATATGCACCGGCCTTAAAATGCTCATGAAAATAGACAGGCGGAAGCATGAGGAATGAAGAGCGCGGGGGGAATACAGCTAGCAGAAAATTAATGTTGTGTTATCACTAAACTAGTCATTGGTAAGACCCCTTCTGCTTTACTCCACACAGGTCTGAAGTCCCCAGTGGTACTTTATCCTCCTACGCATGTTTCACCCAGATCCAGAGACCTCTCTCGGGTACTGTGTTCAGTTCTGAAGCTCACATCAACCGCGTTAGGGCTAGTTCTGGAATATGTCCAGTTCTGGCATACTGTGCCCAGATTTTAGGGCTAGCTCTGAGATACTGTGCCCAGCTCAGGAGACTACCTCTAACTGTCTTCAGATTAGCGGTAGAGCCGAGGTCTGGAGGCCATATAAGAGTAGTGTGCTTAGTTCATTTGCTCGCATCTGTAGTGATGTGTACAGTTCTGATATGTTTCTAGATATGAGGAGCAAGCTCAGGAGGTTACGTCTTGTGTAATGTGTTTCATTCTGACGTACTGCATGCACTTCAGGAGGCTATCTCTAGAGTACTGTACCCACTTCTGTAGGTCAGAACTCAACTATTATGTTGTAATTGCTGTAGATTATGGCTGCCATGGAAGGTGAAGTACCTCAGTTTCTGTACTTAGCACCTCTCATCTCTACACCCGTGTAGGACCTGGAAGCCACTCAGAAAATGTTGCTATCAATCAAACACGTCTTACACACACACTGCTCCTTTCCACACAGCAAAATGAAAATTTTACAAGCAATTGAAACAGTGCAATTTAAAAGCCCTCTACTTAGTTCAGATATCATTCAAACACTAAAACAGCTTACTCGTCAGCTGTAATGGAAAAAGAGGACTATAAGGCAAAGTCATGAGAGCAGCTGACCAGTCCTCAAAACGTGTGAAGGAGCAATCTTTGACTACAATTAATGTCAGTGACAGTGGAAGCAATGGAGGACGAATGGAAACCGTTGGTGGAGAAGGAGCGGTAAAACTGTAGACACAAGCAGTTTGAGGGACGATGCCACGAATGGATGGACCTACGTCAAAAACAGTTATGCAATTAGGTAAAAAAAAATTGGCGATGTTCTCATGTATAACGATTACCAACTTGCTGCTTCCAGACTAGCACTTGTGTGAATAAAACTGCAGTGCGTCATGATTACAATGATGGGAAGGGACAAGATAGGATATGTTTATTTTTCCTTGTATTTTTTCCAAATCATTTGCATTTTTTCATGGATTCATTTTATATCATTATGATAGTTTGTAGTGTGGCAGACCTAAGCAGAGCTCTAGCTCAATAACAATAAAAATTTAGTTGATTTGCATCTTTTCATTGTGTGGAGCACTGGAGGCATTCCTGGCCTGAAAGTTGTGTGGATTACTAACTTCACGAGTCAAATAAAAACAATACCCAAACGTGCATAAGCAATCTTAAAGTCATCGCTTCCTTAAAATGCTTACTTTATACAAAACCAACACAAATTGTGACCGTTAGAAACATGTGGATCTGTATTGTATAATTAATTACGTTATCTGATCCTAGGTGCACCTTATGGATTCGAGTAACACAAAGGCACTACAAAGAAACGTTCCCCTTGGTCATAAGCACAATAACATATGCACCATACTACATGTCACTGTAAATTGTTTTGCCTATTTTGTTCACCACCGCATCATTAAAGTTGCTTGATAGACATATGGAATATGGAATCTTAACCTTTTCAACATTAAGCCCTGCTTAACATGAGTTATTTAACTTCCGGTGAAGAGGACAACTGCTTAGTGGGCAAACGATTTCAAATCACTGTAAACTGAGACAGATTTGTTATGGCTCCTCCAAACAATAATTTACTTAGCGGTTTATGCTTACCAACATAATGTGGTATAGCTACCATGTGTCAGAATCTATAGATTAATTGCTCACGATCAGAACTAGAAAAACATTTATACTGCAGATTGTTAACTACCTATTCTATGCATAAATTACTCTGTGCTATTGGTGCACAACATGTTTTTATTAGTAACACATAGAAAAGAGGGAACATTATTTAGTCATTAAATATGGTAGCTGCTCAGAGTATCCGGCTATTACATTGTGGACTGAGAGGCTCCTGGTTACTGTTGCCATAACAAAAAATTGTCATCTGGTGAAGAACAAGAGGATTGGGGGTGGGGGTTGTGCTAGAACAGGGATACATGGTGGTCCTACGATAGTGTAGCAAGAAAGGGCACACATTGCTAGGGTGCACTCTGCAGAGTGCCCTGGGTTGGCATGGGAATGACTGGAGGAAACTGCTACGACACTCAAGGGACGGGGGGCACTATGGTGGGCTAGAGAAAGAGAAGGCAGTGGGATACTATGGCATAGCGCTGGAGTTGGATGACGGCAGGGCAACTGGGCATATGAAAATAAGGGGATACTGTTATCACTGTTCCTTGTTGGAAAAATAATCCAGGCCTAAAATATGTATCTGGTGATAAGAGCACAGATCTGGCCACAGACCAAGAAAGAAGGAATGGGCCTCTGCTGATATAGGAAAGATATTCCATGACCCTGGATAATGCTGCCCACAAAAAAGGGAGGGAGGGACAGACCAGTGGGGCAGAATAATACACAGAGGAAGGAGGCATGGGATCGAAAATGGTACTGGAAGGGCAACCTGCTCTGTGTTGGTATATGGAGGTTGGCATTGTATTGGTGTAGAGCTGGTGCTGATATATGGAACAGAACCTATGAGGAAGTGTGTTGCTACATTGAGAACATGTCATTGTGTTGGTATGAGGGTTGGCGGGGATCTGAGCAGTGTTAATAATATTTTAATCTGAAAAAGACAGGTGTTACAGGGTATCTATTGGTTAGGGGCAATATGCTGGGGTGGACAATTCTGGTACAGGCAATGGTGGTATAATGTGGTTCTCGGAGGAGGATCGTTGCTGGTATATGGACTGTCCTGATAAGAGGAAGGAACCGCAGATACAGCTGGTGTAACTCTATCTTCTGACATAGCAGATTGAGCATCGCTGAAAGATGCCTTTCTAAAATAGTCCTGCTAGGCAACAGAGGTCTCGCTTTGCATTCATGAGAGCACTCTGGACCAGGCTATATTTTTAGGGCTCTCGCCCTGCATTGCAGAGCGCAGGCGAGAGCCCTTTTGTCCGGGGTTTGAAAACGGACCCTGGAATCGCTCACGCTTGTGCGTGTGCTTTTCCTTTTGGGTTCCGCTATTAGAGCACGCAATAGGCCAAAGGCGGGCGCATTGCTCCGCCCATGGCCTATTGGTGTCTGTTACACGCACCAATGCCCATGTGGTTTCAATTATCGTGCCCAGACACCGGTGCAATAATTGAAAGCACGTCTCGCTGTGGCGCGCGCGCACCACTCGCGGGTTTCAGTGTATTGCTTTAGCGATCGCAAAAGTGAAAGCGATCGCTTTCACTGCCGCTTGTTTCTACTTAGATGCAACATACGTCACCCCCTCCGGCCCTGGAGAGCTGGTAAGATCCCGCACCCCATATGCTTTCACTGCACGCAACCTGATGCCGACTTTTTTCACCTGGTCTGGCGATTACCTACAATAGGTAGTTACTAGTGCAGGATCAGGCTCGTCCTTACCGAAGTCCTTGCTCGAAAGATCGAGCTGATGCCTCACATTGCACTGTTGGGCGTCATGGAGGCTCTTGGGAGTATCCGCGGAGACCGGACCATGGTGAGTGTGATACTCTGTATGCGATTCTTCCCCATGTAGCAACTATGAATTCATATTGACTAGATTAATATAAAAATCCTTATAGGGCTTGTAAATAAGTCTTTGAGTTCACCCCAGTGATCATGCAATAGTGAGACTAGATACTATGGAGAACTTGCACCAGTAAAAATCAGCTTACGGCAACAGCAGCTTTTGATATGGTATAAGCAAGTGAATTAACGACTAACACCTCTTCCACATGTCACGCATGCCCTCTGTGTTGTATGTTTTTCACAGACCCTCTCTCCCCCCCTCCCTGTGTTTCCGTTACGGCCCAGGTAGTTCCGTCCGTTTTCCTCACCTTGATGGAGCAGAAGCAGAACAGCAGCAAGGATGGGCGCAAGACCCATCGCCAATCTCGTGTCCAAGTGGGGGTTCCCTCTCAGTGGCACCCCTCGATTAGGTCACCCTCAAAACAGAAGACCCTTCAAACTTTCCGGGCGTAAAAAAACACAACGGGGAATTCGCTGGCTTTTTTTTAGGCGGAAAACAAATTGGTTGCCTTCGTTCTTCATGGCAGGAGTCCTCCTGGCTGACGGGAAGGGTGGTAAATCCAAGGAGAAAACAAAGAATGCAAATGTTAAAAATACAAAACAGTTAAAGGATTGCTCTTCTGCGTAAGGAGGAGTCCGAGGTGCGTGCCGCGTCCAGCACCGAGAGCATGAACAGGTGGAATGAGTGCAGGGTGGAGCCTGATACCTGAGGTACGGGTCCCAACGGTAGCCACCCCACCCAGAGCCACACCCCTCCTGGCGTCTGACCCTCCACATTCCTGCCCCCTCTTGGAACGGCCGATGTTCCTCTTAATGTGCCATTTTACCTCAGCGCACAGGTGCGTCTGAGGAAAGGGAGGGGCGGGGGGATTGGGTGCCATAGCAGGCGGTGTAACTCCTAACAACCTATAAGTAGTGGAATGCATAGTATCGCAGGAGACTGCACAACAGGGCGTAGGGTGGCATAGGGAACACCTTTAGTAGTGCCTCACAGCTACCTACCCTGACAGTGATGCAACAGAAAAACCAAAACTCCTCCAGCACGCCTGCCTGTTCATACAGAGAACACACAGCAAACGTCCTACCGGGTCTTATTTTTTTCTCAGGAGTCTGCCACGCTCGGCTGTATGCCAGGGGTGTCAAAATCCAAGGCTGCCCAGTTTTATTCCACCCCATGCTTCTTTCTTCCACTTTACACCTCCTGTTTCTCCAATGCGCCTGCTCTTTTTCATCCCTGGTTTCTCCCTTTGTCACTGCTTTCCTATCGTTCTCTTGTTCCTCCTCTCACCCCTTTCTGTCTTTCTCTCTCTTGTTCTGGGTCAAAGTCTGATTATGATAAATAGGCCCCCTTCCCCAAAAATGAGTGCAGGTTTAGATCACCTTCAACCACCTGCACAAAATAAAAACATTGTAAATGTCTATAGGGATCATATTTCTATTTGGTATTATTAAACTTCACAGTTTTCGTCTGACCTCACATAGCTCTAATACCCGCACGTAACTGAATAATGAAATTCTCAGAATTGCACGAAGGTGTCACCCAGATTACGAATGTGCTGCAAAGTCTATACACATGCTGATAAAAACTGGAATTATGTAGTCATGCGTTCGCACTATTTTCAGTGTAATTATGCACAACAGATTTACAATGTATCGCTCCACCATCTGTCGCGTAATTTAGAGAAACATAATCTCTAGTTCAAATGCATCCAAAAAACCTACAAGACACAGAACACTCATGGTGCAAAGCAGAGGCAGACACTTTGCTGAAGTTAACTGCTCACCTATGCTCAGTGGCACTTGAGTTATGTGATTGTGCGGCTGCAGCGTTTTGTGCATGAATATAGATTTGTGCCATTTGTCACATAATCCATAATAATCTGCAGGTTTTAACAAAAGAAAAAAATCGTTTCTAGTTCAAATGGTTAAAAAATTATGAAACACACAGCATGACATATTGCGGCACAGTGGAAGGCCCTTTGTAAAGCTTAACTGGTCACCTTTCTGGTGCTTATAATTTCATTTTGATGCTAAACTGGTACTAATGAGGTACAACCAAGGCTCAGCTAGTGTTAACAAGTGTAACAAGCATTTGCAATGCAATAGGTCTCGCATTTGCGAGAGTTTGAACTATTTTTATTGTAAATGACATAGCCTTTAATTTATGTTTTGGTTTTTGAAACATAAATAAAAGCCACTATCATTTAAAATGTCAATAGGTCAAACTTGCGTAAATACGAGACCTATGGCATTGCAAATGCTTGTTTATTTAGTTAATGTTTGCCCTCGCACACCACAAGAAAAACAGCAAGTTGCAATTCATGAAACTACCACGGGAGGGCAGCAGAGGGCAACAAACCTCAATGAATGTCTAAAACCTTCCCAGGAATGGTGCGTGCCTGCGCGCGCAGTCTTCTCTTTTTGGAAGCACATACTTGTGCTTGTGGCACGCCTCTGCGTGCTCCCGCAAGGTGGATGCCGCCACAAGCACGAGTATGTGCTTCCAAAAACAGCAGAGCAACAGCTAAAGGTCCTCCTATGCAGCGCATGCGCGCTGTGTAGGCGAGACCTAAAAACTGTGAAGTGCAGAATAAAAAATTAGCTAGCTATCGCGCCAAGAATTTTCAATTCTATTAAGGACACGGAGGCGAGGATTATGCTTTCTCTTTCATTTATTGCTACTTACAGCAGCCAATGAAACTTAATATTATATAAACAAAAAACACATTTCCCATGATGCACAAGTACACATCACATCCTGTCAGACCCCATAAGAGCCACTCATGACCGTATATCCTCCTCTTTCTTTGCTTCGAACAGTAAAAGTCCATCAACATAACTCCAATAATAATATCCTCCAACGTGGAGAGCAATCCAACTGGAAATAACATCTTCTTAACAGTAAGCGTATTTAATCCATCTTCTTCTCAGAACCTGAAAGAATGAGAGACAGAAAACCCGTAATTTCTGCTTAAACAGAATGTCAACACATGGGTGGGTAAAACATTACAATACTGTAACATAACCGGGTGGGATAATCCTTGCCTCCGTGTCCTTAATAGAATTGAAAATTCTTGGCGCGATAGCTAGCTAATTTTTTATTCTATTACAGGACCGGAGGCTTCGTATTATGCTAGTTTAACGCTGATGAAACACCACAGAGGAAATATCACCCTCCGGTTTGTAGTAAACTGCTTAAAAGCAGATTTGGTAGACCAATCAGCAGAATGCATAATGTCCTGCACAGTAGAACCTAACATAAAACTCTTAGAGTCCATGGCACCACAAACAGAATGCGCCCCAAACACCTGGGTATCAATCCCTGCCTCCTGCATAACAGATTTCAACCATCTGGCTATGGTAGCCGCAGTAACAGGTTTGTAAGGTTTCTGCAAAGCAATCAATAATTGCACTACTCCAGCAGGCCGAATGGACCTGGTACATTCCTCATAGGCCTTAAGACATTGCACTACACAGAGTTTAGCATTACTAGGAAAGGCATGATATTCCACACTCCGAGACATTGTCTTAGTTCTGGAAGTAATGTTAAAAGAGACTCCTTCAGGAGTAAATACTCTACCTGTAATGTCCAAGGCCTTAACGTCAGATGACCGTCTACATGCTGTGAGACATAAAAGCATGGCTAATTTGGATGAAACTTGTTTCCTGGTTAACATGTCATTTGATGGCCATTGATTAAATAAGGAAAGAACTAGAGAGACATCCCATAAAGAAGTATACTTAGGTTTGGGCGGATTCGCTACTCTAATACCTTTCAATAGTTTACACACTAATGGGTGCATCCCTATTGGTTTACCCTCCATCTGAGAATGACCCGCCGAAATGGCGGAACGGAAATTATTAATGGAACGATATGCTAAACCTTCAGAAGCCTTGTTAGAAGGCGACCTCAGAGGGGCCCGGAGGGGGCCCTGACTGCCCTGAGACCCACCCTCGAGGTATCGTAGCCGGGCACTGGCAGGAGACTCCTCAGGGGAGGAACCTCGTATCTAGGATCGCACACTCGGCACCACACGACAGAGAGACACCACACGAGGAGTTCTTAGGAGCAAATCTTTATCAGATCGGAGTGGTAGGATCTTTATGATCAGCAAGGCAAAGTATATACAAGTAGAGCGCGGGCTCACAAAGTCTTGGCGGGGGAGAATTAGGAGGTAGCGGGACAGTCTTTGGGGATATGGATCAAATGCAGGAACGTACCCGGCGCACAGCTCACAATCCTCGAGCTGGGGGATACGCTTGTCGTTGTAGGGTCCGGCGGGACCAAGAGAGTCTGTGGGCGCTGCGAGATACTCAGCAGGCTCGAGTATAAGTTCGGAGGTCTTACGATCTTCGGGGAGCCGCGAGTCACTCAGCAGGGCTCAAGCACGAGTTCGGAGGTCTTACGATCTTCAGGGAGCCGCGAGTCACTCAGCAGAGCTCAAGCACCAGTTTGGAGGTCTTACGATCTTCAGGGAGCCGCGAGTCACTCAGCAGGGCTCAGGTATACGTTCCGAGGTTTGACGATCTTCAGGGAGCCGCGAGTCACTCAGCAGGGCTCAGGTGTTTCCAAGGCGAATCTGCCGGACCGTCCCCAAGCACCCCTTGTTA
Source organism: Triturus cristatus (assembly GCF_964204655.1). NCBI lineage: Eukaryota > Metazoa > Chordata > Amphibia > Caudata > Salamandridae > Triturus > Triturus cristatus. The sequence goes on from NC_140585.1 coordinate 933,298,869, forward strand.
TAGGGCGACTCCTCTTTGATGTCCGGAGTCTGTGCAGGCAGGGGTCTTGTCACCTGGGGGTTGCTTGTTGGGGGTTTCCTGCCATTGTCCTTTGATCCTTTCAGGGCCGGGTCGGGAGGAGCCCCAGACACCCAGCAGGCGTGGAGCCAGCCCTCGGGGAGGCCGGCGGGTCGATCGAAACCCACCTTCCCAGGGAAGCGCAGAGGTGTGATGGAAACTGCTCCTCCCTTTTCATCCCAAGGGGAGCGCAATGTCCTCCAGCCGGGGTGGCGCCTATGGCTAGGGTCGCGCTGGGGCCGGGCGGCCATCTTGGTGCATGAAGTGGGCATGCGGGCCCGGGGTGGCCGAAGGAGGAAGGCCACGGACGGGGGAAGTCCGGGTCGGGTGTGTGTGTTCTAGTGGGAAGGAACGGCTGGGCCGTCGGCTCGGGGCTGGTGTGAGGTGCGGGGGTCAGGTCTGTCTATGTTACGAGGGCCGGGTCTAACACGCGTCCCCCCCAGCTGAAAGCCGGAGAGAACTACCCATCCTCTTGGGGGTTCTCTCCGCTGAGGCGGAAGAACCGGGAGAGGCCATCGGCGTTGGCGTGGTCCATACCAGGGCGATGTTCCACGGTGAAATCCATCCCCTGGAGGGAGATTGACCACCGCAGAAGCTTGGGGTTTTCTCCTCGCATCTGCATGAGCCATCGCAAGGGGCGATGGTCGGTTTGGACCCTGAAATGGGTGCCGAACAGGTAAGGGCGTAGTTTCTTGAGGGCCCAGACTACGGCGAACGCCTCGCGCTCGATGGTACTCCATCTCTGTTCCCGGGGCAACAGCCTTCGGCTGAGGAAGGCCACGGGCTGGTCTAGACCCTGGTCATTTACCTGGGAGAGGACTGCCCCGATGCCATGCTCGGAGGCATCAGTTTGTACCACAAACTCTTTGGAGTAATCGGGGGCCTGGAGGACGGGGGCCGTACACATCGCCGTTTTCAGGGCATTGAACGCCTCTTGGCAGGCGGGGGACCACTGCACCTTCTTGGGCTGCTTCTTGGACGTGAGTCCCGTGAGGGGACCGACTAGGCTGCCGTAATTCCGGATGAATCTCTGGTAGTAGCCCGTGAGGCCCAGAAAGGCTCGGACCTCTGTTTGGGTAGTGGGGGGTTCCCAGGCTAGGATGGCGTCGATTTTGGGCTGTAGGGGGGCGACCTGCCCGCTTCCGACCTGGTGCCCCAGGTAGGTTACCGAACCTTGCCCTATCTGGCATTTGCTGGCTTTCACGGTGAGGCCCGCCTGACGTAGGGCGGTCAGCACCCTCCGGAGGTGCTGGAGGTGCTCACTCCATTCGGAACTAAAAACTGCAATATCGTCGAGATATGCGGCGCTGAATTTTTCCAGCCCGGCCAGGACTCTATTTACCAGTCGCTGGAAGGTCGCCGGGGCGTTTTTCATCCCGAAGGGCATCACGCGAAAGCAATAGTGCCCATCCGGGGTGGAGAAGGCGGACCGCTCCTTGGCTCCCTCTGTGAGCGCAATTTGCCAGTAGCCGCAGGTGAGATCGAAGGTGCTGAGGAACCGAGCAGCTCCGAGCCGGTCAATGAGCTCGTCGGCTCGGGGAATGGGGTGGGCATCGGCTCGGGTGACTTCATTGAGTCCCCGGTAGTCCGCGCAGAAGCGGAGTTCTGGAGCGACACCGGGGGCAGCTGCTTTTGGGACCAGGACCACGGGGCTGGCCCAGGGGCTGTCTGAGGGCTCGATCACGCCCATGGTCAACATTTTCGAGACTTCGGCCTGGATACAGGACCGGACCCGATCAGGGACTCGGTAGGCTCGGTGTCTCACTGGCGGGCTGTCCCCGGTATCCACATCATGGAGACACCAGTCGGTGACCTTGGGGACCAGGGAGAAAAGGTCCGGAAACTGCCCTAGGAGCTGGCGGCAATCCTCACGTTGCTGGGGAGTGAGAGACGGGGAGAGGTTCACTCCCTCTAGGGAGCCGTCCTTCTCCTTGGTGCACAGAAGATCAGGGAGAGGATCTGACTCTTCTTCGGACCCGTCATCAGTGGCCAGTAGGAGGCTCAGCTCCGTCCCCACAAAGTGGGGCTTGAGGCGGTTCACGTGGAGGACCCGGAGGGGGTCCCGGGGTGACTGGACGTCTACCAAGTACGTGACCGGGCTCTTTCGCTCAACTACCTTGAAGGGCCCGGTCCATTTATCCTGGAGAGCGCAGGGTTTCACGGGGGCCATGACCCACACCAGCTGGCCCGGCTGAAACTCGACCAGCGTGGCGTTCTGGTCGTACCAGCGCTTCATCTCCTCCTGACTCGCCTCCAGGTTGGCCTCTGCCTTCTCCGGAATCTCCTAGTCTGATTTCGGAGGGTCAGGACGTAACGGAACACATCTCGGGGGGGGCCTCGGGGTGCCGCCTCCCACTCTTCCTTGACCAGGCTGAGGGGCCCCCTGACGGGGTGCCCGTAGAGTAACTCAAAGGGGCTGAAACCCAAGGATTTCTGGGGAACCTCTCGGTATGCGAATAGGAGGCAGGGGAGCAGGATGTCCCACTTACGCCGGAGGGGCTCTTCCAGGCCTGCGATCATCCCCTTCAGAGTCCGGTTAAACCGCTCTACCAGGCTGTTTCCTTGGGGGTGGTACGGGGTGGTGAACTTATAAGACACCCCGCACTGTTGCCATAAGGACCTCATGTATCGGGAGATAAAGTTGGTACCGCGATCGCTCACGACCTCGCGGGGGAAACCCATGCGGGAGAAGATCCCCATCAACGCCCGGCCCACCACGGTGGCCGTGACGGTGCGCAGGGGGATTGCCTCAGGGTAACGGGTGGCATGGTCCACCAGGACGAGGATGAACCGGTGCCCCTGGGAAGTTGGGGGGTCCAGAGGTCCTACAATGTCGATCCCGACCCGCTCAAAAGGGGTACTGACGACAGGGAAGGGTTGGAGGGGAGCCTTGCGCTTCCCTCCACTCTTCCCACTGGCCTGGCACGTGGGGCAGGACTTGCAATGGGCTTCCACATCTGGTTTCATTCTGTGCTAGTAGAAGTGAGTCACGAGGCGACTGTATGTTTTGTCCTGACCCAAGTGGCCTGCGAGGGGAACGTCGTGGGCCAAGCCCAGGAGGAGGGTTCGGAAGCGTAGGGGTACCACCAGCACCCGGCCGGACCCTAGCTCCACCGACTTCTGTTCGCTGTACAAAAGGTCATTCTCCCAATACACCCGGTGCGTCCCCGTCTGGTCGCCTGCGGCCTGGGCCTCTGCCTGTTGCCGGGGCCCGACCAGGGAGGGACAGGTAGCCTGCTCTCGGCAGAACTCCTCTCGGGAGGGGCCCCCCTCGTGGCGCCACTGGGCTAATTCGGGCAGATCGCCTAACTCGGTGACTGGGGTGGAGTCGGAAGGCGGGGGTTCGTCACTGGCGATCGACTCTTCTGGTGGGGGAATGTGGGGACCCTCGGCCGGGACCATCCTAACTTCAGGGGTCGGGGCGTCATCGACTTCCCTCAGGGGGGTCAGCCGAGCCGCCATGGATCGAGTGGTGGCGCACACCCACTCAGGGAGGCCCATCATCCCTAGGTGGGTTTTGCGCTCAACTTGTCCCCAGGGGGAACTTTCCAGGTCGTTCCCCAGGAGACAGTCGACGGGCTGGGAGGTTCTCACTGCGACCTTCAGTCTACCGACCACCCCTCCCCACTCAAAGGGCACCAGGGCTACCTTACATAGGCTTTCTGTGTTGTCGGCTGAAATGACAGGGCAAAATACGTTGGGGAGGACCTGGTCTTCGTGGACTAAATGGCTGAGGACACCGGTGATGCTGGCCCCGGTGTCACGGAGGGCTTCTACTTGGTGGCCATTGATCGTTACGAGCTGCCCATATTTCTTTGTGTTAGGGGGCAGGAGGCTCCCAGGGACCATCTCTCTATCTCCTAAGGATACTAGGGCCATAGCGGCGGGTTCCCACTCCTCGTCCTCCTCCACCTCCTCCCCCAGGGCTACATTGGCTATCTGTCTAGCAGGGGGTGCTGCCTGGGTGGTGCGTGGGGCCATGGGGCACTCAGGGTCGTTGGCGTAATGCCCGGGCTTCTGGCAACGGAAACAAGTGATGGTTACCCGGTGCCCCCGTCTCAGGGGGGGGCCGGATACAGCTGGTGGGGGTGCCGGGAAAGGTGGAGGTTGGGGCTTCGGGGGACTAGCCTGGGACTCTCTCTGCCCTCCCTGGTTTCCCCCCCTCTCTGGCGGGGTGGTCCCTGGCTGGCTCGGGGGTACTCTCCTACAGGGCCCCGGGAGACCCGGGTGTTGGTCCAGCGATCCGCCTCGACAGCCAACTTTCTTGGGTCCGTGAGCTTGCTGTCGAGCAGATGCTGGCGTAGTTCCACAAAGCAGTTGGCAGCCAGGTGTTCCCACAACATAAGGTCGGTTAGTTCTTCCAGGGTGGTTACTTTGCTGCCCTTGATCCACCCATCAAAGGCGCGGCTGAAGAAATTCACATAATCCACCCAGGTGGTACCCGGGATCTTCCTGCAGTCCCGGAACCGCTGGCGGTACATCTCCGGGGTGAGGCCGTACCTTGTGAGGAGGGCCGCTTTCATGTGTTCATAGGAGGTCTGCATGGAGGTGGGTAGGTCACGCAGGGTGTCTCTCCCTTCGCTCAGGAATCGTCCCCATAACCCAGCCCCCCAATCCTTCTGCGGGACCCGATGGGAGGTCATGGCGACCTCGTAGGCCCGGAACCACTGCTGAATGTCATCATTTTTTTAATATTCTTTGACCACATCCTTGGGGATGTGGACCTTCTGCTCCATTGGGGCGGCCGCCTCCCGGTTCCCCGGGGGCCGCGTTTCTTCGCTTCTTGCTTTCAGTTCTATTTCCTTTAGGCTGCGTTCATGTTCCAGTTGAAGTCTCCTTCCCTCGTGTTCTCGTTGGAGTTTCTTCTCTTCTAGTTCTCCTTGTAATCGCAACTGTTCTACTGCCAGCTTTTTCTCGGCTAATTTCAACTCGCCCTCAATTTTGAGTTTGGCTAATTCGAGCTCGTGATGGCGACTTTTTTCTCTGTCTGCGAGTTCCTCCGGGGATAGGCCCCCGTCTGGTACGAAGCCTCGCACCTGGTTGCTGCTGCGTTCTCCTTGGGTGGGTTCAGCTTCGTCGTGGGGCTCCCCCGCTCCTTCTGGGCGGGAGGCTCCAGAATCCACCCAAGCTTTCAGTGCCTTTTGCATATCTTCTTTGGTGTTGAGGCCAGTGGTAGCGATTCTGAGTTCTTTACAGAATTGCTTCAGTTCTTTATGAGTGTACTCTTCCAGCTGTTCCACCTGGAACACGGTACTGGCGTCGTCTTCTATGAGAACCACGGCGTTTCCTTCTGCCATCTTTGTCGGTAGTGCGTCAGCCGTTCACGGTACGATCTCTAGATTATGGGCCCGAATCCCGTCGCTGCCACCAATGTTAGAAGGCGACCTCAGAGGGGCCCGGAGGGGGCCCTGACTGCCCTGAGACCCACCCTCGAGGTATCGTAGCCGGGCACTGGCAGGAGACTCCTCAGGGGAGGAACCTCGTATCTAGGATCGCACACTCGGCACCACACGACAGAGAGACACCACACGAGGAGTTCTTAGGAGCAAATCTTTATCAGATCGGAGTGGTAGGATCTTTATGATCAGCAAGGCAAAGTATATACAAGTAGAGCGCGGGCTCACAAAGTCTTGGCGGGGGAGAATTAGGAGGTAGCGGGACAGTCTTTGGGGATATGGATCAAATGCAGGAACGTACCCGGCGCACAGCTCACAATCCTCAAGCTGGGGGATACGCTTGTCGTCGTAGGGTCCGGCAGGACCAAGAGAGTCAGTGGGCGCTGCGAGATACTCAGCAGGCTCGAGTATAAGTTCGGAGGTCTTACGATCTTCGGGGAGCCGCGAGTCACTCAGCAGGGCTAAAGCACGAGTTCGGAGGTCTTACGATCTTCAGGGAGCCGCGAGTCACTCAGCAGGGCTCAAGCACCAGTTCGGAGGTCTTACGATCTTCAGGGAGCCGCGAGTCACTCAGCAGGGCTCAGGTATACGTTCGGAGGTTTGACGATCTTCAGGGAGCCGCGAGTCACTCAGCGGGGCTCAGGTGTTTCCAAGGCGAATCTGCCGGACCGTCCCCAAGCACCCCTTGTTATAGGGCGACTCCTCTTTGATGTCCGGAGTCTGTGCAGGCAGGGGTCTTGTCACCTGGGGGTCGCTTGTTGGGGGTTTCCTGCCATTGTCCTTTGATCCTTTCAGGGCCGGGTCGGGAGGAGCCCCAGACACCCAGCAGGCGTGGAGCCAGCCCTCGGGGAGGCCGGCGGGTCGATCGAAACCCACCTTCCCAGGGAAGCGCAGAGGTGTGATGGAAACTGCTCCTCCCTTTTCATCCCAAGGGGAGCGCTATGTCCTCCAGCCGGAGTGGTGCCTATGGCTAGGGTCGCGCTGGAGCCGGGCGGCCATCTTGGTGCATGAAGTGGGCATGCGGGCCCGGGGTGGCCGAAGGAGGAAGGCCATGGACGGGGGAAGTCCGGGTCGGGTGTGTGTGTTCTGGTGGGAAGGAACGGCTAGGCCGTGGGCTCGGGGCTGGTGTGAGGTGCGGGGGTCAGGTCTGTCTATGTTACGAGGGCCGGGTCTAACAAGCCTTCTGAGAAAGAAAGTTCACAACGCAGGGTAAGTCTGCCCCCACGGGATCCACGTGCTGTTCCATGTACCAACGAAGCCAGCCCTTCCAGGCTGAAGCGTATCACTTCCTGGTTGAGGGAGCCCAAGCCTGGTTGATAAAGGCTGAAGCATGTTCCGAAAATCCAGGCATTTGCCAACGTTGCCGGAAAGTCTCCAGGCCATCAGGGACAACTGCCCCGACATTACCATCGGGTGCATCTCTCCGTGAGGGCCCTGGAGCATCGTCGGGGACTCCGGAATTCTCCTGGGGAAGTCGCAGCTCGCCTCCAGTAGACACGGGAACTAAGGCTGCGGCTTCCACAGGGGAGTCACCAGGATCACTTCCGCCGTCTGCCGCATTATCTGCGTACACACCCGGGGAATCAATATAAACGGGGGAAAGGCATAGTTCAGAGACAGGGACCAATCCTGAGTGAAGGCATCCTTTGCCAGAGCTAACGGATCCGGTCTCCAGCTGAAGAACTTCATCATTTGCCGGTTCAATCGGGACACAAACAGGTCGATCTGGCATGTCCCCCAGATCGCTTGCAGCCAAAGTATTACCCGGGGTTGGAGTTGCCAATCGCTGTAGTCCTAGAGATGGCGGGAATTCCAGTCCGCCACCACATTTGACTGGCCCGGAATGTATTCGGCTATGACCGTTATCTGATGACTTAGACAATAGTGCCAAAAGTCCTTCGCTATCTCTACTAACATGGAGGACCTTGTGCCTCCCAGTTTGTTGATGTAGCGAACTGCCGATATGTTGTCCATCCGCAAAAGGATGTAACACAAGACTTTTTTGGGTGACAGAGTCTGGATCGCGAACGATCCTGAGAGAAGTTATAAACAGTTGATGTGGAGATCTAGTTCGCATAGGGACCAACGCCCTCCTGTGGAAATATTTCAGCAGCGAGCCCCCCAGCCCAAGTGGCTGGCGTCAGACTCTATGACGACCTCTGGAAGAGAGCCGATGATGGCTCTGCCGTTCCACGCTTCCACGTGGGCTAGCCACCACTGAATCTCCTCCCGGACCTCCGATGAAAGAGGGACCTGGTCCGTGTAGGAGAGACCCTTCTGCAGGTGTTGAATCTTCAACCTTTGAAGGGCTCGGTAATGAAGGGGCCCTGGAAATATCGCTTGTATGGAAGACGCCAACAGGCCCACTATTCTGGCAATCAACCTGAGAGAGCCTGTCTGTTTGGATAATAGGGAACGCAATTCTTTCTTGATATCCAGAAGTTTGGAGCGGGGAAGGCTCAACTGAGCTGTGTGCGAATTTATGACAAAGTCCAGGAAGTCTATCGTCTGGGAGGGACACAGTACTGACTTGGCTTCGTTGACCACGAATCCCAAATTTTGCAACATAGCAATGGTCTGCGCAAATGTTGAACCGCCACAGTCGGCGACTGCGCCATGATCAGTATATCATCTAAGTACACTATCATGCGAACTCCTTGTTCCCTGAGGTAAGCTATCACTGGTTTCAACACCTTGGTGAAGCACCATGGTGCCAAAGAGAGTCCAAAAGGAAGGATCAAATATTCGTACCATCGGTCCCGCCATTGAAACTGCAGAAACCGGCGATGTGGAGGAAAAATCGGAATGGATAAATAGGAGTCCTTCAGGTCCAGCTGGACCATCCAGTCCCCTTGTTTCAGGAGATCCGCCAACAGATGGATACCTTCCATCTTGAAATGTTTGAAGGTCATGTAATGATTGAAATCTTTTAAACTGAGTACCAACCTGTAACCTCTGCCTTTCTTCTGCATCAGAAAAATATTGCTGCAGAAACCGCGAGGGCCCTCGTCGCAACACGCTATTGCGTGTTTCCGCAGCAATTCTTCGATTTCTGAATCTATAAAAGCACATTCTGTTTGGGAAAAAGACAGTTGCCTGGGCTGTCTGTCCTCACAAGGGACCTGAAAGAAATCTAGATGAAAACCCTGAACCGTCTGCAATATCCAAGCATCTTGAGATAGTTGAGCCCAATTGTGTAAGAAAAAATGAGTACGACCCCCCAAGGGAAGTGGAAATGAGTCTGGAGCACTCACCTGAAGATTCTGGGGCTTGAAAGCCTCCACGATAGGCTCCTTTGTTGAAACGCCTCTTGTTAAAGCGTTGCCTGTTAGGGTAGAAAGTTCCCCCACGGGTGGAGTCCCAGTCACCTCTGCCTCTACCGAAGTCACCTCTCTGTGGACCTTGTGTGAATTGACGGCCAAACGAGCGTCCCCGGCCTTGATCAATAGTGAAGGTACCCACATACTTTGCCACGTCTTTGACAAAACGCTCCCCAAATAGGTTGCCTTCCGCCAACGGACCTGGTTCTGCTGCCGCCAACTCCGTGAGGTTAGAGTCTATTCGCAGCAGGAGCGATTTACGCCGTTCCGTGGACAAGGCGCAGTTGGTGTTACCTAGGAGGCATATGGCCCTCTGTGTCCACCCTGCCAGGACATGGGGGTCAATTGCAGTGCCCAATTCTTGGGCCTCTAAGGCCATTTCCAAGATCTTTGCTAGGGGCCCTACGACATCTAGGAGCTTGTCTTGGCATCCCCGCCAAGCCCTTTCTTCGGGTCTTTGGCAAATTTTTTCAAGAAGGTCAGAAGGCTAGAATCTATGTTCGGAGTTTCCGTGACCTTGTCTGCAAGGTCCGGTCGGGGGCACTCTGAGCGGAGTCTGTTCCGCACCTCCTTATCGAAACTTTTGCGAATATTATCGTGCAGGTATGCAGCAACCTCGGGGGCCGCAAGCCAATCAGACAAACGAGGATGAACTATATCTGCTGGATTGAAGTTGAAGGGAGTGGAAACCGGCTGTGGGGGTTCCACATTTTTAGATTTCTTGGCCCTCTTTCTGGGGGGTGACTCATCTGGGGTATCCGTAGATGTGGAATCCGTATCTGTGTCCGGGACCTTGGACTTGCCAGAGCTAGGCAAAGAGGGCAGTGCGGAAGAATGAGGCCAGGGAGCAGATTGTGACTCTGAAGCTGCGGCGTCCTTATGAGTTCCTGCAGGAGCAGTGAAACCATGACGCTACGCAAACTTCTCCAACTGCTTCGTTATGGGCTTCAGCGCAGTAGCCAGTGCTTGTTGGGCAGTCCCCGGGACTGCTTTTTCAAGGGCCTTGTTGACCGACTCCTGGACGGAGGCGTCCAGGGCCTCAACAATATTATCCTCTATGGAAGGGTTTTCCACTTCCTCCTCATATAAGGTATCATCCTCTTCATAGTGCACCCAATCCTCCATCTTAGACCCAAATTTGTAAATATATTTGCTCATGGAGAGATTTCTGCAAGAGGAGTAAAGGGGGGAGCCAACCCACAGCACAACCAATTAAAGACCAGGTACCTAGCTCCTCAGCAGTAGCTGTATCACAGTTCTTCCAGCCCTCAGGGCGTAATGGAACCAAAAAGCAGTAATTTTTTCCAGGAGGTGTGCGCCCTCCAGTCCCAGATCATTATTTCTGGCAGCCAGGCGTAAGGATGCTGCTCAGAGGAAATCACACCAGAGAATAAACTAATTTCTATGAGAACAAGCATTTGCAATGCAATAGGTCTCGCATTTATATGAGTTTGAGCTATTGGCATTGTAAATGACAATGCCTTTTATTTATGTTTTAAAAACCCACACATAAATAAAAGGCATTGCCATTTACAGTGCCAATAGCTCAAACTCTTAACAACTGCGAGACTTATTGCATTGCAAATGCTTGTTATGGTGAGTTCATGTTTACTATGCGAGCAAAATAGTGAGTAAAGCATTCTGCACTTGCATTTTTACATGTAAATGTTTGTGTAAGCAAAATGTAAAACGGAAGCTAGCAAAGGCATTGAATTAACTTTAGACGTTGTTTTAGAAAAAAAAGAAAGGATAAAAAAAAAAAAACAGTGTGCCACTAAGTCTGGAGTGGCCTAACAGCTTTAAATTGTTTAGGAATCTGCTGTGAAAGGAAACAGCAATCCTACAATAAACTGAAAGTTAGCCTCCTAATTAAGATAGATATTAGTGTTGCCGTGGCACCCTTTCAGCTGAATGTGTTTGAAAAGCGTTCACACCTTGGTTTCGGAAGAGGACCGAATGATGCGCCAAGAAGTCTGGAGTGGTGTGAAATGTTTGAATAGTTTGTAGATGTGTTTGATGTGGAGTCTGCAGTGGTACAATACAGAGAAACGTCGCCTCCTGGTTAAGATCGTTATCACTGGTAGGAGCTGTATATGCGGCTTTCATCAACTTGTACATATTGATGGAAACAACAAGGTGGTAAGTTTCAAACTGAGACCAGAATGTTGTTTTAAAGTTCCCTTTCCATTCCCGCTCTAACAGTTGCACTTTCAAAACGTTAAAATAGGACGGAAGAAAAAAAACTATGAAATTATACAAAGTGTTGTGCGGTTAAGTGGACAAAAAGTGTAATTACTTCTAACTATATGCACCCTGTGGAAACCAGTGTGTTTGTTTGTTTGAGAAATAAATGCGCTCCCTAACGTTTACTGCACCTAACACAAAGAGGGCTTCAGGAAAACAGAGAACTAGAGAAGGAGATATAGGATATAGAATTAGAATACGAGTGTGTGAGAGAAAGAGAGACGAAGAGAGAGAAAGGGTGAGAGAGAGAGATTATGGGTTAACGCATGGATGGCTGAATGGGCGGATGGTTGGGTGGATGGGTCAGTGGCTAGCTGGCTGGATGGATGGGATAATTGGGTAAGTGGGTGGGAGATGGGTGGATAGATAGATTGGTGGATGGTTGAATAGGGAGATAAAACAGAGGTAGAGAAAGGGGAGGAAGAGTGTGAGGATGGTTTTAACATTTAGCCTGCCTCACCTAAGAAATATTAGCCAGGTGATTTAGTTATTGTTTGCGAATGTACAGTTCCAAAAGTGGCCTATTGGTACATAAGGCACATTGCAAAACACATACTCAGTCTGAAACATAATAGTGCGTAATACCGGTCAGGCACACAATTGGCAGCAGCTAAAATGTTTCCCACGTAATAAACATCACGTGCTTACTGTGAAAACTGTAAACGTTTGACCTGCTTGCTGAGCGTATGAAATGATGTGGACTGTAAAGGGGTTCTGACTAATTGCTTATTTACTCTTTGGCCTCTCTGCTGAGCACAGTAAGTGATGCTAAATGCTGTGTTTGCGTACATAGAGACCGGACGGCTTATAGCACTGTAAAGGGGGAGATAGGGGGCAGTACTAGTGGCCCAAGTGCCCAAGTAACTAAAATGTAACATCACGGATAGTTGCGCATTTTACATAAAATTGTGCTTTGGGGGCACACAATTACCAATGGTGAATTTTTTTTACAAACAGTTTAGCAGTATAAATTGTATACATTGTTATGCTGCATAGGTAAAGCAGTGCCTATAGGTTGTTGATATTAGTGTTTAAAATACCTGCATATTTACTCCGTGGCCTCTTTGCTGAGCGTACGCAATCATCCGTACCATGAAGGGGTTCTGACTATTTGCTCATTATCTATTTGGCCTCTCTGCTGAGTGCAATAAGTGATGCAAATAATGTTGTTTGTTTGCTCTGACAAGAAATTGACTAAAACACTGTAAAAGGTAGCGCAGTTAGATGTCTATATAGCTAGACCGAATCTGTGTAATAAATGCGAGTTTTGCGTGTATGAACCACTGCCTGTAAATATGCGCATTTGTGAAGGCAATTACAGATGGTGGGCGCCGATACAGTTTCTTAAGGCCGCTGGCTATGTAAGCCCGGAGGTCACTGCTGACGCCGCTGTTGCTTTTCTAAGCTCCCTAACGTTTACTGCACATAGCATAAAGAGGGCTTCCGGAAAATAGAGAGCTAGAGAAGGAGATATAGAGATATAGAATTAGAATAAGAGTGTGTGAGAGAGAAAGAGAGAGGGGCAGAGGGCTGCAGGCAGGCTTCTACCTTTGAGAGCATACCACACTGGATTCCGAGGTGAAGTGGGGGATGGTAGTGGGGAGGGGGTCGGGGGTGTAAACAGAGGTGGTCGACAAGTTAATAGAGGGAGTCAGAGCCGAGTGTTGAAAAGCCGGGCTTGCCTCAGAGAGTCCGTGCACCAAATGAACATTGAAAATATTCGGCATGTAAATCACGCAAACGATATCATGTAAATAATAAATAATAAAAACCAGAGTCTGTTCAGAATTCAAAAACAGTCATCACGCAAACGATGTCATGTAAATAATAAATAATAAAAACCAGAGTCTGTTCAGAATTCAAAAAGTCTGTTTATTAACGCGAGGAATCGTTTCACCTTAGTGCTGCAGATGATACCAAGGCACTGACTAAAACACTGTAAAAGGGAGCGCAGTTAGATGTCTATATAGCTAGACCGGTGTAAGTATAGCATTATAAGGGGGATGTAGCTAAAACCAAAACAGAAACCTCGCCTCATGCGACACGGTGGAGAAGCTGTAAGTGAATTACAAGCCCGGCGCGCCGCTTGGCGGGGGAGCGCATTCCAGGCGGGGGAGCGGACCCTTTGAAGTGCTCCCAAAAGGGAGTGTCTGTATGTGAGAGGAGTTCCTTGTACTGCACCGGGTGTGTGCCTGAAGCGTGTAATGATGACCCTGTCTTGTGCAAGAGGGTGACTTGATTTCCTTGCTCCCCACGCTGCATTTGTCGGTGTGCGAGTGAAGCTTTCGCTGCTGACAGGGCTGTGCCTGTTACCAACACTTCGGCTACGTGTTGTCTGTGATTGAGGGCCGTTTGTGTAACCTCGAAACACCTTCTTAAAGTGGATAGATCCCAGTTACAAACAAAGTTGAAACATTTGAGTAAATGCCTACAGTTCTAATATAATTTTATGGATAACTAGTTTTGTTTCACAAGATGCAGCGCTGCCTTCTTTGCTCGGTGGCTGAAGGTTAGCTTTCTGAGGCCGTATTACTCAGAAGAAAATAAAGAGTTGGAGGTCATGAGAGGGCACCCAGAGAGTATCACAAAAGCCCGGCTCTATATGTGGGTCACATGGCGGGTCCGGGGGCTTGCGTGGGACTCACAGGCCGGAGTTATGCTAAGCCGCCTTCTCCAATAGCGAAGGGTGACCGCGGGGGCATAGGCAACAGGAAGCCCATTGTCCTGCAGGCCCGGTTGTGACACAGTCGCCAGCAGTGTCTCCGGCCTGACCTCTCCACTGGCACTGCGAGGCCCAATATTAGGACGCAATGTCATCCTCAGATGAGCTTACATGACACTCTTTGAAAGAACTATGGTTTGTCGATTTAATTCTTACAATTCAATTTGGAAGACTAGAACACAGGAATTTCCCTGGCCCCGGTTTTGTGAAATTCAGATGGTGCCTAAAGTTTATGAAATGTTGGCACACCACCAAAAATCTCTTTGAACTTCTTTAAAAAACATGGATAGCGAAATATTTTTTCAGTTAAGGACATAGTAGCTGCATTTGATACTAGATCGTATGAAAATGGTTATGCTGAAAGCACCCTTTCAAATGTGCGCATTACTACCCAGAGCCATGGAACCAACAGAAGGATAAACTGAAGAAAATTGTGTAGCTTTCTGTTTCCAGATGCAGGATACAGAGAATAACAAGCATTGGCCGCACGCGCGCCTCGCGCTTAAAGTAAAAAAAAAAAAAATGAAAAACAAGACAAGCCCGGCGGAGCGTGGCGCGCGCGCGCTTGGGGGCGGGGGAGCGGACCCTTTGAAGTGCTCCCAAAAGGCGGATTGCATGGCGGCACGATGCGCGTGATTGTGCGCGTGCTAGCCATGCAATCCGCTTTTTGGGAGCACTTTTCAAACCCGCTTTCTATAATCTCGCTTTGCGATCGCTTACGCGATAGCAAGGTCGAGACCTAAAAACGGGCAGTAGCGACGTGCGTAACCAAATCCTACCAAAAACCAGCCCAATTGGGCTACGCATGTCGAAACTATCTAAAACTGAAAGTAAAAGGCTCCTGCGCAATCGGCCTACAAGGGGGGCCTCAGCGCATAAAATACATCAAGAGACACCGCCGTTGGCGGCGCGGTACAGGCTAGTGCCCCCACTGGGCTTAGTGAGGGCCGGGTACGCAGTTATCAACACAAGCAAGCAATTAACACTTAACTGTCTGCGTGAGCAGCAAAGAAAGAGGAGGATATCCAGTCATGAGTGGCTCTTATGGGGTCTGACAGGATGTGATGTGTACTTGTGCATCATGGGAAATGTTTTTTTTATACATTACTAAGTTTCATTGGCTGCTGTGAGTAGCAATAAATGAAAGAGAAAGCATAATACGAAGCCTCCGGTCCTGTAATAGAATTGTCTCAACCTAATATAAACTTATTTTGACTTGTACTTAAGTGGTTGTCTATTTACTTACTTTTATACTATTGTGTGACGTCCTCTGACATGTCTGTAAAACTTACCTTTTGTCCCGAAGTTCGGTCCTGAATTTTGACCTCCTCTCCTGAATTCTTGTACTGAATTTTGACACTGTCCTGAATTTACTCCCATGCCAGTTGGTCACCCTACCCACAAATACCTCTCCCAATAGGACTGACCACGCCCCTGCAGCACTCAAGTCGTTCAAGTATCGAGACCCATGCAGCCGCAGTGCTACTACAGCAAAAATTGCATCTCCTCTCTGAAATACGCCTCCAACAGATAACTCGCTATAGACACTCTTAAAAGGCATTATTGGTGCACCTCAACTCGCCGCCCTAGGACTGAGCAATTCCTCCTGCGACAATTAACCCTTCACACGTCAATCCGATATATTTCTGATCATCTATGATGGCTTGTAGGCTTACTGACAACGAAAAAAGAAAACACTCTCCGTAGGAGCCAATAACATGACCAAACTGCTGGTCAGCCAATAACTGCGTGCCTTTCTGCAGGTTTATCCCGTTGATTGTACAGTGGACGTGTCACTCTAACGTGGTGGGCTGGTTTCTGCAATTGATTTGTTGATTTTCATAACAAGTTAGATTGATCTATGTAGAAAAAGTAGGTATTGGTTAGCGATTGGCCGGCCCCTCTAGGAAACAAAGTTCACTGGCAAGCGGCAAGGGATCCTGACTTCCTGATTGGCTAGCTCTGATGTCAGTTATGTTTCACTGTACAGCGGCAGGGGCAGCACTAGCAGGAAGCACAAACCCATCTCTAACCTGTGCTGATCCTAGAGCCTCAATGAGCGGACAGGGGAGTACGGGGGAACCCGAGGAGATGAGCGACCAGGTGTTTGCGCAAGTAAGACAAGGGCTGCGTGGAGGGAAAAAGCAGTGCGTGTGCATTGATTGAACCCCCCTTCTTGTTAGCTCAGATCGTGTCACGTTCAACCTGTGGGATACGTATGTCCGGGGGTGGAGTATTGTATGCGTGCATGTTCAAACGCTGCTCGCATGGTGTGCTACTGTGTGTTTGTAAAAACTCTGTGTGAGTGAGACAGTGTGCGGAACCTCTTGTCTAAGGGCGATATCGTGAAGGAGGTATCCGTGCCTAAAAGGATCCCTGTGTATGGCTGTGCGCATTGGAGGATTTCTTTAATTGTCCCAGGGCCAGTGCTTAAAATGGGCAAGCACTCCGTACCTCCACGTATTTAATTTGAAAGGGAGAGTACCTGCTCCTCCCAGCAGCAAATAGGTAGGTACTTTGGGATAGTGAGTACCTACACTACATTTCAAGCTCTGACAGTGGTGTATGGTTTTGGTAACACATAGTTCTAAAGTCTGAGTAACCAATAACTATAGCACATTTGATGACATCAAAGGAAGTGACATCACATGACTTATGATCCACTGACTTCACATGGAGCGATGTCACAGGCAGTGCAATTACAGTAAGAGACATTGCAGGATGTAATCTTGCAAACGGTGCATTCTTTCGCCACCTTTGAATCATTAGATCATCTTCTGAAATGCTGTCAAAGCTAAAAAATAAAGACGTTGGATCATTTTTTGGGGTGGGTGCCCATTTCAAAGAATAAGCACAACCCTTGACAGGGTGAACCCACAAACTTACTAAATTAACCTAAACTTAGACCCCTGGTAGGTGTGGCACAGAGCAGACAAGCATAATTTAGGGCAATGTGTACAGTAATTCTTTAGTACCAAAACCGTAATAAAGTCAATATGCAAAACAATAAAAATCCCGAACCGAATTAGAAAAATAGTGTAACATTAATAAACACAATGACAAAATCCAATAAGTGGATCCAAAAATATGGGTTTGAAAAAAAATATTTAAGGTAAAATGGTGCCAAAAGTGGCAATGACAGTTATAACGTTATTCTTTACAGATAGACAGCTACGCGTGATGTATGAATAAAGGTACGTTTATTGGAGAAAGGGTTTACACAACTCTCCAAGGATAAAGCCTGGGCCAACTTTCGTTGCATGGAATCTGAACCACCGAGATTCCAGCATCAGATTCCATCCAACCTCAATGGCCAGGATTTAACACATCCCCTATCGTTAGCACAATAACAAATAAATCAATACACAAATGTACATGTTGAATGTACTGAGAACAGAACAGTATAAGTTTGTTCAAAACGAAAATACCTCTGTATGCATTGCAAAACAGAAACTGATAAAAACATATAAATACATGACCCTGACTTATACATGACCCTGACGTAACACAGTGTTACCACTGTGTATATGAGTACACGTGACTTTAGATTTTTACTGATGTGACATGCTATAGTCTTTGCACCAAGCTGGCTTCATTTTTAACCTTGAACCTCGACCTCGTTTTGACACAGCACCACCTTGACAATTCTCTACAACATCACTTGGTTCAGAAGAACCGTCTTCACGATTACTCTCTTTTGGCCATAGACATTCATGCACTATAACAACCCTGCTCATACTCCATACATTTCCATCAGTCAATTCTACTACCTGATGTCCCACTCTGATTATGTTCATGGGAATAGAAAACATGCATTCTCCAGATTTAATTAATCTTCTCTTCTTCACTGGGACCCATTCACCAATGACAAATTGATGTATGTGACCTTTGTGTTCCTGAGAAAACGTTTATCGTTTGACAACCATATATGATCTGACCTTACCACCCTGGTACTAACTACCCTATTTTTAATTTCCATCATCCACATCTGGTTCAGATTACACACTGCCTTTCTTCCCCTCATTTTCTCAAATGGAGACATATCTACAAGGGTTCTAGGTGTGGCTCTATAATTCCATAATACGTCTTTGAGTGCCTTATGACAATTGTTTTCAATGGCCAGAGCTAACTGTATGCCTTCTTTCAAAACCCTTATCCACCTTTCCACAATACAGTTGTTTTGTGGATAATATACTGACATTCGTAAATGACTAACCCCATGTTTATCCAAATAATCTTTCATCTCATTTGATCTTAATTGTACACCATTGTCCGTAACCAAACATTTGGGAAAACCTTACTTTTCAAACACTTCATTGGTGCATCAGGTTGATTTGCAAACTGTATTACAGTATGCAAATCAACCTGATGCACCAATTTAACTGGCCATTGAGATAATTGATTAATGAGAATGATGGCAAAACATGACTGTTGGATAAACCCATAGGACCAGCAATATCAAGAGAAATCCTTTCCCATACTTTTCAGGTCTCGATACATTGGCTTTTTCGTAATTAACACACTCTTGAGATTTGTCACTAATAGAGCATTAAATGCATGATCTAACTTTTGCTTCAACACATCTATCAATTGCCGGCCACCAAAATTCGGAAGGCAATCTACTTTTCATGCTAGACATGCCAGGATGACCTTCATGGGCCATGTCTAACACCAGTTGTCTCAAATCCTGAGGTACCACTAGCTGCTCCCCCCCAAAATAACAGATCATCTATCACTGATAGTTCACTTGCAATGTAAAGATAAGGTAATAATTCTTTATTCAGTCCTTCTTTTCTGGCCATTGCGACTTGTTATACTTGATAACTTCCTGGATTACCTCATCATTATTACAGGCATTCCTCCATTCATCTTGTTTAATGCACCCTCTTGACACCTCACATATAGATACAAATCTCTCCACGTCCTTATCAATAATACATTGGTCACAAGCCTCTTTAATCGGTAGCCTAGATAAACAATCTGCTAAAGTGTTCCTGGCACCTGGTATGTATTCTACCTTGAAATTAAAATCTTGCAATTTGTATTGCCATCTGGCAATTCTGGGTGTGGCTTTACCAGAACCTTTTGTAGTGAATAATTCCACTAAAGGACGATGGTCTGATCTTATTTTACATTGGGTACCATATACATATTTGCGAAAATACTCAACCCCCACCCCCCAACATGCCAGAGTTTCTTTTTCAAGCGTTGAATACTTAACTTCTGCATCTCTTAATGATCTTGACGCAAACGCTATGGTGACCAGTCTTCCTTCATGATCTTGCATCAAAACAGAACCAATCCCAACACTACTTGCATCTGTAACTATAACTGAATTATGAGTGTCAAATGTTGCCAAAGCAGAAGTGGAAGACAATTCTTTTTTTAGGTTGACAAATTCAATAGTACATTCTTTACTCCAAACATATTGTTGGTTCTTCTTCATTAGACCTCTCATGTGATTTATCTTCTCAGCAAACAATGGAATGAATTTGGCATAATATTCTGCCAAACCAAGAAAAGATCTAAGCTGATCCTTATTCTGAGGTTCTGGAGCCCCTTCAATTGCTTTTACTAAATTCTGTTTTGGTAAAATGCCTTTCTTGCTGATATTGTGTCCCAAATAGTCCACAGATTCCTTTTCAAATTAAACATTTTCTTTGGTTAATGTCATTCCATAACTCTGCAAAATGTTCAGGACTTTACATAGGGTCTCTGCATGATCTTGCTTATTGTTCCCAAAAACCAGTATATCGTCTTGAAAATATGGAGTATTCTTTACATCTCTGAACAATTTATGCATGACCCTTTAAAATACTGCAGAAGCTGAGATTAAACCGAAAGGCAATCTTTTGTACCTAAATGCCCCTTCAGGAGTTATAAATGAAGTGTAAGGTTTACTATCCTCATGCAAAGCAATTTGATGATATGCATTGGATAGGTCCAATCTTGAAAACACAGTGGCCCCCTTCAATACTGAAAACATTTCCCCTATATTAGGCAGTGGGTGCCGATCCACCCACACGCATTCGTTTAGATCTCTCAAATCGACACAAAGTCTCATTTTCCCATTTTGTTTGTGTACTACAACCACTCAAACAACTCAATCACTTTAATTATGTCTTGACTGCATAATCTATCCAATTCTTCCCTTAAGGCTTGCCTCATAGATAAGGGAATATTCCTGACTTTGTGTACTTTGGAACAACATTCTGTTTTAAGATAATTTTATGCACAAAGTCCTCAACAATCCAAGCTTTGATGAAAATACTTTGATGTTGTTTTATCTTCACTGACTTGAGCTATGAAATCATTATATCCTAAAACTTGTTCAGGATGATTGGGATCCAGGGTAAGGAGCAAATCCCTTTATTGTGGCCATCCCAACAAACAGGATCCCTCCTTGGCTACATATACGTTGGCAGCTATGGCCTTACCTTTAAAACTAATATTGGCACCAAAATAACCTAAAACCTCAATGGGGCTATTACCATAACCAACCAGTTTTATGTCGGAAGGTAATAATTGGATGTTAGGAAATTTCTGTAGCCATTGATCACCAATGAAAGTATGGTGAACACCTGAGTCAGACATAACTTTAATATCTTTACCATCAATGTTAAAAACACAGAATGGAGAATCCTTGCTTTTAGCATTGACTTCATGAATACAAAGTAGAAATTCTTCTCAGTCATCATACTCTTGATGTATTTCCTTGACATGAGCAGATTTGTTCCTGTTCTTGTTTTTATTCCTGCACATGCTGTCATAGCGACCCTTGCTTTTACAATATCTACACATCTGTCCGACTGCTGGGTATAATCTGTCATTTGCTAAATGACCAGATAACCCGCATTTGAAAAAAACATAATCTTTTTTTCCTAGACCTTGGGAACCTATTCTAGTTCTATCCTTGTCACTGTCATTGGTTGTTTTATCATTACTCGCAATCTTTTTCACTACCTGCACCTCAGAAGTCAGTTTCACAGCCAATTCTTTCATACCTAACTTCATCTCTTCAAATCTATGACTAATATCAATGGCTCTCTCTAACGTAAGATCTTCTGCAGCTAAAAGTTTCTTTTGCAGTATTGCATCCCCAATTTTGTGTACCATTTGATCATGTAACATCTGGTCATGTAATTCACCATATTTACACTTTGCTGCAAGAATCTTTAAGCCATTAACAACAGAAGCAATGGATTCATTGAGCAGTTGAGCTATACTCAAGAATTTGTGTCTAGCAACTACCTCATTAATTGTTTTGATATAAAGTATATCCAGTTATGAAATCACCCTGTCATATACATCAACATCATCTTCGTCATCTTCATCAACAACAATGGGTGGTAAATGACTTAAAACACGCCTCCCCTCTGCACCCAAACAATGTTTAAGAACAGCAAGTTTCCGCCCATCAGTATAAACATCCCCCCTATAGCTTCTAAATAGGCTTCAAATCCATCTTTCCATTGTTTCCACTCCTAAACAGGGTCTCCTGGATTGGGTAGAAAGGATACCGGTGCAACAATACCTTCCATTTTGTCACTAAATTATAATTTGTGTACACACTCTATCAATACGAGACAATAATATTAATAATTCTTTTTTTCTGTGAACATATTCCAATTACAGTAATACATTTAACTTTTTCTCAAAGGTGTGTGTATCACTGTATCAAATCGACATGTTTGTTGGTGTCTTTTGAATCTTCACGATAAAATGTGCACAACTGTACCACACACACTAGTTTATAGGCAAATTATTCGGGTGTGCGGATCACAGCTGCATTAAAATCTGGTTGGTAGCTTAAAAATGGCATTCGGTAGCAATTTGACCAATTTTCAAAGTTGATTGGCCTTATTTTTTCATGCCTGACCACTGTGTGACAAGTCAGGCAACACAATGGCATCCGGCGTGCATGATTACATCACGGCACAGTACCAAAGATATGCGCGTGGTGATTGTTTTCAACTTGCAGTGCTAGATAGTGTGTGCGCGGTGACTGTCTTCAGTATGCAGCGCGAGGAAGTGTGCACGCAGTGGCTGTCTTCAGCGTGCAGTGCGAGTAGATGCGCGCCCCGAAACCCGGCAAGGCCAAATTAAATTCTAAACTGTTTTTTACTCACAATTCATACAACCGATCTCTTGTGATGTTGAAATTTTCTTTCACATACCACAGAGATTCCCTTCCACACATAGGATCCTGGTGTCCTCCTCACGAAAACCTCTGATCTGCCACAATGTCACATCAAGTACATCGGCAGTGCTCCAGGCTTTTCCTAGCTGTATCCCGCTTGCCGTCAGTATAACGTTCTTCTTTACGGATAGACCGCTACGCGTGATGTATGAATAAAGGTATGTTTATTGGAGAAAGGGTTTACACAACTCTCCAAGGATAAAGCCTGGTCCAACTGTTGTTGCATGGAATCTGGACCCCTGAGATTCTAGCACCAGATTCCATCCAACCTCATTGGCCAGGATATAACAACAGTCTATGGTCCAGGCAGACCGGGATCTAGGCATGATTTGAACTGACAGCAAAACCTACAAACCTGTAAATAAATGTCACCATGCGATGAGGGAGCAGAGTCTTGGAAGGGGTGGGACCTAGTGCCAAACGCTGCCTTCCATTCAAGCCCACCACCACCACCACCATCACCTCCTCACTCCCCCCTCCCCCCAAAAAACCAACAGGTCGATGAGGCTGTTACCGATGTCCTCGAGTTTTTTCCACACCTCTTAATCGACATCGGCTGCCTACAGCTGCACAAAATAAGCTGGAAATACACTGTAGGCAGTGGTTTCCAGCTCACCTTGCCTGCCACTATGTGGTGTCTGCTCCTCACAGGGTGACCGTGTGAAGGTAGCCGAAATTGTGTGCACACAGTGACACCATGTGTGTTGACAGATCTGTGACAGCGATAAAGCTTCGGGTCAGATGCACCAACCAGACACAACCTGGTCAAAGATTTTACCTTCTGACTTAGTGTGTTAAGTCCTAATCCACCACAGAAGTACACTTATACTCCCCCACTCCCCAATACCTCATGGGAGACACTTAAAGACTTGCAGTGTGTCAGGCAGAGGCCAACAGCAGGGTCCAGTCATTGTCTAGTTGCCTTCCAGGAAAAAGCCTCTTTCAACTTGTTGTCTCCCTGTAGCCACACAGGTCAGCCAGCTGACCCTTTGAGTATACATGAGGAAGCAGGTCCAGTCCTTCCGGACTGCTCTTAGGTCACATATAGCTGGTTCAGTGCCCTGCTAATCTTATGCAGGCTCAAAGTGTTATAAAGTGGGCGCTTCAAGATGCCACATTAATGCCTGGCATTAGCTAGTGGGTGGGAATGACACCTCGGCACACACTTACCAATGGGGTAGAAGATCCCTGGGAAAACCCTACACTCTTTGGGCATTTTCAAGATGTAAAGGTTTTTAGCCACACTAAACTTGGGCTCTGAGGGCTTGAGATGTGTGTCGGACTGTAGTATGGTAATCTTAGTGTCCTCCCACATGTTGAGAGCGTAGTTCCTCTGCTACACGTCTCAGGCTAAGTTGGGTCACCAATGATGGTCCTCTCTGCCTACTGCTGAGTGTGCTTGATAGTAAGTAGCAACTGGGTGGGCATCAGTGTTGCCAGACTAGGCTACCTCCGTCACAAATGAGCAACATTTTTGCCATTTGTGCGGGGAAAAAATACACCTGACGGATGACAGCTGTTTGAGCTAGGTTGTGCCCTGAGTGCTTTTTTTGTTTCAGTATGAGGCTCTGCCTTATAAATGTCTTGGTTACACAATGCACTGAAGGTGCACACTGTCCCCTGAGCTCAGCTGTCTGCTTTGCTTGCCCCGTCTGCATGCCTTGGGTAGGCTCACACCCTTCTCAGTCTGCCACCCCTCCAAGGCTATCCCCTCCCAAACCCCAAGCATTGAGGTAGAAGCAACAGTCTATCACGGGCTGTACACAATAATGACACAAGTAGTTATATTAAGGCGCAATGACATGTCATGTGCCTTAAAGCAACTACTTGTGCCATTGTTGACACCATCCCTCTGTGGTGTTTGGTTACAGGGCCGCCATTCTCTTTCAGCGTGTGAAAGCTCTTCCAATGACAGCCCCGTTTGAAGAGAATTGTCTGTCTAGTGTGTGTCTAGTGTGTGTCCAGTGGATGGGTGACTGGTGCTCGGCAGCAGAGTCAAAATTGGCAGTGACCGGGCCTGAAAGAGAAAGTTTCCTCTCCTTCTGCTCTTATGTCGCACGTCGTGCTTGAGTCTAACTATAAGAAACATATGTTGGTTAATGCACGCACTGCAGGGATCTGTGTTTTGTGTAATCGCAGTTTTGTCTCATAAAGTAACATTAAAGGTTAATGTGCTTGCTGCAAAGCACTACTCTTTGGTTACTTGAAGTTTTTATTTTACAATCTTAGTATGACGCATTGAGTTATGAATCGGCGTCATGCACACTGCAAGGCATAGGTGTAGAAGCTTATCGTTTTTTTCAGTCTTTTGGTATTCTAGGGTCGCTAGAAAGAGTTAATTTTGAAGGAAATAACATCTTTTATGTATTGACAACCTCAACTTCTGCAATACTTGTTAAATCTGGACTTTGTTTCTTCAGACCAAGCACTATTCACATTTAACACCTACCAGTATGGATATGTGACTTCTAAGCCTTGTGACAATCATTCTGTTATGTAACATTCAATGTACAGAAGGCAGACCCACAGCTACTGTCCTTCAGGAAGAACCTGAAGACTCATTTGTTTAAAAAGATAATCTCTTCATCCCAAGTTGGACGGCTGGCGGAGTGATCTAGGCGCAGTTGGTTATGTTCTCTCTGTGTAAGCGCTTAGAGACCGATGGTGATAGGCGCTCAACAAATTGACTCTAACATAACATAACATTTACACATTTCTATGATTTATTGTATGAGTGTTATATAAAGTGCGCGGAAACTGTACCCTAACCCTTAGCCTGGGACTAGTAGCGCTACAAAATAAATTAAAAAAATACTATTTAAATTATTACCAGCATAATTACTCATACGGAGAGATACACCTGACATTCTTATAGTGCATGCATAGCTCACATACAGCGGTTGAACAGAGTTAAAACCTTGCCTCCAAATTATAGTTTCGCTTAAACACTTGTGAAGTAATAAGCCGATTGTTTTTTCTCTCCATTTGATTGACATTTAGGTTGTAAGCTCCAGATACGTCCCAGCCAGGGTAAGACACCAACAAAAGGAAGAAAGGAAGGCTGATGGCCTTTTAGATGAGGCCATTGTATTGGCTCATCTGGAAGTAAAAATCAGAAACCCCCCTTTATACTCTACAGGTTGCTACTCTCAAAGAAACACAACCAAGTTGCGAGGGCTGCTGAATGAGCCCTAGTGTCAGCAAATTACATTGGGACAAATTCTGCATGTTCCATTTAAGCTTGCTCAGATCTGACCAATAATTGCTGCTTGATCTGGCTGGTTTCCCATCAGATTTGCACTGATGAAAGGGAATACATAAAGGACAGAGTGAAAAGAGGATGCTGAAAAGAAAAACAATGAAATGTAAGATATGCCAATGGAGGATTTCAGAAAGATGTGGGGTGGAAAAAGGGCCCCATAGTTCCATACCCTCCCCTTGCTGAGATGGGCATACAAAACTGACTGTAACCCAGATTCTGAATGCATGGGTGCAGTTTACATGTGACCATCATTATGTGTGCTCTGCAGTGAGGGCAAGGATCATATGTGCACGTAGTGTAAACCCCTAAATAACCCACTGATAAGCACTGTCAGAAACGTATACTGCTTTCAGCATCGGGGCTCTCAATCATGCTCCGTCATAAACACCCACCCACACCCTTAACTCACCCAGATACCTAGAGGTGACTCTGTTCACAATATGCACTATACAAGAGTTATATGTGGCATGAAAATAGAACTACAGAAACCCATCTGAAAAAAGCAAATATTTGTAGGTAATGAAGGTTGAAATATAAATGAAGGTGAAATGTGAAAAGGAACTGTTTTGCTGACGATCAATGCTTTAGCCTTTACATTTAGGGATATGATTATAGGGCCCCTTAAGGGCCCATTTCAACGTCAGTTTTCGGACCTGCTCCCCTTAAAGCCGTGGGTGAGTGATAGGTTTAAATGAGCTGGTTAGCCTAATGAGATTGCACTGATCAGCAGTGTCATGAGGAAGGGGCAGCGCTACTGATGAAGGGGAATGGAATTGGATGGGGCAAGTGTAGTGATGACAGTGTCATCAGACTTGGAAAAAAAGCTTGTGTTTAGATGTTAGGGGAGGGTATCACCTACGGTTTTTGGGAAGGGATCTTTTTCCTTTCCGCTCCAATAGCCTTGATTTCATTTGAACCTCAAACAAACCCATATACTTCTTAACTTCAAAACTAGGAGCTTTAGTCTATTTTTTGCTGAAATATGAAGGCAATAGCATCAGCCCTGTATAACAATTAGTGTCACAATAAGTGGTCCTGGTGAAAGACTTTGGAGCAGGGGACTCATCAGAGTAAGCGACTATCTCCTTTCTGATCTTTATACATTTTAGCTGAAGAGAATGGGCCTCTTGTTGCAGGTTGCCTAAGAAGTGGTGCTGGAATGTGGTTTCTTTGTATGTGTATCATTGTGTGGTGTTAAACCTGCAAGATCGATTAAATGTACTGTTTAGGAGCCACATTACTTAAACAGTTTCAATGTTCCAGCACTTGGACTTTATTGAGATGCATTATAGTCTGCCCTTGTAAAGTTTTTTCATCAATGCCAGATACAGGTTTGGATTTGTGGTGACGGCAGAGGCAGTTGGATTTTAGTTGGGAGCGATGTTCAAAATCATTTAGTTATTTATAGAATTTGGACATGATTGCAGAATCCTCCCACTATACACATATTGAATAGAAATTAGAAATATGCTTAAAATGTTTCCTGAAGGCTGTTTTTGCATAAATTGAGGTTTGCAACTTCAGGCTGGTTTTTGGGCCGATAGGGGTCTGAAAATCTGGGCTTGAACTTGGACAGCTTTGAGCTAGGAATGGGGTTGCAAAATCTGGCAACACTGGCCTCCTCTCGCCCAACAAACAACATGAGGTGGATCGCAGGACAGTGGGCAGGCTAGCTATGCTGTAAAGCATGTGGCAGGAAGAATAACAGTCCCCTTATTAACCTATGGATGCTCCTGCCTGGCTAGGGGCTTGCTCAGGCACTCCGGTGGGCCATTCTAGAAATGCTAGACACCCCATGTTTGGCCTATTTTGGTCTATATGCTTCACTGTACAGTGCCAGGCGCCAAGTGAGAAGATAAACTCAGGAACGTGCATCCAGACACTCTTGAAAGGCTCTGGGGGCGCATAATAAACAGCACACTTGTCTGTAGCAGAGTCAATGCTGATGTGCATGAGAATCAGCTGTCTCAATGTGACCGCTTATTCACTTACTAATTTGCATGAGACTTGAGGTCTCTGGCAACACCGACAGACGGTCAAGAGTATGAACATGACTGAGAACTGCATTTAACTATTTACAGGGTGATGGGTAAGGCTGAGAGAATCATTTAATGAGATATCCATGTCATAGCTTATGGCCTATGGAACAACGGATAATTTACAAGATAAAACAGTTCTTACTTTGCTGTTTATAGATAAACATTTATTATAGTATAAAACAAATAACAATTGTTTTAAGTCCGGTATCGTTTAAACAGAAAAAAGTATTTGGCTCTTTCCCGAAGATTAGACCTGTTGCAGCCATTCTTAGCCTGGGAAGTAAAGAGTTCCTAGGTGTAAGGGCAGCAAAGAAGTCTGGGATTTTTTTAAAGAGAGACCTCAAAGCAGGCACGTTCCTTACTGCTAGTAGCCCCTCTACCCTCTTACAATCTGAAGGTTTACCGCTAAATAGGATGGTTGTTGCTGCACCAAGGTCTTATGGGGAAGGCAGGCTGGGTTAAACTGAACATGCACGTCTAATAGCAGTCAGTGGATGGATTTGTAAATGGGCGTGATACGTTCAGATTTACTAGCGCCCATAGTGATTTACGCTGCTGACCAGCTTTAAGTAGAAGAAGGACACTTTTAGGAAGGACAATTAACAATGCATTGCCACCAACAAAGTGGAAGAGCACAAGATCTTGTATTCCGGTGCTGAATGCAGTTGTAGCGAGAACATGTTTCAGCCATCTTGGGAGAAATAATCCAAAATGAGCATTCTGTTCTTTTTTAGCAAAATTTGCTTACTTTGTTAGTTTGGAATCTAAATTGAGACCTATTTATCTGGCAGGCTAAGCCTATAACACAGTGGCATGATGTTTGTGAAGTGGAAACCCATGACTGAATATAAGTGGTATCTTTAACTGAGGCAAAGAGCATAAACTCAGTAATAATTGGACTGAATTTTAGATTTGCCTAAGCTAGTCCATGCTTAGTCACTGAGAGTCAGTTTTGCAGCTGGGAAAGATCATGCTATGAATACACTATATAACAGAGTTTGGTGTCATGGGAAGCTGATTAATTTGGTAATTTTCATAGATTATTTCAGTGTGGCCATGAATCAGTCTGAATTCCCAGCCACACGGTGTGAACTTACAATTTTGGTCCATGTGTACCATGCAAATTGGAGCCATTATATAATTTGATTATGTTCTGATGTGAAGTATGTCCAAACAATTGTTTTCAAAGCTGGAATTAGCACATCTGTGCTTGATAGAGGCATGATTTCATGCAATCAAAAGTACTCGTCCATTATCATCAGCAGATGCTTAGGTGAAGCAATAGGGCCGTATCAATAACCATTTTTCTCATAGGCCCTGTGGTAGAGGGGACATTTGAAGGGGAAAGGGGCACTTTCTATTTCTAACCTTTGCAGGCTTGACTACTTCCAAGCATTCTTCTGACTGGCTAATGGGAGAAAGAGACCCATACTTTCTGGCGGTGCGTTCCTTTCATAATCATTCTGCCTTATTGTACTTCAGAGCCGATCCTACTACTTTCTGTCATAAGATGGAGAGAGTTGGCCTAACAGCTAGGGCGGTCGACATCAAATCTGGTGAAGTGGGTTCGAGTCTCGGTAAGGACGCACAACATCCTGTGATTCTGGGCAAATCACTTAATCTACCCGTGCCTAACAAAAATGAATGTGTCCTCACGTAACGCAACTGGTGCTCGTGTAAAGCACTCTGATACCCGATACCTTCGGGTCAAGTTCGCAGTATATAAAAACTCAGTAAAAAAAAAAAAAAAAAGACATTCGGCGGCCCACCAGCTCACCTAGTACATGGCAAAAAGCTTTCAGTTCTTTCAAGACTGTGTGGTTTATGCACGTTTTGATGCTGCCAAGATCTCTCAATTGTTCTCTGAAATGAGTGTAAGGGGTCCTGAAATGAGTGTAAGGGGTCCTGAAATGAGTGTAAGGGGTCCTTCTATATGCCATACAAGAGGTTTGTTTGACTTACAAACCTAGGTGTTGCCTACCTCACAAAATATTTTAGACTATTATTCAACAATTGACAGCTTTGTCATGCTGTGTTGGACAGGTAAGTGGAAGAACACAGCGGGGTTGTGCCCCCTTTTGAATTTACAGATTATCTGGAAGTAATATTTGTTAAGACACACACCCCCTCTTTCAGTCCTTGGCACGATCTTTGCCTTGAGGTTTCCAGTGTGATGGTCAGGACCTGTCATAGACCAACTAATTGAATTGCTCAAATGCCCAGATTATGCTAGACTTAATTCTATGCTTGTAAATGGTTTCGTGTTTTAATCTGGCTGTGACTGCCCTAGGCGGTGATCTTGCTGCTTGTTTCAATATCATGTACTGTTTGTCTGAGGGTGGCACTGGGTCTTAGAGGTCTGTCTTTCACAATAATTTTAGTACTAAATGAAGGGTCATAATATATCACAACCCAGGCTTCAGAAATCTGTATTCTGACGACTTCAAAACTAATGAAAATTGTCCTTTCTTGATCACTTCTCTAGGAAAGCAAAATCCTATGCTTCAAATTCAATTTAAAAACTGTTTATTAAGTCATAACTGTATAGAGAAACATAAAACATACACACAGAGTTCTATTACACACAGCTGTTTTTAAACGCATTGACATTACACGTGTGCTTGCTGCATCTTTCCAGTTTTCTTTTAAAAAGCTGCTGGCTCGAACGCTACCAGAGAACTATTCAAAGAAACAGAAAACTCACTTCTTCTACTGTCCTTAATGAAATTGCGTTAAACAAGAGGAGAAGAAACATTCTTCGCAACTTCCTATACTTAAGGCAAAAAAGGAACATGTGCAAAAGAAGATTCACTCCCTTAGTAACACAATTGCAGTCCTGATCGTTTACATAGATGTTATTCTTACCAAACGTTACGGGTAGAACGGGTACTCTGATTCACATTGAGTAATAAATGTCTGCCAGGCATAGGAACTGGCATCAACTACTGAGTTATTCCAAGTAAATTTCTACATTGCTACCAAAAAGTTAGTGATCTTTTAGTTGCTGCATGGTCAAATTTTTATATGCTGTATTTCAGAAAAGTTTCTTTGAGTTGACCCTAATTCATATTGGATAGTTACGGAGAATAAATCAAGGTAACTTGAGGATCATATTTGGTTCACTGACAGAATATCAACACCTAAAATATCCCCATACCACAATATCAAGTTATAAATATCAATGTCAAAAATATCAACATCCTACATTTATAAGGGTAAGTACAAAAATATTGGGAACAAAATTTTGGTCAAAAATAGTTGGACAAAATATCGTTTTATATATATTAATTAATATATTCTAAATAATAAACATCATTAAAAACAATATACATTTTAGCCGACGGACCTGCCACCAAAAGGGAGGCTCTGGGTGACGCTCGGCCAAATGGTGGCGAAGAGGAACATAGCTAGACTTTGGGGAAGTCCTATTCCGCCCACATTGTCAGACTGGAACAGAGACATGGACTGGTGCATGCTACAGGAAAAAACCGTCTATGTGGCAAGAGGGTGCCCCCGTAAGTGGGTCGAGGTGTGGTCCAAGTGGAATGATTTCAGAGGGGGCATTTGTGTGCCTCCTTCTATCGAGCAGGCAGACCCCGGGGATGTGTAATATACCACTGCTCTGGACGCTCCGAAGGTTAAGACAGTGGTGCGTAGGTCGCACCACCGGGAAGTAAAGGTCAAAGGTGATTACAGTGTGGACCGTCAGTTGGAAGGGGGGGGGGGAGTTTTGACTGTTAGATAAGTTTACGCCTGTTGGGGCACATGCTTGTGTTCAAAGTGGTTCTAAGAGAAAATAAGACCTAAGACATACGTCCTTCTTCCCTACAAATTTGATGCACTGGTTTATTAACGCCGCCGTACCCCCGGGTTGACGGCACAGGGCTGTGTTATTTGGTTACACATATAGGATTCCCTCCGCTGCCGGCCCACTGGGTTGTAGGCTGTCAGCCGTGTATTGTGTGTCTCTTAATAAAGGTCTTTATAAAAAAAAAACAAAAAAAAAAAACAATATACATTTTAACAAATAAATGTAATTTAAAAAGTTAAACACACATATATAGTAATTAATACATATATTTACTTTAAAACAATTAAACTAATTTATTTTAAAATTGTAAACTTAGAGGGGGCGTGGCTTGCTAAGCCAAGATGGTGGACGCACTTTAAGAGGGCTCCGGGACCCCTCCGCCATCCGCCCGATATCCTTACCTGAATCGAGCCATCCAGCGGTGTACTTTGCTGTGCACGTTGCGGATCAGCTCTGGCTGCACCCGTGGGACTTCTGGATCTTCGCTGAGCCGTCTCGTTGCCGAAAATCAGTGCATCGCGCCTCGCTCGCAAAATGGTGGCCCCTCTGTGGTGCCCCTGAGATGCCCCTGAGGTGCCCTCCCCGGATCCGAGTGCGCTGCTGTGGTGAGGGGTGCACCTTGGCCGTGTGTCCTGAGGTGAAGCGGCTGCCGGCCTGACGGACTCTTCCTATCGCTGCCTGGTGTTCCTTGGTCACTGCTGGCGGGAACGGACCTGTGAGGGAGGAGCCTCGGTGGCCTGGATCCAAGTCGCGGCCGGAGGCCCTCTCGGTGGCGCTGCGGCGGCCTCGGCTGCCATATCGGGCGGCGTGGGTGCGAGAGAGAGGCCGCGCTCCCATTCTGACAGGGAGTTCAGCGGAAGACTCCGGGGCCATATTTCCGGTGCCTGTTGAGCGGGTGAGCCACGGCGGGGGTCCGAGACGGCTGCTGGGTGCCCCCCGGGTAGCGGGCGGCTCATTCCTCGCTTTTCCCCCTGAAGAGTTGGCTGCCAGCACCTGCCCTGGTCTGGGCCCACGCTGACTCCCTGGAGGGGCGGACTCCCTGTGACCCAGCGGATCGTGGACTCCTTGGGGCCGGTCATCAGTCATTGCCGGTGAGCGGGGTGCGGGCCTGGGGGTTCGGCTGCATCCTCGAGCAGGGGGTTGGTATCGGTGCCCTCTGCCCTCAGGGGTAACCCAGGTCCTGTGTGGCTCCTTCTGCGCTCCCCGGTGGGGCCCTGGGATGTTGGGCCGGCACCGCATTTTAGAAATGGGGGCCCCCTGTTCCTCGGGGATCTGTCCCCGCAGCGCCGTCGGCGACAACTGGGCGCAGCACCTGGCGGGTTTTTGCCCTGGAGTTCCCACCCTGCCCGCTGGCGGTGGTTCCCGCCGGCCACAACCTTCTTCACTGCCTTGGCGACATACGGGAGGTGCAGGGACGTCACGCCCTACGACTGACTGCCGGGCGTTATACGGAGGTGGGGTCGGGCTAGCCCACGCACGGATCCCCCTTGGGTTGCAGATCTGCTGGTCATCCGTTTCCACCACTGGGAGGCCCCGCATCCACCAGTGCCCTTACCGGAGTGCCCGTCACCGTCTCTGGCCCTGCGGACTGGGCCGTGGGGCGCTTAGCCCGGCTGCTGGTTCTGCCCTCCCCTTGCTGCACGCCTTCCCGGGTAACCCTCTGGCTCCACCGGATGGTCTTTTGGACTGGTGATGGTTCTTAGCCCTGGTGTGGGGTGTTCACAGTTCCAGGTCCCTCAGCTTTGTCCCCGGGCTCCTGGTGGCAGTGGGATTGCCCAGCAATTATGGGGAGGGACAAGGGCCTCAAGCCCACACAGGCCCCCACTCAGACGAAGATGGACCGGTTTACCACCTCTGTCCCGGAACCCCCTGGGCAGGCGGCCGGGGCTCCCCACCCACCCCAGGACAGGGATCTGAACACCATTCTTCAGGCAATCAGTGCCTCACAGGCGTCCGTCGAGGGGAAGATTGGAGAAATCAAGGTGGACGTCTCCCTCCTCCGACAAGACCTCCGCAACGCCACCGCGCGACTCGCAGAGGCCGAATCAGGCCTATCCACAGCGGAGGACGACATCTCACACTTGAAGGAGCAGGTAGCTCACCTCAGTACCCACACCAAGGAACTCCACCGGCGTGCTGAAGATGCTGAAAATCGCGCACGTCACAATAATCTCCGCCTGGTGGGGTTTCCCGAAGGGGTCGAGTCGAATCCTGTTGCTGCCTTCGTCGAGGCCTGGTTTACATCGTGGATGCCCAAGGACGCTCTCTCTCCCTGGTTCGTGGTTGAGAGAGCCCACTGTTCTCTCGCTCCCAGGCCGCCCCCCCGGAGCTCCATCCCGCCCCATCATACTGAAAATCCTTAATTTTAAAGACGGGGATGCCATTCTGCGGGAGGCCCGGGCCCATGGTCCCCTCAGGTTCCAGAACCATACTGTTACGCTATTCACGGACTACACAAGGGAGGTGCAAGATCTCTGTCATTCGTACATGGACGTTAAAAAGAAATTGCACACCCTGGGCCTACAATACCAGCTTCAACGTCTCCGGGTCACCTTTCAGAACAAAGCTCAATTTTTCGACACACCCCAGGCGGCATGGACATGGCTGATGGAAGAACGTCCCCTCCGCCAGAGGGGGGACCCTTTCCCGGGCCCTGCGGGCTCCCAATCCGTGAGGCCGTGGTTGCCGGGGCGCCGGCGCCGCTCACACTCCCGCAGGGGGCGCCGGTCTCGGGCAGCGGCATCCAGGTCCCCAAGCATGGCAGCCCATGGACTCCAGGACTCGTCCAGCCAGTCAGGCTCTCCACACCGTACCAGGCACCGATCTGTTGACGAGCTATTGGGGACATCCTCATTGCCGACCCGGGGGGGTTCCCCCAGGCTTGACTTAGACCTCTCCCGTACTCCTACTCTCTGAGGGCCCATTGAGCTAGGTCTGCTGCTTCTCGGCTACTAGGTGGGACTCTCTCCTGACGAAGATCTTGAACATTGGTAGAGTGTCACGCTCACCCCCTAGTTCCTTTGGCCGATTCGCGGTTCATCCGTCCACATAGAGGGGTCCTCCACGCAACCAACCCGAGCGTTTTAGTTTGGTTACAGTTACAATGGGGGGTCGACAGATACTTCCGTTCTTGAAGTGTAGGGAGGGGGGAAAAGTTTGGTACGGGTTTTCCTTAGGTGGTTGTTGCTTTTGTTATTTTTCCATTTCAGCTCCCACGGATCCTCTCGCGCTGACCCACCAGGGGCCAGGCACGAGCTCGCTGCGTGTGCTCACCCACACAGAGGCAGGCTTCCACGCGCACTCCCGTATCCCTGTAGGGATGCACGACCCAGATCCACGTTCCACCCGCCATGACTGACACAATTACTCCTAAGGCGTCCCTTCACGTTTTATCGTGGAATGTTAACGTCTCTTGGACCGGGTTAAATGTACGGCGGTCCTGCGCTATGCTCAGCGCCTTGGCGTAGACGTCCTCTTACTTGAAGAGACGTACCTGATGGGTAACTGTTGCCCCTTCCTGGCACGCTACGGGTAAGACCGAGTGTGGCATTCAGGCTTCTCTAGGGGTTCCCGAGGGGTGGCTATCCTTCTAAAACGTACCCTGCCCTTTGTACTCACACAGGTCTTTCACGACCCTCCATGGCTTATTGGTGACCCTTTGCGGCTTGCTGGGCTCCCCCCTCCACCTTATGTCCATCTACTCGCCCCCTCGATGCTGGCTGTTACCCTTAAACACACCGCTGCCCGCCTGAACGCTTTGCCTCTGGGACCTACTATCATTGGAGGTGACTTTAATGCGGTTTCCTTTCCGGCCGTTGATACTACGGGCCCTCCCTCCACCACTAGATTGGCGCAGGCGAACCAGCTATGGCGCTGGTCCGAGTCTCTGGGCATATGTGATGCATGGCGCACCTGGCACCCCCGTACCACCCAATTTACCCATACCTCTGCAGCGCACCACACACAGGCACGCATAGACGCGATCTTTGTCCCCTCGGTTGACTGCGCTGGGATTGTTGATGTCCGGATCCTTCCTAGGGGAATTTCTGACCACTCCCCAGTGCTTCTTAGTGCAGGGGCTCCCCCCCCCCCCCCCTGCCTGCCAAACATGGAGAATGAATGCCTGGTTCCTCCAGGATAGAGAATTCAAAAAGGTGGTGGGGATGGAACTCAAGCAATACTTCCTTACCAACGATGGCTCGGTGGCTTCCACGGGTACCTTATGGGAGGCGGGGAAGGCTACCATTCGGGGTGTTGCAAAGGGTCAGCTTCGGAGTCAGAGACCGGTGCAGTTGCAGGAAATTACCTCGCGGGAGGCGCAGGCGCTCCGCCTTGAGCAATCCCTTTCTCTGTCCGACGCGGTCCAGGTCCGACAACTCACCCATCTTCGGGCTGAGATCAGGCAGTTATCCCTAGATGCCGCTAAGCTCCTTTGGCGATCGTCAGTGGCAAGAGTATTTGGCTGGGGAGATAAAAACGGTACGATCCTGCATCGCCTGGCCACATATCCTAGAGCCAACCACATTATCCCGGAAGTAGTGGACGACGAGGGTGCAGTGCACAGCGCTCCACTGGTGATGGCACGCATCTTCGCCTGTTCTTACCAACGACTCTATGAGGCGCGGACCCCTGGTATATCCCTCTCAGCCTTCCTCGAGCAAGGGCAGGTGCGTCTCCATCGGCTGACTCCCACCGCTCAGAAGGACCTAGACCGCTCCATTTCTCGGGAAGAAATTGACGCAGCTATCTCCCTCGTCTCGTCAGGCAAGACCCCGGGCCCAGATGGCCTTCCCCAAGAATACTATGCATTATATCGGGAGACTCTTGTGCCCCGCTTGGCCGATCTATACGAGGAAGCTTTGGAGAACGTTTCCTTCCCACCGAGACGGACATTGCCACCATCGTGGTCTTACCGAAATCCCAGCCACATTCCCCGTCACTGCGCAGACTATCGCCCCATCTCCCTTATCAACACGGAGATCAAGTTGTATGCTGCCATACTCGCTCAGCGACTGAAGCCATATCTGTCCCTGCTGGTTCACCCCGACCAATGTGGCTTTATGCCCTGGCGTGGGAACAGACACTGTTTTCGGAGGTTACAGCTGGCTCTGGCCCACCGGCACCTCCTCACTCCATACCTAGCACTCCTTTTTATAGACTTCGAAAAAGCCTTCGATTCGGTGGACTGGGTATACCTATTGGCTGTGCTGGCCGAGATGGGGTTTGGGCCCCACTTTCGGGCTCTGGTCTGTGTCCTTTACGCACGCCCACCCACGAGCGCGGGTGTTGGTTAATGGAGTGCTATCTGAGGCTTTCCCTATTACCAGGGGGACAAGGCAGGGCTGCCCTCTTTTCCCCCCTGCTCTTCGCCTTGGCGATGGAGCACCTGGCCTCTCGGGTGTGGGCTGACGATTGCATCTACGGCTGGGAGTGGCCCAATACAGAGGCGGACAAGATTGCCCTAAATGCCGATGATGTCCTGGTCTTTCTGGCCGAACCTGCCGTATCCGGGCCGCGGTGTCTTCAGATCTTGCAGTCCTTTGGGCAAGCATCTGGTCTCCGGCTGAATCCCGGGAAATCATCACTGGTCCCACTGCACCTGTCCAGGGACTGTTACGATTGGCAATCCATGCTTTGGCGTCAATCGGTCAAATATTTGGGGATTTGGGTCACCCTTCTTCCTGAACTGAGATGGTCTCTTAATGTAGCCCCATTGGTAATGAAGGCCAAGGAGGACATTCAAAAATGGAAGACGCTACCTCTGAATCCCCTGGGGAGGGTTGCCCTGTTCAAAATGATGATCCTTCCCAGATTCCTCTACGTCCTTCAGAATGCCCCTTTCTGCTTCTCTAGAACCTGGTTCAGGGAACTGGATAGTCTCGCCACTAAATTTCTTTGGAATGGGGGGAGGGCGCGCTTGGCCTTGACCACCTGCCAGATCCCCTCCTTCGATGGGTTATGGGGATGACGCATCTGTACCTTCACTTTTTGGCGGCGCGTCTCCTGGTGATCCACGATTGGTTCAACGGGGGCTGGTCCGACCCAGCCTATCGGCTCGAGCTGAGCGAACTGGGCCTACCCAAAATCCAATACATGATGTACGGGGAACCATTCCGTCTCAGTTGCCTGACACGACACGTTCCGTGCTGCTGGCCTGGCAGGCTTCTCTACGCCACACTCGCTGGACGTGTAGGCTGACCCAATACACTCCCCTCTGGCAGGGAACATGGCATCATGAAGTTAGTGGGCTGCAGGGGTTTAAATCGTGGGACCTTATCGGAATTTCGCAACTTGGGGATGTCTGGGCCAATGGCCACTTGCGTTCATTTCAAGAACTCCGGGCCCGTTACTCCCTTCATTCATCCCAATTCTTTAGATACCTGCAGCTGCGGCACGCCCTCCACACACATCTCACAGGCGAGACCAGGCTCCCGGAGCACAGCCCTTCCGAGGCGCAAACTATGTTGGGAGACTTGGGCAAAGGGGGTATCTCCCGCATTTACCGCACTCTTGTCAATAAAACTCCCACTTCCCTGGACAAGTTGCGCGACCAATGGGTGGAGTGGGTGGTCCCTATTGACGAGGCAGATTTCCGGGACGCCTTTATGGCACCAAAGATGATTACAGCTTCCGCCAAGCTCAGGCTGATCCAGCTATACTACGTGCATGCCGCCTACCTCACGCCCGTGCGCCTTCATCGTGCGGGCCTGTGCCCAAATGCGTCCTGCGCTCGGAGTGGCCACGCTCCTGCTGATTTCTTCCACGTGGTATGGTCGTGCCCCCACCTGGCGCGATTCTGGGGATCTATTGAAGATGAGGTTACGGAGGTTTTAGGATGGACAGTTCCCCATGACCCACGTCACTCCTTACTGGGGATCACAGACGGGTTGGATGGGACCAGAAAGGAAAAGATATTCTTCAACACGGCCATGATTGTAGCCAAGCGCGACATAGCGGCGGCATGGAAATGCCCTGACCCACCCGACCCTGGGAGATGGCGTGGGGGGTGGATTGGTGCGCGACCCAAGAAAGAACCCTGTACATGGCAAGAGGATGTCCCAAGAAGTACCGTAGGGTGTGGGGCAAATGGCTGGGTACCGTGGAATGACCACTATCATATGTTAAACTTCTGTGCTTGTGTATGCCTGATGGGGCAGGGTATCGTGGGATGCCATGCTTCTGTAAATGCTCATGATTTATCGTGCTCCGTGGTCTTGCTGATCTTCCGTTCCTTTTACGTTTTGTTATGTGTAATTTCTCTCAAACCAATAAAAATGTGTTTATCAAAAAAAATTGTAAACTTAAAAATTTAAATGAGGACGTTATTAAAACGCGCAAAGCCTTTTAATTTGCACGCGACTTGAACGATTACTCTACAGGGAGGATATTTACTTTCTCTAGAAAGTTTGACAAACGCCAGGCATTCTCTAATAAAGCACCAGAAGCTGCCTCAAGTATCATTGCCGAACAAACAAGCTCCAATGTAGATCAGATATAAACTCACTAACATCAAATAGTGATTCAGATGAAAGCGGACAAGCTGCCTCAATCTCTATAAACTGCAATATAAGTACACTGTCTCCAGCAGAGGAACTTAATTTTATAAGAGAGGATCGGAGACAAACCTTGCGACCGAGGAATCCTCAACAACAGCAAGGATATCAAGGACAATCATCAACCGAAGCAGGAGAGAGAGGTGGATCAAATTCCGCAAGAGGTTCCAACCAAGGGAATACGGCAAAAAAATGGAGACCACAGCGAGCTCTTTAAACAATACGGTATTTAACCTTACCAACGAAGTCCTTACTAGTGCAGAAACTCAAATTCTGACGTTAGGACTCTCTTACTGTCCTGTCAACACTGTCTCTTATAAACAAACCAGAATTGATTTATTCAAATTCGTGAGAAAGGTAAAACTCAGGAAATATTTTCAGCTTAACAAATATATTCCTTCTCCTGCCATTCAAATCACCAATAACTCTGAAAGTTTGTTTGTTTAATAGCTTTATTTCGATTATTACATCATAAAAGCAACACAAAGTAAAAATAAAACTAGTTGTCAAGCAATTAGACGATTAAAGTAACTTACAAGTAAAACATGTTCCCATGCTACATACTTTGCAAAATCTACTAGACTGCGGTAGTGAAAATGACCCAACCCAAGACATGATGAGGAATATGGGTATTAATGTCAATCAGGCAGCCTCCAGTCCTTTTCGTCCAGTATCAACCTTTCAACCTCTAATGCAAAGAGATGCAGTTGATATTTTCAGCAAAAGGGTTGTCGATGAACCTAAAACTCTCAACATGCTGTCAATAAACAACAAAAACGCAAAAACTACAAAAACGATCAGTACCATGCTTTGATGAATAAACTCAAGAAAAAACACAATATTATAATAAACAAATCTGACAAAGGCGGAAATGTTGTCTTATGACAAAAAGACCATTACATGATTGAGGGAAAACCTCATCTCTGACACCTCTTGTTATAGAAAATCGTCCAAACAAGAAATGAGGCTTGTACAGGACAAAGTGGTAAAATGTCTTATGCAATGGAAGAGACAGGGACTTCTGACAAAGGATGAATTTAACTTTTTAAAAGTGGATTTTCCTATCATCCCTAGTTTGTATTTCTTGCCCAAAATACATAAGATGGTGGTCCCAGTGCTTGGCAGGCCAATCATTTCTGCTCAGAAAAGCTTGCTTGAACAAATGTCTAAATATGTGGACCATTTTCTCCAACCCCATGTCTCTTCCCTATTTTCCTTCATAAAGGATACCACGGACTTTCTATGTAAGATCAAAGAGGTGGTATGGGAGTCTGATTTCTTACTAGTAGA
The DNA here is from genome assembly GCF_964204655.1 of Triturus cristatus. Classification (NCBI taxonomy): domain Eukaryota; kingdom Metazoa; phylum Chordata; class Amphibia; order Caudata; family Salamandridae; genus Triturus; species Triturus cristatus. Next base: position 933,338,763 of record NC_140585.1, read on the forward strand.
AATGGACATTGAATCCCTCTACACCAGCATTAACCATAGAGCTTGAATGACTTCGGTTAAACACTACCTGGCTGAAAGAGGAATCAATATGAATGAACACAATACCATGCTTATGGCCATGATAGAACTGTGCCTCAATAACAACTATTTTCTTTTTTAATCAAGAGGTATATCAACAACTAAGAGGTGTCGCCATGGGGGCATGCTTCTCCCTCAGCTATTTGTTGGTTGGTGGGAGGAGCATGTCCCAAAGGCAGACTATCAAAGAAAATGGAATGAAAACATCGTGTACTATTGGTGATATATGCATGATTTGGAAAGGCAGCAAGAACATGGCTAATGATTTTGTTAATTCTATCAATTGTAATGATCTTAACTTGAAATTTACAGCAACTGTTAATGAGAGTAATGTTGAATTTCTAGATGTGTCTGTCTATGTGAACGAGGGCAAATTAAACACTAAGTTGCATCGCAAGGTCACTGCAGGTAATTCAGTCTTACATGGTGAAAGTGCCCATCCCTGCCATACTATACGCAGCATACCCTACGGCGAATTCTCACGAATTCGCCGTATCTGCATATTTTGGGTCCACAATCAAGAGAGTTTGCCGTACCTCTTCCCAAACTATGACTTCCATCATGCATCTTACTTGTTAGCAGGGAAAATGTCTCTTGATGGAGCCCAATTGATAAACATCCTCATTGTGAGTATGGGTGCCCCTCCCTGGCATAAAGCAACACTTTAGTGTGTAAACCAAGTGTGTGACTACACGGCCCAGATGCATCGCTAATACTTTTGCGAGTACTTTGACATCCACATTGAGCATGGATAGTGATTGGTATGGCCCGGGTCCCTAAGGTCTTTACCCACTATCACCCACTCTCATCAGAGTTCATTGTGGAAGCTAAGCAAGAAGTCATTTACCAACTCAAGATAGCTCTGTAGCAAGAGAATACTACAAATCACAGGAAGACAATAAAAAATATGGTACTTGAGTATGTGCGCAACGCCTTTAATAGATCATGGCGTTAGGGTTTGGGGTACACCTGAGACATGGAGCCTTGGGGGTATGTATTATAAAGGCCTGATTGGGCAAAGGAGACAGCACATTGGTAGTTTGACCATGGAAACTCTTAGGAGCGAAGCTCAAATAGGGTAAATGGAAGCTGATTGTTGGTAGTCTGGCATTCAGGGGGGCAGAAGGGTGCGCTATGTATATTATTTAAAGTTGTAAAGGTTTTGTTGTAGAAAAGGAACTACGATTGGAGTTGGTGGGCATCTGTCGAGTGGTTCTAGCTCTAGTCTCTTACTAGGGTGCTGGTAGAGTGAATTTGAGGTACAAGGCTTGGGTGGGTTCAGTCTGTAAATGTCATGGAGGGAGGGAGAGGTTTAAATTGGTGCAAATTATGGAGTCATTATAAGGCTTCTGAGAGACAGGGAAGCTGGTATGTTTGCTACAATAAACTCACGTGCATATGTGAGATTAGGGCAAAAGGTAGTTCAAGCGGTTCCCCCCGCAATTTCAAGCTTTGTAAAAGGCAAAGAAAGGTGGGTGGGCATTCTATGAGCCACTGGTTTACAGGCAAAGTTTTGAGGGTGGTTGCCGACCTCAGCGGGTGATATTTTCTCCGTATATAAGTGGGTATTCAGAAATATTCATTTTCATATCTGTACGCACCCAGTACAGGATTTCAACGGTTCTTGAAAGACATCATATCACAACTTAACAAAGTAGCAGACAGCAGAAATATTAGGGGGTAACTTTAAATAGTGATGGAAAACACAAAAGACTGGACACAAGCTAAGGTAAGAAGGGTAGGTGCACTATTGGAAGCAGGGAAAGAGTGCTTCAGTCCAATATTTTGGGGCATCAACCTAGAGACTAGACGGAGTTCACCTGTTTCTCAGTGGCACTTGTGTTATGTCCGCTGTGCCATTCTTACCAATACTTCCCTAAAGGTCAAGGGTGAGAAGACCTCTGTGGTAAAGTTTCTCTTTTAGCTAATAGTCTACTATGTGGAGAATGGGTGAGTGGACAGGAGTATTAATACATGTAGGCTTGGTGGTTTCAGGACAAGGCCAATCACTTGGGCTGTCTGTAGCAGATGGTGAAGCTTCCCAAATGATTCCACCAACTCACTGAGCTTCCTTTAGCCTGGTACACCAATGGTGGCCCCACATGCATCAGAATGATGCATCTGCACCAGGACACCGAAGAGCCCTATGTGGTCTTGGCAGAGGTATTCTACCTCTTTTGCAATGTCATTGACATTGCTGTCTCTATTGACCTGGAAACCGCCATTTAAATCATTGAGACCAGCTTAGGGTCCAAGTCATGTGAATCTGCCACCTACTCCTGCGTTGCATAACCATTGTTGTCTGTTGCCTATTAATGAGCTCTGAAGTTTATATAAGTAAACTAACTACTCACTCCAAATGTAAGGGGATAAAATCTCGAGACTAAGATTATTGTGCGTAGAAAAGATATATAAAGTATCTAAATGTGCCCCAATACTGGTGACATGCCGAGCAGCATTATCGTTGGGTAGTTGAATGAGTGCCCCGACCGATGCCTTAAAATGGCTGACGCTGCTCAAGGAGGCTAGAGTAATCTCATGCCACTTACTCCATGCACTTCGTATGCACAGCTGGTCCGATTAGATCAGAGCACTGCAGCGATCCTCAGTTTCTCTCCTGAACGTGCCTCTCGGAATGTCAGATGTGGAATGAGATAAATGATTACAAGTGATCGAGAAGAGTTGATTGGTTTTTATTAAACACCTCAGCCACTGTTCCCTATCCTCCATCACGCTCCAGATGCCCCTTCTTCGCGCACATCCATTCTTGAACCTTCATGTCGAGTGGTTATCAGCATATCACAAATAGGAGGGCTGGATGGGAGATACCACTTGTGATAAAAGGATACTACAATTCCTTTTTTATTACAAACCAGAACTAAGAGACTATATCAATATACATTTCATAAAGAATAAGGGTGAAATTGTATGTTGAAGAGAGTTATGTATCATTTAAAGATTTAACCTATAACTTTAGGAATAATTCAAGCATGTAGATGTAACAATGAGTGTATGAAACTGTTCCCACGATTGGCAAGAACGTGCTAGATAATCGAGAATAAAAATATGCTGGGAGACCAATAACACAAAATGCAAGAATAAAACGTGAAGAATTCTGGGTTATACATTTTCACAAATGTGAGTGTTTTTACAGCCATGTTTGAATGTAGTCTTTCAAATATGTCTAGTGGGACGGATACTTGTTATACTAAATGCTAGATCAAATATTGTTTTATTTTTTTCTTTCCCCTGATCATCTTTATTTTGGCGATTGTCTGGTTCCAAATCATCCTTCATATCGTCTTGAGTTTTGTGACCTTTTTCTGTAATCAGGGTACCGGACTACCCTACTCTAATTCTAAACTCTCCCATCCTGTGTCCTTACTGAATTCCTGAATAACTTTATTACTTTCATAGTTTTGGTGAATTTAGACCCAGTGGGTGCTTTGACCATCACTCAATCACCTATTTTCACTTCTCTCTGTATAGTGTGATGATCAATGTTATTTTGTTAGTGTGCTTCTTGTTTTATTTCTTTCTGTCTCCAGGATTGTCTGATGTTTACATCAGTCCACCCTTTCTGCCATTTCAACCAACTTGGAACTTACTTGGTGTGTAGTTTCCTTCCTCTCATCAACGGGAGTGTTGTTCTGTTGTCGAAACACTAGTAAACTCCTGTAGGTTGATAACCCACCTTCTGATTCGGTTTGATATAGAATCCAATCCTTTTTAGGTCTCGCCTGACACAGCGCATGCGCTGGTCTGGCGAGACTTATTGAGAGGGCTCCAAAAAGTGCTACCAGGCCAGCCTAGAGCTACAGTGCACGTGCGCGGGCGCGCGCGCCGCGTTTTACCGCGATTACTTTCAATTTCGCGGCCACAAGGCCGCTTTGATGTTTGATCGCGATCACTTTCACTTTCCCGGCCGCTTGGCATAGCCAATAGGTCTCGCTCTTGGGACCTTACAAGTATTTAGTTATGCAACTGTTGCATGGCTAAACACTTATAAGGTCCCAAAGGCGAGACCTGTTGGCTATGCCAATGCTTGTTTTCTTTTTTACAAAAACATCCTCAAGTGGTTTGTGATCAGTGCGTACTTTGGATTTCCCCATAGAAAATTTCTGAACTTTTGTAATGCCCAAAAGAGGGCAAGTGCCTCTTTCTTAATGACAGACTAGTGAGATTCTGCGCCACTTAGTGATCTTGAAGCAAAAGCATTAGTTGTTTCTTCACTAAGAGTTTCTTGAGTTAACACAGCTCCCTTGAGCTGGCATCCGTGGTGACAACAATTTATTTCCGAAGAAAATTCGATCCTTACTTGGGAGAACAGTTTTTGATGTCAAACTTATCTTAACATGCCTTACTCCACTCAAAAGCCTCTTTATTCTTCATCAAAATCCTCAAATTAAATGTTCTGCTGGTCAGATTATTGATAAATTTGCTATAAAATTCTACTATTCCAAGAAAAACTGCAGGGAACAGTAAAAAACGTCCTTGTTATGATATGAGTTTACATAACTCCAAAGCTCAACATCTATCGTTCCCCCTCTGTAAGCCTTATTTATGAATATACTAGTAGTATTCTGACATCCGTTCTTTAGAGGTATGTTTAGAGACGCTGTTACTCGGAGCCCCTGTTTTTTAGGTCTCGCCTGACCCAGCGCATGCGCTGGTCTGGCGAGACATTTTGTGAGGGCTCCAAAAAGTGCTACCAGGCCAGCCTAGAGCTACAGTGCATGTGCGCGGGTGCGCGCGTCGCGGTTTACCGTGATTACTTTCACTTTCGGGGCCGCTTTGATGTTTGATCGCAATCGCGATCACTTTCACGGCCGCTTTGATGTTCTCCGTGAGGCTTCAATAGATTGCAGCAGTTAAAACAAGCATTGGCATAGCCAATAGGTCTCGCTTTTGGGACCTTATAAGTGTTTAGTTATGCAACTGTTGCATGGCTAATCACTTATAAGGTCCCAAAGGCGAGACCTATTGGCTATGCCAATGCTTGTTTTCAGTGGCGAGGCAGGTACGACAAACTGAGGTTTATCTACTCAGTCTCAAATAGAAGAATCTTCTTGCACTTCAGCATGTTGAGGTGTTTTCTGTCTGCAATCCCATCCTCGTCACGAGTGTGAAATGAGAATAAATCCTCACAAGTGATTGAGAAGAGTTAATTGTTTTATTAAACACCTCAGCCACTGTTCACGATCCTCCATTCCTCTCTAGGTGCCCCTTCTTCTCGCACATCTATTCTAGAACCTTCGTGTTGAGTGATTCTCAGCATATCACAAATAGGAGGGGCGAATTGGAGATACCATGGGTGATAAAAGGATACTACATTGGAGTTTCGTCTGGGACTGGGAGGGAGATGGGAAGGCTTGGGAATCCCGATCTGAGCCGGCAGGTGAGAGTACAAATGTGCCACTGGGGTCACATCAAATACGCAGTCCCATTTTATAGTATGTTTGTTCGATGTTCTAGAAGCATAAGACATACATCATCTCAGGAAAAACCTGCCCAATATAAACGAGAAAACTCAGAAAAGCTAATATACACTTATCAGTGGCTGCTGTGAGCAGCAAACATAGAGAACAGTATGAGTATGATGTGCCAATATATAGTGTTATGGACATTGTGACTGGTCATTGAGGTCAAGTATGTTATGACTTGTTTATATATTCATGGGAGATGTAGTTTATTTTACTGGCCGATGTGAAAAATCAGTAAAGAAAGCTAAGCATAATCTGAGCCACTGGTCCTGACATAGAATTGAAGAAGAGGGCAGGGGTTATCCAGGTTGAGAACTAGATGGTGATGTTTCTTGTGCCTTGACCAGAATCTGTTTGTTGGGAAAAAAAAAGGATTTGTGCTTTTTGTGCTATACCCAAGAAAATAACCTATCATAGCTCATGATAGTATACTTACTCAGTCACAAGGTTTAGGCATCTAGTGCCGCAGAAAGAGAGAAACTGCCTTAAAAAGCGTAACATGAAGAAAGGTTCAGAACGATTACTGTCTACACCATGGTTTTGAGTGTATATTAGTGTGTAAATATAACCAGTGATTGAAGTCATAACATTTCTACCTTTAAAAAAAAATTTTAAAAAAAGAATTACAGGTGTTTGCATTGTCAGTGTATCGCTCTTTTTATTACTTCACGCATGAGGTCAGCAGACCACAATGTCTATGACTGCTATCTAAGAAAGCAATCTTTTTTTGTTTTTTCTAAATGTGGCCCGTTTTCCGTCAAGGAAACAGGATGTGTTTTAAAAGAAAAAAATGAAACTTTGAACTTTAATATTTTAAGAGTAGGCAGTGTTCCATGGGACCATTGCCTGTGCTTAAATATTTTTTCAGCATTCGCAAAGCGGAAGGGGTCTTGCAAATGGGCCACAACGACTTTTAAAATTGTGGTAAAGTATTACTGTTTTTTGACCGGAATTCGCAAAGCAGTAATTCATATCATACCGATTCGCTATTTGGAAGTGACGCTCAATGCACGCCCCTTCCAAATACTGAATCACAAATGCAAATTGCGATTAGCTAACGAGTTAAAGAATCGCATTTTCCATTTTGCACATCACGGAAAGCATTTTTCTGGTCGCAAATGGGCCGATTTTGTGAATCTGCCCGTTTGTTCCTGGATAAAATGCTTTGTACATCTGGCATCTAAATACACACAACACACACAAGAAACAATACCAAGTATTTACATAGGGTACCTTATCAATACTGTGCCTGAGAGAGCTTGTGAAGAGATAGGCAAGCACCAGAGTAATACTTGAGTTTGTTGACATAAAAGGAGAACTCCTAGCAGCATTTTGCAGTTCTTCTACACGTTGCTGTGGCGATATGCATGCCGCCAAACTATGGTGATGTTGCAGCTGGAAAAGGTGTGACAGAGCTCCATTTTAAATTACGTTTAAGGACACAACGTCCTATTTGGTGTAAATGGCATTTACTAAGTTTGGTAGGGTTTAACCACCTACTGCTGCATATAATCTAGTATAAAAGACAAAAAACTACTTGGTTGACAGAATTACTCCATTGTTTGGTGGTGGTGTATGCGATCAGGTTAGGAATTGAGCATCATATTCCTTAATGGTGTTTGCTATAAAGTCAGTTTTGCAAAGGGATGGAGAGAGGAGTTTTGTTTTAAGACTTATTCGGAGTCTAAGATGAGAACGTGGGTTCTTTTATCCATTTCTTTTGTACGCCTTGTAGGCTGAAGGAATAGAAAACCTGCTGTAAAGGAAGGCTGCAAGCAAGATTTATAGTTCCAGATTTGGTGTGAGGGATGGTGTTAGACCTGTTATCCTTTGGGTGGTCTTCCCCCAAACGTTTTGCTTTTGACCTCCACGTTTTTCTGAATCTTTTTGTTGGTCTTAGGACTCTGAGCACTTTACCACTGCTGTCCAGTGCTGAAGTACATATGCTTCTTCCCTGAATGTGTGCAATTGCTGTATACCTGATTGGCATATTTAATGTACTTGCAAGTCCCTTGTAAAGTGGTATACCATATACCCAAAGCGTGTAATTTAAATGCTACGAGTGGGCCTGCAGCACTGATTGTGCCTCCCATTCAAGTAAGCCTTTAAAACATGACTCCGGCCTGCCATTCCAGTGCCTATGTGTGCAGTTTACTGCCACTTCAACTTGGCATTTAATACTACTTGCCAAGCTTTAAACACCCCTTGCACTACACATGTCACCCTTATGGTAGGCCCTAGGTAGCTCTAAAGGCAGGGCGCTATGTAAGTAAAATTTAGGACACGTACTTTTATGGTTTGCATGACCTGGTAGTGACAAACAGCTAAATTCATTTTTCACTACTGTGAAGACTCCACCTCTCATAGGTTAGCATTGGGAATACCCTTATACACTTTTAAATGGTAATTCCTGATCAGAAAGGAGTAGCTACTTCATGTTTAACATCTTTGGAATGGTAATGATAAATACTCCTTACTGGTGAAGTTGGATTTGACATTACTATTTTAGAAATACCACTTTTAGAAAATGGAAGCCTCGCTGCACATACTGCTTAGTGTGCCTTGCAGCCTGTCTTCAATAGAGGTCTGGGGTGGGTGACAGCTACACTTTGGGCATTCCCTCTACACAGCCATACATACAGGAAGGAAAGGTGTTTCTGAGTGCCATCTACATACATCTGCATTCTAATGGCCCTGCCTAGGCAGGACGGATGGAAGGGGCTAGCACTTCACTGAATAGGTAGTGTCCTGTCCCTACACAGAGGGCTGATTCAGCCCCATAGATAGACTGGCAAACAAGGCTGGTTTGAAAGGAGGACTTGTGCACTTGAAGTAGCTGCTTTGAAGTAACCCTCACATCAAAGGCAATTTTGGATACAAATACTGAGTCTCTGGCCCCCTAAAATCAGCCACTACTGGACTTGTAACTAAAGCTCTGCCAGAGGAACTGCTGTGCTGCTTAATTGACTCAACAAGACTGCTGATCTGGAAGGCCTGCTTTTCTGCTTGTTGCCCTGCTGCACTCTGATTTCTCTGATCGAGACCTGGACTCTGCCTACACTCCAAGTGTGCTCCAAGGACTTGTCTCTACCGCTGCTCCTGTTCCTGGCTCACTGGAAGTGGCCCAGATACTTGCAACAGGGACTTTGAAGCATTGCATGTCTGAATGTAGCAGAACCGGCGCATCGACCCTGTTGCGGAAGTAAAATCGGCACATTACATCGGAACCAGCGCGTTGTCTCCCGAGATCGACGTATCACACAGCGTATCGCCGCCGCTGCAGCTTGGAGAGGTCAACACATCCTCTCTGCTGCATAGAGAAACACAGCGCATTGCTCGACACCTCTTGGGTCAGGCACCCGTCTACGAAAGCGACGCATCGCCATCGGCGCATGCAGAAAATCAATGCATCCTCGACTTGCGGGATCCACATTGGCGCGTCTCACAATGCATCTCGCTGCTACATCCAGGAAAAGTACTTTGTTCACCGGGCCTGCATGGGTCCTGTAGCCGGTCTAGCGCAACCTCAAGTATCCCCTAAAGGGCTATTTGCTTATAAGTGCGATTTTTCACTTATGCTTGTGAAATTCAATATCTCAACTTCTAAATATTGGATTTTTGTCGTTTTGGTCTTGTTTTGTTCAGAATATAATAACCTATTTTGCCAACCCTGTGTGGAGTCTTTTTGTGGCATATTCATTGTGTTACTGTGTGCGTGTGTTGCACAAATACTTTACACATTTCCCTTTTTGGATAAGCCTGACTGCTCTGTGCCAAGCTGCCAGAGGGTGAGCACAGGTTGTCTTTTAGTGTGTCCTTAGCTTGCCCTGATAAAAGTGATGGTACCTCAGCCAACCAGGAATTCCACTTCTAACAGATTGGAAGAATGCATACCTAAAACGATTATGATTAAGCACACTGTTCATAGAACTTGGCTGGCATACCCATGCAACTGTTTGAAGATTAGTAAGATAGTCTTGTGTTATTATTGTAGGCTTATCTTGTACCCATAACTGTCCACTGTGTGTGTGTGTGTGTGTGTGTGTGGCAAGACTGTAAAAGGTCAAGATGTTTGTGTAGGAATGGTGAATATGTATTCATGTGTTTAAAAGCGGTAGTTCGGGGCTTGCTGTTTGAGTAAGAAGTGTGTGTGTGTATATCTATAGATATAGATATATATATATTGGGGCAGAAGGGTCCATGGGTTATTGCTTGATAGACGAGGAGGGTGTTATGGAATGCTGGGAACCAGTGCTACAGTTAACTTATGAAACTGCTTAGGGTTTGAATTTGTCATCCTTGTCCTTTTAGGTACTCCTCACCTTGAATGAGGTAGCAATCTGTTTTGCTGATATGCCCCCAAAAGTGTCTGAGGGTCTGCACCATGTCCCTGACCAGAACTCAGAGGAACAGGCCTGTGGAACTCAGTTGCCAATTGGTAAAAATCTGTTTTCCTAATTTCCATTAATTGGTGTTGTTTATATTTGTCCAGAATGATATTACTGCTTTCTGATTTGATGTCACTGACCACAAAAGTCTTCCAAGTTGAACTCTTCTGTTTTCGTACTGCACCTTGCCGAAAATGCCCTGCTGATTAATGTGACGGTAACTTCATAATCTCTTGACTACACAGCGATTGTTTTATATGTTCTTGTCACCTCTTATTGTATGTATAGCTTCAGTTTAAATACCCTAGAAGCAAAACTGGAGAATTATCTTTTCTCAGGCACCCTAAGAGAAAGTGAGGCAAGGAGAGGATACTTGTGCTACACAGTTAAGGTTAGAGTATGCGTCGCAGTCTTGGCTCTCAAAGGCTCTTTAGCTGGCTGACTGTTTGCAGTACTGCTGCATATTACACTACTGTGCATGTATGTTCCTAGCACTTCTACTCCTCTTTGGACAGAGAGTCAGTAAAGCACTGTTCTAGTGTTCTGTTCTATGTTGGTATGCCCGAAATGTTATTTTGTGATTTTCCATGCATGCAGGGAGTGTAGGGAATTCCTTCTAAAATTAATAAACCCAAGTGCTGTTGTTTGCATGAGGTGGAAGCAAATACATTCTTGTCCTTATTGTTTTAGAATGAAAATGTGGCAATCACTCAAAGTTATCTGTTAAGTTCTTTTGAAGATACCAGCTTTTGTGACCATTATATGTGAGCAATAACTAAAACCGCAATTACAACATGTTATGTATTTTTTTTTATTTTTATTAATCAGCTTGCATTTCACAATTTACAAAAGCACCGGAGGATCTCCCCAGTGATCATGCTTTGTCATCATATTATACAAGCAATTTTTACAACTTTAAATGAGCAAACTATATCCTCCCCTCCCTCCCTCCCTCTCATTTCCCCAATTCTGCACTTACTGTCTATTACACATGTTGGCATCTTTTACAACACAACTTTAGTGATACTTTCAGACGGTGTCTGCAGGCAGTCACAAAACAGTTATTTATTACATTTAGTGCATATCCTGGCTCCCAAGCAGGTACACAGTAAGTGACACCCAGAAGTCGTAGGGCCTAGATGCTTCAGGCAGTTCCTCTGCATAGACCCCCAGTTGCTCTTTGTAATACACTAGATCACGGACACATTTCTGAATTGTGGGACTAGTACGTGCCCCCCAACATTGTGCCACTGCACGCTTGGCAAACAAAGTTGATATTGCAACAATTTGTCTATTGCATGGCTTAAGCCTCTTCACCAGTCCCAACAGACACACTTTGGGGTACAATCAACACGTTCAAGGTCCACCTCCGTAAGCACCTCCGCAACGCGTTTCCAGAAGGCATATATTTTGCCGCATCCCTATGCCAGATGCATGAAATCTGCATCATCTTGGCCGCATCTTACACACTTTGCATTTTCCCTTAATCCAAATTTCTGCAACTGACTTGGTGTATAATATAGCTGATTCAAATATTTGAAATGAATAAAGCGTAATTTACAATTGGCAGTTAATTTTCCCATTAACTCACAGCAGAACTACCATTGTTCAAGCGACAGTGGGATCTCAAGTACATCATTCTACTTTTCTAGTGAGGGAGGTTCAATCCGTTTGTTTTCATACAAGGAAGCATTATATAACCTTGTGATCAGACCTTTGCTGTCTTCTCTCTCTAATACTACCTCTAATACCTTTGGCTCTGCTGGATAGTCAGGGAATATGGCTCTAATCGCCTGCCGCACCCTAATATACGTGAAACCGAGCATCACAATGTAGACTTTCCCTGCTAGTAACTCCTCAAGTGTCTTGAACGATCCTCCCTTATACATATCTCCCAACTGCTTGACCCCGGCAGCCTGCAAGGCCCCTACAGCCGTCTGCTTCTTGGTCGTAGATATACCCCGGTGTGCAGCAATAGGCAGCGCTGGGGCATAGAAATAGTCTAATCGGGCTTGCTTAGCCAGATTCTTCCATGCCCAGGCAGTGCATTTAACCGAATTTATTTCATTCCTCGCACTCCTCCTGATAGTGCCTCCGTCACGAGTGGGGTCGGATGCACAGTGTCAGCTTCTATCGCCACGTGGGGTAAATACCTTTGTGGGAAGTACCAATAATCCGCGAACTGCGCTTGAGCATATAGATAACATAGCCGCAAGTCAGACACTTCGAAACCTCCTCTGGCAAAGGGTTGCGTTAATGTGACCCAACTGCATCGTGGCCGTTTACCTGCCAGGTCAAAGCCTGTACAGCCGCCTGGAGGGTATTAAACAATGCCATGTTTAGTTTCATAGGGATTTTGGGCAAGATTGTCATCTTTACCTCCGCAATTCTGTCTGCTAGGGAGAGAGGCAGTCTAGCCCAGCTAGCTGTCTGCTCAGTGATTCCTGCGGCAGCTCGCCCGTAGTTCATGGAGAGTATCAATTCCGGATCCCTGTGGATCCACACCCCTAGGTATTTCACTGGCTCGGTAGACCATGACAATGGACAGTCCATCTCCACTTAGCGCGTCCCGTCATTTAACAGGAAGACAGTGGGTTTTGCCTAGTTGATCCCCAAGCCTGTGGATCTTTCAAATGCTACGTACTCTCGCAGTAACGCTGGGAGGTATATGGCGGGCTCTCGCACATACAACATCATGTCGTCCGCGTATAGTGAGACCACAAGTGGTCTCTGTCGGAACTGCAGCGCGGCATATGCATGTTTTTGCCTTAGTTTACAAGCTAACGGTTCTAACACAGGTGAGAACAACATCGGGGACAAGAGACACCCCTGCCTTGTTCCTCTTAATTGGGAATGTCTGCGATACCCACCCATTTACTCGCACACATGCCACTGGCTCTGTATACAGTATTTTAATCCATTTAAGGAAAAAAGGTGGTATGCCCATCCGTTTTAGTACGGTGAACATATAGTCCCATTGCAGGGAGTCAAAGGCTTTAGCTGCATCCAGCAGCACTGCTACAGCCCGAAAATCCGGTTCTAAATAGTGAAGCGCAGCGAAAATAGTATGCAGGTTATGCATTGTCGATCTTCTGGAAACAAACCCTGACTGTTCCGGGAGGACAAGCATGGGTACCAACAGCTGCAGCCTATTTGCAATTATTTTCGCTAATATCTTTGCGTCTATGTTGATTAGGGACAGTGGTCTGTAAGATTCACATTTATTCACTTCTTTCTTGGGTTTGAGCAGTGTGACAATCAGTGCCTCTTTTAATGTGGGAGGTAGTATACCTTTTTCATATGCCTCTGCGTACACTTCTAATAATCTGGGTGCTAGTTCCTCTACGTATGCCTTATAAAACTCACTTGGGAGTCCATCTAGGCCTGCCGCTTTACAGGTAGGGAGGGACATAATAGCTGCCTTTACATCCTCCAGTTTGGTTATGTTCTGTCACCAGAACTCTGATGTTGGCTAGCGTTGCAGGGGAGGGGTTCTATTCATATTCGCGCTCTAAAGCTGTGATCTGTGCTGCCAGCTTATTTATCCTGCGCCTGAGGTCTCTCAGTACACTTGCCTGTGCGCCTATGCACTCCCCCCGGATCGTCACTTTGAAAGCCTCCCAAAGTGTCCCTGCACTATCTACCGTACCCTCGTTCTCCGCAAAATAGTTTCTGATCACCTTTCCAATCGTACCCTTAAACAAGGGATCCGCCAGGGAGGACGGTTGTAAGCGCCACTGAAAGGGGGATCGCGCACACTCAGGAATTTGCAGCTCTAAGAATACTGGTGAATGATCAGAGAGTGTCTGAACTCGATGACTAATTTGGGCAACCCAGTGGCATGCCCCCTCAGATGCAAGCCAATAGTCCAGCCTGGACCATGACCCATGCACCGCGGAGACCAGGGTACTTTCCTTAAGCTCCAGATGATGTAATCTCCACACATCTTTAAGACCTCCAGTATCCAGCAACCCTGACAACGTGTCTGCGGCCTGTTTCCATACGCTCCTGCACCATCAGAGCGATCCATATTCACATCTATGCAAATATTAAAATCCCCCTAGAGCACCTCCACCAGAGGATAGTTATAGATACATCGCCAAACTTCACTGAAGAATGCAGGGTCATCGATATTTGGGCCATACATGTTAACCAGCAGCACCTTCACACTCCCCAATTTGCCCAAAACCAACGCCACTCTGCCCTGCTCATCTATTTCTGAACTAATCATCGTAAATGGCACACCCTTCTTGATCAGGATCATCACCCCTCTGGCGTAGGAGGAGTAGGACGAGGCCCCCCTCACACCCACCCAGCGGCCTCCAATATTTTGCTCCGACATTTTAGTTAAGTGATTTTCTTGCAAGAATGCGACCTGGACGTCCAGCATGTCCACATACGCCTGGACCGATCGTATCTTCTTGGGACTGTTAAGCCCGCGCACATTCCATGTAAGAAATTTGGTATTACTACCCGAACCTGCCATTCATCACTTTTGCAGTATGCATTGCCCAACCTATCACACATGTCGACATTAGTGCATTTATGTATAGGTTTTATTTAGCGCCTGAATCACCCCCGAAGGGGTATCTCTGCGCTGCGAACAGTACTGCGGGAAGGCTGACGGGCAGTTTTTAGAACAGGGCGGTCTTGAGAAGCTTTCCGAATTGAAGATAGTCAGAACATTGCCTCAGATGGATGGGGAGCTGGTTCCAATAAAGGGGAGCGAGGTAGGAGATAACGCCATTTCTATGACATTGAAATCTCCCTTTCCCACCTTTACCCAACACCCCCCCCACCCACTTCAGCTCCCCCAACTTGCTAAAGCCATCTCTTTTTAAATTGAACAATCCCCCCCCAAACGCATAAATGCATAAGATTCTTGTGGGATACTCCCAGTAGGGAGCGCCAGAGTGCTACCTGTCTCCCACGTGAGTAGGAGGTGGCTGACATGTGCCATATCAAGTACTGTGCCGCCCTGTCCCCAGTTCACAGAGAATAACATGGTCTCAAGGTTACAAATGCAGCATACGGTGGACCTGTCAATTCCTAAGACGGTACCAAAAAACTATTGTCTCCTGACCCAGTCACATACAGATATAGCTACAGTTATTTCTGCATCAGCAAGTTCCGTGTACACACATTATTGCTCTTCCTCTTCTGGGTCTTGCGAAGATTCCCGTTGTTGCCTTTTTAGTGTTTTGACATGCTCGAGTATGGCTTTCGAGTTTGTGAAAATCTTGAATGTCCCTTCTGGGCTGATTCTAAGGCGTGCAGGGTAGAGCATGGCATATGGAATGCCCTCCGTCTGCAGTTGCTTTTTTACTGTTCCAAACTCCCTTCTCGCTGCTTGCACTGCAACTGTAAAGTCAAGATAGCAAGCCAGTGTGTTACCCTGAAAGTTTATAGTGCCCTTGTCTCTCGCCATGCATAGTATTGCATCACGGTCCCTGTAATTCAGCAGCCTGGCAATAATAAGACGTGGCATGGCTCCGGGGACTGGACGCGCTGCAAGCGAGCGGTGTGCTCTTTCTACTATTAGGATGGAAGACAAGTTTTCAGGTCCAAATATTTCTTTAATCATCGTCTCGATATAGGTCTCTATTCTCCCTATATTGGTCGACTCAGGCAGCTCTGTAATCCAAAGGTTATTATGCCTCGATCTGGCTTCTAAGTCTTCATTTTTCGCTTGTATGAGTGAAAGGAGCTTTTCCATATTTAATGCTTTACTCACAACTGCACCTAGCTCATCCTCAGTGGTGGATACCCTTTGTTCAACGTCACCGATTCTGGTGCTTGTTTTTTTCCAGCTTAGCAGACATGTGGTCCATGCGTTGGTTCAGAGCGTCTATCTTCCCATCTATGGACTGTAGGCTGCGCTGCATAGCTAAAAGAGTTGTTTCCAATAGCGGAGTAGCCTCTCCCTGCGCATCTGCCTCAGAATCCAATGCCATCCTTTGTTGCGTCTTGCTCAGTTTCCGCATCTCAAAGGTTAGGCGAGGTTGAGATTTATCCACTTTCCCCATGATGCTTCTCCAGGTGCACGGGTGCCTTCACCTAGGGTGTTGCTACTTGTTTTACTGTTAATGTGGTGACAGTGATGAGGGTTTGATGATTTGGAGGAAGCTTGGCGCTCGAGCGTGTACGTGATTGGTAGAGTGAAACAAAATGTACGGTGCCACTAGGTCAGGGGTGACAAACCCAACGAAATACCCCTGCAATGCGTAGGGCGAGACCTACAACAACAACTGGAAATGAGATCCTGTGCACACGTATGGGTAATTGGCTGGTCCTGTATGTATTAAGTAGATGCCAGAAAGAGTCGGACAAAATCTTTGTAATGGATAAACACTGGTCGACATCAAGTGTGTTGCGTGCAACAATTCTTTAATTGAAAGTTTCAGTGTGATGTACAAAAGAAAATAGATCAGCCGACACGTGTTTCGTCACAACGAGTGGCTGTTGTGACTCATCAGGGCTAAGGAGAAAAGGAAGTGGATACATAAAAAATACATAAAAAATATATAATAAATGCAGAATGAAGGTAAACGAACACAAACAGGAAATGGAGCCATTGTAACAGAAAAGGGTAAGAGAGCCAATAAAGATCGGCGCAACAAATAGTGTCAGTGAGGGAGACGGAGGATTCTAAAGTGTGACGGGAAAGGGGTGCCAAAATGAAACGAATGGTGAAGCAAGGTCGTGTTGGACACAGAACTGGCAGGCAAATAATGTGAGGAGTAAATCGGTCGTGGAGACATAGTCTAGCCCGAATGGCTGGGTTAGGTGTCTATAACACAAAACCATGAAATAAGATAGAATGTGTCATCACTACGCAATGTTGCATTAAAGTTCAGAAGTTAATAATCAAACTAAGGGGCGAAAGAGTGAATACATAAAGAATAAAAGAAAGTACCTAGAAGGCACGGAGGTGGATCAACGTGGAGTGAGTTGGAGGTTGTATAAGATGTTTATAACGGTCAGGTGATCAATAGTGGGTGAAGTGCGAGGTAAATAATAGTATTAAGCTGACCGTAGTGAGTCATGCCGGTGAGACGATAAAGAAAGGCATGCGAGAAATATTAAAACAGATGGCGAACAGTTCAACGGAGAAATTCATCTTGTGAAATCATTAACAGGTTGACACAATCAAACGTGTACTGTAGTCGATTGAACACACATGTTAAACTGGATAACGGTCAGAAGGTCATATTGGGTAAACAAGCTCAAAACTAGGCTGGATGAATCATACAAAAAGTGACGGTCCTGAGCGCAAAAGAAAAGCGCGTTATGCAGAAAACTCAGTTAGCGATAATAGTCGACCATAATGTGACAGTGAGTAGTTCATGAAGTATTGGAGCGCGTTATTACGACACAAAACAAAGCAGGTATCAAACAACCAATTGGTGGCAATACAAGAAATATGTAAAATAGCTCGTAGGACAAAATATCCTGGTGAAAGTAATGGAAACGTGACAGGAGCACAAAGTAAGTAGTGAGAAGGAGAAAGGAAAATGAGGGAAGAGGCAAATACCTGTACGGGAGTAAAAGTATGTTTTACAAGGACCTCGATATGAAATCGCTCGAGGAAAAGGACCCGCTGAGGAGACGGCGGGAACTAAGGTCATATAGTTAACGCTAAAGTAGCAGGATCTGTAGAATGAGAAAACAGGGATGTCTGTCAGTACAGGTATGAAAGTTCCCTGTGGGGAAGGGAAAGGATTAAAGAAGTGAATGGTCTTACCGGTAGAGGAGCGAACTCGGGTGCGGGATCAGCTCGTGATTCCAGGGAGCGGAATGACGAGTAGCGGTAAAACCGGAAGTTAAATAGTCTAAAGAGAAGCTAGAGCGGCAGATGGTGTATCCGGTTGAAAAAACCGGAAGTGAGGACGTGGATAGGTCGGGATGGGTCGGAGGGTGCACCTGCATGAATTGTGTATACGGGGGATAGAAGGTCAGAGGAGATAGAGATGGCATTGACCGGGGAGGATGAAAGGAGATAAGAATAGTAAGAGTGTAATTAAGTGTGTAGAAATTAAGTAAAAGAGGAACAGGAGTAGTAAAAGCAAAGAGTATGACAGGTATAAGTTTAAGGATGGTAAAGGGAAAAGGAGGTGAACTGAGGATGCCAAAGGCCGGTGAGAGTCACTGGTCATGAATTGTACAAAATGCAGGATACAAAACACAGGATATAAAACACCTAAAACGAGCAAAAGGGAAAATTTAAACCAGACATGCACATGTGAGAAATGACAGAAATATCACTGGGTTCTGATGTGGACACGGATAATGTGTCGATGGCGAGCCAGAAGGGCTGAGCAGAAAGCTTTTACAAGGTAGGGTACGGTACATGAAGTATGAAGAGTCAAGACCCTAAAAAGTACTGCAGCTCATGGTCAATGTTAAGACCGTGTTTGACCGACTGAAGACGCATGATCCATGATGCTTCCTGTCTTCTCAGTCTAAGTTCACGGTTACCACCCCTGACACTGTTCTTGGCAATGTCAATACCAAAAAAGGTCAAGCTCTTGCGTGGACCTTGAGTTTTGCATGTGGATATGTGAGAAGCCATGGGGTACTTGGCATCTTGGTTGTGCATGGCTCTGACATGTTCGCTGATGCGTTCTTACAATGGTCTGACAGTACTTCCCACATATTGTAATTTACAGGTGCATTGCAGGATGTAAACGACAAAGTTGGTATTGCAGTTAATGTTAGTGGTGATATTGTATTTTTTGCCATTCCATCCACTGAAATCTTTGGTACCGTTCTTAGCCCATTTGCATGTTCCACAACTTCCACATTTGAAAAAGCCGACCGTGTGAATGGTGAGCCATGAGGAGGTTGGAGTTGAACGTGGTGTGGTAGGGCACAGTCTGTTCCCAAGGGTTCTTCCTCTTCTGAAGGTAATCTGTGGGTGTGCTGTTATATTGTTCCTTAGTGCTTTGTCGGTGAGTAGAGTGTTCCAATGTTTATTGAAGCTTTTGCGCATGGTGGTGCTGATTGCATTGTACTCAGTGATCAGTCTCACGGTTTGATTATCTGTTACTTTCGAGGTTTTGGGTTGTAAGGTCATAGCTCTTTTGATATTCTTAATCCTGTTGGTTGCTTTCTTGATGATCATGGGCTTATAGCCACGTTGACAAAATCTGTGTTGCATGTCATTGAGACAGTTTTTGAATTCAGAGTCTTCGCTGCAGTTCCTCCTGGCCCTGGAGAATTCTCCGTAGGGGATTGTACGTATTTGGTGTAGGGGATGAGCACTGTTGGCATGAAGAGTTGCATTGCAAGATGTCTCCTTGCGAAACAGCTTGCTATGTAGGGTGTCATTTTTTACGTACAATTCAATATCAAGAAAAGAGATACAGGTTTTACTGGCCAGGCATGTGAATTTCATGTTCATGTCGTTAAAGTTGAGGTAGTTACAGAAGCAATCGAGTTGATCTTGTGAGCCCGACCAGAATAACAAGCAATCATCAATGTATCTACCCCAATAGACGATGAAATCCGTCCATTGGGCTGCTTTCTTCCCCCATAGCCAGTCAGTTTCCAGTGCTCCCATGTACAGGTTGGCAAAAGATGGTGAAAATTTGGAACCCATTGCTACTCCCTTGGTTTGTTTATACCATTGGTTGTCATACAGGAAGTAATTGTTATTGAGTATGATCTCCATCATATTTGAGATCATATTGGTGTGTTCCCACAATGATGCCGAACGGTGTTGAAGAGATTTGGTCACTACCTTTAGGCCTAGGTCTGGTTCGATGGAAGTATACAGAGAAACTACATCCAGAGTGGCCATGATCATATTGGGTTGCCATTGTATGTCTGTGAGGATGCTAAGAATGTGTTTCGTGTCTTGAATGTAGGACGGCAGATTCTTCACAATGGGGTTAAGAAAGAGGTCAACATATTGTGAAAGTCTTTCTGTGGGACCATCTATGCCTGAGATTATAGGTCGGCCTGGAGGGAAAGGTGCTTGCTTGTGAATCTTGGGGAGGGTGTAGAGCACGGGGAAGGTCGGTTTGGTTACTTTCAGGTACCGTGCTTCGTCTTCATCGATGATACCTTGAGTCTGCCAGGCTAGTATTTTTTTGTTGATGAGATTGTTCAACTGGCCAATTGGATTGTGATTGAGATGTTCATAGCAGGTTTGGTCTCGGAGTTGTTCCATTATCTCATTGTGGTAGTCAGCGTGGTTCATGATGATCACATTGCCCCCTTTATCCGCTTCTCTTATGATGATATTGGGGTCAGCACTGAGTGTTTTGAGCGCAGATCTCTCTCCTTTGGTTAGATTATCTTTGATCCTGGTTTTTTTGTGCATGAGTCTTTTTTCGTATTTGTCAAGATCTTCGAGTACAAGATTGTGGAAGACATCTATGGCATTTCCACCTGGAAGAGTGGGTGTCCATTTGGATTTAGTTTTCAAGCCACTGGGTATAGTGCCGTAGGGATCAATGTCTAAGTCTTGTAGTAGTGATTCCAGACTGTATGGTGGATTATCTGATTCAGTAAGGGAGAGGAGAAGATGTGTATCATTAACATCCTTTATGGTCTGAGTGTCCAGGGGACAGATATTGGTTCTTCCTGTGGTGTCAGATATGGGCATCAGTTCAAAATGTTTTTTAAGTTTCAAGTTTCTGATGAATTTGAAGAGATCTATTTTCGATCTACATAAGTCTCCTGATTCATAGGGGTTGAAATTGAGACCTTTGTTCAGTAGAGAAACCATGTTCGTGTTGAGAGGTGTAGAGGAAAGATTAACTACTTGGATGTTAGTATTGGTTGTTACTGTTTCTTGCCGTTGCCCGATCTCAATTTCTTTTTGTATTGATCGTTGTCCTGATCTTTTCCCTCTACGGGTTTTCTGTCTCCTGTACCTGGTCTCTGTTGAGTCCTGGTCTCCCGTCTGATTGCTTGTACTTCCCGTAAAAAACTACTTGAAGACGTGGGTATGGGATTGGACTGTCCTGTGGTTTCTGGATCACTATCACTAGTGGGTGCTGTATTGAGAGAAGATGTGCTAGAGGAGATAGAGGATCTGGAGATGTTCACAGCTTTGGTAGAGTTGTGTACCAGTTGGTCGTACTTGCGTGCGAAGGTGAAGACACGGCCCTCTTTGTAGTCTGCTTCGTCTCTTCTGAGCTGTCTGGTTTTCCTTTCCTTTATATCGTTCTGGTGTTTAGCCAGTATTTCATTAAGTATAGCGTAATTCTTTTCGGTTGCGTCTTTCAGGTTGAGCTCTTCTATTTCTTTTTCAAGAATGATGATTTCTGATTGGAGTTTCGTCACTTTTCGTTCTGCATTTTCTATCAGAATGTGAATGAGAGTATTGGAGTTGTTAGTTAGAGCTTCTTCCCACTTTCCCAACAGATCATCATCCAGATCATCAAATGTGGGGAAAATTTGTGAGCGTAGTCCCCTCGGGACTCTGTTCAGCCTTAGGTACTGTTTCAAGGTGGCGCTATCCCACCACCGAGAATTCTCCGTCTTCTTCAAACGTTCTAGTCTGATGAATTTATCCTTAAGTCCTTCCTTGCGTTGAGAGTTATTGTTGGAGGTAGCACTGGTTAGAGGTATACCTTTGGCTAAATTTTCGAAAAGATCTGATGCGACCTTGTCTCTATCCATATCACAGAAAGACAGTTGAGAAGTAATAAATTGGAGATAGCTAAATCGCACGTTGCGGCTGCCCTTCCTCCCGAAGGAAGTGGTGACAGTGATGAGGGTTTGATGATTTGGAGGAAGCTTGGCGCTCGAGCGTGTACGTGATTGGTAGAGTGAAACAAAATGTACGGTGCCACTAGGTCAGGGGTGACAAACCCAACGAAATACCCCTGCAATGCGTAGGGCGAGACCTACAACAACAACTGGAAATGAGATCCTGTGCACACGTATGGGTAATTGGCTGGTCCTGTATGTATTAAGTAGATGCCAGAAAGAGTCGGACAAAATCTTTGTAATGGATAAACACTGGTCGACATCAAGTGTGTTGCGTGCAACAATTCTTTAATTGAAAGTTTCAGTGTGATGTACAAAAGAAAATAGATCAGCCGACACGTGTTTCGTCACAACGAGTGGCTGTTGTGACTCATCAGGGCTAAGGAGAAAAGGAAGTGGATACATAAAAAATACATAAAAAATATATAATAAATGCAGAATGAAGGTAAACGAACACAAACAGGAAATGGAGCCATTGTAACAGAAAAGGGTAAGAGAGCCAATAAAGATCGGCACGACAAATAGTGTCAGTGAGGGAGACGGAGGATTCTAAAGTGTGACGGGAAAGGGGTGCCAAAATGAAACGAATGGTGAAGCAAGGTCGTGTTGGACACAGAACTGGCAGGCAAATAATGTGAGGAGTAAATCGGTCGTGGAGACATAGTCTAGCCCGAATGGCTGGGTTAGGTGTCTATAACACAAAACCATGAAATAAGATAGAATGTGTCATCACTACGCAATGTTGCATTAAAGTTCAGAAGTTAATAATCAAACTAAGGGGCGAAAGAGTGAATACATAAAGAATAAAAGAAAGTACCTAGAAGGCACGGAGGTGGATCAACGTGGAGTGAGTTGGAGGTTGTATAAGATGTCTATAACGGTCAGGTGATCAATAGTGGGTGAAGTGCGAGGTAAATAATAGTATTAAGCTGACCGTAGTGAGTCATGCCGGTGAGACGATAAAGAAAGGCATGCGAGAAATATTAAAACAGATGGCGAACAGTTCAACGGAGAAATTCATCTTGTGAAATCATTAACAGGTTGACACAATCAAACGTGTACTGTAGTCGATTGAACACACATGTTAAACTGGATAACGGTCAGAAGGTCATATTGGGTAAACAAGCTCAAAACTAGGCTGGATGAATCATACAAAAAGTGACGGTCCTGAGCGCAAAAGAAAAGCGTGTTATGCAGAAAACTCAGTTAGCGATAATAGTCGACCATAATGTGACAGTGAGTAGTTCATGAAGTATTGGAGCGCGTTATTACGACACAAAACAAAGCAGGTATCAAACAACCAATTGGTGGCAATACAAGAAATATGTAAAATAGCTCGTAGGAGAAAATATCCTGGTGAAAGTAATGGAAACGTGACAGGAGCACAAAGTAAGTAGTGAGAAGGAGAAAGGAAAATGAGGGAAGAGGCAAATACCTGTACGGGAGTAAAAGTATGTTTTACAAGGACCTCGATATGAAATCGCTCGAGGAAAAGGACCCGCTGAGGAGACGGCGGGAACTAAGGTCATATAGTTAACGCTAAAGTAGCAGGATCTGTAGAATGAGAAAACAGGGATGTCTGTCAGTACAGGTATGAAAGTTCCCTGTGGGGAAGGGAAAGGATTAAAGAAGTGAATGGTCTTACCGGTAGAGGAGCGAACTCGGGTGCGGGATCAGCTCGTGATTCCAGGGAGCGGAATGACGAGTAGCGGTAAAACCGGAAGTTAAATAGTCTAAAGAGAAGCTAGAGCGGCAGATGGTGTATCCGGTTGAAAAAACCGGAAGTGAGGACGTGGATAGGTCGGGATGGGTCGGAGGGTGCACCTGCATGAATTGTGTATACGGGGGATAGAAGGTCAGAGGAGATAGAGATGGCATTGACCGGGGAGGATGAAAGGAGATAAGAATAGTAAGAGTGTAATTAAGTGTGTAGAAATTAAGTAAAAGAGGAACAGGAGTAGTAAAAGCAAAGAGTATGACAGGTATAAGTTTAAGGATGGTAAAGGGAAAAGGAGGTGAACTGAGGATGCCAAAGGCCGGTGAGAGTCACTGGTCATGAATTGTACAAAATGCAGGATACAAAACACAGGATATAAAACACCTAAAACGAGCAAAAGGGAAAATTTAAACCAGACATGCACATGTGAGAAATGACAGAAATATCACTGGGTTCTGATGTGGACACGGATAATGTGTCGATGGCGAGCCAGAAGGGCTGAGCAGAAAGCTTTTACAAGGTAGGGTACGGTACATGAAGTATGAAGAGTCAAGACCCTAAAAAGTACTGCAGCTCATGGTCAATGTTAAGACCGTGTTTGACCGACTGAAGACGCATGATCCATGATGCTTCCTGTCTTCTCAGTCTAAGTTCACGGTTACCACCCCTGACACTGTTCTTGGCAATGTCAATACCAAAAAAGGTCAAGCTCTTGCGTGGACCTTGAGTTTTGCATGTGGATATGTGAGAAGCCATGGGGTACTTGGCATCTTGGTTGTGCATGGCTCTGACATGTTCGCTGATGCGTTCTTTCAATGGTCTGACAGTACTTCCCACATATTGTAATTTACAGGTGCATTGCAGGATGTAAACGACAAAGTTGGTATTGCAGTTAATGTTAGTGGTGATATTGTATTTTTTGCCATTCCATCCACTGAAATCTTTGGTACCGTTCTTAGCCCATTTGCATGTTCCACAACTTCCACATTTGAAAAAGCCGACCGTGTGAATGGTGAGCCATGAGGAGGTTGGAGTTGAACGTGGTGTGGTAGGGCACAGTCTGTTCCCAAGGGTTCTTCCTCTTCTGAAGGTAATCTGTGGGTGTGCTGTTATATTGTTCCTTAGTGCTTTGTCGGTGAGTAGAGTGTTCCAATGTTTATTGAAGCTTTTGCGCATGGTGGTGCTGATTGCATTGTACTCAGTGATCAGTCTCACGGTTTGATTATCTGTTACTTTCTAGGTTTTGGGTTGTAAGGTCATAGCTCTTTTGATATTCTTAATCCTGTTGGTTGCTTTCTTGATGATCATGGGCTTATAGCCACGTTGACAAAATCTGTGTTGCATGTCATTGAGACAGTTTTTGAATTCAGAGTCTTCGCTGCAGTTCCTCCTGGCCCTGGAGAATTCTCCGTAGGGGATTGTACGTATTTGGTGTAGGGGATGAGCACTGTTGGCATGAAGAATTGCATTGCAAGATGTCTCCTTGCGAAACAGCTTGCTATGTAGGGTGTCATTTTTTACGTACAATTCAATATCAAGAAAAGAGATACAGGTTTTACTGGCCAGGCATGTGAATTTCATGTTCATGTCGTTAGAGTTGAGGTAGTTACAGAAGCAATCGAGTTGATCTTGTGAGCCCGACCAGAATAACAAGCAATCATCAATGTATCTACCCCAATAGACGATGAAATCCGTCCATTGGGCTGCTTTCTTCCCCCATAGCCAGTCAGTTTCCAGTGCTCCCATGTACAGGTTGGCAAAAGATGGTGAAAATTTGGAACCCATTGCTACTCCCTTGGTTTGTTTATACCATTGGTTGTCATACAGGAAGTAATTGTTATTGAGTATGATCTCCATCATATTTGAGATCATATTGGTGTGTTCCCACAATGATGCCGAACGGTGTTGAAGAGATTTGGTCACTACCTTTAGGCCTAGGTCTGGTTCGATGGAAGTATACAGAGAAACTACATCCAGAGTGGCCATGATCATATTGGGTTGCCATTGCACTGCTCCTGTTACACCTCCTGTTAATCCACTGCGTTCTATCGCTTATATCCACTATGCAGCGTGTTGTTTTAAAGCTCTGCTCCCACACGTTGCCTGTCTCAGTCACCTCTGGCCCCTGCAGCGCCGCAGCTCTTAATAATGCCGACCGGTACTTTCTAGTGGCCCGCTGCACAGCCCAACATTGAGGTCTTCTAGCGCCACGGTGCTCACTTGCGCACTGTCAGCAAACTTAAATCCTGCTGGCAGAGTATTTTGAAATGCGGGGTGCGCTCAGACTCCTATATGCAGCATCGGCGCCCACTGCGGCTGTATACAACATTATGGCCAGATGCCCCACGTGTGCCTCTTTGCCGCCTTCCACTTCGCTCTCCTCATCCGCCACAGCGCCTCCGAGCATGTCCGTAGGCCGCAGTCGTACTCCCAAGCACGCACCCGCCTCCGCAGCTACAGGCACAAGTCCAACCGCAGCCCCACTCACCGCTCACTGGGAGGCAGTCAGGTTTACTCTCTGGAAGTGGCAGGACTCCTGTCGGGTCTCTGCAGGGCAGCTGTTCACCGTGTCGCTTCACACTCTGTCACGGCTCCTCCAGCGCCTCTAGACGACTGGGCCACACTTCCCAGTATTCAGGCTGCACCTCTCCACCTCGGTCAGCACACAGTTGCGCAATATGCAGCAAGAGGCACTTGCCGCTCTCCGAGCTCGCTACAGCCGCCTTCAGTATCGCTTTCGTGCCCCTCGCAATACTTGCTGGCTTCCGACCAGCCGAGTTTCCGCTGTATATCCACTGCGTCGTTCAGACAGGGACGTCCCTCATATTTCCCTTGCAGGATCTGGTGATTTCGCTGCTGGTTTTCTCTCGGAGTTTCGGCTTACAGCTGCTGCTAAATGCCTCAATTCCACTCTAGGCGACTTGATATCTTGCTTTGACGCTATTTCCAGCTCTGATGCAGTACTATTCAGGCAGATAATGGTCGGATTATGAATCAGCCGGGCAGAGCTGCACTACAGCGCAGCCATCTTGCCGTGCGCCCTCTAGCGCTCCCCCTACAACATGAATGTCAACATCAGGGACAATTCTGCTCACCTCTCAATCAAGCATTAGTAATGCATCGGTTATGCCTATGTGATGAGGGCTGATTTTATCAGTCATCGCTCAGACGAAGGAAAGAGCTCTCTGACAAATAGCACCGGACTGTAATGGATATGGCGCAGAGGCCAGATCTGCTGACTCGAGAGCTGGGGATCCCAGTTCAAGATTCCGCTGAGCAACATCGTGTGATTCTATGCAAATCACTAAATCTCTCGGAGTAATAAATTGCTTTAATGTTCCAAAAAGGATACCTTCTCAAAGGGGGGGATTGGGAGCCTAATTAGGAGGTCCAAAAGCTTGTGCTCCTATACAGTATCCAAATTTCAACAAAGGGCTAATATTCCTATGAAGAATAGAAAGAGAGGCACTATATCTCCAGGGTGGAGAATGCCTTGGGTCAGAGTACTGGATAAAGACAGTCAGCTGGACTGCTCATAGTGCCCTCACACATCCCCTAGATGATGTCATGCTTCATCATAGGGCGGTACTCCTCGTCGGGCTGGCGCTGCAATGCCCGACTGGTCCCCCGAAGGGTTACTTTAGCGAAGATCTTTTAAGAGGATGCCGTATAATGAGTGCGGGTGAGGTGATTCGTGAAGTGGTGGGTCATTCTCCACCCTGGAGATATATGCCTCTCTTTCCATTCTTCATAGGAACATTAGCCCTTTGTTGAAATTTGGATAAATTGCTGTATAAATATGCTGCAAAAGCAAAAAGAGGCAAAACGTTATGAAAATAAATAGTTCCAAAGCGAATACTAACAGTATTTCAGCTACGGGAAACTAATAAGAGAAGCAAAGAAGGAACAAGCAATGGTAAATGCAGGAAAATATGCTACCTCCAATAGAAATGGAGAAAAAGTAAGTGCCACACACAGGAACCAATGAGAAGCCAGGAAAGAGAGGAGGCGGGATGTAAGCCCCTTTTAAGTTTATATTAGAAACAACAGATTTCTGAATCACAGCGCAAGCGCCATGCAGGCGAAACCTAAAAAGGATTTAACTTCACTAATTATTTATTATCTGCAGTCTGCCTTAAGCAACCGTGCCATGTTGGTTGCTTGTAGCGTGCTTATGTGGTCTAAGATCTTACAGGTTTTGAGAGGAAAGGGAGTCTTTGTTATTGATTAGCATTTGAACTGCACCCAGATCGAATTAAGTGAGATGGAAACGCACATGGTGGTGACAACAAAAAAGGCTGCTGGAACTATCAGTGCTTGCAAGGGTGAAATATCAACATTTTATAGTTTAAAAGGGGGGCGATTGTCTTGAACTAAGTGTCCACCATATAAGTGCAAAGGTCAAAACCAAGAATAATACCACAGTACTGCAGCAATGTGTCAGAACTCGACATTCTTAACACTATGGGTCCATTTAACAATACTTGTTCTCTTTAAATACTTTTGTGTATAACTAATGCACAGTAAAATATATATGGCACAAACCATATAGTATATCAAATCTGCATTGTTTAATATGACCTTTATCACACCATATAGTTACTGCACCATCTCTATAGCAAATTTTTAATTGCTATTTTGTTTTTATTTTATTAGTTTCTTGTATGAAAGGGAATGCTATAGAAGGCCTTTCAGTGTGTATTTAAATGATTTACTTAATATTCAGTCTTCCTCATTGCCATTCTTGTGATACTTGCTACTAAAAATGGTGTGTTATATTCAGCACAAGGTTGGCTTCTAATAAAAGCCTATAGAAAATATTAGTTGCAAGAAATTGTATTTATATTTAGGGTGGCTGACTACCTTAAGGAACAATCACAACCCTTGTCAGGGTGAACCCTCAAAGTTACTAACTTGAGCTCAACCCCCTGATAGACATGGCAGACAGGCTTAACGTAGGGCAGAGGTCTTCAAACTTTTGGATGCCGAGACCCCCCTGTCAACATTTTGAGGCGCAAGGACCCCCTCCTGACAAAAATGTCTAAACCTGTTGACTAAATTGCGTGGGATGAAAATGTAAATGAGGTTATGTGATGCCGCGTATTTTGGGATAGCATTGCTTCATTATTTTGATATTTGTTACACACAGTAACGCTGAGGAAAGATTTCACCCAATCAGTACCCATTTATAACCAAAATACAGCAATTATCATCAGAAAGATTTCAAGTCAACCTTTGTGAAGGGCCTTCCACTCTGCAGCAATACGTGCTGCCACATTAGAAGCTCACCTGGCCCTGACCGGAAGAAGCAGGGGTCCCTTAAAACCCTGGCGGTTTTGTGTAGAGTTAAGCCGTTTACCCATGCAGCTTTCCTCTCACCCCCTCCCTTCCATCCCTCTCTCCTCTCCTAACCCCGGATCCTTCTCTCACCTTGCAGGTCATTTTCTTTCACCCCTTTTTACAACTTCTGAACTCTCCCCATTCAACCTCTCACTTCACCTTTAATCACCTCTTGCCATTCTGTCCTTTCACTGCCCTCATCTCTAACAGTCTCTCACATTTATCTCATGGCCTCTCTGGCCCTGTCACCTCCCGTGCCCCTCAGCACTTCTCATTCACCTCGTCTCTTCATTCAAATTTTTGTCTATTTGTATCTTACACCTCTCCAGTCCCCCCATTCCTCTTTCACATCTCCCATTTGTTCTAACAGAAGCCCTCACCTTTGGATCACACTCACTTCTTGCGTGTCCACACTTCTCTTCGGCAATTCACATTTCTCCTCATCCCTGACCTCTTCAATCAAATTCTCTCACTCCCTTGCTGTCCTCTCTCCTTTTGGGTGCGGATGCAAGTTCAGAATGGGATGAATGAATGTATGATTACTGATGGGCTTGTTTGAGTGAGTTGCATATTGAGTAGTGAGGGGGACAGGTGAGTGAAGTGTCACATGAGTGCAGGATGAGTAGTGTACTCGTGTGACTGCAGATTGAGGTATAGTGTGAGCAGGACAAGTGCATTTTGAGTGCAGAGTGATCACTGTGAGTGCAAGGTGAGCGGGTGAATGGTGCAAGTGCATGGTGATCAGTGTGAGTGCATTGTGATCACTGTGAGTGCAAGGTGAGCGTGACAATAAAGGGCGAGAATGAGGAATGAGTTGTCTGAATGCAGGGTGCATTCCCAGACCCATGAAGTAACTCAGCATGTTATTGACGGGGCGTAGACTTTCAGATCTAAGTTAAACTATTGCGGCATTAATCGGGGATCGAGGGTGAAGTAAATAAATAATGTGCTGATCCTGCAACAAACTTCCAGTCCTATGGTTAGGGTTACCAGCAGATTATTTTGATGGCCCAGTCGGTACAAAAAAAAGCAGTAACCTAAAGCGGTATTTTCAGCGCTTATCTGTGCATACTTCCCAGGGCCGGCTTTAGTGCTGGTGGTGCCCTGTGCGACAATGTTTGTTGGTGCCCCCCCAATGACCACCCCCACCACGGATTCTTTCACTAGCACCCTTTAACAGTGACCAAGTCTCCATAACCCCACACTCTCAGATGCATTGAATTAGTTATATAGTGCCACTCATACCAGTGTAGGGTGTCCGAGCACTTTGCATCACACACACATTACACAGAGACAATCAATCATAAGTGTGTAAATCAGTGTATAGGAAATGTTACATAAGCCAAAGGACTAAAAGTATAGGAGTCACATGTCATCCATACTGGTAGGCAGTATAGTTCAAGAGTGCTTGGTGTGGAGAAGCACAAACTCAGAGTCGAAAAAGAAACAGCATAGTTGGGAGTTTCCTTTAATAATAAGAATTGATTTCTAGCCAAATTAACCCTTTTTGCAACATTAATCAATGGTCTAATAATGTATTCTTTGTAGTGTGCATGCTGTTCTAGGATGAAAGTTAATAGCTCACTATTCTATATTAGGACTTTAAGTTATAAATTGCAAGTAACAAAAGGATGTCTCTTTTGAAAGCAGTAACCTGCTGATCTCTTCACATCATATGCACTCTGTAATCTACTTGGTACACGTTCTTTGCAGCAGGCATATTAACCCTCTGCACTAACTTCACCTAAGTCAAAACCTCAACTATACAAAATTCTGATCTCTCTCCAGGAAGATAATTAATCACACAAGTTATCTTGACATTTATGTGAGGCCTGGTAATTGCCGGGGAAAGCGGCAGCAGGTGCTTCAAAAGCACAATAAACTTTCACACACGGTGTGCATTCTCACACTACGGCAGTGAATGAAAAATCCAAATGTAAGGAATAGGCACAGTGGGGACCCAGGGGGTACTGGAACCAGCAAAAAAACCTAAGCCTCTGTAACCAGTTTACAAAGGCATGTTAAATGGTCTTTAAAGACCTGTGAAAAAACACGGGGGTGCCAGAGATAGGAATCCAGACACTGCCCAGCTGAGCCCCCAGCAGCTCAAGTTTCACTGCAGCAGCCGGGCTGAGACACAGGACGGGGGAAGTGTGGGGGGGGGGCTGAAGCCCTTGGGCCTGGGCAGAAGTGTGACTGGGAAGGCGCGACCCCCTTTGCATCACTCCACGGCCCCCCTGGGGGTCGCGCCCCACAGTTTGAAGACCCCTGACGTAGGGCAATGTGTAAGTCCGTATGCAATACCAAAATAATAATAAAGTCTAAATGAAACACAATAAATATCTTAAAAGGAATCCCCAAAATAGAGAAAAATTTAATAAACAAAATGACACAAAACTCCAATCAGGGGAACCACAGATGTGTTTTACGTTTTTAAGTAGGAGTATTGCTAAGAATCATAAAATGCCAATAATAGTTGATGATCACGATTGAGTGCGGTTCGGATACATCAACCAGGTTTGTCCTGATCAAAGATTTTAGCTTCTGACCTTTAGTCCTTTAAGTCCCAATCCATCAAAGGAGTTCACTTCTAGACCACCCCCTCTCCCAATCAAGTCTTCAGGGTGGGCACTTAAAGACCCACTGGGTGTCAAGCAGAGGCAAAAACCATAGGGTCCAGCCCATGTCCAGCCCATGTTCAGTTGCCACTGCTCAGTAACTTTAACAAGAGATCAGCAGTGTGGCCTTTGGAGTCCACTTCTTTGTTCTGGGTACAAAAGAAAGCAGGGTAGGTCCAGTAGTTCAGGGTTCTTCTCAGGTTGCTGACAGCAGGTTTAGTCCCTTTGTGATCTTTCTCATGTCCAGGAGTGTTCCGAAGTGAGTGACTGGAGATGCCACTTTTATGCCTGGCATGAGCTAGTGGGTGAGACTGACTCGTTGGAACGCCCACACCAATGGAGTAAAGGTGTCTGGGGACGCATTTGCCATTTTCAAGATGGAGGCAGGGAGCCGGCTGAGGCAGCGGGGGACTAGGGGCTTCCCCGGTGTGCCGCAGCCATAGTGTGGTGGGAGTCCTGGGTGGGCACAAGGGAATCCACCCTTTGTTGGCCAGGCCCTGGGATATGGGGTCCCCATGGCCGATATAGGTCATTAGAGAGGGTTGTGCACCCCCTCCCCCTATTGCAATACGGCCGAGCCCTGGAGGATGCGTGCCCCCAGTAAATATAGTGGCGGGTCCTGGGGGATGGGGTCCCTGGGCCCAAAGTTTGCCCAGGGAAGAGGGCTCATTCCTACCTCCCCCACAAAATGTGCTATGCCCGAGGGGATGGGGTCCGGCCCAGGGAGGGGGGCTTGTGTGCCCTCTCTCCATTAAATATGGTGCTGGGCCCAGGGTGATGACGTCCCAGGGTCAAAGGCGGCCTGGGGAGGGGGGTCGTGACTCCCTCTGTCTTACAGGTCCCTACTAATCAAGTAAGACTGTGCGTTTGGACAACATATGCGTCAAAATATAAGAACTGAACCCACGCATATAATCAGAATTTGTTGGCCCAATTTCTGGCTAGCTCACAGTGCGCCATCTGGACCCCTAACCTGACAGGGTACTGGATGTTGTCTTTAACCGCAGAACCTGACCACTCTGCTTCCCCCAAGAAATTGTGGAAACAGATCTACCCTTTTGTAGTTACCTTAGGCATGCCTAAAGGGAGTCACAAGAAATACACAAACTGTCATTTGAAACCTTTATTGAAGCAGTTGGATTCTTGTGTAAAATACATGAGCTGCAATTATTAGTAGACAAAAACAAAGCATTGTTACCAGCATTACAAGAATGATGAATATTTCAACCATTATAGCATTGCAGTGAATATATGAAAATATATCATTATGATAACCCTACCTAACACTGACTATTCTCTAGAGAATGAAGTAAGAAGAGCATTCTGCCAGATCTCTTGGAGCAGCCTAACTCCCCCATATACCTGGATGTGTGATGTATCCTGAAGCCAGTCCGATGTAGAACAGGCTGCCGTCCTTTGCAGGATAGTGATGGAAGTCTGCAAGGCTGGCGATCAGTCACAGGCAAACTGCCAGGATAATCCATGGAAGTGCTGCACTAATGAGCCAAAGCTCAGAAGCAGTTTATATCCCCTACACCATTCGCACTGTGTCTGAGGTTCTTTATTAATGTTAGTAAACTGAGCTGTTTCCAAACGGACAACAAAGTACAAGGGCAGTGTGGTCAATGTACTTTATCCTTGAACAGAATGTACAGTGTCGGATAAAATGCTTAAGAAGAAATGTGTGCTGCAAGCAGAACACTTTCTGAGTATGTAATCATGTATGCGCAAAGTATGTTAAAAGTCACCGTCTAAAAAGATGTCAAATTTAAACGGTAACTTGTAAAATTAAAGCTTTTGAGCATGGACCCTGTAGAACCACACAACACCTCCCTCTACAAAATGTGCTGGGCCCCAGGTGATAGGTCTCTGGGGTCCCAAGTGGCCCGCAGGTAGGTTGCCTTTACTGCGTACAGCCTTTGGCTGTGGCCAGCATGAGGTTGGCTGCATGCGGGGGCTGGCCGCAAGTCAGGGCTTGTGGCCAACCCCCCACTGCGCATGACCTTTGGCTGTACCCAGTGTGGGGTTGGCTGCATGCAGGGGGTTGGCCACAGGCCGTGCGTGGCAGCGATTGGATTAACATATGGTAATTAAATATTACTTTACGTTAAAAAAACCTTAGAAATTTACTGAAAAAAACAAAGGATACAGGGATTTTATAGTTAGGAAATAGCATTAAAAATGTAGAAATTCACTGAAAAAAACAAATGTAAGAGGCACCTTCTAGTTAGGAAATAGAATTAAAAAACGTAGAAATTCACTAAAACAAAGGTAACAGGGACGTTATAGTTGGGTTTAGATTTTACACACATTCCTCATTATTGGCAATAGATTGGGATCCATAATGTTTTTATCATAGTAGAAGACTACCTTGCCTAGCCCTGTCTGACAGTAAAGTCCATTCATATTTCAAGATGGAACATACTCATGAGAGTACAGCCAAGAATCCCCTTGTTTCTGTTATTTTTTCTTTCTCCTTTTTACTCTCATTTTTTTAAAAAACATATTTTATTTCCTTTTGTGTTCTTCCGCATTATACCATTGTGTACAATCTATTTTACATTCCTAACTTTCATGTTATCGTGTACATACATCTGCTTAAGTACATCCATCTACTTCTGTTTAACAACAAGCTTATTCTTAATTTTCCCCTCCAACTCCCCCCAACTCCCCCATCCCGTGCCCTCACTGCAGGTCGTCCGTTTATCTTGTCCCCGCCATAGTGTTCCACTCATTTATTGTCTATTGTGTGGTTGCCCATTTTCCGATGGTGATCCTGGTCTTGTATCTTCCTATGTTCCGTATTTCATCTTGGGAAGTTTCATCTACGGGTGCCTGTTCTAATGTTCTAATGCCCCTTCCTGGTTATGTCTTATAGGGCTCCCCTCTTGTGAGTGTGTCATTGGTGTTGTGGATCCGGACCCATGGTCAGTGTGTCTCATCTCCTCTACTAGTACCTCCCAGGTCCTGGCACTCTCAAGTTTGCCCAGTCCTCGTAGTGTATTCCTGAGCAGGATCCTGCCCTCGCACCCCGCCCATTTCTCCAGTTCCTGCCTCCATCTAGCTACACTAGGGCCGCTTGGTGCCTTCCATCTACTAATAATTTTGCGCTTGGCTAATATGAAGGCCAAGTCCTGAAATTTGTCAGTGATCTTTGTCTTCGCTGTATGGGGGAACAAGCCAAGCAGGCAATGTGCTGAAGTGCATGGCACCTCTCAGTCGGTAATTCGGGCCGTTTGGTTTGTCACTGCCTGCCAACAAGGAGCCAGGGCCTGGCAGCTCCATATCCTGTGTTTGAAGCCCGCTCCCACCTCAGCACATCTCGGACACTCCGCATCCTCTCTGTGGAAGTAGCCGTTAATCCGGCTTGGGGTGATGTACGCCCGATGTAGTATGTAAAAGCTAATCAGACCAAATCGGGCATTTGTTGAAACCCTGGAAGTTCTGTACATTATGTTCTCCCAGTCCTTATCCTCAAGGGGTCTTCCTAGCTCTTCCGTCCAGTAGTTTCTCAGCGTGTCCAGTGGCTTAGCAGAGTCTTTGCCTATCGCCCTGTACAAGCAGGTGACGGCTTTTATGGTGTCCCCCGCTGTACCTATGTACTCGTGGCGTGATGAGCAGGCTCAAGGGTACCCATCCCCCAGTGTCGTCGCATAGCTCCCGTAATCGCCATATGGAGCAGAAACTGTCCCCCGGGGATGTCCCAGTCCGTGCTAAATTCCGCAAATGTTATCAATCCCCCAACCCTGTATAGGTCACCCACTTTCGTGGCCCCTGCCTGCTCCCATTCTTCTAGTTCTCTCCATTGCCCCCATTGTGGTAATGCCCGGAGCATTGTCAGTGGCAGGTCCGATGTGTAGGGTTGTCTAGTCTGTGTCCTCTGGAGGCATCTATTCCAGCACAGTTCCATCACCGTGTGTTCATTTGTGTATGTGTGCTGTGTCCTTGCGGTTTTTAGAAGAGTGCGTATTAGTACATTTCTCTTGGGGGTGAAAGGTCCTACCTCCTACCTGGTGTAATTCTCCCTGCTATCCACTGCATAAGTCTCTGTAGTTGCCCTGCCAGGTAATATGTCTCAAAGTCAGGGACCGCCAGCCCCCCTCCGCTAGGGGTCATTTTAGTATTGTCAGGGCCACCCTACATCTTCCAGTCCCCCATATAAAGGACGAGAGGCATGAATCTAGCTCTCGAAACCAGGCTCTGGGTACTCAGACAGGCAGCGTGGTAAAAAAAATACAATAGTCTGGGGAGGGCCACCATTTTTAACAGGCCGATCCTTCCCACCACGGAAATAGGGAGTTTTCCCCCCAGAAGGCCATGTTGTCCTTTAAAGACCTCAACCCCCTTCCTAAGTTCCCTTCATGGATGTCCAACAACGAGGGGAATACCTTTACTCCCTGGTATTTAAAGCATCGGGGCTCCCACTGCAGGTCTCCCAATCCCTCAGGCAGTTGACTGTCTTCCATTAATGGGAAGAGTCGAGATTTCTGCCAGTAAACTCATAGCCCCAAGAGGTTCCCGAACCTTCCATCATGTTCCTGGCCACTCGCAGTTCCTCCTCTGGATCTTTCAGGAATAAGAGAATATCGTCCGCGTATAACTCTATGTGATGTGCCTGCCCTCCCAATCGTAAGCCTCTGTATCTAACGCTCGTCTGTACCAAGCAGGCCAGGGGTTCCATGGCCAGGGCAAATAACAGGGGGAAAAGGAGACCCCCCTGGCGCGTACCCCTCTCCACTTGATACTGTTCTGAGATCGTGCGGCCCGTGCACACTCTGGCCAGTGGACTTGAATATAGCAGTTTCACCCATTGTATGAACCCCTGGCCTACTCCCATCTTTTCTAGGACAGCATCAAGAAACTACCACCCTAGGCTGTTGAAAGCTTATTCGATATCTATGGCGAAGATTGCTCCCTCCTGTTCCTCGCTACTGCCAGTTTCCAATATGGAGAGAAGCAGTCTTATATTTAGAGTCGGTGTTTCTACCCGGAATGAACCCCGCCTGGTCCGGGTGGACCAGGTTGGTCATGTATGGAAGGAGTCTCGTCGCCAGCAATTTACTTAGAATTTTAAAGTCTAGATTGAGCATCGACAGTGGCCTGTCGGCCGGGCATTCTAGAGGGGACGTATCCGGCTTGAGCAGTGGAATTGCCATTGCCTCTCGGCTGGCCTTTGGCAGGATTCCCTCCTCCCCAGCCGCTATGTATAAATAACTCTACCTGCTTGGGGGCCAGCTCTTCCACATAGGTGGCATAAAACTCCATAGGGAGTCCATCTGTTCCTGGGGTCTTGCCTCTGGCCAGTCCTTTAATCGCTGCCCTAATTTCTTGCTCTGAGATTTCAGCACCCAGTTGATCCACTACCTCGTCAGTCAGTGTGTGGATGGGAAGCCGGGCCAGGAAATCGCATGTTGTTCCTCCCTCTCGGGACTCCGAGCTCTTATACAGGTGTTTTTTAATAGTCAAGGAACCTCTTATTTGTCTTGGCCTGCTTATATAGGGGGTGATTGGCTTGGTCAGCCACTTCCATTATGTTATTACCTCTACGGGCTGGATTGGCCAGCCAGGCCATTAGTCTGCCCGCCTTATCCCTTTCCGCATGGGTACGGGCCATATATGTTTTATAGTCGAAGCATCGCAATTGTTCTTCCTGGACTGCTGCTTCCTCCTTTGCACTCAGGATTTCCTGGCAGAGCTCCTGGAGTTCGGGGCGTCGTGTCTCTATGTCTCTCAATACTCAGTCCTCCCTTTCCACATCCGTAATTAGTGCCCGCCATACCCCAATGGAAGTCGCCATGCACCTTCCCCTGATCACAGCCTTAAAGGCTTCCCATTCCAGAATCGGTAGTTTGAGCATTGTCAGTGCAATAGGATATTATGTGTCCCCTGATCTCCTGAAGGAAGGCCTGGTCCTGCAGTGCCTCCGGTTTGAGGCGCCAAGTAGGGATGGGTTGGTGCTGCGCTTCCCACTTTAGCCTCATCCACATTGGATTATAGTCCGATCTTGTACGTGTCAGGTACTCCACTCCTTGCATTAGCGCATGCATGTCAGATGAGCATAGAAAGGTGTCCAGTCTTGCGTGTAGTTCATGTAGATGAGAGGTGTGAGTATTCCTTGTCTAGTGGATGTGTATGCCTCCAGATGTCCACTAACCCCCATCGGGTCTGCCATCCTCTGAAGGCCTTAGCCATCCTGTGCACCGGGGAATCCCGGAGAGGTGGGTGGGATCGATCTAAGCCCAGGTCCGCTACGCAGTTAAAATCTCCTCCCAAGATGACCTAGCCGGTCATGTAGGGCGCTAGATGCCGGTCATCCTCTCCAGGAAGGAAGCCTGTATATATTGACTGTCACATCCTGTCCATCCAATCTGCCCGTGACTATTGGGTACCGGCCCTCAGGGTAGACCTTGTGTCCAGTATAATGAAAAGGAACCCCCACCCGTATCCAGATCAGTACCCCCGTAGCGCATGCTGAATATGAGATATAGTTGCCTGGCCTCTCCATCTGCGGTGTAGTGCAATGCCCCCTGAGGACAGGGTGTGGGTCGCCTGCAGCAGGGTAATATGAACTCCTCGTCTACGGAGGTGTGAGAAAATGTTATGTCGCTTCTGCATGGAGTGCATGCCCCAGACATTCCAGACAATAGGTTATATGTCATTCTACTATTCTTTTTTTTTTTTTTTTATAAATTTTATTTGAGAGTGCGTACCGTCAAATACATATTACTAAATGGGTACATAAATACAAAGAATAAAACATATGATTATACCCTCAAACAATACAAAAACAGACAAAGTGATAAACAGTGACATACAATACGAATTAGATTGGCATGTTAAATATTGATACAGTCAATATATCATTCGTTTGTGGTCAATTTTGCTACCCTCCATGTAGCCACTGGGGCCCAAAGTCGCTTACCCAAATCCCTTAACTTTGCTCCCTTTAAATCATATAATGCCTCCTCAATATTATGTATACCCAACATTCTACTCAACCACATTTGAAAAGTTGGGGCTTCTGTATCCTTCCAGGCTGCGCTAATTAGAATCCTAAGAACTGCTGCAGAGATAAAGGCTAAAGCTTCGGCCTCGATACTTATGTTTAGTTTCGCATCACAGCCGATTATTATCAGGGTCGGGGATAGATTAATTTTAACATCAAGTAGCCCCTCTAAAAACCGTGTTATTTCAATTTTGATTAATTTCAATTTTTCACAGCCATAGAACATGTGTATAAGATCTGCAGAGCCTTTTCCACATCTGGGGCAGTTACTGTCTATCGCTTTCCCCCACGAGAATAGTTTTTCGGGCGTATAATATAAATTAAATAGGGTTTTGTAATGTTGAGCTCTTAGATTCGTGGAGCGTAAGAATCTCTTGTCCATAGCTAGCGCCTTATCAATATCTATTTCTGGATCTCCTAATTTTTTAGCCCATGCAGCTTCAATTTTGTTGCTATCATCTGTTATTGCGTCATTAAATATTTTATATATATCTCTAATTCTATGACCCCCTGATTTCAAATATTCAATTAATTCAAATTTCCCTAGCAAAGTGATAAATGGCCTAATTGATTTAATTTTATTTACAATCTGCATGTATTTAAACTCTTGAAAGCCTCGTAACGAATAATGTTGTGTAAGTTCTTCAAGTGTTCTACACTTATCGGCAATCATTATTTGCCCCAGCTCTACTATGCCATGACTCTCCCATTGACGCCACGTTCCATCCCTACTAAAATTTGGAAAAAGTGTTGAATTCCAAAGTGGTGTGCGATAGTGGAGGGTAGGTATATCTAGAGCTTTTTTAACAGTTTTCCAAATATACCATACATCCTCTAACGTCTTATATCCAGTTTCCTTGAAATAACTCCTCTGAGTTTGCCTTAATAAAAGCCCTACGGCTTCACCGCCTACCAATAGCTGAAAAATTGATGGTATTGCCGATTGTCTGAGGGTTGGGCCACCCGGATGGAGTAGAATAGCCATGTCTGTAAGGAGACATGCAAGATGGTAGCTCTTAATATCTGGCAGACCCAACCCACCTCTGTCTTGTGGTAATGACATATATCTATTTGACCGCCTTATTTTACCATATTGCCATAAAAATTTCAAAAAAAATGGCCTCAATCCTCCTAATAATTTTATCATCAATTTTAAATGGGATTGATCTTAATTTGTAGAGCACTTTAGGAAACATTGTCATTTTTATAACGTTAGCCCTCCCTATCAATGACAGCTGTAATGAGTCCATTCGTTTTAAGTCTGTTTCCATAGATTTCAAAAGAGGGGTATAATTGTCGTTGATTATTTTACCTGGTTCTGCATTTATTGTTACACCCAGGTAAACTACTGATGCTACATATCTTCCATCCACCTTGGCTATTTTTTTTTAACATAATACCTGAGTTTTGTCAACATTTAGTCGATAGCCAGACACATCCCCAAACTGAGCAGTGATGTTAACTACCTCCCTCATAGCTAGCTCTGGATCTTTTGTGATAACTGCTAAATCATCCGCATAAGCGAGAATTTTAGTTTGAAACCCATTTGATGTTACTGGTTTGATAATCGCGCTGTTCATTAATTGGGTTATTAAGGGATCTATGTAAAGCGCGAACAAAATTGGAGAACATGGGCAGCCCTGTCTAGTACCCCTTGTTATATTGATCCTATCTGATCTTTCCCCCATTAATTGAATTCTAGCCGTTGGTGATGAGTACATAGCACGAATAGCTTGACAGATTCTGGGGCCGAATCCCCTTGCTTCCATAACCTTCCATAGAAAACTCCATCTAACGCGATCAAATGCCTTCTCTGCATCGAGGAGGATCATTGTCATTCTACTATTCATTGTGTCCTATTCCCCCTCCCCTCTTGTTTTCTCGTTGCCAGGGTTCCCCGAAAGGTGGAACGAGCGGGTGTGTGACCATCGTTTCCTGTCAAATAGTCTTTCCCAGGCTCCATGCAGTTTCCCCAGCTTAAAACTTTATAAACACCCCAACTCCCCCGCCCCAGGACCAGTGAGAATCTCTTTCCCCCCCTCCAAACTGTGCTACTACTGATAATGTCTAAAGTTCAGGTAGAGACAGGTCAGACGTTCGATTCGGAGAAGAGCAATGCCCTCCTGCCTTCCCCAAGCTCCCCCCCCGCCCACCCGGTGCACACATTATTCCGATAGCACGCCTTGGTCCCAAGTGTTCTCAGTCCCTCTTATTATGTTATTGTATCTCTGAGTCTCTCCCCGTGTTTAATATTCCCTACTATACTTGCCTGTCCCACAGTGTTCAGATAATTTCATCTGCCGATCTGGGAGTCACAGATGGGAGTTCTTGGCTGGCCTCTCCCACCGTACTGGAGCTTTGATCCGAGTCCCTGGAATCATCCCCTGTCATCGAGATGGTGTCCTGCCTTTCAGGTGTGCTAAGGGATGATATCGCAGGTACTGCTCTATCCGTTTCCCGTTGTGTCTCCGCTACCGAGGGTGCACTTGCAGTCTTTCCTCCTAATCCTCATTGTCGAGCTGGGCCTTGCTCTTGTCTCTCTTGTCTTGAGTCGTCCCGTTCCTGTGGTACGTGCTGGTCGATCCATTCCCACACCTCTTGTGACGTTTTGAAGAACCTTGTCCCTTCAGTAGTTACTACTTTCAATTTAGCAGGCACCACCATGGAGTGTTGTATGGCCTGCTGACGCAGTTTCCTTTTAGCAGTAACGTATGATGCTCTCTGTTTCTGGACCTCCCTACAAGACATCTGGGAATATTCTGACAGTGCTGTTGTCCACTATGAGTTGACCCTTCAATCGAGCTTGGCCCAGCACATGATCTCTGTCCTTGTAAAATAGCAGGCGTGCACCACCGATCACGGAGGTCGTCCAGGTAGTGGTGCTCTCGCAGGGACTCAATGTGCTTGCTCCAGGGCAAAGTATGGAGAGAGTCCTTCTTCTGCCACGTTGGTGCGGATCCAATTTTCTAGGTATGCTACCATGTTTTCTCCCTCAATCTTTCCGGCAGGCCAACTATGTGCAAATTGTTGCGCCTTGCTCTGTTTTCGGCGTGTTCCGCCCTAAGTTCCAAAGCATTCACCCGCTACTCCATGTCAGTGAGTCTGTTTGTAGTTTTGTAGTTGTGCCCAACTGGGGTTTCATGTTGTGGACATCTCCTTCGGTTGCTGTGAACCGTTCTGCTAATTTACTATGGTCTGCTCTCAACAGTCCCAGATCCTCTCTGAGGGTGTCAATTTTTGTTTCCACCTCCACACTTGAGGTCTCGATAGCTTGGAGTATGGCGTGGAGGGAGAGACCTCCGAAGCGTCTCTCCAGGCATTGAGACCAGTTAGCTTCGACGCGGCCCCCCCGGGTAGTCCCCTGCCTGTTCCTCCTGCTCCAAGTCCAGTCTTTTACACACCGTCCCCTTGGTGGCTCCTCACCCAGTGTTCAGGCCAGTCTTGTTGAGCTTCCTGTCTCTTCGCAGCCTGCTCCGTCTGCTCAGATACTCGAGCTGAAGTGTGCCGGGTGCCTTCATTTTCGTAGTCCCAGGGGTCTCCCCAGCTAGGTGTAGCAACCTCCAGAGCTCCTATATGCCCAAGAGATGTGGGGGTGCCCCGACTTCTTTTCTCCGTTCTTTGCCCCCCAGCTCTCTCCAAGTAGCACTAGATTATGTCCCTGTGTGGGGTTCAGGGGCTCGTTTGTAGGGCTCACCACATTCCCTTTGCCTATTGCTTCCTTTACTGCCTGCTGCTCGCCAAAAGATGGTTCCGGCTCCGGGGCCCACTTCCGTTGCTCCTGTCCATCCCTCTCTCCCGCTAGGAGGCTGCCCCCGTGTCTAGGCTTACCTCCTATGTTCCTATGCCCTGTTCGCTCCTGGGTCTCGCACGGTTATTCTGACGTTAGTGGTGAGCCGACGCCTCTCTCCTTAGTTCAGCTAGGCATCAGCCGCATTCCACACTCTCCCGCTGGTCGGTTGATCCCAGCCGCCACCCTCGGCACTACATCAGGCGGGGGCCGAACCCATCGTCTGGATGTAGGTCCTGGCCCACTAGCACATAGGCTCTCTCTCCTGGGGAAGGCGGGGATACCCACTCGCCACGCTTCAGGAGTTATCTCTTGTAGCGGCCTCTCACCTAGCCGCCAACCCCTGCGCCTGTGTGTTTCTTCCCGGGGCTCTGCTGTCAGTCTCTTATCTCGGTTCCGGCCTTTGCTGCCGCTTTTCCGACGGGGACTCCCAGTGCACTCCGCGCTCTCTAGCTTCCGAGGGCTCTGGTTCTCTTGGAGACCTTCACCAGTAGGACTTGCCTTGGTGTCCTCTGTGTCTCAGGGGTTCCGTGCCAAGTTCACTATTCTGCCGCTGAGCCATCTTGCCTTCTCCTCACAGCTCCACTTTATATCTTCTTTCGGCCTCTCGTTGCTAACTCCAAATGCTTTCCCTGCGCCCTGGCTGCCGAGGATCCGGGTCGTCTGATGCCCTTCACTGGTAGTTCTCACTTTGAAGTCCACCGTGCCTCTGTGTCCCAAGGGCTCAGCACCGGGTTCACTGTGCTGCTGCGGGCGCCACCTTGCCTTCCCTCACAGTTCCTCGCAGGAGGGTACCTTTTGGAATCGATCAGCTTTTTGACCAAAAACGTGCACGTTTTGCATTGCTTTCTATTGCAACGCGTGCACGTTTGGCGTTTCCCTTGAGGGAGCGAGCAGTGGCGCCTTCTGTCAGTAATTATCATGCCTTGCTGCTCACTCCCGCAAGGGAAAAGCCAGATGACCTCACCGTCTACATGCGTCCTTGCGCAATCTGATTGGTTAAGGATTTTTTAATTGCTTGGTTCAGGCGTCCTTGCGCAATTTGATTGGTTAAGGATTCGTTAATTTATTGGTTCAAATACTACTAGCCGTCTGTTCCACTTCCAATTGTAGAAAAACTTAATTACGCAAGCGTAAAACTTGGGTAAGTCTGCTTCCAGTTATCGTGTTATGGTGTGTGCCTTGTTTCCTTCACCATCAGTACTACCTCCCACCTTGTCTTTCCCCGCTGCTGCACAAAGTCTATAAGAAGTAAAATACATAAGCCCAACCTAAAATGGTTGCACACACAGCGTGCACTGCGTGGAGCACTGCCTCAAATTTTGCAGGATTGTCCCTTTCCCTGCCGCACTGGTTGTCTGTTCCACAGCAGCACCAGGGAGAACAGAAGCCGCTCTGCCAGTGAGGAGTCACTGCCCTAACCATGCATTTGCCCTCTGCCCGAAATCCATTCCCTGTACCCTACGCCAGACCATCCGTGGCATTGGGCTGCTATCTCCCTGCCTGTGCTTTTTGCCCTGCGTATCTTCAGCCTCCCCGCCCAGCCTCCACCCTGAATCGTGTCATCCTCTCCTTGCAGTTCTCCCTCCTCCAGGCCCATCCTTCCCCGCTCTGCTTCTTCTCGCCACATCCTTTGCCATCTCTCGCTACTAATTCTATCTCTGGTCATGGCTTCTCCTCACTACGCTTCCTACCCACATCTCCGCTGCTTCCCCGCTGCTCTTTTCTGGCCTCTTCTCAGTCTCTCACTGCCCGTTCTCTTCCCTGATACGTGCACACACCGTGCTTGCGTATCTAATCCCCTACAAAGTAAATCCAGACTTATTTGCTTTTTCCGTGCTTGTTGCAGTGTGGTTATAAATGTCTTTGATCTGTTGGAAGGAGACACCGCTTGTCTGGGGAAAAAACACCTTACCTGGACTTTTCAAGGGTTGTCAACTCTGATTCTTCACTGGGCAAAGTTTAAACTGTACTCCATGTTTTGCTACAGTGTTACTAACTTGTCTTACTTCAACCAATAAAGTGAATCTATCCTACAATAGACACATGAAAGGCCAACCTTTGTCCTCACTTGTGACTTAATCTTGGGATAGGTTGCTTGTTAAGTTATGCCTTCATAAGGACCATCTCACTTTCAGAAGTCCGCTCAAAACATGTCTTCTGTACAATTCTCAGATCAGCCGTGAAAATCGAGAATAACATTCTTTGAGCACCAGGGCAACTTTAAGGCAACAGAGCGCTGTAGACACTGATTAATTCATACATACATTCATTCACGCATTCATTGATTTATATGTTATCGTAGGTGAACTGTAGGACTGCTTCACTTGTCTTGAAAAGCTTGCTGGGTTGGTGACAGCAATGTGGCTTGGAAAAGCCAGCCCCCAGTCATTGCAAAAGGAAACGGTGACGTAGCTCTGGAGATGGCACACGGCCAAGGTCTTCTGACGCGTGTAGGGCTTTTAGAAAGTGACTCGATACTGCTTCCGGCAATGACGTTTGTCTTGGTGAAAAAATATAGCATACAAGATGTTAAACCTTCTGTTGAGTCACTTGGAGCTTATATTAGTTCCTCAGGAAATAAAATTGATCTTAATAATAGACCCAGGCGAAATTTTCGTTAGGCCAGTCCAATCCTGCAAACATTCTGTGTTATGTTTATTAAATGGAATTCCCCAAATTATGCCATTCCTCCACATCATGTAATTTTTCCGTCTGCTAAAAGAAAATCCTTTCAGGGGAGCAGCACGAATGAACAAAACACGAATGGCAGATGTTTGCGACATTTATGATTTAGTACTTTTTTTTTTTAGCACTCTAATTTTTT
This sequence comes from Triturus cristatus, assembly GCF_964204655.1. Taxonomy (NCBI): domain Eukaryota; kingdom Metazoa; phylum Chordata; class Amphibia; order Caudata; family Salamandridae; genus Triturus; species Triturus cristatus. The sequence goes on from NC_140585.1 coordinate 933,383,731, forward strand.
GCACAAAATGTGTCCACACGTCTAAAAAAAAAAAAAAAAAGCATTGGCATAGCCAATAGGTCTCTCCTTTTGGTACCTTATAAGTGTTTTGCCATGCAACAGTTGATGTTGTTGCACCAAGGATATTGTCCTGCATTACTGATTACTTATAAGGTCCCAAAAGCAAAACCTATTGGCTATGCCAATGCTTGTTTAGGTTTGCTTGGCATTGCAGATATCTCCACACTTTATGTGATCAACAGAAAAAGAGCTTTAAAAATCACTACTGAGAGAGGAGTTTTTTCTCTGTCCAAACTTTGATTCCCTCAAGTACAGATTTTGATTGAGTAGGATTTGTGTGCCTTCTCTGAAAAATAGTGCTTGTATTGCTTTATGTGTCTTGTGGGAAAGCTAATGGAATGAGTTGGTTATGGTAACAAGCCATTGATCAAGGCTATCTGCCTGATATGCTTATAAAAAGTAACAAAACAACAGAAGGTCTGATTTATTTGTTGTGAAAAGCATTTTTTAAATCCAATGGGCCTTTGAGTTTGGATTGTTAGTTCACTGGGCTAAGTTTATAGGCAGGTATTTTGTTACAGCGAATCTGAAGAATTACCATAGTAGGCAAGGGTATTGGAGTATTTCCAGTGGCATACCCTCAGAGAAGATTTGCACTTTGATAATCTTTGATAAACCTCTTCGGAGGGTTTGAATATTGTTTGGCCACTGTAATTTTGTGTGCATTTATAATTCTCTCACTGTATGCCTGATTTTTATTTTGTGGAAAAGCTTATGCATAATTCAGTTGGCCTTCGTTGGATATTGTGAAAAGCTGATAAAAGCTACAGATCTGATTGGTTCTTTGGGAACTTTTATGTCGGATACCAGAGGTCTGACTGGTTTATTGTTAAAAAGCCTTTAAGGATGGATTGTCAATTTTCCGTCTTCAAGGCTGTAGACAGAAATTTTGTTAAATGGAATATCTTAGATTATTGTAGTAGGCGATGTTTTGGGGTTAGTTATTCCTCTAATAAACTATTTGAGTTGAATATTTGCAACTTGATGAACCTTGTTAGGCCCTTTTCTGAGTGATGTATGTTGTTTTGCAAAATGTCATTTTGTATATATTTGACATTTTATGACCATGTGTCTGATGGTTGGCAGTTTTTGTGCAATACTGGAAGCCACCTTTGGTTATGGCAACAATCTAATGATGAAGGCTATAGGCTTGCTTGGGGAAAATGTTGTCCAATGCCTTAGGTCTGATCGGTTTGTAAAAAGGTACAACAGATGTAGTAGGCCTGACTTGGGTGGATTGCTATTAATATGTTGAAGGCTGCCAATTGGTATTTTATTACGTGGAATCCACATATAACTTAGTAAGTAGGAGTTTCAGTATATGTTACCCCCATGAATAAACCTTTCAGGTAGAGATTTTCACTGTAATAAATCTTGTAATAATCCTTGTTAGACCTTTTGAAGAGGGGTTTTCTGTTGTAGGCAGTAATTTTATACTCATTTGTAATTTTGATGACTGTTTGCCTAGTGGCTGCCTTGTGAGAAAGTTTATGTTCTATTTAGTAGGCCTGAGTTCATGATGATGATAGCCAACAATAAAGGGTATAGCCTCACTAGTTTATTTGGTAGTCTGTTTAATTTAATGAGGCAGTGACTTCATAAATGGGAGGCAGGGTATGTCTGGAATACAGTGCAAGGCCTTCGGTTTTCTTTGTAGGTTGCTCTGTGCTGATCTTTTATCATGCACACTATTTAGATGCAAATGGCACTACTTTTTAAGACTGGCCGAGAAACATCTTCATCCATCGGTTTTCCAAACAATTCATAATTTAAAAAAACTCTTTCTCAGTCTCATCACTGGTCTGTTCAAGTGTCATTCACATTTTGGTTTTGCTTCTGCCCAGCACTCTTTACAGCATGGAACAGTTGGTCATCCCATTTTGTCCCTGGAGGTCTTGCATTTTTCCTAATCACATATGCACAGACTCCTGAAAAGGAGTGTGCTTCAGTGCCAGGTCTTGTGTTCCTGGGCTACTGGACAGTTCCTTTATTTTTACTATTTTATTTTTGTGGCAATTTTGTTTTGCATATTGCAGTTGTTAGCAACAAATAAAATTGCCGTCTTGCAAGACCAGACCCATTGACTTTGCGAAAGCTTGCTAAAATTGGTGGCATCTAACAAGAAAGCTCTGGAATCCCCTGACTACATGTTCACTTGGACTATGGTAGATCTGCAGCAGGATCCTTAAACTCGGACCGTACATGGGGCCTATTAACCTGGATCCTATTCCTAACTTTACAAGCTCTGAAGTCTCAACTTTTTAAAGTAGGCCACCAACAAAGCAGGGGATTTGTACATTTATTCTTGAAGACATACACTGCAGTAACAGATTAGTTGTATGAAACGACTATATTAAAAACAATTACTCCTCTTTATATGACTTGACTTGGGCAGCCTATCTGAAAACCTCTTTTTTGATAATCCACTGTGCTTTTATGTAGCCACAGCATTCCTCGGAAATGTCACCAAAGGCTAATTGGTATAAGGGGCACCCACAATGGATTTCGACACTACTGATATTACATTAAAACTGCTTATTCTGTCTAAGCCCAGTTTACTTAATGAAATAGGATTTTCAAACAGACGTACAATAGTTCTGTATATTCAGATGTAGCACATTACCGTCGGGGACAACGGTAGACACGCCCATGTTGGTACTTAGCCAAAAAGCCCAAGTGAGGTAGTGGTTTCTCTTGGCAAAGGATTTTAATTTGATACCTCTCTAAGGGCCATATGTAGGTAGGGTCACATTTAAGACTCATAAATACCGAATTTTACCGATTCGGTATTTATGAATCGGTAAATGTGATGTAGGTAATCAATCGGTAATATTTACCGATTCGGAAAGGGTCGGTAATTTAGAATCGGTATTTACCGATTCGGTAATGATGCATACCTTCCCATTGATTCCTATGGGTCAGGAGGCCCATAGGAATCAATGGGAAGCCAGTTACCATTACCGAATCGGTAAATACCGATTCGGTAATGGGGGAGGCAGTATCATGGGTGGCAGGGTGTCACATTGACACCCTGTTGCACCCCTGATTCGTCCATGTGTGCACATGTGGCGCACATACATGTCCTAAGGGCATGTATGTCTGCCACATGGCACTTTGACATCAGCAATATATCACGTTTTGCTAGGTATTCGGTATTTATCACCAACCTATATTTGGTGGTAAATACCGAATTCTTTTTCCTAGACATCACTCATTTGAGTGTTACCTACATATCATTTCAGGATTCGGTATTTACCGAATCAGTAAAATTACCGATTCGGTAATTTTACCGATTCGGTAAATTACCGAATCCTGAAATATGCCCCCTACATAGCAAATGCCTAAATACGGGTCGGTAACGGGATATTTACCGAAAATCGGCCGTTACCGACCGGTATTTGGCTTCCTACATATGGCCCTAAGCCACAAGAAAATGCTCGTTGCCATTTCATTGCCGGTTGTATGATGGTGCTGGCTCTAACTTTTAAGGCAGGCAGAATGGGAGTCTCCTGCTTGCGGAGGACTTTGGGACCACAAGCAGACATGGTTTGGGAGATCAGAGGGTGCAGAACATGAGTCACAGAGATCCAACATGGAGACAACTATGTGGCCATTCCTCCTTCTATCCTGAAGCTTTCTAAACAAAATGGTGGCTGCTTCTTTTGTTTTCCCTTGCACCTGGTTCCCTAGTTCCAAAGTCTTCATCTGCTGTCCTTATGCCTCATTTCCTCCTTAGTCAATGGCTGCTTGGGTTACTAAAATATACCAGTGAAGTCCTCCGAGGCTGCCACGTCCAGCAGTGCCGAGTTTCACAGACGCAGCAGTCAGATGTGATGCAGGTTTGAGAATACTGGAGTAACGCTCAGTATTCAGGAAAGTATTAAGATGGCTCTGTGAAAACAAGCATTGGCAAATCCAACAGGTCTTGTCTATATGACCTTTTGGCTTTTTTTTTTTTAATTGCTGTGCATCATGGCTAAAAACATTGTCAACAAGTAGCATAGGAATTTCAGGTTAACACCTTCCACGTTTAAATGCATACTATCATTGACTCCCTTGTATAGCAAACGCTGTAATTCAGTTGGTTGAGTGTCCATACTCTGTAGCCATGAGATGCTGTTGACTCAGGTAAAATCCCCATGTTGCTAGCTAGAGTTTGAGTAACAGGAGGCAGCGGCTGGCTCTGAGCGGAAGTGAGAGTTGAACAAAGTACATTTCCTGCATTTTTAAAGCACCTCCAAAATGAAGAAATAAAACAGATGGGGAGACATCCCCTGCTCTTGGAAAGCATTGAGCGAAGCAAGAGACCGGGACAGAGCTGAGAGGACCATGGCTGATCACAACCACCTGAATCAGGCCTGCCACAGATTGCTCACTCACAAGATTGTTCTAAATATTTAACAGTTTAACACTTAATCATGATTGGCCTCCCTCCCTGGTAGCTACCCAACAAAGTGGTATCCGAACATTTTTAGTTTCTAACCTTGTATTAACTGGAGGCTATGTCTTTTTCTGGAGTAAGTATATTGCACCTACCATGATTTGTGTAATGTTTGAGGATGGTCTGATGCCCTTAAACTGTTTTGAAGATTTGCTGTTTTGTCCAACTTTTATTCCCTCTGTAGTTGGTTCAGGAGGTTACAATTACTATGAACATCTACCTCTCTCTTGACCCTCTGGATTCTACCACCAGTCGTTAGTACTCTTCTGAAACTTTGCCCTTTTCTGCTTTTTTATCGGGAATTCCTCACCGGTTTTCAAAGTTTTTGCTCTATTGCAGGTGGTTTTTTTAACTCTCAGAATGTTAATTCGACCTTCGGAAAAGAGACGAGGAATATAACAATTGTTTTGAATATACCTACTGGAGAATGAAAAAACTTAAAACCATGTCAAAATGTAGTGTCTACAAACTATGGATCCTCAAATGCAAGGTTCAAATTATTTCAGTTTAAGAAATTGCAAAGAATGTATATAAACCTGCTTCTTCTGTAGAGAAATGGGGAATAAAAGCAAGGCCACTGGAATTATGCGATTGTGCAGCCTCGGCAAGTTTCGCATAGTTATAAATTTGCCACATAATCCACAATCTCTTGGGGAATCTGCAGATTTTAACAAAAACAAACTTTGTTTCTAGCTTAAACAGTTCAAAAGTTACTAAAAACGCAGCGACACGTGTTGCCACGCAGTGGGAGGCCCTTTGCAAAGGTTGACTGGTCACCTTACTGTAGCTTATAGCAGTGTTTAGGTGTTAAACTGGTACTAATGAGTTGCAACTAATGCCCAGACTGTCTTAAATTTAAAAATATCAAGACAATGAAGCAATACTATCCCAAAATGTGCCGCATAATTTGCCTTTTCTTGCAGTATAATGTACTCGTCACTGCCGTATAATTTGATTCTCTCCTGCTGCGTAAAAGTGGCCCTGGATAAAAGTTAGGCTAAATGCCCTAAATGTAGATAACCAAGGCCTATTTTATTGGGAGTTATGGTGGATTTATTTATGATGCAAAACAGCATGCGCTTGTCTGCAAGGGATTGAGTGTCCAATGCATCCCGAGCACATCTGCTGGAACGGATTGCTAATAGTGGCCAGAACCATAATTTTGCACTGTTAATGCCTTTACTGTCAAAAAGGCGTCTATAGTTGAGAAATGTCTTTATGCTGTTGAAGAATGGCCAGGTGCTGAGGGAATATTAATCATAAACACCAGAACAGATAATCTTAGAAATTACATGATGATTGAAGATGAATGAATATACAACAGCGTAACCAATAAGGAGCAGAGCCTTCTTGCAATTAAACTAGTATTACAACTTGATTCAACTCCGGATTGTGCAGTTATTACATATTTTTTTTCTCATAAATTCACCTGTATTCTTTATCAATTAAATATTGGGGCCTTCGTTACGAGTGGCCACTTAATTCAAATTGGGCTGGTAACACTTTGTAAATATGTTTAATTTCACCTGAAGATAGTGGTTACAAAAATAACAATTCACATTGCAAGTGGCATTGTAGCCTTAACAATTCCTGGTACAGACCCTAACGCTGCTCAAAAGAACTGACTGTCTAGACTTTGTAATAATCAATAATAAAGGAACAAGGGTTTTTCAGAGGCAGGTCCAGCATACATGCCCAAGGACAAGTGGATCAAAGTAGAAGTATGCAGTTCCTAAAGGGAAGGGGAGGTCAAAGCATGGAGGGAGAGGGGGAACCCAGGTGGGTGAAGGATCAGAAAGGGGAGAGCTCCAATAAGGAGCAAGGGCCCTCACACACCCCGAGAGGCGTCCTGCTTCATTATAGGGCAGCTCCTCATTGGGCCGGCTCTGCAATGCCCAACGGGCCCTCAGGGGGGCTCTTTGCCAGAGGTCTTTAGATAAACACACCAGGAGGCCCAATGTGTATGGGTGGTGGGGCGTGAGATAGTAAGTAGAGTGGGTGTAGTACGTATGAGTGAAAGCAAAAATAGCTACTGTGATCCAGGAAACCTTTATTGACTGGACACTGTGCTATGGTTAAAAAAAGACTACTTGAATCTTGGCTGGCAGGACAAATTCAACCTGTTACAGCTACAAACGTGAGATGACGAGTGAAAGTGGATTAAAAGATCTACGTGTTTCACGCCTAAATTACTCCAACTGGATGTGTGGCTTTTCTTCAGGACCGGGGATTGGGACAAACAAAAGAACCTAATCTACTCTATAGTGTGGGTGACAGTCCTAGGTGTATCCTATAAAGTACCGTAGCAATAGAATGGATTGGACTCAATCCAAAAAAGAGGGGTCAATTTTGTCTTTTTGAGAAGTTCGTCCTTATAGCGAACCTCTGTGGGCGTGAGCTGAAGCTTCAGCCAAGATAACAGCGGGCGTTCACAGCAGTGGTGGACGTGAGTACCATGAGTTAAAGATATTTTCCTTTGCTTCTTTTCTCATTGCTGTGTACTGCTTAGTATGAGGTGAAACAGTGTGAATCTACAAGAGATTAACGCTACAGAAAATAAGTTGTTTGCAAGATTACTTTTGCAGCTCTTAACCTTTTATAGACTAATGCACCGTGGCCAGCCTCTTCAAGCTTAAATGACAGATTGATCCGATGAGCCGTTGATCATGACAAAGGATTCTTTGTTTCCTGTCCTGCTCATTGAGGACTACCTGTGTCCATTTCATTTTTTGTTTTATTGAAAAAAATGTTTCTAATGAAGTTGCTTGTGAATCTAAGCAAGATATAGTGCTCCAGAACTAGTGTTACAGGTAAGTAACATATTTTCCTTTCATTATCTTCATAGGAATCTAACATTTTTCTTTGTAGTCTTATTTTTGTTGGAGAACATGCGAGTGCGTTTATAGTCCAAGGTTCCATTGAAAACATAGTCTGATTAGTGTCTTCCATGTCCACAAGAAAATAAGGAAACCACGAGTAATTCAAATGTTTTACACACTTTTTTGTGGAGTGTAACATTTCCTTTGTTCTGTTTTCATCTCGTCTTTTTTCCAGTATATAACATTGTTTAGTTATATTTCCTGGTATTGTTATTCCGCAGCTTTATAGTGTAACCAAACCTTTGTTTTACAAAGCTTTAATTGATGGCATACTTTTTGAATTAATCAATTAATTGCATTCATGTTTTGCCTGCCTTTGCTTTACTGATTTAACATTTGGACAATATATTGAAGGCATGAATTGATGTCTAAATCTTCTCTTAACTTGCAGAAATTAAATGTGATGACCAACAATTGGAAAGTAAACTACAGCACTGTGCAGCTCCTTGTAACAAAAGTGAGTTCCAAAGACATTGTGTGCAGCAAGAGGAACTCCGTAACCACTACCAGGCTGGGGAAAACCAGGAGGCTGAACACCAATATTGTGCACAGCCCCTAAGCGAACACAATAGACTCCAGGATGTAGAACACCAGTATTGCGCTGAGTCAGAATCTGAGTCCTCTAAACGACTCCACACTGTGGAACACCAGTATTGTGCAGAAGCCGAGAGTCCACTTTATAACAAACAGCAGGCTGTGGAACACCAATATTGTGCTCAACCTGAACCCATTAATAGACCCTTGCAGGTGGAACACCAGTATTGTGCAGAACCTGAGGTTGAGACTAGACATAGACATCAAGAAGAACATCAGTATTGTGCTGAAGTCGAGCTGGAACCTAGCTCCAGAGACCAGGAGGCAGAGCACCAATATTTTACAGAACCTGATAATGGTCTCAGAAGCCAGGACCAGGAACACCAATATTTTGCAGCTCCTGAAAATGAACCCAATAGAAGACAGCAGGACATGGAACACCAATATTGTGCAGAACCTGAAACTGAAGCCAGTAAATGTCGCCAATATAGTGCTGAACCAGATATTGAACGCACTCCCCATGAAGTAGAACACCAGTACTGTGCAAATCCTAATACTGAACTCAGTAACAACCAACCAGAGGTGGAATCTCAGGAACATGCAGAGGCTGAATCCAGAACAATTTATGTGGTAAGGGAACTTGAAGAATATGCAGACCAGCACAATCCACCCAAGAATGGACATTTGTGCAGAGAATCACAACTACTACTTGAACCCAAGACTGAAAGACTTATAGGTGAAATTGATAGCAGTCGGAAAGAATATGATGAACCAGAGTCTGAAAACAGCAAGAGGGGCGTGGAAGGAGATCGAGATGGCTATTCTGAGCTCCATATCACCTGTGTAGAGATCAACCCCATCGAAAATGCTGAAAGTAGCACAGAAACTAGAAACGCTTTTCTACAAAAGGTTCAGGACTATGTACAACCTGATTCCAAGAGTGAAAGTTTTGCTGTATGTTGTAAAGAAGCAGGCCCTGATCTTGGAGGTGATTGTATGAGGATTTGTCGTGTGGCATATGTAGAGCCAGAGGTTGGACCTAGCAGTAAATGTATAGCAGTGTATCATGAAGCACTTTCAGAACTAAAGCTTGCAAGTAATACTGGAGCTGCAGGTGTGTACCATGAATATATTAAACAAGAGGTTGATGACAGTAATGAATACAGTGAGAAGAATCAGGAAAAATATGCTGAACCTAGTTATAGATGTGTGACTAAATATTGTGAAGAACCAGAGGCAGACTCCAGTGACCATTGCTTGGTTGTGTATCGTGGAGAATTTGCAAAACACCAGGTTCAGCCTACTAACCAGTGTTTAGAGGAAGATCACGAGGAGTATACTTTACAACTGGAACTTGTTGAAGCTGCATCCAAAGTCTCCAAAGTTCTCATTCAGTTATCAGATCAAGAAGAGCCATGTGAAAGACTGAATAAGACCCATAAGATGCAAAACAGCCCTACAACAAGTGAACCAGACTTAATCAATGAATGTGAAAACGTTATTGGTTCATCCACAAGCCCCACTTTACTCCAGAGTACCACATCCCCCAACAAATCACACACATGTGCTGAGTGTGGGAAGACTTTCAGTCGAAATTCCAATCTGATTATCCATCGGAGAACTCACACAGGGGAAAAGCCATTTAAATGTGCTCAATGTGGAAAGAGTTTTGTTAGTTCGTCAAAGCTGATTGCACATGAACGAACACATACAGGTGAGTCTGTGTCGAAGCAGGAATTTCTTTGTGTTTGTTAGGCTATTCGCTCGCTCAGGTCCTTCCTCTATGCCGTCAGAATTATTGTTATAGCATACCGCTGTCACAAGTGGGCAAAAAAAGAAATGAATTGCATAACCCAGCAGTATGCAGTTCCTTTGAACTACTGTGAACACATTTTAGTCACTGTCATAAACTGTCCTTGACTTAAGAAACCCCGAACCAATACAATAGAATTCATCTCACCACTTTCGTTTAGTACACATAGATTTGCAAGCGGCGTTGCTCGATAATTCCATCTGTCAGACGTCTATTGCTGTAGTTATGAAAATATTTTTCTGTGGGAACTTATGAATTGTATTCTAGAACATCACAGGAGTATCCTCCAATTTTTAGTCCAAATTTCTCCAAGTGAACATTCTGAGAGAGTTGGACAAGTCGCAAATAAGTCAGGCTTTGGTTCAAAAATCAAACTTGAAAAAATTTAATATTTAAGTCTTATGGGTGAAACCACTCCTCTCTAACAACTAGTCGGAGTCTAATTTTCTTTCATTTTGATTATCTGAGTTTGAAGTTTGTGACATCCCATCTGTCAGTTATTATTTATTTAAAAAAAGGTTTTATATAGCGCTGGCTGGACCCAAGAGTATCAGAGCGCTTTACATGATTAGGTAAAAAACAGCAATTCAATATAACTTTATACACATAAGTCAAGAAAACAAGGCACATAGTGGTTTGTTTAAAATGAGGTAAATGTTAACAAATATGTCATAAGTCTAGCAGCATGGCAATGATGAATAGGCCTGGTGGAAAAACAAATTTTAATTATTAGAAGGGGGAAGGAGGGAGGGAGCAGGGTAATAAAGGATCGGAAGGACGTAATGTATGAAAAAAACGGGGGAGAGAAGGTTCTAAATGAGAGAGTGGGGGCAGGGGTAAGCATAAAAAACAGTGACAGTCAATTAAGGACCCCAGTATTTGTTGAGAAGGAGCAGTTTGAGGTCTTTTTTGAAGCTGGGGTAGGAGGGGTTGCACCGTAGTTCCTTGGGAAGAGCATTCCATACGGTAGGCGCATTTCCAGAGAAAGAGCGAGATTGAGTAGCTTTCTTTTTCAATAAGGGTGGGATAAGGATGAGAGCATTGGTGCTCCTCAAATTTCTGGTGCATCCTGACTTGTGGAGTTTATCAGAGAGGTATGATGGGGTGTTTTGATGGAGGGCTTTGTGCGTGATGCATGCAGTCTTGTAAGTGGATCTACCTTCAATAGGGAGCCATTTAAGGTCTTTGAGGACGGGGGAGATGTGATCAAACCGTTTGCAGTCAGTGATAAGCCTGGCAGCGAGGTTGAGAACGGATTTGATCGGGGCAAGATGGACTTTGGGAGTTCCAGAGAGAGTCGCATTACCGTAATCAAGTTTAGAAAGGACCAATGATTGTACCACTGATTTAAAGTCATCAGCAGGAATGAAGGGTTTAATTTTTTTAAGATGGTGCAGTGTGAAGAGGGCGCCTTTTGCCGAGTTTTTTTTATGGGGAGTAAGACTGAGGTTCTGGTCTATGCTAATGCCAAGGGACTTGATTGAGCTCGAGACGGAGAGAGAGCAGTTAAGAGCTTTGATGTCAGGGATCCACTGTAGGACAGGGAGAGGGTTGCTTTTGGGGGAGAAGAGAATGATTTCTGTTTTCTTAGGGTTTAATTTAAGGTGGTTGTGGTGGAACCAGGATTGGATCTTAGACAAAGCAATGTTAAGGTGCAAGACATCTGAATGGGATTTGATCTTATAGTAAAGTTGGGTGTCATCGGCATAGAGGTGGTAGCTGATCTTAGCTTGCTTAAGAATGAGTGTGAGTGGTTCCATGAAGAGGTTGAAAAGAGTGGGGGAGAGAATAGAGCCCTGGGGGACCCCCAAGGTGACAGGTAGAGGTTTGGAAAGACAGTCGCTGATTTTAGTTTGTTGGGTTCTATGTTTGAGGAAGGAGGTGAACCATTTCAGTACAGCGCCATTTAGACCAAAACGGTCTTTGAGAATGTTGAGTAAGACATTATGATTGACAGTATCAAAGGCTGCAGAGAGGTCGAGAAGGATGAGGATGGAGGATTCACCTTTGTCTAGAGAGTGGTGGATGTCATCGACTATGTTGAGCATAGCTGTTTCTGTGCTGCATCCCTTTCGAAAGCCTGATTGTAAAGGGTCCAGGAGGTTGAATGATTCAATGTGTTTGTTTAACTGGAGCAGAGCGCATTTTTCTAGGGCCTTGGATAGGAAAGGAAGGTTAGAAATAGGGCGTAGATTGTTTAAGTCATTGGGGTCAGCTGTGGCATTTTTGATGGTGGGGGTAATTTGTCCTAGTTGGATGGAGGCAGGGACATTGCCAGTAGTGAGGGAGGAGTTGATGATAGTGGTCCAAAACGGAGCGATGATGTGCTTGAGGTCCTGAACAAGGTAGGCTGGAAGGGGATCGTTGGTATGAGAAGAAGGTTTAAGTTTGGAGATGATGTTGAAGACATCCCGTTCCGTGACTGGACAGAAATTACTCCAGAATGCATTATTTTTTGGTTGGGGGGGCGATGTAGTCAGGTTCATGAGAAATGTTGAAGGGGGGATGTTGGGAAGAGTCCGGGGGAAGGTGAAGAGAGGGAGGAGAGATAGGGGGGATATTAGAGTAGGGTGTCTGGTCGTCAAGGTGGGGCGTTACAATGAAGGATTGTTCAATCTTGTTGATTTTATCAGAGAAGAAGCTTGCGATTTCTTCACATCTCTCGTTCGTAGCCATAAGTTTGGGTGGTGCTGAGGCCGTTTGGCTTTTGACAATGCTAAATAGTTCTCTAGGTCGGTTTCTTGCCCGGTCAAGCTGCGAACGGAAGAAGGAAGTCTTTTCCTTAAAGATGTGTTTTTTGTAGTTTGTTCTTGCGGTTCTGAGGAGGCTAAGGTTTGAGGTGGAGGGTTGCTGCCTCCAGGAGCGTTCTGTCTGTCTAAGAGCGCGTCTTTCACTGTTTAGGTCGCTATTGAACCAGGACTTGGAGGGGTTACGTTTCAACTGTTTTAATTTGGCAGGAGCAATTTCGTCAAGAACATCACCAATTGATTTGTTATAGTGTTCTGTAAGGTCATTAGCGTTTTGGGAGGGAGGAGGAAGGTTTAGGTGAGCTTTAATTTTATTCTCCAGTTGGCCTGGGGGGATGCGGTGGAGATTTCTAGTTAGTTTTTTTTAGTTGGGGGCGTTAATGTATGGTGGTTGTACAAAGCTGTTAATCGTGAAGAGGACGAGGTGGTGGTCGGACCAGTCGATGGGGATGATGTGGGAGAGGGAAGCCAGTTCCTTGTTAGTGATGATAGCGTCAAGGGTGGCTCCTTTGGTGTGTGTTGGGGCATGGCAGAGCTGTTCTAAGTTATTGATGTCAAGTAAGTCCTGGATGAGTTTAACCGAGGGGTCATCGTTTTTATTCCAGTGGAGGTTAAAGTCTCCGAGGAAGAGGTTTCTAGATTTAGTAGACGATGATTAAGTGAGAAAATCAGATAGTTCTTCCACAAAGGATAGAGGGTCTCCAGGGGGGTGGTAGATGGTATGTAGGCGGATAGGGGGTGATCCGTGAGTTATAAGATCAGCACCAAGGTATTCAAAAGTAGTGAGGTCAGGGTGTTGGACAGGCAAGAGTTGAAGTTCTTCTTTATAGATTATGGCGAGTCCCCCTCCGATTTTATTAAGCCTGTCTTTTCTAAGGATGGAGTAGCCGGGTGGAGAGAGCAGGTCGAGTATAGATGTTGAGTGGGCATTGAGCCAGGTTTCAGTAAGAAAGGCTATGTCAATGCCTTCACTAAGGATGCTTTCAGCGATATCTGTAGCATGACAGGCTGCCGATCGGCAGTTAACCAGCATGCAGTTAAGGAGTTTAGGGTCAGTTGTTTGGGGGGGGGAGGAGGAGGGGTGGATGACGGAGAGATGTTGCGGGGGTCTAGGTGAGGCTGAGGAGGACGAGGTTCTTCTTGTGCTTATGATCACAGGAATGGAGGGATGTGGGGGGAGGGTGTTGGTTGTCGAGGTGGTAAGGGAGTGTATTTTATTTGGGTCGTGGAGGTCAGGATCAGGGAAATGGTTCGGAGAGATGGGTGAACTGAGAAAGCCAGTGTTGCAGGTCGGTATAGATAGAGGATTGAAGTACGGGGAGGCATTCCCTTGGGGAGGGAGTGTGGCCTCAGATTGAGCAGATTCCAAAAGATGGTAATGATTAGAAGGGATTCTTGCAGAGAGGGAGTTAATTTCGTTTCTGAGTGAAGAGAGCTCTAGTACCAGGGTTGAGAGGTGGAGTTCTATATTGAGAAGAGATTGGGAGAGAAGTGAGATAGGGAGGGGGGCAAGAAGGTCATGGATGAGGGGGGTATGTTCTTTGTTAGTCAAGGATGGTGGTTTGGGGTGGGGATGGAGTGGGAAGCCAGGAGGATGGGAGTGGGGGTTGTGGAGGTCGTGGCGGGGGGGGGGTCTGTTCTTTGTTTTTCGTGGATGACTCATTGGTGTGTGAGTGGGGTGGGAAGCCAGGGGGAGGCAGGTGGAGTGTGTTAGGGAGGGGGAGAAGAAGGTCACGGGTGAGGGGGGTATGTTCTTTATTAGTCAAGGATGACGGTTTAGGGTGTGGTTGAGGTGGGAAGTCATGAGGATGGGAGTGGGGGTTGTGAAGGTCGTGGCGGGGGGGTGTCTGTTCTTTGTTTTTCGTGGATGGCAGATTGGTGTGTGAGTGGGGTGGGAAGCCAGGGGGAGGCAAGTGGAGTGTGTTAGGGTTGCAGGGTAGATGTGGAATTGGGGGGGTTTGGTTGGCTGTGGGAGGTAGATTAAAGTCGTGGGGAGGAGAAGATGTTGCTGAGGCTGGTGGAGAATGTAACAGGGTATTGTGGGTTTCATTGTTGGGTGTAGGATCAGGGAGTGGGTCGGTAGGGGCCGGGGTGAGAAGGGGTGAGGAGATATCTTGCGTTAGGGGGGCTGGGGGGTTAGAGGTATGTGTAGGTAGAAGGTATTGGGATAGGGAGTAGAAGTGGTGTTCAAAAATGCCAAGGTGGTTCTCGGTGGCTTGTATAAGGATATTTCCTGATTTAAAGATGGAGATGTCAACTTTGCCAGAGAAAGTGTGTGAAGGAGTGGTGGATAGTTTCAAGCCGTAAGGGATTTTGCAGGAGTTTGATATCGGAAGGTGGTGGAGAAAGATACTTTTCCATTTAGAGGGACGTTTGGAGTAGAAGATGTAATTTGTTTTTATGTTGGCGGTTAGGCTAATGTAGTTGTCGGCAAAAAGGGTTTCTTGGTGGTGAAGCAAAAGTTTGTGTTTAAAGTTTTTCTTGCCATTTTTGGAAAGGTTTTGGGGGTAAAGGATGGACCAAGAGTTGGGGCCATGTCTAGTGATGGGGGAGTCCCATGTCATAGTGGTATGGTTGAGGGGAGGCATGGTGGGTAAATGACTCTGTGTGACAAAATAGAGCAGTCAGTGAAGGCTAACGAGGAGAAAGTATGAGTGCAGTAATATGTATTGGCAAGCAGTGTAGTATTAGGGACATATTATGAGGTAGATCATTATGAATGCACATAGAGCATAAATACATAAATAAATTAGCATCAGTTAGCAGTATTCAATTAGAGACTATGGACGAGTGGGACTATCGGAGAATGAGGTAAATTCAATAAGGATGATCAATAGGTTTTGGCTAGCGTTAGGTAAGGAAGTGTGGGTCTGCTTAGTTGCGTGGGGTAAATAAGGATGAGGTATCCAGTAGATAGTTAGCAAAGAACAAATTTGGGGGGGGGGGGGTTTAAATGCTGTCATACATATTCGAGTGGTGTGGGTAGGTAGTAATAGTGAATGCGGGCATAGCTAAGGTGGTTCAAAAGCCCGGAGGTGTGATGAGCAAAAATCAGGCGTAATAGAGTTAATTGATCAGAAATATGAGATGTCATGAGCATAGTGGAGCATAGAGTATTAGAATTGTAATATCACAAATTACGGTTTTGAATATAAATTAGAATCACAGGTTATTTTTTTTTTTCTGGTTATGAAGCTCTGTTCGGATAGGGTTAAACGAGGGGAAGCTCCACTCAAAGATGGCCACCAAAAAGACGGTGTATCAGAAGTCCTTTTTTTATTTCCTGGTTCTACAGGGGCTTGTAGGAGTCCAATTGATGACCCCACAGTTCACTCAGTTCAATACAAAATGGGCACCAGGGGATATAATCACAAACCTTATGAGACAGTCACATGAGTGGAAAGTGGCGATGTGAGGAGCTGGCCGCACATTTAGGCGGGCAATGCAACCTTCATTCCCATCGGGGCAGGGGGAGCTTCAGAGGTCACATAGGCGAGGGGAGCAAGAAAAGTGAAACCAAGTTGCAGAGTGCATTAGCTTTGAATTTCTCGGAATATCGGGGCAGAGTCAGGACGTCATGCCGCCTTCGGCCGCAATTCCCAGTGAGGCTTCTCAATCACCGGGGCCGTACATTCCGCCACGCCTGCCGGTGTCCGTCTCACCAGTCTGGGAGTACTCAGCTGAGTCACAGCTCTGTGCGCCGTATCTAGCTCCGCGGCAGGTTGTAGCGGGTCAAACCCCTCAGAACTCGGGGAGGTTTTTATTATTTTGTGTTATGGCAGGTCACAAGGCGACGACAAGGCTCAGCGCACAGGCGCGGTGACTTTTTTTCCCTGCTGAAAAGTTGTTTCGGGCTAGAGTTCCTGTGTGCTCGTTACCGGGGGAAGCGGGCAGCGGCAATGTCTGCAGCAAACCGGTCATCCGCCTTTTGAGGGATTCAAACTTTAAGTTCAGGGCTCGCCGTGCAGCAGAGTACATAATTTCCCAGAGAGGTTTCTAATCGCCAGGGCCGTGTATTTTGCTACGTCAGCCGGTGTCCGTCCCACCAGTCTGGGAGTATTCGGCTGAGTCACGGTATTGGACGCCGCATCTAGCTCAGCAGCTCCGGGGCAGGTAGTAGCGGGTCAGACCTCCATAGTCTCCCCGATCGCGGAACTTTAATGGAAGACCCGGAGAGTCTCTTCGAGCTCCATCACGAGGGCGGTGTGGGGCGAGTTCACCCCCACGGAGATAGAGGTTCACCCTCCTCGTCATTACGTGCATATGGTCATGATCGGCTTGTGTTCCGGGGTTCAAGTCGCGTCTCTACCTTGTCTCATCAGAATAAGGAGGGCTGTGATTCCTGTCGCCGCTATGGGAACGTGGTATGTGGACTGGCGAGGGATGCGTTCTCTCGGACAGTGTCACAACGCTTACCTTTCCACTCTTTCAAAAACGGCGACGCCAGCGTTCCTCGCGGTTCTCACGTTCAGACCTTGTCTTGGGTCATGCCAGCAGAAGGAGGGCGCAGTCTTCGATGCAGTCCAAGGAGCAGGGGGTGGTCGTCGCCTAGGGAGAGACAAGCCCCAAACCCCTCAAACGAGGCCACGGTGGGCTACAGAGAAGCGTCGGCTAGTCCAGGTGGTTTTCGGTAAGATTTTGCCAGGGGTGTTGGTTATTCGGCTGTCGTTGGTCCGTATAAAGTTGCTGATGTTTTCATCTGTGGTCCAGTGGAGAGCAGGAGGATGGATGGGGGGCATAGACAGGGATTTTCACAGATTTGTGATCCCAGGCCCTGGAGCTTCTCAGGAGAGCTCCTGCTCAGCTAATCATTGATGCTCATATCAGCCCCACTGAATGAATAATTTATAGAGATCACCGCTGTTTAACAGATGCCCGTCACTATGTATAAAGAATAAAGAGACCAATACAGTTCTAATTACCATGACTGGAATAACCTGGGTTTCATTTTTTTAAAAACTTTTTTTATAAGGGTCTGTTCACTGGGAGATATACGAATTTCAAGTGAAAATTGAAGTCTAGGGGCTCAGAAGGAAAAAGTGCCCGCCCTCCCCAGAATCCCATTCGAGCATGTCGTAAGATCTGAGAGATCTTGTTGGATGGTGTGCTCAAATTCTGTCCCTTAAATAAAGTGGACATCTGTTATGAACTGCCCGTAAGGTAATAAGCAGGCATTTAAAATTAATTTGTAAACACACCTGAAGCAAGTGTAAGTTTCTCAGGTGATCAGAGATTAATTCCGGTCTTGGAAGGTCTAATAAAAGCCAAGCAGCATCTTTCACTACAGAGAGAGATGAAAATGTGTATGTTCGTATAAACATGAACCAAACTGGCATCGTAGAATGCTGTTCATGTTTTGCATGTTTTGTTCTCTCCACTACACATAGGCAGATCATACCATATCTTGCTAGTTACATGGTTGCATAAAAGTACATATTTGTTCACTATCTCCTGATCCAGGTGAAGGATGATTGCCACCGTTTTACTCCCAAAATTGTGTATTGTAGTGTTATTTTTAAATATATTTGATGGCAGTTTATGCTCTTGTATCACATGTACATATCAAATGCCGAACAGCACTCTGCTAGGTCACTTTGTGATGCCACCCTCCTTTTCTTCTGTCATAATTTTCAACCATTCAGTTTCTTACTGTACTTTACTCCCAGAGAACTATCGAAGGCAGTGAGGGTAATGGGTGGAGGGAAGATGGTAAAAGATGAGACATAAAATCAGCATCTGTTTTCTCTAAATTAATATGCATATTTTGCAACACGCAAATGCAGATCCGTCTTACACCACATAAGGTTGTCCCTGCACTCTCAATTTCATGTGTCAAGACTGTCTCAGCTACTGCTAAATGACACCTTCAATTTTCAAACTTTCCATCTTGTCCCCTGAGCAGGTCTTCTTGCATATTGCCTTCCTCCATAATCTCTGCTTGCTTGGACCCTTACCTTTCTTCTGCTGGCCTTTAGCAAGCACTAAATATTTTCTTGGTTTGGCGCTTTTTATAAAATAATCTTTTGTAATATTGGATGAAGGTTATTGGCACCAAGACCGATGTTAAGATTCGAATCTTCTCACTGAATCCTTGATTCTCTTTGTTCAAGAAAGCTGTAGCAACTCTCCTAGTATACCACTCCTCTCCACACTCTTGCGCTTTAGATGGAGAATCCCAAAGATCAGCTGTGTTGGAGACCATCTGTAGAATACTGTCCAAAGCTCTTGAGTATCAGGAATACAATACATTATACAGACCATATCACATGCAGAATTATAATCATACTTGCCCAGATACATAAATAAACTCTCAACTCAAACCGAGCACATTAGAAGGGATTTTCCAGTACTCCTGTGCACACTGTCACCAATTGCCACCGAGTTGCACAGTCCTCCCTGCACACAGCCATGCATCGCATAACCTACTTTGCTCATCACTGAAACCCTACATTCACCACATGGGTGCAGCATGGCACTGAAAGCTACATGGTTGGCAACCAACATACATACATTTATATTATACAGTGAATTGAGGACAGGATATGAAGGTAGGACCTTACTTTTACAATTCATAATGTTTGTGTAGTTTTTATTGCGAAGGCAGCTTAACCCCCGCTTTAAACATCAATTTTTCTAAGGGAACTTTCTTGTACTTTTTGTGCATTTGTACATGATATTAGTTGTGTATTCATATATTATCGGGTATATCAACGTATAATGGTGGGTGTGTTGGTGGCTCATGTTAGTTGGTTCACTGTACAACTGTGGATGTAGTTGAGTGGATGTATTGTGGTGAAAGTATTGAACTTTGATGGTCGATGATAGACGGTTGGTGTGTTGGTATTTGATGGGTGTATTGGTGTATTTATATATGATCATGACTTGACTGTTGGCATATAATGTTGGTTGTATGGGCATATGATTATGGTTGTGAACATGTGAAAGGGTGTGTTGTGTAAAGGTTGGTGCGTAGCGAGTGTGGTGGTAGATGTGTTGCTCTCTGATTTTCGTTCTCTTGATATATGATGGTGGTTGTGCCCCATACCCCTGCAGTCTCTCTTTGCCCCGCTCTTCATTGCCACTGCAGTCCACTGTATATAGAAGCCTTCTATGTGGCAGCTAAATTCGCATGTGCAACAGCTGTGTGTGCAGAGGTGCCTTGCCCCAGCAGACCCTCTGTGCTTGAGCCTTATGAAGCCCTTGTATCTGCTCCCTTCCTCTTCAGCAGTCCCGCTGGGAGCCCCTGCATCCTCTATTTATATCCCACTCTTCTGCAGACCCAATGTGTGGCCTACCACCCCTAATCCCCTTTACCGCCCTTGCTGCCCCTGTATCCCCCTCCGCGGCTGTCCCTGCAAATCTGTCTGTTTGTTGCTTGTCTCCCCTATTCGTGCCACCAGGCACATGGCTGCCCTTCCGCGTGCCCCCATGCCTCTCTGCTGCCTCTCTGTGTAACTTTCACCACCCAGCAGTGAAAATGTGTGGCCCTTCTCCAACAATCCCTCTGTGTCTGAGTGTGCAGTATTGGCAAATCGATTGTCTTTTGCCAAAAATACAAGCCAGTTCTAACGCCTTTGCTCCGCTTTTTCTTAACTTCTTAGAATGTATGTAACATTTGAAGAACGTTAAAAAACGTTGTAGGGGTAATTGTAGTCCACGTCTGCCCCTTGCATACTTTTCCTAAGGGTGGTAGTGGTGCTGTGTATTAATTACTATCACAGCCTTGCGAAAATGAAAGGGGTATTGGGTGCAGTATTTAAACCCCATCAAATTTTAAATTTCTTCTGCTTCAAAATATAGCTGTAATGTGAATCCGTTTTTAAAGCTTGTGCAAAGAATAGAAAGCATCACAGTCCAGTGGTTTGTCATGTGTCATAAGATTGAGGTGGTCTCAATCCAAGGGTTTAGATATGGTGCATATGTTCAACTTATTTTCCAGAACATTTAAAGCCATCGGGTGAAATTAAGCGGGGTGATTATTGATTAATAATCCAGATCCAACATTTCATGTTTTCTACAGCTATGTATTCACAGCTGTTAAAGACCTTCTAGAATTATACAGGAATCGCCAAATAATGGATGTGTCAACGCTGGTGCCAGAGTTTGCTAGTTTAATTAGACTGGGGCCCTAGTATTAGCCTGATTTTATCCTGAATAATGTGGCTCCAGGATAGAGAAACACTAAATAGCCATCAGCAGAATGTGTGTCCTGATCCGTGGGTTTATGAACAAAGTAAAATATTGCAAAAAGTACACCCTCCAAACAGAACGGGACAGGATTTACAAACCTATTTGTGAAAAAGCTCATATTCTGCAACAAAAATATTAGAAACTGGATACACAAAAAAGATACAGTTGCGATATTACTAAGATACGTTTCCAAAATGTCATCTTGCATACTAGCGAAGAACACCTACTTGATCAAATCTTCAGTTTGAAAATGATGAAATAGATCTGTGTATATGGATTGTACGGGTGAAATTTAAGTCCCTGTTAATGGCACATGCTGCCCTCCTTGGGCTCGGCCCAGTGTACCTATGGATACGTTTCCAGTTCCATGCTCCTACTAGGCAGCTTCGCTCTTCCACACTGCTGATGGCCTGCACCCCCAGGTTCTTCCTTAAAAGGGTGGGTGGCATCTTCCTTGCTTACGTGGCCGCGGTGGCATGGAACCACCTCCCTCTTGACTTACGCCGCCTTCAGGATCCTAAAATGTTTAGGAAGAGACTTAAAACCTTTCTGTTTACTTAATATCTCTCTCTCTCTCTCTCTCTCTCTCTCTCTCTCTCTCTCTCTCTCTCTCTCTCTCTCTCTCTCTCTCTCTCTCTCTCTCTCTCTCTCTCTCTCTCTCTCTCTCTCTCTCTCCCCCTCCCTCCCTCTCACGCCGGGACACTCTTAAAAGTACCTGTGCGCATTACAAAATGCTATAACATAACACTGTAGCTTATCCTTTTGTTCAGATGTAAACAACTATGAGAATAAATTCAAACAAATATTCAAAAAAATTAAAATTGAACTTATCCAAATTCTTCTAGCTACTTCCATCGAAGTTTAAATTGAATGGTCGTTGTGGAAGTAGAGAAGCATAGAAAATGACAAGGACACATTTAGAGATGTTGAAATTATTGATAAGAGGAAAGCAAGGAAGGAGGCCATTTTCTAGAGGCGCGGATGAAAGTGATGGCATGGGCTCTTTGGAAATTGAAACGGGCATGAACCAGAATAGTGGTCTGAATGTTAAAAGAAGATTCTGCCAACAATTGGCACCAGAGACTAAAATCTGTCTCTTTCAGGAAGTGGTGGAAAAAAACAACAAAAATGTCAATAATAATCTAAAATATATTAAAACATGAATAAATCTAAGTGCAAGCAATGAATCGGCTGTCCAACAATGATTTGATGATAATAAAAGCTTGTATAAGAGGGAAAACATTGTGTACCGAGACAAGGTATAGCAAAGATAGCCACAGGCAGTTGAGCCTAAGAGAATACTAGGAGAAACTTGAGAAGGATACAACTATGGAGATTGCTGGATAATATTTTACCATGCTCAAAAATGATGAGAAGAAGAATTATTAGCCGAAAGAGTTCAAGTAGCTTAAAAAAATACGAGGCCCTTACAATACCAACAATCAATTGGTTAGGCAAGTAGTAAATTCAATAGGATCATTTTGGAGAATAGATCAAAATTGATAAACATTTCTTGAAGTTTTTATTTTCTTATGTGGGCTTACTGTCTTACTTGAGAGATGCAACCGACTTCTTGTGTAAGATTAACAATATTTCTAGGCATGAGACTTTGTTGATTATAGATATAATTTACATTTGTGGTGAATTATTTTTTATTGAAGATTCCTCACATGTAGAATATCCAGAAATGCCAGACTGAACCCGGAATTTTGCAATGGTTCTCTTTTGCCGGTAGATGGTGATTGGCCACATGTTCACGCCTGTCACTGTCCCGAATTGGCGTAACTGGAGTCATAAAGCTCCTTCACTCCTGGTGCCTTAACATTCGTGCCTTTTCTCCCCTCGGCATTCAGTGATGATCCTGAGGTGCTCACTGTGAATTGTTTTCACACAAAACTTAACCTTTATAGAGTTCTAGGCAGTTCACCCTCGAAAAAGTCAGGGTTTAAGCCCTGCCACTCCTGTTGTGAGCAGATATCGATTTCAGAACCCCCCGTAAGGTCTGCTTGTAGTGTTTCGGGCACAAGTACAACTCCATGCCATACAAGCATTGTGGTCGCATGCATTCCAAAGCCATTAAAGGACTGGAAGCTGAAGTTGCTTATGGCACCACCAGTGAAATCATTCCCCGGAGGCAGAGCTAGGGGACATCACTCTGGCTAAATAGCCGAATCTGACTTTGGCGCCTAACCCAGCCCCTAGTGCTGGTTCATGTCCTGACTCCTACCCTCCTTCCAGCATGTCCGATGTTCCTGGTGCCAACCTAGAGCAGTTCCTTGCTTTCACACAAGCCCCTCTACACACACTGGTGCTGACACTGCTTTCGGAGTTTGTTCCACAAACAGAGGGCATTCTAAAGCTCTCTAGGTGCAAATATTGGTAGGAAAAGCTAAATTCAGAGTAGACGCTCAGTCTAGAGCATTGCCCATGGAATATTGGCAGAGGTTAAATGACGTTTTCAGGTGCTATTACGACCACATTCAAATGGCTTATATAATCCTGCATGATGGTGGCAGGGAGGTAGCCAATTTGCTCCTCCTGTCAATACAGTTATGACAGATTACCTGGCCCTTTAACATGGTAGTGGCCTTGACACTTCTGTGCAGGTTGAGATAGAATGCCCCTAAAGACTGCTGCTGCTTGTGTATCGCAGTCAAGTCAAATCTTCCTCTAGCTGACCCATGCATCCTCAGAACCTTTGCTTCCATTCAACGAGACAGTTATGGGACTCATTAAAGCAAACTGTGCCAACCCCACTTCAGCGCCATCAGTGAGTAAAGTTATTCCAAGGCTGGACGGCAGCAGTTATTCTGGTTGCTCCTGAATGGTTGAGAAGGATGTGACATGTAGACCTGAGATTCCCTACTTCTGTTCTTGTTAAAGCTTGACCTCCTCTTGCAGTTGAAGGGGCAGGCCTTACATCTCAGCTTCCAGGGCTGCCTCCTGCATGCCTGGAGAATGAGTGAGGGCAGCATTTCACCTGCGGCCAGGCTGGGTCGGCATCATCTTTCTGGCATGCCACCCTCCACGAAGTCTGTTTATGCCGGATGATAGAAAACTTTTGATGCCTGGTGTGCAAATGAGAATATTTATATATTCACGGTAACACTTTCCGATGTATTGTGCTTTGCACTTTTATTGGCCCAGTAAGGTTGTGCAATGGGCACAGTTAACGGCAATGTTGCAGACCGATCGGTATATATCTGTTTTCTAGACCAACCATCTGTGTTCAAGCTGTACATGTTTCCTCCTTCCCCTTTCATTGTGCCTCAGTGTGACTTAATTTGATTCTAACTGTGTTGATGAGGGCTGTGTTGAAGGCTATGCACTATGCTTTGCTGACAATTGTGGCTTTTAACATTGAAAACCGAGATTTTGGTGGCCATCAGATCTGCTCAGCACACCTGTGAATTACAGATGATGTTTGCCCAGCCTCCCTTCAGTTGCTTTTACAAAGAATGGTTGGATGACACAAGCATGCATGCCTACACCACGGGGTCGTTACACCTACCGTGTCTTTACCACGCATGCCTTTACAACAAATGGTATTGTTAAGACAAGATTGGTAATATGTGTGCTGTAAAGATCCCTCCCCAGTCCCCTCTGCCCTGAGCCCTAGAATTCGGCCTTCCTGTGTTTTAATCTACTCCCTCCAGCCCTATCACCCACCACAACCCTGAGCCCTAAAACCTGTCCTCCTAGCCCCCAAATAATACCTCGAGCCCAGCACCCCCACTCTGAGCCCTAAAAAGTGGCCTCCAGCCTTGAAAACAGCCCCTCCTCCCCCTGCCCTGAAATTCGTCCCGCCCTAAAAACGACCTCGACCCCAGCCCTTTGCCCTGAGACCTAAAACCAGGCCTCTCCCTAAAACCTCCCCAACCTCCCACCTCCCCCGACCCCTGCTCAACTTACCAAGCTGCGTCCTCGTCCTTCATCCTGCCGCGATCCTTCCAGCTCCTCTCCCTGCGCATCTGCTCAGACAGTTAGAACACCGACGGCCTCAACCACGCTTATGCGTGGCTAAGCCATATGCATGGATAAGGCAAGCATTGTTCCGCTTGCGGGGATACGGCACGCGTGCTTAAGTTCATGTTGTAAAGGCCGTTTCCCACAACGAATATCTGATTCTGAGAATAAAAGGTATCTTTTGTTCCAAAGGTGGTTACCCCATTCCATACTGGGCAGTCCATTACGCTTCCCATATTTTTCCCTCCACCCCAATACACCAAGGGACAGAAGAGGCTACATAGACTTGATCCTCCTATGGTGCTCAGCTACTGTGTTGACAGGACCAAGGATTTCCCATGCAATTTGCACCTTTTTGTCAGATACGTATGCAACAAGAAGGGCAAAGCAGTCAAGAAAAGCAGAGGATGGTGCTTTCTAGTAAAATCTTGCCAAAAAGGAACCACCAGTACAGAACAGAGATCATTCTAATAGAGCATTTTCTTTGGCAGTGACCAGGAGAGTGCCCATCACAAAAAATGTAATTACGCAACTGGGCTTGTCTTCACATATTCACCGTTCATTATTGTTTGGAGTAGGATGTGGGAATGTTTGGCTGTTTTGCCTGTTCTGTGGTCCAGGAAGTTTGTGGTGTAATCATTCCTTCAGACCGTCCACCTGAGATTGGCATTGCTATAGTATCTATCACAAAGATGAGAAATTTGCTGTTTGAAGTAGCCATCGGAAGAAAACGTTACTTACCTTCAGATGTGAACTTTCTGGTGGACACTCTATCAACTTGCAGATACTGCCCATCTTCTCATTCTGAGGAAGATTGTAGTCTTCAGAATCATAAGGTTCCATGTTAGATTGTTGCACTGCCTTTACGTTGTTAAATTACAGCTAACAATGCTGGCACTGAGCCAGTCGCCACCTGCTGGTGCATGTGAGCTATTGTAAAATTTCCAGATCCATTAGGGCACTTGGGGATATTCAAAAGGTGCGGGATTAGCAAGCAGAGTATCCATCAAAATGATTGTTACCAAAGGTAAGTAGCTTTTTCGTGTAGATCAGTTGATTATGAAACGGTTCTGAGGGCATGCAGGTACTTCCTTCAGCCAATATTATTGAGTTTTTGGGAAACTATGAACTTAAACATTGGGGTGCTATTTAAAACACAATGGGCCTTATTATGATGTCGATCGGAAAGTCTCCGACCTGCGGTAGGAGGCTTTCCGACCAACATCTCCGGTTTCACTTTCGTCCACCATATTACAACGATGGCGGTCGGAAGTGAAACTGGCCGGTCATTCCGGCTGGCTTCTCACGGCCTCAAGGAACCTGTCGGCCAGTCTGAACCAGCATGTAATCCCTTAAAGACGGCGTTTCCGCCGTTGAGATTACGATGTTGGTTTCATACAGGCTTTCCATGTCTGGCTCTCCAACATGGAAAGCCTGTCGGGAAGTGACTTTGGGTGCCCCTAGCAGGTCCCTGCGGCCTCCGGTTCGAGCCCCCCTGTTAATTCATGTAGGTGGGTCCTTGGTCGTGGACAGGGTGCAGGAGGTCAAATTGGCATATTTTCTGGATGGGGAGCCAGTGGAAGTCTTTCAGATGCTGGATGATGTGGCTCCTGCTTTCTGGATCGTCTGGAGACTTCTCATGAGTTCAGTGGTGAGTTGCCGTAGTCCAGCTGGCTTCTGATGAGGGCCTACGTCAGTTTTCCTGGTGCTGATGGGGAGCCACTTGAAGACCTTGTTGAGCATGGGTTGAGTGTGGAAGCAGGCTGAGGAGACAGCATTGTCCTTAAGTTTCATGGAGAGTTTATTGTCCAGGATAATGTTGGTTTCAGGCGTGGTCTTTCAGAGTGGCGGTGGGTCTCAGTTCCGATGAGTCGTTCCAAAGGTCAGTACTTCTGTTTTGTCTGTGTTGAGCTTCTGGCAGTTTTCTTCATCCAGGCTGAGACGTTCTTCATACAGTTGTGGTAGTTGGTCTTCGTCGTGGTAGGGTTCATTGAGAGCGAAAGGAGAAGCTGGGTGTTTGCATAGGAGACAATGTTGATGTGGGTTCTGACCATGTCCGCGAGTGGTGTCATGTAGATGTTGAAGAGGTTGGGACTGAGGGATGAGCCTTGAGGGATGCTTCAGATGGTGCGCTTGGGTTGAGAGGTGAAGGGAAGGAGACCAATTCTTAGGGTGCGATCTATGAGAAAGGATGTCATCCATTTGAGCGCGTTATCTGTAATTCAGATCTGGCACAGTCGGTCGATGAGTGTGTTGTGGGAGACGGCTTCGAAGGCTGCGGAGAGGTCGATCCGGATCAGGGTGGTTGATGCTCCTCTGTCAAGTCTGGGGAGGATGTTGTCTGTTGCAGCGATCAGGGCCGTCTCTTTGCTGTGATTGGCTCTGAATCCTGATTGGGAAAGGTCCAGCGTTTTTTTTCACTCCACGTGTTTAGTGAGTTGGAGGATGATGGCTTTCCCCAGGACTTTGGTGGGAAACGAGAGCAGTGAGATAGGATGCTAGTTCTGCAATTCTCTGAGGTCTGCAGAGGGTTTCTTGAGAAGGGGCCTGCAGGTTTCTAGGCATTGGAAAAGGTGGTTGTGGCGATTGAGGTGTTGAGGATGGTGGTGAGCTGAACTTCCAAGGTTGAAGAGTCGGTAGGGGCATGGGTCAGTGGGTGCTTCTGAGTGGATGGAGTTTATTAGCTTATTTGTGTTCTGTGTGTTGAGCTGTTCCCATATGGTGAGCAGGTGGTCAGCAGCAGCGGTCGATGGGATGCTGAGGAGGTCTTTGGGTTAGTGATTGAAGTGATTACTATGTTGTTGTAGAAGGGGTTGGTGAGGGGGTTGCAGAGTTCGTTTGAGAAGGGGATCACGTTTTCGGTGGCTGATGGGCAGGTGAACTTTCTGACAATGGTGAAGAGTTACTTGGTTTGGTTGTCGCTGGTCTCGATTCGGTGTGTCTGGGACTCCATTTTTGCTGCTGTGAGCGGGCGGTGGTAGTCGTTTAGGGACGTCTTTAAGGTGGCTCCATCTGTGTTGTTCCTGCTTGTTCGCCACTTTCTTTCCAGTTGTTTTCATCTGCATATAGACGTGCTAAGTTCTGTTGTGTACCAGCTGGCTCGTTTGGTGGAACTGTGCGTTCTGGCGGGTTTGGAGGGAGCGACTCAGTCGCGGTGCTAGTGATCCAAGTATTGAAGTTCTCTAGTGCCTGGTTCAGGTATGTGGTGATGATGGGCTGGGCTGGCTGCGGCTGAGAGCATCGGTCCATTGGTGCGGAGTGACCTTGGTCCAACTGCGTAAAGTGGTGCTATGGCGATTGGGGTGGTGCAGGAAGGTCCGGCGATATTGAAGTGTACAATGGAGTTGTCCGACCAATCAATATAGCATGACTGCTCACCTGTGAGGGTCTCTAGGTGCTGATCCGTCGGGGTGTGGAGGTTCAATCGAAGAGCCAAGTCTTGAGCTCCTTCCTGAATTGGGCCAGCGACGGCGATTGCTTGAGGTGGAGGGGCAGGGTGTTCTAGGTCTTGGCAGCGAGGTAGGAGAAGGATCTTCCTCTGGTTCTGGTCTTGTGGTTCCGTGGGACCATGGCCAGGTCAAGTTGAGCGAAGCGAAGTTGTCTGGCGGGTACGTGGAATGAGAAGTGTTTGTTCAGATATGCTGATCCTATGTCGTGGAGAGCTTTGTAGGAAGATGATTCTCTTGTTGACTGGGAGCCAGTGGAGTTGTCGAAGGTGTTCTGTGTTGTGGCTGCAGTGTCGGTTGTCGAGGACCAGTCTGGACACAGCGTTTTGAATGTTCTGTAGTTTTCGGAGCTGTTTCTCTGTGACGCTGGCGTAGAATGCTTTGCCGTAGTCGAGTCTGCTGTGATGAGTGCTGGGATGACCGTCTTTCTGGATTCTGTTAGGAATCCACCTGAAAGTCTTTTGAAGCAAGCAGAGCATGTGGAAGCAGGATACAGTGTTGATCAGGCGGTTCATTGTGAGCTAGGAGTCCAGTATAATGCCGTCGTTGCGTGCGTGGTCCGTGGGGGTGGGAGGGGTACGCCGTGCGGCAGGCCACCAGGAGTCGCCCCAGGCTGAGGGGACAGGTCCCAGGATGAACACTTTGATCTTGTCCGAGTTGGGCTTGAGGCAGCCATATTTCATCCAGGTGGCAGCGCCTTCATCCAGCTGTGAGAGTTGATTCTGGTAGCTGTGTGTTTGCTGGTGAGGGAGAGGATCAGCTGGGTGTCATCGGCATAGGAGACTGTGTTGAGTCCGTGGTTGTCAGACCAGGTGAGTTCTGTGGTGTGGCTGTACCTGATTCTATTACTGGACGTTAAGATAGGGTCCAGCGTGTGTGATGCTTTGTGCGTGGGGTCTGTGACCAGTTGCTTGATGCCGATGTTGTCCATTCGCTCTAGGAGGTCGGTGGAGTTGGTGTCGGTGAGGTAGTCCAAGTGGAAGCTAAGGTCTCCCAGGAATACAAAGTGTTTGAATTCGTTGGCGAACGGGGTGATGACTTCCTTGGTGGTGTTGCTGAGGCAGGTTTATGGTCCTGGAGGGTCTGTAAGTGAGGGCACCTTTGGTGGTTTTGTAGTCGGTGCGGAGCTGGAAATTTTAGCAAACAACTTAAGTATTCTCTGTGCTTTCACATGATTACTGCCCCTTCTATCAGATCGAACTGCGTTGATTACAAAGTAACTAATTTGCTTGCGATCGCGGTTGTTGCGTGTCTCTCAGTGCCTTGTCATTGGGTATGCCTGATCAGTATTGCATATGGCATGCATGTACTGTTATATCCTCTAGTACACTGGATGTGTTGTGCTGCCAATATGTCGCAAGTTACATGTACATCTTTGCATATATATGGCAAATTCTGTTCTACAATTGTAAGCACGCTTGATCTTAATCGGTTTGTCTTTAAGTGGAGATGTATAGTCAACCATGTTTTCACTAGCAGCATTTGTGTGTGCTTGTATAGTTTACCTGGCAACTTTGCAAATAGTGGCCAATCCCTCTCAAGTCATCACTGTGACCAATGCTTTTATATAATGTTGTCACTTCTAATGAGATCAAAATATAATCATCCTCCATCAGAATGTCATACATTAGCTTCAGAAAGTCACCCGTGTCTTTTACATAAGACTTTAAACTTCTAAAATATTGATGAAGAAAATGATCAGTGTACTTTCATGTGTTCTCGAAGAGACTACCCTGGGATAATATCGGTCTCCCAGGCGGCTCCTTAAGAGACTACACTGGGCTACTATTGGTCTCCCATGGGGCTCCTTTGGATTTTTGGTATCGGATACAGCACAGGTATCTGCGGATGATCATTGTGCAAGAATCAATATTCATATTCATCCTGATTGATCAACTCATCATTGCGTCATTCAGTAAATCAGCTTTATACTGCTGTTTGACCATAGATATGTAACTACGGCTGCTCCTTGCATAACAGTTAGTGTTGTTCAGTTGATTAGAAGCTTCTTTTATGCACATGCTCATAGGCCACAGCATTATATTTTCTCCTTTGTTAGATTTTCGCACAATGACCGGATTATTGGGTTTCAATTTCTTTATCAAGGTTCGATGTCTTATATCAGCAGCTGTCTTTGCTAGTCCCTTTTTGTTTGCTGCCTCATAAACAGATTTGACCCCTTCTATCATAATATCATTGAATGTGTCGCTTGCTTCCCGTGGGGTTACTGGCAAAAAGGTAGACAGTGGCTTAAAAGAGGTTGTTGCATCCCCCCATATATTTAAGTCACACTCCATAATAATGTCCTGCTCAGTGGCGGCTGGGGACATTTGAAAGTGGTGAGGCATTTAATGTTTTTTTATACTGCACCAAACCCCACCAAACAACCTAAGAGGGGGTTGGGGGGGTTCTCCCCCGAGAACATTTTGAAAAAAGAGTGGAGAAATGGTGCATTTTCAAACAAATTTGAGAAAGCAGGAAGGTTAATAAAGCAATTGTGAAAGTGCAGTTATTACATTAATGAAGAGATGTCATATAACATAGGTAGCTGCTTATTGAGTATAACCACAGAGCTTCATAACAGACTTAGAGCTACAATGCATTTCTGAGTACCTCACAGGCTTTACCAGGTGCTGAAAATAAAAATATAACAATTTAGTCAACCAAACACAGACGGTCATCTCACAGATAAGGCAGCGTCCCTCAGCCTTCACATGCAAGAATCAGTCCATCCTTTTCAGGGCTTCTCATGTGGGTGGCACAATCTGTGCTGCAGTCCCACTAGTAGCATCTGATTTACAGGCCCTGACACCCTCAGTGCACTTTACTAGGGACTTACCAGTTAATCAAATATGCCAATCGGGGATAATAAATTAGAATAACAATTTACACAGAGAGCATATGCACTTTAGCTCTGATTAGCAGTGGTTAATTGCCCAGGGCCCTAAAGCCAACAAAAACAGGTCAGGAAAAATAGGAGGAAGAAGCAAAACGTTTGGGGATAACCCTTCAAAAGGGCCATTTCTAACAGGTACCCATGTATCTGCTGCCTTCATTACTTATCAGCTATAATGTACTGTGTGTGCGCTGTTGTTTTTCTACTGCGCACATTTCAAATGGAATGCTCATTTAGGCAGAGAGAAAAAAAAATGCTAGCACATTTCAGGTCTTTAGGCATTGCATGTTAGAAAAAGCTGTTTAATATGCTTACGTTTGCCAGTTTATGTTTCCAGTTTCCGCGATAAAAATAAAATGTTGTACACTCACAACGGAAATTAGACCCTTGAGTAGAAAACAACTCAACACGGATATGTGTTGATGTTACTTAGCCACAGTGTATGTGAGGCATGCATAACATATTTGAGTTGTCATTCCTATATTTACATTTAACACGCCACCATTGAGTTCATTAATCTTGCCAAGTGCCCTCCGACTCCAAACAACCACTTATTCCCTACACCCTCTAAAAAGATGCCATGTTTGGGTGAGGCTAAAAAATGCATTGACAACGAACGCTTGGTTTCTCTGTCATTGTAACTCGCAAGGAAGATGGTGACTCGTCACTCCAGAGAACCATGCATGGATGGAGTGTCCACATCCGGCCTCAACTAAGGCTGTTCTTCACACAAAGCAGATCAAGAGAATAGGATATGCCCAAAATGTGTCTGTATCCCACCTTGGTGCTTTAAAAATACACCAAACTGGGCCGGCCCAACTAGGGGGCCTTCCCTGACTCCCCATGCAGCTGTAAGGGTTGAGTACAAGGCTCTCTGACTGACTTACAAATTCCTGGAATTATTTGTTTTCAAATACCGTCAGGATACATACAAAAAACAAACATGGGCAAAGCCAATAGGCGTGGCCTTGATAAACTGATACAAAAGAACAACCAATACGAGGCTCAACATGGCTCCCAAATGCTGGCACAAACTAAGCAAAATTTAAAAAACATTCACTGATACGACCGGTTTCCATGTGATTTTGTTCTGTATATGATAGCCTTTCAGTTGTGCCATGCATTCTGTTATTATCATCTCTGAAGGAGGCAAAAATAACTCACCGCCTAACCTAGCACTCTAGTTACCGACAGTTAAAATATTACAATGTATGTAACTTAAGCACTTTATAACTTTAAAATGGAAACAGAAAATAAATCACCATCTAACTTGGCACTCAAAAACCTATCAAAATAAGTAAATACAATTTAAAGCTAATATAAAAAAAATAACAAAGTAAAAAACACAATTGGCCCCAGCGTCAGCAGAGTCTGCATAGCTAAGGCTACAATGCACTTTATAAGCGGTTTTCAAAATCATGCCTTGTCTATAACTTTGAAGGTGGCGAGTTAACAAATTAACAGGGAGAGTCGAGCCCAAGGTCTAGCTCGGCTCTTAGAGTCCATGCACCAGCCAAGCCCTGCAAATGTCTGCTATTGAAATCATACAAAAACATCATGTAAAATGCATGTCTCTTCCAAGTAGTATATTTCTTGAGCATGTGGAAGCTTTGACTTTAATACGTCACTTTATAACACTGAGTAGTCTTTACTATACCTGAGTACCAGTTGCATTGCACAAGGTCATGTTCATTTTTTGGGCACAGGGAGATTAAGTGATTTGCCCAGAATCACAGAATGTTGAGTCAATGCCAAAACTCGAACCTGGTTCTCCAGTTACCAAGTGGGCAGCTCTGGGCCTAACACCACATAGTGAGTAGAGCTAGAAGGAGTGCAGC
Organism: Triturus cristatus; assembly: GCF_964204655.1. Taxonomy (NCBI): domain Eukaryota; kingdom Metazoa; phylum Chordata; class Amphibia; order Caudata; family Salamandridae; genus Triturus; species Triturus cristatus. Next base: position 933,416,541 of record NC_140585.1, read on the forward strand.
AGGCCGAAGCCACAAGAAATCTCAGCTCATTATGGGCTTGAGGTTCCAACAAGACCTCACGCTGAGCCAGAGCTAGGTTTCAGGCTCGAGCCTGGCTCGGGCTTTCAGTAGCTCTCCCACCTTTACACAGCTATAGTACACGTTTATTTATGTTAAAAGAAAAGCATAAACATTTTCAGAGTTACGTTACCGTTGCTGAAGATTGCCGAAAGATAAAACCTAGTCTGCAATGAAATGCATGGATATGTACATCAACACTCCCTTCCGTTGTGCTTTTCTTTTGGCCTGTCTCTCCTGTATCCCCATGTCTCATCCCCGCCACTTACTGGAGTCTGCCCAAGTCAAACATGCAGTAATGTCCCATGGTGGGCACTGGTGCAAGCAAGGAAAATGGCCCCTTTGACTCCAGTTGGGGCAGTAAACTACAGGAATAATCAGGGTTCAGTAGACCTCGCAGACTGATCAGTAAAGCAAAATGTAAAACGGGCCGCTCTAGAATCTCTCTATCGTTGTTACCTTTTGATTATTAAAAGGGCCTGAAATCTGGATAATAACCTAAACCTTGTCTGCTCATCAGAACAACTATACCAAATGCCAGGACCTAAAGCGGCGTCTGAAGTAAAAGTAATTACACATTCTGCACCTCATTTCAATGGGCTGTGGTCACCTTTTTAATGATGCGGCTCATTACAGCTGATGCACCTTTAATCCATCTACCGCCGCGGCGCACTTTTTGAAGAAGAACTTTCTGGGAGACGAAAGTGATCAGGTTATTCTGAACAGGAGCCACCTTCATTGACTTGGAGCCGAGATTCTGATCAGCACGGGTCCAAGGTTAAGATAAATAATCCCTGGCCCTCTTGACATTCACTTCCCTTGGTTTCATAGCGGGTACAATCGGATGGATGCGAGGGTTAAGAAGGAGCCTGGATATTTGAAAGTGTTCTTAAAAATGGAGCTAAAGAAACAAAATAATGGGGAACCGGAGGCCTTTGTTCGAGTTGGGTTGGCAAATTAAAGCGCAGCAGCCTTTTCACCCATGGTTTTAAGTAGCCTGTCCCTGCAAATAGACAAACAGCCTGTAATATAAGCGCCTACTCGGATCCCCAAGACCGCTTCAGCCTCCAAGCTTAGGATTCCTTTAGGCGGGGGCAGGAATGGCCGTGCATCCCACCCGACTTGAAGTTAATAACTTCACTGCAACCGCCGTATGTTGTCCCACACTCAAAGGCGGGCCCGGACCAGTCCCTTTGAAAACGACAAAGACCTGCCGTAGCAGCTACCAGTGAAGACCGGGCCAACTTGTGAGGCGGGGGCCTCTGTACTGCGTCTCTGGTTGACGCGCTTAATATCACCACAAAACTCCTCCAAATGAAAGAGCAGAGGCTGTGTAGGGAAAACCTTGGAAGCATCTTTTATTTAATGAATGCATTTTGGCCTAACTGGCCGCCTTCAGCGCCCAAATGTTCAGGAGGCTTCACACTCTGCATTAAATAGGATATATATATATATATATATATATATATATATATATATATATATATATTCTCCAAGCGTTTCTTTGTCAAAGACATAAAACGTGGCGCACACACTTCGATAATCTTTTCAAATTTCTTTATTCCGCTCCAAAGGCAGACAAACGCGTTTCGGCCATGCTGGCCTTCGTCAATGTCAATGCACACAATGTTTGCACCGGATAAATAATCATTGTTTAACCCACGTCATCTTAGACTGCAATAGAAAGAGGACTGTAACATTCAGAAAGACTCCTTCACAGCCGATCTAAGAGGTTGCCATTTTGAGCTAGTCAGGAAATGCTATGTAATCCTATAGCTAAATTCCGCCAGGGTGCACATACATAATTGATAAACATATTGCTTTCAATTTTTTTGGCATGATTATTCATGAATTCATTAGAATAACCTCTCATCCCACATTACGCCCCGAATGAGCTTTTAAACATATATGTGTAATTATAATCGCAGTAAACATTTCATTCATGTTTTTTATGGCTGTTCTTTAGGCAACTCTATTGGCCCTCCTTCACGATGTTACACCCAAATTGGCTGGGAACATGTTGCATTTAATCTATGAAAAAAAAAAAAAAAATATATATATATATATATATATATATATATATATATATATATATATATATATATATATATCTATATCTATCTATCTATCTATCTATATCTCTATCCCACAACACAGTTCCACCAGGCGGCCGAACACAAATGCGGGTGCATCCGTAGACGGTAGGTGGACCCGTCATGTTACACAACAACTTCAAGAAGCGGAGCACTCCGGGGATCTTTAAGAAATGGTGTATTCTTGCAAATGCATTTCGGTATGTAACCTTCATCAGTGCTAAAACCATTTAAAATTTTGCTCAGTTTTAAGTCCTTACTAATAAACACTCCATTGGTGGGGCGAGAGCCAATCAGAAACAACCCATTTCGCATCGGCACGAATAACAGGTGATGGGGGCCTCAATGTCCCATAATTCACCATTTTTTCATTTCCGTTATTCAAGTCTTTTTTGGTGTTTACATTAGCCCAATTCGGTGTTGTTTCAAGTGGATAGCCGCTATTTACCATTTCGGAAACTGAGCTCTTCCCCTCGACAGCCGCTGATTTTCAATTTGTACAGGCATCTGTGGATGTTCCGCATATGGTCGAGGCATCCCAAACTCCATAGTCCGCGCCCTTGCAGGACGACAGGCGCTGGCAGCGGCGGTTCAGGCACGCCAAAATATCCCACAACACACTTCCACCAGGCGGCCGAACACAATAGCGGGTGCATCCGTAGACGGTAGGTGGACCCGTCATGTTACACAACAACTTAAAGAAGCGGAGCACTCCGGGGATCTTTATGAAATGGTTTATTCTTGCAAATGCATTTCGGTATGTAACCTTCATCAGTGCTAAAACCATTTAAAATTTTGCTCAGTTTTAAGCCCTTACTAATAAACACTCCATTGGTGGGGCGAGAGCCAATCAGAAACAACCCATTTCGCATCGGCACGAATAAGAGGTGATGGGGCCTCAATGTCCCATAATTCACAATTTTTTAATTTCCGTTATTCAAGTCTTTTATGGCGTTTACATTAGCCCAATTCGGTGTTGCTTCAAGTGGATAGCCGCTATTTACCATTTCGGAAACTGAGCTCTTCCCCTCGCCAGCCGCTGATTTTCAATTTGTACAGGCATCTGTGGATGTTCCGCATATGGTCGAGGCATCCCAAACTCCATAGTCCGCGCCCTTGCAGGACGACAGGTGCTGGCAGCGGCGGTTCAGGCACGCCAAAATATCCCACAACACAGTTCCACCAGGCGGCCGAACACAAATATATATACACATACATACATACATACAATACAATACATACAATACAATACATACAATACAATACATACAATACAATACATACATACAATACAATACAATAAAATACATACAATACAATACAACAACAAAGACCTGGCAACAAAAAAGGCACTATCTGAACGATATTTTTATATATGATTACACGGGATTGCTGGTTGGGTTATGTATAAATCTATTACTCCTACGTCAGTAGTTCTTGTCATGAACTATCATTAAATCCCCAGTGCCATGCAACTTAGTACTTAATTCCCAATAGGTGAAAAAAACAGCCATACATTAGAGTCACTCAACCAGCACCAAGATAATTAAAAAAAATTTGATACAGTGCAGGAAATTAATAAAACAAATATGAAAAAAATGTGAGAAAAAATGAGAAAGTATCTCACGTGTGCAACACCAGAGGAGCTGCTGGCAGGTTCTCACCAGTTTGCTCACGATTTTATCATCATTGTTATCTTTCTCATGAAAAAACTGTGTGCCCAATTCAGGAAAGTGTAAAAAAGAGAGGAAGCAAACCCCAAAACAAAGCAGACAGACCTGTGAAGTCTTAAATAAAATTAGCTCTAACTCACGTATATATTTCTCCTTTATTTCATTACGTGAGTTATCCCAAGGTTTAAAACACAGTCATGTCATGTAACCACATTCAGGAATGGCCAACATGTATCATTGCCTTTTTAGAATAGCGGCAAATTCATCAGGGCGTAAAGGGTCTGCATTCACTTTCCCTGGACTTTTTCTGTTTAAGAAAGAGTGACTGCAAATATGCAAAAAGAAGAAAAAGATACAAGGCTGGTAAGTTCATGAGAGACAACACCCAACTCCCTCTTCAAATTCAAGACAGGTAATCTGAATTAAAAACAAAGCGCCGACCCCCTGACAAAGCCATAGACGTCAATTACCTAATGAGAGCCACGGGCCCGCATACCAGCTCTCAATTAGTTATGGGAGTATGTGCCTTTTGCACTTTTCTTCCCCAATGTAAGCACGTCTGTTGCTCACACCTTCATCTGAAGAGACAGATACATAAAATCTGTACATTCATATACCATGCCAGAATCATCTATCTACAAACGTTCTAACCAGTGTAGACTACAATAAGCTGATTCCCAGGAGCAGGATCTAACAAGACGTCCGCATCGTTCAATACATAGCCCTCCAATGTATATTAAATAAACTTCTCGAGGACATGCTATCAAAAACTATATCCACATTCAAATTCCATTTATCGTTTCATTATGGGAAAGTAATTGCCAATTGAGCCACCTTTTGCCTTCATACCGGCTCAATTGTTTTACCCTACTCTCACCGTTATATATATATATATATACAACCAACAATACTATCCGATAAGAGCAGGATCGAGGGAGGAACACATGGGGGCTTCAGACAGACCTTTAATGAAAGATTCGGGCATGACGCGTTTCAGCAACAGCCTTCCTCAGATGCTTCCATCTTAGACTTCAGACCCACACCTTCAGACTCTTTAATAGGCGCCTCCTACCTCCATGATGAGGTGCGCACCTGATTCACAGCTGACGCGATAGTTTTAGTTGCAAAAACCACCGGTCCCATAATACAGCAGTCTGGTGACCTGAATGTCTGGTTGGCTGTTTTGCTGCGATATCAGGGAGAGACTTAGCCACATTTGGAATATATATATATCTATAATAATCAGGCGCGCCTCTTGCTCTATGTGCTCTATGGACAAAGAGAGATTTCATTCATTTTATTGCTCAACATGGATTGGGACGCGTTTAGGCGCACCAGCCTTTCTCGAACAGGAACTTACGCTCCACTTAAAGGTACTTCCTTTTAAATATTCATCAGCAATACTCTCACATGATGGCATTGTTTGCTTTTAAACTACTTATCCAATCCCAGGTCCACTAGTACCAAGGGGACAGAAGAGTCACAAGGCCTGGGGTACGGATGTAAGAGCGATTTGGTGATCTAAAAAGTGGATCGGGGATGAAAAAGTGCATTGGGAAGTATAAATAGAAAAAACAAGTTGTGAAATAGCATTTTAGGAAGGAGACCATTTTCAAGAAGGGAGAATTGAAAAGTAAAATGAGTATTATATATAATTAATACATACCTTAGAGTGCTGCATGCAGCATTATGATTATCCCCACATCAAGCTAATTTTTCGAGATAGCCATGTGGGAGCAGTTTCACTGTTCATTTGAAAATGAAAGAAACCGTTTTAGGTTTGTATCTCAATGCAGTGGAGCAGTGCTTAATTTGTAAAAAAAAGAAATAATAATGTGCCCAAAATGTTTCATAGGAAGTAACCCACTCCCTTCTTAAGCGCATCCCACTTATACCAATGTTGCCGCCCATTTCCACTACTGCATGGAAAATGCTCAAAGTAAGATTGTAGCAAGTACACCTGCCTTTTTAAGTGGGTCAAATAGTGCATTTTACAGCACTAGACCAATGATAATTTAAATTTGCTAGAAAGCCAATACATCTGAAACGGCACTCATAATAGAATACAGTGCTTTGATAGTCAGTTTTTGTTGGGCGGGAAAACATTTTTTTTTTACACCACTGTTGATTCAGCCATTGCGTGTATTATGAATGAGAGATGACTAGACTAATAAGTATTAAAAAAGCAATATTCTCGATGACCTTTTGGGGCTGGAGGTCAAGATTGGAACACAACTAGTTACTAGTAGATTCCTTTCTGACAGTAGAGGTTCACTGAAAATGTAGGATTTTTGATGAAGCATTAATGACTGATTATACATAGGAGCACTTACTGCACCTGCATCAGTTAGGGCTAGAGACAAAGTGCAGCTGAAAGTATAGCTGTGCTTGATGTCTGTGTGTGTATTGTTTGTTGTGACCTGTGTGCTATAGGCTTAGTGTGCATGGCTTCTATGTGCTGTAATCGTGAGGATTTATTTATGTGTTTGTGGTCTGTCTTTGTGCTATATGCTGTGTGCTTTCTGGTACGCTATATGTTAAAGTCTGTATGTGCTGCATGTATGATTGTGTAAGTAAAAACTGGTTGACGGGATTAGTTGTAAACCCTTCAAGAGTAGCTGGTTATCCAGCAGGCACAATAGCGTACTTCTGATGAGCTGGATGTGAAGCTTGCAGTGCTTACTGTTTTAAAATGAATGGCAGCCCCCAAATAATTTCTTAGCAAGTCACTCTCAACTCGGCCTACTGCCAGTGTTGTGCAATATACAATGCACAACTGTACAATGTAAAGCGCATTAATGATGTCCTACTTGTTTTGAAAATAAGTACCAATATATTGCAGTCTGCACTTATTTCAGAATCTGCAGAATTTCACATTCATGCAATGTTGGATTAACCTATAGTTGTTCTTTGTTTGGTGTAGTAGCTTTTTTAATTCTGATTTCCATTGCATTCTGGTATTTGTAGGCCTGAATAAATAGCAAATGTCAATCTACTAGAAACAGATTCAATGAAAAATCTAATTGACAGGTTACTTGTTTTTCACAGGTTGACTTGAGAGCTCCTAATTGTTTTGATCATACGTTTTAAATCTAAATGTAAATACCAGATCAAGATCAGGAAGCTGCTACCATATTACTGATTGTCCTGTACCACCCTTCCTTCTTCAAGAAGTGTCATGCCTAAAGGGGGACGCAGGGTGCTTGGGTGGTACTGGTACACTGCCACTTCTCCATTCATGAAATAAATTGTGCACGTCATTCACAATTACCTATGATGTTGCAGTGGTTCATTTTGTTAGAAATATAAGACTACTGAGCCATAGCACAGTCACTAAAATCATAATTCAAGCACACCAGTTTTTTCCTGGTGCTCAAACCGCTCCACATTAGAGCTGCTAACATTTATCTCCTATGCTTTGCCTTCAAACTGTCTTTTGTTCTCCTGCTTAAGAATCACGAAGCCAGTCAGGTTTATTTTTTCATCCAGGAAAGGGAATGAGGCGGTTGAGGAAGACAGTCAATTTAGGATGTTTCTGTGTACAGTGCTATATTAAAATGTCCCCTTCACCTTGCAAGCCTTCAGTGGCAGGCTGGGCACTGGGAGATTCTGGGCATCATCAATAGACAGACGTTTATTGTGATTTAAATTCTCCTTCATCGAATATACAGGCATACCAGTGAACTGGGCAGTGATAGCTTTGAAATTAAACAAATGACCATACACACTAACATGTTGGAGTAAAGTGAGGAGATGTACCGAAGAAGTCATGGAAATGTATTTTCTTCATAAATTCACATTGAACTGGAGGATTTTTTCAAAATGGAGACATAAAAAATAAAGCACTTTTGCCTTAAAAATTATAGACTCGACAAAACTGGTAGCGCATGCCTGTCTTAAATTGGGAATGGAAAGACAGCATGCCCTCCCTGCACCCAGACACACATTTCAGTGGACACATATGCGGGCACAAAAATGCACTTCGCTTAGCACCTAGTTAAGGGTATGAAGCACTATATTACTACAATATAGTATAAAGACTTTGACTTTGCCGCAAGTTCTAATCTGTATTTCCTAGATCCAACATAGCTGTGTCCCTCCCTGCCTTGGCCCCCATCCCCCGCCCCCCAATGCAAGCACTGGTCTTGCATGTCTATATCTACAAACTATTAGTGGTGCCCTCAGAAGAATATTGAAAGTTGTATTTTTATTGAGTTCACTAACACCATACCCCAATCCTGTAAACCATGTAGTTCTGAGCACCTGTAGAGACATACAAGAATGTATTTCTCTGCTACAATAGGTTGTTGGAACGAGATTTTTGGTAAATGTTTTATTTCTAAGACTGAGGTGGGGACGCCTTCAAAGAGAAAAAGTCATGTTAGGTAGTTTCATCTCTTCAGGAACAAAGAGGGACTCGAATGGCTAGTGGGTTAAAAAAATATTCACTGCAGCACTACAAGAAATCTAACTTGCACACCTATTTTCTCGTATGAATACAAAATAATTTTGCTTCCTCGCTCATCCACACACTTCCCAAGACCTACTTTCCTCTTTTAACAGTTTTGAATTCAGGGTCATGGGATCACAGAAGGCAGAACTTCTTTCTCCCTTCTCAGCCCCATTGTTTGACTGTGACAGAAAATAGGCTTCAGCACCAAAATAAACGTTGCCCCATTAGCGAATAAGATAGCTAGAAAACTCCAGATTTGTATATCAGCAGTTTTGAGCTTTCAGGGACATGTTGCATTGGAGACTGCATGCATTTGTGCCGCTTCAGGCAATAGTTGTGGTAATTCACGGAAATCAACTGTGAAAAACAGCCCTTCAGACCATAGAACAGGCCACAAACAGTTGAAAATAACCAACCCACTTACCTCTCAGACTAGTCCTTATGCTACTGGTAGAGTGCCCTGCATGCCAGACCTAGCCAGCTCGGCCCTCATATACAAGCATCAGGCTTTCTTTCTGGGCTGAGTTTGACTGCTATTTCACTAAAATAATTCTACTTTGGACACGTAGAATACTTATGATTTAATTTGCTGTGTCAAGCAAAAAAAACTGAGTCGGAACCTAACCTTCAAGTTGATTAATGGCTAGTGTGTCTGCTGTGCTGTATTCTCAAGAAGCGCTGCAGATTGAAGAGAAATGCTGTTCCTGTTTTGATTTGGGGGCGTGGCAGGTAGGGCCCGGTATAAGTCTGCTTACTCCTGCCATCCCGTGCAAAACCTTTACAATGTTGCTGCTTTCCTTGTCCCAAAGCCTCTGACCCTGGCTGTAGCAGGACCTTTCCGTACAAGCAGCTTTTCTGGCCTAAATCCTTACCAAAAGCATAAGGTTAATTTAGTAAAAAAAGAAATTAAAAAAAGAAGTGAGGCACCGTTTCATGACTTCCTTTATCAGGATTGCTGCCCCTGAGAGGACCTCACCATTGCCATAAGCATTGTAGAGTAAGCTTTCAAAGCAATCTCTGACATGCTGACAATATTTTATGGGGGTGCCTGGCCTCTTCAGGCCACCTCTCCCCCATGGCTACTGGTCTGTATATGTTGAGTTGAAAGCTTACTGAAATTAACTGGGGGAATAAAAACAAGCCCTGAATCGCACCGAAGTTTATTTGATCAAAGTGGATGCTAGTCCTGTAGAAGGTGGTAGAATGGAAATGGTTACCACTGAAACATGAATTGACCACTTGTCCTAGGTTGACCTGACTGGGAGCAGCAGTGTGCGATAAAGAAATATAAGATGCACGCTTTTCTCTAAGTAATGTTGTTTGGGAAACAATGTTTTAGAAGTATGGCAGCTGAGATGTATGAATGCATGAATACATGAAGTTAGGGTTTAGGAGCTTCTTCTAACAAATTATTTCTTGGAAAATAATCTTGATAAGGATTATTAAAATATGTTTTGCTAATTGCAATAAGTATAAAGACATGTTTTTATATGATTTATGATGTAAAAAATGTGATGAACGATTTCATTTAAAGAATAGAAAAAGCTATAGAAATGCTAAGTAGCCATAATTGTCATAGATCGTATGGAATGGAATGGAATGGAAATGGTATTTATAAAGCGCGACTGTCGCTCCGGAAGAAGCATCCTGGCGCTGACTGGAAGGGGTGTAGAAAGATGGAATGGAGCAGGGTTAGATGGTGTTCCGTACATACTCGTCAGAAAGGCTAAAGATCCATGTTTTCAGTTGTTTCCTAAATTGGCATTCCTTGGTGAGGGATCTCAGATGCTGGGGCATAGCGTTCCATGCCTTGGAGGCAAGGTGAGTAAGAGTTTTTCCCCCTTTGGTTTTTAGGTTGAAGTTGGCTACTGTTATTAGGTTATTGTTGGAGGATCTCAGGGTCCTCTGGGGGTTGTAGTGGGGATAGCGTTTGATCAGGTACTTGGGGCCAGTGTGGTTAAATGCTCGGAAAGCCACGGTTAGGATCTTGAATAGGATCCTTTTGTGCAGGGGTAACCAGTGGACGGTTCTTAGGGCGGAGGAGGCTGAAGATCTTCTGGGGAGTTTAAGCACCAATCTAGCAGCCGAATGCTGAACACTCTGCAATTTTTTGAGAGTGGCTTTTTTCACACCTGCCAGGAGACCATTACAATAGTCTAAGCGTGAGAGGATTAACGCCACAGTTACCGTCTTTCTGGCTTCAATTGGTAGGAAATCAAAAAATTTGATAATAACAATTAACAGAAGAAATAGAGGTTGCCCAGAAGATCTATTTTGTATTGCGATAGTCTATTTACTCCTCTCTGAGCCTGAAAAAATACATTTTGTGGTTCACTTCCTTACGTTTACAAGGTATAAACCAGCACCAGTGTAATCGGGTGAAGTAAAACATCCTCCTAGTCTTTGTCTTCGGTGTGGGGAAGCTGCTCAAACCCCTGAACTGTGCTGGAGATGGATGCAAATATGGCTTCCAACCGTCTTAAGTACTGTTTACAGACCAAAGTAATGGGAGGAGAGTCACCCTCTCTCTGGAGTTCTGTCATGGTGATAGCATAGTTTGATTTGGGACAATCCCTGGTCCACTGCTCTAAATCAGTAACTGGAGTTGGTATTTGGATCTGTAATCTGCACCCCTGCCTCAAAATGGGAGCAACCAGTAGCACTTTAGGCAAAGACATCAAAGTGTCACCCCATACAGGAGGAAGCATTGGCTGAGGCTGGAATCAAGCTATCCTGGCTGAAGAGGGGTGAAACCCCGTAACCAGTCCTAGGATTCTTGTTTCCTGTCTGGGAGGACATGGCTTGGCAGTTCGGGCTGGAATGTTCCCATGAGGCACAGGGTCAAGACTGATTTACATATGGCCCGGTCTAAACTGGGGTGGCATAGTGAGCAAAAGAATGATGGATTTAACCCAGATCTCTTAACTGGGGGTGAATGTTTTGATTTGTTCTGTATTCCGTCCATCAATTGTGTGTCTTTTGCACTGTGTCAGTCAGCACTGCCAGCACAAATCTAACTGAAGGCATAACGGTGCACCAGAGGGATTCAGACCAGTTTTAAAGTTGCATCATGGCCTCCTTGAAGGCTGTAATCTACTGGAGTGGAGACTGGCCCAGGGAACTTGGGGCTCGCTGGCTCCAGAGTCCGAATCGCCTCCGACTTGGATGATGATGCGGGTACCAGTCTGTTGGGGTGCTAACTACATGAATTATGCTTTGACGTCTTGTTCTTGGACTTTGTCCTGGACTCACTGGAAGATGATGTATGACCTCGCAATTTGGACCAACTTCTTTTCTTGTGTTCTGGACATCCCCTTATGTTTTCCGCGGCTGAGAACTTTGGGTTTAAGTGCTCTTTACAAATACAAAGCATAACATAGTCGTTGGCTTCCGTATCCTGATGGCCTTTGAGTGTAACAGTGAGCATTTGTTGCAGAACATTCGGTCCTACTCGATGCTGAGGCAATAAAAGCAGACATTGTGCTGGTCCAACATCTGCTTCTGGCAAAAGTGGCACAGCTTAAACCTTTCTAGTTTTGGAGAAAACTTCCTTGCACATTGCCTTTTTGAAGTCTTTTTAAGGAACATCGGTTAAAGACCAAGTGGGATCAGAGCTTAGTGTCCAAGTCAAAGGGTGAAGATAAATGGGAACGGACATCAACATGCAGGGCAACACTTATCTTACCAGAGTGCACTCCTAGTGTGGGTACTCGGCAACAGAAATGAGTGCAGTTCAATGGAAATCCAGTCACAGCTTCAAGTGGTCTTTGAAGCTAAAATTTGAAGCAAGGGGACTAACCAGTGATGGAAATGGGTTAGTCTGTTGTTTGAATAAATGTAGTACAAAAAGCATAAAGTTCAATAGTGAGTAGGTGGTTCTCTATAATAGACTGGAACAGATTCATTATATAGGCAGAACTTAGGCAAAGGGAAATGGCAATCTGATATTTAGGTGTTGTAAGAGAAAGAAAACAAAAGCAGGATTGAGCTTGAGGGTCGAGGATTGGACTAAATATGAAATGAATGAATGAAATGAAAATTATATTTATATAGCGCGTAACTACCCGGAGGCCTCGCAGCGCTTCCGCTGATTCCTGTATCGAGCTCCAATGTGAATCAACACGCCTTAGCAAACAAATGGGTCTTTAAAGCTTTCCTGAATGCCAACCAATTATTATTCTCTCTGATGACTAAAGGAAGAGAATTCCAAAGTCTGGCGGCGGTGTGAGAAAAGGAACGGCCGCCCCATCGGACTTTGTTGACCCTTGTTGTGGTTGCCAGGTGCAGAGAGCCGGAGCGGAGGGGTCTGGGAGGGACATAAGGCACAACGAAGGGGAACAAGATGGAAGGGCCTGTTCGATGGAGAGATTTGTGCACGATGCACATAGCCTTAAATTGTGTTCTGGCAGCCATTGGAAGCCAATGCAGTTCCTTTAGAGCTTTCTTGGCTGACTGCCAACGGGGAATGTTAAACAATAACCGGGCGGCACAGTTTTGAGTAACTTGGAGCCTGTTTGTCACTGCTGCCGGGGCGCCTAGATATAAGGCATTCCCGTAATCCAGGCAGGAGAGAATCAGGGCCTGAACCATGACTCTCCTCGCCTGGAAAGGGAGCAGAGGGAGGATTTTGCGGTGCATTTTCATTAGCCCAACACATGTGGAGGCAGTTTTGGTAGCTTGGACCGAGAAGTCTAGCACACTATCAAGCCAGATTCCAAGGCTCTTTATCTGGGGCTTAGGGAGGCGAGGGGTACCAAGACATGTAGGCCAAATGGAGGCCAAAGTGGTCGGAGGAGAGTTACCCAATAACATAATCTCCGTCTTCTCCCCGTTCAGTTTAAGACAAGAAGCTTGCATCCACTTAGCGACGGCCTCTAGACATAAGCCCAGGGTGTTAGACGGCCCCTCAGTGTGGTCCAAAGAGACCACCAATTGTGTGTCGTCCGCGTAGGTGACAATACGCACACCGAAGGGCTGGACTATGTTTGCTAGAGGACGCATATAGACGTTAAAAAGGGTGGGGCTCAGGGACGAGCCCTGAGGGACCCCACAGCTAAGTGGTTGCTTAGAGGAGATTGTCTCACCCTCGAATACCTGGAAAAAACGCTCCTCCAGGAAGGAAGTTAGCCATTCCAAGGCCGCGCCCGACACCCCCATGCCTTTCAGACGCTGTAATAGAGTGGCATGGTTAACAGTGTTGAACGCGGCACTAAGGTCGAGTAATATGATGGCTGCTTTTCCTCCCTGGTCCAACACAGCTCTGGTTTCTTCCGTCACTGCTAGGAAAGCAGTTTCAGTTCCGTGCTGAGGACGGAAACCCGTCTGAGAGGCGCATAGCAGATTGTTAGATTCTAAATAGTCTACTAAGATGTTGTTAATGTGCCTCTCAAGCAGTTTGCTCATCCAAGGAAGTAGGGATATTGGGCGAAAGTTGGCCAAGTTGTTCTGATCTAAGGTGGACTTTTTCAGAAGGGCCCTAACCATCGCACACTTCCATGGAGCTGGGACGGAGTTAGAGGCGATGGAGGCATTAAGGACATCCAGGATGACCGGGCGGATGACATCAATGACCTTAATAAGGGTCTGTGGAGGTGCTGGATCATTAGGGGATCCCGAGATGACTTTAGGGATCATTCCATCCAATGTGGTGGAATCTAGGAAGGGGAATTTGTCCAGCGAACAAGGGATCGCGGGGTCAGAATCCATTATGGAGGCAAGCTCCGAGACACCACCATCAGTGGAGAATGAGGAGTAAATGGTCTGGATCTTCTGGAAGAAAAAGGTGGCTAAGTTATTACAGCGAGTTTTTGCGCCGGCAGGTGACTGGCGCTCAGGAGGGGGGGAGAGATTAAAGATTTCCTTAGGGGAATTTGCAGCTAAATTAATTTTTGATTCGTAGAATTGGACTTCTGCGGATTTCATTTCATTTTTATAGAGCTTTATTGCGGCTCGATACTCAGCTTTTTTTGATTGTATATTGATACGCCCAGCATAAATTATGGAAGGCTCATAGACCTCAAGAGGAGACCATTACAGAAAAGCAAAGCCATGTACCCACTCTGATATGGAGAGAACCAAGTCTAAGAGAAGCTGCAGAAACCTAGTTAGGATGGCCTTCAGCCTTTGGGACACACTGGGCTCCAATTATGACAAAAGCAGTAGTTTACCACTTGTCGTAGAGCCACCTTACTAGTAAACCTCAAATTGAATAAACAAATACTCCCCTGAAGAACTTCACTCTCAATGGCAATGCAGTAGCGAAGTTAAAGGTTTACTTTACAAGATGTTGTGGATTTAGAAAATAAAAACAATGCAAACACGGTAATATCGCTCAATAAAGATACCACTTCATTAAGTGCTTTATTATGTGGTAAAAAAATATATCTGTATGTGAATTAGTGCTACTCAAAGAAGAGAAATATACTTCCTTCCTAGTCAGAGATCTGACCTCAGATTTTATTATTTTGTCTGTGATTAATGCACTAGTTTCCATCAGTGCTGGGGTCTGTGCATAGTGTTATTCATTGAACAAGATTTCTTATAATTTGGTGTGAGGTCTGAGGATGCAGTCCAGTCTCATAAGTTAATAGCACTCAAAAGCACACATGTTATCAGCCTTTTTCTGCTACTGCTCAGTTGCCTCAGGGGAGAATATATATTCAGAACCCGTTCTGAGGGGGGTAAGCCAGACAGGGCTACTTGGCCTCAACCTTGGTGGTCGAGGTTGTTTGCCTCTATAGTCTCCAGCATCTAGTGGCAGAGTCACAAATTAAGTACAGGAGCAGATTATCCTAGTTTCTGCCGTATAGTTTAAAACTGCAACTCAGTTTCTCAATCTTACCCTTGTTTAACTTCTGATAGAAAGTCTCAAGTCTGTGTGGCTTTCCAGGCTGATCGTCAATGAGGTACAGTAGCAGGCATATAAAGTCACTTCTGCAGTGGACACACATACGCCTGGTTGATCGTCATTGGGGCAATTCTCAGGTAGGAACTAAACTGAGAAACCTGGGGACCCTGTCAGAATATTGGTCTCTCATGGCTTCGCTTGCTGATAGTGTCTGCTTTCTCTGGGTGCTACACACACCAAGAATATGCTTGGTTTCCCCTTCTTGACAGTCTCGCCAGGTAGACTTCTTCCCTCTTCTAGGAGACAGGCTTATAAGCACTATGCAGGCCCTCAGGCTACTCCAGAGAAAGTGCATGTAAGTAATTGGAGTATTAGTTGAGGGCGTGAGAACTCAACTCAAATAATAATCACAATCTTTGTTAGGAACAGCCACAAAAGTAACTAAATAAAGCTGTGCTGAACTCTTTGGTCCAAAGCAGTCAGGCTTAACTTAGATGCAATGTGTAAAGTATTTATGTGGTACTCAAACAATAATAAAGTGAAAACACAACACAAGAAAAATCTCAAACCAATTTAGAAAAATTTGTAAAAAGTTATAAATAAAATGACACCAAACATCCAATAAGTAAAACCGGCGATATGAATGTTTAAAGTTTGAATTAAAAATAGTGCCGAAAAGCACAGCGCGCCAACCGTGGATATCTGGTTGTGCTGGATTGGGTCAAATGTTAAGGCTGACCACGAAGGTGTGCGGGTCAGAAACAGGGTCCAGGTCCATCCCGATAGGAAGAGTTTACCTTCTGACTTCAGCAGGGCAAGCTGGATCCAGAGCAGGACTCGATGACGGCAATTTGCTAAAGATCGTCGTCCTGGCAGGGTCATCAACAAAGGAGAGAAAGCTCTGAGCAGAGAAAGTCTGTGCCCAGGAAGGCCTCTACGTCAGCGGGTTGCTGCTTGGCGTGAGTCCTGATGAAGCCCTCTGTATTTAGAATTTGAAACCTTTCTGGAAGGCGAGGCAAAACAACAAGTTGAATTTTATCTGCGATTCTACGGTGGTCCCAGTCTCCCGCCGATTCTCTGGAGTAAAGGTTGGTAAGATTTCAGCTTTTTAAGTTTGGTCAGGAAAAGTACACTCTTAACACCATTCAAGGGTCTAGGACCTGGGAGGCACCACTTGGGAATTAGTACTCACTCCAACAGAGGCTAAAAGCCGGGTCCAGTACAGCTTAAGTTGGAAATGGTCGTGGGCAGTTGAAGGGAGAGAGGCCTCTGAAAAGCTTGTTGTGTCCCTGTAGCTCAAACAGGAGATTAGCCAATTGACCCTGGGAGTCACTTCAAGGGTCCTGGGTTCAAGGTAAGCAGTCCCAGTCTTCCTTCAGGTTCTCAGACAGCAGACCGATTCAGGAGTGTCCTGAGGAGGGTTCTGGGGTTGTAACATTTATGCCAGTGGTGGGTGGGGGAACCCCATGTCATTTCCTAACAAATGTGGTAAACATTCCCAGGAGTGACCCTACCCACATTTACAGCACTTCATTGTGTTTTGCTGTATGTAAACTGTCCATCATTGCCCCTCTCAACCTAAATCCAACATGGCAGAACCCTTCTTCACCTGGCCAGAGTTCCCTGTGCACATCAGGCGGTGTAGCTATGTAAATGGGCAAACTCTCCCTTGTGTTCACTCTAGATCAGTTCTGGGACAGCTCCTCCATCCCAATGGGTTTGGAGCCAAGCTGATTAAGAAGAAAAAGAGACATAGGCCTAGTTGTGAGCCATACCTGCCAGTGACAGTCCTATGAAACACAGGAAGGGGCTGAGCACAGCCCCCATGCCATCCCACTCTAGGCTGAGAAACACTTGTCCACACCTAAGCCTTTTGTCCACTGTTTGGGAGCAGTCCACATCTCGCATCAAGGGAGAAATTCCGCAGTCAGTTGACACTGGCAGAAAGGCTCATTTGGCGTAGGCAAAGAAATGACAACCTCCTAAAATTGTGATTTCTAAAATAGTAATATAAATCTGATTTGATTATTAAGTTGGATTTTAAAATACTATTAAAATTAATACTTGAATCATTTATTCTAGCTGCTCTCAAACTGAAATTAGGCATTATAAGAAGTTATAAAGTAACCCAGTGTTTCTCTATGAGAGGAGCCAGTCTTGATACAGTGAAACATGTCTTTGGGTCTTTTTACTGCGAGGACATGTAATACATTAAATAAAAATGTCCCACTGTTCAAATATAATGCGCAGTAACGTACGTCTAGGCAGGGCCGGACTTAGGGGTGACTTATAAGTTTTGTAAAGGAAGGTTTAGCCCTGACAAAAAGATTATTTTGCCAGGTCGAAATGGCAGTTTAAAACTGCATACCCAGGCTACAGGGCAGGCCTGGAGATATGTTTTATAGTACTACTTTAATGGTTGGCAGAATGAGTGTTTTTGGCCCACTATTAGCATTTAATTTACAGGCCCTAGATACATGTAGTACCATACACTAGGATCCTATACGTAAATTAAATGTGGCAATTACCATTATTTTAATTTTACCATGTTTCAAGGGAGAGCACAAGCAATTTACTAAGGGTAAAGTGCGCAGAGTCCTTTGCCCAACAAAAATGGATTTAGAAAAAGAAGGCAAAAATCTGGGGTAATGCTATGGAACAGATGGTCATTTTCAACAGGGCAGGCTTCAGGTAATATCTCACCTCTGGTCACATAGCAGCTTTTTTTTTAGTACTCTGCAAAGCACTCCCTTCCTTTTCCACAAAGAACTTGAGACTGGAACAAAGTGGGGTGGTTTGGGTCCGACTTCAATAAAGGTGATGTAGATCCTCTGTCTCAAATTTAAGACCTGGTTTGGGGTGGTTCTCTTTTATGTGTTCTACACAGGCTGCTCTCCAGACACAGCCTGTGTGTAATGTGATGCTTTAATCAGTTGGTAGCACTGGGCCTGTCTCCAAGCAGGAGCACCAATCACATATGCACAATGAGGTGTGAGATCAATGCACCTGGCTGTCATCCACCTTTCTAAAGCAATAATGTGTGATTGAAGAAAGGACAGCCCTGACCTAGAAATGTCCTTTCTAGGTCAGAAAGAAACAAACAGCAGACTCACTCTTCACTCCTACCATCCACCATTTGGCAGTACTGTGGAAGAACATTAATCAACAACCCCTTGCTAACAAAGCCTGCATGGAATTTCTAAAGGTAGTCCTGCTGTGTTGTCTTCACTTCAGTTAGTGGACTTCTACCCTCTAGCCACAGAAACGCATGCATTACTCTTCCACTGTCTGGGGAAGTGGTCCTCATCATTGATCTTTTGCCATGCTAAATCACGGGCATCCAAAATGGAGCCCATGGATTTCAGTACTCAGTCTCTCTTCTTATCCCTAACGCTCACTACACGTAGTCAGGTCTAGGTCTCTGCACACACGCTAGATTAGTGTTACACCAAGATCAATATAAAAGTCAGGATACTAGGTTCACAAGTAATAATGCATTTGGGACAGATGAACACTCCTGTATATCTTGCAGTGGACATTCCGGTCCATCAACATTATATTTGTATATATGATGGAAAAAAACAGTACAAGTTATATAAAAACAAATAAGTAAACATTTATAAAAAAAGAAATGCATATTTTTAAAAGGATCTAGAGAGTAAATAAAAAAAAAAATATATATATATATATATATATATATATATATTACCTACTGGCGGTCGCCAGTAGGTAGTTATAGTTAGGACCACGTTTCCATAGGAAAACCTCAACATTCTATTTTGAATAACTTTGGCGCCGGTCGACGAATCCTCGCGAATTTCTCAAAATAGGTGGGGCGCTACGCTCCGCTCCTACCCTGAAAGTCTCGGGGGGATTCGTCAAGCGGGGGCTGAGATAAAAGGGGGGTCCCAAAACGCGTTTTTCCCATGCATTTTTCCATAGGACCTTTAGAACGAGCTACAGCCCGAACGGCTGAACAGAATTACTAGAAATTTGGCAGAGAGGTAGTCCCTAGGTCAAGGAAGTGCCTTTTGTAGGTTTGGTGTAAATCTGTTCAGTAGATTCTGAGAAAATAGCCTTTAAATCAATATATATATCTGAGCCCGCTTACGGTACGCTTACCGTACGCTTACCGTACGCTTACCGTAAGCTTACGGTGGCGTGCGCGATTCTGATTGGCTCTTAGATCTTAGTAAACATTCGAATCGGCCGAAACCAGGAAGCGGCGTCCGCCATTTTGTCTCTCGCACTGAGTGTTGTTTATCAAACATGATGGCCAAAAACATGTTACGGGGCTGTTTTGACAACTCCCTCCCACATAGTCATGTTGAGGGAGTCCCCAAACATCCCCCAAGAGCAAAAACGGTTTTATTTTTTTTTCGGCAATTTCGCGGGGTACGCTTACCGTACGCTTACCGTAAGCTTACCGTACGCTTACGGTAAAAAAATAAAAATAAAAAAAACACTATCCACACTTACCCCACCCCCTGTGCTTTTGGTGGCCGCAGGCCACCAAATGTGCAGGGCTTATTAATAGAGAAAAAAAACGTAATTTTGGCAACATGAAATTATAAAATCGAAATAAAAAAAACACTATCCACATTGACCTCACCCCCTGTGCTTTTGGTGGCCGAAGGCCACCAAATGTACAGGGCTTATTAAAGTTGATAAAAACCGTGCACGGAACGAACTGCGTTAAGTGGGCGCGCACGCCACAAATGGCGTAAAGTAACTTAGCATTTAAAAAACCGTACAAATTCACTGAAAAAACCATAGGTTTCACACACGTTATAGTTAGGAAATAGCATTTAAAAAACCTTGCTAATTCACTGAAAAAACCATAGGTTTCACACATGTTATAGTTAGCTGGACATTTTACTGATAAAAAACCAATGAAATTCCCCCGTTATAGTTACTGTAGGCAACTATAACTCACGCGACCGTAATCCTCTGCTGATGACATATGTGTCTTTATGAAAAAAAAATATTTGTAATATATGTATAGCTAAAATTTAATGGAAGAAGATATGGGCAAATAAGTGTCTAAATACAGTATTAGCATCAGCAGAGGATTGCGGTCGCGTGAGTTATAGTTGCCTACAGTAACTATAACGGGGGAATTTCATTGGTTTTTTATCAGTAAAATGTCCAGCTAACTATAACATGTGTGAAACCTATGGTTTTTTCAGTGAATATATATATATATATATATATATATAAAATCAAAAAATGAAATACATTTTTGAGAAGGAAACTTATTTTGAATAAAAGTCAATACATATGTATACTTTTGATTCTTTGCCACCTCTTTCATGGCGGTGACAGCCAACTTGTAATATGCTTGGCGGTGCTGCAGAGGCACTATCAAGCATATTGTAGCCTCAGACTGCCGCGCTAGGGTTAAGTTAATGTGTTAGAACCAAAGCTAATCATAACTTCACTAACATTTGTTTTTTTCAGTTAATTTCTGTGGTGTTTTGCTCATATTCTACATCGAACCTTTATGAAAGTATACTCCTGTATACTCCACCGTGCAACCATCCTGTGGCAGGTAGATGGCCACACTCTGTAGCATATGCGTCAACTGTGTACAGTTGTTTGGCCACAGGGCCTGTGGTTTGCCTAGGTCATATGCCCACCCTGTCACAGGAGGCCAAACTCCTGCTATGCAGGTTCTTCAACTAGGCCTTGGACCGAAACCTCCACCGGTGGCCATCCCGTGCTGTGCATAGCCTTCAGGTAGGCTGGAAGGTCATACCTGTGACCTGGCCCTGTATTTTAATTTTAGTTGTAAGTGTTTATGGCACACTTAGTGAGGCCTTTGCACGTGCAAACTCATGTTCTCCTGCATCTCATGATCCAGAAACGCCTTGTGAGTGGGAGCAGACCTCCAGGGCTGTGCAGGCAGCGACTGACTCCATGAAACCTTGTAACAATTTTTTTTTTTTTATTATTAGTATTTTACCTTTGGGATGTGGGTACACTATAAGTCTGTGGGTCAAAGAAGGCTCCTTGTCTCCTTTGGGCACAGTTTAATGTTTTTCATGAAAAACAGCAATACTGTTTTTCAAGTTATGATCAGTCAATGAGGAAGATTTGGATGCTCTGATTGAATTTTGGGTTTGTAGACCCCTTTCCTTAAAATAAAATAATTGAGTCTGTAGACAGTTTGCTTACCATCTGCTAATTGATGGCCTAGATACCTCTATCTTGATATACTGGCAGGCTCATTTCTTTGCTCTACAAAAACAACTTTTCTAAAGTAAATTTCTCTAAGCTGCTCAGTGGATTTACACCAAACAAGAAAAACAGTTCCTTGAGTACATTTCTACTGTCATGCTTTCATGTAATCAAGTACAGCCTCTATTTCTGTAGCTGCAGCTTCTTATGGGAATTAAAATGAAAATAAAATCACTGTTGTCACCCTATCGCTTCCTCCCCTTCTTATTTGCCCCGGATCACCTATGTGCATGAAGCTTCCCATGTTGTAACCTAATTGATGAGCATTTTTTAAAAATGTTTTGTGCATGTGTGTAAGACGTTAAAAATACATATTAACTTATCTGCAACGCATTGCCACTCCAGATGTGACTGTCGATTTCGTAACTCCTGATGTTGCATGCAATGTCATGACATAGTGGTTGCCTGGCACATCTTGAACAGAGGGTAGAGCTTAGCTACTGTGTATATATATATATATATATATATATCTATATATATATATATATATATATATATAATCTATCTACTGGCAGTCGCCAGTAGATAGTTATAGTTAGGACCGTGTTTCCATAGGAAATCTGAAAATTCTATTTTGAATAACTTTGGCGCCGGTTGACGGATCCTCGCGAAATTTTCAAAACTAATGGGGCGCTCCGCTCAGCTCCTACCCTGGAAGTCTCTGGGTGATTCGTCAAGCGGGGGCTGAGAAAAAAGGGGGGTCCCAAAACGCGTTTTCCCCATGCTTTTTCCCACAGGACCTTTAGTCGAAGGTACAGCCCGAACGGCTGAACAGAATTACTTGAAATTTGGCAAAGAGGTAGTCCTCATGTCAGGGATGTGCCTTTTGCATATATGGTGTCAATCTGTTCAGTAGTTCCTGAGAAAATTGCAGTTAAAAGTACATAAATATCTATAGCCACGCACCGTGTGCGCACGGTGCCGTGCGCGAGCGTAATTCTGATTGGTGGTTACATGTCAGTCAACATTCGAATCGGTCGAAATCAGGAAGTGTTGTCCGCTATTTTGTGTGTGACAGTGAAAAAGAAAGGTGAAGAACGTGAAAAGGGGGCAGGGTACAGAGTTCCTGACCCCCTAGCTTTTGTCAGGGGGTCCCTGAAGGACCATGAAGGGTGAAAAAAACATTTTATTTTTTATTAAAAAATCGCGGGGGCACGGCGGAAAAAAAATCATTAAAAAAATATAATTAAGAAACACATTTAAGTGTTTAGATGTTAGGTGGCTCTAAAGCTCTAAAAAGAGCTGTTGTGTTAATTGAGGAACAGAGGAACAAAAAAATGGCAAAAATTATAGGGTGCCACACGTGTGCTGCTGTATCTTGCTCTCTATTAGGGGAATGCTGGTGTTCCCATAAGAGAGAAGAGCATTGCACCGTATATGCACCCTCTTAAACAGAGGATGTATATCCAGTGGAACAGAAGCAGGTGAAGCTGCCGCCGCAGATGAAGTGCTCGGCTGAGCTGCCGATGATGTGCTCGGCTGAGCTGCTGCGGATGTGCTCGGCTGAGCTGCTGGAGGGTTTTCTCTAGCAGCTCGAGCATAAGCCACAGGATGTACATCTCTAACGTGCCTGATCATAGTGAAGATACTAAAAGAGTATTTCTTTTTAGGATCTCCTCTTGATAAGACACGATCACAAAGAGTGCAGGTGCCTTTTGGAGCATTCACCTTCTTCTGCCCCTCTGGAAAAATGAAAAATTGCCATATAAAAGAGTTTTTCTATTTCCTCTGTCTCTGTGGCACAAGGGTCTCCTGCTCACTCCCAGAAGATGACTGCTGCTCTGCCATTCTCAAGCACTGGAGTACTGGAAAAGCGGCTCATCTCCTTCTCCCAGGGAATCAGAAGTATAAATGAGGGGAGTGGGTGTGGTGTTGGAAGTTTCTGGAACTGAAACTACTATAAACCAATGAAAAGTGTTGTTTCTAAATCACATGACTTGCCGTGCGCGCACGGTGCGCGCACGGAGCACGCACGCATGCGTCTACAGAGCACGCACGCATGCGCGTACGGAGCACGCACGCAAGCGCGTACGGAGCATGCACGTGGAGCACGTACACATTCGCACGCGGAGCACGTACGGATGCGTGCACCGAGCGCGCACGGTCAAAAACACTTAAAAAAAGAAAAAAAACATTAAAAGTGTTTATAAGTTTATAGAAGATATTAACTATGCTGTTCAACTCTATCCTAATTAAAAAAAAACAAAAAACTGAGCCATTCCATATTACAAGATGAAGTTAATCTATAACTATATATATATAGGTAGCTTATTGTAAAAAAAATATTTTAATAATACATTCATAAATTAGCATTTAAAAAACCTTTCAAATTCACTTAAAAAACCATAGGTTTCACACAAGTTATAGTTAGGAATTAGCATTTAAAAAACCTTGCAAATTCACTGAAAAAACCATAGGTTTCACACACGTTATAGTTAGGAATTAGCATTTAAAAAACCTTGCAAATTCACTGAAAAAACCATAGGTTTCACACATGTTATAGTTAGCTGGACATTTCACTCGTAAAAAACCAATGAAATTCCCCCGTTATAGTTAGTTCAGCTAACTATAACTCGCGCGCCCGCAATCCACTGCTGATGACGTCACATATTACATCACTCATGACATGGTCAGTGACATAACTCATGACATCACTGATGACATCTCAAATGACATCACTGATGACATCAAAGATTACGTCATCGATGTGATAAATTACCACATCTTCTCACACCCTAATATAACCTTTGATACACCGACTCACAATTTAAGAGTTCCATTCTCAAAACCATACATACTGAAATACCAATAACTACATACCCACTTATTAACTCTTAGGTCTACATACACCTCCACTCATTCACCTGTACAGTCACTCATACTTACAGTCACTCCATACAAAACTATCATATGCATTTATACACCTATATAGACACTCACACACTACCAATCATCCATAGAGGTACTCTCACATCTACTCAGTCATGCAAATAATCACACTCCCATTTACTCACCTATGCGGTTATACACACTCAAGTTCACATACTCATAAAAATAGTATCACATTCTTACGCTTTTATAGAATCATTGATACAAGCACACACTCATCCATACAGTCACTCTCACAATCACACACTCTCACATCTACCCACTTATATACTCTTAAACGCATATATACTGCCTTTCACATATGTAGTTAGTCACAAATGTACCACTGAGATATACATTCAATCCCGAACACACCCATACATACACTCACTCAACCATACAGTTCATCACAGAGGCACTCTTAAAACCATGCACCAATAGAATCACCCACTCACACATCTATGCATAGAGTCACACACACCCTACCCACACAAACACTCAGGAACCCATACAGATACTGAGACAAGCAATCAATAACTCATATAGACACTTATATAGGTATTCACAAAACCATGCCGCCACTTATACACTAACATACAGACACATACAAACATTTACACAGTTTAGTCACTAGTCTGCAGTAAGATACATTTAATGACTCCCTTATGGAGTCAGTTACGCACCAAAGAAAATCATACATTTACACACTTGTACACCCACTCATTCTTCAACAGGCCTTTCCCTACATTTATTAAACATATTAAAATAGTTCAGAAACACATACTCAATTGATGATGTCATCAGTGATGTCATCAGTGATGTCATTTGAGATGTCATGAGTGATGTCACTGACCATGTCATGAGTGATGTAATATGTGACGTCATCAGCAGTGGATTGCGGGCGCGTGAGTTATAGTCAGCTGAACTAACTATAACGGGGGAATTTCATTGGTTTTTTACGAGTGAAATGTCCAGCTAACTATAACATGTGTGAAACCTATGGTTTTTTCAGTGAATATATATATATATAATTGACAGCTCACCTTGACATTATCAGCGTTTCTGGGACTCTTCTACAGGTGCAGGAGCTCATAGATGATAAATCTACAAGGAAGGATACAGACAACCTCAAGAGGATCACCATCTTGGACAGCATTTACTGTGTCCCTCCCATAGGCCACCAATGCCCTCTGCACTCTGTCTCAAGCTGTACAACACACACTCATACATTGAAAACACATAAATCACATACTCAGGGAAGCAAAAACCCCAGTTATACTTCACTCAGTTAGTTTGTAGAGGGATTGACATGTTGCAGAAGTCCCTCTATAGGGCCACTCACCAATTGACATAGCATTCTTGTGCTTTGTATTCTACTTCTCTGGAACAGGTTCTTTAGACTTTCGGTCCGGAGCCTATCATCAGCAGTCATCAATCTATAGTTTCTTCAGATGTGGGGTCTCCCACCTACCAGAATAACCTTGTGTTCTGCCTTTCAAAATCAGCACTATAAACAATGATTATTTCCAAGGGACTTAAAGATTAAATCTACTAGGTTTGTGGGCTAGTGAGGAAGAATCACAGGTAACTTTGTCATATGAGTTTTTTGTCCCTATAGGGGCTTTTCAAAAAGGTGTTTGAAGCAATCCAAAAGAAGAAACTGGATTTTGAGTCAACCAAGTGCAAGATAGCTTAGCCCTATGATTTCCATTTACTCCCACTACATTCTTGTAAAAAACAAACAACAAAAAAACAAACAACTGATGGGCTTCATCTTATATTGGACTTGTCTAATCGATTAGTTACTAGGGGTCAGATGTAAGAAAGCATAACCTTGAATGAAACTAGAGTAGTACTCGTTCATCCCAAGAAATGATTTCAAGTCCTCTTTGTCTTTGGGAGAAGGTACTTCAGATATTGCTTTTGCTAAAGAAAATTTTGATTTGATACCATCAAGTGATATTTGATGTCCTGTGTTATCCAAAAGTGGCACTAACACAACGACACGTCAATTTTAAATGTGACACCAACTTTTTTTAAAACATCTAGAACTTTGAGAAAAATATAGCTGTGTTCCTCAATGGATTTTGCAAAAATCAAGACATCATCATGGTATGCCTGTGTGCCTTTTATCCCTGAAAGAATGCTATCCATAAGTTTTTGGAAGACACTCTTTGTAGATGCCAGGCCAAAGGGAAGCCTCAAGAACTTATAGGCTCCAAATGATGTAACAAAAGTGGTCAAGTCTTGCAAGTTTGCAGCGAGTGGGACTTGGTGGTATGCTGAGCGTAAATCTAATAAAGAAAAGAATTTAGCATCAGACAAATAAATCTTGAATTTTGGGAAGGGGATGACAATCCACTAAGATATTACTGTTAAGAGTTCGTAAGTTAGCACACAAGCGTATATCATCTTCCTTTTTGCAGACTATTACAATGGGGCTTACCAATTCAGATGAGTCTGTTCTTCTTTAACCAATTGCTCTAATATAACTTGTGTTCTGTCCTTACTGTCAAAGGGACAGGTCTGAGTTCGTGAGCAATAGGCATGGCTTGGGGTTTTACCTTTATCCTATGTTCACAGTTGCAAATTGTGCCTATTTTGTAATCAAAAACCTCAGGATAAGCTTTAGTCATTTCTTTAATATCCTTTGCCAAATCTACAATGGTTGCCACAAATGTGTGGTTGAGTACTATTGGATTGTCTGAATCAAATCGGCTTTTGGATTCACATATGTGGGAGTCAAAAAGATTTATTCAGCCAATATTGTGAATACAAGACGTCAGAAATAATTGTGATGGGGGCTCCAGAATCAGCCATCATGTGCATTTTGATGCCCCCCAACAAGGGCTTCGCAAAGCGGACCTTTTACTTGTTTAGAAGTGTTATCAATAATATCTAGTGTGAGAACAATATTTAAGAAATTAGAAGTAACTTGAGAGGGTGAAGTTTCTAGATCAACTGTATGGATTTGTACACTACCTTTACCTCTGCATACACCTTGAAAGTGTCCAACTTTGTGGCACTTGTTGCATCATTTACCTTGTGCCAGACCTGCCGGATAATTACTCATATGAGATCTTGACCCCCATCTAACACAAAACCCTGAACCTTTCTTTGGGACAGACGTAACGTTTTTTCCTTTAAATGACAAAGCATTCACAGTGTCAGCATCTTAAATCACATTAACAGTATGACAAACCAATTCCGTGCCCATTCGTTTACTAGTAATAATAGATCTTTCAATTGACTTGGCTAAATCTATGACCTCAGGACACCCCCGCGCCGCACGGCCACCAGCTGTAGCGTGTGCGTCCCCTTGCTACTGTCCTCAGCCTCGCTAAGCCCGCCCCGTCGACCCCGCCCCCCGCCGTCACATTTGGCGTGTGTTCTCTTCATTCTGTGCTGCCTGTATCGTTTTGCCCTTCTGTTCTGTGCCCTTGATTTTTCCTTTTTTGTGCCTGCATTGTATTAGCGCCGCTCTCTGTGCCCCCCACCCGCTTCCTGCTCCCCGCCGCCTGCGTGCAGCCACGCCCCCTTACCTTCTGTGCCCTCCCCGCTCCCACCTCCCAGCTGCTCCGCCCTCCCTCCCACTTGGCCATAAATGGCGACCGTGCAGCGCAGGTGAGTGTGACCTGACCTCAGGACACCCCCGCGCCGCACGGCCACCAGCTGTAGCGTGTGCATCCCCTCGCTACTGTCCTCAGCCTCGCTGAGCCCGCCCCGTCGACCCCGCCCCCCGCCGTCACATTTGGCGTGTGTTCTCTTCATTCTGTGCTGCCTGTATCGTTTTGCCCTTCTGTTCTGTGCCCTTGATTTTTCCTTTTTTGTGCCTGCATTGTATTAGCGCCGCTCTCTGTGCCCCCCCACCCGCTTCCCGCTCCCCGCTTCCCGCCGCCTGCGTGCGGCCACGCCCCCTTACCTTCTGTCCCCTCCCCGCTCCCACCTCCCAGCTGCTCCGCCCTCCCTCCCACTTGGCCATAAATGGCGACCGTGCAGCGCAGGTGAGTGTGACCTGACCTCAGGACACCCCCGCGCCGCACGGCCACCAGCTGTAGCGCGTGCATCCCCTCGCTACTGTCCTCAGCCTCGCTGAGCCCGCCCCGTCGACCCCGCCCCCCGCCGTCACATTTGGCGTGTGTTCTCTTCATTCTGTGCTGCCTGTATCGTTTTGCCCTTCTGTTCTGTGCCCTTGATTTTTCCTTTTTGTGCCTGCATTGTATTAGCGCCGCTCTCTGTGCCCCCCCACCCGCTTCCCGCTCCCCGCCGCCTGCGTGCGGCCACGCCCCCTTACCTTCTGTGCCCTCCCCGCTCCCACCTCCCAGCTGCTCCGCCCTCCCTCCCACTTCGCCATAAATGGCGACCGTGCATACGCGCAGCGTTGACGCACAGCGGGCGCGCCGCCGAAGGTGCGCTAAAGGTAAGCCCGTCTGCGCCGGTCCGTGCCTGGCCCGCGCCCAGCGCCCGAACCCCTGGCCCCCGAGGACCCCAGCCCACCCGCCAGACGTACGACGCCACCACCCTCAACGCACTCCACACCGGCCGAACCCCGGGATGCCACCAAGCCACCCCGAGACGCACCCACGGACCCTTCAGCTGCCTCACCTGCAAGTTCACCTGCATCCGGACCTGCCCCACACCAGCACCCGCCAAGCCGAACACCAGCAGCAACCACCTCAAGTGCATCCTGCTCAACACCCGCTCCGTCCACAGACACGCCATCGAACTCTGGAACCTCCTCGACACCACATCTCCAGACGTTGCCTTCCTCACGGAAACCTGGATGAACGACTCCTCAGCGCCCGACATCGCCATCGCCATCCCAGAGGGATACAAGATCACCCGGAGAGATCGCGACAACCAGACTGGAGGAGGCATCGCCATCGTCCACAAGAACACCATCCGCATCACGACCAACACCGACGACACCCTGACTACCGCCGAACACCTACACTTCCAGATCCACACCGACCCCAAGACCACCCTCAGAGGCACCCTGATCTACCGACCCCCGGGACCACGCACACCATTCAGCGAGGACATCGCCGACTTCATCAGCCCACACGCCCTCCCCTCCGCTGACTACATCCTCCTGGGGGACATCAACTTCCACCTGGAGAACAACAACGACCGCAACACCACCACCCTGCTTGACAACCTCGCCAACCTCGGACTCAAGCAGCTGGTGTCCACCCCCACCCACCTCGCCGGACACACACTCAACGCCGTCTTCTCATCCAGCAAAGACATCGCCTTCAGCCACGCAACTGGACTCCACTGGACGGACCACAGCTGCGTCCACTTCACCTTCAGAAGAACCACGATCCACCACCACCAGCAACAAGATGCTCGAAGAAGCTGGAACAAGATCACAGCCGACCAGCTCGCCGCTTCCCTGAGCCAGCACCCTCCAGCCAGCTCAGCGAACCCTAGCCAGGCCGCCGACAACCTCACGAAGTGGATCAGCACCTGCGCGGACATACACAACAGCTTCATCCCACAAACAACGCCCCCCACGACCGCACCAACGCCCCCCACCACCACCCTCAGCGCCTGGACCCCGATCAACACAGAAGACACCATCCGCACGATGAACTCTATCCACTCCGGATCTCCGACCGACCCCTGCCCTCACCACGTATTCAACAAGGCCGACGCTGTCATCGCACCCCACCTGCGGGACATCATCAACACCTCCTTCGACGACGCCACCTTCCCTGAGAGCTGGAAGCACGCCGAACTCAGCGCTCTACTAAAGAAACCAACAGCGGACCCCACCGAACTCAAGAATTACCGCCCCATCTCGCTCCTCCCGTTTACAGCCAAAGTCATCGAGAAGACCGTCAACAAGCAGCTGGCCGCCTTCCTCGAGACGAATGGATCCCTCGACCCCTCACAGTCTGGCTTCCGAGCCAACCACAGCACCGAGACCGCCCTCATCGCTGCCACCGATGACATCCGAGCCCTGCTGGACAACGGAGAAACAGCGGTCCTCATCCTCCTAGACCTCTCCGCGGCATTCAACACTGTCTGCCACCGCACCCTAGTGCAGCGCCTCAGCAACGTCGGAATCCAGGAGAAGGCACTGGAATGGATCATCTCCTTCCTCGACGGAAGGACACAGAGAGTCCGCCTACCACCGTACAAGTCAGAGGCCACCGAAGTCATCTGCGACGTCCCCCAAGGATCATCATTGAGCCCCACCCTCTTCAACGTCTACATGAGCCCCCTTGCGGCCATCGCACGCCAACACAACCTCAACATCATCTCCTACGCAGACGACACCCAGCTGATCCTCTCCCTGACCAACGACCCCGCCGCCGCCAGAGCCAACCTCCACGAAGGGATGAAAGACGTAGCCGAGTGGATGATGACCAGCCACCTGAAACTGAACTCAGACAAGACGGAAGTCCTCATCCTGGGCTCCTCGCCCTCCGCCTGGGACGACTCCTGGTGGCCCCCCGCCCTGGGCACGGCACCCAAACCGACAGACCACGCACGAAACCTGGGCTTCATCCTGGACTCCTCCCTCTCCATGACCAGACAAGTCAACGCCGTCTCCTCGTCCTGTTTCAACATCCTGCGCATGCTACGGAAGATCTTCCGGTGGATCCCCACCGAGACCAGGAAGACGGTCACCCAGGCCCTTGTCACCAGCCGACTGGACTACGGCAACGCCCTCTACGCCGGAACCACCGCCAAGCTCCAGAAGAGACTCCAGCGGATACAGAACGCCTCAGCCAGACTCATCCTCGACATCCCCCGAAGCAGCCACATCTCCGGACATCTGAGAGACCTGCACTGGCTCCCCGTCAACAAGAGAATCACCTTCCGTCTCCTCACCCACGCATACAAAGCCCTACACGACCAAGGCCCGAGCTACCTCAACAACCGCCTCAACTTCTACGCTCCCAAACGCCATCTCCGATCAACCAGCCACGCCCTCGCCGCCGTCCCCCGCATCCGAAGAGCGACAACAGGAGGAAGGTCCTTCTCCTACCTGGCCGCCAAGTCCTGGAACTCCCTCCCTCCCGACCTGCGCCTGACCCAAGACCACCTCTCCTTCAGGAAGAAGCTCAAGGCCTGGCTGTTCGAGCAGTAGCGGCACCCCCCCCCCCTTGCGCCTTGAGACCCTCCGGGTGAGTAGTGCGCTTTATAAATGGCTTTGATTGATTGATCTGTAAGAGTTGGATCCCTGCAACTTAAGAGTCATTCCTGAATCTCTTGAAATGCAACCACACACAAACAGGTCTGTAATGCTTTATATCTAAAGTGCATCCAAAATTACAATTATCTGCACAATGGCGAAGTGCAGAGGCGTGATCTTCTACTGTTTCGTCTTGAGTTTGATTTCTTTTGAAGAAATTTAAACGTTCCTGAAGTACACTGGGCTGTTCCGTGAATTTCTTTTCTAATCTGGTAATATTTTCTTTGTACTGTTACCATTTCACAGGTTCTTGTGTAGGTATTATTTTTGGCATTTGTTAAAGACTTGTTGCCCTTCAGTACCTAAATTGTTAAAAAGAATATCTGCTTTTCTTTTAGGAAATATTTCTCTCCCTCCAGAGCAGCCAAATAGCTCTCAACTACTTTAAACCATTGTTTCCATGTTAAAGGGAGGTTTCCAGGAAGCTGTAGGAAAGGAATACTGAATCAAAGTGAAAAATACATCAAAAACTATTTTATCTGGAGAGAAATGCTTGTAAATAAACCTTGCAACGGTTTTCAAGATGACATTTTAAACATATATACCAATTGGGTAAAATTGATGCATTTCTGAAAAAAAAATGCTTTGCAAGGTGAAGATCTCTGTTTTATGAAAAACAAAGCTCAAAGATGGCCGCCACATTGCGTGGTAGAGTCGGGATGCTTCTGGACTGTTTACCGGTTTCTCTGGTAACAGACGTCCATGCTTGTGCGTATGCGAAGTCTTGCATGTGCGAAGATCTGGGCTTGTGTGCCTGAATTCGAGTGGGTGCGCAGTGAGAAGATAACGGGCCCGTATAGCAGAGTGTTATAGTAAAGGAAATAGCCTTTGAGGACTTACTTTGGGAGGAAAGGAGGCAGACGCCTCAGAAGCTATCCCAGTAAGCTGCAGTCTTGTAGACGATCCTGTAACTGCCTGTAGTGCTTCTCGTAGTGTAAAACCTCCGCATCAAAAAGAGTTTTATTTTTTTATTTGATAGTGAGCTCCTTCTTCAAGCTTGTCGTCAAATGAAAAGTTGGCTCAGAATAAATAAAGCTGTGACATCCAGGGTTATAAAAAGTTTTCTTTATTCCATGAAAAGGATCCCACTTCCTGCTGGTCTCTCTCCAGAGGTTCCCAACAACAACTGACAGTCAGGGTTGGCAACTATGGAGAAGGAATGCAGAATGCTAAAGCCATGACAAATCATAACGTGTTGTTTCAATGCAGTTACTCACAATAAGTTATCAAACTATAGTTGAGATGAAAGAGGTACTGATGTTCTATCACTACTAGAAATACCACAAAAGGTTCCATCATCATGCCACAAGGGATCAACGTTACCACTATATAATGATATCCTTGGTCTGAATGAACTCCTTGCTTTCACAAAATTCCAGACTCATGTGTTGGCAGTTCAAGACTGCTGCCTGGTGAGGGCTCCCTCCCAAAGGTTGGCTGTGTTACACTTCGTCTTTGTTCTATTTTTTTTTTTTTATCAGAATGTTTTTATTGATTTTTTACAAAAACACATAACAGGTGAAGCTCTACCGAGCTCTGTTACAAGCATAGATAACGGGTAGCTAGAGATAATACACAGCTTCTTCACAAGTTCACAGCTTGCTTCGTAATAGGTTCAGGCGCACAAGTCCAGTGTTACAATGCATATCTTGCGCACTCTGCTGATGAGTGTTGTGCCCTAGTCGTATGATCGGGCGCTTACACGTTAAACACAACAACAACAATTAAACAGTTCCGTGGAACCCTGCGAATAGAGTCCTAAAGTGGCTGGGGAGAGCATAGGATGGGCATTGTCCAACACCCAGTGGACCAAGTGGGCACCCCACTTCTGGTCTGGGAAAGGGAGAGCGAGCACAGAGAGAAAGAAAAAATAACTTGAGGGGGCTCCAACCCCCAAGGGGGAAGTAAGACTGTACCCCGACCCACTGTGTCTGAAAGAGGTGAAGGCCCGCAGCCTAGGGCCACAGGCAAACAGAGGCAGACCCTCGGACAGGTAACCCACAAATGGACTCCAGGTATACTCAAATCCCTTGCGGGAATCCTCTAGAATATCCGTCATCCGCTTAGGAGCTAGGGCCACCATAGGTGTGCATGCCATTGGGTGAGAGAGGGGGCCTCCGGCTTCTTCCAGGCTGCTGCTATCGCTATTTTTGCTGCCCCCAGACAGAGCCACATAATTGAGCGGTCCCCATGGGTCTGATGCTTTAAGCCGGGGTCTCGTAGCCCTAAAAGAGCGTGCTCTAGGGAGTCTGGGATTGGGTAGCCAAGGATCTGTTTGATTTGGGAAAGAACTTACCTCCAGAAGTGTTGGATGGAGGGGCAATCCCACCAGATATGGCGAAAGTCACCCAGGAGCCCACATCCCCGCCAACATCTGTCTGAGGTGCTTGGAAAAAGGGAGTGTAGTTTCCGGGGGTACAGATACCAATCCAACATGATTTTTTAATGTGCCTCCCTCAAAAAAAACAATCGGTTGTATTTAGCAATGCCTTTATATAAGGAGCTCCACTGTTTCTCTACTATGGGGGTACAAAGCAGAGCGTCCCAAAACTCTCTATTTCACGGGGGCTGAGAGGGCCCCGCCGTGAGAATGAGAGAATACAAGAACGAGATGCAGCCCTTAGTTGTAATGCCAGTCTGTACGAATATCTCTATTGGGAGCAGGTCCCTAGTCGCGGCCAGCCACATCTGGGGCTGTTGTACCCAGTGTTTTAACTGGAAATAGTGGTATTCCTCAGTGGGTTGAAGTTTGAAGAGTGCAGTGTGCAAAGGTACACGGTTCTCCTTGTAGGAAGAGGTCAGAAACCATGAGGCAACCACCCTCCCTCCATTTGTCAAAGGGGCCCTCCTGTAGTGCTGGAGGAAAAGCGGCATTGAAGTGGATGGGAGTGTGTGGGGACAGGAAAATCGTAAGGGGCAATGTCTTGATGACAGTGTCCCAAACTTTAAGAGTGATGGCTGTGGGGGTGCTATGATAAGAATTATATGGACTGTCTTGTTTTGGTTTCCAGGGTAGGTCCCAGTTGGTTCTCCCCACTATTTGCCTATCCATATGGAGCCAGTGTTTATCTGACGCTTTTAGGGACCATTCAGGCAATACCTGCAGATGTGCAGCTAAGTAATGTAAAAGGAAGTCGGGGAGAGAGATTCCCCCTCCCCTCCCCCTTCTAAGCGCAGCCTGGACAACAGTCGCTGGGATAAGCAGGCCCTATGCCCCTGCCAGATAAATTTTGTGTTCATCCTCTTTAGCTCTGCGAACAGTTCTCTGTCCACTGTGATCGGGAGACCCTGAAATAGAGCAGTCGAGGAAGAACATTTATCTTGATCTTATTTATACGGCCTATCCAGGTTATATATTTGGAGCCCCATTTTTTGAAGTCGTTTTGAGTTGCCGCGGCAAGGGGGGGAAATTAGCTTTATAAAGGTCTGTTAATTTGGGGGTGATTTTAAAGCCCAAATAAGTGATTTCTTTGTGGACACAGTGGAAAGGCGAAGCCTCCGTGCGACTTTGTTCTTTTAACCAATAAAGATTTCGGTTGTACCTTGAATTTACAAAAGTTATCTTGTGACCGAAGAGAGACTTCAGTTTATAGGAGCTGGTTTGGTTACAGAAGTAGAAATAGCTTTCATTCCCATTAAAATGATGCCCATAACGTCAACTGCGGATCCTTAAGACCCTTCTATATAGTACTTGGACTCTAGTTGTTCTACACTGACGAAGCCCCCTGTGTTCTGCAGGTGATGCAGCCCCTATAGCTCCATGTGGCAGAGTGGGACAGGTACTGAACAGCGAGTCTACATCTCCAGCCTCTTGTTTTATCCCTTCGAAGGTTCACCCCCAAACATTTGGAAGGTTGTTGCCTTTTACTTGACATGTCTTCACATTAAGGTCACAACAGTTGATTTTGATTTCAGATGCAGCCACTTCGCCATCAGTACTTAACTGGGAAGTGGGGAAGACCTAATAGGATGCTAAATGTAAATTTATTCAAGCCGAAGGGGTGGCGTAGCGGCATAGGCACAGTTCTGCATGCGCAAGACGTCGGCTATTGTTTCGTGGAAGCATGATATCTGCAGGCTTCGAGGAGGGAGAACTAAGGGAAAAGTCATACTTTTTATACCCTCTAGTCCTTTCTTTGAGTTAATACATGTTGTGTATGTGTTGTATTGTGCCCTCACCTTCACTGCGCCGTTTTTCACATTGTGGAATACCCTTATGCGATGCATTGTTCGCCTTACTTTGCCTAATACAGTTTGCATCTCTTACATAGAGGTTTGTGGGTGGTCAGTGCATACATCATGAAGGGGATGACTTGTGCTATCCTTTTTTCGGAGTTTAGAAACCCTGATTTCACAACAAATTGGTTCCCCGACCGAATTACTTTACAAATGTATATGTAGTAGACCCAGATTCTGAGGGTTACCGGGCTTTTCTTGTGTAATTTAAATTGTTTCTATATTAATACGCAGCTTTTTGCTTAATATTTTGTATTGGAATTATAAACGTAAGATGGCACCGTATCTTTACAGAAGTGCAATTAGTGATTTCTGTTTTTTTTTCCCAGTTAGATTTTTTTCCACGTATGAATATCAGTGGTTATCAGTGTTAATTCGTTTTAGCACCCCAAATATTTTCCGGGAACACTGTCCTGTGTTTACAAAATACATGGCTTTTATTAGAGTGAGTCCACTATTCCCTTTGCTGTATCATTTTTCAAAATACTTTGGTTTCACTTCAGTCCAAGCATATTTGCTTTTAAGCACAGATATATTTATTGTGCCAGTTTCCTATTTATTATGGCATAACTATCTCTAATTGGAGGCGATCTACTTGAGGTTCCACTTGTTTATTTTTTAGGTCTCGGCTGCGAAGGCTGCGCTTGCGCAGTCTCGCTCCGAGATTTAATGTTTTTCAGAAGGGGGGCTTGAACCCGCCCTTCTTCTCCCCTCTTCTCCATTGGCTGGCCTCTTAAATGCTGGTCAGCCATTGGAGAAGAGCTTTGTCTCTCCAAAGAAGCCCCGTCTTTTTCGGATTTTGGGGCGTGTTTTTTACTTTCTTTCTCTCCTCTGGAATGTAAACATTCCAGTCAATGGCAAGAGGAGAGAAAGAAAAACACGCCCCCGAATCCGAAAATGCCGCTGCGTGAAAGGCGGTGGTGTTCATGGCGTCATATGGCGTATAATGAGGCTTGTTATGTTGTGGTTCGTGTCTTTTGCTTTCCCCAGAGTCCTTTGTTTATACATGTCCTTCATGTTTGCTTTGCCCATGTCCCTCGGTGTTGCTGTGCCTGAACATGTTTTTTGCTGTTCTTCGAGTCTGTGTCTATTTACCGTTCCTATGCGTTTATATTTTCCATGCCTGGGTTAATTTGTGTCGTTTTCGTGTGCGTTTGCGTGTGCGCGTTGGACCCTTCGTCTTTGCCGAGCTTGAGTTTAACTGTGCTTCGTGTGCCTGAGTCCATGTGTTTGCTTTTCCTGGGTAATGGTGTTTGCTCACAGACCGGTTTTCTTGTGTGTTTGCAGTGCCTGTCTTCTGAGACCCATTTCTGTTTGTTGTGTCGCGATCATGTGTTTCCTGTTCCCCACTCCTTATGCGTTTACCGTTTCTGAGTTGTTGCCCCCACCCAAACACACACACACACAGTAGACCACACAACTTGTATCTGATTAACCAAGCATAAATTTACCCTTGAACATGTGTTGAGAAGGGCGTGTTCAGGCACAAAGTAAATGTCACAAAGTATAGAGAAATGAAGGGGAAGGCTGGGAAGTAATTTTTGTAACTTTATTTACTGCCTCGGTAAAGCATTTTGAATTAAAATCAAGGCAAAAGGACCCGTAAAAGGTAAATAATTAAATGGTTTCAAAAATTCTGACTGGATTGGCACCTGTTGTGGCGAGTGTTAATATATATTTTAGTCCAAGTCAGAAAATGTGCTGGCCAACTCGAGCGTGGCTGTGTATTTTTTGTGAATCGCGTTCCCCCTCTTGTTTTGTCTGGGAAGGGTTGACTCATTCCTGTCAGGCTGGCGCCGACAGATCTGCGATGAATCCCTCTTTATTCTATTTTCTCGCTGAAGTTTTACCATGAAACATAGGGGTGCTCCCGGTGGAATCCTCGGCCTGTCTTCGGACTGACCTGTTTATTAGTTTGCGTTAAGCTGCCACAAAACAGCACATGCCACAATTAATAAAATCTTCATTCTAAATCTGCAACTTGGTATTCAGTGGGTAGATGAAGTTCGGGGGCTAGTTAAAATTTGAAGGCGCATTTACATTTTACTGCACGGGCCTTCATCTACGGCGGGGGCACGGAGCTCAGTGGGCGAATGCATCCACCGGGAATTGAAATCCTGACTGGGCCTCTCAGCCGCTCATCCTTTCGGGCTCTGGGTAGCAATGAAGTTCTATAGCGCCGTGAGGTCCCAGCGCTCTTTATATGGTTTACACATACACCAATTGGGTAGTAAGTAGCGGCGTGGAACATTTTTATTACGTGTATGTGAAGTTTCATTTCATAAAAGTTGACTGTGGCCCTTTTTAGGTCTCTGCTAGCGTAGGTGGCTCTGTGTGTGTGGGTGGCTCTGTGTGTGTGGGTGGCTTTGTGTGTGGCTCTGTGTGTGGGTGCAAATGCAATAGGTCTCGCATTTGAGAGAGATTAAGCTATTGACATTGTAAATAACAATGCCGTTTCTTTAAATGTTTTAAAAACAAAAACATAAACAAAAATAATGTCATGAGCAATGCCAATAGCTCTAACTTTAACAATGCTGAGACCGTTGCATTGTAAATGCTTGTTTCAGTAAGGTTCACAGACTATGACTAACCGTCTTTGTTGTCGGTGCAGTGGAGAGCAAGGAAAATAACAATGATCCTCTGTTCAGCAGAATTTGTGTTATGGTAATGGGGAGACAGGCGGAGGGGGACAGCAAGCCCAAAGTGAGATAACGTGCTTGGAGCCTGCCATATATTTGTTCATGCCTCCTTAATCGTCTCTGTCAAGATGGCCTTGACCTGCATGTTAGGCACTTATCCCTTCAGCAGAAATTGAATGTCCTAAGCCGTTTTTTGGCACCTACTGGTTTGGAGGACAACAACACCATGCTCCCCACACCAAAACAACTTTGACACCTGATATGGCCCCAAATATGCTGGCATTGTGGTGTAGAGAAGGAGTGGGTGCCATAGGATAAGTGGGAAATGAGCATGGGAACAAGTCAGCGAGGTCTTTTATTCCTCTGAAGGTTGCTGGAGGTGGCAGTGGCTTCAGCAGCAGCTCTTATTTGAAGTGCTGTTGCAACTTCCATCCCGCCTCCTAGCCTTTTCCGCCAGTACTATAGGTATTACAGCAATAGTACCAGTATCACTGGTGGAGTCAAATCTTCAGTTTTTTTCCTCAACCTGAGAATTTTTACCAGTAGAAATAATTTAGAATTGGACTTCATAGATATAATATTAGAAGATCGATTTAACAAAAAACTCCTTCTCATGAAATCACTATAGTTTTTGATAATTTTAGAGATATACACAAATTTCTCCTCATTCTTGCATGTAAAAAAAACAGAAAATGACTAAATGGTGTGAAAACTTTCTAAGTGTGTACCACAAGAATGGAATTTCAGGTGCAGTAAGAAGACAAAAGGAAAAGGAAGGAAGGTAGTCAAGTTAAACAACATGAACACAAGCGAAACTATTAATGAGCTTTTTTTGTGTTTAGTTGGTTGATCATTGGAGTTGTTTGTACTAAACCTTCATCATGCTTGGTGGTAAGATTTCTACAAGATGCATGTTTTTTCTTACACGTATCCACACCTTGTCATTCTTGAAAACAGAATTTAGTATTTGAAACATTACCTCACAGTTAACAGCTTTTTGGGTCACAGGAAGTATTTTATGGAACAATCAGCCTCTGGCCTGTCAACTCTGAGCACCAAAACCTTTCAAGAGCAGTAAACTTGACTTTAAATTAAAATTGTTTTGTAAGACTCCCGATTTGCCTCAACCCTATTTTTTTTTTTTTAATCCAACAGAACCCAAACCTAGAAAAA
Source organism: Triturus cristatus (assembly GCF_964204655.1). Classification (NCBI taxonomy): domain Eukaryota; kingdom Metazoa; phylum Chordata; class Amphibia; order Caudata; family Salamandridae; genus Triturus; species Triturus cristatus. Next base: position 933,456,027 of record NC_140585.1, read on the forward strand.
GGTTGAAGAAAGATACTGAAGTTTGGGATGAAAGGATAATACCAAAGCACCCCTCAGGAAAAGCCAGAGGAAAAGCAGAGCAGAAAATTAACTCGAAGGGAAGGATCAAGCATGATAAAAAACGAAGAGGCCTTGAATGTCAAGATCAGTCACCCAGCTGCCAAAAAGACATTCACAAATCCAACAAGCCGGGGAGAAAGAAGGGAGTGAAAAAAACACATGTTTGTATTGAATGTGGAAGGAACTTTAGCCGACTCTCAAATCTTGTGAACCACCAGAGAACCCACACTGGGGAGAAACCATATGAATGTGTTGAATGTGGCAAGCGTTTCAGTGACGTGGCAAACATGATCACCCATGGGCGGGTACACACGGGGGAGAAACCATTTGCATGTGGTAGATGTGGGAAGAGCTTTAGTCGCTTGTCCAACATGAAAACTCATCAGCGAATGCACACAGGGGAAAAGCCCTATCCATGCAATCAGTGTGACAAGAGGTTCAGCCATTCTTCACATCTGGTGACTCATCAGCAGCTGCACACGGGGGAGAGGCCACACACGTGTGATGAATGCGGGAAGAGTTTTAGCCGCTTAGCAAACATGCTCACACACCAGAAATTGCACAAGGGAGAGAAACCATATCTTTGCAATGTGTGCTTCAAGAGGTTCAACCGATCATCTCACCTTACCAAACACCTTCAAATGCACATGAAGGAGGACATGCTGATGAGGGAAGATGCCTTGCGCATGGAGCAGCAGGTGCGCATCAGAGAACACATCATTATTTTGCAGTGATGGTGGGAATATGAGCCATTTCAGTTGCCACTACCATATGGATGCGCAAGGAAAAAGTTCTAGGCATTAACACCAAGAAGTTACTGGCCGAGAAATAAGCACTCAGCTTTGGCTCCGACTCTAAAGTCTTGATTGCCAGTTGCAGAAGATTAGCAAGTGATTCTTGAATTGAACAAAAACCAGCAACGTGTTCAAGAAGAACTCACTGTGAACGCTCGAAATAATCTGCAGTTCATGTTCAGATTGGTATTTCTGTGATTCTACCCAGGTCTCCCGTTAAGTAATTCATCTTTAGTAATTTGCACTCTTGAATACATTTGATACAGGCAGATCACTATCATCTTTCCTTGGGTGAACAGGGAGGCATTTACTTCAAAGCAGATGTCCTGGAGGTGTCTATGCTGGGAGAAGTTCCCTTGACTGTATTAATTGGGGTGGGGGCAAAGGGGTTCGGAAGTTGTCATATATCATCCCTCTGTTTAAGTCAGATCATGCACACAATATCATTTACTGCGTTCGGAGACATTAAACCCGGGGCAGAAGTGGTATCTTTTTAAAGATGTGTTAAGGAAGATAGGATAGGTTTTAATGGTTGAGGCACTGAATTTGTAACCAGATGTTATGACCCTAAGTCACATTTTCCACTCGTTCATTCTGTAGGATCCTCAAGCCTAGTCTTGTGGGCCCTAATGGTTTCTGCTTCCACTGGAGACGGAGTGAAAGGAAATGAATGCCACATAGGTTAGGTTTTTCTTAGTTAATTCTCTACATACTGATTATCTCCTGACTTCTATACACCCCGCGATCCTCTTCACTGCGTAAAATAATTTCAAAGGCAGATTCCCATTATGACGGGGTGATCTTTGAAACAATATTCTGTTTACATTCCCTTAAAAAATAAATGTACTTTTCTTTCGTACCATGTTTTAACAGCTGTGCCTCCTGGTGCTAATAAACTTTTCAGCAGTTAATATATCTTGGGCCCTAGATTGCATTTTAATTAAAGGGAGGCAGTGCTATGAAGAGGAACCACGATTTCTTCTACTTCTGTGGATTAAGTTGGTGACTGGGGCAAAATACCAGAATGGCTTTGTGGTGCAGTACGTTCAGTGGCCTTACCAAGTAGTGTCTGAAACGACTATAAGGTTTTCAACAAATGAAAGTGTCTACATTGGTGACAAAATGTAGATAAAAGCCATCTCTTATTTTTGGTAAAAAAATAACCAGATTCTTAAGTAGATTAATACCCTTAACACCTCTGTACTGACACCCTTCTGTGTACTGTATTCTGATTATTTCTTAATTTTCCAGAAATTCGTCACATAAAATGTGAATCTATTGGAGATTAACAAAATATCTTTGTTACATGGGTTTTTACGGTTTGACTAATGGTGCAGGGGTGTTAATGGATAGCTGTTTTATCCACTAAACTTGAAGAAGCCCTCAGGGCTGTCCAACTCTGCTTCTTGCATAGGTGACTCTGGGAACGAGGCTGCTAACTTAATACAGAGACCAGAATATTACCAAGCTACCTTGTATTAAAACGTTCTTCTCAAATTCCATGTTGTGTGTCATTTCTGCAGTTCTCCCCTTAATCAATTGTAAAAACTGACCTTTTCAATAGGTGATTCAAGTGGTTGTGATGCTTGTCCAAAGGTGGGATTCAGACTGACTTTTTTTTTTTTTTAAATCTGTTTTTATTGGCATTTAGTAAACAAATACATGAGCAGTTGTTTCATCTTTTCTGCAGTGTGTAGCGACATTAGATGATGTGCGTCACTGGACATCAATATACATTTAATACAACAGTGAGGTTTCAAAAGCTGGTTTCGACACAGTATTTTAACATACGGTTACTTATAGTACAGTATTTTCCCACAACCAATACATCTAGTTTATATGCACATGTTGCGGAGCTGATTAAGTTTAAATAGTCATTTCGATGTAGATAGATTGGTTAAGCTGTTCATGTGGCAATAACTGTGTACATGGGGTGTTGAACTTGGAGTAGGGTTGGAATGCTCACGTAGGTTGCAGTATATAGAATGCTGTATTTATGCCTCCGAGGGTGCCCCTTAGCAATGCCATTGCCATAAGGTTATGATGCGCAAGTGCATCAAAGTAGTATCGTTTAGCTTGTGGCGCATGCTCGGTTGCGGAAATGTGGTCTATGAGTGAGGGTCGCGTGCGCGGTGTTGGCTGTTTAGGTTAGGTGCCTGAAGGGACTGGGTTGGCAGGTCTGTGGATTGCTGTAGTGTTGCCAGGATCACATCCCAGTTTTCAGCTATAGGTACTTTCCTGAGACCCACTATTTCTTCCCGCTTGATCGCTGTGCCTTCTGCTCTGGCCCACGCAATGGTGGAACGTTTCCAAGCCTGTACTTGTGAGGGATCTGACGCTTTCCATCGTTTTATAATTAGTCGTTTGGCCGTGGCTATGCCCAGATCTAGGAACCGGGAGGTGACCATAGTATTGCGTGTCCTACGGAAGACATGCAGCAGATATGTTTGCCACTCAAAGGGTAGCTCTCTTTCCGTACAGGCACGGAGTGCATCTGCCACTTCTCTCCAGTAGGTGCTGAGGTTGGGGCAGCCCCAGAGCATGTGCACTAGGTCTGCATCAAGAGTCGCGCAGCGGGGACAGGCAGAGTCGGCTCGATGGAAGTATCTATTAATGTTAGCTGGTGTTAAGTATGCATGTTGCGTCATGAAGTATTATATTTGCCGGAGTCGCATATTTCGTGGGATACGAGTCGGGCTGGCCAATATCTGTGTCCAGGTTTTATCTGAGAGTTGGCGTCCCAGGTCATGCTCCCACTTGCGTCTGAGGAGATCTTGGTTGATTGCTGCGTGATGACGCAGTGAAGCGGCAAAACAACGTATCAGGTGTCTGCCTCGTCCCATGACATGGAGATATTGGATAGTGAGGTGCATTTGTGGTTCAGTGCCTAGATCTCCCCATTTCTCTGTAAGGGTGGCCACCAGTGAGCAATGTAGGAGGAATTGTCCTGCGGGAAGTTCCTCGTTTGCTGCTAGTGTCGCATAAGGAATCAGTGAGCCCTCGTGATAGAGATCACCTAAGGTCCGTATCCCAGCTTCGTGCCAATGATGCAAGTCAGCAGCTGTGCACACTGCCGGACCTCTGGGGGTGCCTTCCAAAGGGAGGGCGGGGGCATAAGGTGTGGCATGTCGTGTTAGGTAGAGGCTCCGTCGATTACACCTATAGGCCACATTCAAATATAAGGGTTCCGGGGGGGCGTGTGCGTGTACCAGGATGGAAAAGCGTAAGGATCTGTAGCAGAGTGTATGGTGGACGGGTGGATGCAGTGTCGCTGCGTTGTCGGTCTGCAAACCATCTGGCGATCCATTGGAGTTGAGCTGCGAGGTAGTAACAAGGAGCCGCTAGACCCCCCCTGATCTGTGGGCAAATATAGGTTTTTTGATCGCTACCCTGTGCCGATTGGGGCCCCAGATAAAGTCCCTGATTGTCTGTTCTAGCTGGGTAAAGAAGGAGGCTGGTACATAGTTAGGCAGGTTTGACAAAGTAGTACAGGAGCCTTGGTAAGGCCACCATTTTCACCAGTGCCACTCTGCCCGTGACTGCCAGGGGGAGTATGCTCCAGAATCGCATCTGAGAGCGAATGGCTGTTAGTGCCCTGCCTAGATTGCCGTCAAAGAGGTCCTGCGGTTGCCGATAGACTCGTATTGTGGGATTCAGACTGACTTCATGACATAACAGCTTTGTTAACGCTATAGTCGTCCACAGCACTTCTTGTCGCGTTTTAAACAGATTAATGAATAGAAGAGTCCAAGGTTGCCAGTCCTTTCATATTTAATGACTGTGATTCGAATTTCTGATTTTTTTTTTTTCTTTTTCAAATAATTATTTTGCACCAGATTAGTTGCAGTACGTCTTGATTCTTTTCCTATGATTGTATCTCTGTGGTGCTTTCTGCTGTCTTCAAGATGTACTTATAAAAATGTATTTTGACTGTTGTGAGCCACAGGTACCATTTTGGAATTATTGAACTCCGTGTGCACCATGAATCCACTAGCAGTAGTGGAGTAGCTTTTATTTTTCAAGGTCAATTTTGAAGTTAACAAGGCATGCATGAAAAAATTAACAACTTTTAAGTTCTTGTGGCCACTTTCTCCCTATCCAACATGAAGTCTGTCTTTGTGGTAGTGTTAGACCTCTCCCCAGGCTCTTCGAAACACTTTAAGTAAGCCAATCTGGAGACCTGCAGTTTGGTTTGCAGGCAGGCAGAGACAGAAAAAGTGATAACTATATTGTACACCCGTAGACAAAGGACCTTTCAGACATTTTGACATCTAGGATCCTGCTGTCCTGGTGGCAGAGGTCTCAGATAAAACACTTTGAAAATGTTTCACTTCTTTTTGACAGACCGTACGAGATATGTAACAAAGGTCATCTCTGGAAAATAGAAGTTAACTTGTGTGCAGAAGTCCTGTTCATCCCTCGTTCTTTTTAACCTCTATATTCCTGCCCTTGCATAAATTGTTACAGTTGCTTAGCATATGTTTTTCATAGCTATGCCGGTGATACACAACTTATGTTGCAAGTCATGGGGGCCCTTTGATGCACTTCATTAAATTCCAAACTCTATGACAAGAGTTGGGCCTGGATGCAAGCCAGCTGTCTGAGATTAGATGATGCAAACTGATTTTCTATTCAGAAGTTGAGAATCATGGCATGGATGCTGTATTCTAATTACCTTGGAGTGTGGCGAGAGCATGCAAAGGAGTGGAAGCCACGAAATGGTAAGGGAACTTCTGAACCTGTTTGACCTTTTATGGCCTGCCTGTGTAGTGTTTTAAAAAATCTTTGCTCAATAACAAGCTCCATGTTTTTCGTTGTTTCACCTGCATAGCTCGTTGCTCTGTCAGCCAATGCGTACACCAATGGTGCATTCCCAACCCTAGATGATAACTACGGCTTCTCAAGCAAGATTATGGGTATACTGGTGGTGGTGACGACTTCATCTACTATCATGGCATCTGGTTGCTTTGGTGGGAAGAGACCTTAGTTACCCCTCTTGATAAACCTTCCCACCCCTTTAACGGGGGCTTGCATGCATACATGTATGAGTGATATGGTTGACATGGTATGCATGGTGTTGGATGGACGGCTGTTCTGCTAGAGTATTAAGTATGGCCTATGGAACTCTCTAGGAATGGTGCACAGAACGATGCTTATGCCATCTTTTCTTTATTCTTATGGAGGCTAGAGGAATCTACAACCTCATATGGTGTCCCTGGACATCTGGACACCACCTTCACCTGATCTTGCCTTTAAATTTGATGTGCTTCTTGTTGACTAGGAATAGAAAGACATTGCCCTGAATCTCTGGAAGGTCATTCGTAGAATTAACATGCCCTCACCAGTTGGTGCCTGTACATTCCCTTCTGCTGTGGAAACCTGCGGAGAAAGCCCATGAAAATGCACTGTGCGATTTTTGAGTAGTCTATACATTTTAAAGAGTTGCATGGATTCTGACGGGCATAGTCATGCTTTCGAGAAAAGCTGTTTTAGGCAATCTTCGTCTGGAATTCTGGAGGAGCTGTTGCACAGAACAGGATGACCTTTGGTCAGAAATGTGACTTAAGAATCTCCATACTAACCTCCAAGGCTAGTGGTAGTTTTAGAACTTATGTAAGACCTGCATGGTGTAGAAAAGAGCAGGTACCAAAATAGGTAAAGATCGCCTAGCAGAAATGAATCGTCTAGGAATAATGTGGTTCTTGCACCCCAGTTATTATTATTATTATTATTGCAACTTGTAGAGCGCACGGCTACCTCAAACTGTGGTGTCCCGGCGCTAACAGCGGTTGTAAAGTGGTAGTAACTGGTGGGGGTAGCTCTAAGGTAGGCCAAAAAGCCAGGTCTTCAGAGTCTTCCTAAATAAAGGTTCTAAATTGGCCTTTCGTAGGTGCTCCGGCATGGAGTTCCAAAGAGAGGCGGTTTTAAGAGAAAACGTTTGGCCACCCAGCCTGGCTTTTGTGAAGCGGGGGATGGCTAACAGTTCCCGGTGATTAGACCTCAGAGTCCTAGACTGATTGTATTTGGGGAGTCTGAGCTTCAAGTATTGGGGGCCAGTATCTCTGGTAGACCTGTAAGCAAGGGTCAGAGCCTTAAACTAAATCCTCCTTTTAACAGGCAGCCAATGTAGGCTGCGCAGGTGGGGAGAAATGTGGCGGCGGAGTGGCTCATTTCTGATGAACCTGGCAGCCGCATTCTAAATGACCTGCAACTTTCTAATCAGGTAAGCTGGGAGACCCAAGTATAGACTGTTGGCATAGTCTAGCTGTGAGGTGATCAATGCGTGGGTCACCGTTTTCCTGCAATCCATTGGTAGGAGATGAAGGAATCTCCGCAGGGTTTTCAGCTTCCAGAAGCACGAGGCTGAGACTTGACATATCTGGGCTTTTCCCGAAAGGGTGGAATCAAACTTAAACCCTAGATTTCTAGCGGATGGGACTGGAAGAGGAGGAGGATCAGTTCTGTTGGCCACCAGAGGTCATTTCGATGAGGAGACGGCTGATTAAAAAAAAAACAGCACTTCTGTTTTATCCGTATTTAGCTTTAAACAGTTGTCAGTCATCCAGAGTGAGATGTTAATCAGACACTGTTTGAAGTTGGTGAAAGCTGCCTCAGAGTGATCCCTAAAAGAGAACACCAGCTGGGTGTTGTTGGCATACGAGACCACCTTTACTCCATATTGCTCGGCAAGTGGGGCGAGATAAACACTAAAAAGGGTCGGGCTCAGGGCCGAGCCCTGGGGGAAGTTTGCAGACAAGAGGGCCAGCGGAGGAGACATGGGGGCGGAGAAGGATTTTTTGGGAGCGGCCCTCAAGAAAGGAGCCTAACCAGGTTAAGACGGTACCCCTCACTCCCTGTTCTGGGTCTGACACCGAAACGCACGTAGGCGTTTGAATTTTCTGCGTACCTCCTTCCATGTTACTCCTATTTTCCAGCAGGATGACGCACGAACAAACCTTCTACTTAACATCATTTGGCAGTCTTACTACCATGACCGATGTGTGATATTGTTGTTGGAATGAATGTATATTTGTATGAATGTAGTGATGTGTGGGACACTGAAAAATATTGTCTATGTTTTCTCTTGTGTAATTATGTATTGTCATTGTTCGCAAACTTTTTTGTAAATCTATGTTAATAAAAAGAAATATGTTTTTTTGCTATCCAAGGTTGTGATCTCATGGCCTGAATATCAATTTGGTTCAGCTCCAGTTAGTGATTTAATATCAAGGGACCTATGTATTAGGCCAATGGTTCTATAACTTAGGCAGGTGCTTTTTTCCTAGTGCGCTTTTGAGGTACCCCTCACTCCCATCCGCTCAAGCCTCTCTTGGAGGATCTGGCGTGAGACCGTGTCAAATGCTGCTAACAAGTCCAACAGCACTGACTTTCCCAGCTACCATGATCCAAGGTTCCACGTATCGTTTCCGCCACCTCAAGCAGAGCTGTCTCTGTGCTGTAACCTGACCTAAATCCTTATTGGGAATCATGGAGGAGTTTGCTAGATTTAAGGTATGCTGATAGTTGTCTCTGCACTTCCTTCTCCAGGATCTTGGCCTGTGCACGCAAGAGGGAGATAGGCCTGAAATGTTTTAATTCTGCTGGGTGAGCGTCTTCTTTCTTAAGGATTGGCTGGACCAATGCGGTTTTCCAGATAGATGGATAGATGCCTGAGTTTAAGGATACATTCCAAATCTGGTTTAGTGAGGGATTGAGTAACGGGGCGAGTAGTTTAAAAAACTTAGCCAGGCATGGGTCAATCAGAGATCCAGATTTGACTTTGATCAGTTCTTTTAGGGACGCTTCGGAGCTGAACTGGTGCAATTCAGACCAGGCGTCTGAGCAGTGAAGACTAGGTGGGGGCAAGGCTAAGGATCCTGTCGGAGTGAACGCAGAGAATATTGGCTGAACTTTCTCCTGAAAGATCTTCACACAGGATGGCTGAAGGCGCTATGGTGCTTTTCAAGGCCTCTGGCTTGATGAAGCCCTGAACAATCCTAAAAACTTCTTTGGCAGATTTGTCGGAGAACTTAATTTGGTCAGCGACAAGGGCCCTAATAGTGTAGAGTTTGAGTTTATGGAATCTTTTTAGTGCTGCTCTGTAAGCACTCTTAGTCTCTATGTCGTATGTTTTCCGCCATACCCGCTCCAGCTTCTTACAGGGGCTTTTCTCCATACGAAGTTCAGCTGTGAACCAAGGGGCGGAAGGTTTATTTCTAGCCATTTTCGTGTTTTTAATCTGGGCTATTTTGTCAAGGGCTGCAGTAACCCAACAGTTGAAGGTGGAGGCATCACAACTAGCTTCCCCTGTGAGCAGCAAAGAGGTATTTAATAGTGCTGGACCCATAGACTCAGGGGAGGCTTTCCTCCAGTTCCTTCTATCTTCGTATTTTGCTCTCGCAGGATCCTTGTAGCTAGAACCAGTGAGGTTAAATGGTATTAGGCTGTGATCTGACCATGTAAGGGGAATAGGGTCTTCCACTTTTAAAGTAGAGACATTAGTAAAGATCAGATTTAATATATGGCCAGCTTTATGAGTGGGAAGAACATCCTTTTTAGTAAGGTTTAATCTCTTCAGGGAGTCGGACAACTGGGAGGCCAGGAGATAGCTGTCATTGTCCATATGGACATTGAAGTCGCCCAGGTCTATAAAATGTGTGTGTCTCAGTGAAAGATCCGCAATCAGATCGCAAAGCTCCAGCAGCTCAGAGGACACAGTCTGGGGGTCTGTAGACCAACAGTCCTGCCGCAGCGAAGGTGGACGAGATTTTAATACTGAAGGGCATTGCTTCAATTAATCTGGTCTGTTCAATCCTTTTATGTGAGCTCTCCCAGTGATCTCTTAGGATCACGACAAGCCCGCCCCCCACTCTATTGCCTGTCCGGGTAACTGTAATTATTCTATAACCTTTTGGAATGGCCAGCAGTATATCAGGGTTAGTTAGAGCTTTCTCTTAACCATGTTTCAGTAAGAAACATGAGGTCCCAGGTTTTTGACTCAAGGGTAAGCCAGATGTCATCCCTATATTTGAGGAGGGATCTACAATTGATTAGACATGCGTTAATATTGGGCCCTGCGGCTGGCATGTGTGCTTTGGAGGACATTGCTGTTCTTTTGCCCTTACATCCACTTCCCAGGATCCGCCCTTTATCAAGCGCAAAGGAGCATGCCTTACAACACAGCTCCTGGCCATATCCCTCTAATACCAGAGTACATGGATCGAGACGTGCTGGGCGGGGGGCAACCTCCCGAGGACAACTCACTCGCGCAGTTGAACCCTGGACCAAACAGTTCTTGTTGATGGATCAGGAAGGGCAGCATGGCTGGCGCTGGACGCGGGCCGGGTGCGGACGGGCTTGCCTTTGGCACACCCGCTGTCCCATCTGCTTTAAATGGGAAGCAGGTGTTAAAACAAGCTCAGCCCACTCCAGCGTCAGAGTGCAGCTGAGTAGAATGTTGCTGCCAACCCCGCCCTCCACACAATCGGCAGCCTGCCGCGGTGGACCGGGACGAGTAGGCAGGTAAGAAGCCTCCCGACTTTCCAACTGTGCAAAGTGCAAGTGCGATCAATTTTAAAAGTTTTAAAGAATTTAAGCACACATGTGACACCTTAAAATGCTTCCAGCCCCAGAGAATTTCCCCACTGACGGTAGCCGCGCGAGCAGCCCTACTGTCAGAACCAAAGGTATTTGCCTCATGTAGAAGGAGGGACTGTAGTAGACACTCCAGAACTGTGGGTTTGGTGGACCTGTACAAACCTGACTAATGTGTACCGTCCTTGACTTTGTGTGAGCTCCTAGAACACACTTCCGATCCTGAGAGGAGTGCTGGCATTTTTCCTTTACATGTTGGGGCTTGAGGCAGTGTCTCATTGGCTGAGGGTGGCTGCCTCAAATTTCGAACCAATTGAACCAACCATTCCTACCATTATTGGTTTTAAAGACATCACAAGTTAAAGGGGTAGTGACTCCCTTTACATAAGTCCCAGTTGCTAGTGGCAACCAGTGGGTCACTCTGATGCCAAAGTTCCCTTGAGTGGCTGCCACCTAAACATTGCAGCTGCGACCAGCCGGTCGTCGGATACATGGCAAAAGCTTGAACGTTAACCCATTTGTGGCTCAAGTAGATCATGCCTCCGAACCCCGGTTAAAACAAGCATTTGATCTGGGAGTCTAGTTGGATGGCAGGAGCTTAAGAGACCCTGCCGGGTGGATATTGACCTTTGCAAATTTTGGTTCGCTTTTAAAGAGTGGCTTCTGAATGTTTAAAATATTACTGCCATTTGTGACATTTTCGGCAGATTCACAGCAGCCAGGGCTCAAGCAAGACCTTTGACCTCCTGGTCAGGGAGACTGCACTCTCCTCGCACAGCTCTGTCTTTGCGCCGCTGCCCCCAGCACCTCGCGGCTTGCAGGTAGGTGTTTGAGGCCCTCCTCAACCCTCAGGCTCCTGCCTGCGCCTCATCCCTGGTGGTCCAGTGGGAGAGCCTTGCTCTTCCGCTGGTCCGCTCTGCCAGCCTTTCTGTTTGTTTTTCCTGCTTTTGTCTGTCTGTGCCCTATTTGTCTGTCTGTGCCTAATTGACTGTTTGTGCAGTATGTGCCTCTTTGTCTCTTGCGCCTAGTTTTTTTTTGTGCCTCTGTCCCTTTTGCCTCGTTGTCTTTTTTGTACCTCTATCCCTTGTGCCTTGTTGCCTTTGTGCTTTTTTGTCTCGTTTTTCTACCTTATTTCCCATTTTTCCCTGCTGCTGCTTTCGCACCCTTTCCCGCCGCTGCTGCCCCCGTGGCCCCTCGCCCCCTGCCTGTGCCTGCTCCCGCCTCCCAACTGCTCATTTTTCCCTGACCCCTACTTAATGGCGGCCCCTGCGTGGACGCGCAGCGGAAGCGCCGCTGGTGCGCCAAAGGCATGCTTGTCTTCACCCGTCCGCATCCCGACCATCGGCAGGGACCCTGGTCCTCTGACCCCTCACCGCTAAGACTCAGCAACCCTCTACGCACTCATCCCCAGAAGATACATCAACTGCCAGCTGTCGACACCAACACCACCCAAGGCCATTTCTCCTGCCGACACTGCCGCCACACTTTCACCCACCTCCGGACCCCTACAGCTACCTCCAACCCTTCGGACGCCAGCAAGCCCAAACCCCTGAGCTGCATCATCCTCAACGTACGCTCCCTACACAGACACGTAGTAGAAATCTGGGATGTCCTCCACACCCTCTCGCCTGACGTCGCCTTCCTCTCAGAGACCTGAACCAAAGCCAGCTCTGCCCCAACCACCCTGGAGGTGGACTCGCCATCGTACACAAAAAACTCCCTCTGGCTCCTTACCGCCAGCTCGAACGACTCCTCGCCCCTCATGGAACACCTCCACTTCCAGATTCAGATCAACCCCAGAATGACTCTACGTGGAACTCTATCCTACAGACCTTCTGGACTTCGTTCCCCACTCACCACTACCATCGCAGATCTCATCGTGCCCCACACCCTAATCTCCACAGACTAGGCCCTGCTCTGAGACCTAAATTTCCACCTCGACAACCTCAACGACCCCAATTCTACTGCCCTCCTGGACAACCTCACCAATATCGGACCGAAGCAGCTCGTCATCACTCCCACCCACAAGGCGGGACACACCCTCATCTTTGCAGGAGGAAACCACATTTGCTTCAGCTGCACCACCCTGGACAGACCACCACTGCATCTACTTCTTCTTGAAACCCACTGCACACAAACCCACCCCCTTGTGCAGAAACTGGAGTAAGATCCCCAAAGAGCACCCCGACTTCGCCCTCAGCCACACTCCTCCACCCACCATGACCGACGCTAACTCTGCAGCCAACGAAACTCCACAGATGGATCACCAACTGCGCAAACACGCTCGGCCCCCTCCAGAACTCCGACAGACAATGCACCGCGAAAGCCACCTGGTTCACCACGGAATTATCCAAGCGTATGTGCCGACGTCACAAGAAAGCATGGCGGAACAGTAAAACCTCAGAAGCACACACCCTCTACAAAACCACCATGACAGAGCGCCACCAACTCATCAGGTCCACGAAGGGGAACTTCATCCAGGACCGAATCCTCTCCAACTCCCGCAACTCTAAGAAACTCGTCAGCATCATACAAGAATTCACCAAACCCCTTAGCGAAACCTCCGACATCCCTCCCTCCCAGGACCTCTGCAACAAACTCGTCTCCTTCCATCACAAGATCAGGACTCTCTATGACAACTTCGACGATCACGACCAAGGCACTGACACAACACCAGTCACCAGCAACGCCACCCAGCCAACCATCACTACCTGGACCCCTGTCACCACAGAAGACACCGCACAGACCATGAGGAGCATACACTCAGAAGCTCCTACAGACCCCTGCCCACCGCACATCTTCCACAGAGCTACCTCCGCCATAGCACCCAAACTACGACGTACAATCAACTGCACCCTGGAAACGGGCACTTCCCCCGATGACTGGAAACGCGCAGAAGTCAAACCCCTCCTCAAGAAACCCCGCGCAGACCCGACGGACCTCAAGAACTACAGACCCATCTCTCTCCTCCCCTTCACCACCAAAGTCACTGAGAAGATCGTCAACTAACAGCTCACGAACTTCATAGAATCCAACTCAATCCTCGACTCCTCCCAATCCGGATTCCGCAGCAACCACACCACCGAGACCGCACTCCTTGCCGCCACTGACAACATCCACACTCTCCTCGACCAAGGCCACACGGCCACCCTCATTCTTCTGGATCTCTCAGCGGCATTCAACACCGTCTCCCGCCAGACTCCACAATGCTGGCATACAGGGAACTGCCCTAGGCTGGATCCGCTCCTTACTCGCTGGCCGAACTCAAAGAATCAGACTCCCACCCTTCCTCTCCGAACCCACAAAAATCAGATGCGGAATACCCCAAGGATCCTCACTCAGCCACACAACATCTACGTGGTCCCTCTCGCAACCAAATTCGGACTCCGCATAGTATCCTACACCAACGACACCCAGCTCATCCTCTCCATCACCAATGAACCCTACATCACCAGACAAAGTTTCCAGGAAAGAATCAAGGACGTTGAATCCTGGATGAGCAGGCTCAACTCGGAGAAAACTGAAGTCCTTGTCCTCGGATCCACCCCCTCCGCGCAGGACGACACTTGGTGGCCCCCGCCCTCGGCATCCCTCCATACCCAGGGAACACGCCTGCAATCTCTGCATCATACTTGAGTCCTCCCTCACCAACAGATGAACGCCATATCTTCCACATGCTTCCAACGCCCTCCGCATACTCCCCAAGACCTTCAAGTAGATCCCCCCCCCCCCGAATTCAGAAAGGCCGTCACCCACGCATTCATAACCAGCAGACTGGACTACTGGAACGCCCTCTTCGCCGAAATCAACAAATCTATACTCCACAAACCCCAGACCATCCATAACGCCGCAGCCCGACTCGTCCTCCGCATCCCATGACAAGACCACATCACCCAGCACCTACAAGACCTCCACTGGCTCCCCGTCGAAAGAAAGTGACCTTCAAGCTGCTCACACATGCCTACAAATCCCTCCACAACATCGGACCCCAATACGTCAACGAAAGAATCTTCTTCCATGCCCACAAGAGAAACCTCCCCTCCGCCAACCTCGCCCTGGCCGAAATCCCTCACATCTGGAGAGCCAGAACGGGAGGAAGACCCTTCTCCTACATTGCCGCCAAGACCTGGAACGAGCTCCCTCTCCGCTTCAGACGAACCCCCACTGTGCAAGCATTCAGGAAGAGCTTCAAGACCTGTCTCTTCGGATGAGCTGGAGCTGCCCGATATTCCGCCCCCACCCCATCCCACCCCTCCCCTAGTGCCTTGAGACCCTCACGGGTGAGTAGTGTACTTTACAAATCCCTGATTGATTGATTGAATATTCCCTGTGAACCTAGCACCAGAAATAATTGACATCAAATAGCAGACTAGATACATTGCTGCATTCTTTCTTGTACCTCTGTTCTATTGGCATAGATTCTGTAAACAAAGCCATAGTAAGAGGAACGAAACTGAACGTTTATGAAGATTGCTGAGACGTTGCATATTATCCCGCTTATCCAATGTTATGCAAATTGTGGCACTTACAGAGCAAGACCTAAGCAACTGTGTGGTGGTCATATCCCTGGTTCGATAACAACCTTCTGGTTCGTTCACTACTTTAACTTCGCTACTTTTTCAATACACAATTAAAGGATCTATTCTTTTTATTTAAAAAATTGATTTGATTAGACATTGAGTTTACTTGGTGTAGTTACTTCGTCATACTGTAACTTCAAACCTACAGACACTTGGAGTACCCCTTGAGTGCTCGACCTAGCTACCGTTTTGGAGACTAAACTGCATAAATGAAGTTATTTGGCTTCCCAATTGTTTTTCTTATATTTTATTCTGTCCTATTATCTGGCAACCTATTAAGCTCAACATTCATCCTGGAACTGGCCTCTTGGCACAATAGAAGCTAGACTAGGACCAGCGGGATGTACGGATGAATTGCAGCACCGACTGCAACAGGAGGAGAAGCAGAGTCTCACAGATGGCACATACCTGGAAAATCTTTCTTACAAAAAGAGAGGGCGAGCAGTATTGAAAATCTCATACATAAAGGATAGCCATCAATCAAACGTTTCGATCTTTGTGGAACTATAGTAATATTTCCTGAGCCCAAGGTAGACTCATGCCACCTCATTTTATTTCAAATATTTGATGGCTGGTCATGGTTTTTATTATGTAGACTTACGGCTGCAACAGTCAATTTTTATATGAATGATAGCATTAATTTCCAAGACTTTTGGCAGAAAAACAAAATGGACAAAGAAATTGTGGGAGGAAAAAGTAGGCTTTAAAAACTCTTTTTTAGTAGGGGGGGATGAAAACCAACTCTGGGGTAATTCATGACTCCGAGGTCACGGCCGTAGAGCAAACATCTAATGACCAGGGCTATATAGCTGTATCCCAGAGATCTGAGGATTCTCTATTAACAGAACATCACGGTGATGTTAAGGCACTTTATGCTCATCTAAACGCATATGGCCTAGGGATTACCTGCACAGTTACACTTTAACCTGCTGACATTCAAGGGATTCTGTGTATCATCCACATAGGTGAAAAAGAGAAACCTTGAACATGGATTGTGGTGGGAACTGGCGAACTTCGAAGATTACTGTTCTCAAAACGGGCTTAGGAGAGGAGGTGACATATCCTCTGATTAGAATGAAGGATCTAGTCAATTTCAAACATTGACACCTAGATGTGATGTTTTTTGCATTGTTGGATGTATTTAGAATCTTGACCGAAAACAAGCATCGATCCAGAGAAGGATATACCTCAACTAAACTGGTTTCTGTTATCTTTGGAAGTTTAGTGGGGCATGGCAATAGACAGTTAAAGATTGTGGGAGTTCTTACTGCAACATGCCTGAACTCAACGAGTTGTTTGTCATTTGCAGAAACAATAGAGTAACTGTCAGCAAGTTTTTACAAAGGGCACATTTTTACAAGGGCAGTAGTCCTTGACGGACCCTGTACGTTTGCTTAGGGTGAACAGATTCTTCGAGTCTAATGGCAAAAGAGCTTGAAAGTCATTAAACTCAGACACAGTTTCCTGTTGAGCACTTTTACCTAAAAAGGCAGAAAGCTCAGAGATCTCCTTCAGAGAAATTCTGTGATGTTCTTGACCTTATTGAAAGTAAAAAATTAAAAATAAAAGAGACTGGTTCCAGTGAAGGCCCCATCTCGTTAGTAAGGTTAACTGAACTGGATGATTCCAAGTTGAGAAAGGTTCCCTCGGGAAAACTTGACTGTCAGACAGAGACAACTGTTTCTTCGCCTCTCTGATGAGGTGTAACACCCCTCAAAAAAGATTTTTTTTAAAGTAGTTAGGCATATTTTACTCTCCAGTTTCGTTCAAGCTTATTTAAGGTGTACTGTTGTATTTTCAGGGACGGGGTGACTCATGCATATATGAGATATATTTCGTTTTATTTTTGTTTTGTTTCCACAAGCTCTTGCATATCAAATGCGTTATTGATTGATTTATATATTTTTTAAAGGCTCTGATGTCTTCGCTTCCATCAACTATTTTGGCCAGAGTTTTCAGCAATATTTGAGGCAAGAGTAGAGAACAATACTTTTTTCATGACCGTTGCGATACAGTCACGTTTCAGGTGAATTTTTTCACAGCAGCACATGATCTGAAACCTAACTAGGCATTAGTCTGGTCACAGGATAAGCGCTGGTAAATAGTGCAAGGAAGTTAATTTGCAGGTAGGTACTGAATAGTAATAAATGCAAGTTCATTGATAGGCTGTGCTCTGTGTGACAGACTTTTGACACCTTGTCAAAAGAAACCTGTCAGAACCTGTTCGCGGGGCTGTGTGTGTAGGGGGGGCATTGAGGCTCTACTGGGCTTCAGCCTTGGAAGCAGGTGTTGTTTGCCTCTGAAGTCCCAGGGCCCGTCAACTATGGCACTCTTCAAACGGAGCAGGGTACAGCCCTTTCAGCACTTGACTCAGATGGAGCGCAATCACAGGCTTCTCAATGAGGTAGTCTGGGGTGCTTCAAGCTTAGAAGTCGAAAAACCATCCAGCAGCGTAGTAACTGATTGTCCGACCCAGATAATAATTACAAGAAAATACTTTAATGCACACAGAAACTCAAAACTACACACTACAGGCCTAAGATATGGATGCTTCAGTGAAGTAGAGCAGCTGTACTTGTGGCAGGCAAAATACCCCCTTCCATCCTCCCCTCATTCTCTAACTGGTTAAGGATTTGTCTTGGGCAGGTATCAGGCAAAAGTGCTGTATTACATCCTCTATTGTGTTCAGTTAATCTTAATAGACCCAGATGTCCTTATCTCACAATTGCAGAGCGTTGGCTACGTTTTGGTAACAGCAGGTAAGCACAGCATGCATCTGGCTCACTATCCTTCGGGGAGGATGCGCACTAGTTGTGAGTACTCTGGTACTCAGGTGAACTCCACAGCAGAGGCCGCCACCTGGAGTCTGTGCAGGAGTCAGCATTATTGCAGGCCTCTGGCTGGTCACAAGCATGCTTCTGTGATTCGGGATAATTGTGGTGGTGGGCTGTCGGATTAAGTGTCATAGGACCTCCTCAATGCACTCTTCTTCCAGCAACACAGCCCAGCCACAGCTTTTGCTGCTGGGTTAGTAGCATAGTCTCATCAGGTGCAGTCCAAACTCACAGTAGCCTTGTCTGCTTGGGCACAGTCGCAATGGCACAATCTGCTTGGGTACAACTTCACGATGTTGCAGGGGCACAGCCCATTCGGGCACAACTTCACTCACATCAGTGCCACAGTGCCGGTAGCTTATTGGAAGAGACTGTAATCTGATCCCTGGAGCACATATGTTGCTCTCCTTTGTCTTCCTATGTGGATGGACCCTCTAGCTCTGGTGTTCAGCCGCTTCTGGCTTGCCCTGGACATTCACATCTCGTACAGGAATGACACGCTCCTTCCTTCCCTGAGCAGGCAGATGAGCCTCTAGGTGCTCAAGAACAGCAGTATAGCTTCTTCTTTCCATTTCAGATAACAGGTGATAACCCTCAACTTTGGGAGGCTGACTGTCAGGTAGACACTAGCTTTGGTTCCACGGTATAGAACTCCCTTTCTTAATCACAGAGAACTTGAACAAATGGATCAGTCTCTCCCACATTTGTACAGTGACAACAGACCAGGATTGTGGAATATCTGTGCTACTAGAACCGATTTGATTTGTTTTGGTCATTTCACATAGCCTATCCAAGCTGTTGTGCAGCCACAGCCTTTGTGTAAAGCAATAATCCTCACAGTAGGTTGGTCTTCAGCCTGTAGTACCCACAACAGAGGTACAACAGTGATCAGGAAAGACCCACCATGCTCTTAATGGTCTGTTAAACCTCTGTACTAACACAATGGTATGTAGGACACAAGTGATAAGTCACACCAGCTTACTCCCACATATCTTTCATGTAAAAAGAGATTAAATTAATTCCCCTGTTGGAAATCACTCTCTTAGGCGAGCCAACCCTAGAAAGAATCCATATGAAACCCTAGCTATCACCTTAGCATTTGTGCTTTTCAGAGGTACCGGCTCTAGACAGCTGGTAGTATGATCTACCAATTGCAAGATATACTTGTTGCCTAATGCTAAGAAAAGGGGTTGGGGCGGTGTCTAATGGATAAACCAGGTCTAGCCCCACCTGCTCAAATGGAACACCTATATATGGTAGAGGGACTATGGTGCACTGGTCTTAACCTGCAGACTTAACGCTCAGCAAGTATGACGAGTTCAGCAGCGTCTCTTTACAACCCTGCCCATTCTTTTGAGGAATTCTATTTTTTCCACCCCAGTGTTTTAAATAGCGCAAACTTCACCCAAATATATCTGGTGTCAGAGCTCTTTACATCACCAGTTGCGTTACATAAGGACTCAATTTTTGTTAGGCACGGGGAGATTAAGTGATTTTCCCTGAATCACAGGATGTTCATCGTCGTATCCGAGACTCGAACCCGGTTCCCCAGATTTGAAGCCGACCACCCTAGCCGTTGGGCCACATCCTCTCACCTTGTCATTAGGTGCCCTTCATTAGACAAATGCAAAATCATAAACATTTTTACTTGAAGCTGCAGTTACACTAGTTGTTATTAGGTGTCCCTCAAAATTCAAATGAAAAACCATTGAAATTCTTACATGAGACTGCAGTTCCACTAGTCGTTATAAGGTGTCGCTCACAAGTAAACTGCAAAAGCATTAAAATATTTTCAAGAAGCTGTAGTTCCACTTGTTAACAGAGGTCCAGCTCAAGTCCGAACCAACTGACTATCAGTCATTGGAAAGTGCAAGTGTCTAACAATTTCTATTTTGGGGTAACTATTTTGTAGGTGTTTATGTGCAAAATTTACCCAACCACAATGCCTTTTCCCTCTGTGCTGATTGTTCTGCTGTCAGAAGCACCCTGCTTATTCATTAACTTCTACCACTCGTGCACATATGTTCATGACACACTACAAGTCCTGTTTTTTGCAAAAAAGTATCTCTTCCTTTATTAAAAATTGTAACTATTATGTAACAATAATATACACTGTTAAAACATGGAATCATATATATCAATACACAAAATCATAGGGATGAGATCCTATATGTTGACCAAAGAAAAAACAATTCATTAGTCGTAATATATTCTTATCTCATATTTAATCAGATTGCACTTTGTCCACTGGTTTTGATATCAGTCACTTTACATGAATTGCAATTGATACATACATCCGAAATCCATCAATCCTCTATGAACAATAAAAAAAGGTTTTTAAAGAAGAAATATATAAAACCTATATATTAGAAACAAGTTGTCGACGCTGCATTTCGGTGGACTTCACTTGATTTTACCACCTTCTTCAGGGCTAGCTTAATTTAAAAACAGTATTTGTTCAATATGCAAATGATGATCTTTAAGCATGTAAGTTATTATCAAACTTAATGTAATAAGTATCTGATCCAATAGAGAACTCCAGGACATAAGATGTACCAGAAGATATTTCCTTTTCTTTCCTTGTAGGTCCAAGAACCAAAAGTTGTATCCTCCCATTTCGGTCCTCAAAGGAATCGTGCTCTTAGCTTCAAATATGGATTCTGTTGTCCCAGTAGTGTTCGGGAATGTTCATTGCCCACAAATATATATTGGTAGTGAATTCGCGTCTCTGTTGTCTGGCCTTACGATCACAAGTTGATATATCAACTCTGAAGAAGGTGGTAAAATCAAGTGAAGTCCACCAAAACGCCGCGTTGACAACTTTTTTCTAATATATATGTTTTATATATTTCTTCATTAAAAACCTTTTTTATTGTTCATAGAGGACTGATGGATTTCTGATGTTCCCATGGAATTTCTTATGGATCTATCAATTGCAATTCATGTAAAGTGACTCATATCAAAACCAGTGGACAAAGTGTTAACTGCTTAAATATGAGATAAGAATATATTATGACTAATGAATTGTTTATAAAAAAAAAACTCTTTGGTCTACATATAGGATCTCATCCCTATGATTTTGCGTATTGCTATATATGGTTCTATGTTCTAACAGTGTATATTATTGTTACATAATAGTTAACATTTTTAATAAAGGAGGAGATACTTTTTTGATAAAAACAGGACTTGTAGTGTGTCATGAATGTGTATGCATGAGTGGTAGAAGTTAATGAATAAGCAGGGTGCTTCCGACAGCAGAACAATCAGCACAGAAGGAAAAGGCATTGTTTCTGGATTATTTGACAGGTTGCTCTCTATTTTTCAGAGTATGTGCAAAATTAGTCACTCAAAGCAAAAGCATCCTATGGCTGAAGTGGGCTGGACTGTTGATCTATATCTTGGGCTGGGGTGCGAAGGAGTTTTACTTGAGTGACAGGTCAACAGACCAATGATGAAAGTATTGATTAAGAGCCCATATATATTTTTGTATATCTTCTGGAAAAGGTTAAGGTTGCATTACAGCTAAAGCTATCTTTAGGCCAGACTTGAAATGTCACCCCATGTAGGCCTGGAAGACCGCAGGGTGCATTGTATTTAAAAGTAGAACATGTAGAAATTTCAATTCCTAGTTCTTTACAGTGACTAACACCTAAAAGCTGCTTTCAGTGTCCGATGGCTGCCTGGTCCACAGAGAAACACCCAGAAGCATGGTAAATATGAATTCTGCTATCTCATGTTAAGCTTACTATTCCCACTCCTGTCTAAGCAACAGTACGGAAAATGTTGGACTCCAAAGGGGTTTAATTTGTATTCTCAGTCCGGTCCAAGCAGTAGTAGAGAGTATGGTGGTGCAGTGGCGAGGGCAATTGTAAGATGCATGTGGTGCTGCTGCGGCACTGCCATGCATATTACAAGTTTCAGGACCGCCAGTGTTTTCATGGAGGTCTTTCCTTCATGAAAATGCTAGCAGTGCTGGAATAAAGTGGGCCCTACAGGGCCCCCTGTGCCCCCTCCACCTGGGGATGCAAGCAGGGGGGAACAACATGTGCCCCCTTCACCTGGGGATGCACGCAGGAGGGGCACAACATGTGCCCCCTTCTGTGCATACGCCCCAGTTCCTGCACGGCGTGGACTTTATAGTCCATGCCATGCAGGAACCTGTGTTGCGGTCCCATTTTAGTGCCTTTTCCATAGCTAGGTCCGACTACCCTATTATGAGTTGGGCAATCAGACCATAATTGGGTTGCTGCCTCTGCCGGGAAACCCCCATGCCCTGGCTGTGGCGCAGTGGCCAGGGCCATTGTAAGATGCAGGTGATGCCGCTGCGGCACCACCATACATTTCCATGTTTCAGGACCCCCAGCGTTTTCATGGAGGTCTCTTCTCCATTAAAAGGCTGGTGGTGCTGAAACAAAGGGGCCCCCTGTGCCCCTCAGCCTGGGGATGAATGCAGGGGGAGCACAACATGTGCCCCCGTGTGCATGCGCCCCAGTTCCCAGGAACCAGTGTTGAATTCTCATTGCAGTGCTTTTTTCAAAAGCACTGCTGTCTTTAAAAGAGGCCATGCCGCGGGAACCGCCATGCTGCTCACCCGACAGGCCACAAAATTACTTGTAATCTGGCAGGCGGCAGCATCTTTTGTGGTGCAGGGGCGCGGCGGTGGCGATCCACCCGCCCCCTCACCGCCAAAACTCATAATTGGGCCCTAAGTGTCTTTATGTGATTAGCTGTTAATAAAGGGCTAAATGCTCTCTTGGGCACAGCGGGGGTGATATTCAAAGACTGAAAAGATATAAAGACAGGCCACCAAAGGGAAGTAAAAGAAAGGTTTTGGTTTTTTGAATAAACACTGAAATGGGAACCTGCTTTCAATAAACAAAAAAGAGGGAACCACAATTCATTAAGGCTGCAGGAAACTAGCCTTAACCACATTTAGTGAAAATTATTGTTAACTGTGAACACTTAAAGTTGGCACTAATGACTTCAGTGAATGTTTTTAAGACTGGTTTTGTATAGCTCAATGAGTGTCTGCTCTTACTGAGATAGGAAATAGTGGTGGCCTGCATAAGTGGTCTGGCAAAGGTTCTGATTAGTCCATTTTACCTTGTGGATTATCAGAATACAATTGCATAAATATAGTAATCGGAAGAAAATTAAACCTAATGTCTGTGTATGTAACCATCACTTTTCCAAATGTCAGTTCAAAACTTGGCTTTATATTGTAAAGCTTTACATACAGATATAGAGTTGGACAATTGTGAAGACTCGGACGCTGAGACGACCATCCATTTAAATCTTAACCAAAAATGTATCGCTCATTATGAACAAAGGTGCTTTTCCGATTGCACGTAAGCAGTAATCACATCAGAAAGAAATTTGGGACCAGTTTTATGAAAGACCAGACGAACCAGAGAGGAACTTGAAATGCATTTATTCCCTAACCCGCAAACAAAGAAAGGCCCGGAGGACTAAAGAAACTGACCTAAACCATCCACACACTAACCTAATTGCCAGCCAGATTTTGAAGTCTTAGTAGTTTATTGATGGCTCTGGCTGGGGACCCCAAATAGATATTAGTGCATAGGCTCTTGCCACTGTGAAATATAAGGTTAAAGGCAAAAAGGCATGGGTCTTATACAGGAGGTTTAATTGCAGAAAACCCACAACCCAAACCTTTTACACTTGGGTGTCAAAAAGTGAGGCTTGCGTTTAAAAAGACTCTAAGCTTCTTACCATATGAGGGAACCTTGGAGTTTGTTCCACGCGGTAGGCCAAGAGGTTGTTTTCCACTACCAGGCTGTCTTAATATCTTTTAGGTTTCAGACTTTTGAGCCTCATCAGATGTGGAGTAGGCATGAGACAGTCCACTGATCTTGGTAGATTTTTGATCCAACCTAAGGACTGCCTTCGGACCAGCTGCATAGCTTGAAGTCTGAAATCAAAAGGACTGAATCGGTGCCCACAGAGGCTTTACAGTTTAGAAAATCACAGAAGGGACTGAGCTCTACTGCACACCCTTTGGCATCAGAGGGAAGAAATGTGGAAGGGAGACCACTTGAATTTTGCTAAGACAAAAGCAAGCTTAGCGACACCAAGGATGACCATGTCAACCCTGCTCCACTAAGCAGGTAAACCAAATCAAAGGCAACATAGAGATGATATGCAGTTCGTCTCAGACAGCCAAGGCCACAAAATTCATGTTTCGCCTTGGGCAGGTGATTGTACAGCTGCCTAGTGA
Organism: Triturus cristatus; assembly: GCF_964204655.1. Classification (NCBI taxonomy): domain Eukaryota; kingdom Metazoa; phylum Chordata; class Amphibia; order Caudata; family Salamandridae; genus Triturus; species Triturus cristatus. The sequence continues at coordinate 933,480,127 of NC_140585.1, forward strand.
GATGTTTCTTCATTACTTTAGCAATATCTGCCAACAGAGTTTATGGGGCATTTGGTCTTCAGAACTACAGGGTCTCTTTCTGCTGTCTTAAGCAGGGGGTTAATGAGAATGATTTGCGCAGCTCCCCGCACTCCTTGGATTTGTTCAATAAACTTTAAACCATTGGTAAATGTTTTCAAAGCGTCAATTTTTATTTATCTTCTTTTGTTCATGTCAATTACTTTCATCATTGACCTTGATAATGTGATATTCACTATATTTTTGGTTTTTGTGCCCAATGCATTTCGGGCCTTGCCCTTCATCTTGCCTTTAATCTGAAAACATAAAGGCAGATACTCAGCACAGTCTAGATTCGATATAAATGTGTGGTTGATATTCAGTTAAAAGAATGTTTTTGTGACTCGATCAAAGACTGAGTGAATTACTTAGGCATTCGCGGTTTTAAAGCGTGTGAATACTCGTCATAACGTGTGATGATTTTAGAATAACAATCATGCTTTGAGCACAGTGTGCGTGCAACGGAAGATTTTTTAAGCAATGCGAGGAACATGTTTATTTAAAAAGTGAATGGACTTGTGAAAGCGGAATTTACCAGTGACCGCAATGCGTGTGTTGAGTGTTTGTGATAGCCATAAAAATTACTTGCGGCCGAACGAGTGGATTTTTCTTTTTTTTTTTCTTCAAATCAAGACTGTGACCTTGTGAAAGATAAATAAAAATTGACGCTTTGAAAACATTTACTGTGAGGAAGAATATATATCTACATGTTTGCATCAGCCAAACCAGTGAATCAATCCCAAATTCTCCCCCACACTATCTCAGACCCACTGAGCTAACTATGTCTGTCTCTGACCAAACTGCTTGCTCTGTGCTCCTAAAATCACCCCTTCTGAATCTTGCAGGTTTTGCTTGAACTTGCTTTCTGTTCCCATGTGTCCCTATTTTGCTCTGTCTTGAGCTTGCATGACAATTCTATTTGTATATGTACAACCGTATTTGGCCATGCCCACATCTAAGGATTTTACTGATGACAGCACTTTCTGCCCTATATAAATGCTCCCCTGAATATCTGTGAGGCCAGAAGAAGCTTGTACCAAGACGTGACACTGCGTCTTCCTTCTGCCTTGGCATGCCAAGAAGGTGCAAATACATTTCCTGTGTTTTGGGGCTGCTGGAGTCTGTTTGCTTTGCGTTGTTTTGAGGAGGGTTGGAAGATTTATTTCCCAACAGAATGGCGTCAGAAGTGAGATGCATTGAAGGACTGTAATGTCACCAGTTGGTAAGTAGGCTGTAAAACGCTAAATGCCTTGCTGGAGTGACCTTTCAGTGTTTCAAATGCTCAGTTAGAACATAGTATTTTTTATTTTTTTTTAGAAAAAAAGGGGGGTAGTAACTGGCATTTAATCTAAATAGGGGACTGAAGAGAAAGATGAATTGAGAATCCTTATCTGTATCAATACCTTTTGAATTGATATGTGGCAGTGGTCTACGGGACCGCATAATCCACAGCAGAAGAGCCTAGCTAGAGAATAATTTATGACCCCAAAGGTAGGGGTAATGAAGAAATAAAAACAGCCCTCCCGGAGTGTAGCATGGGAAGCATTGACTATTGGCTGGCGGCAGGACACAAGTAAATGATTTTCAAATTTGCACTGTTCTGTCATTGATCAATGACTGTATTTAATTATGTTTATGTGTTGATCTTTGAAAGTATTGTCCCGCTATGTTTCTTTGAAATGCCTCTTTGAGTGATATCAAAACAAATTGCATCAGAGAAGTCAAATTGTTTTATGTGGTGTCTGAGTGGTCCACAACGGTTTATTTTTTTCCCTCTCAAGTCTCTCTATCCAAATCTTAACAAATTTTTCCTTCCAGGAGACAAATCTCTTTATCTTTCAAGGTTTAAAATTGTGAGCGAAAGGCACAATGGGCACCGGCAATTCTAAAGGAACTATGGAGGTGGTAAGGCCTTGCATGGTGAAAAAGTCAAAACAATAGTTTAAACAACTGTCATTAGAAAAGGATTTTAAATTACCAGCAGAAAGCCCTGCAGCTCAAGTTGTAAAAGATACAAATTGTTTAGAAACTGTAACGTCTTTTTGCGTGCTAGTATGGACGTGGAAAGGGAATGAAGGGCTGTGGCCTAGATTTGGTTCTCTTGAGATAGATGATATTGAACGCTTGACAGAAAGTATACACTTAAAGGGTAACCCATCATGGGATTGACACTATGTAAAAGATTGTTCACAGCAGTGGCTTTCAATTGCAAAAAATAAAGCTCTTCTTTAAAAAAAAAAAAAAGGCCAGGGGAATGCCTCCACTGAATACAGAGACTGTTCTGCAATAGCAATGGTGAATAGTGAGCACAAGAAGCCTACTAAAAAAGACCTAGAACTAGCAAAAGATTGGCCCACATCTAATAGCCAGTGTTTATTGGAATTAAATAACTATGTGCAAACAGAACAGCATTTGTTGTCACTATGGCAAAAGTGTGGGTTTTCAACAATTGAAGCAGACCGGGTTAAAGACATACCAAATGCCACTACTTCTAGAAGGGCTCCTGCTCTATGTATTTGGACGCACCGCCAAGTAAATATTGACATAAATAAGTTAAAGAAACTGTTTATCGCCTCCAAGCCTCAAGGCCTTTTTGTCAAACTGGGGGAAGGAACAGTCAATGAGCAAATAAATAGTAGCGCATTGACTGAGGAGGAGATTTTGTTGCTTACTGAGGAAGAAAGGAAAAGACAGAGTAGATGCAAATAGTGAATGTCATTCCTGGGTCTCAGATAGAGCCAGCAATGAGAACAGCCACCAAACATTGGGACAAAACATCCAGTCTGCAGGGCATGTTTCTCCTGCGCCTCAATTCTCATCCCCTCCTCCAGCAACTTCAATTTACCCATCACTTTCAGGACCTTACACTCGGTGTGAAAGACATAACACACCTGAGCAAGCACTGGCTTCACAACCAAGCTTATTACGTGTACCTTATTTCCACATATCCCTGGAAGATGATTTAACTAGGGTATCTGACATGCCAACTAGCCCGAGAGAAGGCAGTTTTAGAGCACCAGTCCTGAATGGGCACTTATCCTTAGGAGGGGACATGCTAAATGCTTTTGAATCTCCAGCCCAAAATTCCACTTTTGGTCTGAGGGAAGATTTAGGGCTGAGTGCAAAAGAGAGAACCAATGAGGAGGAACACGAGCAGTTGACACCTGAGGAAAGAGGCAGATGAGTTCCAAGAAGTGAACACTGATAGGGAGGAAATTCAACGCTCCATTAATAAACTACAGGATAAGCTAGAGAGGAGGGAAAGGCTGATATATACACGGTCACGCACACAAACCCTAAAGGGAAAGGGTGAGAACTCATATACTGATGACATACTATTGAACACTAAAATAACTGCACCAAAAATAGTGTTTGGGGGGGGGGGGGGACAGCCATGCTAAAGCCATGGACCCCCTTGGAGGCAACCCAAATGACTAAGGACGCGCCTGACCCACTGACTGCCAGTGTAAAATATTATGAGTGGCTTCATAAAATATGTATTGCCTATACCCCCTCCCTCGAGATGTAGAAATGTTATTAAAAATAGGATATGGGAGCAGATGGTCTTTAGTAAAAAGTGCATTCCAAATTCCACAGGAAAGAGATTGGACCATACTGACTAATAATATGGATGTCACAGAAAATAGATTGATTAACTGGTTAGAGTCTATCAGGGACACAATTAATGGCCTAGCAGTTAAACATGGTGATTTTTCTCAAGTCACTGCCACGTTGCAGAAGCCAGGTGAGTCAGTGGCTGATTAACAGTGCAGGGGTACCGCGCACCACAGAGGCCTAGAAGGTATTGGCTACGCAAACCCTTCTGAATGGATTGCCAGCTTCTGTGGCCCACAGTTGTAAAACTGCATCACCCACTAAAGGATATCACGAGTTGTGCACGCTTCTCATAACCATGGAAAGAGATGTTATTTTTAGGGTAAGGAAGGACATCGCTAAAAATGACAAAGGAATGATGTTGCAGCAAGTACAAAGAGAGGAGGAGCCAGAGGAAATGTACTATAAGGGGGCACAGCATAGACAGGATAATGGACAAGGATACCAGAGAAGAGATAAGAGTAGGGATCGGTGTTATATTTGCCGGAGGTATGGGCACTGGGGACGCAATTGTAGAAATAATAGAGGTAGAAGGGACTGGAATGAGAGAAGTGACCAGTATAATAGAAATGATAGAAACAACCGGAATGAAAGGTTTGACAGAAATGAGATCCAGCCATCTGCGCCATCCCTGCCCGGAGACCTGAAGCAGACACAGAACTCCCTGAGGAATCCTTTCCAGGAGCAACATGGATCAGCATAGGACCACGCAGAGAGAGAGAGAGATGGGACAAACTGCAGCAACCAGAGCCCAGTGCTTTATGATGAAGGTATCAGACACACCTGAGGAGAATCCCATGTTTCAAATTAAGGTAGGAGATAAAGAGATCGATGTCCTAATAGACAGTGGTGCAACCCTATCAGCAGTAAGAAACAAGTCGGGTCCTAGTAGTGGTGAAACAGTCACTACTATAGCAGTAAATGGATTGATGATGCATGAAGAATTGTCAGAACCCCTACCAGTTTCTGTTGATGATTTCACAATGACCCATCCGTTTCTGCTGTCACCAGATGCACCCATCAATTTGCTGGGGAGAGACCTCCTCTGTATATTGCATGCAACATTATATTTTCCACAAAATGGGATTTACTTACAAGTACCAGAGGACAGGTTAGAATTGCCTAATAGAGCACTTACTGCTTGCAAATTAAGTGAAGACTCTGTGTTATGTGCACCCCCCGTCTTCTCTCTCTCCCCAACACGTTACCAATGGACTCCATTACATGGAGATTTTTATGAAAACATGTTTCAAAAACTGTTTAAATGCAGCCCTGTCATTGAGAGTGATTTGGTCACTCATTTAGTGCGGTTGACATTAGTACCTGGGCCCATACACAGTACTGCAGCATTTTTCACAGGAGCAGTGCCTGAATGGTATGCCTACAGGGCAGACAAACATTTGCACTGGACAATGGAGTTGCTCGAGCACACATTATATGTAGGAAAACAAGGGTGTGCAGTGAGCATTGAACTAGTACCACAGGAAATTAGGTTATTTCAAGTGCCAGATTCTGAACCACATGTATCCATAGCTGTAGCACCAGGTTACTACCCTAGGGATTTGGGCCCCATGGTCAAACGCCTTCAGGACTTACCTAGAACTAAGGATTTTACATTTCCTTTAGGAACTGTGTCTGTGTTAGGAGATGGAGAAGAGTGGTGTTGGACGTTGTGTATGAACAGAAAGGACAGGACTGCAGTTTTTGACAAGCTTGAAGGGAATATGGCTTTACAGCTGACTAAAAACAAGGTCCTAGAGCAAGTGAACTCAGAGGTTTGGGCAAAACACAAAAATGAGGCAGGATTATTGAAAACATGCCCTCCCCATAAAGTGACACTTAAAGAAAATGCAGAACTACCTTATGTCCATCAGTACAGACTGTCACCTCAGGAAGAGGAGGGAATAAAACCTGTGATTGAATCTCTCTTGCAACAAGGTATCATTAAAAAGACCTCCAGCCCCTGTAATAGTCCTATCATTCCATTGCCCAAGGGCAATACTGGGCGGGCAGTATAGGTTCATACAGGACTTACGACAGATAAACAACATTGTGGTTCCCTTAGCACCTGTTGAGCCTGACACCAATACTATATTATCTTCTATACCTGTAGAGGCAGAGTACTTTTCAGTCATTGATCTCTCCTCTGCGTTTTTCAGTATTAGAGTCCATCCAGAGAGCGAGTACCTTTTTGCTTTCACAGTAAAAGATACATAGTATACTTTCAGAAGACTAGCTCAAGGCTATACTGAGAGTCCCACGGTCTATGCGCAGGTAGTGAAGAGAGACCTGGACAGCCTACACCTGGAAGGAGGTAGCATCATCTTGCAGTACGCTGATGATCTACTTGTCCCATCTCCATCACTTGAGGCCTGTGAAAAAGACACTGTAGCGCTGCTGAATCACCTCCAGGAGAGAGGAGACAAAGCTTCATTGTCAAAATTCCAGTGCTGCCAAAAAGAGGTGACTTACCTGGGTTATGTGGTATCCAAAGGTACACGCCGCATATCACCCGACAGGATAAAAAGGATTCAGGGCATGCAGCCTCCGTCCACCAAGAAAGGAATGCTGTCATTCCTGGGGATGATGAACTACTGTCGCCAGTGGATCCCTGAGTACAGATCCTATGATGCCATCCTGCGACAATGTACACTACAAGATGCTCCCAACAACACTGTATGGACTAATGAACTTGCAGACTGTTTTAAGATACTGAAAGAGACTTTGTGCACTGCGCCAGCCCTGGGGCTGCCTGATTACAAACTACCCTTCCATCTCTATGTGTCAGAGCAAAATGGCATTGCAAATGGTGTGCTGACACAGCAGCATGGCTCAGGAAAAAGACCTGTGGCACACTACTCTGTGACTTTGCCTGCAGCAGTAACTGGGCATCCAGCTTGTTTGAGAGCAGTGGTATCAGCAGCTGTGATGGTAGAGAGGGTGGCTCCCATTGTGTTGGACTACCCTTGTATTGTTTATGTGCCACATTTGGTACAGTTGTTGTTGTCATCTGCTGCAACACAACATTTTTTGGCGGCCAGGCAAACAGGTTATGAGGTCACTCTGTTGTCTAACACCAATATCACCATTAAAAGATGCCCACCTGTTAATTTGGCAACATTATTACCTCCACTAGGTGATTCAGACGAGACCCCTGACCATGACTGTGTTGAAGTTGTAGTCACATGCACCACACCCAGACCAGATCTGCAGCAAACACCATTAGAAAAAACTGTCTATGAGTGGTACACTGATGGTTCCTCCAGCAGACTAACAGACACAGATTACAGAGCAGGGTATGCTATAACAACAGTAGACACCATAGTTGAAAGTGCAGCCCTCCCCCCTGGCACATCTGCCCAGAAAGCCAAGCTGAATGCTGTAACAAGAGCATGCATCCTAGCTGAGGGGAAAAATGTTAACATTCACACTGATTCACGTTATGCCATTGGAGTTTTTCATGACTTTGGCCAGCTGTGGCAGTATCGTGGTTTCATAACAGCAGCGGGACGCCCCATTCAAAATGGCCCCTTAGTAAAGAATTTGCTACAGGCAATACTACTACCAAACAGAATGGCAGTAATAAAATGAGAAGCACATACAGGAGCTAATAATGAGATGGCTAAAGGTAACGCCATGGCTCAGCAGCAAAAGAGAGAATGTTACAGCCAGTACAGATGGTGCCTTTAATGGCAAAAAGTATTCCAAAAATACAGCTGATTCAGAGACAATTGTTGCTAGCTGATATGAAAGAAGGACAATGATCTGAACCATCAGAGGAAGAAAGAGCGTGGATTGATGTTGGATGTGAGCCGAATGATGAGGGATTGTGGGTCCACCAGGATGGGAGGCCTGTGGCCCCACACAGTATGTTCCTGCCCCTTACATGGCTTGCTCATGGACCCACTCACTTGGCTCAGGAGGGATGAATGCTTTAATTAAACAAGAATGGTTTGCACCAGGGATAACCGCTTCCACTGTACAATTCTGCTCCCAATGTCTTGTCTGTGCCCTACATACTAAAGGTCGGTCCCCCGCTACCCATGATCACTTGCCAGTACCAGAGGGTCCCTTTACCAACATTCAAATAGACTTTACCTATATGCCCCCATTGAATGGATTCAAATATTTGCTGGTATGTGTGGATCAATTTTCAAAATGGGTCGAGGCGTTTGCCACAAGGGAGAATGATGCAGCAACTGTTGTGCGTTCCTTGATGAAAGATTTAATACCCTGGTTTGGGGTTCCCCAGAGCATAAACAGTGACCGAGGGGGGTGAATTTGTTGCTGCCGTTGTGGAAATGATGTGTGACTGTTTGGGAATAGAGTGGAAACTGCATGCCCCTTACCACCCACAAAGTTCAGGCCAGGTGGAGAGAATGAACGCCACAATAAAACATAAATTAGCCAAAGCAACAGGCCTGAAATGGCCAGATGCGCTGCCTTTAGTGCTGCATGCCATAAGAGCAACACTATCTAGAACAACTCTCTTGTTCCCCCCATGAGGTATTGATGGGGCGGCCCATGTCGGTGGGGTTGAGGTTGCCTCTCACAGCATCCCAAGCAGCACTGCTGTGGACCGATGAGCAGATTTCTGACTATGCTGTACAATTGTCAGTGGTCTTGAGGCATCACCATCTCCAGGTGAAGGAAGCTTTGCCCCATCCTTCCTTAGAACAAACACACCCTTTTAAACCTGGAGACATGGTCATGGTGAGGAAAATAAAAAATGTTTCTCTTACTTCTAGGTGGACTGGACCCCACGTTGTGCTCCTGGTTACCAGAACATCACTAAAGGTGCAGGGATGTCCCGAGTGGCTGCACGGAATACGATGCAGGGCAGCACCAACAACGCCTAAGGCAGAGGCACCTTTAACAGATGAGCACAGGGCACAAGTGGAGCAGCGTGAAACACAGGACAAGGGGGAGACAGACCAGACCTTTCCTAACAACAATGCTGAGTGTCCCAGGAACGGTGACACCAACTGATGCTGTTAGGTGAACATGCAACGCAGTCTAGAAAAAGGTGATGGTCTACAACTGCCAAAAATAGGCTGAAGAGGACAACGCAGGGCAGGTCCGTGAAACCGCCCATGAACAAGACGACTACGGACCAGGAGGAGAAGCAGATGACAGCGCACCACAAGAACTTTCATTATTGACACTTACAGAAAGTACCCTGGAACTGAGACAGAAAGACACTGCCTAACAATATTTTAAATTCTGCAAGTGATACTTACCACTGTCAAGCAAATGCATTGCATTATGCTAACCCTATTTTTTAGTACCTTAATTATGTGTTTGCTACCTGTATTGCAACAACCTGCTGACCAGCCGCTCACTGCAGTACATGAGAAAGTTGCCTACGCTTTAGGTCTTCAAAATAGCTGGATGTGTAGAGAATTATCCAGACACCCCAGCGACCCAATTGGCCTATATGAAACACCTGTGCCTATACAAAATTATGTGCAAGGAATAGGATACCTCATATCCAACGTAACTTGGGATTGTGGAGAAGGATTGGATGGTACCCACGTTGTACCATACTGCCAAATATTCAAGTCCAATACCAAGTGTCACCTACAGTAGAATACAATGACAAGGAAAAAACATTTCCTGTATGTTTAAAGCATCATGTTTCAGGATGTAACCCAGCTTCCCGATACTTAGGACATTTAAAAAGTAGCCATTGTCCTAACATATTAAAATTTGATAATGCCACAGGTAATTGGAACATAAGAGACAGACAGTTAGCAAGTAGGAACTGGACAGCTAAGGTACGAGGAAAACAAGTTAACTACACCTTACATTACTTGAACATCACTGTAGATGGAGATACACTATTAAGAACACAGATGGTCTTCTATATGATCCATTAATTGAGCAAAAGAATAAGCATGCTAGGGCACCAAATGTGATTTCTAAAATATTAGAATACCCCTTATGGTCAGCTCGCTGCTCATACATGGCACCATGGGCAAATGTTACGCTTATAAATTCTTCATGGATTGATTACAAATGGTGTGATCAATTCCAAAACACTTTTCCTGAAGGGGTAGGCCTTCCTCTCAGTAAATATCACACATTGGACACACAGTTACAGGGTGGAATGTATTTTATTTGTGGCACTAAAGCACACGAGGTGCCTCCCCGGCACTGGAAGGAATGTGTGCTATTTCTTATCTTACACCAAACATTTCAGTCATGCCACATATTGCAGCTCATGAGCCACTAAATTGGGGGAGTTTTGCTCATAGATATAAAAGAGATATACATGCACCCATTCTGGAAACTAGACAAGGTCTATTCTTTGAACAAATGCTTATATTTATTCCTGGATATGGGGTATATGATTTAGAATTGGCCCTAGTTAATATGTCTGCTGAGCTAGCGGTAGCATTCAATGCAACATGAGATGCACTTCAACAGTTGCAGATGGAAATTAATTGAGTAGCTGCCATGAATATTCAACACCGAATTGCACTTGACCTCATGGCACTACAACAAGGAGGACAGCGTTTTATAAAATTCCTCTTGCTGTTATTTTTTAAACAAAAGTGGAAACATAGCAAGGGATGTGGCACAAATTAAGAATGCATTCCAAATATTCAGTGGAGCAGGGAAAATTACAGATTCTCTATGACTGGACATGGCTATGGTCAGGGCTACCAACAGGATGGTTAAAGCACTTCCTTTTAGCACTACTGGGTATATTTTTAACAATAGTGATATTTTTGTGTTGTCTTCAGTGTTACTGCTCCATGGGACAGCAATTGTGTAGTAAAAGCATCCATTCAATTTCTGCAGTTAAAATTCTACCTCCTACAGAGCAGGAGCTAACCTGCAGATATCTCCAAATACAAGAAGATGTCGAGAAATCACACAAAGAAACATTTATATTAATGGCTAATGATATATAATATAAATGCATTGAGTATTAGTATACAATTTTATCAATGATGAAAAATGAATACCTCTTAGATGTGTCTACACCAATATATGCATGTTATTTAAACACTGTAATGCCATTCAAAGATATCTACTTTATCAATACTTTATATTTCCACCATATGTATATATATTCATATTTTTCTTACAATGGTATTTGATATTGCTATCAAAAAGGAGGGATATTGTGAGGAAAATATATATCGACATGTTTGCATCAGCCAAACAAGTGAATCAATCCCAAATTCTCCCCCACACTGTCTCAGACCCACTGAGCTAACTATGTCTGTCTCTAACCAAACTGCTTGCTGTGTGCTCATAAAATCACCCCTCCTTTACAAATCTATTCAAGCCTGACCCCAGGACCTTTATTACCCTCTTTGACACGTCCTGGGTCAACCGCTGTGAAAAGCCTTTTAATTTTGCAGGTTTTGCTTAAACTAGCTTTCTGTTCCCATGTGTCCTTATTTTGCTCTATGTCTTGAGCTTGCATGACAATTCTATTTGTATATGTACAACCGTATTTGGCCATGTCCACATCTAAGGATTTTACTGATGGCCGCACTTTTTGCCCTATATATGCTCCCCTGAATATCTATGTGGGGCAGAAGAAGCTTGTTCCAAGATGCAACACTGCGTCTTCCTTCTGCCTTGGCATGCCAAGAAGGTGCAAATACATTTCCTGTGTTTTGGGGATGCTGGAGTCTGTTTGCTTTGCTCTGAGGGGGGTTGGAAGATTTATTACCCAACATTTACCAAGGGTTTAAAGTTTATTGAACAAATCCTAGGAGTGCGATTGGGGATGCTCTCCCCTGCAGGGAGCTGCGCAAATCATTCTCATTAACTGTTCCCCACCAATCACACTTCTACCTTTGAGCATACAGAATAACCAGGAGTGCGAAGGACCTTCCTCCATTTGGATCTATATTAAGCAGGGGGTTTGTAGTGCCCCTTTTCCAAAAGGTGGGCACTGTCCCAAAGCACAGAGACACACTAATAAGAATGCATACTAGCCTCTCTTTTGCTGGAAACCAGAAGCTGGTCAGGTTCGTCAGAGGAACCTGATTTAAGACTACATAGTGAGCTGCAGACCTTAAGAGACCAATCAGAAACTTCCTCCGTCGTGGCCAAACTATGCTAGACAAGTGTGCTGTCAGATGAATGTTCTGTTAGATAATGACAAATTTATCTATAGAGGAGGCCAGCTTATTCTGTGATGGCTTCACTCTGACTTTATATAACTTGAAACCACAACCTGAAAACGTCTTCCATCAGTAACAGACAATTGTCCATCAGTCAATCAAAATGCCGAATACTAAAGGCCTGCACTGCTGACAAAGATCATGATCTCTGTATTATAGCCCGAGTCTGACTTGTGCCTGTAGTACTACAGCAGTTTCTCTCAATTTACCTGTCTGCTAAAGGCCTCTGTACTTTTATAATCCTTTACTGTTTGAGCACCTCTGAGAGTGTAATATTAACACTTATTTACAATGCTGTAAAACAGTAAATCTGTTGTGACAAGTGATATATAAAAAAGCAAGTCATAATTGTAATGTCTCCACTATTAAAAAAAGATTAACTAAAATGGTCTGTGAACAGGGTTAGAGGGAGTGGAATGCTACTGGAGTGGTAGGATACGATTTCACTTCCATTATCCTGTTTATTTTCACAAATTAAGGCCGCAGAGAACTTACTAATTTTAAAAGGTGTTGGTTATTTCCTAAAAAAGAATGTAATCCAGGTCAAAGTTTTATGGCCCACAATTTATGAACCCACCCACACGGTGAGCTTCTGTAATCTTCAGATAATACACAAGACAGGATGTTCTTTCTAAAGGTTTTATTGCAGTAAAGACGGCGAGATGCTCCCAGCTGACATATAATTTCTCAACTGCCCTTCTTACATTCTACACCCCCAACCTTCCAATTCCTATGTTCTAATTAGAACATTACTACATCACTACATTCTCTCCCCTCCCCCTTTTTAAAGAAAAGAAAAAGAAAGGAAAGAAGAAAAAGAAGAAAAACAAGAGGTAAGATAATTAAAATGAGATGAATTAGGTATCCCAATATTTAGCAATGTTCTATCAGTCGATTTGGTTTCTGAGAAACTGTTTCGGATTTTCTGTTTGATTGCTCCAAGTGTTGATCATTTGCTTTTGCATGTTTTTGCTTCTCAGTGCTTGAGTTGAATTTCTTGAAAATGTTTTATTCCTTGTAATCACTCTATTGTCATTTTTAACTGTAATGACCTTTCCATGAATTTTTGTTACTTCCAAAGGAGATGGATGAAATTTGATTTGTGATTTTTTGATTTGTGGTTGTTTTTTTAAGACTAGATCGCCAACGTTATAATACTCATTTAGAAAGTTTGCTTTACTGTCTGCATATTATTTCATTTTGCTTTTCGCTTCTGCATCCTTTTTCATTATTTCAGCATGGTCTTTTGGAGAAGCAGGTGGAAGATGTGGCAAAAGTGCTTGTCTCGATTGACCAAACATCAATTCAGAAGGACATTTACCTGTAGAACCATGAGGAGCATTTCTGTAATACCTTAATACTTGACTAGAACTCTGAGACCATTTTGCTCTTTGTATAGCTTTTTTGATAGTGGACATCAATCTTTCCACCATACCATTTGCTTGTGGCCACATTGGTGTAACTCTTCTAGGAGTTATTCCCAAATAACGCATAATTTATTTTAAACTCGTTTCTATTAAACGGTGGCCCATTGTCTGTTTTTAACACATCTGGTATTCCCCAGGTCGAGAAAACGTCAAGAACAGGAAGCATAGTTGTTGGAGATGTGGACGATATCACTTTCACAATTGGGAATCGAGAGTACTCATCAATTAATACCATTAGATAATGTCCTGAGTATAGAGGTCCATAAAAGTCTTCCTCTATACTAGACCATACAGCATTAGGCTATTTGGACATGAGCAACTCTCCCATTACTCTTTCCTTTGAAGTGCATTGACTTAGATGACATGTTTTTATCACTTCTTCTACTTGACTAGCTAGTCATGGGAACCACAAGTTTTCACTTATTACATTTTTTGTTGCCAATATCCCTCTGTGACTTTCATGAGCCAGATCAATTACACGTCTTTGTTAACCTTCAAGAGTTATCAATTTATTTCCCCTTAAAAGTACTCCAGATGATGAAATCGTGTTTCAGCGTTAATTAGCCTCCATTTATTTTCAAGTATAATTTTCTTCACTTCTCCAAGAGTTTCCTCTTTGTTGGTCAATTCAATGAATTCTTTTTCTGAAATGATTTCTGGTACTGTAGATCTGATGATGAAACATATATAGTCTTCTGCTTCCAAATGTCCTTTTGATTGTGTTTCAGCAGGATGCAGAGATAATCTGCTGGGTTAAATTATTTTCCTGGCTTGTGAACAATCTTAAAATTGTAATCCATTAGATGCATTCCCCATCTCTCAATACGTGGTGTCATTTTATCTTTTGGGTTTCTATATATTGCAATCAATGCTTGATGATATGTTATTATAACAAATGGTTTATCAAATATGAAATCATGGAAATACTCACATGCACATTCAACTGCCACTTTCTTTTATTGGTTGTGAATACCTCCGCTATACATCAGTTAAACTTTTACTAGCATGTGAGATCACATTTCTAGAAGTCTCCCTCCCAAGTTTGTGCTATACTAGAATTGCACCAAGTCCCACTGGGCTAGCATTCACCACTAATTCTGAGCACAATTGTGGATCAAAATACTTCAGATTAGCTGCAGCTGATATATATTGGTTTATTTGTTTAAATGCTTGCTCACAGTTTAAATCCTTATTAAATCTTTTACCCTCCTGTGTTAGTTCTCTAAGCTGAGCACTTATGGTAGCATAGCATTTTATATACCGTGAACAATAACTGGCCGTTTCTAGAAATAACACAGTTCTGATATGTCTTTAGGAATGCCTATTAAGTTTAGAGAGGATACTTTTTGGGGATCAGGTCTCATACCTTTGTGTCAGAATGTGTCCATAGAACATTAATTCAGGTTTATTTATGTCACATTTTCCAAGGTTGAGTTTTAAGCCAGCTGTTACAAGTTGTTGACAAACTTCATTTAAAGTTTGATCATGTTCCTCTTGATTTTTCCCAAATATCAAGTTATCATCACTGTAATTCATAGCATTTTTTACTGGTCTTATTATATTTTTTATGGTGTCTAGAAAAATGTGAGCAGCTGAACTTATACCAAAAATCAATCTTTTATATCTGAAAAGACCTAAATGCGTTGAAAATGTAATGTACCGAGATGGTCATCTATCTCCAACTGGTGGTATCCTTTATGTAAATCTATTTTCGAGAATACAGTTGCATCAGAAATACTATATCTCTACATTTCAATTGCTGTGTTAGCTACTCTCATGTCCACACAAATTCTTATATCCTCCATATCTTTTTTGGGGACTACTACAATTGGAGATATACATGGTGTTGGCCCAGACACTGGTTCAATGATGTCTAGTTGAAGAAGTGAATTTCTTTCTTTCTCAACCTTCGTTTGTAAATGTATTGGAACTTTCCTGTGAGTTTGTGGAACAGGTTTTATAGTTTCATTAATATGTAATGTTATTGCTTTGTCTTTTAACTTTCCTAAACCTGTGAATAACTGTTTGTGAAATTGCTCAACAAACGTGGTCCAGGAACTTCACCTTCTAGCACATGAATTTCTTCTTTAGCAGCAGCAGCAGTCGTCAGCAGCAGACTGGACTACGGCAACGCACTCTATGCAGGAATCCCAGCCAAACACCAACGGCGGCTACAAAGCATCCAAAACGCCTCTGCCCGACTGATCGTCAACGCCCCCGCCGCAGCCACATCACCCCCCTCCTGAGAGACCTGCACTGGCTCCCCATCAACAAGAGGATCACCTTCAAGCTCCTCATCTACGCACACACAGCACTCCACAATGCCGGACCAGCCTACCTGAACAGCAGACTCAGCTTCTACACCCCCACCCGCCAGCTCCGCTCCGCCAGCCTCGCAGATGTCCCCCGCATGCAACGTACGACCGCCGGCGGCAGATCCTTCTCTTACCTCGCCGCCAAAACCTGGAACACCCTCCCAACCCACCTACGACAGACCCAAGACCTACTCGCCTTCAGAAGACTCCTCAAGACCTGGCTCTTCGAGCAGTAGCGGCATCCCCCCCCCCTACCCCCCCCTCAGCATCTTGAGACCCTCACGGTTAAGTAGTGCGCTTTACAAGTACATTGATTGATTGATTTACTGCTTTTCTCTCCGTACCATATAGTTTCTTCAAATTTTCCTAAACATATGAGTTTTTTTCTCCCCACTGAAAAACACTTAAGCAGGATTAGGTCAGAGATAGCCGTTTCTCCATGATTTGATATACAGTTAAACACATTGTTACATGTTGCACCACTATCCAACACAAAAGGAACTTTTTGAGAACCCACCAGGATATCCACAGTCGTTATTTTAATTTCTTCTCTTCTAATCATGTTGATTTGCTTAAATTTATTTTCTTCCGACATCATATACAGTCTTTCTGACTGTTCAGGTTCATCATCCTCATAATTCTGTTTGATACTTTGCATTTGTCTTACATGTTTAACATTCCCTACTTTTCTTTTATATTCAGGGTGTATTTGTTTACTCCAATTCTCTTTTTTGTTCCATGTCTCTCTTTTAAATTTTCATACACTTGTAAAGTGATTAAATCGTCCACATTCTCTACATTATTGGCCTAGTGCTGGACATATTGTTTAATGTGGAAAAGCGAATCCACCCCTATAACACATTTTTTTTTCTTTGTTTTGTATATAACAACATAAACATAACAGGTGTATTTGTCAAGCGCACGATTACCCGTAGGTGTCCTGGCGCTGAATAACAGATGTTTATTGTTACCCAACTCAATGGTACTCATTTTATCGACCTCAGATGGATGAAAGGCTGAGTGGACCCGCCGGAATTTGAACCTGTGACCATGAGGTCTAACACAGGGCCCCTGCAGTGGCTGCTTTAGTCCACTGAGCCACCAGACCCGGCTATATTTGTTCTTTCAGAATGTATGGTCGTCTTTATCATTTGTCTTAAGTGTGCCACCGTTTTTATTCAACCTTGTTCCATATTGTCAGCATGCTTTTGTGCTTGCGCTTCTGTTCTGGCCATGCGAAGTGTGGTTTGTAAGTCATATGTTTTTTCTAACAATTTTTTCTTGAATTTGGTAGACAAACACCCTTGAATTATTCTTAGCCTTATTGCTTCTTCGTTGTTGAATATTTCAAATTCACAAAAAGTAACTAGCATCCTTAGTCTTCTTACATATTCATCCATAGATTCATCTTCATTCTGAAAGGCTACACTGAAATTGTATCTTTCAAAGTCAAGATTCCTTTGTGGATCAAATTTGTTGTTTAGACATTGAATAAGTCCTTTATATGTTGTCCTTTTTTGTTCTTGGAAAGTGATGATTAGGTCTTCAACATCATCACCTACTAAGTTGAGTAGAAGATCTTTCGCCTGTTTATCCACGTGCTTTTCACACGTAGCACTTAAAAAAAATTCAAACCTTCTCACCCATTTTTCCTATCTTTGCGCAATATTTTGTTGATCAGCCATAGGAAAAGGTAAGGTTCTTCTACAAACTGAATTTGATAGTTTCTGTTTTTTCCTCAGCGAAATGCTCCCATCTGACATATCCTTTCTCAACTGACCTTCTTACATTCTGCACCCCCAGCCTTCCAATTCCTATGTTCTAATTAGAACATTACTACATTATTACAGCTTCCTTAGAGCTGTTCAACCCCTTCCCACCTCGATAAGAAAGAGGTCACAATATCTCTTTGGTGTGTAAACATCTGCAGTTTTTTTTTAGATATTTCTGAACATATACTTTCCATGCTGTTTCATAATTCATCACGAAGTTTCCGGTAATTAATATGCACCATACCATGCAAGATCATCAAATGGACAGCCCGCCCATTGCACATCATAAATTAGTTCTTGGGGAATTATGCATCGTTCTGGACTGTCCCATAAAATATCTTAAGACAGCAGTTGTTCATGGGCCACCTTTTGTGCCGAACGCCGCTGCTTCTAGGCTCCCCTTGTTACCAGTATCTGGTATTCATGGCCTTCTGTCTGGGCCTGGGCAGCAAGTACTGTGTCCGCCCTGTGCTGACGCCGTCATGGCCCTTTGTCTCTGTGTCCTTGCCCTGTGGCATCCCAAGAAGCAAACTCTTTCTGCTCGCCTTTATTGGTACTGTCATCCGCTCAGCGTCTCTGCCATGAGGCTTCCCAAGTACCTATGCGATACCTACGGTTTTCCGCTGTCTTTGCTCACTGCAGCTGTGATGCCCGAAATTTGCCCGGTAAAGGTGGGCGGATCGACGATTGTGGCAACACTGCTGAGTCTCTGTTATCCCCTCTTTTTAGCCTTGTCCCTGTCATGTACCTTGTCACCTGATTGGAACCTTTGAACCCCGTCAGATAATTCTGTTGGGGAATTTTGTTGGTTTCCGATTGTCTGCCCTTCGCGACCAGCTGCCCTATGGGTGCTTTTGTCGTGATCCAATCTAGGGTCACACTTCACTTTCCTGGGCCCGTGCTTCAATCCACCTCAATGAGCGACCTTCCTCAGGGCCTTACAGTCGTGCACACCTTCCCCTTCTTGATAAGAAAGAGACCACAGGCTCTCTTTGGTGTGTATACCGTCACAGTTTATTACATATTCTGAACATATTCTTTCCATACTGGTTTATAATTCATCATGAAGTTTCTAGTCGTTAAAATGCACCAAAGCATGCAAGATCATCAAATGAACAGTCCGCATGTTTTCAACCATAAATCAGTCCGTGGGGGATCATACACCATTCGGGACTGTTCTATAAATCATCTTATGGCAGTAATTGTTCACAGTCTGCCTTTCATGTCGCGGCTTCTAGGCTCTCCTTACTACTGATGTCTGGCATTCATGGCCCTCTGGTTTGGCCCAGGCAGCAGGTGCTGTGTCTTTCCTGTGCTGACCCCGTCATGGCCCTCGGTCTGCCCACCCAGTGTCCCTGCCATGAGGTACCCCAAGGACCCTGCGCAGGCTATTTCTTTTGACCCCAAGGTGTTATTAGCTGCATTCTGTTGTTGCTGTCCACCGCCATGCTGCCAGCACCCCCCTTGTCGTTCCTTCCCGAAGCCATCTAAGAGAACCATAAAAACAGATGAGAGCAACCCTTCAAACAAAAGGGCCAGGGTTAGAAAACCTAACGAGAAAATGGTTGTTGTTACCGTCAAACTTTTCCCATATATATACCATCATAATAAATACTCTTTCATACTCCCAATCATACTACGAGACCTGTTGATTGCACAGATATCTATACCTTTTATTAAAAAATCCTGTTTTTCCTCCAATAAATTATCATAATAACTATCAACAATTCATTACATAACAATATCATCAAAAAGGAGTTTATAAATAAGGCTCCCAAGTTTTCCGTTTTTACTGAATTTAACAGATAATTTATACAGAAAACCATGTGTTTCCTGTCTGTATTTATTTTTAGGAGCGGAAAAATACAGAAAACTGATTCTTGCGGGCGACTCTCCATGCTGTTTTTTGTGGTTTCCAGAACAACAGCAGAGCAGATAGACAACATTGGAAGTTAAAAAACAGTTCGAGATTTCCTTAAATACAGGCATATGTTAACATATAGTTGTATTATAATGCTTATATTTACCTGTGGGTGTAGTGTTTTGCTGTATTTGCCTGCTAAAAATGCTAAACCGCGACAGGCTGCAAAGTATAAGTGCATGTTCAAAGCAATTCTGTGCACACATATGGTTATAAAGTCAATGTTGACAAAAGTAAGCACAATGATGGAGACGAAATTGTTCAAATATGGACATGTAGTTCTTTAATCCTCAAAGCAGCATGACCAGCCGACACGTGTTTCGTCGGGGAAACATAAACCCACGACTCTTCAGGGCTGCCAACAGTCGCAAGAATGCAGTGGATGCACACAGCCGGTGATAATTCCAACCCGGCTGGGTGTACAAATCGCAAGTCGAGACTAGAATCAGTAAAAGTGCACGGATACGAGAAGCTATCTTAATTGCAAACACAGTTCAATGTCAATGTAAATGCCGCCAGTAAAAGATAGCCCAAAACACGAGTAAATGATCTGAAGCCGGTGTAAAAATGTCAAGGAAATCGTCAATAATGCCAAACAGTTGAGACACGAGTAAGTGTCTGAAAACTGCACAGTTACGGCAGCAAAAAAACACGTCCTGGCGGCACCCGTCCGGTTAGCGAGTAACTGACTCGGACACTTACTCGTGTCTCAACTGTGCATTTTATCACCACCATATGACCTGTACCTTATCCATACCCTTAGTTTCAAGAGCAAAATATCTTCCTCAAATATTTTTATAGAGGGGTCCCAAAGGTATTGCACCATTCCCCCGTTGTTTACCTATTCAATCACATGTATCGTTATCTCATACACTTACTTATACTATCTTTTCCAGATTGTGAGGCGTCGGTAAGGATCATTTAGAGTAAATCACCCTTGTGGTGTTGTTAGTACTTCCTATCATGAATATCCAGAACCAACTTCATGACTTCCAGAAAATAGATGTTGCAAGGTGTTATATTAATGTTGAGTTTCATCTCTCCTTTCACAAGACTTCAGCTACCAATTTGACTGCTTACCCATGAATCAATCCTCGCAGGTATGGCATAAACACACCTCGTCTTTCAATCGTTGCTGTAATACGTTAGAGATCAGGGGCCGTTATGACTTGGCCTGTATTTATTAATATATATATTCTCTGGGGCGTCGGTACCTACCTTCTGCCCTTTTGATCTAAAAATAAGACTCTTATTATTCTCTGAGTGCATTAGGTATAGACAAACTTATCAATGGAGCTGTCTCTTAAAACAGGACATTGTCATAGGTTCACTTTCTTTTTTTTAAAGAGCCAACTCTTGGAGTCGAACTATTTCCGTAGTGCACAAAACTCATTTTATTGTGCCAGGACCCAGAGTAGGATCGAGGAACTTCCCCCCTGCATTGCTTACCAGTATATAATGAGCTCGTCTGCTAGATCGAGTGTTCCAAATATTAAACTGGATTGTCGGAGCTATCCCGCTTTTATAGGCCCGTCATATGTACTGTACGTAGACACGTCGGAAGTGCTGCCGTATTTCAGTCAGGCAATCACCGTCCCCATATTGCAATATTTATTACATTAATTGTTTATACATAACACTGTTACTAAGTGCATAAATGCCAAACTTGAAAACAATATAAGGCTTACATATTGATCAGTACCATCTCCTGTCTAGATCCACTACTCTATGTGCCCTCTGCGTACATTCTTGAATGCTTAGCATGGCGGCCATATTAGTCTGTCAGTAATATATGAGATTACGTTTTACCCTCTGCATCATCTAAAGAGAAGTCATACCTCCTATATTAAAAACCTAATTAATATGATCAAAATCATCCACCCAAATCATTTCACAACAAATAAATCCTATATAATACCCTTCGACCCTCGACATTAATATTGCTTAATCGAAGTCACTACCCAGGATATTATTATAAATAGTGATTATGATCTACTCATTACTTTAATATGCCTCATATAGTCGCTTTCTAAAAGATCCTTTTATCCAGTGGTGCATTATTCCTACATTATTGTCCGCTAGATGAACTGCCCTCTTAAAATATGTAATCTGATATTGCAGATTCTCATCCACTTCAGTTATAACAGATTATCTTTGTCTTTAGGGCGTCCCTCCTAACGGTACTACCTGAATATTTTCTCTGATTCCTTTCTATTATTGAGACCATATGTATATGTCTTGAGCTTGCTCATATAAAATTGCTCCCTTTTCTTTCTTTTTTTTCTCTAGATTGCCTCCTCTCATTGTACCAGTAATCTTTTCTAGAGCACACCATTTTATATCACTAACTCCGTGTTAATGCTGTAACCAATGTTCTGTTAGTGGGGCATTTTTCTTACCCGTTCTGATTGCCGATCTATGCTCATTCAATTATGTTCGTACTTCTCTCCCTGTTTCCCCTACCTAGCCTTTTTACATGGACACATAATTAGATATATTGCATTCTTCTTTTTGCAGATCATCATGGTGTTAAAGACATGTTTCAGCCCGTTCATTTCTATTTCTTTTCCATCCATTATAGAACTGCAGTTGAGACATTTATTACATGGTTAGTTACCTACAATTTTTTTATTATCAACAATTCCTCTTTGTTGTAACTCTTTCTGATCTCTATATGTATGAACTGAGCAGTTTCTAATAGTTCTATTTTTACGGTATACAAAAAGAGGCTTCTCGATTCTTTTCTTTATCCTTTTCTTCCAAAATGGACCAACTTCTATTCACCACATTTTTTATTTTATCGCTCATGTTTGAAAAGTTAGTTACACTCACTATTCTCTATTTGTTATCCTTCTCTTTTGTATCTGTATCGAAAAGGCTATCCCTATTAAAATATTTTGCCCCCTTATAGGCCTGTTTAATTATTCTCTTCGGGTATCCTCTATTCGTTAATTTCTATTTTAGACTTTCTGCATGAATTTCAAAGTTAATGCTATTCCTATAGTTCCTTCTCAACCAAAGAAACTGTTTGAATGGTATATGGTCCTTCTGGCAATTAGGATGGTTGCTAGCAAAAAGAAGAACGGTGTTTCAATCCAACGCTTTTGTAAACAATTCCACTACTTAAATGCAATCTTTAGCTACTATCTTGATGTCCAGAAAAATCACAATACATCTGACTCATTGTTGAGGTAAATTTTAAATTCAAATCACCACAGTTTAACCACTGTATGAAGGCCTCTAAATCATTCTTACTACCTTGCCAAATAAAAAACACAGTCAGTGAAGCGTGACCAATGTAATACAGATTTGAAAAAAGGCGCTACTTCATTAAAAATAAGCTTTTTGCTCAAAATCACCTACATACAGAGATGCCAAACTCCGGGCGCAGGTTGCGCACATACTAGTCCCTTTAATTTAGCAATAATGTTCTCCATTAAAGACAAAAATATTGTTCTTTAAAATAATTTCCGTGAACTCAATCAAATTCGCTCTGGATGTTAAATCTCCCTCATCCTCCTGTAAAAGATCACGGATTGTATCAACTGTATCAGTTTGGGGGATATTCGTATAAAGGTCCTCAATGTCCAGAGACACCAACCATTGATTTTTAGAATCAAACTGTATCCCCTTTATCTTTCTGATCATGTCAGTCGTATATTTAATATATGACTTCGGTTGGGACACTAATGGACGCAAAAAACAGTCCACATATTTGCTTAATGGTTCAGTGAGAGAATATATCCATTGATACAATAGGGTGCATTGGAGGGTCCAATATATTTTTATGCACTTTCGGTAGCCGGTAAATAACCCAGGAGCTTAAGATTAATAAGGCCGTGCCTCAGAAACCCCCACCCCATACTCTTGCAATATCTGGACATGGAAATGTTAAGTTTTTGCTGAAACTTTCTACTGCCTTGTTGCTTAAATCCCTCCTCCGAATGGGACTCACTATTATTTTGGACCACAGGATCTCTGCTGGGCAGACCATCCTGTCTGCCGCAGTAATGTCTGCCTTGATTCTTTCTATGAGTTCACAATCTCCACGCTCAGTGAGATCATTGCCACTCAAATGCACCACTATGGCCTCAGGTTTTCTGAGCGCCTATAGTGCCTTCTGCACCCAAGGAAGTAGCTGTGCCTATTTTATGCTTGGCCTGCACATCCATATCATTATGGTGTTTTGCAGCCTTATGCCCCCATACTGTTTCTTTGTGCCTGCCCAACGCTGTGCTCTCGTGATGTAAAAGGATTCAGACCATCGGCTTTCTGCCTCGTACCCTGTCGCAAGAGAAAGTTTGACTTGACTGCATGTCAGCCTAATTTACGTCCTGAAGGTTTTGACCTCCATCTCCCAAGATGTCTAATCTTCTCTTTGCTTACTGTGGCAGTTGTTGCGGAGTGAGTGAGTGCTGAAGGACTGTGATGATAGGCCAGTGTGTTCTGAGGTTGCCCTCATCACCACTGAAAACTGGAACCTCTGGAGTCATGTTCCGTCCTGGTGTATGAACAGTGGAAGGTCCCCCCCTGGGTCTGTGATGTAGGTAGTCCTTGGTTAGGAACACCGGGCAGTGTTCAAGGGATGCGATGCAATCCAGATGAGTGAATTTGCTCCTATCTTTTTAGTCAGTTTTTTAACATCTTAGTCTTACTACCATGTGCCTGTCGTACAATGTGACATCCTCCAAAAGCAGGCATGGTGTGCCCAGTTTAGACCTCGAGGGAGATACCAGCTCGCTGATCCTGTAGGCCCCAAAAGAACACTAGTGCAAATGAGACCTAAAGAGGGCCACTTTGGCCTCTGATGTGCAAACGCCAGAGAGTGCCTGTAGCAGTGTCCCCAGCTTGTAGAAGTCAATAGACTGCCTCATGTCTTTGGCCCTGACTTGGATCCATCCCCATCCATTCATGGCAGTGTGGCAGTAGAACTGTGAAAAGTAAGCGCCAGCGCTTGTTTGAACTGTGCCTGGTGCTTTCACTTCTTGCTTTTAAATGCCAAAGTATAAATCCCTCAGTCTGTTTGCTCGTCAGCTCCCCTGCCTGTCGCTTACACCTGTGACTGCCTGAAAGGCCTTGCACCTACAATACGTGGCTGCGGTCTTGGGCGTGAGGGCCCTGTCAACTATGAACATTAGGTCCAGTCTACTATGTTCCATAGACTTGTGGGAAACAAAGTCATCTCTTGCTCGAAGTGTGGTGCCAACTGCTGGAACTTTGTCCACTGAAAACGAGACAAAGCATCGGGCCCGGAGTTATCACAGCAACACACGTCTCATTCTTACTGTTATTTTTGTGCTAAGCTGGCAACCCACCAAGTGTCGTAGTGGGCTTAAAACATTGGGCACTTTGCCACGCCCACGTTTGCTAACTGCACTATAGCATAATTATCTGACTACAGCATTACCTTTTTTGTTAGCTAAATGGTCTTTCTAGGCTGGAAAGGCCACCACTATCAGGAAGAGTTCTAGCATGTTATGTTTCTGGTCAGACCCCTCGAATGCCACTAGGCCAGCCACCGAGCAGCGCACCAAGCAGTGCCTACTATGGCTCCAAACACCTCGCAACGTCGGTGAAGAGTTCCAGTTGTGCAGCGGTCACCAAGGGCTTGCCATACTAGCGTCCCATTAAAGTCTGTGAGAAAGGATAGCCATAGTTGAACATCTCGTCTCACTACGCTCGATAGCCTGAACCTATGGTGTTTTTTTTACCGACGACTCTTGTCAGCCATGCAAACGAGTGGTGAATGTCTGCCCGCTGGGATAACTCGCCCTGCAAAGTTAAGCTTACCTAGCAGATGCTGGGTTTCCTTTAGGGTCGCTTTCTTTTTCCAACTAGGAGGTCCTCAATTGCCTCAAATAGACTACTGTCGACCCAGGCAATCAACAGAATCCTGCCCTATACCTAAAAAGACCAGGCAGGTTGATGGGCCTTCCTTCCTTGTGTACCAAAGGCACCCCTCAGCTGTCCTGCCAAACCAATAAACTGGCCTTGGAGTGGCGAACTTAGGTCTCCTATGAAAAGGCAGTCATTAAGGTAGGAAATGTAGACACCCCCCTCCAAGCATTTCTCACCCAGCACCCATTACAAAAAGGTCCTGAATGTTTCGAAGTATGCAAACAATATTGCACAGCACATTGTCGTAGTACAAGCAGCTGTCAAGCTGGAAATCCAGTAAATGATAACTATCTGGGTGCACTGGAAGGATGCGGAAGGCAGATTCAATATCTACTTTGGGCACAAGTGCCCCTCTACTGGCGTCCCACAGCATATCCCCGATTCATCTACCGTGGCATAGGACACTGAATATCATTCTTGGTCCAATCAGTCATTCAGTGACCTCCCCGGGGGTTATGAGAGGTGGTGAATATGTCTAAACTGGCCTGATTCCTTTTTGGGGACCACCCTGAGACGAGAAAATACAATGCTCCATCTGAGGGTGTTCAAAAGAGCCGGTAACATGAGCTAGCTGGAGCTCTTTGGCCACCGTACACCTTTTAACCTCCATGTTCTCCTCCACTGACCTACGGTTCCAGCTGAAGCACCCCTTCTGGAGGCCATTCTACGGAATATGGAAACTTTCTTTAAAGCCTTTTGCTAGCAGCTGTGCATCCTCATGCCTGTTATACTTGTTGAGTAATTATGAGAGCTATGGAACTCGTATGGGAGCTAAGCTTACCATCCTCTCACCTGCACCGCCCGCCATAGTACCCTCTTCCTTTTGGGAGGCTCTTTCTGGTCTGGCATGTCTGAACTTACACCCCTAGCCCCCCCCATTTACAGTCGCCCTTTTCAAACTCCCAGCACGTCATTGCTCGATACTTGGCAGTCTTCCCTCCGAGTAAGGGCTGCCTCTGTCGCCCTGTTGGGACCATTCCTGCTTTTTCTTGCCCCCTTGGGCCCGAAATGGGTGGTCTAGTGTGTTAACCCTCTCGAGCGCTACCATGTGGTGTGAGAACCTCCTGGTGGTCCCAGTCAATTATGAGCCATACCTGCATCTTGGCACTAAAACCTTCATTATATCGCAGCCAAGCCTCACTCTGGTGTTTGCGCTGTGCCTAATGCACTTTCTTTTGCTCATACAGACAATGCACTGCTGGACTCAGTGGGGGACTGGGGGGGGGGGGGGGGTCTGAAGGGAACTTTTATACGAATACACAAGCCAATGTTTTAAAGGTATAACGCCAGTTGTCATTGGACCTTTCAACACTCTGCCTGCATCTCTCCTTTTTCTCTCCTCCTTCTTATCCTGCACAACCAAGCCCAGCCCCTCCTGTCTGGCCTCCAAAAACAAATATAACAAACTCTTTGTGCCATATCTTCTCTTTCACTGCTAACGGAACCAGACTAGCAAAGCCTGTTTTACATGCTATTATAAGCGGGTCGCAGGGCTATGGCCTGGTTTATTCCTTGGTTAGCTTGCCACCTGTTTTGCTCTGTGCAGTGTCCCCTCCCCAACCTGCTGTAGGATCTGCCTGAGGTGCTTTGCTACTTTGCGCCCCTCCTGCTCTTGCTGATGCGTAAGGGACGAGGTGTCACTTTTAGCTGTTATTTGTGCGCAATATGCCCAATGTTACGGGTCCTGTTCCTATCGGAGAGGTATCTCATACCACTGCTTTGGCCCGTGTGTCAACCCCCTGCTCTCTTGTGCACCCTGTTTGGGTCCCTGTCCGTGCCCCGTCCGGATAGGTACACCCTGCTATGGCCACCACAGGGGTGCCAACACTGCGGGAAGAAATGGTGCGAGTGTGCCACCTGCACCTAGGCCATCCGGGGTCAGGACCCCAGCTCTGTGATTTTCCCCACCGCCTAGCCACAATTCCGGAAACTGATGTTGCATTGGCAGGTGAGTGGTAGAATTAACTATGCATACTTGCATCCCGAAGTTTGCTATCCCTTAGGGTGCACTTGTGCGTGGCGACAGGTGTCTCTGCGTGCTTGCACCTGCCTGTCCCTCTGCAATCATATGTCCTCACTTATGGTCTCACCATATGCCACTGGGTGTTCTGATCCAGATGCTCTGCTTCAGTTCAGCAACGCTGAGCTGGCTTCATATGGCTGCAGGGAGCTAGCGACCATGTGCTCTTGTCCACTTCCAACAGCTCCCCTGCCATTAACATGGTGGAAGCCTGCTTCCTTTTATCGTGAGCTGCCCTTAAAGCTACATGCCCCAGGGTTGATGCATATTGATTGGTGGAACTGCTACTGCTCCTCCAGATAGCCCTGACCTGCAATGTCTCTTGTTTCTTTTCTCCCTCCTCATCCTCCTTCCGCCGGAGCTCCCATCGTTGCTTGAAGTCTCTAGCTTGTGCAGTTTTCCCTCCATGTTGACCCCTTGTGTGTCAGGCGACCCCCCCCGCTCGCTTGCTCTCCATTTGTCTTGTCCCTGCCAGCTCGTACACTTTTTTTCTCCTTTGTTGGGAGCTGTCTTCTCCATTGCTGCTGCTTCTTGCAAAAACAGCATTGCCACCATGTTGATATGTTTTGCATAGCAGCAGAGGTGGTCTAGTAGTGTTAGGGCCCACACAGTCCTTATCTCTCTCCACAGCTTCAGAGCTTAGAAAGGACTCACCCTTGGGAGTGCAAGGGGCTTCTCTGGGCCCAATGGGGGTGCCTTATTTCTGCAAGGTTAGCGCCATGCCTGTTTTTTTCTTGGATCACTTCCTGAATCGAGCCCAGTACCTGGTTGATGAGCCACTGCTGGCTGCGCCGCCCCTCTGCTTCCCTGAGGTATGCGAGCAACAGAAAGTCTGTTCAGTGACGCTGATTCATCCTTTTGCACCCATGCTGTTCTTTTTCCGGCCATGTGGCCCTGGGGATGCCGATGGGGCCCGCCAGCAGGGTAAGAGTTTCCTCCTTCCTACCGGAAGCGGGCCGGCTTGTGGCATGTCCTCTTCAGTGATGGCTCTGTGTCCACGCTGCTTCCATGCTTACACTACTGCCACCAGGCTGATGTTGGTCACGGTTATACTGGGTTTAAACCCAGTGTACTCCCCACCTATCGCTTCTCAGGTGGCGCTCCTGGAGTGGTGTCTTCTTTTCGGGTTGCAGCAGGACCTCAATACAAGTGACGCGATGAGGGCAGCAGTGATGACTCTCTCTCCAACAACAATCTATCCAACTACAATCATGATAACACTGCTCGGCCTCTGCTTTCCTCTCCCTTTAGCTTTGTATCCATAATGCCCCATGTCACCTGTCTGGGCACTTTAAATTCTGAGCCAACGCTGTGTGGGGGATTTTGCTGGCTTCCGACTGCCCGCCTATCGAGACCAGCTGCCCTAGGGGTGTGTTAGTTACGGTCCCCTCTAGTGTCTGGCTTCGCCTTCTGGGGCCTGTGCTCCTTTTGCCTAGGACATAGGACATACAACAAAATGGAGCGGATCATCATACTGAAGAGAGTGTAGGATCAGCATGATGAAAGTACCCATTTCCTGCCATCCAAGAAATTGGTCCATGCTGGCTCTTTTGGGTCTCAAAGATTCCAGGTATTTAAGGTCCTCATCACGAGTGGTATTCCCTCCACGCTATTCTGAGTAGCTTCAGGGCTGGGACTACTGTGTCTAAAAACACTGGTCCCATGTAATCCTATGCTCGGAAACACTGGACCCAGAGCTCTGTGCAGTGCTGCTTCAGCACCCAGTAGCCCCTCCCACCTCCTGCACAATGGGGAAAGCAAAACATGCTGCCCCCCCTCCAACTCAACCCTCACAGTGAGATTTGGACACACTCTTGTCCCTACACAATTGATTTCTTGATAGTTAACCGATACAGTCAACTGGAATCAAGGCATGTCTTTTGAAACTACACTTCTGTTTTTTAAGGAATCTGTTGCTATTTGTTGTCTCACCTACGTACTAAACATGGAGGTGGTGCTGGGAGAAGGGTCTCGTGTTTAGAGAAATATGAGGGAGATGGTACAGCAGGAAATGCTTTACGTTTTAGTGTCTGGGAATGGGCATAACCACACTAAGTTGAGTTGGGTTGTCTCGATAGCTGCTGTTTTAGTTAGGTTTCTGAAATCATCTTTTTTTTGTTTAGCCATGAAGAGCTTGTATGGCATTTGTTTTATTGGTCCAGAGCCCATTAAGTTAAGAAGAAGAGCAATTATTCTTGATTAGAAAAGGCATTTGGAATGGGGCTGGTGATAGGGTTACCTTTAGTTTAATGCAAAAAATAAAAAAACGCATAGCATATTACATGGTCTTTCATATGTTTGAAATGCCCATCAAGGGCAGTTTATATATGAATGTTTCTGCACGTTAACATTCTGTAGGGTGATCATCAGGTGGAAATCTCCATAAACATTAGCTTTTCATTTGAGTCTTCTACCTACTGTACAACTGACCTATCGCATCGTTTTTAGGTCTGGCCTTTTTGATATATATCATAGGGACAGCACACTTCAGCCATCAGCCAACTTAACTGTGAATGATGCCATTCTTTTCTTTCACAAGGAGGACACACACAAAGTAGTGCCAGGGACTACTATGACAATGTGTGTGTCTTTTTTTAAGACCAAAAACATAATTTGCTTTCAGACAACTTAATTTTTTATATGGTTGAGAGTTTGGCAGATCCTCAAAAATATTATTTTGCAAGGCAAAACGAAAGAAGCATTGCCAGCGCAAAAAGACTGGTAGCCAACACCCAACACGTTAGCTTTGCCAATGCTAGTTTATTTTGTCCCTGAGAATCGGCTGCAATTTTCTCTTTTGACGAACCATAAAATCCTATGGGACTCCACTGACTGCAGTTGCACCTCAGGAAAACCCGTGGTGTACCCAGGAAAGGGAAGACCATCAATTGTTCCCTCCACTTGGCAGTCTAAAATCCTTTCTAAGATACTGGCTGAAGGCCTTTTTTTTTTTGCAGTTTTGAGGTGGCATAGGTACACTCATTGATAAACCTACTGGTGTTCCAATGTGATAAAGTCCAGTCCATCTAGTAAAATGGCTTTTTTGTAACTGTTTTTAATGAACATAAATGAGTTGGTAATAACAGTAGCAAAACTAAAAATGGGTGTCCGTTGAAGGCAAGCACAATCACATTTAGAGCACCAATTGAGATGTATTTTAGACAACTGTGTTTTACATCGGTATCTGACTGGAGGGAATACACAAAGTGTCCCCATCAGAGCATACCCATGGTGTCATCCAGTCTGAAATTAGTGCAAGGCCTACATCATCATACAAGCCTTTGGAGGAGGAAAAATGCGCCCCACCCTGAATAGTTGGATTTTTTAAATTTTGAGAATGTTATGTTATGGTCTCTTATATAGCGCACAGATGGCCCAGCCAAGGGGCGTCCCGGGGCTTAAAAAAGGTTGCAGCACCACAACACTCTGTACAGCCAGGGGGACACAGTCAGAAAACTAAGCTACATAGGGAAACAGATGCGTTTTAATAGCCTTCCTAAACTTAAAAAGTTCATCAATTTCGCGAATGTTAGGGGGAAGTGTATTCCAAAGTCTAGCAGCTAGTACCCGGAAAGACCGTCCCCCAGCTCTAGAAAGCCTGAACCGTGGAACCACCACAAGATTTTGGCCTGAAGATCTTAAGGAGCGCACAGGCACATAAGGTACCAGAAGATTGGCAAGAATCGGGGATGAGGCCCACTTGAGAATCTTGAAAGAAAGACACAGAGCCTTAAAAGAAATCCTCTGTGCTATCGGTAGCCAATGCAAAGAACGGATAGTACTTTCCGCAGAGCAGGACCTCGGAAACCTACCAGTGCCCTGGCTGCGGCGTTCTGAATACGTTGCATCCGAACAATCTCAGCCTGATTGTCCCCAGCAGGAGCGAGCTGGCATAATCAAGCCAAGATAAAATGGACGCCTGTATGACTAGCTGTCTAGTTGGAGCGTCAAAAAAATCGCAGGATAGGCCTCAGCCCACGTAAGATGCCGAAGCAAGTAGCCGCCACTATTTTAGTGTGGGTGCTGAAACCTAGAACTGGGTCCAGCCAGACCCCCAAATTTTTTACCTCGGAAACTGGGATAGGAGTAACACCCAGTTCAGGAGGCCACCACATGTCACCCCAAAGATCTGCCTGCTTACCAACGATCATAACCTCCGTTTTTTTAGCATTTAACTGGAGACAGTTGGTATTCATCCAGCTAGCTACCACCAACAGACCATCCCGGAATCTGGGGGCATCCAAGTCGGCATCTCCGTTGAGTACAACCGCCAGCTGCATGTCGTCAGCATAGGAGACCATAGTTATGCCCCACTGTTTCACGACCGCAGCTAGCGGTCTCACATAAAGGTTAAATAATGTGGGACTCAACGCCGATCCCTGAGGAACCCCCAGATCCAGTGGGTAGGACTTGGACTCAAACGGTGGGGTTGACACCTTAAACGATCGTTCAGTCAGGAACGAGCGGAACCAATCGAGAGCAGTGTCCGTAACACCAGCCTCCTGTAGCCTCTGAAGAAGGATCCCATGCAAAACCGTATCAAACGCGGCACTAAGATCAAGTAATATCAGTGCCGCAGTCTGACCAGCATCGAGAACGGAGCGGAGATGTTCTGTCATTGAGAGCAAAGCCATTCTGGGAAGAATCCAGAATGCCATTCTCAGCAAGATGTTCAGACAACACCCCGTTCACATGGGACTCAACTAGCTTCGCGACCCAGGGGAGGAGGGAAATCGGACGATAGCTCTCGAGTTTTAAAGGATCCAGCGTAGATTTTTTCAAAATCGGTGTTACAGCGGCTTGTTTCCATTTAGTTGGAACAGCACCTGAAGCAAGAGACAGATTTATAAGGTGACACACTGGGGGGAGACAGATAGTAGCAGAATCTCTGAACTGAGCTGGTGTCATAGGATCCCTAGGAGAGCCAGATTTTATCCTACCAGCCAGCCTCAGAAAGGTCTCCATCGACAGACTAGGGAATGAGGCTAAAGACTCACCAATAGTCAAACTACGGCCAGGAAGTTCGGCTGCTACTCCTGTTGAAGGAAAGGTACGGTAGATAGCCTGAACCTTTTCAAGAAAGAAAGTGGCCAAGTCTTCACAACGAGCCACTGAGCAAGCTTCCGTCACAGTGGCTCTTGTAGCCGTCAGGTCCTTTAGGACCTTAAAAATTAATTTAGACGGATTAAGGCTGGTTTTAAATTCCTGTGCGTATAAAGCCGCACGTGCTCTACACACAGCTCTGTGATAGTATTTAACTTTAGCCAAGTACAGACATTTTTTCCTAGGCTCGTAAGATTTTCGCCAATCTCTTTCTGCCTGTTTACAGGCTTTTTTTAACAGTACCAAAGAACTATCATACCATGGACTATGTGCTCTAGGGCGACATTTTGTAGATACTATGGGAATCAAAACATCCAGAGCCCGGGAAACCCAGTCACAGAAGAGGTCATATCCGGTCTCAACATTAGAGAAGGAACCCATAGGATTAACCTCCAGCAAATGGTGAAAGTCCTCCAATTTAAGTTTCTTCCAATGACGTTTGAACAGCACTCTATCAGGAGATGTAAATGGAAGTCCATTAGTCAAACAGGAAGATTTGACTAAAAAATGGTCAGACCACGTCACTGGACATGGCCTAGCCACCTTAATCCCCGTCAGATTAGTAAATACGGGGTCCAGAATGTGACCCCCCCCCCCCCCCATGTGTGGAGGAAGTCACCAGTTGAGTAATCTGTAGAGCCTCTAAATCAGCCAAAATGCCACTAATGGCCGGGGAATGGTTAGAGTCAAAATGGAGATTGAGATCTCCAAGAATGTTAAAATTAGCACATCCCAATGCCATAGTACTGACACAGTCCGGGAGAGCCTTTCTAAAGGCAATATCACAGCCAGGAGGCCGGTAAATTAGAAGCCCAGAAAAGGAAAACTGATGAGTAATAGAAATACGAAAAAACGCACTCTCACATCCTGGGAGCGTAACTACCCTCCATTCGCAAGGGTAGCAGGACTTTACAGCCATCGCAATGCCACCACCCCTAGAGGGTCGATTATGCATATGAATAGAATAATCTGGGGGAAGAGCAAGATTTACAACAGCCGTGTCCACATCCTGCAACCAGGTTTCCGTCATGAAAAGCACATCCGGCGTCTCATCCCGCAAGATCTCATGAATTCCAGAGTGATGTCTCACCAGGGATCTAACATTATGAATACAGAAAGAAAACATTTGGGAGGCCGGGGGTCGATAGTGCGAGAGCTTAACAGGCCTAGCCTCCATCAGGGATGAGATTAAAGTGGGGGCCTCAAGAGACCACATCCCGCAAGCACAAATATACTTGCCACAAAGAGGGCTAACAGGCTCACGGGTGCAGACATGGACCGACTGTTCAATAGTCAATAACTCATCCCTAGTGTACCGACGTACCGGAGTCATCGCGCATCACAAGGGATTCCTACCCGCACACAGAGTCTCCCCGAGCCTCGCGCCTCCTCAGTGCTGACTGGCGCAGACGGGCAGGACTCTGGCTTGACTCAGGCGCGACACGGCGGGCCCGCTGCGCGTTACCACTGCGCGCTTGAGGGACCGCCTTAAATAGACTGCCCGCGCGTGTCCAGCACCACTAGACCGCACAAAATGGCGGCACCCAAACCTCCACCACGACCAATCCAAAATGGCGGCCGCTTTCAACCTATCGGGACCCCAGGAACCGGACCCGCCAAAACAGCGGTGATTCACAGAATTATAGTGCAGGTAAGAGGGAAGCAGCCTAACAATAGGAGCAATAAAAACAGGGGATACTAAACTAAGTAAGAACTCAGATACAAAATAGGGAATTAAAATACAAGCGCTGCGCACCTGCTATACAGCGTTTCAGCACACTTGTCCACATAAGCTCAGGGGAACAAGAGACCTTTTAGAATGCCTTGGTACTAGGCTTCTGCTTAACTAACAGGACTGAAACTATAAGCTAGAGACTGACTCCAACATCAGTAGATCTCCACTGAAGCACAGACCTGTACAGACCTGGCTGTGTTTTTTTTTTTTAAAGTGCAAATGTATGTTGGGCATTTCCACAAGGCAGAACTAAGCCTGATGAAGCTGTGCTTGCCACCCCACTTCCGACCTGCCTAGTACATTCCTCCTGCCAGCCCAAGTAATCAAGACACTTGGACACAATGTGCCTCCACTTCGCTCACCAGAGGCCAAAAGACAGTTACCCAAGAACAATTTAATGACAAGTGTTAGTGAACTGAGCAATGACTGTCTAGTGAGGACACTCCTTCCTTATGCCAGTGTTTTGTTTTCTTTGTTAAACATTGTGAGGGTCTGACTTCCCCAGGCCCTCACTTGCCTTTTGCCAGTATCTGCAATGCTCAATCTTTCATGGTACGGCCACACAGGACTGTCTCCTGTGTGGCCTGGGGGCCAAAAGAGGAGCTTCCTGGTCTGGCGTTGCTCCACAGAGTTCTAGCACTCCAGCTAGCTTGAGCACTAGCCTGATTAAAAAGCTGAAAATAGGTTCCAAGTGGTCCTTCTGTTTGCTCTTTGTCTGCTGTGGTTCCACATTCTAATTTCCCCTGAAAATAAATACACCCCCATACCTCCCATGTCAGTCCCTACCTTGCCTTCTTTAATTCCAGTATCTATCCTTTCAGGATGTTGACCTTTGATACTGTTTCGTAGCATCTTGTATTTTAAGATGTTCAAGTCTTAGGATACTGCCAATCTTGAACTGGGAGACAAACTATGTTCTCCATAAATACTAAAACATTCTACATGCTTTCTTCCCCGTGGTTTGCATGCTGTTGTTGCTTATAAATCTCCTAGCACTCTCAAACATCTCAGAAGTTCCAGTTCCAATGGGAGGATCACATTATGAACTTCACATCATTCATAATCAGCTAGCGATTCTCAATGTTAAGTATTGAGTGTGAAGAGAATGTCCAGTGTTGTTACTCTGATGCTTGTATGTTATTTTGTGGTTTTAGGATTAACATTGCTTGATTCTTATTATTATTATACGTATATGTACTCGTCCATGTGTTTTATGGGCTTCTTATAGAAATGAGTTCTGTCTGGACACAACCTTTTTTTGCAAATGTGATACCAGGATCTTATCTCAAGCTTCACTCTACCTCCTTTGAGTTAGACCTTACTGCTTGGCCAAGCTACCCTGGAGAACAAGGCAGGCTTGGAAGATCAAATGTTGCTTTGCATAACAAGTACAATCCTGGTTACTATGAAGCACATGCTACCTTATGTTTGATATTGCTACTTCGTCCTGGTGTCTGCAAGGATCATTAAAAAAAGCATGGCCTTTAAGATCTGAATGTTATCTTGATGGCACTTAATGTCCGCTTGTGTCTGTTTTCTCAGAAGACAGAATAATTATTTGGAACCAAGTTGGAAAGGATACGAGAAGGAGTCCTAGGCAAGCTATGTCTTATTCAGGAACAAGTAGATGAAACCTTTCCTTTTAATCAGTCGGTGACTGTCGTAACGGTGTTTCGCTACTGACCACACATCAAGGAGTGCACAGAATATCGTAGTTAGGGACTCTAGATTTGAAGCAAAAAGGTGAAAGGCCTGTAGAAAACAGATTATTGCAGGAAGTTAAGCTCTGCTTGAGGCAAACTACTTCATGCTGAACATCTGAAAAATACCAATCCTGGGATAATTTCTGTGATTAGTTTGTCTAGCCTCTGGATCACCCCTGTCTAACAGTGACATCAGAGTGTAAAAGCAGCATTTTAGGTAATTAAGGACCGATAGCTATAAGTGGTGCAAAGAAAATACACCAGTCAAATCACGACTTCTTGCTCCTTGCCCCTCTTGGACGTCCTCTGCCTCTACGGCCTCGTCCTCTGCCCCTTGTTGCTGCACAGGCTTCATGTGGAGCTTCTAAAGTCACCTGAGAGAAAACGTGAGTAGCCACACTTGGTGTTTCTTTTTTTAAAGAAGCTGCGTTGAGTTGTCCCCTATGTGCACCTCTGTGAGGGGGACTAGATATGATGGTAATCTTGGATGAGGTACCAGGAGTCCCAGGTACAGGCAGCTTGGCCAATCCTGAGGGGCTGCCAACACCTGTGGTGGCCTGCTTACTCCGTAGGATGCTCATCAAGTCCTGGTGGTGTCTCTCTTGCTGCTCAACTTGCAGTTGCATACAGCTTTGAATAGTCTGCAAGATGGTCTTCTGCTGTTCCAGAATGTCTTGTTGCAGTTGCACATGCTGCTTTTGCAGCTGCATATGCTGTTGGTGCCGGAGCTCTCGCCGCTCCTCCAGCTCATACAGTCGGCGCAGGGTCAGTCGCCAAGATGCATGTTCTGTGGGTTGTGACTGGCTCCAACCACGGCCGACATCTCCATCAGAAACTGTGCTATTGGAAGCTGGAGTGGTTGGAGCAGCTCTTCCGATATCCTCAGGCTCTTTGGAGACACAATCAATGGCTGGGTCTACAGGTTTCCCATCAGGTTGAGTTCTCTTCTTGTCAAGCATTGACTCTGACAGGTCAACTGATGTGTCCTGTGCATCACGTCCTATTACTGGAACTCTGTCGTAATCCAGGAACCATGATGCTGGAGCCAGCAGTCTCGATTCCTCATCTTGCACATCTGTGAATATAATAAAACAAAGCAAGTTTATGTATGGTTATTTGTTAATACTGTATACATTTGTTGAAGCATATTTTTCTATTTACATATGAACAACCACATTCCTTATCATAAAGATGCACATGCTATAATTACGCTGTCCTCTACTTGTCTTGCTCGGAATGCTTTGTGTCACTTGTTGTTGGTTTGACTTTTAAGAACACGTTATCCCCTCTTAGTTCTTCAACATCATTCACAAGCCCATCCATCAGGCATGGCATGACTCCATCTCCCACCTCCAAATCTTCCTTGCATTTGCCTCATCACCCACCCTGTATCACCATACAGTTCACAACAGTATAAATAGCTCTAATCCTTTCTATCCCAACAATACCATACCGTTGACTCCCATACATTTCCCCACCTCACAACTCGATCTTTTCAACCCACATGTAACTGCCCTCAGTACCGTTTCTCTTACTTGATCAACTGAAATACATCACATCCCTTCACAGGCAACACCTTTTGCACTCCCACAACACTTTTACAGATGAAAATAATTAAACTCTTTATTCTATATAACATTAATCCATCTATGCAAGCAATTACGCCTCACTGGCACATAGCTTCACTGTCTTTAAACAGTTCCTGTAATACCCTTAAATAAAGAATATTATGGCTCATCCAGTCACTCCCTCAGCTACTGCTTCCATTAAATCTCCTCTAAAACTCAGAAACTATCAGTACAACCAAACTCACAATCTACTTCTCCACCTCAAATCTACGCAAAACACGATCAGAAGGACTCTCGTGACTCCACGTGACGAGGAGCACACTCACCTAGGTGGCTAACTTTATGGCATCTAAGTACACTTGATCATATGACTCGTTTCCTTGATCTCTCCATGTCTCGAACACAGTTGACCACTCCAGGTTTCACCAGCATGCATCTTATGTCGTTTATATCACATCATGCCTTTTCCATCACCTTATTTTTTTCCAGTCCTGTGTCCCAATCGCCTTTCTTTCAAACTTCTCGCTTTACACAACCTTGCTTGTGGTCATGATATTTACATTTGGTTTCTCATGCAATCCATTTACAGTTAATGTTTTCCTTCTCCCCATCACATTCCACGACCAAGCTAAGATTACAGGTTACCATGCAGCTATTTGTTAGTATATGGCCCAGTGCGCTTGCACGATGCCACAAAGCTCTCGCTTTCCATCTCCTTGCCTACCCCATCATCTCTGCTATATCTGAACCTTCCCCTCACCAGCCAGGAACTTCAATTTTGCAGCATCTTGAAATTATCATCCATAGAGTCATAAATCAGTAAATCTTTATTGCAGGTCAATTAAAAAGAAAATGATAGTATAATGAAGGACAGTGTACTATGTGATCTTACCCTTGCACCACTGCAGAAGCTAATATTGTTTTAATTACAAGGAGAGCACATAGCAAGCATTGGAAGTTCAAGATACACAATATGTTTGTATTACTGTTATACTAAACCAGTCTTGGAGGGAATACAGTCAATTTAACTTATATTCACCTGAAATAAGGTGTTTAAAACAATGACTACTTAAAACAATTAAATACTAGTCAGCTAGTTTGCTTAATTACTTCACACACCAGTTGGCTACGACATGTAAATGTTTAACATGTGCGCCAACTAGCCTCATCTTTTTGCAACAACAGTACAAAACAGCCTTGTACGAGTGAAATCAAAGCCCCGGATAAATCAAGGTTTAATCTAGTTCTTATTTGGATGAATAAAATGAAGACATAAACAATTAATATGTTAAACAACGACAGTCACCAGTTTTCACCTACTTCACATCCACAGGATTCAAGTACACCTTGCCTTTATTCAACTAAAGTCTCTCCAGTTTGGGCCAGAGGAAACTCCACTATTACAAATTTCCTTGCTGGCCTTACACAATTCTCCATTACCACCCTTGAAAAAGTCAGACTTCATAATATGCACCCTATTTACCTGATACACTCCTGTTGTAGAAAACATGCAGGCTCTCTCTCATAACAAAGCAGAGCCATTTTTAAATTACTAACTGTAGTATCCAAAGCAGTGCATATCTAATTATCTCTCTACCTCACCAGGACAATCTGCACTCTCCATTGGTCATCTATACTCAGCCTTGCCCCACGTCACCACCAAACCACAGGTGCTGGATCCATTTAATGGTATTGTATTGCATAGTTAATTAAAACCATAACAAAATAGACATAAAATCATTAGAATCAGACAACATGAAACACATCTTCAGAGACTTGTTAACAATATAATCAACGATAGTCCATTCTACAAGTAACCTATACAGTGCCCTTATTAAGATACCAAGTGCCTATGTCCAACCCAGTCTGAATAGGTCAACTCCATCATAAAAGTAGTACATCATCACTAAAATCCATATAAAATATTAAATACTCCTAAAGCAAAGTCAGGATCACAGATCTAATTTATATTGACATGAGCCAGATTAAAATAATGCCTAAATCCTTTACTTGGGAACCAGTGGAGCAATTCAATCTGGAAAGATGAAATGCTTATTGCATTGTAATCTTGCCTAACTTAGATCTACCTGTTCTCCTTAGGGAGCCATAAAAACCCAGAGGTCCGTCTAAGAAGGATTAAACCTCACCACCTGGCCCCATCCATCCTAGGTGCCCACTGTTCCTCAGATCGTCTCTTACTTACACTCCTGCACGGGTAAGTTATTTACAGACATTATTTCGGAGGAGAAGCTATTGACCACTAATTTCTTTTTTTTTTAAATCACAAATTTAGCACATCTCCCCAGCCCCCGGGTGAGCTGCTGCTACAGCAAAAGGCTGTGAACAAGAATGAACTCCCTCTGCAAAAAAATGTGTTTTAGCAGTAGTCTCCTTTGTTGATCTAGGGGAGGGAAACAGCATAACAGATGAAACAATGATTGCCGATAATTGTTGCATAGACTACACTTAAAATCACCCCTGTCGCCAGCCCAACTCCGGTTGAAATCTCTAATTGGTAACGCAAGCACTCTCATATAAAGGATTTGTTCCCAAGTAGTTTCCTTAATGAGAACCTACACATATTTTTGTGGCTTCCCAACAGGATAGAGTCCATTAGAGGCTGAGCCCATCCTCGACTCAACGGACCCTAAATCCTGTTCCCAGGTAGGCTCTTTCATTTGCTTGTTAATAGCCATCTTCCATGCCCGGTATGGGATGTTCCCGTCCCCCAGTGCGGACTCCTGGATCTTGAACAGAATTGCCTCTGTAAGTTAACTAGATCATAGGTTTACTAGTTTTTCATAAATTGCTTTCAAATAATTTATTAAGGAATACTTGGGGGGCCCCCCCTACACCTGATAAAATATTTCAACAAGGAAGCCTTACAGTCGATTGATTGAATTATTAGCCCTAGCTCAAGTCTTAACCTGGATCGTCTGACATGTCGTGGTTGAAAGAATATTTTATTTGATGCTCTAATGTGACATTGCTCTAACACAATGTCCATCGCGCCAGGATAGGCAAAATGCCCATACTGCAATGCTGGGAGTAAGGTTGCTTTTATAACTCTTGAAAGAGTGCAGCTGAAGCACTACTTGATAAATGATTCAGGTGACCAATTCCATAAGTAATAGCTGCTGCTTTCTTATTAAGATCTTTAACTTGGGCTACTGCAGAAGCCAGATATGTATACAGCCTTGCTGTGGTAAAGGTCTGTCCTCCCAACGGCCAGGTTGCCCGTTTCTTACTTCAGTAACTCCTGAATATCAGGACTTTAGGTTTGGACTGATTTACCAATAAATGGTTCACCTTATTATATCTACTCAAAGCGTTTAAAGCCCTTTGCAAACCTGACTTGGTTGATCCAGGACCACAATATCATCAGCTTAGTGGATTATTTGAAATCATACTGAGTTTAGAATAGGGGGGACCAAACTACAACTGTCCAGTGCTTTCCCTAAATCCGCAGTGTACAGATTAAACAACATGGGTGCCAAAACACATCCCTGTTTTAGCACTCGATTAGTTTTCACGTTCTGTGTTACTGTTTTCACTAGTTTTCACTCAAACCCATGTCTCTGAATACAGTGATATGATGACTCTTAACAAGTTCGCTGGTATACCCCATACTGCAAGCTTCCTCCAGAGAATGGCCCTATGTACTCTGTCAAAAGCTGCGCTGTAATCTATAAAACAGCACAGGAGAGGTGGTCTGTTCTTCTGAATGGCATAATGCCTAAGGACAGAGAGAGCTTGAATATTGTCTACCGTAGATGCACCAGCCCTGAACCCGGTTAGAAAAAATGGCACTATTCCCTCCTCTGCCACCCAGGGTTCTAAATGTTCTAGTAAAACTTGGGCATACACTTTAGCTTCAATATCCAGTAAGGCAAACAATCTGTAATTTGTGGCTGCGGTCTGATCTCAGCTCTTAAATATAGGGCATAACATTGATCCTCTCCAACCATCTGGTAAGTCAGCGCTTAGAAAACAATGGTTATAGAGAGCTGACAACACTACTGCCCAATCTTCATGCACCTCCTTAAAGAGGCCGGCTGGGAGCAAATTTGGGCCCAGGACTCCATTAGCTTTTAGCTTTAATAATACATTTGCCACCTATCCACTATTTGTTAAATTATGCTCCGCCTCCTGGATCTCCTCTTCGGGCTTGCCCAACCCTGCCTCCAAAACCTCTTGATGTTGTAGACTTTATTAAGCTACCGCCAACTTTTCTTTAAAAGATAAAGTTGAAGTGTAGGACCCTCCAGCCTCTGTTTAATTGTCAATCTGTTCCACATACAGCTCAGCGATATGGCACACCCAAGCTGTGTCTGAAACCCCATTTTCCCTGCCCATATTGCTATTTTTTTAATGTATTCATGTGGGCCCAAAATTGCACTTGGTTAGAATCCTTTAATAACTGAAAGATTGTGACCCATTCCTTATCCTTTGTTTCCTTCTGAATCTCCCAAACGATTTTATTATGAGACCTTTGTGCCAATGTTACTGCTGCAGCAGATGTTTTTTTAGAAGGATTGCACCGGTGCACGTGCCGCGCTTACCGTAGCGTTAGTCTGGATACGAGGATTTCCTTACAAAAATTGCCTGGCCTTACCGGGTTGTGCCCCCCCTTTTGAAGTTTGGACCGGCCCTCCTGAGCCAATATATACTTTCGTACGTTCTCCATATACCTACCCAACTCCTGTAGGGAGCCTGCTAAATAAGTTGTATGTATAATAGCCTCCAGATCTTTGAATGAGATACTAACACTAGGTTTGTATTCAGATACACATTTGATTTTACTAACCAGCTTCGCTACCTCCTCTCCAGATGAGTTCCCCACATGAATAACTTTATCAGCTGGTTTCAAGTTTAAGTTTGTTTGATATAGTTCTCGACTGAGAACAAAAAATATTAAAGAAATAAAATTACATTTAAAATAGTAAAATGTCATTCTAGTACAAAATTATAATAGATTTTAAAAATGTAAACATAGTGTAACACACAAATTCATTAGGCGGTGCCTTACAAAGAGAAATCAGGTTCTGAACCGAATTAATTTTACATTTTGTTCGAATTGGTTGTATAAACCTCTTTCTAGCTTCTACAACAGTCAGATTTGGATATACAAATAACACGTGTTCCAAATCTTGTTCCCTGGCATTACACAGGAACTACTAGCTTTTTCCTTTAAAAAACACTTAAAGGTGAATGATTTTAGAGGAAGTATCCCAAGACGGAGTAATATAATGCTTATGTAGAGAACAACGAGAGAGCTAGGGAAGCGTAGGGTGCGTCCGTATCCCCTGTATATATGTAAGTTTTATCAATGTTGGACGAACCCAAGAATGCTTGATACCATCAATGTCAAACAGTGCTTAGGAACCCACTAGGTAAGATAAAAGACCCCTCACACACCAACCTAGTTGGTGTCATGCTTCATCATAGGGGTCCCAACCGGGTGGCCGAATGCCCCCCGGTTGTGCTACAACGCCTGACTACAGCGGAGCTGGTGTGGTGCAAAAGTGTGAAGTTGTGAGGGTTATAAAAATATCTCTGAGAATCCTTGCCGTGAGAAAATTTATTATTGGCGGCTCAGGATATGTTAAAAACGAATATGTGATGCAACTACGAAAGAGATTATTTTCTAATAGTTGTATAGGTCTACATGTTTCAGCCCTCAAGGGGCTTTCGTCAGGACCAGTGA
Organism: Triturus cristatus; assembly: GCF_964204655.1. Classification (NCBI taxonomy): domain Eukaryota; kingdom Metazoa; phylum Chordata; class Amphibia; order Caudata; family Salamandridae; genus Triturus; species Triturus cristatus. Next base: position 933,523,118 of record NC_140585.1, read on the forward strand.
AGTGAGTGGCAAAGTGGAAGGTGCCACGTGATGGGTGAAAAAAAGTTGAAAAGGTTGATTACCTACACACTCGCTAAGGTGTGTGGACCAGATGTCTGCGAACTTGCAGACACCGCAGCGGAAAAAGACCTGTGGGAAGAAAAAGACAGCACAAAGACATGTATGACAATGACACATGGTGCTGGATATCACAGTAACTATAAAATGCAATCTTACGTGCTGTGATGTGGAGGTCACTATCGGTTGATCGTACCTGTGGCAACACACACACACACTGTGATAGTGTAGCATGCTGCTGAGCATTCGGTTTGTCAAGGACAAAACACTATAAGGTGCTATGAAGACACAGTTACCCTTGTTGGCTCTATATACCACGTGGTTGCAAACAGGACTGAAAACATACAGTTCAGCAGATAATAATGCATACTGTGCACGCTAATATTAATGCAGACTGTGCTCACTGAATGCCTGGTGAGTGAAGGCTTCAGGAGGGTAGGTAGTAATACTGTGAGGTTTCGTAACAGTAGGAACCCAGTGAGCGCTTGAAGGTTGCAGTGCGCGTTACTAATTAAGACTGGGTAAAAGTTAAAAGAAAGGGAGTTGGCCCGTGTACTGCGCTGGAGAAGGAGATAAAATAAAATAATTACACTATGGCTGATTTGGTTCGCTGCTCAGGATACGGGAGGGGGAGCACTCCTCGAGCACAATTCTGTGAGGGGAAAGGTAATAACGGGCATTAGGAGGAAGGGGCGTGGAAAAGAAATACAATCCATGGGGAAGGGCGCGCGTCACCTTACTTAGTCGTAGAGCTGCACCCGCCTTACACCTACTAGGATCTCCCGTAGTCCCGGATGGTGTTGGACCCGTGGTGAAGGGAGAATAAATGGTTGAAGACTCCATGGAGTACGTGCACTCTGGCATGGGGACGAGGGCGGGGAGCAGTGTCTGCGCATGTGCGGGACGGAGTATCAATGTGCCGCACATGCGCGCGGGGGGAAGGGGTGATCCTCCTGTGCGCGTGCGCTGGATTGGCAGAGTGCGTTTGGAAGAGAGAATGGGAAAAACTAGGCAGTGGTACCCCGGGGTATACGGGGGAATAACTGCCAGGGAGGACTCCTCATAAGCGTGTGCGCTAGAAAGGGCTTTGTGCAGCGCTACGAAGCGTGGGGCAAATAAGAGGAGACTGAACATTTGGCACTGTTAGGCATATGGAGGAATAAATGCCAGGAGAGGATTACAACTTTAGGAGGCTGTAAATAACCTGAATCGGAGAGTGAGTTGTTGAATGAATGAATGCAGGGCAGTGTCAGGATCTCCTGAGACTGTTCCAAGGGATATTGTCGTTTAGGCCAGATATATGGCTTGACAGACGATATATCCATCTTTGTTCTTGTTCCAAGAGTCGGATCTGCATATTGGGTAGGTTATGGTCTAGGGCCTCTAGGACGACCCATCTCATGTCATTGGTGGTGTGGCCTTTTTCCAGGAAGTGGTTGGTCATTTTGGTGGTATTTTTCCTGCAGCGTATTGTGCTGCGATGTTCGCAAATCCTGGTCTTTATTTTGCGAGTAGTCATGCCTATGTAGGTAAGGTTGCATGGGCAAGTTATCCGGTACACAACATTTTCTGTGTTGCAATTGGTGTGCTTGCGTAGGTCCCATATTTTGCCGGGTTCCAAGTGTAGTTGCTTGGTTGTCTCGGTGATATGGCAAACGCTACAATTGCCGCAAGGAAAATGCCCTTTGATGTTAGGAAGGCCCCAAGCATTGAGGACCGTGTTCACTGGTTTGGGAAGGAGAGCGGGTGTGGTAGATACAATGGTGTCCTTAATGGATTTGGCACTTTTGTTAGAAAGGAGGGGAGGTTCCCAGTTCAGGTTACCTGTGTTCAGGATTTTCCAGTTTTTTCGGATGATTTGGGAAACCTTGTTGGTCACCGTGTTGTAGGTGGTCACACGTTAGTGGCGGGGTTGTGGGTTCTTTGATGTAGGTTTCTAGTAAGCCTTCACGATTTTGGTTTCTGGCCCTCTTGTTAGCTGTCTTGGTTATGTGCGATGGCTAGCCACGTTGGTGCAGTTTATGGCAAAGATCCGTTGCCTGTGATTTGTAGTCCTTGGTGTCACTGCAGTTTCTGCGGAGACGGAGGAATTGGCCATACGGTAGGTTTTCGTGAAGGGCTCGAGGGTGAAAACTGGTGAAGTGTAGTAGAGAGTTACGGGCTGTAGGTTTGAAATGAGTCTTGCTCATTAGGCCTCCTGATGCTGCTTTTATGTCTAGGTCCAGGAATGTGGTCTGGTGGCTGTCTGAGCTATGTGTGAAATGTAAGTTGGGGTCACACGCGTTGAGCCAATCACAGAAGGAGGTCAGCGATTCATTGGATCCTTCACAGATCAGGAGGATGTCATCAATGTATCGTTTGTAAAATTTGATTTGAGGGATGCGAGGTAAGTTGTTACTGAGAAGGTATTTGGTATCAAAGTTGAATACGTATAGTCCCGCTATGCTGGGGGCGAAAACGCTCCCCATGGAAGTACCGTACTTCTGGAGATAGATCTTGCCTTCATATTCAAAATAATTCTCTTTCAGCGCGAAAGTAGCACATTTGAGTACAAAGGAGGGTGGTGTGCGGTATTGCCAGTCGGCGTCATTGAGAGCCTCTTCCAGTACTTTGAGGGTGTCATCTTGTGGGAGGCTCGTGTACAAGCTCTCTACATCGAGTGACACCAAGAGAGAGGTATTGGGGTCGTAATGTATGTCTGCTAGAAGTCCTAAAAGATCTTTTGTGCCCTTTAGGTATGTACTGGTGGACTGGACCAATGGTTGTAAAAAATGGTCACAGAAGCGTGACAGGGGTTCCAAAAGGGACCCGATACCTGAGACGATGGGACGTCCAGGGGGAGGGATTGTATTCTTATGGATTTTGGGGACAGTGTAGAAATATGGTGTTTTGCCTTGTGTTGTGGTGAGGAATTTGGCCTCATTTTTGGAGATCTGGCCAGTCTGTTCTGCATCGTCCACCAGAGTTTGGATGCGAGTTTTCAAGGAGGGGCTAGGGTCATACGTGAGCAGTTCGTAGTTTTTAGTATCGTTGAGTAAACGTTCGCATTCTCGAGGATAGTCATCTTTGTTGAGTATTACCGTACCTCCCCCTTTGTCGGCTGGTTTGATTATGATCTCAGGGTTGTTTTTCAGTGATTGAAGGGCCATACGTTCTAGCTTGCTTGTATTTTGGAACGTATGGGGTTCCTCGAGAGCTTCGATTTCTTTGAACACTATTTGCTCATATACCAGAATTTCAGGTGGGGTGGAGCTGGGAGGGGTATGAAGGAAGACTTCACTCTTAAGGTGGTGTCCCCTTGATCTCTTGGATCAGTGAGAGTGGGGGTATTCTCAAAGAAAGCCTTGAGCTTGAGTTTGCGAAAAAACTCTGCTAGTTCGCAGTGCAATTTGAACTTGTCAAGTTTGGTTGTGGGGGCATAGCCAAGGCCTTTTTCTAGGATGGCTGTTTCTGTAGGGGTTAGTACATGTTTGGAGATAGCACATTTGGGACCAAATGTGCTATACCCACCCTTATACCCTCATATACATACTCAATTCGGCTACGGTTGGAACCCACCCTTTGGACCTCCACCATCATACATGAACCAGAACCAGCCACAGCCTTTTTTAGGAAGAGGCCGACGAGGACGCGGAAGGAGACGCAGAGCGAACACGGTACATTGGCAAGACACCCCACAACAGGGAGCCCAAATAAAGAGCCAAACCAGAGACCAACAACCAGGCCCGAGCACACGCTAAGTCTCATTACCAATCTCTCCAAACATGTCCTAACCCCTACAGAAACAGCCATCCTAGAAAAAGGCCTTGGCTATGCCCCCACAACCAAACTTGACAAGTTCAAATTGCACTGCGAACTAGCAGAGTTTTTTCGCAAACTCAAGCTCAAGGCTTTCTTTGAGAATACCCCCACTCTCACTGATCCAACAGATCAAGGGGACACCACCTTAAGAGTGAAGTCTTCCTTCATACCCCCTCCCAGCTCCACCCCACCTGAAATTCTGGTATATGAGCAAATAGTGTTCAAAGAAATCGAAGCTCTCGAGGAACCCCATACGTTCCAAAATACAAGCAAGCTAGAACGTATGGCCCTTCAATCACTGAAAAACAACCCTGAGATCATAATCAAACCAGCCGACAAAGGGGGAGGTACGGTAATACTCAACAAAGATGACTATCCTCGAGAATGCGAACGTTTACTCAACGATACTAAAAACTACGAACTGCTCACGTATGACCCTAGCCCCTCCTTGAAAACTCGCATCCAAACTCTGGTGGACGATGCAGAACAGACTGGCCAGATCTCCAAAAATGAGGCCAAATTCCTCACCACAACACAAGGCAAAACACCATATTTCTACACTGTCCCCAAAATCCATAAGAATACAATCCCTCCCCCTGGACGTCCCATCGTCTCAGGTATCGGGTCCCTTTTGGAACCCCTGTCACGCTTCTGTGACCATTTTTTACAACCATTGGTCCAGTCCACCAGTACATACCTAAAGGGCACAAAAGATCTTTTAGGACTTCTAGCAGACATACATTACGACCCCAATACCTCTCTCTTGGTGTCACTCGATGTAGAGAGCTTGTACACGAGCCTCCCACAAGATGACACCCTCAAAGTACTGGAAGAGGCTCTCAATGACGCCGACTGGCAATACCGCACACCACCCTCCTTTGTACTCAAATGTGCTACTTTCGCGCTGAAAGAGAATTATTTTGAATATGAAGGCAAGATCTATCTCCAGAAGTACGGTACTTCCATGGGGAGCGTTTTCGCCCCCAGCATAGCGGGACTATACGTATTCAACTTTGATACCAAATACCTTCTCAGTAACAACTTACCTCGCATCCCTCAAATCAAATTTTACAAACGATACATTGATGACATCCTCCTGATCTGTGAAGGATCCAATGAATCGCTGACCTCCTTCTGTGATTGGCTCAACGCGTGTAACCCCAACTTACGTTTCACACATAGCTCAGACAGCCACCAGACCACATTCCTGGACCTAGACATAAAAGCAGCATCAGGAGGCCTAATGAGCAAGACTCATTTCAAACCTACGGCCCGTAACTCTCTACTACACTTCACCAGTTTTCACCCTCGAGCCCTTCGCGAAAACCTACCGTATGGCCAATTCCTCCGTCTCCGCAGAAACTGCAGTGACATCAAGGACTACAAATCACAAGCAACGGATCTTTGCCATAAACTGCACCAACGTGGCTGCCCATCGCACATAACCAAGACAGCTAACAAGAGGGCCAGAAACCAAAATCGTGAAGGCTTACTAGAAACCTACATCAAAGAACCCACAACCCCGCCACTAACATGTGTGACCACCTACAACACGGTGACCAACAAGGTTTCCCAAATCATCCGAAAAAACTCGAAAATCCTGAACACAGGTAACCTGAACCGGGAACCTCCCCTCCTTTCTAACAAAAGAGCCAAATCCATTAAGGACACCATTGTATTTACCAGACCCACTCTCCTTCCCAAACCAGTGAACACGGTCCTCAATGCTTGGGGCCTTCCTAACAGATGGGTCGTCCTAGAGGCCCTAGACCATAACCTACCCAATATGCAGATCCGACTCTTGGAACAAGAACAAAGATGGATATATCGTCTGTCAAGCCATATATCTGGCCTAAACGACAATATCCCTTGGAACAGTCTCAGGAGATAATGACACTGCCCTGCATTCATTCATTCAACAACTCACTCTCTGATTCAGGTTATTTACAGCCTCCTAAAGTTTTAATTCTCTCCTGGCATTTATTCCTCCATATGCCTAACAGTGCCAAATGTTCAGTCTCCTCTTATTTGCCCCACGCTTCGTAGCGCTGCACAAAGCCCTTTCTAGCGCACACGCTTATGAGGAGTTCTCCCTGGCAGTTATTCCCCCGTATACCCCGGGGTACCACTGTCTAGTTTTTCCCATTCTCTCTTCCAAACGCTGCACTCTGCCAATCCAGCGCACACGCACAGGAGGATCACCCCTTCCCCCCGCGGGCATGTGCGGCACATTGACACTCCGTCCCCGCACATGCGCAGACACTGCTCCCCGCCCTCGTCCCCATGCCAGAGTGCACGTACTCCATGGAGTCTTCAACCATTTATTCAACCCTCACCACGGGTCCAACACCATCCGGGACTACGGGAGATCCTAGTAGGTGTAAGGCGGGTGCAGCTCTACAACTAAGTAAGGTGACGCGCGCCCTTCCCCATGGATTGTATTTCTTTTCCACGCCCCTTCCTCCTAATGCCCATTATTACCTTTCCCCTCACAGAATTGTGCTCGAGGAGCGCTCCCCCTCCCGTATCCTGAGCAGGGAACCAAATCAGCCATAGTGTAATTATTTTATTTTATCTCCTTCTCCAGCGCAGTACACGGGACAACTCCCTTTCTTTTAACTTTTACCCAGTCTTAATTAGTAACGCGCACTGCAACCTTCAAGCGCTCACTGGGTTCCTACTGTTACGAAACCTCACAGTATTACTACTTACCCTCCTGAAGCCTTCACTCACCAGACATTCAGTGAGCACAGTCTGCATTAATATTAGCGTGCACAGTATGCATTATTATCTGCTGAACTGTATGTTTTCAGTCCTGTTTGCAACCACGTGGTATATAGAGCCAACAAGGGTAACTGTGTCTTCATAGCACCTTATAGTGTTTTGTCCTTGACAAACCGAATGCTCAGCAGCATGCTACACTATCACAGTGTGTGTGTGTTGCCACAGGTACGATCAACCGATAGTGACCACCACATCACAGCACGTAAGATTGCATTTTATAGTTACTGTGATATCCAGCACCATGTGTCATTGTCATACATGTCTTTGTGCTGTCTTTTTCCTCCCACAGGTCTTTTTCCGCTGCGGTGTCTGCAAGTTCGCAGACATCTGGTCCACACACCTTAGCGAGTGTGTAGGTAATCAACCTTTTCAACTTTTTTTCACCCCTCACGTGGCACCTTCCACTTTGCCACTCACTTCACTGGTCCTGACGAAAGCCCCTTGAGGGCTGAAACATGTAGACCTATACAACTATTAGAAAATAATCCCTTTCGTAGTTGCATCACATATTCGTTTTTAACATATCCTGAGCCGCCAATAATAAATTTTCTCACGGCAAGGATTCTCAGAGATATTTTTATAACCTCACAACTTCACACTTTTGCACCACACCAGCTCCGCTGTAGTCAGGCGTTGTAGCACAACCGGGGGGCATTCGGCCACCCGGTTGGGACCCCTATGATGAAGCATGACACCAACTAGGTTGGTGTGTGAGGGGTCTTTTATCTTACCTAGTGGGTTCCTAAGCACTGTTTGACATTGATGGTATCAAGCATTCTTTAATATAATGCTTAGCCTGACTCAATGCTTTAAATTATAACGAATATACTGCTGCACTTTCTTACATACAATTGTTTCAGCATATTGTTTATACAGTAGCAATTTGGAGCAGTGTTGGATATCAAGATCGAAGCTTAACCTTGGTGTTAAATGTTTTTTAAAAAGCTTCAAGTGAGCGTGAGTTCAAGATTGCAACAGGTCAATAGTAACATTTGATATTTTAAAAACGATAGATACATTTCTGCTGAATACATAATTCGGAGATCCTAGTTCAAATGTCTCTATTTTTAGTAGGGATCGTAGGGTTCCTTGGTCCGCATGGATAAGGTTATATGCCCATCTTAAGATATTAGTAATGCCTCTGGCGTAAAAACGGACTAATGAAAGTTCAAGACGAAGAACTTGTACCGGCACGGCTTGTGACATCTTAGTCAGTTTCCGGAGGACTTTCCCTTCTTTCAGTTCCAATTGTTTACATTGGCTTAATGGGATATATTCAAGTACATACGATAGTACTGGTGGGATCTTAGAACTTTATACTTGAAGAAGAGAAGAAAAGTGCCTTTGGCCAGTGTAGGAGTGTAATCGTAGGAGTGCCCCAAAATGGACATCCAACTTTACGTCCCAAGTTCTGCAGGTGAGGCAAGTTTTGCAAAGATTGTTAAAAAATTCTCCCTATGTATGTGTATTCCTTTACAACTTCCAGCGGTTTTCCCCCTAAAGTCCAGCTGTATTTAACATATCGTTTCCTTCCTGTAAATGGAACAATTTTTGTTTTATTGATATTTGGTATTAGATCATTTTCGGCAGTGTATTTAGAAAGTGCTCACAAATTCATTTGACGACCAAATTGAGTTAGATCTAAGATGACTACATTGTCTGCATACATCATGGTGTGTATTTTATAAGATGCGATTTTAGGTGGAAAATTGTTAACCTGTTTGAAGCTTTCCGGCAGGTCACTAAGATCTAGAGAGAACAGTATGTGAGCTAGGAGGCACCCTTGCCGAAGGCTGTTAGGTGTAGCTATTGGGCTAGTAAGATCCTTCTACCTCCCCATTTGAACTGGACACCATGTCTCTGAATACAGTGATGTTATTAAATGAAGGAGGTTATCCGGAATTCCCATTTTTCTAAGTTTTCTCCAGAGCATTGCTCTATCGACCCGGTCATATGCAGTCGTAAAGTCAACAAAAACTGCATAAACAACCTGAGACTTTGAGGTTACCCACATTAATAACTTTAATCAGCTGGTTTCAAGGCTAGACTCAGCGTACTCCTTAAAGGATTGTGGTCACTTTCTGCTTTATTTGTAATGTCAAAATGATCTAAACGTGCAGCCAAACTTGGAGTTAAAGAGGTGTAATCAATGCTTGATACATTTTTGCAGGTTGGCTGGAATATCAGCTCCTTATTTCTCGTCTGACACGCAGACTGAGCGGACACTAAAGTATAGTTATCTATAAAACCACTGATTCCAAAGTCTGCCTTTTTCTTAAAAACTCACTTAGTCTTCTCCCCCAGCCCCCTAATGTTGAAGTCACCAGTTATAATAAATTCACAATTCGAGTAATCAACAAAGAGGTCTTCAAGGGATTTGAGAAACTGCTTTACCAAGATTGTTCTTGCATTCCTGGGAGCATTCAAATAACAGTTGACCACAACCAAATCCATGTGTTTGAAGTTTGTTTTCAAACTATGAATACAAATCGCTTGGGCTGCTGGACAGTTAAAGTCAAGCTCCATCACAGACAAGTTGGCAGTATGCTTGATGAAAACTGAAAGAGCCCCTGATGGGCGACCAAAAGGGCCCAGCTGCGCGGCAGCAGCAAAAATCTCGTAGAAGCCTGGTCGAGCAGTGGGGACCAATGCCCAAGTTTCTTGAAGACATAAAATGTCACCAGTAGCCAAATACTGGCCCCCCCTCCTCGTGTCCCTTAAGTTTTTTGAGCCCAGCTACATTCCATTATATTATGGTCATCTCAGGATTTGACATCCGTGCCAACTGTTTTGGGTGTTGAGAATTAATTAGAGCCTTCAACTGTGGTTTCCAGTTTATTAATCGAGTGCTCCTGTCAGGACCAAGGCATTCAGCCCAAAAAATTGTGTGTGGTTGTTACTCTTTGCAAGTGAAGCGACAACATTTCTCTCAGGAAAAAAATATATTACAATCCCACCTAGACATCTGCTAGATTAGAAGTGATCTGTTTCTTATCCTTATCTACACCAATGCTGTTTCCAGCTTAAACCAAACAAATATAAAATCAAATGCTAACTCATGTTTGAAAAATTCACACAATGTTTTATTTAAAAATATCACAGACTAAAATTTGATTTCTCTGCACAATTAAAATATCAAAAATACATTTCATCAAGACAATATATACAAAAAAAATCACAGTATTACACAGGACGTAAATCACACTACACCCCAACATAAAAGAGAGAAAAAAACTTGAGACACTATACTCTGTCATTTAGAGAATATATCCTATGTGTAGGAGAGTAGGGTCTGCTATCCTATGGTCACCCCAAATTTTTGCTTTTTGCTTCACTGGTTTTTGACATATTGAGGCTGTGGGCCTGCCAATCAGACCCCCAGCCTGCTGTTCTCTCTACTAAATTAAAACTATGCACCCTAGGTGCATAACCAATTGGAAGTGGATCACCCTGTCAGCCCCTGTACCAGTGTACACTAGGTACCCAGGGCATTGGTGTACCCAAGGCCTGCCAAGGGCTGAAGCATGTATTATGCCACCCCAGGCTTGGCCTAACAATTTGACACAACTGGCTGATCACTCAGCTGGGGTAAGTTGGTGTAATCACCTCTTACTTAGGTGTAGTATACCTATACCTAACCTTAAATGGGACACCTGGTAACCTATAAGTCACTCCTATGGCAGGCCTTAACAATCCTGAAGGCAGAGTGCTTGGTTCCATGTGAGATGGTGCTCTGGCATGAGCTGAGCCTGTCTGCAGTGGTCGGAACAACTTCCTTCTACTGTTTCCAGATATCGTCATACCATATACTCTTAAGTGCATTATGAACCTCGCGGTTAAATGCTACCTTTGGTTTGGCTTTATCAAAACATGTCGAGTAAGGTGTCATACGAATTGGAATACTAACCCCTCGCCAATTCTGGCGACGGGGTTAGCATTCCACCCTTCTAGAGGGACACGACATGTACAGTACCTGAAACCCGGGTAAAAATCAGACATAGCCTCAGCTCCACAAAATGGATGCTGCCACCACAGACACAAGTCTGCCCTCCTGCTGCTGGGAGTCCTTCCAGCTTGGGAGGTGTGGACAAGGTTTCCTGCCAGGGGAGGTGCGTGCACCACCCCAGACAGGATTTTGTGTATTGGTCAGGTAGGGCTTGAAAGAAACCAGACATGCCTGTGGCTCACAAGGAGCCTCGGTGCATATGCCAGTTCAAACCGGTCCTGGGGCACACCAGTCCCGGGCCTGGGGCGAGCTGGACAAAGGATTGGGGGTGTAACCACCCCCCTTCCTGGTCCCACCCATAGGGAGGGACCTAGCAGGTAGTCCGGCCCCTAGAATCCGCTTAAAGGTAGGAGCTGTGTCCTAAGACTTCAGACATCCTGAAATCAACTTAACACTAAGAAGAAGACGGGAACTTCGACGCTCTGCTGCACAGAGGACTGAAGCCAATCTCCCCTGTGGTCAGGGAGTGACCACCTTGCTAACGCAAGCACCATCCAGCGAATCAACGTCTGCTTTGCCGCCGCCTCCCGCCGGAGCCCGAGCCCAGAGACTGACAAGACCTGGACCTCCAGACCTCTCACCGCCCGATCCACAGTCCCTGAAAAGAGGAGACCCGTGGAGGCACCGAGACACGTGGAGCCAGCCATCTTGGATCGACTACGACAAGCTGACAAGTGCAACAACCGAGGCTCCCTCCAAGTTGTGCTTTGGGATCTGAGAAGCCCAACTCTCGAGCAGCATTTGCACCAAAGGTGAGCCCTCCAGCATCTCCACGATCTGCGTGGGGCCCTTCTGCATTTTTGCCACTCGACGCGCCTAACCGGTTGCTGGCCCGCTGGCTAGTGGCCATCTTGGCGACGAACTCTACGAAAAACACCGCTGGTCTGGTTGCTCCAGACTGCCCCTTGCTCCTCTCCAAAGGAGTAATCCCTCTGACCTTGCTGGTCAGAACCAACAGCTGATTTCCGAATCCTCCTACAATTGCTTTTGCCAAGGCTTGTGTGCTTCGACCAAGTCGCCGACACCGCCGACAGCGAGAGCCTGCGTGGGACAGCTCGTGAGCCGACTCCTGGACGTCATCGACCTTCAGGGACCACGTGGCTGCGGAGACAAGCTACCCCTCATCACCTGTTTGCACCCGACATTGCCTGGTACCTACCTGGTGCCACGCCAGTCACTGGCTAGTGACTGTGAACACTGTCCCCTCTGCTTTCAGGTCTTCTGCAACTCCGATCCACCCTTGGATCCACCGCATCTCTCCCGGACCGACCGCCTGCAGCATCTTTGTCCCAGGCTCAACGGAACAGATAGAAGAAACCCGACGCACTTTGAGGCCTATGCACCCGCTTCCTGTGGGTGAGGTAAAGCTGGTACTCCGGTGCCCAAGTGTAGTAATACATCTCTAGTGCCTGTGTTCCAAATCTTAAGTTCCTAGTTAACCCGGAAGATCTCCTTTGCAGTAACTTTGTACTTTTTACGCACCCATTGAAACCTATGGGAGCACGCGTGTGACTATTTGCTCTGCACACGCCACCCGTGGACCTCCTGGTCACTAACTGACGTTAGCTCCTTGTAGGCCCAGCGATTCTAGAGGCCTTAGGCCTTTTCCCTTTTCTGTTCGTGGTACTTATACCACTATTTTAGTATATGGTTCGAGTGGCCACCAGGGCCTATCCATATAAAGTGCAACTTCTGTGTATTCTGTGATAATCTTGTTTGACGATTTGTGCTCCTGTGCTCATAAAGAGACTAGGGGTTACTTTGAGAAATAAATACATATATATTTTGACTATATATCTGTGTGGTGTCCTTTCATTGGTATAAAAGGGGGTTGCATTTGGTAAAACAGCTGGCTTAACACGCTTCACGAGTTTAGCCTCAAAGACTGCTTAGCCTACGCTACCACTAGGGCAGCTAGTCCGAAAAGGTTGACTTACAACCACACCATAAGGGTTGCTTGGCATGGTACAAGGTGATCACTTTAACTAGTGAGCATCATATACCAGGCCAACTTCTCACACTATGAAACAACTCTAAGGACCCGGCCTGGATGCATTCCTATTTTTACAATTACAGAACCGGATTCCTCCTAGGATTATGTAACCAAATTTGCGTTGACGCGTTTTGATGGTTTTAATTCTTATGCCATCTTTATCAAGACAGTAGTTTTGATTTTCTCTGTAATGAGTCGCTGCCCATATTTGGTCCATTCGATGGAAGTCTGTGGCTTTCCAAGTATTGAGCAGACATATCTTGGGGGATGGCTCTAAGGCAATCCCACACACCTCGCCGACCACCCTGTTAACCGCCTCCCAGAATGACTGAATCAAGGGACATTCCCAGAGAATATGGTAAAAATTGTCTGTCTCCCAGCATCTCGGTCTACAGTCTGCGGGGCTACTGCGGCCCATCTTGGCCAATGTACTGCATGTGATGTATGTGCAGTGCAAAATTTTGAATTGGACAAGCCACAGTCTTGATGGTATGGCCACTTCATGTGGGTAGGACAGCGCATCACGCCAATCCTCCTCCTTCAAGTCCTCCGCAACATTCTGCCAGCGTGTACATAGCTGTTTCAACGGGTCTGGTGAATGGTTAATTATTTTCCGGTAAGTACGCGAAATAGCGTTGCTTTCCATGGGATCTGCAAGTAGTCTGTCCTCACGTGGGGTGGCCTCCGGGATCCCGGCTATCTCTCTGGTTGCCTTCAGTAAGGCATGCCATATTTGCAAGTAGCGGAATGTTTCACCTATGGACAATTTATATTCTTTTTCCAAGTTGGCAAATGTCACTATTTTACCCTTCTTGACCAGATCTCCAACTTGTGATATACTAATGATATACAATTTGTCGAATCCGCTATAATTAATTTAATTGTCCAGTACTGCTGCATGCCAAAGGGGTGTCATTTGTGTCAATTTATTACCCCAATGAAGTTTCGTGGTGGTAGTGTGCCATATGGGAACCGTGAGAGCTGTGGGGCCAGTGAGCTGTTGTCTACGTAGTTTTGTATACAGTGCCTCGCTATACCCTCCCCGACCCATCACCCATCTGTTCATCCAACATGCTGTGTCCCGCTGCGCACCATACACCCATTTATTAATAATTGAAAGGTGGGCAGCCCAGTAATAGCACCGGTTATCTGGCAGGGCAATACCCCCATCATACCACACACGGACTCATTTAGGTCCTACAATACGCGGTGGCTTCCTGTCCCAAGCTGCCCATAATTGTTTACCTTATAGTCCACATTGGAAACTGCGTTCCTCATAGAGGAGTCAGTGGTCGGGACCACCTGTTTATTTATTCCAATATCACCTGATCCACTCGATTGTTCCAAGGTCTTTGATAACACCCGCTGGTCCTTGGCTGTCTTTTCCTGCTCAAATAGTGGAAATATTTTAGCAGGGATCTTTGACAATGATTTAATGATTCCTCTTTTTAATAAGTGTTGTTCTTTTAATTGCTTTTTTAGCTACTTTTTTTTGCTCTCCTTGAGGGTACAGTCCCTACTATATTCTCTGCGGGCTGCTGATTTGAATACCCGGTACTATCTGGATTGTACTTCGTGGATCACTTGGCATCTCATTTCATACTTACTCCGACTGCTCCAGTTGAGTAGCGCCGTCTGACTCAAGACTCTGCTCCTGCTATAGTAGATTGGGAACTTGATACTTCATCCCCCTGACTCTCCATCACAGCACATGCCATCTCCTCTGGCAATAAGCTGGTTTTGTGGTAAGATGAATCCACGTTTGAGTTCTTCATGCCCTTCACCAGTGTTCTCAATATTTCTGGGAGAGCACCGAGCTTGTCTATAATGGGGGAACATAAACAAGATTTACCCAAATCCAGAGCGCCTAGCTTCATGTCCAATTGTGTTCATTTGCTCTCAATTTCTGCCAAATGTGTTGCAAATGACTGAAGATCTATCTGAAGTTCCATTTTACTCAACTGCCAAAGAAGTGCCTTGGCCATTACATCCTGCCGGACACTTATATCCCCTCAACATAGAAATTGTAGAAGTTCCAAAATACACAAGTCACACAGCCGGTAAGGTGGAAGCTTCTTTATTCTAGTCATCCACTCTCCAGAATGCACGTGAACATTCTAAGGTAAACTCTACTCGAACATTCCAAGAGGGAACAGGGAGAGGGGTGGAAGAGGATACCATTATGGAGAGGGAAGGAGGGGGAGGAATGGAAATGGGAAACAAGTCAGTTACATAATGAGATTACAACAGAAATCTTTTCAGAAACTAAATCTGAAATGGGGGAGTAGTTGCAAGCCCTCCGTCCAATCATCTGTGTTTTATTTAGCGTATTCTCTATTTGTCCTTCCATGGTGGCTAAAAACTGATGTGAAAGGTTTCCTTGCTCTTGATCCATTGCATGGCCATTTCCAATCATTGTTGGAATAAAAGATAAAGAGTTTCTAGCTGTTTTCACCAATGAGGTATTCAACTTCATTGGGGAAGGTGATCCTTACCTGTGTCCTTACTTTGCAGCACTTGGGTTACTACTAAGATTTTGTTATTGATCGATTCAACCAATTGAGAACTAGTTTCGATATCACCAGACTTGAAAGTCAGGGACAATAAGGAGGGAACCTGATCATTTTTGTCCTTGTTGCCCCCATTATAGGGTATGTTGGCAGCCATAACAGGGATCAAGGAGTTCTACACCGCTAGCTGGCAGCTTAACTTATCTCCTTTTGAAACTTCATCTAACAGCTTCGGACGTACCTGGGAACACACTACCAAAGGTGAAATGGAGCTGGTGCTGAGTAATTTAGATTGCGCGGATACAGAGGGGTCCATGCTTGTCCAAACCGGGGTCAGAAAACCCTTAACCAAAAGCAAATCCAAAGGCATGTTACACCGAAAATAGTTCCCGATTGAGCCTCTTGCAGAGCGAGTCACACGTCCCTCTGTGTTGTTACAGAGCACAGGCAGGGTCACTCCCTCCTTCCGGAACAAGATGTCCACTTCCGGTGATTTCATTTCCATTGTCTGCTCCGTGGCTTTGCACCTCCCAGGGATTAGGCAATGCTTTGGTCTGCCTGGAAGGACCGGATTCTTGGACCAGACCAAATCTGAATTCCCCCAACCAAGGGAATGTTTGCCAGGCAGCTATTGAGAGCTTCTTCTGCCTGCTCCACAAATCCAGCAACCGATTTCCAACTCTCCAGGCGAGGAGAGGCTGCGAGCCACTCTAAGTAATGCTTACTAAGGTCACTAATGTTGGGTGATGAATGACGATTGAGTCACTTTATAATCTCATTTTAAAACCACTTATATTATACTCCCAGACTTCCGGACTAGATCAAAGCACTGAATCACAGCAGCACAGAGAGACGCATCGCTGCCAGTATCGCTGACACACATGTTCTCACTAGAGGAGTTACCAAGGGGGGTATGGAGGCAGGGGAGGCCAAGCACCAAGCAGGACACACCAAGGAGCACTCACAAGCCGCACCTGACACTAGTCAGGCCGCCTCCGTGGTCTCCTGCAGGCTCACACTTTCGCAGCCGTTAGCAACAGCCTGCCCCCCCTCCCTGCTGCACCCTTTCAGCTTGGGTTGTCGGTGCTGGGAACCGCTTTCAGGTTTACCAGCCAGCCAACCAGTCGAAGCCACTGGGTCCTGTGGGCGTCTTACTCCTGGACTGCAACTGTGGGTGCAGCTGGGCTACGGCTCGAAGGTTATGCTCGGGGCAGATTAGGGAGTGGATGCTGTGTGGCGACCAGCTCTCCACAGTCTAGGGGCCAAGACTGTTTTGCCTGCTCCCCCCAACCGCTGTCCCACCGCCACGCCGTTCGCACCGCTGAACAGGAACCTGCGATGAACAGGAAACTGAAACCGGAACCAAGAGCTTGACCAGCTTGGATCCATATAATCCACTGATGCGTTTTTATCTCCCCTGCACCGAAATGCACTAGTAACAATAATATCTCACTGGCCATCCTCTATCAGACAAGTCATTGGAAGTCCACTTCACTTGGGCACTGCCAACATGGTAGCCAAAAGAGACATCACCGCCACATGAAATAATCCTGCCCCGCCCCCTGAGTGTAGCCAAATGGCGCAAAGGTGTAGATTGGTGCACAGTGCAGGAGAAACCACTAAACAAAGCCGGGGGTTGTCCGGCCAAACTTCAAAGAGTCTGGGGCAAATGGTTGGGCCAGCTGGGATAAGGGAGTTTCTTGTACTTTCGTGGGATGAGCCCGTATACGACAATGTGGTAAGAAACATGTCGCAATGTTTGTCCATGTGCAACAGAAATGACAGTCAAACACAGTTTTTTTATTGTAATTGTAACTGCTCAATGGTGCTGTATTGTTCTCTCTGTTTTTCAAAACTCAATAAAATTGATTATCAAAAAGAATGCCCTATTTACCAATATTTTAGCTCGGGTGTGATAATTATTGCACCTTTGAAAATCCAACACCCCAGGGACCGATAAAAAGTTGTGCACTTAAAACATGCAGATTTTGCTGCACAAAGTATTTACTGGGCATTTGCCCCTGGTAAATTTTGCCAGGTTTGACTGCCATGAAACCCCTTATTCTGATCTCTGTACAAACGAATCACTAACAGAATAACCAAAACAAAAATTTTGTGTGGACAAAATATTGTGTCAAAAATGTCGAGACCAAAATATCGCGAACGTAGGTACAAATAGGCAAGTATAGATTTACTATTCTTAAGTGCACATCTTTGTACCTTGAAGGTATAGATATTGTCAAAGTACATATTTGTGAAGTAATATAAAACTTTGCTTACCTATAGAAACTTACCTTTACAATATTTTTGTCCTTGAGATTCTTAAAACCTGGGGGCATATCAGCAACACTCGGCGATAATTATCGCTCAGCTCTCTTAGCGTGAGGATAATTAGCGTGAGGATAATTATCGCCGGTTAACGTGGATTTTTATCGCTGAGATAGCGTGCTATTAGCAACGCTTATCTCCTCAGCGATAAAAATCCTCACGCTAATTGCCTAACGTGAGATTATCGCTGGAAACCCAGCGATAATCTTACGAAGTGTGGCGTTAGCTTGCTGATTGGGCCTCACATACTTAGCCATGATATCCACCTTCCATAGGATATCATGGCTAAGTCAGTCCTGAAGCAGGCGTAAGGAAAGTAGCGATAACAGGCGTTATCGCTACTTTTCCTGCCGCTATGCTTCATAGCGTGGGGCTTGATGATAGGAGAAATGTCGCATAGCGACATTTCTCCTGTCATGTTAGGTCAGGAACGCCCACTTTGCATCTCATTAGAGATGCAAAGCTGGGCGTTAGGAATCCCCAGGCTAAAGCAAGGTTTCACGCGTTAGCGTGGCCTTGCTAATTAGGCGATAAAATTATCGCCGCTTTTCGGCCGAAAACGGCCGCAATAGCGGCGATGATTTTTTATCACCAGCTTGTAAATATGCCCCCTGGTTCTTTAACAGCTAATTAGCATGCACCTCTCCTTATACTGCAGTGCCGAGGTGCCTCTGGTAATTGCCGCATTTTACAAAAACATAACAAAATTTCGTCCGATGATATTTCTGTGTCTGATATTCTGTGCAAACACTACACAAACGCTTGCAACAAACCACTCATAGTGTTAGTCTAAGTATTCTTTAGCATTATATGCGGGCATCTTAGTGTATAAAATACAACCCGCAAATCGTGGGCTCTGCAGACTGGCTATTTAGGCGCATTATGCAAGAACATTGCAAAATTAGTATTTCCCTTTTAGTCCTGTGGGTTATCGTGTCTTGGTACTGAATTCGCTACTTGGGGTTTGGTTATGTTTCAGCTCATAAATGGCATACTAATGAAATTAAAAAACACTTGCCGCGGTGATCCACTCCGCAATCACCCAAAACGGTAAGCAGCATTTTTAGCAAGTAGTCTGGCTCGAGCTGCTCCCATTGCCTTTTTTTTTTTAGCTTGGTTTTTGATATCTCTAAAGTTATTTTTGGCTTCCTTCCTACTTGTGAATCTGCAGCATTGAAACTCACCGCGGAAGTGACCCAACAATCAAATTTTCCTTGATCTTTGGTGTTCTCGTTTTTCTGCACAATGTGTCATCTTTGAAACATGTAATAAATACTGTTACTCTTTTTGTTGTAGACAACAGAGCATTTGAAGATGTGAACACTTTCAAATAGTAGAAACTCTAATACACATTTATAAAATGTTAGTTTTTATCCATATGTTGACTCTATAAATGGTAGATTAGGGGTAGCATCCCCATTTATTTAAATATTAAGAAATGTGTTTCCATTTACAGGTGTCCTGTGCCGCTCTCTTACTGCAGTCACCCAAGAATAGTGATGAACCCACCAATGGGTTGGACTGTGGTCCGTACATGGAATTGTACCTTGTAATTGAGACTAGTGAGAGACCCCATCTTCCAAGGATCGCTCGCGGCGTTCTCGCAAAGGTCTTTTTATGAATAGGGTAAAATAAGAGTATTTTGTAGCAGAGTTTATCTAAGGGACCGATCAAAAATAGGCATTTTTAAAGGAAACTCATGAAACAATGTAAAGAAATCCTGGGTGTCCAAGTAGGTATGACCCACATAAGGAGTGCATGCCCCTGTCCTATAATCAGTTCTTCCCCTGGCAAATATATTCATTATCCATAAGAAGCCACATGTAATTGTTGTGAACCTCTACTCATCAAACACACGCTTGAAAACCAGTTTCTTTCGTGGATTTTTATGGGTGAAAATGCTGGTTAAGAATGTGTGCATTTTAGTGAAATGTTGAGTCAATGATTGTAGGCATTAACAGAGTGAGTGGGTGAATGAAAACTGAATCAGTGGGTAGGTGAATGAGATTGTAAGGCTGGGAAAATGAATATGAGTGAGTGGGTGGATGTGGATGACTGGTGGGTGTATCGCAGAGGGAAGCTTAATTTGATGGGGTAGTATGAATGATTAACTTATGTTCACTCATACGGTTAATGAGCATATGTTAATCATTGAATGTGTGTGAGTGTGGGTAAATAGGTGAATGAGGGTCGGTGAGTTGGTGAACGCGAATATCTAAGTGATTTAATATGGGAAAGTTAAAGTACCTCAAAGCGAGTGAAATGTAGTGCACAGGTCTCAAGGGAACCTTTACCAGAAACAAAAATAAAACAGTGAGTTGGTGGGTGAACGTGAATTCAGTAAATGAGGTGGAAGGCTGGTGAAGTGCACTAGTGAGTAGGGGATAGGCTTTCAAATTATTTAGTACCCAGAATACAAACGGAGGCAGAGTGCAAAATGTCTTGCAATGTGGCTGGATAACACAAACAGTGCTCCAAGCTCATCTTAAGAGCTGGAGATACATTGTTGTGTACACACCCACACACATACACACACCGTGCCAGCAGTGATTAATTTCCAGTGTGCAGCAAGTGAAACTGGTTTTCAAGTGTGTTTTTGATGAACAGCAGTTCACAATTACACATGATAGCTCATCGAGAATGGTTACATATACTAGGGGCGTGATCCATTAAATCCTCGCCCTTTCTCCTATCCCAGCCCTTATGAAGTGAGCAGTTCGTCTGCTACACCGATTCATATTACCTAGCAAAATTCAAAAAGTTCCCCCAAGATGGCCGCCTTATCTCAGAATGCAGAAAAGGAGGAACGTGGAATAACCACTTCCTGATTTATAAAGCATGAAAGGAAACAATCCCAGCTTAAAAATGGATAGGGAGGGAGGGGCTCAGGA
The DNA here is from genome assembly GCF_964204655.1 of Triturus cristatus. Lineage (NCBI taxonomy): Eukaryota > Metazoa > Chordata > Amphibia > Caudata > Salamandridae > Triturus > Triturus cristatus. Next base: position 933,543,488 of record NC_140585.1, read on the forward strand.
CTATGACAGGAAGACCTGGACTCAGGGCAATGAAGATTGCAGGTAAGTAACTGGGTCATTATATGGTACGTTGTCTGGCAGGTGCGTGCAACCTTTAGGAGGTTCATACTCACTTGATCACCCAGGATTTATGTCAAATATTTTATTAATTTCCTTTAGAACACACATATTTATGGTCTGTAATTTTGAAAAAACTATGCTGCAAAAGCATTTACCTCATTTTCTTAAAAAAGAAAGTACTCCGCAAGCAGTCCTTGGGAGAATCTGGTTCGCTCACTATGATTGATTACAAGGTATAAATCAATTCCTAGTATGGACTTATGCCCCACCACTTTTTGTAGTCAGCAGCTACACTATTGCATATGACAAGAAGCAACTGCCCCTGGAGCAGGGGGAACTATGCATAGGCCATAAACCAAAAATGTGAAACCACACAAACTGCTCTACCAAGGCCTTCTACAAGAAGACCCTCAACAAAGACCTGGGGCCATATTACATATAGTGATCTGGGGCAAAACGGTTGTGTGTGCCCCGGGGAACTATGGTATTACAGAAGGGGCTTCAGACACTTGTGCAGCCCCTTTTGTAATACTTATAGCGCTATTGCACATACAGCGTTGGTGCTATCTTCAAAAGGATTGCCATCATTTTCATGGGGACGGGACCCCATGCAATGAGATAATCACTTTGCTACATCGCATTCTCTATGCTGTCAGTGATAATGTGATTAGTAAAACTTACAGGACCATCTTTCGATTACCTAACTATGTATCTCCTGCCCAAATTCGATTAGAGTTTGGGGTTCAAAAACAGACAGTAGAAAGAAGGGGCAGCTTCATAAAATGCTGGCATAAGATTAGAAACGCCGAGCAAGGCACTTTAAATGCCTATCTCTGGATTGAGCTGCAACGTCGAGAACGGTCAAACGCAAGGAAATACCTGATGGAATCATTAGAAGTACTTGAACTGGCGGACCTCTGGAACACCCCTGTAGACCATAGACGTTTTAAAAAACTAGTAACAAAGACGACAAAAACAACATCACTATTAGAGGATAAAGAAACTTTAGCAAAAAGAGCACATGGATGGACAGTCCTAAGCGACTACAAATCATTAAAGATTCAAGCGTATATGGATCAAGGATTCACACAGAAGATCAAAGAGAAATTTTTAAAACTGCGACTCGGTATACTACCAATTCTTCCCCACCTGGCCCCATGGAAACGGACTCAGGAAGATAAAACTTGCCGTCTCTGCAACACAGGACCTGAAGACCTAGTCCACATAGTATGTATCTGCCCAAACTTAATGGACAAAAGGAGATCCCTATTACGCGTAATATGGAATCAGAAGGGCATTAGAACCTGTAGGCATGCAGTCAAACTATGCTTTAACCCGCAGGAGACCCAATTAAACTGCAGATTTACAAAATATTTCGACGCAGTGGCGGAGAGAATCAAGCAGAAACAAAACGAGAAAACTGAGTAAAAGCCAAATAGCGCCCCCGAACACATCTTATGGGCTCACGAACAATTAAAAAAAAAAAAAAAAAATGCAAACCATTAATATGAATCCCACAATTTTAATTTCTGATAATTAAATTGTTTTTATCTTTGATATGTATCTCTTTTAAAAGCTGTGTATCTGAAATTGTAAGTTTTAATTAACTGTGCAATAAACTATTACTTACTTACTTACTTATGCTGTCAGTGTACCTCCTTAGGCTAGTCCTCTGGAAAGGGTAAAGGGGGTCCCAATGATACCCTCCAGACATTCCCCTGCAGACCGGTGCTTTCACTCACTGCACCTGCCTTCAAGGGGGAATCTCTCTCTCCTGTTTAAAGTGCAGGTAACATTCTATCTGCACTGTAAAACAGCCGCTCCGTATTTCACTGAATACCTGCCCACCTCCGGGAAGGCGCAGGTTGGTGGCTGCCCTGACAGCAGCGTATTAATTGAAATATGGTGCACTGTCCCGGTTTGAGCACAGCACGCCTGTTTAAAAGTGAGCCATTGCGCAAACAGGGACAGTGCGCCCTATGTGTAATTTGAGCCCTGAACTCTTTGACACCAGCAGCAGCTTGAAGGCAGGGCACCCACCACGTTGCTAAATACCACTCAACTACCCTGCCATCTCATCATCAGTATTTGCAACTATTTACTGTCCAGTTCTTATGTACTTTCCTTGTTATCAAATGCACGCAGATCTATATCTTTACCTTGTCATCCATTACTGAGAAGTACCATCTGTTCAACACATTTAGCTCGACATACTAATACTTCAATATTTCTACATACCTTAAACTCATTTGACTATTAGTCTGATGACATTCCTTTGAAACTTCACAATGTCCCTCAATTAATAACATTAATCCTCACCCTAAATTTAATGTATTTAAATGAAAAATATTTTAACTTTATCGTAACACTAAATCAAACCATACCAAAAATTACATTGTTTAAAAAACAAAGTAAATTTACCTTAATCGTAACTCTAGACCGTAAATTTAAGAGTAAATCATAATTAAATGTAAAAATAGTTACCTTAGCATAGCCTCAATCCTTAAATCTATTGAATCTATTGCATAAAATAGAAGTAAAAATATTAGTATAATTTCGTTAATTCCAATACTAATCCTAGTTCTATCCCCAATTCAAATTTATTTGTAGTTAAATTATAAATAATTGCATTAAGTAATATTACCCTAGCTTCTGTTTAAAGAAAATTAAATTAGTATGAAAGTATTAATGGCATTGAAGTGGCAGTCTGTCATGCTAAGTTTGTTGAAGTAGTAATATGTCATAGTAATATGGAAGTAATGTAGGTGCTCCATGCAATTTTTTTTTGGTTTAGCATTGCTGTGCACTTTAAAAAAAATACATCCTCCATAAAACTGGGTAAACCGCACTCAGTAAATTGCCAATAATGAAGACTAGTCTGGAATAGCGGGCCTAATTGTTATACTTACATAAACTTCAGATGGCACACAGGTGTCAGATGTTCTGAACCAACTAGCATTATGCATGAAACACAGTAAATAAATACATTAAGGTGCTGTCAAATCAACTTGCGATGAACATGAATGACTGACGATTAACTCAATTACAGTGCAAATAGTAACTCAAACACATGCTCTTAAATTCTAAAATACACACAATGTAGGGCAATGGTGGCATACCTTGAGAAGCATTTTCCTCAAACTCCTCCTCTTTGACGATTCCTCCTTCGATATCAAGCCCAGGTGTGCTGGCTGACTCCTCCACCCTGTCTGCTTGTTCAGATCGTGGTCTGTGCTCTCCTGTATGGGTGAGAAGCGATAGTAGGACACAAGGGATGCGGGTGCTCTTTATGGAGTAAAGTTTTCGGTGGAGTTAACCTACCACGGAGAGCCTTAGAATAATGTATTGCCATGCAAACCAGGGAACATTAATTACTAAGTAAACTATGTGGTCCTCCACGTGGCAGAAGAAACAAGCATTTGCAATGCACTAGGTCTCGCACTTATGCAAATTTGAGCTATTGGCATTGTAAATGACAATGTCTTTCATTTAGGTTTTGGTTTTTAAAACATAAATAAAAGGCACTGTGATTTACAATGCTAATAGCTTAAACTCACGTAAATGCGAGACCTATTGCATTGCAAATTCTTGTTTTCTCTTTCTTTCTCCTCCTGTCTATCTCTTCTCTCTCCACCCTTCACTACAGTCTTCTCATTCGCTCTCCCCTTTTGACTTTTCTCTTCATCTCTCCTCTCGGTAACTTTTCATTCCTTCTCCCTCGACGTCCCATGCCTCCATTTGCCAGGGAATCTTACTCTCGGTTCTCCCCTCTCCTCCCAGCCCCCCCTCGCCCCGCCTCCCCCCCCCCCCCACACACACACACACCCATGCAGGTCTCCATGGGAGCACACTTGTATTTTCTGAAATAATCTTTAGGACATCAGGTTGGGATTCGATGTCACTTTTTCCTAGAAACACGTGCTTTGCTGCAGCGCGGTCCATGCAGGGATGAGTCGCCCCCCACCACTCGGGTGGGGGTCAAGCGGAAGCGAGGAGTACATGGAGGGCTCCGCAGCAGGGAGAGGGGGGTGTCCCCTTTGAGTTGAAACTCGTGTGAACCTCGGGAGTTGTGGGGGAGGGAAGTGCATAGATGCTCACCAGCCCTTGACTGCTCCTTCAGTGCTGTCCCTCTTCCCTCCCACTTCAAAGACAACCCCCTCCATGTGAAACACTCTGCTGGGGGCCCCTGTCCCAGCTGCACAGCAACATGGGGGTGGCTGGTAGCAGCTTCTTTACCGAGAGCATTACATCACGCTGCAGAATCCTGTCCGAGGAAGCTGCCCTCAGCTGCATGTGTGTGTTGCGTGGGGGGAGGGAGGGGGGCAACGCCGGAAGGGTTAATGCGCGCACGGCTGCGAGAAAAGGAGACTCGAAGACAGGGCAGAGGAAGGCCGAAGGAAGAGAGAGATGGGGAGAATGTTCGTCACACTCAGGCTAGATGTGGAGTGACGCACCTGCCTGTGGCGTACCCATATTCATATCTGTGCTCGCTACTGACATGATGGCATGAGCGTGAGTGAAACACGCGTATCAACTCCAAACAATTGGTGTTAGCATGGAACGGTATGTGCATGTAGCTGGTGACAAACATAAGGTCGATGAACTCTGGATCTGTTGCGGTTGTAGATCATAAAACCTGTTTTGTTGAGAAGAATAATGCAATTGATGGAGCAGGTAGTGCAACATTTTGTATACCTCCTCTATTTTTGCATGAAAATACTAATTCTATAATCTATTAATTATAATATTGTTAAACGAGTGTTGCATGTATACTAATCAACATTATTAATACTTAAACTACACATGGGATTTGCATGGCTAAATAACTCTTATAACTAAAATCTGTACGTATATTAACAATAGTATATGTGGTAATAGAATACTGCATGATATATGTTGCTTTGTGATGTTGCACCCTCAAGGAGGATCGAAAAAGGTGAATATAATTGCTTTAAATGTCGCTATATGCTCGATAAATACAAGCACATAGAGGGATTAGCAAGGGGTTAACATTAGAATCACCATTTCTATGAATTAATTAATCTTTTGTGTTTGTTTCGCTTAAGTTGGTATCTGGGCCTAAATCCAATATGGCCGCTGTCACCACACGCAGAAGTGGTCACTGTGTCATGAGGCGCGGAATGAGCTGCGCATGTGCAAGAAATCTCCTAAACCTTGTAGCGACCTTTGCACAACATGTCCCGGGTCAAGGATACGAAGCGGGACATTCACCAAGACAGAGGAACAATCAACCTTACAGTAAACCGGAACAAGCCGACACTTCGCTGACCAATGACCTCACCCCTCGAACTGTACTGAAAATCTGGGAATATAAATCGTACGATCTCAACCAGCCAATCACGTCTGTCCTAAAGTTTTAAATTGTATCTTCTTTGACTTGATTTATTATAAAAAATAGTAGAATAGGGAGGGTTCAGATATCTCTTTTCATTCATCATTTTTCCACGTTTGTTCGTTGCGACGCCTTTCCTGAAGATCCAGATGCTGCCCGACCGCTTGATGACTGCAAACTTTTTTCTAAATCCACGGGCTATGATAGATGCTTGCACGATTTCTGGTCCTTTGATAAATTGGGACTGTAATGTGCTGAGCAGAGGACTTTGAGCTTTGGCCTGCTTTTTCTGACAATTAACGACAACATTTGGTTATGCAGAGCCAATGAATTAGAAGACTTCAGATAGCCAGATTAGGTAAATATGATGTTCTGTGATTTATTTGAATTGATCTCAAAACTCTAAACTTTGACGAGACAAAAACAAATATTAATCATTATGAAAATGTAGATAAACAAATATCGATTAACAAGAAATATGAGTTTGTGGTTTCATTAAGGGAAATAAGGATTCTGAGTATTAAAATGTGTTTTAGCTGGTTCTAAATCACCATCAACCAATCCAACTAAATTGGTCCGTTGACGAAATGGGTGGAGTGCCTTGATGTTTGGGACTAGGGATCTATAGGTGAACTCAAACACATGCTCTTAAATTCTAGAATACACACAATGCAGGGCAATGGTGGCATACCTTGAGAAGCATTTTCCTCAAACTCCTCCTCTTTGACGATTCCTCTTTCGATATCAAGCCCAGGTGTGCTGGCTGACTCCTCCACCCTGATCTATAGGTGAAAGATGTTAATGTATATTTTGTAAAATAACTTTTCTCTCCCTATAGGTTATAAGGTATTTACCCCCACATGTCCAGCGTTTGAATTACTCATCCCTCCTGTGTGCAGACTCGTGAGAGAGACGTATGAGTGTTGGTGTTATGGGCCCCACCAATGAATGTGTGTGTGAATGAGCTAGTGTGACGTCGGGTCTGCGACGCAGGGAGGATATCGGTAAATGTTATTCCCCATTTCCAGATTTGCTCTGGATCAGTTTATCTGGTAGCAGTATGATGGTTTTTATTGTTTTAGTTTGGTGATTATTGCTTGTAAATTGCTTATTGATTATGGACTGTGGGAAAGTATTGGTTTATGTATTAACACTATGTTGAATCGTGTCGAGTTCTATGTTGTTTGACGGCTTCTGGGATGTAGGAAGTCGGAAGTTTGTAACGGTTCCGTAGTAGAGCAGAGGTAAGCGCTGCTCTCGGGAAAGACGGGATTGTTGTTGCCCTGTAGGTACACGGGGAAAACGTGTGACGACTGAAGTTGCACGACGCATTGTCTGGGTTCGATTCGGTAACATCGTCGTGTGCTGCCATTTGGGATATTTTCTGTATGAGAAATGTATGGTAGCGAAGGTCACCTGTGAAATTTTGGTCTTAGGTACCAGGAGTCCAGAAGGCACTCTGATTACGCTTATCACTGGAAAGGTAATAGGTGTTCCCTAAGCTTGCTAGAAGGATAAAGTAGAGGGAAGTGCTACTTTATTAACGAGTGTAATAATTCTGTAGTAGGGCAGACTGTTCGCTGCTCTCGGGAAAGACAGAATTCTGTGTGAATGAACTACATTTTCCGTATGAAAGTGCGTGAATGAAATAGCATTCAGGTTAATTGTGAAACTCTGGTTTTATTTCTAAGGAGCAGAGCGTCTCCAACTAGGTGTCTTGATTCTGGAGAAACGGTTAGGTAATGCTTGCTAGAAGGGTAAGGTAGAGGGATGTGCTACTTTATCAACAGAAGTAACGATTCCGTAGTAGGGCAGAGGTATGCACTGCTCTCGGAACAGACGGAATTCTTGTAAGAAAGGTCATTAACTATTCTTTTGTTAGCAAAACAGATAATGGTGGCGTTTCTAACAGATCTGTAAGTCAGAAGAACGTAAGAAAGTTTGCCAATAAATTTTGTAAAAGAGGGGTCAGCAGAAGCAGGAGTAGCGAGAAAAGCGGACGTCAGAAAGACCGCGCTGGGATTGGCCAGTCAGTAAGAAACGAAGACGCTCCTGATTGGTGCGTTAGTGTATGCCGCGCTGAGAGTGGAGAATTACAGAAGTGACATAGACGCTCCGGATTGGTGCGTTAGTGTAAGTCGCGCTACGATTGGTTAAAAACAACAGAATAGTCGTAGGGAAAATCTAGCGATACACAGAAGACAAAATGATGTATTACGATCCACCAGAAAAGGAGAAAAAGTCCTGGTTTGGAAAGATCAAGAGTCTATTTAAAAAGGACAAACCGATTGTGACTAGAGAGGGACAGTTGCTTCCCCCACCAAAATCGCCCGCATCATTTATGGTTGCAAAATACGGATACCATACTTGTATTTGGTTGGATAATTGGGCAAAGTATACAAAAGATGATGGAGTTTTAGAATTTCCAGAACATGATTCATTTAATTTAGCGGTTTTGTGAAATTTGAGAGAAAGAATGATGAATCTAGAACCGAGACCTAGACCAACACAGTTTGAGGCATTGACAGAATGGGAAGATGAGATGCATGACAGAGAACGACAGAAGAGTGGCGGAAGGTACAAATATATGTTTGGTAGATCATATGGACAGGAGCCTCATGATGATAGAATGAGCAGATGGCGAAGCGCAAATATGACTGAGGGTTTGTTTCCTGTAAGAAATGCTGAAGAAATTAGCAATAGAAAATGTATGAAAAAGAGAAATAATATCGAGTCAAGAGGGTATGGTGTGCATGAATCAGGGGATGACGTTCTTGACGACATGTTTTATAAAAATCCACCACCTTATCAATCAGATTCCACATTATTGACACCAAATGCCCCAATGAGAGAGACTCCACGAAATACAAAGTTTGAATCAGTATCACAAGAAACAGGAAGAAATTATCCTTTTAGAGAAATAGAGCAAACACAACATGGTAAAATAGGTAATGAAAATTCAGCTGAACTAGCGAAAACCACTTTAGAATTAACTGAGAAAATTAGGGAATTGACAAAAAATTTGGAAGCCATAACCGTTCCAGTAAATATAGGACCTGTAATGCCTATTTTTGATAAACAGAAGGATAGTGAGCATTGTCTGACGATTCCTTAGAACAGTAATAAACGAAATGAGAGACCAGAGAAAATTGACAAACAACAGGTATTCCAGAACAAAGTACGCCTAGAAATTTGACAGTAAATCAAAGTCTAGTGGATAGAATAATAATGACGACAGAATCAGTATGAGGATCACCAAAGAGATTAGCACAACAAACTACTGAGAAAGATAGTGTAGGGCCTACTTCAGATGAATTAAGTGAATGACTAAGGAGTTTGCAGCAGGAAGATAAAGAATCCCAATCTATAGATGTGGCCAAGCTGAAGATTGTTTTAGAAGAATTATTAGTAGGAACTATCCCCACGAGAAGTTAAAGCCTATCAGGATGAAGAATTACTATTTTTATGTAAAAGTATAACCTGGAGAGCAAGAAATCTACATGAGAGACTAGAAGAAGTGGCAAATGAAATGGGTATAGACTTCGAAAAAGTGAAAGCTTTACAAAAACCATACTGAGTAGATTTTTCTGAAAAAGATATTGAAAATCTGAATATCGCAGGAAGAACAACTCAGATTAAAGATATAATCATTTTGTTAAGAAAATGGGGAGATGTAGATAAATGGAAGAGTAGGCGGTTCCGAAAACGAGATGATGCCTCGGACAAAACCTTTGCAGATTTACCTGTAAGAGAAAAAGAAAAGGTAGTAACAGAATGTCCCATGAGAGAAATTCCAGGAGGAGGATATGTACATGTCCCTTGGACTAGACAACATATTTTGTCATTTACCAATTATTTCCCTTGACTACGCGAAAAGCCAGTCGAGTGGTATAGGCAAGTGGATAGATTCGTAAAGTTATCAAAAGTTTTATGGATTGATTTAAATAGTCTTTTTGACATAATAGTACCAGCAGATTTATGGACGGAATGCAAGATAATGATTAGCTGGCCTACACAAGAATACCATAGAGACCCCAAAACAGAAGTCCCTGACCCCGAAGTTATGAAAAAATATGAACAAGTAATGACCTTTCTGAAAAACAAAGTACCTCCCAAGGAGACTGATTGGGTAAAAATTGACAGGACTCATCAGGAAGCTAAGGAATCGGTACACGCTTATTATGAGAGGTCAATCCTCGCCTTTAAGCAGTTCAGGGATGATGAAAATTTGAGTGAAAAGGATTTAAGTCATTTTGTATACCGATTTGTATATGGGCTGCGTCCAGAAATAAGTGAAATGATTAAACAGCATACAGTGGACTGGCAAAATAAGAAAATAGATGAAGTACTGAGACATGCAAAATATTTTAGTGATGAAATTGAAGCCAAACAGCCTAAGTTCAAAGAAAAGGCTATGTGGGCACAGGTAAAGGTGGCAGAAAGACAGGAAGCTCAATTGATTGAACAGGCAAATGGTGCAGGTATGAAACCTAAATTTAATGTTGGAAAAGGAAAGGGACAATATAATATAGAAGAAGCCAAAAAGTGGCCATGTCATAATTGCGGAAGAATAGGGCACTGGAAATCAGAGTGTAAATTTCCCCCGAGTACTAATGGTGATAATGCATCATTGAATTCGCAGGTGCAGAAAGAGGGGAGTTGTCAACCACAGCGACAGCAGCAGGTTGTTGCCCAACAGAATCAGGCACCAAAACCGCCTTTTCCACAGAGCGTAAATCCTCAGAAATACAGTAATGAGACAAGATTCTACAACGAAGAACAGGTAACTAAGCTGCCACGTGCTAGTGCTGTTTTGCAGTATTGGTTACAACGCGATGAGTGGGTCAGAAGAAAGCTATTGACGGTGCTGAGGGGAGGAAGAAGAGTGCGTACTTGGCGCAACTCTAGAAGTAGACCAGACAGGCCATTTTGTAGATGGAAAGGTAAATGATGAAAATATTACATTCCTAGTAGATACTGGTGCTACTCATTCAACTGTCAGGTCAGCTGATGTTAAAAACCTTCCTCTCTCGGATGAAACAATCCAAGTAGTTGGGGTATCCAACAGACAGATTGAAACGTATCTCACTGAACAAGTAAAAGTTAACATAGGAAAATTTTCTGAAATGCACCGCTTTGTCGTGTGTGATTCAAGCCCTGTAAATTTGTTAGGAAGAGATTTATTGTGCAAAATGAATTGCACCATATTTTGCACTCCCGATGGTATAGCTTTTGAGACCCCTGATGAAGATGTACTATATAAAATGACTATGGCTAATATGGAACCTGAAATTACTGAGGCATTTGCAGTATTTAACCCTGAAGAACTACCAAAGGAATTGAAAAAGACAGTAATGGCAGAGATCTGGGATTTCACAGGAGAAGATGTAGGATTAATGAAAAATATATATCCTGTAAAAGTGACTATAAAGGAAGGAATAAGTTACCCAAATATTCCTCAGTATAAATGGACACCCGAAATAATTGAAGGAGTTACTCCTATAATAGAGAAAATGATTAAACAAGGAATTTTGAGAGAAATAACGTGTAGTCCATGTAATTCACCAATTATGGGCCTGAAAAAGCCTAATGGAACGTTCAGAATAGTGCAAGATTTGAGAAAAATAAACAAAATAGTTGTGTCATGTTGTCCTATTGTACCAAATCCATCAGTGATGTTGTATCAGATTCCACATGATGCAGAATGGTACACAGTGATTGACCTGTGTCATGCTTTCTTTTCCATCCCATTGCATCAAGACAGTCAGCAGATTTTTGCGTTCCGGTTTGGCAAACGCATCTTGGCATGGTGCCGAATCCCACAGGGGTATACAAAGAGCCCCTCAATATTTAACCAGATATTGAAAAAGTCCTTAGAAGATCTAGAGAGGTCCGAGAGCTCAGTACTAGTCCTATACATTGACGACCTGCTTGTGGCGTCAAAAACACGAGAAGCTTTTGTAGTGGCTACCATAGCATTGCTAAATCATCTAGCAGATGAAGGACTTAAAGTATCCCCATCAAAATTGCAATTCTGCAAGAAAGAAGTACAATATTTAGGCCATAAAATTGGAAAAGGACTGAGGAAAATAACAGCAGAAAGAATCAAGATAATAAAAGGAATGAGAGCACCAATGACGCAAAGAGAAGTGAGAATGTTTCTTGGAATGGTAGGATATTGTCGTCAGTGGATAAGTAATTTTTCCCTGATTGCAAAACCATTGGTACGCCTGACAAGAAGTGATGTAAAAGACCCCATTGAATTGAATAAAGAAGAGTTAACAGCCTTTCAACAATTGAGAGACAGTTTGTGTGTGGCACCAGCACTTGGTATGCCCGATTATGAAAAAGAGTTTGAACTATACTGCAGCGAAAGAATGGATGTGCGCACTCTGTATCAATACAGAAACATGGAAAACTGAGAAGACCAATTGCAAATTTTTCAGCTATACTTGACTCAGTAGCTGTAGCGCTGCCTGGTTGTCTGAAAGCAGTGGCTGCCACTTGTAAGAGTCTGGAACAGAGTGAAGGAATTGTGATGGGATATCCTGTGCGAGTATTTGTACCTCATGATGCGGCAATCCTTTTAACAAGGAGCCGCACTCAGTTCATGACACATAGTCGGCTGACTAAATATGAAAAAGTCATATTAGGTCCAACGAATGTGAGCCTTGTGAGATGTTTGAATGTGAATCCTTCTACATTATTGCCAGATGCTGAGAATGTGGAAGTCAGAGATGATGTGGATCATGACTGCTTGGATGTGCTTGATTTCTGTACAAAACCACGACCTGATATAAAAGATGTACCTTTGACAGAAAGTGACTATGTGATGTTTGTGGGCGGATCAAGCTTGAGAACAGACAAAGGAATTTTGAGCGCAGCATATGCAGTGTGCACAGTAGCAGCTGTAATGGAAGCATCTTACCTAAAGGGAGTAAAGTCAGCCCAAGTTGCTGAACTTTTCGCCTTAACTAGAGCATGTAAGTTGGGAAAGAATGTGAGAGTGACTGTGATAACTGATAGTCAGTATGGCTTTGGTGTCGTGCATGATTTTGGCCAAATTTGGTCACAGAGAGGATTTTTTTACTTCAAGTGGAATCCCTATAAAGAATGCTGAAGTGGATGGGAAATTGCTTGAGGCGATACAGCTGCCTAAGCAATTGGCTGTTGTGAAGTGTGCTGCACATTCCAAGACCGGAGATTACATTGCAGCTGGGAATCAGTATGCAAACGATATGGCTCAATATTGTGCGCGAAATCAGAATTCGGTAAACAGGGCAAAAGAGAAGGAAATTAATTCATGTCCCTTGTTGTTTACTAACATTATGAATACATGGGAAGAAGTGAGGCAGTTAAAGGAAGAGGCAGGAGATGAGGAGATGAGGAAATGAGACAATGGGTCAAGGCAGGATGTGCACCAAGGGAAACAGATCATGTGTGGGTCTATCGGAATGGAAGACCAGTTATGCCGGATAGCATGGAGTCAGCCATGGCCCGGATGTATCATGGACAAGCACACGTAGGGAGAGATGCAATGCGTAGATTATTTAAGCAGACATGGTACAATGCAAAATTCAGACTTTTAGCTGAGAGTCTTTGTCAAAGATGCCTTATATGTCAGCAGTTCAATCCTGGAAGAAAAACAGTGGTAAGTCTTGGAACGATAGGTCGAGAAGGGGGCCTTTCACCAGAATGCAAATAGACTTCATTGAGATGCCTCCCTGTAACAGGTTGAGGTATGTTTTAGTGATGGTCTGCCTGTTTTCTAAATGGGTAGAAGCATATCCCACAAGAAGTAGTGATGGAATAACAGCAGCAAAACTGCTTTTGAGGGAGTTCATCCCTAGATTTGGGTTTCCAGTCACAATTGAGTCAGATAGAGGAAAACATTTCCATAATGAAATCATGAAGCTAATTTGTGAATCATTGAATGTACAACAAAAACTGCAGTGTGCCTATCGGCCAGAGGCTTCTGGTGTGGTAGAACAGGTAAATGGCACTATTAAAAACAGATTAGGAAAGATGTGTTTAGCCACAGGACTGAAATGGCCTGATGTCTCGCCTATAGTACTCATGACTATTAGATCAATTCCAGATAGGAACACAGGTTTGAGTCCCCACAAGATTGTGATGGGAAGAGCAATGAGGCATGTATTCATACCAGTCAACAAGTTATTGCCTATCTCTGATGACTTGGTGTTGGATTACTGTAAGGGGCTGGCTGATGCCGTACATTCTGTGTTTCATCAGGTTGGATCGGATGCCACCACCCTTGAAAAGAAGCCAGCTCATGATCTGAGCCCAGGTGACTGGGTGAGAATTAAAGTGCACAGAAGAATGAACTGTTTGGTCCCACGTTGGGGAAAACCACGATAAGTGATTTTAATACATCAACAGCTGTAAAGTGTGCAGGAATAAAGAACTGGATCCATGCTAGTCATACCTTGCGAATTCCAAACCCAGTGGCTAAGAAGGTAGGAGAGTATTTTGAAGAATCAGAAACCAGCTCTGAATCGGATACTGAAGACACTAGAACAGGACAAAATTCTGAAAGGGGGGGGGGGGGGGGGGAGTCAGAACCAAATCTGACCGTTGCCCCAGAGAACTTTCCCTTGAGGAGGACGTTACAGATTTCAGGCACCAGCTCAGACTCAGAAACTGAACAAGCCCAAGTACATACTGGACAAGAGAAAAGCAGTGAAGAGATAATTAAAGAAGTTCTCGATAAAGAAATTTCTGATGGAAGATTGAGAGAAATTCCACCTGAAGTAACAAAAGCAGATGGTCAGGTGACAAATACAGACAGTGAGGGAAAGATTTTTGCGGAAGACCCTCGAGGAGTTGTAGGAAATTCAAACATCCAGTTAGAGGAAGGGATGTTTAGTCAGCAGGAAGATTGTGTGTAAGAAACACGAGGAGGGACAGAAGTAGGAAAAATAAAAGAAGTGGTGGAAAGAAAAACAGCTGAAAGTAAAAGTCAAGTTGAAACAGAATCAGAAGACAGTGATGAAGAAGTACCAGAAGGTCGAGTTCTGAGGAAAAGAGCATGGAAAGCTGAGAAAAATGATAAAGGAAATAAATTTAAAAGATCACCAAAAGATGAAATTTGGCCAAACAAAGTAAAAAGATTGAGATACCGACTGACACGAGTGAATTCGTCTAGAGCTGAACAAGTGAATGAAGTATCTAGTCAAGAAAAGTTGAAAGACAAGGGAAAAACGACAACAGAAGAAAATAAGAGAACAAGAAAACCTAACCAGAAGTATAAGTCGCCGGAATGGTCATATGTGGTGCTGCCTGAAATAAAAGAAGAGGCGGATAGCCAAGAAAATCCAGAGGTGACTGTACCAGAAGTGGTTGAGGAAGACGAAAAATCGGAAATCCTGAGAGTTATCTTGTCTGACATTGGAGAAGAAACAGATGTTCAGGAAGCTCTGTATCAAGATTGTGAAAGAAAAGTGAAAGACGATCAAATGCCAAACTGAAAAGACCAAAAGTGACATCAATGGAAAGACAATAAATTGCTGGAAAAGACATAACTGATAGAACCAAGTAGGTGCTTAGAGCCTTGGGTTAGACAAAACTAGTTGTGAAGTAGAAGAGGCTAAGTCAAAAGACACTGATCATTTTTCGAAATGGCAAATACAGAGAATAGAAAAACTAAATGTGTATTTCTTAGAAGGTGGTTAAAAATGTGTTGTTGTTGTACAGGATTACTAATGCTTTATAGAGTGCTTTGGCTTTGATGATCTCATTTAAAGTTAAACTAGAAACAATAGAAGGACATAGTGAGAATAAAACTAATGTAGAAAAGTTTCAGAAATTATATCCGACTAATATAGATAGAAATTATTTACATAAAGACAGGTCTATAAATGATTTCTCAAACAATGTATTTTCAAAATTATTATATGAATATGTTAAGACAATGGACGTGAGGGACTGCTACATCTGCATGCAGTTACCTGCATCTGTATCTGAGGGAGTGACCCATCATCACCTCCCGGTAACGTATGGAATAACCTGTAGTGTAATAGCAAGTTTGTTTTACAAAATAGGGAAATTAGAATATTATTTTTCAGATGTAGATAACATATTTTCACAAGTACCTGTAATTAACAAATTGAATAAAGTAAAACCTGCAAAGGTATTAGGTGAATTTTTCTTAGAAACTAAAGAATTAACATTAGAGTCCATATTTAGAAATAATCTAACTTGTAGTTTAAAGAAGGAGGAGAAAGTGTTCTTGGATATGGTTGAAGAAAGGAGATTGAAAATGCAAAAGAAAGCATCTGAGGGAAGAGAGGAAAGGACAGTCTGGGATGTTGAAAAGGAAAAACATTTGAAAGGAGAAGCTAGTCCAACAATGGCTTTAGATTGGCCTCAGAAAGGAAAGTTGTGTATTAGAAGGAATCAAACTGTATATGATAATTATTTTGTAGGTAACAGTGATTGCCATGATACATATAGAATCATGGGTGGATGGGGATTTAAAGGAGGAAATGATCCAGTTTTTCCTGGATTATATTTTATCTGCGGAAACAAAGCATATTATCGATTACCGGATCACTGGTTTGGCACATGTTATGTGGGCCTGGTTTTCCCAAAGATATTCCATGTGGGAAGAGGAAGAGATGGTGTACATAAGTTAGGTAGACAACTAACACGTAGAAAGAGAGAATCTTGGTCAGAAATTGTGGGAGACATTTTTGGAGCATTGATACTAGCAGTAGGAAGATCTCTGAATGCACATAAAATTAGAAAATTATCAACAGTAGTGGATCGCTTGTCAACAAGCACCGCTGGAGGATTTTTACTGGTAAATACAGAGATGGTTGCCATGCGCGCCATGGTAATGCAAAATCGACTTGCCCTTGATATAATTTTGGCAAAAGAGGGTGGAGTCTGTGGAATGCTGAAAGTTCAACATTGTTGTACTTATATTCCGGACGAAAGTCAAGATCTAAAGTCATACATTAAAAATATAACTGATTTGCATGAGGAAATTGAACCACTAAAGGTTGAAGGTGTCTGGGAAAAGATTGGAAAAAAATTATCTTCTATTAAAGAGTTCCTATTAAAATTAGGTAGTACATTTATAGGTAAAATCTTATTTCCATTAACCTGTGTAATTTTTTTAGTATTAGTTTTAAGACTAGGATGTTTATGTTGCAAAAGAAAGAAAATACATAAAAATGTAAAAAGAGAAACTTTGAAAAAGAAAGAAAATAAAAGACGAGAAAGAGAATTTGAAGAAGTAGAATTAGAAGAAAGATAGTATGTATAGAAAAGCAAGAGGAGAAGAAATTTGGGAAACAGAAATGTGAACTAAAAATCTATGAATTCATTTTCTTTTTAGAAATTTACACAATTTTAGGTATTGTGGTGATAAAATCACCAAAGGGGGATTGATGGAGCAGGTAGTGCAAAATTTTGTATACCTCCTCTATTTTTGCATGAAAATACTAATTATATAATCTATTAATTATAATATTGTTAAACGCGTGTTGCATGTATACTAATCAACATTATTAATACTTAAACTACACATGGGATTTGTTAGGCTAAATAACTCTTATAACTATAATCTGTACGCATATTAACAATAGTATATGTGGTAATAGAATACTGCACGATATATGTTGCTTTGTGATGTTGCACCCTCGAGGAGGATCGAAAAAGGTGAATATAATTGCTTTAAATGTCGCTATATGCTAGATAAATACAAGCACATAGAGGGGTCAGCAAGGAGTTAACATTAGAATCACCATTTCTATGAATTAATTATTATTTTGTGTTTGTTTCGCTAAAGTTGGGATCTGGGCCTAAATCCAACATGACCGCTGTCACCACACGCAGAAGTGGCCACTGTCTCATGAGGCGCGGAATGAGCTGCGCATGTGCAAGAAATCTCCGAAACCTCGTAGCGACCTTTGCACAACATGTCCCGGGTCAAGGATACGAAACGGGACATTCGCCAAGACAGGGGAACAATCAACCTTACAGTAAACCGGAACAAGCCGACACTTCGCTAACCAATGACCTCACCCCTCGAACTGTACTGAAAATCTGGGAATATAAATCGTACGATCTCAACCAGCCAATCATGACTGTCCTAAAGTTTAACATTGTATCTTCTTTGACTTGATTTATTATAAAAAAGGGTAGTAGAATAGGGAGGGTTCAGATCTCTCTTTCTTTTCATTCATCATTTGTCCACGTCCGTTCATTGTGACGCCTTTCCTGAAGATCCAGATGCTGCCTGACCGCTTGATGACTGCAAACCTTTTCTAAATCCATGGGCTATGATAGATGCTTGCACGATTTCTGGTCCTTTGATAAATTGGGACTGTAACGTGCTGAGCAGAGGACTTTGAGCTTGGCCTGCTTTTTCTGACAATTTACGACAAAATTTGGTTATGCAGAGCCAATGAATTAGAAGACTTCAGATAACCAGATTAGGTAAATATGATGTTCTGCGATTTATTTGAATTGATCTCAAAACTCTAAACTTTGACGAGACAAAAGCAAATATTAATCATTATGAAAATTTAGATAAACAAATATTAACAAGAAATATGAGTTTGTGGTTTCATTAAGGGAAATAAGGATTCTGAGTCTTAAAATGTGTTTTAGCTGGTTCTAAATCACCATCAACCAATCCAACTAAATTGGTCCGTTGACCAAGTGGGTGGAGTGCCTTGATGTTTGGGACTAGGGATCTATAGGTGAAAGATGTTAATGTATATTTTGTAAAATAACTTCTCTCCCTATAGGTTATAAAGGTATTTCCCCCCAAATGTCCAGCGTTTGAATTACTCATCCCTCCTGTGTGCAGACTCGTGAGAGAGACGTACGAGTGTTGGTGTTATGGGCCTCACCAATGAATGTGTGTGTGTGAATGAGCTAGTGTGACGTCGGGTCTACGCCGCAGGGAGGATATCGGTACATGTTATTCCCCATTTCCAGATTTGCGCTGGATCACAATCACCAATTTTTATTGAATATATAACGCATTTACAAATAGAAAATCGTTAAAAACGTGTACACCTCTCCGGTTACCAAGTACTCCACAGAAATTCACTTCTGCTGCCATCAGCCCAATCTACTTTTGAATAAGTCCAATCTTTCTGATGCTTTTAGCAGGGTTAATGTGGAGTCTAAGTGTTTGTGGTCTGCTCAGTAGAAATAACTCTGTGCGAGTCCTTTTGTCTTGCTTTGGGTGAGTGAATATTCTGCTGGTTTAGTGACAATAAATTATTCTAATGTCCAAAATCTTCGCCCATAAGTTTTTGGGCTAATGCTGCAGGGGTGACCACGAGTACATGATGGGCACCGAAGCCACGGTGAAAAAAATCCTTGTTTTGCTTCAAGGCTGCTCAAAGCAGAAGAGAGCACTAATTAGAAACAGACGGCCCCCTATAAAGATAAGGAATTGCTTCACGATAGCTGTGAAGCAGACGACCCAGTCCGGATAAGCCGTCCAAAAGGGGGAAAAGGGCAGTAGCCCAAAAGCATCCTTTTCAATGGGAAGACAGCGTCTAGCATAAACGCTGACTCTTCCCAATGAAAATGATGGGCGGGGCTTCAAGTCCCCTTTTGAAATCTCCTCTCTCACTTTAGGTCTCGCTGAGTGAGCAACTCATGCGCTGCAACGCTAGGCGAGACCTAAAAAGTGGAGCTTAATTTGGTGGAATAAGGGATTTAATTCAGCAGAAGGAATTGCCTGTTGCGCATCACTACCAAAGAATAACCCAATCTCAGCCAACATGTTTGACTGCACTTTTTTTATATAGAGGGTGGCATGGGGAGAGAGACCCTTGGTCACGCTCTTACCGTGTGAAGAATTGTTGACATGACTGGCTAACCTGCAGTCGTCCACAACTTGCAGCCTGCAGTTTACCTGTGCTGTTTCCCAATTATTTTTGGTTCTTGTACTTCGGCCCTTTTATGTATGGTGGTGGCCACTACATTCATGGGGGTGTTCCCTCTTTCACTTCTCAAATCGAGACGCTTTTTGGCCATCTGAAGAAAGTTGGCAAAACTGAGGGTGGTAGTCCTGCACTGTTTTTTTTTTTTTGTGATCATACATAGCACTGACGGCTACTGAGCCTGTGCGGATGCCACATAGATGACAGCAGGGAACACAACTTCAGTGCTTAGTAGGAAGAAAACTTACCTGCGTTTAGGCAGGGACAGTGAATTACAGCATAAGGGCAGAAAGCAGAGGAGTTCAGGGCATAACTCTGCCAACACATTTGATTTATTGTTTTGGGCATATGCAGGTAGTGCCCATGAAAGACTTCTCCATACTGCTTCTCATCAAACTTATGGCTTCAGACAGTATTGTTGATCTTGCTCTTGAAAAGTGATTTCTATTTTGTGTATGGCATCAGGGTAATAGGTTTATATTCTGGTATTGTTAGCAGCTAGTGCTACTAAACTGGTGTTTGATACTGATTACAGAGCAATGGTTAGTAATGTCAGTCCTTGTTACCAATATTAGACAGTTTAGCCTATCCCCATCCAAGCCCATTTCCACAAAGCAGCCTCCTATGTACTGCACTTTCTGGACCGATTTCGTGCCGGGACACTTCCGAGTAGCTGTGCGTGCTATAAATGAAGGCTAACAAAACATAACATATTTTAGGCAATGAGGAGGATGCCACTAGTTGGAAAACAGACGGACAAGAAACTGATGTGGACTGCCAAGTTTGGCAGTATCTCTTTCTCAGAAATGTATATAAAGGGTGTCTACCTAACACAGTCTTGTGATTTTAAGTCTTCCTTCCTACACAACGCAAGCAGTCTGGTTGCAAAAGACTTATTGAGAGCTCACCAAAACTTACAGTGGGTTTAAATCCCGAAATTGCTTAACATTGGTTGGTTTTATTGTCACTCATTTGCTTGCTTGCTATTCAGTGGGTTGCCTTGTCCATCATGCTTCCTCACGCAGCCTTGCAATGGAGTGCGGTTTCAGGCCTCCGGGCTCACCTTGGGGGCCATCGCCTTGATGTTTTGATCAATTGTAACAATGGGGCTCGCATGGCTGGTCGCGGTGCACTGGATGGCTGATGAAGGCTTCCTGTAGCGCAGCGGGGGCTGTCTACGCACGAGGTAAGTCAAGCAGCAATGTTCAGGCCGCCTGTTACGATGGGGAAGGTGCAAGGTAACGGCATAGGTAGGCCTGCACCAGCCACCATAGCACTGATCGAAGTGGCAATTGTTATAATTGGCTGCGTTTTCAATCGTTCAGTGAAGAATATAATATGCATGTTCTCCCATGGTAACGGACATTCGAACCGATTTAGAATGTTTTGTTTCTTTACTAGTTTGGCCCTGTTAGCTCAGCAGATACAGTGTGGCGATAACAACAACAAGGTTGCGGTTCGATCCCATACGGGTCAGTATTTACCAAGACTCGGTTACATACTCTGTATCGTCATGGCAGCGCTTTCCTGCCCTGGATTGAAGAGCACACTAAATCACCCCCACGTCCCCCCTCCACCCACCCAGGCCGTTAGAGGGCTGCACGGAATGAAACAATCAGCTTGTGCATCAGGACGCGTAAGGTTAGCGAGGGGGACCAAGGGTATAATTGCGGATGCTTGACTGCTTTTGAGTTTGAGTGGAAAGGGCTTCAACAGAGAAATGGAGAAGTGAAATAAAAGTGCAAACACTGCAGGCCTGAATGAAAAAGTTACCTCATAAGACTGGGTGACTTTATTTACATTTTTGTAGAATTTGAAATGCTCTCTTCTTCATGTGAGTTTGAGAGGGCCATAGCTGAGACTGTTTAGTGTTCTTTGAGGACTCATGGCACAGAGACAATGGTTACATTGCAGGATGTAAGTAACTGACACGCGCTATGCAATGCAACAGGTGTTGCTTTTGGTATTGTAAATAACAATGGCTTTTTATTTTTTTAAAGGCATTGCCATTTACAATGCCAATAACTCTAAAATTCGAGTTGCGAGACCTGTTGCATTGTAAATGCTTGTTATTTACTCTCACTGCCCCGTTGCTACCCTCCAACCGCTTCTCTGTAGTGCTCCCACCCATTGTGGGCATTTAGAATGTATTATTCCATTTATGGAGGGCCTGGCTGTTGCACACTTAACATTTACATTTTTAGCTACTGCTCTGTCCCCGGTCTTAGATCGGTCAATTAAAAAACAAGAATGACACCGGCATCCTTTTGACTGTGCCCATGCCAAAGAATGACACGACCGCAAAGGCAGCCAAGTCATGTCATTGCACCTATGCGGTTTTCTTTTTTGCCTATGCTGCACAGCATTGGCAAACAGCATGCACAAGCAAAGCAATACATCCAAAAGGCACGACCTATTGACTTTGCCAATGCTTGTTTAAAGGAAGTTCTCATTTGATCTTTTGAATCTGAATATGATGCGACAAACCTCGTCAATTCGAGTGTAAGGGATCAGTCCCTGGGTTGGAAGCATTCCCTGACATCCAGTCTGATGTTTGTAACTTTCATTAATGCAGGGGCACCAGGGACCGAGGCATGAGAGGCACACAAAGAACGTCTACTTTAACTACCCATCCAGATGTTATGAAGCCCATTTTTCTTGTATGATTTATGGTCCAGTGCACTTTTCTTAAAACTATTTTATTGTCAGATACTGGAAGCTGGCAATATAAAGTTTAAAAGTAAACAGTCGGTTCAGTGTCAAGCAGCCCAAACGAATCCTAGGATACATTTCATATACTACCGAAAATGTGCAAAACATGCTGGTCTGCAAGACATAGGTTGAGTGCCGTTAAGTCTAAGATATTGTTTCTTCGCACCAGCAGACACAATCCTGTTTACATTATAACAAACTCCAGTATGGGGGCAACGCGTATAAATAGAGGCACTCGTTGGTTTTCTTGAGGGCCTATTATTAATGTTGGGGACTAGCTCACATGATCCATAACTCAGCAGCCACCAGCGCATGCTAACCACGCAGAAGAACAAGAATCAAGCCGTCATTCAACCTAGCAATCTGATTGGCTGGAGGCCCCAGATGTGTTTTATAGTGAGGGTTTCTCTGTGAGGAGTGCACATTTCAACGCCATCTGCCCTCAAAGAAAAGCAAGGCAACCAGCTGGTCAAAAGACAATTAATACCGGTCACTGCCGTTCCAGACATTTGGCTTGGGAGGCAAAATACTTTACTTACAGAAAACCAATGAGTGATTCTTTCCCAACCTAAACATTGAGGTTAAAGGCGGCTATTTAGACAATTTACCGCCAAGATCCGTAAAATCTCTCAGTCGTAACACACAAAAATCTAATTTAAAAATATATATAATTTCAAGATGTACATTTTATTTAATCCGTGAGTTGGTGACAATAAGAAGTGCACGTTAATGTTCTAATCAAGATAACATGGAGTTTGATTGAAAAGGTTTTAAATGTTGAGTTCTAAATTCAAGCATTCCTTTGAGTGAGAAATTGATACATAATGCTTACTTCATTTGCTATGTAAATATCTTGCTCATCTGAGTTGTGTGTGCATGCGGATATGCGCACGGGTGCCAACAAGTGGTGGTTGTGCACAGGGCATTTTCGTAAAAGCTCGCAAAAACTCGCCGCCCGCCGCTGCGCTGTATGAAATGGGTGCAGCTGACGCCTACTTTACCCAAAATTAATGCCTGGAGCCCAACAGATGGCGCTATATTTAGACTCGTCTTTAGACCGTGTTAACACACTTCAACCTCAATGAGGAGGGGGAAGGAAACGTGCGATATCGGCCGTAAAGTTTACTCCCAGCAAGAGGCACGCCAACCCGCTGATGACTCTTACCGGGAAGGGCGTAGTGCAGCTGCTGGAAGCCACGGTTGATGTTGGCAGCAATCAGCTTCTCCAGCAATGTCAGGGAAACTGAGACTGGCATACCATCTCCGCCACCCTGCGACTGTCGTTGAATCTCGTGCAGTTTCTTCTTCACCTCGGCCCGCAAGTCACGGTACTTGTGCTGCAGCTCGTCCTTGGTGCGCACCACCACGCCCTGGCCATTGATGGACTCCACCAAGCGGTGCCAGACCTCCTTGCGCCGTTGGTCGTTCTTCCTCTGACCCTCCCCGTACAACAAGTCGTAGTTGTGGTGCACCGTGTGGATCAGCAGCTGCAGCTCCTCGTACGTGTAGTTCGGCTTCCTTGGCCTCTTTCCCCCCGTCTTCCTATTACCTACAGAATCCCCTGGCTCTTGGGAAGAGGACATAGCCAGCACTCCCTTATCCACAACAACCACGCAAGTCCCCAAGGCGCACATGCAGTTCCGCGGCAAGGGGCACGGCTGAATGTAAAGCTGAAACCTACTTTCGGTTACCGAGATCAGCCCACATAACAGGAAAGTCAATATCCCTCCCCTTAACCAATCACGGTGCTGGGAACGGCCATGGTAACCAACCGCAGGGGAGAACAACTGCATAGCAACCAATAACATAGCCAAAATAGCCTCAAAACCAATCAAATGAGAAACAAAAAGTAACTGTCGAAACTTGGCTTCCAATCACGAGCTAGGCACAACACTCGGGACCTTCCAAAGACCCAAGAAAGTTGCTACAGGTTACCGATTTGAACCGTGAAGAAACATTACTCAGCTGTCAATAGTGGTTTTCCACTTTTCTTGCATTTGGATAGCATGGTGGGGCCCAACCATTTAAATTAAGTGCAGTTTGGTTAACTCGCTTGCAAATCAATCATCTGAGCGAACAACCGACAAGCCCTTCCTCTCGGCGGGAACTATGTATGTCAATTCCAATACTACTGTTATTCGAAAGGATGGCCCATAAAAGAAGAGAAACGTCTGCAATCGCCCAACAAGTTAGAGTTAAGAATTTGGCAAGCAAAGCAAGGTGTACAGTAAAACGAATGACATATTTGTAAGGACTTTACATAAATAGTTGGCACTAATAACTTACTGCTGTGAAACGTGCACCTCCACACATCGTGCCTTGGTTCGATTCTCCAGCGAAAACCTGACTGCAAGTCTACAGGGAGATGTCAAATAAACATCATGGGAAAGATTCACGGTCTGATTTTCAACTGCATTTCACCCACCCTAAAGTGACAGCTGCACTTCCTGTTCATGGTCACGGAACATTTATATATTTTATCGCCTTTACAGAGATGGCAGCGTTTTCTCTACGTCGTCACCACACATAGGGCTTGGCTTCTACTGGTAGTGTTCCTCATACCAACACGGCGGATGAACATTTGTGGGTATCCAAGTCACTACCACAATGTGTTTTCATCTCGGTTGTCCTCATTTAAAACCCTTGAGTTATCTGCAGGCTGTCCTCACAGAAACGACTTCTGCGCACCCCTTGCGCGTCGTCCGTGTCGCTTACAAAGATAGCCGCTGGACTGAAATGACCCCTTCGCCAGTGCTACATTTATAACGAATGGGAAATGTTATACTTCCGTCACAATTTTCTTGGCCTTGGGTAAAATGATACATCAAATGCTGCCCTCTTCACGCCAGGGCACGCAATTGGAGTAAAATAACTTCATCTACACCAGGAAGCGTGGCAGATTCACCAGTGCAGGTTATAGTAGTGAAAATTAAATCAAGCGGCCATATTTATAGGGGAAGCGAGTGGTTCGCCAACCCCAGAGCACTCCTAGATGCCTGTCAGTGAGAGAAAGAAGTCGCTTCCGGTTTATCCGGAAGTAGAATAGTCAGAACAGAACGCAGCCGGCCTCTTGGTTGATAGAACGCGGACGCCATGTCATTGAGGGGCATTGGTCGGATTACCATTTCAGGGAAAGTTCGGGGCCATTTTGTGAGAGTTGCATGAGGCCATACAGCCCTGATCTACAACCCGTCAGTCCCGTGAATAGAGAAGGGAAGCTGTATTTAAGGGGGTGAGGTTTGTCCCTCATCACGCAGCTCAGACATCCCCACCACTGCTTGGGGCGGAACCCACAGGACATGTCTGCGCCGCATCCTGTTCCGGTAAGAAACAATACTATGGCGTAGAGTGGCTAATACCCTGTAGACAGGGTTGACCTCTGACACTTCCCAGGTTGTTGACCTTTGCCGCCTTTCATGGACCAGGACCTCTCCTGCTGCATAGAGGAACGTGACCTCTCAACGTGCATGCGTGAACGTGCTTGGGGCTGACTTTTCTCCCTCGCAATGGAGCGTATCCATGGGAGTTTCAGTAGCTACATTTTTCTGCACATGAGAGTTCTCTGTTCCAAATTGGAACCTGCCCCTTGGGTGCCATGGGAAGATTTTCTGGGGGTACGGATTTGATAAGGAAGCTTACTTGGGGTTGGAGTTGACAGGTAGGCAGCTGTCATTCATTATTTCAATTTGATATCTGGGGACGACTTCTAGCTTGTTGTTGCATTTATGTCATCTCGCCACCCAGTACACGTTAATACCACTTTAGGTTTTTGTTATAATGTACTTGGGTGTTACTGCAGTTTTTCACTTTAAATATTGTGTTTTACTCAACCAAGTGCTAGAAAACTTTATATTCCGTATACATTATGCAAAACAGCAGTAACAAAAACCCTCGTTAAGTTGCATGTCTTTTAATTTATACCACCACCATCACGCTATATCTGCCCACCTCTAATGCCTGTTACTCCAGGAGAGTTTAAGTGCTAGCCTGTGGGGTGTAGAGGAGTAGTGTATCTGATAATCCGTGACCGTAGATCTTTCCCAGCACATTGACTTGATCCCTTTGTGGGAGTGGGGGCATAATCTGATTTCGGACCAAGGAGATCATGCCTCTTCTGTGAAGGGTGCGCTTTAACCTTGGTGATGCCGTGGCAGTTGGAAAGAGGTGTTGATATTTTACCCTGGGGCAGTGTGCATTGTTGGTGTGATGAGGTGTTTGAGTTTCACACCTTGCTTTTGCCACAATACAGCTAAGCTGTGAGGAAGAAGGTGCGGCACAACGACCTGAGCTGCCCACTGCGGAGCGGGTTTCAGGGTTCGAGTCTCGGCATCGGCTCAACATCCTGCGATACTGGGTACATCTTGTCCCTGTGCCTACATTTCTGCGCTTTTCAAATCCTTGATTTTTATTGTTCTGGAACTGCTTATTGTGGTTGTCCGTTTTGGAACTCAATCTTCTAATGATGACGCGTTGAACCCTTTATATTGCATGGATAAAGGTGGACATTTTATGCTGTCCTTGTCTGTATCGTAGTGGGTCATCAGGGATGAATTCTTCACTTCCACTATGCTTAACAGCAAATCAATTGTAATAATTTGTCATTTTATCATTGTGTGGCTTCTCTGACACAGTGATTGTAAACATGGTGATTTCAGCCTGCAATACCTTAAGATTCATATACACAAAAATATGATTAATTGAATAGCGAATATTACTGGTAGCAATTCAGGCTAGTTATTATAGGTCTGGCTGACTTTTCGTGAGGAGGCGTAGGAAGGTTGTATTAGGTTACCCTTGTGACCTTAAGTAGTGTAAAGGTTTCGTTTGATAATTAGGGTTAATAAAGTTTTAGTTGTGGTTCATGGCCTGCATGAGACAATCTATCAGTTGCCTCATCAGAAGCCACATTTCTTGAACATTATGGGAGGGCTAATTCTTGATCAGCAGTTATTGATTTTATATATCGAGAACCATGCAGAATATCTGATATTTTCTTGTGTGTGGCAAAGGGCAACATTTAAGCATCTGACCAATGTACAAAGATTAACATAGTAGAAATGACACAGACAGGGTAATACATCCTGACAGCCTTTATTGATGTGTGGGTGTGTATTATCTACTGGTGGTCGCCAGTAGATAGTTCTAGTTAGGACCGTGTTTCCATAGGAAATCTGAAAATTCTATTTTGAATAACTTTGACGCCGGTTGACGGATCCTCGCGAAATTTTCAAAACTAATGGGGCGCTCCGCTCAGCTCCTATCCTGAAAGTCTCGGGGTGATTCGTTAAGCGGGGGCTGAGAAAAAAGGGGCGGTCCCAAAACGCGTTTTCCCCATGCATTTTCCCATAGGACCTTTAGTCGAAGGTACAGCCCAAACGGCTGAACAGAATTACTTGAAATTTGGCAAAGAGGTAGTCCTCAGGTCAGGGATGTTCCTTTTGCATATATGGTGTCAATCTGTTCAGTAGTTCCTGAGAAAATTGCAGTTAAAAGTACATAAATATCTATAGCCACGCACCGTGTGCGCACGGTGCCGTGCGCGAGCGTAATTCTGATTGGTGGTTACATGTCAGTCAACATACGAATCGGTCAAAATCAGGAAGTGTCTTCCGCCATTTTGTGTGTGACAGTGAAAAAGAAAGGTGGAGAACGTGAAAAGGGGGCAGGGTACAGAGTTCCTGACCCCCTAGCTTTTGTCAGGGGGTCCCTGAAAGACCCCGAAGGGTGAAAAAAAACATTTTATTTTTTTTAAAAAAATCTCGAGGTGCGCGCACCGCCGCGAGGTGCGCGCACAGCGGAAAATAATCATAAAAAAAATATAATTAAAAATTAAATTTAAGTGTTTAGATGTTAGGTGGCTCTAAAAAGAGCCGTTGTGTTAATTGAGGAACAGAGGAACAAAAAAATGAAAAAATTATGGGGTGCCGCATGTGTGCTGCTGTATCTTGCTCTCTATTAGGGGAATGCTGGTGTCACCATAAGAGAGAAGAGCATTGCACGCATTGCACCGTATATGCACCCTCTTGAACAGAGGGTGCATATCCAGAGGAACAGAAGCAGGTGAAGCTGCCGCCGCAGATGAAGTGTTCGGCTGAGATGCCGATGATGTGCTCGGCTGAGCTGCTGCGGATGTGCTCGGCTGAGCTGCTGGAGGGTTGTCTCTAGCAGCTCGAGCAAAAGCCACAGGATGTACTCCTTTTAACGTGCCTGATCATAGTGAAAATACTAAAAGAGTATTTCTTTTTAGGATCTCCTCTTGATAAGACAACACCACAAATAGTGCAGGTGACTTTTGGATCATTCACTTTCTTCTGCCCCTCTGGAAATGTAAAAAATTGCCATATAAAAGAGTCTTTCTGTTTCCTCTGTCTCTGTAGCACAAGGGTCTCCTGCTCACTCCCAGAAGATGACTGCTGCTCTGCCATTCTCAAGTACTGGAGTACTGGAAAAGCTGCTCAGCTCCTTCTCCCAGGGAATCAGAAGAAATAATGAGGGGAGTGGGTGTGGTGTTGGAAGTTTCTGGAACTGAAACTACTATAAACCAATGAAAAGTGTTGTTTCTTAATCACATGACTTGCCGTGCGCGCACGGAGCACGCGCACGGTGCACGCACGGAGCACGTACGCATGCGCGCACGGTCAAAAACCCTTAAAAATTAATTTTAAAGTGTTTATAAGTTTATAGAAGATATTAACTATGCTGTTCAACTTTATCCAAATAAAAAAAAAAAGCTGAGCCATTCCATATTACAGGATACAGTCAATCTATAACTATATACATAGGTAGCTTATTGTAAAATAAATATTTAAATAATATAATAATACATTCATAAATTAGCATTTAAAAAACCTTGCAAATTCACTTAAAAAACCATAGGTTTCACACACGTTATAGTTAGGAATTAGCATAAAAAAACCTTGCAAATTCACTGAAAAACCATAGGTTTCACACACGTTATAGTTAGGAATTAGCATTTAAAAAACCTTGCAAATTCACTGAAAAAACCATAGGTTTCACACATGTTATAGTTAGCTGGACATTTCACTCGTAAAAAACAATTGAAATTTCCCCCGTTATAGTTAGTTCAGCGAACTATAACTCGCGCGCCCGCAATCCACTGCTGATGACGTCGCATATTACATCACTCATGACATGGTCAGTGACATCACTCATGACATCACTCATGACATCTCAAATGACATCACTGATGACATCATCCATGTGTAAGAGTGGCAGACCTCCTCTTATCCGGATATAAACTTTGATACACACATTGAAAAATACAAACTAAGGTTTTGAATACTATAGAGATACCAATACCAGTTAGAACAACCTATTCAGTAATTCCAAAATCTACATGCGCATCCACTCATTCATCAACACTTCTATATAATCACTCATACATGTTCTCAGTCATCATATGTACTCATACACCTATACATCCTGTTACACACCTACACTCATACATAGTTACTCACACACACACTCACACATGCAAATAAACAGCCATTTACTTGCATGTACAGTTATATACACACACCACTACACTTACTTCTACAGAAACGTACACGTACTTACTCTCTTAAACAATCACTTATAGAAACACATACTTATTTATACAGGAACTCTTCTAATCTCTCACTCTCATATATCCTCACTTATATACATCAATACTCACATATACTAGTTTAAAACATATGGACTTACTCATAAAGACACTATTGAGACAGTCATTCACTCTCTTACTCACCCATACACACACTCATCCACCCATACTGTCCTGCTCACATACTGTCTTCAAAACACATACAAATAGTGAGTCACTCATTCATGCATCTATACGCTAAGTAACATTCCCCCACTGAACCATACAGACACTCATACTGATACTCTAAACACGAACTAATAACCCATATACACACTCATGTAGCTACTCACCAACCCATGCAGCCACTTATACACAAAGTGAGACACTGATACAGATATTTAAATATTTAAACATTATTCACTAATACTTGTATTCACTAAGATACTGTTAATAAGTCAGTTATACAATTAATTTTACCAAAAAAAACATGCATTTAGACACTTATTTACCCATTTATTCTTCCATTAACCTTTAGATATACATATATAAAAAATATTCATTTTTCAGAAAGACACATATTCACTGGATGATGTCATCAGTGATGTCATGAGTGATGTCACTGATCATGTCATGAGTGATGTAATATGTGACGTCATCAGCAGTGGATTGCGGGCACGCGAGTTATAGTTAGCTGAACTAACTATAACTGGGGAATTTCAATATTTTTTTACGTATGAAATGTCCAGCTAACTATAACACGTGTGAAACCTATGTTTTTTTCAGTGAATATATATATATATATATATATATATATATATGTGTATATTTAATATACAGTGGCAGTCACCACTGTTTAGTTCTAGTTGGAACCTGGTTTCCATAGGAAAATGATTATTTGGTTTTTAAAACTTTGGTGGTGTTTGACGAATCTTCATGAAGCTTTCCACAGAAATGGTTTAGCCAAATAGCTCCTTCCTGCAAAGTTTCAGGGTTATTGGGCCAGCAGGGACCAAGTAAAAAAGGAGGTGGCCCACAACACATTTTCTCAAGTAAAAAAGGAGGTGGCCCACAACACTTTTTCTCCATTGTATTTTCAGTAGGAAAATTGCCTGCCTCACATCAGTAAAGATGTTTGACAGACATTTTAGGACTTGGGGACTTGGTACCAGTGTCTAGAAAAAAAAAATGAAATAAAAAAAATACGGGGGTGAAGGGTATGAATACCCTGACCTCTTAGGCTTTATTTTAAATATTTTTGTGAACATATTTATTATGCATTGCCGTGTGTATATTAATAAGGATTACTTTGGAATATGGTTATATATATATATATATATATTTTTGAGGTGACTTTTTAGCAAAGCCAATAGGTCTGCTTTTCATGGATTGATGTGCTGATCTCTTGCGAAAGTCAATAGGCCCACTTTTTATATTTTGGAGTCATGATTCTTTGACAAAGCCAGTAGGTCTACTTTACTGAAAATTACATCTAGTTATACTGTTACTTAACAAAATGTCAGATTCACTGAAAAAACAAAGTTTAAAGTCATGTTCTAGTGGGGTCAAAGTGTCAATTAAAATGGAATGTTTTTAACTCTTAAAAACAACTGTAATTTTATACCAGCTACAAAATCATCCCTATCCTATATCTTCGGGATGGTTCCGCCAGGTTAATACGGTCTTGGGCCAGTTTTTATGGGGTGGTGGCGCGGCCAGGGTGGCTCTCCGTACTTGCTTTCAGTCCACACATTGTGGGGGGCTTGCGACATCTGACATTCTTTCGTACTATACGGCCTCACACTTATTGGTCCTTAATGAATGGTGGTATGGGGATAGTTGGATCCGGCATATGTGGTGGAGCGGCGACTGATGGGCGATCACTCGCTGCACACGCTCCTATATTTTGCGCCCTTGCGGCGGTCTTTGCCGAGTGTAACACAGTTGCTGTTTCAGATATGGAGGCAGGTGTTGCGGAGGATGGGTTGGTTGAACCGCCTGACTCTGGAGACGCTGCTTTGGCAAAATGGATGCCTGCCGCAGTTGGTGGCCTTGTCTGGATTCCGAGATTGGGACGCGATTGGGATCTCTACCCTGGGGGATGTTATGCAGGGCCTGTTTCGAAATCGTTCCAGGACTTGCAGAAAGACTTTCAAATGCTGCGTACACAATTTTTTAAATATTTGCAATTTCGTCATGCTC
This sequence comes from Triturus cristatus, assembly GCF_964204655.1. Lineage (NCBI taxonomy): Eukaryota > Metazoa > Chordata > Amphibia > Caudata > Salamandridae > Triturus > Triturus cristatus. The sequence continues at coordinate 933,575,334 of NC_140585.1, forward strand.
TCTCCCCTAGCTTGGTGGGCTTGGAGGAGCTGGCCGACTTCAGTCCGGGGGAGGCAAAAGTTTTCATGGGGGATCTGCAAGACCATAAGATAGCTAAAATTTACCAGTCCCTGGTCACGCATTGCTCCCCATCCCTACTGCGTCTTCGTGGGGCATGGGAGGACGATGTGGGCTCACTCGACGAGGAGGACTGGACGGAGGGCCTCGCCTCCCCTCGCAGGGCGGCTCTAGCTATGAACCATCGGCTCATCCAGTTTAAATACCTTCATAGGGTATATTTTACTAGAGTCAGGCTGTACAGGGCGGGCTTGGTGGCTTCCCCGGAATGTCTTCGCTGCATGCATGAGGAGGGTACCCTGCTGCATACCGTATGGGATTGTTCTGCGGTGGCGAGGTTTTGGCGAGGCGTAATGACATGCCTAGCAGAGGTTCTGGGTTGGGATCTCCCTTGTTCCCATAAGTTAGTGCTCCTACATGTTATGGATGATATAGGAGGCAACGTTTACAAACGTCACCTTTTGCTCCTGGGTTTCACCCTTGCCAAACGCGACATTGCTAGAGCCTGGAGGGCGACAGTTGCACCCTCCGTCTCGGTGTGGAAGGCAGGACTGGATTTTTGTATGGGCCTAGAGGCCCCCGTTTTTATAGCAAGGGGGTGCCTGCGTAAACATTACAAAATCTGGAAGCTCTGGGCAGATTATCGGGGATTGAAATTGGAGCCAGTTCCAGCGCAGGGATCGCACCGGCTATAGTTTTCTCTTTCCCCCTTACTTGGGGGCTCCGTACCATACATATACTGGGTGATATAGTGTCTTCTCAGAAATTTATCATAGCGAGTGTAGGACTACTGCTTCAACTATACATGTTGCTCTTGCTTGGTTGACAGTGCGATGGGGTGGGGGGGTATTGTATGTTTATTGTTTATTTTTGTTTTGTTTCATTTGCAAGTCCTTTCCTTATTCCTTTTCTTTTATAATGTGAGAAAAGAGTCAAAGTCGTGATACTGTATATTGAGGCTATGGAAGCCTCTGGGTTACAGAGCTCCGCTCTATGTACATTTGACAAATAAAATATGTTAAAAAAAACAACAACTGTAATTCACCAGTTATAGTTAACTGAAGAAACTATAATTCGTTCCCTCTCCATATACTCATTACCTCACATGTTATGAGATGTTCTATGACATCACTGATAACTTCAATGCAATATCTGAAACAACTTGATTGATGACAACGCTGTGCATGGCAAGTACAATTTATAGTTACTTCATAACTGTAGCTAGTGAATTTTAGTGGTTTTTAGAGATTAAAATGTCAAATTTTTACTGAATTTTTTACTTAACTATAATGTCATTTTAACCTTTATCTTTTTCAGAAAAAAATATATAGGCCCTGTTCACCCTTATGACGTGTGTGTATATATACTCTGCTATAAGGCAAATGCAAAAAATAGTACACTGTCAGAGCAAACTTGATGAAATTATCTGACACCGATGTGCATGGCCACCCTGGCAGTCAAGGGGTTAAGAGTGGAATGCAATAATTGTTAGTGATGAGAGAGCATGAGCAGGCTGGTTCAGAGACTAGGCAGCAGCAGTGTTGGCCATATTACTGTGGGGTGGACAAGTGGGTTTATCAAATGAAATGTGGACGTAATTAATTTTGGAAAGTTCTTAAGTTGGAGTATTGCCTTTTTTGTTGCTGTAGATGATGGGTTCTGTATGAAAGTTTGAGTGAAAGGGAGGCACTTGCACGTTTTTGTTTCATTTGTGGCAAATACATGGAATTTATGCTTCAAAATACATTGTTCAGATAAGAATCAGTGTGTGTGTGTGTACAATTGTGAAGAAAACTCAGCATAATAAGTGCCTTTCTGCATCCGTTTGGAATGGGTAAGACTCATTTGCAGTTTGTTGGGACTTGTACATACAAAGTGATGCATGAAAGAAGTTATGTATAGCATAGTCATGACGGAATAAATGTAACACTGCTTGTATTCCCTCACTTTCACATTGACATTTATATTTGTATGGGGCATTGGATTTTGAGGAGAAAGTCTGTACACAATCCCATGGATGTTAATGACACCATAGAAGGTGAAGCAGTAGCACAGACAAGTAGTGCAAATTGGTCAGAAGGATAGGGACAACACAGTTACTGTACAATATAGAACATACTACGGAACCTACATTTTCATTTTATAGAGCATGGTTTTCTGATGTCCAAGGTCTGTAGTCCGAGAGAGGTGTGGTGAGAAGACTGTTCCCGGGCAGGGCTACGAGGGCAGACATGAACATAGGAAGTATTAGCCCAGTTTACTGAGGAGGGTATTTCTTTGGAAGACTCTCAGTAGTTGAAAGAACTTGGACCCGCATGTGAAGCAGGTGGTTTAATAACAATCAGTGATTGAGGTTGCCCAGGTACAAAGCTTGTAAAGGATCATATCTGGGGCAGATTTTAAGAGATATGCCGTTGAAATGGCATTTACTTCCTTGAAGGCTACTTTGAGGAATGTCAAAAAATAGCCTGTGTTTGATTGACTGCCAGCCTGCATGGGAACCATAAGCAGACGCAAATGGATATTTTGGAAGGTTTGAGTGTGCATGGTTACCCTTTATGTTTAGGGGTTGGTGAAATACAGCATGGGCTGACTAGAGTGCTGTTTCAAGGGTCCGGTTTACTCATGGCCAGGATTTTAAACAGGACTTTGGCAGCATCGGGAATGTGGATGAATTGTTAAGATAATCAGAAACTGCTACCTAACTGCAGTAGTTGTCGATGTCATAAGACACCATCCTTAAGCTAGAGTTTCTTAGAGAAAGGTGAGGGCTGGTGATGTTTCAGATGGTCCAGAAGGTAGAGGTGGTGGGAGTAGTGGAGTGCAAATGGTTTGGGAGTGAGTGCTTTCATTCTTAAGTATGTTTAGCATGAGAGAACGGAGAGACGTTGAATGATTGACTCTGAGGCCATGAAAGCTGGTTCTGGTGGCCAAGTGGACTATGCATTCATTCCATCGATCTGTTTGACCTCATGGTAGCATGTTCGAATCCTGGAGGGTGCACTCGATTTTTCATCCTTCCAAAGTTCAAAAGATTAGTACCATTGAACAACTGACTAACAAAAACATCTGTTAATTAAAACCAAGAGTTCTCAAAAGGTGAATGCACCCTTAACAAATGTATATGTCATGTCCTGATATATATTTGTTTGGGGGGGTGGTTTGGATATAGGATGGATAAGATCTGCATGCTTTTAACATACAATTGATTGTAGAAACCAAATGAGATGAGGTTATTGAGGTAAATGCTGTAGGGGTAGGAACAAAAGAGATACATGAAAGAGGTGCCTTGCGGGGCACTGGTGGTATCCGTGTTGTTTGAGAATGCAATGTGAGTCAATAGACCGAATAAAAAAAAATATTTGTGAGATGGGAGGATAACCAGTTTTATGCCACTGACAACTAGAGAAATAACAATAGCTAGCTTGTTGTGGTGGTCATTGTTTTCTGATTACACTGAGATAAAGACAGATAAAGTTAGAAGACACATGTTCATAGCAGGTAGGCAGAAGGAAATTGTACTTTTCTATGAGATGTAGTTGTTGGAACCTTTAGTGACAGAGGTTGAATAGTAGAGGGTGACCCTGTTAGATACTCCACACTCTCAGAGAAAGGCTTTTGTGAGATGGGATGTTTGGATGGAGAAGACAGATTAACCATTGTTTCTTGAGCAGCAGTATTTAAATAATTTCTAGACTACGCATAGGAGAGGGTAAATGTAAAGTACTAATTCATTGAAATATCCTGACTGATATGTGGTATATATTTCGCTCCCTGTTGCCCCAAGATAGAACCCACAGATTACACACCCCAAGAGGCGAAAACCACTCACTCCGGATATTTTCCCCTCTCAACTTCAGTAATCATGTAGTCACACTCACACGGCACTAACTTCCCAAATTCATGCCCACACTCCTGCGCACCCCAAGCCACTCACATTTACTGTGACTTCAGCTCCTTTTCACAAACAATGATATTTCCTCCAGATCTTGCCCTGGTTTCTCCCCATGACGACTAGTACTCTGCTTACTATGACCCTGTATCCACAGTCTATACCCCAGTCTTACAGGACATTACCCCTGTCTCCCACTACCTCTCCACACCTTTTCACTCCCTGCCCACACCACCTTTCCACAACTTGACCGCTTACTACCCCCTCACACCTTTGTCTTGATCCATCACTACCCTTCCAGTCTCTTACTCCTCCCATCCCTCTTTACCCCTCAACTCCTTTCATACATCATTATCCTAACTACTTCCCTATAGCCTTACACCTTTCTCACAATCCCATCTCTTACGCTGTTCTGCTTGGGTTTTCGGATCAGATAGAACCCGCTCATCAGAGCCTCACTAACCCAGCCAGAACGTTACCCCCTCCCTAGAACCTATTTACAATCCTACAACCACATATATCTATCACCTAAGGACAGGGGAGTCCTACTATGCATACCAAGATCTCATAAGTGGCGGCCTCGCGGTCCCATACGAACCCAGACCTCTCTGCCCATACGACAGTATCACAAGTGGCGGCCTCGCGGTCCCATACGAACCCAGACCTCTCTGCCCATACGACAGTATCAGCACAATCGGCGGCCTCGCGATCCCCTACGAATCCAGACCTCTCTGCCCATACGACAGTATCACAAGTGGCGGCCTCGCGGTCCCATACGAACCCAGACCTCTCTGCCCATACGACAGTATCACAAGTGGCGGCCTCGCGGTCCCATACGAACCCAGACCTCTCTGCCCATACGACAGTATCAGCACAATCGGCGGCCTCGCGATCCCCTACGAATCCAGACCTCTCTGCCCATACGACAGTATCACAAGTGGCGGCCTCGCGGTCCCATACGAACCCAGACCTCTCTGCCCATACGACAGTATCAGCACAATCGGCGGCCTCGCGGTCCCATACGAACCCAGACCTCTCTGCCCATACGACAGTATCAGCACAATCGGCGGCCTCGCGATCCCCTACGAATCCAGACCTCTCTGCCCATACGACAGTATCACAAGTGGCGGCCTCGCGGTCCCATACGAACCCAGACCTCTCTGCCCATACGACAGTATCAGCACAATCGGCGGCCTCGCGATCCCTTACGAATCCAGACCTCTCTGCCCATACGACAGTATCACAAGTGGCGGCCTCGCGGTCCCATACGAACCCAGACCTCTCTACCCAGACGGCAGTCTCAGCACAATTGGCGGCCTCGCGATCCCCTACGAATCCAGACCTCTCTACCTAGACGGCAGTCTCATACGACAGTTCATCCTATGATCACCATAACATACAAAAAGGGAATCAGTCTCACTATTCATCAGATCACACAAGGATTACCAGTTCGGGCATAGCCTGTTCTCAGGTTTGAGGGGCTCCTCTTTCCCTTATTCAGTTACCACTTACCTGATCAGGGTTAACATCTGTTCATGTAGCCGCAGCTGACTAGAAGAATAGGCTACCCTCTTATACAAGAACACACAGCACATGTTGGTTCACTACAAACTGGATACTTTATTACTCATTGCACATACAATCACATAACATTACGATATAACACATAACCTGCAAAGAAAAGTGAAAGATTAAGTTGTACACTCTAATAAGAAAGGGTCGACATCACCTTTGTAGTATGTAGCCTGCACTCAGTGGTCATCTAGGCTCCCTTCTCGTCTATGCCTCGGCTCGCCTGGAATCACCCTTCTCCGAGTCACTGGGACCTCTTCCTTATCGGCTACTCTCTCCTCTCTGGTTATTCTGTTAGGAAAGCATCTGTCTCTCAGTTCTTCTCCGCCTTCAAGATGGCGTCTGTCTTCCCTGGAATAAGTAGTAGCTTTACTGCTAACGGCTAGATGCCGCCTACGGACTGAACTTGTAACTGCCTCAGACTTTCACTAATATAGAGGTGCATTTCCTCATGGAAAATTCCGGCCCGTAACCTGCCGCCCACCAAATTCTTGTACCTCCCCGTACCAAGGACACGTTCCCAGCCGGCCGGCCTGATGTAGTGTCTTCGGCATGAAGAAAAATACAATCCTTCGATAAGGGCCGGCCTGAACCGGTTCTCTCCAAGCGAATAACACCTCATAACTAAAACATCACATTTGACCTAGAAGCATCCCAAGCTGCCGGAGCAGAAAGAAAGATGGAGTCTCTCCCGTTTGAGGCCTACCAGGCCTGCATTCAGCACGGCTCCATGAAATACCCTCACTACAGGACAGGTTATCCCTAATACTAACGAATCTATCCCCTAGGCTATATGTGCAAGCCCTGATCTATGGGGAACAGCACAGAATCACGTCGAAGTGCCTAGTAAATAGGCTCCATCCACTACTCTAACCCTTAGGCTTGAATGGTAAGAGACTGAAGTCACATTCAATCACCTGTTAATACAAGAAGACCGGGAAAATCGAGCAGAACATTTCACCCTTGACTTCAGTCTATTATACATTCATTAAACAGAACTAACATCTGTGGAAGAATAATATGAAACAAAACTAACTGATCTATGTCTAGTACCAGGTGTGCAGAATTGAAGTAATGAAGGAATACACTGAATAAAGCAACAGATAGAAATCAAAATGCCGATAGCAATCAGAATACCTCCTAATATTTGACGTAACATATGCAAATCAGGTAACCAATTAAAGAGCCAGTCAAACCAGCCCTGGTCTATGTGTTTTCTAACTTCTTCTGTCAAGTCATGTAATTTGTCAATGTGAACCTGAATGGATTTTGTATGATCCGACAGGTTAAAACAACAAAGACCCTCAAAATCAGAACAATCGTGTCCATGTTTAAGCAAAAGATAATCAATAGCCGCTCGATTTTGTAAGATAGCCCTTCGTTCACCCTGGGCGTCTAATAGCATGTCAGACAGGATTGTAGAAGTATTATTGATGGATTTTACCATCCAGCAGGCCATTTTCCCAATAGATTTGGCATTATAAACTGCCAAAGCAGGAACACCAACAATTGAAATAGCCAGGCTAAGGTATTCAGACTTGGAATATAAATGCAAGGATGAGTCACAATCCTCCTGTAACCTCACTGTATCTCGGATCACACGAGAGTTGGCATTCGGATGTGAGGAAAACATGAGTAGGCTCAGTCTAGTAATGGCACAAGGGCCTCCAGAAATATTTGCGGGGATATATGGCCAGGAAGTATTACCACATGAGAAAAGCCATCCGGCAGGTAGTAACATCGTGCGATAGCGACTGGGGGTAACTACCATACTCTTACAAGTCATGTTGTTCTGAACAGAAGTACATGTTTTCGGTGTCCTTTGAAAGCACAAAGTTCGTTCATGAGCGGTGAATGAGGTGGCACCTTTCAATTTTAAACGCATACATTCAGAAATCGCACTAGGATCACAAGTAAGGAAAAAACATAAATCGCCTTGTGTGATATTATAGGTAAGTATTTGGGACTGGACAGGCGGTATCGGGTCTGACAGTACAGTACACAAGGGGCAATACTCATGGGCAGCGAAATCGCCCAGAAGAACATTGGGACGAGCATTTGTTATATTAAAAATATGAGTCAGGGTCTCCAATGAAGCAGGGACAGCAACCAAACAGGTTGCCAATATATCAGTTACCGATCTCATCGGTGTGAAGCAGAAATGAGGGGTCTTTGTCACTTGCTTGGCCAATGTAACCCAAAAGTTTGGCGACGAATCCCACGCAGCGAAGGAACGCGACACTCGGGTTTTCAACTCATCCCGGGTTGATGGGATCCCTCCTCTCTCGTCGCACCAGCCCGAAAACAGTCCGACGCCGACACATCCTGCAGCAACAGTCCAAAGAATGATCTGAAAGAGAATCAAATACAGGCATTATTCATTCTCGTAAGTAACATTTGTCAGCCGGGACTGCTTCCCAGCTATCTTTCCCTGGTCTCATAACTAAAATGGTGTTGTCTTAACCGGTTGCAATGACCTCTGCTTGTTCAGGGGGATTCTTAGGCGACTGCACCCAAACTCTGGCCCCAGGATTATCTGTAGAGCCAAAACCTTTCTGGCCTCGTACAGTTAGCAACGTTGGGGCAGTGCCTTTTGTGATCTCACCACTGAAGACAGGCATTATTAGCAATTGAGCCACTCGGTCAGTTTTATGTATCAGTAAGTCAACCTCACTGCTATTCAGCAGGAGCACCTTAATCTCTCCCTGATAATCACTATCAATGATTCCTCCAAGCACCTGAATGCCTTTTACAGCCAGCCCCGATCTAGGGGCAATTAATCCGAAATTTCCAGGTGGTATCTGAACACCAACACCTGTCTCAATGATGACTCGATCTTTACTTTTTATAATGGTGTCATCCATGGCATGCAAGTCTAAACCTGCCGATCCTGGGGTCGCTCTGCATGGAGCCAAAGCTCCGGGAGTAATCTCCCAGTACATCACAGTCTCTCTGATCTCGTTAGGTTTAGCATCAACATTCAGAGGAAACAAACGCATAAGTGGGGATTCAGCATTTAGAAAAGGACGGTTATTCAAAATCAATAGCGCTTGAGGCAAAAAATCTCGCCAATTCTTATACTTGTCATCTGTTAATTTGCCAAGTTGGTCTTTTAGCAGGCCATTCAACCTCTCCACAAGACCCGAGGCCTGTGGATAATATGGTATATGAAATACCCATTCAATATTGTTTTCCACACAGAATTCCTGTACCAATCTTCCACGAAAATGGGATGCATTATCAGATTGAATTTGGAATGGCACACCATAATACATCATAATCAATTCCAATGTTTTAATAGTATTCAATTGGGTAGCTTGCTTACAGGGAAGGGCCACCAACAGGCCACTGTATGTATCAACAATGGTGCAAACATATTGACAATTCCTACTCATAGGAAGTGGACCAATGTAATCAATCTGCCAAATTTGAGCGGGCAATTTCCCGCGATGTAAATGACCTTTAACAATTTGGGGCACTTTGCGCTGCCTGATATGCTGACAAATGGGACAATGTAGAATGACATTTTTAATTAAATCTAGGGGAATATAAATTCCTCGATCAGCAGCCCACCTGCTAGTGGCTTTCTCTCCAAAGTGTCCTGCTTTCTGGTGGGCCCATTTCGCCAATCCCGCAATATCAGAATCTTGCCTCAGCAATTTTAGATTTCTCATCTGCAATATTATGAAAGAATTTGTCAAGAGAGTCTATCGGGGTATGAGCATCCACATGGAAGATTGTAACAGTACTCTGTGGGAGCATTTCCCAAATCTCCTGCCATAATTCTTTTCCCCACAATTCCTTGGAATGGATTTTCCAACTATGGGAATGCCAAGTCGGTAACCAAACTGCCAGTCCATTGGCAGTAGACCAAGAATCGGTAAAAATATGACATGTGCCAGGTAACTCTTGTTTCAGAACTTGATAAACAGCATAGAGTTCAGCAAATTGACTGCTCTTACCCTCACCAGTTGTACTCAGCAATTTTTGTGTGATCGGATTATAGGACACTGCCTTCCAATGCCGTTTCGTCCCTATGAACCTTGCTGAACCATCCGTAAACCAGACATGGTTTCTGTCCTCTGCAGACAAATCATCAAAAGGTTTACCCCACTTAACAGGAGACTCCTGTACTAAGGGTACGGAACAGGAGACTCCTGTACTAAGGGTACGGAACATTCACTCTCAGTTTCAGTTGATGGCGCCCGTGCCACCTGCTCATGCAAAGATGCAACTCCTTTTTGTCCCACACATGCCCTGTCTTGTATATACCATTTCCATTTAATCACACTCGCCTCTTGAGCGTGTCCAATTCGGTGAGTTTTCGGCGAACTCATAACCCACTGCATGATAGGAATTTCAGGTCGCAAAACTATATCATGTCCCAAAGTCAATTGCTCGGTATCCACCAGAGCCCAATAACATGCAAGTAGCTGTTTCTCAAAAGGCGTATAACGCTCACCAGCATCAGGTAACTTTTTGGTCCAGAAACCTAACGGTACTCTACTCTTACCTTCTTTCTGCCACAAACTCCAATTCGCATAAAGGCCTTGTACAGACACATTCAAATCCACATCACCATCACATACAGGCCATAAATCCAGAGCATGCTGAATTGCTTCTTTTGCCAGACTGAACGCATCTTGCTGTGGTTTACCCCATTCAAATGCATTCTTTTTACGAGTGACCTGGTACAAAGGGGCCAATATTTGACTCAAATGAGGAATATGCTGGCGCCAAAATCCAAACAAACCAATGAAGCTTTGGGCTTCTTTCCTATTTCTCGGAACTGCAAAATCAAGAATTTTCTGTTTAACCTGAGGGATCACTTCTCGGTGCCCTTCATGCCAATTAATACCCAAAAATTTCACAGCCTGGGATGGACCTTGTAATTTATCCGGGTTGATTTCCCAACCTTTCTCACGCAAGCACTCAATGACTCTATCCAATTGGGTCTGAACTTCTTCTTGTGATTCACCTTGGATCAAAATATCATCAATATAGTGACATATCTGAATTTGTGGATGAACTGGTACCTCAGCCAGATGCTCTGCCACCAGCCGGTGACATATCGTAGGACTATGCACATAGCCCTGAGGAAGACTTCTAAACGTCATCTGACGCCCGTTCCACGTAAAACTGAATTGTTCCTGACACTCAGGGGCAATCGGAATCGAAAAGAAAGCATTAGCAATATCAATGGATGCATACCATGTACCTGGATGTTTCTGGATTCTTTCAATTAGGGTAATAACATCCGGTACTGCAACAGTCAAAGAAGGTGTGTGTCTATTCAATTCTCGATAATCAACAGTCATGCGCCAAGAATTATCACTCTTACGTACAGGCCAAACAGGATTATTCCAAGCAGAAGTAACTGGGGTTATAACTCCTGCATCCACCAACTCCTGAATAGTGGTACTAATCTCTTCATGACCACCTGGAATACGATACTGCTTCTGACGAACCACTTTTGTCGCCTGAGGAACTTTTATGGGGGGTATTCTTAAACGACCAACCCGTACAGGCCTGGACGATATATAATGTTTAGTTCCAATTTGGTAACATCCATCATCTAAGTGCAAAGTCATTCCTTTCAAAATATCAATTCCAATTATGAATTCTAAGAGTGGCACCACTAATACAGAGTATTCTTTTCTAGGAATTCTACCTATTCTCATTTCAAGTAAGGTTTGAACTGCGGGAGTTTCCTTTCCACCTAATCCGGTAATTGTAAAAGGCTGACCTTTAAACTTCTTTGATTTTCCATGAATAAGAGTGGCCTCCGCTCCTGTATCTACCAATGCTCGGGCCCTTTGGATATTACGATGTCTCCAATAAATATCAATATCTACATAGGGTCTATTATCTCTGTGAGCCCATCTGTGTACTGGAGCTTGACCTATTTCCTAGTCCTTTTTATTGTGTTCTGTGTACCAGGATAAATCAGGATAAAGACTCTCACGGTTCCTAGGTATCGATACCTCCTGTTCATATCCATCTCCATTACGAAATGGATTACTGTTCCCTGCATTGTACTGCGGGTTTCGATCGGCCAATATGTGTCGATCCTCTCTCCTTCTCAACTCAGGGGATTGATCCCTATCATCTCTACGTCTGCTGTTAACATAATCATCTCTCCCCCTCTCTCTTTCCCCCTCTCTCTCCCTGTCTCTCTCACGACGGGGGGACAAATCACGCGCATAACGGCGATCATCACGACGATCAGAGCGCCCACGGCGGTCGTCATCACCGCTACCGTCAGAAAAACCACGATCACACTCAGTTGTCCGAACACGCCGGGCACCCTCCTTTCGATCCAAACCACGTTTGCGAAACATTTCCCACAAACGAGAAGTAGTCTCACCATCAATGTCCTCCTTACGCACACCATCAGCCAGAAGAGCAAGAAACATATCACGTCTAGTAAATTTATTTTCACCAGGAGTACGAGTGTCAGGCCGGGACTGCCGTTCAGGTTTAAACCACTCACCGAGTTGGCGTACCGATTCCAGCACCACAGATAACATGTTACCAGTCTGATTAATCAATAAAGTCATCATGACCTGCTTATAAGCAACAGGGGAAGAACGAATAATACGATTCCGCACAGAAGATGTCAAGAAAGCATCAAGCAACCGGTCAGCAGTATTCAGAAAAATTGCCGTTTTCATCACCTCCTCTTTGAGACGTTGCGCAGCATCGCGCAAAGTATACCACGGTTTGTCATTCACAGGCCAGTCAGACTCAGTAGGATATTTTTGATTACAACCCTCAGTCGCCAATTGAAGCAAAGAAATTTGACCACCACCATTAAAGTTACGAAAATGATCCTGTACAGTAGAATCCGAACTCAAGGAACAAAACTTCAAACAATCGCCAGCATCCAACATAATGCCAGCAGCGCCCAGTTCATAAAGGCGCACCATCCATGTGAGCAAGGGCTCACCAACTCGCTGCCGAAATCGCTGCAAAATATCACTAATTTCTTGTTGAGTAAAATCCTCCAAAGAGTCTAAAGCAATACCATTCGGAGCACCGGGAGCCTGCTGCACCTTCCGTCGAAAAACTGGATGTGCCGAGACCGCGGGATGAGCATCACAAGGAGCTCGACCAGTACACGTAGAGGAACAATCAGTGGAAGAAGCATCGACCCCGCTCGAAGGACGAGCGCAATCACGGGGTGCACCATCAGAGGCGCAAGAAGCAGATTTACAAGCACGGCCGGAGCGAGAGGACTCGCGCTTGGCAGACTCCTCACCCGAGGAAGGAGAATCACTCGAGTTCCAGATATTACCATCCCATTCATCAGGATTCCAATCCAGTCCGGCTTTCGCCACGACCAGACGCACCTTCCGCGTCGAAACCCGACCACGCCGATTCTTGTATTTATAACGAGCAATTCGCACAGCCGCTCTCTCGGCAATAGTTTGGTACGTCTCAAGTTTGTCAGCAAGCAACTTATTTTGACACCGCAACAAAGTATGAGCATTCTGAATTTCAACAAAGTTCGCTTCCAAATCCTTATGCAAGTTCTGCAACTTCAACAACCTCTCATGGAGAATCCTGTACGCAGACAGAACAATCCAACCTCTGCGCCCTAAAACGGGAAGCTCATCACCCTTAGATACCGGCGCCTTCTGTAAGCAAGTAATCACATTAGCCGGCTCCGCCAGCTCCAAAAAAGAATTCCAATTCTCACTCAAACCAGTAGAATCAGCCCACTCACGGGCTAAGGCTTCATAAGGCGTTGAATCCCAGCCAGGAATATCAACGGGCAACTTAAAAGTAGATTTCGACTTTCTAGAAAACATCTTTGAAAAGAAAGAAAAAGAGAAGAAAAAAAAAAGAAAGAGAAAAGAAAACTACACGCAGGTATATACAAATAATATAGAAACAAAACCACGCACACGCCGAAGACAAACACAATACAACCACAACGCACACAGGTTTCGTAAACAGTTCGTGACGCCAAATGTTCTGCTTGGGTTTTCGGATCAGATAGAACCCGCTCATCAGAGCCTCACTAACCCAGCCAGAACGTTACCCCCTCCCTAGAACCTATTTACAATCCTACAACCACATATATCTATCACCTAAGGACAGGGGATTCCTACTATGCATACCAAGATCTCATAAGTGGCGGCCTCGCGGTCCCATACGAACCCAGACCTCTCTGCCCATACGACAGTATCACAAGTGGCGGCCTCGCGGTCCCATACGAACCCAGACCTCTCTGCCCATACGACAGTATCACAAGCGGCGGCCTCGCGGTCCCATACGAACCCAGACCTCTCTGCCCATACGACAGTATCAGCACAATCGGCGGCCTCGCGATCCCCTACGAATCCAGACCTCTCTGCCCATACGACAGTATCACAAGTGGCGGCCTCGCGGTCCCATACGAACCCAGACCTCTCTGCCCATACGACAGTATCAGCACAATCGGCGGCCTCGCGGTCCCATACGAACCCAGACCTCTCTGCCCATACGACAGTATCAGCACAATCGGCGGCCTCGCGATCCCCTACGAATCCAGACCTCTCTGCCCATACGACAGTATCACAAGTGGCGGCCTCGCGGTCCCATACGAACCCAGACCTCTCTGCCCATACGACAGTATCAGCACAATCGGCGGCCTCGCGATCCCTTACGAATCCAGACCTCTCTGCCCATACGACAGTATCACAAGTGGCGGCCTCGCGGTCCCATACGAACCCAGACCTCTCTACCCAGACGGCAGTCTCAGCACAATTGGCGGCCTCGCGATCCCCTACGAATCCAGACCTCTCTGCCCATACGACAGTATCACAAGTGGCGGCCTCGCGGTCCCATACGAACCCAGACCTCTCTACCCAGACGGCAGTCTCAGCACAATTGGCGGCCTCGCGATCCCCTACGAATCCAGACCTCTCTACCTAGACGGCAGTCTCATACGACAGTTCATCCTATGATCACCATAACATACAAAAAGGGAATCAGTCTCACTATTCATCAGATCACACAAGGATTACCAGTTCGGGCATAGCCTGTTCTCAGGTTTGAGGGGCTCCTCTTTCCCTTATTCAGTTACCACTTACCTGATCAGGGTTAACATCTGTTCATGTAGCCGCAGCTGACTAGAAGAATAGGCTACCCTCTTATACAAGAACACACAGCACATGTTGGTTCACTACAAACTGGATACTTTATTACTCATTGCACATACAATCACATAACATTACGATATAACACATAACCTGCAAAGAAAAGTGAAAGATTAAGTTGTACACTCTAATAAGAAAGGGTCGACATCACCTTTGTAGTATGTAGCCTGCACTCAGTGGTCATCTAGGCTCCCTTCTCGTCTATGCCTCGGCTCGCCTGGAATCACCCTTCTCCGAGTCACTGGGACCTCTTCCTTATCGGCTACTCTCTCCTCTCTCGTTATTCTGTTAGGAAAGCATCTGTCTCTCAGTTCTTCTCCGCCTTCAAGATGGCGTCTGTCTTCCCTGGAATAAGTAGTAGCTTTACTGCTAACGGCTAGATGCCGCCTACGGACTGAACTTGTAACTGCCTCAGACTTTCACTAATATAGAGGTGCATTTCCTCATGGAAAATTCCGGCCCGTAACCTGCCGCCCACCAAATTCTTGTACCTCCCCGTACCAAGGACACGTTCCCAGCCGGCCGGCCTGATGTAGTGTCTTCGGCATGAAGAAAAATACAATCCTTCGATAAGGGCCGGCCTGAACCGGTTCTCTCCAAGCGAATAACACCTCATAACTAAAACATCACATTTGACCTAGAAGCATCCCAAGCTGCCGGAGCAGAAAGAAAGATGGAGTCTCACCCGTTTGAGGCCTACCAGGCCTGCATTCAGCACGGCTCCATGAAATACCCTCACTACAGGACAGGTTATCCCTAATACTAACGAATCTATCCCCTAGGCTATATGTGCAAGCCCTGATCTATGGGGAAGAGCACAGAATCACGTCGAAGTGCCTAGTAAATAGGCTCCATCCACTACTCTAACCCTTAGGCTTGAATGGTAAGAGACTGAAGTCACATTCAATCACCTGTTAATACAAGAAGACCGGGAAAATCGAGCAGAACATACGCTCACCCTTTCCATGATCTTATTACCTGTCATTACAATCCCTCCTGCCATCCCTCCATGGCTAGGCTCATCACATATAACACGGATTAATTTTTCCCTGATCACTTTCAATCCCCCCCCAGAACTTCCAGCTGTTACTTCAGCATCAGAAAGAACACCTACCCCATAACAACTTTTGCAGTTTCTGAAACAGTCATTACCTATGACACGCAACATGCAATACCAGAGTCTCTTGTCTGACACAGCACTGCCTCGCAAGATCCCAACATCTGACTGCTACATTACTAAACAGAGTACTCATTCTGCACTCACTCTCATCCCCACCTACACCCTTCACACACCATTCATCCTTCACACTTCCACCCTTCACCACATCCCAACCACATGGCACTACGCTACATAGTTTACTTTGCAAAAAAGAAGCAAGCATACTGTTAGACGTGGCTTTTTCAGCAGGTTCACCCCCAGAGTTTTTGGCCTCCTTTTTTAGATCTCGCCTGACCCAGCGCATGCGCTGGTCTGGCGAGACTTATTGAGAGGGCTCCAAAAAGTGCTGCCAGCCTAGAGCTACAGTGCATGTGCGCGCGCGCGCCGCGCTTTACCGTGATTACATTCACTTTCGTGGCCGCTTTGATGTGTGATCACGATCACTTGCACGGCCGCTTTGCATAGCCAATAGGTCTCGCTTTTGGGACCTTAAAGTATTTAGTTATGCAACTGTTGCATGGATAAACACTTATAAGGTCGCAAAGGCGAGACCTATTGGCTATGTCAATGCTTGTTTGACCTTGTTTTTGTTGGTTTTAGGACTCTGGACACTTTACCACTGCTGTTCAGTGCTAAAATGCATATGCTCTCCATGTAAATTGTTTATGGATTGGTGTTTCCATGATTGGCTTATTTGATTTACTACTAAGTCCCCAGTAATGTGCACATGTGTGCCCAGGGCCTGTAAATCAAACGCTACTCATGGGCCTGCAGCACTGTTTTGTGCCACGCACACCAGTAGCTTTTCAAAGGGTTCTCAGGCCTGCCACTGCCATGTCGACCTGGCAGGTGCACCCACTTGCCAGGCCCTAACCATCCCTATACATAAGGCACCCCTAAGGTAGGCCCAAGGTACCCCCATGGGCAGGGTGTAGTGTATATGAAAGGTAGGACATGTGTGTGTGACATGTCCTGATAGTGAAATACTGTGTATTTCGTTTTTCACTATTGAAAGGCTGTCTGTCCCATAGGCTTAACATGAGAGTTGCCTTGTAACATTTTACAAGCATAACTCTCCTTTGGGATAAGATGGAGAAATGGAGTTTAGTATGCCTGAAGTCAAAATGTAAAAATACTTCTTTTGTTGACGATGATTTTTATGTTGTATGTTTGAAAATGCCACTTGCTAAACCATCCTGGGTGCCTCTGCCCTTTGTATATTCCCTGTCTGTGACAGGAGCAGGGGATGTACATTTACACTAGATAGACACAAGGGTGGGGGGTTTAAGGTGTGTCCTGCCTTTCCTGCGTGACTCGTAGCCAGGCTGAATAGACCTGGCTGAATTTAGAGTACTGGGAGGAGTTCACACTTGCTCCTGAATGGACTGTAGCTTCTCTCACACAGCTGTCTCTACCTCCTGTGGTGAACCTGGCCTGAGCGAGGCTGTACTGGCTTATGTGTGCCAGAGGAACTTTGAACCAATTTCAAAGGCAAATGTGGTAGAAATATTGGGGCCCTGAACCCAGATCTTCAGATTACTGCTGAACTAAGGAACCTGCCAGGAAGAAGAGCTGTGAGGAGAGACTGACACATTGCTGCATGCTTTGCTGGGTTGGCCTGCAGTTGCTGCTTCTGTCTTGGACAGGGAAAGGACTGGACTGTTATTTCTGCAACCTTAGTATCCCCAAGGGCTTGATGTAGAGCTCGCCTCCACAACGTACCACTACAGCCACATCAGCCTGCATCTACAAACCCTACACTGGCTCCCAGTCGAGAAGAGGATCACCTTCAAGCTCCTCACCCATGCACATCAGGCCCTCCACAACACCGGGCCCATCAACCTGAACCACCGCCTCATGTTCCATGCTCCCCAGCACTTCCTCCGCTCGGCCCAGCTCTTCCTCGCAACGGTACCTCGGCTCAAGAAAAGCAGGACAGAAGGGCGCTCTTTCTCCCTCCTCGTGGCCCAAGCATGGAACTCCCTCTCTCTACCTCCGACAGACCGCATTGCTCCCTCAGTCCCTAAAAGACCTCAAGACCTGGGTCTTCGATGGAACTTGGTGAACCTCCAGGATCTGCGAACCACCCCCGACCTCCTTTCCCTCAGCGCCTTGAGACCCATACCAGGTGAGTAGGTTGTGCTCTATAAACCCCTGATTCATTGAAAGTCTCAGGGAATTCAAACACTTCAACATCTTCTGGGGCCGCCACTGGAATGGGGTGTTTCGGTGACCACAGAGGGGAAACCGCAGTCCGACACCATCACTGAGATAAACGGCGGTTCCGTGACCTGAGGCACCACAGAGGGCACCGCCGCACTTCGCACCGCAACCCTGGTCTCAAAGTCCGCTGCTGCCACAGAAACGCTACTTACAGAGCGACCTTCAGGCACAGCACTCCACACCTCTCACTGCAAGCCTGGTCTCCACGACGTCCGTCGCCGCCACTGAGCCGGGCACCGCACTCCGCACCGCCTCACTTCACCCCTCTGCCCTGGTCTCATCGACAATGCCGCTGCAAGCCGACATCGCCGCTACTGTCTACACCGTGGTTTGGGGGCCCCCCCTGTAAGTTACACGACGCACCGCCCCGTCCCACACCTCAGACTTTGCCCACCAACGCCAGCCCCAACGACTCTAGATCTTCAACTGGCACAATGGCTTGCACAGTGACGAGCACCGCCCCACTTCGCACCGCAACCCTTGTGTCACCAACGCCCCTGGATGACTGCTACAGAGCCACTGCTTGCACAGCGACCTGAGGGCACCGCACCCCTGCACTGCAATCTGCGTCCTTGGTCTCATCGACAACGCCGCTGCAAGCTGACATTGCCACTACTGCCTACACCGTGGTTTGAGGACACCACTCGTAAGTTACACGACGCACCGCCCCACACTGCAGTCTTGGCCCACCAACGCCAGCCCCAACGACTCCAGATTCTCAACTGGCACTGTGGCTTGCACGTGACCTGTCGGCACCTTAACGAGCGGCGCCCCACTTCGCACTGTAGCCCTGGGCTCATCGACGCAGTTGGACTACTGCCACCGAGCCGCTACCTGCATCGCGACCTGAGGGTACCGCACGCCGCACATTCAGCTTCACACCGCAGCCTCGACACCCGCCACAGCCGGCCCCCACTGACGCGGTCAGCCAGAATAAAAAGGTACTGTTTTGAGGATCGTCCAACACCGCAGCCAGCCCACACGTCCGCGGTCGTCCGGAACCCTTGGATCTGGGTGTTCACGACACTGCGTTAGCACCGAATGGAGCTATCAGGTCAAAGAACTGTATGTAAAGCCTGTTTTTGCATTATTCGCATTTTGATCACTGTGTGACTTTTTATCATTTTGGTCTTGTTTTACTCCGATCAATATTGGATATTTTTCTAAAACAGGTGTGTACTTGTCGTGTTTTCACTGTATTACTGCTGGTTATGTGCAAATGCTTTACACACTGACTCTGAGATAAGCCTGACCCATTTCTAACACATACTGATTATTAAAAATTTTTATAGAGCGCGTAGTCACCCTGAGGTATCCCAGCGCTAAAGATCCCTACCTCTGTGGGTTGGGCGGCTGAGAGGGGGGACGGCAAGTTTCAGAAGGAGGAAGGTTAAAATTAAGGGAACAGGTGAGCTTTGAGCCGTTTCCTGAAACGTAAGTAGTTGGGTTCTTTTCTCAGGTCTCGGGGGAGAGCGTTCCAAAGGCGAGCAGTGTGGACCGAGAAGCGTCTTCCACCCGAGCGGGCTTTCTTGAATCTGGGCAGGATGATAAGGGACTCCTTGTCCGATCGAAGGGATCTTGGGGCTTTGTAAGATTTTATGAATTTTCTAAGAATCGGAGGGCCTTGATTCTGCAGTAACTTATGGGCCATGCATAAGACTTTGAAAATCACTCGTTCCCTCACTGGGAGCCAGTGAAGGAGCTTCAGAGCAGGTTTGGCTGAAGATCTGGCCGGGGTGTTAGTGAGGATCCGGGCCGCCGCATTTTGGATTTTCTGAAGTTTATTTAGGGTTGCTTCAGGTGCGCCCAGGTAGATTGCGTTACTATAGTCGAGCCTGGAAAGTATGAGGCCTTGGATAAGAAGTCTTTGCGATGTGGGTGGAAGTAAGGGCAGGATCTTTCTCATAGATTTCAGTAGTACGAAGCAGGTACCGGCTACTTTTTTGGCCTGCGTGGTGAATGAGAGATCGGCTTCGATCCATACTCCCAGGCTTTTTACTTCCTGTTTTGGGTCTGGGGGGGGACCCAGAGAGGGTGGCCAGATGTTCAAGGGAAAAGTGAGACCTTTCGGACCCAGAAGGAGGATGTCCGTCTTTGATCCATTCAGCTTTAAAGCTGAGTTGTTCATCCACCCTTGTATCTGCGTCAAGCAGTTGAATAAGTCCGCAGGTTGTTGACTGGGGTGGGATAGGGAGACGATTAATTGTGTGTCGTCCGCATAGCTGACGATGCTCACTCCGAATGGGGTGACAACCTCCTCCAATGGGGCCATGTATATGTTAAACAATGTGGGGCTCAGGGAGGAGCCCTGAGGCACCCCACATTGGAGGGGTGTTTCGGAGGAGCAGGTGTTATTCTCCCAGATCTGAAAGGAACGTTGGGCCAGAAAGGAGGAAATCCAGGATAGAGCAGTGCCTTCTACTCCTACCTTCTTGAGCCGTTTGATCAGGAGTTGGTGGTTGACTGTGTCGAAGGCCGCGCTCAGGTCGAGGAGGATCACTGCCACTGAACCTCCTTCGTCTAAGAGTGCTCTGGCCTCCTCCACCGCCGCCAGGAGGGCGATGTCAGTGCCCTGTCCTGGGCGAAAACCTGTCTGCGAGTTTTTTAGCAGATTATTAGATTCAAGAAACTGGGAAAGTTTCTTGTTCACCAGTTTCTCGGCGATCTTGCTGGTCCCAGGGAGGAGGGATATTGGTCTATAATTAGCCAATTCCGCTGGATCCAAGGAGGGTTTCTTTAAAAGCGCTTTAACAACTGCCGCTTTCCAACTAAGGGGGACGATTCCCTGTTGAAAAGACGCGTTAATCAGATGGGTGAGGGGGGGGATAATGATGGGAGCTACTTCCTTGAGGATCCGTAGCGGTGCGGTGTCCCTAGGAGATCCGCTTCTTCGATGGTTATTTGCCCCCAGGAAGTTAGGTTAGGGGAGATCGGAGTGTCGAGGGGGTCGCCAATGTCGCTCGGAATGGAGGGAGGGATGGAATTAAGGATTTTTTGAATTTTTTTCTTGGAAAAAGCTGGCTAGCTGATGGCATTTTTCCTGGTCCGCTTTGGGGTCTGGGGGGTTTCTCGGGACGGGATCGGGAACATTGAGAAGTTCTTTCAGGATGGTATAGGTTTCTTTACTAGAGCAGGCGGCTTTTTCAATTCTTTCCTGAAAGAATAGACTTTTTGTCTTACCAATAAAAGATTTGTATACTGATAAGGAGGTGCGATAGGCATCCTTATTAGTGTTGGATTTCTCCATCCTCCAGGAACGTTCAGCTCTTTTACCGTCCTGCCGAAGCGACTTGAGCTCTTGAGTATACCACGGGGCCGGAGGTATTCGTTTGGTGTGTCTGAGGGTGGTGGTTTTAGGAAGGAGTGTATCCAACGAGGATGTGATCCAGGAGCTAAACTGTTTATCGGCCGTAATGGCATCAGAGGAAAGCGATGGAATGGAATTAGAGAGAACGGAGAACCATTCAGATGGTACGAGTTTGTGCCAACGTCTGTCGGTGACTTTGATTTTCGCGGACTGGATGGTAACAGTAGGAGACTCCCAGGAGATGGGGATTAAAAAATGATCGGTCCAAGGCAGTGACAAAGAAGGACTCGTGGTAATATTGGCGTCATTAGTAAGGACGGGATCTAAGAGGTGTCCCTTGACGTGGGTGGGCTCGTTATTCACCAATCGAATGTTGAGTGACAGAAGGTCCACTAGAAGGTCAGAGGCAGACCGGTCAGCGGGATCAGTAAAATGGAGGTTAAGATCACCTACAATAAGAAAGTTGGAAACAGAGGCGGCCAATTGAGAGGTCGTTTCGGTGACTGCGTTAAGGAATTTACCAAGGGTACCCGGGGGCCGGTAGATAAGCAGTCCCGAAAGGGAGTGCGTCCGGGAGGTTTGGAGGGAAAAGTGGCAGCTTTCAGCGTCTTCAATATTGGCGTCATTGATTCTACAGCTGAGGTGATCGCGGTAGATTATAGCCAACCCGCCTCCTCTTCCTCTGGGTCTATGGCGGGTTTGGATGAGGTAGCCTGGGGGAAGGGCGGTGACAATATCCGCATCATTGCTGTCAGAAAGCCAGGTTTCTGTTAAAAACAATGTGTCTAAGCCTTGATCTTGGATCAGCCCATTGATTTTGAGTGCGTGCTTGGGGAGGGAGCGACAGTATTAAAACATACAGCGGGTAATCTTAGAACAGATAAAGCTTAAAACTACAAATATGCCTTAAAGAGTTTTGGAAAATAACAACATTGTGTATACTGATTACACACAAATAAGAATTGTCCTAATGGCCATATTTCCTGGACCTTAATTTGTGTGCGAGATAGTTTCCTTTGTATAGGTATTTGTCCCAATTTCTTACGCTTTTGCAGTGCACAGAATAGTGATGCGTGCTCTTTTTCCTGATGAACTAGCCCGAAATGTAAAGGTTTCCTGATAAAAACGAATTCTTTTGATGATTACAAATTTCTTTTGGCAATTTTGATATACATTACAAATTTAACATCCTTCACTAGCTAGTTATACGAGTATGTGTCTGTATGCGGTTAATTTGGAATCTATACAAAATAAAGCAGACCACCTACCTAACTTCCGACTAGGTCCATAACCGTGATGGAGTTGATGTGATGACAGGCCATGCGAGGACGCGATGATGGGTTATGCACAACACAGTGACATCCTGGGGCACCGTGCTTCAGACATAGTAGGTACAGTGTCGGCGCTGCTCCATTTATAGCTTTATGAACTGTGTTGCCATTGGACGCCTTCTCTCCCCATGGAGAAGCAGGTTCCCAAACGAAACCATTTTATCTACCCACAATAGACAAGTAACATACATCAAGTGAATCTTGCTGTATTTCACTCTTGTATGAAGTCGATGATTAGCATACCATATACATTTTTCTTTACTACGACTCTAGGTTTATTAAGAATGTTCTTCAATTATCACAAGTATGCTTTCATGTGTGCTTGAGTGTTACATTCATTACTAGGAATTTGGCTACAGTATTAGATAGTATAACATTGTGATGTAGCTCTGAGTCCTGTGGAAAGCCACAGACATTTGGGGGCCATAAAAGATAGCAGAAACATATAGACTTATTTCGATGCTCGATTCCTAGGCATCCACTATTATTTTGAATCTTATCCTAGATGTTCTAAATTTTTGAGTGTTCTACTAGATCATTTTAATCTTACTGTTTGATCCCATCCCATCTATGATTTCATATCAGAGTTTCCAAAAATAGTTGCGCCCACACTAATCTGTTCATTGTCTGAGTGAGATCAGAACCCAATGATGAAGAATGCCATACACAGTGGTTAATTTGATCTGGTGGTTGCAGGTGGGACCCAACAGCACTCCGTTTTTGGACAGACACTTATTTTTCTTTATCGACCGTGACCCATAACGAGGGAGAGAAAAAGCAGCAGCATTGAAAATGCAATAGGTCTCGCCTTTGATTCAGTTAAAGCCATTTGCTTTGCTAATGGTATTGTATAGCAAAGCAAATGGCTTTAACTTAATAAGCGGTACTCCACTGCAAGTATTCCAGTGACCGCAAAGCGCAGGTCACCCTGATGTGCACGAAAACGCTCTCGCCACCGAAGGAAACAAGTTGATGACTCTCGGTAGGTTCAAAACAGTTTACTCTGTTGAAACAGGCGTGGCGAGGGAGTGCCACCAGCCAGGCTCACCGGCTGTGCATTCTGAAAGCACCCCAAGCCCTGAACCTCTGCCAGTGGGGGTGAACTGAGCCACCAAATCCGGTTAAACTTGGACTCAAGAGACATCTGAGAGCCCCCGGACCAGGGGCACTCACAGCGTCCGTCCCGCCTGCCTCACTCGGCTGTTTGTGGCTCACGCGCGCGGAAAGAGCTAAAACACACCAAGCGATCCAACGGGCGTGGTCTATGTAAGTGCTCCACAGGACCTCAAATATATCCATGGTTTGCTGCGATTCAGCTGTGAGACAGGACAACGTGGCATTTGTTACCAAGAAAATAAAATGGAGAAACCTCCTAAGTTTAACAAGTTTAATGCTGGCAAGAACGTGAGTCTAGCTGTCTTAAAGAGTTTTTTTGTGTTCTAAGAGGGACAATAAAGACACCATGTTAAAATCGTGTTCAGTTTTGCATTTACATTCTATATGGTTTAACCGAACGTCCTATAAACACACTCACATGAAAAGAAAATGCTTTTTAGTTCCCAATGGGTGTCTGTGGCAGCAACGCTACTTTATGATATAATTAGAAAATGCTGAAAGTCCTACAGTAGCTTTGGATTTGTACGTGGCATGTGACGTGCATCTTAGTTTAAATGTGCACAGTCACTTAAAATAGTGTTCGCACATGTTCACAATCAGCATCTGTAAGTCACACTTGTCCTCCCAACCAGCCAATGCTTAATTTGTAAACAAGAAAACTAAATAAAAAAAACGCAAACCTACTTGAGTAACGGACAACTGAGCCACTGCAGTGAATGTGTTAGTCTGTATTTGTTCGACCGATCAGATGCAGGGTGACGTAAAGCTGCAGTTAAACAGAGGGCAAAAGTCGAGAGGCCAGAAAGGGGAGGGGCACAGCGTACCGTCGTTGAAGTCCGCTACCACGCTTGAATGGTTTCCTTTCGTATACACAGGGGGCGTATATACATAATGTTGCGTTCTCTGCTATCTTATGCGGTAAAATGTAGTTTTGAATAAACACTTGTTTTTAGTTTTTTTTTAAATTTTAATTTTGAGAATAAATCATACAGAGCACATCGCTTCCCCTCTGACCCTACTGCCAGCAGTTCTTCGCTGCTCACTAGATTTTACTGTACAGAGCACATCGGGTCATGCATTTTGCTTCTGCCAGGCCTGCTATAGTGGAAGTTGAAACAAGCAGTGCCAGAGGCAGAGCAGAGAGCACACACTGGCTGTGAGGCGGCAGAGATACCAAAACCTCTATTTCAGTGGATGCTTTCACGGAAGTGCGCGCCATCCACGCTAAGTAACCTATTTGGAAAGGTGGGCTTGTGCAAATTGGAAGGAAGCCATCCAGTGTCTGTGTTAAATTAAACATTAAAACAAAGCATAAAATTCGCTCTGCGAGCGCCTTTGTAAAACAAAGCATGAAATTCGCTCTGCGAGCGCCTTTGTTGCACAAAAGCCGGCCGAGCTTTCCAGCCATGCTGGCAGTGAAAATATGAACACATATAGTCATAATAAATATAGTGCTCTTACCGAGTAATTGAAGTAGGCCGTGTCCCTCCGCAAGTAAACGATCCAATCCTGGTGGACGGGGCCATACGCGGATAGGATGGCAACCCCCAGTGTAATGATTGCCTCCGGTGCAGTCACAACACTGTGTTTTGCATAATCCATGTCATAAAACGACGCGCACAAATCAAAATTACAGGTGGAGCAGCGACACGACTTCTGGAACCGTATCGATTCCAAGAAGCCCTCGCATGGCGAGCGCAGCGCGTGCGCGCTGCTATTGCCAGACAAGACCTAAAAAGGGGGGGAAAAGGAGGTAGAGCAAAACAGTGACCAGGGAAGAAAAATATCCTGCAAGAGTGATGTAAAAGGGCAGGAAGTGTCCAGTCGAGGATGAAAGAGGCATGAGATAGAGTCAAGACTACAAAGCCTTGGCAGGCAACTACCCTGACATTTTGTTTTTGCGCCGTGGGCTTCTGAGTAAACTTTGGGCACCAGCACTTTATTATTTTACAAATTAAGCTGTGGCTCATACATTGCAGGGGAGAGTTCCTGTTCTAAGACTTGGACTGTTTCCCAACATTCATGTGGCCTCGTTTATGATGGGAGACCTTTCCTTTTTTCTGTGTCCTTGAGTGTGCTGTTCTTTTTGTTCATTTTTTCTTTGCTACATAGTACAACTACACACATCCTCCCAGACAATTAACTGATGAATTTCCTTCATACAACTTTGAAAAATGATAAAGAATCATAAATACCGTCACACCCTCTGACCATGCATCCCTTCTGTTACAACCCAACGTCAATGCGCCACTAACACAATCCATCTCAATCACTCCCCCACCCACACCAGGATTATTTTGACAAATAGTGCCACTCTCACCCTCCCATAAAGACCTCTTAAAATATCTTCAGAGTTTCTTCGAACAGTAACATAATTGCAAGAAAAGAGATCATGTCAAAACTCCACATCTTCTACTTACCCCACATTACCACAGGGTAAGCCACGCGAGAGAGAACACAGGGTCAACAACTGTGGCTTAAAAATAAAGATCTCAATAGAAGAGGCCAGCAGTGATGCAAAAAAATCAGCCTCGCTGAGCATGTGTTATGTGATATTGAGTTGCAGCTCTGTCTCTACATATTTTATGTGTCTCATGTCATTTTATTAACGCTGCACTATCGTCACTCTTATAATTGTATATATCGTTTGTGGAGAATATAATTTAAAGTTTTTCCATTGAGAAGCCTTTGCTAATTCTGTTTATGACAAAATAAGGGTTGATTTATTGTTGAACAGGGTTGATGCATGTGGCACATCCCTGTTAAGTGAAAGAAACCCACGGAGCTACTGTGTTTAGATGCTGTTACATTCACTTAAGTATGTCGTAGAGTATAAGCCCAAGGAATTTAAATTGACTACGGTACATTCTAGTCCCTTCTTAACTATAGTTTAGAGTAACATTGCCCAATTCAAAGACCAATGTCATTTGTTTAACATGATGATACCCGGTTCTGTATCTCTGAAAAACCAAACTTCATTCTAATGAATGTACTAAAAGTATGTAGATGGGAACCCTAAGATGTTCTTTGAAATTACCGTTTATCTCGGCTGTTAGACAAGAAGGTTTAAGGAGTGGCCTTGGGATCTGCTAGTCCTGAAAAAAGAGTCCTGATGAAAGAAAGGACATCACAAAAATGTTGCATCATTGCTGGCTGTGCGAGAAGTAACTGTCCCAAAATGCTCTGGAGCTATTGGTTCAGCAAATTAGTTGACAGCACAGCCTCTATAGTTCTTTATACAAGGACTGCGCTTGTTACAGGTTATCACTCATCAAAGCATAGTCATTATAGTTATTGTAGCACAAATTGTGATCCCATATCTGTTAAATGTCCATATGTTACCTCCTGGTCAGAACTTTGCGTACTTCACTTGCTGTCATGTTTCCGAATCTGGTGTCACCTTCATTGGGGAGAATTCCACCGGGCCCTTCCTTGTGCATGCAGTTCCAATCCATACTATCCTTTTATAGTGCTGGTATTCCACGAGGGACACTTGGCCTTGGGGCACAGACTCGTCGCCCCAATAAATGTGACATCTCTGTTTTGTGAATAATAAACAATTTCTTCTATCTTTACCCCCATGTCAGTCAGAGACAATGGGACTTTGCTCCTTTGCCTCACGTTTACTCTGTTCCTCATACACCAGTCTCTTCCATTTCGTACTTCATTCACACTCAAATCAATGGCCTTCACCTAGCCACCACTGTGGAGGACAAGCTTAAATATGACACCTGAGCCATGTCCCCAGAGGTCCTTGTCTGTCCTGGACACATGTAAGCTTCATCACTCCAGCCCAATCCCATTGTTTTGTGTTTCCTTCTTCAGTTTGACCAAGTCATGGCTGCAGAGCACACACATTCAATGTTACCTTATACACAAGTAAAATGCTCTAAACAGGGCATGTTCTTTGTTTCAGGAGCATATTAAACTGGACGATCCTTTGACCCATGACTCTGAAGAAGGTACACAGTATTTACAAGAACACCAGGAAATGATAGTTGAGAAAACGGTGGGTTGATAAGCTAATGTATTGAAATGTTTAAATTGTAAATGTGAATAGTATATATGTTACTGAGAGTAATCTCATTGCCCTCTTATCTGCTCTCAGAACCAAGATAATTGGTGCATTTGAACCAGCTACCCATGTTTAGTTTATGTTCTGAAAGTCTATAGAGAAAGCCTAATGAAGGGTATGGTTTATAATGACATGTGCTTCTTGTCCATTGTGTGAAGCTGGAGGCTTATTCATATCTTCATGACTTGAAAATGCTCACTCTTGGGGTTTGTATATATTTGGGCCTGAAAGTTGTGTTTCTTTTCCGCATTAAAATTTTTAACCTGTTTTAGTGCAATTATCCAAGATACTGTGTTTAGAAATGTCTTGGCAGTTCTAGGAATGCTCTTACAAGAACTGAGAATAAATTACATATGCCGCTCTTGTTAGAAATTAAATTGCCTGCCTCCTGTGTTATGCCTATTATGTAACCAAAACAGAACAGCAAGGTTCTTTTTGTATCCATCAAGTAGGATGTGAGAAGGGTTGTAAGTGTAAAGGAATGGTTGGAAAGATTGTCGGGTGACATTTAAAAAAGGCTGCAATTATCCCAGAGATTAAGGGCATTCAAGGAGAGCAATGGTCCCAGTAAGAAGCTGGCTCTTTATCTAGTGCACCAAAATGAGGTACACTGTGCAGAGAGCCCACATAAACCCCAAAGGAATTACAAAGGCACAAATGCCACTCCAAATGTTCTCTTTTGTGGTAGTGTGGGCGAGCAGTTAGGGATATCCGAGGGTAGTGCTAATCCTTCATTACACACACAAACGCAGTAAATGAGACACGCACTCAAAGAAATCCAGCACTAATTTTTAAAAATAACACATACTTTTATATAAATGTAGATATCAAGATCATCGGAATCTGGTATTTGTCGAGTTATGAATTTTTACAGTTTTCAGAAATGGACACTTAGTTAATTTTCTGGATCGGTAATGTTATCCTATGGAGGAAAAACATGTATTGCATTTGGCCATTTAGTAGCGATTTACGAGACTGTTCTCCGGGACTCAAGTTGAGTATGGGGCAAGGTCCAAAGCCACACCAACAGGTCACCTAGTGAGGCTCTGGGGCATCCGGTTGCAGAGGTGTGTCACGGCGTCGGGTGTCACATTCACTTTAATGGCAGAATGGTCCGGTTACAAAGAGGCTGCAAGCAGGGACTGGGGGAACCCACAGGGGAGCTTGACCCTTGAGATCCTCTGGCAAATGGGGATGTCTTTGGTCCACTTCTCCTTGGGCTGTGTGGCTCCGGTGCAGTGGTGTCTTTTGATGTCAGATTTCGGTGCAGGAGTTTTTCTCGGTTGGAGAGGGCCTGCAGAGAGAGGCTGCAAGCGGCGACTGGAAGTCCAGTCTCTCTAAACCCAAGAATGGGCTTAGCTCTTGTGGGTCTGGGGACCCCCTTGGCACCGTCACCTCTCTTTGATTCGGGCTCTGGAGCACGGGTGCATAGGTGCTTTGAGACGTCGGGTGGCCGCAGTCACAGACTCACATCTTGGTCTTTGTTTTGTAGAAGAGGGGTAGACAGGACAGCTTGGCCACTCACAAAGTGGGTCTCACTGTCCCTGACGTCCCTCGATGTGCAGGTCGGTCTTCCTCTGCATTGGGACCTCGACTGAGCACAACAAGCCTTGGCTGCTGCAAGAGGTCCAGTACCCCGGGTATCGGTCATGTGCCTCTCACTCAGTGGGAGGACAGATCTGACCATCAAGAGCACAGGGGGCTGCTGCGTTGGGCTGGCTGGAGAGCGACAACTCGGTGGACCACCTCTTACGTTTTTAGTGCCTGCAGCTGCAGAGGAGTAGCTCCTCTACTACAAAAGAGTTTCTTCAGGAAATTGGCGAAGCGCTGGCAGCCCTTTGGGTTTCTTGGAGACTGCACAATGGCAGGACAAGTCTGCTTCTAATATAATTGTTGGGGGCAGCAGTCAAGCTGGCAGGGTTGGTGCCAAGTCAGTCGTTGCTCCTCGTGGCAGGACTCTTCTTTGTCTACACCTTCTGATCCGTTGAAGTCTGAATATCGGTTATCAGGTCCTCTAAACACTCAATTTAGTGGCATTAAGGGGAGTAGCCAATGGGCTGCTTACCTCTGGGTCACTACGCCCCCTATATGACCACTTCTGTGGGAAGTAGGCATAACCCTGTCCCAGAATTCCTAAGTTTGCCAGCATCACGATGGGTAACTCTGAAAAGTTGTGCCCACTTCAGCTAGGCCACCATGGGCGTGGTACTAGCCTGGGGGTTGGCACGCCTCCCTGACCAGCTAATTTTTCCACCTGTCCAGATGCCAAGGAGCTTTGGACAAAGGGGGTCGGCTTCCTCTCCTGTGCGGGAAGCCAGACTCTCCTACAAAAGGCAGCTTCATTGAAGCTCCTCTGCTTTGGAATGCTAATCAGCAGGCCATCCTGTGGGAAGGGGGTGTGAACACCCTCCACCCGAGCAGGCTTTATTTCTGACCTCTGGAGAGCAGAAGCCCTCATCCTTGGGGGTCAGAAACGTGTCTCTGGTGGCAGACTGCCAGGAACCAGTCAGTCAGCGCACCAGTGGCTGGTAGGTTTTCGGAGGGCACCTCTAAGATGCCCTCAGTGTGCATGTATTTGTAAATCCAACACTGGCATCAGTGTGGGTTTATTAATACAAGATGTTTGAAACCAAACATCCCTATTTTAGTGAAGCCATCATGTAGCTGGGGAACGCATTTTCACCAGTGTCCAGCACATGCTTTTAAAATGGCTTATCTGATCACTTGCAATATCTAGTAATAGAACTAGCCACCTTAGGGGCAAATCTGCTCATGCAGCTATGTCCTCACATAAAATATAATGCACCGTGCCTTAGGGCTCAAAGGCCTGCTGTAGGAGTGAATTGCATATATTAGATGCAGTGACTCTGGCATGACACACAGGAGTGTGTTGTGTTTTCATTCATGGTTTGCACCATGATACGCAGCCTGCAATGGCAGTCTATGTAGAATTTGGATGTGGGTCCCTTAGGGTGGCATAAGATATGCTACAGCCCTTAGGGCCTTCTTTAGTACCCCTGGCCTAGGTACCTGGTGTACAATGTACTAGGGACTTAACAGGGGTGCTAAAGTCCTTTGTTATTTGTAGCACAATTAGACAACACCTTGTTTTAGAGAAGGAACACTGGCACTGAGATCTAGTTAGCAGGCCTCAGTGCACTGTCAGAGTTGAAAATCAGCATCAAGCAGCTAAAAAAGGGGCAAAATGTGTGGGTGGTGTGGGGTAACTGCAACAAAAGGCCAGATCTCTACACAACCCCCCGTTCTCCCAGCCAAGAGTCCAGGTGACTCAGCCACAACCTGGGAGAGTCTTCCCAGTCTGTTAGTTGAGGAAACGAATAAAGGAACAGGCTCCACTGTTGCAGGGCCTACTCTGCCTCACATCCTTCTGTGCAGGCCACTGTTTCAGGGCAGCTGACCTACCCCAACAGTAAACTGACCCTTTTTAAAATGCAAGAGATCTGTTTGACCTTATCTCTTTTCCTTTGGAATAGAGGTAGATACCTCTGCTAACTCTGTCTTTGCCAGGGCAAACTGCAGCGAACCCAAATATGTTATCCACAGCCAGAGTAACCCTGCCATGACCAACAGGGTCAGGGGCCTAACTTGCTTTTTGACATGGGGTCCGACCACCATGCCAAGCACAGTCTATCCATAAAGGCTAACACCAAGCAGAGACTACTGACAACTGTCAGTATCCAGAACCACACCTTCAGCACTCCACTGACAGTTGGATGGGTTAACACACAGGCTTCTTTGGGTGTAGGGGGTACTACTGCTTGTTTAGAGTGGGGGGGGGGGGGCTACCACATCCTTTACCAAACACCATCTCCTGCTTAACAGCTGCTTGACTAATCAGGACGTCAAGTGAGGCAGGTAGCGCTTCACCAGTGCCAAGTATGGAGTCCTCTCCAGCAGAAGCATGTGCTCACTGGAACTTTGGCTAAAAGGTCTGCTGTAGGGTTGACTAACATATATTAGATGCAGTGATTTTTGTATGACACACAGGAGTGTGTCATGTCATGTTTTCACTCCTTGTTTGCACCATGTCATGCAGCCTGTAATGGCAGTCTGTGTGGAATTTGTATTTTGTTCCCTTAGAGTGGCATAATATGTGCTGCAGCCCTTAGGGGCCCTGCCCTAGGTTCCTTGAGTACCATTTACTAGGGACTTACAGGGCTGCTAAAGTACTTTGCCAATTGTAGCACAATAAGATAACGCCTTGTTTTCAAGAAGGAGCACTGGCACTGAGGTCTGGTTAGCAGGCCCTAATGCACTGTGAGAGTAGAACATTGGCATCTAGTAGCTGAAAGGGGGCAAACTGTGTGTTTTTGGGGGGGGGCTGGGGGAGGGGGCAACTGCAACAAAAGCCCAGTTCTCTTAAGGAGTCTTCAGAGAAACTAGCTTCTTTTATTTGTATCTTATGGTTTAGTCTTTTTTCGACTAGTCTGAGCAGTTCTTGGCCTTCACAATTGGGGCTCTCAAATTATTGCAAAAAGTATGAAAGATATTTGATGCCAGTTTTATGTTAGTTGGTGATTATGATGGATAAAGTCTTGAAACAACATTTTGTGAGTCCTATTTGGTGTAATTCAAGGACTTTCATGCTCACTTTATGGCAGCCTGTGCTGGGCTGCTGTGTCGTCAGGGTCCTGGTATAGGGTTGTTTGAAATGGAGGGGAGGGTCTCTTGTTGGCAGACGTAGGTACCTTTTTGTCCAAGTAGGGACCCTTGCTTCTAGTCAGGGTAAGGGGGATACACACTTTAGATAACCCCTGCTACCTTGGCACGACCAGACAGGCTTATACCAAAGGCAGTGTGTAAAGTATTTGTACACAAAACACACAGTAGTACACTGATAACACCACAAATGGACATCACACCAGTTTAGAAAAATAAAGTACCTTTATTTAAACTCAACAAGACCAAAACGAAAAAAATTCAACATACAGATAAAAAGATAAGACTTTAGAACAGATATTGCAAAAATAAGGCTTGTAGAAAACAAATAGCTCCACCTGGGGCTATTTCAACATTGTGACCGCAATAAAATCCAAAGTACGGCGCCGAATGCGAGGACCGTGGTGTCGGGCACGGAGTCACACAGACTCCCAAACAAACAGTACCTTGGAAACAAAGTCTATGTCGATGCATGGCGTTGTGGAGGTGAGGCGTCAGTACCGAGGTCGAGGCCTGCTCCCTGGCTGCCACGGGGGAGGCGAGGCATCATTTATTTTTATTTTGTTTATAAAGTTTTGTTTAGTGCTAACATGGCCTCGAAAGGTATCGGAGCGCTTCACATAATGGAAGAGAAGAGCATAGTAAGAGGGTAGATTACAAGGGGGTAACAGAGAATAACATAATTAAATAATAACAATGTACCAGGATGAGAGCAAATAATGCTTAATAGGGTATAACAGACAACCCAGCGCTTTGCAGTTGTAAGGCCAAAAGGAGTGTAGTAGGAGTAATTAAGAAAGCAGATGATCTATGACCATTTAAGGCAAGAACTTGTTCATTAAAATTATTTTTACTTCATGTTTTAAGGCAGCCGAGGGGGGGATTCTGCGGACGTCTGGTGAGACGGAGTTCCAGATCTTCGGTGCCGAGCCAGAGAAAGTTCTGAGCCTTGTTCTCTTTTTGCGAAATGTCTGAGGTTTCAATAGGAGTGAATTTGCACTTCTTGATGATCTGCCCCCTCCTGATAGTTCAAGCTTTTGAGCCAGGTAACCAGGGGTTTTGAAGTGGACGGCTTTATGTGTCAAACAAGCAATCTATAGCTGTATTCTTGCCTCGTAGGGTAACCAATTTAGAGATCTTAGTGCTGGGGATATGTGTTCATTCTTTTTTTGTACCTGTAATCAATCTAGCAGCGGCATTCAAGGAGGCCCTGAGTGGGACCAAGGTGTATTTGGGGAGGCCACAGAGCGTAGTGCTACCATAGTTTAGCCTCAGCAGAACAAGCGCTTGAACCACCTGCTTGAGGTCCTCTTGAGGGAGGAATGGTTTTAGATTTCTAAGAATCCTCAGTGGGTGGTTAGCACCCTTACACATCTTGCTAATATGTTTCTTCATGTTCAAGTGCGAGTCCAGGGTGATTCTGAGAGATTTGGCCTAGTCAGTGATATGAGGGGAGCAGTTGAAGGCAGTGAGGTGTTTCATCCAGAGGTCTATCTTGGGGCTATGAGGAAATATGAGAAGGAATTCTGTTTTGGCGGTGTTGAGCAGGAGGTGGCTATCAATTACCCAGTTTTGGGTATTCTTCAGGATGGAGTTGAGTGAGGTGAAGTGTTCAGAGGGGGTGATTTTCAGATAAAGTGGCAGGTCATCCGCATACATATGAAAAAGAATGTTCATGGAAGTTAGAGCATTCGCTAGCGGTTCCAGGAAAATATTAGAGTATAGGAGAAAGGGCAGACCCTTGAGGGACCCCACCCCCCCCTCCCATGGAGACTGTAGAAGGCTGGGATAGGGATTAATTCACCTTGACTCTTTGGGATCTATTTTGAAGGAAGGATGAGAACCATTGCAATACCAGAACGCAAAGGCCCATCCTGTGTTCCAGAATGGCTAAGAGGTTGTTGTGATTAACCGTGTCAAATGCTGAGGAAAGGTCATGTCTGCAAGGAGGTGACGTGTTGAGTCCAGGACAGGGTAAGTCGGTTGCGTTGGCGGTGAGGTGTTGGTTCCAGTGAGGATGCGAAGTCAGCGAGTTTGTGGAGTCCCCCCGGCGGTTATAGGCGCTGCAATAACAGCATGTGGGCGCTGGCGATGACTGAGTCAATGCGAGTGATGATGTCGTGAAATGCAGATAAGTGTATGCCACGAAGGGCGTCGGAGCTGCGGTGCAGCTGGGCGGTGCGTCGTGCACTTGACGAGTGGTGCCCCTGGCTTTGGTGCAGGTCGCTGCGTCACAGCGGTGTCGCTGACTGCATCCGAGACATGTTTTTTTAGTTCTCTTAGGTTTCATCCAGCTCCCAACGGCAGGAACAACCTCCACAGGCCCAAAATTTGAATAGGCACCTCCTGGCAGGTCATAACTCTCAGCAATAGAGTTCAGGGGAGCTGGGGGTGAAGTTGTTGTGTCCCTGACCCTTCAGAACAGGAGGCCAGCACACACAGGCCCTTGAAGATTCTTATTCAAGCAGGTTCACAGCACAGCTCCAGTTTTTGTCCTTTCCTTGGCAGAAGCAGCAACTGCAGGCCAACCCCACACAGCAAAAGGGACAGTAGTACTCCTCACAGCTCTCCAGCTCCTTGGCAAAGGTTCCTCTTGAGTCCAGAAGCGATTTAAAGTTCTGGGGTTTAAG
Source organism: Triturus cristatus (assembly GCF_964204655.1). NCBI lineage: Eukaryota > Metazoa > Chordata > Amphibia > Caudata > Salamandridae > Triturus > Triturus cristatus. The sequence continues at coordinate 933,610,522 of NC_140585.1, forward strand.
GTTCACTACTTCTACTCCATTTTGTCTTTGTTCTCTTTGTGCAAGGGTCTCTGAGCCCACTACAAACACGTTCTGTCCTTACTGGTGCAGTATGACCATAGGGGTGGAGAGAGGCCCTATTCAGGTGCAAGGAAAACTCCTCCCACTACTCTAAAGGCAGTCAAGCCCCATTCAGCTCAGCTCTGAGTCATCTAGGAAGGGCCAGGCACACATCAACCCCCCAGTGTTTGTCTACAGTGAATGCACATCCCCAGCCCCTGTCTCCAAAACCAGACAGTCAATCCACAAAAAGGCAGAGGCACACAGAATGGTTAAACAAGAAAATGTCTAAACAAGAAAATGCCTACTTTCTCAAAGTGTCATTTTCAAACACATCATTTAAAAACCATCTTTACTATAAGATGTGTTATTAAATTGTGAGTTCCCAATGGGAACAGGCCTCAAAAGATCATAAGCATGTTGGTAGACCTGCAGGTCTAGTGACTTATTCTACTCTAACTTTTTGTTACGTTCTTGACCCATAAACTGGTTTCAAATGATGTGATCGTGGGCAAATTATTGAATTCATTGAGCCGCCATTTTCTTCAGTATTACGAGTGCACCTTCAAATGTGCAAGGTCGACATGTCTGCTGTACAAAAAACTATTTTGTTTGATTTAATAGACTAAACTTCCTTTCCATATATAAAAACAAATTGAGCCACATATAGGAAAGACATGACCCCTGACTACTCTCTTAGTTCATTAACAGCATTTACACTGACATGCAGCTTTACTGGTAAAACTATATAGTGTACAAACAATAATGTTTGGAAATAGAGTTTCTGCGGATATGTGTCACTTGCACATCACCAAGTAAAGTGTTCTAGTTTACTTTGCTCCTGTTTAACTCTGTTTGCATCACACTTCTTAATTACAAAAAAGTGCTTTTGTAATTTCTGATATATTTTTAAACATTTGAAGTATTAATTTGCAGGCTATTTATTTAAATGTGTTAGAGAGAAATAACTGCTTTCTTCAGACCACTCACTTGACAAAAACCTCCAACTCTAGTAAAAGAGAGAGATATTAACCTCCTTTTCCAAGCAGCAATTAGTTAAAAGACATACTGACATTTGACCTCTTTCCTTGAACAGACAGCAAATGTGTCAAGATAAAAGCAAACTTTAATTGCATCTTTTTTGCTCATTCACTTTCTGAATGAACAGAACACCTGTTCCTTTCCACCCTGAGTTTACTCACCAGATAAACAATACATAGTGCTAAAAATGGCTCATCCTGATAAAATGTTGCAATTGTCAAGGTTTAGGTAAGTTATACTTGTAAGATGTTACAATTCTCCCGTTCTATCCTAGGAGGCAGATAACCTTTCAATAGTGAAAAAACAAATTGGCAGGACATGTCACACACACCAGTACATGTCCTACTTTTCACATACATTGCACCCTGCCAATGGGGGTACCTTAGGCCTACCTGAGGGGTGTCTCGCATGTAAGAAAAGGGTGCATTTGCCAGGTCGACATGGCAGTTTAAAACTGTGCGCAGACACTGCAGTGGCAGGTCTGAGGTACCTTTTCAGGGCTACTCGTGTGGGTGGCACAATCAGTGCTGCAGGCCCACTAGTAGCATCTAATTTACAAGCCCTGATACACTCAGTGCACTTTACTAGGGACTTAAAAGTAAATCAAATATGCCAGTCGGGGAGATCCAATCGTAATACTAATTGACACTGGGAGCACTTGCACTTTGACACTGATCAGCAGTGACAAAGTGCCCAAAAGCATCTAAGCCAGCAAAAACGAAATCCGGCACAGCATCAAAAATACAGGAGTTAGAGGCAAAAAGTCAGGGGAAACCAACCAAAGATCTCAAGTCTAACAGGGGTTGTAGATGGTAAGTTCAGTTCATTTTTAAATTCTGTACCTTTTTTATTTTTATATAAAAGTGTAATGTAAAACGTCCATACTAGAAGCAGCGCAGCCTCTTAAAAAAAATCTTAGTTGCCTTAGGGGTGAACCGGTAATCCAAGTAATGTAGATCATGTTATTTTTCCCAGATTTTAACCTACATTCTTCCTTTAGTAGCAGTTTAATTCAGACTAAACCTATGAGGAGCAGAGAAAGACGTGGAAGAAACTAGTCTGAATCGATGTGCAAATCCCAGCTAGTTTGCAAACTCATCTTAAATTTCGGATTTCAGTTACCTGATTGAGTTCAAGTCCTAAAGTAGAGGAACCGATAATGCAATGCAGAGAAATGGTTGTAAGGGATTTTGTAACCATTCAGGCATAGGTCACCCTGTTGCTTGCATCCTTGCCTGCATGTGAGCCTAACCATCTCAGATGTTTATTTGCTCATGCTAATTAGCAAGGTGTTTTTTCCTGGTGTGTTGCCTAGCTTCATTTGGAATTTCAAATTACCAAAAGTTGTGTTGGCAAATGGATGCACTCATGCACTGTTCCTGCACTTATAAAAAAGAGAAATCCATTATAAACCCTTTACCAAAGAATATATCATTGTGCCCCACAAGGCCAAATAAGGTTTTCCCAAACAATGAAACGTCTGGCTATTAAACCTACTTAGAATGTTTGGCTGTGGCTTAGCCTTCTAACCAGAGCAAGAGCAATTCTCATTTAGACTCATAGTTGGACCACTGTATAGCAGTAGTCTCCAACGTTTTATGTAATAAAAGCTACTTATACTCTATGAAAATCATCCTGATCTACTTCTACTATTAGTATTGTAATAGTGACCACACCACGCAACATCATGAGTGTCAGCTTTAAATATGTTTTAGAAATTCAACAATTTTTCTGTAAACCTAATCTTATGACTTATGAAAAACAAATATTTCCATCTCAAATCCACATTTCAATTGTTGTGTACCTATATTTGTGTACATATATTCATTCAACCAAGAAAAAAGTGATAATTTAGTAGGCTGGGCTGAACAGAAGAGAGCTACTTACTAGCAGATAGAAAGCTACCAGTAGCTCGTTGGAGATGGGTGCTGTGGAGTGTGTCATCCGAATTTACATATAGATGAAAACTTCCCAACTATTTAATCTCCTAAACTAGTCAGTGACAATTAACAATGCAGCACAAGGTTACTATTGGGCACAATATGCAAGATGGCCAGAGACTCCTGCTCAGTCATGGTGAGGTTTTACATTTTTTTGTGCAGAATACTACCCTGGAAGCATCATCATTATTTGCTTCAGTATGCTGTGTTACAACATACAAGAGCAGCCCATATGCTGTGCCGGTGGGAACCTGAGTGTACGCTTCTATATAGTTAACAGTGGTTCACCTGGAGCTAATATTATATTATAATAACATTTAGCAGACATTCAACATGTATAAAATGCTGTCTAGCCTTGTACACTGTGAGAATTCTTTTGTTGATGTAGTGCAAATTAATACAAGAGAAAGTTTTAATATTTTGTTATCCACATATTGGGTGCAGATATAAAAGGACCTGTATATGTCCCAAACATGAAAATGTCACGTGACTTGGCTAGAAACTACACCTTCTTTATGCTAACTTTACAGTGCTTAGTGTTAAAAGAAGCGGTGATTATTTCAGTTTTTAGGGGTTCGTATATTTTATTTGCCCATATGTTTTAACACAGTTTCGTAGTGATAGCTTTTTTGCATATTCATGCAAGGAGTGGGTGCTGGCTAGAAACAATGCCATCTTTATGCTCATGTTTCTTAAGTTGCCTCTTTCTGCGACACAGTGACTTTAGGCTCATTTGTGTACATGTTAGTGCAGGATAAGATTCTCTGAAAAAGCATTTGCGTACACTTCAACTTCGTAGTGTAGGAAACTGGGTTTCTGTTGCAGTAACCCTCCACTTTTTGACAGACTACTGATTCACTTTGACTTGATGTGCCCTGGGTCCCTGCCACTCAGGTTCCCAGGGCCTGTGTTCTTTCCCAAACCTGTACCTTGTACCCCCAATTGGCACCTCTCTGGCCACTTGTCAGTCCCTTGTAAAAGGTACCATGGGTACCAAGGACACCGTGGCCTGGGAAGGCCTCTAAGGGCTGCAGCACTTATTGTGCCACCCTTAGAGGCCCTGTACCTTTATTTATATATATATATTCACTGAAAAAACCAAAGGTTTCAGGGGTGTTATAGTTAGGAATTGGAATTTAAAAAACCTTAGAAATTCACTGAAAAAACCATAGGTTTCAGGGGTGTTATAGTTAGCTGGACATTTCTCTCGTACAAAAACCCTAGAAATTCCCCTGTTATAGTTAGTTCAGCTAACTATAACTCGCGCCCCCGCAATGCACTGCTGATGACGTCACATATTACATCACTCATGACATGGTCAGTGACATCACTGATGACATCTCAAATGACATCACTGATGACATCATCCATGTGATAAATTACTGCATCTTCTCACATCCTAATTTAACCGTTGATACACCAACTCAAAATTTCAGACGTCCATTCTCAAAACCATAGATACTCCAATACCAATAACTACATACCCACTCATTAACTCTTAGGTCTACATACACCTCCACTCACTCACCTGTACAGTCACTCTGTACAAGACTATCATATGCATTTATACACCTACATAGACACACACACACCACCAGTCATCCATAGAGGTACTCTCGCATCTAGTCAGTCATGCAAATAATTAATCACACTCCCATTTACTCACCTATGCAGTTATACATACTCCAGTTCACTTACTCATAAACATAGTACCACATTCTAAGGCTATTATACAATCATTGATACAAGCACACACTCATCCATACAGCCACTCTCACAATCACACACTCTCACATATACCCACTTATATACTCTTACACGCATATATACTGTCTTTCACATATGTAGTTAGTCACACATGTACCACTGAGATATACATTCAATCCCTAGCACACCCATACATACACTCACTCAACCATACAGTTCATCACAGAGGCACTCTTAAAACCATGCACCCATAGAATCACCCACTCACACATCTATGCATAGTCACACACACCCTACCCACACAAACACTCAGGCACCCATACAGATACTCAGACAACCAATCAATAACCCATATAGACACTCATATAGCTATTCACAAAACCATGCAGCCACTTATACATCTACACACAGACACATACAGACATTCACACAGTTTAGTCACTAGTCTGCAGTAAGATACGTTTAATGACTCACTTATAGAGTCAGTTATGCACCTAGAAAATCATCCATTCACACACTTGTACACCCACTCATTCTTCCACAGGCCTTTCACTATAAATATATAAAACATATTTAAACTTTACAGAAACACACAGTCACTGGATGAAGTCATCAGTGATGTCATCAGTGATGTCATTTGAGATGTCATCAGTGATGTCACTGACCATGTCATGAGTGATGTAATATGTGACGTCATCAGCAGTGCATTGCGGGGGTGCGAGTTATAGTTAACTGAACTAACTATAACAGGGGAATTTCTAGGGTTTTGTACGAGAGAAATGTCCAGCTAACTATAACACCCCTGAAACCTATGTTTTTTTCAGTGAATTTCTAAGGTTTTTTAAATGCCAATTCCTAACTATAATGCCCCTGAAACCTTTGGTTTTTTCAGTGAATTTCAAAGGTTTTTTAAATGCTAATTCCTATCTATAACGTATCTCTAAAGATAACATGTTAAATGATTTTCATTGGATTCCTATATTTTTCAATTTCAGTGTGTCAATTTCATTAATTATGTTTTTTTGAAATTCTTTTTTATCACCATTTTTAAAATGTATTTATTTAATTCTTTAAACATATTTTTTTATATTGTTAAAAATATTTCTTTAACTATATGTTCAAAACTTTTTTACATATTTTTTTTTTCAATGTTATTGGATCCGCGCACCGTTCTCGATCCCTACGCGGAAGCATCCGCGCACGGTATGCGTTGGGTACGTGTTTAGTGCACGATCGCAATGCGACCGGTACGCGACTCCCAGCCTATACGCGACACGTTTGATGTACGTAACGTGACGTTTATGCGCTTCCGGGATGCGTCATCTGCGTCTATGACGCGGTAGGTGCGCGGATCCCCCGAAGTATTTAACATTTAAGGAAACATATATATGTATTTCATGTGAATATTAATTGAAGACAAACTCTAAACTAGTCTTAAAAGTCAGTGTAGAAAGTAGTCATACAACCAATGATTTCTTGTCTTTTTTCCAAAAACATTTCCGTGGATCTGCTCACCCAACGCGAGAGAATCCGTGCACCCAACGCGATAGGATGCGCGCACCGTGCGCGCATTACACCGTTTAAAAAAAAAAAAAGGGTGCCCCAGGGGGTCCTTCTAGGACCCCCTATAAGGACCCCCCTAAGCACCTCTAGAGGGTCAGAGTACTTCCACTCTGCCCCCTTTATATGTTTTACACACTTATTCCCCTTGCTTCTTCAGCCTCGCTTCTACCGAGGCAGAAAATGGCCGCCAACAGTTCCTGGTTTCGAATGTAGACACACTCGACAGCCAATTAGCATTCAGCGTGCGATCGGCAGGGTGCGCGCTCGGTTCGGGGAGGGTGCGCTCACGGTGCGGGTAGGGTCCGCGGATCCTCCCCGGCCATAGATATTTATGTACTTTTAACTCTAATTTTCTCAGGAACTACTGAACGGATTCGCACCATTTATGCAAAAGGCACGAGTCTGAACTGAGGACTACCTCTTTGCCAAATTTGGTGTCATTCTGTTCAGCGGTTCGGGCTGTAACTGCGACAACGGATCTAATGGGAAATTGCATGGGTGAAACGCGTTTTGGGACCTCTTTTTTCTCGACCCCCGCTTGACGAATCACCACAAAACTTTCAGGGTCGGAGCGGAGCGGAGCTGGCCAAAAGTTTGGCAAAGTTTGCGAGGATTCGTCAACCGGCGCCAGACTTATTGGGAATAGAAGGTTGCGGATTTCCTATGGAAAATAGGTCCTAACTATAACTATCTACTGGCGACCGCCAGTAGATTATATATATATACACACACACACACACACACACACACACACACACACACACCCCTCCATATTGCAGGCTGCGTGTTTTGGTGCAGAACATAGTAAAGAGCCGACATGGCACACATCCCTGTGTGCCATGCCTACAACCCACTGCCCTGGCATAGATCAGCCACCCCTTAAGCTGGGTGCACTATTCCACTGGTGAGGGTACAGGTGCATGAGCCTTGTACCCCTACAGTGTCTAGGTCAATTCCTAGACATTGTAAGTGCGGTAATGCCATTACGAGTATATGGTGCTGGGAGTTTGTCATTACGAACTCCACAGCACCAGTATGTCTTTACTGAAAACTGGGAAGTTTGGTATCAAACCTCTCAGCACATTAAACCCACACTGATACCAGTGTGGGATTTAATGAAAAATGCACTCAGAGGGCATCTTAGAGATGGCCCCTGAAACTCGACCAGTCTCTGGTGTGTTCCCTGACTGGTACACACCAGCTGCCACCACGAGACATGTTTCTGGACCCCTGGTGTGGGAGCCTTCGCTCCCTGAGCCCAGAAACAAAGCCTTTCCTGGGAGGAGGTGGTCACACCTCCCCCAGGCCAGGAAGATCCATCTGTGGCAGGGAGCTTCAAAGACCTTGCCGCCTTTTTGATGTGACCCCCAGCCTCTCCTGCTATCCGGAGGGAAGACAGGTGGGAAAAATTAGCACAGCCCAGAATGTGTGCCCACCTCTGCCAACCCCACCCCTCATGTGGTGGAGGCGAGATGAAGCCCACTCTTCAGTGCCTGCCATCTGCAAGATGGCAGGCACTCTCCAATCAGGATTAGGGATTGTGCTCACTCCCCCACGTGGAGTGAGCACACAAAGGGTGTAGTCACCCTAACGTCAGTAGCCCATTGGCTACTGACCTCGAGACCCCTAAAACGCCCCCTAAACACAATATTTATGGGACAGCCCTGAACCAAGGAAAGAGATTCCACAACCTACGAAGAAGAAAGACGAAAGAAGATGCCCAGCAGAGGAGACTGCAGAGAAGAAGTGACTTGGCCCCAGCCGCCCGTCAGCAGTTTCCAGAGATCCTACGCCAAAAGTCTCCTCGTCCTGCAGCCAGCAACCTCCAGAACCCTGGGAGGACTGGCTGCCTTCAACAAAGACCGGATCTCCTGTGAACAGCAGCTCTTTCAGAAGAAAGTCCCAAGACAGACTCTGAGCCTGCTGAGGACAAAGAAACCCGACGCTTGGAACCACCACTGCACCCGATGCCTACGGCCCGAGTTAGTGGCCCACCGGTCCCAGCGAGGTCCCCCAGCGCTCCAGAGTCCAAGTCCACCATGGGTTGACCCCTCTAAGACTCCTTTATTTCACCTACATCCTCTGCACGGAGACCGCCCCCTAACTGCAAGTGGCACGGTAAGGTGAAATTCAACCTCAAAAGACACCCCTGCATCCAGCCGCCCTGCGCCCTGGAGAAGAGAACCCGAGGTGCACCTACCTCCCCGAGCCCTCCAACTTACCTGCCCAGCTGTTGGTTCGTCCCGGAAGTCTTCCTTGACCAAGCCTTCAGCCAAAATCCAAAACCAGCAACGCCCTCTGAAAACTGGGCACCCGATGCCAAAACAGCACCCTGCCCCCAGCTGCCCCGGCGCCCCTGCGGGTGTACTTTGGGTGCTAACTCAGATCCCCCTTTGCCCTGAGCCTAACACCAGGAACTTTGCACCCACAACCTTGTGGCCTGCTCGTGAGCAGCCACCAACCTGAGGCCCCCTATTCCCCATAAAATAGCATTCATACCAACTCCCACAACAAAGTACTTACCTGTTAACCGAAAACTTAATTTCTCTCTATAGGAATACATTGACTGTTTTTCCTTGAAAAATGTTCTAAGTGTGGAGTTGATTGGTATGAAAACCTGAAAAACTGCAACTGATTTACTTACCTTTTCTTTAGGAAATGTCCCGGTGTGACTGAGTAGAAACAGTAATCTAAAGTAGTCAAAAGTAATCTAACAGTAATATCCACTGTATTGAAAAGATTTACAAACCTGGAACAAAGACCTCTTCTTTCAGCTTGCTTGTATTGTTCAACCTGCCTTGAATAGTACCATTAACGCTTACCTGTACCAGGCTTGCTTGGTTCTAGAAAATAAATACAACAAAATAATATTTTATACAAATAAATTGGTCTGAGTTCAGTCTTTGAGCATGTGCCATCATTTGCTGATTGAGTGTGTACAACAAATGCTTAACAATACCTGATAGTCTTACTGCACTCCCACACTACCACGAATAGAAAGTAAGGTGCTATCTACTTTTACCTCTGCCTAACTTTGGTGTTCCACTGGACTCTGTGCACACTATACCTCATTTTGGTATAGTATATTTAGAGTCGGCTTCCTACACGTAGTCACATTATCACGACACCTTGAACATTCAGTATGATGCATAGCATTCACTGCACAAATGTCATGGCTTATTGTTGCAGGGTAGGCGGCGATGCTATCTAGCTAACATAAACAATTGTGACCTGACAAACCCCTCACCCTCGGCATGCCTGCATATTTTATTTATTTATATCCAAACACAGAGGGGCCTGCTGTAAAAAGAGCCCACACCGGGTCGATCCATTGCCAAACAATTTTATTGAAGGGTGTAGCGAGGACGCAGCAAAGCCTCACAGGAATAAAGTTCAATCTGCTGCCTGACGCGTTTCGTGTTATCCACTTCTTCAGAGGCAGGGACTGGAGGGGTCAAGACACCGCATTTTTTGCACCCTTTTGAAGTCATGAGTCCCGCCCCGAATGGGCGTTGCCACACCCATGGCCTGCTGGTCGATGTAGTGCAGTACCGCTACAGTGAGCTGCAGCGTCTTGCCTCTCAAAATTATTTAAATAAATCCCAAGTGGGGTGTGGGGCAGAGCTTGAGCCCCCGCTAACACTCTCAATCCCCCAATACTGGCACCCAGTCCATATGCAGCGGCGTCGGTTGGCGTCGTCGCTGGGGTGCTCACCAGAACACCGGGGCTCTTTCCGCGGCTCAGGCGGGGCCGCAAACATCCAAACACAGAGGGGCCTGCTGTAGAAAGAGCCCACACCGGGTCGATCCATTGCCAAACCATTTTATTGAAGGGTGTAGCGAGGACGCAGCAAAGCCTCACAGGAATAAAGTTCAATCTGCTGCCTGACGCGTTTCGTGTTATCCACTTCTTCAGAGGCAGGGACTGGAGGGGTCAAGACACCGCATTTTTTGCACCCTTTTGAAGTCATGAGTCCCGCCCCGAATGGGCGTTGCCACACCCATGGCCTGCTGGTCGATGTAGTGCAGTACCGCTACAGTGAGCTGCAGCGTCTTGCCTCTCAAAATTATTTAAATAAATCCCAAGTGGGGTGTGGGGCAGAGCTTGAGCCCCCGCTAACACTCTCAATCCCCCAATACTGGCACCCAGTCCATATGCAGCGGCGTCGGTTGGCGTCGTCGCTGGGGTGCTCACCAGAACACCGGGGCTCTTTCCGCGGCTCAGGCGGGGCCGCAAACATCCAAACACAGAGGGGCCTGCTGTAGAAAGAGCCCACACCGGGTCGATCCATTGCCAAACCATTTTATTGAAGGGTGTAGCGAGGACGCAGCAAAGCCTCACAGGAATAAAGTTCAATCTGCTGCCTGACACGTTTCGTGTTATCCACTTCTTCAGAGGCAGGGACTGGAGGGGTCAAGACACCGCATTTTTTGCACCCTTTTGAAGTCATGAGTCCCGCCCCGAATGGGCGTTGCCACACCCATGGCCTGCTGGTCGATGTAGTGCAGTACCGCTACAGTGAGCTGCAGCGTCTTGCCTCTCAAAATTATTTAAATAAATCCCAAGTGGGGTGTGGGGCAGAGCTTGAGCCCCCGCTAACACTCTCAATCCCCCAATACTGGCACCCAGTCCATATGCAGCGGCGTCGGTTGGCGTCGTCGCTGGGGTGCTCACCAGAACACCGGGGCTCTTTCCGCGGCTCAGGCGGGGCCGCAAACATCCAAACACAGAGGGGCCTGCTGTAGAAAGAGCCCACACCGGGTCGATCCATTGCCAAACAATTTTATTGAAGGGTGTAGCGAGGACGCAGCAAAGCCTCACAGGAATAAAGTTCAATCTGCTGCCTGAAGCGTTTCGTGTTATTCACTTCTTCAGAGGCAGGGACTGGAGGGGTCAAGGCACCGCATTTTTTGCACCCTTTTGAAGTCATGAGTCCCGCCCCGAATGGGCGTTGCCACACCCATGGCCTGCTGGTCGATGTAGTGCAGTATATATATATATATATATATATATATATATATATATATATATATATATATATATATACATTCCAATATTGGTTCCCCGAGCAACATCTTCCCAAACAAGGTGATCTTTGGGAGTTGTAGTCACCACCTGGCTACAGCTGATGGGCGAACATGTGATCAGGGGTGATTAGTGCTTGCACCAATTGGAGCACAGTGGGACTATTTTAAACGTGGATGTGTTAACATCCGGACAATAACGGTATCTGAGGAAGGCTAATTAAAGCCGAAATGCATCATGCCCAGCTAATGGTCCAATAAAGTGCTTCCTGGAGAAATTTCCCCGTGTGGCCTCTTCTTCCTTCTTGGTCAGGAGGGTTCTATGTGATGAGATAGATATAGATATATATATATTCACTGAAAAAACCATAGGTTTCAGGCACGTTATAGTTAGGAATTAGCATTTAAAAAACCTTAGAGTGAATTTCAATGGTTTTGTACGAGTGAAAAGTCCAGCTAACTATAACGCCCCTTAAACCTATGGTTTTTTCAGTGAATTTCTAAGGTTTTTTTAAATGCTCATTCCTAACTATAACGTGCCTGAAACCTATGGGTTTTTCAGTGAATTTCAAAGGTTTTTTAAATGCTAATTTCTAACTATGCCTACAGAGATAGGACATGTGAAGAAAGAAGAAAAAATGCACAGAAAGAAAAAAAAGAAATGCAGAAAGAAGCAACAGAAGTCCTCAAAGACGAAGAAAAGTGCAGGAAGAAGGATAACATGCAGAAAGAACAAACAGAAGAGCAGAAAGAAGCCTTGTTGCAAAATCATCCTGTACCCTCAACTTTTTCAGACTGATACTGGTGGTAACTGAGTCTGACTAACCAGTCCTAGAGCCAGTGCCATGTTAAAAGACACTCAGAATACAGTGAAAACACCTACATACACTAGGAAACACTATGCGTTGGGGTCCCCCTGTGATTAGCATGACATCCTCTGTAAGCCCCTAGTATATAATAGGGCAGGGGATTAAAACTACCTCTTAAAACACGCCACAGGGCGTGTTTGCACACGTCACCTCAGGGCCCGTCCCCTCCCTTCCCCACTGTGTAAACACGCCCTGTGGCCGTTTTAAGTTGGGATATTAAGTCCCCTTGAATCCTGAGGGTCTCTAGGGTCGAACTAGACCACTAGGTACCTCCAGTAAGCGCCACATAGCTGCGTTGCAGAGAGGTGTAAAAAGTGGCACGGCCTGGACCACCTCTCTGCAACGCAGCTCTGTGGCGCTTACTGGAAGCACCTGGTGGGCTAGTTAGCCTCCAGGGGCCCTCAGGATTGAAGGGGAATAATTTCCCCAACTTAAAACGCGCCACAGTGTGTGTTTGCACACGTCATCTCAGGCCCCGTCCCCTCCCTTCACCACTGTGTAAACGCGCCCTGTGGCCATTCTATGTTGAGAGATTAAGTCCTCTTGAATCCTAAGGGTCCCTAGGGTCAAACTAGCCCATTAGGTTCCTCCAGTAAGCGCCACAAAGCTGCGTTGCATAGAGGTGTAAAAAGGGGCGTGGCCTCAGAACACCTGTCTGCAATGCAGCTCCCTGGCGCATACTGGAGATACCTGTTGGGCTAGTTGGCCCTCAGGGACCCTCAGTATAGAAGAGGAATTAATTCCCCAACTTACAACTCGCCAGGGAGCGCGTTTGCAGAGTGCTGCAAGGAGGGGGCATGGCCTCCGGCACGATGCCAGTCTTTTATTTATTTTATTTTTTTAGGAAGGAGGGCTGTGTGGCCCCCCTTCTTTTTCTAATTTATTGGCCCTGGGGACCCCCTCCCCCAGGGCCTGCACCCTAATTTTGTTTTGTTGAAAAAAATTAATTTGGAAGGGGGCCGCGTGCCCCCCCTCCCAAGGCCTTAATCGGCCCCGGGGACCCCAACCCCCGGGTCATGGCCTTTTTTTATTTTAAATTCTTTAGGAGGGGGCTGCATTGCCCCCCTCCTCAGGCCACTTATGGCCCCGGGAACCCCATCCCCCGGGGCCGGCCTTTGTTTTTTTAATTTTTAAATATATTTATAGCAACACCTAGGACATGCTGGACAAACCGTATGTACCTATCACCATGACGATTTGCGTGATATTCATTAAAAGGCGACTATGCATACAATGAATCCACGTGGAATGTATTTACACCGCTAGTGAAGCTCTGACGTGTCTGACGCCCTACCGTGCCTAATCCCGGCGCCCCCGCCGGTGGGTACTCTCCAAGTAGACACCCTTGTCGTTTATTTATACAAACATGGGTAGCTATTGACGGGCACATTTAATACACACGCACACCAAGCCATTCAAAGGGGATTCGACAAAAATTCGACCAAACTATGCAAGAAACCCCCCTCACGGTTAATAAAGCACACATCCACCGCCGGATATGTAATGCTTTTTATTTTACTCTCTGGAAAGGAGACTAACCTCACTTGAGATGCACAGCGTGCTCCTGGCTGAGCCCAATGCTGTGTTACACCCACCAGTGCCTGCCGAGTGCCACACACCTCTGTGTTGTATTCCACCAGCTAGTGCGTATGCTATGACACTCTCTAGCCCATGTGCACTGTAACACCACCCCGTGAATATGTCATGCCACACTTGCCTTTACACGGGTTATATTGCCCCATCTAACGTGCCTTCCTCGATGCCTGTTATAACGCACAGCGCTATGCCATACATATTACAATCTGGGATCCATATCTTTGTCACAGTGCATATGCAACGTTACACTCCCCAGCACATATTTTATATTACAACTTTAGAGACTAGTTAGGTTACACAACACTGCCCTGTGCATATTACACTCCAAGGCGCATATCGCATAGCATGCGCTAGTGCCTGTGCTATCTCGCGCTCTGCAATGAATCTGTCATTGCGCACAATGTATTGCATATTATATTTCACGCCCCGGTTCATCTTATATCACACTTTTTGGTGCACAGTTTTATACCATATACTATATCTAGTTTTCATTTTCAATCGTGCTCGCAGGACTATGTTCTATATAACACTGCATCCACCTACCCTTTTCACAGGCATTACATTTTGCGATGGGGGGGGGTGCAGGGTCAGGGGGTGTTTCTGCCAAGTGAGCCCGGAGTCAGTCACAAACGTCCTCTTCTTCCTGATTAAAAGTGAGATTATGCTGCATACTTGTTCATATTTTAAGTAGTTCGCACAGACACACATTTTAAAAACAATAAAGTTCCTAATACCCACCTTCTCTGAACAGTTAGCTTGCTGCCCCATCCACCTCCTCCCTATCCTCTGTTGTCTGAATCCATGGACTAGCCTCCTCCCTCCTGCCATGCATGGCCTGATGTGCTGCCACTGCCCTCCATTTAGCATGATGTACCAGTCCACTCCCCCTGCCCTCCATTTCCCAATTCTATGGCCCATCATTGACCTCCTGCTTAGCCTCTGTGCTTAGCTTGCTGCCCCTATTCTCCTTCCCCCTGCCCTCCAATGTCTTTGTGCATGCCCCTGCTCCATCCTTTTTGCCCACCGTGTTCCATGGACCTTCCACTCCTATCTACTCTGAGTGTTCTGTTGAGCTGCCACTACACTCCCACCTGCCTAGCATTGTCAGATGACTGTAACCTGTCCCTGCCACCTCCACCCTGCCTGTCCACATGCCATGCCCCTATCCCCTTCCTCCTGTCCTCCATGGTTCATTTTACTGCTACACCCTTTTGCCCTCCCTGGTCTGTTGTGCTGCAACTGCTCCTCCTGCCTGCCCCACGCGGTCTGTCGTGAGGCCCCTTCCCCTGAACTCTCTTGTCTGTGCCCAGGTCCTGACCCTCCCTTCTATCCTCCATGGTCCTTTGTGCATGCCCCTGCACCCTCCTTCTTGCCCATCATAGCCATTGTGCTGCCACTAACCCTCCCGCTTGCCATGCATGGTCTTCTGTGCTGCCATGGCCCCTCCCACCTTCCCTGTGTGGTCAGCTAGCTGCCCCTGACCCCCTCCCACCTTCCCTCCATGGTCTGTGTGTATGCCATCATAGTCTCACTGTTGCTCTCCATGGTGTATCTTGTTTCTAGTGCCAATCCTGCCTGACCTCCATGGTCCTCTTGCTGCTCCTGCCCTGCCCCCTTGCCCCCAGCCCTCTGTTTCCATGTGCAGACCCCTATTTCCTCCCTCCTGGCTTGTCTGTTCCATTGTAATGCCCCTGATCCGTCCCTCCTGCCCCTTATGGTCTGTTATGCTGCAGCTTTCTCTCCTGTCTGTCCATTATGGTCAGCTAGCTACCATTGCCTCTTTCCCCTCTGTTCCCTGTTGTCCATGTGCATGGTCCTGTCCCCTCCCTATTGCTTTCTATGGATTGTAGTGCTGCACTCCCGTCCCACATGCCCTATGTGGTGTATTGTGCTGCTGCAAACCCTGATGTCTGCCCTGTAGGGTCAGTTTGGTGCACATCTCCATGTCCCTCCAATTCATCCTGCCTACCATGATCCAATGTACCATACTTGCGAACATTTTGAACTTGGTAAGAGGGAGATTTTGGAAAAAAACTGGGGTATTGATTTTCCCCTTTGAGTTACATTGAAAAAGAGATTGTAGACCGGAGACAGGTCAAATAAAGCCCGTTTGAGCTTAAAAACATTGGACGTTTCCTGGCTGAAACGGGTCTGTTGGCATGTATGGTTGTACTACCACTGCCTCTTCCTTCTGCCCACAATGGTCTATTATATTGCCACAGCCTCTCTTGCCAGTCCTGTATTGTTGGTTTGTTGCCCCTACCCCCCTTTCCACTGCCCTCCATAGTCTGTTGTGCTGCCACTGCCCTTCCTGCCTGCCCAGTGTGGTCAAATTGTTTCCTCTGCACTCTCCTACCAGCCTTCAATTTTCAGAGTCCGTGCCTCTGCCTCTCAACAGTATCCCAATGCACAACTAGATTGCTAACATTCTATATTTATTACAAAAGTATGTAACGCCTGACGTCATCTTGATGTAATCAAAGCTGTAATACCTAGAGCATTTCCTTTAGAAATTACATATATGAGAGGGTGTTATTTGCATCAAGATTATGGTTAGTGCTCTAAAAAACTAAAATGAGGACATATTATCTGAGTTTTCAAATAGCGACAAAGAACTTTTAAATTATTTGTAATCTTTGTTTTTTTATCCAGTTGACCACTTGATTAAATGTTGCACTTAGGGGAGAGGATGTGGTGTTACTTCCAGAGCTGCAGACTTTGCAACTGGGGAACCAGGTTGGAGTTTCTGCTTCAGCTCAACATTCTGTGATTCTGGTCAAATAACTTAATCTCCCCATGTCTACAACCAAAATGAATTTGATCTTGTGTGATGTAACCAATGCTCATGTAAAGTACTCCAATACCTGCACACTTCTGTCACTGGGCTACATGTGGGCTACATCTGGGTGATATTTGGGCTAAATTTGGGCTCTTTTGTCTCTGGTGGCCATTTTGGGAGATTTATTTGTTATGAAGTTTCCTAATTTCCTCATTTACTGCAGTCTCCTCAGTAGGAAATACTTTCAGTTTTTTACTTTGGTTCCATCAAGAAGGCATTCAGATGTCACACATTTGCCATAAATTATGAATGATAGCACTCTAGTTGCTCATTAGATCACTGTAGTAAAGCTACTGCTCACCAGGGAAGTCTGCTGCTGGTATTGAAAGTGCATGTTTCAGTCTGCATGTCAGAATTTTTTAATTAAATAGAAGAGGATTTGAGAAGTCACTCAATGTGCCCTCATTTTTCTTTCTGCATCACTAATCATACTTTCTATGACAAAATGATCCCCCTCATTTTGTTCCTTTTTAAATTAGATGTTTTAAGAGTTACCACTTTATTCCAATCAAGATAGCTTCAAGTGTGCAATACGTTTGTCATAAGTAGGACTGTTAGCGCTCTAGTTGTTCTTTAGAACACTCTGGGAAGCTGCAGTAGAACACAAAGGAATCAACTGACAGTCTCTGCCCTTGTTGGATGTACATGTTTTACTGAGAATGTCAGACTTCATTCTCACATGACTTAGAAAGATAATGTGAATTTACAGAAAGTATGCTCTCAGTTTAGCTTTTAGATCACCTTCCAAACGGGAAAAGCATGAGAAAATAGTTTTCTCTCAAACATGATTCATGATATCACAGCAGAAGGCTTTTTCACATGATAAAATCACCTTAGAACACACCACAATTTCTAAAATGAGTATGGTACCATCAACAAATGAATTATAATGTAACTAAAGTCTTAAAACCTTCTATTAACTGCAATGCTTTTTAATGAGGTGCTATCATGTATATTGGTCCCAAGATAGCTGCCAACACTTCTTGGATGAAGTACTTACAGCCAATCGGATCTCACGATGAGATGTGTGGTTAGGCTCCGCCCAGATATATCTATCTTTTTAACTCTAATTTTCTCAGGAACTACTGAACAGATTTACACCATTTAAGCAAAAGGCACGAGTCTGAACTGAGGACTACCTCCTTGCCCAATTTGGTGTAATTCCGTTCAGCAGTTCGGGCTTTAGCTGTGTCAACAGGTCCTATGGGAAAATGCATGGGGAAAATGCGTTTTGGGACCCCCCTTATTTCTCGCCCCCCGCCTGACGAATCACCGTGAAATTTTCAGGATGGGAGCGGACCGGAGCTGGCCAAAAGTTTAGAAAATTTCGCGAAGATTCGTCAATCGGCGCCGTCGTTATTCCAAATAGAATGTTGCGGATTTCCTATGGAAAAAAGGTCCTAACTATAACTACCGACAGCCAGTAGGTAATATATAACGATTTATTATATATATATATATATATATATATATATATATATATATATATATATATATATATATATATATATATATATATAATTATCTACTGGCGGTCGCCAGTAGATAGTTATAGTTAGGACCGAGTTCCCATAGGAAATCTGAAAATTCTATTTTGAATAACTTTGGCGCTGGTTGACGAATCCTCGCGAAATTTTCAAAACTAATGGGGCGCTTCGCTCAGCTCCTGCCCTGAAAGTCTCAGGCTGATTCGTCATGCGGGGGCTGAGAAAAAAGGGGGTCCCAAAACGCGTTTTCCCCATACATTTTCCCATAGGACCTTTAGTCGAAGGTACAGCCCGAACGGCTGAACAGAATTACTTGAAATTTGGCAAAGAGGTAGTCCTCAGGTCAGGCATGTGCCTTTTGGATATATGGTGTCAATCTGTTCAGTAGTTCCTGAGAAAATTGCAGTTAAATGTACATAAATATCTATAAGCGCGCACCGTGCGCGCACCATAACGTGCGCGAGCGTAATTGTGATTGGTGGTTACATGTCAGTCAACATTCGAATCGGTCGAAATCAGGAAGTGTCCGCCGCCATTTTGTGTGTGACAGTGAAAAAGAAAGGTGGAGAACGTGAAAAGGGGGCAGGGTAGAGAGTTCCTGACCCCCTAGCCTTTGTCAGGGGGTCCCTGAAGGACCCCAAAGGGTGAAAAAAACATTTTATTTATTTTTTTCAAAAAATCGCGGGGTGCGCGCACCGTGCGAGCACCGTGAAAAACTTTTTTAAAAAACCAAACATTTTAAACTGTTTATAGTAGATATTAACTATGCTGTTCAACTTTATCCAAATTCAAAAAAAATAGCTGAGCCATTCCACATTACAGGATACAGTCAATCTATAACTATATACATAGGTAGTTTATTGTAAAATATATAAAAAATATAATAATACATACATAAATTAGCATTTAAAAAACCTTACAAATTCACTTAAAAAACCAAAGGTTTCACACACGTTATAGTTAGGAATTCGCATTTAAAAACCTTGCAAATTCACTTAAAAAACCATAGGTTTCACACATGTTATAGTTAGCTGGACATTTCACTCGTAAAAAACCATTGAAATTCCCCCGTTATAGTTAGTTCAGATAACTATAACTCGCGCGACCGCCACTCTATCACAAGGATGATGTCATCAGTGATGTCATGAGTGATGTAATATGTGACGTCATCAGCAGTGGATTGCGGTCGCGCGAGTTATAGTTATCTGAACTAACTATAACGGGGGAATTTCAATGGTTTTTTACGAGTGAAATGTCCCGCTAACTATAACATGTGTGAAACCTATGGTTTTTTAAGTGAATTTGCAAGGTTTTTTAAATGCGAATTCCGAACTATAATGTGTGTGTGTGTGTATATATATATATATATATAATCTATATATCCTCATAAAAATTAGAGGAGCACTCTGCTGACACTTCGAGGTCGCATCACACCAGAATTACAGCTCGGCTGATTCCTGTCCCGCTCTACACCAAGACCGCCTGATGACACTTTCCCACAGGTAATGGGAAGTTAGATCACCCGGCAGGAATTCTTGGCAGATCACTCACCCTATGTCAAATTAGGTTAGGGAGCATTAGGTAGGAGCACACTACATTATACTATCTTACACTACATATATGCCAGTATATAATAATTATTTTAGCACAATGGAGAAATGATTCATTCTCTCCGCTGTTCCTGTATTGCTAATTATGGTAATATATTTCATTCAATTAGTAATTGCAGCACACGTATTTTACTCAAGAAGTGCACTGCTTCAATAAATATTGTAACTGCAGATTGTGCAGTTTTTGCATATTTCCTGTGGGTATGCATGAGAGTCTGAACAAAATGTTCTAGATCTGTCGCTGCAATTCCTTAGAAAGTCAGGGGTTGTCATGTTCTGAGGTTGCACACACATTTGTTACCCTGTAAGATGAGTGGTGCAAATGGTGCACTGTGAGCTAACAGGACTATAGCCCAACATCTCACAAGGGGCTGCGGGGAATCACTCGCACCATCCCAACGTTTATGTTGTCGAGCACAGTTTTTACTGAGAAAGTATAAAGCCTCACGACATGGCGTAGAGAAGGTTATAGCTTGGGCCCTTATTCAATGGATCGCCTGAGTAGTTTTTTTTTTGTATACCCAAAGAACTCTACTCACCTACCAAACAGAGACGCCTGAGGTGTTAGGAAAAAATCCTACTCAGCTGAGTACGGATCCCTTATGTATCGGCTGTAGGTTGTTCAAGCTTGAACATTTCAAAGGATTGTCCCATAGTGGTACCCTCTCTGATTTTCACATACTCTGATGGCAGAACCAGCAGCAATAAAGATAGTTGAAAACTGCAAACATGCAATTACTCAAATGCTACAACAATATGGTCTTGCATTCAAGGGTGGGGACGTTACCTTTGTGGTTGAGGCTCATGAAGCATTGGGGACAGATGTGTTCTATTCATGAGTTAAATTCCCAGCAGCTAGCCATTAATAGAATTTTTTTCCACAAATACTCAGCAACTGATGTTCCACGTAACTACACAGCTTTCGAAAATCGAGAAATACCTCTAACATACCAAGTACACCAAAATTGGTTTGATGGCGCCCTACCACACACTATAGAAGAAGTTAGAGTTACTCCCCTTAGCAATGAGGGAGCAACACGGACACTATATATTAGCTTAGTCAGAATACATAGAAGCCTCACAGAGTTTGTTAGCGATCATTGACCTTAAATCCTGTGAGGGCTGTTTAAGTTGCACAACCACAATTGGTTACACCTCTTATCAGCCCCCAAACTATAAATGTAGTCATGGCGAAAGTTCCCATCAGATGGGAGGAAATTCTGTTCTGGATTGTACAGAAAACAAGTCAGCTTGCAGCAGTGTTTCCCCATACAAGACCCCAGGAAAAACACAGGATTCTTACCTTATGCTTGCCAATGGGGACGACTTCCCATGAGGAGGACTGCACCACTTGGGGCACAGTGTTTGCTGCATTATATGCCAGAAGTGCTAAAAAAGACCTAAACTGAGTACAGGGCAGCCCCTGCCCTGGACTTTGGAATGAAACTGATGGGCAATTTTGATGCAGTGTCCGACATAATGTTAAGTAACATTAGAGGTGTAGCAGGAGCACTGGCTATATGTCAGAACCTAAGGGATTTGCTTCCGAGACAACAGGAGCGCAAATGACCAAACAATATCGAAGGAACTTGCGCAACAGTGGCTAGAGATCATTTGGGAGCCAGACCCAGTAAACCACAAGTGAAGGGTAATTCTGAAAAGGATAACTCCAAGCAAGCAACCGACTCTTCAACTAAGAAGAAGTGGGATAAGACTAAGCCACCAGGTTTGTCTCCTCAACAGGAAGCCACTGAAAAGTGCTAAGATCTGTCCAACCGTGAAACTATAAAAACACCTGACTGGCATCGGAATACGGAAATACGTTCATCTTGTGCCTTTCAGGAATCATCCGAAAAAGGCTCGGAGAGAGGTGGACGGTCAGAACGCAGATCAGAGGAGTACGTGAAAAAGAAGGAGGACTCACAATGCTCATCTGAGTACTCCTTAAAGGAGGATAAACCTAAACAGTCCAAGCCTCAATTCAATAAGAAGAAAGTGGCAGGCATCAAAGTGAAGCATGCCACGGATATGGAGCACACTGCTTCTGAACGAAGAATGGGCTCTGACCATGCTGGACAGCTTGGCAGAAGTGACAATAGTTCGCCAGAACCTGATGGATTGTCTGGCGGCAGTAGCATGGAGTGACTATATCCAGGTGGAAACACCGGATATGAGAGCGAACGTACCACGTCATTTATATGAGATGGAGCTCCAGATCACAGGGGAAATGCAGTCCCCAATATGGGTTCTCTTTTGGGAGAACTTGTCATTTGTCTATGACATTCTCTTGGCTGAAAAGGATTGGCCACCAGAATTTGTCGAGGACTGCTCAAAAAAGAAAAACTGTCATTTTACTAGCTTTCTCCGACCTCGTCCCAGAATTCAACAGTCAGACGCCAAGGAGGGAGCATCTGTGCTGGCTCCTGCGTTATACCTCAACCATGTGGAGTGGGATAACTGTTCCCCATATCACGTAATAACAGTGTGGTCAGCCTCATAGACCATGCCCCATCAAAAAATGGTGGCAAAAAGCAAGTGTGGAAGTACAATTTCTTCTCAACTTGCATACAAGACGACCAGTAGTCGGAGGTAACTGAAAATGTGTCAAGAGTTATTCATTTGAGCGGGCACACCACCTCAAGGCGCTAGTGTTCAAGATAGAAGAGAGCACATGCCAGAAATCTCACAAGCTTTTTATACATTTATTACACAATAGATGTATGTGGCAGGAATCCAAAATACATTTCTCTCGTTGTTACATGTGGTTACAAGGTAGGCCATCAGGAAACATATAACTCATCTGTCACTGCAGAGCTTCTCAAGCGTTACGCTAGGCCAGGTGCAGAGTAAAAAAAACGAGCATTGGCATAGCCAATAGGTCTCGCCTTTGGGACCTTATAAGTGTTTAGCCATGCAACAGTTGTTGTTGCACCAAGGATATTGTGCTGCTTAACTAAAGACTTATAAGGTCCCAAAAGCGAGACCTATTGGCTATATCAATGCTTGTTGCTCAAGATTCCAAGATGACCTCTAGCTCAGCCAGCGCCTTGAGACCCTCACGGATGAGTAGTTGCACTTTACCAACCCTGATTGATTGGTTGAGAGCTAGGCCTGAGGCTCGAGCTTTCAGTGACTTGCTCACTTCTACTCAAAAGGGTGACGTATGCTCCCATGAGGAATCCGTATTTGCGGGCGTCAAAGGGAGTGTGTAGACACAACATTCAAACTTGGTCAAATGACGCCTTGCGTTCATGGACATCATTAAGGGGTTACAGCTTTGACCTCTGACGTGCTCCTGCTACTCCTGGCACTGCCTTTGCGACCCCTGGCATGAGAAGTCTGACAGAAACAAAAATGAAAATGAAACAGTGGGTCTCCTGATCCTTCTTTAATTTTAGTAACCAGTAGTTATTTAGAATGCAGGGCTTGAAAAATAATTTAATTTTTACTAGACCTGTAGGTCTAGTAACCTACAAAATCAACTCGACCTAACTGAAATACACTTGACCTCTATCTGTGAAAGCGGAGCAAATGTGACAATTTAACAAGATTTAAAGGCATTTTTATAGCTCATTTACTTTGTGAGCAATAAAGATGCCTTTAAATCTTACTATTTTGTCACATTTCCTCTGATTCCAGAGGCAGAGGTCAAAAGTCAGTTTCTTTTCCTACTGCCAGAAAGGGTAAGTAGGACCTAAAAATAGCTCGCCCTAATAAAATCTGCCTCGCAAATGATTTTTCGAGCCCTGGAATGTTTATGAGAATGATAAGCATTCAGGAGTGAAACACAGGGCTACAATGAATCAAAATGTTTCTATCTGAAACTTGACAATGACACAACATTCGTGTCGGGGGTGTTCTACTCTGAGGTGCCCCTTAACTTTGCAGTATAGGAAGGCATGGAAAACAATCTCATGGCAGAAAGCAACAATCTTGCAATATAATTACATATATTCCTAGTGGACATAGCACTGATAAAAAAGCGTCTCCATGTCTTTGGCTGTTGTAAGCACATATGGCGACTGAGAGGAAAAATCAGCATATGTGAAAGATGAGAGAAAGGAGAGAGTGAGACAGAAAGAGAGAGAATGAATGAATGACTAGGGGAAGAAGACCAGAGGAAACAGAGAAAAGACAGGAGAAGGACACTGCAGAGTAGCAGGTCGGTGACAGAAAGATAAAGACCGTGTCCATGTCCAGAACACCACCCAGTTTCAAACGTCATGAAACCACAGTTAAGTTGACTGAGGTATTTCGTTCTGTTCGTATCCAGGTGTGCGCATGTTTGTATGCGTAAGAGCGAAAGAGAGACAGGTGACCGACAAAAAACAACCCTATATGAAAGGGAGATTGAGAAGGAGATTGAGAAGGTGAGGGAAAGACACAGGCTATAACAACAGACAATAAAGAGACAGTATAAGTGACAGAAAGAGAGGGTGAGCCAGGTGTGGGAAAAAAGTGATGGAGACGGATGGATGAGAGAGACGGATAAGAAAAAGAGGGCGGGTTGATCATAAAAAGACAGTTCAAAGAGTTAGAGAATGGGAGACGTGAGAGGTGAAAAAGAGGCAGACTGGTGTGAGAGAACTCGGAGAAAGAGGGGGAGGGGAGAAAGAGGGGATCTAAATAAACAAAAACAAAAAAGATCAAAAGGTGAACTAAATGAGTGATAAAAATAGGTGAAAAAGAAACCGCACAAACTTTGAAGTGGGGGAATAGGGTAGAAAAAGAGAGGTGATATAGAGACAGTAAAATATGAGAAAAGATGGATGCGGGAGTGGGACAGAGGTGGGAGGTGGGAGGTAGGTGGTAGAGGCTAGAAAGAGTAAAGAAAGGTCATATGTTGTCACTTCCTGTGATGTCAATATTGACAAAGGACAAGTGATGTCACTTCCACTACCCCTGGTATTTTGGTGAATCGACGTCTATGCTTGCATGATGACACATTCACATATGTATGTTATAAATAGGGCTCCCGGTTTTCCGTTTAAATGGAGTTTTACATATAAATACAGACGGAAAACAATTTTTCCTTTGTCTGTATTTATATGTAAAAACGGCAAAATAATAGAAAATGTTGCCACGCTGCCGTGCTCAAATTCGGATTTATCTCGCCACACCCCCTTCCTGCTGCTGGAAATTCCTTCCCGGGCACACACACAGCCGCACCCGAGTACTTCACAGGTCTTTTGAAGACCATTTACTTGTTAGAGGCTTTATTGTTCTTTCATCCCATGCCGTAGCCTCCCTTATTGTGGTTTATTTAAAAAGCTTTATATGTACTACCAACAGTTTCCAGAGGATTAACTATCGAATAAACCAAATGGTGTGTATACCGAGTACAAACTGAATTATCTACTGCACCGGCTGGGACATGCAGTCCTGCAACCAGAGAAGAGAGGGCAGACTCACTGTCTCGGGAGCCAGGCGAGAAATACAGACTGATGCCAGTTCACAAAGGCGCGTAGGGGTAAGGTAAGCAGTGCCCTAAGTTTCAAGAGTCTCAAGGGTAGAAGCCCTCTAGCTCTATTTAGTGGCTATAGTGGGAGGGCGATGGACCATACAGATCCTTAGCTCTCACGCGGCCGCTGCAGGAATGGTTGTCAATAAAGCCCATGGCTTAAGCGTTTGACATCTTATTAATAACCTGATGTGAGCTTTGCCGTCTGCAGTGAGAAACGGACGCACTGCTCTAAGCATATGGATTTTTTTCCTGCTCCCGAGTGGCATTCCTTCTGGAAACCTCAGCAATAATAAACGGACAAGGAAGAACGTCTGCATTTTATGATAAAATGTTATTTGAAGATGCACTTAATGTGTAATTTGAACGTTATTCAGAGCTCAGAGCGTTTTCTTTAGCTGATGGCCGCAGACGATAAGGTCTGGAAATCGGTGCAGGTAAGATTAATCACCAGCTCTGTATTTTATTTACATTTTACAAATACTGTTCAAATAATGTAATGTATTCTTTGATGTTTCCCCTTACTTAATCTGCGTATGCCGTGGCAAAGCCCTGAGCGGAAGTTAAAGGCTAGGTGATTTAAATTAGGGTGTTCTTTCAGCTTGAGAAGTCTCCGCTGGTCTATTTTGACTTCTATTTCAGTGGCGAGGTAACTTGCAAAGAAACTGTCTGCCAGCCGCTGTAGATTTAGTTCTGAAGGGTGGCGCAGGCAACAGAAGGAGGGACAGTTAAACCAATATACCATCGAAATCGGTGAGGGGTGGCAGCAGCAACCTCTGCTCTGACACCCATGGCTGGCCTGTTGGGACCCCTGGAACTTGCCTTTGCTTCCCAGAGTAGAATAGAGGTGCGAAGAAAACTAAAGAGAGGGCCGAATTTTAAAGAGAAAGTAGAGCACAACGAGAAAAAGAGAGAAGGGCGTGGACGCAAAAAGAGACGAAAATTTCAACATGAAAAATAAAGTAAAAAAATAGCAGGGGAAGAAAGACTGAACCGAGAGAGGGAAAGACCAGAAGCGCAAGCAAAAAGAAGACGGAGAAGGTGGAGCGAGTGAGTGGCCGGGACGTGTGGGCGAGGAGAGAGGTGCGCGCGCTTGGGAGAGCAGTCTGCTCATTTTCAAGCACTGCAATCGTGCTTGTGGCGTGCCCCTGCTTGCTCCCGCAAGGTGGATGCCGTCACAAGCACGAGTGTGTGCTTGAAAATGAGCAGAGTGATGGCTAAAGGCCCTCCTATGCAGCAGATTTCTAGCTGGCTCTAGATGGAAATACAGAAGCGCTGGCACATGTTTGCTCCTGATAAGTGCTTGTACTCTATCCTAAAGTGTTTTTATAGCAGAACTGAGAAGCACAGATACTCTCCTTTTCAAATTACTCAGTACCAGACCATTTAAAGCACTGCTAAAGCCCAACAAATCGCTAGTTTAAGTGAGCCCATGTGCGCATTGTCAATTTAAATAAATGTGGAAAAATACTAGCTGTAGCGTCGTCTTTTGCTTGTGGCAAAAATAAATGTGAATAAATACAGAAAAAATGCCCATAAATTAAATATGGATAAATACAGACGGAAATGGCAAAAAAATAAATACTATAAAACCGGGAGCCCTAGTTATAAATCATAGGGCGCTAAAACCAGTTTAGATATAAAAAACTTTGAGCAATGTGTACGAAAGAATTCATGAAATGTTATTTGTTAACGTTCTTATTTTGCAAAGTGGTTGGATTTCTTCCTACTACTTTTTCGTACAGCAAACTTTTACACCATACATCTGATAAGATCTGAATATACCGACCACAGGTCTTAAAAATGCTATCACTGTATTAGCCTAACCGTGCTACGTGATGGACAAGTAATTTGTTTTGGTTTTATAAATGAATCTCTGAAGAATTTGAGACATTCGGGATATTTGACCTACTCTCTATGTTATGTTGCACAGTTGAGATATTTGGCCACATGATGGCGGTAGAGTATCGGTTATTATTTCAAATCTGAAAGAAAAAATGAACAATGAAATGTACACTAACGCCCGCAATCAATTGAAATCGTGTAGTAACAGATAACAAGTAACAATTAAAACAAGCATTGGCCGCGCGGCCGTGAAAGTGATCGCGATAGCGATCAAAGACCGATTGCGGCTGCGCGCGTGCAGGCTCGCGTGAACGCAAGCGCTAGGCCACCAAAAGCCTGTGGCAGCACTTTGAAAACCCACACACTAAATTTCTCGCAGTGCATGCGCTGGCTCAGTGAGACCTAAAAATAGTTACTGCTCAGAAATACATGCCTAACAACCAAAGCTGAGTACATTCTGTAGTTATAATTATTTTTAAAAAAAGAAGCTGATTACTGGTAAGCCTAAGGTGAACGGAAACCAGAGATGCAGTTCTTGTGACAATGCCAGGTGATTGAAGGTGTGCACATATGCAGATCTTGTTCATGCAGGCATGGAGGGTTACTGAAAAATACAAGCGCTCATCACACAATATGTCTGTCGCGTACAAAATGGGCGAACATAGGTTCACTAAGAAAATATATTTTTACACAAGTTAGAAATTCTCACACAACTTGAATACCAAGGTGAAATAGAAAGTTGCACCTCTCCCGTGAATAATCCCGTTTACAGTAATTAAACCAGACCATTCATATCGTCTAGTATTAGATTAGACATCTAAGGACAGCTACACGTACATTCACAGTACAGAATTTACACAGCGCATCACTAATAAACAAACTAGTGCGTAAAAAATACAAACTACACTGGATACCTCGAATGGATTTTTCTGCCAAAATAAGGTGCCTGAAAGCAAGTATTTGACAAGCTTCAACGCTCTGGGTTCTTAAACAGTTCTGTTGTTTACCCCAGGGGTAGGAGAATAGCCATGGGTTGTTTTCAGCTTGGGTTACAGAACTCTAACAACAATTTGATGACCAGGCATTGTCCTATGTTGACATTTTATTTGATGGATGATGACCTATCTACACACTTGACAAGAGTAGATCATATAGTTCTGGAATTTACTTACATGTGCTATAAATGTAACTTTAAAAAAATCAAAGTTTGCCTATCTTATTTTCCTGTTTCTGGGATACGAGCTGTCAAGTGAAGGCAAAAGCCTTGCGACACACTTCTTAGAGAAGAGTGCATTTCTACAGCTTCCGAACACACTGAAGAAACTATAATCCATATTAGGATTCCTACATTTTGGCAGAATTTACATTCCAGAGTACGCAGAACGGTTGAAACCATTCTACGACCTAATTCGTCCAGACATTTCATGTACACATTGGACAACTGAAAACATACAGATTTTACTTTCAGTCCCAAGCAGACGTGATAGCTTCAAAACACTTATACACATGTGTAAACACCACAAATCTGGTGATCCGAATAATCGCTGGGGCATCAGGATACACTTGCGTTTCTTTCAATGAAGGTGACACAGTACCTATTGCATATAATCCACATTTATATAGTAATGCTGAAATGCATTTTGCACCAACAGGAAAAAATACTGCCGGGAGTATAGACTGCTGTGGTGAGAGAGAGCATTTGGCTTAGAAGAAACTAATAATTGTCATTACCCCAGTTCTGGCCTTAGAGACTGTAACAAAGGCCAGTGTTCCTAACGCAAAAGCTTTACATCCGCAATGAATACAATGGGCAAACTTTCTCACTGCACCAGACGTAGACTTAGTCTTTGACTCTACATTAAAAACGCAAACATTCCTACAGTATGAACATAAATATCCTCTGCGTAATGCTTATGCCTCTTGATCCGTATGATTACATCATGTATACTGATGGCTCTGCTCAGCCTGCTGTAGCGACAAAGCATCAATATTGAGCAGCGTGCACAGCCATAAAAGGGCGCATGCAGGATGGAGAATCCACCAATCGGGGTACTCCAGTCTCCTGATAGTCTGCCCTCACTGGCCCTTCTTCCTCTTTTTTTGCGTGAAGTCAGCCGTTAATCCAAGCCTCAGACATCTTGTTTATTCGAGTCTGAACCTATGAGGACAAAGGGAGCCATCAATTCAAGAACAGAATATGACACAAGCAGAGATAGTACAAGCAGACCCCTATCTTCATGATCTTTAATCCAAAGGAAAACATAAGGTGAATTAAGAACAACAACATTTAGAATGCTTTGGGAGCAATGTGCTAAAATTACCTTAGGCAAAACCATCAATAACAAGAAATAGGAATCTTCAATTCCATTTACTTACTGAAATACGGGGAGGGGCTTCCTGTAGCAATCCCTTAGGTGGGATAATCCTCGCCTCAAATGCCTTAATAGAATTGAAACTTTCCGTTACGATAGCTAGGACATTTTTCATTCTATATCAGGACTGGAGGCGAGGTTTATGCTAGTTCAAAGCTTGCTCACTACGAGGTGAGCCATGTCCAGCACCGGCTTGAAGTAGAACCTCTTAACGGTGGAGTCCGAAGACCCATCTGCCGCGTTAAGGATATCCTCCAAACGGGCACCCAAGGCAAATACTGTTGAAGCCATTGCTCCTCTTGCTGAGTGAGCACCAAAATCACGGACGCTGATGTCTGCTTCCTGCATAACCCACCTAACCCAATGAGCAATGGTAGGAGAAGAGACCGCTTTAAAAGGCTTGCGGAGAGCGATGAGAAGCTGGCGTTCGCCTGGAGGCCGAAACTCCTCTATCATCTCCTCGTAAGCCTAGAAACAGCGAACCACACACAAGTTGGGAGAAGCCAGGAATTATGGATAAGAAATTACTCATGGGTGGCACTTGGTTCGTCGGTGCAAGGTAAAGGTAACTCCAGAGGGAGTAAACATTCTGGAATTGATGTCTAAAGCTCACATCAGACACACGCCTGCATGAAATCAAACAAAGTAACATGGCCAATTTGGCTGACCGTTCTTTCCGAGAAAGAAACCTGTTAGATTGCCAGGACAGGAACAAATTTAGAACCCGATTCACATCCCATAACGCTGAATAACGCGGCTCCGGAGGCAAAGAAAGTCTTATGCCCCAGAGAAGCTTGCAGACAAGAGGGTGCTCACCCACAGGGGAATTGTTAATGGGAACATGACCAGCAAAGATAGCAGAATGAAAGGTGTAAACAGATCGGTAGGCGAGGCCAAATGAGCGAGTAAGTTCAGGACGTACACTAAATCAGCGTCCTAGGGATTGGCACGCCTTTGCAGACACCAACGGGACCATCTGCCCCAAGCGGATCTATAGCGCTTAACGGTACTGTCTGCCCATGCCTTAGACATGAGTTCCTAAGCTTTTGACGAAAGGCCCAGGTGTTGAGCAGAAGATGCGGTAGAAGGGGGAGTAGGATTGGAAATTTCCAGAAGAACTGGAAACCACACTTGGGACCTCCACAGGGGGGAGAGGACTGCTAAGTCCATTCTCTGATCCCTGGTCTGAGCTGTGACCCTGGTAAGCATCGCAAAGGGCAGGAGCGCGTACCCCGACTCCAGGCTCCAATCCTGGAAGAAAGCACCTGTGGACACCGCTAAGGTGTGCAGCCTCCTACTGTAAAATCGAGGCAGTTGGTGATCGAGCCTCGAGGCAAAGAGGTCGATCGAGAAAGGACCCCAAAGGCCGCTCAGCCTCTGAAATATGTCCGTGTCCAATTTCCATAGGCTGGAATCCCGGAAGTTGCGGGATTGGAAATCCGCCACTAAATTCTCCCGACCCGGAGGATACTCTGCCGTCACTGAGACTTGATGATCCAGGAATTACTGCCAAAAGCTGGCGGCTACATCGGCCAGGACTTTGGACCTGGTGCCCCCCGATGATTGATGTAACGAACTGCTGAGATGTTGTCCATCTTGAGGAGAACGGACGATTGAATGGATTCCCTGCTCCAGCAACGCACCGCAAAAGAGCCCGCCAGCAGCTCTAAACTGTTGATATGTAACTTGCGGCCGACTGGAGACCACAATCCTCCTGTAGAAAAATCGCAACACCTGGCTCCCCAGCCTAAGGTGCTGGCGTCCGATTCGATAACTAAATTTGGACCGGAACCGAAGATTGCTCGGTCGTTCCAGGCCTCCATGTGTTGGAGCCACCAGTGGACCTCTTCCTTGGCTTCTTCTGACAGTGTCTCCTTGTGGCAAAAAATAAGGGCACCCCTTCCATAGGTAAAGTGCTTTGAGTTGTTGCAGCGCATGATGATGAAGGGGGCCTGGAAAGATCGCCTAGATAGAGGTGGAAAGCAGGCCCTCTAACCTTGCCAAGTCCCTGAGGGAAACCTGATTCTGGAGGTCAGTCAGGGCATTCTCCCCTCCTTGGGACTCCTCATCGTAATCAAAATCCATAATGAAAATAGGGTAGATGAGCTGTGTAATAATGGGTTCTGGGAGTCAGAACTTGCTGGGCAATCACCAGCTTATGGAAGGCTGGGTGTCAGCTGGGATGTGGGCGAGAAAGAAACTCGCAATTTTAGGCAAGACAATGGGGGGGGGGGGGGAATACCCCAGGGCACATGTGTCTGGTGACTGACAGGTACAAGCAAAAAAAAGTCTAGCCTGGGACCAAAGTGCCCACTAAGCGCCTCACGCGCTAAATACTGGACCCAACGGGCGTCTCAAACT
Source organism: Triturus cristatus (assembly GCF_964204655.1). Taxonomy (NCBI): domain Eukaryota; kingdom Metazoa; phylum Chordata; class Amphibia; order Caudata; family Salamandridae; genus Triturus; species Triturus cristatus. The sequence continues at coordinate 933,642,277 of NC_140585.1, forward strand.
GTAAGACGCCACCAAGTGCCCAGTGGAGCGTGGTAAAGAAAACCGCCGATCGGCTGTGTCTGAGGAAACGGTCAGCCCGACCTCGGCAATAATACACCATACGGCATCCTCCTCAGGCCGGAAAACCCGCTCCTATGGCGCGCCGCACAAGCCCTTCAGGGTTTGAATCTGCGCGCACTGTTTGAAGCTCCTCACGTGCATACTGACGGCCGGAGGTGCGCGGGTGCACCAGACGAGGCGTGTAGGAGAGCGAGCTCCCTGTGCGGGACACGGCACTCTTCCCGAGCGATCTAGAGGCAGAGCGCGGGTAGTGTAAACGGGTGAAGAAAATTCCCCTTCGCCGCCTCAGGAGAAACCGTGACAAAGAAAACGGCAAGACAGCCCAAACCAACTGGAACCCGATAAGGAACAGCAGTGAAAACACTGGGGAAATAATACACATACCACATCAAAGGTACCAAGCAGCATTAAGCGCATTAATAGCATAAGCCACATAACAATACATCATGAACATACCCGGCAGACGCACCTCCCAGAACATACGTCGGATTTTCCACATCCAGGATCAGGTAAGGGGGATATATCCTCGAGCGGCCTGTCTCATCCTAGATCTTGAGAAGGCTTTCGATTCCCTCACATGGCAGTTTTTGTTTTCTGTGCTGCAGTGAGCGGGCATTGGGCTCACCCTCCTAGCTTATACGCGCCTACTGTACACCGGGCTGACTTCGCGGATACGCCTAGGCCGGTACATATCGACGGAGTTTGCGGTTCAGAGAGGCACGCGACAGGGCTGCCCGTTATCCCCTCTACTTTTTGCTCTGGCGGTGGAGCCTCTTGCCATATGACTTCGGTGGGAAGGGGAGAGCTGGGGCATCCCGACAGCAGGCACAGTGCATAGTGTTTCCTTATACGCTGATGACTTCTTGATTTATGTGCGGGACATCACGGACGACCTGACTCCCCTCTGGGAAACTTTGACGGAATTTACCGTGGCCTCGGGACTTCGGGTGAATTGGGATAAGTCCACGATTTATCCGCTGCATCCGGATCTGGGTGCTCAACGGGTGCCCTGGAACGCGGAGGCCCCCCCGATACCTCGGGATCTGTCTCTACCACTCCTCCGCAGATATGTTTGAGGGTAACAATGGCAGGGGATTGGCGAGTCTTAGGGCCACGGTCGGATTTTGGAAGAGCCTTCCATTGGCTCCATTGGGAGAGTGGCATTGGCCAAAATGATCATGGTTCCAAGATTGTTGTATTTCTTTACCAATCTGCCAGTAATCCCACCCAGAGCCTTTTTACGGGACCTAGACTCCCTCCTCCGTGCGCTCATTTGGGGGTCCGCCAGACACAGAATAGCCCTCTCAAAATTGCAGCTGCCCACCACACAGGGCGGCTTGGGAGCCCCATCATTCGAGGCCTACTTTTTGGCAGCACAGCTGCAATGGCTGTCTCACTGGACGGCAGACAGGTATACTGTGGAAACTCACACCATCGCAGGACGGATATCGGTTCCGGAGATCCGTCGCCTACTCCTCCCTGGCACTAAACCAAAACGCACATATCCTCTACAGGTGTCAGTGGCACGTAGGTGCATGCTGCGGATACACCGCATGTCCCCGGGGACTCCGTTGTACTCCCCTCTACTCACTCTGGTGGGATGGCCCAAACAGGAACACTACTACACACATAGCACGCTTCGCACGTGGACATCGTGTGGCTTAACGGAGGTGGAGTCCCTTTTCGAGGACGGGCAACTACGACTGTTCCATAGCCTTGTGGAGGAGTACGATCTTCCCCCGGGACAATTCCTGCTTCACCGCCAACTCCTAGATAGCTACCGACCGTATCAGGACCTAATCAAATGGGAGCCACACACACATCCAGTTATCCACACGATTCTACACATGGGAGCAGGGCTCCATCTAACTACATGGCTTTATAAAGCCATACGGGAACTGACTAATAAGCCACTGGAGACCCTGCGAGCCACCTGGGAGGCTGAAATCGGGCGGGTGCTCCATGAGGGGGGGTGGGAGAGAGCTCTAAAGTACCCTAAGAAGGTCTCTAGAAACGCACGCTTTAAAAACATTCAATATTATATCCTGCACAGGGCCTATTTAACACCTGCACGCCTCCAACCATTCTACCCCAACACTCAGTTCCTATGCCCCAGATGCCATGAGCGGAATGCAGATTTCTGACATATGTTTTGGAATTGCTCCGTCATTAAAATTTTCTGGCACCACATTCACACTGCTTTGGGTACCCTCACAGGGCTAACCTGCATGAACACATGGGAGGCCAGCGCCATAGGCATCTTTCGCGCAGGTAAGCAGCACAGGGTGCAGACTCGCTTCCTCTCCCTAGCGGTGCTCTTAGCCAAACGCAGCATCTCCATGTATTGGCGTTCCCCCACCGGTCCACCGTTGGCGGCTTGGGTGAGAGCTACACACAAGTGGGCGGCGGCGGAGGAGGAGACATTGCGGGAGGAGGAGGTGAGAGGGATCCGCAAGCACCCTATATCAATGGAATGGGCCATGCTATTATATCCGTTCAAGCAGCTATCCCCGGGAGCAGACCCAACAGATGGCCCACCCACATCGTCAGTCCTGCACACGCAGTCACAGACCCTGCCTAACTAATCTCTCGGAATCCTGACCACATGAGCTCATAACAAACCCCAGCATCAGGTATATTATCGCAGTTTTAGGTCCAACCACATAGGATAGGCAATCATGAGTCACAGAGGAGCCTTACCCATACGACGCTAGCTTACCTGGATAAGTTCTTCCATGCCCATCCCCTAGTTTCTGCCCGCGTTACCCCCAGTTCCTGTGCCATATCTGGAACCCGAGACAGCAAGGTATACCCGTCACGATACATCTGTACATTGTCTATGCTCCCTGTTGACGAATCCCCAGTATATAAAGTTGCTATGTACCACTACTGGATGTGCAATCTGACATGACTATTTGAAAGTTTTGTATGATGTACAATGTATGCAATATGAAAATGGCAATAAAAATAAGTAAAAGAAAAAAACCAATACATCATGAACAAGGTTAATAACCAGAAACATCAAAGAGTAATGAGGAAAACACTTATCTCGGCTGCGCAGCAGCGAAGAAAGAGGAAGAGGGGCCAGTGAGGGCAGACTATCTGGAGACTGGAGGACCCCGATTGGTGGATCCAGGACTGTTCTTATTGGGAATTTTGTTCGACTACAGATTTCCCCAGGGCTGATGGGAAATGTAGTCTTGTTGTTTTGAATGGCTGCTACATGAATAAAGTAAAGAAATAAGGCATAATTCTCGCCTCCAGTCCTGACATAGAATTCCATGCTGAAAAGACCTACATCACATCACTAGGTGACTGCACAGCACAGCTGGTAGAACTTAAAGGTTTGATTTTGGCCCCAGAGAATACAGACCCCGGATTCCCCCCACTAATAGCGTGTGATTTGTATTATTGTGTTCAATCATACATTGAATACTCATACTACTGGAGCCCGAATGGATTCAGAGATTCTAAAGGGTACACAAAACATAAAATGCTTTGGGGACAGGTGGCTAAGCTGAAAGCATGCTTGCCACAGACTTGTGTGATTTACACCGTGGGTCACCATCGTGTAGGTGTACATGTTGTAGGGAATTTGATGGCTGATGAAGCCGCAAAAGCAACAGTGCAAACTGTTGCAGTTGCTACACTAACTCGTTGCAGTACCATAATAGATGGAGACATTATGGTGGGTGTCAATGCTGTATCAAAGGCACCCACCTTCTGAAAGGTTTTCCCACAAAGTACTCCTAAAAGTTAAGTGCACAAAACATACCATTTGCTTCTATTCCCGAAGTGGGGGAACGAGTAATACCAAATTCAGATTGCAGGTTAGATCTAATCCTCGCTGCACATGAGGGCTTAGCGTCTGCACATGCAGGGGTGGCAGCAACAATTAATTATTGCAGCAACGCTACTGGTTGCCAGGTCTTTACAAGCAGGCTAAGCTCTTTATCCTCAAATGTGACATCTGCCAGCAGATGAAGGCTTCCAGCATAGTACGCCCACCACAGACGCCACTATTGATCTCAAACAAGCTGTTCACGTGCATTTATCTGGGCCGCTGCTGCCCCTTACAATCCGATGGGGCAGTGGATTCCTGCTCTCGATTCCTATAAGTTTGGCCACAGCGATCGGCTGACTCCCATACTGTTAGAAAGGACTTAAAAATCTTAATCGGGACATACGCAGTTGGCACATTCCATTCTGACCATTGACCGGCGTCTGCCTCAAAGGCTTCTAAAGACAGCATGAGAAGATTGGGTGTGACCGTATAGTATTCTTCCCAGTACCATCCTGAGGGAAATTTGGCTGTGGAGAGGAAAAACCGGGACTTTAACAGCAAGGGTATTAGTCTCAGGTCGCAGTTGGGTCCATCACCAATATGGGGTTCAAAGAGCACTGAACAATCTGCCTAGAAAATCCCTGGGTGGTCTGACTCCTTACAAGACCCTGTTCGGGGTGAAGATGTGAGTCCCAACCTCGACGGTCCCAGCACAGTTGCGGCAGAGATACCATCTGAAATAATTGAACGTTTGGATGTTTTACAGGAACTCAACAGCTTCCGGGATGCACAAAGCAAAGTCCAAGTAAAACACACCGCCACTGGAGGAGTGAAGAAAGCCCCAGCGATTCCTGGTTGGATCCCTAAAATTGGGGACCTGGTCGGGGAGAAAATAGTGGACAAAAAGGAATTTAGGCCATCTGACAGGGCGCCTGTACCTGTCCTGGCTGTAGAAGGTACCAGAACTGTGCTTTTACCACCGCTTGCTGGCTGCAAAAACAAGAGATTTGTGTCTATAGATCTCATCAAACCACATCATGTGGCCGGTTCTACACAGTAGACCGCGTGGGCTCTTGGGTAGTTAACTGACTTTTCTCAGTACCATACAAGAAATCCTGTTGGACGCTTCAAACTTTGATTAAGTCTCTACTACCCAGTTGGGGATAGTGACCAACCAAGCATCTCATCTACCTGCTACATCGACAAATAGCATACAATCAAATTTGTACAGAAAACAGTTCCTGTACTACAACCTAAAACGGACAGTGTCTGCATCAATGTACCACAGTCCGATAAAACTCAAAGTTCTACGGAAGTTCCAGAGCTGTCAAAAATAGATTGAAGTGCTGCAAGCTACTTCATAAACTACAATAATTTCTCTTCGGATGCATCAGATTCACCTCAACATTCTCTTCTACCTATTTGAGGCAGGCTGCATGTATACTTTTGGCTGAAGAAGACATACTTTGTTACTCCATGGTTCTACCTTTTGGATTACAATTTCGTTACTTTTCCCATTCCTTTGGGTGTGTTTTTGTGACCATCTTTTCCTGATTCTGAATGAACATTACCTCCCAGAATGCTCTGCTGTTGAACTTGTGAACTTGGTTTTAACATCCCATTCTTCTTCACACAAAGTGCGAAGAGACCTTTCCCTTGTGAGTGTCAAGATCAAACGAAAGAAGGTACCACGCACCTGAAGTTCTGTACCACCACAGGAGCAGCTGAACTAGAAGGCCTGGACTTGTGCGAAGACTATCTTCCCAGCTCCCCTGCCTCGCTACAGCGAATTACTTCACTTCCAGCAAGACGGGGGAAAGGGGAATTGGAATAACAAGAGAGACGCCACTGCTATGCCTGCTTCTTCTGGACTCTAGTGTGGGTTGCTCAGGCATCTGCAATACAATTAACAAGAAATTAATGGAAAGCTCCTCCCTCTTCCCCTGCAACCCTCTCCCTATCTACCACTCCTTTACCTGGTTCTTACAGTGGCTAAGCCTCTCTCTTTTATGCTGCTGATATATAAGACCTTGCTGAGCTGGAGCACTGCAGTATTGGATGAAGACTGTTGCAACAGTTGGTGGTAAGTATAATATATATATATCTACATACTGTAGTTGAAGATGCTGCTCCTTATCTGAGTGCTGTATTGAGTAGAATTTCAGCTCGGCTCTTTTTGTAATCTTTTACAGTTCTGTGCTCTTTTAAAAAAAAAATACTGACAGTCACCAAATCCCAGAAGTGCATTAAGTCTGTTGGCAACTGAATGCTGAAGGCTGCCAGTGAATCTTTTCTCCTACTCTTTCTGAACGCAGCATTTAATATAGTAGCCTTCTTAGTCTCTAACTTGCTGTTTGCTTAATTACACGCTTCTGCTCCTGACCAAAGCGCGTTGAACTTTTTCCACTCACCGGGGAATAATGGTGACTTGCTCGGACTGAAAAGTTCTTGCCTTGACAGGAATTCAAGGCTGCCTCTGCTGGTCGTTCCTCAGGTGAATTTCCTAACTCTGGAAATAACTGGAATCCTCAGGTTTCTCTGGAAACGGACCTTCCACCTCTTCCTGGTAAAGTTTTAGGCAGCGTAGACTCACGAAATCTCCCGCCCCTAACGAGTCCTACAGAAACTCTGTGAGAGAAAAGTACGACACTGCCTCCTCACAGATAACTACAGTTGAAGTGCGTAGCGGTCAGGGAACGCGCGCACGTTCTAGAAAATTATTTACAAACACTAGACCGCTAACCAACTAGATCGCTCCGCGAACGGGCGCCCTGTTGGTAGTGGTCTTTTGACTGACTAGTCTTCCCCTAAATCGTCTGAAAGACGGGAAGTGGCGCAGCCGACTCCAAGGGTAACTAAGAACTTTCCTTTTGCGGTCAGACATAGAGGGAACCGTGGAAGCACACAATTTACCGTTCTTGACAGTGAGCATCTCTGCTGTTCCAGTTCCTGGTGGAATTGTTTACAATAGAGTATCGTATGACATATTTGGTCCTACTGAAGTTTTAAAACTTTCATATATATTCAAATTATCATTAAATGATTTTTTCACCTCCGAGTTCTATTTCTGATGATTGGGACATTAGCACAGTGCACGAGATGCTAGAAGACCTAGAGCATTCAACTGTTTATAATTCCGATGAACTGTTTATTGGTAGTGCTAATTAAGATGAAATGTTCTTTTTTTTTTTTTAAACATTATGATCATTTTTTTTTGTTGCAGAAAGCAAATACTCCACGTGCAGTTTTTAATTATAAACAATGGGAATACTGCCCTATACCACCACTGGGTAGCTCCAACACGTTTGCACAGACGTTTGCATATTTGTCAGGCATGTTTCAGCAGATTCAGGGGCGTATTATTATAGGCTGGCACCAGATAAAAAAAATATGCTCACAGACACAGCGCTGATATATTCTGCATCTTTTCTTTCCCAATTGTCCACAGAAGGGTCTGGCGTTTGGAGGGACACTGTAGATGTGAAATTGATTTGAGGAACAAAGGAATGGCAGGTTCAGGGGAACGAGGCTTTGTATAGAGCATGCCTTATACCACACCAAATTATTTTCCAGAACGAGCCTGTGCAACAAATGTCATATCTTGGCGGGCCAAGATAAAGGATTTGAACACAACAAAGATTCCCACATTAGTGGACTGGCACCAGTTCAGGAATTTCACTGGGGAAACACTGGACACCGTGCTTTGCAATGGCACATACAGTTCATCGGGCACCAATCAGGGAGGATGGTTAGTGTAGCTCTTAGACACTAACGGATGTCTGGCATGTTTCATGGTTGACACAAAAGGGTTTAAGGTTATTAGTCCTGACCCACATTCTGTGCAGACACAACACTCGGGGGTGGTAACCACATACAGTGTTGGGAAGTTGTACCTTGTTTGGCTAAAGACCGCACCTTTGTCTCAGGTGGAACAACACTAGTGCATTCTCTTTAATGACGCGGGACTACAGGACTTTCTTCTAGGTCCTTGAAAAGCAAGTAAAAAAAGCTTCTTGTATGCAATATACAATGAATTTCGGATGGTCCTGAGCAGGAGGTTGCAGATAGACTGCGTCAGATTGACAGAGAAAATTTAGCAAGGGCTTTGACGGTAGTTGATAATGGTATGACCATTTTTTCTCATCTAGAACAGGGATACTCACAAACTTTCTCTTGGGGGCCAAATTTACAGTGTGGTTTGTGGCCGAGGGCCGCACCTTGGGGGCGGGGTCATTGGGGGAGGGGGCGGGGCTAGAGCACCAAAAAAAAACTGACCATGAGGTGGAACACAGGTCCCTGCAGCGGACGCCTTCGTCCACTGAGCCACTGGACCCGGCATACACATATCTCTCTCACTCTCCCTCTCCCTCTCCCTCTCTGTCTCCCTCCCCCTCTCCCTCTCCCTCCCTCCCTCTCCGTCTCTCTCCCTCCCTCTCCGTCTGTCTCTCTCTCTCTCTCCCCCTCTGTCTCTCTCTCTCCCTCTCTGTCTCTCTCTCTCCCTCTCTCTCTCTCCCTCTGTCTCCCCCTCTCTGTCTCCCCCTCTCTGTCTCCCCTTCTCTGTCTCCCCCTCTCTGTCTCCCCCTCTCTGTCTCCCCCTCTCTGTCTCCCCCTCTCTGTCTCCCCCCTCTCTGTCTCCCCCCTCTCTGTCTCCCCCCCCTCTGTCTCCCCCCTCTGTCTCCCCCCTCTGTCTCCCCCCCCTCTGTCTCCCCCCTTCTGTCTCCCCCCTTCTGTCTCCCCCCTTCTGTCTCCCCCCCTCTGTCTCCCCCCCTCTGTCTCCCCCCCTCTGTCTCCCCCCTCTGTCTCCCCCCCCCTCTGTCTCCCCCCCCCTCTGTCTCCCCCCCTCTGTCTCCCCCCCCCTCTGTCTCCCCCCCTCTGTCTCCCCCCCTCTGTCTCCCCCCCCTCTGTCTCCCCCCTCTGTCTCCCCCCCTCTGTCTCCCCCCCTCTGTCTCCCCCCCCCCTCTGTCTCCCCCCCCCCTCTGTCTCCCTCCCCCCTCTGTCTCCCTCCCCCCTCTGCCTCCCTCCCCCCTCTGTCTCCCTCCCCCCTCTGTCTCCCTCCCCCCTCTGTCTCCCTCCCCCCTCTGTCTCCCTCCCCCCTCTGTCTCCCTCCCCCCTCTGTCTCCCTCCCCCCTCTGTCTCCCTCCCTCCCTCTGTCTCCCTCCCCCCCTGTCTCCCTCCTTCCCTCTGTCTCCCTCCTTCCCTCTGTCTCCCTCCCTCCCTCTGTCTCCCTCTTCCCTCTGTCTCCCTCCCTCCCTCTGTCTCCCTCCCCCCCTGTCTCCCTCCTTCTCCCTCTCTCTCTGTCTCCCTCCCCCTCTCTGTCTCCCTCCCCCTCTGTCTCCCTCTCTCTCTGTCTCCCTCTCTCTCTGTCTCCCTCTCTCTCTGTCTCCCTCTCTCTCTGTCTCCCTCCCCCCTCTGTCTCCCTCCCCCCTCTGTCTCCCTCCCCCCTCTGTCTCCCTCCCCCCTCTGTCTCCCTCCCCCCTCTGTCTCCCTCCCCCCTCTGTCTCCCTCCCCCCTCTGTCTCCCTCCCCCCTCTGTCTCCCTCCCCCCTCTGTCTCCCTCCTCCCTCTGTCTCCCTCCCCCCTCTGTCTCCCTCCCTCTCTGTCTCCCTCCCTCTCTGTCTCCCTCCCCCTCTCTCCCTCCCTCTGTCTCCCTCCCCCTCTCTCCCTCCCTCTCCTTCCCCCTCTCTCCCTCCCTCTCCTTCTCCCTCCCTCTCCCTCTCCTTCTCCCCCTCTCTCCCTCCGTCCTCCGTCTCCCTCCGTCCTCCGTCTCCCTCCCTCCTCCGTCTCCCTCCGTCACCCTCCCTCTTCCGTCACCCTCCCTCTTCCGTCACCCTCCCTCTTCCGTCTCCCTCCCTCTTCCGTCTCCCTCCCTCTTCCGTCTCCCTCCCTCTTCCGTCTCCCTCCCTCTTCCGTCTCCCTCCCTCTTCCGTCTCCCTCCCTCTTCCGTCTCCCTCCCTCCTCCGTCTCCCTCCGTCACCCTCCCTCTTCCGTCTCCCTCCCTCCCTGTCTCTCTGTCTCTCTCCCTCCCTCTCTCCCTCCCTCTCTGTCTCTCTCCCTCCAGATGGATTGGAATGAACCGGAGGTGCACAGCAGTTGGAATAAATCCGCCAGCTTACGGCCGATAACATCGGCTTCCAAACTGGCTGTTCTCGGTAGGCAAGGGTCCTCAGGGGAGCCTGATATAGTCGGTTTAAGAAGCTTGACTACCTCGGGGTGGGAGGGGGTCTGAATGAATTGGAATCTATGTCAACGTTGGATGTTTTAGGGAGGATGATAGCTGGTTCCTTAGATTTGTGGGTTAAATAGAAGGTGTTAAAAAACATCCTCTACTTTGTATCAGAAGGCTTCGGCCACTGAATTGCAAAACTCCTAGTTACTCGACAGTGGGTCGAGTAGTGGGGGCTTGGGTGTGCTTTTTTACTGTGGCAAATAATTCCTTGGAGAAATGAGCTGCACTATCAGTTTTAGTGGTGAAAAACAAGGTTTTCGCTTTGCGAATCATGGCTTTATATTTGGACAGACAGCTGTTATATTTGGCCTTTTCGTTGTTCTAAACAGTGCACCAAGTTCTTTCTTGCCTTCTGCAAACCTGTTTCATTGACCTTAGTTCTGCTGAGAACCAAGAAGCAGTGGCAAGATGCCTTTTAATTTGTTGTTAATTTGTCTATTATTTTGTTGTTTGAGGCTGTTTGTTACTGCAGTGTTCGTTTGCACCCTGTAGGACACAGCTGGGATTCTAAGTTTAAAGAGCTTTATTGAAGTAATTAGAAACATATGTCCAGTATACAACAATACATAGAGAAAATGTAGCAAAGAATTAGCAAAATGAATAAATAATTTGATGGAATAAGGACACAAGAAATGGAAAGAGAGAAAACAGAGAAAGGAGGGAAAGCAAGAGAAAAGGAAAGGAAGAAAGAAAATGAACATATAATAGTATCTTCATCTAATATTATATAAAAACTTGACAGTTATAACAATCATAATGGTTACTAAAAACAGGATAATAACTACATTTGACATATAAAAAACTCAAAATAGAAGAAAGGAAGAAACTACTCATGATGGTTGATAAACGAAGGAGCTATCTCGATTACGTAGTGCAGATGTGGATAAATAATTGGTAAGTGGAGACCAGAAGGCTTCTTTACGAATAAGTTGTTGAGAAGTTTTGGCAGAAGCTCTGTCGAGTCTGTGATGATAGCAAAGAAGGTTCCACCAGGCGGAGAAAGAAACCTTAGAGGCGTCTAATTAGAGGTGATTACTTGAAAGGCAATAGCAATTAACAAGTCCACAAATATGCCCACCTTGCGAGATCCGAACCAATTTTCAGATTTACTTCCCAAAAATATGGAGTAGATGTCAAAGGGAAATTCAATAGAACAAATCGAAGAGATTGACCCACATACTTTAGACCAAAATCGGGTTATATTAGGACATAGAAAAAAGGAATGCATTAAAGAGCCAGGGGTATTAGGACAAACCCAGCAATTCGGGGATAAGTCTGAACTAAACTTAGAGAGATAATGGAGTTAAAAATAATCGTTGATAAAAATAATAGAGAGTCTGAGTAGTGCTAGAATTACAGGAGGTGTGGTGTATGAGTGTCCAACTGGAATTCCATGTATGCACAGAAAGGGTGCGCTGTAAATCAGATTCCCATAAGAGCTCCACTTTACTTTTAGAGCGACAGAAAGAAGAACAAGCATTTGCAATGCAATCGGTTTCGCCTTTGGGACCTTTAAGCATTTAGCCATGCACACACTCTGGCAATGGGAGAAACCATTAGATTTGACAGGGGGTGAAGGTTCGGAGGTGACAGTAAGCATTAGCAAAAGCATACAATAAAGTCCCATTTAAAAGGAGACAGCTGCCAGACTGCACTCGGACTTTCTCTCATTACAGCTCAGAGGGTTAGCACCTGCTGCACAGAACCTGCAGGTCACACGTGTTTATAACAGGGACTGGACATGTGTTTCATCATTCCAATGTCGCTGAAAGCAGTTTCCTTGATTTGGGCAGTGCTAGTAGCACCTGTGCCTTGCGTGAGAAAGCGCTATAAAGGGTATGCTATGAATTGTAAAGTGCTTGTTATTGTAATTACTAGCCAAACACCTGCCTGCTTTCAACCAAACTGCAAATCACTCGCCAACAAAGCGCCGGCAGAAGCCTTACACACTGCCCGTGCATTGATACCCGCAACAGAAACGGTACAATACACTGATATCTCATCTGCAAATCGAAACAGAGTAAAAGTCTGACCTTGAGACGAGCCCTGCAGGCGCCCTCACTAAAGCTCCCCACACTGTGCACGTGCTGCACTTACCATGTCAGCACTGCCCAAGGTGTGAACTGTTGTGAAAGTGCTTTTCCTTCAGCCTTGCACGAGTCTCTAGCCCCTCGTGTCCCCTAGAACCGTGCCATCTGCAGAGGGCTCTCTGCTGGCCGCCGGGACACTGCTGCCCTCCCCACCCCCATCGCAGCCTCCCTGTACTGCCAGCAACACAACAGGTGCTAAGGTTGATCATCTACCCCTGGGCACAAGGGAGGGCCTTATTTAAAGACCCACGAGTGTTTGTGCGGGGATAACGAGGCTGCAAATTGTCATGTTAAAGGCCTGCTACCTGAGCTTTGTTAACATGACAGGTATATTCGTAGAGTGCCATGGCCTCAAGACGATATTGAGAAATAATAGATGGGCCCTCTTGGTGAGCGACACGGAGTAGAGAAACTGGGCCTGGTTCAGAGTGGAAGGGGAAAGAAAGTCCTCCGATTTTGGAGGGGGAAGTGGTACATCCTCAGAGTCTGCCAGCAGGATATCTCCAGAGCACACCACTACGTCGGTGTATTCTGAACCAGAAATACAACGTAATTCTGAAATTGGAGGGTTACTCTGTTCCCACATAAGTTTGTTTTTTCTTTGCATTCTTTGATTGTAGATCTGAATAATCCGTAGTGAGATCAGAACTACAGGTCCCATAATGCAAAGAAGAAACCTGGGTCGACGATAGATCTATAAAAATTGAGCACTATGAATTCTATGTAAGTGGGGCTATCCACTTGTCCGCGATACTGATAAAGGCTGAAAAGGTAGTAAATACAACACTTAACAGGATTGACTGGGACCCCAGACCTCTGTGCTCCAGTGAAACTACACCTGCCGCACCATTGGTACTTACGAAATTCATGTGCTTTTCCTCCAAAATGTCTTGCGTTGTTCATCACCACTGGCATGCCTATACTCATTCAACACTAGATGGAACTTGAATAAAAATTAAATCCATATGATTAGCAGACTCCAATAACAATAATATTACGGTTAACGGGGAGAGGATGTGGCCTAACGGTGAGAGCTGCCGACTTTTTAGCGACGAACGAGGTTCGAGTCTTGGCATTGGCTCAACATACTGGACAAATTACTTAATCTCCCTGTGCTTAACCAAAAATGAATGTTTCCCTGTGTAATGTAACTGGTGCTCATGTAAAGTGCTCCTATAGCTTTCGGTCGAGTTAGTGCAAAAAAAACCAGCACCACATATATGAAGCGATGTGCTTACACTCGCTCTCTACACACCTAAAGGAACAACTTAATAAGATGCAAAAGGAACCTATAAAGCTGCAAAGTACAGCTAAAAACTGGAGAAATGTTTCTAAAACCGGTTCCAGTCCTAACCCTTTCTTTGATCAACATTGCACTGCTGCCTATGTCTGATTTTTTTTTTTTTTTAAATTATTGAAATAAATAATAAATTGTACGTTTACACCCAAATCAGGAGACTGCTGATTATTTTACAGTTCTGCCTTTGCAACACACTAGAAGGTATTCTCAAACAGCCCAAAGGAATTTAAAACCTTAAAAACGAAATGATCGGGATAAAAACCCAACAGTAGCAACACGCTGTAACGCGAAGAAAAAAACACACACTTTCTTCTCACCATCTATTTAAAAAAATAAGCATCTCTTTAAAAGATCTTTGAAAGACGTTGCATTTTGGATAGGGAAGAAAAAGGCAAAGCCCCATGACTCAAAAGAGAAACACTGCACATTAATGACGTCATGCACAGGAAACTACCGAGCAGCCACAGCTTACGGGAGAGCGGTGACTCAACCCGTGAGCCGTCTGACTGCGCATGCTTTCTGCACAGACATTCTACCATCCTGTGCCAGCTCTCTACTCCTCAGTGCGGCTGGACGACGTAAGAAGCATGAACTACTTTAAAAACAAGCATTGAAAATGCAATAGGACTCGCTTATGCGAGACCTATTGCATTAGAATCGGAAGTGGGGTGTGAAGAAGGCACGAACTGGAGTAGGGAGGGGGCTGGTGTGTTCTGAGAAGTCACAGACTGCGGGAGGGGAGGGAGGAAGGCAGGGGAAGAAAAATACTGTTGGAAGTAAAGGGGCTGGTAGCCGTGGAAGGATACAAATGTCGAATGAGGAGGGACTAACAAGCCTCAAACCAATCAGAAGGCAGCATTTAACACAAAAGCCAATGGGCAGAGAGTGGCGGAGCTTCCACGAAGCTTCCACACTACAGTATATACTGCACGCCTCGCAAAGCGATGGCAGTGCATTCGCACTGCAACGCTAGCGAGAACTAAAAATGGAGGTATTTGTATACTTGAGAGGGGGAATTGAATAAAGGCTCGAACAGAGGACCTTGAAAAGGGAGGGGAGATCTAGAAAGCTGATTCGTCAAGAGGAATCGTATCTAAGTAATGAGGAAACAGGAAGGTCAAATGTGGACTGGACCTCTTGTAGGGAAAGACAACTGGAGTCATGTATTAGTTGCTTGACCAAGAAAATCCCTTTGGCAGCCCAAGTTTTCCCCAAAATAGTACGGTTTGACAATGTAATAATTTTGTTGTGCCAAAGAGGTGAGTCTCTAAAAAATATCTGTAAAGGGCTATGAGACTTGCACTTAATATGATGAAAATTTGAAATGAATGTTGAGATCGTTGGGTAGTTGAAAGAACGTGGAGGATGGGTAAAACTGGCTAGGAGAGAAAAAGGGAAAGGAGAAACCAAAGATTCCTCCAACATGTGCCATACAGAAGTAGAAGTTCCTCCCGAAATAGATAAATATGGTAACATTTGGCAAATTAGAAAAGAGGAATGATACTGTCGAAAATTGGGAAAGTGAACACCACCCCGATCCTTAGGAGCAGAGAGAAGGGCTAAGGAAATACGGGCCTTCCGACCTTTCCATGAAATTTACTCAAAATTCCTTTAAGGGTTTTAAAACATTTCAATGGATATTTAATTGGTATCATGGACAAATAAAAGTTAATAACAGGGAGCATCATAATTGTAATGGTGTCCAATCTACCCCACCAGAACAAAAAAAGGGGAGACCATCTGTCTGTCATATTATTTACTTTTGATAGGACTTGCTCCAGATTAAATTGAATTGATTTTGTAAGAGAAGAAGAATATTTTATCCCCAAGCAAGTAATATTATTAGTAGTCCATTTAAACGCAATTCCATCAAACCTACTCCTTAAACAATATTTATTTAAAGGAAGCACTTCAGATTTGGAAAAATTCAACTTATAACCAGACAGAGCCGCGTAGGAAGAGAGAAGTTTGGTAAAAGCGGACAAAGAGGTAGAGGGATTGGAAACATATAACATAATATCCGCATAGGCAGTAAATTTAATTTCAACAGTTTTATGCGTAAAGCCACGGAAAGTGGGGGAGTGTCGTAAAGAGTGAAGAAAAGGCTAAAGAGAGAGGATAAAAAGTAACAGGAAAGAGGATGTCCTTGACGAGTGCCCCTTTGTAAAGGGAAATAAGACGATTGAGAGCCATTAACAAAAACCGACTTTGTTGGGGAGGAATATAGCAAATTGATAAGAGACAAAATAGAATAACCAAAGCCATGCCATTTAAGGGTATGTATCATGAAAAGCCAATGAACACGATCAAAGGCTTTTTCCGCGTCTAGGGTTATGGCAGCGATGGGGGAGGAGCTCTTAGCTGCGAGATGTATAATGTTGAGGAAAGTTCTAGAATTATCAGCAATAGTCCGTCCATTAACAAACCCCGTTTGTTCAGAACCAATTAAATCAGGGAGGACATGATTGATACGAAGGGCTAAAACCTTGGCAAATAGTTTGCAATCAAGATTAATCAAAGATATAGGACGATCAATTCTAGATGTAGAGTTATGAGTGGGGGAATTCAATTTATATTCTTTTTTTTTTTTTTTTTTTTTTTTCAAAAACCTTTATTGTTCCATCGAAGAGTACACCGCTATTCAGCCAACAACCCGGAGGCAGGCAGCTAGTATACGAGGCGGAACTCCGCCCAAGCATTTGAGATCGTACTTTCAAACGGCAATACAGCATTTCACAATGGAACAAACAAAACAGAACTAAAAAAGAGCCCGAGTCGAAGGAAAGCAAACAGTAAATAATCGAAATGACATAATCATCTTCACGCTGCGCCCACAGCCCGCCCAAACAGAGCAAGCGACAGACAACCCCCCTCAGAGAACGAACCCCAAATCTCAGATCACTTATGCCAGGCGGATCTCCACTTACAGCACCCCACATTCGAACTCCAACCTCTCCACGACATTTAAGCCACGATCAGCCCGCTTGGTCATCTTCCAACGCTGTCGTACTAGCCAACCAGTCTACCAGTGGCTGCCAGATATCTACAGGCCGCGAGCGCTGCGGCAGCTGGTCCCAGTATGAGGTCAGCTGCTCCCTACAGTACACCGCCGATCTTATCCAGGCCTTCACGTTTGGCGGCATTGTCTTCTTCCAGTGTAGTGCTACCTGACGCTTAGCAAGTAATAATAAAATGGCCACAAGCCTACGTGAGGTCTTGGGCACATTTCTAACGAATCCCAATAGGGCCACAAGTGGGTCCGGCCCCAGTACCATCCCCACGATCTGCCCCACGGCATTGAAGACTGCAATCCAGAAGTCGCGTATGGGGCCACACACCCAGACAAGGTGATAGAACGCGGCATCCTGCGCACCGCATCTCCAACAGCACGCATCAGGCCGCAGACCCATCCTACACAATTGAGTGGGCGTCCGGTAGGTCCGGTGCAGATAGTTGAAGTGTACCAACCGCAGCCTATAATTAGGGGATAGGTTTTCAAGTTGGGAGCAACAGTACTCCCACTGCTTCTCGGTAATAGATATAACCGCTTCAAGTTCCCACGCGGATCTGGAGTCAGTGTGCGCAACCGGAGCCGTGCTTTGAGTAGCTCTATAGATCCGTGTGATTAGTTTGCGTGCGGAGGAGTTTGAGAGTACGTCCTCCAAGGCCGCAATCGTCGGCGGAGCCTCTGGAAACATAGGGTACCTGCCCTTGCAGGCGGACCGCAGTTGATAGTAGAGAAGAAGCTCCGAGGCCGTCGGTTCCGGCGCTGCCGCCATGTCCCGCACTGTGAGGAAGGTATCGTCCGGGTACAAGTCTCCCGCCACCTTCAGTCCGCAGGCCTGCGCCCGCCGCGCCACTGCCGCGTCCGTCAATGGCCCCAATAGTGGATTATCCGCGAGGGGCATACTCGGCGCATATAAGTCATCTACGCCTGCACGTTTGGCAATGCTTGACCAGGCCCAGCGTACCATCTCAACAGTGTCAATGTCGTCCCTGGAGCGTCTGTATCTCTGATATGCCGCTGCACGAAGGGGGCAGGGGGCCGCAACATCCATCTCGATGGCCACGTGCGGCTGGTAAGGGATCGGGTGCTGCCAGTAGTGCAGATATTGGGCCTGAGCACTGTACGCATATAGCTCCATGTCCGGGGCCGCGAGTCCCCCCTGACGGAAGGGAAGTGTGAGGAGGTTCCAGGCCACTCTGGGCTGCTTACCCGCCCAGACCAGTTCAATCAAGGCGGAGCGGAGCCGGCGAAAGAACGACTTAGTGAGTGGCACGGGGATGTTTACGAATAAGTAAAGAAACTTAGGAACGACCACCATTTTAGCAATTGCTATGCGGCCCATCAGAGATAGTGGCAGCGCTTTCCAGCGCTTCACTTTGCACTCCAGCCATTCCACGGCCACCCCAAAATTGGCCAGCCATATGTCCTGTATCGATCGGCTAAACCGTATGCCCAGGTATTTAATCTCATCAGTGACCCAGTCAATCGGGAATTCCGTGTGGCATTGACTCGTACCGTCCGTCAGCGGGAACATCGCCGACTTTGACCAGTTGATATCGATACCCGTGAGGCCGCTGTACCTTGTCACCTCACGCATCAGTGGGTCGAAGTTTTCCACTGGATTCATCATATATATGGTTATGTCGTCGGCGTACATAGAGACCAGCAGGCCACGCGACGTGAAGCCGATACTGCGATGAGTGTGGTGTTGGCGCAAACGAGCCGCCAGCGGCTCCGTCGCAATAGCGAACAGCAGTGGCGACAAGGGGCAGCCCTGCCGAGTGCCTCTTGTTATGGGGATCGGGGAAGACGTCTGACCATTAACCCGTACCCTAGCCGTCGGGTGATTATAGATTATTCCAATACGCCTGGCAAAGGAGGGGCTGAAACCCATGCGAGTGAATAGCGCCCGTAGGAATTTCCACTCTAGTGAGTCGAACGCCTTAGTGGCGTCAAGCAATGCGGCCGCGGCTTGTACCTTGGGATCCAAATAATGCAGGAGCCCAAACAGCACTCTTAGATTGTGGGAAGTGGACCGCCCCATCACAAAGCCCGACTGATCGGACAACGCTATCTGAGGCAGCATAAGTTTCAGGCGGTCAGCGAGTAGTTTCGCGTAGATTTTGGCGTCAAGATTAATTAGCGAGAGTGGGCGATATGAGTCCGGGGTAACAGGATTCTTGCCAGGTTTAAGCAGCGTAATGATGAGGGCCTCTCGCATCGAGGCAGGGAGGATGCCAACCTCCATCGCTTCCTCAAAAACATTATGCAAGCGAGGGACCAGTAGGTCTGCGTATTCCTTGTAGAAGGCTGCCGTCAGCCCGTCTGGGCCTGGTGCCTTGTTGAGCGGCATAGCGGCTATAACCGCTCGAATGTCCTCCTGCGTGAAGGGGAGGTCCATATATTGTCGGGCACTATTACTGAACCACGCAAGAGCTATGGTGTCCAGGTAATCACTAATAATAGTGTCATCAGGGGACACCTTAGAGGTGTACAAGTCCTTATAGTAGTCTGTCATCACCGCCAGTATAGCCGGAGGATCTCGAATCACTGCACCCCCCGACTCCTGTATCTCAAGAATATGCTCCGACCCGCGTGGCGGGCGCAGCAGATTTGCTAGTGTTCGGCCAGCTCTATCACCCTCTCCGTAACGCCTGGCCTGAGAATCCCTGGACAAGAACCTGACCTCCCTCTCAGCCTCCTCTTGATACTCGGTCAGTTTCGTCCTGAAGTCTGCACTCGCACCACCAGACGGGGTTGCCACCATCGCAG
This sequence comes from Triturus cristatus, assembly GCF_964204655.1. Taxonomy (NCBI): domain Eukaryota; kingdom Metazoa; phylum Chordata; class Amphibia; order Caudata; family Salamandridae; genus Triturus; species Triturus cristatus. Next base: position 933,661,515 of record NC_140585.1, read on the forward strand.
CTTCAAGTCGAGCCAGTTCAGACTCCAACCTGCCGAGAGTAGCTCTAATGGAGCGTAAAACCCCAGTTTTTAGCGCCATACAGTGGCCTCTTGTCACAGCTTTACAGGCCTCCCAGAGCACGCCAGGTGAATCTACTGAGCCCTCGTTTAGTGCGAAGTATTCCTCCAGTTTTTCCCGCAAAGAGTGCTGGAAGACCTGGTCGCGCAGAGCCCGGGACGGGAATCTCCAACTAAACGGCTGAATGTACTGCGGCGGGGTGGATATCGTTAAGCAAACCGGGGCATGATCAGAGAGTGACCGCGGCAAGTGAGTCACCTCTAACACCGATGAGTGCAGATCTCTGGACAGCAGCCAGAAATCCAATCTGGACCAGGCAGCACGATGGGCCGTGATACACGTACCGGCGCGGGTCTCAGGGTGCAGTGTCCTCCAGGAGTCCACCAGCCCTGCCTCTTGCATAATATGGCCAAGCGCCTCCGACGCCCTAGGGTGATGTTCCCGAGTGGTGCCCTGCCTATCTGCAGCATCTGACAGTACCACATTATAGTCTCCTCCCCACAGTATCGCAGCAGGTCCACAGTTCCGCACCTTATGCCACAATCCCTCGTAGAAATCTGGATTATCGTCATTCGGGCCATAAACATTCACCAGAATCACTCTCGCGCCGCACAGCGAACCTACCAACAGAACAAACCTGCCCCCCACGTCCCTGATTTCCTCATGCGTCCTCCAGTGAAGCCCTTTTCTGATAAGTATCGCCACTCCTCTAGAGTAGTTAGAGTAGTGAGCGTGAACTACCTCACCCCATCGGTTGTGTCTGAGCAGCTGCGCAGCATTGTCCGTCAGGTGCGTCTCCTGCAGAAGGCAAATGTCCGCACCCTTCCTAATCAGAAAGGCCTGTATCAGTCTCACTTTCCGCCTATCATTCATGCCCCGTACATTCCAGGTAATACACTTTATGCTATTCACCGCACCATACGTGTTAACAGAGTTCGGGCAAGCCGCAAGCATACACCTATCCCCCAGTCACCCGGCCAAGTCACGCCAAATCTCGAAGCACGCATTTCCAATCCAGCGGGTCCCAATATATGAGGGCGGCAATGCCACAGCAATCTGCACGCCCGCCAACAGGGCAGGGAACCTCCACCAGGCACCAAGCAGGGAAATAGAACTCGAGCAGGCCACGGACCCGTTCCTCGTTGCATCGATTCCTGCAGCCCGTCCCTGTCAGACAGCACACATCCCACCCGGCCAGCTGGGCAGCCTGCCCGGTAAATACCAGTACACCTCTTGCTAGGTGACTGTCGACATGACAGCGCGCTGCGCACAACGTGCGATTCAATAGCAGTTTTCGCCACCTTCGACCCGGCTCTGAAACTTAAATAAAACACAACAAAAACCCCCAGCCCCAGCCAAACCCCTAACCCTCCCGCTCCAACCCCCCAATCAGGTTGTGCAATGAACTCCCTGGACCCCCTCCCAACTACAACAACTGTAACTACAGTCTCTAAATGTGAACAGTGAATGGGAATCATCCCTTGAGGTACGCAGGTTGGCCACCTACAGGCCCTGTACTTGTGACAGGGCGATCGAGCGCGAGACTAGTGTACCAGCTCAAGGACCATCCCCCCCCCAATCCCGCAGCCTTGCTCAGCTCCCTCATAGCATCTGAAATTGGAACTCCAGGGAATTAAACATTCTCAATATGGCCCAGCACAGCGTAGACAGGCGACACCCAGCGATTTAACAAGATGCAAACAGGAGTAGTCATTCAACGTCACTTAGCCTGTCCCGCTGGTCCGGGTCAACTGCCGGCGTCTGAGCCTTTTGGTCCTTTAACAGTTGTTTGGCATATTTCATAGCCGCCTTAGCGTCAACAAAAAAGGATGGCTTACCGGGACCTTGGACCCGGAGTTTAGCAGGGTAGATGAGGGAGTATTTGGTGCCCGCCTGTTGAAAAAGTTTCTTCGCCGGCAAAAATTCCCTTCGAGCGGCTTGAACCTTCATCGTATAGTCCGGGTATAGTGCAATGTGGTTGCCCCTGTATTGCAAGTCCGATATGTCCCTTGCCATTCGTAAGATCACGTCCCGGTCCCTATAATTCAAGATTCGTGCAATAATAGGCCGGGGCGGTGCACCGGGTTTAGGCCTGGGCCCCAGTGATCTGTGAGCCCTCTCGACCAGGAACATCGGAGACAATCCCGACCCAAACAGATCCTTACACATTTGTTCAACAAAGAGCTCCATGCTGGTTATGTCCGTCGTTTCCGCCACACCCGTGATGCGGACGTTGTTGCGCCGCGAGCGCGCCTCCAAATCCTCATTTTTCTGCTGAATGAGTGTTAGAATCTTCTCCATGCCCCGAAGTTGGCCGGCAAGGCCGGTCTGGTTTTCCTCCGTGTCGGCCACACGTGTTTCGAGCGATTCCACTCTCCCCTCTTGTTTGTCCATGCGGGACGTGATACCGTCCATGCGGGCAGCCAGCGCATCCATTTTGCCATCTATGCCATGTAAGCTTGTTTTCAGTTCCTGAAACATGGCCTTAATGTCCGCCTCCTGAGCACCACTCTGGTCCGCTCGAGAAGATTCGGCCTCTCGGAGGTCTGGGTCTGGGTCCGGCGGCTTCTGCTTGGACTTGTCGAAAGTGATTTTCGGCTGCCGCGTGTCCGGTTTGCCCATGGCCACTCACCAGCCGTCACCCGGCGCCGCGAGTATGCCCTGGCGGCCGCGACCAGTCGCCGCCGGTCGCCGACCCTCAGCGTCTCACCGAGGGCAGCAGGGCGGTTAGTCCCAGTAGGTAGGCTGAATGGCTGGGCCTCCAATAGCGGGGCGCGCACCCTAAGCAGAGCAGGCGGGGAGAGTCACAGCGCAGGCCGCCGGAGCAGGACGACCTTAGTACAGCCGTGCACTGTCCCAGGTCAACGCTCCAACCTCACCACAGTATTGTCGGGGCATGTACGGCAGCCGACCTCGTCTCTCCGATCGTCTCCCTGGAACCTTCGACCATGGGACTTCTGCTTCAGGCAAAATGGCCGCCACTGCGATCAGCCGCCCGGGGCCGTCGCCGTGCGCCGTCGTGCAATCCAGGGGCGGACGTTCGGCGGTCTTCCACACCAGCCGCCGCTTCCTCAGCTTCACTCCGACAGCCGTAGGGGGTGAGACCTTCGCCGGGGTGCGCGTTTCTTTGGGCGAGCGAACAGCCTCTGCCTCACCCCTCGGATAGGTTTCGGGCACTCCACACGCAAGGCCCCGGCTCTAGCGAATGGTGTAGGCCTCCACGACTCCGCGCCGCCCGCGGGCCGCTCTCCGTCCACAAGCCGCCGACGGGGTCAGAAAAGCCAGAGCACAGGGCGGACACCCAGGACTACCGTCTCGGGCGGGGAGGACCGAGCTCGCACCCCAGTTCAGCTAATAATTGAAGGATTTCTGTGCTCGATCGGCGGAGCTGCGGTTTCAGGCAGCCATTCCGCTCGGCAGCCAAGCCACGCCCCCCCAATTCAATTTATATTCTAAACTATCAGGATTAAATATTCTCCAGGCATCAACTAGGCCCCTTGCACGGATGGTTGTAGCAAATGTTTTTTGCTTTTTATTAGGAATATATCTAGAAGAGGATTTCCTATCCGTAAAAGGGTCCATTACCTGATTACAATCACCACCCACTATGAGGTTAGAGTCAGAACAAGCATGAAGAGTGTGTGACATGGATTGCCAGAATTGTGAGTCAATGCCTGTGGGGCCATAAATGTTAAGCAAAGAAACATGGAATCCGTTAATAAGAGTACTGAGGAGAAGCCAACGACCATCTTCATCCTTCTCTTCTTTTTCTATCGTAAGGGATAAGGATTTGTGAAAGAGTATTACTACTCCCATTCTTCTGTCTTTGGAAGGGGAACTACAAACATGACCCACCCATTGCTTTTTAAGGGCATTAACATCATTCTCATTCAGGTGTGTTTCTTGTAGCATTGCAATTTTACATTGGAGCTTAGAGAGATGGGTAAGTACCCGTTGTTTTTTGACTGGATTACGTGATCCCTTTACATTCCATGAGATAATCCGAACATTATCAGTCATTGCAAGGCAAAAAAGGCATTAATATTAACAATAACAATACAAAATTCAGCGAACCTATGCAGTCCATATGAAGTCAACCAAAAGCAGTACAATAAATGCATTGGAAATTGAATAGATGCATAGAAAAATAAGTAAGAAAAAGGTGAAAAGTGAAGATAACTGAGGAAGAAAAGAGTAAGAAAAACTGAAGATGCACTCAAAGGTTAACCAGTCATAGTTAAACATCTACAAACCATAAACAACAACATCATAAAGGTGAAAGTTGTCAGAACATTGGAATAAGTGCAAAAATTTCTAAAAACTAAATATAGACAGATTAGACAATGCAACTCGGGGCCCTCCAAAGTCCATTACGTCTCTTTTGTGGCGAAAAATAAATTGTCTCAAGTCATCAGGACGATCAAAGGAATAGGACCTCTCTTTGTAGGTAACTTTAAAGAAGCAGGGATGCACTAGACCATATCTGGCATTCATGGATCGAAGAGCCGGGTGAAGGGAGAAATTCTTGCGTCGAGCTGCAGAAAATTTTTTGGCCAGACCACAACATTTGCTTCCTCTACTTTTCCAAGGAGAGGACTATTAAAGTTCAGTATATTCCACAAACAGAACAATTATTCCTCTGGGACGTTGTGCTGACGGTGATGAAGAGGAACTAGACGTTTTAGGGCAGATGCGATGGGCACGCTGTAAATTAAGAGATTTGCCCTCTTTGAGACCGACAATCTTGGGAATGTGTACTTTTAAGAAAGCAAGCATATCAGACCCCTCCTCTCCTTCAGGAATACCATAAATACGAAGATTATTGCATCTATTGCGGTTTTCTAAGTCTTCTGTTTGAGTCTTGAGTAGCGCAATCTCCTTTGCCGCAACTTGAGGTGTCAGATCCTGGGTATCGCTGATCCTTTGTTCCACAACAGACATTTTTGATTCCAGATTAGACCATTTCTCCTCTAGCTTCTGAAGAGTTGCATTGGTATCAATAACAAAGGGCTTAAGCAATTTTATCTCCTGCATGAAGTCTTCCATTGTTATGGGTAATGGCGACTTGGTGGGCGAATTAGGTTCCTTCTTGTGACGCTTCGGAGGAGCAACAGGATTGGGTTCCTTACGAGAGGACGACATACCTGCCGGGATGGTTCGCTGACCAAGAGAAGGGGTAGGCTCCATAAAGACGAAAATAATAATGGAGGCTGGTTCCGATTAGACAAATGCCACTAGCTGTAAGTGGTAAGCCAAAGTGCTTCACAAGAAAGTGGCACACGTGAAAAGGTCAATGTGGTAAGAAGGTAAAGAAATCTCTACAATACTTAGGCAAAACCAGTTTTGAAAAATAACATTCCTATATAGAGAAATTGCAGCAGTAAGTAAATTTCCAAAAGAACCACAAGATGGCAGTATCACATCAGTCAGAAAAATTCATTGAACATGTTGGAGCAAAATTCCAAAACCTGACATAAATAATTGATGCAGAACAGAAGGCATCGTCCTTGTATCAAATATACTGTCATGAATATCACAAGGTGAAGAGAACACTGCTACATAAGGTGGAATGCAGAAGAGCTGTCAAATCCATTCCCTGAATGAGCTAAAAAGGGGGGAGTGGAAAATAGGTGAAATATAGGCATATTTAGGGCTAAGACAAAAAAGATGCCCTTTCATAAAAGCTGAAGCGTTTCAGAAGCGTTGTAAAAAGTGGGGCAGTTCTCCACAGCGGCAAAATCAACGTGAGGTAAGCATTATTCAAAGTGCAAGATGGCGGTCGCGGGCTCCTCATGAAATGCGCCGCATATCTGAAGTAAAGTTCAGTATGAAAGCGGGCTTACCGCGACATGAAAAAGATATTGGTAGACTCAGTGAAGGTTCCGACGCTCACATTGACGGTCCAAGCCTTCGGTGAAGCTCCTTCATCGGTCGCTTTATTCACATTCCTTTAAAGTCGGACCGTAGTCGCGTCAGCTTGCTGCCATCCCCGTCGGCGCTCAAGCCACGCACCCCACAGCTGGGATTCTGTAAGAGCTTATTATTGACAAAATGAGGGGCAGGCTGCTTTCGCTCCTGTTACTGCTCCTCTTGAAAAGAAGAGATGAAAAGTCTGATATGGAGCAGATTGATTCTCTGATTATCATCTAATGGCTCCATTTTAACTAGACAGTACTTGCTAGTAGATAATATTCTGTGTGTGACCTTTCTAGACCCGGCTGAGGTGTTTAAATCTTTGTATGAAACTGTTTGGTGAATTTAGTGTTCAGCATACCGTCTGTTTATCAGTCTATGAATGACAAACCAATGCATCTTGGGATTAATTTTGCAGTTGTCAGTTTCTGATTTTGTGCATTAGTGATATCAAGGCTTGGGAACGTTGGTATTTTCTGAATCCTAACCAAGCTGAGGTGCAAAACCTTTATTGGTAATGCATGTGGGGTGATAAGAATGCGTTAAAATGTGGGGGCACTTGATGCTCTAGATAGTTTGATTTTTCTGAGTAGGGAGCCCAATCTATGTGCCCCACCCCTTGCCTGCTCTTTCTAGCAGAGCACCTAACAATGTATATACACGGAGCTCCTAAATATTGTGTGCCATCCTGCAGGAAATTATTATTAGTGTTATTTGCATTTATATAGGGCCAACTACCATAATCGTGGCAGCATAGCACATTATGGTGCCGATCACGATCCTGTAAAAACCGGGTACGAACCGTCGGACGGAGCATATTCTCCGTCCGACGCGTACCCGGTCGTCAAAATATACAAACATGGAATTACGATTCGCACGGAAACTCCATTTCTGTACGAATCGTACAAAACCCCGACTGACGAAAATAAACATACAAATGCGATCCGGGAAAGCGCCGACGTGACGTCGGGACGCACGCAGCCTGCCATTCACGAACCAGGAATCGCGATTCGCACCGACGTCATCCCGCACGGTGAATATTTTCCGGCTGCCAAAAACTGCCGGGAAATCAGGACGACGCGAACAAGGAGTACCTGTACGCGACGGACAGACATGGACCCGAACCTACGTGTCATCCCGGCCCTCATAGCAGTCGACCTCCTCTACAGGTTACGACGCAGATGCCGCAGAAGGTCAGAACAACAAAGGGAGGGGGGAAGGGGGGGGGGCAGGACCAGGGGCAGGCCACAAAACCCCCACCAAAGTCACACAGCACTCATGCCCTGGACATACCTGACCCCCAGGCCCTGGTCACTACGAGGGGGTGGGGGCGTGTCCAGCAAAGCCAGCGTCCGCCACAACCGAAGTGCCTGACGACGCGAACCAGCAACACAACCATACAGGTACGTCCCGTACCCACGCCTTAAGAGCGTGGGTACGAGTCGTACCACGCCCACACCTACGTCATCCCAACAATGGCGGGACGGCTGTACCCATGTGGCAAAGGCCTGGGTACGGCCCGCACAAGCATCACATAGCGTGGGGACGCATATGTACGGACCGTACCCCCACCCGCGTACTTATGGAGCGTACCCCCCACCCCAACAGTGTAAGTACGACCCGTACCCTCACCCGCGTACGTATGGAGCGTACTCCCCACCCCAACAGTGTAAGTACGACCCGTACCCTCACCCGCGTACGTATGGAGCGTACCCCCCACCCCAACAGTGTATGTACGACACGTACACGGGTGTACATACACGGGTGGGGGTACTACTCGAACGTACACGGGTGTACATACACGGGGGGTACGACTCGAACGTACACAGGTGTACATACACGGGTGGGTACGACACGAACGTACACGGGTGTGCATACACGGGGGGTACGACACGTACACGGGGGGTACGACTCGAACGTACACGGGTGTACATACACGGGGGGGGAGTACGACACGTACACGGGTGTACATACACGGGGGTTACGACACGTACACAGGTGTACATACACGGGGGGTACGACATGTACACGGGTGTACATACACGGGGGGGGGGGTACGACTCGAACGTACACGGGTGTACATACACGGGGGGTACGACACGTACACGGGTGTACATACACGGGGGGTACGACACGTACACGGGTGTACATACACGGGTGGGGGTGTACATACACGGGGGTAAGACTTGAACGTACGGGGGCTGGGGGGGTGTTCGGCACGTATGCGGGCACATGTCTCCATGTTTGCTATGGGTGTTCGTTGCGGACGGTGTTTTTTCCATACGGTTGTAACATCGGACCCACGGGATGGATAGTGATTCCGCGGTCGGACTTCACTTTTCACATTTGTACGGTAAATCGTCCGAGGACGTGTCGGACACATTTTCCGACCCGAGGACGTGTGGGGAATAATTCCCAATGCGGTTCGTATGGACTTTTTACCATGCGAATCGTGATTGGCAGTTTGTACGGCACTTGTACGGTAAAAAGACCGGATACGAGTCGTACGGGGAAATTTTTTACCGGATCGTGATCGGCACCTATATATATATATAATCTACTGGCGGTCGCCAGTAGATAGTTATAGTTAGGACCTATTTTCCATAGGAAATCTGCAACATTCTATTCCCAATAAGTCTGGCGCCGGTTGATGAATCCTCGCGAAATTTTCCAAACTTTTGGCCAGCTCCGCTCCGCTCCTATCCTGAAAGTTTCGTGGTGATTCGTCAAGCGGGGGCCGAGAAAAAAAGGGGGTCCCAAAACGCGTTTTCCCAATGCAATTTCCCATAGGATCTGTTGTCGCAGCTACAGCCCGAACCGCTGAACGGAATGACACCAAATTTGGCAAAGAGGTAGTCTTCAGTTCAGACTCGTGCCTTTTGCATAAATGGTGTGAATCCGTTCAGTAGTTCCTGAGAAAATTAGAGTTAAAAGTACATAAATATCTATGGCCGGGGAGGATCCGCGGACCCTACCCGCACTGTAAGCGCACCCTCCCCGAACCGAGCGCGCACCCTCCCGAACGCGCGCTGAATGCTAATTGGCTGTCGAGTGTCTGTCTACATTAGAAACCAGGAACTGTTGGCGGCCATTTTCTGCCTCGGTAGAAGCGAGGCTGAAGAAGCAAGGGGAAAAAGTGTGTAAAACATATAAAGGGGGCAGAGTGGAAATACTCTGACCCTCCAGAGGTGCTTAGGGGGTCCCAGAAGGCCCCCTGGGGCCCCCCTTTTTTAAAAAAAAGAAACTGCGAAATGCGCGCACGGTGCGCGCATTCTATCGCGTTGGATGCACGGATTCTCTCGCGGTGGGTTCGCGGATCCAAGGGAAAAAAAAATGAAGTTGTTGGGAGATAAAGATTAAGCTTAAGTGTTTTGTTCTTGAGTGGCTCTAAAAAGAGCTGTTGTGTTCATTGAGAGTTTTTGGTACTTATAAGTAAGTACCTATACAGAGTCTAAAGTTGTTAAGGAAGATTCGGTTTCCTTCATCAGTAAAGTGTACTCCATCTCTCCTATACATCTCTTGCATATGAAAGCGCAGATTGTTATTGTAAATGGAGAAAAGCAGAAACAGATTTATTCCCATGTTTCCTAGCTTTCTCAATCTGTGGACAAAAATGATCAGACCAGTTCCATTTCTGCCTTTGGCATATGTTAGAATACACAAAGGCAGTTTGGGGGAAAAGTGAAATCAGTTCTGCAAAGGTGTCCTTCATAAGCATTTCCAGACCTACCCCAGTCAAAGTGCCTAGGTCATTGCCACCACAGTGCACTATTATGAGGTCAGGGTATTGGATTTGCATGAAGGATTTCACCAATGGCATCAATTGGTGCCACTTTAACCCTCTATGTCCAATCCATTTAGTGTCTACATCTGGCAAACCTAGGTCTTTGTGAATGCCTTTGTTTTCTGCATACCTTTGGCTCCAGAAAATGTAGCTGTGTCCCACAATCCACACTCGAAGCATCTTTTAAGGAGGTCTGGATGCACTCAGATGGTCTGTGTAAATGAAATCGCAGTTTGGAAAGTAAGATGTTTCTAAAATGGTGGCAATTTTGAAAAAAGACAAGAAATCATTGGTTGTTTGACAACCTTCTACACTGAAAGGTAGGGTGCATATTTCTGTTTTTTAAACGCATGATTCTTATTGGTTAACAAAAACTGATTGTAAGGAACATTATATATGATAAGCTTGATATGTTGAGAAGTCAAGCACACTTGCTGTCTTGATTAGCAACATTGTGTGTGCTGAACTTGTGACCTGTGTGTTCAGTACAGTGTTCCATGACCTGTTTCTATGGTAACGGGCTGAAGGCAGATTGGGGGAAGGGTTAAAGTTTGTCATTTGGAAAGGGCTGAAATGTTTAACCAATAGAAATGTGTATTTGCTTTTGAATTTATGTTGGAAGGAATGTGATTTGATGTTTACATGTATATGTGTGGAAAATGAGAGGGAAACTTTGACATTCTTTGGTTCTGCTGACAGGTGCACAGTGCAGAGATTCTGTATAAGAAAATCTGGTGTGTGACTGATATCTGGTGTGTGACTGATATACTTCTTAATCTACAAAACATCTTGAAAGGTGAGTTATTTAATTGTGAGGGGATGTATGTAGACTATTTTTATTTCAATCAGACTAATGTATTTCTTCTGCTAAAGTGTAGGGAGTACTTTTTTTTCTCTACAATCTTATTGACCGTGTGTGTGCATGTAGAAAACCATTTTGTGATAAGGATTTGTTTTTTTCAAGTGTTTGTAGTCCGATAACTATGCAGTTTTTATATTTTGGTAAAATTAGAAACCAGTCATTGTTTATGAATTTGTGAAATGAGTTATGTTTCTGCACTAAAATGTAGTACTCCTTGTAGATGAAGAAATGTGTTTTGGTATAGTGCAAGGGATAGTGTTGTTTGTCTAGAATCACACAGAGAGCCGGTTTGCATTTGGGAACCACTGTGAGAGAAGCATTTGGTAACATCGTGTATTTGCTGACAGATAACTCTTTTAAAACCTGTCATGTTGTCAAGTTTTAGTAGCATTAGAAGCCAGTCTTTGCTTATGCGTTGATTAAATGAGTCAGGCTTTGACACAAAAGTGCACTCTTGAAATATGCACATTGTGTGCAGTTCCCTTAACACTTCCATAGTAGTAAATAAGTTTTGGTAAACTCCTAGGGATAGTGGTTGTTGTCTAGAATCACACTGTGAGTCTGTGTGCATTTGGGAACCACTGTGAGAGAAGCATTTGGTAACATTGTGTATTTGGTGACAGATAACTGTTTTAAAACCTGTCATGTTGTGAAGTTTTAGTAGCATTAGAATCCAGTCTTTACTTATGCATTGATTAAATGAGTCAGGCTTTGTCACGAAAGTGCAGTCGTGAAATATGTAGATTGTGTGCAGTTCCCTTACCACTTCCACTGTAGTGAATGAGTTTTGGTAAACTCCTAGGGATAGTGGTGCTTGTTTAGAATCACACTGTGAGTCTGTGTGCATTTGGGAACCACTGTGAGAGAAGTGTTTGGTAACATCGTGTATTTGCTGACCGTTAACTGTTTTAAAACCTGTCATGTTGTCAAGTTTTAGTAGCATTAGAAGCCAGTGTTTGCTTATGCATTGATAAAATGAATCCTGCTTTGACACTAAAGTGCAGTACCATGTAGTATTGTCTTCACTGCACCAGAACTGAAAATTTTAAAGTTTTACCCAGGTACTGTCCTAGAAGTAGTCTGATGATTTAGTCAGTTTCTAAGTACTTATGTTGTGAACCATTCATTACCAAATAGACTGCTTCAAATGTCTATGCAGTATGCATGTAGTGTTCTAACATACTATACACTTGTCTTTTACACCTTCAATTCCCTAGTCAGTAAACACACTTCCAGGAAACACCCTGCCACTCCCTTTGCAGTCCTCTAGTGACCCATTCAGCACCATGTACTAATCCATTCACTGTGCCAAAACCCAAACACTTATAAATTCACCAAGACACTCTCTTTGCAGTACTCTAATCATTCAGTCAGTGCCTAAGTATTGATGCACGGAGCCAGGCCTTAGCACATGGACTGTTTCAAACCCCTATCCACTATGCATGCACTCTTCTAACCACCTAGACACTTGTCTTTCAGACTTTCAATTCCCTAGACAGTATCCATACAGTCCAGCAAACATCCTGTCACTGCCTTTGCACTCTTTTAGTGACCCATTCAGTACCAAGTACTTATCCATTCCCTGCGCCAAAAGCCTACCACTTATAAATTCACCCAGGCACTCTCCTTGCTGTAGTCTAATCATTCAGTCAGTACCCAAGTACTCATGCAGTGAGCCAGGCCTTAGCACATGGACTGCTTTAAATGCCTATCCAGTATGCATTCAGTCCTCTAATCAGCTACACAGTTGTCTTTCACACCTTCAATTCCCCAGTTAGTATTCATACACTTCTAGCAAACACCCTGTTACTCACCCAGTGTGTCTCCTTTTAGTACTGTAATCATTCAGTCAGTTAGCATGTAGTCTTTTAGTGAGGTAGGCTTTAGGGCATGAACTGCTTCAAAGTAGTATGCACTATGTATGTAGTGTTTTAACCATCGTCACACTTGTGGTTCAGGGCTATAGTTTCTTAGTCAGTTTTTAAATAAAATGTGTTTGTACAGTAATGGAATACTGTAAATTTGAAAGTTATTAATATACATTTATTTGTGATTCTTTTTTACAGATACTGTTTTTCAACGTTAAAATAGAGAAATTCTGCCAGAAAAAAAGAAAAGAACAGAGACAGGCGGATTATTTGAAGAAACATCAACTACAAGTATTGAATGAACAAGATAATGTGGCTAAAAGAAAAAATCTTCTGGTAAGATCACAAAGCAATTTATTAAAAATGTTTGTAGGAGCAAACAAAATGTAGATAATGCTGCAACTTCTGAGAATTTTTCAAGTAAGAAAAAAATTCAAAATAAGAGGAAAAGTAAAAAAGCAAATGTTCAGTCAAAGGAGATAAAGTATGGTAAGACAAAATCAGTATAAGGAATTACGCAAAAAAATATTTTACAAGAGAGTAGTGCATAATTTGCTGAAAGATGTGAAGAAATATAAAAAGAGAGCTTTATTTTATAAAAAGAAGCATATTGAAAGCATTGTGGAAAAGGCTTTTGAAGTAAAAAGGAAACTGTTTATTTTAGTGTTAAACAGAATTCGATCACTAGATAAACCAATATATGTAATGAAGGCCAAAAGTAGGAGGAAAAGAGTTATTAATAAAAAAAAATGTTGTAATGTTTTTTGGGAGAATGGAAACACAGTTCTAGTTCAGAACCTTTTTTAATGAAGAGAGTTATTCACTGAGTGAAAAATTATTGTATGCAGTTGACATCAGTGGTAGAGGTTATGAGGTTAGTGATGGTTGTCCAATGGAGAAAGAGAAAATTCTTGAAAGTAATGCAGAAGAAGTGATAGCTGATGAAGTTTTAGGGAGACGTGCTAAAAACCCTGTGTACACTTGGGATTTCAGTAGTGTTTGCAGTGTACGACAGGAATCTGTTGAAAAATTATGTCGTTTTTTACGAGCCTATACTTAAAGTGTAAAACAAAAGATTAAGCTATTGCAAGGACTAGACCCTTGCAGAGTGAGAAAACATACTGGTTTGCAAGGTCATTCTCTGGCTTGTCTTTCTAGGAAAGTTTGTGAAAGTGTTTTTTACCATTTCAGAATGCTGGCAGTACATCATACTCAAATGCGGAAGTTAGTGAGAAGGTTGTATTATGCAAAAAGTCCAGCACTAAAGTTAAGTGAGTTGAACAGTGCTCTTTTACGTGGGTCAGTTTCAGATGTGAAGCAGGTCTGTGAGGATATTGAGTTTTGTTACTTTGGGCCTCAGCAAGAGAGTGAAGAAACTGACACATTAGTAGAGCAAAATGTTGATGACAATGTAGAACCCGTAATTACAGAAATATTTTAGGATGAAATCACAAAGTTTAAGGTAATTTCAGGTGAAAGACCAAATGTTTCTTGTATTTGTTGTCGGCGAAGTCACTATAAAAATCAGACTAGGGGTGTCAATCTGTATTTAAAAAGTGAAATAGAATAGAAGATAATGATAAGTGGATGGTATTTGCAACTTATTTGTTGGTAGAGGATTGTTTTGATTTGGGATGTGAGCAGCGTATTTGCAAATATTGTTATAACAAATTAGATGAGAATAAAATGGCTGCTAGAGCTGTTCATAATAATCTAGAGTTGGTTGCTATTCCTCCAGAGCTGATAGATGTAAATACGTATGAGTCTATTGTCATACAATGTGTTCACCCGTTTCAGGCTATTGTTCGTATGGAGCCCAAAACAAGTAAATTACCTCCATCAGAGTTGCAAAGAGGATTGAAAGGAAGAATTGTGTATTTACCATTAGATTTAAGGAAAAATATTGAAACTATTGGTGTAGATCATGCAGAAAATGAGCCACTAGTCATTCTAGTTAATGGTGTTCCTACTAAGAATAAGAAAATCTGGCAAGAGTTAGTGGATGTTAGAAAAGTGCAAAAGGCATCATTGTATCTGTTAAAAAATGAGTACTATAGAAATGTGTTTTTTGGAGAAGAAGAAATAGATTTAGCAGAAGATAGCGAAACATTAAGTGGACAAATTGAAAAAGTGGACATGTCCAGATGTGAAGAGATCTATGAACATTACAGTGTACATCCACTTCATTCCAAAGAGGTGATGGGGAATACGATTGAGTTGTTTCAAATGAAAAAAGCAACTGGAAGTCCCATGAGTGTATGGGAAGAGAGTTTGGAAGCTCGTTGTTTCCCGCAGTTGTTTCCAACAGGAAAAGGTGAACGATATGATGAATGTCCTGTGCAGATTCCTGCATCTGAATATCGGACAACAAGATTATATGCAGAAGATCCAAGATTTCGACAATGTATCCCTTATATGTTTCATCTTCTGTTTGAAAGTGACTTATCTGGACTTTCATATGCAGTAAATCACATTTTAAAAACTGGAATGCATCTTCAAAATGTAACTGCTAAGGATTTTATGGATAAAGTGCATCTGAGAGATGATCATTTAGAATCTCAGTTGATTAATCTGATGGCATGTCAGCGTGGGACTAATGAATATTGGTACCGTCGACATGGAGAACTGAAATGTATGCTACGGAACTTGGGAACTCCTACATGATTCGTTACACTAAGCTGTGCTGAGTATGCTTGGGATGATTTACTTGAACTTCTTCGAGAGGCAAATTCCAATATAAAAAATATTGAATACAAGACACCTGGAGAATTGTGCTCTTTTGATTCTGTCAATGTATGCAGATATTTCAATCATAGATTTGAAGCTATGATGTCTTTCATCTGCAATAAAAAGAATCCTCCTCTTGGAGAAGTTGTGGTTTTCTTTTGGAGAAGGGAGTATCGAACAAGAGGTGCTCCTCACATACATATGTTGTTATGGGTCAAGGACGCCCCCAAACTCGGAACAGATTCAGATGAAACTGTTTTGTCTTTCATTGAAGATTATGCTACATGTGCTCTTCCAAATAGCAGAGAAGAGAAAAACTTAAAACAACAAGTCTTACGATTTCAAAGCCACAGGTGTGGAAAATACTGTTGACGAAAGTACAAGTCAAAGGATAAGTTGTATACCAAATGTCGTTTTGGATTTCCACGTCCTGTATTATCCAAAGGAAGAGTGAACAGTTTTATGTCAGCTGTACGACATACCATCAGAAGAAAGTCTCCGAAAAACACCTACAATTTAAGAAGAAGCGAAGAATCAAAATACATAAATGACTACAATCCAGTTATTTTCTCCATGTGGAACGCTAACATGGATATTCAGTATGTTGCGGACAATTCCATTGCTGTTGCTCGATATGTAACGTCTTACATAACTAAATCAGAAAAGACTGAATTGAAAGAAATGTGGGAAGAGATTTCTCACGAAGACTCTAAGTAAGAAATTATATAGTTTCAGTTTGAAGATGTTATCGCATCGTGAAATTGGAGCATATGAATGTTCAGATCGGTTATCATCTGCAAGTTTATATTCCAAAAGTAGAAGAATCATTTGGGTGAGTCTAGGTCTTGCAGGAATGCGAAATCGGGTACTGAAATCTGTTCAAGAAATTGAATTTTTTGCAGAAAATGACCCTGAAACTACAGATATTTTAAAAACCAATATGTTGGACACATACTATCCAAATAGAAGTCCTCATCTTGAACATGTGTCTCTATGAAGTGCTGCAAAACTACACTTTTAAAACGGAATACTACAGAGAACATCAACGATGGAAAATATGGAGTGATTGGTTCTGAAGGATGTCTGGTGAAACAAAGGAAAGGAAATTTAATTAATCACAGGAAACTGAGTTGCGACACTGCTGACAAAAGGGAATTTTACTATTTAGCCCTTTTGCAAATCTTCAAACCATGGCGTTCTGAACTGGAATTACTTGGAGATTTTCCCAGCTATGAAGATTCATTTAATGCTTGTAAGGATAGCATACAATGCAGTGCTTTCGCAAATTATGTCAAAATGTTGAATGATGAAATTGATCAAGAAGCTATAATTGCAGCTGAGAATGCTAGAGACAGTTCTCAAGACAGTCAAAGTTCTGCCGCACTGAGTCAAGATCCACTAGGACAACCAATTGTTGAAAATGAAGCAGCGATTGCAATGAATGAGGTGGAAACAGCAATGTATCAAGCACAAGAAGATGCAATACAGTTAGGAAACTTGGAAGAGCAACTAAATGTTGAACAGAAACAAATATATCAGCAAGTGAAAGAGCAGATTGACCATGGATTACTTCATGAAAAGAGTGTGCTCATGTACATCATTTCAACCTATCCGAATGTATGTGAGTGGTCAAGCTGGAACAGGAAAAAGTTTCTTAATTAAAGAAATTACAAGTTATCTGCAAAAAATAACTGAGTCGCATTTGTCTTGTGTTGTCACTGCTCCAACTGGGTTGGCAGCACATAACATTAAAGGAATTACTTTACATCGTTTACTAATGCTGCCAGTAGAGCATGAGAACAAATTGGAATACCACAAGCTATCTGGAGAAGCTTGTTGTGAAGTTTCAAGAGTCCTGAAGAAAATAAAACTTCTCATTATTGATGAGGTGAGCATGGTTTCAAACTTGATGCTTGCCTTTGTGCATTTAAGAATGCAGCAAATTCTTAAAATAGAGTGACGTGTTACTTGGAGAAAAAGACGTCATAGTTTTTGGAGATCTTCTGCAACTGACACCGGTAAAAGGACAACCGGTATTTAAAACACTTGCCCATGAAGATACCAGAAAGTCTCTTGGCAGTGTTGGTAATGTGAACATTTGAGGTAATTTTGAATACAAAGAACTGACAACAAATATGCGACAGGCAAATGATGCTGAATATGGAAGTATTCTTCAAGATATAAGAATTGGAATTCTTTCAAAACAAGGGAAAGAAGCTTTGGAGAGTCGATTACTTTGCAATGTCTTTCCAAATGAAAATGCAGTTCCTGCAAAAGTGTACGTGGAAATTGCTAAAAATAAGTCAGTGATTTGCTTAATGCCAACACTGCGTGAGTGTTCAATATTCAACGAAGAATTATTAAAATTGGAAAATGAAGAAATTGTAAAAATGGAAGCCAACGATAAAATACTGCATGAAGGAATCACTATTATTTTGACGAGTAAGTTGAGATCAAAACTGGATTGTTTAGAAAAAAAATATCTAAAACTGCTGGTTTGGAAAAGACACTGTATGCGTGTGTAAACTGTCGGGTAGTTTTAAAGCGTAATTTGGATGTAGAGAAAGGTTTAGTTAATGGTGCAATGGGCAAAGTGGTGAATTTTGTGAATTATCAGAAAAAAGAAGGAATTGAATTTTTAAAAATTAAATTTGATCAGATTGATGAAGTTAAAGAAATTGGTTGTTGTTCAGTTAATTTTTTGCTTGTTAAAGTTTTATATGTCCGTAGCAAACAATTTCCATTTTCTCTGGCATATGCAGTGACTATTCATAAATCGCAAGGATTAAGTGTAGACAGTGCATTGGTGAACAGTGGATCTACCGTATTAAAGAGGGTATGGCATATGTTGCTTTGTCGCGAGTCAGAACATTATCTGGTTTGTTTTTGATTGATTTTGATGAGACAAAGATTACTGCAGATGCAAACTGTGTAAAAGAGTATAATAGGTTAAGAAGGGTGTATGCTCCAAATTTAGGTCAATATTCTGTATTTGAAAAGCGTGTGGTTGGTCGAAAAAGAAGGTTAGAGAATATCTGTTCTGAAGGTGTCAAGAACAGAAAAGAACAAGATAATGTTGTGATTGCAGGTAAAAAGAAATTGGACACTGTTGGAGAGATTGTTGGTTATCAGTTTGAAAATAGTTCTGGTGTCAACTGCTATGCTAATGTAGTGGTCAATGTTGTTTTTTATCTGGAAGGTTTGCGAGAACAAATTATGGAGAATCGGCAAAAAAGATTTTGTTCTCTGTTGCATTCTGTTTATGAAAAATTGACATATACAACAAAAAAGAGGGGGGGGATCTGGGAGCTAAAAAAGGTCCAGTGTCCACGCTCCCTACACTTAATATATATCACCAGGAGGACAAAGTTCCTACGGGCAGGTGCAAAAAGTCACCCAAGCCCTTAAAAAAGAGAAATCGAGAGTGAAAGAATTCCTAGTTTGAAGACCCACTCCGGTAAGTGGAAGACCACTCTATGTCCTCTGTTGCCCTCACATATCCCGAAAGGTGTCATGCTTCATCATCGGGCGGTTGCTCCTCGTAGGGCCGGCGCTGCAATTCCCTACGGGCCCCCGAAGGGTCACTTTAACGGAGATCTTTTAAGAACCGCCGGATGGTGTATGTGGGTGTGTGGAAAGTGGGTTCAGTGTAGAGGGTAAAAAGGGTGCGTGCAAGTAAGTAAAAACATAGAGGGTCATCATGCAGCAAATTACATAGATGTACCCTGAGCAGAATTAGACTGCTAAAAAATTTTTGTGACCCTGAAGGCACAATATGCCCAGGGATCATGGATCACAGGCCAACATGTTTCGCGCCTCTTTCGCCTTAAAGGTCGGTGGCGCTTCGTCAGGACCAAATTATTAACAATAAGTGCACGTGAAAAATAAATGAAACAAGTTAAAATGCCCTCAATATCGGTCTGGGCAATCGCCTGTACACCCTCAGTGTGGTAACAGGTCAACGATGAAAAAATCGCTCCAGGTCGACATCTAACTGGTTAAAGATACAAACACCATCAGCTAGGCGCATGGACTTCCTGCAAATTAACAGGAATTTTATCCGGGAGGTCACACCGCTGTACCGCCCCGCATGGAAGGGGGCGGTACAGCGGTGTGACCTCCCGGATAAAATTCCCGTTAATTTGCAGGAAGTCCATGCGCCTAGCTGATGGTGTTTGTATCTTTAACCAGTTAGATATCGACCTGGAGCGATTTTTTTCATCGTTGACCTGTTACCACACTGAGGGTGTACAGGCGATTGCCCAGACCGATATTGAGGGCATTTTAACTTGTTTCATTTATTTTTCACGTGCATTTATTGTTAAGAATTTGGTCCTGACGAAGCGCCACCGACCTTTAAGGCGAAAGAGGCACGAAGCATGTTGGCCTGTGATCCATGATCCCTGGGCATATTGTGCCTTCAGGGTCACAATTTTTTTTTAGCAGTCTCATTCTGCTCAGGGTACATCTATATAATTCGCTGCATGATGACCCTCTTTGTTTTTACTTACTTGCACGCACCCTTTTTACTCTCTACACTGAACCCACTTTCCACACACCCACATGCACCATCCGGCGGTTCTTAAAAGATCTCCGTTAAAGTGACCCTTCGGGGGCCCATAGGGAATTGCAGCGCCGGCCCTACGAGGAGCAACCGCCCGATGATGAAGCATGACACCTTTCGGGATATGTGAGGGCAACAGAGGACATAGAGTGGTCTTCCACTTACCTGAGTGGGTCTTCAAACTAGGAATTCTTTCACTCTCGATTTCTCTTTTTTAAGGGCTTGGGTGACTTTTTGCACCTGCCCGTAGGAACTTTGTCCTCCTGGTGATATATATGAAAAATTGACAACAGATAGAAGTAAAATACAATCTATTTCAGATCTTCGTAGTCTTTTGGATGTGTGTTCTGGTTCTACACAATTTACACAAAATATCCAACAAGATGCTCAGGAATTTTTAATGTATATGCTTACCATTTTTGAAAATGAAGGTGTAGAAATAGAAAATATTTTTGGTCTTTCTTACGAATGGGAACATTATTTTGAAAATTGCATGTATACATGTAGCACCAATGTAGACACAGAGATTTCTGTATTTAACATTACCAGACTGTAAATCAGTGTCTTTCAATAAATTAGTGAAAGGTGCAATTCAAAACATGGAGTGTAGCCAATGTAAATCAGAAATGTTATCCACATTATTCCTAACAAAATATGGAAAATACATAATTTTAATGATGCAACGTTGTACAGCTGACGGAAGAAAATTGGATACTTTAATAAAACAATTTGTAGCAGCACAATTATCAATATCAGGAAGGACTTTTGTAGCAATTGCAATAATTTTCCATGATGGACCTTCCACCACATCTGGACATTACACTGCCTATCTAAAATGTGACAAAGGCTGGCCACTTTGTAATGATGCCCAGTTGGTTTTCAAACAACGTTTGCCTAGTGAATTACCAAATTCCTACCTAATATTTTTAAAGCCAAAGTTTTAGGAAGATAATTCCCTCTCTGGGGAATTTATTATTATAATTTAATAGGACTACCATTCTACAATTTACATAAAGAAGAAGTGCAAAAATACCATTTGGCCTCAAGGAAAGGTATATTTTTGAATTATGGACTTTTTGGCGGTCATTTATTCGGTGATTATTTTAATGCGGCAACATTTACAGTTTTTATAAGTTAAAGTTATAACATTTTGTAATCTGTAAGCATTTCATATATGTATGATTTGTATTTTCTGGTATTTTACTGAGAATAGTATGTTGTTTTTTTTTTTAACAATCTTTCTGATTGTTTTTTTCCCCCGCTGTTAAGTGATGAGTACGATTGAAATCACTATTTCTAGTGAAATTCAATATATTCTGAGAACAGCGAAAAAGGTAGACAAATTACTTTGTGGAAATTATGTTGTGTTGTAAAAAATGTATTATTACATGTTATAATTTTTTTTCTTTTCTTTCACAGATCCAAATTTTAAAATAAGCAATTTTTAAGAATTTAGATTTGAATGAAAATGTGAAAAAATGTGTACCATTTTTTATTCCTATTACTGTGAAGGTAAGTTTAACTAAGTCTCAATATGCAGAATGAGGAGGTCTGCAAGAAGATACAAAGTGGAAACATGTTTCTAAAAACACTCTGTTTTATACCTATGTAGTTTTGAAATCTGACCATATTCAGATATCATGTGACCTGCAAAAAAAGAGATTTGAGGGGTTCATAATATTTCCCATTTAAGCTATTAAAGGACCGCAATTATTTCAATCATTCTTCTTTGAACATCTTTGCAGACAAAACTCTGTGCTTACCTTTTATCATTCGCAAGGAATTTTAAAAACGGAAATATGTCACTTTTTGTAACATAGTTATTGTGTAAGATACTCTTTCATATTTACAAAGAGAGGAAAAGGCACTCTGTGCACTTTTTATACTCCATGTAAATACAGCCTCACCATGCAGACCACTTTGCGTTGATAGGGTGTTCTATAAGTGTTGTTGTACATGATTGCACCTAATACTCATACAACAAGACATATGTCTAGATTTATCAGAAATCATAAATCTCGATATGTGTGTGAATGGTGCACCATTCTAAAATTGGTGTAGGAAAGCACAACAAGGAGAATTGTTTTCATTTCTCCACATTTTTATATCTTCAATGCATGCTGAAATGTTCAGCATACATTAAAGGAGAAAAATGCATTTTCTCATTGTTTTTGTGCAGGAAGGTGTGTCTTCCTGCAGAAAAACAAACCACACATGACACAGATATCCTTGCACTACGGTGCAAGGGTGCCTGTGTCACCACATGGCTGCAGTTTAAGCAGCCGTGCAGACAGAAGCATAGATTTGCAACATATTTATGTACATATGTTGCATCCTTGTGCTTCGGAAGTACTACAGCACACTGCAGTTAAAGAGGTTACTGTGTGATGCTGCAGCACTTTCTCATAATTCTGCACTTATACATTCACCATACGCTACTAATGCATTCATTCAGTCAATCACGTACTACACATACATTCATCTAAACTAACAAAGAAATGTAGCTTTTTTTTTTTTAAACCAGGAAAGCTAGTTCTTACAAGAACTTTTTTTTTCTTCTTCTTTTATAATTTTTTTTGGGTTTCCTGAACAATTTTTACTTTTTTTTTGTGGTTTTTCTGCAAAACAAAAAAACAAAAAACAAAACCGGAGAAACCAAACCATGAACTTCAGGGCACAATAAAAAAAAACCTAGCAAATGTGTCTTTCTTGCCGGCGGCAGAACAGGTCGATCAACTGCTCACCATAGCACAAAGTCTTATTGCACTTAGTGCAGAGCACTTTTAAAAATTGAAATTGAGGACGGATGTCCAAGAGTTGGGCTGATGGATGCACTCTTGATGTGCTCGGCTGCGATGAGGTGGATGGCGCAGGAGCAGGAGTGTTTCTCATCCGTCGGCACTCTTCTTGTGCAAGAATGTTCGGATGAAGGGTCCTCATGTGCTTCATCATACTTGCCGTGCCGCAAGAGTATTTCTTGTTAGGATCCCCTCGCGACAGGACTCTTTTGCAAATCTTGCACGTGACCAAGGTGGCATTGGTCTTATTCTGCCCCTCGGGAAAAGTAAAAAATTTCCACACCACTGAAGAAAAACGTTTTTTGGGTGGTGCCTCCGGCAAAAATTCATCTTCAGAAGTATGAGGTGATGCAGGTGATGCCTGCTGCCCTGAAGCCATTTTTGGTTGAAAAAAGTTAGAGCTAAGTGTAAACTTGGTCTAAAAAATCTTCTTCTCTCCAAAAAGATGGTGCTCTAAAGAAGGTCAAAGAAGAATGATTGAAATGGGTGGGGTCTTTCAATAGTTAGAAGAGGAATTGTAATCTCTTTTTTTGCAGGTCACATGGGATCCGCGCACCCTGCGCTTATGCAGCACGCACCCAGTGCGCATCCGCGAAATTGAATAAAAAAAAATTATAGGATTAGATGTAAAAATATTACTTTTAAGACTAGTTTAGAGTTTGTCTTCAATTAATATTCACATGAAATACATACATATGTTTTTTTAAATGTTAAATACTTCGCGGGATCCGCGCACCTACCGCGTCATAGACGCAGATGACGCATCGCGGAAGCGTTACGTACATCGAACGTGTCGCGTATAGGCTGGGAGTCGCATACCGGTCGCATTGCAATCGCGCACTAAACACGTGCCCAACGCTTACCATGCGCGGATGCTATCGTGTAGGGATCGAGAACGGTGCGCATAGGGTGCGCGGATCCAAAAACATTGAACAAAATATATAAAATACAGTTTAGAACATATAGTTAAAAAAATATTTTGAAAAATATAAAAAAATATGTTTGAAAACCCATTAAGTTCAAATAATATAAAAAGAATTGAAAAAATAAGTTTAAAAAATGGTGATAAAGTTTAAAAAAAAAAAGATAATCAATGAAATTGACACACTGAATTTGAAAAATATAGAAATCCAATCAAAATCATTAAACATGATATCTTCAGAGATAAGTTATAGATAGGAGTTAGCATTTAAAAAACCTTTGAAATTCACTGAAAAAAACAAAGGTTTCATGCACGTTATAGTTAGGAATTGGCATTTAAAAAATCTTAGAAATTCACTAAAAAAAACATAGGTTTCAGGGGCGTTATAGTTAGCTAGACATTTCCCTCATACAAAACCCTAGAAATTCCCTTGTTATAGTTAGTTCAGCTAACTATAACTCGTGCCCCCGCAATGCACTGCTGATGACGTCACATACTACATCACTCATGACATGGTCAGTGACATCACTGATGACATCACTGATGACATCATCCAGTGAATGTGTGTTTTTCTTAAAAGTTTAAATATGTTTTATATATTTATAGTGAAATGCCTATGGAAGAATGAGTGGATGTATAAGTGTGTGAATGGGTGATTTTCTAAGTGTGTAACTGACTCTATAAGTGAGTCATTAAATGTATCTTACTGTAGACTAGTGATTAAACTCTGTGAATGTCTGTATGTGTCTGTGTGTTGGTGTATAAGTGGCTGCATGGTTCTGTGAATAGCTATATGAGTGTCTATATGGGTTATTGATTGGTTGTCTGAGTATCTGTACGGGTGCCTGAGTGTTTGTGTGGGTAGGGTGTGTGTGTCTCTGTGCATAGATGTGTGATTGGGTGATTCTATGGTGCATGGTTTTAAGAGTGCAA
This sequence comes from Triturus cristatus, assembly GCF_964204655.1. Taxonomy (NCBI): domain Eukaryota; kingdom Metazoa; phylum Chordata; class Amphibia; order Caudata; family Salamandridae; genus Triturus; species Triturus cristatus. The sequence goes on from NC_140585.1 coordinate 933,685,944, forward strand.
CTGTGATGGACTGTATGGTTGGGTGAGTGTATGTATGAGTGTGTTAGTGATTGAATGTATATCTCAGTTGTACATGTGTCAGTAACTACATATGTGAAACGCAGTGTATGTGTGTAAGAGTATATAACCATCTATATGTGAGAGTGTGTGATTGAGGGAGTGCATGTATGGATGAGTGTGTGCTTGTATTAGTAATTGTATAAGAGTGTCACAATTTGTTAGTATTTTTATGAGTAAGTGAACTTGAGTGTCTTTAACTGTATGGGTGAGTAAATTGGACTGTGTTTAATTACTTGCACAACTGACTAGGTGTGTCAGTACCTCAATGGATGATTGGCGGTGTGTGAGTGTCTATATAGGTGTATAAATGCATATGATAGTCTTGTACGGAATGACTGTGTATGAGTGACTGTACAGGTGAGTGATTGGAGGTGTATGTAGACCTAAGAGTCAATGAGTGGGTATGTAGTTATTGGTATTGGAGTATCTATGGTTTTCAAAACGGGCGTCTGAAATTTTGAGTCTGTGTATCAAAGGTTATATTAGGGTGTGAGAAGATGCACTAATTTATCACATGGGTGACGTCATCAGTGATGTCATCAGTGATGTCACTGACCATGTAATGAGTGATGTAATATGTGACGTCATCAGCAGTGCTTTGCGGGGGCGCGAGTTATAGTTAGCTGAACTAACTATAACAGGGGAATTTCTATGGTTTTGTACGAGGGTAATGTCCAGCTAACTATAACGCCCCTGAAACCTATTTTTTTTTTAGTGAATTTCTAAGGTTTTTTTTAATGCCAAATCCTAACTATAATGCCCCTGAAACCTTTGGTTTTTTCAGTGAATATATATATATATATATATATATATATATATATATATATATATATATATATATATATATTCACTTAAAAAAACCATAGGTTTCACACATGTTATAGTTAGCTGGACATTTCCCTCGTAAAAAAACAATGAAATTTCCCCGTTATAGTTAGTGCAGGCAACTATAACTCACGCGACCGCAATCCTCTGCTGATGACGTCAGATATTACATCACTGATTACATATGTGTCTTTCTGAAAAATAAATATTTGTAATTGTAATATATGTATAGCTAAAGATTAATGGAAGAAGACATGGGTAAATAGGTGTCTAAATACAGTGATGTAATATCTGATATCATCAGCAGAGGATTGCGGTCGCGTGAGTTATAGTTGCCTGCACTAACTATAACGGGGAAATTTCATTGGTTTTTTACGAGGGAAATGTCCAGCTAACTATAACATGTGTGAAACCTATGGTCTTTTAAGTGAATTTGTACGGTTTTTTAAATGCTAAGTTATGTATATATTAATATTTTTTTTTTCAGGTTTTTCACCGTGCGCGCGCCGTGCGAGCGCCCACGATGCTTTGTGCGTGCCGTGCGCGCACCCCGCGCTTTTTCGTAAAAAAAAAACAAAGTTTTTTTCACCCTTGGGGGTCCTTCAGTGACCCCCTGACAAAGGCTAGGGGGTCAGGAACTGTCCACCCTGCCCCCTTTTCACGTTCTCCAACTTTGTTTTTCACTGCCTCAGACTGCGCGAGACAAAATGGCGGACGACACTTCCTGATTTCGACCGATTCGAATGTTTACTGACATCTAACAACCAATCAGAATTGCGCTCGCGCACGTCACGGTGCGCGCACGGTGCGCGCTTATAGATATATATGTACTTTTAACTGCAATTTTCTCAGGAACTACTGAACAGATTGACTCCAGCTATTCAAAAGGCACATCCCTGACCTGAGGACTACCTATCTGCCAAATTTCAAGTAATTCTGTTCAGCCGTTCGGGCTGTACCTTGGACTAAAGGTCCCTATGGAAAAATGCATGGGGAAAACGCGTTTTGGGACCCCCCCCTTTTTCCTCGGCCCCCGCTTGACTAATCACCCCGAGACTTTCAGGGTAGGAGCGGAGCGGAGCGCCCCACCTATTTTGAAAAATTTGCGAGGATTCGTCAACCGGCACCAAAGTTATTCAAAATAGAGTTTTCAGATTTCCTATGGAAACACGGTCCTAACTATAACTATCTACTGGCGACCGCCAGTAGATAATTTTTATATATATATATATATATATATAATCTCTAAGCATGCTTTTGTGCAAATCTGGGAAGGGCATCAATCAGACTGGAGGAACCATAGCCTAATACAATTTTTATTAATGTTTGTATTTAGCAACCCGAACGTAAAGTTTTTAGGTTCCTATCCATTTGTAGATCCAAAAAGGGGGAATGAGGGTGGGCTTTTATTAACCAGGTCCAGCATACATGCCCAAAGATCTATATAAACAGTATTGGTATGCAGTTCCTAATGAAAAAACAGGTTGTAAGTATGAATCAAAAAACTCCAAAAGGAGTGGCAGAACAGGAGAATAATCTCCTTTTCGGAAAAAGGCCCTCACATACCCAGCCAGCTAGGTGTTTTGCTTCATCATCGGGTCTGCTCCTACTCGGGCCGGCGCTGCAATGCCCGATCAGGCGCCCGTGATGGGGCCTACTTTGCTGAGATCTTTATTCCTTAGGCCGTTGGGTGACCTGCAAGTAAGTGCCCTAAGATAGTGTAGGTGAAAGTGATGTGTAGAGTAAAGTGAAATTTAAAATAGGAAAAGATAGTCCAATCAAAATACTTTTAATGAGGTTGGCTACTTCCCTAATTAAAAAAGGAAAATGCGTGTATATTCACTCAATGGTGTGAGGTTCTACGCTTATAAATGAGGTTGACATGTTTCTTGCCCTTATATCAAGTAGATGGCAATTCCTCAGGACCTATAGAGTACTACCTACACTTTTTGGTAGTGGTCACTTAACAATTATTAGTGAGCAGCGAGCACCGTTACAGCACCCTAAAAAGTGGTGGTACCTGTAGTTCAGAAATAAAAAGTAACAACCTGTAATGTAAACAAAATAACAACAGTCAGAATAAACAAACAACAATATTATATCTATCAAAGACAAGTTGTATTGATTAGACTGGTGCACCAAAACAGTGTATGCGGTGCATCACACGCATGCAAGTGGCCAATGAATCATGGCATGCTTAGTACACAAATCCTATTTTTTAACAAATATGTGAGCTTGTTGATGGGGAAAGTTGAAGTGGTAGAAGTTAAAATGTGTGTATGAATTAAATAAAGGTTCTCACCCTATTAGGGTCAGTTGTGGGCCACAACAGTACCCGCCGGTGTAGACACTGAACTGTAGTGTCCTGGTATATGGTAAAAGACGATGACTGGAGCAATTTCTGCACCTGGATCAACACATTGAACCCCTTTTTGAGATTCACTAACACCATCTCAGCAGTTGAAATCCCCTTCCTGGATCTGCTGATAAAATTGGAGGAAGGAACAATCTCCACCACCCTGTATCGTAAACCCACCGATAGAAACAGTCTCCTGCTCTTCAGCAGTGATCACCCCAGGGCCCTCCGACATAACTTACCATTACCATCAGTTCCTCCGCATCAGGAGGATCTGCAGTACCCTTAATGATTACAAAAGAGAGACAGACACTTTAAAACAAGATCTTCTTTGACGTGAATACCCCAGACAGGTGGTTGATGAGGCTTACAAAAGGGCTAGAAACCACAACCGTGAAGGTCTGTTGGAGGATAGAATCAGAGAACCAGACAAAACCATCACCTGTGTTACCACTTACACCTCTAACTCTAATCGATTGAGGAGTATTATTCTCAAACATTGGGACATCCTCAATACTGGCACATTGAATCTCACCACACCTAGGTTCGCTTTCAAACGAACCAGCAACATGAAGGACATGTTGATACACACAAGACCCAGGAAACACCACAATAACATACAAAGAACACTATGGGACCTTCCACCCGTTCAGGGACATTTTCCTTGTGGGTCATGTTCAGGTTCTCCTCAAACTAAAGTCACCAAAGAACTGAGTTTCCCCAATGGCATGACCTGGCGATTGACAAAACATACCAATTGCAACACCTCCAAGTGCATCTACATATTGAGGTACAGATGCGGCCTCCTATATATAGGAATGACAGCAAGACCGGTAAAAATACGAATGATGGAACACAGGAGCAATTTTAGATGCTCCAAGACTAACACCAAAATGACCACACACTTCAAAGAAGCTCAACATCTCCCCGACTCATTCGAATGGGGTATCTTGAAATCACACCCAGGTATGTCCAGGGATGCTTTGTTTCGCCTGGAACAATGGTGGGTTCTTCAGACAAAGCTGGACTTAATGAAGACATCCCTTGGAGTCTATTAACCTCATGACAAAGTGATTTGTTGTTTGGAGACACCTACTAACATCTCCTTACACTGTTTTTCCCTTTTACCATACAACTTATGGTTCACGATTTATTCTTATGACGCTACCTGTGACAAATTCCAAAAGACGTAGTATTCCCTATTTATTAGAGAGGGCTCTTTCATTTACCATTACTTGACCTCCAGCACTGTTTGATTGACCGTGCTCAGCTGCTTGCCTCGTCTACAGCCTTTATTGCACATTATTGGCGACCAATAGTGGTTACTCTCAGTACACCCGCCTTTTATTGTAAATAGCTTCTACCCATCAACATAATAAATTCGTTCTAGTCACTGCTCGTTTTCTTCGTTCTATGCCGTGATCAATAATCATTGCTTTAATTCCTTCTTTCAACACATTCTTTATCATAGCCTCTTGAATCTCTGAGGCTTTTTAATTGGATTACACTGCGATCATATGATGTAGAGGTTGGCTGGGTTACGTTATCCCAACATGGCGCCCATAATGGGTTCACGCTCTAGTGACTCGATCAGTGCTTTTCTACACACAACACCTTATGTGACAGGACTCTCTGCCTACTCGAACCCTATGGGTTCCACACCGGTTGTAGTGAGTGCAATTTTTTAACCATACTGACATCTCAATTGTTTCGTTGTTGTTGGCATTAATAAATGTCTTCGTCTTGCTAAACAACTTTTACCATATACCAGGACACTACAGTTCAGTGTCTACACCGGCCGGTACTGTTGTGGCCCACAACTGATCCTAATAGGGTGAGAACCTTTATTTTATTTATACACACATGTTTTAACTTCTACCACTTCAACTTTCCCCATCGACAAGCTCACATATTTGTTAAAAAATAGGATTCGTATACTAAGCATGCCATGATTCACTGGCCACTTGCATGCATGTGATGCACCGCATACACTGTTTTGGTGCACCAGTCTAATGAATACAACTTGTCTTTGTTAGACATAATATAGTTGTTGTTTTATTCTGACGGTTGTTATTTTGTTTACATTACAGGTTGTTACTCCTATTCATTTGTGTCAGTGTATCTTAGACGGAGTTTAATCTAGGCATATATTTGTAGTGTTTCATGTGTATCAATGGGTATGTTGAAGGAGTGTCCATTTTTTTCTCAATTAGGGGGTTAATTTGTCTTTTGGTTGGTCGGACAGTGCTTTTTATGCAAACTGATTTGATGCTGATAATGATTTGGCCAACATTTGACATGGTTAAGGTGGGGGGTGGTGTGTATCTGTGTGTGTGTTCTGAAGGGTTCTGTATAATATGTGCCGTTTGAGTATGGCCATTTGCAGATAAGATTAGAATAATGGTCTGTGGTGTTTTTGGATGTCTAATGAAAACCCAAGCATAATATATTGAATGCAGCATTGAATGTTAACTTTAGATTAGCTTGGACACTTTTTAGATTAAAGCTAGCTATTGTGCAAAACCTGAGTCAATTTTATACATTATGGTGCGTTAGGTTGTGCTTTTTATTTCTGTTGTTAGCCAAGAACCTTTGATTTTTACTAACCTTATTTATATATAATATACTTATAGAGGTTTTGAACCAGTCCTCTTTGTCAATTGATTTGTTGTTGTCATTCACATTTTCCCTCTGCCCACTACAGTAAACATCAATGGTCCATTCCATGTATGTCAATGGCTAACTACACTGATGAGTGAAAGCATTTGGCTCTTTCACAAGGAACGCAACCTCACAAAATGTAGTTCCCATCAGTGCCATGGACTACTATGACCATGTGTGTCTTTTTTTTTTTTTACTTTTACCCAGTGTTTTATACATATTGGTGTGGCCCCGATGGCTCCTTCAACAATAGTGTTACGATACCCACAGTAAAACAAAATAATCTGCAAAGCACCGTCTGACTTTGCCAACGTTTGATTGTAAGTAGTCCGCCTTGGTTATGCTTTTGTATAGAATCTTCAGCCTTTAGTATAGAACTGAAGCACTGTAACAATGTTGGTGACTTTTATAAAGTAGGTTTTCTGGTGTTTGTAAAGAGGACACTGGGGGGGGGGGGGGGGAAGAGAGCTAGAGAAGCTGCGTTGGAGTCCGAGGAATGTATGATTCCGCTTGTCTAATTGCCTTTTTTGTTAATCTTCTGACAGGGCCAAATTTGGCAGTCTATGTGAGGCACCTTAGCCCAGGAGAGGCTGAGAGAGGTAGAGGGCCATACTTACCAACTGACAGCATCTGCACTCAGACCACAGGCTCCCACCACTCACTGATTCATACAGTTACTTGTAGTGCCCACAAGCTCAAGAACGAGATGATGGGCATTGGAGCTGAAGTTAATTGTACTCGCCACATCATTTCTTTAGGGAGGGTAGAAGTGTCAGGATTGGAGAAGTGCGCCCTGTTTGCTAAATGACTTTACTTAACACCTGTCAAGCTTAAGGCAGGGGTGGTGCGTCCGTTGGGGCGTTGCCTCACTAGCCACATCGCCCTAAAAACCACTCTCACGCTGCCGCTGAAAAAAGACGTCACCTACTCAGTTCGGTTGTGTAATGAGTCGTGTAACGTGTATGGGACACGCGCGGCAATCGACCGCTGAAGGGGATGGGGGGGCCTGCGGAAGCACTCAACGTGGTTAGGTTTGAGTGACAGTCAGACTGACACTGACAGCGGCACGTAGTGCGCATGTTCGGGTTTGGGCTGGTCATTTTTATGACCAGCCCGAACATGCGCACTGTCAGCCACTACTATAGCTCCAGTAGGAGAGCGAGGGAGGGGGGGGGGACCCGAGAGGCCGTCGCAGCCCCCCGGTCTCCTATTGGGCAGGCTGTATCTGTGCCCTAGCCAATCCAGTGGCACTGCTAATGCGTCTGGATTGGCTGAGACTCTCGGCCAATCCAGACGCTGCAGACACCGGCCGTGCAGTCTGAAGTTGTTCTTGCTTCGACCAGACCTGCCCAGACCTGTTGCTGCTCCGGAGTCCGGACCGGCCCAGGAACAGGACGTAGAGGATTCGGGATGAGGTACGTTTTTTATTTTACGCCCCCCCCTCCCCCCGAGAATTGAGCGTCGTGGCTTTGCTGCAGGTGATTGCTGGTCTGGAGTTGAGCTTCGCCCTGTTGAGAGGTAATGGCCACGTGTCTGAGCTGGCAGCTTCATGATCACTGGTACACTGGCCTGAGGAGATGAGCAGAGAGTTGGGCTTTAATTGGCTGACAAGTCAATGTGTCTGTGCCTGCCTTGCAGCGGCTCAATGAAAGCTGCGAGTAGTGTGACAGCTTCGCCTGCCCATCACCTCCCCTTGTGGATCTGCGATAGCTGGAGCCGGGCCTCCCACTCAACAACCACTCTCTCCCTGAATATCCATTTTAAGGACTCACGGCTCCCCCTGAAAGCGAGTGGGTGGATAATAATTAGAAAATCATCGCATGCTATTTCTGTTCGGTCCTCGTGAGCTCAAACGGGAGCTAAGGCGGATACAAATGACTGACTGGGCGGGGCTCGTCTCGCTTTCCCATTCATTCTGTGTCCCTCGGAAGCAGCTGCTGGGAAATTCAGAAAAACTGCAGACTTTGTGTTAATAAAAAGTACTATAATCACATGCTATTATACGAGGGAGTTAATTTAGCAAACATGATGGATTTGACCCCCACTGTTGCATTGGGTGTTTTAATGCAATGGGTATGGCAGGGTTGATATATGCAGTAGTACATCTAGGCTGGATGGAACACAATGGGAGGCGACACGAGCACACATGATGAACTCTTGCCAGAGTCTGTGTGCCCTGCTTGTCTTGTGTAGCATTTATAGTGCTTTCGAGATGCTGTTAAGTAGAGATGCATGTTACTTTTGGGTCTCGGGAAATTAATAATAACGAATGTATCTAACGCAGGAGCTGTTTTACAATGTGTGTTCCCTTCTTGCTTCTCGTGGTTTGTTGTTTTTTTTTATTACATTTTTATTCTGTGTGTATTCTGGTTTTCGTTGTCTCGATGTTTAGCTGACGTTTCCCTTTACAGACTGCACCAGACTGCTGAGCCCTCTAAAGCAGACTGACGTAGAATGCAAATTCCCGCATCTTAACAAAGTATTCATGCTATCAATTCAAATCATCCAGTATTGAAAATTGGGAATGGTCTGTGTCTCTTGCGGGTTGGGCGTGGTGTGGCATGCTGTATTCTAAGTAAGTCCCTTGTTCTGCTTTCTTATTGGAGCTGGTTCTTTTAACTGAGCCAGACTCAGCCTTCACTGCACGTGCAGATGCATTCATTGTGTCTGCCTGTGTGCGCATGCATACAAGCAATCTATGCGCCTGTTTAGCTTTCTCTAGTCTGTAGTCGTCTGTTATCCAGGATGGTGTGGGTGGGAATCTGTGTGTGATATGTTATTTTGTGATATCCGAAGGCAAACCAATTTTCAGCCCTCACTCTTTCTTTGATTCCGGCCCAAATCGCTCCCTGTGTGTGCAGTCCAGAGTTCCTGGTTTGTTTAGTGTTTGCACCAGTGTGTATGCTGACAAAAAGTATACGTAGGGCCGGTGTACAAACAAATGTGATGGTGCAGCACTATTAATGTCCCCAGTGATGGACTCTTGAAGCAGTTATATTTTAAGAGAGCTCTCGTAGGATAGAAAAATCCCTAATATTTGAATTGGCTTTTTCTTTGTCCGAAGATGTCTTACAGTACCTCGCAGCCCTATTTGCTGTGTGCTGGTGCCTGAGACGTGTGTGAGGTCACCTTTGTGTCTGCAGACGGATCTCTCTGCTGTGTGCTGGTGCCTGAGAGCTGTGTGTGAGGTCAGTTGTGTGTCTGCTGTCCCCTGCAGCTGCGTCTATTGGTTTGTCCTGCTGGTGAATGTTGTATCACACGTGTCTGCCTTTACCACATATGCCGCAGCTCCCTGCACTCACATGTGTACTCTTTGTGGCGCCTCTGGGTGCACAAACAGCGCTGGCACTGCTCTGCGGGCCCCAGCCCGTATGCCTTTAACGCAGACCCCGCCCTCTGATCCCTCCCCTCTGTGTGTTGTTGTGCTGCATGCTTTCTGTTGCCAGTGAGGTGTTTGGCACACTGGTGGCGGCAGGCCATGTCTGTGTTTCTATTTGAAGACACCCTTCAGACCCCTCATTCACTAGTTTTATGAAAATGTTACCTGGCTGTACTCCGACACCTGCACAAGTTATCTGGGAGGGAAACCTCCTCAACCAACAGAAGCCGTCGGATTTATTATACTGTGACCCAGCCATAATATGGCAATGGGTGAAGTCTATAATGCATTCCACATTTCAGGTGTGGCACTCAACCCACTACAAATTACGTATTAATGGATACACACATTTAGCAGCACATCTATGGAGCAACTCAAGAATACAATGCAGCAGCAAACTCTATAACTAGCATAACTGTTGTACAGCAGGATTCATCTATCTGGAAGACATGTTTCCTTGAAATAGGATTAAGACGTTTCAAGAAATCTGAGAGAAATAGTCGCAAACATGGGAGTCCAGACAGCTGGATAATTGTTTCAAACTTAATAAACCAGTTTCTTCAAAAACCTTCAAGTCCCCAATCTGGTCTCTCTCGAAATCATTAGATCACTATAAAGGACTATATCTGGATTGTAAGGCACAATCATCAAAATCCTTTTTTAGGTCTCGGCTGCGAAGGCTGCGCTTGCGCAGTCTCGCTCCGAGATTTAATGACTTGGAGAAGAGGGGCTTGAACCCGCCCCTCTTCTCCCCTGTTCTCCATTGGCTGGCCTCTTGAATACTGGCCAGCCATTGGAGAAGAGGTCAGTCATTCAGATTAGGCCCCGTCCTTTTCGGATCGGGGGGCGTGTTTTTTGCAAGAAGTCTCAAGGAGGAGACAACAGCAAAACACGCCCCCGAATCCGAAAAGGACACTGCCTTTCTCCGAGGCATTTCTGCTCTGCCTCGGAGAAAGTCGGTGGTGTCTATAGATCCTGGCGGGAAGGTCACACGGTGCAGGAGCCCTCGGTGTGGTTGTCCCAAACTCCAGTGAACCGTGTACGTGGGCGTGCATAGTTGTAAAACCGCCGAGCAGTGATCCTTTCAGAAGGTGATTATTTTTCAGAGAATTCCACCCCTTTCCCAAAAACACCCACGTCCGGTGAAGCCTGCCCCTATCTCCTTACCGGGGTCATCGGCGTTGTTTCCCTGCTTACATCTCCCAGCTCCTGCTCCTTTGAGGTGAAATCCCGCTCTGGGTTTTCATTGGTGTATTTCTTGGGGGTATTCTCGAGAAATGTTGCTTTTATATCTGGAATGCCGTTGAATATCCCCGACACGTCAAAGCTCCTGGACGGGAATCCAGACCATGCTGCAGCGCGGTGACTCCTCCTGAGCCGCGCCACTGCTGCTGGCCCACACACCTCCCAGCGTCCTTGCAGCGGCTCTCCACCACCACCACGAAACATTGGGACCAACACGGGAAGGGAAGCACAAAGCTGCCGAAACCACCGAAGAACTGGCGTAAACAAAGAAATTCACGGTCCCTCAAACTCCTTGCTCTTTCGCTCCAGGAAATCCTCTGCGGTAAGCACAAAACTGTTGCTCCTAACTGTGCACGTCCACCATCCAGGCGGGAGAGCTCGCGACCGTTACTAGTTAGCGGCCGCCATGTTCCCCTTTCCTGTTCCTATAATTTGTACCAGAATGTCATTCAGAAGCTTGGTGGCAATTCTGGCGATCTTAAACACCACTTCCATACCAGGACTCCGATCTTCATGGCAGTTTCATTTTTTAACTAAATTTTGGGCCAACGGAGAATCTCTGTAAACCAGGTAGTCGTGACGATTTGAAATGTGCTGGTAACTGCGGCTTTCTGTTTCTTTTTCGTTTATGAAGTTTCATTTGCAAAGTTGTTAGTTGTATTTGTTTTTAAGCGATCCCTAAACATTTGAGAGTGAACGTGTTTACGCTCATTGCAGGACAGTTTTAATAGTGTGTGCTTTCATTGATGAGTGGTTTTATGTCATTTGGTTACTTTGTAACGCATTTATGCTTTCACGCGATAAGCCACGATGCTAGCGGGGGGGATGGGGGGGGGAGGAGGGAGTTGATGTCCACATGCCTGCGGTTTTACAGTGATGGATTCCGTGAGCGGGGTGCGGGACCAATGCCCCCTGCTCATTTGGGATTTTCGAAGTCCACACTGGGTGAAGTCGAACAGTGACATTTGAAAGCGGTGTAGTGTACATACTCGCCTTGAATCAGCAAGCAATGGAAGGCTGCCACATCCTTGCGTGTGTGCTTAGGGCGCGGGCTAGTCGATCTGTACCCACTGAATACACATTAACTGCAAAGGAAACTCGACCAGATCTTTCGCTCCGTTGGCTACATTGCATTACACTGCATTGATGTACTGTATCGGATCAAGCACTTATACTTTCTAACTGGTAAAGTTAGAGCTATTGGCATTGCTCATGACATTATTTTTGTTTATGTTTTTGTTTTTAAAACATTTAAAGAAACGGCATTGTCATGAGCAATGCCAATAGCTCTAACTTTAACAATGCCGAGACCGTTGCATTGTAAATGCTTGTTTAGAATGCACTAGTAAAAAACGGAGAGATAAATGCAACAATTACTGGAAACTGAAATAGCAGTAACTGTTGAACAAATTATTGCAAGAAGATACGGGGTCGTTTTTAATGTGTTTAATATTTAAAGACTATACGTTCCCACTGCTTAATAAGCCTTGCTTTATTGCTGCATTCATTTGCTTTAAAATGCACCATTTACCAATCCTTTTTTTCATTTCTTTCTCAGGAGAGGGACTCTCCCTAGACCCCAGATTTGTCCATTGAACTTGTTCACATCGCTAACTAGTTTCTTCTATTGGAAAGGGTAGAGCCAAAGCCGTCTTTCTTAGTACCCTAGCCCACTTCAGAAGTCAGACTTGCTTGGCAACCCAGAAATTCTCTGAAATAATGTATGAGTTTTCTTTTATGAATGCTTAGAAGAACTGGATTTTTAGTCCTTTTATCACAGAAATAGTGCTAAAAATCGCACCAAAAACATGCCAATTTAAAAAAAAAAAAAAAATCTTCACGAGGGAAGAACCCCCCCGAACCCCTCTTATTGCCGTCTGGCTCGCTCGCTGCGCTCGCTCGCATACGTTAATTCGTTCTGCATAGGCCTCACCAGTTTCAAATTCCACCAGCTGCCACTGGCTTCAGGTAGTGGCAGGTAGGCCACAAGAGTGCAGGGCCTCAACCTAGGTTACCTAGATCTCTGTAGTAGTGGAGCCCCTATGTTCTAGGCCCCAGAGGGACATGGCTTGCTTTTGGGCGTGCTTAGGATTTGCGATGGAAATGTGTTCTCCATTCCTGTGCGATAGTGCTCCTTATACTCTTAGCATGCAGTGTCTCGTATACTTTGAAAAGCTATGTTTAGATTTATGTGGTACAATTCTGGATACTTTCCTTTTTCTGTATGTAAAATGGAAGTAAAACATAGAACTTGCCTGATAGGGTGCAAGAGAGTGGAATAACTCACACTGAAGGTCATGGATAGGATCTGATTTACTATTGCTTAGTAAGTATTGCGACTCATTGTAAATTTATTTCTCCATCTGAAATAATTTTTATGTGACCTTTCTATGCATTTATCAGTAATGCTCAGGAATTTAATTCAGCCTGTGTGTTTTATTTGTGCAAACCAATGCGACCCAAGTCTTGGGCCTTGTTGGCAGTCTATTAAACACACTTTGTAAACAAGTAGCAAAATAGTAAACAAATTGTGTTCTTATATTCAGGAGCATATTACACTGCACTATCCATCATTCCATGACTATACCGAACACCGGGAATATTTACAAGAACATCATGAAGTGCTGATCGAGGAAACGGTGAGTGCAACAAACTGATAAGGTTAATTCACATTATTTTCTAGAATTATCCCGCTGTATTTAAATGCTTAATCTCCGTTGTTGGACCATTGCCTCCTAGGAAGGTCTTTTCCATTAATGCGTGAATGTACGCCAAATGAAGAGATGCTTGCTTGGTCAGGGTGTTGTCTAGATTTTTCCTCTATGGCAAGGTGGATCTGAGTAACTTCATACTTTTGCAATTTTACAATATAAAGAGTAATTATGTATACAGGTGCACAGACACACACACACACACGTAGGTACACACACACACACATAGGTAGACACACACACACGCAGGTGCGCACACACACATGCAGGTACACCCGCACACGCAGGTACGCCCGCACACGCAGGTACACCCCCACACGCAGGTACACCCCCACACACCCCCACAAACACACACACGTACACACACACAACACACCCACACAACACACCCACACAACACACCCACACAACACACCCACACAACACACCCACACAACACACCCACAACACACCCACAACACCACACACACACCACACACACCCTTACTTTCTCCTGTTTAAAAGAAAAAACGATTTCACCTCTGCCACAGAAGTAGTTGCTGGACCCCACCAGACTCAGAAACTACTGTCCATTGCAGTGGCATCTGGTGACATTTGAAAGTGGTGGGGTGTAAAATAATTGTACTGCGCTGTGGCGAGTGAGCCCAAACAACCTCTGGTGGTTCGGGTGGGGATTCTCCCCCCGCAAAAATTTTGAAAAAAGAGTGGACAAATGGTGCATTTTCAAGCAATTTTGAGGTCACAGAAACCCCTCTTGACTAATTTGCAAATGTCTACTTTCACATCGCCAACGTAAATACCAATAAGTGGCTGAACAAAGGTCTGCGTCTGACCTGCACAATGACACCGTCAGACCAGGCATCCTGTCTTCCGTGGTTTTACTGCCCCATAAGAACAACATTTCAAATGCTCAGTGACAAAGGCCTGCCAGAAATGCTCCATTTTCTACAGATGGGTGTCTCAAAGTATTCAGAAAAACTCCACCTTGTGACTAACATAATTGAACATGTTGGTATTGTTACTAATTGCAACCGAACCGCACTGTCCAGTGTTTCACCTACTGTTTTCAATAAACATTATTCTGCGGAAGACACGTACGTTTTAAAAGCTAGTAGCACCTGAAATAAACATGCAGTATAACAAATATAAAAAGCCGTCTTTGTGTACTTTGTCACCAGAACCCCTACAGTGATGGAGCACACACACACACACACCCACACCCACACCCACACCCACCTTCAAAAATTAAAGAAGTTGCAAAATTTTAATTGCAGAATAAAAACGATGCTCATTCCTAAACAAGATTGAGAAAGTGAACCACAATACACCATCTAAACCAGAGTGCCTGAGGGCTAGGGTTAAACTTAATTTTAAGAGCTGACAGGTCGGGATCCTTATAGCCAATTGGAATGCTCCATGTAGAACTGGGGCCGCGGTGACAGACATCCATGCCTGTCCGGGGCAGTGGGAAACCTGCCTAGGTGGAAATCATGACCGTCATTTCTCCGGCCCTCCCGGCCTTTCAAAACCAAGCACAGTCTGCAGATCTTTCTATTTTCTTGTAAGCCTGCGGCATTGTGGTAACCTCAAAGCTGCTGACTTTGGAACAGAGGAACTAGGTTCAAGTCCGGTGTGAGCCACCATCCCATGAATCTGGATAAATCAGTTAATCTCCATGTGCCTTTAAAACAACAAAAACCTGTCCCCTCAAATGTAAGAAATGGAGCTATGCATGCCCATCCACTTGAGTAGAAAGATCTGCGAGCTCAGATATCTACCGATTTGGAAGTGTCACAGAGAAGTGCGTCTCTCCTTTCAATTACATCAAAGCAATGAAGAGGATAAAAAAAAAATCTTTGATGCTGTTAAGAGTTTGTCTGGTCAGTGAGGCAGAATCTTTTCGAATGTTCTTCAGCCGAAAACATTTCTTAGGAGGTGCTCAACTATAGTCAAGTTTGAAGATAGGAAAGTATAACCAGAAAAGTTCCAATTTAACAAGAATAGTCAGACAGAAGATTATGCAACTGGTGACCTATTCACGCTACAAACTAGTTATTGGCGCTCCTAACGGCACAGAGAATACAAACTTTGCACACAGGGTGGCAGTGGTAACTGCTAAGAATATGTAAGCAAGCCCTCTGTTGCACCCAAACCTTTTCAAGGAGCACGAGTAGCACAAGAATGGGAGGGAGCTCGCGTCCCACACGTGGAAGAGGCCCCTCAGAAGCCACAAAGCAGGACTTGTTAAAGGGAAGGCCTGATCAATGTTCTATAGCATTCTGGATCAATATGCAATGATATTAATATATTACTTTGTGCATAAACGACATTGAGTTTGTAAAATATTTACATTCACCCTGTCAAGGAAATGGGGAAAAAAGTGAAACCCACTCGATTAAAGTGAAATTGAAAACAGCAAAGTAAACTAAACTCTATATATTGGTAATTTGGAAGCGGTAGCCCCCTGAATGTCTTCTTTATGCTCAGACTAGGCGCAGTGCTCTGTATAATGGTGCAAAGAAAGGAAGGGGAGGACGGCCACCATGGTAAACTGCATCTCTAGTTGGGATTATACCATTAATTCAGATTTTTCGTTTCAAGACAGTTGCAGGAGTCTAAAGGCACAATTTACAGGCCAGACATCAACAGCACCCTAGATATGATCCTAAAGAAGCTAGCAGATGTCCACGACTTGGCTAAAACCACAAAGCATACCACGGACGCAATACAACTCGAGATCGCAGTGGTCAGAGCCGACCTGCATACAGTCAATAACAGGCTCGCTGCAGCCGAACAAAGAATCCGTGATGTAGAAGATATATCCCACAGCTCAACTCAGGAGTTGAAGGCTTTAACAAAAATTACCTCATCGCTCCAGAAACACAGCGGAGCTTGAAGATCGTAACCGGCAGGGGAACATTCGAATACTGGGCCTCCCGGAGGGGTCAGAACACTCAGCAGGCTCATGCCTAGCCTTTCTTGAGGACCTGATCCCCAAAATTACAAATCTAAAATTTGACTGCCAATTTGAGCCGGGCAGGGCACACAGAGTCCCCACTTTTAAATCGACAACAAGGCAAGTGGCCCGGCCTATCATTTGCAAACCGCTGAGATCACAGCACATGGAGGCCATCTTTAACTTTGCATGTAAAAACCACCAGATAATCTGGAAAGGTCACAAGATCATTTTTACGCAGGACTACTCAAAGCCCATGGTCGACACCAAGAAGGGATTCCTTGCCCTACGCGACAAACTCAGGAGCCACAACATACAGTTCTCATTTGTGGCCCCAGCCAAATTCAGGATAATCGACACCGGAAGACACCACCACTTCAATGACCCTAAGGAACTGGCTGCTTACCTGGACGGCCCAACATCCCATGAAATGGAGGCGTGTCAAGCCGGATCCAGCAAAAGGAGAGCGTCACCAGAGCCGGCCACTGTATGAACACAACTATCTTACTAGGCTACTTTCAGGTCCCACCCTTCTTGTGTCTGCGATTTAACCAATAATCACACCGACCTCACCAGCTACCACGGTGCGCAATTTGGTCAAGATAGGTCTTACAACCGCTAACTACGTCAATCATATACACACTTCTACCTCAATGGATACCTCAGTCTCCAACCACAGCCCATCAAGCACCCGGCAACGGCGGGACAACTGCATGGGAGACCTATGCACAGCCTAAGAGACAAACCCTCGTATCCTTTATAGACTCTATTGTAGAATATGACGATACTCTGGTTTTTTAATGCATAAGGGGGGGCCTACAGGGTACAGAGACAAGAGTAAAATTAATAGAATCTCTTGGGACTACAGCTATATAATCTACACGGCAGTTATTCTCCGAGAGACGGGACGACAATCCTGTTGTCGTACGTCCGACTTATGAGATTTGATGGTAGGGGGGTGGGGGAGTGAGGGGGGAGGAATCCGCACTAGGGTTTCTCAGTTCTTTGCTTTCCAGATTCTCGATCTTCTTTTCCTTTTTCATCTCTTTCTTCTCTATAACCTGACATGCCCTGTTAGCAATCATATTTAGGAGACCTGGCATATATGCATACCCGGACATGTTACGTACACTGCTTGCAGAACACTTGGGGGATGTTGATGCACTATACTGTGGGTGTAGGGAGTTTGAACAAATAGTCCAGCCTCAACTCCAAGGCCCGAGACAGGGAATTTGAGAATGGGAAAGATAGAACGGAGGCTCCCGCCACGCAACACCCTAGATGATGGCCTGCAATAACCCACTCAATCTGGCAACGGACCTCGACATGGTGTCCCTCAATGTCAAAGGTCTTAACCTCCCTATTAAGCGCCGGAAGATCATAGACTACCTAGCAAAAACAAAAGGCGATATAATCCTACTATAAGAGACCAAACTATCCATGGAGGATGCCAAACTAGTGAGAGGTAATTGGATCTCACAGACGGCTTGCTCACCCGCCGACAAAAAAAAGCGAGGGGTTATGACACTGGTATCCAAAAGATCCAACATAACAATAGAATCACAATCCCACGATAGCGAAAGTAGGCTTCTGGTGACTCATCTGAGAAGGGGGGAGGAGTTAATCCACGTGGGAAACGTATACGACCCCAACGCGGATGATCCAGCATTCTGGTTGGAGGTGGCACGTACGCTAGATAGCTTCCCCCAAAGCGACCTCATGTTGGTGGCAGGGGATTTTAACATCCCATTGTACCACATAACAGATAGATAATCCTCCTGTCAATATCACCCTACGAACTCGCATGCAGCGCTTCAAAATATCTGCTCCAAATTTAACCTGAAGGATGCATTTCGCCTCCAGCACCTGGACACTTTCTACTCTAACCCTCCCAACTCTTACACCAGGATAGATTATATACTAATATCTGGGACTCATACTACACATCTAATCGAACACTCAGACATTGCTCCAAGACTAGTGTCGGACAACTCCTGTTTTAGCCTAAAGTTGAGCGGGTGTCACAACAAGGCCGTTCACCGGACGTGGCGGTTTACCAGCGATGTGCTGGCAGACCCCGCAAACAAAAAAAAGATTGAGGAGGCTATAACGGACTATCTCACATATAACAACTCCCTGGGGACTAGCTCCAAAACACTATGGGATGCCCTGAAGGCAACCGTCATAGGCACAATAATTGAGATTAAGTCAAAAATAAACAAGAGTACAATCTTGAGACTAGCACAGCTTGAGCAGGAGGTCAAAAGCCTAGAACTGGCCCATGCTGAGTCCATAAAAGACAACAAGCGCCTAACTAAACTAACACAGAAGAAGTACGAGTACAACAAAATCCTGAGTGAGAGAGCGGGACTGTGGATTAATAAATACAAAGCCCTTAACCTGTGCGAGGCCAATAAAGCAGGAAAATTGCTTGCCTCCTACCTAAAACACAAACGCAACCAGTTTGCCGTCTCTTCCATCACAGACTCAAATAACAAAACCCACACAAAACACAGACATCCTTAAGACCTTCCAAGAGTTCTATCAAGAACTTTACAGGAAAGATCAGAGCCTCAATTTAGAGGAATGCTCAAGATACCTCGATAGACTCGGGCTACCACAACTAAGCACCGAAGAGATGTTCAGGTTAGGTCAAGAAATTCACTATGTCGAAATTGAAATGGCGTTTAAATCACTGAAAGATAATAAAGCCCCGGGCCGGACGGGTTTACTGCCGCCTTCTACAAGGCTTTCTTAAACATTTGAAACTAACCATGAAACAGGTCTTAACCACTCTGCATCTAGAGGGGAGGTGTCACAATCCATGTCAGAAGCTAACATAATAGTCATCCCAAAGGAAGGTAAAGACCATCTGTCACCAAAAAACTACAGGCCCATATCCCTTATTAACGTGGACTGCAAAATATATGCTGAAATGCTGGCAGTCAGACTCAGTTCCGCTCTCCCCAAACTAATAAGTAACTCCCTGGTGGGTTTCTTATGTACTCGAATGTCTAATGATAACACACGACTTCTCTGCCATATTATGGAGCATGCGGCTCCTAAATCAGAACCGACAGTTGCCATCACATTAGATGCCTGCAACAAGGTACCAGACAGGGTTGCCCACTGTCCCCTTCGCTATTTTTACTAGCACTGGAACCCCTTATCCAAGATATCAAATTAAACACGAACATAAAATGGGTAGATATCAACGGCGTTGAAATAAAATTAGCCGCCTATGCTGACGCCATATTAATAGTAACAGAACAGCCGAAGACCTCAATCGATGCCCTGATGCATACAATAGCAGAATATTCCAGATTGTCAGGGTATAAGTTAAACAAAGACAAATCATAATGCAAACCACTAAATATTCATTGCACGAGAGACAGCCTGGGGAGGTCGGGTTTAGCCTGGCAAGCGGGGTATATCAAATACCTAGGTATAAAATTTGGTAGTGACCTAATTAACACGCTACATCATAATGAGAAAATGCTGCTAGAGAAGATTAAGAAACTTCTAGACTCTTGGGCACCAAAGTTCATAACGTGGTGGGTCAGAATTGAAACTATTAAAATGATGATCACACCAATGATTAACTGTTTGATCAGTATGCTCCCGCTCCTGCTTACTGATGATTTCCACCGCAAAGTTGATATTTTGATCTCTAAATTCCTTTGGCGAGGGAAGAAAGCGCGGATAAGCTTCAAAAAAATCATGACTGGAGAAAAACCAAGGAGGGGTAAATCTAGCAAACTTCAGAACTTTCCAGTTAGCTTTTCTGGCAATACAAGGCTTATACTGGATTGCACCTCCGACCGGCTACACGCCGGCATGGTTACAGGTTGAGAGGGCCATCCTAAACAACCTAAGCCCACTCGCTTTACTAACAGCAAATAGATACCTCAAAGCCGATCTTTAAAAACACAAAAATCACCCTACTAAAGGTATATATGAAGCTAGAAAATAACATCAAAGGTTCTAAAATGGAATCACTCTGGGCCAATAGCAAGACTCTTTATAAAGGGAAAAGCTTAGCCTTCGAATCATGGATTGAGAAAGAGATCTACTATCCTTACCAGTTAGAAAGCGAAGCTTACCCCATTACATTCATCGACCTCAAGGCAAGACATAACCTAACTGACAATGAATTCTGTAACTTTTTGAAAATCAGATCGGCCTGGTCTAAGACCAAATCATCCACCTCACAACCGTCAATCTCCTGGTACGTGTCAAACATAAATAAATTAGGACACCAGGTCTCGCAGCTCTACAAACTCCTCCGCCCTAAATAATCTAAACTTAACGACAAGACAGTTGCCTATTGGAATAATCAAATTAAAACCATATATAACGAACGAGAATAGTCCACACTATGGTCCTCTGCCTCACACAATAAGATTTCCCCAGTGCGCTCTCAAACAATATTTTGGCTGCTCCACAAGGCTTTTTGGACCCCTGCATGGTTATACTCATCAGGCCTCAGGGAGTAAGCATTATGCTGGAAATGTAACAAACAAAAAGGGAATCTAGCACACCTTATCCTTCATTGCCCGTCTCTCAAAACATTCTGGAAGAAAATCTTTGGTCTTATAAATAAATTGTTTGACTCTATGCTAACAAAAGAATTCTCCACCCTCACCACGGCATTTATGAGCACAGAACTGAGTTCGGAACACGATAAGGACCTACTAGACCTGCTACTGACAGCAGCAGTGAAAATGGTCCTCATCAATTGGAAAGACACAAGTAAGACATCGTACAAAGGCTGGTTCAACTGGATCCCGTATCTTAGAGGAGCGGATAACATTGCACTACAGAACTCACCCTGGAAACTGACCTCCAGAAGGATGTGGAAGTCCCTCGAGACAATCCTTGACTCTTTTGAGCCCCCATGAAAACGAGTCAGGCCGGCGAGAGACAGCCTGTCACCCCTATGTAAGCTCCACCCTGACAAAGGAACTTAACTGGGCCCTACTGGTCGCAACCAATGTGGCCCCCTCGGGCCTGTATGTGTGCCATCATGTGTAACAACATCCCCACTGTATGTCAGATGTAATTAATAAGCAATGCAACTCTCAGGTGCCTGTCCCCCATCTCTTCTTTCACCCCTTGCTTTCCTGCCTTTTTCGGTCTTCTTTTCTCTCTTCTTCACTGATAACGGCATGTAGGGCTAGCTAAGAATCATAATGTCTAAAAAGAGATTGGTATACCGTATACTAACCCTGTAACAGAATTGCTAATGTGTTCTTGTATAAAAAATCAATAAAACACGTTGAAATTAAAAAAAAAAAAAAAAAGTGGGGTTTGCTTCCCATCGGCCGGCTTGCTTGTCAAATTTTGCATGCTTTTTATTCAATGGATTTCCTTCCTCTTGTTGTGCTTGTCCTTACCCTACAGCATAGCGCTTTACCATTCTCTTGACTGGATCACTTGTATCCTTCCAGGGCTCCACAGCATCCTAGTACTTTTTAGGTCTCGCCTACGCAGCGCATGGCCTGCGTAGGAGGACCTTTAGCCATCACTCTGCTCTTTTTGGAAGCACATACTCGGGCTTGTGGCGGCATCCACCTTGCGGGAGCGAGCAGGGAGCGTGCCACAAGCACGAGTATGTGCTTCCAAAAAGAGCAGACTGCGCGCGCACACACGAAGCACTCCCGGGCCAGCAAACGCACAATTGCAGTGCCAGCTATGCATTTAAAAACACAGCACAATTTTGAGGGTTATCAGTAATTCTCTTCTCACTCGGAGTGGGCTTTGATCGCTAAACAGGTTCAATACACAGCTGTTTCAGAAGCAACCCCGTGTCAATGGATCACGTAAATATGTAGTAATAATAGCTTCTTTTTCATAATGCACATCAAGCTGCACCATGTGTAAGAGCTGTAACAGGTCTTACTGAGGTTCTGTGGTATCCAGAGCAATGTGACGCCATCTTTGACTGGTGCAACCATAACGTTGCATAAAAAATACCGTTTCTGTATGGCGTGCTAAAGCTTTTGGAAAACAACCAATGCCGAAGTCAATACTTCGAAATTCAGCTCACAATTCTACAAGCATGAGGAAAGCTGCTTTTTTTTATCTCTCCCACGTTTCTTCTCCTTCTTCCCTCTTTTTATTCCCTTTTGGGGGTGGGGAGGGAAGTAGGTGTATTCCCGAACAGCTCTTTCACCCATTTGTAAAATTGCCCATTCCCTGTTCTTTTTTTCTATGGGGGCCCTTTCCCTTGTGAGAAGTTGGCCTGATATATGATGTCACTAGTTCTAGTGTGCACCTTGTATCAGTCCAAACAACCCTTATGGTGATTGGTTGTAAAGTCAACCTTATAGACCAGCTATCCTAGTGGTAGCATGGACAAGAGCAGTCTTAGGCTAAACTCTGTATGGCATGTGAAGCCAGCTGTTATACCATTTGCAACCCCTTGAATACCAAATGAAAGGACACCACAACAGATATATTATAAAAATAGAATGTATTTATTCTCGTCAAAATACCCTCAGCACTCTTTATAAGATTCGAGGTAAGTACAACATAGTCTTATTTAAGCATACATCAGTCACACAGGTAAGTAATACAGTTAGGCCCTAGGGGCCACGCAAACCATATACTAAGTAAGTGGTATAAGAACCACTTTCACGAACACAGGTTAGGCCTAGGGAATCGCTGGGGCTACACTATCCTTCAGTTGCTAGGCAGTGGGAGGCCCACGGGATTCAGGTGCAGAGTGGACACACTCACGCGTAATGCGTTAAAGTCAATAGAAATAGTAGTATTTAGAAATTAAGAGTTTTAGGACACTTCGGAAGGAACTAGGAGTTAGAGACTTGGAAACTAGACACTAGGATAGTCAATACCCTTGTGAGCACCGGAGTTCTCAAGTTACCTAGCCCACGGGCTGCAGGTGCATAGGTGTGAACTTGCGTCGGGTTTCGTCGTCGACTCCTATGGATGCCTGAAGAAAAGATTCTGACAGGCAGTCAGTGAAGTGTGTCCGGTGCATTCCAAGGATGGAATCAAGAAGGTGGATACCTGCAAGCAGAGGGGACAGAGTCTAGGTCACCAGCCAGGAGCCGGGAAGGAACCAGGCGATGTCGTGAAGATGCAGGTGAAGAGGTGAAGCTTGTCGCAGCAGCCACGGGTACCAGGAGGCGTCGAGGATGACCAGAACCAGGAGGCGAGCTGTCCCACGAGGGCTCTTGCTGTCGGCGGCGTCTATGTCGAGTTGGGACACAACAAGCCTTGGCAAGCGCAACCCACGCAGAATGAAGGATTTGCTTCTGTTGCAGACCAGGAAGGCCTGAGGTGCTTCTCTTTCACAGGGAAGCAAGGGCCAGTCTGGAGGAGCCAAACCAGCGGTGGAAAGTCAAAGGTTCGTCATCGCAGAGGTCACTAGCCAACGGGCAAGCAACCGGACTGACGCGTCGAGCAGGAAAATGCAGATCCCCACGCAGGCCCATTCAGACGCCGGCGGTTCACAGACAGGCATCAGCTTCTGTCTTAGAAACAAGTGATAAGAAAACCGCGAAGATCAGCAGGCACAATGTCGAAAGGACCATCAGTTGGCATTGATCTTGGTACCACCTACTCCTGCGTGGGCGTCTTCCAGCATGGCAAATTTGAAATCATTGCCAATGACCAGCGCAATAGAACCACTCCAAGCTACGTTGCCTTCACAGATACAGAGAGGCTAATCGGCGATGCGGCAAAGAACCAAGTTGCAATGAACCCCACCAACACAGTTTTCGATGCAAAACGGTTGATTGGCCGCAGGTTCGAAGATGGTGTTGTCCAGTCTGACATGAAGCACTGGCCATTTACTGTAATAAGTGATGGCGGGAGACCAAAGGTGCAGGTGGACTACAAGGGGGAGACAAAATCTTTCTACCCTGAAGAAATTTCCTCCATGGTACTCACCAAGATGAAAGAAATTGCAGAGGCATACTTGGGCAAGACCGTCTCCAATGCTGTTGTGACAGTTCCAGCTTACTTCAATGACTCCCAGCGTCAAGCTACTAAGGATGCAGGCACCATTGCAGGTCTCAATGTGCTTCGAATCATCAATGAACCTACTGCTGCTTTTGCTTATGGTCTAGACAAAAAGGTTGGCGCAGAAAGGAACGTGTTGATCTTTGATCTTGGTGGTGGTACTTTTGATGTCTCCATCCTGATCATAGAAGGTGGCATTTTTGAGGTGAAGTCCACGGCAGGTGACACTCACTTGGGAGGGGAAGACTTCGACAACCGAATGGTCAACCACTTTGTCGCCGAGTTCAAGCGCAAGCATAAGAAAGGCATCATAGATAACAAGCGAGCAGTTCGACGCTTGCGCACAGCCTGTGAACGTGCTAAGCGCACTCTGTCTTCCAGTACCCAAGCCAGCATTGAAATCTATTCCCTGTATGAGGGCATTGACTTCTACACCTCCATCACCAGAGCCCGTTTTGAGGAGCTGAATGCTGATCTTTTCAGGGGAACCCTCGATCCCGTGGAGAAGTCCCTCCGTGATGCCAAGCTCGACAAGAGCCAGATCCATGACGTTGTCCTGGTCGAAGGGTCCACTCGAATTCCGAAAATCCAGAAGTTACTCCAGGATTTTTTCAATGGCAAAGAGTTGAACAAGAGCATTAACCCTGACAAGGCTGTGGCTTATGGTGCAGCTGTGCAGGCGGCCATCCTTTCTGGAGACAAGTCTGAAAATGTACAGGATCTGCTGTTGCTCGATGTCACACCATTGTCCTTGGGTATTGAGACTGCTGAAGGTGTCATGACCGTGCTGATCAAAAGAAACACCACTTTCCCCACTAAGCAGACGCAGACCTTCACCACCTACTCTGACAACCAACCTGGTGTACTGATTCAGGTGTACGAAGGCGAGCGGGCCATGACCAAAGATAACTTGTTAGGCAAGTTTGAGTTGACTGGTATTCCGCCAGCTCCTCGAGGCGTTCCTCAGATCGAGGTGACATTCGACATTAATGCCAACGGTATCCTGAATGTATCTGCTGTGGATAAGAGCACCGGAAAGGAGAACAAGATTACCATCACAAACGACAAAGGTCGCCTCAGTAAGGAAGACATTGAGCGGATGGTCCAAGAGGCTGAGAAATACAAAGCGGAGGACGAAAAACAGCGCGACAAGGTGTCGTCCAAAAACTCTCTGGAATCCTATGCATTCAACATGAAGACAACGGTGGAAGACGAGAAGCTGCAAGGGAAGATCAGTGACGAGGACAAACAGAAGATTATGGAGAAATGCAACGAAATAATTGCCTGGCTGGATAAGACTCAGACTGCCGAGAAAGATGAGTTCGAGCATCAGCAGAAGGAGTTGGAGAAGGTGTGTAACCCGATCATCACCAAGCTGTACCAGGGTGCTGGTGGGATGCCCGGTGGCATGCCAGGAGGGTTCCCAGGCGCAGGCGGCGCGCCAGCTGGCAGCGGTGGCTCATCCGGACCCACTATCGAAGAAGTCGATTAAAAGATGAATTTGTTTCGCAGGGTTTTGTCGTCAAAGGTGATCCAAGGACACAAATTTGTAACGGTAGCTGTTTAAAAAGCAAACCCGATTTCACATTGAAGCTGCTGTGCAACTACTGGACATTCAGAGTACTTGAATCTGGGGCGTGAGGAGAGAACAGCATTGCACTTTACTTATCTGTACTGTAACAAACGTTGAGTCCTGACAAATAAAATCTATTTAAATGGCAGTTAAAAAAAAAAAAGGAAAAAAAAAAAAAGGGCCCCACGCAGAATTCGTGGAGTGTGGAGGGCTGATCTTCGGTGCAGATGGTGCTCGGGGTTGGGGCTTCTCAATCCCCAGAGCACAACTTCGAGGATGCCTCAGAAGCTGCGCTGGAAGCAAGTAGCCAATTTTCCCAGGTAGCCGGTCCCACGTCTCTCGTCGCCTCCACGGATCTCAGCTTTGCTGTGGATGTGGTCGGGCTCTGCAGTCGGTTCCTCGTAGAACGTTGAGCAATGCAAACGGCAGGTCGCTTGATGGTGCCTGTTTGCACAGGGTGGCCACTCCTTGACCACAAGGGAGATTCTTCAGTCTTCTTCCGTAGTCGAATGTCGAAGGTCCAGAGTTTCTGTTCAAGTTTCAGTTATCAGGATAATCCAAAGTCCTAGGGACTCAGCTCCCACTCTTATACTAATCTGGGGGGCTGGGTTACCTGCTAGGTCCCTCCTATGGATGGGACCAGGGAGTGGGGTGGTTACACCCCCTTCCCTTTGTCCAGTTTCGCGCCAGGACTGGGGCTGGAGTGCCCCAGCACCGGTTTGAACTGGACTATGCATGGGACACCTTGTGTGACCCAGGCAGTGTCTCGTTTCATTCATCCCTCCCTGCCCTAATACACTAAGTCCTGTCTAGGGTGGTGCTAGCACCTCCCACGGCAGGAAACCTATTGTCCAAGCCTCCCTCGCTGGAAGGACTCCCAGCAGCAGGAGGTCAGACTTGTGTCTGTGGCAGCAGCATCCATTTTGTGATGCTGGGGCTCTGGTTAACTTTAACCGGGTAGTAGGTCTTCAACATGTCTTCTCCCTCTAGAAGGGAGGAATACTGTCCTCATCGCCAGAAATAGTGTGGGGGTAGTATTCCAAAGTGTTATACACCTTACACGACATGTTTTGATAAAGCCAAACCATAGTTACCATAACCGTGAGGATTATAAGGCACTTTAAGAGTATATGGTAGCCAATATCATAGAACAGCTATAAGGACATGGTTCCGAAAGCTGCAGACAGGCTCAGCTCATGCTAGAGCACCATCTCACATGTTACCAAGCACTCTGCCTTCAGGATTGTTAAGGCCTGCCATAGGAGTGACTGATAGGTTACCCATGTGTCTATATATAAGGTAGGTATAGGAATACTACACCTAAGCAAGGGGTGATTACACAACCTTTCCCCAGCTGAGTGATCAGCCAGTTGTGTCATAATCGAAGGCCAGCCAGGGGTGGCATAATACATGCTGCAGCCCCTGGTAGGCCTAGGGTACACCTATGCCCTGGGTACCTAAGGTACACTGTACAGGGCCCTAGAAGGTGATCCTTACCAATTGGGTTATATACCTAAAGTACATAGTGTGAATTTAGAGAGAGAACAGCTGGGCTGTGGGTCTGATTAGCAGGCCCACAGCCACATCCAAGTCGAAAACCAGTGAAGCAAAAGCAAAAAGTGGGGGTGAACATAGAAAGCAGACCCTACTCTCCTACATCCCTATCCCCATTTAGGCTCTTAACCCTTTCCCTACACAGCCTCCATATACCTCTGTATCCTTACTTCGTTTTTCACTTTAATTTTAAAATATGTCCTCTAGATGACATTCTCTATGTGGTCCACAGTTTGTTTTTCTTTTTAAAACTGTCGGGTTTTTTAAAACACTTTTAAACTGCTCCTAGGTTTTTTTTCTATTTTCCAAAAAACTGTATTTCTATTCTCTTGTTTTTTTCCTCAAAATGGGTTTTCATTACTTACTTTCTCAGCAAATGCGTTTTTATTACTTGATTTTTTTTAATGAATTTACAGCTACGGAAGATAGCGTCATTATTTGGTCTAGTGGTCTCTGACTGCAAACCGGAGCGTCAATCACTGTCCGGTTCCATCAACCCATTGTATGACCCTCTCCGACTGACCGCTGTTTCTCGAAATGCTGTCTGCTCTTGGGTCACGTCCTACAATACGAGCCTGCAACTGGGACCTAAAAGGCATGATCTGAAGAAATCCATATGTACCAACTGGATTCCATCAACATCCAGCCAGTCGCTGCCTAACTTGTGTTGTTAATAATGCCACCAGCTACTGAGGGGGGTAGGGATCTGGCGGAAGCAAACAGGGCTGAACCCTTCTTGTCCTTACTGGACAGAAAGGGTGGGGGCGAGGCACAAACCAATATGCTGACAATAATATTTCTTTTAACAGCCTCGCCTTCTTCCTCTTTCGTTGCTGCCCTACGTTGTACTCGTTTCACGATGTTTGCCACTCGATTGCTTTAATGAACAAGCATTGGCTTAGCCAATAGGTCTCGCCTTTGGGATCTTATAAGTGTTTAGTTATCCAGCACAATATCCTTGGTGCAACAACATAAACTGTTGCATGGCTAAACAGTTATAAGGTCCCAAAGGTGAGACCTATTGGCTAAGCCAATGCTTGTTGTCTTTTTCTTTCAGTATGCCAACGGAGTGCATGCGTTTTCTTGCTCTCTCCCCTGTGTGCAACCCTCCACATCATCCTAGTACCTTTTGCCTTTTTCTTTCAGCACACCGCCAGAGTGTATACGTTTTCTTGCTCTTTCTCCTGTGTCCTGCGCTCCACATCATCCTAGTACTTTTTGTCTTTTTCTTTCAGCATGCCGTAAGAGCGCATGCATTTTCTTGCTCTCTCTCCTGTGTACTGCACTCCAGATAATCGTAGTACTTTTTGTCTTTTTCTTTCAGCACGCCGTAGGTGTGCATGTGTTTTATTGCTCTCTCTCCTGTATGCTGCCCTCCCTATCATCATAGTACTTTTTGTCTTTTTCTTTCAGCATGCCGTAAGATTGTATGCGTTTTCTTGCTCCGTCTCCTGTGTGCTGCTCTCTCCCTCAGATCCCGGCCAGATGTGCTGCTCTTTGTTTTGCTCCCCAGAAGCTGGTGCAGTGCTTCCATGCCACTTCCCTGTGCTGCTCATTTTTTAGGTCTCGCCTGAGCCAGCGTGCATGCGTGCAGTGCGAGGCATTTTGTAAGGGCTTCCAACTGGGACCATACGCTCGTGCATGGGTTTTCTTTTTTGCTAACAACCTATTGGCCTTTGCATGCGTCTTTCTAAGAAAGACAGCACGCAATTGACCAAAGGCGGTGCATGTCCCACCTTTTCATCCGCCCACGGCCTAGGGCTTGCGAGAGCTAGCATCAGCGCCACCGGTTTCCAATTATTGCGCACGCGTCTCGCGTTAATTGGAAACAGATGGCTGGCAGAATCAGAAATCATAAGTCGCTGGTATCTCTGTCTGAGGAAAGTAGCAACCCGACAGGAAAACTTATTAGTCAGAAATACAGTTGGCAAACATGAATGATTTCAAATGCCCCATATGGATGTCTGGATCACAATAAAACATAATTTTAGCTAAGAAAAATTTTAGGCTCATTTGTTTAATCGGACTGTATTTGAAGCTCCTGTGAGCAGCAGCAGTCTCCTGGCACTGCAGGTTCGAGCTGGGCTGCCTCGGCGCAGCAGGCAGGAGAGTTCGCCTGTGACGTCACTGCCCTTTTGCCTGGCTCCGCCACCATATCTACCGGTACCAGCGTCTTACGTAGCCGACAGCGGGCTGTAACCTGGCAGCGGCTGGGCGTTTGCCTGCGGGTACGGGGCCGAGGGAGAGGAGCAGGTGCTGCTACAGTCTCGGGGCTCGTTCTGCCTCTGCAGAGAAAGTCTGGGAGAACCCCAGCAGGAGCTGCGCACTAACAGACCCCGCTGCCTGAGTACTGGCACTGGGCAAGGGAGGAAGCATGTCTGCGTTTTCAGAGTCGGCGCTGGAGAAGAAGCGGTCGGAGCTCAGCAACTCTCAGCAGAGCGTGCAGACATTGTCCCTTTGGCTCATCCACCACAGGAAGCACTCTCCATTCATAGTCACCGTGTGGGGGCGCGAGCTGCGCAAAGGTAGAACAGCCCGTGAGAAGGGGGTGGGCCAGTACCATGAACCCCCATCATTTAACAAGCCACTACACACACCATCATTTTACAGGCCACTACACACAGCAGTGTACAACACACTTCTCTTCTACCCAAAAAAAAGAGTGGTGTAAACAATAAGACCACTAGGCTCGGCACAAACACTGCCACCTTCCCCAACTGACATGCGGACACTGTTGCCACCAGAGCTCCCACCTCGAATACAGAGCTTCACTAATCCTTAATTATTTAGACCTATCCCAGGGCAAAAGCATTTGCCACAGCCAATCCTAATACAAAAGTGCTGAGCAGAAAAAGCTGTGCGCAGCAGGCGGTAGCGTTTCGATTCTTTAACAGCCGCCGTAGCCCGAACACACTATGTTGCTCTCAACTCCATATTCTCGTGCTGTCTTGCACCTTCAAAGCTCAAATGAATGTTCAGAGCTTTTCATCCAAAAAGTGCACATCCTATTTTCATTTAACCCAACACCTTATTGCGCCAGCGCGACTTTCCATGATTCCTTTGACAGGTATAGGAGAGTTCGCAGGTTTTCACAGTTCTCAGCAGCAGATAAACTATTTCACTGGGTGTATAGTGGAGGCAGCTGTCGAGATCAAGTATGGAAATGTATTATTCTTGAGTAGGGTTGAACTTTTGTGTCCATTAACTAGTGCGTGCTGAATTGGTCCCTTTTGCACTCATGAACTGAAGAGCCACATCCAGTTTGAAGGGCTAGAACCTGGTGATAATGTATAGCCCTTATCACCAGGTGTGACATTTGTTGTAGTGAGAGTTTGAACTGATATCAAGTTCCGTGCTTAATTTGTGCCTCTGAAGGCCTCCTCTAGTACAGTTAACTGCTAAATGGCCAATGCTGATATTGTTCTCTCCCACGTGCACAGCCACATGTCCATTAATGGGTATAATTAAATAACCAGAGGAAAAAGAGTAAATCTTTAACACGCTCCAGTGCACATCTTCACCAGAGATAAATCCTTAAATAGGTGTATTGTGCTGTTCCTCCATAACACTGTATTCCGAGTCGAAATGGTGCAGTCAGGATCACCAATTGGTAATGGATGGTCCCATTCTTGGGATGCAATCTCCCTCACCCACCTAGGTGGCATTTTTTATCATCTAGCTTGCTGCTCGCTGAGCAGTCACTGCAGTGCAGAGAGCCTCCAAAAGCAGAACTCAAGCTGGTATCTTTTTACTTTATCCTGGCCTGGAGTTTGCCATGATGCATGTGAATGCTTTTTAATGCAGGTTGAAGGGAGCGGTGGTGGTGTGGTTAAAATTGGCTCTGGGCAATCCCTATTCTATACGTCTTATTCCTGACGAATGTCTATGCCCAATTAAAGAACAAACCTTGAAACAAATGGGCATAGTAAGGAGCCCTTGGTTTCACTGTGTGATAAACATGTTTCATGCCCTGGTTGCCCAGAGAGTCAAAGGCATTTCTTCAGGACCAAAGGTAGCGTAACTCCTAATCTTCTGGGTTAGGCTTCAGTACCAATTTTGTTTGTAAAGTTCCATGAAATTGTACCTTAGGTTGCAAATATATCAGATAAAAGTAAATATTACAACAAAAAAGATTTCAATACAACATAATTATACGCCACATAATTACTGTACTCAATGCAACATAAATGCACTCCACATAATACCACTCGGTGTGACATAGTTACACGCCACATAATTACACTGTACTCAATGCAACAAATACACCCCACAAACCACTCAGTGCCACATAATTACACGCCACATATTAACACTCTACTCAATGCAACATAAATACACTCCATATAATATCACTCAGTGCCACATAATTACATGCCACATATTTACACTTTACTCAATGCAACATAAATTGACTCAACATAATACCACTCAGTACCACATAATTACACGTCACATAATTACACTCTATTCAATGCAACATAAATACATTCCACATACCACTCAATACTACATAATTACACGCCACATAATTACTCTCTACTCAATGCAACATAAATACACTCCACATAATACCACTCAGTGCCACATAATTACACACCACATAATTGCACTGTACTCAATGCAACATAAATACACGCCACATAAATGCACTATACCACATACCACCAATCAACATAAATGCACTCCACACCATGACACAATTTCACTGATCATAATTTCACTCAACACCACAGTTCCAGACCACACAATTCAACTCCACACATTTCCAATACACACTGCATAATTACACGAAAAACAACATAATTAACCTCCACAACTTACAACGTACCTCCAATCCACGCCATATAGTGTCACCACGTGAGCACCAAACATCATTCACCACCACCATTTTGCATCAGCGCACCACCTAAGCATCACGTCAGTCTGCCCTTGGAATCTGGCATCTGTTTATTCTCTCCTAGTGTCCGTCCGCTGCTCGTGTTCTAATTAAATTACTGTTTTCCAGCCTCCACTTACCCGTTATTTATGTCCCGCTCCCCCATAACAAAACAAATAATAACAAACAAGCATGAGAACCGGCAGGAAGAAGTTGCCAGCAGTGCAAGTACAAAAAAACTAGAAGAAATTTTTAATGTTAAAATCTTTTTTAATCCGGTTTTTCCGTTGTATATAATGTCGTCTTCGTTTGTATAAAGGTAACAAAAATTCTTAACACTTTTTATTATAACTTTTCAACATAATCCACACCAGCCACAATGCTCTACAACATAGCCAAAAGTTCTGGCTAAACACATAAGGCCCCACGGCGAGACCTATTGCCTATGCCAATGCTTGTTATATTACTGCTTGCATCCCTCCTGATGTACTGAGTTGATCGCTGCTGATAATCGTGACTATGGTTTCCACTATTGTAATCTTATGTGGTCACTAATGTAATCTTGTCTGATATGTCCGCTATTATAACACTATTTGTAGCTCACAGTGATGTTTACTGAACATACCTGGCTCTTATTTCACATAAGGCTGGAGACCCTTGGGCAAGACTCTTGTGAAGGGGCAAGATGCTTGTGAAGGCGAAAGGGCATTGGTCTCTGATGGAGCAGAGATTATTGAAATCCGAGAAACAGACACATTCTTCAAAAGTACTTCATGAACCAAAAAAGAAATGGAATAATCCACTTCCTAAAAAACTGGATTCTTCTTTAGGAAGCAACCTTAACCAGGGCTGCCCACAATAAATAAATAATTAAATAAAACAAACGTTGTTTGCCACTGGTGATTTTTTTTTCCTTCTCAATATGTCAGTATATTCAGCACAGTGCTAATAACCAAGCCATGGTGCTTTATCCAGATCAGAGAAGTGAAAGCTCACTTAGTAAATAAACCAAGTACTATAAACAGATGTTCTATCTTTCAGGATGATCCTAGAGGCCAAGACTTTGACGAACACATGGAGTGTTTAGAAGAACATCAGGAAATGTTGATTGAGGAAATGGTGAGTGCCTTGAAGGAATACTTATGATCAGTTTAAATTCATGAAAGTTATTATTTTTACATTGTGATGCTCTGTTACAAATGTAAAGGGAATTGTTTTTTTATGTAGCTCTTAATGTTAATTAAATCACTTCCGGCCTTTGCCAGGGCTACAATTAAAAGAGCAGCTAAGTTCTCTTTGTATCCATCCACTGAGTTTTAAGCAAAGTTGTTGGTATAGGCAAGCTATGGCAGAGGCTGTCGGGAGAGATTTTAGAAAAGGCTGAAATATTCAAAGAGAGGTTTGGGGGAATGAGAGTAGAAATGCAGAGATTATTGGATGGCAAAAGAGTCTGTTAAGGGAGCGTCAAAACATTTGCTTTCCTCCTCCATCCCTCATGGTTGAAATCTTCAGGATAGTCTTTAAAGTCCTTCACAATGTGTGTTCTGATAGCATTGCAGTTGTAAATGAATTTTCCAGTCACAATTAAATCATGAATACGTTGCACATTTGACACAGAAGAGTAAGAGGGCATTGACTGTCTCACTTCCTGAGATTTGAAAACAGCCCCCAACTTGTCTTTTCAAGACCTTATGTTTTTTTCATGTGTTTTTATGTGGTTTAAGTGGAATTCCTGGCTGGAGCATATTCTATTAAAGGTTTCAGTAATTCCAATTGTGGAGGATATTTTGTGCCACTTCTATGGGAGTAAGTGATGGAAATGTGTTACTATAAACGCTTTTGTAAATCTGTAATGCAAGGACTTTCATACCAGAAGTTGCCTAAAAAACTCAGTGTCTTGAGGCTGATAATCCTAGAGATGCAGATCATGGTAATTACCATTTTTCCAAATTTTAACCTAGTACCATCCTTAATAGTAACAGTATTTAGAAAAAAAAAGTTATTAAAACAGATAAGGACTTAGAAAGACTAGTTGGAGGCTGTTTCAAATCTCAACTAGTTCATTCCAGTGAGCTAGTCAATGCCCACATACTCTCCTATGTTAAATGTGCAGCCTATTTATGATTTGTTACTGGAAAATTGGAATTGTTGAAACTTTAATAACACCTGCTCCAGTCTGGAATTCTGCTTCCTCCACTGACTTAGTTAAGAAACGGGATCTGCGGCAGAGGCGGATTGAATCGCCCTCATGCATACTAACATACATCTTGACATTGTTTGTTCTTGAAATCATACATTTCTTTATTCTGGGGCATTGCAGTTCTTCAGACAATGGACCAAAGCACTGTAATGATAACATCAGTGGTTCACTTGGAGTCTGAACATGCCAACCGTTGTCCCTGACACAACAATGCTGGTAGGTTGCTGTCATTATCTGAAATTTTTCCTCTCAGTTTGGACTTTGTAGGGAAGAGAAAAAGCGACCCTGTTAGAAATTGATGTTGTTATGGAGCCTGGAGCACCTATACTCCATGGCCTCTGAATAATGAGCTCATAGACCCACTGAAAGCTGAATCATGTATTAAAGCTGATACTTCACGTCTATGTACAGTTTTGTGGTATTTTGAACATAGCCACAGTTTTGGGCAAAATTAGGCTTTTGGTTTTCAACACTTTTGTGTATATACATTCTAATGTATTGCACAAATAATTGAAATCCAATCAACCAAAGATTACATGGGCACAGAAAATTAAGTTTATCGAAAGATCTTTTTAAAACAGTAGTGCTATTCTTCTTTAAGTACTCATAATCAGGACAGATCCTCAGCCAATATTAGAGATTATTAATAATACAGTGAGAGATCTGTTAAACATAATATCCCCACTTAAACCCTCAATCATAATTCATGCATTCCGCTGCAAATCGATCTTATCAAAAAGGGGAACACACTTTGAACATGTAGTGAAATATTTAAGATTTTTAAAGAGCTGATTATCATCTCATGCTAAAGTTAAAATTTCCTGTCCCATTTTTTTCTCAATACTTTGTTTAGACTCTAAGACAAAAGATCTTGTTTCAAATGTTTCTTGCATTCACCATTTAATTGGGCAGAGGTACCTCATAGATATTCTGCTGTGAAACTGCTTCCATTTTGTGCATCTGGACTACTGTGTGTTTATACTGTCCAGTGGCCTGGTATCATAGCATGTATTTTTGTGTTTCCTAGCAGAGTGATAGACTCTTTTAGAACTATGGACCACCCAAAGTGTCTCCCCAACAAGCAAGCAGTAGCTAGAGTGCCCTTGTTAGCAGCTTCCTGTTTTGGGTAGGGTATGTCCTTTTACCTGTAACCTAGGCAGAGGTGTGTACTGACTATTTTAGGCAAACCATTGTCTTACCCCCATAACTGAGTTCTTAAAAAAAACCCTGCAAAAAGATTCTTCCCTTGATAATTCAGGCCATTCTAGCTCACTTTCTTTGGAACAACCTGTATCTAAAAGACTCTGTAATGGTTTCACCTTTGTCAATCTTTGAACCATGTTATCCACTTTGAACATTGATGGGAGTTGGTGTTGCTGCTAGAGCAGCACCCATACCAGATCTTCACAGGAGCCT
Source organism: Triturus cristatus (assembly GCF_964204655.1). Classification (NCBI taxonomy): domain Eukaryota; kingdom Metazoa; phylum Chordata; class Amphibia; order Caudata; family Salamandridae; genus Triturus; species Triturus cristatus. The sequence goes on from NC_140585.1 coordinate 933,721,745, forward strand.
TACCAGATAACTGAGCTTAAGAGTACACCCTGCATCAGAAGAGTGTTAAGGATATGTCTGAGACATGTAAGGACTGCTTTTGCAGTATGGCCAATCCTTTGGTGTCGACCAGCCGACTGTTAACAGCCCCAACGGTCTTTAGAGAGCCCGTATAATAAAATATCATGACTCAGTGGCTCAATGGTGGACAGAAACTTCACATGAAGATTGCTGCAGCATCTTGTTCAACTTTGTGGGAGCCTGTAATCTCCCCTCACTGACCAACCCCTTTCATTTTAAACCTCCAGGACAGGGTTGAGGGTATTTGACTGATCTCTGAGTTCTTGTTGTTCCAAGGGTATCCTGTTTAGACAGCCTAGTGACACCCTAACCATGGACCCCTGTTCCAGTTATCTCAAAGGTATGTCAATTATTTATCTTCATTTATTTTTTTTTAAATTATGAGCCACCATTACAGTGATACAAGTGCCTATGTTTTGAGAATTCCATTTGGTACCAGATACAAAGTACTGCTCCATCCTGGTACTATTTTGCCTCATGAACATTGATTCACTTAATTGCAAGATCCCTTTAGCCATCTGAATGTTCTGTCAATCCTGTTACCACCCCAAGAGCATATAGCCCTTCTAGACTGGACTCCATTGAACTTAACATTTTAACCATTGCTCTCTTTGCCAACCCGTAGACCCACCTTTTGAAATAATTGGGGCCGAGTGCCCTTGTTGGATGGTCAGCTATTGATATCTGACACAATTGCAGGACTTTGTAGAGACTACTGAGCTTCTTCTCTTAGGACCTGGTGTGGGAAAATTGGATCTGCTTTAATGGTTATCCCCACTTTTTTCTGGCGTTGTTCTGTTTTCTGACTGGGATCGTGCTAATCGGGACCCCGGTCACTGTGCTCGCTCCCTACATTTGACTTTGGTACCTTTCCAATTGGCTACTGGTGTACCCTTCTAAGTCCCTAGTATATGGTACTAAGGTACCCAGGGCATAGTTACACCAGGGTCCCCCATGGGCTGCAGCATGTATTCTGCCATCCATGAGAGACCACCAAAACTGACTACAGGCCTGCCGTTGCAGATTGTGTGAGCTGGTGCTAGCACCACTCACAACAGATAAAAATTTCTTATATCCGAGTTCACTGCACTTAAAACCTATAAGTCACCCCTAAGGCAAGCCTTTCAATCCCAAAGGCAGGGTGCTAGGTTATAAATATGAGGGTGCCCTGCATGAGCAGGACACCCCCCTACAATCCCCGAAGTCTATTCTCCAGGCTTTGTAAGTGCGGGAGAGCCATTTAATACATATAGTGGACATCAAGTCAATTACGAGATGTTTAACTATATATTGGCTGCAACAAACCGGTCATGTTTCGTACCAAACATGTTGAAATCCGGGTGGCGTGGCCAGGAACATGGCCGGCTAGCAGCTTCTGCCGGAGCTCCGGCAGCCCATACAGAATCCTGTACAAGATCCTGACCTTCAAATCGCTGATAATTTCCCAGAGTCGGCGTCGATAGCCTCCTGTACGAAGCGGGTGACTTTTGAGCCAAGCTGAGGCTGCCTGAGATGAGCAGAAGTGAAGATTCACGCTGGAGCGGTGTTGATGGGAAGCTCCACAAAATGGCGGACTTAGGAGGCGGAACGGAGGCGCCCGTCAGAAGGAGGAGGTTGGGCCCGGCCTCCTGAGTCATCAGGGGCGGTTCCCACCCAGCGAGAAACCCACCCGTGTCAGCGCGGAGGTGGGGAGACCCAGAAAGAAGCAAGCGCCTGACCTGGAGGAGAGCAGCCCGAAGATATCCGCCCGTGCGAAGGTGAGAGGGACTTTGCGGGGCCGGGTGGCGTGACCCCCAGTGGGCAGAGTCGGAGTCCCGAGGGGCGAGTCGACAGGTCAAAAAACTCTAGAAGAGCTGGCTGGGGCGAAGTGGAGGCCTTGTTCATGCATCCTGCCTGACTCCCCGTGGTGTGGCCGGAGGGAACAATGAGAATTCGGGCCTCCTCGGACACGAGGGGCCGAGCCAGGGCTCCTGCACATGGGCTGCTTCCCCCCTTAGCCATTGCAGAATAAACACGGGTACGACCGGTGACCGGCTTCAGAGACAAAGTACAGTGGAGTCGATTGGTGTAGCGCTCCCTCCCCAATTCCTCCCTGCTGTGGTTGGAGGAAACTTGGAGACATGGGGTCTCTGGAGGTACGCGGGTCCGAATCGGGACTCTGGTGCATAGACCTTTCCTCATTGCAAGCAGCAGACACGGTGGGGAGGCAGACCAAGCGGTGTGAAGTGCAGAAGGCCCTGTTTGGATGAATTGGTGACCAGATCCTAAGAGATGAATAAAGCGGGGCCAACACATGGGTAAGAGGGACTGTGAGTGAGCAGTTGCGGGTGTCATCGGGGCTCGACCCGGTTCCATGCTCCCTCCGAGAGAATAGCCAGTCCAGGAGAAGCGAGAGGGGGGGCAGGACCCTCCCTCAGATGGCGGACTAGGCGGCTGGGGTGCCCGAGAACAAGAGGATTAACCTACTGTAGCCCCTTGGGCCCCACCCGATCATACTGTGATTATGGGAAGGAGACCTCCAACAGTAGAAAGGGACACTCATGAAGTGGGGAGACTACCACACACTGGAAAATTGCATAGTCCCCCCCCCCCCCCCCCCGTCCCCACAAGGAGAAGGACCAGCAGAGACTGCTCCCATTGAGGGAGGGGAGTATAAAGGCCCCAAATTATCACCAAAAGTGAACCACAAGGGTAACAAGCAGTTAGAAACTATTGGGGGGCTCTCGGCGCCACGATCTCAGAGTTGACCGATACCCCCTGAATGGTCGTGCTACAGTATTAAAAGCATAAAGGATCTGTATTGAACCTACAATACTGACAACAAACCATGGGTAAAAGAAGAGAGTGGTGACTCACAGACGCCACACAAGATTACTCAGCGGAAATGGAGCCCGAATAACACAATCCTTTACTGAGGAGACCAGAAAACTGAGTGGCAGAGACACCATGGTACGTGAGTGGAAGAGGGGATGAGGTGAGACTCCCAGAGGTGATTGCAAAGATCATACGAGAGGTTCCGCCTGAGGTGGGAATCACTCATCGGTCAGGTGGCTTGCTGCCCAAGACGGACGTTAGAAACCTATCTCCCGCGCCTTCCTTGTGCGGAACAAGGCACTTCAGCGACACAGCAGAAACCAAATACGGGAACCAGATACTTAAAGGTATTCAATAGCAGTAACCTCATTATAGATTTCTCTCACCCAAGGCACCAAACATCTACCAACTATTACCGGTGGTGTAGATCGGGAAGGAGCGAGGGGAGAAGAAGCACGGGACATGATGGCGAGAGACAAAGATCCAAAAATGCAAAAACAGGGAAAAATTGACAAATACACAAAAGCACTACCTCCGCCTCTGGATACAGAGGGAGAGCCCCAGGGACCACCGGACATTGCGGCCCTCCTCCAGGCTATCCATGCCTCCAGCGAGGCCATTGAGGGGAAGATAGCAGAAATAAAATTAGAAGTGACCCTATTGCGACAGGATATGCGTAACGTCTGACAGAGCAATAAAAGCAGAAACCCGAATTTCAGAATTAGAAGACCCATCGCGCAGCTTAAAAACTGACGTCTCCAGCTTAAAGACCGCCATGAGAGAGGTGACATGGAAGGTAGATGACGCTGAAAATAGGGCAAGGAGAAACAATCTGCGCTTCATAGGACTATCGGAGGGAACAGAGGGCTTGGACCCGGGGACCTTTCTGTGGGCGTGGCTTAAGCCTGTTTCATAATCGAACGAGCTCATAGAATGCCAGCTGCGAGGCCTCCATCTCCGCCCCCCCCCCAGGCTGCTGATAGCTCGCTTTCTGAACTTTGAGGACTGGGACTTGATCCTCAGAGAGTCGCGGCGAATGGGTGAACTCAAACATGCAAACGTGAAAATCATGATCTTCCTCGACTACTCCGGTGAATTTCAGAAGCAGCGGTGCACGTTTGATGCAGTAAAAGTGAAGCTCAGCGCCTTGCAACTCCAGTACATGCTGCTCTTCCCAGCTAATCTCATTTCTTCCACACCCCAGAAAAGGCATAGGCCCCCTTCGAGGTGTGAAACAGGAAACACCGGCTCGGTATGTGGCGACACCCCGAGAAGAGTGGAGCCCAAACAATAAAGGGTAACGAGCATTGGCATAGCCAATAGGTCTCGCTTTTGGGACCTTATAAGTATTTAGTTCCTTTTCCAGTGGTTTTGCTGTCCTGATCGAGCCGAAGGTCCTGCTGCAGTTGTCTCCTCCCTTTGTGTGGTTGTGGTTGTGTGTGTGGTTGTGGTTGTGGTTATGGGTGTGGTGTGTGTGGGTGTGGTTGTGGTTTTGTGTGTGTGGGTGTGGTTGTGTGTGTGGTTGTGTGTGGTGTGTGTGTATGTGTTTGTATGTGTATATGGTTGTGTGTGTAGTGTAGTTGTGTGTGTGTGTGTGTGTGGTTGGTTGTGTGTGTGTGGTTGTGAAGCTCAGTGCCTTGCAACTCCAGTACATGCTGCTCTTCCCAGCTAAACTAAAGGTCCTCTTCCAGAGCAAATCTCATTCCTTCCACACCCCAGAAAAGCCATAGGCCCCCTTCGAGGCGTGAAGCAGGAAACACCAGCTCGGTATGTAGAGACACCCCGAGAAGAGTGAAGCCCAAATAACAAAGGGTAACAAGCATTGGCATAGCCAATAGGTCTCGCTTTTGGGACCTTCTAAGTATTTAGTTATGCAGCACAATATCCTTGGTGCAACAACAACTGTTGCATGGCAAACACTTATAAGGTCCCAAAGGCTATGCCAATGCTTGGTGCTGTTTTTGTGGTACTGCAATATATAGGGATGTTCTTTGTCACAGTTTGGATTAGATCATTGATGACACTATTGTTCATAGGATCACGATGTCTCCAGTGACAACTTCTTGCTGCCCAGGTCGTGCCGAGGGGTTCCTTTTCCGGTGGTTCTGCTGTCCTAATCGAGCCGAAGGTCCTGCTGCAGTTGTCTCCTCCCTTTGTGTGTGTGTGGTTGTGGTTGTGTGTGTGGTTGTGGTGTGTGGGTGGTTGTGTGTGGTTGTGGGTGTGGGTGGTTGTGTGTGGTTGTGGGTGTGGTTGGTTGTGGTTGTGTGGTTGGTTGTGGTTGTGTATGTGGTTGGTTGTGGTTGGTTGTGTGTGGTTGGTTGTGTGTGTGGTTGGTTGTGTGTGTATGTGATGTGGTTGTGGTTTTGTGTGTGGTTGGTTGTGGTTGGTTGTGTGTTGTGGTGTGTGTGTGTGTGGTTGTAGTGGTTGTGTGTGTGTGTGTGTGGCAGTGTGTGTGTGTGATTGTGTGTGTGTTGTTTTCCCGTTTGTAAGCCCTGCAAATGAGCAGTGTTACTATACCAGATTAATGGTGATCAAATTGCCGAACTCGAAAGGCGCAAAGGCTATCTGTTTTGCAGGGATTTGAACATTTGACTTGCAGAGCAGTGCAGATATCAGCAGTGATCATTTAACTTACAGAGCCATCATTTCGGTTCGATTTCGATATATATGTTGTGTAGAAATGTTGATGTATTTGTGTATTGCATCCTTCAGATAAAATAGTTTGCGTTTTTCTGTCACCGCCCACATACAATTATCCAGAAGGAAAAAAAGTGTAATGGCGATGGAGCAACTTACACTTCTAAAGGAGAGTTTGTAGATTTTTCTGCACTGTAGCCCGATTTTATTGATGATTTCGACAGAGTTAGTAAAATTCAGAGATGCTGTTTACCGCTCGTAAATGTCCTTACAACGAACAAAACATAACTCGTATTGTTATTTTGAGTTGCTTGTTCGTTTTCTGTTCTCTGGGGGCAGTGGTGCTGTTGCAAATGCAAGCATCCAGTCATGAGAGTAGCATTCGCCCAGTATGTTGTATTTGTAAGTGGATTTGATTATTGTTCGCTTTCTGACATTTTAGCAGAATTAAAATGGTCTATATCAGTAGCCATTATGTTATGCTGCATCATGTTAATTTGCTTACGCTTGTAAGCGCGAAGGCGGGGGGAGGGGCGGAGGCAGGGAGCAAGCAAGAGGAAAGACAGATGGCGCTGAAGGCTGGCGGTTCGCGCGTGCACGGTCGCGTGAACGCAAGCTTGTCGTCAGCCAGCAGCACTTTGAAAACTCACCTACTAAAGTCTCTCCGAGCAGCGCAAGCGAGACCTAAAAAGGCGACGCATTCCAACAGGTCTACGCAGAACCCGCTTGGGGACGCCATTGCAGAGGGCCCCCGTACATTGGTGAGAGGGCAGAGATCAGACTCTGATGGAGACTCAACAAAAGCTAAAGCCAGTAAATTATGCTCCGATCAACGAGCCAGTCCCAACTCTGAACTCTCAGCCGACACAGACAGTGATCATCCGCTTCTGAGAAACATTAATGGCCTGGAAAAATCAAAAGCTGAGAAGAGAAAGCCAGAGACGCTGCACCAGCGATCGGACCAGACCGGCGAGGAAGGACTAGATATGGGCTTAACCACAGGAAAAAAAATAGTAACCAGCTAAGAAGCCCTCCCCAGACACTAACACACTCAGTTTAGCTGAGCAAACATACTTCATCGAATAGGATAGATTGGGAAAGAGGTGGTACTACAGACCTCTCGAGCTATACCTGCGCCAGGTTGTCATTTTGATGGTTCGAGAGATGGGCGTGGGAAGTGGGAGAGTGTGGGGTAGGAGGGGTGAGTTGAGGGTACAAAGAGCCATAAGTAGATTAGTCGTTGTTTTTTTCTTTTTCAGTCAGGGGTAGGAGATCCAAAGTTATAGATAGGGACAAAGGAGAGGAGACAGGTGGGAGGGTCCTCCCAAGGGCAGAGAGTGAAGAAGAGCCCGTACATAATGGGTGAGGAAGATTATACAGTCTTAACATGGAATGTCAGCAGACTGGGAAGCAAAGTTAAGAGAGGGCTAGTAACTAAATACCTTAAGAGACTCAAGCCAGACATTGTATTCCTACAGGAGACTCTTTTGATGGAAACACATTTCATCTTCTTAGGTAGAGGTATGTACACTACTCTCGCACATGCAGGATTTTTCTCCAGAGCAAGAGGGATGGTGGTCCTAATTAAGAAAACGCCTCCCTTCCACATCACGAAAACCTGGAATGACCCAAACAGGACTTTCGTGGTGGTCCAGGGTACATGGGGACGGAGGGAGCTGACTCATTAGTGTCTATGCCCGACTAATACTGTAAACTCAGACATTAGACGCCATGGCTTAAATCCTGTTAGAATCCGGCCCCTCCACACACATAATAGGGGGTGATTTTAATGACATGTCCGACCCAAATCTAGACTGCACACGCATGGGCATCGGGACCCACTTACCTATTCATCTGGCTGAATTTACAAACTGCCTGGGTCTAACTGACCTCTGGCGCCAAAATCATCCATTCGCTCGCACCTATTCGTACTTCTCTGGGGCACACAGTCTCTTCTCCAGACTCGACTATTTCTTTGCCCCCGCGGGAGAGGTTAGAAATATAGAAAGGGTGGAGTATTTAGCAAGAGGAATCTCCGACCTCTCACCACTTTGGTGGCTAATGATAGGCAGGACGAGGAATAGACAAATAGACAATGCTCAGAATGGAGGTTGTATGTGTGGGAATTACGTGACAAAACGTGGCTTTTCCAGCATCCCCCTGGTGGCCGATAGTAGGCTTCCGTAGCTGTTCCTTGGGCAACCTGGGCTGTAGGGTGGGTGGGGTGCTCTAGCCAGATGTCATGGTACTTTTGGTCTCCTATCGCGGGGACACTCCGTTGGAGTAACCAGGCGCTCTATAAGCAGTATAATAATAATAATATTAAAAACAGAGACCGAACTCTACTTTAGTGAAAATGAGGGTTCAGTGCCCTCAGCGACAACCCTATGGGAGGCCTATGAAACGGTAATACGAGGTAGGATACAGGATGCCGTAGCCCGGAAGAGACGTGAGGAGGCCCAACAAGTAGACACACTGGAAAGAAAGCTACTTACAGCTTGAGATAGATGTAGACCCAGATGTGGACACTGCCTGGATGCGCCAAATCACACTCACACGTAGGGAACTCTGAGCTTTGACAGAAAGGGAGGTACAGACTCAAATTCAGGCCTCGCATCATCGACATTACGAATCGGGAGATAGGGCATGGAAACTACTGGCCTGGTTGGGCAGGAAAGATAGAGAGGCGAGATGGGTGGCCATGATACATGAAAATGAAGCGGTGCATATTACAGCACATACCAAAGAAGGGGCATTTACCTGTTTCTATAAGGGGCTTTATGATGCCATGTCACGGATAGCAGAGGAGTCACAGATAGCTGCCTTCCTTGGGGAGATAGAGACCCCCCTCCCTGACTTGAGAAGACCAGGAAGTCCTACATTAGGATTTTACCTTGACAGAAGTACTAGATGCATTCAGCAGACAAAAATCAGGGAAAACACTAGGTCCAAATGGAATACCGGCGGGATACTTCAAGCAAAATGCTAATTGCTTAGGTCACCATCTGCTGGATATGTATAATGCGGCGCAGGTGGAGGGATCACTTCCCACAGACCTCTGTAATGCTACCATAGTGGTAATCCATAAACCAGGGAAGCAACCTGAGTATTGTGGGTCATATTGCCCAATCTCTCGCCTTAATGTTGAAACCAAAATTCTGGCCTTTATTCTAGCGACTCGACTGATTGCGGTAATCGCGTCCGTCATCCACCAGGACCAATCAGGCCTTATGCCCAAGCGATGGGCATGAAGAAGGTAACATGAAACACAATGTGCATACTTTAAAAAATACAGGTCAACTCTAGATGGGCAAATTGTCTAAACTAGAGATACAATCATGAATGAACAATGACAATTTTTTTGGGAAAGTGCTTATTTTTTAATATTCTTGATTTTTCTTTTTTTTAAATATACAACAATACATTTTTAATAAATAGAAAATATATTCATAATGACTGAATTGTCTCAATAATATATATAACCACATACATTCATTTCCGTGGAGCAGAATAAGTCCATATGTCTGATGATTTTCAAAACATACAATGTCTACTTCTGTACATGATATAATCTTATTACATCTCTTAATGTTTTTATACCAACTAATATTTTGAGAATATGTTAGACATTTAGAATATGGATGACATTGTTGACAAACAACGCGTTTCGGCTAAGCCTTCGTCAGGTGTCTGCTCATTGTGGTTAACTAAATAGAGAAAAATATATATATAAGCCACATAATCTAGAGTTGACCAATATAAAAACACATCTATTAAAAAATTAGGAACACAATTACATGTGAAACAGAGATGATTGCGTCTGAGGTTCCTACACCATTATCAGGCAATGTAGCTCAAGTTAAGCTTTTGATTGTAACAAGCTTTACAAACGATTGATGTTGTTATACTGATATGAAAAAGGTAAAGTTTTATAGAAAAGAAGGAAGATTATTGCATGGACCTCTACCCAACTTAAGGATCCAGAGATAGCAGTGAAAGAAATCACATTCCCACAAGGCCTCTCACCAAATTGCAGATGGTAGAAAAAAAGATAAATGGCTAAGACCTGATTAAATGAAGAAAGTATCTACTATGGACAAGAAAATAGTACTCATGATCTAAGATTCTAGGAGCATACCTTTTTAATGTCTTGACGTAACTAGTATCTGATGGATATGGTTATAGATGAAGTTAATCTCAATTCTAAGGATGACTGTATTCATTAAATCAGAAAAATCTGAAAAAACACCCAATATTAGTTGCTTATAGGCATACGTTACAAAATTTCAGTTTTTATTAATTAACTCGACCTTATCTCTTAGTTAGTATATACCTATTTAGAGAGTGGTCTCATTCTCTTTCCCTCTGCTGCGCTGGAGTAGCAGGTGTAGCTGCATTTCCAATGAATATTGTTCACTAACCATAAACCTAGTATTAATGAGAAGATCAAAAATAAGGGGAGCACAGCTAACTACTAATCAGATAATATCTGTTAAAGGTAAAGGAAAGGTCCAACTAGATATAGACTCAACTCACTGGCTAGACAGTATTAAATACAGATATAAATCAAAAGACTGTTACCTTTTTATGATCTTTCATAATTTCTAATCTGAATATGTAGATTCTTCTTAGCGATAAAAGAAATGTCAATAGTCTCTAAAAAATGCCCAAGCGAGCCACAAGCCTCAGCCGCTTGGCCAAGTGGCTAGACATGGTGAAAGATGGGCCCACCCACACCTATTTTTTCCTTGGATGCGTAAAAAGCCTTTGCCACAGTTCACTGGCCTTTCATGCACCAAGTCTTGGTTAAATTTGGCTTCGGACAAAGCTTTATAACTTGTGTGGACTTATTCTACAATAACCCAAGAGCCAAAGCCCGAGTCAATGGGTCACTCTCCGCAGATTTTCCAATTAAAAGAGAAACCAGACAGGGTTGCCCTTTGTCCCCCCTGCTATTCGCCCTGATATTGGAGCCACTAGCATGTCTGATCAGAGCTCATGTTCAGATAAGTGGTTTCTGAGACAATGAAAGATGCCTTGGAGATGAATGGATCTCGCTTTATGCAGATGACATCCTACTTTACATAATTAACCCCGATGAGATACTCTCACTAATACTGCAACTGTTTAAGGAATTCGGTGACCATATGGGTTGCAGTATAAACTGGGAAAAATCAAACCTGTACCCCGTGCGAGGCACCATTGACATGCACACAATACCGGGACATCTCCCTGTCACTATGGGTTTAAATACCTGGGATTGTTCATTTCAACAAACGAGATTGACTGCCTACACAAAAAAGTCAAGCTGGTTATCGCAGAATTACGAGTTGATGTTTCCAGATGGCGGCGACTCCCTTTGAGGATGCTAGGTAGAGCAGCTATGTATAAAATGATCACTCTCCCTAAGCTTCTCTACATCCTACAGAACACATATCACAGAGTTCCAGGAGCAATCTAACATAATTAACGATTAACTTCGTACGTTATTGTGGAATGGGGGTCACCCGAGAATGGCGTTAGACACTAAAACGCAACCAGTACAACGGAGGGATTGCACTTCCTGACATGCAGTCCTTCTACATGGCCGCACATCTCGCTGTAATCAACGAATGGGGGCATGCAGCAGTAGATCACCCAACGTATGCTCTGGAAAGGCTCCAGTTCCAGAACCCCACCTACCTCCACTACATCTAGGAAGGCTCAGGCACTCGAGGCCTGCTGCCTGCTACACAGAGATCAATTGAGGCATGGAAGAGGGCAGAGAGACAAATGTGATGGGACAAGAAACTCTCAAGGGTGACACCACTATTGGAAGGCAAGAGACTACCCGAAATATCCAGACTACAGAGTTTCAGGAAGTGGCACATTGTTGGAATATCCACTGTTGGCAAAAATTTTCAAGGTGGCGACCTGATCCTTTTTTCGGCACTGCAAGCCGAATATCAACTCACACACTCGCAAAAATATAAAGATCTCCAACTGCAGCATGCCTGGAGAGCAGAGAAAGTAGACACAACTATGCACTACTTGAGGGCTCTAATCAATAACATGCCCGATAAACTGAAATCCCTGTGGTCCAAATGGGAAGACACCACTGGTCCGTTAGAAGATATTGACTGGGAGGGGGCTCTGATGCACCCAAGAGAGGTGGCAATTAAGCCACGACTACTACAATACAAAATCCTCCACAGGGTCTACTTTGATAGGGCCCGACTATATGCCATGGGAGAGCAAAGTCGCCCAGTTGCCTACGCTGCAACTCAGAATGAGGTACATACATACATACATACAATATGGGAGTGCCCATATGTCCAGAGCTATTGGGCCAGGATACTATAAGAAATGAATGATATAGTAGAAGCGCAGGTCCCTCTGGACCCTAAATATGTATTGCTGGGTATAACCATGGAGATTGATCTTCCTAGATACAAACTGCTATTATGTAATGTAGGGCCAAAAGGGACGTTGCCAGGAAATGGGGAGCTTTGCATGTGCTATGAATGGATGGGCCTGCACACCTAGTCTAGACATGTACTATGTTATAGATGCACTATCAGTGAATCGTGTATCTGTTGTAAAGCGTGCTGTCATGTAATGGGGTTTTAGCCCTGACCCCTATGCAATCAAATGAAAAAACTTGAGGATTGGGATAGCCCAAACCTACGTGACGCACAGCTATGGACTCTAAGGTCTCAGAGGGTTTTACGCAATGGTTTTAAAGCAATGCAACATGAACAATATATGCAAACAAATTAAACCACAAAATTGTTGCAAATGAAAGAAAAAGGCTTCTATTTCACACAGATGCAAATACCATAATTAAAACATGATTCCATCCTCATGAGTTAATGCCCTATTAACATACAAAGTTCATTATTGAGAGAGGATAAAATACATATGTTAACATAAACTTCATTTAAAAAAAAGTCCTTCAGGGGATTGACATCATCGGAAAGACGTTGATTGTAAACGAGTTCACCGTTTAGAACTACAACAAGAATAACAATTCCTTTATGGTACATTTCAGTTGTCTAAATTAGGATTTGCACTCAGAAATTAATACACTGGTCCCCATGTGTCTGTTACATAGTATAAGACTGTGCTTAATGTGACTAGAATTCAATCATGCATACCCTTGGTGACCTGCGTGAAAGAACCGTAATCGTAAAGGTGTGACGAAACCGAAATAGGTGCATGTGTTCGTGCTTGTCCGACAAGATTGAGTAACTTAAAATGCAGTGTGTAGGAAGTCTTTAAATACAACGTGTAAGTATGAAGCACCTGAACAGACAGAATGCGAGTGCACCAGGTTTCAGAAAGCAAAAAGGAGAAAATGCGAGTGCACCAGGTTTAGAAAGAAAAACGAGAGTGAAAGGAATTTACACGCTACAAGACAGTAAAAGTGAGATTCAACAAACCCGAAAGGGCTCCTGAGCTTCCCGACGGAAAACAGTTTGCGGGTAACCGGTTCTTCTGAAAAAACAGAGTAAAGAAGACTTTTGATATTCTGCCAGAAATATCTAGAAGGAACAAAGCTAACACCCGTGCCCGATACCAAAAGTGACACCGGACCCCGTAGTGTCGATATGAAGGCTGACCCGATAGTCTAAGAATACAATATCATTGCCTGTAAACGGAGAGGCTAGAAAAAATGCATAAAAGCGTCACTGCGTCTGTCTCTTATATCACCTAACAATAAATAAATAACAGCAGATTTTCTACGAGCTCACCTCTGCTGCTGCAATGTTGTCTTGCCTTTCCTGTACAGAGTTGCCGCCAACAGCGTATGCGTTGACGTGTGCGTGGGCGCTGCGTATTTAAAGGGGCGGAGGTTAACGTGCTCGTGAAGACTAGGGCAAAACTTTATTGAAAATTCAACCACGGGACAACGAAAAAAGATCTTATAACTCTGCATATATGCAACAATAGTGAGGGCAGCGAAAAATATGTGCTGAGTCTGTTCCTCAGAAATAAACTTACAGTGCACCAAATAACAAGAGGTGTTAATGAGTGCCTGTGCGGGTCCGAAGAGAAACATGTGAGGTGCAAAAAGGGTTAACAAATAGTAAACGAAAAAGAAAAAAGAAAATGAGTGCATGTGCCCACGCTAAAGGAGTGGAGAGCTGGTATGGACCTATATATGGGGGGCAGAGAAGACCACATATGCGGCCAGAGGCTGCCCCAAAAAGTTTACGAGGATCTGGGCTCCATGGCTGAGTTTCTATGGCCTAGAAATAGAAGGGACGGGAACCAATACCATGCACCTGCCCACACAAGAATAGAATACATTCAGGGACTTCCATCACACCATATAATCATCTTAACAGGAAGGGACTACTGCTAGCGACGAGAAGGGGAAGGAGAGGAGGCTGTGACTCCTGGAATGTATTCTTGTACCCTTGTTTCCTAGAGAAGACTACTGAATGTATTGATGCAAGATGGTCTATGTATAATGATTTATCTTACCAATGTTATGACTGAAGTTTTTGTATTGATTGAAAATGAAAATAAAAATAATTTTTAAAAACCATATTGTAATCCTACCCCAACACCAATTCCAGTGTTGGATGTAGGATCCCATGTAGAAGCTAGTGATGCTGCTGACCACAGACACAAACTGCCCTCCTGCTACTGAGCTGACCTCAAGCAGGGGAAGGTAGAACAATGGGTTTTCTGTCACAGGGAGGTGTGACCACCTCCCATACAGGACTTAGTGTATTGGGCTGGGGTGGGGGCACTTGCCAGCACCACCAGACTGTTTTGAAGGGCACATTTGGTGCCCTCATTTATACTCCATTTAACCAGATCAGGGAGCCATTGGCTCTCGCTCTGGTGCAAAACTGGACAAAGGACATGGGAGTATCCTCCCCTCTGTCCAGCCCCTCCTCTGGGAGGGATCCCTTAATCGTCCCAACCCTTTCCCTGTGGGTGGCTCGCCATATTCGTCGTGGGACAAGATTCAGTTCCGAAACCACTTCAACTTCAATAGTCTGGGCACCTTGGACTTCGCCTGGAACTGAGACTGCATCAAAGAAGACTCTTGCTGTTCCTGGTCTCGTCGTCCTGCCAGTCGTCTGCGTCCTCTTTCTCTGTGCTTCATCCAGGTTCTTCTCCAGGCTTGTGGTTATCAAAGACACCCAAAGTAATCTCCCTTGGAGTGAAGGAGTCACTCTCCTGCATCTGCAGGCACTGCAACAAAGCTGGCCAATGTACTGCTCCTGAAGTCCCATGGACTCCAAAAGGCTCAACAACACAGGTGGTGATTCTGCAATTCCCTAAAGGCCTGCACTGTCTCCTCAGCAAGTGTGAGGCCAGTGTCCCTCATCGGAACCGCAGGAACAGAACCCCTGTGCACCGAGTCGACTTGCTGTTGCCAAGGCTTTTTGACTCTGTCCTCCAGAGATCTTCGGGCTACAAGAAGCTCCAGCCTCCAGAATCTCTTCCTGCCAAAATCTTAATCCTCACCGCATCCTCTGCACCGTGGCCCTGCATCTTTGCTGACCCATGAGGTCCTCTTGCGACTCCTGTGCCTTTGGAATGTGGGTTCTCTTGAGGGTCTTCTTTGGCTTCAGTGGGCTCCCAAACTTGCTCGAGGCCTGCTTTGACTCTCCTGTGTTTGGTAAGTCCCCTGGACATTACTGGTCCCGACACTGCCCCTTCTTCGTTTACCACATCTGTTGCTCCTGCCAAGGCCTGTTGGTGCTCCCGCTGGACACTGACCCCTGGTTCTCGACTTCCGACTGCTCATGAACGACTCCTGGGCCTCCTCAGCATTGCCTGGTCCTCACAGCTGCAGCGACCAGGTCACCTCCAACTCTTCTGCATCTTTCGTCATCGGTGGTCATTGGTCTACCGTGTCTCCTGGTCACTCCCAAGTGGCATAGACTCTGTCCCCTCTGGTTGAAGGTACTCCTTTTCAAAAATCCATCCTTGGATTCCATCAGACTCTTTCACCTTATTCGCCAGCAGCATCTTCACTGAAGTCCTCCGTTGTGGTGTGCTGCGGTTTCCGACGTCACTTCGCACCTATGCACCCGGCTTCCCTGGTGTAGGTATCCTGGTTCCTGGGGTATCCACAGGTGGGGTGACTCTCCAACCTTCCATCTTCCAGGTCCACTGGGAAAGGGTCCTTCTTCGTAAAAACTGCAAACTGTGACTTTCCCATTGACTTACATTGAGTACGCAGCTTTGTTTCCACTCTGCACACAGCCTCTTTGGGGTTCCCTGGTACTTACCTTGGGTGGTTCTTTGGGTTCCCAGCTCTTCTGAGTCTTCTGGTCCAAGTCTTGACTTGGGGTCGCTGTTCTCATTCCACTTCTTTAGTATATGGTTTGGTCTCCCCCTGGAGACCACTGTGTATTTGTGTTTACTTACCTGTTACGTTTTGAAATATTGTGTGTATTGTGTTGATATTTCCGAGTAGCGGATATACCAATGTGTTAGTGAGTGTGTATATTAAATATACTTATTTTTATAACTACACACTGAGGTTCTTTTTCATTTAACCTTCACTATTTGATTAGTTCTGGTAAAACAAGCTGCTTAACAGTCCTTCTGGACCAAGCCTGAAGGCTGTTCTCCACAGCTACCACTTGGAGAGCTTTCTGTGGTTGTCTAAGACTTCTAAAATCGGCATAAGGGTCTTCTGGATGAGTGCAAGGTACTTCACTTAAACAAGTGTGCACCATATACTAAGCCAGCCTCCAACACTGGGGCTGTAGGGAAACTTGGACAAAAGGCATACAAATATCGCTCTAGTTACACTCCCCTGACTGAGCAGTGGCTGATAAATCTGGACAGACCATTCAGCAGTTAAAAGTAGGCATCAAATGCAATCTTTGTAAAACTTATCACTTTGGATGTTCTATCAAGTTGTTAGAACTGCTAGGTGTTAGAATGCAGTTTGATGTTGTATCTTAGCCCCATGACGTACTAGCACTTTCTGGTCTTTTTGGGCACATTTTCATTTTGACTGTCCTGGCATTTGGGGTTATAAATAAAGATTTATACTGTTTAAAAAAGATAAACTCTGACTGGATCTTAACTTTTATTCATTGTTATTACATTGTACCATACTTTTGAGTGACAAATCTTTCACCTTCTAACTAGACATTCCAGATGCACGGTTTTGTGACTGGCCTTTTGTCGCCGGCTGCGGCCGTGGATCATTCCACAATGTCTACAATGGACTGATACTACAGCAGTAATTTTCTAGTTTTTTAAATTGTGGCACTCTTCATGCTGTTTGTAGTAGGGTAGCATATGTGGTAATAACGTTTACTATGATCCACTGAAAGAAAACAATGTGCTCAGTTTAAGTGGAATCATACTAGATCGGTCCTGTGTCCTAAATCCAGTGGACCAACCTTAAGCAGTAATGTGCTAGATGTTCAGTTTTTGGACTCTGATGCACACACCCTTTATTGAGTTAAGGGCTTCAGTTATCTGCTGGTCTCTATTATATACTCATTGTGATGGACCATAGTCTTCCTGTGAGTTAGATGATGCACACAGTGTAGTGCCACACTCATTACATGCACTAGAATTTTCTTCGATGTGTCCACTAAAGGACTGTTGGAGCTAATGAGTCACCAACTCTTTCCACATTCAGTATGCTTCTTTTTTGCAGTTAGTGCAATTAGGCCTAGTTCTTGCTTATGTGCAGGGAGGGTTATGAGCCTCCACATGAGTCTAAATTAAAAAAATGTTTGTCTGGTTGTAGGGGATTGTAATATTCCGTGTAATGTTATATAATTCTCAGCAACAGCATCCTGCTGATTTATCTTAGTGTGAGTTTGAAATCTGTGATATGCAGTCCCAAACTTCTTCTCACATACTATACTGCGAAACAGTATACACAACCATTCTTGATGCCCAACCTTTCACAATAACTAGAACAAATGTATTGTTTTTGTTAATGCTCCTTTTATAAGGTTAGTGCCTCTCCTCTAATTTTAAACACATTTCTGTAATGTTTCCTTGCATATGTTTCTAAAGTGAAATAAAATTATGTTGTTTATATATCGTCGGTGTATTATCCTGGCTAATTTACTGTGATGTGTTATGTGCGATTCACCTGCCATGAGGATTTCTCTCCTGGAGACCATTATGTGGACATTAAATTATAATGTGCAGTTGTGGTTACACTTTTACCTTTTAGTTTTAAATTTTCCTTTTCATAAACATTCATTTATTTAATTCCCGACCAGTATAAAGTTTCTGTAGTACTTCATTTGATTTTTTTTCCCATTGTTGTGGCTTAGGTACATAATTCTGTCTCCTTTTTTGGTTTTGTTTCCAAAATATTTTTGTGCTTGTGTTGACTTTACCTTGTGGGATATTGCTAGTCATCCACTGGACCGTGCAAAAGAATTTGATTTTTGGCAGTATTTGGCTTTGTTATTCTCATAATGGAGTACTTCTGTGCCTTCTAAAGTTTTGAAGCTATCTGTAAGCCTACAGTAATAAACGTGCTGTTGCAGTCGTAATGAAACCTTGTCTTCTCCTAGTCTGAATATATGATCTTGGTAGGCACTGTTTATGTCGCTTTTTATGGTGCAGCTTATTAATAGTGAGGGTGTCCAGGTGCTGGAGCAGGAATGTAGTCTGGGCGGTGCTCCTAGTTGAACACGCCAGGTCTTCAGTTTCTTGTGGAAATTGAGAAGTGAAGTAGCAGTCCTGTTCAGTGACATAACACAGGCCTCCCAGCCCCCAAAGTGTGTGGGGGCCCCCAAGCTCCAGGGCCCCATCAGCACAGTACTCTGGCTGGAGAGCTCCTGATTGAGTCAGGAGGGGGGCCCTTTATGTACCTTGCAGGGGGGCCCCCGCATGTTTCATTACACCAGTAGTCCTGATATGTTGAAGATGTTCATTCCAGTTCGTGGTGGTGATGAAGGAGAAGGCGCTCCTTCCTGACTTGCTTCTGCGGATGCTGGGAACTCATGCAAGAGAGAGGTGGAGCGCAGTTGTCTGGAAGGTTGGTAGAGTTGAAGTCTGTCATTGAAGTATGCTGCTCCGGTATTGTGGAGGGCTTTGTAGGTGTTGATAAGCGGACTGAATTTGCAATGTTTCTGTATGGGTAGCCAGAGTAATTCAGTGAGTCAGCGAGTGATGTGAGTGCTTCTGGGGATGTCTGGAATGAGTCTGTCGGCGATGATTTGGATAGTCTGGAGTCTTTGCGTTAGTTGGTTCTAGACGCCAATGTAAAATACGTTGTCATAGTTCAGTCTACTGATTATGAGGGCATGGGCTACTGTGTCTTGTGTGTGGGGAGCCTTTTGGAAATATTGCAAAGTATTCTAAAGATGAGGCAGCAGGATGCGATCACAACATTACCCTGTTTGTTCATCGTGAGTTTGTCGTCATGAATGATTTCAAAGTTTCTGTTGTGTTCTGTGGGGGTGGGCATGGAACCTAAATCAGGTGGCCACTAGGAGGAGTCCCAAGGGGAGCTCTAGTTTCCAAAAATCAGGATCTTCATTTTATCCGTGTTGAGTTTAAAGCAGTTATCTCTCATCCAGTTGACCACGGACATGTAGGAGGTGAATTTGGTCCTGGTGGTGTTCATGTCAGTGAGGGAGAAGTTGAGCCGGTTGTCGTCTGCGTAGGAGACAGTGCTGATGCAGTGGGCTCTTACTATGTGGGCTAGGGGTGCCATGTACATGTTGAACAGGGTTGGGCTGAGAGAGGATTCCTGGGGGACTCTGCAGATAAGCTTCTTGTGTTCTCAGGTTTAAGTGGAGAGTCTGACTCTTTGATTCCTGTTGGAGAGGAAGGAGGTGATCCAACTCAGGGCGGGCCCTGGAATTCCTGAGTCTTGGAGTCTGGCAATGTGGGTGCCATTGGACACAGTGTCAAAAGCCGCCGAGAGGTCGAGCAGATTGAGATCGGTGATTTCCCCACTGCCCATGATGGACTGGATGTCATCTGTTGCTGCCAGGAGTGCGATTAATGTGCCATGGTTGTGGCGGAGCCCTGGCTGGGTGCAGTCTAGGAAGTGGTGCTATTCTAGATGGGTAGAGAGTTGTTTGTTGATCTTTCTCCAGTACTTTAGCTTGGAAAAGGAGAGAGATGGTTCTGTAGCAGGTGAGAACGTTTGGGTTAGCCGAGGGTAGAGCTGTGACTTCTGCCTATTTCCAGCTATCTGGGAAGTTTTGCTGAGGATGGAGGAGTTGATGATAACGGTGGTGAGGTTGATGCTGATCAGTATGCTTCCCATGCTGTATGTGTTGAAGGCAGGGGTCTGTGGGGCACCTTGAGTGTGTTCGGTCTGCATCATTCTTGTGGTGTCTTCTGTGGTGAGAGGGCTCCAGTTAGTTAGGTGTGTACTCCTGGTGGTGGTATAGGGTTACATGATGATGTCTTCTATGGTGGGTTGGGGAGCGAAGTTGGTGTAGATCGTGAGTATTATATTGTGGAAAAATCAGAAAGGGCATCACTAAGGACCTGTGAGGTGGTGATGGTGTTGGTGGCTGCTAATGAATTGATGAATTATTTGACAATGTTGAAGAGTTTTTTGTCGGAGTTGGAGCAGGATTCTAGACTGAGCACAAGAGCAGCCTTTCTGGCTTTTTTGATCTGGGTGTGGTACCTTCTGGGTGTGGATTTATAGGTTTGTCTTGAGGTATTATCTCATCGGGTTCTCCATCTTCTTTCTTGTTGTTTACAATAGCGCTTGTAATCTTAGGTCTTCCATGTACCAGCATGTTTGAGTGCGAGTTCTTGTATGCCTTATCTTCTTCATGGGAGCCAAGGGGTTGGCGCAGTCTGAGATCCAATTGTTGAAAATGAATAGATCATTCTATTGGTCACCTGTGAGGAGAGACTGGTCGGATCTGAGGGTGTGAGGCCTGTCTGCTTCTGTTATTCCAGGTTCAGATGAAGTTGATGGCTGGCTTTGGTTTTCTGTAGTGGGGTGCATTGATGTAGAAGTGTACGATGGAGTGGTCTGTCCATGTAAGCGGGAGGAGGTGGTTGAAGGTAATCTTCTTGCTGGCTGTGAAGACTGGGTCTAGTGTGTGTCCGGCCATGTGAGTTGGACGTTGTACGAGCTGTGGGAGTCTGATGTTGTTGAGGCTCTCTAGGAGGGCGATGGCGTTGCGGTCCATTGGGTCATCAAGATGAATGTTAAGGTCACCAAGCAGTAAGAATTAATTGGATATAATGGCGATGGGATTGGTGAAATCGATCAAAAGGTTACTGAAGATGGTGCAGGGTCCTGGCGGTCATGAAATGGCTATGTTGTTGGAAGTGCATGTGTTCCATGAGCGTGGTGGGTTCATCCATTGCGGTTGTTCAGGGGATGGTTTCTGTCTGGATGATTGCGAGACCTCTAGTTTTGTGGTGCCTGTCACGGCAGACAAACTTGTAGCAGGAGGAATGGCCTATGCAATGGTGGGGTTTGATGATGGGCTGAACTATGTTTCTGTGGAAAAGAGGGTGTCCGAGGAGTCTGTCTATGAGGTCCAAGAGCTCGGTGACATGTTTGCAGAAATATCTGGTGTTGAGGGGCATGCAGGCGATGCGAGGTAAAGTCTGTGCAGAGACTGGCATAGGGGTGACACTGCAAGTGAAGCGGCAGTGAGCGCATGAAAAAGATCCTACCGTGCGATAAGTGGGCAACAATCATGTCAGCGTAGTGCTTGCAAGTCGGAGGAAGTGTGGTAGTTGCACCAGTGGTGTGCTCGCTGCATGGTCGCACAGCAGCCACCATTAAGTAGTTGCTAAGAGGGGGAGGAGCGTGGGGGTGGGGCTAGGGATGAGCTGGAAACTTCAGCAGGAGAAGGCATTCTGGAGAACGGGTAAGTAGAGAAGGGAGGCGGGGAAAGTGTGGAAGAGGGAATGTGGGGGATGAAGTGAGATGAGAAGCGGTGTAGAAATGAAGAGAAAAAGCAGGAAAACCAGTACGAATGAGTCAAGGCAACAAAAAGGGGCTCAAATAAAGCCTCCAATTGAAAAGAGCACAACATTGGGCACAGAAGACTGGGCTGAGCAATAAAACAGACAAAAAAGCCAACGCACAAAAGACAAACGGGCACTGAAGCCAAGCACTAGAACCAAAACACAAAAGACAAACTATTACTAAACCCAAGCACAAAAGAGCACAAGAGCCAAAGCACAAATGGCAAACTGGCACAGAAGCCAAGTACAAAAAAGCACAACAGCCAAAGCACAAAAGACAAACTGGTACTAAAGGCAAGCACAAAAGAGCCGAAGAGCCAAAGCACAAAAGACAAACGAGCACAGAAGCCAAGCTCAAAAAGACAGAGTACAAAGCACAGGTCATAGCGAGAGTGTGAAGGAGTGAGTGAACGCAGAGAGCTGCTTGATAGACAGAGAGGGGAGAGAAGAGGAGCACAGCGAGGTGGGGCCTCCATGCAGAATGCCGGGTCCAAAATGGCCCTAGACTGGTCGTAGGACCAGTCTAAGGTAAGTGGCAGCTGGTGCCAACTGATGCGTCACTTTGTGTGAAAGGAAAATGAAACTACTCCCCCAATTCACTTAATTTCTTTGCCTTATAGAAGTTTTTTAGAGCTATGTATGATATATAACCTGTCTTCCTTTGGACCAGTATGCCCTTGTTGTATTTAAGTTATCTTTTGCACACATGGGGAGACTGGAATAGGAATTATTCTCAAATCTGAGTAATGTTAGGCTATTGTTTGTCACTGTGGTTGTTTTGTCCAGTAGACCTCTCCCAGCCTCAGAATTGTTGTCTGTTAGGTATGCTTTTTGCGTAAATACTAAATTGCTGTCCTATTTTTTCAGTAGATTGAACTAGTTTGCGTCATGCAGGGATTGCTTGCTTCCTTTGGAAGTAGCTCTGCCTTCTGTTGGTGCCTTTTTTTTTTAATACTGAAGACCGTTTATTCTTGCACATCTTGATGGTGTCTGAAAGACTTCTACAAGTCCAGTAAATGAATCACAATTTGTTCCTGTGCGTGCATTTGAATGTTCACTATCTTAATCTGGTAACGTAAGAATTGTTGTAGTCTATCCTTAGGCCCGTCCAAAAAGGAAATACAAAGTCATCTATCATAAGGCATAATTGAGCAGAGTGTGTTCAGGCATGATTCAGAGTAGACTAGGAGTGGTGGAAACATGAGACAATAAGTACGAAATCCGGAGGTGGAAAGACCCAGTCTCTATCTGTGTAAGGGGTTGACTATAGCTATTGTTTTTCTTCAGAGTCCCGCAAAATCGTGGCATTGGAAAATTTGCCTTTAGCAGTGTTGCAGACAAATTACTTCACAAGATTGTGTCCACCTGCTTCAGTAATCACTGTACAACTTGCAAGGTGGTTGCTTTCTGCTCTTTTCAGAAAGCAGTCTCCTGTGCTGTTCTGTTCACAGTACTGGGCTTCTGGTACGCTAGGAGGTTGGTAGTTCCTAGCAATCCCTATGGAGCACTTTTAGTCTTATTTGCACAGCATCATCAGGAATCTGTAACATTCATGCAATCTAAATCACTGATCCGGGGGTCATCTTGATGATTCCACCTTTCCTATTAGGGAAGGTAGAATCACAACAAAAATTGCTGTTGCAAAATGATCACCTACAATCCTTTTGGCTATACCAAACAAGGCTCTAAGACTTAGGAAAATTCGTAAGAAGTGAATCTAAGTCTGTGAGGTTCTGCAGTGTAGTTCATTGTGCACCTTTGAAGTGCATGATTGCGTGTGGTCACCTGGGCCAGGATACAGCAATGGCTTTTAGGAGTGGTGTCCTGAAAACTGCTTCTGCACCTATTTATAAACCTAAATCCCAGAGCGTTCAGTGGGAGAAGGGTAGGTTGATTCTGAGAGCTCTCAGACAGGCTCACATGATGCTGCATATTCTCAAAACATTGTGGATCCTCTGAAATATCTTTTTGTTTCTTTACAGATGTTTTTCCTTTTTTCTCGGTGACTAAAAAAACCTATTTTTGTAGCTTCTTCTACTGTGTTTTCTGTTTAGAAATGTTTGACTTTCGAAGATATTATTACACACTGCTATGTACTCATCAACTAGAGTTTACTCTGCTTAAAATGTATTTAAACTAGTTCATGTCACATTATAAAGAGCCCAAATGGCTAACGTGCAAACCAAATCAGCGTTGAAACAGATATACATCAAAAGTTTGATGCTTTAAATGTAGTTAATAATTATAAATTACTTTGTTTTTGCGGACTTTTCACGATAGGCACTTAGTTCATTTTCTTTGTTTTAGGTTCCACTTACATTGGGTGATGGTGCGGTCCACAGTTCTGAGGAGCAGATGGAATGTTTAGACCATCAGGAGGAATTTGTTGAAGAAACGGTGAGTTGAAATTCTAGAAGGGAGTGCATGGAAACAATATAGGATGGCTTTATTAGTTGGAAATGGTATAGCAATAATTCTGAGGGGCCAAATGTCATGTTCTGCCTCTCACAGAAGCTTTCAAACACTTGATACGCTACGCCACAGAGCATTTCCTTCCTATAGACCACTGACTCCCGAATTTAAAACAAACTCTGTTGTACTTCATACCTAAAGGTCACTTATTTAAGATTTGGATAATAGATAAGGGATTAACAAATGAAAAACGTTTGAAAGTTATCTAAAGGGAGTTATACTTTGATTACTTGTTTCAATAATCAATCCAATCATCTCCCATATTTTATATTTTTTAGAGACATTGCTAACCATTTATGTTCTGGACTACATTAGAGAATATTATGTGTATTTGTTTAGCGCATGACTTACCCAGTAGGGTATCCTGGCACTGAAGCAGGAGCTGCATACGCGAAGCCAGGGTGAGCTAGGTGAAAAACCAGGTTTTGAGTTTCTTGTGGAATTCAAGAACTTGTGGCTCTGATGTGCAGGGGCAGGTCGTTCCAGGCTTTAGGAGCGAGGGAGGAGCAGGCACGACAGTTGGATCTGGTTCTGCAGGCTGTGTGTGGGAGTAGGAGTCCGGCTGAGCAGAGGTGTCTGATAGGTTTGTGGAAATGTATGCAGTTGTTTAAGTACGTGGGACCAATGTTGGGTAAGACTTTGTAAGTGTGAGCGAGGAGTTTGAAGAGTACTCGTTTGTGGTTTGGGAACTAGTGGAGCTGTTTGAGGTGTAGGGTGATATGAGTGTGGGGTGTTAGGTTGAGAGTGAGCCTGTAGACTGAGTTTTGCGTGCTCTGGCATCTTTTGGTTAGCTGTGCGTTGATTCCGGCCAGGAGTGTGTTGCCGTTGTTCAGCTTCCTGGTGCTAACAGTTTTGGTGACTGTTCTGTGAGTGTTAGTGAGCAGCTGTTTGAAGGTATATTCTTGAGCATCTTGTGGAAGCAGGAGACTCCGTTCACTATACTGGTCATGGTGAGTTGGCTGTCCATTATTCTGAGATTTTTTGCACGGGTTGCCAGGAGGGGTGTGGGTCCGAGATTGGCAGGCCAACAGGTTGCGTCCCAGATCAAGGTGTCTTTTCCAAAGATTACTAATGTTGTCTTGTCTGTATTCAGTTTGAGGCTGTTGGTTTTCATCCATCTGTTGGCTTTGATCATGCAGGTGGAAATATTGGTCCTGGTGTTTGTTGGCTTGTCTGAAAGAAAAGAGTATCAGCTGGGTGTCATCAGTGTAGGATATGATGTTAATTCCATGGGTTCAGAAGGTGGGGTCATGCAGGCGTTGAACATGGTGAGGCTGATTGAGGATCATTGTGTAACTCCACAGATAAGGCTGACGGTGCCTGAGGTGGCAAGGACCAGGCTGACTGAGTGTGGCCTGTAAGAGAGGAGAAAATTTGGGACCTTGGATGCTGGCTTTGTGCAGTTGTTGTCTACGGATGGGGTGGGAATCTGCATCGAAGACCGCGGAAAGGTGCTGTTTGTTGAGGGTCGCGGTGGCACCTCTGTCCATGATCATCTAGATGCCGTCTACGGCTGCGATGCGTGCGGTCTCTGTACTGTGGTTTGGCCCGAATTCTGTTTGAGTGGCATTGAGGAGGTGGTGGTTGTTGAGGTTTGTGGCTAGACTTTTGTTTATCATATTTTTCATGACTTTTGCTGGGTAGGTTAACGCGGGAGATAGGCCTACAGTTGGGTAGCATCTTCATTCCTGATGAGGGCTTCCTGAGGAGGGGTGGGGAGTACTGTGGCAGGTTTTCAGGCATCTGGGTAGGTGACTGTGATGATTGAGTCATTCAGGATAGGGGTGAGGGCTGTGTTGATGGGCGTCCAGTCCTTTGATGAAGACCTAGTGAGGGCAGAGGTCCAGGAGTGCTCTCTAGTGAATGGGCTGCATGGTCAATGAAATTTCCTGAGTGATGATAGTGAGCCAGATGGTCAGGGGGGTCTCAAATATATTGGTTTAGATGGGCAGGAGGGCTGTGAGGGTAGAACGGTCCTGTTGGGGCTCAAAGTTGTCATATATGCTGGTAATCCTGTTGCTGCAGAATAGGGACAGCTGGGTGCAAAGGATCTGAGAGAGGGTTAAGCTGGTGGAGCTTGCTACCGGAGAGGTTAAGTCTTTCACTATGGCAAAGATTTCCTTGGAGCTGTTGGTGCTGCGTTCGATAAAGTCAGTGAGCTTGGAGCATTTGGTGGCTCTGATTTGCAGAGGGTGGAATTGTAGGTGCTCTTGTCCGTGTCGTCCTGACTTTGTCTCCATCTGCGTTCAAGTTGCAGTTGCTTGCAGTGGCAGTTAATGAGCCTGAGCTCTTTCATGTACCAGCCTGCTTGCAGCCTGGTTACCGGTGCTTTGAGAGGAGCCAGGATGTCTGCGCAACTGGTATTGGAGTTCGAGATGGATTCAGGGAGGTTGCTGTGTGTCGAGACTGGTGGTGTAGGAATTTGGAAGACCAGGATGCTTTTGAGATCTTGTTCCAGTCGTGTTGTAAAAATCTGATGATTTGATGGTGTTTCTGCGGTGCTGTTAATGTTAATAATGATTTATAGAGCGCACGTACACCGGGTGGTTTCATGGCGCTATGAAGGCTCAGAGATCATCAGCAGACAACTTTAGTTATAGGCTTGTGCAAATAGCCACGTTAAAGGGCCTTCCTAAATTGCAATAGGTCGGTGCAGGAACGAATCTCCAGCGGGAAGGAGTTCCACAGCCTAGGGGCGAGTGGCAAATCTGCGGCCGCCCAGTCATACTAGTTTGAATACGGGGATGGTAAGAAGTGAGAGATGAGCAGAGCGAAGGTTCCGAGAGGGAGTGTGCCTGAATATCAAGGTGTTAATAAATTTGGGGTTGTTGCCATGCAGGGATTTGAATATAAGGCAGCCCACCTTAAAAGCACAGCGTTGAGGGATTGGGAGCCAATGCAGTTTCCTCAACAAAGGGGTAGCTGGTTGCCATCTCGGTTGATGTAGGATCATTCTGGCTGCTTGATTTTGGGCCATCTGTAGCCGTTTGAGCAAGTAGATTGGCATGTCCAAATACACAGAATTAGCGTAGTCCAGAAGGGACAGGACAGTGGCTACTACCACTTGGATCAGAGCTTCCTGTGTAAGAAACCGATGTATCTTTTTGATCTTCCTCAGTTGAAAGAAACCTTTAGAGATGACTGTACCAACCTGAGTTTCAGTGACAGGTCATTGTTTAGGGTGACTCCTAATGTTTTGGCTGATGGAGAGGGGGAGGGAGATGGCCAGTAATGAGGGCCCCAGAATTTATGGCTGTCCCCTATGAGAACAAGTTCCGTCTTATCAGGGTTTAACTTAAAATGGTTCTGGTCCATCCATTGTTGGATATGTAGCATGGTGGCCTGAAATTCGGTGATGGAACTGTATGAGTTATCGACCGAGAACACTAATTACAGGTCATCTGCATAATTAAAGACCGTCACATTCTTGTCTTTAAGGGACTGGATCAAGGGGATAATGTAAAGATTAAACAGATGGAGAGAGAGCGGGTCTTTGTGGGACACCACAGTTGGTTTTGCGTGGTGGGGCCAGAAAATGGTTTTGGCGGACGGCCTGGAAACGGTCCTCCAGGAAAGAGGAGAGCCAACGAGCCGCCGTACCCAAGATGCCAGCTTGTTTGACACGGTCGACCAAAATAGTCTGGTCGACCGTGTCGAAGGCAGCGGAAAGATCCAGTAGCACCAGTGCTTGGGGGGAGCATTTAACCGTGTTGTCACGGAGAGTATCCAGGACAGCCAGAATTACAGTTTCAGTAGAGTGGGCTGTCCGGAAGCCTGCCTGATAGGAGTTGAGATATTTAGATTTTTCTAGGAAAGCGGACAGGCATTTGGCTACGTGGGCCTTTAGCACTTTTGCCAGAAACGGAAGAAGGGAGATGGGACGGTAATTAGGTAGAAGTGTGGGATCAGCACCAGGTTTCTTCAGTAGGGGGGGACCACTATGGCTTTTTTAAAGGCTTTAGGAACTTGACCAGAGACGAGCGAATCGTTCAGTAGCGTGAGTGCCGGGCCCGGGTAGACTGATAGTCAGTCCTTGAGTATGTGAGGTGGGCAGCAGTCAGAGGGAGCTCCTGATTTAACTTTGACAAAGAGCTCCTGAAAGATCTCAGTACTAATGGGGGGGGAAGCAACTGAGAGCACAGTTGTTTTTGTGCATGGTAGCGGCGGGCGACATGAGGGGGTGCAAAGGAATGCTGGCCTTGATGGTGATGATTTTTTCAATGAAATAATCGTTTAGAGAGTTGCATAATGCCTGAGAGGGCATGACCTTTGTGAGGACCCTCTCTGGGTTGGACAATTCATTCATAATAACAAATATTTCTTTAGAGCTTTTGTTAGAGTTGAGAATACGTGAGGAGAAGTGAGCAGCTTTCGCTGTGATGATGGCCTTCATATATTCTTTCCGGGCTGAGGTGTATAGAATTTTCTTGTCAGGGGAGTATTCTCGTTGCCACTGCCTCTCTAGTTGGCGCAAGGCCAGTTTCTGAGTTTTAAGTTCAGAGGAGAACCATCTCTGGGCATCGGCACGTCGGGCTAATTTACCTTTCCTAAGGGGTGTGTGCTTGTTACTGGCCTCAAAAAGCCACTGGGAGAGGTTTGTTTCAGTGTCATCGATGTCAATGCCCGGAGACGGGTTGGTGCTGGTCAGGGTGTCAAAGTCTTTTTTATTGATAGCATTCCATTTCCTGGCAAGGCCGCCTTCGACTGTGCTAATTTTATGGAAAATCGGAAGTATGAGCGTGAATTTTAAGAGATGATGGTCGGACCAGACACAAGGGTCAATTGTAGGGGTTGAAGTGGTCATGCCACTAATCCAAACTTAGTCTAGGATGTGCCCCTTCAAATGGGTGGGAGAGGAGACCTGCTGGGTAAAATTTAAGTTAGTAAGAAGGTCAGACTGCTCAGCAGATTGTGGTCCTTCGTGAGGGTCATTGTACCAATAGTTAAAATCGCCTACGAGGAGGACCTTAGCGTGATCAATGGCGAGTTTCGCCATCTGCTCGCTAAGTGAAAGGGGAAAGTGAGCCATCTGATGTGGTGGCCTGTAGACTAATGCACAGACGAAGGTATCGGTGGTGGATTCAAGTTGGATTACTATATTTTCCACCTCATTGAGGGAGAGACAGGGCAGGGTGCTGAACCTGAAGTTGGTGTGAATAATGGCTGCAACTCCCCCTCCCAATTTACCTGATAAACGGTTGGCATGTATGATATAGTAGTTAGATGGTATAGCCGCCAGCAGATCAGGGGCGAAGTCTGCAGTGAGCCATGTTTCTGTCAACAGTAGCAAATCAGGTGTATCAGTGAGTAGGAGGAGAAAGATGTCACGCTGGTGTTTGACAAGGGAGCGTGTATTGAGATAGTAGGTTGATAGAGGCGTGGGCTGGGGTTTAGCCAGGTAAGGCGAAATATGTCTGAGGGCGGTGGAGATCTGTATTTCTGGGAATGCATTCCTTTCAGGGATCAGAGACAGTTTTTCTCGGGTAAGATTAAAAGCGGAGAGTGCATCAATTTAACGGTATCTAAGGTGTAGGTGATAAGACGGGCATGGTGCCTGGCCCCGGATGGGCGCAGACGGGCGCAGACAGGCTTGCCTTCGGCGCGCCGCTGGCGGGCCCGCTGCGCGCATCCGCTGCGCTCCCGCGCTGCTGGCTGCATTTAGCTCCGGTCCCCGCCCACAGCTCCGCCCTCTCACCGCCTGATTGGCCGCTACAGGGGAAGTCACTCGGGGCAACAAGGAAGCCGGAACAGCTGACTTACGCGCAAGTACAATTCAATTCAATAGTTTTAAAAACATGAGAATACACAGTAAAATATATCTATCAGTGCAATTTTCTAAAGTACAAGTTAAGATAGCGTTTTGGCAGCCTGTAAAGCGATCTGATAGCACGGAGCCTAATAGGGTGCTGTAGGGTGAGTGTGCTGAAGTTGATTAGCCCCGTTCATCCTGGTGCTGGGCACTGGTGGGGCATGGATAAGTGCAGAATGGTTTGCTTTTATTGCAGTTTTGCCTGCCATTATGTGAAGAGCATTTTGGTGGAAAATCAGATGGGTGGTGGGTGATGGGAGAAATTTAGGTCCTTGAACGAGATCCCCATATCCATCAAGACTGCTCCAACCTTTCTACAATTTAGGAAACAGCCAAATGCACAACTCTTTAAAGAACATTACATTGTGAGAAATAAATAGTGCAATCCCTCTCAGAACCCAGCACCCTCTCCAACTCAAATATTTCTCTATATTCTTCTGCTTCGATCCTCTACAATGCTTCCGCTGCCTTTCAGATATGTTCATACTAAATAAATATCACATACAAACATCCACCTTTGCAGTGCATGCACATGTTCTACTGTGTATGGTAAAACCCTGATAGCACTGACCTCCAACCGGCAGAACATCATTCCACCTCCTTTTTATCCACTGAAACAGACATCACTATTATTCCCGGTCCAGTTGAAAATGTGTTGGCCCCCATCAGGTCTTCATGTTTTGAGGAAACTGAACCCCTGTGCAAGAAATGCTCTCATGAAAGAGTAGTTTTGAAGACAGCTGTTTAAGGATGCCTCTTACACCAGCTGCATGAATATCTGAACTGTGCAATCTTGGAGATCTTTTAAGAAAAGTGGGTGTAAGTTGTGTACTGGAAGACATTAATGTTGATGTAGATTCGGCTGCGCTTCTCTCCATGAATACCAAGGATCTGAACAAAATCCACTTGATGACTGAAAAAGCACTACCTGGAAAAGGGCGCTTTATTTAAATAGAAGCAAACCACTGATAACAGTGGACGTTTGAATAGCTAATATTTAAAAGTTAAGCACAAATTCTGATTTATATACAATTAAGATACCTTTCTGTCAAATTACTGAGCGGATTTTTTCTAGATATGCAGGGATCATATAGATTCCATATTAGGGACAGAAGTAAGAGCAGTCTGTTATATAACTACCCATTTATGATATGTAGGCAGTTGACATCATGACTTAATTGAAATTTACACAACAGATGTAAAGCAGGTAAACAACTAGGGTCGTGCATAGAATAAACAGCAATGTTTATGCAAAGAGTATGTGAAGACTAACTTGTTGATGATCTAACGATCCAGGGATGTGGGGCAGATTTAGAGTTGTTGTAATGATGCACAGAATTAAAATAAGTTTTAGAAAAATGACACTAGGTCTGATTTGAACTGAGATGAGCCACAAGGATTACACAGAGTAAGCATATTAATATACATGTGAAGAGCATGCTTACGAGCTATAAGAGACTGATCTATTTTTGATTTGGTATAGTACAGGAATTGTATTTAGGAATTAGCAAAGTAAAACAATGATGTTTCATAGATAAGAGTATCAGATAGGCAGCTCTACTTAAGTATTTATTCTGTTGTAATAACTGTGTTCTGTGCTCTCGAATACCTTAAAGATTACATTTCATAGCCTAAAAATGACTTCCTGTGGCTCCTGCAAGGAGTGTAGAGGTCTGCTTTTCTTTTCATGTTGCCAAGCTTGGGAAGGTCAACTGGTCTGTAACCTCGAATGCATGCATGCATACAATGATGCTGTGCCACACTCCATGTATGCCAAGGCTCACACCGGTGCAAGAGCAAAGGCTAGAATGAAATGCTCTTAGTTGCTCCTTTTGGTTTTCAATGTTATATTAGACATTGCTGGTTATTATCGATAAGTGGAGTGAGTCTCCAAACGAAGCCTAATAGCAGATTGCAGATGTTTATTTTTAGTATATGCTCATCCACCCCCACAGTTTTTATATCTCGGGACTCGTGGATGTGTACTTCAGATAATTATTACTTGGATTGCAGAATATTATGAGTGCAGTGCGAAGGGTGGAATATTTTGAGTGCTTTTAGTTTCCTCAGTTCTATCACCTACCCCATTTGCATTTAGTAGCCGACACATGTCATTTTACCCTTGTGCACAACTTTACAAGGCAAAAAGAGTACCTAAAATGTACAACTATAAAGCATCAACAGCGGACCAAAAGAAATCGCACTTCACATTGAGATCCACTTGGTTCTATGTTCGTCCACTTCTTTTCCGTTACCTGCCGTTGTTTGGTACCACTGCTCCTGCATAATGATGCTCTAGTGAGCTGGATGCAGTCAATTTCGGTAAAATGTCTTTTACATCACGGGTTACCATTTCAACTCGTCCTCCATTCAGCCATACGCCAGATGAGCCCGCATCGCTGATAATGACACCAGCAGCAGGACCGCATTATGCAGGACTTCTGTTCCCAGAATTCATTTTGATTGTATACTTACCTGAGTGTGATTGAGCCTAAATAAAAGGAGGGAAAATTAACGGATGCCTGGAGTGAGCAGTCATTTTGGTAGCAGATCTACCTCTGATGAAGGGCGCATGCCTGAAACGTGTTAGGTCTCTGCTAACGCTGAGTAACCTGGCCTCTTCCTTGACTTGACACAAGCTGGATGTAGAGTGCGCCGCGAGCTGTGAGCGCAGTGTGAACATACATATATATATATATATATATATATATATATATATATGTGTATATATATATATATTTTTTTTTCATAAGTGCTGCAAGGGAGAAAACAACAAACGTGCAAATGAGTTAAGAACACCCTGGAAATGTGAATCGAATAAAGCTTTGACATCTTTTCATGCCTATTTATAGGACAAAATATTGCTAATGTGAGGTGCTACAGTCCTTAATCGAGACCCTTTCATCCGCTCATCCCGTTGGGCATTTAAAAAGAAGATAAAACACACTATACCAGTCCATAACTAAGATTTAAGAGAAGATTTTACAAAAAGGGGATTAAGCTGCATACCTCCAATTTGTTCATATTGCAATTATTACCAGTCCGTAATTCCTTAAGATTCAGTATCCAAAACTTTTGTAGTGGGTACAACAGTTGTTAACACCAGGTAAGATTTGTGCTCATGGATAAGTTGCATCTAATTGGTATATTCGTAAAGGTTTGTCCAAACAAGGTATTTGGGGAATCGTATCTCCCTGATGACACCTGAGAAGATTATATAATGCAAATCAACTCATAAGGATAAACGTATAATAACCTGACATGACCTTGAGTCACCTAACAATTGGGTATCCATAATATAAAAACCCCTTCTATCATATCTTGGTCTTGCTGTAATTAACATTGAATCATATGTATACCATGCTTATTGTTTGTAATACACCAAACGTAGTAGTATTAAAGTACTTTATTCAGTAATTAATAACCATCAAAGTATACACGACCAAATACAATAACATAAACACTGGACCTAATACATAAAACAAAATAAAAGCCAGACTCATTTAAAAAAAAAAAAAGATCTTAAATGAGATAACAATCTTCTCAGTTTTCGAGATAAATTACAATTCATTGACACCTCTTGAAGGATGTCTTAATAACCTCATGTGTTTAAGCAACATTCCTCCAGGTGGATAAAAAATTATATAATAAATTCCTAAATTGGCTGTGCAAAGTGCAACATAATTTAAGATATATATTTCATTAAAAACACCAAGATAATAACCGTTAACTGTATCTTAATGTTCTCTTTACCTGAGCAGCATTAAAAAGACTTATTGTCAGAAGACTGCCTATACTATTTTACTGGACAATATCCTTTTATATAAATGTTGGAAAACAGCATAATAAAAAGAAAAAAGTGACCGTGCACAGTGCATATACAAATGTGCAAACAGTAATTCAATAAGAAGCATATTTAGTTAGCAATATCATCAGTTAATAGCTTTTAAAATTTGGGATCTCTTAAACCACACTGCTTGTAAAAAAATGTGCTAACCGCAAATACGTTTTTAGACCATGTCACTTTTCTAGAATCCTAAAAGCTTCCAAGTGACTGAGTACTCATGTCGCGGCAGATTGGGACTAGCCATCAATGACGTAAAATATAATACTCTGTGCAAAAGAACATTATATGTTTATCATCTTTATTGCTCGAACCACAGGCAGGACAGATTATAGAATTTTGTTTTGCACGCCATTTGCTTGTGAAAGGCCGTAAAGTAAGAGTTCCGTAACAAAATTGTATCTGCAAACTCCTAGTTAAAGGCGGAAATATTAAATCTAAAAACTCCTCAAACATTGGAAAATGCTTACAATTTAAAAACACATTAATTACAGATCCACTTGGACTATTCATTACGTATTGCTCGTTTATATAGGCCCAATATCGGTCTTTTAACAATTTATGATTGTTTTTGCTAATGGTGATAGGATCATCCCCTAGACTGCTTTCCAAGTTTGCAAAGCCAGCCTGAGACATATATAACCCATGGGATATTCCTGGCTCCTGAGAGTTTTAATAAATCTGTCAGTGAGTCTTTAAAGACACCAAGTTCTGGTGTGGTCCAGAGTATACTGAGGTTTTTAAAATAGCTAGGCCGGCAACTCTTTTCATCCCGACATCAAAGTACATAGGGGTAAGAGGTGAGCTGGATGGTAAACCAAGTAATTTCCTAATAAAATTATTTTCAGCAGTTGTCAAAGAATGAGAATTAGCACAACTCCAAATCTCTTCCCCATAATGCGCCGCTCCCTGTACTATAGCACGATAAGTTTCCAGGGCAGGAGAAATTATGCGCGACGTTGTTTGGTTATAAAACCTCAAGATGGCATTAGATCTATGTTCAATTATTAATGTACATTTATTCAGTTGGCTTGTCCACTTCAGGTTATCCATGAGTCTAACACTTAAATAATCAAAATGATGTACTCCAGCAAGAGCCTCACTTCCTACACAGATAGTACGACTTTTCTTTTTAGTCTTCTCAAACACCCTGTACTTGGTTTTACTTATATTTAATTCTAAGCCTCTGGATTTACAAAAAATTAAAAATGGATCAGTTATAATTTGGAGACCCATAGGTGTTTTTACGAAGAGAGTCGTCTGCAAAGAGAAGAACTGGTATCTTCCTATTGTTCAGAGCCAGAGAATCATTTCTACAGTGCTCTAGAATTTGTACAACATCATTAATATACAAAGAAAATAAGGTAGGTACTAGGACACAGACTTGGCAAACTCCTCTCTCTATAGGGATGCGATCCTTGAGTTCAAAGTTGGGGCCCCAACGAACTTGGGCAAAGTTGTTTACATGCAATTTGTTAAATAAATGTACTAAATTGCCTGGGATCCCCAAGTTTATCAGGGCTTGCCATAGGGTTGAGCGTTGAATAACATCAGACGGTGCTCTAAGATTAAAAAAAAAAGCCACAAAGTTTTTGATTTTGTAGTAAAACATATGTTCGAGGCATATGAGCTGCAGATCACACACTAGGATAGTAGATCGCCATCTGGTGTTGGGCTCGGATGCTTGCAGGTTGTTGTTGTCTTCGGAAGAAGTCTTTGTGGTCACGAGTTAGGTGACTCCTCCCTTGGATGACAGTGCGCATGGGCATCAACTCCATCGTTGGATTGTTTTTTTCCGCCATTGGGTTCGGTTGCAACTTTTCCGCTCCGGTTGGAAATTTCAATTCATAAGCTTTCCAAAGCGCAAAACTTCCACAAAACATCGAAGCACCTTCATTCTCGACATCGATTTCACCGGCTCAATTCCGGACGTCGACACGGGCCGTTGGGGCCTATCCACGCCGTTAGGCCTACTGCTCATGGAAAGGACGCCTTTCAAAAAATGCCTCCAGTGTGGAGCAAAATGTCCGTACAGTGACCACCACAAAGTCTGCAACCTGTGCCTATCATCTGAACACGACGAGTCCAGCTGTCCAGCCTGCGCATCCTTACGATCCAAAAAGACCATTCGAGATCGAAGGGCTCGAAGACACATCATGGCACAGAGACCAGCTCCGGAACCAGAGGACATCTTTGATGAAGGCCCCAGAAGAAGATTCCGAAGATCTGCAAATAATCTCCGAAGCAGACGACTCAGACGACCCCATCACTCCTGGGCAATGTGTGAGTACTACTGCCCCTGCCCCAACCCCTCCAAAACCAAAGGCATTGGTCAAGACTTCGCCTGCTGGCCCCAGTCGTGATTGAAAACATCCTTCAGAAGCCCCGCCTCCGCGCTCGGCTCCGAAGAAACATAAGCCTTCCGGTAGCTCGGGACAGAGCAAACCGCATGTCATTGTTCAACCGGCACCTTCTCACCCGAAAACACCAAGGCCAATAGATAAACCGGCACCGAAGGTTCCCAAGCCTACAGATACAATTTCGGCTCTGAAACCATCATCGGCACCGAAACCAACGGCTAAGGACTCTCAAAGCCAAAAACCCCACTGATTAACCAAAACCTCGATCGGAACCGAAAAACCTGCTGCAAAGACTGTTCCTGAGGAACAAGAACCTTTTCATCCAGATCCCATCGACCCAAGGCAGAAAAAGATTTATAAATCCAAAGACTGGCCATGTCACCACGGAAACTGGACACACCACCTGCCCCAGTTCCTATAAATAGAAAGGACTCTGCAACATCGCCTATGCCCCCTTCCTCTCCTATTCTGCCTTCTAAACCCCCCCTCTGCCTACACCACCCTTACTATACCCTCTCCATCACATACACCACCTCCACAGGATGATGATGATGACCTAGGGGGTGGGGGTGACCCTAATGATCCGTTCACGGATCCAGATACCTCACCACTGGATGATTGGGCCTTCCCTCTACCAGACATGCCTGACCCTCAGCCATATCCCTCCAAACCATCGCCTCCAGACGATCACCTGGGGTTTGGCCAATTATTAAATAGAGCGGCACTTTACCATGGCGTCACAATGCACTCCGACGCACCAGAGGAAGACTTCCTATTAGATACTTTTGAACAATCTCAAAAGTCTGTACAAATTCTACCTATGATTAAAGGAGTCATAAACCGCGCCCCCGAGGTATTTAAAGACCCCGTCCGTGCCAGGGTTCTTAACCCAAAGATAGAAAAGAAA
Source organism: Triturus cristatus (assembly GCF_964204655.1). NCBI lineage: Eukaryota > Metazoa > Chordata > Amphibia > Caudata > Salamandridae > Triturus > Triturus cristatus. The sequence continues at coordinate 933,758,551 of NC_140585.1, forward strand.
TATAGACCTGCCTCTGAAGATCCTAATTACATCAAAGGGCAGCTCCCTTTAAATTCTTTGGTCGTTTCCAATGCCAGGAAACGCGCCAACTCCCAAACCACAGGCGACACACCACCCTGGCAAACAATCCAAACTGTTAGAAGCCTTTGGCAAAAGAGTAGCAGCACAAGCCGCTAATCATTGGCGTATTGCCAACACCCAAGCCCTACTAGCACGCTATGACCGGGCCCACTACGACCAGTTAGAGAATCTAAAACAAAAGAACCACCAACGACAGACAATGGTTAAGCACTTGAATTCCCTGGTACAATTCTATCTGAAAAGGTGCATCCACTTCCAACAGCCGTCGTTGAAAGATGCTCTAATGGTTCCAAAAGTTCACAAACATAAGGAAGGTGCACTCAATGTAAAAGTCAATCAGATTCACAAGTATTATCCGTTGTGGTTTCAAATTTATTCCAAATTTAATCGGCAAACAGCCAACGCGTTTCGTCCCTTTTGCCAGGGGACTTCTTCAGGGCTGCAGAAGTAACATGAAAACATATAAACACATAAAAAAGCACAAATATAATCCGACAACCAACAAGTATACATAACAAAATACACATATATAAATACAATTTTGATCAGTAACAATTGAACACATATATACAACAGTGTATGTATAAAATGACAAGAGACACACACATAACATATAACGTATTATGTTAGATATATAATGCAGATATGAAGCTAAAACGTGCTTTTTTGAATCTAAAAAATGCATATATTCTTTAATTAATAAAGAGAAAGCTACTCAAAACAGACATGCAAAGAAAGAAAAAAGGAGAAAGGAAAATGCGAAAGGATTAATTGTGAAAAACGATTATAAAGCAAAAAAAAAAAGTAAAGTTAAATGGAAATTGAAAATATATAAAACCAACATAGTAAGATAAGGAAGAGTAAATAAGCTCTAAAACAGGACATGTTGCTTGGCATTAAAAAGACATATGTATAACGTCTCACCTAGAAGTCAGATGAGATAAGGCTACTTATCGACATTTCAGCTCAAAAGATAGCCAAAAATCGTCCGAGAACCGCGCAATGTTCATCATATGTGTATCCCAATCTGAAAGTCAGAGTAACAGGGGGCAAATGGAAGTATAATCTATCTAATCTAAGGCACGTCGCTAAAGTATTGTGAAAACAAAACTGATGTCAAAATAGGTATGTTCCTAAAGGTGACTTACATATTCATCCAGGGTATGTAGCAGCCGGTTTGAATATCGTCTTTGGTAAAATTCTAGATCGGAAGGAACTTTATAATAATTACACTCCCACTCTAAAAGCAAATGATAAATAGGGAGCGCGATGAAAACGGCGATTATTAAAAAAACCTTCAAATCTCACAATTGCGCAGAGAGGCAGGTACATAATCGTACAAATATGAAGAGCACCAACATAAATCCCTAATATATACAACAATGATGTGCAAAAAACGTAATGCAACATATCACTAGTTTCCAATGGCTTGAAGTAAAGATAGCATCAATTTGATACCAAATGTGCATATGATGCTCAGATTACATGTAACGTGTCTCTGCATGGATATAAACACCGTTACCAATCAAATCCCCAATATGAGACGCATCATGTCAAATGTCAAACCTTAAACCCAAGCGCTGAGAATAAGATCGCACTTGGGTAATGTAATCACTTTTTATTTATCCCATTAAGTCTGATCATACAATGTAATTAAAAACAGTCAACAGGTAAACATGTCCCGAAACGCAAAGAGAAAAGCAAACTGTTGTATGCTGCATCCAAAAACCTATTGTTAATACTCGCATAAAAGTCAATGAAATATAACTGACTAATAGCTCTGGTATCCATTACACTAAACTTTAGACCGAAAAGGATATATATAAACCAGGGCGCTGTATGTAAAGCGCAGTTCTAAGCGAACGACAGTTTAAAACATATGTGCTATATGTACTCACTTATAAAATAAAAGTGGAGCAGCAGCGTGATAACTGGCCTTGAAACCCGTCCCACAGGACGCGGTCGGTATTAAAACCCAGAAACAAATATATAAGCCAGGGCGCTGTATGTAAAGCGCGGTTATAAGCGAACGACGGTTTAAAACCATATGTCCTATATGTACTCACTTGTCAGTAGGAGTGGAGCAGCAGCGTGATAACTGGCCTTCAAACCCGTCCCACAGGACGCGGTCGGTTTTTAAAACCCAAACAAATTGAACGTAAATGACGTAGTCTACGTGGTGACGCGTCATCTATCAAGGCAGACATAGGTACTAAACACTGAAAAAGGGCCCTCCGTTCATAGGTGTATGGAAGTGCGGTTGCCATCTTTGAATGGGCAACAAACTATAGACGTTAAATAGGCAGTATTACGAACTGAACCAACACGAGCTAAGGAATCTAAATACCAATCATTTAAACAAATAGCTTTACTCGTGAGGTGAGTCATAAATACGTGCAGATAGGTATAATAACAGGAGGCAATCCTAAATAACGGACCAAAAAGGATCTGTAAATCCATAGAAATGGCAATCATGTATAATGACATGGAAGCCATAAAGGCATATAGTAATCCCCAAATTTAACGTCGGGAAAGTCAGAAAAGAGGGAACAGAGTTGAATAAAGAAAAGAAGAAAAGGGAAAAGAAACAGAGAGAGAGCGAGTATATTTGCAAATCAAGAAATAGGATAAATATTAAAACATTTCACAGGGAGAGGGGGCGTGAAGAGTACTAACGCCCAAAAGAGTGTAATGCACATCTTTGCTATAATCTCATGCACAAATTGGTCAGCTTTTTGGTAGATAACACTAGGGGAAACCAAAAAGGCCCCATCATGGTCATTTGTTGGCAGCTTCTCAACCTTCCCCTAAGTTACAGAACGCGAAATTTAAACCAGGATGTGGTCGAAACACAAGGACTCCGAAGGATAAAATTTAAAACAAAGCATGTTTTTAAGAGGGTACAGCTATTTGATTTGAAAGAGTACAATTCTAGTGTTTTATATAAAAAACATATTTTTTACAGAAACCCAAAAATTATTATTATCCCAGGAAATAATGGAGCTCTTTATCTGTATTGTGGCCCATCTCTGTGGCCCTCAGACGGCATATCCATTTAGCCTCCTTTCGTCTAACCAGGAGGTCCCTATTGCCACCTCTTTGGCCGATTGGAACATGTTCGATACCATGAAACCAAAAGGTACTGTTATTAGGATGCATTTCCCTGTAGTGTGCACTCAAGGGATATTTGTTATCGCCATTTAATATGGCCCTGCGATGTTCCTGTATTCTGACTTTTAATTGGCGAACCGTACTACCCACATAGATAGTACCACAGGGACATCCTATTACATAAATAACATGTGTTGTGTTGCAATTTATGAACTGTAGTACGTCCAATGTTTTCGAGGTGTTGTAAGTGAACTTACTAGTTTTATTTTTGCCATTGGGACAAACATTGCACATCCCACATGTAAAGAAACCATTAGGTTTCTGCGGCAACCATGTTACATTGTTACTAGTCACATAACTAGGGCATAAGGAATTGCGCAATGTCTTGCCTCTTCTATAAGTCACAGAAGGTGCACTATTGATATAATTCTTTAGTCCCGGGATCTCCTCTAAGATGCTCCAGTTTTTCTTTAGGATATTGTAAATTTTTCCACTATTGGTGTTATATTGTGTAATGAATCTTACAGCAGTGTTACGCTCCAATTCAACAGATTTCTTTTGTTTCTCTCGCAGTGTATCCTCCCTCTTAATACGTTTACTCTTCTCAATTGCTTTGTCAAGAAGTTCACTTTTGTAACCTCTTTGAAGGAATCTTTTTTTGGACTCTGTGATATTTTGAAGGTAGGTGGTTTCCTCGCTACAATTTCTTCTTATCCTAATTAATTCCCCGAAGGGAATGTTTTGAACAACAGATCTTGCATGAGCACTTTCTGCATGCAAGACACTGTTGCAAGCTGTATCTTTCCTATACAGAGTGCTCTGTATGAGACCATCCTTGACATAAAAGCTTATATCCAGAAAATTGATTTTTTCTCTGTCATGGTCCATGGTGAATTTTACATTGTAATCATTGGTGTTCAAATACGCAAAGTATTCTTTAAGTGAGTCCAAGGATCCTGACCATAGACAGATGATATCGTCTATGTACCTCCCCCAGAAAACGATATTATTCGTCCAGGGGGAGGCACATCTGCCCCAGGCATGCTCCCTCTCAAACCACCCCATAAAGAGGCAGGCGTAAGAGGGAGCAAACCTGGAGCCCATGGCAGTCCCAAGAATTTGTTGAAACCAACTTTTATCAAAGAGAAAAAAGTTATTATCAAGAATGATATCAATCATTTCCATGATCATCTCATTATACATGTATAGATCCGCACTATCCTTATCCAGAAAAGACTGTATCGCTAGTAGTCCTAGATCCCTACGTATACATGTATATAGGCTTACCACATCAAATGTGACAAACATTAGATCATTGGACCATTCATAGTCCTTGAATTTAACCAGGATGTCCTTGCTGTCACGGACATATGATGGAAGATTTACCACATACTTCTGAAGTTTAAGGTCAACAAACTCAGAAATTTTTTCTGTAGGTGAACCCACCCCAGATATGATTGGACGACCCGGGGGAAAGGGAGCGGGCTTGTGTATTTTTGGCAGGACATAAATGCACGGGTAGTTAGGACTATCAACCCTTAAGTATCTGAATTCATCTTCAGTTAACAAGGATATATCCCTCCATTCAGAAAGTCTCATATTTATCAGGGTTGTTAGGTTCAACATGGGATTATGTGCTATTTTCTTATAACACAGATCGTTGTTAACTTGACGATTTATTTCTCCCATATAATCACAGTAATTCATGATCACAACATTACCGCCCTTGTCCGCCTCACGTATAACAATGTTGTTATCCTGTTTTAGTCTATTTAATGCTTTTCTCTCTTGGGCGGTAATGTTGTGATATCTTAAGGGAACAGGTTTATTAGATCCCTCCAAATCATGTAATTCTTTACTGACTTTGTTGTAAAAAGTGTCAATATTACGATGGTAATTGGCAGCTGGCACAAATTTCGATTTTGGTTTTAAACCACTGTTAGAAGTGTAATTTTGTGGAATATCGAGTTCATTCAGGATTGTTGTCATATCCTGAGTATCTTCATCATCAAGAGTTACTAGACAATGTATCCCCCGAATGTCAGCAATAGTGTGTGTTACATTGTCATCAGGAGTTGTTAGTGCTGCATTCCTAGAGTATGATTGGGAAAAGTAATCCTTTAGTTTAAGAACGCGAACAAATTTGTAAAGATCTATGTGTGTGTCCGTTAGATCCCCACTCTGGGTTGGACAGAAATTTAGGCCTTTACTTAAAACTGAGATCTCATCTGCATCCAATTCTTTATTTGACAAGTTAACAATTTTCAAATCATTGTCAATATATGCTTCATCAGATATCCCCAAATTACATTCCACAGAATTGATTATTCTTTGGGCCGTGCTGCAATCTTCCCCTTTCCCACTGTGCCTCCTTTGGAACCTCCCTTTGCCCCTCCTGCCTCCCCTCCGGGTTTTAGTTGTTCCCTTTTTTGCTGTAACCTGTTGCTGATGCGTAGTTTCGCGAGCTCCTTCTGGAAAGAAGAAGCTCCCTCCTCTAAAGGGGCCTCATTTGATGTATTTGATGCTCCACTATTGAAAGAGGAAATGCTCCTTATTGAGCTTGATCCTTCACTCCCTTCCTTCTCCTCTCTAAATCTCTTCTTTTCCTCTATTCCTGAAATATTGTCGAATTTTTTTGCAAACGTATAGACCCGACCATCCTGATAGTCTCTATCGTCCCTTTTTATTTTCTTGAGTTTTTTATCTCTAAGGTACAATTGATGATCGTCCATCACTTTTTTTAAAATAGCAAAGTTCTTTTCAATAAGATCTTTTTTGTTCGAGATTATTAATCTCCTTTTCTATGGCCTCTATTTCTTCTTGAAGTTTTTCTCCTTTCTCTCTAGCATGTTTAATCAATATCTGCATCATGATTACCGATGCACCTTCAAGGTTACCCTCCCATTCCTTTAGAAGATCTGTACTTAAATCCTCGAATGTGGGGAAAATAAGAATCCTTAGGCCTCTAGGTACTTTCTTGTTCTCCAGATATTGTTGGAGAGTCACCCCATCCCACCAACGGGAAAGTTCTTGTTTTTTTAGGCGTTCAAGTCTAAGGAACAATGTTCTAAGACTCGTACTGGGTGAGGTGTCTGGTAAAGTCGGTTGTCGTGATTTATTAGTCCCGAATAGATTGAGGGCCATTTCCTCCCTACCATCTCCAAATTTGGACATATTGTTAATTCAAGTAACAAGAGGGAATAAGTGCAGAACAGTCCAGCAAATCAACGATTTACATAAAACAAAAGAACCACCAACGACAGACAATGGTTAAGCACTTGAATTCCCTGGTACAATTCTATCTGAAAAGGTGCATCCACTTCCAACATCCGTCGTTGAAAGATGCTCTAATGGTTCCAAAAGTTCACAAACATAAGGAAGGTGCACTCAATGTAAAAGTCAATCAGATTCACAAGTATTATCCGTTGTGGTTTCAAATTTATTCCAAATTTAATCGGCAAACAGCCAACGCGTTTCGTCCCTTTTGCCAGGGGACTTCTTCAGGGCTGCAGAAGTAACATGAAAACATATAAACACATAAAAAAGCACAAATATAATCCGACAACCAACAAGTATACATAACAAAATACACATATATAAATACAATTTTGATCAGTAACAATTGAACACATATATACAACAGTGTATGTATAAAATGACAAGAGACACACACATAACATATAACGTATTATGTTAGATATATAATGCAGATATGAAGCTAAAACGTGCTTTTTTGAATCTAAAAAATGCATATATTCTTTAATTAATAAAGAGAAAGCTACTCAAAACAGACATGCAAAGAAAGAAAAAAGGAGAAAGGAAAATGCGAAAGGATTAATTGTGAAAAACGATTATAAAGCAAAAAAAAAAAGTAAAGTTAAATGGAAATTGAAAATATATAAAACCAACATAGTAAGATAAGGAAGAGTAAATAAGCTCTAAAACAGGACATGTTGCTTGGCATTAAAAAGACATATGTATAACGTCTCACCTAGAAGTCCGATGAGATAAGGCTACTTATCGACATTTCAGCTCAAAAGATTCTTTCTTTGCATGTCTGTTTTGAGTAGCTTTCTCTTTATTAATTAAAGAATATATGCATTTTTTAGATTCAAAAAAGCACGTTTTAGCTTCATATCTGCATTATATATCTAACATAATACGTTATATGTTATGTGTGTGTCTCTTGTCATTTTATACATACACTGTTGTATATATGTGTTCAATTGTTACTGATCAAAATTGTATTTATATATGTGTATTTTGTTATGTATACTTGTTGGTTGTCGGATTATATTTGTGCTTTTTTATGTGTTTATATGTTTTCATGTTACTTCTGCAGCCCTGAAGAAGTCCCCTGGCAAAAGGGACGAAACGCGTTGGCTGTTTGCCGATTAAATTTGGAATAAATTTGAAACCACAACGGATAATACTTGTGAATCTGATTGACTTTTACATTGAGTGCACCTTCCTTATGTTTGTGAACTTTTGGAACCATTAGAGCATCTTTCAACGACGGATGTTGGAAGTGGATGCACCTTTTCAGATAGAATTGTACCAGGGAATTCAAGTGCTTAACCATTGTCTGTCGTTGGTGGTTCTTTTGTTTTATGTAAATCGTTGATTTGCTGGACTGTTCTGCACTTATTCCCTCTTGTTACTTGAATTAACAATATGTCCAAATTTGGAGATGGTAGGGAGGAAATGGCCCTCAATCTATTCGGGACTAATAAATCACGACAACCGACTTTACCAGACACCTCACCCAGTACGAGTCTTAGAACATTGTTCCTTAGACTTGAACGCCTAAAAAAACAAGAACTTTCCCGTTGGTGGGATGGGGTGACTCTCCAACAATATCTGGAGAACAAGAAAGTACCTAGAGGCCTAAGGATTCTTATTTTCCCCACATTTGAGGATTTAAGTACAGATCTTCTAAAGGAATGGGAGGGTAACCTTGAAGGTGCATCGGTAATCATGATGCAGATATTGATTAAACATGCTAGAGAGAAAGGAGAAAAACTTCAAGAAGAAATAGAGGCCATAGAAAAGGAGATTAATAATCTCAAACAAAAAGATCTTATTGAAAAGAACTTTGCTATTTTAAAAAAAGTGATGGACGATCATCAATTGTACCTTAGAGATAAAAAACTCAAGAAAATAAAAAGGGACGATAGAGACTATCAGGATGGTCGGGTCTATACGTTTGCAAAGAAATTCGACAATATTTCAGGAATAGAGGAAAAGAAGAGATTTAGAGAGGAGAAGGAAGGGAGTGAAGGATCAAGCTCAATAAGGAGCATTTCCTCTTTCAATAGTGGAGCATCAAATACATCAAATGAGGCCCCTTTAGAGGAGGGAGCTTCTTCTTTCCAGAAGGAGCTCGCGAAACTACGCATCAGCAACAGGTTACAGCAAAAAAGGGAACAACTAAAACCCGGAGGGGAGGCAGGAGGGGCAAAGGGAGGTTCCAAAGGAGGCACAGTGGGAAAAGGGAAGATTGCAGCACGGCCCAAAGAATAATCAATTCTGTGGAATGTAATTTGGGGATATCTGATGAAGCATATATTGACAATGATTTGAAAATTGTTAACTTGTCAAATAAAGAATTGGATGCAGATGAGATCTCAGTTTTAAGTAAAGGCCTAAATTTCTGTCCAACCCAGAGTGGGGATCTAACGGACACACACATAGATCTTTACAAATTTGTTCGCGTTCTTAAACTAAAGGATTACTTTTCCCAATCATACTCTAGGAATGCAGCACTAACAACTCCTGATGACAATGTAACACACACTATTGCTGACATTCGGGGGATACATTGTCTAGTAACTCTTGATGATGAAGATACTCAGGATATGACAACAATCCTGAATGAACTCGATATTCCACAAAATTACACTTCTAACAGTGGTTTAAAACCAAAATCGAAATTTGTGCCAGCTGCCAATTACCATCGTAATATTGACACTTTTTACAACAAAGTCAGTAAAGAATTACATGATTTGGAGGGATCTAATAAACCTGTTCCCTTAAGATATCACAACATTACCGCCCAAGAGAGAAAAGCATTAAATAGACTAAAACAGGATAACAACATTGTTATACGTGAGGCGGACAAGGGCGGTAATGTTGTGATCATGAATTACTGTGATTATATGGGAGAAATAAATCGTCAAGTTAACAACGATCTGTGTTATAAGAAAATAGCACATAATCCCATGTTGAACCTAACAACCCTGATAAATATGAGACTTTCTGAATGGAGGGATATATCCTTGTTAACTGAAGATGAATTCAGATACTTAAGGGTTGATAGTCCTAACTACCCGTGCATTTATGTCCTGCCAAAAATACACAAGCCCGCTCCCTTTCCCCCGGGTCGTCCAATCATATCTGGGGTGGGTTCACCTACAGAAAAAATTTCTGAGTTTGTTGACCTTAAACTTCAGAAGTATGTGGTAAATCTTCCATCATATGTCCGTGACAGCAAGGACATCCTGGTTAAATTCAAGGACTATGAATGGTCCAATGATCTAATGTTTGTCACATTTGATGTGGTAAGCCTATATACATGTATACGTAGGGATCTAGGACTACTAGCGATACAGTCTTTTCTGGATAAGGATAGTGCGGATCTATACATGTATAATGAGATGATCATGGAAATGATTGATATCATTCTTGATAATAACTTTTTTCTCTTTGATAAAAGTTGGTTTCAACAAATTCTTGGGACTGCCATGGGCTCCAGGTTTGCTCCCTCTTACGCCTGCCTCTTTATGGGGTGGTTTGAGAGGGAGCATGCCTGGGGCAGATGTGCCTCCCCCTGGACGAATAATATCGTTTTCTGGGGGAGGTACATAGACGATATCATCTGTCTATGGTCAGGATCCTTGGACTCACTTAAAGAATACTTTGCGTATTTGAACACCAATGATTACAATGTAAAATTCACCATGGACCATGACAGAGAAAAAATCAATTTTCTGGATATAAGCTTTTATGTCAAGGATGGTCTCATACAGAGCACTCTGTATAGGAAAGATACAGCTTGCAACAGTGTCTTGCATGCAGAAAGTGCTCATGCAAGATCTGTTGTTCAAAACATTCCCTTCGGGGAATTAATTAGGATAAGAAGAAATTGTAGCGAGGAAACCACCTACCTTCAAAATATCACAGAGTCCAAAAAAAGATTCCTTCAAAGAGGTTACAAAAGTGAACTTCTTGACAAAGCAATTGAGAAGAGTAAACGTATTAAGAGGGAGGATACACTGCGAGAGAAACAAAAGAAATCTGTTGAATTGGAGCGTAACACTGCTGTAAGATTCATTACACAATATAACACCAATAGTGGAAAAATTTACAATATCCTAAAGAAAAACTGGAGCATCTTAGAGGAGATCCCGGGACTAAAGAATTATATCAATAGTGCACCTTCTGTGACTTATAGAAGAGGCAAGACATTGCGCAATTCCTTATGCCCTAGTTATGTGACTAGTAACAATGTAACATGGTTGCCGCAGAAACCTAATGGTTTCTTTACATGTGGGATGTGCAATGTTTGTCCCAATGGCAAAAATAAAACTAGTAAGTTCACTTACAACACCTCAAACATTTGACGTACTACAGTTCATAAATTGCAACACAACACATGTTATTTATGTAATAGGATGTCCCTGTGGTACTATCTATGTGGGTAGTACGGTTCGCCAATTAAAAGTCAGAATACAGGAACATCGCAGGGCCATATTAAATGGCGATAACAAATATCCCTTGAGTGCACACTACAGGGAAATGCATCCTAATAACAGTACCTTTTGGTTTCATGGTATCGAACATGTTCCAATCGGCCAAAGAGGTGGCAATAGGGACCTCCTGGTTAGACGAAAGGAGGCTAAATGGATATGCCGTCTGAGGGCCACAGAGATGGGCCACAATACAGATAAAGAGCTCCATTATTTCCTGGGATAATAATAATTTTTGGGTTTCTGTAAAAAATATGTTTTTTATATAAAACACTAGAATTGTACTCTTTCAAATCAAATAGCTGTACCCTCTTAAAAACATGCTTTGTTTTAAATTTTATCCTTCGGAGTCCTTGTGTTTCGACCACATCCTGGTTTAAATTTCGCGTTCTGTAACTTAGGGGAAGGTTGAGAAGCTGCCAACAAATGACCATGATGGGGCCTTTTTGGTTTCCCCTAGTGTTATCTACCAAAAAGCTGACCAATTTGTGCATGAGATTATAGCAAAGATGTGCATTACACTCTTTTGGGCGTTAGTACTCTTCACGCCCCCTCTCCCTGTGAAATGTTTTAATATTTATCCTATTTCTTGATTTGCAAATATACTCGCTCTCTCTCTGTTTCTTTTCCCTTTTCTTCTTTTCTTTATTCAACTCTGTTCCCTCTTTTCTGACTTTCCCGACGTTAAATTTGGGGATTACTATATGCCTTTATGGCTTCCATGTCATTATACATGATTGCCATTTCTATGGATTTACAGATCCTTTTTGGTCCGTTATTTAGGATTGCCTCCTGTTATTATACCTATCTGCACGTATTTATGACTCACCTCACGAGTAAAGCTATTTGTTTAAATGATTGGTATTTAGATTCCTTAGCTCGTGTTGGTTCAGTTCGTAATACTGCCTATTTAACGTCTATAGTTTGTTGCCCATTCAAAGATGGCAACCGCACTTCCATACACCTATGAACGGAGGGCCCTTTTTCAGTGTTTAGTACCTATGTCTGCCTTGATAGATGACGCGTCACCACGTAGACTACGTCATTTACGTTCAATTTGTTTGGGTTTTAAAAACCGACCGCGTCCTGTGGGACGGGTTTGAAGGCCAGTTATCACGCTGCTGCTCCACTCCTACTGACAAGTGAGTACATATAGGACATATGGTTTTAAACCGTCGTTCGCTTATAACCGCGCTTTACATACAGCGCCCTGGCTTATATATTTGTTTCTGGGTTTTAATACCGACCGCGTCCTGTGGGACGGGTTTCAAGGCCAGTTATCACGCTGCTGCTCCACTTTTATTTTATAAGTGAGTACATATAGCACATATGTTTTAAACTGTCGTTCGCTTAGAACTGCGCTTTACATACAGCGCCCTGGTTTATATATATCCTTTTCGGTCTAAAGTTTAGTGTAATGGATACCAGAGCTATTAGTCAGTTATATTTCATTGACTTTTATGCGAGTATTAACAATAGGTTTTTGGATGCAGCATACAACAGTTTGCTTTTCTCTTTGCGTTTCGGGACATGTTTACCTGTTGACTGTTTTTAATTACATTGTATGATCAGACTTAATGGGATAAATAAAAAGTGATTACATTACCCAAGTGCGATCTTATTCTCAGCGCTTGGGTTTAAGGTTTGACATTTGACATGATGCGTCTCATATTGGGGATTTGATTGGTAACGGTGTTTATATCCATGCAGAGACACGTTACATGTAATCTGAGCATCATATGCACATTTGGTATCAAATTGATGCTATCTTTACTTCAAGCCATTGGAAACTAGTGATATGTTGCATTACGTTTTTTGCACATCATTGTTGTATATATTAGGGATTTATGTTGGTGCTCTTCATATTTGTACGATTATGTACCTGCCTCTCTGCGCAATTGTGAGATTTGAAGGTTTTTTTAATAATCGCCGTTTTCATCGCGCTCCCTATTTATCATTTGCTTTTAGAGTGGGAGTGTAATTATTATAAAGTTCCTTCCGATCTAGAATTTTACCAAAGACGATATTCAAACCGGCTGCTACATACCCTGGATGAATATGTAAGTCACCTTTAGGAACATACCTATTTTGACATCAGTTTTGTTTTCACAATACTTTAGCGACGTGCCTTAGATTAGATAGATTATACTTCCATTTGCCCCCTGTTACTCTGACTTTCAGATTGGGATACACATATGATGAACATTGCGCGGTTCTCGGACGATTTTTGGCTATCTTTTGAGCTGAAATGTCGATAAGTAGCCTTATCTCATCTGACTTCTAGGTGAGACGTTATACATATGTCTTTTTAATGCCAAGCAACATGTCCTGTTTTAGAGCTTATTTACTCTTCCTTATCTTACTATGTTGGTTTTATATATTTTCAATTTCCATTTAACTTTACTTTTTTTTTTTGCTTTATAATCGTTTTTCACAATTAATCCTTTCGCATTTTCCTTTCTCCTTTTTTCTTTCTTTGCATGTCTGTTTTGAGTAGCTTTCTCTTTATTAATTAAAGAATATATGCATTTTTTAGATTCAAAAAAGCACGTTTTAGCTTCATATCTGCATTATATATCTAACATAATACGTTATATGTTATGTGTGTGTCTCTTGTCATTTTATACATACACTGTTGTATATATGTGTTCAATTGTTACTGATCAAAATTGTATTTATATATGTGTATTTTGTTATGTATACTTGTTGGTTGTCGGATTATATTTGTGCTTTTTTATGTGTTTATATGTTTTCATGTTACTTCTGCAGCCCTGAAGAAGTCCCCTGGCAAAAGGGACGAAACGCGTTGGCTGTTTGCCGATTAAATTTGGAATAAATTTGAAACCACAACGGATAATACTTGTGAATCTGATTGACTTTTACATTGAGTGCACCTTCCTTATGTTTGTGAACAGTTAGAGAATCTATTACAACATCTGCCAGAGCAATATAAAACCCAGGCAAACGACCTTATCAAGGAGGGAAAACTTATTTCAAATGCGGCAATTAAATGTGCGCTTGACGCCGCAGACACTGCCTCTAGACCAATTAACACAAGTGTGCTCCTTAGACGGCATGCCTGGCTACGCATTTCAGGCTTTAAGCCAGAGGTACAAACCACCATACTTAGTCAGCCATTCAACCAGGAACAGCTATTTGGGCCAGCAGTAGACACTGCACTTGAAAAAATGAAGAAAGACACCGAGACTGCTAAGTTCATGGGAGCATTACAGTCTCCACAACCACGTGGCGCCTTTCGGCGCTCCTTTAACAGAGGAGCCTCCAAACATATGGGAGCGGATTCCTCCTCTACATTCAAAGCCGCTACACAAACATCCCCCAGTAGAGGATATTTTAGAGGCGGATACAGAGGAAACAACAAGGGGCGAGGTAATAACAACACTCGTACCTCCCCTGCCACAAGACAGTGACTTTCCTCCACTCCCCCCAGACCATTCCACTCCAGTCGGGGGAAGACTAACACAATTCCTACCTGTCTGGAACTCCAGCACAACAGACAAGTGGGTAAGACACATTATCCAGTATGGTTACTGCCTGGAACTCACAACTACCCCCTCACATGTACCACCCAAACAGCGTTCCATGTGACCAGACCATCTTGCGCTCCTCAAACAAGAGGTTCTCTCATTGCTCCAAAAACACGCAATAGAACCAGTTCCCTTAGAACATCAGGGTACAGGGGTATATTCACTCTACTTCCTAATCCCCAAAAAGGACGGGACTCTAAGACCAATACTCGACCTCAGACCCCTAAATCTGTATATAAACTCAGATCATTTCCATATGATCACTCTTCAAGTGCTCCCACTACTGCAATAAGGCGACTTCCTTGCCACACTTGATCTCAAGGACGCCTACTTCCACATTCCCATACATCCTGCCCACAGGAAGTATCTAAGGTTTGTGGTGGACGGACAACACTACCAGTTTACAGTCCTTCCATTCGGGGTAACAACCGCGCCCAGAGCATTCACGAAATGTCTGGCAGGAGTAGCAGCACATCTCGGAAGACAACAAATTCATGTCTTCCCTTATCTAGACGACTGGCTAATAAAAGCCAAGTCATTCAACAAATGTGTTCTACACACTCACCAAACCATCCAAATCTTACACAACTTGGGATTCACAATCAATTATCCCAAATCTCATCTCCAACCCTCTCATATACATCAGTATCTAGGAGCCACCATAAACACCTCCACAGCTCTAGCATATCCCAGCCCAGCCAGGATAGCCAATATACAAGCTCTTATCACCAAGTTTCAAACCCAACACTCTCTTCCAGCAAGAGTGTTCATGCAACTCATAGGCATGATGGCGTCATGCATCTTCATTGTGCCTTATGCAAGACTTCAAATGCGTCCCTTGCAAGAATGTCTAGCACAACAGTGGAACCAGGCTCATGGACAACTCACAGATCTGGTTTTGGTGGACAGCCGCACACATTGCTCTCTGAAATGGTGGAACATAACAAACCTGTCCAAAGGGCGGCCGTTCTTAGAGCCTCTTCCACAGATAGTGCTGACAACGGACGCATCACTCACAGGATGGGGAGCCCATCTCCTCGGACACACCACTCAGGGCAAATGTACCACTCAACAAAAAGTGCTCCATATTAATTACATGGAACTACTAGCAGTGTTCCTAGCAGTAAAATCATTCCAACTACATCTCCAGAACAAAACTGTCCTCATCCGAACAGACATGACATTCATTACATACAAAAACAGGGAGGCACACATTCTCTCCAGCTGTCCCAGCTCGCACAGAACATTTGGAGATGGGCCATTCCTCAGAACATATACCTACTTGCAGAACACCTTCCAGGGGTTCACAATCAGATTGCCGATCTGTTAAGTCCACAAACACAACAGATCCACGAATGGGAACTACATCCCTAAGTCCTACTGCCCTTTTTCCAACAATGGGGACAACCAGACATAGATCTGTTCGCCACACACGAAAACGCAAAACGCCCAACCTTCGCCGCCAGGTTTCCCCACCCGGAGTCAAAGGGCAATGCGAAATGGATGAACTGGTTAGGCAGATTTGCGTACGCTTTTCCGCCTCTCCCACTCATTCCATTAGTGGTACGCAAGCTCAGACAACAGTCTCTCAAACTGATCCTAGTAGCTCCCACAGGGGCACGCCAACCGTGGTTCACAACACTACTGGAACTCTCACTAGTTACACACCAAAAACTGCGTCTCTCCCCGTCCTTACTAACCCAGAACCATGGAGAAATCAGACACCCAGATCCAGGTCAACTGAACCTGGCGATCTGGCTCCTGAAGTCCTAGAGTTTGGTTACCTCAACCTGCCACCAGACTGCATGAACATTATAAAAGAGGCCAGAAGACCTACCACTAGAGATTGCTATGCTGCAAAATGGAAAAGATTTGCCATTTACTGCACTAACAATCATATAAACCCACTGGATGCATCCATCCAGTACATCATTCGCTACTTACTACACTTGCAAAGATGTAATTTGGCATACTCATCCATACGTCTCCACCTAGCAGCATTAGCAGCCTACTTACAAAATCGACAACACTTGCCACTCTTTAGAGTACCTGCGATCAAAGCCTTCATGGAAGGGCTTAAAAGGATTATTCCTCCCAGATTACCACCTTCTCCAGTGTGGAATCTAAACATCGTTCTTACCAGGCTCATGGGATCCCCATTTGAACCTCTGCACAAATGCGAACTACAGTTCCTCACATGGAAAGTGGCTTTCCTTATTGCTATCACATCCCTCAGAAGGGTAAGTGAAATCCAGGCTTTAACCATACAAGAACCATTTTTACAATTACACCGTAACAAAGTGGTTCTCAGGACAAATCCCAAATTCCTTCCAAAAGTCATATCTCCGTACCATCTTAACCAATCAGTAGATTTACCAGTGTTCTTCCCAAACCCAGACTCGGTAGCTGAAAGAGCTCTTCATACCTTAGACGTTAAAAGAGCCCTTCTTTTCTACATTGACCGAACCAAATCATTCCGCAAAACAATTGTTTGTAGCTTTCTCTCCGCCACATAAAGGCAACCCCATTTCCAAATCTGGGATAGCTAGGTGGATGGTTAAATGTATCCAATATGCTACCATAAAGCTAAACGCACATTAACGGTTCCCCCTAGAGCGCATTCCACACGCAAAATAGGGGCTTCCATGGCATTCTTAGGAAGCATTCCCTTAGAAGATATTTATAAGGCAGCCACATGGTCTACAACACACACCTTCACTAAACACTACTGTGTTGACATGCAAGCAAAGCAACAAGCTTCTGTGAGACAGGCTGTCATTAAAACTTTATTTCAAACCGATACAGGTGACCAACGCTAGGGGAGATACTGCTATATAGTCTATCCTAGTGTGTGATCTGCAGCTCATATGCCTCAAACGGAATATGTTACTTACCAGTGTGCATCTGTTCTTGGCATGTAGAGCTGCAGAGCCACCCACGCCATCCACCTCCCCGGGACCTGTATCTGTTCCAGCACTGTCTTACTTAGACACCACACATGGACATCTCTCTTTTCTACAAACTCCATCATTTCCCATCATGGCGAAAAACAATGGAGTTGATGCCCATGCGCACTGTCATCCAAGGGAGGAGTTACCTATCTTGTGACCACAAAGACTTCTTCCGAAGACAACAACAACCTGCAAGCATCCGAGCCCAACACCAGATGGCGATCTACTATCCTAGTGTGTGGCTCTGCTGCTCTACATGCCAAGAACAGATGCATACTGGTAAGTAGCATATTCCTTCCAATATAAAACTACGAATCTAAAAATCTGATCTAACGTGCCAATCTTTGCTCTAAAACCAGCCTTAAGGGGAGACATTTCATTGTTTTTTGTCCACTCAAGGACTCTCTTTAAAATTTGTTTGGCAAAAATATTTTGGGCGTATTTAATAAGGCTAATTGGCCTATAGTTAGATGGTTCACCTGCATCGCCTTTGTTATATATTCGTATAATTTCAGCCCCAAGCCAGGAATCTGGTACCGTACCACCAGCTGCTCTAGTATTTGACAAGGCATTTAAGTATATGGACCAGATCAGGGCTCAGATGTTTTCAAGTCTCTTGGAATTTTATCCAGGCCAGGGGGCCTTAGTAGATTTCAGCAAGTCAATCGCTCTAGTTCTATCGTCCAAACAAAAAATAACAGGCGTGGTGGGGTCCAAAGCTATAAGAACATTAGAATTGTCCCCCGGAGCATAAAGAGCAGTAAAATGCGCCACCCACTTATCCGGGGGAATTTTATAATGATTTGACTTGGACTTATCCGGCTTTGTTCGGTCTGCAAGCTGCCAAAATAGTCTTGTCATTCGTTTTACTGCTGTCAAGAATATCTTGCCATAAATTATCCCAATTCTTTTTCACCTTAGTCAAAGTTGTCTTATAGGTAATTCTTGCTCCCTCAATACTAGCACGACAACCCTCCATTCAAGGCTTCCTTAAAGAAAGCTTTGCTGCTTTACATGCTTGGTCAAACCATTGTTCAACCTCAGCGGGATTAGAAATCTTATTAGGAATATCTTTATAGAAGACCTTACATAGAGCCTCAAATAAACCAGTATGTATATTTAAAATAGGAATTTCATCCATGCTAAAACCTACATATGTCTCCAGGTACATTACAAAAAGTTTGTAAATCTAGTTTTTGGTTGGACATTACATTCGGCCATGAGACATAGCGGCGATTGTTTGTTATAAGAGGAGCTGGTGCTATGTTTGTATAAAGATTGATACCTTGCGCCAGGGAATCCCCAATCAGGATTACTTGTAATGAATTGTGATCACTATCAATTTGCATTGCCACTTTCATATCTTCCAGAGTGGCCATAGTCTCACATCAACAAGGACGTAGTCTATGACACTAGTGCAATCTCCTCTTTTAAATGTTGCTGCTCTATTGGGATCAGAAGGAGTATGCCCATTGCATGCTCTTAGGCCCCTGCTAATTGTTGGAGATGCTAATTCTACAGCAAGATTTGAGAAATGTTTCTGTGAGTTTCATAATAGTGGAGAAATACCCTATATTTCACGCTCCTCTCTAGTTATCTCACTTAAATAAACAGAAGGTTCAAAAGAAGTATTAAAATCACCTGCTATTACATTCTTTGTATTAGGTCGTAAAATACCCATAGCCTCTTCCAAAAGGGATGAAATGAGTGATTTATCAGATCCCCTAGTATTCCTAACGTAAATATTAAAAATAGCTGAGCAAAAACCAGACGAGATAGTCACGGTAATCCTCTTAGATCCAGACTATCAATAGCCATCAATATGGATCTACTACTGCATCCATTCTTGTTTAAAATCATAAGGCGCCTACTGCTCCGCCAGAATGTTCTGCCGGTTATGCATCAACACTATAGGTAGTAAACCCATCAATAAATACTTTTTCTGTCGCCCTACTCTCTTGTAATTGACAAATGTCGTGCTTAGCTATGTATGTCAACCAGTCTGTCAGCCAATTTTGACCCCAACCCGGCTATATTCCATGATAATAATCCAATGGAGGGGAGATGCCCACTAGGCCCAAATCCTGATGGGGCATCTAGTGTCTCATCTTGACCTGTATTCACAAAATAACTTATTCCAGTGGCAGCAACATAATCAAATCCGTTGGTGTCGGAGGGACGGTCGGAAACAGAAGCGAGGAGGCCGTAGGGGTTGAATAGTGTAGGGTTATTATTGCTGATTGTCAATAACCCGCCAGAAGGGTTAACGGAAAGTATATAAAGCAAGAGATGCAGATAGGCAAAGTGGGGGTAGAAACAATCCCGTTCGTTGATGTCTTCATAGGTTTGGTCCTCAGTTGTAGAAAGGTGGGGCTGTTCCGCCTTTTCTCTGGTTGCCGTCTCTGGTGTGGTTCTCTCCGGGGTAACCCAAAAACAAAAGAAAGAGCGGTCAAGTACAGGTTTTGGTACTTCTGGTATACCGTCACCACACCCAGTGTAACCCTGACAAAGGGGAGTGAAGGGACGAAAGAAAATGAAATTCAAAGGAGAATAGTAGCAAAAGGGGTGGTCGTATCAAAGGGTTGGGATTAGGGTGGTTGGGTTGCCTTGAAGTCCTCTCCTGACACTGACGGTCGACTAAGAGAGGGACCCTCTTCCCTAAACCCTCCACCGCACTTCCTGACCCACCCTGTGGTCCCAGTTACGTACCGCTGTCTGCCACAACTCTCCTGAGTTGTAGTGGCTCATCTGTGTCCCCCGGGCTCCACCACTCCTCGGTCCAGACGTCAGGAGCCTCCGGTTCTTCCGTGGGGATTTCCTCAACGTCCTCTCGATGGGAAGCGGCGTCCTCGGTTCTCTCGGCGTCCTCTCGATGGAGAATGATGTCCTCGATCCTTTCGGCGTCTCTCTCCGCTACCTCCGGCTGTCTTCCAAGGGACGCGCTGATTCTTTCGACTTCCGGCTTTTTCTGCCTCCTCTGACCTCCAGGTCCGTTACCTGATTGGTCGAGCTGCTGTGTCCTGTCACTTCCGGGAGGAGGGACTTCCAGGTCAGATGCAACGTACTGGGGGGTGGGGAAAAGAGGTGTTGTTATGTCGGCTTCCTGGTTGCCTGAATACAGACGGTAAGGAAGCCAGTGTACATTTGGTTGTTTCTCGCTGTAGACCCGCTCCTCCTCACAGTTGGTTATCTGAATAATATCTAGTTTACGCAAAAGTGGTAATACCGGCACTACTTCACCAACAGTATTCTTAATGGCATGAGTTACATGTAATAAACTGCCTAAAGATATGTCAGGTTCTACTGTGTCTAAAACTTCTACAACCCCAAGTGACCTAATGGGGCCCCCCATAGATATATACATATGGTAGTCACCACATAACGAGCGCATCATTACCAGTAGTGTTGCCTACGCAAACAGCCACTGGACCGTCACGGTACACTACTGACGCATGACAAAATATCGCCAGCGGCTTGGAGTGGAAAGCGTGAACTTCGTCTAAAACATATGTAATGCCACAACAATACAATAACTCGGTGCCTCGATGACAACTTGCTTCTTAAGAAGAAGAATAACATTGTTTCTAATTGCAAACACACGTCTTAAGATTGTATCCCAAAATCTGTTAAAATGTTTGCAAAAAGCAAAGAAAGCGCCCCCACCGCAAGAAACCACATGGTATTATTTTTATCATTCTCACCTTGAGAAGTGTCACATCTCCACAGACTTATTCGGCAACTAGAAAATGTATACCCAATGTGATCTCTCGAGCTTAAAACAAGCAGTCCATCTCGCTCGCTTACCTGAATGTATAGTTCAAAATCTCCCAATAACCTGGTGTTTATGACAACTATCCTCCACAGAGGTGAGTTTTCTCTTTCCTTATATGCAATCCAATCTCCCTGTATATTCGTGTTATTCACGTTATCACAATCTGCAAAATGCGATAGTGTTATATCAACATTTTATAAAATTAATCCTGAATCAATAGCAAGCATGACTTGTTAAGACCAAAAAAGCTTACCTAAGAGTGTAGTCTATCCATAATATGTCAAGCGTGAGTACGCGACGATATCTGCAGCGGTCCTTGATCACGGCAGTAATACAAGCTCCGTAGGCGAGATCTTCTGTGTCAATGTCTAAAGAAAGGACTATGCCGACCTGCCAAAAGGGTGGTAATCCTATGTGCGCTGGTCGCCATCTTTAAAATAGGAAGTCTACATCCAAATGCACTGCATGGTGTGCCATACCCATCTTACCCTTTATATATGGCAATCGTATATTGAATGTTATGCACAGAAATGGCTGCCATGCTACCTGTCGCACCCCTGGGGACAAATATCAAAATTTGATTAAAAAACATTCTCTGTGCTGAAGATGAGCGCACCAAACACCTTTAGCAATCTCTAGTAATTGGAGTCTAAAGCATATAATTATACGTGAGAGACATAAACAAAGAGCACAAATCAATGCACATACTTATTTCCAACAGACATGATAATCAGTTATATGGTTACATTGGGGCAAAAAGAAACATGTCCCAATGTTGTCCCTTATCTGCACCAGGAAGGTCTTATTCACATACATGTGAGACGGAGCACAGTCACCAATCGTTACTGTTCCATACTCTGCAGCATGTAAATATACGCATTGCTATCGATGAACAAATCTAAGTTTGTAAATTTGCAATGCATATATGATTGACTGATACATAATATATTCTTGACAAAATAAAATGACAAAGTAGAGAAATGATATAGATTTACAGTCACTGTTCAGAAGTGGGAATAAATGCACCAACCACAACAGTCAACCTGCAAGTTATTTATTTATTTGCTTACTTATTTATAAGCACAACATTCATCCGAGAGAATATCCCGGCGCTAGGAAAGCAAACACCTAAAATGAGAGTAAGGTAACATACAAAAACTCTAGTTGTTTAATTAAATCCTCTGGAATAAATGGGTTTTTAGCTTTTTTCTGAATGACATAGTCATCGGTAAGATGAATTTCCAGTGGAAGTTTGTTCCAATGAGTTGCCAGATGAGAGAAAGAGTGGCCCCCTGCTCTGGCCCTCTTAATGCGTTTTGTTTTTGCCCGCGCCTGATTGCACAACCTTAAATTCTGAGTTGGAACATAGAATTCGATTTTATTTTGCAGGACTCTAGGGCCATGATGGTATAAGGCCTTGTGAGCATGACCCAGGATATTCAATTATGACCTTTGACGAACAGGCAACCAATGGAGCTCCCTCAGACATTCTGCGGCTGAGCTGTACCTGCTTTTGTTACACACCAGCTTGGCAGCTGCATTCTGGATCATCTGCAGACGTGAGAAGAGATAGTCTGCCATGCCCACATAGAGCGCATTCCCGTAGTCCAGTTAACTTGTAAGCAGAGACTGGATGATGGTTTTCCTGCACTCCAGAGGGATCCATAAGAACAGTTTTTTCAGACATTTTAATGTGGCAACGCTTCTCCCACATAGTGCGCTGACCTGATTCTGCATGGTTAGTGCATTGTCAATGAAAATGCCCAGTTTTTTGCGACCTCTTTGGGCGGGGGTGCAGGTCCAAGTGATTTGGGCCACCAGGTTGCGTCCCAGATTAGTTGGGATCCTCCGAAGAGCAGGATCTCTGACTTATCAGCAATTAGTTTTAGACAGTGGTCTGGCATCCATACCGCCATTTCTGAGAGACAGTTCGTTATTTTAATCCTGGTGTCCTCAGGTGTCTCTAAAAGGGCTATCAGCAGTTGTGTATCATCCGCATAGGAACAGATACTAAATCCCCATGTTTTGCTGGATTTAGCCAGAAACGATACGTAGGCATTGAAAAGGGTAGGGCTCAGGGATAAGTGAGGATAATTAACTTCCCCAATATCATTTATATCCCTTAGTGTTCCAATTAGGATGCAGACATACTCTCCCAGGAAATATTGTAATTCATGATCAGTATTTAAACCCAATTCAACTGTTTGTAGACACATTATCCATAAGGCTTCCTTTCTCCTAAGTGTGAATTCCCACCTCTCGGGTCTCTCTGTACATGTTCTATTCCAAAGAATGTGAAGCATTTGTGTGCTCCCTGTGCATCACAATTATTGGTATGCGTTGCTATGGGAAACGTCTCGTCATTATTTTACAGCACCCTAATGTGTTAACTCACCCTGTCTTTCTGTGACCTGATGGTGCTGTTCACATAGATTTGATCACATTTGCATTTGATAATGTAGACAACAAATTTAGTGTAACATGTAATATTTGAACTGATGTCAAACACCCTTGTGTATTTTTTACCAAGTTTTTGTTTTATCGCATGCCCATTTACACATGACACAATGTCCACGTTTGAAAAAAACTTGACTTTGTTCACTCAGCCAGTGTCCTCTATGTGCAGTGTTGGGAAAGCTAGGACTCCATAGAGTATTCAATATCCGGTCCCTTCGGAAAGTAATGTCCGACCGCAAGATAAAGTCTGATCGGTTTTTGTCTGCTCTTAATATATGCCAGTGTTTTCTCATACTCTTCTGTACTGTCTTAGATATATTGGTATAGTCTGTTATGAGACATATTCTTTCTGAATGATTCTTTGTACATGGTTTGGTCCTGAAAGTGTCCCACCGTTTCATATTGGAGATTTTTCCTTTGGGCTCATCAATTGTCTGTGGATAGTAGCCACTAATTTGCTCTCCACTTCTCTGATATGTGAATTTAATGTTCATGTCGTTACTTTAGAGAAAATTACAAAATTCTTCAAGTGTCTGTGCTGTGCCAGTCCAAATCATGAGGCAGTCATCTATGTAGCATCCCCAGTACTGGATACAGTATATCTATTGACCAGGTTTTGTGCCCCATATCCATTTTTTAGGTCTCGCCTGACCCAGCGCATGCGCTGGTCTGGCGAGACTTATTTAGAGGGCTCCAAAAAGTGCTACCAGGCAAGCCTAGAGCTACAGTGCATATGCGCGGGCGCGCGCGCCGCCCTTTACCGCGATTACTTTCACGGCCGCTTTCATGTTTGATGCGATCACTTTCACTTTCGCGGCCGCAGGGCCGCTTGGCATAGCCAATAGGTCTCGCTTTTGGGACCTTTTAAGTATTTAGTTATGCAACTGTTGCATGGCTAAACACTTATAAGGTCCCAAAGGCGAGACCTATTGGCTATGCTAATGCTTGTCTGCTCCCAGAGGCTAGCTAATCTGGTGTGCAGTACCTGTTTTAGCACTTGGATACCTATGTCATTCTTGATACTGGTGTACAAGGGTACCACATCCATGGTTACCAACATCATTCCTTGTTCCCAGCTCCCATCCGCAATAAGACTCCATATGTGTTTGGATTCTTTGATCTATGAAGGCAAATTTGCAACAAAAGGTTGTAAAAAGACATCCACATACTCTGATAGCCTTTCTGTTGGTGTCTTGCCTCGCCCTCAAAAATACTACTCCCATACGATGGCTCTAACACGACGAAGTAAGAGACATAAAACACAACAACACCTAGAAAAGAGGTTTCACTTTACAAAATGCAAAGACTATCTTTTCAGAATAATTCTTGGGGTTTTATTTATGCAATGCTCTCTAACAGAAACGCTTTCCCAGATGTCAAATGAATAGCATTCAAATGAATATAGAGATATGTATTTATATGCAAGCAATAACAAAACACTTGGCAAATGTAACTGTTAAATGCATTAATAATAATAATGAATAAAGAAGCCGCAAATAATACTGGATGTCCCGCAAGAAATCAGAAGGATATATACACTAAATACATCAAATGATTACTTTGGATGTGCACTCTGACTCACTTGCACATCACAAAGAAAACACCTCAAATGATCATAGCCACTGGCCACACATCACAGCAGCAATAATCAAAACTCAAACACTTCACCTGGCGAAAACACTGCATCTTAGCCCACTCCAGACCAGGGGATTTACAGCTGGGGTTAAGAGCCTCAGCAACCAGGTTTCCGCTGTACCGAAGTCAGCGCGTCCTTCCTCATTCGGATTCCAAAATACTGGTTTCTAAGTCAACAACCCTCCGCTTTATAGTTTCAAAACACACTAGAAGGTTTGAGAGCCTTTCCCTCTGCGCCAAGGAAACTTACAGGAATTGGCTACCTTCAATGCAAGCATTCCAGGGCAAAAGGAGTTCCCACTTTTCCTCTACAGTCTCACGTGTTCCAGCCTTTATCTTAAAGAAGCTTATGAAAGCCTTCGGTACATTAAACAATCTCTTCAAAAACAAAGCAACAATGAAAGTCATTAACCCAAACAACTTGCAATGCTCTGTAGGCCTGTGCGCGCAGAAAGCTCTAGCAAGACAGAGTCCGAATTCAGTATGACATGAGGCCATGTCAAAGCCAAAAGTAAGGACTTTTAATACTTCCCAATGTTCAACACAATGCACATTTGTGCACCACTGCCTATAGCATCACACACTTCATCTCTCAGTGTACAACATAATGCACATTTGAGCACTACTGCTCATAACAGTGCACTTCGAGGCCAAAAAGTACATTCCACACCTCTCCCTCTCTCATGTTTTCAAATGCACATCCCACACATTCTGTTCTTGGCAAGCTGTTCTACTGTGACAGCTCCCACTTCAAAACTACGAGAAGAAATCTTCAAGAGTAACAAGGCATATGCAAGACGTACATTCAGGCTAGGATAAAATAACACACCAAAGCCAATTCAAATAATAGTAGTCAAGGGTCATCAAGTGGTGTCAAACCATAAGAGCCTTTAGCACTGCAGTTGGTCCACCAGTACTTGATATAATAGGTCTACCCGGAGGAAATGGAAGACTCTTTAGTATTTTGGGGAGGGTATACAAGGAAGGCTATCTAGGGCGATCAACTTTAAGATATAGATACTCATCACGGTTCCGGAGACATTGTTGTTTTTTTTTTTGTTTGTTTTTTTTTAAACCGTTTATTACAAAGTTCAAAGAATATACAAAGATGGGCCTACAACCTTCAGGCCGGCCGCTAGCAAACAAAAAAAAAAGCATAAAATACACACAGTAGAGCGCAGGCTGCGGCAAAGGGAAACGTACAGAAGTTAGCGATTGATGGCCACACCATCCGGACCCCACATGACGGTTTCTTTTAAACATAAATAACAACAAACAAAATCAAACCACAAGGCAACCCACGATCGAAAACAGCAGCATGTGCTCCCCTAGAAGGGGGACCCTACCAATCCATAGGAGTATCAAGGGGGGGAGAAGGTCAGAACAGGGACTGGGTGGACTCAGTGCCCGGTACCGGAGAGCTAAACCGGCTAAGGGGACGGGGCAGGCGATGGATCGGGCAATAACGGCGGGGCACAGATTCCCCCACGGTAGGCGTTCCAGGGGCACCATACTTTCACCCATGTCCCAGGCTTACCTCTCGCTACATACACCACCTTTTCCCGAAACATGCACCAGTCCATATTTTCCTTCCAGGCCGAAACAGTCGGGGACCTCTGGGAACCCCACAGTTGAGCAATATCGCGCTTGGCCACCATATATCCCAGAGTCACCCACCACGTCTGTGGCGCCGAATAGTCGGTTGGTTCCCACACGTTCAACAGGCATCTCCTCGCTTCGGGCAGCAGCGGCACACGCGTAACCACCCGCAGGACCTCATGCACACCACGCCAGAATCGCTCCACCTCTGGGCATTCCCACAAAATATAAAGAAAGGTCCCCAAAGAACCACACCCACGCTTACACAACCCGTCCACAGCATAGCCCATACGCAATAGCCTTGGCCCCGTTATGTAAACCCTATGGAGTATCTTGAGCAGGACGAAGCGAAGGCGGGCCGGTATGGCCACCTCTTTCGGGGAGGCCACCGCAGAGACCCAGTCCTCGTCGTCCAGCTCCAATCCATCGGCAACCCAAGCCTCGCGAAGATCAAGCAGCAATCCCGCGCGGTCATTGATCAGTTTTTTATAGATTAACGAGATCGTGCTTTCCGGTACATGTCCATCCAGCACTCTATCCTCCAGAGGGGAGTACTCTGGGATGGAGGCGACGTCCGGGAAGGCGGAGCATAGTGCATGACGGATCTGCATATACCGAAAGTACTCCCTGTCTTGCAACTGGAATTCCGTCTGCAGCATCCCGAACGTTTTGAATCCCCCCCTCGTCCAGAGATCCCCCACCCTGCTGATGCCTATCATGTCCCACTTCTCGAAGCCCTTCGAGGTCCACAGGGAGCCCAACTGCTCAGATGCGTACAGTGGTGACGCCCGGGTCAAACGATCCTTCCACCCCATCGCTACATTAGCCGCGTGCCACACTCGTACCATGACACGCGTGGGGCCCGTCAGACGTGCGTCGAGCGAGCTGGAGTAGAGCGCTCGATTATAGTCACCACCCGGCAGTAGCATCTTATCCATTTCAAAGGCCGGGTTTAGGGCGGGCCCGTATAGGCCGTGATTAATCGCAGCCAGCTGGGAGGCCCAATAATACCGTTTAATATCCGGGAGGGCAATCCCCCCGTCATACCACGGGAGCGTCAGCTTCGCCAGGGCGATATGCGGTCTCCCGTCCCAGAACAGGCGGCGTTGCAAACTCTCCACCTCGCGGAAGTAGCGCGCCGGGACGAGGTCCATTGTATTCTGCAGAGCGTACAGGAAACGCGGTAGCGACATCATCTTAAACAATGCCGCCCGGCCGAGCGGCGAGAGCGGCAAACGCCGCCAACGCGCGACATCCTCCTTCAGGCGCTGGAGGGGGGGCAGAAGGTTTCAATCATACCGGGCCTCCGCGTCTAGGGTGATGAAGATACCCAGGTACCTAAATCCCTGCGGGGCGATCTGGATAGGACAGCCCCGGCGAAGGATAGGAGCCTCCCCAGAGAGAACATACACGCACGATTTAGCCCAGTTGATGGCAAGGCCGGAGTTACGACCAAATGATTGCAATACATCAACCAGTACTATCAGTGATTTACGTGGGGAAGCCAGGTACAGGAGAATATCGTCAGCATATAGAGACACGCGGTCCTCATACTCTGGGGTCCAGCGGAGACCACGAATAGAAGGTTCCCACCGCAGCCACTCCGCCAGGGGCTCCAAGGCAAGTGCAAAAAGGAGCGGCGATAACGGGCAGCCCTGCCGCGTTCCCCTGCCCAACTCAAACGGAGCCGACACTCTACCGTTCACAACCACCTGCGCCAGTGGGCCAGAGTACAACAATTTAACCCAGCTGATAAACCCTGGGCCAAACCCAAATTTCACGAGCGTCGCCCAAATATATGGCCATTCAAGTGTGTCAAACGCCATAGTGGCGTCCAAGGATGCCAAGATGGCCGGCTCCCGTATGAACGGGACACGTGCGAGCACCCCATGCAAACGCCGCAGGTTAAGCGCTGTGTTACGATGGGGAATAAAGCCGGACTGGTCCTGGTGGACCAAGTCACACACCACGCCGACCAGCCGATTGGCCAAAACCGTGGCGAGAATTTTGGGCTCCGCATTCAATAACGAAATGGGTCGATAGGATGTGACCCGGTCCCGTGGCCTCCCCTCCTTGTGGATAACCACGATGGTAGCCAGACGCTGGTCTAGCGGGAGGGAACCCACCGAGTGGGCCGCAAGGAACATAGCACGGAGATGCGGCGCCAGCGTATCCGGTCGCAGCTTATACAATTCGATGGGAAGACCATTAGGACCCATGGCCTTGCCAGAAGCGACCGAGCGTATGGCGAGGGCAATTTCTTCGGAGGTTGGAGCGGCGTCCAACAACACTCTGTCCTCCTCCGAAAGGGAAGTCAGCGCAATATCTCTGAGCAGGGCATGGGAATCCTCTTCAGAGCGGGAAGACACTGGGGAATACACCCCACGGAAATAGTCCGCGAAGCAGGAGACAATTTCCTCCGGTTCAGTGACACACACACCATTCGTTTTCTCAATCAACGGGACAACTCGACTCGCTCTCTTTTTTATCCAGCCACGCAATCAATTTACCAGCCTTATCACCCACATCATACAGTCTCCCCTGTTGCTCTCTACTGAGGCCCCTGGCCGCCTCCGTGACGAGGGCCTTATAGGCCGCTTGCTTGAGTTGGAGAACATGTAATTTGTCATCCGTCACCCCACATTCTAGATCACCCTCCAACTCGGTTATCTCAGCTTCAACACGGGTCACCTCCTCCCGCTCGCGCCTCCGGGAGTGGGAAATAAGGGACAGGGCCTCTCCTCGGAGTACTGTCTTGAACGCCTCCCACAGTGAGACCGCCGATGACACAGACCCCACATTCTCGTCAAAATAGCGCTTAAGGGATTTAATCAGCTCTGCGCGAATGGTGGGGTCACGCAGGTACCAGGGATTGATCGGGGCCACTCTACCCTCTCCCCTCGGCAAAATATCAAAGTGCAACAAGAGCGGGGAGTGGTCCGAAATACCCCGTGCCAAATGGCGCACCTCTACCACCCTCCCCACATAAGCCGCTGGGACCAGGACATAATCTAGCCGTGAGAGACTACCATGAGCCCCTGAATGGAAGGTGTACTGTAGCTGCGTGGGATGTTTTAAACGCCAACAATCCACCAGCCCCAGGGTATCCAAGAGGCCAGATAACCACGCTTGGGCCCGGGGGAGATCCCTAGGGGGGTGACGATCCACAGTTCCGGAAACTACAGCATTAAAACCCCCCCCCACCACTAGAATCCCCTCCGGAAGGCCAAGGAGGAGGCGCCCCAGGTCCGCAAAGGTGGTCGTCTGCAGCCCCGGTGGGACATATACTGACACAAAAACGACCACTCTGCCCTCCATTCTGCCCACCAAAACCGTGTAGCGTCCCCTATCGTCATGGCGCACCTCATCAATCTCCAACAGGAGCGAGTTTTTAACCATAATGCCCACACCCCTTGAACCAGACGTGAAGCCCGAATGGGCCACAAGGCGGTAGCCCCGTCGATTCATAGCGCAAAAGGAGTTGCCAATGAGGTGCGTCTCCTGCAGAAAAACTATATCGGGCGAAATTCGCTTCAAGAACTGCAGGACCACACCTCGTTTTATCCTGTCCCCCAGTCCATTAACATTCCAGGACAACAAACTCAGTCCCCTACCCCCCATCATAAACAGAAGTCATCACTCGTCCCCCAGAGAGCACTGTAGAGATAACACAATGATACGTTTGCCTTGTGGTGTAAACGAACAACACCCCACCCCAACCCACCCACTCCAACAAAACTCCCCCCTCCCTGCACCCCTGCATGAGCCCGGACAGCCCCCCCAACTTGCAGTGTGCCTGTCGCCCCTATAGAATGAAACTAGCTAGACCCCCTAGAGGAGGAAAGAGTACCCCTTCTAGACCCCACACAACCTCCATGGGAGGGGAATGTACAAAGACAGACGCTTGATCGAAAGTAGCATCGTATTCGTCCAGAGTGAGGCCCAATATTGACCCCTCAGTCCCGATCCAGTGGGCCGTCTCCTCCCGCCGCCCCCCCCCCGCCATCTCGATCACGATCCCCAGACAGAGTGTCCAGCCAGTCCCCGGCCGCTTCGGGACGATCCGGAGACATTGTTGGTACCTTGTCCTCAAATATTTGTTAATGTTGGCAGTCCATGCCCAAATTGGATTGTGGGTCAATTTGTCATAGCATGTCAGATTATTAAATTGTCCCAAAATGTCATGTTCATAATCACATCGATTCATTATGACAATATTTCCTCCCATGTCTGCTTCTTTGTTTCCTAATCTTTTTATTAAATTTTACATCAATACAAAAGAATGAACATGGCTGATAAATCCAGTACAACAACCCGGACAAGTGTTACAGATGGCTAACTGGTAAACACAGCTTGTGAACAAGGACTCATCCGACTAGATAGCTGTGCTTCTGGGTCCTAGACTAAGCTTACAGCCTCTTCAGCATATCCCCTGTTTAACTACTTCGTTGTAGGACCTCCACACAAGTATACTGAAGTGTTGTGCCGAACTGTTAGCCCAACTTTGGGCTTTATGAAAGGAGAGGCAGAAAAAACAAGAAAGAAAGAAAGTGTAAAACAGAAAAACTAAGATTGAACCAAACACTGTATCCTGATGGAATGTCTGCTTCTTTGATGGTGAAATCTGTTTGATCAGTTAAGATGTCGAGGGCCCTTCTTTCATCTAAGCTTAGATAATGCCTAGCATTGCCCAACCGGGATCTGTTTTGACGACTCAATTTGTCCAAATCACGCAACACCAATCTGTGAAATATATCAGTGTTGTTCCCTGCAGCTTATGTAGGTGTCCACTTTGATCTGTTTTTCAAACCACTTGTCACATTGAGATCATCCACTACTTTCAAATCTTCCTGGATTTTTGAGACAGTGACTACTTCCCATCACAGAATGTGAGAGTGATCCAGTGTATTGGTATCTTATATGTTGTGAATGGATAATAAACTCGATCCACAATCTGATTGCGTTGTGGTAGATTTTTGATTTATCTCAGGATTCATCTAAATTTTTATTTTTTTAATTTTCAGACGTCTGATATATTTGTGCAAATCAATTTTGTGTCTACACACACCCCCTTGACTTGTAGGACAAAAGCCCATGCCCTTTTTTTTTTTCTAGTAATGAAGTCATATCTTGGTTTAGTGTGAGTTGGGACAGATTAGTCACTGATAACTCTACTAGGTTCTCTTCTTCCAGGATTTCGTTCTCATGCTCGAACGCAGGCGAGAACACTAAAAATGGATGCGATTGACTATAATAGTGGTAGGATCTTTACCTTCTCTAGAAATATGATCATCTGGTAAATCTGGATATTAGGAAACCGACAACCAGGTGGGGCTTCTATAAGCTCCAGTTCCACCTCTTTGAGTACTATACTTACAAGCGAAAGCAAGGCAAAACTTAGTGAAGGTACTTCTGGTACAAACATGGGAGGAAAATCTTCTTTTTGAAAAGAGATACAAAGAATACAAGGAGGCAATCGTGAACAAACGAGAATACTAGACAATATTAAAAAAAAAAAACTGTAGGGGAAAGAGAGGAGATAAATCAGGAAGAGAAAAAGGGCATGAGAACGAGATCCTGGAACAAGAGAACCTAGTAGACTTATCAGTGATTAATCTCTCCCAATTTACACTAAATTAAGATATGACTGTGGCTGCTGCTAGGAGGCAAGATGGCGGCCTTGTACACGGTCGTGTAAGCTCGAGCTCCCGGAGCTTTTCTCTGCCCCATAGACCGTGCTACAATACTAAGCCTGCATTATGGAGTAAGCAGCAATGGTGAATGCTAAGTGCACTGTGGAGTGACCAGGTCGGATAAAACGTTCTGGCATGCGGTGGAGTGTTTGTCTTGCGGCGGCAGTGTCCCGTGTAACTCTCTTGCGGCTGCTGAAATCGGTGTGGCGGACTTCCGGGCATACTTTTGTCAGCGGGTTATGGAGGTTGTGGACGGAAGGCGGAAGAGAATCTGGTGATGGCTCAACTGCGCGGCACGCCACAATGACCCAAAAGCTGGACGCGGTAAAACACGGAATACCGTGGAGGCTGCCGAAAATGCGGGACCACGAGACAGGGAAAAAAGTGTGACCCGCACTTGGCGAAGGACGGCTCCCGTGTGGAGGGTACCGGTAAGAGGACAGTACCATCTTTGTTTTTCAATGGAAAACCGAGGAAGTAGCTCTCCTCAGCACAGGCAAGTCTGGGAAATGGACAGAGCAGTAACACTGGTAAGTAGGGGGAGACCCTCCCGCTAAACAGTCTTGCTAATCAGGATGGTTCAGTCTGTGACCCTCCCGGGGGCATGACAAACGATGGAGGGGATGTAATGGGTGAAGGCGATACAAAAAATGGTGAACAGGCCTCCAAAAATTGTGATTTGTAGTCTCGGGTGTATCGACCTGCTTAAGGAATAATCTGGAACACGCACTCTCTAACCAGGATGTACCTAATGATAAAGATAAAATGTGCGACCAGAACAGTATTAAAAAAATTGATTCCGGGGACTATTTTTTTTCATTGTCTGATCCCTCAGATACTTCAGGTGACGAATCCGAGTCAAACATGCAGGGTAAGCGGAAAGGGGGCTCCCCTGATAATGGGCATAAGGGGCTCAGCAAGTCACAGATGGACGATGTAACTGATTGGGGAACTGATTCACTTGGTACACCAGAGAGCAGCCCTAAAACTGTGCGTAAGAGAGGCTGTTCAGGCGCAGGTTTCCAGACTGCTGAAAACACCGCCCCCCCCCCCCCCCCCCCCCCCCCGCCCCACAGTGGGATTACTCCTTTTTGGGCGAATCTGGGACCAATGGAGTGATTAATGACATACAACCGAATCAAGGGGTCTTGGAGAAAGTTGAAGACATTTCGCTTGCTGTTATCTACCAAAGTATAATGGCTCATAGGGAGGAGATGCGGATTGAGAGCCAGTGCACACAGGGGGCTTGCCGCAAACTCCAGAACTCGGTACGAAGGATAGCTAAATCATGTTCTGAAGTTGTGGATAGGTTTAATGAGGCTGAAACACGCATTTCAAATTTGGAGGATGAACTAGCAGCACAGAAAGCAACAAAGGAAGCCTTGCGCACTGCAAAGGATGACACCCTCTGGAAGCTCACAAACCTTGTAAATCGCCTTTGGCGTAATAACCTTCACGTACTAGACATCCCCGAGGGGGTTGAAGGGCAAGACGTACGGAAATTTATCATTGAGCTTTTTTCTGAGGCCTTTCCAGGACTAACTCAATGGGATTGGAACAGGGAGATCCAGAGGGCACATAGATTCCCTTTTACACAGCGCACAAGACCAGAGCAGAACACTACCAGACCCAGGGCTATTTTAATAGCAATCAATAACTTCCTGGCACGAGAAGCAGTCTACAACCTGGCACACCCGGATCGAAAGAAAATTGGGAAAGGGATCGAGTTCTTTGAACGCCCAGTTTATTGTCCCCCTGATTGTGGAGAAGAGATGGCAACTACGTCAGCTCATCACCCCGTTCCAGGATAAGGGCACAAAAGCTTACTTATTGAATCCGGCTAAGTTGAAGATCATCTACAAGAAACATGTGCAATTTCTTGTTTTTACTGCAGAACTGGCGGCCAAAGAATACTTGCAGTCTTTGTAAAAAAAAAAATTAAAAAAGAGGGAAGAAAAAGAGGACGACTTGCATTGTAGGATTGTGTCACTACAGGCAGTATATATAGGATGTATTGTGTGGGGGTTAGTTTGGTTTGTTTTTGTCTTAGATCTTCTCGTTCACTTCTCTCTTTAGTGTTTTTTTTTATTTCTAATATTTTGAAGGAGAGGTGCACAGGAAGGGAAGGCGGTTAATAATGCACGGTATACTGTGGGGCAGGGTAATCCGGGGGGGCAGGAGCTTGTTCCATCTCAGCGACCTTGAGTCTCCAAGCCTCTTGTTTAGGGAAGGGTGGGGGTGGGTTAGGGCCTCGGCTGAAGCCTTGTGTGGGGAAGGTGTGGGGTTGGGGGATGGGAGCATGGTGGGTGGCACAGGGGTGTGGGGGTGCACAAGGTAAAATAATCCATGATGGCGTAATGAAACAAAATGTGAAACTCAATGCTTTTAGGTCTACGGCCCTAAAATGCACTGAAACGCTGCAGTTAGATGGGAGATAGTAATCCACACCCTGGCATATGGATCTGCTCCCTGAATGTATGTGGGCTGAATAACTATGGTAAGAGGCAACCGATGGCTACATAATTGCGGGTGTTCCAACCAGATCTATTATATATACAAGAAACCCACATTCCATAGGGCAAAAGAAACCTACTGGCTGAATTAGGATTAACAATATTGGTATGTACGCATCAATCTACTACAACACGTGCCGTTGCGATATTGTCAAAGAGCTACATACAGGGGACAGGAACAGCGCTGGCGGATAAACAAGGGAGGTGGGCTATCGTTGAATGTATAATTGGCAATACAGAGTGCACTGTCTGCTCCTTATATGGCTCAAATTTCGATGAGGCGTTAGTAATAGAATGGTTAAATGTTGAATTAGCATTGTGGCCAACTCCATTAATTTTGTGTGGAGATTTTAATATACATCTAGAACCGCAGGGCTTACAGGTCGACATTAAACGATATAATGGTAGGAAACCTAAAGTTTTTAAAGCACTTCAGCATTTACTAGCGGATCACGGTTTAGCTGATGCGTGGGCTGCTCTACAGGGGTCTGATCCTGGATATACATTTTATTCACATCCGCATCAGAAGTTAGTGAGATTGGATTATTTTTTTCTACCATGTCTAATACTTTCTGAAGCTGATAGACAGGTGCATCAATGGATCACATCTGACCATGGACCTCTTGTTTTGTATCTACACACTCTTAAGGCAGGAACTAAGCCTAGATCGGTCTTAGGGGGAGACCCTTGGTTTCGGGTTACATAAGCAGAAGCAGATGATATTGGCACTTCAGGAACTGTATGGTAAACTTACAATAGCCGAAGAAAATCTCATGCGGGGGATACAAGCAAAGGGGGATATTGCGTTATTGCAAACAAATGTGGCTCGCTGAAAGGCCAAAATAAATCTACATTGGAGCAAAAAAACAGCTAGGAAGTATGCTCTCAGAAAGAAACAAAGCTATGAGTATTGGGAGGCAGGCGGGCGCTCTTTGACGCAAAGGCTCCGATCAAGAGAGTTCACCCAAAGAATTGGATCTGTAGTTGACTCCTTAGGCAACTCTGTAGATACCGATGTTGGAATTCTAAACGTTTTTCACGATGTTTATAAAGTACTATACACTGGAGAGAGCCTTGATATGCAAGCAGGTGAGATACTGCTGCAGCGCCTTAATTGCGGAAATTTGAACCCCCAAGATGCAGAAATGTTAGAGGCACCCATAACCACTGAAGAGCTGGAAGCAGCAATTAGCAGTTTAGCCACAGGCAAAGCGGCAGGGCCCGATAAACTCCCTCTGGAGGTATATAAAACCTTCTTCGGCGAGCTTAAAGCAGACATGCTCTTTACTTTCCTGCAAGCACAAGTAGGTGCAGCCCCTCTGACTTGGGATGAGGCAAGCATAATTGTTTTTAAAAAGAAAGACAAGCCACCTGAACTGCCGGGCTCCTACCGCCCCATATCGTTATTAAATTCTGAGTGTAAAATAAATGCCAAAGTTTTAGCGACCCGATTAGCGGACGTTTTAACCCCGTTGGTGTTGACTCAAAGCATCGGTTTATACCCAAGAGGAGTACAATCAATCATATCAATAGGGTGGTAACCCTACTAGACGTAGCCAAGACCACGGGGAGCAAATTCAGCCTGATCGTACTGGATGCTGAAAAAGTGTTTGATCGCGTCGCATGGGAATTTTAATGGGAAGTTCTGCGACGGTCAGGTTTTAGACAAGGTTTTATTACAGCTATTCAGGTTTTATATCGCCGCCCGACTGCCAAAATCTGTATAATGAGCCTAGAATCGGATTTGGTATATATTACACTGGGTACAAGACAGGGATGCCCGTGTTCCCCTTTGTTGTTTTCATTATATATCAACCCCTCTTTAATAATGATAGAGCGAAATTCTGGGATTGAATCAGTAATTTGGAGGCAGGAGCACTATCGGGTATTGTTTTTAACATTGCATTCTCAATAAAATCCTTTTTAAATGTATTTAGCCAAAAGTAAGACGCACATTACATGAATACTACAGAAGTGTAAACCATACATAACTCTGAAGTTTTTTTTTTCCCTGACTTATACAGTAGTCCAGTAAAAGAGGCGACGATTAAATCAGATGTTGGAAAAGACAATCCTAGTCACAAAAAAACAAAAACAAACGAAGCATCTGGCATATGGCCATAACATAGCAAAATAAAAAATGACAGTGCTTCATTACCCCATTGAAGACCGGTCCAAATCCGGTTAAATTTAAGCAAAGCGCGCAGCCTTTTAGCTTTAGCCAAGGCGAGTTCCATCTCTTATATCGGTCTAAGTAAGACCAAGAACTCATTAACACTAGGACTGGCATTATCAATCCACACTCTGGCTACACAGAGCGTGCACATGCTATACTAATAGTGGCCAACAAGTTAAAGTAGCTAGCCACCTCACTTTTAATCCCAAGAAATATTTATTTCTCAGTAAGTTGATATTTTGGGCCGAGGAGTGAGCTAAGAATACTGGAGACCCCATTCCAAAACCTATTTAACCTAGGACAGTCAACGAACATATGCCTGAGGTCAATAAAATCGAACATAACTAAAAACTCTCTCATTTTAAATGCTCACTATTCTGTTCATAAATGTACATGCACATAACTTTTTCTGAGAGGAACGTCCTATGCATAGGTTTGCATAGCTCTGCTGCAATGCCCTTGCACAGCTCTCTGTCCCAGTGTGCTTTTCCCTCATTGAATACTACCATAATACGTGGCCAGTGAGGGTTTTCTCATTTTAAGATTGCGACATCAGAACTGGACTGACTTCTCAAGGGGGCACCAAAAGTGCACCCCTGTTAGAAATGAGATTTTTGGTCGGTTAGGGCATGTGCGAAAGGCTGGCAGAAACCCCCACTCTAGTCAGGATAAGGGAGTTACACTCCTAAAATAACCCCTGCTCACCCCCTTGGTAGCTTGACACGAGCAGTCAGGCTTACCTTAGAGGCAGTGTGTAAAGCATTTGCACATAACCACCAGTAATACAGTGTAAGCACTACAAAAGGACACCACACCAGTTTAGAAAAATAGGCAATATTTTTATATACTTAAGGCAAGAACAAAAACGATAAAAATCCACAATACAGTACTTATAAATCTTCGGTTATTAAAATATGCTTGAAAAACAGTTCCTTGATGTCGATAGCTCTGTCCGGGGCTATCGCGGCGTCGTGAACAACAAATCCAAACAGTTCTGGCTGACCGCAGCGTTGCGAGCCAGCTTCGGTGTCGGGAAGACCCGCAAACAGTACCTTTTTATAAATGCAGGGCGTCTGCGACCTCTCATTGAGCTTCCGAAAGCACGG
Source organism: Triturus cristatus (assembly GCF_964204655.1). NCBI lineage: Eukaryota > Metazoa > Chordata > Amphibia > Caudata > Salamandridae > Triturus > Triturus cristatus. The sequence continues at coordinate 933,796,941 of NC_140585.1, forward strand.
TGTCCGCAGGCGTCGGTTCCGGAGGTCGGTGCAGGAGTCGTCGGGGCCCTTGAAGTCACACGCATTGCAGATCGAACTCCTCTCTGAAGTCAGGAGCACTGGCGTCGGCTGCTGCGGTGTGGCGTGCGATGCCCTCAGGTCGCGGTGCGAGCAGCGGCTCGGTGGCGTTGTCGTCGGTAAGACCAGGGTCGCGGTGCGAAGTGAATGTAGTGCTTGTCGTGGTGCTGGCAGGTCGCCGTGCAAGCAGCATCGTCGTCGTTGCTGAAGCGCTGTCGTTGGCTGACTAACTGGAGTCGATGGCGTCGGTAGGCCAAGGCTGCGGTGCGGAATGAGGGCGGTGTCATGTAACTTTACGAGTGGTGCCCTCGAACCACAGTGCAAGCAGCGGTGTAGATTTTGGCGTGGAGCGGCGGCGGGGATACCAAGGGGTTGTTGTGAACCGAGGAGGTGCGGAGTACGGTGCCCACAGGTCGCGGTGCGAACAGCGGCTCGGTGGCGGCGTCAGCAGGCGGCGTCGGTGAGACCATGGTCGCGATGCGGCTTTGCGGCGGTGCCCTCTGCAGTGCCTTCAGGACAAGGAGTCAGCAGCGGCGGCGTAGACAGCGTCGGGTTGCTTTTTCCTCTGTTGCAGCACAAAACACACAGTCCCCAGTGCTAAGGGCAGAAGAGCTTGAAGTCTTTGCTGTACCTCAGACTTCTTGAACAGGGGGCAAGCTCTACCTCAAGCCCTTGGAGAAACTCCCAGAAGTAAATTGCAGAAAGTTCAGTCCAGTCCTTTCACTGCCCAAGACAGAAGCAGCCACTACAGGCCAACACAGCAAAGCACACAGCATAGAAGTAGTTCCTCCTCACAGCTTCGCCAGCTCGTCTTCTTGGCAGTCTTCTTGATCTAAAAGAGTTCTAAAGTTCAGGGGTTTGGGCCCCAATATTTGTATCCCAAAATCCTTTGATCTCTTAGGCAGAGAGTGTCTGTGCCTAGCCAGAACCAGTTCTGCCTTCTCTGGTGTGACTTCTTGGCAGGAGGTGGAGACGGCATTGTCAGAGGCAGACCAGGCCCTTTGAGGTGCGAGGAAATCTCCTCCCCCTTCCCCAATTGCAGCCCAGATCTATTCAGCCCTTTCCTGACCCACCTAGACTACCTGGAGCCACTCCTGCTCCGCAGACTTCTGTCACCAAAAACCCAGACAGGTAATCCACATTCCAGCAGAGGCACACGGGAGGACTGAGCAAGAAAATACCTACTTTCTAAAAGTAGTATTTTCAAACACAGAATGTAAAAATCACCTTCAATAAAAGATGCATCTTTAGATTCTGAGTTCAGACATACTAAACTTTATTTTCCTACCTAGTTCCCAGGGCCAGGTATGTTTATAAGATATTATAAACAAACTTCCCTATGCGGAACAGGTAGCCTTGCAATAGTGAAAAACGAAATTGGCAGTAATTCACTATCGGGACATGCCATACACACCAGGGCATGTCCTACCTTTCACATACACTGCACCCTGCCCAAAGGGGTACCTTGGGCCTACCTTAGGGGGGCTGACATGTAAGAAAAGGGAAGGTTAGGGCCTGGCATGTGGGTGCACTTGCCAAGTCGACATGGTAGTACCAGACTGCGCACAGGCTCTGCAATGGCAGGCCAGAGTCACATTTACGGGCTGTTTGGGTGGGTGGCACAATCCAGTGCTGCAGCCCACCAACAGCATTTGATCTACAGGCCCTGGCACACGCAGTGCACTTTATTAGGGACTGACACATAAATCAAATAGGCCAATCAAGGAAAACCAATCCATAACACATTATACCACAGGAGCACTTGCACTTTACCACTGTTCAGCAGTGAGAAAAGTGCGCAGAAACACTAAGTCAGCACAAAGAGAGTCAAAACCGGGAGGTCCGAAAGCAAAAACCCAGTGGAGACACACCAAAAGATGCCAAGTCTAACACATGTCCCCTCCAGCTGAAAGTAGGGAGAACTACCCAACCTCCTGGGAGTTCTCTTCACTAAGGCGGAAGAACCTGGGCAGACCATCTGCATTGGCGTGTTCTGTGCCAGGGCGGTGTTCCACGGTAAAGTCCATACCCTGTAGGGAGATGGACCACCTCAGCAGTTTTAGATTCTCACCTCTCATATGCATCTACCATATGAGGGGCCTGTGGTCTGTCTGAACCCGGAAGTGAGTCACAAACAGGTAGGGCCTCAGCTTCTTCAGTGCCAAGACCACAGCAAAAGCTTCCCTTTCTATGGCACTCCACCTCTGTTCGCGGGGGAGTATTCTCCTGCTAAGGAAGACCACAGTCAGATCTAGGCCCTCTTCGTTCAGTTGTGAGAGCACCGCTCCCACACCATGCGCTGCAGCGTCCATCAGCACGACGAATTCCTTGGAGAAGTCGGGCACCTTGAGCATGGGTGCCGTGCTCATGGCACCCTTCAGGGCATCAAAAGCCTTCTGGCAGGACTCAATCCAGATCACCTTCTTGGGCTGCTTTCTGGAAATCCGCTCTGTTAAGGAGGCAACAATGGTGCCATACCCCTTAACAAACCTCCTGTAGTACCCAGTGAGTCCTAAGAAGGCCCTCACCTCTGTCTGGGTCTTGGGGGGCTCCCAAGCCAGAATGGCACTTACTGGCCCTTACTGTCCTTGATTGTGAGGCCAAAACTTCACCGAGGTGCTGCAAGTGACCTTCCCAGATGAGACTGAACACATTGATGTCATCCAGGTAGAAGGCACTGAAATCCTCCAGCCCAGCCAACACCTGGTTGACCAACCTCTGAAAGGTGGCAGGGGCATTCTTCAACCCAAAGGGCATCACCTGGAACTGGTAATGTCCTTCTGGGGTGGAAAATGCTGACCTCTCCTTGGGCCCATCGGTTAAGGCAATCTGCCAGTTCCCACACGTTAAATCACATGTGCTGAGGAACTTGGCAGCTCCCAACCGATCAATGAGCTCATCAGCTCTGAGGATGGGGTGTGCATCAGTCCTGGTGACGGCATGTAGTCCACACAAAACCGAAGTTCTGGAGTGGCACCGGGTGCAGCAGCCTTTGGGACGAAGTCCACTGGGCTGGCCCAAGGACTGTTGGAAGGCTCGATCACCCCTAACGCCAACATCTTAGAGACCTCCTCTTTAATGCTGGCCTTGACCCGGTCAGTCAACCTGTAAGTCTTGTGCCTCACAGGAGGGCTGTCACCGGTGTCCACGTCGTGGGTACACCAGTGAGTAACGCCTGGGGTCAGAGAGAATAGAGGGGCAAACTGTCCCAACAACTGGTGACAGTCGCTCTGCTGCTCTGGAGTCAGTGTAGGGGAGAGTATCGCACCTTCCACTGACCCATCGCGCTCCTTGGTAGACATGATGTCCGGGAGAGGTTCACTTTCCTCTTCCACCCCATCATCTGTCGCCAAAAGCATGCTCACTTCGGACCTCTTGAAGTGGGGCTTGAGGCAGTTCACGTGTAGGACCCTCAAAGGGTTCCTTGAAGTCCGCAAATCCACCAGGTAGGTGACATCACTTTTGCGCTCCACCACGTCAAATGGCCCAGTCCACTTTTCCTGCAAGGCACAAGGTTCCACTGGGGCCATGACCCACACTTTTTGTCCCGGTTGAAATTCGACCAGAGTGGCATGCTGGTCATACCACTTCTTCATTTCTTCCTGGCTGCCTTCAAGGTTCGCCTGAGCGAGCTTCCTGAAGTGGGCATTATGTAACTAAACACCTCCTGGGGAGTTTTCCTAGGGGCTGCCTTCCAGCATTCCTTCACCAAACTCAGAGGTCCTCTCACAGGGTGACCATACAGAAGCTCAAAGGGACTGAACCCAAGAGACTTCTGTGGTACCTCCCTATATGCAAAGAGAAGGCACGGCAAGAGGACGTCCCACTTACGCCTCATGGGTTCTGTTAGACCCTTAATCATGCCTTTCAAGGTCTGGTTGAATCTCTCCACCAGACCGTTACCTTGTGGGTGGTAAGGAGTAGTGAACTTGTAGGTTACACCACACTCCTTCCACAGGGATGTCATATACTTGGATATGAAATTGGTCCCCCTGTGTAAGTAAGTGGCTCTGTATATACTGTTCCCAAATAGGTACAGTGTGCGCAGAGTCCACAGTCCCCAAAGGTTTGGCAGAGGCTAAAGTTAGATATAACCTTACTCCCTAAAGTGGTAGCTTGGTCGAGTCGTAAGGCAGTATCAGAGGACAGTGTAAAGCATTTGTTGTACACACTCAGTCAGCAAATGGTCTCACACACTCAAGAACTGAACTCTAGGCCAATGGTTTTTGTATAAAAATATATAGTTGTTTTATTTTAGAACCAACAATAGGTATCAAAATATACTTTCTCAGAATGAGACGCTTTAGATAAATACTTTCAACAGGCAATAGACTTTTGAATGCAATAGATACAGTTGTTGAAATAGGCAACACAATTTCAAACACAATTATGCATTGAGCTCAATGGGAATTTCTAGTTAAATGCAATTGATTACTTCTTGGATTACTTTTCTTACCACAGGACTGGATCCTAGATTCAGTCCTGGGAGATCTTCTGTCAACAGTTGAGTAAAAACGTTTTGGTTACAGTAGTGATTTTTAAGGAATATTATTGTATTTCAAAAGGTGACACCTCAAAACTTTTTCACATAGAATCACCTGTGTTATCCTATGGGAGGAAATTCACTTAACAGGTTAGTGGGGTTATGGTTACTTTTTCTAACTCAGTGTTGGATCCTGGATCCAGCGTTGGGGCATCTCCTGTAAACAGTTGAAAGAATGTGTTTTTGTTATACAGGCGATTTTTAACGAACATTTGTAAGTTTGCAAAATTGACACTTAAAAAAATTTCTGGTGAAAACCAGGCAATGCTATCCTATGGAGGAAAATCAAGTTATAGGTAATTGCGGTTGTAATTACTTTTCAGGGTCAGTGCTGGGCACCAAGATCCAGCACTGGGATCTCTCCTGATAACAGGTGAGTAAATTTGTTTTCGTAATTAGGCTGATTTTAGATGAATATTTTAAAGTTTCAAAACTCGACACTTCAAAGAATTTCCAAGTGAAACCAGTCAATGTTACCCTATGGAAGAAAAGTGAGTTATCGGCTTTTGTGTAAGTACTCAACTGGCAGAGTTAAGGTTCTGGGCATAAACTGAGGGGTCTCCCAGGGTCAGGTAAGTACAGTTGTTACACCCTCAGCGGCACAGGGGCAGCCGGGTGCAGAGTGAGTTAGGCCCAATGTTATCCTACGGGAGGCAGGGGGCCTTTGGTTGGTGGCTGCTGGCTAGCAGGCCATGCGGCTGTGCTCCTGGTCACTTGCTCAGGGCAAATGGGGAAGTAGATTAGAGTAGAAGTTGCACTGCCAGGGGCACTCGGGCTGCTGGGTGCAGGGTGCTTTTGAGTCGTCGGGCGCTCAATGGATTTCAATGGAGAGCCTCAAGAACGAACAAAGGCTGAAAGCTCGGGGACGAAGATTTTTCAGGTGCGACCACCACTTCGAGAGGCAAGTTGGGCAATTGGAGGATAGGTAGGCACCCAGGAGTTGGGCACAGGGGGCCGCAGGGCGCCGGGTGCAGGGGTGCCTTTTGGCGTTGGGAAACCTTACCCTCTGCTGGTCGCGGTTGGAGGGGTCCCTGGTTCTGAGGCTGCAGGCGTCATCAGGAGCGTCGAGGTGGGTCCTTGGGTGCTGGATTCGAGGTCACAGTCGCCGGGGTGACGTCCTCAGGGTCTTTGTCCACTCCGGCACAGGCCAGGGTTGGCGGGTGCAGAGTGTGCAGGGTTCGCGGTTCCTAGCTGATGCTAGGGTCAGTTACTTGCTTTGAGCAGTACCACTGCTCGTGGGAGTCCCATTTGCTTAGAGTCACAAGGTAGCCAGGTCCTCCGGGGTTTGTGAGGTTGCTGACCACTGGAGATGCCGGGGTTTAGCAGGAGCAGGTTCAAGGGTCGACAGGCCGGTAGGGCTGGGGCCAAAGCAGTTGGGGTCTTCCTCTTGTTAGCAGCTGCACGGCAGGTCTTCTTGTTTCTTGATCTTCTTTGCTGGTTCGGAATCTGGATCTGAGGAAGGAAGGTTCAGGGTGCCCCTAAATACTAAATTTAGGGGTGTTACAGGTAGGTAAAGGGCAGGCACCAATGGGTCCCTTCCCTGGGGTGGGTACACCCCCTATCCTGCCACTCTCCTGTGGGAGGAGGGCAGTAGCCTAGTCCTGATTGGGCAGGGCTTCCCATCTTCAAGATGGCGAGAGCCCGGAGATGGGCTTCTCCTCGCCTCCCCCCCTGAGGGGTGGGGTTGGCAGAGGCTGGCACAATCCCTTTCCTTCCTTTGGGTTTCCGGCCAGTCTTCCCGCCAGAGTGGGGGTCAGAATCGGTAGGGGCCAGTTGCTGAGTACAGCAAGTGGCCTGGAGAAGCTCACAAAGGCGGCATGCCTTTGAAGCTTCCCCTGCCCATCCTGGGGGAGGAGACCTAGCACCTCGCCCAGGATGTGCATTGTTGCAGGCCCAGGAGAGCGGATGGCTCTCTACCCAGGGGTCCAGCAACATGTCTGCTGTGTGGCAGCCTAGGCAGCGCCTCAGACAAGACGTGGATTGTAGGTTAGGTTCAGGGGGCATCTCTAAGATGCCCTCTGTTGTGCATTGTATATTAAATCCCACACTGGCATCAGTGCGGGTTTAGGGTGCTGAGAAGTTTGATATCAAACTTCAGTCTTCACTGTAGCCATCATGGTGCTGTGGAGTTCGTCAACACGAACTCCCAGCATCATATACTCTTAAATGGTAACACTGCACTTACAGTGCCCAGGAACGTACCTGGGTACTGTAGGGGTACAGGGCTCATGCACCTGTACCTACACCACTGGCATAGGGTACCCAGCTAGAGGGGTGGCTGATGTATGCCAGGGCAGTGTGTGTTGTGGGCATGGCACACAGGGATGTGTGCCATGTCGATTCTCTGTTTTGTTCTGCACCCAGTCACTCAGCCTGCAAGGGCAGTGTGTGTGTCAGGGTACAGGGCCTCTAAGGGTGGCACAATAAGTGCTTCAGCCTTTAGAGGCCTTCTCTGGTCACAAGGCCCTTGGTACCTAGCGTACCATTTACCAGGGGCTGACATGTGGCCAGAGATGCCAATTGGGTTTAGGCTCCAACACAGTTTTGGGGAAGGGACATAAGCCCTGGGTACCTGATTGGCAGGAGCCCAGGGCACACTCAGTCAAAGTACATCAGCAATTCAGCAAAAAGTGGGTGCATACCATGCAAGAAAGATGGCCCTTTCTCACACCCTGTTAGAAACCACCTCTCTGGGGATCCCTACTCGGGAAAAGATCCCCATTAACGCCCGGCCCAACACTGGCGCCGTCATTGTCCTGAGAGGGATTGCCTCCGGGTACCGGGTGGCATGGTCCACCAAGACCAGGATGTACATGTTGCCTATGGGTGTCTTGGGATCCAATGGCCCCACAATGTCCTTCCCTACCCTTTCAAAGGACTTTCCATAAACTGGAAAAGGTTGGAGAGGAGCTTTGACCTTCCTCCCACTCTTACCACTTGCCTGGCAAGTTTAGCAAGATCTGCAATGTCCATCTGACTGCCTTCCCATTTGTGGCCAGAAGAAGTGGGCGACAAGCCTGTCAAAGGTCTTGTCCTGCCAAAGGCACGTCATGAGCCAGACCCAGTAGGGAGGTCCTGAAGCACTGGGGTACCACCAGCACATGGGCTGACCCAGGCTCAGCGACCTTAGGCTCGCTATACAGGAGATCATTCTCCCAGTAGATCCAATGTGATCCGAACTGATCATCAGCTGCCTGGTCTGCAGCCTGCCGCCGCAGACCCTCCAGGGAAGGACACTCCTCCTTTCAGAATTCCTCCGTGGTGGGACCCCCTTCTTGCTACCAATGGGTCTGCTCAGAGATGTCCCCTAGTTCAGCTACTGCTCCTCTGTAGGCACCAGGGCATCCCCCTCAACGTCTGCCTCCTCCCGGTCTGTGGGAACTTCAGTGGCCGGTTTCCAGTGCCCCTTGCCCTTTCTCTTGGCAGGGAATTGGGCCACTGTTTCAGGCTCCAAGTTTCTTGATCACCCTCTCTAGCTGCCATTGACCGAGTGGACATGCATGCCCACTCTAGCAACCCAAGTATCTCCAAGTGAGACCTGAGCTCAACATCCTTCCAGAAGGACTGCTCCAGGTTGTTACCTAGCAGACAATCTACAGGCATGGAAGGGCTCACAACCACCCTCAAAGGACCTGAGCCCCCCCACTCGAAGGGAAACTGCGCCACTAGTTGCTGGTGCTCTATATTGTCTACAGCAATTACTTAGTGGGATGCCACTAGGACTACCTGCTTCTCAGAGACCAGGTGACACCGGACTGAGGTCACACTGGCTCCAGTATCTCTGAGAGCCTCTACCCTTTTCCCATTGATGGTCACCCAGGAGCTGTATTTCTTTGTGTTAGGGAGCACCTGGTTTCCTGGGACCATCTCACTGTCCCCTAGTGAGACGAGGGTCATTTCGGCAGGATCCCCACCCTCCTGTGGGTACTCTTCTTCCCCAAGCGCTACACTAGCCAACACCTGGGACTGCCCACCGGTGGGTGGCTGTGCCCCCTTAGGGCACCTGGGGTCCCCCTTCATGTGGCCCACCTGGTCACATGAAAAACACTTGCCGGGGCCAGTCTCAGCAGGCTTTCCTGGAGAGACCCCTTGCTTCTTATCTCTGGGGGATGAGAACCTTTACCCTGGATGTTAGTTTGGGGCCCTTTAGAGAACTCCTGTGCTTTACCCTTGTCCCCCCCCACTTTTCTGCTGGGGACCCTGACCACCTTTGGCTGAGTCTTCCCCAAACGCTTTCTTGTGGACCCGGGTACTCACTTGACGTCAGACTTTTTACTGGACCTAAACTGATCCCTGTATTTCTCAGGAGTGATTCCATACCTGGTGAGGAGAGCCTTGTTCATGTCAGCATAGGTGAGGTTCTGCCCCTTACCTAAAGCTATCAGGGTATCCCTAGCTTCTTTCGGAAAGAGAGGCCACAACCCTGCCCCCCAGTTCCTTTCAGGGACCCCATTCATATGAATAGCCGCCTCGTACCCTTGAAATCACCTTTGTATGTCATCCCCCTTCTGGTACTCTTTACCTACATTCTTGGGAATGTGCACAATCCTATTGGCCTGCATTGAAGAGTTGATGCCACCATCCGTGCTGGATTTGCTTTTCAATTCCAGCTCCTTGAGCCCATGCTCATGATCTAATACCATCCTCTTGGACTCCATCTTGAGCCTCTCAAGCTCTGTCTCATGCCTCCTAGCTTCCTGTCTGTCCTCCAGCACCTCTGGGGACAAACCACTGCTACCTGGCCTAGAGCCCCCCCCCCCCACCCCCCAAAAGCCCAGCCACCCTAGGAATAGACTCCTCCACCTCTCCACTGAGAGTACCAGATTGCTCGGTGGCGTGTCTGGCTGATACCCAGGCCCTCCGTGCCTTTTGTAGCTCCACCTTCCTAGTGAGGCCTCTGACTTGGACTTTTAGGTTTTTGCAAATCGCTTTCAACTCCTTCACGTTGTAGGATTCCAACCTATCCTCCTCAAAGGCAATTTCCATAGATGCAACAGATGATGCTCTTGATTCAGGCATGATGAAGGAGCAAGTTCAAGCTGGAAAGGTCAAAAATAGGTCAAAAACTTGGTGGTACATAATGGTCTGCGATATGGTAGTAGTGCACACCAGTCACTGTAAGTCAAGTGCATGCTGAAGTCCTATCCTCATCGCTGACAACCAATGTTAGAAATTGGATTTTTGGTCGGCTAGGGCATGTGCCAAAGTCTAGCAGAAACCACCACTCTAGTCAGGATAAGGGAGTTACACTCCTTAAATAAACCCCTGCTCACCCCCTTGGTAGCTTGGCACCAGCAGTCAGGCTTATCTTAGAGGCAGTGTGTAAAGCATTTGCTCATATCCAACAGTAATACAGTGTAAGCACTGCAAAAGGACACCACACCAGTTTAGAAAAATATCCAATATTTTTATATACTTAAGACAAGACCAAAAACGATAAAAATCCACAATACAGTACTTAAAAATCTTCGGTTATCAAAATATGCTTGAAAAACAGTTCCTTGATGTCGCTAGCTCCGTCCGGGGGCTATCGCGGCGTTGTGAACAACAAATCCAAACAGTTCTGGTTGACCACTGCGTTGCGGGCCAGCTGCGGTTGTGGAAAAGTGTTAATTCTATGTTAGCATAAGTGGCAGCCATTTTGACTGTTGCGTCCATTTCGTTTCTATCGTATTCATTTTCCTCTCTGCAGTTCGCCTTTTCACCCAGCCTGTGTCCTTCACTTTAGCTGACCTCTCTGACATGGTCAATCTGATGTACGTGCTGGGGGGCTGCAGCTGCCGGTGCACCTGGTCTCAGAGGTTATCAAATGATTGCTTATTGCTGCCATAAACATTCCTTACTGATGGAGTGGTCTTGACAGAAGATCGAAATTATGACTGAGGATGCGCACTGCATGAGAAGACCTTTGTATTTGCAGCCAACGTGAACTTTCCGGTTTTCCTGACTTGACCCTCCGGGTGGTGGCCGGTTTCGACTAGGGCTTCTTTGTCGAATTTGCAGTGACCATTAGGTCAACCAGAGATCGGCAGGTGGGATTTGAAGACTTCTGTTTGGTAAGGTCGCTGATGCGGCACTCTTGATTGTTTGGTTTGGTTATGGTATTTATTCTTTGCAAAGACTGAAGGCAGGTATTGTGGGGATTTTTTCTCCTTCTGAAGCTTGTTTGGATAGTAATATTTTACATATGTTTGTTAAAACATGCCTGCTCTTAGTAAAATTGTAAGTGGTGCTGCTGTTGCAGTGCAGGAAATGTTTTGGAACAAAGTCAGCCGGCTCCTCCAGAAGAGACGCCGATTAGAGATATGCATATAAAATATGGTATTTGTCCCATAATGTATGGCTCATTGTGGAACAAATACTCAAAGAAAGAACCCAACCTACAGTGGCCAGTGAATGGGTCATTTGATTTTAAGAAGGTTCAGTATGTGGAACAGTGTCTGTTCAAAAGAAAGAGTAGGCAGGATATGTTTGATTGTTTGCGTAAGTGGGATAGGGAAGTGCGAGAGAGAGGGAAGAAAGTGGAAGCTATAGCGAAGAAAGAACAGTGGAAGACGATATATCAGCAATGTGTTGAATTAAGAGATAAGGAAATGCAGGAAGGAATAGAAAAGAAAGATAGAGAACACCGTTTGCAGCTAAATGGCCGGTACCCTACTAGACGCCCTGTCTATCCAATACTTGATACTCTTCATGATGATTGCATCATACTAGAGCGACCCCCGCCCCATATAAATCCCCCGTCCCGAGCGCCCCTGAGGGTGGTGCTTCCGATGAGGAGCTCTCCCCCTCAAAAGATATGGACAAAGCTCAGTGATCCATGCGGCTCTACTCTGTCTAGCGAAGATAAAGATAAATTGAAGGGCAGTGCTAGAGAAGAATCTCGTCGGCCTACTAGAGTGACGATCCTCACAACTACACTTCAGGCTTGGGAAGACGCAGAACAGTTATATTTTTTAGAAAAGTTCTGTTGGGATGTATTATATAATTGGCAACATATCTGTAACGAACCAGGCCCAAAAGACTTGAATGCAGATTATAAGCAGTTAGGAGATGGGACTTATTTTACCCTTTCAAAAACATACCTGATACAATTAGACGAGCGGTTAAACTAGGGGATGACACATTAAAACTGCAAAAGGAGAAAGAATTAGCTAGAAAGTGCAAAGTCGTAGAAACAGAAAAGTCTCAGACAGAGAAAACAGATGTTCCGGTGGGCGAGGACAATCCTAGTAGTAGTAAAGTTGATATGAGACCAATGCGTGAAGCCGCCCCCTTGTATGTTCCCCCGAAGGGTGCTGGAACTAATGATAAGACTTCCGATGATGCAAAGGGATACTTCATATATAATTGGATCTACACTCCTTGGAGTAGAGCAGGTGTTATGGCCCTTAAGATTGTCTTGCCCGACCCCCGGAAAAACCCTGCCGCCTTCTATGAGGAGGTGGAGGGAGCTATCAGCTCTTGCACTATGATCTTAGCGGATATAGATATGTTCTTTGGGCTTATTTTGCCCCCTGATATGTGGAGAACAATACGTAAAAATTAATGACGCTGTGGCATTTGGTGCCATTTGAAGAAATAGAGGCGGACAGGGAATCTGCCCAGAAGCCCCAACAAGAGATATTAGATCTTCCTAAAGCTATTGTAACTAAATTAAAAACTCTCATACCCCCTAAGAAAATAGATTGGACTACGTTAGCATCCTGTAAACAGAAAAAGGATGAGTCAGTTTCTGATTTCTTTTCAAGATTTGAGGAGACATTTCATGATTTTGGTGGCCAGTCGTTGGCTGACGAGACTGGCAAACACCTGTTTGTTGACAAATCTGTTGCTAATATGTTACCTGAAATATCTAGTCACCTCACGGCCAGTGGAAGTTCTTGGACCACGTCCTCCCCAGTTTCCCTTCTGGCAATGGCACAATATTATGAGCGTCAGAAACAGGAAGGGAAGGGAAGGTAAAAAGGTTAAGGATTTTAAAACAAAGGTTATGATGGCCCAGGCGTATGGCTCACCATTTAGGAGAGGTGGAGGAGGCGAGCGTGCAATGCATACACCCGGAGCAATCCCTCTCCTTCAGGCGAATTTGTCTCCTGATCAGTGTGCCTATTGTAAAGAGACTGGGCACTGGCGTTCTGAATGCCCCCTTTTGCAAGGCCAACAATACCAGCGAGGAAGGGCAAGTATGAGAGGGCGTCCAGGGAATGTAGGAAGCAGAGGAGGTGCAAGTGCTCGCCGCCGGTTTGAGGCAGTTGAACAAGGACCGAACTAATGGGGGATGGGAGCACACTGCCTCACCTCCCAGCACAGTTCGCCCCTTAGCATTGTGGTAAATGCAGTTCACAGTGATTTCTTACTTGAATTTTAGCTGTAGTGGTTCACCAAAGTTGGTGCAGGTTAGTGCTGTGAATCTCTAGACACATGTGTTTCTGGATATTATCCGTCTTCAGTAGAGATAAAAAACGAAAATTCCTTCTGGGGTTGCTGGAAAGGCTGCCATAGTCTCTCAGGTCTCAGTACCTCTCTCTGGCGCACAGGTGCATCGCCAAGAGCTAGTCAGCTCAGTGGCTCAAGGGAGCCTTTTCAAACAAATGGGGGATGGGAGCACACTGCCTCCCCTCCCAGCACAGTTCGCCCCTTAGCATTGTGGTAAATGCAGTTCACAGTGATTTCTTACTTGAATTTTAGCTGTAGTGGTTCACCAAAGTTGGTGCAGGTTAGTGCTGTGAATCTCTAGACACATGTGTTTCTGGATATTATCCGTCTTCAGTAGAGATAAAAAACGAAAATTCCTTCTGGGGTTGCTGGAAAGGCTGCCATAGTCTCTCAGGTCTCAGTACCTTTTGACAAACGACATCAGTACCAAATGAATGACTATTCTGCTGACACACCCACAGATTCCGGTTATGCATTGGGATGCCTATGACGGGGTGTGGGACCGGTTGAGGTGCCAGTAGATCAAATGGGTCCCTATGTTGACGCAAATGTTTTGGGATCTAGTGATCGATTTCTGGTTAATACAGGGGCTACCCGTAGTGCCCCGTCTAAAAGGCTGGTTCCTAGGGCTTCCCTGTCTGGCACATTGATAACATCGATAGGGTTCGACGGAACACCTACACATAGCCCACTATCACAGCCACTTGAATTTGGACTAGATAGATTCACTGCAACTTGTCCATTCTTGGTCTCCCCTAACACTCCAGATAACATTGTAGGTATCGATATGCTAAAATATTTTCGTGCTACGATACGTTGTTCCCCAGAAGGTGTATGTGTTATCCTTAATGACAACTATCCAATAGTTGATAGATCTTGCCTTCTCAATGAGGACGTTGCTCTGGCGTCCCTACCTTGCACTTTGTGGGCTAGATCAGTCACTGATGTGGGTCAAATGGTTATTCCACCTGTACAAATTCAAGTGAGGGAGGGTGCCTCGTTGCCTCGTTTGCCCCAATATAAGATATCTCGAAAGAGCGAGGAAGCATTAGCAGGTATTGTTCAGGATTTGATTAAAGTAGGTGTAGTGGAAGAGGTTCCCTATAATACCTGCAATAGCCCTATCCTTCCTATTTTGAAAAAGAACACTGGTACTAAGATTTACAGTTTCATTATTGATTTGCGTGAGGTTAATAAAATAGTGGTGCCCCAATATCCGGTAGTTTCGGACATAACCCTCCTCACTGTGGTCCATCCCAATGCCACCACATTCTTTGTGATTGATTTGAAGAATGCGTTGTTCTCTATACCCTTTCACCCGGACAGCCGTTATCTATTTGGATTCATACTAAAAAACAGATCATTCAGGTTCTGTAGAGCTCCACAGGGCTATACAGAAAGTCCTAGTATTTACAGTCAAGCATTTAAGAGACAGCTTGATTCCTTTCCTGTACCAAAAGGGGTGGCCCCCATTCAGTATGTTGATGACATTCTGCTAGCTGCAGACACTCCTGCGCAATGTGAAGAAGGTACATTGTTGTTTTTATCGTTTCTTGCATCACGTAATCACAAAGTCTCAAGAAAGAAATTGCAATACCGTAGACAGCAGGTTACCTATTTAGGTCACCTGTCTAAGGAGGGATGTGCGCTCACACCAGATCGCATTCGGACCATTCTAGACACTCCTGTACCCTGTACTCAAAAAGATGTCCGTTCATTGATTGACCTTACTTCCTGTACGCAGTGGATCCCCTATTTTTCGCATATTATCAAATCTCTGTTAGCCCTTTTGACCGAAGACACCCCGATGCCCCTCCCATGGACTTCTGAGTGCCAGAGCGCCTTCCAACAGTTATGTTAAGCCCTTTGCTCTGTACCAGTATTAGGTACCCCAGATTACACTAAATCTTTCACACTCTATGTACATGAAAGGGAAGGTCTTAGCGCAGAGGCACGTGATAAATAACGCCCGTGTGCATATTTTTCAGCTGTCCTCGACCCAGTTGCTCGCGCGCTGCCTGGATGTTTCTGAGCAGTGGCAGCAACGGCTGTATCCATACGCCAAATTGAAGGAATAGTTCTATCACACAAATTGCTTGTATTAGTGCCCCATTCAGTTGATGCGTTGCTAAACCAAACAGACGCAACATCTCACCAGTGCTCGCTTGACAGGATATGAATTGACACTTTTGGCCCCCCATATCACGTTGAAAAGTTGCCTGATATTAAATCCTGCTACACTGTTACCATTTCCATCCACTCAGCCTCAGTAACAAGAGTCACATGATTGCATATTTCTCATCAAGAACAAACAAAAGATAGAGTTGACCTGCAAGACACTCCCTTCTCCATTACAGATGGGGAGTTATGGGTGGATGGGTCATGTTTGATATTGCCTGATGGCACTACATCTGCTGCCTATGCTATTATGACACTTCAGACACTAGTTGAGACATCTCGTATCCCACAGAAATCAGCTCAAGCACCTGAACTGATCGCTCTAACCAGAGCATTTGAGCTTAGTACAGACCTGATTGTCAATGTCTACACTGATAGTCAGTATGCGTTCGGGGTAGCGCACAATTTTGGCCGCCTGTGGAAAGAACGCTGTTTTCTCAGATTGTGCACTAGTTCTCCATGCACTATCTTCTTACTGCCTTAACCTATCCTAAGAAAATAGCTATTGTCAAGTGTAGCTCACACAGGAAGGTGACAGACAAAATAGGAGCAGGTAATGCCTTTGCGAATTGTACAGCCTGTGAGACTGCAACACAGCGAAGCACCACGTCTATGTATGAGGTTAAGTCGCAAGCTGAGCGTTGGCATGATGCTAGACAGGAAGTGTTGGATATGCAACAATTTCTGGAATTACAGAATCCATGAAATCTTTGAAGGATGAAACAGTATGGAACCTGACCGACATCGAAAAGCGATCGAAGAGAAACAATCTTTGAATTGTGGATATTCCCGAGGGCAAAGAGGACGCAGATGTCTGACAGTTCATGATCAGAACTCCAACACTGGGACTGGAAAATACAGCTCCAATCCCAGCAAGAAGATCCGGGGGCAGGCTGACAGTCTATTCTTATGTACCTCAATAAATTTCTGGCTAGGGAGGCCCTCTATGATCTGGCCAGACCAGATAGGAAAAGGGTGGGTAAGGGCTGTGACTTTTTTGTGAGGCCTGACTTTTGTCAAGCGACAGTTGAAAAAAGATGGCTACTGCAGCAACTAATGCTGTCATTTCAGTCAAAGGGTGCACAGGTCTTTTTACTTAATCCTGCCAAATTGAAGGTGATTTCTCAGAGGCAAATGCATTTCTTTCAATCTGAGATCCAAGCGAAGGAATTTTTGTTATCATTATAGGCTCGCAAGGGACAGCTGAATTGGATAAGTCCTGTATTTTACCTGCCAGGGAAGAATAAGTTGGATATTCTAAGTCATGAGATTCTAATTCTTTTTTTTCACTTTCTTCCCATCTCGTTCTGATTCTTTTTTTCGCTCTGTATCCTTGCTTTGGTCTCTTCTTTAGAGTATGTTGAACACCGACTGGAGGGGGAAGGGGTAGCTCCGCGGAGGAGTGTGGAGGCTCACTCAACTTCACCAGGGACAGTTGGTCCCTATGCCTCGAGTGATGGGAGGTATGGGAGGGAAGGGATGGGCTTTTGGGGGTAGAGGGGGGGAATTCACGGGTGGGGGGTGTGGTTTGGGGTTGGCGGAGGGGTGCACAATTGTCATTTAATTTGCATATTCAGTGTGTACGTCTTCATTTGAATAGGAAAATACCAAATAGTAGTGTCTCTAAGGCTTACTTGAATTGTTTGTATTATGTTATGAGCATAGGGAAAGAACTGCTACTCCACAAGGAAAATGGCTAGGGATAAATTACGAATTTGCTCTATAAATATCTGTGGCCTCAATGATCGCAAAAAAAGGAATTTATTTGCTAAATTGATTAGGCATCTGCAATTAGAGGTGCTATGTGTACAAGAAACACATATAGCTTGGAGTAAATGAAACTGGTTTAGAGATCTGGGCCTCGACCTATTGGCTTGTACACGTCAGGGCACCACTACACGGGGGTAGCAATTTTGGCAAAACATGGAGTTATAATTTGTAAACTTAAGAAGGAGGATCAATTGGGGCGATGGGTGATCCTGCAAGTGGCTATTAATGGTGCTTCTTTAACAATCTGTTCCCTGTATGGCTCAAACTTAGATGATCCTGAAGCTCTGAATTATCTGAGTGTTGAACTAGCTGCGTGGCCATCTCCGCTGATTCTCTGTGGCAATTTTATCATCCATTTAGAGAGCAGCTTCAACCTTGTTGGTAACTCCTTATACTCGGGTAGAAAGAGTAAGACCTTTAGAGCACTACAGGGGTTAGTCAGGGAATATGGACTAGTGGATATATGGCACAGACACAGACCGGGGGATCCGGATTTGACCTTTTGTCTGTGCTACATAACAAACTAGTTTGTCTGGATTATTTTTTTGGTTCATGTCAAACAGCTGAAAACGCTAGCATTGAATTGTATCCAAGAATAATTTCAGATCATAATCCGCTAATAATGGAACTGCTGTTAAGCGGGTTTTTTAGAGCTCCATCGACATGGACGTTTGACAGGAAGCTGTTATTCGATGAAGCCTATTGTAAACATATGGCTAAATGGATCACTGATTTTTCAATATAAATAAGGGTACTGCTCCTGAAATCATAGTGTGGGATGCGCTTAAAGCCGCTTTACGTGGGGAGACTCTTAGCTTTTCTTTGTATTGTCAAAGGCTAGCTGAGATAGTGCTGATAAGGAAAATTAGTGCTGCTCAAAAGATAGATGAGTGTCAACATATTATTGCTGCCATTAAATCTAAAATACACCAATATTTTGCGGAAGAGTTAGCTGCTAAATACATACAGTACAGGGCCGATATTTATGAATTTGGAAAAAACACTGGGAAATTACTGGCCAAACACATTCAACAGAGGGCGGTTGCGAACAGAATTAGTAGGATTCTAGAGCCACTTGATCAGATACAGGGCGCTCCGTCGGGAATTTTAAGTGTATTTCAAAACTTCCATCATCAGTTATATACAGTAAGAGGGGAAGCTACTTCGGAAAGTATTAGGGAATTTTTAAGCAGACAAAGTACGGCGAGAGTCACATTAGAACAAAATGAGGCTCTCACCGCCCCAATCACCTGGGAGGAGGTTGAGAAAGCAATAGTTTCCCTAGCCACGGGTAAAGCAGTTGGGCCAGATGGGATCCCCTTAGAGTTTTTTAGGACGTTTCGGCAAATGCTTAGTCCTGTACTGTTATCTTTATTCCAGCTTGTTCAACTGGGTCAGACCCCTAAATCATGGCAGAAGACTACTATTGTGGTGTTCAAGAAAAAGGGCAAACCTGAACTCTGCCCGGCATCATACAGACCTATCACACTCATCACTGGGTATAGTAAGATCTACTCGAAAATAATCGCTTCTAGGCTGGGCACAGTTATAGCTCCTTTGTTGTCTATCCGACAACACAGGTTCACCCCGGGTCGGGATACAACAGAACATGTCAAGAGAGCAATTGCCCTCTTTGATTGGGTGCAGGCCACTGGATCACCAATCGGGATGATCCTGTTAGACGCAGGGGAAGCGTTTGACAGGGTCTCCTGGCGGTTCCTTTGGTCTGTCTTACATTGGAAGGGATTTGCTACAGAATTTATCCAAGCAGTCCAAGCACTCTATGCAACACCGGAAACGTCTATTCGTACATTCGGACAAGTATCGCAAGCATTTAGTATCAGTAGAGGGACAAGGCAGGGGTGTCCCTGCTTCCCACTGCTATTTTCATTATACATAGATCCTTTCCTAAATAAGCTGGAAGCGGATACGAACATTGAGCCGGTCAAGGTTAACGATATTAGTTATAAATCACTGGCATATGTCGATGATATTGCGATTTTCACAAGCAATCTAAGGTCAGCTTTTCCAGTAGTGGAAGACCTGGCGAAACAGTATGGTGCAGTATCCGGCTATAAATTAAATGTGGACAAGACTCAATGTTTACATTCAGACAGCTCTCCTCCAGCAGACATTCCAACTGTATCAGAAGCTACTTATTTGGGGGTCAGATTACCAGCAGCAGTGAAACGTATTCCGGAACTTAATATCTTACCGGTGATTCATACAATTAATAAGTCTTTAGAGAGGCTAGATCATTTACATTTATCACTACATGGCTGCTGTAATGTTATCAAAATGTCTATTTTTCCCAAAATGTTATATTTTTTTCGGACAATCCCACTGGCACTCCCGACATTCTGTATCACAAAAATTGAAAGGGCCTGTTTTAGGTTTCTATGGGGCTACCGCCGGCCCAGAAGGGCAATCAAGTGGATGATTCTCCCCAGGCTAGGGGGTGGATGGGGGGTGCCAAATTTTCTATTATATCACTGGGCAGCATTATTGCAGCATATGGGAATACGTGTGACCGGAGACAGGGTTAGTTCAGAGGCCGTTAGTCCTACCATATATGAGCTGCTGTTAGGAGACGAAGCTTGGCAAAGGTTAGTTAAAATTCTGGAACCTAGTTACTACAAGAAGACAACATTTAAAATAGTTCAATCAGCTTATTCAATCTGGAGGAAGATTCGACTTAGATTTATGATACCCAACATCAATGCATATACCCCCTTTTCGGCGAGTGGTCTTCTACCAACTATATTTCAGGACAGAATTACATTCAGCTGGGGCATTGCAGGGATCACTGTTCTAGGGGACCTATGCCATGAAGGCCAATTAGCCTCATTTATGTCTTTATAAGAGAAGTTTGGTCTTTCTGGGAGTGATTTTTTTTAAAGTTTCTACAGATTCTGAGTTTCTTAGGCTTTAGCTTGCAAGGGGTGAATGGCAATCTGGGAACTATTGGTCTAATAGAAGTGCTGCGGAAACAATCACGGATTGGGGAAATTTATCAGGCATTACTGACTGAGCTCCCTGATGATTTAATAGTTCAAAATGCTAGCTGGAAGAGAAGGCTAGGAAAAGTAGGGATAAATATGGGGACATCATTGGAATTAGCTAACTGCGCGCTTATATCCGGAAGCCTGAAAACTCCGCATTTTATGTCTGCTTTCGACTTGTATTATACCCCCGCCAAGACTTGTAAGTGGGCTAGCTCCCGGGGAAGTTCGTGTAGTAGATGCCGGCTTTGGGGAGCAGACACTCTACATATGTTCTATATGTGTCCTGGTCTAGCACTCTTTTTAAGTGATACGAGTCACTTTTTGAATTTGATTCTTGTTACTCCTATAATATTCACTTCTAATCTGATTATCCTTGGGGTAGAAAGCGATGAGGCGGGAGACTCCCGTGGTAGGTCTGAGACCTGCTTCCTTTTCATCGCTATGGCCGTTCTAAGATTATGTATAACATCTCAGTGGATTAGTCCAGATGCTCCGACATTGATCAACTGGAGATCTAGGATGTTAGCGCTATACAACATGGAAACTTCAGTTTACAAAATGCGGGGGCGAAGAAGACAAGCATGGGGTCTAAAAATGTGGTCTCCTATTACCAGTTGGTTAGAGAAGACTGTTTAGCATGTAAAGGCATCTTCTGTTATTCATTAGTTTCCGCTCCCCTTGGTGATTTTTCTTCTTCTTTTTAGTGGGGTCTGATTCTCTCCTTTTTTTTTTTCTTCTTTCAATTTTTCTTTTTCTCTGTCTGTTTTAGACAATTAAGAAAGAATTGAATTGCTTTGCTTATTTCCAAATAGTGAATCGACAAATATTATTATATACTAAAGTCTAATATATATTGCTGATATGATAATGAAGATGTACTCACTGTGACAATTTATTTTTAAAATAATTAATAATAAAAAATAAAAGGATATGCAACAATTGGCCTCCTTTGATGAATTAGACCAATGGTCCAAGGAGGGAGCGCTGGATGATGATGGCTGTTGGAGGAGCAAAGATATGACTAAATGGAAGTTGCCCCCTGCATACCTATACCCTCTGATTCATATGGCACATGGTCCAGCCCATGTTGGTGCATCTTCAATAGCAAAGCAGCTTATGCAAGTTTGGGACCATCCTGACGTTGCTGCTACCGCTAAAAAGATAGTCCAGTCTTGCCTGGTCTGTCTTCAGTACAATCCTGGGAAGGGATCACAAACTCCAGTAGGGGGGTTTGGGACACCATCTGTACCCTTTAAGGTCCTTCAGATGGACTACATTCAGTTTGAGCGCTGCAATAACCTTAAATATGTCTTAGTAGTTGTCTGCGCCTTCAGCAAATGGGTGGAGGCATATGCTACAAAAGACAATACAGCCCTCACGACTCCGAAAATACTCCTGAAGGAATTCTTCCCTCGATTCGGTGCTTGTGGAATTTTATGGAGTGATAATGGGCCTCATTTCTTTGGACAGGTTGTAGAGTATGTCATGAAAGGGCTAGGGGTCAAGCAGAAGTTCCATGCTGCTTTTCACCCACAGTCAGCAGGCTTGGTGGAACGTTATAACTTCACATTGAAACTGAAATTGCAAAAATACAGGCTTCCACTTCTTTGAAATGGCCTGATGCATTGCCATTAGCACTGCTTTCCATCAGATCAATACCTTATACACGCTCTGGGCTTACCCCATATGAGGTTGTGTTTGGCAGGCCCATGAATATTTGAGGAATTCCTAAGCCTCGTCCTATACATGATGTGCCTCACACATTGAGTGATTATCTGTCTCAGTTAACTGACCGTTTATTTTCCATTCATCAGCAGGTTCAAGAAGCTTTCACGGACATGACTTGCGCCCAGGTGACCATGTGATGGTCAAACTATTTCAGTGAATATATTGTTTAGAACCTCGCTGGAGGGGCTCGTAACAGGCCCTCCTCACTGCCCGTACTGCAGTCCGAGTGACCAACAAGAAAAACTGGATACATGCTAGCCACTGCAAGAAGGTTCCACACACTTTAGTGGACCCGGCTGCATTAAAGGATCATCGAGACATTTTGGTTACAGAGACAGGACGAGCTGCATCGTCTGAAAGAACTGAAGATGTTTTTCCGGATCACACTATCCCCGGTACATCCAGGTACCTACTCCGACCCAGGAAGAAAGGCGCTCCAGTGCGAAACAAGACAGGTGAAGCCATTGTCCTGAGTGGTTAAGTCTGACTACAAAGGGGGGGCTGCCTATTAGTGGCTACTCGTCTCAACGTCAGTGAAGAAACCAACGTCCACTCAGGACTCTTAGGGCGCTACCTTTCTTGTCGGTTGCCGAAAGATGATCCCCCCCCCCCCCCCCCCCCCCCCCCAAGGAGAAGAAGGGGATTGGTGCGATAATGTATAATGGCTGTACACTTTGCATCCTTGGTTTGACTTTGATTGCTGCCCTTATCGCTACTGTAATGTGGGTGGTGGAGGAAGTAAGGCCTGGGGCTACCTTGCTCAATATTGCTGCTACATCGCCTACTACAAAGGAACACCACAATTTTGATTTACGCAACATGAAGAGGGGTATCGGCAAAATCTGAGAAACAATTCATTTCTTCAAATGTTGCATCAGACACACCAGCTAAGCAATGCTACTAACTGTTTGGTTTGTGGCAGGATTCTGCCTCATCAGAACATAAAAGGAATCCCGTTGCCACCACTGCCATTTTCTCACAATGGCTCATGCCAAGCTTGGTTTGAGCTTCTATATGCTTCCTACAAATTTAACCTCTCAGAAACATGGGATGTGGGCGACCTCGACGCCAAACAGAATAAAGTATGCTATCCCAACAAAGAGGAGGACCCACAAGCAAAGGGGACCGTCTTG
Organism: Triturus cristatus; assembly: GCF_964204655.1. Classification (NCBI taxonomy): domain Eukaryota; kingdom Metazoa; phylum Chordata; class Amphibia; order Caudata; family Salamandridae; genus Triturus; species Triturus cristatus. The sequence continues at coordinate 933,819,794 of NC_140585.1, forward strand.
GAGATGGAAGAATATAGTAGAGGAAATGCAGCAACAAAATATGTGTATCCAAACTCTAGATCAGCTAAAGGAAATGGGCCACCTGTTATCTCTATTGTTCTGACTTCTGGCCTCCTCTGTGAACAGAGTACAGGCAATGTGCTAATGGGTCACAGTAACTGTACTACAGTGTTGCAAATGTCTTCGAGGGGCCGAAGCAGCTTCCTCGCATCACGTCATACTAATTTTGTTTGTGGAGCTAAGGCATACTACTTCGTACCTTCAGGCTGGTCTGGTACCTGTTACATAGCCTTTCTTTTACCAGCTGTGTTTCTAGCTCCCCCGATATATCAGCAAGATTTGAAATTGTTCAATCACCACGTTGGTAGTAGGGGAAAACGTGCCATCGATGTCTCTGTAGTCGATCAGACATAGACCACATGGGGACAATAACCAGACTTTAATAAAGGATTTTTCTTCTTCTTCGTTGGCCCAGTACAAAACAGCAAGCTGGTCCGTCGCCTCACTCGTACATTGGAGGCAGTGATTAATCAGACTACTGCGGCCTTAGGAAACTTGACAGAAGAACAAGCATCAATCCGCATGGTCACTTTACAGAATAGACTTGTTTTCGATGTTCTTCTAGCTGACCGAGGTGGAGCATGCCGTGTCATCGGATCCAGCTGCTGTGTTTTCATACCGGACAATTCACCATCTGTCTATGCGGCCATCTCCAAATTACACAAGATAGCCACCGAAATACATCAAGACCCAGGAACATGGACTTGGACTGGGTGGTTTTGGGATTTACTTTTAATTTGGGATTTGAAAGCATTATCAGTCCTGTTCATATTAATAGCTATTATCTTCTCTTGTTGTTTGTGTGTTCATTGTGGACCAATGCTCTGTTCACTGTACACCATGCCCCTTAGAAGGGACAAAAACTGTCTTCGCTTATGCTAAAAGGGTCGTCTGTGGAAAAGTGTAAATTCTATGTTAGAATAAGCGACAGCCATTTTGACTAACGCGTCCATTTCTTTTCTATCGTATTAATTTTACTCTCTGCAGTTCGCCTTTTCACCCAGCCTGTGTCCTTCACTTTAGCTAACCTCTCTGACATGGTCAATCTGATGTACGTGCTGGGGCCTGCAGCTGCCGGTGCACCTGGTCTCGGATGTTATCAAATGATTGCTTATTGCCGTCATAAACCTTCCTTACTCCCCCTCATCTCCTGACCACCTGGTCACCCATCTGCTCTTGTTTGCCTATAGCTTTTTCCGTGCTTAAACTTGTTTCCTCCAGTTTTCCTTCCCATGCAATTACACTGCAACAAACCGTATATAAGGGTGATGGTTTTTGCATTCAATGTATTTTCTCCCACAACACTTGAGGGTGTTGTTGGGACGCGGGCCCGCTCATGAGTGTTTAATAAATTTGGTTTGTTTTACTTCACTCCAGTGCCGAGCTCTCTTTTGTTAGTCTTTGGACCCGTGGACGAGATGGTGACCCTGCACCAGTGTGCCCTCACAGGGGTACATTTCCACACGCTGTCGGGAAGACCCGCAAACAGTACCTTTTAGAAATGCAGGGCGTTGGCGACCTCTCGTTGAGCTTTCAAAAGCACGGCGTCCGCAGGCGTCTGTTCCGGAGTTCGGTACAGGAGTCGTCGGGCCCTTGAAGTCTCTACGTTTCAGATCGAACTCCTCTCTGATGAAGTCAGGAGCGCTGGCATCGACAGACGTTGAGTGCTGAGGTGTGAAGTGCAGTGGTGTGGCGTGCAATGCCCTCAGGTCGTGGTGCGAGCGGCGGCTCGGTGGCGGCATTGTCGTTGAGACCAGTGTCGCGGTGTGAAGTGAATGCGGTGCTCGTCGCGGTGCTGGCAGGTCGCGGTGCAAGCTGCGGCGTCGTTGCTGAAGCGCTGTTGTCGGCTGACGAACTGGAGTCGATGGCGCCGGCATCGGTAGGCCAAGGGTGCGGTGCGGGATGAGGGTGGCGCGTCATGTAACTTTACGAATGGTGCCCTCTAACCACGGTGCAAGCAGCGGCGTAGATTTCAGTGTGGAGCATCAATGTCGGGGATACTAAGGCGTCGTGGTGAAGCAAGGCGGTGCGGAGTGCGGTGCCTACAGTTCGCGGTGCGAGCAGCGGCTTGGTGGTGCCGTCAGCAGGCGTCGTGTTGAGACCAGGGTCGCGTTGCGGCAGTGCCCTCTGCGGTGCCTTCAGGACACGGTCAGCGGCAGCGTCGGTTTGCTTTTTCCTCTGTTGCAGCACAAAACACACAGTCCCCAGTGCAGACGGCAGAAGAGCTTGAGGTCTTTGCTGTTCCTGAGTCCTCTTGAACAGGGGGCAAGCTCTACCAGAAGTAGATTGCAGAAAGTTCAGTCCAGTCCCACTGCCCAAGAAAGAAGCAGCCACTGCAGGCCAACTCAGCAAAACACACAGGAAAATGGTAGTTCCTCCTCACAGCTTCTTCAGCTCTTCTTCTTGGCAGTCTTCTTGATACAAAAGAGTTCTAAAGTTCAGGGGTCTGGGCCCCAATATTTATATCCCAAAATCCTTTGATCTCTTAGGCAGAGAGTGTCTGTGCCCAGCCAGAACCAGTTCTGCCTTCTCTGGTGTGACTTCCTGGCAGGAGGTGGAGACCGCATTGTCAGAGGCAGACCAGACCCTTTGAGGTGCGAGGAAATCTCCTCACCCTTCCCCAATTGCAGCCCAGGTCTATTCAGCCCCTTCCTGACCCACCTAGACTATCTGGAACCACTCCTGCTCTCCAGCTTTCTGTCACCAAAAACCCAGACAGGCAATCCACATTCCAGCAGAGGCACACGGGATGAATGAGCAAGAAAAGACCTCCTATCTAAAAGTGGTATTTTCGAACACAGAATGTAAAAATCACCTTCACTAAAAGGTGCATCTTTAGATTCTGAGTTCAGGCATACTAAACTTTATATTCCTACCTAGTTCCCAGGGCCAGTTATGTTTATAAGATATTATAAACAAACTTCCCTTTCTGTCCTTGGCGGAACAGGTAGCATTGCAAAAGTGAAAAACGAAATTGGCAGTAATTCACTATCAGGACATGCCATACACACCAGGGCATGTCCTACCTTACACATACACTGCACTCTGCCCACAGGGGTACCTTGGGCCTACCCTAGGGGTGGCTGACATGTAAGAAAAGGTAAGGTTAGGGCCTGGAAAGTGGGTGCACTTGCCAAGTCGACATGGCAGTACCAGACTGCGCACATGCCCTGCAATGGCAGGCCAAAGTCACATTTATGGGATGTTTGGGTGGGTGGCACAATCCAGTGCTGCAGCCCACCAACAGCATTTGATCTACAGACCCTGGCACACACAGTGCACTTTACTAGGGACTGACACATAAATCAAATAGGCCAATCATGGAAGCACCAATCCATAATACATGATACCACAGGAGCACTTGTACTTTACCACCGATCAACAGTGAGAAAAGTGTGCAGAAACACTAAGCCAGCACAAAGAGTCAAAACCGTGAGGTCAGAAAGCAAAAACTCAGGGGAGACACGCCAAAAGATGCCAAGTCTAACAACCCCTCTTTACGGTGGTGACTATTGTCCCCTCTACTCATTCTCTGTGGGGACTCACATGGATGGTAGCTTGATTAGTAGTCCAGGGTACAAGGCCTTTGTAGGTGTACATTTTTGCATTCACACTGTTTGGATATGCGAATGATGGAGTCCATAGGACTACAGATGTGTGAACTACACAAATGGTTGTCTTATTTGTACTGGACTGCCAGTGTCCATTTTAGATATGTGAGGCTGCACACACGTCTTTCCTGTCGCTTTTCTGAACAAGTTTTCTCTGGTTGGGAGAATTAGCCCACTAGATCATTTAGTATAGCCGCAGTAGCCTTGCCAGAGTGAAACCTCTGTCTTCGTATTTCTTGTTCATGATCTGCATCTATGTGGATTTGGTCTCACCACCCGGGCCATCCTTAATTGGTCTCTTGATGGACAGCAAGGCTGCATGATCTGAAAATTAACTGATCACGTCTGAACCATGCATCTTCTGGATTAAATGGACCCATCCATATCCAAAACGTCTATAATTAGCCAGGCTTTGCCTAGAATACATAAGCAGCCAGGCTTTACCATGGGAGACGGTTTCTACTCCAATTTGACCAGTTCATTGTTGTATGATTCAACTGTACACCATACAATGCATGTGCACTATTGCTGGAATAATGAAGCAAAGTGGCACTGCTTCTGTTTAGCTACACTCCTTTCACAAAAGACTCAAGTCTGGAAAGGTCTGAGACTCATTGCTGAAAGCTGTTGAGAGAGGAAGACTTGCCTACTAGCACAAACCGCTCGAGGGCCCTTCCCAGGTGGATTTAGCTTGCCCTGCAGACAACTGTCAAAGAGATGCTTTATACAGCCTCAGCAGACTAACACAAGGTCACCTCATCCAGTTGCTCAGGAAAATAATACAACAATATTTTGATACATCAGGCTGTGAAAAATCTTTAAAAATTTACCAGACCTGCAAGTCTAGTGACATGAATAATCTACTTGACCTGCCTATAATGTACTTGACCCAGAAACTGGTCTCCAATTGTGTGATTCTCTGAAAATATTTTATTTTACAGAACCGCTTTTTTCTTCTTAATCACATACAAGGCCACCTTCAAATATGCGAGTTCAGGATTTCTGCTGTACAAAAAAACTCTAGTTTGATTTAAAAGGCTAAACGTTTGCTTCAGGTATAATAAGAATCTAGCCCACATATAGGGTACACATGACCCCTGCCTTGCCTCTTAAGTCACTAGTAGCATTGTCATCAAGCGGGCCAGAATGTTTCTCAGTTAATGTTAAAAATTCATATTTAACAATATATTAAAGTGTGATGTGATAGCACACTGTTGTTTGCCAACAGCATATTTTGCATTGAAATGGCCACAAACTTTGCCACTAACATGCAATTTTACTGATAAAACTATAGCATATAGACAATCTGTGGAAATTGAGTTTCAGCAAAATATCTATCATTTGGACATCACCAAGTAAAGTGTCCTGATTTGTTTTCATCCTATTATTTTCATCACACCGAGTTACAAAAATGTGCTTTCATAACTACTCAAATAGTGCAGTTTATTTACAAGCTATTTAAATGTTGTGTGATAGGGAAAGAAACCTGACCTCCTACTTCCTTACATTTTACACTCATTGTAAACCACGATTGTCAGACAGTTCACTTTACAATATCCTCTAACTTAGTAGCCAGAGAAAGACAAGTAAATCCCAACTTCCAGTATAAAATAAGCAGTAAATTGTAATAAGGCATAAGCTGACATCTGACCTCTGTCCCTGAATGCAGTCAAATGTGACAAGATGAAAGAAGATTTAAAGGGATCTTTATTGTTCACTCGCTTTCTGAGTGAATATAACACCTGTTTTTTGTTGGCTCGCCAGAAAGGGCCAGTTGCCCTATAAATAGTTCGCCCTGATAAAATCTAACTTGCCATTTTGGGTGGAGAGTAGATTTTCCAAGACCTCTATGTGAGAGGACTCCTCTCTTTTATCATCTAGAAGGAGTTAACGTCTTCCCTGACTGTCCCCTTTTTGTTGGGTGGATGTACCTACCTCTCAGAGGTCTCATGCAGCCAGCAGGAAGAGAACATTGGCATTGTCTCTGTTGCACAAGTGGTTCCAAAGATATTGTGGCTGGAACTTCTAATTCAAGACCCCTTGTCCACACCGGTTGTCCACCTTCTGCTGATCATCCCAGTGCCCGTTGTGGGTGACTCCAGGCCTCTGTGTGCCCCCTGCCAATGAGAAGTCACAATTGCGACATGCAGATTCTGAGATACAACTCCAATTCCCCGTTGTACGTATGATACACCTTGTGAATTTACTTCCCCCTCATAAGTAGAGCAGTAACTGCTGGACTTGTAAATCCTATGTATTCTAACTCTCCACCAGACACCTGATTAGATGTCAAATAACCCCTGTTGCCACCACAAGGAGAAATCCAAATAAGAGGATGTATTTATTTTTGTAATTTTATTTTTTGGGGGGGGGAGGGGTACCGTAGTACAATCGCTGCTTAACAAACTAACAGAAGTGTGTTTTAGACTTGGATGTAACTCTGTAAAATAATTTGAAGCTTAGCTAACCTCTGCGCTTCTGAACCTGCAAATGAACCTTCTTCTATAGGATAATATTCGCCATAGGGCTAAACTACAACACCTTGCACTAACGAGTTAGAATAGCGTTTGAGGTTAATTCTCCGGACCAGAAAATGCTAGGCTTTTCCACATCTTACTTTGTTTAGCGTGTTGAATGTTTAACAATGCCTGTAACAAAGCCCTACTCCTTTTGAAAATAAATAGCTGCCTAAGCATTCAAGTTATTAGGCAGGTTTTAAGGTTTTGCATTGTTTCAAAGATTTTCACTCCACAACATGTCCTGGAGGCAGCTATGACAGCTTGACCCTGCTTTCCTGAGAAATGCTAAAATGGAGCACCTGCCTATTAATTTTGAGTGTGACAGTGTTGTGGCCAGTGGGCATCTGTGAAAAAAACAATGCTTTTTACAGACTTTGCCCAGTAACCTATAGCTGCCTTAAGACCCCAAGAAAAGGCCTCACAACCTCCATCACGCTAAAACACCATATCATTTATCCTGCTTTAAAAATGACATGTCTGTTGCTTGCCAAAGACTGGCAACAGTGAACATTACTTAAGGCTTTGTATCAATTTGGTGATCAAAATTTGATAAAGGACATCCTCTTAGTTAAATTCTCTAAAGTCATCCGTTAAGTAAATTGCTCAGAGTAACTCACAAATAATAAATCGTTTTTGTAATGACACTTTTATATGAAAAGTAGTGGGGAATAACTATAACAATACATGTGCGAGGGGAAGCCTTTTTTGTAATGGGTTGAGATGTATGTAATATGATGCTGCATGAGGTAAACAGCATAGACTTCCCATTTAGATTGTGTCTTCGCTAATTTATAGCTAAACATGTTTAATCTAAGTATAAAATGCAGAAATATGGCATATGCTGTATTTATCATTCTTACTGGACTAATCACCTTCTTGAAACTTATCTTCCATTAACATGATCAAGGAAGGAATGACAGGCTACTTTGTTCATTAGTGCTATATGGTGACATTCTTATATCTGCCCTCCCACATAGACCAAGCCAGGGCAGATTTATAAAGGAGAAAAGGGATTTTAATTTGTGGTGCTGGTGGTAGCATCAACTGTTCAACTGTCAACATGTAGAAATTTCCACTGTAAATTGGGCAGTTTTGAAGATTCTCATTCTGGGACCACCTAGGCCCTGAGAGGGATACATTTGGAGACCAGTTTCTCACACTGTCTTAGGCAAGAACAATGAGAGGAACAAATTGCTAAAGAGGAAGGAAATATTTTGTATAAATAGTGAGTCTAAAAGAGCAGTTCAGTTTATATATGTTCTTTACCTATCTGCTGTCATTGAACGTTCAAAGATGTTGCTCTTGTTCATTGATAGACCATTTTGTAATATTTTGTTAACCTTATGTCTCTTGTGTAATAAGTAACAGTTAAGAATTCTTCTTATTATTTAAGGTGTCGTTTACCTCGACTGTTACAACAGTTGTCCATGTTTCAGAAGAACAGATGGCTTATTTGGAAAAACATCAAGAGGAGTTTGAGGAAGTGGTGAGTAAAACAATACATTGTTGCAGATGAGGTGTGAAGAACAGAACTGACTGAGTACTCAAACCTCAGATTCAGGATTTTCCTTTCCTGATGCAGTCTGTGATGTTTTTTCATTTGCTGGTATAGTCTATCGACATCATAGACATGGTGATGTATGAAAAGGTCACAGCAGGCAGAAAGACTAAGAGACAAATAACTTTACTCTTCCTGCTGTCAGTTGCCACTGCCAAAATGTGTTTTTCCCATTCATTTTCCCATAGGAACTTTAGACACAGCTACAACCTAAACCGCTGAACGTATTGACTCAAAATTCTGCAGAAAGCTAGAGCTTTGTCCAGAAAGTGTTTTGTGTGTTTCAGTGTAAATCAGTTCAGTAGTTTTGGAGTAATTAATGCTCAAACTTTGTATATCTAGGGACTCGGAGACGCCGTGGATCCTGACAGATCTCCAGCTGAGATCTGATTGGCTGCCACTACCTCAGCCAGGAAGTAGTGACAGCCATGTTAGGGCTCCTAAAAAAAAAAAAGTAAAAAAAGAAAAACACAAGAGGGCATGGTAAGGATACCATGACCAGTTAGGCCTGTTTAAAAAAAAAAAATTAAAAAAATTGTCTTGAAGGATCTGCGAGTCCGTGATAATTTTTTTTTTTAAAAAGAAAAAAAAATGCGGGATCCTTCCTGTTTCTGTTAAAAGAACCCCTACTGGGCCAGGTCCGGAAGGGATGTGGGGGGGTATGTCGGGTATTTAATTTTAGAGGTGGGGCGTGCAGCCCCCCTCTCCATACCTCCATGTGGCTCCCAGGACCCCATCCTGCCATGTGGTTCCAGGGAGACCTCATCCCCTGGGACCCATAACTTAAGTAAAAGTGAGGAGGGCTACATGACCCCCCCCCTCCCCGGGCTAGGAGAGGCCTCTGGGCGGTCTTTTAATTAAAGTGGGGGGGCACGTGACACCCCTTCCCTAAGCCATGCTATGGACCTGCCGACTCCATCCCCCTTGGCCGGCTCGGTGCCGGTGTCCCCAACCCCAGGAACACCATCAGTTTGTTCTCCCACTGGGCGGGAGCACAAAGCTGCTTCCACCTGGTGGGAGAACAAAGTAATTCCCCGGCCACGAATAAAGGCAGGGAAATGCTTTGAATTGCTCCCACCCCATGGCAGCAAAAGAAGACTGCTCACACCAGTTTGGAGCAGTGCCTGATCACGGGAGCCAGCGGGACTGTGGGGTCCCTGGGACTCCCTATAACCTCCAAGATGGGATTAGCCGTGGGGTGCCCTGAGCAGGCACGAGTGCCCCTTTTTAAAAAAAGTTTTTTTTTAATAAAATGGAACAACTATAGGGCACTTGGGCACCCAACTTACAACAAAAGAAGCCGTCTCCTGGAGGAGCAGGAAGCCACTGGGTCTGCAGGGGCCCTGGGCCTCCCTACAGCTTCCAACGTGGTTAAAGCTGTGTCGTGCCCTGGGTAGGCACCAGGGAACCCAGTATATATATATATATTTTTTTTTAAAGCTTTTATGCCGGCTCCTCTAGGCGCATCTAGCCAGCGGGACGTCCGAGGCACTGGGGTTCCCCCGCTTCCTCTTCTAAAAAGAAAAAAAAACAGTGGATACCCTAGGTGAAACAGGGACACAGATAAAATATATTAAAGGACACAAAAAGTGAATAATACATGTAGGGCCACATCCGCTCATTTATTATTCACTACTCCTTCAAGGAGCTCCCCAAGATGCCCTGGGAGGGCTATTTACATAGATTTATTTTGGGTGATTTCCCTAGAAGGGGCAGTGACATCACAAATGTCTTTTTTAATGTTGGAGGGGGCTGTAGGGACATCTGCCCCCCCCCCAGCAATACTAGAGAAAAAAATCCCAAAGTCACCTGGGTCATTGAATCTATGACCCCAGGAGAACTTACTATATTTCATAGTAAGTCTTTCCTAGGCTGGAGCATTTTCTCTACAGCTGGAATTGTATTATCGCCTAGGGGTTGGTTGTATTGTATACGTTGCAGATGTTTTGCTTAAAATATAAGGCCTTGATGTGGTTATTTGTTTTTTTGGATTTCAAAGTATTTTATTAATTTTTACAGACAAGTACATTAGCATTTCCGTTACGAGGAACCAGCCAAGCATGGTTGGTGTTGCCGTAGCTACAGGTAATTGGTATACGTGTTTAGCTGCACTCCTTTACATTGACTTGCTGGGAGATTACGGTCAGGGTGATAGAAAGAGAGAGTGGTTATTTTAATCAATACACTTTATATGATGTAAAATCTTAAAGGTAGTACATATGTATGTGTGTGTGTGTATGTATGTGTCTGTGGCGGTCGCCAGTAGATAGCTATAGTTAGGAAATCTGAAAATTCTATTTTGAATAACTTTGGCGCCGGTTGACTTATCTTCGTGAAATTTTCAAAACTAATGGGGCGCTCCGCTCAGCTCCTACCCTGAAAGTCTCGGGGTGATTCGTCAAGCGGGGGCTGAGAAAAAAGGGGGTCCCAAAACGCGTTTTCCCCATGCATTTTCCCATAGGACCTTTAGTCGAAGGTACAGCCTGAACGGCTGAACAGAATTTCTTGAAATTTGGCAAAGAGGTAGTCCTCAGGTCAGGCATGTGCCTTTTGCATATATGGTGTCAATCTGTTCAGTAGTTCCTGAGAAAATTGCAGTTAAAAGTACATAAATATCTATATGCGTGCACCGTGCTCGCACGGGGCGCGCACCAAATGTCCGCAAGCGTAATTCTGATTGGTGGTTAGATGTCAGTCAACATTCCAATCGGTCGAAATCAGGAAGTGTCGGACGCCATTTTTTGTGTGACAGTGAAAAAGAAAGGTGGAGAACGTGAAAACGGGTCAGGGTAGAGAGTTCCTGACCCCCTAGCCTTTGTCAGGGGGTCCCTGAAGGACCCCGAAGGGTGATACAACATTTTATTTTTTTTTAAAAAATCGCGGGGTGCGCGCACGGTGAAAAACACTAAAAAAAAAAAAAAAACATTTTAAACTGTTTATAAGTTTATAGAAGATATTAACTATGCCGTTGTTCAACTTTATCCAAATAAAAAAAAAAAGAGCTGAGCCATTCCATATTACAGGATACAGTCATTTTATAACTATATACATAGGTAGTTTATTGTAAAATAAATAAAAAATATAATACATACATAAATTTAGCATTTAAAAAACCTTACCAATTCACTAAAAAAATCATAGGTTTCACACACGTTATAGTTAGAAATTAGCATTTAAAAAAACCTTGCAAATTCACTTAAAAAACCATAGGTTTCACACACGTTATAGTTAGGAATTAGCATTTAAAAAACCTTGCAAATTCACTGAAAAAACCATAGGTTTCACACATGTTATAGTTAGCTGGACATTTCACTCGTAAAAAACCATTGAAATTCCCCCGTTATAGTTAGTTCAGCTAACTATAAGTTGCGCGACCGCAATCCACTGCTGATGACGTTACATATTACATCACTCATGACATGGTCAGTGACATCACTCATGACATCACTGATGACATCTCAAATGCCATCACTGATGACATCATCCAGTGAATATGTGTCTTTCTGAAAAATAAATATTTTTTATATATGTATATCTAAAGGTTAATGGAAGAATAAATGGGTAAATAAGTGTCTAAATGGATGGGTTTTTTTGTAAAATTAATTGTATAACCGACTTATTAACAGTATCTTAGTGAATACAGTGATGTAATATGTGACGTCATCAGCGGTGGATTGCGTTCGCGCAAGTTATAGTTAGCTGAACTAACTATAATGGGGGAATTTCAATGGTTTTTTACGAGTGAAATGTCCAGCTAACCATAACATGTGTGAAATCTATGGTTTTTTCAGTGAATATATATATATATATATATATATATATATATATATATATATATATATATATATATATATATATATATATATATAATTTTCTCTCTCAAAGAAAAATAATCTCTCTATTTATTTTCACCCCCTAAATGTAATAATAAAAATGGTGTAAAGAAAGACTCGCAGTCACGTACTTTGAAAACACTTTATTCAATATTTTTAAGTCATTATGGAAATATACATTTGATTAAAATTATTCGGAATTTTGGGAGAAAGATGATAGATCTGCTTTATATATAGGGTGGGGTGGAGGGAGGGGAGTCTTTGCTGCTTGCAGGTGTTGGCCACTGTAGCTGGCCTGTGGCCAACCCCCATACCTCCTGCTGTTCACAGCCGAAGGCCATGCTCAGCATGGGGTTGGCTGCCTGCTGCCAACCCCCCACTGGTTTGGCTTTACATATGGTAATAAAATATCACTTTATGTAAAAAAAAAAAAAAACATAGAAATTCACTGAAATAAACAAAGGTTAAAGTAACGTTCTAGTTAGGTGAATTGTTCAGTAAAAACATAATGTTTTAAACTCTAAAAATCACTGAATTTCACCAGTTATAGTTATCTCAACTAACTATAACTCGTGCCTTAAGGTAACTATAACTCGCGCCCCACCATGAACAGTTTTCTCATCAATAATTTAATTGCAAATGTTGTTAGAACATCATGAGTGATGTAATATGTGGGGTAATTTGCAGTGCATGGCGTAGGTGTGAGCTATAGTTACCTTAGGGCACGAGTTATAGTTACTAGAGATAACTATAGATGGTGAATTTCTGTGATTTTTTTTCTTTTTTCAAAATGTTACGTTGTTACTGAACAATTCACCTAGCTATAACTTGACTTTAACCTTGTTTTTGTGTGTGAAATTGTGTGTATATGTATGTATGTATGTATGTATATGTATATGTATATATATATATATATATATATATATATATATATATATATATATATATCCATCCAAACACCAACGTTGGCTTTATCCCGAGCCGCTTACACGGTGGGCTCACGGCAGGGGTAGCCACCCCCACAATATCCAACGAAATCACCAATGCGTGTCTCCTACAATCCAGGAATACAAAAACACTGGAGCCGTGGCCTCTATCCAAAGTGCGATTTATTTGGTCTACACTACGTCCGACGCGTTTCGGAGTTAAACACACTCCTTCTTCACGGGCCATTAGACTGTGTGTTTGTGAATACTAATAAAGTGCAACAATGACGATCATGTGGTATAAACATAGAAGAAATCCTCGATGTTTTTCAACCATCTCAATTAAGTATTTTAACATGATAATTCTAATAAATCATATAATTCATCAATAAACCAATTTGGATTAATGAATAAAAACAGGAAGAGCAATTTGTGTTCATCAAATAACATACCAAATAGCAGACGATCATACTGTCGGTAATGCGTACTGAACAGTAAATCAATGTAGCATAAAACAATCAACACCAGTGCATAATAACACTTGAAGTAAAACTTAAAATAAAATTATAATGCCTCCAAAAGGAAATGCAGATAGTAGCGGAAAAAAACAGATAGTAGCGAAAAAAAACATTTTTTAGAGCGGAGGTATCGCTCAGATTGCAGCCGCGAACTCGTATTATTACTAACAAATTCAAAAGGAATAAGAATGCAGCTACAAACTGCATGCTATCAACAATCAACGATCAAATCCTGATTAATGAACATGGCTAACATATAAAAATTGAATATGAAAAAGCTATTAAAATAATTACTAGCAAACTTACTGGATGGAAAGATGATGGCTTGATAAGTGAAGATGAATTTTCATTTTTAGCATGCAAATACCCAAAAATTCCTGTGCTCTATCTTCTCCAAAAACTCTAAAAAAAAAAAAAAAAATCTAATTGCCCGTGTGTTTAACTCCGGAACACGTCGGGCGTAGTGTCGACCAAATAAATCGCACTTTGGATAGAGGCCACGGCTCCGGTGTTTTTGTATTCCTGGATTGTAGGAGACCCGCATTGGTGATTTTGTTATATATATATATATATATATATTCATATTCATATTCTCCTACTGGTGGTCGCCAGTAGGTAGTTCTAGTTAGGACCAAGTTTCCATAGGAAGAACATTTTTTGTTTTGCTTATAACTTTGGCGTTGTTTGATGAATCTTCATGAAATTTTCCAAACTAATTCTTTGTTCATATCAGCTCCTACGTGGGAAGTTTGGGGGTGATTTGTCAAGGGGGGGGCCGAGAAAAAAGGGGGGTCCCAAAACTTGTTTTCTCCATGTTCATTTCCATAGGAAACTTTAGACAAGGCTACAGGTCGAACAGTTGAACGGAATTACCCCAAATTTGGCAGGTAGAAGTCTTGGTCTAGAAAGCACGTTTTTGTTCATTTGGCGTAAATCCGTTCAGTAGTTTTTGAGAAATATCGAAATTTACAGATATCGATATTTGGGAATTCTGCTATCTGATTGGCTGATGCGTTACGGGCACAAGCTTGCTGCTTATTGGTTGTGAGCGCTGCGAGCGGTTGCAACTAGGAAGTGTTGGCCGCCATTTTGTGATTCCGTCGAAGCGAGTAAGGGGAAAAAAGGGCGAAAAGAGTAGGAAATAGGAGGATAGGAGCACTGTAACCTCTGTGGGGGAGTGCGAAGCGAAGTAGTCACACCTACCGGTCTGAAAGTGCGGTTTTGCTCAGAGTGACATGGTGCTGAGATGAGATGCTGCTACAGTCTGGTATGAAACCTAGAGCCTAAACCGGGAGGTCATTGCTGTAAAGTGATGTGCTCTGATGTTTGTAGGATACCTCTGGAAGTAGTGTTAGTAGGCGTTTATACCATACAGGGAGTGAGAAGTGAACTACTGAGCTCTACTGTGCGTTTATACTATACCGGAAGTGGGAAGCGAAGTACTACGCCTACCGGTGTGAAGACTCTGGATCAAACCGAGCTGATTGTTGTAAAGTGATGGGCTGTGGGCGCTGTAGCATACTGGCCACTGTAGTATAACTGTAAGTAGTGTTAGTATGCGTTTATGTTATACAGGGAGTGGGAAGCAAATTACTCACTCCTATTGGTCTTAAGACTCTGGGATTAAACCATGAGCTCATTGCTGTAAAGTGATGATGCTCTGTGTACTATTTCAATGCAAGTCATAGTACAAAGTTAGTATGTAATGATACTATAATGTAAGTATGTAATGTTAGAATGTAGGGCTGTCATGAGGGGAATCTTGGGGAGTTTGTACACTGTGCTGGAGAAGACAGATGCCTTGGTGTCTGGTCCTGTTGGTGGATGTTTAAGCTGTCTTCTTTTCCTGCAATAAATCTACTTATCGGATCCACTGCTGTCTTCCTGTTCACTACATGAATTTGGCGACGAGCGAGAGAAGGTGAAAAGAAGGCAGCACTCACCAAGATTTTGCGCTGGCTTGCGTTGTGCTGAAGACCTGTTTTCTTGGTTAATCTGTTTCTACTCATCCCAGGGTCGTGTGCTGAAGACCCGTTTTCTTGGTGAATCTTTTTCTACTCATCCCAGGGTCGTCAGCTGATCGAACTATGTGATCCTACCACTGGTAGGATTTATATTTTTGGGTTTTTGGGCTTCCTCTGCCTCTTCACTACACTCTGGTTGCTGTACCACACGTGTGCAAGTAATGTTAGTATGCGTTTATACTAATTCTGTAGTTATGCATTAAACAAAGCATCATGGTCCCATGGAGCACCACCTCCAAGGCGCAGGTCATACAATGTCCCGGGGTGTGCAAGTGCAGGACATTTATGTTTGCTATTACAGGGCTGGAGCATTGCTTGCACCCTGTGATAGTAAATTCTTGTTTGCCTCGTTGAAGCAAGAGGAGGAAAACCTCGTATAGTTTCAATAAAGCGGAACCGGATGGTAAAAATGGAGAAAAAAATAATAAAGCGGGGTCTCACCTGTTCATTTAAATGTGCCCACTGGTGGGTAATGTTCCGGGGCCAATCCTATTATTATATTGGGGGGGGGGGGGGTCTCTGCATCACCGGAGATCTTAATCTCACATGTAAATTGGGCGCGGGAGGGCACAGAGCCTAGGGGATCGACACCTCCCTGGGTATTGTTTACAAATTGTTCGGGGGTATTCGAGGCCAACTCAAGACCGGGGATAGGCAACCTCCGGGGCTTTATTTAAATATGCAGGGTGGGCCTCGCCAGTTCTTGAAGCCTTGGCTGCCCTAGGCAGTGCCTTATTGGTTCTGAAATCACACGGGCAGTACTCATGGTGTTATAAAGTGATACACTCATAGAACTCTTGCCATTGTACAATAACCCAGGCTTCATTTATGTAATAGTCTGTTGGTTTATATTTGGTACGTGCACCGGAAAAGTAAAAAAAAATCCCATATAACCTACTATCAACCGCCAATTTTCACAATAAACTACAAACAAGTGTTGTCAGAAAAAGAAGACCCATACACTCAGTTATTTATTGGTAAAAAAAAAACGTTTATTAACACAACACAAATAAGTGGAAATGTAACTTTATTCGAATAACAGTAAAACATGAAAGAAGTGGGTGGGACTCCTCCAGAAGCAGCGTACAAAACATGCAAGACAAAAAAGAAACATAAGTATGTTTGCCATGTCTAAGCGAAAAAGAAAGGTAGTGAGAATGAACGGAGGAAAGTGAGAATGGGACAGAGAGCGAGTGAGTGGAAGGGAGAAGGGGAGGGAGAGTGAAAACAACAGAGGGAGGAGACAGAGCGCCGGCCTACTGCACCCAGCCCTCACTGTTCACCTCCCGTCACCCGTGTGTCTGGGACGCTGGGGTCCGCGAGAAAGAGTGCGGTCCAAGTCCTTAAAATGAAACCGAGATATGAATGAGGCCAGAGATTACATTATTATCTATGACAACATCGCTTACCTACACCTGTGCACCCAGGCTGCTGCACCCCAGCCCCTTTCTCCACTCTGTGCACAATTGCAGCTCCTGCGCGCCGAGGCTTGACTGCTCACCTGCCACAACCGGTGTGTCCAATGACATGCCGGTGCGAGCTCCAACTCCGGGGTGCCGCTATCAGGGTGGCCCAGTAGGTCTCCGGTCGGGAACGGTGTCTTGATACCACGGTGGAAGGCGTCAGAATGCCCAGGGCATCATCACGGCGTGAGCACCCGCTCCGCCCATTTTGGCTCCACTAACCCAGTGTCTGAAAAGGGAGAAAAAATATAATGTTGGAAACGTCTTGAGGTAAATTAAGGTTTCTTTCAACGTTGATAGAGAACACCCGTTGAGTGCATCCTTCCTTCTTGAAGTACGATCTTCGAACTGTTAGTGGTAATCGTTTTTCAAAGAGGAGTCGGAGTGCACGAGAATACACAAGGTTAAATAATGTTATGGCAACGTTCACATACAAAGGAACAGAGCGCATGCTAGAAGCATAATGTGCGTGTGTAATGCAGTGGTGCAAGCCTGTGTGCATGTACACTTAGTAATCAGCTCACTACAGTGCCCCAAAAGCCAACGCCACATGTCTGTAGGGCAGCACTGCCCGCTGGCTCAGTACTACAGTACGGTCCAGCAGGTCCTTAGAATGAGACAGAGATGTGAGGTCGGAGAGCACATTATTAAGCAGGGCAATATTGCTTGTTTGTACCTGCGCACCCAGGCTAATGCAACCCACCCCTCCCGCAGAATTGCACTCAATTGCAGCCCCTGTGCACCCAGGCCCCACTGCTCACCTGCTGTCATTGTTGTGTGTCCAAACACGACAGGCAGCAGTGTTCACAATTCAGGTGCTGTGTTGATTGCGACGATGGTGTACGCCTTATGGATCCCTTTTTTTATTGCGCAATGTGATACACGAGGTGGATGCGGCCATATCACCTGAGGCAGTGTAGAAGAACTGGGACATGTGGCGTCGTCGTTATCCTATTTATACGTACGCAAAGTGGGCTGGGCTTGTGTACGCCAGGCGAGCGTAGGGGTGTGAATAATAGTTCTGGGGACCTGGGCGTTGTTCAGTTCCTACCTGGCCAGGAAGTGTACTTATGTGTGTTTCTGTTGCAGTTTTGATGTCGCAGAATGCGCAATTTACATTAATGTAGCATGTACCGGGAGGGCAGCAACTATCGTTAATGAGATGTTCGAAAACATTGAATGGCCAACATCACATGTCGTTGTCAAGGTTGTGGATATGCGCAGACACTCATGTCAATGGTGTGCGGTATTATTGAAAGTGTTGCTATCGCGAAGCGCACACATGTGAATGTGCTAGGATGGAGGGAGGATCAGCAGTGAGGCTGCGTCATAAATATTGATAACGTTCATTATAGTCAAACAATGCATGCCAAACGTGAATCTGAAAGTCTCACATATGACACACTACTATACTGGTAAAGCCTGACAACCGAGAATACAGCAATACAAATGTACACATTACTGTTTACTGTTTGTCACATGTGATCTAGGATGTGCACTCTACCCGAGGCTGATTAAAACCCTTCGGGCCAGCAATACCCAGGCCGAAAGGCAGCACAATAATGTGCACACACACACACCAGGGGCATCGTGTAACACACATTTGATTTTTGATGTAACGTTTGAGATGCATGGTGATCACACATGGAAGGCTGATGTACAGACCATAAATATTGATCAAGATGATCGTTGCATGTTGTGTGTAGTAGAAGATATGTGTACACAGCAAAAAAACTTTTCAAAAAAGCTCTCTAAGCAGAAGGGGTGTGTCTCATCAAACGCTGTAGAGAGAATGACTAAAATGGGTGGGGTCCTCCAACTGTTACAATGAGAAATGTTATGAACTAATCAAATGCTTTTTTTTAAGGTCACATGGCAATCGCGCATCGAGGGTGCAAGGGGCTGCACCCGACAAGATTTTGAGAAAATATATTTTACAGTTAGAAATATATCAATGTTTAAAATATTTTAGATTATCGCTTGCTCTCATATACAGTTTAAAGTTATTTAGATATAGTTGTGAGACATAAAAAAAAACCAGAGGGAATGGCGTTCCCGGCGTGACACCATACGTCTATGATGTAACACAGGGCCTGGCAGCGTTCACCCGTCGCATACGAAACGCGCAGCCGCCGCGACCTCATACATATATGATGTAACGCGCGGCTTGGTACTGCGTACCCGTCGCTTACCAAAGTAGCAGCTGGCGCGACCTCATACGTATATGATGTTACGCGGGACGCGGTGCCACGAACCCGTCGGATGCGAAACGCGCATCCTTTACGAGTTTAGTAATACGGCGGATAGGATTCGCGTGGTGATGGAGCTTGGTACACTACCGGTATGGGAGTGCAGTTTTCTCCCCAAAAAAATATATATATATACATATTTTTGGGGGAAGATATAAAACATTACTTAATTTTTAAAGTTAAAAAAAAGTATAATAGAGTTCCAAAATATTACAAAAAAAATAGAAAAAATATAGGTTTTATAAACATTAAAATATGAGATTAACATTTAAAAAAACCTTCGAAATTCACTGAAAAAACTATAGGTTTTACAGACGTTATAGTTAGGAATTAGCATTTAAAAAATTCACAAAAAAAACATAGGTTTCAGGGATGTTATAGTTAGTTGGACATTTGACTCGTATAAAACCAGAGACATTCGCCTGTTGTAGTTAGTTGAGCTAGCTGTAACTCACTCGCCCACAACGCACTGCTGATGACATCTCAAATTACATCACTGATGACATCATCCACGTGATAATCTGATGCACATACTGATGCTCTAATATGAACTTTGATACACCCATTCTAAAATGCAGACTACAATTTTTGAAACTATATACACAACAATGCCATATACTACATACCACTCGCTGTTTCCTAGGTCCACACACACATCCAGTCACTTATACATGTTGTTACTCATCAATACAGTAGTATAATATGCACTCATACATCTATACATGCAGTCACACTCCGCCGCTCATCCATAGTTACTCAAACACCTAGTCAGTAATGCAAAGAATCAATCACATATCCATTTACTCATGTACACAGTTATACACACCAATTCCGTTATTTATAGAAACACCATATCACTTATTTATAGAGATACTAACACATATTTACTGTCTTATACAATTACTGATACAAGCAGACACTCATTTATACACGAACTCTTCAAATAACTTACTCTCATGTATAGTCATTTATATACTCCAACACTCACATATAGTGCCTTAAAACATATGTAGTTAGTCACACATATACCACTGAGACATTCATTCACTCACCAACACACCCATACACACAGTAACTCATCCATTCAGCCCTTCCCAGATGTGCTTTTGAATCCATACAACCAGTGAATCACCCACTCAGACATGTATGCACAGTCATACACCCCCTCACCCACCCATACTGACACTCAGGGACGCATTCAGATACTCAGACAACAAATCGATAACCCATATAGATACTCATGTAGCTATACAGCAACCCATGCAGTTGCTTATACACCAATTGAGAGACTAATACAGACTTTCACATAGTCACTAACCCATGCATTCAGTAAGACATGTTCAATCACTCACTTATACAGTCAGTCTCGCACCTACTAAATAATCCCTTTAGGCACTTGTAAATGCATTCATTCTTCAAATCACCTTGGCATAGATATATATGAAAAATATTTAAACTTTACAGAAACACACATTCACTGGATGATGTCATCAGTGATGTCATCAGTGATGTTATCCATGATGTCATCAGTGAGGTCATTTGAGATGTCATCAGTGATGTCATCAGTGATGTCCCTGATCATGTCATGAGTGATGTAATATGTGACATCATCAGCAGTGCATTGCGGGCGCGCGAGTTATAGTTAGCTCAACTAACTATAACAAGCGAATTTCTCAAGTTTTATATGAGTCAAATGTCCAACTAACTATAACGTCCCTGAAACCTATGGTTTTTTTTTAGTGAATTTCAAAGGTTTTTTAAATGCGAATTCCTAACTATAGCGTCTGTAAAACCTATGTTTTTTTCAGTGAATATATATGTGTGTGTGTGTGTGTGTACACACACACACACACACACACACCACACACACCCCACACACACCCCCCACACCCCCCCCCCCCCCCGCGATGGGAACGTGCTTCGCCCCCAGCTACGCAAATCCTTTCGTGGGCTGTTGAGAGAAGCATGCGGCCTGTACCATAATGTGGTCTTATGGGCCCTGAATCTGGTATTTTCAGGGACCATCAGTAATACCAGCATCTTAGATTTGGAGGTATATGTAGAGGAGAATAAACTGTTGACTAAAATATACAGGAAGCCCACTGCTGGGAAGTCTGTTACATGTAGGGAGCCATCGCCCTCTGAGTTTAATAAAAAAAATATACCCTATGGTGAACTCCTACGTATCAAGTGTAACTACATCACTGATAGAGAGTACCAGATAGCGAAGGAAAGTACGCTTGAGAGACTTGGCGATAGAGGTTACACCAAAAGTATATTACAGGAGGCGGTGAGAAAAGCGGATTTGTTTGGAAGATCTAGTCTCCTTGCTACTAAATCCTCTACCAAATACATCAATATTGAGAGAGAGGGACCTGTTAGAATGATTACGAACTTCAGCTCGAGCGCCCATAAACTAGTTCAGATGTTTAAGAAAAATTGCAACATACTGAAAACCGACTACATCATTAGAGAAGTCATCACATGTAATCCCCAAATCACGTGCAGACGAAGCTCTTCAATAAAGCACCATTTAGTTATTAGTCACTACAGGGCTACTCCTATCAGGAAGGACCCATAACAGAGTTCTTTCCTTGTCTTAGATGCAAAGCATGTAAGAATAGTAAAGTGTGTGATTACACAACACAAGGAATTGGCAGGGAAGAAACCAAGATAATTAACAAACTATTGAATTGTAATTCAGAGTTTACTGTTTAGAATGCCCCTGCCCCAAAAGGTATATTGGGAGTACTATACACCAGGCCAAAAAGAGGGTCCTTGAACACATGCAGGCGATCGTGAATAAAAATCAGAGCTATCTGGTCGCCCGCGATTTTGAATCAATGTATAAAAGCAATTGTGACCTACGTTGGTTCTTCTGTATTGATCATCTGCAGAAAGAAGAAAGAGGAGGGGATAAAACTAAAAAACTGCAGATCTTAGAGTATAAGTATATTATCCAGTTACACACTAAAGCCCACTATGGGCTGAATAATGAGGAACAAATGTGGTTACATTTAGGCCAATAAATGATCTTGTCCTATTGCCTTCTCCCTCTATAATGTATTTTGGGGATGAGTCTGACTCTCAGCCTTTGAACTTTCTTGCTCTCACCCGGTAACCAATTCCGTGTTATGGATGACAGGAAATAGGTCACTAACGTGGTGCAAAAGATATATTTATCCTTTTGGACCTTTGATTTTATTTTATGTTTAAATCTCTTTATTAAGTTCCAACAACAAACCAGCATCATCCATAACAGTCCATGCATACGCCTACAACCACTGGGGCCGGCAAGTATCACATGGAACAGCCTCTTCCCCCTAGTCCCCCTTAGGCCCTGTCGTCCTGTCTGTGTGATCCCTCACTCCCCCTTCCCTCATTTCATCCTCTGAGAGCTGCCCTACTTCCTGGGGCCAGTCGCCGGCCACTCCTCCTTCCCCCTACCCCCCCCGTCCGTAGCTATTGTCCAGAGACCCAGTCCTCTGCTATGTCGCCCAGCCGTGCTCCCCTGCTCGGATGACCTCACCCATCCTGCCCTTCCGGTTCCACCAGCCGTAAGAGTCTGAGGTATCTGGGGCATGTCAATTCTCTGAATTCGTTGGCGAGCAAAGAGATAAACGGCTCCCAGGTCTCCCGGTACTGCTCGACCTCTCCCCTCGCTGTCAGTAACATTTTCTCCATTCCGAGCACGTACCATAGTCTGTGCAACCACCCTGTGACTGTGGGGAGCGTGGGTGTTCGCCAGTGTGTGAGAATGTTTTGAATGGCTGATCCAAGCGCTATCGCTATCTGCCTCCCTCTACGAGATCTAAGCGGGTACATCAATGCGTTGGGGAGGCCCAACAGGATGTAGGTCGGTAGACATGGTAATTCAATGTTAAACTGGGAGTCCACCGTGTCCAGCTCCTCCTTCCAGAAGTCCCCCAGTCGCGGGCACTCCCACAAAACGTGGGTCAGCGTCCCTACCTGCTCGCACCCCCGCCAGCATCTCGAGTCTTTGCTGTTGTCCATTGCGTGAATGCGTGCCGGGGTGTAGTACCAATACATAGCAACCTTCGTGAGAGTTTCTGTCAGGCCTGTGTGATACGCCGAGTGCCGTGCCCTATACGCAACTTGTTCCCACTCCTTATGGCTCAGTGTCCTACCCAGTTCTGTCTCCCAGCGTGCCCGGCCCGGGTGGTAAAAGTGTGAGGACGGTAACTGGAGAAATTTATAGAGATCACTGATAAGCTTCGCGTCGGACGACCGAGTCATGAGCCAGCGCTCGTATTGGGATAGTCTCCTATCCGCGGTTTCTCTCACCTGAGGGTTCAGCGCCCAACGTCGGGCCTGTAGGTATCGCAATCTCTCTGCTTCGGGTAGCATGTATTCCTGCCGAAAGCTCGAGAAGGGAATAATCCCCTCCACAGTGTAAAGATGACACAAAGCTCTACAGCCGGCCGCTCGCCAATGGGCGAACGCACCCTTCTGCATACCCGGCGTAAAGTCCGGGTTGTCCGCTAAGGGCGTCAGCGGGGATGGAAACGAGGTCAACCCGTATGCCAGGTTCGTGGCGTCCCACACCCTCAGTGGCACTCTGGTGACAAAGGAGGCATAGAGGTTAGCCGGCCGATGTGCCCTTCGCAGGAACGGCACTTCCTGCAATGGCCTACCCGCCACCGCCTGGTCCTGGAAGAGCCAATGTTTATCTGATTCCCACTTGCTCCACTCCACCAGATATCGCAGCTGAGCTGCTTGAAAATATTTGCGGAGGTCCGGGACGCCCAGTCCTCCCTCCTCAGGCGCCAGCAGGGAGAGTGCCTGCCTCAGCCTCGGTTTCTTTCCCTGCCACACAAACCGCCCCAGCTCCGACTGCATCTGCCGGATCCACCCAACCGGCGGCGCTAACGGGAGCGCCCGGAACAAATAGAGTATCTGGGGCAGGATAGTCATTTTTATGGCTGCCACCCTGCCTAGTAGCGACAGAGTACCGTGGTCCCACCTAGCCAGTTCGTCCCGTATCTTCCTACCTAGGGTAGCGTAATTGACCGCCATCATCTCCGGCAAGGTGGGGGCTAGCTGTATCCCCAGGTACGGGACCGTGCCCGTTGACCAAACTATCGGGGCTAGTCGCTGCAGTTGCGTCCGGGTCACCGGCGTAAGCGACAGGCCCAGGGCCACCGATTTCCCCATATTCATCTTAAATCCGGAGACTGCTGCGAACGCGGTCAGTTCCGCAAGGCATGCCGGCAGGGCCCGGAGCGGCTCCTCCAGAGAGAAAAGCACGTCATCCACATATAGGCTGATAGCGTGATAGAACCCACCCATTTTCACTCCTCTCACCTCTGGGTTAACCCTAATACGTTGCGCGAATGACTCCATGTACAAGGCAAACAGTATGGGTGACAACGGGCAGCCCTGCCTCGTGCCCCTCTCGATATGAAAGCTCCCGGAGCTGCAGCCATTAACTCGCACCACCGCGGTCGGAGTCCCGTAACAGTTGAATATCATGTTACGGAATTTATCCCGTATCCCCACTTTCTCGAGCACTTGCTCTAGGTAAGGCCAGTGCACCCGATCGAAAGCTTTTTCGGCGTCTACCGCCAGCAGCATTCTCTCGCCCCGGATCCACGACGCCTTTTCTAGGATGTGCACAATCCGTTTGGTGTTGTCCACTGTCTGCCTCCCGGGAACAAAACCTGCCTGATCTGGACCTACGAGCCCCGGCAGCAGGGGGGCCAATCGGGTCGCTAGGATCCCCGTGTATACTTTTAGATCCACATTCAATAAGGATATCGGCCTGTAGGAGCCACATTGCGAGCCGTCTTTCCCCGGTTTAGGGATAACCGTAAGTGACGCCCGCAGCAAGTCCCGCGGCATCGTCCCCTGTTCCGCGAAGGTGTTAAAGAGGCGTGTGAGGATCGGTGCGAGTGTAGTGCAGAACGTTTTATAGAAGAAAGCGGTAAAGCCATCCGGCCCCGGGGATTTACCTAGCTTGAGATGGGCAATGGCTGAGATCACCTCTTCCACTCTAATGTCCCTGTCCAGTCCCTCCGCCTGCAGCGGCGTCAGCGTGGGCAGCGAGACCGAGTCCAAGTACCCTCTCGTGGCGCGTACGTCCGGGGGTTCTCCAGCATAAAGGTCCGCGTAGTATTGGCGGAAGGCCTCCGCGATGAGGCCGTCCTCCGTGACCACCGACCCCGCGGGGTCGGTGATCCCCTTCACTCGGTGCTTCTGTCTCGCCACTCGGAGCCTACTCGCCAGCAAGCGGCCGCACCGATCCCCCCCCGGCGTAGTAGGCGTGCTTAAGGCGAAGCGCGGCGTAATCTGCCCGATCCATATCCAAAGCGACCAGGGTCTTTCTCACTCCCTGGAGCTGCCGCCATATCCGTGGAGCCCCCGTTCGGCGATGCACTTGTTCCAGTTCCCTGACTTTCTGCGTAAGTTCCTCACGTTTGCTACGTCTATGTGCATTATCCGCCGCCGATATCGCAATGAACTCCCCCCGCAAGACTGCCTTCAGGGCTGCCCATTGCGTCGCCCTGGAGGTTTCCGTGTTCTCATTGTGGGACTGGTACACCCGGATCGCGGCGGTCACCTGTTTGATGATGTCCCCTCTGTGTAGTAAGGTGTCCCGAAGGCGCCACACTCCAGGGGTATTATACACCGGCGGTACCGAGAAGTTGGCCGTCACCGGGGCGTGGTCCGACATGGAGATTACTCCTATGTCTGCCGCCGTGGCCAGCGTGCTGACTGGCTCGGTCACTAGAAAGTGGTCCAGCCGTGCGTAAGTTTTATGTGCGTGCGAGTAGAAGGTGTAGTCCCGGTCCGTCGGGTGCAAGTGACGCCACAGATCCCTCAGTCCCATGTCTACGAGTTGAGCCCTGCTGCCCGCTGAGAACTCCCCCACTTGCTGCGACCGTTGGGCAGATCTATCCAGTGCCGAGTCGAAAACGAGGTTAAAGTCTCCCCCTACAATTATGTGTCTATCCGGTGTAGCCGCCACCTCCCCCAGTGCTGCCTCGAGAAATCTATCCTGCCGGTCATTCGGTCTATATAGGGATCCGATTGTGAAGGCTGTGCCCGCCACCCGGAATCTGTAGACCAATAAGCGGCCCCGCTGCTCCGCTAGCTTGTGGAGGATCTCTCCCCGAAATCGTCGAGCCACCAGTATCGCCACCCCTGCCGTTTTGGTGTTATTAGAGGAGAAGAACTGCGTGGGGAATTTATGGGAACGCAGTCTGGCGCAATCCCTGGGAAGGAGGTGCGTTTCCTGAAGCAGACAGATGTCCGCCTGAGTCTCATCCAATAAGGAGAGAACTGCCCGCCGTTTGGTCGGGTTGTTAAGGCCCCGTACATTAAGTGTCACTATTTTAAGACTTGTGGGTGACATATAGTAGTGGCGTCTCTCCCGCTCTGTGTTCCCCCGGTGTCAAATGACGTCGCCAGGAGGTCGCTGTTCCTGTCTTGCCCTCTTCCCCTGTCTTGCAATCTGTCCTGCTCTGGATGGTGCCCCCTCCCCGCCCCCTGCAACCTCAACTGCCCCCCCCTCCCCCTCCCGCCCCGATCCCCCAACTCAATCCAACAACTGCCCCAATAACACCCCCCTCCCTAACCCCAATTCCCCTGCCTGCAAAACCCCTGATCATCATAGTCCAAGTCAAGTCCCCCTAGGAACCAGTCTATGGTAAGATACTCAAGTGGACGTCCAGCCACTGGACTCTCCCCGCTCGCCCCCCCCCCCTCCTCCAGCCCCCAAACCTGCATGTGAAAGATGCGAAAGTGATCTCCCCCCGGAGTGATTTATGCTGTCAGTGCCACTGCGTTGGCGCCGGTGTTCTCGGCCACTTCCAGCACTGCGCTTTCCATGCTGGCTCTGATGGCGGGCGAGTCCGGCCTCCCGGAGCGCTCGCGGGGTCGTCGCCGGGATACCCGTTGCCATCCATCCCCGCCTGAGCGCCGCTGTCGGTGTGCTGTTGCCTCGTCTTCCATTGCGGTGATGCCCAGAACTCCGCACGTCTCTTGTAGGGAGCGGAGGTGGTGCATGGTGCCATTCCATCTAAATATCAGCCGAAAAGGGTGACCCCAGGCATAAGGTACGTTATGCTCCCGTAGAAAGTCCGTGGCAATTTTGAAAGTTCTTCTTTTCTGGAGTGTGATGGCGGATAAGTCTTGGTAGAGGGCCACCGGGTGACCCCGGAAGGACAAGGACTGTTGCTTTCGCGCCTCTGTTAGGATGCGCTCCTTAAGGGGGAAGTCCGGGAGAAAGGCCAAGATGTCCGGGGGCGGCGCCGATGCTCTCCGTGGCGGCCCCACTCTATGCGCCCTATCGATTCTAATGAGGAAGTCCTCCGCCTCACCCAGAATCTCCCGAAACAGCTCCCTTAGATATCCCGCCGTGTCTGTCCCTTCTACGTTCGATGGCACTCCCCGAACTCTGACATTATTCCGTCGAGATCTATTTTCGAGGTCCTCAGCATGTGCCTGGAGGTCTATCTGCTGGTCCCGGAGGCGCAACACCTCTTGTTGCAGTAGTTCGAACTCCTCGTCGCGCCTCTGGCCCGCGTCCTCTACTGTAGCCACTCGTTCCCCCAGGCCTTCCACCTCTCTGCGCAGCTCCCGCACCTCGCCGGCTACTTCGTTTTTTAGGGTTTGGAAATCGTCCCTGAGGGAGCTAAAGAGGGATTCCATAAATGATCTTGTGACTGGAGGTTCGCCACCAGTTATTTCCCCCGTGCCTCCCGAGGGGCCAGGTGACGAATGCCCCCTCTCCGTTCTCTGCTGGGTTCTGCCAAGGAGCTCGGGGAGAGTGCGCTCCCCCTTCTTCCCGCCCCTGTGACCTGCCATGCCTGGTGGGACGTGGGGGTCCGCTCCGGCTCTCGGCGCCGCCTTCAGGTGTCCTCGGCCAGGACCACTCTGTCTCCCCCTGCGGCGACCCCTAACTGCACCAGTGCCTGAGGTGCTGGGCCTTCGAGTCCCTCCACACGCCGGCGATCCGGCTCTCCGCTCTGTCGGTCACCGCTGCTTACAGGGCTCTGCGCTCCGCGCCTGTCTTGCCTAGGCAGCGTTGGACTCCTCGCGGGGCCTCCTCCGCAGCGCCGCCCGCCTGCCTCCGGGCCTAGCGCTCT
The DNA here is from genome assembly GCF_964204655.1 of Triturus cristatus. Lineage (NCBI taxonomy): Eukaryota > Metazoa > Chordata > Amphibia > Caudata > Salamandridae > Triturus > Triturus cristatus. Next base: position 933,847,665 of record NC_140585.1, read on the forward strand.
CCACGCGTGCTGCCTCCTCCCTCGCCACTTGCCGGTGCCGTGAGCTGAGTCGCGCCGGCCCACCGGGCCAATCAGTCCTCACCGTACTCTTGTGGAGCTCTGTGGGGTAGTCCCGCGTTCCTCCTCGGCGTCGATGTGCCCCTGCGCAGCCCCCCCTGTGCGCTGGAGCGATCCTCACCACTTCCGCGCTCCGCGGTGTCAGTCCGCCACCGTTGCGGACTCTGCCTCCGAGCACCAGTAGCCTGTCGTCAGGGGTCCGAGGTGTTTTCTGGGCCGTTGCTATGATTGCTGGTCAGCCCCTCCAGTGTCCGTATGGCTGGTCTGCTTTGCTCCCCTCGTCAACCGCCCCCTGCTGCCAGTGTCCAACTCTCTTGCCTCGTCGCTCCTCACCGCTGCCCTCAGGGCACCGCGCTCCGGCGGAGCCCCGCGTGTCTCCGCGGCCGGCTCAGTGGTGCGGCGACGAGCCTCTCGCCTCTCCGGGTCAGGCAGCTCCCTCAGCCACTGCTCCGAGGCCAATCCTGTGCTATCGCGGGGACCCAGGCCGCACTTTCCGCTCCGGGCACTCGCGTGAAAGGCAGCCCAGACACGCGGCCCCTTTGCCCGGCCCTCCGCTCTTCTGTCGGCCACGCCGTCGCGTCTCGGTAGTCGCCGGGTCGTACCAGAGCCTCGCGGAACCCCAAGGGTCCTCACAGCTGCAGCCTGCACCCTACCGCCGTGGACGCTTATTCCCCTGCCGATCAGGGGGAGATCTTGCGCTGGCTACCGGTCCAGGGGCTACGAGGTCCGGGAGCTTGCGAGGAAGACGTCCGCTCACCCCGCCATCTTGGCCACGCCCCCTTTGATTTTATTTTAAATTTTCAGTATTCGTTCTTTCTAGAGATTTTATACTCTGCTAATAGCAACTGATGGCCCACTAGGGTAATAAGAGGGCCTTTTATGTGGAGATTCATGGCCCTTCCAGGGCTTGATTGTAGGAAACCAAGATATCAGATTGAGCTACGTTAGGGGTGAACAATGGCAATGATTGCCAGTGGCTAGGCTATTTGGTTTTAACCTACCTATCGGGGACGTCCGCTGTATATAGTAATAGCCGAAGGATGAACACCTATGGTACAGGAATTGAGCACAAACCATCCTTGTATTCTCTTTTTTCATCCCCCCCCCCCCCCTTTTTTGCGCATGTGATTCATTAGATTGGTCCAAAGCTGTAATACTATGCCTGGAGTGATAAATGGCTTGTGGCAATTAACAGCTCGGCATGGATAGTACTCTGCTAATCCTATGCTTAAAGACTTTGCTGTAGAAATGGCAAAAGACTTTGTCCCTTTCTTTCTCGGCGTGGATAGCACTGTGCTAATCCTATGCTTAAAAACTTTGATAGAAAAGCAGACATTTGCATTGAGGACATTTAGAGTGCCGCTGGTGCTGAGGGTGCTCTCTACAGGATATATTCCACAATGTGCCACTGCTTTTAAAGACACACTCCACAGCCGAATTTAAAAAGCAACAAACATTCTTAATTTTGCCTAACGCGTTACGGAGCTCAGCTACTGGCTCACAGGCTTTCATGGTGCATGCAGTATTTTTATAGGGCATCCTCCTCTGCATGTTTAATTATTTCAATGAACTATCAGGGGAGTTAAACTAGTGTTCCATGCTGGGATATGTAGTCCCTTTCAATTTTGTTTAGTCCCTCGTAGACACTGCGCGGCAACACGCATTGTTCATTTTAACGTTACCCTCCAGTGGGCATCTAAATTATGAATGTTCGATCATTCTGCTCTCCCATCAGGTTCCGGATTCCCAGACTCAGGCCTCATTCTGAGTGGTGCAGTCTTCACGGCCAGGCTGCCGTTAAAGTTAATATTCCACAATGTGCCACTGCTTTTAAAGACTCACTCCACAGCAGAATAATTAAAAAGTAACAAACATTCGTAATTTTGAATTCTTTACTTGCCTAGCGCATTGCAGATTATATATATATATATATATATATATATATAATTCCCTGTAATCCTAGCAGGGAAATACGAGCCACTCTGGTTGTATGGTTTGCTTCAAGTTTTCGTGTTTATTTTCGGCTGCAAAATAGACGCGTTTTGATCTCTAGTGAGATCTTGGTCACATGACCTTTAGTTAGTTCCGCATATACTTAAGGTACAGTCCAAGGCACGGCGCAGCGTGCAGTGAAACATAGAAGAAATACTCAAGTGAGTTCTTGCATTAATAAAAAAACAAATATAAATGAACTAATAAAACATTGTTAGTGTCACAAATGTTTCATGAAAGTGCCCAGGTATCAAATAAGGTTATTTGTGCAAATTGTGTTAACAGCACCAATTGTGTACAACAGCTACGTTCAAGTTTTCTACATAAGTGAAATCTGTCTCAAGGGACTAGTGCCATTTGATTTTTAAGGATTGTTGATAATGGTATAGTACCCAGTTAACCGGAACACAAGTATGGCTATATTGGTATATATCTTAAGAGTTGATTTGCATCTTGTGCAAGTCGATTATAACTACTCTTCCTGTGTCCACATGTCCAATAAATTAAGTATAAAGGTGATATGGTTTACCACATTAAGCGGGTAGTGCATTTAGGATGATAGCATAAATTTAGCCAGTGGTTCTGTAGAGATGACAGTTCCTATGAACATGCTGGATCTCTTGTGCTCTAAGCATTAACTTTGGTAGTACGTCATGAGAGAAGAATAGTCACAATCTGTTGAAGATACAAAAGACATAGACTATTGGTGACAGTGTAACATACCATATGTGCTAGTTCTATTGTTACAGTATTCCATCACACAGACATTTGAGTTGATGATTTGACATTGTGTCTTAATACTGTAATGAACGTATGCTGTATTCTTTAGTAACACACATTATGTGCACATGATGAGTGACAATAAGCAATAACTTAAACAGCACAGAAGAATAAATAAAATAAGGAATTGAACAAGTGAAGTTAAAATTAGAGACTCTTGTAGTCTAGCTGAGTGGGACCTAGTGGGTTGTTAAGCGGGAAGCGTCACGTATCATAGATGTACATATAACTCTTCGTCATTATTCATACCTGTGGGGAACATGCTACCAGCCAATAGAATCAGTCTTGATTCAAGTCTGTGTAATGCCTGAACGCAAATACCTCCTCTAGGATGTTTGGGGATTGTTGCTAGACTGAAGAATTTGCCTTTGGTCCAATCATCCCCATGTGCCTCATTAAAATGTCATGACGTGCTATAACTGAAGTCGCGATTTGTCATCGCTCTCCAGTGTTCCAGGATTCTTTTCTTGACTGGAAATGTTGTGGAACCAGCATACCATTTATCACAGGGGCAGGTGATGGAATACACTACAGAATCTGTCACACTGGTTATTGGTTTGGTTATTTTCCATTTCTTCCTTGATCTTTTGAGTGTCACTTCCTTCATATTCTCGCTATGGCTGCAGGCTTTGCATTTACTGCACTTGTAGAAGCCTCCCCTTTGTTCGAGCCAGATTTTCTTGTTAGATTGTAAATGACTGTTCACCAGGATGTCCGTAAGGGACGAGTTTGTTCTATAGGCGATGGCTGGTGAATGACCTAGCTTTTTTTCAAGTATTGGATCCTGTGTGAGGATAGGCCATCTTTTCTTCAGGACCTTCTTCATTTCGTCTGCCTGTGTGCTATATGTGGTTATGAACCTCACTGGTGTGTCTGTGTTATCTAGTGTGGTGTGATTCTTCGGCGGTGCAAATAAGGCGTCATTGCGGCTGCCTGAATCTGCTTTGAGGAGCCCTCTTTGAAGCATCTTTGTTGGGTAACCTCTCTTTTTTTATTTTATTTTTTTATTTTTAAACCGCATGAACATGTCATATTTGTTTCTCTCATAGGTGGTGTCTGTACTGCCGTTCCGTTTGGCTCTAAGGAACTCACTGAATGGAACGCTCCATCTGAAATTGGGAGGGTGGCAGCTAGCTGAGTGCAGAATAGAGTTCCCTGCGGTCTTTTTTTTTTGTATAAGTCTGTTGTTATGTTACCATCAATAACAGTTAATCTGATGTCCAGGGATTCAATACTTTGCTGGCTGTGTTTTATAGTAAATTTCAAATTGATTGTATTACAGTTGAGACGTCCAACAAATTCAAGGAGATCACGTTTGTTACCTTCCCACACAAAGAACACATTGTCTATAAATCTGAGCCACAATCCAACATTGTTTGACCAGGCTTCCATCTCCTCACTCCAGAGTACCTGCTTCTCCCACCAGCCCACCAACAAGTTGGCGTAGCTGGGGGCGAAGCAGGTACCCATTTTAGTGTGCCCTGCAGTTGTTTGTACCACTTACCATCAAACATAAAAACGTTTTCTGTTAGGCATATTTCATTCATTTGCAGGATCATGCGTGTGTGTTCTAAGTATATATATAGATATATATATTATCCTTTACGAATAACCAGCACTCGTGGGAGAGGATTATCCCAAATGTATTAGGTTAAAATGTACACACGGACTTGTATCGGTAACCGCCTTTCTCATTCATTGAGAAAGGCGGTTGCCGAAACGCGTTTCTGTGTACTTTTTAACCCAATACATGTGGGATAATCCTCTCCAGCAAATGCTGGTTATTCGTGACCGAGCATGCATATTTATTGCGATTTCACCCTCGTGTCATGGAGCACCCGCTCGAGAGTGCAGGGGCAAAGGTGATAACTTGGAGTTTATATATATCACAATACACGCTGCAATTTCTTTAATCAGTGGTCACAGCGCCAGCTAGAAACAAGCATTGAAAATGCAATAGGCCTCGCCTTTTATTAAGTTAAAGCCATTTGCTTTGCTATATAATACCATTAGCAAAGCAAATAGGTTTAACTTAATCAAAGGCGACACCTATTGCATTTTCAATGCTTGTTATTAGTGCAATACATCAAAGTGCCGGGCCGCGGCGGCGAGACGGAGGCCATTTCTCTTCGTGGTTTACAGACAAATGAGGGGAAGGAAAATGGATGTGAACTTTGCAGCGGTGGTTCCAGAAAAAATCAAATACCAGAGCCTCCGAAGCAGCTGCCAGACTGCTCTCTCCACTCGATATTTTTCAGAGCAACCTCTGTCACATTCTCTTCTCCACAATTGGTTTTCTCTGTGCTGCTGCTCTCGCTCTGACTAGGCCCCCTCGTCTGCCTCGCTCGCTCCCCCACTTATCTTCACACACATGCACACACATGCACGCAGACACACTCGCTGCATGCACACATCTCTCTGCCCACGGCGCTCTCCCTCCTTCGCTCTTTCACCTAGGACTGTTCACTCAAACCCTCTTTAACAGTATATTTTAACTCCTATAAAGTCAGTAGTACTTGATATCCGCTAGCACCAAATCTCAAGCAGCCTGTCCCTGAAGCAAGCCCTCCTCGACACAACTCTCCACTCCCCAGGCAGCGCCCAGGAGCCCCAGTGCAAGACGCCCGCATGCCCTCACATACATACATACCCCTGACTGCCTCCCAGCCCCGGGAATCAAGCCTCCTGAAAATTGGCTTTTTATTAGTGCAATACGTCAAAGTGCCGGGCCGCCGCCGCGAGACGGAGGCCATTTCTCTTCGTGGTTTACAGACAAAAGAGGGGAAGGAAAATGGATGTGAACTTTGCAGCGGCGCGAGGTCGGAGGAGTGGGGAGGGTTTGCCGCCTAGCAGAGCGGTCCAGGGGGCGCACGCTGCCAACAGCGCCTCCCGCTTTTCTTTTCTCTTTTAGAGCCGTCCCAGTTGGACTGGCTCGCCTGACTTCCTTTTGTGCTAAAAGGTTTCTTATCTTTATGGGGCCATGTGTTTGGCCCCATAAAGATAAAAAAAACTTTTACGCCAGCAGTAAGTCGGGGCAGCCAGGCTAACTGGGACGGCTCTAAAAGAGAAAAGTGTATGTCATTGGAAGCTCTTTTCCAATGGCTGGCCACCGTTTAGCATACACGGTGACGCCAGCCAATGGAAAAGAGGGGCGGGGCTTAAAGCCCACTAGAGAAATCTCCTCTAAATCATTAAATCTCGCCAGCGAAACTGCGCATGTCTGCGCAGTCTTACGCCAGGTGGACCTAAAAAGGAGGAATCAGAAGCCAAACTTTACGTGCAAGCAAAGGGTCCTAAATGTATTATCGAACCGTGTGCAAAGTACAGGAACGCACATATGACTGTAGGAAAGTACACTAGTAACGGCCGATACATTTCGGCTACATGCCTTCTGCCGGGTCTTGATAACAATCATGGTGGCCTTGTTTTATTTGTTCAGGACAACATCTATCGATCATTGCTTTCCACTGCCCTACTCCCAACTAGAGCGCTAACTTCACCACTGGGCTGGCTTCATACAGCCTCCATTTTCTCATCGCCTATTATCCAGTTTCAATTACCATATCCTCCTTATAGCACATCTTGTTACATGAAATATATACTCAGCACAGTATGTATATCGCTTTTCTCAATTGGTTTCATTGCATTTACATTCATTAAAGTGAGATCAAATCGTCAATGCAAAATTTCATAAAGTGTACCGTGCTTTTACAAACCCCCATTCTCTTTTTGGCTTTCCAACCTCCTTCCCCTACGCTTGACACATTGCCATGTGACGGACCTGCCAATCAATCTGCTTCTGCATTAGTTATGGCGACATCTTTATGTTGTCCAGTCACCGTTTATAATTGTGATTCCCAGTTAATGCTGCACTTCTCTGCTCCACAGGTGAGATTCTGCTAACCTCTCACGCAATCGTAGTTTGCACTCTATACTAATGTACAATACCGGCCATGATCAAAAGATCTTTTCCATCTCCACGAAAAATAGTGTACATTGCCAATAAAGTGCTGAGTGCAGGTGCTTAACAGTGCAGTACAGTACATATCATTATTACCATCCTTAGTACTTGAATATACTCAGTTCAAATTTTTCGTGTGTCCGAAAATTTACTAAATATAGTATGCAGGAGGGGGCGCTAGAGGGCCCACGGCAAAATGACCGCAGTTTAGTAAGGCTCTGCCCGGCTGAGCCATGATCCGACCAATATCTGCCCAATAACCTTGCAATCCGGTGGCACAGAGGGGTGCATCTCTCGAGTGAAGTGCTCCTGCTTCAACTGGTGCCCTTGGTGCTGCCCACGACCGTAGAAACTGCGGAATATCTGCTGTTGTGGCCTGCAGTCGAGCGACCACAAAATGGCGGCGCCCGGAGGGCTCTGAGACCTGCCGCCTTCGCTGGATCATTGTGCCCTCCTGGTTCTGTGAGAGTTTGCTTGCCACCAGCCATCGGACTGGGGAGGACAGCGCTTCACCCCTGAGAGTGTTGCGCCTGCTGGAGGAGCTGCTCCGGGCCCCGTGAATCCGTGTGAGGAGACGAGGGAGCGGCGATCCCCAGTACCTGTGGCGGCTGCAGTGGAGAGGGGCCCCTGTGTCCCTGGCACCGGAGTTGGTGAGTGTGGCGCGACCTGGCGCAGGTCCGTGGCTGCGGAGGCGGGTGCGGGCCTGGTGCGGGCCGCGACCTGTGACCTGCGAGCCGCTGTAAGGTGCTGGGGAGCGCGGGTGGCTTAGGACTTAACTGCATGCGGCAGCGGGCTTCCGCGCATCAGGAAAGGACATACTGCCTCTTGCCCTGAAGGTGTCCCGCACGAAGGTTCCCCTCTGGTGGCGATTGTAGCAGATCGGTGGAGACTGCTTGCTGTCTGGGGCCTTGTCCATTCCTCATTGAGGCTTCCAGTGACCTACTTGCCACTACTTTCTGCGTTAGAGAGTATGCGCCTTCCTATGCAACCTATAACTGGGCCCCGTTTGGCACACTAACGGCTTCTACGCTGGGGGGCTTGCTACGACTACGCTGGGCCCCTGGGGCAGGTGTTACCTTACACTTTGTTGGCCACTCACCTCCCAAGACGGTGTTACCGCTGAGAGCGCGTCGCCCCTCTAGTGCTGGACTTGCTGCGGCGCTCGAAACTGCCATAGTCACTGAGGCCATGGAGCCCGGTCCAGGGCCATGCTAATACTCTGCCAGTTGGGCGCCCTGACCTGTGCTGCTCACCCACGCCTTCCTGACGCCTTCTCAATGCTGCTGCTTGGCGGAGGGATAGCTGGCACCGGAGTCATGAACATTGCGCGACCTACCTGATCGAGGCGGGTTTTGGGGCTGCTGCTGCGGAGCCCGGGACGAGGTGCACTCCCCGTGACCTGGGATTCATGCTGGATCGGGCCCCGCGCTGCCCTGCGTCACTGTGTCGCCTCTGTTGGGTGTGCTTGTGTGGGTGAGCACCCCCCCTCCAACTTGGGTCTGCATCGCCCCCCTACTTCAATTGGACTGCGGGCTCTGCTGCTCTCCGTGTGGGGGCCGACTTATGTAAACACTTATACTACGCAGGGGGCCTCTCCTTTGCTCTCCACTAGAAACTCCACTTATTGCTTCTCTCGGTCCCCTGCGTCGGATTGCAGGTGGGAGTTTGCATGCTTGGGCCGCGACCGTGCGGTCACCTGGGGGAGTGGATGGCGGTGGAAGTACCCACGGATCCTCGCTTGGCTCCTACGGAGGACGGTGTGAGGGCCCCATGCTACACCCCGCGGACAACCCTATCTGGAATCTGTGCGACATGGGCAGGACAGACACGTCTCAGCCTCGCCTCATGATGATGGAGGCACGAAAATCCACTAAGACACCACAGAAAGCCGCTTCGGATTCTGAGGCTGATGTACCGGAGGGGGGGCCTCGAAACTCGAAGCCACGCTTTTGGCAGTGCAGCGTAGCCTCCAATCTATCGAGGGTACGATGGCGGCTGTCAATCGTCGACTAGACCACATGTCCTCGCAGCTGGAAAAACAGAATGCCAGTATGGGGGAAGTTGAGCACCGGGTCTCTGCGGCGGAGGACAGCCTGAGCGATGTGGCCGGGAAAACTCTCCATATGGAAAAAGTCCTGTCCATCATTGAAGCTAAGAATGAGGATTTGGAGGCACTCTTCAGGCGTAACAATATCCGCATCATTGGGCTGCCGGAGTCCACCAATGTGGGCAAAATGGAGACCTTCATTGAAACATTGATCACAGACCTTTTTGGTACAGAGCAGCTGTCTCCCATGTTCATTGTAGAGCGTGCGCATCGCTCGCTGGCTGCTCGACCGGTCCCAGGAGCTCCCCCTCGTCCCATTATTGCGAGAGTATTGAACTATAGGGACCGTGATGTAATCTTACGCCTGGCACGAGAGAAAGGCACCATTGAACACCAAGGCAATAAAAACTCATTCTTTCCGGACTTTACTGTCGCTGTTCAGGCGGCGAGCAGGGAATTTGCAGATGTGGAAAAAAAAATTCTTCAGTCCGAAGGGGTCCCGTACGCCATGCTCTACCCTGCTCGCCTGAAGATAGGCCCGGACGGTAACTCTTACATCTTTAACATCCACAAAGCAGCCCTAGAACATGCCAAACGCCTCAAGCGAAGACGACGTGAATCCTATACACCGTCCGATACAGAGGAACATTAGGCTCATAGGGAACACTTGCAGAACTATCCTACTGTCCGGATAGCTCCCCAGTTGCCTATGGTTTCACATTAGCTCAGGGCGAGTTACTTATATATATTCCTTGCTTCATTCCCACACACAAGTGGATTCAGTTGGGGCCAAATGTGTTATACATGCTTTCTTATTGTATGTAGGTTCCATGGTGTTGTCTTTTGCAGGCACAGTTATAGTATTCCGCACAGCCACCCCCTGCTAGATGGGAGGATAGTTGCACTTGAACGCCCTCGTATGGGTATACCCCAACTAAGGTTTGCATCACTGTATGTTGGTTGGGGTTGGGGAGGGGTCGGGGTGGGTTGGGATGGCTTTGGCGAGTTGGGGATGCTGAAGTGGGAGGAGGGATGGGTGGTTGCAAAGGGGGGGATACCCCCTGGCACTGTATGTTTTGTGTTTTTTGCACTCTTATTTTTCCTTTCACCACAATAGCACACGCATGTCTCTACTATACCTAATTGCTCAGCCACTTCTCAATCCACTGACCAGAGGAGTGAAAACATATGCCTCTTAACCTAAATTGTCCGTGGCCTCAATTCCCCCAAAAAGATCAGGGCAGTATTTGTTTATTTAGACCGAATGAATGTCCAGATTGCTCTCCTGCAGGAGACTCATCTTACGAAATCGTTGGAAAAGAATGTGGTGGTCAGATGGGCTGGGTTACATGTAGCCTCATCCTACTCTAGTTATGCACGTGGAGTGTTGATTTTGATCAAGAAAGGGATGCCGTTTCAGGTCATACGTACTGAGATAGATGATCTGGGCCGAGTGGCACTGGTGCATGGCCTGCTGGGTAGGACGGGTGTTCTATTTGTGAATGTGTATGGACCAAATGTTGATGATCCAGCCTTTTTTGCTGATGTCTGGTGCCGCATCTCAGGGTTCCCTGACGCGTAGATCATATGGGGAGGGGATTTTTATGTTTGTTTAGATATGGATGTTGACCGGATGGGTAGTGACTGGGTACAACCTAAACAAGCTGCGGAGACATTACTTGGTTTGATGGATGCAGGATGCCTGAGGGATGTCTGGCGTCTGCAGCACCCGGGGTTGCGGAAGAGTAAGTTTGTTTTGTCTGTCCACGGGACTTGGTCCCGCCTGGACTTCTGGCTGGCCACGGAAGCTGCATGTACCTGGGCGGTTGGGGTGCGTCATTTAGCTCGGACACTATCGGACCACTCTCCAGTGCTCTTGGATCTACAAGTCCCAGCATGTGAGAGGCCGCCGTTCCAGTGGCGACTGCAACCGTCTTCACTGACGGACTTGGTCTTCAATGCTACGGTTGGGGAGGCTATACGCAATTTCTTTCGGTACATTGCTGACTCAGTCGATAGCGCAGGTACCATGTGGGAGGCATTCAAGGTCACTATCGGAGGAGTCTGCATAGGGACGCAGGCTGGAGTACTACGGGACTTGAGACGCAGGATACACAAACTGGCTAATGATACTTCCGCCTTAGAAAGAACCTATGAGGCGAACCAGTTACCCGAAACATTGTCCAAGACTTGTAAGTTGGTTAAGGAGCACAGTGAAACTGCTGACCAGGAGATGGTACATCCATCCAGACGTAGTAAGGCCCGATATTATGGTGAGGGAGGACGACCTAGCCGCTCCCTCGCTCAGAAGTTGGCTGCGCCACAGAGCCAGGAGTATATTACAGAGATGCTAGATTAGGCAGGGGAAGCCCACTATGGCACAGCAGCCATCAGCGAGACCATACTCGACTACTATACGGCCCTTTATAGCAATAGAGACGCGGTGCAGACGGATGATATCCATTCATATTTGGATGATGTCGCGCTGGCCTGGCTGGCCCCTGGACATCGGGAATATCTTATTCAACCGTTCGATGAGGAAGATGTAAAGATCGCTATTATGTCCCTCCCCCTTGTAAAGCAGCTGGACTCGATGGCCTTCCGAGTGAGTTTTATAAGACCTTTGCGGAAGACCTGGCCCCCAGACTCCTTGAAGTTTACGCGGAAGCGTACGACACCGGGCGTCTTCCGCCTTCGTTACGGGAGGCTCTTAGTGATGCTTCTGAAACCCGATAAGGCGTCCAACCGCTGTGACTCCTACAGACCACTCTCCATGATTAACATTGACACCAAGATATTGGCAAAAATAATGGCCCTTTGTCTTCAGCCTCTGATCCCCTTGCTGGTGCTCCCTGATCAGTCCGGATTCGTGCCTGCGCGATCTACCGTGCACAACTTGCGTACCCTCTTCGCCACTCTTCACTATTTCGACTATAATTTCCAGGCCGTGGCGGTGCTCCTTGACGCTACTAAAGCGTTCGACTCCCTCTCTTGGGAGTATATGTTTACTGTTCTCACAAGGATGGGTTTCCCCCGTTCTTTTTGCAATGGATCAGGGTCCTGACCACCGAACCTGCTGCCAGAGTTCGTATAAATGGCCGGGTGTGTGAGAAAGTGGGTTTCTGTTGCAGTAAACCCCCCCTCCCCCCTTTTTCTTTTTTTTGTTGCCAGACTACTGATGCTCTTTGACTTGTTGTGCCCTGGGCTCCTGCCAATCGGGTGCCCAGGGCCTGTGTTCTTTCCCTAAAACTGCCTAACAGCCAAAACCCAATTGGCATCTCTGGCCACATGTCAGCCCCTGGTAAATGGTACCCTAGGTACCCAGGGCCCTGTGACCAGAGACGGCCTCTAAGGGCTGCAGCACTTATTTTGCCACCCTTAGAGGCCCTGTACCCTTACACACACACACACACACTGCCTTTGCAGGCTGAGTGTCTTGGGCTGAGTGTCTTGGTGCAGAACAAAACAGAGAGTCGACTTGGCACACATCCCTGTGTGCCATGCCCACAACACACACTGCCCTGGCATACCTCAGTCACCCATCTAGCTGGGTGCCCTATTCCAGTGGTGTGGGTACAGGTGCATGAGCCCTGTGTCCCTACAGTACCCAGGTCCATTTCTGGGCACTGTAAGTGCAGTGCTGCCATTAAGAGTATATGGTGCTGACAGGTCGTCAACATGAACTCCACAGCACCATGATGGCCACACTGAAGACTGAGAAGTTTGGTATCAAACTTCTCAGCACATTAAACCCACACTGATGCCAGTGTGGGTTTTAATGTAAGATTCACGACAGAGGGCATCTTAGAGAGGCCCCCTGAACCTAACCAATGTTCCCTCTAATTTTTTTCCTCTGTGTGCGGCAGTATAAGGTCTCTGTGCGCTGCAACTAAGGCTATGTGCGCCGGGAATCCAGACCGCATATGTGGGTGCAGCGCCAAATATCACTCCAAACCTTTGCTTAAAAAAGTGAAAAGAGAGTGCGTTTCCATACATGTAGCGCCACATGAAGTGTCTTAAGGCAGGTTTTCAATGTAGATATGACATGAATTGGTTACACAGGGAAGTACACTGGGTTTAGAAAAGCACAGGACTCCAATAGTGGTATCAAAATAAGATTTTACTGAAGATCCTAAGCTCAAGGACTGTTCATAGGGTGGGGAATGTTGGGAGCCTATACAAAATCACATATATACACAATTACATAACCTATTTATAATTAGACGTGCAAGCTACGGAGTAATGTCTGGATATCCCATCAGAGATAGTTTGTCACCAGTCCAAAAATGAGTCCCCTACAGCAAGTCGTCGTAACAACTTCTGGGTTAAAGTAACTTGTGGTAAAGTCGCAGTCGGAGTAGTGAATGCTTTGCAAAGGTCTGTCGTTGTTGAGACTGCAAGGTAAAAGAGGTTTCCTGTGATTAATATTTCTGCTGGAGAGAGATGTTTGTCTGGTTGCAGTTTTGACTCATCATAAAGTAGTACAGAGGGGTAATATGCCTGTATCAAAAATGTGTACCATACACATCACATAAAATACAGTTCTGTTGATAGCTCAGTAGGTTACTGCTTTTGTTGTAGAGAACCTTTTGTTACGTGCAGTTCATAAGTTACAATTATGATATAGGACAGTAACCTATGAAGTGTCAAAGAGCTGCTTGCAAACTGCATGGTATAGGTTAAAGAGTTATGGGTTTTTTCCTTATCTTTCACTTTACTAATGATGGTAAAAAGGGTTGGTTTGGGTAGAAATACATTCTTATTAGTAAAGACAACAGTATGTGGGGTCTTTATTTTCCTAATTGCGTTCAACGAAGGGCCATCAAATGCATTTCTGTTGATGTCTTCAGGCTGTGGCAGAGTTAATGTTACTTGGTCGCTAAATGCAGACTTATGTTCATTAATTAGCTCTTCTTGGGTTAATTGCTCAGATGAATCTGAGATTTAAGTTGCAGATTGCTCATGCCCTACAGGATCATCAACCAGATTGATGGTCTTAACTTTCCATTGCCTGTACTAGATCTATATGGTTTGCTAGTAAAATTGAGCGCAGCCAGGAGTTTTCCGCTTCCTCTACGGAGTCAATGATGGAGTTGTTTGTATACGGATAGCGCTTGTTTGAGTCTTGGCATTGAATAAGAATAGCTTGGTGCGTGAACCTGGGTCTGAATCATGATAACTTCATCCACTGACATTTCACTGTTTCCAGGTGCTGTTACTTTTAAATTCATAGATGGACTTATGCTGGACCGTTGATCTGGATTCAATAGTGAATCTGACTTTTGAGGAATGAGTGGATTGGCAGTTATGCAATATTTTCTGTTGTTGAATTAGAAAGAAAGGCAGCTAAAGGGTCCGAAGGCCAGAGTCATGTGGACAGTGTTTCTGGTGGATAACAGCAATGCAACAGTGTAAGACTTTAGCACTCAGCTGAACATAAGTTTAGGCGTTACGTCAAACCTTTAAAAACTCTTACCTTTTCTTTGTATGGCAGCCAAGACTTTAAAGTGTTGTCACCTCCACATTCCGGGCTTACCCTCCCTCGATGACTAAAAACATGGCACGCTATATTTTAAACTAAACAGAGTTGGAAACATTTTATGTGTTTCATTTCTGATCACTTAGGTAAGGATGGTAAAGGTCAAAACAAAAGCAACTATTAAAGATGGTTTAAGGCGGCCCAGCCTGGATTAAAACATTATCATGTGATGTGTCTGAAAGGCTGGGAATGCTGGTATGTGCGCCCGAGGAGGCAAAACAGGTGTAGTTGAGGCCGGAGGTCCGTAAACCAGTGTCTTTTACAAGAGGAGGGTGGGTCGGTTTCCTAAACCTGCCCAGAGCCTTTCAACTCTAACACCTCGAGATTAAAAAAGATTGGAAAGAGATTTAAACAGAAAGTGTTTGTTGCTGTGTTCTGTTGTATTAAGAGATGATATGACAATGCATAGAGTCAGGGGTATATACCTACAAATTCCACGATATAACAATCTCTCTCTGTCTCCCCTCCCCTTACAAAGCACCAGAGGCGCAACTAGAGCCAAATTTCGGGGGGGGGGGGGGGGGGGGGGGGTTGGCTAATTCTTCCAGCAGTAGGAAGTGTGGAGACACAGGGGCTCTAAGAAGAAGTGAAAAAACAACAAAGCTCATTATCGTGCAAATGGTCTTTTAAAGACCCGTGAAGTACTCGGGTGCAGCTGTTGTGTGCCCAGGAAGCTGTTTCAGTCGGGGGTCCACACACGACAGAGGGGGTGCTGAAGCTGAAGCCCTTTGAGCACAATCTGCAACACCATGTCTCTTTCTCTGCCTCCCGCCTGGATTTCGCGCCGCTCGGCTCGTGTTTAAAAAGCGGCGGTGCGAACGGTCTCGTAGGGATGTCTCACAGTGTGCACGCTAAATCCAGGACACTGCACGCTCCGGGTGACCATCATGTGCGCGCACCCGTGCGCGCATCTTAGTGGGAACAGTGGCCCACATCCATCTGGCCAAACTAAGGATCATTAGGAACCACCAAGGCCTTTCAAAGCAAACGTTTTCGTTTGCATGTACAAAAACATAAATCAATGAAAACTCAAATATTCAGTGTACCATGAGTAAAACGTTTGTAATGAAAAAATATGGGACTCACCACAGCCAATTTTCCCAGGCTTATGTGTGATGTGCTGCTCCAGTATGGGTTTTTTTTCTTTGAATTATTTGACTTGTCTTATTCATACCAATATGAAAGAAGTATTTGCATAGCCAATAGGTCTCGCCTTTGGGACCTTATAAATATTTAGCCATACAGCATATTAACCTGAGTGCTACATCTACTGTTCTTTAATGTGCAAGCTTTGACAGTTATAGGTACATTATAGCACTGCATTGAGAAGTACTTAAAACTTTATTTGTGTATAACTGTTAGTCTGAAGTCAAATATCTGGGAGTGCTTTCATACGCGATAATGAAACAAAAAGATTTTTAGTGAAATAAGTAACTTGCTTGATAACACAATTTAAGAGAGGAAGACACAATGTGTCCAGGTTTTTTTGTTTAATTTTGTACAAATCAGTTAATAAATGAGTATCAATGTGTCTTAACTGATGAATCCTGGCTCTAGAAGTGAGTACAGTTGGCTCTGATCTGCGATTCTACAAACACATTCTGAACTCTTGCTCACTGAAAATATAGCTTTACATACAAGGTCATGGGAGCTCCAGGGTGATAAATGCACCAGATGCTGAGGGTGTTACGGTTTTGTCCGCTGCTGGGGGTGCTCCGCGGTAGCTCCTGCTCCAGAAGGTGAAGTTGCTCCAGGGTGCACTGCTGCTTCAAGGGGCGAGGAATATGGGATTTGTAGTTGCTTCAGCTTGGGCTGGTGATACAGGGGAACTTCTGCGGATACATAGAGGGTTTGCAAACAGAGGGGCATGAAGAGGTCAGGAGAATAGAGACAGACCGAAGGATAGACATACTGGGGCATAAAGTGAGACAAGGAAGGTGGGACAGAAATCAAGATGAGGAGACAGACAAGAGCAAACCATGTGACAGAGACAGTGGAATGGAGAGAGGCTGCAAAATCAAGATAGAAGGACAGAGGCAGACAGTGTGACAGAGTTAGAAAAAGGAATAAAGAGCAGAAAGCAGAGGATCAGAGACAGGTAGAAGGAGAGAGGTCAACAGAACCACAGGCTGAAAATGAAAAATATGCTCTGAGCCAAAGCGGGACAGACAGGCAGAAGTAGATGGTTCCCTGGAGATAAAGGCACAGGCAGGAAAGTGCCAGGAGAAGAACCGGGGCATAGACAGTCAGAGGGACAGGACTGGGATAACACAGAAGGACAGGCCCAGAGAGAGGAACAGGTAAAAGGATGAAAAAAGGTTTAATGTGGCTGCTGGAAACGACCACCTTTTTTGATGGTGATCTGTGTGATATGTCGTATCTTCACTGTAAGTCATTTCTGTTCATAATAAACATGTTGGTGAACAGACTGATACTGAGCAATAATGAACTATTAATGGGGGATCTGGCTCTGCAACAGGAAGCCCCAGAATACAAACATTACTTGGGCTTAACTTTCAAGAAATGCTTCCTTTTTTAATTTATTATTAATATTTTTAAGCAATATATAATTGTCATGTTAAAAATATGTGAAGATATTAAAGGACAGGGGAGGCCACAAAATAATTAAAAAGAAGACTTTGGAGCTTGGAAAATTCGAATTTAGGAATACATTGAACATTTTCTCAAAAATTAGGATGTGGTGTTTTTATTTCTTGACATTGTTACTTCTAGTCCCCTAATTATTCCTGTGGAAAAAAGAGAAGTTACGTGCAGGATCATCAGCAAACTTAGCCTCCCCACCCGTCCCCCGCCGCTCACCTTTGTTCCTAATGCTGCCAGCAGAGTGTGTTTCCAGAAAGGCTGAACAAACCAGCATTGCGATAGGGAAAAGCTACAAGCATAGCGGGAGGAAGGGAACCTGTAAGGAAAGGAGAGGGATGGGAGGGGAGGGGAGAGGGAACACAGGAAAAACAATGTTTTTGCCCCAAAGAAATGACCCGCTGGTGTTACGTGCGGAGTGCCAGCAAACTTTACCTCCTCACCCCCTCTCAGCAATGTTCTTAATGCTGCCAGCAGAGCATGTTTCTAGAAAGGCCGACCAAACAAGCATTGAGACGGGGGACGAGGGGGGGCGGCTAATTCCTCCATCAGTATGAAGTGTGGAGATGCAGGGGCTCCAAGAAGGGGTGTGAAAACGACAAGGCTCATTAACGTGCAAATGGTCTTTTGAAGACCCGTGAAGTACTCGAGTGCGGCTGTTCCGTGGCCGGGAAGCTGTCTCAGCCCGGGGGTCCCCACAGGACGGGAGGAGGGGGCGGGGCTGAAGCTTAAGCCCTGTGAGCACAATGGGCTTTGCGCGCCTGCAACACCATGTCTCTGCATCCCGCATGGATTTCGCGCCGCTCGCGTTTTAAAACCGGCGGCGCGAATGGTCTCGTAGGGATGTCTCGTAGTGTGCGCGCCAAATCCAGGACACTGCGCGCTCCGGGTGACCATCGTGAGCGCGCGCCCGCGCGCGCACCTTGGTGGGAACAGTGAACCTAACCTACAATCCACATCCTGTCTGAGAGGCTGCCTGGGCTGCCACACAGCAGACATGTTGCTGGACCCTAGGGTAGAGAGCCATCCGCTCTCCTGGGCCTGCAACAATGCACATCCAGGGCGAGATGTTAGGTCTCCTCCCCCAGGATGGGCAGGGGAAGCTTCAAAGGCATGCCACCTTTGTGAGCGTCTCCAGGCCACTTGCTGTACTCTGACCCCCACTCTGGCAGGAAGACTGTCGGGGAAACCCCAAGGGAGGAAAGGGGATGTGCCAGCCTCTGCCAACCCCACCCCTCAGGTGGGGTAAGCGAGGTGAAGCACATCTCCGGGCTCTCGCCATCTTGAAGATGGAAAGCCTTGCCCAATCAGGACTAGGCTACTGCCCCCCTCCCACAGGAGAGTGGCAGGATAGGGGGTGTACCCACCCCAGGGAAGGGACCCATTGGTCCCTGCCCTTTACCTACCTGTAACGCCCCATAATTTAGTATTTAGGGGAACCCTGAAGCTTCCTTCCTGAGATTCCGAAGCAAGAAGAATGAAGACCTACCGTGCAGCTGCTAACAAGAGGACAACACCAACTGACTTGGCCCCAGCCCTGCAGGCCTGTCGACCCTCGAATCTGCTCCTGCCAAACCCCGGCATCTCCAGTGGTCAGCAACCTCAAGAACCCTGGAGGACCCGATTACCTTGTGACTCTAAACAACTGGGACTCCCACGAGCAGTGGTTTTGCTCAAAGCAAGTAACAAGCCCCTGGCACTAGCCAGGAACCCTCGACTCCTGCACACTCTGCACCCTCTTGGCATGGCCTGTGCCGGAGTGGACAAAGACCACAAGGCCGTCCCCCCGGCGACTGTGACCCCGAATCCAGCACCCAAGGACCCACCTCGACGCTCCTGATGACGCCTGCAGCCTCAGAACCAGGGACCCCTCCAACCGCGACCAGCTGAGGATAAGATCTCCCGGCGCGAAAAGACACCGCTGCACCCGGAGCCCTGCGGCCCCCTGTGCCCAGCTCCTGGGTGCCTACTAACCTCCAGCTTCCCAACTTACCTCTCGAAGTGGTGGTCGCACCTGAAGAATCTTCATCCCCGAGCTTGCAGCCTTTTTTTCGTTTTGTAGCTTCTCCATTGAAATCCATTGAGCGCCCGATGGCTCAAAGCACCTAGCCGCCCGAGTGCCCCTGGGAGTGCAACATCTATCCTATTCTACTTCCCCACTTGCCCTGAGTAAGTGACCAGGAGCCCAGCTCCCACAGCCGCGTGGCCTGCCTGCTAGCAGCCACCAACCAAGGGCCCCCTGCCTGCCGTAGATTAACATTGGGCCTAACTCTCTCTGCACCCGGCTGCCCCTGTGCCGCTGAGGGTGTAACAAATGTACCTAACTGAGACTGGGAGACTCCAGAGTCTATGCCCAGAACCTTAACTCTGCCAGTCGAGTACTTACCCAAAAGCCGATAACTCACTTTTCCTCCATAGGGTAACATTGACTGGTTTCACTTGGAAATTCTTCTTAGTGTCGAGTTTTGAAACTTTAAAATATTCACAAAAAATCAGCCGATCAACTAAAACGAAATTACTCACCTGCTATCAGGAGAGATCTCAGTGCGGGATCTTGATGCCTAGCACTGACCCTGAAAAGTAATTACAACCGTACTTACCGCTAACTTGATTTTCCTCTATAGGATACCATTGCCTGTTTTTTGCCAGAAATTCTTCTGTCGATTTTTGAAAACTTACAAATATTCCTTAAAAATCGCCTGTATAACAAAAACTATTTCTTCCAACTGTTTACAGGAGATGCACCAGTGCTGGCTCCATGGTCCAACACTGAGTAAGAAAAAGTAACGATAACCCTACTTACCGGCTAAGTGAATTTCCTCCCATAGGATAACATTGGGGATTCTATGTGAAAAAGTTTCTAAGTGTCAACTTTTAAAATACAATAATATTCCTTAAAAATCATACCTGTAACCAAAACGTATTCTTTCAACTGTTTACAGGAAATGTCCCAGGACTGAATCTAGGATCCAGTCCTGTGGTTAGAAAAGTAATCCTAAAAGTAATTAATTGCATTTACTTAGAAATTCCCATTGAGCTCAGTTATAATTGTGTTTGAATTGTGTTGCCTATTGCAACAAACTGTAACTATTGCATTCAAAAGTCTATTGCCTATTGAAAGTATTTAACTATAGCATCTCATTCTGAACAAGTATATTTTGATACCTATTGTTGGTTCTAAAATAAAACAACTATATATTTTTTATACAAAACCATTGGCCTAGAGTTCAGTTCTTGAGTGTGTGAGACCATTTGCTGACTGAGTGTGTACAACAAATGCTTTACACTGTCCTCTGATACTGCCTTACTGCTCGACCAAGCTACCACTTTAGAGAGTAAGGTTATATCTAACTTTTGCCTCTACCAAACCTCTGGGGACTGTGAGGACTGTGGACTCTGTGCACACTGTACCTATTTGGGAACAGTATATACAGAGCCACTTTCTTACAGGGTGTCCTTGGCATTTCCCGTAGGCAGAGGCACGAGGCAGGGATGCCCCATGTCGCCAATGCTATTTGCATTGGCGCCGCTGGCCTGCAAGCTGCGTCAACTACATGCCTCAGCGGCGCTGTGCTTCTGACAACGGCCACTTGTCTCACTTTATGAGGATGACATGTTGTTATATGTCCGCAAACCCGCGACCTACCTCCCAGAACTGCTTCGAGAATACGTCAAGTTTGAAGGCTTCTCTGGCTTAGGGATAAACTGGGCCAAGTCGACAGTATTCCCCTTGACGGAGGATACATGCGAATTCGAAATGGACTTTCCCCTGTCCTGGACTCAAGACCCGGTGAAGTACCGAGGGATCTGGTTGTAAAGAGACCTGGTTCAAGTAATATCCATGAATTACGAACGCACCATTACACAACTCACTGAAAAGGCGGAGAGGTGGGCTCGCCTGCCGCTCTCACTTGCCACCGCATAGCTGTGATCAAAATGGTTCTATTGCCAAAATTATTATATTTATTTGTTAATATTCCTGTCCACCTGAATATCTCTGCATTCAAGGCATTACAGACGGCCCTATTGTCATTTGTTTGTGGGGGGGTAAAAAACCTCGCTGCAGCGTGGTGGCTTTGAGGCTCCATATATGCGCCTCTATTACCTGTGCGCTCAGTCGCAATTCGTGCATTATTGGTTCTTCTCACAACGCTTTCTCCCTCATACTGCGATTGAGGCGGATGCAATACTCCCACTACCACTGGTGACGGTGGCTCTCTCGGGTGGAATGGAGGTCCCCGGACGGAAATCAATCCGGTACAGTGTAACACCTGGGCCTGGCAGACACTGGTGCGACGAGCGAACCTACCCTATCTTTATGCCCCCAAATTGCCGATCGCGGCGTTTGGCGCGGACCACGTTGCCAGCAGCTGCGGTCACGCAGATGGGGGACTTGTATAAACAAGGCCAGTTCTGTTTGCTGCCGGACGTGCAGGTGGGCCGGCCATATGGTGCTATGCTGTGCTTCACGTATGTGTGGGTTCGACAAGCCATCAGGGAAGTATATCCTACCTTCCCCACTGAGCCTCAGACACTACGAGCACTGCAGGCGGTACTCGCGGGAGAGGATCGTAAGGGACTGATTACTAAACTCTACACTGCATCGCTACGCGAGCGGGAATCTGAGGCGCATCCCTCATATGATAAATGGAATGCAGCCCTGGGTAATGTGCTGTCCGTGGACCATTGGCACTATTGTTGCAATTTACTGGGCGACTTACAGCTAACTGCAACCTGCGCATCATACACTTCCAATTTTTACACCAGCTTTATTATACCCCTGTCCAGTTGCGGGGATTTGGATTGCGAGATACGGCTTGTTCTGTGCGATGTGGGCAAGCAGACGCTGATTTTTTTACATCTCTCTTGTCTCTGTACAGGGATAGCTACCTTTTGGCCTAAAGTTGTGAGTGTATTAACGGATGTTGTATTGGAACGTGTGAGGTGTATACCTGAGTTATGCTTGTTGGGTAATGTGATGTCTCTGAAACCCTGTAATAGGAGGCTGGTGGCCATGGTTACATTAATGGCTAAGCGAGCTGTGACGCAATGTTGGGGTGTAAAGGGATTACCCACGGTTTGAGAGTGGATCTGTGATTTTTCCTACTGTAGGGAACAGTTGGAAATCTATGCGAAAGAGCTGCCTGAATCATCCCGGCCTAAGG
Organism: Triturus cristatus; assembly: GCF_964204655.1. Lineage (NCBI taxonomy): Eukaryota > Metazoa > Chordata > Amphibia > Caudata > Salamandridae > Triturus > Triturus cristatus. The sequence goes on from NC_140585.1 coordinate 933,869,807, forward strand.
ACTTCTGGGCCCCGCTTACATTATATCTAATGAGCCACCCTGATTTTGTAAGCCGACATGCACTCCCAATTTCATTGCTAAGGATACCTGATGTAATTGGCCACAGGCTATTTTGTTGTTTTTATGTGTATGCCTATCAGGAGTCAAGTTGTTTTTGAATTAATAGTCATATTGTTGAAGTGCCAGGGGGGGACTTTGTTTGTTCTTCACAAATACTAGTTGTTATTCATTTGTTTCATATATTTGCTAGTGTAACTGGAGGAAACACAAAGTCGATAGATACCCGTTTAATACGTTCTGCTTGACGGGGCTGGCCCGAAGTGGTTGTAGGCGTCTTACTGTGTATATTCTCCTGCCCATACTGCTATGCATGGTTTTACCGTGCACTGCCGGCCCTTTCAGGGATGTAGGCATCACGCTGTGTTCCACATCTTTAGCCTTCAATAAAGGCTTTTGAAATTAAAAAAAATAATAATAAATAAAAAATAAAAAAATATATATATATCGTATTCATATTCCCTGGACTTGTCCTGGACCTTGATGTCACATCATTATGTTATTCACCCACACATTATGAGACAGATTACTCCTAATACCAAACCACAATACCGGCATTAATCACAACCTCATATTCATGATAAAGTTTACACGTGCCTGTACAGTGCAAAGTGCTGCCAATGTTATATATATGTATGTATGTACATTTCCTTTTATGTTTTTCAGAAACAAAATTCACTTTGGGAGTTTGTTTATGAAAAACAAAAAATTGGAAAGTTTGGTGTGCAGACATCCAAATTGATGGCGGCCGTCCACAAAACCTTTTGTACAATGAAAGGTTCTGCTGTGACAGGAGTTCCTTTAATTATGCAGGGATATCTGCTGGACTGGCAGTCATCTTGAAATTTGGTCAACGGTAGTCCAAGAGGGAGGTGAAGGTAATAACCTGATGGACCGTACTCCACAGGCCAAACCCCATAAGTCAAACCTTTAGTTCCTTTCTTCTATTAGTTGCTGGTAGTGTTCCTTCTCCAAGGAAGTCTGAAGGATCTACGTAAATGGGTCGCGACACTGCTCGTCATGCTGCAAATAACCCCAAAGGATTCTGGACAGTGTAGTGGCTACGGTGAGTACGCCTACGCCACGAGTATATAGAAATATAATGCCATCCCTGGACACGTGTTTCGAGGTAATTGCCTCTCGTCAGCAGGGAGCAGGTAGGTATGCGGGGTGCCGATGACTGCCATATATATAGGTAAAATACCTTCCAAGGCGCGCAGGTGCAGACACCGGGCTCGTCAGCCAAAGTCGCTCGAATGAGCTATTAGTAATTTACGTAAATGGGTCGCGACACTGCTCGTCATGCTGCAAATAACCCCAAAGGATTCTGGACAGTGTAGTGGCTACGGTGAGTACGCCTACGCCACGAGTATATAGAAATATAATGCCATCCCTGGACACGTGTTTCGAGGTAATTGCCTCTCGTCAGCAGGGAGCAGGTAGGTATGCGGGGTGCCGATGACTGCCATATATATAGGTAAAATACCTTCCAAGGCGCGCAGGTGCAGACACCGGGCTCGTCAGCCAAAGTCGCTCGAATGAGCTATTAGTAATTTACGTAAATGGGTCGCGACACTGCTCGTCATGCTGCAAATAACCCCAAAGGATTCTGGACAGTGTAGTGGCTACGGTGAGTACGCCTACGCCACGAGTATATAGAAATATAATGCCATCCCTGGACACGTGTTTCGAGGTAATTGCCTCTCGTCAGCAGGGAGCAGGTAGGTATGCGGGGTGCCGATGACTGCCATATATATAGGTAAAATACCTTCCAAGGCGCGCAGGTGCAGACACCGGGCTCGTCAGCCAAAGTCGCTCGAATGAGCTATTAGTAATTTACGTAAATGGGTCGCGACACTGCTCGTCATGCTGCAAATAACCCCAAAGGATTCTGGACAGTGTAGTGGCTACGGTGAGTACGCCTACGCCACGAGTATATAGAAATATAATGCCATCCCTGGACACGTGTTTCGAGGTAATTGCCTCTCGTCAGCAGGGAGCAGGTAGGTATGCGGGGTGCCGATGACTGCCATATATATAGGTAAAATACCTTCCAAGGCGCGCAGGTGCAGACACCGGGCTCGTCAGCCAAAGTCGCTCGAATGAGCTATTAGTAATTTACGTAAATGGGTCGCGACACTGCTCGTCATGCTGCAAATAACCCCAAAGGATTCTGGACAGTGTAGTGGCTACGGTGAGTACGCCTACGCCACGAGTATATAGAAATATAATGCCATCCCTGGACACGTGTTTCGAGGTAATTGCCTCTCGTCAGCAGGGAGCAGGTAGGTATGCGGGGTGCCGATGACTGCCATATATATAGGTAAAATACCTTCCAAGGCGCGCAGGTGCAGACACCGGGCTCGTCAGCCAAAGTCGCTCGAATGAGCTATTAGTAATTTACGTAAATGGGTCGCGACACTGCTCGTCATGCTGCAAATAACCCCAAAGGATTCTGGACAGTGTAGTGGCTACGGTGAGTACGCCTACGCCACGAGTATATAGAAATATAATGCCATCCCTGGACACGTGTTTCGAGGTAATTGCCTCTCGTCAGCAGGGAGCAGGTAGGTATGCGGGGTGCCGATGACTGCCATATATATAGGTAAAATACCTTCCAAGGCGCGCAGGTGCAGACACCGGGCTCGTCAGCCAAAGTCGCTCGAATGAGCTATTAGTAATTTACGTAAATGGGTCGCGACACTGCTCGTCATGCTGCAAATAACCCCAAAGGATTCTGGACAGTGTAGTGGCTACGGTGAGTACGCCTACGCCACGAGTATATAGAAATATAATGCCATCCCTGGACACGTGTTTCGAGGTAATTGCCTCTCGTCAGCAGGGAGCAGGTAGGTATGCGGGGTGCCGATGACTGCCATATATATAGGTAAAATACCTTCCAAGGCGCGCAGGTGCAGACACCGGGCTCGTCAGCCAAAGTCGCTCGAATGAGCTATTAGTAATTTACGTAAATGGGTCGCGACACTGCTCGTCATGCTGCAAATAACCCCAAAGGATTCTGGACAGTGTAGTGGCTACGGTGAGTACGCCTACGCCACGAGTATATAGAAATATAATGCCATCCCTGGACACGTGTTTCGAGGTAATTGCCTCTCGTCAGCAGGGAGCAGGTAGGTATGCGGGGTGCCGATGACTGCCATATATATAGGTAAAATACCTTCCAAGGCGCGCAGGTGCAGACACCGGGCTCGTCAGCCAAAGTCGCTCGAATGAGCTATTAGTAATTTACGTAAATGGGTCGCGACACTGCTCGTCATGCTGCAAATAACCCCAAAGGATTCTGGACAGTGTAGTGGCTACGGTGAGTACGCCTACGCCACGAGTATATAGAAATATAATGCCATCCCTGGACACGTGTTTCGAGGTAATTGCCTCTCGTCAGCAGGGAGCAGGTAGGTATGCGGGGTGCCGATGACTGCCATATATATAGGTAAAATACCTTCCAAGGCGCGCAGGTGCAGACACCGGGCTCGTCAGCCAAAGTCGCTCGAATGAGCTATTAGTAAAGTCTGAAGGATCCTCAACAAATTCCCAGCAGTCAACAAGCCCACATTCTTTTGACATCTTGAGTCCTATGTTTTCTCTCGCTGCGAACATAACTTGTAAGGTTTTGAGACTGTAGTGATGGTCAATAGTCTGTAGGTTAGACTGATAAGTTCACACTTTTGATCTGTCCTTCTAGTAGTACAGCTCTGTCTTTCTTACTTCTCAATTATGTTCCATATTTAATATGTATAAAAGAATTCAACATTGCAAAAAGTGGTTGAGGTTTAAGCCTTCAATATTACATGAAGAAAACAAGCTGAGTCTGCCAGCATCACCTGTTTCAATGCTCTGAAGTTCAATGGGTTGGGCATCCTCAACAGAACCCTAGTCACATACCTACCCCAGAAACATGAAATCAGTACATGTGTTGCCAAGACCATCAGTATCTATTCTTTGTTAGGCTGTTAGCTTGGTTGTTTATACTTTAGAAGGAACCAATACAATGAAAATAACCCACGTCGGCGTTCCCCTGCTATGCTCTGCTACGCCCATGCACATAGAGGGTTGGCCACAGGGCATCGGCCTGAGGCTCTGTGTCCAACCCACTGTTGAAGACCAATCCCTACTGTACAAGCCTTTGACTGTGTGCAACAGGAGTTGGCCCCAGGACCTGGCCTATGGCAAACCCAAGCAGATGTGTAAGTCCTTGGCCCTACTTTAGGGTCTTTGGACCCGTTACTGATTTCAACATGGGTTCAGGAGCCCTTACTGGGGTTTGTGTACCCTGAGGCAGGATTTCCAGAACTTGGACCTGAGAACCCTGCTTTGAGGTCTGTTAAGCCTGCTGCAAATTTTACTTTTATTTACTTTAAGGGAGGATCTCTTTAGACAACCCTCCCCCCCCAACTAAAGCCAGTGGATCAGTAATACTACCCCTGCACCCTCATGGCTCCTTTCCATTTTTTGTCAGGAACGAGACTGAGCCCTGTGTACTATAGTGATGACTGCAACTGATATTTCTTCTTTTGCAGCCAGACAATCAGAATCTTTGGGTCTGTGGACCTGGCTTAAGTGGATGACTGGGAACAAAACCTCCCACATTCATTGAGAATTGTTTATTTTTTCAAATTTAGAGCTTAGGGAAAGGTCCATACTTCTCTAACCTTTCAACCCTTTGAAGCCCACGTCAAAGTATTTTGGTGAATACACAGTAGTATTACTTTTTGTAGATGAAAGTTACAGGATTCCATTAAAGATGGACTGACCTATGGCTAACCTGGATATTAGATAGTAATGTCAATTTATATAAAATCCTTCTGGCCCAAACTAATACATAATACCTAGCAGTTGGCAGCCAATTGTAACTCATAAATGCTGTATGTTACCTCTGTCATGCTGCTTAATCCTCTTGCACTCACATAAGACAGATTTGCTACTAGTCTTGCCCATCACTCAGTACTGTATCAGGCGATAAATCAGCCATCGCCAACTAAACAAGCATGGAATAGATAAAGGAATCTGCCATGTGCTGCTGGCCAATCCAGCCACTCTATTCTAGTCCACCATTACAGCATAGCTGCATACAATGACCACTTATTTACATCCTTACTTTACAGTAACAAAGTTCATCCCTGCAGATTTCTGCACCACTTCTCCAGTCATGCCCACGTAGTACCATCAACTTCTAACCATCTAAGACTTTGAATATAAGAAATACCTTAAACGGACCTGCAGAGCTGCTCAAACCTGCTAGACTACTGAAAACCATAAAGTGCATGTCTGTCTCTCTACACCTCTCCATCTACAACATTGCTAAACACTGTGTCATGTAACATGATAAACGTACCTCGCTGGTCATCATGCCTGCCATGGAAACATTTTCCACCTGGATCAAAAACAGGCAACACCCTTCCAACTACAGACCCTACACAGAGTTGGTTGCTCCTCAAGTGGGCAAGCGGTTTAGTGTTCTACATAGGGGTAGTAAGCTCTATATACGTGTTACAATACGATAAAAGTTTGTTTCTATCAATGAAGGACTGGAGGATGGGGTGGAAGGCTGCTGGCATATAAGCATAAGTTCCCTATTGCATTGTGGTAATGGCAGTACATCATATCTTAAGTAACTCACAAGTAAAGCATTCAGCAGCAGTTGGTACAGCCATTGCTTGAACTTCTATGAATTCCTGGACTCATTTTTCTGGGTCATTGCCTGTCTTCAAAAGTATGTAGCAGTTCAGATTCAGGGTGCTTGCAAAGCTGCAGGTACCACTCCACACCACACCGGTGCATCCTAAGGCTTGTCTTCCTAATCACCTTTGGAGAAACATGTGGCCAGGAAAGTACAGAAATACGAGCACTGGCTGAACTTATTAAGGGTGAGCACTTCTTTACTTGGTGTTACAGAAAATATCACAAACCACAATTACTACAGTGTAATGGAGAACACCTGCTTCTATCCCACCAATGTTCTTCCCCTTGGTCCTCAATACTGTAAAAATCACAACCCCAGTTGGTTTTAGAAATAAAAATTGATCTTTTGTGTATACATCAAGGCCCCACAATAGCCTAGTAGGGGACCATGTCTCATAATCGTATGCACTTACTTTTGTATGACTCATTATTGCTACGGAGGTGTTATATCGATATGCATACTTTTTCTTTCTTACCTCATATAGAGGACAAAAGGCTGTGGTCTGAGGTCTTAAAAAACAGTGTTGCACCAATATCAAAGGCCAATAACTGTGATCACCAGTAAAACTGATTGTTTTTATTCTGTTACAATCCATGATTATTCATTCACTTATACTCTTGTATAACTGCAAGCGTGAAAAAACAAATCTTGCAAGCTTCCTTAGTTGTACTATTGATGTATTTAACCAGTGCTGACATTGTTCAACTACAACATGCGAAGTGAACATCTGGTTGTTCACCCCTAGGTCAATGACCTGGCACATGTAAAGTATGGCATCTCACATCATAAAAAACAGACTTGCACACTCCTTCCGGGGTGGCCCCCCAAAAAAATAATATGCATTTCTACTCCCTAATTCTTTTAAGTAGAGATTCACTTCACTTAGGCACCATACTGCTGAGTATTGTTAACAACATGAATTCCTCTTGTTGTCACCAATTGTATTGTACATACTGTCTCCTAGTTGGTCAGAACACTTTCGTGTACAGAGGCGACAACAAACCCATCATTACAATATTAACTCCGAGTCCATTTATACACTCATTAGAAACTCCTATTCTGTACAATCCCTGTCCCGTTTTATACTTCTCTCATACATTGTATGGTTTATATTTCTATTAATTGAGTTGGCCTCTATGACTCTTAGTTGATTCATGCTAAGTAGGTTTTCTTTCTTGGTCTATTACCACACTTGTTAAGAAAGCCTCCTTGATAGCCACAACAAATAATTAAAAGTCAGCACATTTCTCTTGCCTCCATTGCTGCATAGTTTCTTCCTGCAACTCAGCCTAGCTGACCTTTGTCAGACCTTGGGGATGATAAACAAGCACATTAAAAAGTGTTTTGAATTTGAAATACTGCTTTTGATGCCATGTTTGCACATATGCAGTGTTTGTTTGAATACTTGTCTTTTTAAATCGTTTGTTTTTTAGTTGACAGTGCCATTGCTATTTTTAAAGATGACATTCGGGGTGTCTGTGTTGCTTTTATTGCAGTTCTCAGGAACTTGCACTTTACTGCGGGTTGGGGAGTGGGTTTTGGACTTCCTTGTTGCCGCTTGGGCCCCCATTTTGAGCCAGGCAGAGGTCTAATTGTGGGGCCAGGATGCCTTCACACTATTTAAATTGTGTCGGTGCGCGGGTACGCCACTGGCGCGTCAAAGGCGAGGCTAAGACAAGCCCACCTGCGCTCATCCCGTGCTCAGCGTATAGTTTATTCCTCGTCTGAACCTGCTCTCTTTAAGGCCTGGGATGTCTAGTAGAGGTTTGTGTGCTACTCCTGGTATCATTTGACCCCCTGTGTAATTTTTGTTCTTTTGTTCTGCCAGGACTGGATAGGCAGCAATCCTGTACATACTTGCCTCCTCGCCTCGCCTGGGAATCTGGGAATTTGTTAGGGATTTGGGCAGCACTTGGCATTGTTAGTTCCCTTCATAAAAATGCCTTGCACATCTGTCATTTAATCAGTGTAGATAAATTGGATATACTCTTTCTTACTGAAACATGGATGTCTGACAGCTTTACCCCTGATGTGGCGTTGGCTATCCCGGCAGGATATTCTATGATGCATTGTGATAAAATAGGAAAAGAGGTTGGCGGTGTTGTAACTGTCTAGAAGCAATCCTTCACTTGCATTTCATTTGACTCTAAGGAGCTTCAGGGGCTGAATCACTTTGATTCTGCCTTACATTAGCAGCGAATACATCTTTTGCCGGGGTTTTAGCTTATGAAGCTCCTGGTCACGCAGGAGAGTTCCTATCATCTCTGGATGAGTTTATGTCCAAATATATGCCGAAATACTCAAATTTTGCGGTTTTAGGGGGCCTGAACATACATGTGGATCGACAGTTTGTTGACCAGCCCACCAATGTGACAGTCATACCTTTGATACTACTTTCTCTAACAGCCAGGTTGTGGTATTTGATATTAAAAAGAGTTGAGCGGACAGATCATGCTTTTATACATTTTGAATGGAGGCTTGAACATGGCCCTCGAGGTCGAAGGGCTAGGCCCCCTCTACTACGTAGAAATTGGCCACAGTCTCTAGCTCAGAGTTTAGTTACACTCTGGGAGAGAGTGTCCCGCCCTTGATTGGTGACATTGAATCGGCTTCCTTGGAGGTCGATGCCTGACTGTTCCAGACAGCTAATATTGTTGTCCCCATCAAGGTGAAATCTGTCTCCTCCAAGGTTTTTTTTTTTTAAACACAATTTTATTGAGTTTTAAAATAGCATAATAATTGTGGTACATTCCCAAAGCAATTGGGCGCTAAGAATGAAAAGATATCAAACATGAGTGCACATATTATACCCAAAATGTAAATGATAATGTGGACAGCCGTACCCAAGAACACATATCAAGACATTGATACATTATCTAAGGAGCAGAAAAATCATGACATACATGCCAATAAAATAGCGAGGTATCAGAGTCTTAGCAGGCCCATGAATATCTAACAAGCTAAACTTTATAAACTTAATACAAAAATGAAAGACTACCCCCCACCCCCTCCCCAGTTCCTGGTCCACTAACTTACAGCGTAAGATGATTAAAGCTGGTATCTACACATTAAATAACAGATAGTTTCACAGCATACATATGTATAGATCTCTAGGTCTTCCGAGAGATAAGGGGGAGCAGTACTATCGGGAAGCAAGCAGTTCAGCTCTTGGGGATGTGGAATGTGGGGTTGGGCCAAGACCGCTCTGCGATGTTGGAGGGGTCAGCATATCAATGGCTTTGAATGTTTGAAGCATATGGTCCCAATCTAGAGAGATAGGGACCTTACGTAGTCCTCTAAATTCCTCCTGTCTAATAATCCTACTCTCCGCAGTGCCCCAGCGGACCATTTATGTCTGCCATAGAAGAGGTGTAAGGGGGTAAGCAGATTTCCACCGCATTTTGATGGCACGCTTTGCTATAAACACAGCCAAGTCAGCAAATCTATATTGGACCTTCCGTTCCTTGGGTCGTTGATGCAGACCCAGCAGACAGCTTTCCGCCGAAGACCAAACATTCGTTCCAGTGACCTCCTGCACCTTGTATCCAACAGTTTGCCAGAATATGCGTAAATGCGGGCACCCCCTCAGCATGTGGAGTAGGTCTGCATCTTCTTCCTGACACCTAGGGCAGGTGAGTTGTGCGTTAGGAAACATACAGTTAAGGCGATGTGGTGTGAGGTATGCCCTGTGTACGATAATGTACTGTATATATTTAAATTTAGCATTGCATGACACTTTCTTAGGGAATTCTAAAACAGTGGACAAGTCCTTTCCGACAATTTGTGTCCCAGCTCTAGTGACCATTTAACACGAAGTGGCAGTAACGGAATCCCTGAGTGAGCTCGAATACCTCTATATATCCAGCGCGTGTGGTGGCGTCCCCTTCCCATGAAATGTGTTGCGTATATAAGTTCATGCTTAGGGGGTTCAATCCCGTCAGGGGACCACCAGCGTTTGATGTAGTGAGGAATAGCTGCGTGTAATAGAAAAAGTGTCGGGGGGACCCCCTGAGTGCGAACAAAGTTATCGTGATCTGCTAGTGTGCCCTCAGTGAATAATGCTCCAATGGTCGATACACCTTCCTGATCCTACAAGGAGAAAGACTTCTTCGTGATTAAACCAGTAGTAGCAGGTATCCCCAGCAAGGGAATAATGGGGGAGTATGGGGGGACCCTTTTGGTGTATTGGAATGCCTTCTTCCAGTACAATAATGCAGTTTTAAGCAAGTGGGGGCTGTGGATGGAACCCTAATTTGTGGTAGGAGTAAACTATGAAGGAGACCCCGGTCAAGAAGTTGAGACGTGTAGCCAATTTCCTGAATATGCCGTCCCGCTAGCCAATAAGATAACCACTGCAGTTGGCTGGCCATGCAATAAGCTCGGAAATCCGGGGCTCCAAGTCCTCCCTCCTCAGGTCGTAGCTGTAACTTGACAAGGCTGACCCTCCTACGCCCTTTGCCCCATATGAGTTCTAACAGGAGCGTGTCTAGTGTACGAAAAATGTGTCGGGATAATGATCGGCAGGTTAGTGAAGAAATAGAGGAGACTAGGAAGAACCACCATTTTAGAAATGGAAATTCTACCCATCACCGACAGGGGTAGCGAGGTCCAAAAGGAGACCTGGCTTCGGAAGGCTGTAATAGCCTTCAGCAAATTGCCATCTATAAGGTCCTGGGAGGATCTATACATTTGTATACCTAAATACTTAAAGGTATCTGGGGCGGTAGTCAATAATAGGTTATCAAAACGCACAGCCTATGGGGTAGCCCGATATTGCATGTAGAAAGCATAGTATTTAGTTTCATTAATAGCCAGTCCCGATATTTGTTCAAAGTGTTGAAATATAGCCGGGACAGGTTCCAGGTTGGTAGTAATATCATTTAGATATAAAATAATGTCATCCGCATATGCGGACACTAAGTGTGTGGTGTTATGGAGTACAATCCCCCGGTCCATGGCCTCACTGCAAAGTTTAATCAGAAGGGGTTCTAATGCTAACACAAACTGCAACGGCGACAAGGGATATCCTTGACGTGTACCCCTGGTTATAGGATATGCCAAAGAGATATGAGAGCCAGTCCTGGCCCGTGCTGTAGGAGCAGATTACAATAGTTCAACCCATTGCATGTAACCCTTGGGGACACCAAACTTTGCCATGGCAGACAACATATAGGTTCAATCCAGGGTATCAAACGCTTGGCGCATATCAAGAGAAATGCACCCGAATGTACGAGAAAGGTCTGCCGCAGCTTCCATTATATAGTGGAGTCGTCTGATATTTATTCCGACCCGGTATAAAACCGCATTGGTCAGTGTGGATAAGCTTTGGGAGGTAGGGAAGGAGGTGCCTGGCCAGGATTTTGCTGAGTATTTTTTACTCCGTGGAGAACAATGAGAGGGGGCCATAACCTGATTATTCACTTGGGTCTCTGTGTGGCTTGGGGAGCGAGGTAACCAGCGCTTGCATGGTCGTCAAGGGGAGAGTGTGTTTTTCAAGCGCTGTTTTGTATAGGCTCTCAAGGCGCATGGCGAGTTGTGCCATATATGTCACGTAGAGATCTGCTGGTAACCCATCCAGACCGGGAGTTTTTTTTCTGGGGAGGTCTTAGATGGCTGCCTTAATATCAAGTTGAGTAATAGGGGCTTCCAAATCCGATTGATCATCTGTAGTTAATGTAGGGAATGTGAGGTCCTCAAAGAAGACTGCCAGGTGATCAGGGGAAGCAGCCGCTGGGGCGCTATACAGGTTACTGTAGTATGTACAGAACGCCATGTTGATGTCTGCTTGAGTGGAGACAACGGTGCCATCCGGAAGGGAGATTGCAGTTATCGGTACAGGGGAGGGACCGCCCTGTATAAGACGAGCCAATAGCGTCACTGATTTGTCTGCATCTTTAGGACTACCCTGCGTATATGTGCTATAGTCAATTAGGCGAAGTCGCTCAAGAAGTTCTGCGTGTTTAATTCTGGTTTCTTGGAGCTGCGCCTGCTGAGAGGGATTAGTAATGGCTGCAGTCTCCCAAGTTGTGAAGAGAGTTCTCCACTGCGGATAAGCTCTTGTGTGTTTCCTGCCGGGCCCCCACGGTAGCCCCTATTGCCGTGCCTCTGATCACTGATTTGAATGCATCCCATTCAATCAAGCGGGAGGAGACAGAATTGTCGTTTACTGAGAAATAATTAGCAATGGCCATGCCCAATGTGTCTCTAAAAACCTGGTCCTTTAAAGATTGCGGCCAGAGACGCAAAGTTGGAGCCGGGTTGGGAACCCTCCCCCATCCCAGAAGAATTTCAAGTGGGTTATGATCAGACCGGGTCTTTCCAAGGTAGGTATACTCAACAATCTGAGACAGCAGGGGCAAAGAACTCTGTCTATCCTGGTGTGTAATTGGTGTAGGGGGGGAGTAAAATGAGTATTCTCTGCTACTGGGATGCAGTGTACGCCATGCGTCTTGTATTGTCCAACCCACTGCCCAAGCTTGTAGGAAGTCTGTTTTTGGTGGTTGTAGCATCTCGGAGCAGGGGGTGGGAGTGAACTAAGCTGACATCTAATACAGAATTAAAGTCTTCGCCAACGACCCAGGGGCACCCTACCCAATCCATTAATAATGTGTTTATGGTACTAAGAAAATTATTCTGCTCATAATTGGGGGCCTACACGCTACAGATAACTATAGGGGCCCCATCTAGCTTACCCAACAAGAGCACATAACGCCCCGCCGTGTCTATCCTTTGTTCAGTCAGCACAAAGGGAACCCCGTTCCGAAACCAAATAAGTGAGCCCCTTGCAAAGGGTGAGTAAGAAGTATTAAAAATCTGTCCCTTCCATTTTTTGCGCAGTTTACTGACTTCCGAATCCGTTAAGTGTGTCTCCTGAATGAGAGCTATTTGGACTTTCCGCCTATTTAGTTGGGCAAGAATCCTGTGTCGTTTGTGGACAGACCCCATGCCACGTACATTCCATGTCAGTATTTTATATTTACTCAACCCCGCCATATCGGATCAATTCAATACAGACAATTGCCCAGAATATATGGGTAGAATACAAAATGGCAGGTAAGACCAGCTGGACCAGGAACCAATTAACTTCCCATGAACCATAATACCCAATACTAGGGTCAACAAATGAACTACGTTGGTCCAAACCTATATTACAACGTACTAATTCCAAACGGTTATACATTGCAGTATCTGCAGGGGGGGGGGGCCTATGCAGATCCTGTAGGAACCCGCACTCGCGGAGCAACACGTGTGCCGGGACCCATGCCAAGTTATATCGAGCAGATACCTGGGGAGAAAAAGGAGGATTAGAGCATGCATACAGTGAAATTATCGCACTTCCCTCCATGAGGTCCAGATAGAGCCTTAATGATGCGAGGGACAAATGGATGAACCGCAGCATCATCCAAGGAGGTCCTTCACTAACTGCGCGGTAATCGTCGGAAAGAGGGGATCATTGCTCTCAGTCAGACGGCAAAGTGTTGTCATCTGAATGTTCCGGGGACGCAACTTGCACTGGGTTCCGTAGAGAGGTGGCCACCATCAATGCCGATTCCTGCCCCAAAAGGGCCTGTCCAGGCGTTGGTTTGGTAGAGGAGAGAGTTCGCGGAGCCCTGCCGCGACGGGAGCCAAGTCTGCTCGTCTGTGACTGAGCATGTCTCAACTGTTCATCAATATTCGCCAGAGTCTGAGCAGGTAGAGTAGTCTCAATCCAGGCATTTGCAGTCTCAGGGTCTTCAAAAAACGAAGAGTTCGAGGCATATGAGCTGCAGATCACACACTAAGGATAAGATCGCCATCTGGTGTTGGGCTCGGATGATTGCAGGTTGTTGTTGTCTTCGGAAGAAGTCTTTGGTCACGAGATAGGTGACTCCTCCTCTGGACAACAGTGCGCATGGGCATCCACTCCATCCTCAGATTGTTTTTTTCCGCCATTGGGTTCGGATGACCTTTTTTCCACTCCAGCAGAAAACTTCTAGCAATCACAACAGCTCTCAAAAATGTATAACTCGACGTCGAAATCCCATCGGACCGGCTCCGGACGCGGCTGATGGAAAGGACACCCTTTAAAAAATGCCCCCAATGCGGAGCAAAGTTCCCCCACAGTGATCACCACGAGGTCTGTAATTTGTGCCTCTCACCAGACCACAACGAATCCAGCTGCCCAGCCTGCGCCGCATTCCGTTCGAAGAAAACTATCCGGGACCGAAGAGCTCGACGCCATATCATGGCCAAACCAGTTCCGGAACCAGAAGACATCTTTGCACAGGATGTCCCTGACAACGATTCCGAAGACCTCCAGATCGTGTCCGAGGCCGACGATTCTGATCCGGGGCAGCCTGTGAGTACCAGCTCCCCTACCCCAACCCCACCAAAAAAGAAATTGGTCAAGACTCTGCCAGCTGGGCCCAGTCGCGATCCAAAATCATCTTCAGAAGCCCCGCCCCCGGGCCCGGCTCCGAATAAAACTAAGCCTGCAGGTGGCTCGGGCTCGAGCAAACTTCATATTATTGTGCCTACAATACCTTCGGCACTGAAGCAGGCTCCGAGGCCGAAATCTCCATTGGCACCGAAACGTCACTCGGCACCGACGTCTCCACCGGCACCGAAACGTTCTTCGGCACCGAGGTCTCCACCGGCACCGAGGTCTCCACCGGCACCGAAAGGTTCATCGGCACTGAAAGGTCCTTCGGCACCGAAAGGTTCTTCGGCACCAAAAACATCCTCGGTGCCGAAAAAAGTCCACAAAGAACCTGCCGATCTCACAAAATCCAGATCGGAACCCAAAAAGTCGGCGCCAAAGCCACCTTCGGACACTGAGGACATTTTTCGGCCAGATCCAACGCAAAAACGAATTTACATCAATCCTAAAACCGGACATGTCACAGCGGTGCCATACAAGAAAAGGAGGCTGGACACACCACCTCCTCCAGCTCCTCTAAAGAAGGAATGTGCCACTTCACCCATACGTCCTTCCTTTCCTATTTTACCTCCTATCCCATCCCACCCACCCCCACCGCCTTCTCCTCTACCATCTCCTTCTCACACACCACCTCCACAGGATGATGATGATTTAATGGGAGGTGGAGACCCGGATTTCCTTAATGATCCCACTCATCCTAATGATCCCTTTACACTCCCGGACACGGCACCCATAGATGACTAGGCTTACCCTATGCCTGACATGCCTGATCCCACTCCATACCCCTCAAAACCCTCCCCTCCTGATGACCATTTAGGGTTTGGTCAGCTTATAAACAGGGCGGCACTGTTCCATGGCGTCCCCATGCACACAGACACACCTGAGGAAGATTTTCTCCTCGACACCTTTGAGCAGTCGCAAAAAACCGTTCACATTCTACCCATAATTAAGGGAGTGATAAAGCACGCCACTGGGGTTTTTAAAGACCCTGTTAGGGCCAGGGTTCTTAACCCCCGGATCGAAAAAAAATACAGACCGGCACCACAGGATCCTGCGTACATCAAAGCGCAACTCCCCTTAGACTCTTTAGTCGTGTCAAATGCCAGAAAGCGGACGAACTCCCAAACAACCGGAGACACACCACCCCCAGACAAAGAGTCTAAACTCTTGGAGGCTTCCGGCAAAAGGGTTGCCGCACAAGCTGCTAACCACTGGCGTATTGCCAGTACACAAGCCCTATTGGCTCGCTATGATAGGGCTCATTATGATCAACTGGAGGACCTTTTGCAACACCTGCCTAATCAATACAAATCCCAGGCTAGTGACCTCATCCAAGAGGGCAAACTAAGATCAAATGCCTCCATCAAATGTGCATTAGACGCAGCGGACACCGCCTCTAGGGCAGTCAACACAAGCGTACTGCTTAGACGCCACACATGGCTCTGCATTTCCGGCTTTAAGCCGGAAGTACAAACCACCATTCTTGCTCAACCCTTTAATCAGGAGCAACTATTCGGACCCGCAGTAGACACTGCATTAGAAAAAATGAAGAAAGATAATGAGACTGCCAAATCAATGGGAGCATTACAGTCTCCTCAAGCCAGAGGCTCCTTTTGTCGCTCCTTTTATAGAGGGGCCTCCAAAAATGTGGGAACAGACACCTCTTCCACCTTCAAAACATCAGGTCAAACATCCCCTAACAGAGGATATTTTAGAGGAGGTTACAGGGGAAATAATACCAAAGGCCGAGGGCGGGGCAACAACACCCGCACCTCTACAGCCACTAAACAGTGACTTACCACCACTCCCCCCAGACCATTCCACTCCGGTCGGGGGAAGACTTCAACAGTTCCTACCTGTCTGGAATTCCATCACAACAGACAGGTGGGTAAGACAAATTATCCAGTCTGGCTACTGCCTCGAACTTATAAACACCCCCTCAAACATACCACCCAAACACCGTCCCATGTCGTCTCACCACCTCACGCTCCTCAAACAGGAAATTCAGTCTTTGCTTCAAAAACACGCAATAGAACCAGTTCCACTCCAACATCAGGGCACAGGAGTATATTCTCTATACTTCCTCATTCCCAAAAAGGACAAGACTTTAAGACCCATACTAGACCTCAGACTACTAAACCAGTATATACAATCAGACCACTTCCACATGATCACTCTCCAGCAGGTCCTTCCATTACTTCAACAAGGCGACTTCCTTGCCACATTGGACCTCAAGGACGCATATTTTCACATCCCTATGCATCCTGCGCACAGGAAGTACCTACGATTCGTGGTAGACGGGCAGCATTATCAGTTTACAGTTCTCCCACTCGGAGTAACAACCGCACCCAGGGTATTCACCAAATGCTTAGCAGTTGTGGCAGCGCATCTCAGGAGACAACAAATCCATGTCTTCCCCTATCTGGACGATTGGCTCATAAAAGCCAATACTCTCGACAAATGCGTTCTCCACACTCACCGCACTATTCAAACCCTACACAACTTGGGATTTACAATCAACTATCCCAAATCTCAAATACAACCCTCCCACGTACATCAATACCTGGGAGCCACCATAGATACATCCAAGGCCATAGCTTATCCCAGCACAGCCAGGATAGCCAACATACAAAATCTCATCAAAAAATTTCAAATACAACACTCTCTTCCAGCAAGAGTGTTTATGCAACTCTTAGGCATGATGGCGTCATGCATCTCCATAGTACCCCATGCACGCCTTCAAATGCGTCCCCTACAGGAATGTCTAGCACAACAGTGGAACCAGGCCCACGGACAACTTACCGATCTGGTGTTGGTGGACAGCCGCTCACTTCATTCACTGAAGTGGTGGAACACCATCAACCTGTCCAAAGGGCGGCCGTTCTTAGAGCCTCTTCCACAAATTGTGCTGACCACCGACGCATCTCTTACAGGGTGGGGAGCCCACCTCCTTCAACACTCCACTGAGGGCAGGTGGACCACTCAACAAAAACAGCTCCACATCAATCACCTAGAACTTCTGGCGGTGTTCTAGCACTCAAATCCTTCCAAGTGCATCTAAAAAACAGAACTGTCCTCATCCGCACGGACAACATGACCACAATGTATTATATACAGAAGCAGGGGGGGGGACACATTCTCTACAACTGTCCCAACTTGCACAACAAATCTGGAGATGGGCAATTCCCCAAAACATCTTCCTGCTAGCAGAACACCTCCAAGGGGTTCAGAACCAGGTGGCCGACCTCCTAAGTCGCCACACACAGCAAATACACGAATGGGAATTACACCCCAAAGTCCTACTCCCATTCTTCCAAAAGTGGGGACAACCAGACATAGATCTGTTCGCCACACAAGAAAACGCAAAATGCCCAACCTTCGCCGCCAGGTTTCCACACCCACAGTCAAAGGGCAATGCGATATGGATGAACTGGTCAGGCAGATTTGCGTACGCTTTTCCGCCTCTCCCACTCATTCCATTTGTGGTACGCAAACTGAAACAGTCGCTAACGCTCATCCTAGTAGCTCCCACTTGGGCACTTCAACCCTGGTTCACCACACTTCTGGAACTATCTCTAGTTCCACATCAAAAATTGCGTCTCTCCCTGGCTCTATTAACCCAGAACCATGGAGAAATCAGACACCCAGATCCTCAAACTCTGAACTTGGCAATCTGGCTCCTGAAGTCTTAGAGTTCGGATACCTCAACCTTCCTCCAGACTGTATGAATATCATAAAAGAAGCCAGAAGACCTACTACTAGGGCGTGTTATGCAGCAAAATGGAAAAGATTTGCCATTTACTGCACTAACAATGACATACGTCCACTGGATGCGTCCATCCATAACATCTTTTGCGATATACTACACTTGCAAAGATGTAATTTAGCGTATTCCTCTATACGTCTACATCTAGCGGCATTAGCAGCCTACTTGCAAAATAGGCAACACCTGTCCCTCTTTAAGGTACCAGCCATTAAAGCATTTATGGAAGGTCCTAAAAGAATTATTCCTCCAAGATTACCACCTTCACCAGTGTGGAACCTTAATATTGTTCTAACAAGGCTCATGGGTCCCCCATTTGAACCAATGCACAAATGCGAACTGCAGTTCCTAGCATGGAAAGTGTCTTTCCTTGTCGCAATCACATCCCTGCGAAGAGTAAGTGAAATACAAGCCTTAACTCTTGAAGAACCCTTCCTACGACTACATCGCAACAAAGTGGTTCTTAGGACAAACCCAAAATTCCTCCCTAAAGTCATCTCCCCTTTCCATCTAAACCAGTCAGTCGAACTGCCAGTCTTCTTCCCTAATCCAGACTCAGTAGCTGAAATGGCACTTCATACCTCAGATGTTAAAAGAGCCTTGCTTTATTACATCGACAGAACCAAACCTTTTCGAAAAACCAAGCAACTGTTTGTTGCTTTTGCTCCACCACATAAGGGCAACCCTATTTCCAAATCGGGTATAGCCAGGTGGATAGTTAAATGTATCCAAATATGTTACCAAAAAGCTAAACGTACTCTTACAGTTCCCCCTAGGGCGCACTCCACGCGTAAAATAGGGGCTTCTATGGCATTCTTAGGGAACATCCCCTTAGAAGACATTTGCAAAGCAGCCACATGGTCTACTACACACACCTTCACTAAGCACTACTGTGTCGATGTGCAATCCAAACAACAAGCTTCAGTAGGCCAAGCTGTCTTAAAAACTCTATTCCAAACTGCTGCAACGGATACAGGTGACCACCGCTAGGGGAGACACTGCTATATAGTCTATCCTTAGTGTGTGATCTGCAGCTCATATGCCTCGAACGGAATATGCTACTTACCAGTATGCATCTGTTCTTGGCATGTAGAGCTGCAGAGCCACACACGCCCACCCGCCTCCCCGGGACCTGTATCTGTTCCAGCATTGTCTTAATTGGACACTACACATGGACATCCTTTCTCTTTACTTCTTGTACACTCCATCATTTCCCATCGTGGCGAAAAACAATCTGAGGATGGAGTGGATGCCCATGCGCACTGTTGTCTAGAGGAGGAGTCACCTATCTCGTGACCAAAGACTTCTTCCGAAGACAACAACAACCTGCGATCATCCGAGCCCAACACCAGATGGCGATCTTATCCTTAGTGTGTGGCTCTGCAGCTCTACATGCCAAGAACAGATGCATACTGGTAAGTAGCATATTCCTTCCTGATTGTGGATAATTTTTAGCCGTGCAGGAAATAACAGAGCATACTTTAGACCAAGGGCTTGAAGTTTCCGCTTGAGCGGCTGGTAGGAGGCTCTATGTCGCTGCACCTGCACCGTGTAGTCCGTATAAAGAGATATTGGGGTGTTTTCATATTGAAGAGGAGCATTTTCGCGGGCCCTCTGCAGAAGATGGTCACGGTCCCTATAGTTGAGAATACGAGTGATAAGTGATCTGGGCGGTCTACCAGCCGTTGGCCTCCCCGTAGGGATTTGATGAGCCTGTTCCACACAGAAGAAGGATGAAAGGCCATCTGGGGCTACGTAGTCCTTTAGCCATCGTTCTATAAACTGGGTAGCATTCGGGCCCTCCGAGCACTCCGGCAGGCCAACAACGCGGATGCTGTTGCGTCTGGCCCGCCCTGCCGCATCTTCGACCCTATCCTGGAGAGTGTTCAGCTGTTTTTGCATCTGCGACAATTGGACAGTGTCATTGAGTTTACTATGGTCATCTCGCAGGAGAGTGAGGCCGGTGGAAAGCGTGCCCAACTGCTGCTCAAGCAACCAACGCGCCTCCCTGATCTCGAAGGATTTGGTCCAGCTTGTCTGAGGGGGGCGACACAGCCGTTGGCGGGACACAGCTAATGGAGGAGGTTTGGGAGTCCGTATCAACGTCTCTCTGGGTGGACGTGTCTCCTCCAAGGTTAAGCTATACCCTGCTCCTTGGTTTAATGATGCGCTCAAGGAGCTGCGCAGACAGTGTAAAAATCTGGAAAGAGTCTGTGAAAAAAATTACCTGCCTCAAGAAAAGTTATTATATAAAATAGCACTAAATAATTGTCATTGTGCAGTTAAGAGAGCTCAAGCAGACTTATTTGCCATCCACATTGCTGATTCCTGTAATA
The DNA here is from genome assembly GCF_964204655.1 of Triturus cristatus. Classification (NCBI taxonomy): domain Eukaryota; kingdom Metazoa; phylum Chordata; class Amphibia; order Caudata; family Salamandridae; genus Triturus; species Triturus cristatus. Next base: position 933,890,083 of record NC_140585.1, read on the forward strand.
AACCGCGTGACAAATTCAAGATTAAGAAATTTACCCACCCTAATGCTTTGTGGCAGCCTTTGGATGCACCACCAAAGTTGTGGCACAACAATTGGACTTCTTTGATACAAAAATTAAATGCATTGTGGACTTGCAGGAGTTTGTACCCATCTTGTTGGAGGGGTCTATGCAAGCTTGCAAATCAGGCTGTCCTGAGAATCCCTGTCTGTCGCATAACCTCATTTCTGACTTTGCAGGTATAAATCCTGTTCTAAATTTTCTCTTAAACAGTTCCATCCTGGCTGCAATGGTACCAAGCTGCTGCAAACAGGCAAACTGATTCCCTTATTGGAGAAGCCATTGGCTGACACATAGATTTTGACTAATTCTACACCAATTTCTTTTTTACCGGCTTTCGCTAAGATGCTAGAGAAGTTGACCAACCACCAGCTATCTGGATATTTAGAACAATTTAGCTACTGCACCCTTTCTCAATCAGGCTTTCACCCTGGCTTTAGCACAGAATCCACCTTGTTGGAGGTCCCGGATACCATTAAGTTGGCAGTAGATCAGGAGAAGCAGGTGGTGCTGCTTCTTTTAGATCTGTCCGCTGTTTTCAACATAGTATCCCACCCCATTCTTCTGCAGCAACTAAGTAGTATTGGTATTTGCGAATCTGTGTTAGCTTGGGTACAGTCGTTCCTGTCCAGAAGAAATGGATGGCCCTATATGCTTCAGATACTAAACCTCTATGTTTTAGTGTCCCTCGGGGATCGGCACGGAGTCCAGAGTTGTTTAATGTATGCATGACACCTTTGGCTGCACTTGTTGAATCTTTTGGCGTACAAATTGTGTCCTGCGCCAATGACACTCAGATTCCCCTTACCTTGGACAGAAACATACCTTTTGCTTTTAGCAGATTTAGGGCCTTCCTTATAGTGGTATTTCGGTGGATGCACTCCCAACAGCATTCAAAGTAATGCTAGTAAACCAGAAATGTTGATATTCGGCCTACCCCCACCTAGCTGGGATGGCGAATGTTGGCTACTAGCTATGTCCCGCCCCATTTACCATAGAACGTGCTGGAAATAGCCCTTTCTGCAGGGTCACCCCCAAACTTTTTGCCTCCTCCTTCCCTTTTTGCTGAATTCATTTGTGTTGGCTTCAGGACTCTGGGCAGTTTACCACTGCTAAACAGTTCTAAAGTGCATGTGCTCTCAACCCAATATATGGTAACATTAGCATATTTATTTTACTTATCAGTCCCTTGTAATGTGCACTATATGTGCCCAGGGCCTGCAAATTAAATGCTACTAGTGGGCCTGCAGCACTCAGTGTGCCTCCCACTTCAGTAGCTTTTTAAACATGTCTCAGACCGGCTACTGCAGAGCCTATGTGTTCTGCTTTAAACTGCCATTTCAACCTGGCAAGTTAACCTACTTGTCAGGCCAAAATCTTCCTTTTTTTTGTTATCTAGAAGTCACTCCTAAGATAGGCCCTAGGTAGCCGTATGGGCAGAGTGCAGTGTATTTAAATGGTAGGGCGTGTTCTTTTGAGTTTTTAATGCCCTCGTAGTGAAAAACAATAGCATTTGTTTTTCTTTACTGCAAGGCTTATCCCTCTCATAGTTTAACATGGGTATTACCTTGTTACATTTTATAAGTGTAATTTCCAATTGGGAAAAAATGACATTTGAAATGTGGTGTCTCTGGACTCACAATTTGAAAACACAACTTATGGGGAAGTTGTTTTTTAAGTTGCAAGTCTGCAAATGCCACTTTTAGAAAGTTGGCATTTTCTTACTTTAGCAAAACCAAAGGGAATGATGGACGGAGTGTTGAACATTGCAAGCACTCGCCCCCAGTCAACTGATCTGGGTTTAATCCACCACCGTTCTTTAGCCCACTCTGCCACCCCAAGCAGGCCTGGCTGGGGACGGCTGAAGTGCCAGGGACCGGTCCTATGAAGCTTGTATCCATGTCCAGGGAAGACATGGCTTGGCAGTTCGGGCTAGACTGTTCCCATGAGGCACAGGGTCAGACTGATTTGCATATGGCCATGTCTGAACTGGGGTGGCAGAGTGGGCTAAAGAACGGTGGTGGATTAAACCCAGATCAGTTGACTGGGGGTAAGTGCTTGCAATGTTCAACACTCCGTCCATCATTTCCTTTGGTTTTTCTATTTTCTTACTTTAACCATTCTGTGCCTCTGCCTGTTTCTGAATACAGGTTCACATCCTGATGGGCCATTCACATCCTGATGGGCCATTCATATCCTGATGGGCCATTCACATCCTGATGGGCCATTCATATCCCGATGGGCCATTCACATCCTGATGGGCCGTTCACATCCTGATGGGCCGTTCACATCCTGATGGGCCGTTCACATCCTGATGGGCCGTTCACATCCTGATGGGCCATTCACATCCTGATGGGCCATTCACATCCTGATGGGCCATGCACATCCTGATGGGCCATGCACATCCTGATGGGCCATGCACATCCTGATGGGCCATGCACATCCTGATGGGCCATGCACATCCTGATGGGCCATGCACATCCTGATGAGCCATGCACATCATGAAGGGCCATTAAAATCCTGATGGCTCATCCTAGGCAGGATGGGATGGCGGAGCTGACACTTGCACCTGAATAGGGCTGTACCTGTCCTCTCACAAAGAGCTGCATCCCCCTGTAGTTTGTCTGGAGCTATGGCATGGAAGAAAGGGACTTTGTGCACTTCAAGGGCCTATCTTTGAAGCCTCCCCAACTTCAAAGGCTCAAGTTGGTATAAGAACAGAACCCTTCATACCATATTTTCAGTACATTTCTGGACCTGAGGAAATTCTGCCAGGAAAAGGGCTGCTGTGCTGCCAGGAGGAACTACCACTCTGCTGAACGGCTTTGTTGTGTTGACATGCTGCCTCTTGCCTGGGAGTGGGAAGGACTGGACTTGCATTTCTACATCATCACATAACTTAAGTGACTCCAAGAGATTGCTGGCTTGCCTCCTGTTCTGAAGTCTCAGGGACACCAAATACTTACTTCAACCTTTCTACAGCTGCTGGACTACAGTACTGTCCTGCGTAGATGTGCCAATCCATTCCTGGGACTTGAAATTGTGTGTTCGAGGCATATGAGCTGTAGATCATATGCTTTAGCATAGATCGCCATCTGGTGTTGGGTCCGGATGCTTGCTCTTTGTTTTTGTTCGAAGAAGTTTTTGCAGTCACGATGTAGGTGACTCCTCTTTTCGGTGATGGCGCGCATGGGCATCAGCTAAATCCGGGTTTGGATGTGTATTACTGCGCTCCGGTATCGTTTCGAACCCCTTCGGCGCGCAATCCTCTACCCTCGACGGTATTGTCTTTCGATTGTCGTTTCCCATTCGAAACATATTGTGTACACTGTGAAAACCTTTGATCGAGAACTTCAAGGCGGGCCGTCGGGCTGACCACGCCAGCAGTGGATGGAACGGACTCCGTTCAAGTTATGTCCCGGGTGTCTTGCTAAGTTTCCACGTGTCGACTTGCACGAGGTCTGCAACCTGTGCTTATCCCTGGAACACGAGGAAAAATTCTGCGAAGCATGTCGATCATTCCGATCAAAGAAGACCACCATCCGTGATTGTCGGACTCGACGCCACGAGATGCACCGTGGCAGCGGCTCTGTACCGGACATCTTCGGCAAAGACCTAGAATACAATTGTCCTGCCGCAGAAGAAAAACTGGTCTCCGTGTCCGAAGACAAAAACTCCGACATGGAGGAAGGCCTGAATGTCACTCTGGGTCAATGTACCATGAGTACAGATCCCCATGTGCCCACTCAAACAAAAGATAAGGCTCCGCTATCACCCTTGTCCTCTGGCTCCGGTCGACACCGAGAAAAGTTATAGATGCCCGCCCTCCAGCCCAGCTATGAAACATAAACGCAAACCCTATTCCGGTGCCGAACCAACACCTTTGGCACCGAAACATAAGGAGAAACATGTGCTACTTCCCACGCCATCAGCACCAAAGACACCTTTGACACTGAAAACCTCAGAGCCGAAACCCTCCAAAACAAAAGAATCTGAACCAAAATCGTCCAAGCTTAAAGCCTCGGAGCCGAACGCTCCACACCTAAAAGCTCGGAGCCAACACCCTCCGCGCAGAAAAGTTCGGAGCCGAAACATGCTACTCCGAAAACTCCAGAGCCTAAACCGGCTAACACTAAGCATTCGGATTCGAAACACTCGGCACTCAAAGACACTGAGCCCAAATCTTCGATGCCATAATCCACTCCTAAAGGGAAAGATACTACTTCCAAGGAACTTCCATCCGAAGACACACCTCTGGATCCAAAACAAAAAAGACTTCGTATTGATCCGGAAACTGGACACCTTCTGGCTACTCTTCAAAAAAAACGGAAGATAGACCTCTCAGAAGATGCCCCTATACCTCTGAAGAAAAAAGAGATATGGGTACTAACCCTTCTCTCCCCTTACATACCTCCCTCTCCTCCTCTTATTCCCAATTTACAGATTACACCTTCAAATTCACCACCACCTCCAATTTCACCTGACCCACAGGATGACGATTATGGGGATGGGGATGACGATCATGATATCCCACAAGATCCTGACATACCACATGACACTGATCCCTGGGAAGATTATAATAAGGATCCAGATCAACATAATGAACTTGACCTGTATCACTCCGGACCCTCTCCACCTGATGACAACATTGGCTTTGCACAACTTATTAACAGGGCTGCCCAATATCACGGGATGGAGCCACATACAGACCCTCTAGAAGAGGATTTCCTTGTAGAAACATTCACACACTCACAAAGGTCTAACACTTTGCCCATGCTGAACGGCATGTTAAAACATACCCGACGAGGTTTTCAAAGACCCAGTTAAAGCCAGGATACTGACACCTAGAGTGCATAAAAAATACAAGTCCGCTCCTACAGGCCCTGCATACATAAAAGGTCAGTTGCCTTAAGACTCTCTTGTTGTATCGAACGCCCGCAAGAGAGCTAATTCTCAAACTACAGGCGACGCCCCTCCTCCTGATAAGGAGACCAAACTTATTGATGCCTCTGGCAAGAGAATAGCTTCACAGGATGCTAATTATTGGCATATTGCCAATGCTCAGGCTCTGTTGGCACGCTACGACAGGGCCCACTATGATGAGTTGGAAAAACTCATGCAACATTTTCCAGAGGAGTATAAAAGTAAAGCTAACAACCTCATTCAGGAAGGAAAGCTCATCACCAACACTTCCATAAAAAGCGCCCTAGATGCAGCAGACACAGCTTCTCATTCTATCAACACTAGTATACTGTTGCGGAGACACACTTGGCTTCAAATCTCTGGATTCAAGCATGAGGTACAATCCTCCATACTTAATCAGCCCTTTGATAAAGAGCATCTTTTAGGGCCAACAGTAGATACTTCATTAGAAAAAATGAAGAAAGACACCGAAACTGCAAAATCCATGGGAAACCTACAGTTACCTTCTAGCAGGGGTATCTTTCATCGCTCCTTTTACAGGGTGGCTCAGAAACACTGTCGTCAGAAAATCCCCCCTCCTCTTACAAATCAATCCGCTTAATGCTTCAATTCAAAATATCATTTTGAATAAGACTGCATCTTGCAATAGCGGCTTACCTACAAAACACACAACACTTTTTTTGTTTCGTGTACCCGCTATCAAAGGCTTTATGGAAGGACTCAAAAGAATCATTCCTCCTAGACTTCCACCTTCTCCTGTGTGGAATCGTAATATAGTCCTTACAAGACTCATGGGCACACCATTTGAGCCTCTGCACAAATGTGAACTACAATTTCTGATTTGAAAGGTAGTCTTCCTCATAGCCATCACATCACTTAGAGTTGGTGAGCTCCAGGCACTAACCATACAGGAACCATTTTTACAAATTCTCCAAAATAAAGGGGTTCTTAGGACGAACCCCAAATTTTTACCCAGTTGTTTCCGCTTTCATCTCAACCAGTCTGTTGAGTTACCCATGTTTTTCCTCAACCAGACTCGGTGGCAGAACATGCTCTTCGCACATTAGATGTTAAGAGAGCATTACTTTATTACATCAACAACTCTTTTTTGCTTTTTCACCACCGCATAAAGGCAATCCTATATCAAAAGCAGGTATTGCGCAGTGGATAATTAAGTGCATACAAATATGCTGCATTAAAGCTAAACGCACATTAACAATTCCCCCTAGAGCACACTCTACACGCAAACTAGGGGCTTCCATGTCATTCTTAGGGAACATACCCTTAGATGATATTTGCAAGGCTGCAACATGGTCTACACCGCACACATTCACAAAACACTATTGTGTGGATGTGTTAGCAAAACAACAAGCTAGTGTGGGCCAGGCTCTTTTAAGAACACTATTTCAGACCACGGCAACAGATACAGGTTATCCACCGCTTGGGAGTAACTGCTGTATAGTCTATGCTAAAGCATATGATCTACAGCTCATATGCCTCGAACAGAAAATGCTACTTACCCAGTATGCATCTGTTCTTGGCATATAGAGCTGTAGAGCCATATGCGCCCACCCACCTCCCCTGGGTACCTTTATCTGTTGCAGTATTATCTTACTTAGATACACTATGCATGGACATCTCTTTCTACTCTTACTAACTCAATCATCACCCTTTTGGCAAAACAATCTGGGGATGGAGTTGATGCCCATGTGCACTATCACTGGAAGGAGGAGTCGCCTACCTCGTGACTACAAAGACTTCTTCAAACAAAAACAAAGTGCAAACATCTGGACCCAACATCAGATGGCGATCTGTTCTTAAGTATATGGCTCTACAGCTCTATATGCCAAGAACAGATGTATACTGGGTAAGTAGCATTTTCCTTTTCATCTTTTTTTTTTTGTTACCAAAACCCACACATTGTTGACTTTGTGCCATTCCGAAATGACGCATTACCTTCGCTGACGCAGCGCTGCTCGACGACATCAATTCGACGGACTGCACAGCTCGACGATGACACATCGCCGGCATCGTGAAGGGGTTCCTCGACTAAGCCTTCATCCACCGCGCAGATTGCAACCAATGCATCACCGCCATCCACGGGATCGACAATGACTCATCGCCTCCTCTGCGCCTCGCATCGAGTCTTTGACGTCACATCTTCCATTCAAGGTATTTTTTCAATGGGACCTAAGTGAGTTCTGTAGCCAGCCTGCCCTCCATCGTGGTCGGTCTTAACTTTGGATTTACCCCTGGCTGGCGTGACCAGATGTCCCAGGTCGGAGCTTCACGACTCTAAGCACTATAATTTGGTTTAATCTGTTGAAATTCATAACTCTGGTTCTACTTATTGGATGTTTGTCATTTTGGTCTTGTTTTACGCATAAAAATATTATTTATTTTTCTAACCTGATGCGGAGTCTTTTTGTAGTGTTTTCACTGTGTTGCTGTGATTTAAGTATTGCACAAATACTTTACACATTGCCTCTTAAGTTAAGCCTTGCTGCTTTGTGCCAAGCTACTAGAAAGTGAGCACAGGTTAATATAGGGTGTGTGTCTGACTTAACCTTGACTAGGATTGTGGTCCCTACTTGGACAGGGTGCATACCTCTGCCAACTAGAGACCCAGTTTTTAACAACTGGTAAGCTCACACTCACCTTGTTTGCCTGTCTACCTTGTCGCTCTTGCCGCCAGCCCAGGGGGTCCAGAAGCCGCCAGTACACTCTGCCTTGCCTGGGAGCAGGAACTACAGCTCCCAGGCTTCTTAGCAGCGAGGACGCTGCCGCCGACGGGCTTACTGCGTGCCTGGAGGCGCTTTTAAGCGGTCGAGGGATCCCGCAGCGCGGGAGGCGCACAGACGTGCCTGGGCTGCGCCCGGGCGAACGGCAGGCTCATCTGCACCCATCCGAGACCTAACAAGTCTGGGCTGGGTCTACCATCTTGGTCCTTCATTGGATACCTCTCCAAATTGGAGCCAAGCTGTTTTCACCCTGCTGAGATGCTTTGTCCCTCTGCAGCAGCGGCCGTGTCCCTGTGATTTTGACAACGGATGAGGAGGTAGGACGGCGCCTGGTTGTTTACTGACTTTTGTTTATATTTGCACTGACCTCAATTAACGTGGATCGTCGGGGAGCCTGTGCCCAGAGTGTGGTGTTGTGTTGTGTCCTGTCGATCCCTGTAAGGCATTCAGATACACCTAATTTGGACTGTTCTTCTTGTTATTTATGGAGTAAAAGTGGGGTTATATAATACAGCTTGTAACGTGCTATTTTTCTGTTATTGAATTTTTATTGGAATTTTATTTGTTGAACAATGGTCAGGTGCAAGACTAGCAGCGGCTGGGGCAAAGACTGGTACCACAGCCTCAGTGACTACTATGGATTCCTTTCTACAGCTGGCGGCAGCGGTGATAGACAAGGCGATCGAGTTGGTTAATAGACGCCTTTCCAGGTCACCAACTGTTGCCTCTATCCCTTGCATGTTAACACACAAGTTTCTTTGATGGGGGTAACGATGAACACTTGAGTCTGTCTAATAACATTGGGTATCACGAGGGCACGCAGGTCAGTGTCGGATCATCTAGCCAGCCAATAGTCCACCCACCGTCCCTGCCTTTGCCCCTTTCTCCTCCTGTTATAATAAGTAACAAGCGGGGTATTGAAGCATCTCTAATACAAGTGAATCCGGTTGTCTTAGCCAGTAAGCATCTGGAAACATCAACAGCTACTAGGCACGGGGACGTATCCCTGGCCGAAAAGGGGGGCCCATGGCTAGGTGCAGGTACAAAAAGGAAATCTCATGGAATTGGGGGGAAAGCTAAAAAATAAAAACCCAACATGGCCCCTAAACCCCTGGCATCCCCCCCATTATCCCCTATATCGGGTTTGACAGGTGTATTGGAATCCTTCCAGGCAGCGATGATAAGCTTGTTGGACTCCAAATTGGGACCGATAATTGACTGGCTGACACTGATTGAGAAAAGCCTATCAGCCCTCAACCACAATGGTTCACCCTCCATAACAGGAGGGAAAAGGGTCCCACCGGGACAGAGTATTATAACGGATCCCCTCACCGTGGCAAATTCTGCCATCAATAACCGGGAACAGTTACAGTCACAGCCACAGCCTCAAGCTCGACGGGGTGGGGAGGGGGTGGGGGAGGGGGTGGGCGACACCCAATAACGAGCCAAGATCCAAGCAATAGTAGGAACTTGCCCTTGCAGGCTCGAGTTCTGGAAGAAAATCAACCTTTAGGCAGTTGGACTCCGGGGCGAAGTGAGGTCCAGCTGCAGCGTCTACCAGTTATCCATTTGCCACCAGAAGCCATCCCTTATGTAGTAGTTTTGGGTAACGTACCTTTTCTCCCTCAGGGTATGAAAGATAACTTCTTCCAGTTGAAGAATAAAGTTCTTCACTGGTTATCGAATAACACTACATTACGACTAAGGGTGGAAAAAAATATTAACATGGTGCGAAGAGTAAGCTGGATAGGTTGTACTAGCAAATTTGGTATGGGTGATTGTGTTATTGTAAATTTTAACAGACCTCATCTAGCTGAAAGGATCTTGTTTACGGATCCATATTCCGCTCCTTTCGGCTTTAGGATGTTTGTTTCGGCCTTACCACTAGGATACTTTTACAAACCAGACATACCAGGGTATACTCATAGGAACACCAACATCACGGCCCCTGTAGATGGCTTGCCACATAGATTTTCACCTGTTTACTTACAATTGCACCCACTTACAGCTCATATGAACCAGTTGCCCTCAGGTCGACAGTACCTGGAGCCTTCCTCTTTGGAGTTATCCTCATATGAACCAGTTGCCCTCAGGTCGACAGTACCTGGAGCCTTCCTCTTTGGAGTTATCCAACAGATTTTCCCCACTAACTATGATGGAGGCATGTGATTGACTTACTAGCCCCACATCGACTGGCCCAGAGACCGTGCTTAATCAGCAGGTTCCCCGAGTGCAAGACAAGGGGGGCCCCTTGTGTATCTGATAATAATATAATATCCTGGAATATTGCAGGCCAATACGTTTTCTGATCCTATCTGGACGCAATTATTGTGTGATCTGTTTTCAGGAAACGTGGTTGGGGGATTGTAGCTTATTTCTGGAAAGCTATAAGGCTTTCTTAGTTCCAGCCTCCCCCTCTATTGCTGGCAGACCTAAAGGCGGTCTTGTTATTTATATTTCTCTGGCGCTAGACTGTCAGATGCAGGTTTTGCCGTCTTCAAGCCCAGGTCTACAGTCTTTGGTTTTAAGACTGGGGGTTAATAATTTGTTGCTTATACATTTTTACAACTCTGTAGCAAGTCCCCCCAGGTGGTTGTAATATTACAGTGTTGGGTTCTTTTATAAGGCAGTATTATACTGCCGAATTACAAAATCTCATGGTCTTGGGGGATTTTAACACACACCCTTACGGAGACCCAAGGACTACCAGCGTAGCTGACTTGGGCTGCCCCAGGGCGTGGGGGATCCATTTTGAACATTCTGTTCAAGGTGGAAGTACTGAACAACCTATTACAAGAATTCGACTTAATGCCCCTCGTGTCTTTATCTGACACGTACAGTAAGGCATCGGTCCTTTCCTTTAAAGGGAGAGGTGGTGGTTCTTTTATAGATTTTATTATAATTTCATCTTTTTTACAATCTTTATTCCGTGGTTTCACTATATTGGAAAGTGTCTACAGCGACCATAATCCGCTCTGTGTCCAAATGTGTGGACCACTTCTGACAAATAAAAGAAGAGTGGAGCATATAGTGACAATAAGACCAACAGATGGTAGACGACGGCTCAGATGGACGCAGATCACCCCAACCGCTTTTTATAAATCAGTTAAAGAATCCTGTGCCTTTGAATTAGCACTGTGTACCTCTTCAGGTATATCTCCGGGGGAGGTTATCAGCGCTTTAAACACTATCTCCACTAAAGTAGGCAAACTTTTAAGTGCCTCAGCACGTAGAACAGCCACCCCGACCCCTAGATGGTTTGACTCGACTTGTACACAGGCAGCGAGAAAGTTGAGGGAAGCCCTTAATAGTATTCCGAGAAATCTTAACTCCGTTAGAGCTCACCGCAAAGAGTATAAACTGCTATTGGCAAAACGCAAGTCCATCCTGAAGTAGGAGGCTTGGAGGGAGCTGATTGAGACAAGTACTCTGAGGAATAGCTCTAGGTTTTGGAGTATTATTAGCAGACCATTTTTAGAGCACGATGAAGGTAGCAACTCGGGTATGCATATCACTGAGGACGAATAGGTGCTTCATTTTAAAACTATGTTTGAAATCCTGCTTGAGCAAATCATCCAGCCAGTCCAAGAGGTAGATGCCCCCGTACTAGTTTTTGAACAGGGGGTGGTTGAGTTGGGTATTGCCGGTTTAACTAGTAATAAAGCACTGGCACCGAATAGCATCCCTCCGGATATTTTGTAATCTGATCCACATTTCTGGGCGCCGGTCCTTGTGGCTCCATTTAATGCGGCGGCCAGGAAAGGATGCCCTGAGTCCTGGGCCACCTCAACTATAGCACCCGTCTTTAAAAAGGGTGATCATGACAGCACACACTGCTACAGGCCGATTTCACTGTTGGACTCTGTGGTCAAGGTGGTGGGCCGCGTATTACTGGAAAGATTGTCCACCTGGGCAGAGGAAAACAATATAATCTCGGATGTCCAGTTTGGGTTCCGACCAGGCCGGTCAACCATGGCCCAATGCCTTAACCTAACCATGATACTCAACAAATATACGCTTGCACGTTCTGGTACCATTTACCTAGCCTTCATGGACTTGTCCTCCGTGTTCGATCGCATGAACAGGGTAAAATTGTGGCAGTCCATGAAGGACATTGGAGTTGACAGTAACATCGTCAGTTTCCTAGAGGACCTTCATAAGGCTAGAAAGGCCAATGTCAGATTTTCTCAGGACCTGCGCGTGTCACGAAACTTTGATATAAAGAGGGGTGTTCGCCAAGGATGTATCCTGGCCCCATTCTTGCTCAACCTCTATATAAACTATTTAGATAGGGATTTATCAGCTACAGCGGTTGATTATCCGTATACAGGGCGATGAGGTCTTCCTGTCTTATTGTATGCAGATGACGCAGTTCTTATATCCAGTACTGCTAGGGGCCTTCAAACCCTGCTTGATGCCTTCTCCAAATTTGTCGGAACGAGATTTATCCATTAATAACTCTAAATCCTACATAATGCAGGTGGGGACACGCCCCAATAAAAGCTTCCAATTTAGGGTAGGCCCTGCTAAAGTATCCCGCACAGACGTCTTTTCATATTTGGGGATCATACTGGATGATCAAATAAAATGGGGACCCCTAAAACTAGGAAAAAAGGGGGATTTGGTTCTGGTGAATGCAGCCATTTTTAACTTTGCCTCTAAATTAGGAAATAGACCTATCGCCACCCTGTTGAAAGTTTATGAAGCAAAGAGTGTTGCTTTAGCCTCCTACGGGAGTGAAATATGGGGACATGTCTCCACAGATGTTTTACAGGTGGCTGAGAACACTTTTTTGAAGCGCCTGTTGGGTGTTCCCTGTGGTCTGGCTTATATGGTGGTACACGAGGAACTGGGGGTGCCCTATTTAAGTGATACTTTGGCACTTCGCCCCCTCATGGTCCTGCTAAACAGTTGGCTAACTAACTCTAAGCCAGCTGATTTTAAAAGCGTGTATGACCCTTGACGCGCTCAGCATACCTTGGATCAGGTATATCAAGAGTAGCTTTGAAAAGCTAGGGCGGGCTGACCTATTTACTAACCCCGAATTAATTGCAAAAACGGATGTTGGGATTACTAGGGAATCCTTGAACAGTTTATGGAAATTGGAAAGGGAAGAGCTGGAACTGCGGAAACCCAGTGTCCGCAAATTTTTAATGTTAAAGACAATCTCCTCAGCCGAGCCTGATCTTCTGTGGTATTTATCTATCTATGAGCGGTTCCTATTGACCATGTTTCGCCTGGGTCTTTTTCACCTCTTGCTTGCCATTCCTAGAGGAAGCAGTAAAGGCCAGTTGTTAACATCCTGTCGCTGCGACGGAGAGTCTCCATAGGATTGCTATATTTTATGTTCATTAGTAAATTTTACAATGTTCCCCCAAGTATTTTTTTGACCCAATTTGAAAGAAGATGAATTTTAAGCAGGCTCGTCCAGCTCTACTGTACCTCCAACTGCTGAAGGAAGATTGCATTTTTTTAATGTTGGCTATCTGAAATCCACGGTGAAGTCTAGGGCTTGTCTCGACTAGTAGTTTTTAGGATGACGTTTTTAGACCACACTGATGATATATATGTTCTGAGGGTCTGGATAATATTCAGTGGAGAGTGTTGATTAAAAAGGGATATTATCTGAATTTGAACTTTGCATTTTATTGTCAGAGATTGTCTTGGGTGGTTGTGCTATGTATTTTAGCTATGTTTAATTCGATTTGTTATTTTATGGAACCATGTACCTTGTTGTAATTCGGATTTTTTTTGGGAACTTTTATGGTTTTATATCTGTGAAACCGAATAAAGTTTATTTGATTTGAAGAACAGGTAATTTAGGGGTTAAGTTTGACATTTCTGTCTCATTTGGTCCTTAGGTTGCTGGTGTTGTGGATTCCTGTGTTGGACTTCTGAAATTTTTAAATAAATGTTTTTATCTGCTTTCATGTCCACTTCAGGAAATGGTAATACAGGCCCTTATCACCTCATGGTTGGATTATTTCAACTCTCTGCATTGGGGTCTTCCAGCCTATCGAGAGGGGATCTTATTCGTTCCCATTTGAAAGAGCTGCACTGGCAACCTATCTAGGAATAACTTAGGTTCAAGGAGTTTGTGCTGGCGCACAGCTCTTTCTATCAAACCAGTCCACTGTACTTGGCTGACATGAGCCGTCAAGAGCTCTTCATTCATCTAATGCTCTGTAGTGGTGATCCCGCAAACAAAAAGGAAGCGGTGGGGTGGTACCTCCTTCTCCATTTTTGCCACCAGGGACAGGCATGCACTTCCTCTTCATGCTATGAAGGCTGTACTTGCTTTTAAATGCAATCTTAAGAGTTCTTTTTTTTTAAATTCTGGCTTAATAATATTGGAGTTAGCAAGATGGCCTGCAAATCTATCTAGCACCAGGACATTAATTGCACTTTATACATCTCTTTGATTGATTGATTTGATTGCAATTGTCATTTTATTTTTGTGAAATACACCAACATTATTGTTGTAAATATTTGGATACCTCAAGATCAGTGAATGACCAGCACTAAGTAGTTAGTTGGGTCGGAATAGTAACCTAGCCCAGCACTCAAACGGACTACGAAGTTCAAATTAACATTTCTAGTAGTACCTTACTGTCCATCCTTAAGACTAAATGTGCAATTATTTTCGCTATAGGTCGCGGTTGCATTGGATCATCCAACAGTTCATGCCTTTGAACAGGAAGGATGCTTGGAAGAACATGAGACTGTGCTTATAGAGGAAACAGTGAGTTTATATATAGCTTGACCACAATGTAAAGATCCTATACTGGTAGAAAGGCAAATTGTTGTATTTATGACAATAATTAATGCATTGCAAAGGGACAGAGTGTGCTGTACTAGGAATGAGGCATGTTGTTAACTGAATTGATGGAGGAAAAACTACCAGGGCTTTCATTGCCAAAGTGGTTTGGAAGCAGTGGGACTTGGTGTACAGTGCTGAAAATCAAGGCTGCAGTTACTGGATGTGATTGAAGGCTAAGGGACTGACTGTGCAATGCCATGGATCACAGCTCTGTTAACAGCTACTATGAAATGCAGTTGTACTGACTGTACCTAGTCCATGATCATGGCTCTCCTCCTGGTTAGGATTGAGGGCAAAGGGGGCAAGAACTAGGGATCCTGTTACCGAGTGAAATTGACAGTAATGTCTTAACTAATTTGTAATGAGTCACACAAGTTTTAGTGTAACTAGTCCCATACTAATGAGTGATCACAAATGGTGCAGTATAAAAGACGTATAGATATGCCAGTATGTCCAACACGTTTTATATAACAAAATATTGTCCACAGTCAAGAAGGGACTTGTTCCCAGTTATATCTCTTTTGGAGTCCCGCACACAGAGATGCTATATAACATTGCCGAATTCTGAAAAGCAGATAACTTGAGTCAAGGGCAGTGTGTAATTTAAGCAATTATTCACTGGTTTTGTTCAAATGATTTTGGTCTCCATAGCCCCTGAAACAGAATACCAGATTCCATAGGCTAGTGCTAGGTCCTGGCTTGCGTTCTTAGTAGTAAACCATAGTACCATGGGATTTTAGAAAGACCAGCTCGATTTCAAATATACTGTGCTTTTACGTGATACAGGGCATCCACTATCCTACACTGCTTTGCATACCTAATGCAGTGTAGCACTGTGCAGCCAAGTCTGTAGTGCGGCACTAAGCATCAGATTGTATGTGCTGCACTGAAATGTCTATTCTGGGCTGTCCTGGTGCATACATATCACACTGCTCTATATAGCACCATATCGCCCTTTTTGTTAAATTAAACGGGGTCATGTGGTCAAGCATCTTATTCTAGGAAACTTAATGTAAGAATTTCTACTTGGCATTGGGAGCTGGAATGTGATTTACACTCCTAGAGGAGAAGGTAGTATTGACTTCGACAGGAGGTGCAGGTCACCTTAGACACTTGGTGTAATATGTGAAATCTCAGGTTTTACAAACACAATGAAAAGAAATGTTTGAAGCTGTGATTGAACAACAAACATATTTGCGGAAAACATAAAGTTTACATGATTACCTACTTGTAAGGCATGGCAAGAGCCAGTATGAACATTACCTGGCACTCTCATTTGGACTGTAGATACCTCATGGTAGTGAGGGAGGAGAAGGGATTACGTTTGCACTCCTGAGAGGCCTGTTACCTAATGCAATGGAATAAAAGGGGTTAAAGGGTCAGTGCTATGAAACAGAATTATAGTTGTTTGATGGGATTAAGGAAAGGGGATGTGGCATGTAGTGCTAACAAACAAAACAGGTGAAACCCTGATTGCATTGATGAAAAGTACTGAGTGCACAGTGTTTGTTGTCCCAGGTGCCTCTTTCGTGGACAGTTCATGTTCCTGAAGGACAGAGCAAACACTTGGAAGAACATCAAAATATGCTTAAAGAAGAAACGGTGAGTGAAGATGGGTAAGCCTAGCACAAAGGAACGTTCTTTTAGCGTGTGGGTGGGCTGGGTGTGTTTGAGATTCATGGCCTCTGCTACTCTGATGGGAGTGGCTAAATGAGCGGATGTACAAAGCAAAGAAATCACTGTGAACAAAATGTGTTGTCATTTTAGGAACCTGTTGCCTTGGATGCTGCTACAGTCCATGTGTCCCAGGAAGAGAATGAATGTTTGGTAGAACATCAAAAGGAAATTCTTGAAGAAATGGTAAGTGGTAATTATGGTTAAAAACTAAATGTATTGTAGCAGAACAGTAAGGTGTCCTTTTTCACAAAGGCTGTTCGTTTTGTAAATACCATTTAACCCTTCAGTTGCTCTATTGAAATATATGCGTCATAAGAGGGTGTTTCCAGAACAGTCCCTCTTAGGGCGTACATGTATGCCAGTAATGTATTGGCTCCCCAACACCCCATGGCCATTTATATATGTATTTATTTTGTTCTCCAGCATTATGTCTTTAATATAGTTGCCATAGTCACCATTAACTTTAAATAGCAGTAAACCGAGTCAAAATGGCTGTAGCTCTCAAAAACATTGTTTGTTTAGTAGCACTTCCAACTCATTTAAAACAACCTGAACTTCAGCCAATGAGGTGGAAGTTCTAAGCTCTCCTACTCCCCCTATAAGCCACCATAGCTCAGATTTCTACTGTACTGCACTCTGACAGGGGCACAGAGAAGAGCTCTGTTCTGATCTTATCCTGGTACTTTCTGGTCTGCCCTGGAGCTTAATTAGCCCCATCTTCAGCTTTCGGTGTACTCGAAGTTGCTTTTGGGGTAAGTTTCTGCAAATTCTCTTTTTTTACGCAGGATGAAGAGGATTCTTCCTCTGTCCGCAACTGACACAAACAAAATCTCTTTTCAGATCCGTTCTCTTCCTGAGGTCAGAAGAAAATACTTGAGCTGTGTGTTTACTGTTTTTATTCAGCACACAAGGCTACATGCTCAGACATTTACAGAACCTTTCCTTCAACCATCAACCATTCTGAAGGCTGGAGAGAGGAGGTCGGCCTTTTACGTATTAGAAAGGAAAAAGTGCCCTCCTAATGGGGATGCCCCCTCATCTGGGTATGATTCAGTGAAATGTGCTCTACCAGACGCCTCTACAATGTCAGGGCAAAATCTGAAATGTTGATTTTCCATAGTTGGACTTGCATCCTAAATCACCAACAACTATCTCCTCACCGAAAAAAAGGCTGGATTGCTCCAGACAGGATGAACACCATCCTGCGCAAAAATCAACATGAAAATCCAGCTACTTCAATGTCTTGACTGTACTCCAATCTCTGCTGGGGACTACATTGTCACCATCGTCTACGGTGACCAATTCATGTGATGGCAAGCCTTCTCACCTAAGCTCTAGATTCTGAGCTGAAAGGAGATCTCCGCGACTAGGACATTTCTGAGACTGCTTATAGTTTTAGGCAGTTGGATGTCCCTTACATCCCATAGTTTGAGTGAGACACCGTGGATGATGAAGACGCTTATGAGAAGTTTGACTACCAGCCATAGACTTTCGCAGCTGATCACCTTCAAACCTATGTATATCATCTTGGTAATACAGGCTCTGGGGTTTGGCAGATGACTGTGTTATTTTTAGGGTCGAGTCTTCAATAGCATGCGCTAGCCCATGCATTAGCCTATGCGAATCACTTGTGAGACACTGTTGTTAACAAAAAGGGCTTTGGGCCCGCTCTGATGCTTACAATTTGCTGGCTTGCATGGGCTACTTCTTTACAGCCTTGGAACTGGTCACTGCTGGCCTAACATAATTTCCGTTCCATTTTGTGAATCAGGGACCAAGCGCTGATTGATTAAACGTACTCTGTGCCCGTCCACTGCTCCCAGTGTGATTGAGGTACTCCTTTGTTCGTTTTACCTTCAAGTGCCCTGCAAACAGAAGGCGTGACTGGCAAAAATATGCCCGGCAGGACTAACACAATTGCAAAGTTTCATTTTTTATAGTTAACTTTCTATTATTTTGCCAGTTCTTCTTTTCTCACTTTTCACTCATGTTTTGTTTATTTTTGCTCGTGGGCGCTGTTCTCAAAAGAGGACGATTACCTTGTTATATCGATTGCAAAGCAACATTGTTTCTTTTTATGTGTAATTTTCAAAATTATACAGTGCAGTACACCCCAATCCTCCCTACTCCAATCCGCCTCATTCCAATCCCCACCAATCCACCCCACCTCACCTCACACAAATCCAATCAGCCCGATCCACCCCACTCAATCCAATCCAGCCCAGACCAATCCAGCCCAGCCCACTCATCCCAATGCACTCAGTCCACCACACTCTAATCCTCCTAATCCACTCCAATCCTCCTAGCCCACCCCACTCCAATCCGTCCCACTCCAGTCCAAAACAATTTGTTCCACTCCAATCGAAAACAATGTGCCCCACTCAATCTAAAATTATCTGCCCCTCACCAATCCAGTCCACCTCACTCCATCCCAATTCACCCCCTCCAATCCAGTCCAATCCCATCCACCCCACACCAATCCAAAACAGCTCAATACAATCTACCCCGCTCCAGTCCAATCCACCTCACAGTTTCCAATCTGCTCCATTCCAAAACATTCTGCCACTATAATCTAAAACAAAAAGCTCCAATCCAATGCGCACCGCTGCAATCCAATGCGCACCGCTCCAATCCGCCCCACTCCAATCCACCCCACTCCAATGTTCCCCTCTCCAATCCACCTCGCTCCATCCCAATTCACCCCATACCAATCCAAAACAGCCCAATACAATCTACCCCGCTCCAGTCCAATCCAGCTTACAGTTTCCAATCTGCCCCACTCCATTCCAAAACAATTTGCCTCACTGCAATCCAAAACAATCTGCCACTACAATCTGAAACAAGGCGCCCCACTCCAATCCAATGCGCCCACCACGCCCCAAATCTAATGCACCTCTCCTCTCCTCACCACAATCCAATCCACCTCTCCTCTCTTCACCCCAGTCCAATCCACCTCCCCCCAATTCAATCCACCTAACCCCAATCCACCTCGCTCTATCCCTATTCACCCCACCGGACTCCAATCCACCCCACCCCAATCCAATCCACTCCAATCCAATATATCGCACTCCAATCCACCATGCCCAAACCCACCCAACCCCACTCCACCAAAATTCACCCCAATTCAATCCACCCCTCTTCAGTCTGATCCACCCCATTCCAGTCCAACTGACCCCACTCCAATCCACTCCACTCCATTACAACCCACCTAACTCCAATCCAACCCACCCAAATTCCCTCTTTCGCATCCAACCAACCCCAATCCGATCCAAGCCAATTCACCCACTCAAATCCATTCCACCCCAGTTCACGCGACCCAGTCTATCCACCCCACCCCAATCTAATCCACACCAATCCCCCACTCCAATCCAATCCACCCCACTCCAATCTGCCCCACTCCAATCCAATCCGCCCCCGCTCCAATCCAATCCAACCCCGCACCAATCCAAACCAACCCCGCTCCAATCCAAACCAGCCCCGCTCCAATCCAAACCAGCCCGCTCCAATCCAAACCAGCTCCGCTCCAATCCAATCCAGCCCCGCTCCAATCCAATCCAGCCCCGCTCCAATCCAAACCAGCCCCGCTCCAATCCAATCCGCCCCAATCCAGCCCACTCCGGTCCAAACCACTTCTTTCCAGTCCATTCAAAACCAGTCACCCAAATAAAATTTCCCGCCCACCCCACTTTAATTCTCCCTACTTTAATCCACCCGACCTCACTCCAATTCACTCCACCTCAATCCACTCCCACTCATTCCAATCTCTACCCCACTCAATCCAATTAACCTTACAGACTTAAGTCCACCCCACTCCAATCCACCCCACTCCAGTCCACCCCACTCCAATCCACCCCACCTCAATCCACCCCACCTCAATCCAATGTTCCCCACCGCCAATCCATTCCACCCCAATCCAATCCACCCCCACTCAAAAAGTCCACCCCACTCTAGTCCAATCCACCCCACCTAATCCACCCCACTCTAGTCCAATCCACCCCACTCCTGTACCCTCCACCCCACTACACTCCAATACACGCAACCGACTCCAATCCACTCTACCTCACCCCAATCTAATCCAACTCACATCACACTATCCTAATCCAACCTACCACACCCCATCCCAATCCAACCTACCTCATCCCATCCCAATCCAATACATACCACCCCACTCCAATCCAATTCACCCAATTTCAGTCCACCCACCTCAAGCAGTCAGTCAGTCAACCTCACTCCAATCGACCCCACTCCAGTCCACCCAACTCCAATCCACGCCACTAAACCCATCCCAATCGACCCAAACTCACCCCACCGGACTCTACCCATACCATTTCACCCCACTCCAATCTACCCCACTCTACCCCAATCAAATTCAACCCACCCCAGTTTACACCACCCCACTCCACCCCACCCCACCCCACTCCAATCCACCCCACTCCAATCCACCCCACTCCAATCCACCCCACTCCAATCCACCCCACTCCAATCCACCCCACTCCAGTTTAATCCACCCCACTCAACTCCAGTCCAATCCACCCCACGCTAGTCCAATCCACCCCACTCCACTCCAGTCTAGTCTAATCCACCCCACTCCAAAACACCCCACCCAACCACATCCAGTCCACCCAACCCTAGTCTTCTCACTTCAATGCACCCACCTCCATCCAATCGAAACCCCACCACTCCAATCCACCACACCCCATTTCAATCCATTCCACTCCAATCCACCCAACCCCACTCAATCCACCACACTCTATTGCAATCCAATCTACCCCACTCTACTCCACTCCAATCCACTCTAGTACCTCAATCCACTCCACCCTATTCCACCCCATGCCACTCCACTCAACGCCACTGCACTCTGACACTCTCTGCCACTGAACTCTACTCTTTTCTATGACACTCTACTTTCCCGTAGTCCACTCTGTGACACTGTAGCCCAGCAAATCCACCTTTATAGCCTAAATTGGAAATTTGCTTGAAGAGGGGCTCTGCACCTACTCTTTTACTATCATGGGAGATTTTAACTACTATCTGGAAGCCCTTACGGACCCAGATACAGTGGCCTTCATACATATGATGAATAGTGCTGACCTAAGACAACATGTGACAGGCCCTACCAATGTGGCAGGGCATACTCTGGATGGGATCTTTTCCAACCACCCACAACTCTCATACACTAGTTCATTGCCTCTCGTCTGGACCGACAATGCAGTTGTACAATTTGAGTTGGCCCATCCAGATCACCACATTGTTGGTGGGGAGGGGGGCCTAAGAGTCTGATTGAAATTAGGGCCTGGAACAAAATTGAGGGCACAACATTAGAAGATGTGCTTATTGCAACCGCTTGCCAGATGCCTATAGTAGTGTAGGAGGCCACTACCCAGTACACTAACTGGGTGGAGAAGGCTTGTAAAAAAACTTGCCCCAGTAAGAATTCTGTTTTCTAAAAGATCACAACCAACGGCCCCCTGGTACACGGAGGAACATAGGAAACAAAAACTTATCTGCAAATGCTTTGAGCCGAATTGGAGGAAAGAACACAGGGAAGCAGAGAAAAAGATATACAAACAGAGCCTTGTGATCTATAAACAACTCTTATTCAATGCAAAAAAATGTTTTTTGCAAATCGAGTTAACCTAGCAAAAAACTCCTCTACAGAGCTTTTTAAATCTGTATCTAGCTTGGCTTCTCCCTGTTCAGCGAAAATTCAGACGAGCCTGGAACTACGCGAGGACATCGCCATTTTCTTTCTAAATAAGGTGGAGGTCATCTTCTTGGCTTTCAACCTTCCAAGTTCAGTAGGGACTGGAGCCTTAACGGAGGTAAGTAAGCCAATCTCTTGCCTCCCCCTACCTATGACAAATTTGCGCCACTATCTATAACTGACACTAAAAGGCTCCTTACGTCGGCAAAATCAGGCTCCCCCTATGATCCCTGTCCAGTCTCTGTGATCAAACTTGCTTCGGGACCTGTAGCCCTTTCATTTACCTCCCGGTTTAATGCAATGTTTGAAGCGGGGTACTTCCCTAAACCCTGGAAGGTCGCTTTGATACTGCCACTGCTAAAGAAGCCCAGTTTAGACGCCAAGGATCCTAATAACTTTCGACCAATCTCACGCCTCCGGCTACCAGCAAAATTGGTCGAGAAAACAATGAATTTGCAACTCGGTGCCTTTCTACGGGAAACTCAAGCTTTGGACCCCACTCAATATGGTTTCAGAGAAGGGCTCATTACAGAGGCTGCTCTTACAAAATCCACAGAAGAGATTAGGGAGCCCTGGATTGGGCAGGCAAGGCCGCTTTAATTATGCTGGATCTGTCTGCGGCCTTTGATACGGTCCATCATGATTTGTTGATGGATTGTTTGTTGGCATGTGGGGTCCAGGGTAAAGCGTGGAAGCGATTGAAATCCTTCCTAACCGACCGATCACAAACCGTGTCGTTGGACGAATTCCACCGCAAACCTTTTTCCCTGCCTTGTGGAGTACCACAGGGGTCATCTCTCAGCTCCACACTTTTTAATGTGAATGTATAATCTTTGGCCTCCTTAATCAGCTCCTTTGGCTTTTGCCTTACCTCGTAATTGTTTTCTCTGCTGCCAGGACAGAAATCAGGAAAAGGTAAACGGTTCCATGATTGTTTGGAAGCAGTCGGGAGGTGGATGTTACACAATTGCCTGAAGCTCAACTCGGGCAAGACTGAGGTCATCCTATTTCGAAACAATGTCAACTTCGAGACACCAAATTGGTGGCCAGGAGCACTGGGCACTCTTCCTACACCCACCAGGAAAGTAAAAAACTTAGGAGTCATAGTTGATAATAAGCCCGACTTTGGTCACCAGGTTAATGCAGTGGCATCAGCCACCTCTTAATTTCTCGGAATGATCAAGAAAATACTGCCCTGTTTGCCGGCCGACAGTCAGTGGACAGTTGTTACAGCACTTATCCTGCCAAGGCTGGACTACAATAACGGTCTTTACCTAAATATACAACAATGCTTTCTGAATAAACTTCAACTGTTGCAAAACGCTGCAGTGAGATTGCTCACCGGCACATCCAAATTTGCTTCAATTTCCAAGGAAATCAAAAGACTTCACTGGTTACCTGTTAGGAAACAGGTGCGTTTTAAATCCCTATGCACCGTTTACAAGGCCCTACAAGGAACAGGTCCAGACGACCTGAAGTTGCAGTTTCAGTGGTATTTGCTGAAAAGAATTCTTCGCTCTCTAGGAGCTAAATTGGTGACTGTACCATCCACTAAAAAAAAGCTATGTGGGGAGGGAGAAGCTTTGTTTGTGCTGCAAAGGCTTAGCATGACCTTCCTGGCTCTTTAACATGTAAATATGTGTTCGAGGCATATGAGCTGCAGATTGTACACTTAGCATAGGTCGCCATCTGGTGTTGGGCCCGGATGTTTGCAGTTTGTTTTTCTTCTTGGACAGTCTTTGGAAGTCACGAGTTTGGTGACTCCTCCTTCGGTCCGTACTGCGCATGGGCTTCGGCTCCATCCTCAGATTGTTTTTTTCCGCCATCGGGCTCGGATGTGATACTTCGTGCTCCGGCTTCGAACTTCTACGGTTCCAGCCTCGACGGAAAATCCTCGATTCTTCGAGTTCCTTCATCATCTTCATCTCTCGAAGCGGCACTTTCTCCATCCCGTACATCGACACCGGCCTTCGGGCCCTCCGCGACTCCGGTCCCGGCCGATGGAAAGGACTCCGTTCAAAAAGTGCCCAAAATGTGGGTCTAAATTTCCCCACACCGACCTCCATCAGGTGTGTAACCTTTGCCTCTCTCCGGAACACGAGGCCAGAGACTGCCCCGCCTGCAAGTCTTTTCGATCGAAGAAGACCATCCGAGATCGAAGAGCTCGACGCACCATGGCGCACTCATCCTCTGCAGCTCCACCGGACATCTTCGGAGACGACGCCGAAGCTTCGGGGCAAACACACACCGAGCAGGAGGAAGACGTCGTCAGCGCTTCCGAGGTCGACGACTCCGACGTGGAGGACGTTACACCAGCGCAGCGGGCCGTGAGTACTATGCCCCCTCCCACCCCCACGCCGAAAACCAAAGAGACTCAGGTTACTCCCTCGCCTGCCGGCCTGGGCAAAACCAAAACTTCGATCACCCCACCTTCGGGCCCGGTGTCGAAGCTCCCAAAGTCTCATGGCAGCTCGGGATCGAGCCAGCCGACACCCGGTGCCGAAAAACAGCATCCGGCACCGAAGACTGCAAAATCCAGCTCGACTCCGAAACCACCGGTGCCGAAGCCTGGACACTCGGTGCCGACCAAACACAAACACAAATCTGTCGGCACCGATGCTCCGGCGCCGAAACATCATTCGACGCCGAAACACCCGGAGACCTCAAAAAAGCATGGCGCACACAGACCATCGAAACCCCCGGTTCCGAAATCACCGGTGCCGACAGACGACTCGACACCATTGGCTCTGTTTACACCAGACCCTTTACAAAAGACTTTGTCCAAAGATCCAAAGACTGGGCTTTTGACTTTAACTACCAAGAAAAGACGCCTTGATGCTCCGGCTCCTCCTCCTCCACCCAAAAGGAAGGACTCTGCTACTTCTCCCCTCAGAGTGCCCTCCCCACCACCGCCTCCCCTACCCCCTCCACCTCCTCCACCGCCTCCACCTCCTCCACCGCCTCCACCTCACAGGTCTCCGCCACCTGTACCTCACTACGATCCGACCCCATCCCCAGATCCGGATGATGGGGATCCGGACAATTACCCGGCGGACGCCCCAATGGATCCCACTCCACCAGGGACCCCAGATCCATGGGAGGATTACAATAACCCTGATATACCCAATGTACCTCAGGACGACCTATACCCATCAAGACCGTCTCCTCCAGAGGACTCCTTAGGGTTTCACCATTTAGTGCAGAGAGCAGCACACTACCATGGGGTGGACATGCACAGTGAACCAGTAGAAGAAGACTTCCTACTGGATACATTTGATATACAAGACAAATCCACTTCCATTTTACCCATGCTTAAGGGTGTCACCAAGCACGCTACAGAGGTGTTCAAAGACCCTGTCAGAGCCAGAGTACTGAACCCTAGAATAGAGAAGAAGTACAAGGCGGCACCCACAGACCCTGCTTACATCAAGGGCCCTGCTCCCCTACATGCCCTAGTTGTCTCCACAGCTAGAAAGCGGGCTAACTCCCAATCCTCAGGAGATGCCCCACCGCCAGACAAAGAATCTAAACTTCTGGACGCGTCTGGTAAACGCACCGCCTCCCAAGCTGCAAACATGTGGCGCATTGCAAACACACAAGCACTGCTTGCGCGATATGATAGAGCACACTATGACGAACTAGAGGCTCTTATGCAGCACCTTCCAGAAAAATACAAGCACAAGGCTCATGACCTGATACAGGAGGGTAAACTAATTACAAACACCTCCATTAAGTGTGCCCTCGATGCAGCCGACACTGCTTCTAGGGCCATAAATACCAGTGTCCTGCTTCGTCGCCACGCCTGGCTCAGGATCTCAGGGTTCAAGCCTGAAGTCCAGGCATCCATACTCAATCACCCCTTTGACCAGGAAACACTCTTTGGGCCAAAGGTAGACGAAGCGCTCGAAAAGATAAAGAAAGACACAGACACAGCAAAGTCTATGGGGGCACTCCAAACACAAGCCTCCAAACGTTCCTTTCGACGCTCGTCCTTTCGTGGCACAGGCAGAGGCTCCTCCACCGATAATGCCTCTACCTCCTACAAGTCCCCTCCTCAAAATACCTTTTCAAAGGGCAATCAGAGAGGTGGTTACAGGGGTAACAACAATAAGGGCAGGGGCAAAACCAACAACACCCGTTCTGCCACCCCCCCCGCACAATGACTCCCCTCCGCTCCCCCCAGACCATTCCACTCCGGTCGGGGGCAGACTACAAAACTTTATCCACGTATGGGAGTCCATAACATCGGACAAATGGGTGACCCAAATCATTCGGTCAGGGTACTGTCTAGAGCTAACATCTACCCCACCCAATATCCCACCAAGGCACCGTCCAATGTCTCAAGAACATTCCACACTGCTCAAACAAGAGGTACTCTCACTCCTGCAAAAACACGATATAGAGCAGGTCCCCGTCAATCAACGAAATCTAGGGGTCTACTCTCTATATTTCTTAATACCAAAGAAAGACGAGACCCTCAGACCCATTCTGGACCTCCGGCCTCTAAATGCCTACATACATTCAGACCATTTTCACATGGTCACTCTACAACAAGTCCTCCCACTCCTCTGCCAGGGAGACTTTCTCACAACCTTGGATCTGAAAGACGCATACTTTCACATTCCAATACACCCCTCTCACAGGAAATACCTCAGGTTCGTGGTGGACGGGCAACATTACCAATTCACGGTTCTCCCCTTCGGGGTCACCACTGCACCACGAGTGTTTACAAAATGCCTAGCAGTAGTAGCAGCACACCTCAGACGTCAACACATTCACGTCTTCCCTTACTTAGACGACTGGCTGATAAAAGCCACGTCCTACCACCAATGTGTGCAACATACAAACAGCACCATCCAACTGCTCCACCAGCTAGGCTTCACGGTGAACTACCAAAAGTCGCACCTCATACCATCTCACACAAAGCAATATCTCGGGGCCACTATAGACACCTCCAAAGGTATTGCCTATCCAAACTCAGCCAGAATCACAAGCATTCAAGCCTTACGCAAAACATTCCTTCCCCAACACTCTCTTCCAGCAAGAGTGTTCATGAAGCTCATAGGAATGATGGCGTCCTGCATATTTATAGTGCCCCATGCAAGACTCCACATGCGTCCACTTCAAGAGTGCCTAGCACAACAGTGGAACCAGGCCCAGGGTCAGCTGACGGATCTGGTGTTGGTGGACGGCCGCACACATCACTCTCTGCAGTGGTGGAACACCACAAACCTTTCCAAAGGACGGCCGTTCCTGGACCCGGTTCCTCAGGTGATTCTAACAGCGGACGCATCGCTCTCCGGCTGGGGAGCGCACCTCCTACACCTCACAATGCAAGGTCTATGGACGCCACAGCAAAAATCGCTCCACATCAACCATCTGGAGCTCTTGGCGATCTTTCTAGCCCTAAAATCTTTCCAAAAACAAATTTCGGGCAAAGCAGTCCTCATTCGCACAGACAACATGACTGCGATGTATTATATACAAAAACAGGGGGGGACACACTCTCCCCAGCTCTCCCGCTTAGCCCAGAGCATATGGAGATGGGCAATTCCCCAAAACATCTTTCTCCTGGCACAGCACGTTCCAGGAGTACAAAACACCATAGCAGATCTGCTCAGCAGACAAACGCAACAACTACACGAATGGGAACTGCATCCACAAGTTCTTCACCCATTCTTCAAACAGTGGGGGCATCCTCAAATAGACCTCTGCGCCACCCACGAAAACAAAAAATGCCCAAGCTTCGCCGCCAGATACCCACACCCATTGTCCAAGGGCAATGCGATATGGATGAACTGGTCAGGCAGATTTGCATACGCCTTTCCACCTCTCCCACTAATTCCATTAGTGGTCAGGAAGCTACAACAGCACTCCCTCACACTCATTCTGGTAGCTCCAACGTGGGCCAGGCAGCCGTGGTACACCACGCTACTACAACTATCAGTGGTACCACATCAAAAACTGCACCTTTCCCCATGCCTCCTAACCCAGAACCATGGAGAAATCAGGCACCCGGACCCAGCCCAGCTCAACCTGGCGATCTGGCTCCTGAAATCTTAGAATTCGGATACCTTAACCTTCCCCCTGATTGCATGAACATCATCATGGAAGCCAGACGTCCTACCACTAGAGCATGCTATGCCGCAAAGTGGAAAAGATTTGTAATTTACTGCCGTAACAATACAATTAACCCCCTAGATGCATCCATACAGCACATCATATGCTATCTGCTCCATCTTCACAGGTGTAACCTGGCATATTCATCCATACGCCTACACCTAGCAGCGATCGCTGCCTATCTACAAAACAGGCAGCATTTATCACTCTTCAGAGTGCCCGCTATTAAAGCCTTCATGGAAGGCCTTAAACGAGTAATTCCTCCCAGGGCACCACCTTCCCCTGTATGGAATCTAAATTTAGTTCTTACACGTCTAATGGGTCCGCCCTTCGAACCAATGCACAAATGTGAGCTACAGTTTCTCACCTGGAAAACAGCTTTCCTTGTAGCTATCACTTCCCTTAGAAGGGTTGGTGAAATACAAGCGTTCACCATACAGGAACCCTACATACAAATGCATCACAGCAAGGTCATACTTCGCACAAATCCGAAGTTTCTGCCCAAAGTCATTTCCCCCTTCCACCTCAATCAATCAGTGGAATTACCTGTCTTCTTTTCGCAACCCCAATCTGTTGCAGAAAGGGCCTTACACACACTCGATGTAAATAGGGCGTTACTATACTACATACAAAGAACGCAACCCTTCAGGAAGACTAAACAATTGTTCGTTTCCTTCTCTCCACCACATAAAGGCAACCCCATTTCAAAATCAGGGATAGCTAGGTGGATTGTAAAATGCATACAAATTTGCTATCAAAAGGCAAAGAGAACATTATCTGTTCCCCCTAAAGCCCACTCTACAAGAAAGTTAGGGGCTTCTATGGCTTTTCTAGGGAATATACCCTTAGATGACATCTGCAAGGCAGCCACATGGTCTACACCGCACACCTTCACAAAACACTACTATGTAGATGTGCATTCCAAGCAGCAAGCTAGGGTGGGCCAGGCTGTACTAAAGACACTTTTTCAAACAGCTGCAACGGATACCGGTGGTCGCCGCTAAGGTTGGGTACTGCTATGTAATCTATGCTAAGTGTACAATCTGCAGCTCATATGCCTCGAACGGAATATGCTACTTACCAGTATGCATCTGTTCTTGGCATGTAGAGCTGCAGAGTTGTACACGCCCACCCGCCTCCCCGGCTACCTGTATCCGTTCCAGTACATCTTATTTAGATACAACACATGGGTTTCTCACTGTTATTACTACGCTCCATCATTTCCCTGTTGGCGAAAAACAATCTGAGGATGGAGCCGAAGCCCATGCGCAGTACGGACCGAAGGAGGAGTCACCAAACTCGTGACTTCCAAAGACTGTCCAAGAAGAAAAACAAACTGCAAACATCCGGGCCCAACACCAGATGGCGACCTATGCTAAGTGTACAACTCTGCAGCTCTACATGCCAAGAACAGATGCATACTGGTAAGTAGCATATTCCTTGCAACGTACAGTGCTCAGAGGATAGTAGCTAGCACCAGGACACCTTGGGGTAACCGCTGCGCTTTAGAAATGCATATAACATAACATAACTAACTTTTAGCATTGCTGAACAGCAGCCACACTGCTGTCCAACACCACAAAAATATACTGCCAATAGCTCTTGTATAGGTGATACCTATTGGCTTTGCCAATGCTTGTTCTCAACCTTGCAACGGATGATAAGCACATTTCAAAGATTGCTCCCTCAGCAGCCTGCCAGACAAGCTAAGTCCACCCTGGCTCCACCTCCGGCACTGCTACCACCTCCGTTACCAGCAACTCCTTTGCCACCTCCACCTCCTGCAGGCCAACCTCCAAAGACAGTCAACAATGCTGGTCCTACCGACTCCTAATGATATGGGCGATGAGGATTCTTCAGATTCTGTATTTTTTGATTTGGAGGGCTAGGGAGTACAACCAGACTTGGGTAATGAGGAGTGGGATTATTATATCATACCAAAGGAAGTAGCAAGTTGTTCAGCCAGGTTAAATTCTGGACAACGTAGCCCATAGCACCATGGCGAGGGCAATTAAAAAATGTAATCTTCAGATGACCCCTACAGCAATGCTTCCTGACTGAGTTTAAGGAGCAGCCACGTAAAGCTATTGGGCCCATACCTATAGAGAATTTTGTGTGGTTATAAGGCCTAAAGTTGATGAAAATGGCAGCCAATATATCCGCTGTGGTGCATTTTTTTAGAGAAGAAGTTTAAGGCCCCAGTCATGCCCAGACTTCCTTTCAGGCCATCTCAAACAAGATTGTTATCATGTCTGCAGCCCAGCACAGATCAATTAACCTGATCACGCCTTCATCTGCACTCCCCGATTGGAATGGCAGACATACAGATAATTTGGGCTGTAGAGTTGGTTCCATGGCGTCAATCAAGCCTACAAACTCTTCAGCAGCGTTAGGCCATTACAATTGCAAGATTTGGTATGACATCTCATCAGTAATTGACTTCATATTGGAGGAAAAGAGGGATAGCTAAAGCTATCGTCTGAGAGGGTGCAACAACTTCAGTGGCCATCATTGATGTCACAGTGGATGTTTCAAACATAGGCTTTCGCAGTTGTCACAAACAGCTGTATTAAAAAAAAGGCATGGCTGGGCTCTACATCTTTCCATCTGGAAGTTCGCCATTTGATGGAGTCACTCTGTTTGGAAACAATGTTAATGACGCCTTGCAGAACATTAAAACAGATTTGACAAAATCTCTTGGAGCCCTCCAGTTTGTGACCTAGCTTAACAACTTTTCATGGCTTATGAAGATCCCAGACCTATAGAGGAGATTTAAATCAGTACGCAGGTCAAGACTGTACCTGTATTACCTTCCAAGACAACCTGAATATAACCAGGGATTTGCTGTGTGTATCTTTTCTGGATTTACATGCTGTGGATTATTCCAGCATCTCGTAGTTGGGTCCAGAATTCTTCTGTTAGCCCCCCCTCATTTTTTGGTGGCTTTGTCCTTCCCCCTCTTGATGTCACACACCCTCCCTGGAGGCCTGGTTGATTAGTCACCATTTTTAGCTTCTTTTTCCTGCCATTGAAAGCAGAGCGAAGCCATGAGAGATTTTTTTTAGAAATACACGTTTTTCATCTAGGTTTTTGTGGAAATCCGACAGAGAAGCCTTTATAAGAGGTACCTACGATGCCGAGGATGCAACACTGTTTTCTACCAATAAAGTAACCGGCGGAAAATTGCGAGTCACTATTGCGATGCAATTTGCGAGTCTAGGTTTTACATCTGGCCCATAGTCTTTCAATTGTTTGGGGATGCGTACAGGACATCCACTTCTAGTAGAACGCACATAATTTTCCTCCCTCATCATCTAATCGTGAGCACGGAGTACTTCCCATTCCACCATTTATTCTTTTCACAGAAACACCACATTTATTCTATTCTCCCTTACCAATGCACATATCATTCAACCATTGATTGTGTGCTTTGCTACCCAGTCCATCAATACCAGACAACTTTGTACCTGCACACTTCTGACAAATGGCAAGCTTGCTAAAATGCCAAACTCTGCCATCACTCAATTTAGCTGAGTTGCTAAACAACTTTAACACTTTAAAAGGACCTATAAATCTACTGAAGCCCCTTACCCTTCTCCTTTACTTTGACATAATCACCAACATTCATTATCACCTCCTTCAATCCATGTTTTTGATCATAATACTTTTTGTAATGTAACTTAAACTTTTACATTTCTTTTTTTACCTCATCTACCAACACTCTGTGCTCTCTCTTGCCTCATCCACGCCTGGTTGTCTTTGCTGAAAGGATCTCTCCCTTTTAAACGTTTGAAAGGTGAATACCCAGTAACAGTGGGTGAAGTACGATACGCCCACACAAATATTTTAATCTCCACTTATCAATGCTTACAACTTTTAATGGCCAATTGTATGTTTTCTATCAAAACTCTATTAAAATTCTCCACTGCACCATTGCCAGAAGGATGATATACATAGATATGTTTCCATGAAGTGGTATTCCTCATTAAGAAATCTTGTAATACCCTTGAAACAAACTGAGGGACATTATCACTCAATAATGATTTGGGAATCCCGTCCTGTTGAAATGCTTCATTGAGAAACTTCACTACTAGCTCAGACTTAGCCTTTTCCACAACACAAACTTCAGGCCATTTTGAGAAGAAGTAATACAACACAATGAAATTCTCGTTAACAAAATGCTTATCCATAGTAGGACGTTTTTTTACAAGTGTCCAGCACATGCGTTTAATCTAGCTTCTCTGGTCCCTTGGAATATCTTGTACTAGAAGTAGACATCACTGGGGCACATATGCTCATGAAGCTATGCCCTCACATAAAATATAATGCACCCTGCCTTAGTCCTCAAAAACCTGCTGTAGGGTTGACTTGTATTAGATGCATTGACTTCAGCATGACACACAGGAGTGTGTCATGCCTGATTTTCACTCCTGGTTTGAGCTATGTACGCAGCCTGCAATGGCAGTCTGTGTGGAATTTGTATGTGGGTCCCTTAGGGTGGCATAAGATGAGCTGAAGCCTTTAGGAACTCTCTTTAGGACCCAGGTCATAGGTACCTAGAGTACGATTTGCTAGGGATTTATGTAGGTGCTAAAGTCCTTAGCCAGTTGTAGCCCAGTTTGACTTTACCTTATTTTAGGGAGGGAGCACTGGCATTGACGTCCGGTTAGCAGGCCTCAGTGCATTGCCAGGGTTGAAAATCAACATCTAGTAGCTTAAAAAGGGGGCAAAAAGTGTGGGAGTGGTAACTTCAACGAAAGGATGCAAAATGTTGTCCTTATAAGCTGGAAGGACTCACTCGTATAAGCACTCCTTTGTGCGTTTTGTGTACGCCTCAAAAAATTATATTCAAATGCCAATGTTCAAAATTCTCATTGGTTTATAAGGTCTCATAATCCAATTTTATGTTAGGTTCATTGAAAATAAATCATTCAAATTCTAGTTGTAAATTCTATATTCATAACTACACTCTTGTTTGTTCAGTTTCAAATGGTTAACAGAAATGTTCTCCGATGCATTTCGGGTCCAGCCCTTCCTCAGGGGATCTCCCTGTAACAAAATCAAAAGGAACTACTTGATCCATGTACCGGATGCGGACGCTAATTTTTAATTTGGTGGTTTTTCAAAACCTGCTATCGTGTGTTAGTGATAGGTCATGGGCCTATCGTGAAGACAGTAATTGTTTTAATACTGTGAACGGTAGGAAAGACTCTAAATTTATTGCGGGTCCGGTGAAAGTGTAATTTCCACTTTATGTGCTTGTTACGATTATCAGGGTGCTCAGTGAAAGCGGGATATACACTCTGTGTACTCATGATGTATTGCTTCCCAAAATCACATAACTTTGGTGATTATTACAAACGCGGTTAGTCCTTTCACTCGAATGGTGTTCAGGATGAAAACGCGTGTCGGTGCAAAACTAAACAAAAAGGTGATTTAAACCACTACAATACCCGTGCGAGTTAACTCGAAAGTGCAAATAACGGAATTAATATAAGTGTCGTACCTGTGAAATATCCCCGAAAGGCTTCAGCATTAACCCGTTGTGCTGTGTGGCGGTGATTCGGTGTATGTGTTATTAACCCGGATTTAACGTCTTGTAACCCGGAAGTGCATAGCGCGTGACTATGATAGAAAGCAAAAACATACTTCAGACCTTGTGAGCGTGATATAATAAACCTGAATGTAATAAATGTCAAAAATGTCAAAAAACTGGCTGCGATGACAAACTTTAGCGCAGACCTAATGTTCGAACTGCTGACTTCACGTCAGTGCGCTGAAAGGGAAAAGTAAGATACGTGTAACATGGTATGCAGATGATGACTGAATTCCATACTCCAAAATATAAATTACGGCATTCTCTGAATTTCTACTCATGTAATCATACAAAAAACAAAGCAGGTCCTTGGTAAGTCACCACAGTATGCTGAAACTATTTACAAATGGCAGCTAAATTCCAAGCGTTCATTAAGGCCCTTCGGGTGCAGAGAATTCAATTTATAAATCCAATGTAATTCACGTTGTAACAAGAATGCCTTGTTGTCTCTTCCATCTTTTAATTCAACTTGCTCCAATATCAAATACTTAAGTTGACTAGTGTTGTGATTGGCTTCCGAAAAGTGTGCAGCAATTGTAGACTTCATATTTTTTAATCTGATGTTTCTCTTATGTTCGACTAAGCGGGTCTTCATTTTCCGTTCAGTTTTCCCTACGTAAGGTAACCCACATGGGCACTTTAATAAGTATACCACATTACTGGTATCACACGTAGCTGTCACTTTTAGTTGAATAGGGATTCTAGATGTAGGGTGTGAAACTGTAGATCCTTTTATTATGTTGTTACAGCTGCCACAATTATGACATGGGGTGGTTCCCATGTAGTTAGAGGTTGTTTTGTTGCTTTTGGATTGTAAAAGTTGTTGTAGGTTCTTAGTACGCTGATAAGCAAATATCGGAAAGTTCTTAAATATGCCCCTGAAATCTGTTTCTGCCTGTAGCATAGGCCAGTATTTACAAATGGTCTGTTTGATCTTATGGCTTCTCTTGGAATATTTTGATCCAAACACCGGTCTCTCCTTATTTGGCTTTGTGTTACTTTTGGGTTTTAACAATTCAGTTCTATTCTGTTGTTCAGCTCTGGACTCTGCTTGTTTTAATCCTGCTGTTGGATATGCTCGCTGTTTAAATTTCATCAGTCTTTTCTTTGTTTTCCTGGTTTATTAATTTAAATTGAGAAACATCGTTTTAAAACTAGGAGTGCGACCTACCCCATATTCATTTCGAGAACCTTCAACAAAAGCCCAGCTTCCTACAAAGGTACTTGAACTCTTGTCAGCATTCATGTATTCAACAAACTTGCGTACAAACCTTTTCATCTCAATATCTACTCCAGACCATTAATATTGAGACTTCATTCTTCTCTTGCACTTAATATTTCCTACATGCACCTCATGATGTTTTACTAGAATTTCATTCCAGAGTGTTGAAGATGGAATGACTCTAAACCCCCTCAAAATGAATCAATTATGTCCCAATGACAGCTCATCCTTGACTTCCCAAAATGGTTTAACTGCGACGCTAAGCATTTTCTTTTCTGACCAACCCTTCTCCGTGTGTTCCTTAACATTGCATAATATTACATCATTTTTGTATCCGCTAATTCATTCTTCTGTCGAAATGCCAGCAGAAGTTACTCAGTCTACAATGTCAACACATAAATTGCATCTCTTGTGATCTGTCTTAAACTTCCATTACTGGTGCTCTACTCAGGAGGTCTGCCACTTTTATTCTTGGCACCTGCCAAATGCTGCACTTTGTAAGTATGTAATTCAATTCAAATTTATATTTTCAAATGTTTCCAATAAAACCATTATCACCCAAGGCTGACAACACCCTCCTTACTCTTAGATCGTGTTCAAAGGGGTCTTTGTCCACAAAAAGGATGTAACCTTAAAAGAAAATATCACCATTAAGATCCTTAAACAATTGATACATTGCAAGCCGGAACACTGCATCGGCAGATGCCATTCCAAATGACGTGCCTGAATTGAAAACATCCACAAGTTTTGATAAAAGCAGTTGGATGTCTACTATTTGGCTGTTGTACCTCTTGGTGATATGCTGAAGCTAGGTCAAAAGACGTAAACCATTTAACACACTTAGTTAAAGTCAACAACTCACTGATTTTTGAAAGAGGGACTTTATCAATAATGATGTTCTGATTTAAATCACGTAAGTCAACGCAAAGTCTGCGTTTGCCATTGGCTCGCCTTGCCACCACCAAAGGAGCCAACCACTCGCTAGCCTCCACACTTTCAATGATACCTTCTTTAACCCCTTCGGTGCCACGCCCTTTCCCCCTCCTGTGCCGGGCGTTTCACACGCGGGTGAGGTTCATGACGAGATAGTCTCGTCATGGGCACAGCGCGACCGTGCTCCATGACGAGACTATCTCGTCATGGGCACAGAAGAGGTTAACAAATCTGTCTAATTCATCTTAAGCCTCATTAATAATGCAAAAAGGTATATTTCTATGTTTATGGGTAACAGGTGTATCATTTTCTTTTAAGATTATTTTACATTGGAATCCTTGCAGCTCTTGCACCCTACCTGAAAAAACTTTTGAAAATTCATCACACATCTGTTGTGAGAAGTATTCTTCATTTAACAGCAACACTTGTTCTGGGCTATTAGGGTTTAAGGCAATTCCTAAATCCCTCTGATCTAACCACCCCAAAACATACGGCACCTTTTTAGCCACATAAAGCTTCTCTTCTGATTTACACCCTCTGAATTCAAACTTGAGCACCTTATACCCAACCATAGGTATTGGTTCTCCTGTAAAACATTCCAGGTGAACATCTGTAGGACTTAATTCTTCAACTAAGGTATCAATAAATGTATCAATCCACACTGACTTATTAATAATTGTGAAGGGGAAACCTGAATCGGCTGTAATATGAGTCAAAACTCCACCTAAAGTGATGCAGCATACAGGTTTAGATCTTTTCTGTGCTCCCACTCCTAAGACTTCAGAATCTAAACTCAAGACGCAGTTTGTCTCACATTCACCTTCATACTCTGAGGAGAACTCTGAACACATAGTAATACATTTAACAGTGGCAGTGGGTTTCCGCTTAGGGCAAACTTTAGCAAAATGTCCCATGACTCCACAAGATGAGCATTTTTGCTTCCATATTGGGCAGCGTTTGTTATTTGCTAAGTGTTTTATACTGCCACACCTATAACACCCTTTGTGTGTTTTATGTGTAACTTCCACTGATTAGTTGCTCTTAGATATAGTGGTAACATGATCAGTGTACTTCTTTGAACTAGTTTTTTTAGACACTGACATTTTGCATATATGGTCTTTGCTCTTCTTGTTCAATAGTGCAGCTTTAGCTCATTATTTTGAAAGCTCTGTCTTCGTTGGGAAGGCTTCTTTCAAGGTTGTTTTGTCATTTGCCCACAGTCTTTCCTGAACATTTGTATCATTGTTGTGCATTTTGGTCTCCAAGATATCATCATGGAGACTTTCAGATTTGCACCAAATTGGCAACTTTGAAAGTTTTGTTACATAATCCTCAATGGACCAAAGGTATGTAATATGATTTTCTCTTTTACAGTGAGGGAGTAAGGTCTTCTTGTAAGTAATCATCAATGGTAGAAGTATAGTTTATGAAATAATCCTTCCACTGAGGTAATTTCATAAGCGGTTCTCAAGGGGCAGGCAAAAATTATTGTGGCGGCATTAAAGAGCACACGCGTTAATATCACAGTAACACTCACTGTAAGTTGGAGAATACCACTGTATAAGTTCCAGAGATGCTGATGATAAGATAACAGTCTAAAATTGAAGGTACCACTACCGCTCTGCAAGTCATGGAGAATGCATCACTAATACCTTGTAAGCTAGACCTTTTTAAAATCGCGGCACCTTCGGGTCACGTAGCGTGACCTTGTGAATAGTGTCCCGCAAAGAATTCTGGGGCGCAACAGTGCGTAAGATTCCAATACAGCGAGAGGAGTGATGTACTGAGGTAGCACACAAGCCAGGTAGGAGACAGTTGGTGCGTGCAATGGAGTGACGCCCAACAGTCGAGTAATCAACGTAGTCAGTGCTATGGTCCAATTTCCTTCTTAAACACGCGTACCAATATTCGCAGTGGCTGCTTGAAAATTCCACTGTAAATCCACCAGAACTTTCTATTCCTGTAGGTTGCTTCCGCATGATGATAACTAAAGCATGAACCGGTGTGGCTAAAGGTTCACTCCAACTAGTCCTCAAATCTGTAGTGCAGAATCCGAAGTAATGATCTTCGCATAATCCTTTCTTAAGAAGTCATACTTTTATTGGCATAAAGAACCCAGCAACACACAACCAACAACTCGTCTGCCTTCTCCTGCTTCTCCCATCAAACTGTCATTTTCAATCACATTCTATAACCAGAATGTGACGACATAAAAAAAATTCACAACACTTAACTCTCAGTCCACGTCAATATCCATTCTTTTTGAGGGTGTGGGCCTTTGGAGGCTGAAGATTACCGGAGGATGGGGACGCCTGAGACTGGGAGCCGTAGTTGCTATAGAAAGAGGACTGTGTAATATACAGTAGTGGAAATGCCGGCCACCTAGAACAGACATCGCCCTGAGTTCTCTATATGCCCAAGGTGGGCTCTGGGTGCACTCAATGTTGGCCTGGACAAGTATCCATACATCTCACTCTTATCACACAAATATGGACTAAAACAGTGCTGTGAGTGTTGCTCTTCCGTGAGTGAGTGGGAAGGGTATGCCCAGACATGGGTCCCGTGCTCACTACACCACTGGATTCAAGCTAGCCTGGCTGATGAAGGGTGATCTGGCTGAAACCCGTTCCAGGAGGCTTGTCTCGGTCCAGGGAGGACCTGGGTTGGCAGTTCGCGCTGGACTGTTCCTGTAAGGAACAGGGTCAAGACTGATTTGCATATGGCTGGGACCAAACTGAGGTGGCGTGGTGAGCATAAGAATGATGGATTAAACCCAGATTCTTGTGACTGGGGAGCGAATGTTTGCATTGTCCAGCATTCTGTCCATCTATTGTTTCTTTTGCATTCTTGAGTGATGGGCCTTCTCTGTTCTCACTCCAGTACATTTCCTGCTACTAGGGGATTAAGACCACCTGCTGCCAAGCACATATAGCCTCTACACATGTCTAAACCTGCCCGTCTGCTACGTTTTACCGAGGCAGTGATGTGAAAAACATCAAAGCCACAACTCGAACCAGACGCCATGGTACAGGACTCAGCACTCGACACCATCATAAAAAAACTAGCGTCCCTAAGATCTACAGTGTCTTCGATAATTGTGAGCACCACCAAAACCTCATAAAATGGTCTTTATAAAGATAAACCTCACAGCCTTTAATTGTAGACTCTTTTCTAAAGCAGACAGACTGGCCAACATTGAACAGAGGATAACTACCACCACTGACCTGGATCAAGATCACTGGCATATATAACAAGATCACAAAACTGGAGGACAGGAATAGGAGGGACAATCTGGTTTTCTGGTATTCTTGAAACTCTGGAAGGTGAGGACATCATGGCCTTCATGCTCCACTTCATTCCATCTCTCACCAAAATTGCGTTTTAACCACCTCTTGAATTACAGGTCTTGTCGACAACACTTGGAGGTACGTTATGGCCTTCTGGTTCCAGCTTGAATGCAAAAATGTATTCACAAAATAATTTGATGACCCAGGACGTTTAGAGCAATTTCTCTACACTTTATCGATGGAACCCATGGATATGGCCCACCCAAGGAACGATCGATTATCACTTGAAAAGAGGACCAATGGCGAGACAGAGTATGACCAGAGTTTGACAGGCTGGAAGTGTTTTTCGAGACCAGCACATAAGTGCAAAGACTGTCTTCTGCCTCCGGAGAACACGTCATGCTCTCCTTTAAAGAAAGACTGAATCTTTGCTAGTCTTAATTTATCTGCCCCTAGCCTCCATCTCTGTTCTGAGCCTCTGGCCATTTTCTCTTCCCTTTGCTGTTGATTGTGGAGTTTAATATCCAGCACACACTCACTGTTCGCCTGGGTAAGGTTTGGTGTACACCTTGTCCCTGTGAAAGGGGGAATCTGAGGACAGACCACTTGGCCCCGTAACAAGCATGGGCGCCATGCGTTGAAAATCTGGCTTGCTATATTTGGACGTAATCTTTGCTTTGACCTTCAGCGCCTCCCTCCGACACTGGGTCACCTGACACTACACTTAACATCCTTATGTCATGAACTTCCACTCTCTCCACTAGCTCTTATAACTGTTGCAGGACCAAGGGACTATTCAATTGGTGGCTACCGCCCTATTTCAGAAAGCTGATTCCCCCTGTTCTCCTTTTTTTTTATTTTCACAACAAAATGTTATTGTCAACAGCCAAAATACGCCCGTTAGGGCTATATACCATAACAGTAAAATATACATAATACAAATGTTCGAGGCACGAGCTGTAGATCGTATACTTGTGCATAGATCGCCATCTGGTGTTGGGCTCGGATGTTTGCACTTTGTTTTTGTCTTGGAAGAAGTATTTGTAGTCACGAGGTAGGTGACTCCATCTCCAGATTCTTTTTCCGCCATCAGGTTCGGATGTGATTTGCTGCACTCCGGGTTGGTGTCGTTTTCAAACACCCTTCGACGCGCAATCCCTCTCCACTCGACGTATTGTCTCGATCGCGTTTCCTTTACAACACGTATCTTCAAAATCTATAAACTCCTCGACCTTGATACTCGACGTGGGCCATTGGGCCTATCTGCGCCGACAATGCCAGCAGTCATTGGAAAGGACTCCTTTAAAAAAATGCCCCGGGTGTGGTGCTAAATTCCCACACATGGACTTACACGAGGTTTTTAACCTCTGCCTCTCCCCGGAGCACGAAGACGAGAACTGCGAGGCCTGTTCATCTTTCAGGACGAAGAAAACCATCCGTGACAGTCGGGCTCCACGTCACGAAATGTTTCACGGAAGCAGCTCTTTTTTGGACATCTTCGGAGCAGATCCCTATCTCCAGCTGGAACAACAAGCTGATGAACAAGAGATCTCCGTCTCCGAAGCAGACTACTCCGACGTCGAAGACCAGGCAGTCACCCGGCTCAGCGGTACATGAGTACCGAAACCCCTCTCCCAACCAAACCTAAGGCTCCGGTAACTCCTTTGCCCTCGGGCTCAGGTCGACTCCAACAACACACTTCAGACGCCCTGCCCTCGGGCCCGGTGATGAAACAAAAAGAAAAGCCTTCCCGCTCGGGACCGAGCCAACCCCATTTTGGTGCCGAAAAATCAGTCGGCAGCGAAGTCTAAAACCAATGAGGTACCACGCCCTTCTTCGTCGGTGCCGAAGCTCTCGGCATCGAAACAAAAGAAGGACAAACATTTGGAGCCGAAAAAGCCTTCGGAGCCAAAAAGATCTTTGGAGCCGAACAAAACTTCGGAACCGAAAAAACACTCGGAGCCACAAACTCCCATGCCAAAAGTTAAAGAGTCCAAATCACCACAGAAAGATTTGGAAACACGGGCCAAACAACATTTTGACCCTAAATCTTCAGCACTGACAATGGACATTGTACCCGTACAACAACTTCCAACAGATTTTTCGGATCCAAAATAAGACTCTCTACATTGACTCAGAGACTGGCAAAGTTGTCGCCAAGCCTCCTAAAAGAAGAATCTGAAATTACCTATGAAGCGAAAAGAGATGGGCACTAACACTACTCCACCTCTCTCTCCTTTTCCAGCTGATCCAAATCTGCTAATTTCTCCAGCACACTCTCCACAACATACGTTTTCACCTCAACCACAAGATGATGACGATGACTATAGTGATCTGGGTGGGAATGGAGATCCAGATAAAGATGATGACGCAGTTACCATTCCACACAATCCAGATCCTTGGGATGATTACAACACAGATCCCGACCGACACAATGACCCGGACTTGTATCCCTCTAGACCATCACCACCAGATGACAATATTGGGTTTGCGCAACTCATTAATAGAGCTGCTCAGTACCACAGAGGACAATTACACTCTGACCTTTTAGAGGAAGACTTTTTACTGGAAACATTTAACCCACACATAAGTCCACACACCCTGCCTATGTTAAAAGGCATGTTAAATCATGCACCAGAAGTCTTTAAAGACCCCATCAGAGCCAGGATTCCTAACACCTTAATAGACAAAAAATACAAGGCAGCTCCCAATGGCCCAATGTACATTAAGGGTCAGGTCCCTCTAGATTCACTTGTAGTGTCTAATGCATGCAAGGGAGCAAGCTCACAAAGCACAGGCGACACCCCTCCTCCTGATTAGGAATCCCAACTCATAGATGCATCTGGAAAACGCATCGCATCACAAGCTGCAAATCATTGGTGGATTGCCAATGCCCGAGCTTTGTTGGCCAGATATGACAGAGCTCACTATGATGAACTTGAAAAGCTAATACAACATCTTCCTGACCAATTTAAAGACCAGGCTAATGACCTTATACAGGAGGGAAAATTAATAATGAATTTGTCCATCAAATGTGCACTTGATGCAGCCAACACTCCCTCTCGTGCTATAATACCAGCGTTTTGTTACACAGGCACGCTTGGCTCCGAATCTCCGGATTCAAACAGGAAGTTGTGGTGATGTGATGCTGGCAGAGACTTGTGAGAATACCATGATGTCATATAGAGTGCTTAGGTTTGTTCTGCTCTGAGTGTTCTCTCAGGGGCAGTTTGACTCTGTGCTGTAGCTCTGCCGGCTGGGACGGCTCTCTGTCCCCCATAATAAATACTTTGTGTGAAAAGCATTTTGGAGCCATCTCTTCGTCTTTACAGAAGTACAGTCTGCTATTCTTAATCAACCCTATGACCAAGAGCATCTTTTTGGGCCCACAGTAGATACATCTTTAGAAAAGATTAAACAGGATACGGAGACTGCCAAGGCCTTGCAAACCACTAGAGGTTCATTTTGTTGCTCCTTCTACAGGGCTGGCTCCA
Source organism: Triturus cristatus (assembly GCF_964204655.1). Taxonomy (NCBI): domain Eukaryota; kingdom Metazoa; phylum Chordata; class Amphibia; order Caudata; family Salamandridae; genus Triturus; species Triturus cristatus. Next base: position 933,932,657 of record NC_140585.1, read on the forward strand.
AAACTATTGGCTCTGAGCATCCCTCTTCTTCCTATAAGAGACCCAATCAAAACAATTTCTCCCTAGGATACTTTCGTGGAGGGTACAGAGGCAACAATGGTAAGGGAAGAGGTCGCTGTAACAATACCCGCGCCTCCCCTACCACCAAGCAGGGACTTCCCTTTACTTCCCCCTGATCATCCCACTCCTGTTGGGGGACGCATCTCACCGTAACTACCTGTCTGGAATTCTATCACAACAGACAAGTGGGTAAGACAAATTATCCAGTATGTTTATTGCCTGGAACTCACCTCTACACCCCCAAATATCCCTCCCAGACAACGTCCAATGTCTTCAGAGCATCTGACTCTTCTAAAACCAGAGGTTCCCTCTCTATTACAAAAACATGCAATAGAACCAGTCCCCTTGCCTCATCAAGGCACAGGGGTTTACTCCCTCTACTTTCTAATCCCAAAAAAGGACGGCTCTCTCAGGCCAATACTGGACCTCAGACCGTTAAACCTCTACATTCAGTCAGACCACTTCCACATGGTCACTCTCCAACAGGTGCTCCCACTGCTTCAACAAGGCGACTTTCTCTCCATTCTAGATCTAAAGGACGCCTGCATTCATATTCCCATTCACCCTGCTCACAGGAAATATCTCAGGTTCATGGTAGAGGGCCAACACTATCAATTCAAAGTCCTTCCGTTTGGAGTGACTACAGCATCCAGAGTCTTCACCAAATGCCTCGTATTAGTAGCAGCTCACTTACCAAGACAACGCATTCACGTGTTCCCTTATCTGGACGACTGGCTCATAAAAGCCAAGTCACACAGCAGCTGTGTACAACACACACACAAAACAATCCTGCTGCTTCACAACTTGGGATTCACGGTGAATATCACCAAATCCCACCTCCAACCGTCCAACACACAACAATAGGTTCTACAATAGACACCTCAAAAGCTTTAGCATACCCCAACCCTCTCAGGACAAGCAGTAAGCAAGTTCTAATCTCGAAATTTCAGCCTCAACACTCATTACCAGCTCGAGTGTTCATGCAATTGATTGGGATGATGGCCTCTTGCATTCTCACCGTTCTTTATGCAAGACTCCAAATGCGTCCCTTACAGGAGTGTTTGGCACATAAGTGGTACCAGGCTCTAAGTCAGCTAACATATCTGGTGTTGGTGGACAGCTGCACACATCGATCTCTGCAGTGATGGAGCACACAAAACCTTTCCAAAGGGCGGCCGTTCCTTGACCCGGTTCCACAGATAGTGCTAACAGCAGACGCATCGCTCACCGGCTGGGGAGCTCATCTTCAGAACCACACCATCCGGGGTATATGGACCCATCAGCAAAAACAGCACCACATAAAGTACCTGGAACTACTGGCAAGTTTTCTAGAACTAAAATCCTTTCAACTCCATCTAGTAGGCAAAGCTGTCCTAGTCCGTACAGACAATATGACAGTAATGTACTATATACAAAAACAAGGGGGGACACACACTCTACAGCTTTCACACCTAGCTCAAAGCATTTGGAGGTGGGCCATCCCACAAAACCTATATCTTCTTGCAGAACACCTCCCAGGGGTACACAATCAGATTACAGATTACAGATCTGCTCAGCCGTCAAACACATCCTCAAGTTCTTCTTCCATTCTTTCACATGTGGGGCCAGCCAGAAATTGATCTTTTCTCCACACATCAAAACACAAAATGCCCAAGCTTCGCGTCTAGGTATCCACATCCATTGTCCAAAGGCAATGCGCTATGGATGAACTGGTTAGGCAAATTTGCTTAGGCTTTTCTGCCTCTCCCACTAATTCCGTTAGTGGTTCGCAAGCTCAAGCAGCATTCCCTCACAATGATCCTGGTTGCTTCAACATGGGCCCGACAACCATGGTTCGCAACCCTCTTGAAACCATCATTAGTTCCTCATCAAAAACTGCGCCTCTCACCCAAGCTTCTCACTCAGAGCCATGGAGAGATAAGGCACCCAGATCCCAATCAACTCAATCTTGCGATCTGGCTCCTGAAGTCTTAGAGTTCGGTTACATTAATCTCCCACCAGACTGCATGAACATCATTAAAGAAGCTGGACGTCTTACCACCAGAGCATGTTAAGCCGCAAAGTGGAAACGATTTGTAATTTACTGTACATATATCAAAATCGATCCACTAGATGCTTCTAATCTGATAGAGACTACTAGCTGCAGATTCCTTCACGTAGAATTATCCCCAGGCGTGAGACTGGATCCGTAAAACTTCTTGCCCAGCATCCCCGCACTCTGGGGGGACGGCATCACGCGACTCCGCCCAGGCGTCGTCCGCGCACATGACGTCAGCGAGGTCACATAAGTCCCACCCCAGCGTGCCTAAGTCAGTTTTTTCCTTTTCCGCGTACAACGCGGATCCGGTTTGTGCTCTGGGCCTGTTTAGGCCTTTCCCTTATGCTATTGCTGCGTGTGTGGGAACAGTGTGCGAATGCCTTCGGGCTTTAAAACTTGTTCGTCGTGTGGCCGCCTCATGTCGGCGACGGATCCTCACACCATCTGTATGTGGTGTTTGGGGTGCACCACGACTCCACTGATTGTGAGGCATGCCAGCAGATGAAGCCGAAGTCCCAGCGTTAGCGCCGGATGGAACTTTTTTCGGCTCGTGTGTTCAGTTCGGTGTCGTCATCTCGCCCGGCCCCTGAGGAGGGTTCTCGGACCCGCGGCTTCCCTCGCCGACTTCGATCTTCTCCCAGGTCGCAAGTGCACAGCTCACCTCTTGGTAAGTGTCTCAGTTTGTCCCCGAAGGTCGGGTTCCGGCCTGCTGGGGGCATGGGCTCTCCGCGGGTGGTGAGGCCCCACGTGTCGTCCCCTTATCCGCCGTTTCCCGGCGTGGGGGCGACCAGAGCCCAGATGAAAACATATGCGGCGGCTTTGCAGGCCTCGCTGGCTTCTCCCCCTCCTCCTTCCCCTCCTGGGACGTCAGCGGATCCCTTGCAGTGTTCGGGGACCCTCCGTAGCATCGCCGGCAGCTTCGGCCGCTGCGCCGACTGGTTCGGATCCAGGCTCGGAGGATGTGGTGCCGTTGGGGTGCGGCCCTTCGGGGGTCCCTCATTCGGACCACGGCGCCTCTGCTTCGCCGCAAACTCCCGTGGGAGTCCCTGTGGTGTCGCGTGAGGTCGCCGGGGCTCGGGTCACACCCCTGAGCCCCTCTCGGTCCTCTGGACGGCCGGCGGCCTTGGCCGAGGTGATGGCGCCGGCGGCTGCTGGCCCCGGCGATGCCGCAGGGGCCGTCGGAGGGCCCTTCTCGCCCAATCCCCTCTCTGTCCTCGGGACAGGCGGCGGCCTTGTCCGAGGTCGAGGTGACGCTGCTACGGCGCCGGCAGCTGCTGGCCCTGGCAGCCCCACAGGGGTCGGCGGAGGGCCCGTCTCGCCCTGTCACGAGTCACGGCTGGCGGGGGTCTCCTCGTCCCTCCGTGCAGGCGGCTGCCTCGTCGGAGGTCCGATCGGTGCTGTTCCGCTGCCACCCCTTCGCCATCCTGGCTCCGGTCCAGCTCCGGTCTCCTGCGCCCTGTGCTGTGTCGGAGGTTGCCCCGGCGTCTCCTCCGGCGCCGGTCGGCGACGGTGTCCTGCCTCAGGTTGCGGACTCTTTGGTGCCTGGCTGACGTCAGGTCGTTGACTCGTCTTCGGAAGCCTTCTCCTCTCAAGAGGTTCGGCGGTTGCTGGTGTCATCCTTGCCGGAGACGGGCCGCCGTGTTGTGTCTTTTTCCCAGACGTCGTCTAAAGGCGGCGCCTCGCCGTCTCCACGACCGCCGTCTTCGCCTGAGGAGCCGCAAGTCCCCCACTCTTTGGTCCCTCTTCCTTCCTTTCGGCCTTGGCCCTTCCTTCCCCTGGTTGGCTTGAGGGATGGCCGCCTTAGCTTGCAGCCGTCACCTAACGAGGGGCTGCTTTCCCCTCCGCGGGTCCCTACAGAGGCGGATGCGGCTTTCGTCCGCGCCGTTTCCATGGCTGTGGCAATTTTGCGCATGGGTGATCCAGCTACCCATTTCCCCGCAGATCATCTTCTGGAGGTTCTCCATCAGGGCTCTGGTGGTTGGGAACTGTTGCTTCCCTTCGAGGGTTTGCTCCACTCTTCTCTCTTGGGGACTTGGGGCCGTCCCGCCACAGGGGACCCGGTGCCCCAGCACCTTCTGCACCACAACCATCCGGCACCTCGTGATCCGGTGTGCCTTTCTCTTCACCCTTCGACCAGAGGCCCCCTTTGCAGACTGCCTTTCCTGCTCTGCCGCTGCTGTTGTCTTCCCCCGTCACGGGAGGCCCGCTGGCTGGACTCCTAGGGGCGCAATATGTTTGCCTCTACCAGTGCGGCTGTGCGGGCACTTAACACACTGTGTGTTTTGGCTAGGGCCACTTCTTGCTTGTGGGACTCTGCGGAGTCCTTTATGTCTGCAGCTTCTCAGGAGAGTGCCTGTGTAGATTTGAGACACCATGTCTTGGATGGTCGGGAGCTGGCAGCGTTTATCCTTCGCTCCGCTCTGGACATCTCGGAGGTGCTGGGCCATGCCATGGCTTCTTCAGTTGCTCTTCGTCGCCATGCCTGGCTGCGGGACAGTGTGTTCCCGGAGAATGTTCGAGAACGGCTGGTGGACCTTCCCTTCGATGGTGCTCATTTGTTCCATGCCCCTTCGGACTCTGCTATCCAGAGGTTCTTGGCGGGGCTTCGTCCTCCACCTCCTCCTCCCCCTCCTTCATCTCCTCCTCAGTGACCTGCGTGTTGATCTAGTTCTTGGAGCTGTTCTTCCGTTGGGGCCGGTCGCCCTGGTTGTCTAGCTGAGGTTGTGGTTCTGTTGGCCTTTTGGACTGTGTGTTTTTCTTTTGTTTTGTTTTTTTACACCATGCTGGGCCTGAGATTTGGCCCTCTGCGTTTCCCCTCTGGCTGCTTGATAGGCCTCCTACGGGTTTTTTTGCCGTAGGTCTCTTTTTTTGTTGTTGTTGTTGTCCTCTGCTGCAGAAGTTTCTTCCTAAGAGGTTCCCATTTCTTGGGATATAGCATGCCCTATGTGGAGCAGGATTGGCTGTTATATAGCCCTGGTATGTGCTGGGGAGTTGTGGTCACCTGCAGGCTTCTGCTCTTCGTGGCATTATGGTATGTTGCGGATGCATCCTTCTTCTTCCCCCTTTTTGCTTGAGTGTTTCGTTCGGTGGTGTCCCTGGTATCTGGCGGAGCTTGCCAGTGACGCCCTCTTGTTCTTTCTGCATCGTTGTGCCTTCTTGGGGCTTTAGTGGGACTGTCATCCTGCCTTCTCCGCTGCTTCCAGTGGGCCTTGCACTTGGTTCTACCTCTTCTCCCTGTGGGGGGGGATGGTCACTGGCTTCTGGACTCTCTTACTGGGGCAGTTTGTCCCTGCGGGGAGTTGGACGATTCTTTCTGGGTGACCTTGAGTTCCCCTTTTCGGCTCCCGCCTGCTTCTTGCTGCCGGCGCCATCCTGTCTGGGATTGCATTTGCTCTGCCTCTTCTCCTTGGAGTCTCTAGGTTGCTCTTCTCCTTCGGCGCCATCCTGTCTGGGATTGCCTTTGCTCTGCCTCTTCTCCTTGGAGTCTCTAGGTTGCTCTTCTCCTTCGGTGCTCCTTTCCTTTCCTTGCCTTGGCCTTCGGCGGAGGTTTTGTTGCCTCACGTGGGCGTGGGGTGTTTGTCCTCTTTGCGCCTTGCCTTGTTTCCTCTGCTGAGAGCCTGTCCTCAATCATCTTCTTCACTTCGCTTCCCCTTTGCCTGGGGGACGGGGCTCCTCGCCCTGTTTTTGGACTCGGCCCCCGGGCGGTCCTCTGTTCTGCCCAGGTGGGTGGGGTCCTCTCGCAGACCCTCCTTTCCCTTGGGTATGGCTAGGGTATCTATTCTACGTGAAGGAATCTGCGGCTAGTATTCTCTATCAGATGTACGAGTTACATACCTTCGGTAACGATGTATCTGGTAGAGACGATTCTAGCCGCAGATTCCTTCACGGCTTGCCCTTCCTCCCCGTTCTGCGAGGGCTTGTGATTTGGTCTTTTGCACTCACTTCCCTGTGTGTGGCTGTGTCTTCTATGAGTACATTCTTTCCCTCTTTCTGTTGGGCAGTCCGCTTTTTCCTCACCGCTGTCACTTGGGAGGATGGGTTTGTTGATAATTCTGACTCTTTGCGATCCTTGTGGTTGGGGTCTTTTTGGCTGTGCCTCTGCCCTTGTTCCTGATGGGGGTTGTCACACTCTGTGATGGGGATGTCTTGGAGTTTTGTCGTTCCCTGTGTGTCCCCGACTGGTTCCCCTTCCTTGTCTTTGGTTGGGGTTGTAGTCCGGTTGCATGTTATCGTGACATTTTTACATATGTCCCTTGTCTCCAGGGGGCAGCTGTCTCTGTACTGGCAGGGTTGCTGCCCTGTTCTTTATTCTTTCCCTGCCTTTGGGTACTGCAGTGCCGGGCGCTACTCTCTCTGGTGTTGTTCCTCACCATTCCTTTTTCTGCTCTTTCGCACACTGTTCCTATACTCTCACAGTTTTGTCTGCTGGCTCCGCGTTGTGGCGCGTAAATGTTCTCCGAAGAAAACTGACGTAGGCGCGCCGGGGTGGGACTTATGTGACCTCGATGACGTCACGTGCGCGGACGAAGCCTGGGCGGAGTTGCGTGATGCTGTACCCCCGGCATGCGGGGATGCTGGGCAAGAAGTTTTCCGGATCCAGTCTAACACCTGGGGATAATTCTACGTGAAGGAATCTGCGGCTAGAATCGTCTCTACCAGATACATCGTTAGCAAAGGTAAGTAACTCGTACTTCAAAACATCATATGCTATCTCCTGCACCTACAACAGTGTAACCTAGCATATACATCCGTAAGACTACATCTTGGTGCAAGAGCAGCTTATCTCCAAAACCGACAACACTTGTCTTTGTTTAAAGTACCCGCTATTAAAGCATTTATGGAAGGACTTAAAAGAATAATTCCACCTAGAGCTCCACCCTCTCCAGTATGGAATTTAAATATTGTCCTTACTCAGTGGCGGTGCGTCCATTTGGGCACTGGGGCGTTGCCTCCCCTGCCACTAATGCCATATGCCCCCAGGGCTCATTCATCATTTGTTCAGTCTCGTTCGTTGCGTTCTAATGTTGTGTTGTGTTACTCGAGTCACGCGCGCCACGCGGCTGTTCCGTGCTGGCACCTGACCCCGGGGCACGCCCACTTGGTGGTGACTGACAGACAACAAGAAGCAGTTGACAGTTGTTGTCTGTGAGCGCAGTAATAGTGCGCATGTTCAGTTTTGGGCATGGTCATTGTTACGACCAGCCCGAACATGCGCACTACTATTAGCTGCTGCCTTCCTCTTAGGAGAGCGAGGGACGGCGGATTGCCTGCTTCATTTGAGCAGCCCCAGTCTCCTAATGGACGGGGGGCATCTCTGCTGTCTAGCCAATCCCGTTGCCAATTCGTCACAGGGGGTGGTTCCTGCCCTATGATGAGTTATGAAGGGGTGGGGTAGAGGCTGCAAGCAGGCGGTGGCTTGTTTAAAAGTCGATTGTGCGCAGTTTGCCGTACAACTTTAATTCATTACTGGGCGGTCTGCGTTTTTCTAGCTGTCTCGGACTTGAACTTCAGAGGTCTGCTCTCTCTCGTGTGTCTTAACCCGCTGGCTGGACTTGCCGCGCTCAGTGCTCCCAGCCATTCTGAAGAGACACTTTGCAGACTTGAGGAGGTGTCGGTTTACTGCGCTGCTAACCGCAGGACTGTGTGGAAGTGAAGGCCTTCATTTGATCTCCAGCGCTTCAACTATGGAGACAGATCTGAATGGTATTTTGGGCCTGTAGTCAGAGTGAAGACAGAAGCCCTGCTGACGGGAGAACACTCCTGGAACCTGGCAGGCTAGAACAAGCCCTCAGGAAGGTAAGCACCATGGGGATGCTTGGTAGTGCGTACAGTATAGTGGGCTCTGAACGAATGTGGACTTGTTTCGCCGTAGTTGCCAGTTGTTATGTTGGCGCTGTAGACGACGCAGACACAAGTGAGTTGCAAGCTACTCTTTATTGTATCTGCTACCTCTCGTACATTCATTGCGCCCCTACTTCTGGGAGAGTTTGCCTCCAGTCATGCGATCCCGGCTACATCCTATCCCAAATGATCCTGTTCTTTCCCGCACTTCCTATTTAGGCTCTGGGCAGGGGTTATGAGCCAGCACGTGGAAAGGCGGAGTGAAAGTAATGCGCGAGTGCAGGGCCCAAACAAGACTTACTTGGGCCATGTGTCCACTCCCTCCTGGCGACCCTTAGCCCGGGTACAAACCGCTTCAGCAACTAGGCCAGCCACTTCTGCCCCCTGGGGTAGAAGTCGCACTGCTTAATGCACCGCGGGTCCACTGGGAGTTCGGTTGCTCACCTTGGCCCGTGGCTCTTACAAGAGCCCCAGGGCCACTCTCACTGCTTCGGCCGCTACCGTAGCCTGCGACTGCTGCCATCCTGACTGGAGGCTGAAGGCTAGAGGCGGGAGACGAGGAGCACACCCCAGTCGCCAAGTCACCCCCCAGATGAGAACGTGACGGCAAGCGAGCGATGAAAGCATGCAGCGGAGTTTACAGGTGGGATGTGATAGGGCGTCCTCCTTTGGCCTCCAGTTACCGACTCAGCCAGCACCGGCTGCTGGCGCCTCCCCTCCCTCCATCTCGATCGTCTCATGTAACTTAAGTAATGCCACTGATGTTATTGGTACTGGATACCAGCCATACTTTACTTTCAGGTGTGTTTGCTTTCCCAGGTGAGTGAGGGCACTGAGTTGCACAGTGACAGAAATAGACATGAAATGTGAATGCGACTAACGATCACATGGATGGATGTGTGATGTCGATGGGTATTGTATGTCGTAAAACATTATTTGAACTGATGCGGGCCTTTGTTTGACTTGACGTGTGTTATATAGTGTGCTGCGGCGAAAAGTATACTCTTCTATACATATGACTGCGACCTGTGTTTTGCCTTATATCTATTAATGAAAATAATCTGTTGCTTGTATATAACCGCAATCCCTAAATGACAAGGCACTCTGTGTAACAAGTGATCGCTGCAGGATAGGCCTAAACCAGCTGGCATGTCCCCCCATCTTTCCCGCTCTTACATTGTATTCCTCTGCATTTTCACCTTAGAACATGTTGATATGTTTGTAGTGTGTCCTGTAGAGTGGTGGTCTATGGGATCAAATGCTGCAGAGAGGTCAGCAAGTATAAGAATAGAAGTAAAGTGTGTGTGAATCGGCAGAGGTCATAAAGTTAGATAGGTGAGTGAAGGCAGTGTCTGTGGCGTGCAGCATCCTGAATCCAGATTGAAAGAGGTGAGGAAGTCTGTGAGTAGTGAGGAAGTATGTTAAACAATGCTAGTCATTCAAGAACGAGTGAGTCAGGGAAGGTAGACGTCTGGGCGTGAAGGGTCATCAATGTTATTTTTTTTAAAGGGTTTAGAAGACAACTGCAGAGATTTGAAGCAATGATGGGTGGCTGTGTTGAAAGGATGATAGAAAAATGATATCATGCAAGATAGCAAGAGAGAGGAAGGTGAATGGTTTGGTGTTCAGGGAGTTGAATTGGTCACACTGTGCATATGAAGGCTTAGCAGATTTGAGAATGATAATTAGCTCAGTGACAGATGGGTGAGAAAAGGAAAAGTAGTGTGACAGAGAGTGAAAAGTGTGGGCAAAATGTAAGCACAAATAGGTGGGCCTAAGGAAATGCCAGGTGTGTTCTGATATCTAAACCCTTTGAGGAGAACTCTGATGCATAGTTATTAAGTGAGAGGGAGGAATGTGAGACTGATGTGCAAGGGATGGATGAAAGAAGAGCAATAATTGCAGAAGTCTATCATTTAAGGTGGAAAATTAACATTAGGCCCTGATAGAAGATTTGATAGACCTTAGGGTGAATGTGAGGGCATGTTTGTGTATATCAAGATGTGCTCTTTTTTTTTTCCTTTTATGGAGGAGTGCACATATTTTCCCTTTAAACCATTGATATTGATTGTAATTTGCAGCTGGTTTGATATAGGTTTGATATCATTTTGAATTAATTTGAACTCATGGCAGGGCTTTTGTTGGTTACCAAGAACTGTTTTTTCAGCTTAAAAAAACAAACCTAGCTTACCTCGCCCAACCAAACAAGACTGTGCTTGAGTGCAGTGCAGTGAAGGGTGAGTGATTTCTGTGTAAGTGCAGGTTGAGCAGTGTGCCTGTGTGAGTCCAGGGTGAGTGATGTGGATGGGTGAATGCAGGCTTAGTGATTTGTCAGGGAAGGGTGAGTAATTGGTCTATGAGTGCAGGGTGAGTAGTGTGCCTATGTGAATGCAGGGAGAGTGATGTATGTGTGGAAGTGCAAAGAGACTTGTCTGGCTACTCCCAGAGATGTGTTTGACAAGCTACCTCTTTCTCAAATTTGCTTGAGAATGCACCATTTGGCCACACTTTTTTCAAAATTTTCAAGGGTGGAGAACCGTACGCCCCCCGTAGTTGGTTCAGGCGCTCGCTCGCCACAGTGCAGTATTTATGCCTCACCCCTTTCAAATGTTACCAGCCGCCACTGTCCTTACTAGACTCATGGGTCCCCCTTTTAAACCTCTGCACAGATGTGAACTACAGTACCTCACTTGGAAAGTAGCCCTCCTAGTAGCTATCACATCTCTGAGAAGAGTTAGTGAACTTCAGGCATTAACCATGCTGAACCATTTTTGCAAATCCATCATAACAAAGTGGTTCTTAGGCTCTCCATCTCGATCAGTCTGTTGAGCTCCCAGTTTTTTTCCCCACAACCAGACTCAGTGGCAGAACAAGCGCTTCACACATTAGACATTAAGAGAGCAATACTTTACTACATTGAAAGGACAAAATCCTTTAGGAAAACCAAACAACTCTTTGTGGCTTTCTTCCCACCTCATAAGGGCAATCCAATTTCCAAAGCGGGTATTGCAAGGTGGATTGTTAAATGAATCCAAATATGCTATCTTAAAGCCAAACGCACGCTAACCATTCCCCCAAGAGCTCATTCCACACACTAACTAGGGGCCTCTATGGCATTCTTAGGGAACATTCCCCTAGATGATATCTGCAAAGCAGCCACTTGGTCTACACCACACACTTTCACAAAACACTATTGTGTAGATGTGCAAGTAAAACAACAAACTAGTGTGTACCAGGCTGTATTAAGAACACTTTTTCAAACCACTGCAACAGATACAGGTAGCCACCGCTAAGGAGGTAACTGCTGTATAGTCTATGCACAAATATACGATCTACAGCTCATATGCCTCGAACGGAAAATGCTACTTACCAGTATGCATCTGTTCTTGGCATTTAGAGCTGTAGATTCGTATACGCCCACCCGCCTTCCCGGATACCGCTATCTGTTCCAGTAGTATCTTACTAACATACATTACACATGGAAAACTTTTATATTTCTTACTAACTCCATCACAACCCTCCATGGCAAAACCATCTGGAGACGGAGTCGATGCCCATGCGCACCATCGTCCTAAGGAGAAGTCACCTACCTCGTGACTAGAAAGACTTCTTCCAAGACAAAAACAAAGTGCAAACATCCAAGCCCAACACCAGATGGCGATCTAAGCACAAGTATACAAATCTACAGCTCTACATGCCAAGAACAGGTGCATACTGGTAAGTAGCATTTTCCATTGATGTCTACATTTTGTATCAAGATGTGAAAAAAAGAATTATATGCGTAAGGACATATTACATTAACAGTCAACTAAAGTGTCATATATCTGTTATGTGATACGATACATGTTGAGTCAGCCCCAAGATAAGTAGTTAAATCACTGATACCATGTTCACCCCAACTAGTGGAAATAGTGAATAATGTCAATCTATGGAATAGGTTCTAAATAGATTCCCCTGTAATTTGCCCATCTCTTTCATTTCTTGGGATGTTTCGGGGGCAGCCCCGTGCAGCAAATACAGATATCTCCAACCCCATGCAAAAATCCAGGCCCCTCTTCCAATCTTCAACAGAAGGCGAGGAGGTGTCCTTCCAGGCCCTCGCAATGTTACACATCGCAAGTTTTAGGTCCAATAGCAGTAAGTGACTTTTATAGATATTTCCCCCAATGTCATTCGTTATGTATAAAAGGGTTATTCTGTGAATGAGGAATGTCCCAGCCCAAAACCTGCAACATACATGCAATTACCCTGTGCCAGAATCTTGAGAGGGATGTGCACAGCCATACGGAAAGGATGAGGGTACCCTCGGCCGATTGGCATCGCAAGCAAAGTGGAGGTGCATATTAGTCCAGCTCGCCAGAATTGATGTCTAGTATAACATACCTTATGTAAGTACTTAAACTGTATGTATCATAGGCGAGTCGCTATGGCGGCACCTCGTGGGGATGCCAGCCCCTCGTGGGGATGCCAGCGCCTCGGTCCAGTCCTCATTTTCTAGATGGCCCAGGTCTGTCTGCCAGGCCTCCCGTGTTTTAGACAGCTTTGTGTGGCTATTCGTGACAAGTGTGCTATAGATTTAGGTGATCTTGTGTTCCTCCTGTGCCCCCATGAATACTTTTGCCTCAAGAGGACTGAAGTCAGATATAGTTTCCTGGAGTGCGAGATACGGAGAGAATTTATGCTGGAACTGGAGATATCTGTAGGATTACGATTGGGGCATCACATATTCTTGCTGCAATTCTTGAAAGGACTTCAGGGTCTGTCCATGGAGGACATCCCCCACACTAGAGATTCCTATAGTCTCCCATCCTGAGGAGCCAGGGAGCCCAGCTAGCTGAGGCCATTGTGCCAAAGGGGGAGCCTCTTTTGTTATTCTGCCTCACCATCCCAGCTGCGGAGAGTGTGTTTCCACAGTTGAAAGACCGTGACGGTCGCCGGAGGCAAAGCTTTTCGGGCCAGGCCCGCATAGAGGAGTGTATGAAGGGGTGCGGCCCATCAGCCATTGCTCGAGTGCATATGCAGGGTCCAACCTATCTCCATACCACCAATCGCTTACTATGAGAAGATGTGATGACGCATAATATGCCTGTGTGTGTATGTAATTGACAACAATGTCTCAACCGGATTCAATGAGGCAGGCAGATACAAGTGTATGTTCACGACATTACAAGGCAGAAGAAAAAAGGAGAGACTCCTAGTATTCTTTCAAAAGTACTCATGGCATCATATATTTAAATTCACAGTTTATGCAAAACAGTTATAGCAGCACTGTGGGCCTAAATTGCGAAGGCAACCCAGAGAACTTTGTGCAAGTTGTGCTCGTGATACAATGAGTGACGGCGCAAGTGAAAAGTGTAAAAACACAACAAAAGACACAAGGTGACCAGGTGATGAAAAAATATATATACGAGAATCAATGGTCCAGTAGATTTAGTTCTTTTCAGTGATTAGAAGATATATAACTTTTTATGAACCAAGGTTGAGTATGCGCCGTGAGTTGCACTGTACGATTGGTCGACGGTGTTTCAATCCTATTTAGTCAGGATCATCTTCAGGACCGGGTTGCCAAATTTATTTAGGGTGCTGTACAGTGACAAGGAGAGGCTGGCCAGTAAGTCAATGGATCCGTGTGGACGGCGGCAGCGTTGAAAAGGTATTGCCGGGGCGTGTGGAGGCTTTGTGCTGTCAGAGTAGGAGGAAGGTTCGCCGGTGTGCGGAGGAATCACACATCCGGGGCAGCGTCAAGTCGGGTCTGCTATGTAGAATCAAAAATCGTTGGGTCCGCCGCTGTGGCGATGGAGGAGGAAGGTAGCTGGGTCGGAGCCCCGATCCACTGCGCGGGTCATGGAGAGGGTACCTGGGTAGCGAAGGCTGTCGTTGGCAGCGTCGGGTGCCCTATCCACTTCATGGGTCCCAGGGAGGGTACCTTGGAGGTGGGGCAATCGGTCCACCGAATTAATCCAGAGGCCGTGGTGACGCTTCAAATTGGTCCTGTCCTTCACGGTCATGTGCGATCTAGCCCGGCATAATATGCCTGGACATGTGGTGTTGCCAGTCCACCGCAATAGGTTGATTGAAAGCATGTCTTCAACACCACTTGAGCCAAACCCCCCCGCCCAAGAAAATGCCAGAGAATAGAGTTTAGTTTGGTAAACCAACTAGGTGGTATCGGATATGGGTGACTTTGGAGTTGATATAATAAACGGGGTAGGGAGACAATCTTGAAAATGGCAGACCTACCGAAGAGAATGGTAGATGTGACCAGGAGCAAGTCTGCTCCTTGATTTGCACCGACAGAGGGGCTAGGTTTCTTTCCCATGATAAGGGCTGCAAAGCAGCCAGGAAGACCCACAGATATTTAAAGCCGTCCTGCACCACCGTTACCTCCTCGGACCATTGGCCCAGACCAACCGTCGTGCAACTCCTGCCTTGAAAAGAGCACATCTTTTGTGGGGCTTCCAGTAAGAAACAAATAGATGATGTGTTTTACGGAAAAAGGAGATAGTTGCTCTAGCCAGGGACTGTTGTATGGAAGTGAGGTTTTGCTGGTAGGCTGTTAAAATCACAAATAGTTATTTTGTTTCACCTGCATCTTTAGACTTAGTGCGATAACGTCTCCGGTTTTTAAACATGCAAGATATGCATGTGCCCCTATTTCCACATACATGTCCACCCAGCACATTCCAGATATCTGAGGTTTGTGGTAAGGGGATGTCCTTCTCAATTTAAAGTGGGGTTACCCCTGTGCCAAGAATGTTCCTTCACAGGGAGGTACAGGTCTTTCTGGACAATGGAGCCAAAGAGCCCATTCCACCTAAACACCATGTAAAGGATATATACTCTCTACCTTCTTATTCCCAAACAAAATGCTCCCTCCGGCCTATCCTCAATCTCGGGCCTCTCAAAAAATACATTCTGTCAGAGCACTTCCACATGGTGACTCTACAGGACGGCTATACCACTCTTCCAGAAAGGAGACTTCATTACTGCCCTGGATCACATGCATCTTTAGTCTTAGTGTGATAAATTTTCCGGTTTCTAAACATGCATGATCTGCATATGCCACTACTTCCACATCCAGCACATTGCAGATATCTGAGTGGACATCATTATCAATTTAAAGGGCTCCCATTCGAGGTTACCACTGCGCCGAGAATGTTCACCAAATGTCTGGCTTTGGGGGCCGCTCATCTCAGGAGCAGCAGCATCCACGTGTTCTCTTAACTAGACAATGGCTGATCATGAGCACCGCGCAACAACTCTGTCTAACGCACACCCAGACCACAATTCACACCCAACATACTCTGGGTTGTATCATCAATCTGACAATATCCCACCTTCAACCCTTTCAAATTCAGCCGTTCCTTGGGGCAGTCGTAGATGCGCACATGGGAAAAGCTTATCCCAGCTCAGCCAGAGTACAAGCCTTTCAAAACAGTCAGAACTGTGATGCACCTACTAGGCATGATTGCGTCTTGTATTGTTAAAGTCCTCATGCAAGGCTCTACATGCACCTGTTAAAGGAATGCTTAGTGGCACAGTGGTCACAAGCAGAGGGTCACGATCTATTGTTGGTCCGCAGTGGTAGAATACAAACAACCTGTTACAGGGGCTACCCTTCCTGGACCCAGTTCCACAAGAGACCATCATCGCAGACCTCTTGCTTACAGGTTGGGGAGCACATATTCAGCATCTCACTCTGCATGGTCAGAGGAAACCAGTCTAGCAAATTCTTCACATTAATCTCCTGTAGCTGCTAGCCATCCTGCTTGCTCTCAGGGCTTTTCATCCTCTCATTGAAAACAAAGAGCGCTAATGAGCAAAGACAATATGACTGCAAGTTTTATTTACAGAAGCAAGGTGGCACACATTTATTTATTTTTATTTTAGAGGTTTGTAAAGCGCGCAGCTACCTCCGACGGAGGTGTCCCGGCGCTGAAGACAATATCTCGTGAGGTTCAGAGGAGTTCAGGAGGAAAAGAGTGGGCTAGATCAGAGAGAAGAGCCAGGTCTTAAGTTTCTTCCGAAACAGAGGCTCAGAAGTCAGGAATCTCAGTTCTGTTGGAAGGTAATTCCACAGTCTGGAGGTGGCTACAGCAAAGGCACTTCCTCCCGTTCGCGCTAAACGAAAACGGGGGCAGATCATTAGGCGGAGATGGTTAGATCTGAGATTTCGGGATGCTTGTGAGATCTTCAGTCTGTGTCTCAGGTAGGCGGGGCCTCGACCATTAAGAGCTCTAAAAGCAAGGGTCAGGGATTTAAACTGAATACGTAATCTCACTGGTAGCCAATGGAGTTTGATCAGATGGGGTGTAATGGAATGACGGTAAGGGACATTACAGATCAACCTGGCCGCTGAATTCTGTACTGTCCACATTCACCACAGTTGTACAATATAGCCCAAAGCATCTGGCGGTGGGCAATCCAAGTCCATCTACTCATTCAGCACATTTCAGGGTTGGACAACTCCATACAAAGGACCAGCTCAGCAGGAAGCATCAACAAGTCCACGAATGGGAACTCCACCCCCAGGTCCCACACATGTACTTTCACTGTAGGGGAGTTCTTACAGAAAGATCTGCTCTCCTCTGCTGATAACGCAAAAAGCCCAAACATTGCCGCCAGACTACCACGCCCACAGTCCCTGGACAATGCACTATGGATGAGTTGGTCCGGAATATTTGCTTATGCGTTTCTACCTCTCCCACTCCTACAGTTTGTGGTCAGTCGGCGGAGACTAGGCTTGGGTGGAGTTCCACTAAGTGGAACTCCTCAAAGTGATCAAAAAACTCATCCACGCTACGCGGAGTTCTGCAAGGAGCGGAGTGTGTTATGTCGTGCTGTTCATGCTGACTTTTAGCACCTGGTGTTTGTCCTGCGCTCTAAATTCAGTGTGAACGGCACCATGCGCAGAGTAGTAGGGCGTTACTTATTTCTGCCGAGTAGATGATGTACCAGAGTTACATCCATAGGGCATTTGCACACTGTGTGGTAAAGGATTTTAGCAGACCTGGGACTTTGAAAGCTTATTGTGTTCATTAATATCTAAACATCCTGCCTTGTGCTTCCCTTATTCAAATGCAGAAACATACCTAATTCAGAACATTTTATTGTCACAGGTGCCTCTTCCGTGGACCGTTCACATCCCTGTTGAACAGAGTGAATGCTTGGGCCAACAAATTGAGCTTCAGGAGGACACGGTGAGTGACCATAAAGCTGGGCTCCAAAAGTGAGTTATGTGTGACTGAATGTGCAACACTCATAGCCAGGGCTGCTGTCTCTCTTGTGTGCAGTGCTGATAGATAGGGGGTAGTGTAGGAAGCTGGCTCTGTATATACTATACCAAAATGAGGTATAGTGTGCATAGAGTCCAGTGGAACCCCAAAGGTAGGCAGAGGAAAAAGTAGATAGCACCTTACTCTCCATTTGTGGTAGTGTGGGCGAGTAGTAAGGCTTTATAAGACGGTAATGTTAAGCATTTGTTGTGCACACTCAATCAGCAAATGATGTCACACACTCAAAGACTGAACTTAGAGCAATTTGATTTGTATACAAATGTTACTTAGTTGTATTTATTTCTTAGTACCAAGCATGCCTGGCACAGGTAACTGTATTTGATCATTTTCAAGGCAGGTTGAACAATACAAGCAAGCTGAAGGAAAATGACTTTGTTACAGGTTTGTAAATGTTTTCAATACAGTGGAAATTACTGTTAGATTATTTTGAATTACTTTGCAGATTACTTTCTGGATTACTTTTTCTACTCCGTGTGACACACCTATATATCCCACTGGAACATGTCCTAGAGAAAGGATAAGTAAGCAATTTTTAGCTCTTTGCAGTTTTCTTAAAGTTCAATGCAAAAACCAACTC
The DNA here is from genome assembly GCF_964204655.1 of Triturus cristatus. Taxonomy (NCBI): domain Eukaryota; kingdom Metazoa; phylum Chordata; class Amphibia; order Caudata; family Salamandridae; genus Triturus; species Triturus cristatus. Next base: position 933,950,469 of record NC_140585.1, read on the forward strand.
CACATTTGGAATTTTTTTTAATGAAAAACAGTCAGTGTATTCCTATGAAGAGAAATGAAGTTTCGGTTAATAGGGAAATACTTTGTTGTGGGAGTTGGTATTCTGGGGTAAGAACCAGGGTTCCCCCAGGGTCGATGATGCACTCTCAGAACACCCAATGTTATCCAATGGGGGATAGGGGGCCTCCGGTTGGTGGCTGCTCACGAGCAGGCCACAAGGTTGTGGGAGCAAAGCTTCTGGGGTTTAGTTCAGGGCAAAGGGGGATCCGATTTAGCACCCAAAGTACACCCGCAGCGGCAGCTGGGTGCAGGGTGCTGGTTTGTTGTCGTGTTCCCTGTTGATTTCAATGGGCAGCCTCCGGTTTCAACAAAGACTGCAGGCTCGGGGACGTAGATCTTCTGTAGGTGACCACCAGTTAGAGAGGTAAGTTGGGATGCCTTGGGATGCTGGAACACCGTCAGTTGGGCCACCCAAGGCCTTGGGACTTCGGATGCAGGGGTGTCTGTAGGTGTCGGGTTTTCTTACCTGCTCCGGTCGGGGGGGATCCTCCAGAAAGAGGCTGCAGGCTGCGCTTGGAGATTTGAGGCAGGTCAGAGATGACCAGATCTCTGGTCAGGATCGCCGGGGGGGCCTCTGCGTGGTGTTGTGCCACTCGAACCCAGGTCATGGGCAACAGGTGCTCGTGGTTTCGGCTGGGGTCTGAGTCTGTTGGTGAGCAAATCTGGTGCTCACAGGAGACAAAGTCTTTTCTGTGGAAGGCAGGCCAGGTCCTTGGGGTTCTTTAGGTTGCTGGCTGCAAGACACACCGGAATTCCGCTGCAGCAGGGTCGAGGTGGGGATAGGCAGGTAGGGCTGGGGCCATGTCAGTGGGCGTCCTCCTCTTCTTAGTTTCAGCACGGCTCTTCGGTCCTCCTTCTTTTCTTCTTTGTCGGTTCTTGTCTTAGGAGGCATGGTTCGGGGTGGCCCCTAAATACTAAAGGTAGGAGCCTTACAGGTAATTAAAGGCTGGGATCAATGGGTCCCTTCCTTGGGGTGGGTATACCCCCTATTTTGCCACCCTCCAGTGGGATGGGGGCATATGTCTGACTCTGGTTGGCTGGGTCCCCCTCTGCAAGATGGCGGGGACGGAGAGTTGTGTTTCACTTTGCCTCCCCCACCTGAGGGGTGGGATTGGCGAAGGGGTTCAGAACCGGTGGGGGCCACTTGCTGGAGGCAGCAAAAGGCCTGGGGAAGCTCTCAAAGGCGGCAAGCCTTTGAAACTTCCCCTTCGTGGACCCTGTCCATCCTGGGGGAGGAGGCTTGGCACCTCGTCTCAGGATATGCATTGTTTCAGACCCCCAAGAGCAGCAGGCTCTCGACCCAAGGGTCCAGCTGGTGAGGTGGTGGCAGCTGGTGAGCAGCCACTCAGCCTGGACCCTAGTGTTAGGTCGTTTTTCAGGGGGCATCTCTAAGATGCCTTCTGTGTGCTTTTGTCATTAAATCCCACACTGGCATCAGTGTGGGTTTAATGTGCTGAGAAGTTTGATACCAAACTTCCCAGTTTTCAGTAAAGCCATTATTGTACTGTGGAGTTCGTAATGACAACCTCCCAGCACCATATACTCTTAATGGCATTACTGCACTTACAATGTCTACGAATTGGCTTAGACACTCATGCACCTGTACCCTCACCACTGGTATAGCGCACCCAGCTAGAGGGGTGGCTGACCTATGCCATGGCAGTGGGTTGTAGGCATGGCACACAGGGATGTGTGCAATGTCTCCTCTTCACATTGTTCTGCACCAAAACACGCAGACTGCAAAGACAGTGTGAATGAGTAAAGGTGCAGGGCCTCTAAGGGTGGCACAATAAGTGATGCTGCCCTTGGAGACTTTCCCTGGCCACAGTGCCCTTGGTTCCTGTGGTACCATTTTCAAGGGACTGACCTGTGGCTAAAGAGTGACAATTGGGTTTTGTTTTCAATGCAGTTTAGGGAAAGAACATAGGCCATGGTTACCTTTTTGGCAGGAACCCAGGCACACTCATTCAAAGCACATCAGTAGTATAGCAAAAAGTGGGGAAACCATGCAAAAAGAGGGCATTTTCTTACAGTTAGTCTGACATAGGCTGTTAAATGTTAGATTTGTGCACCGCTGTACAGTTATTTGCAATCTCTGATGGTGGTGCCCTAGGCAGCTTGTCATAGAATCAGCCCTGAACATCCATGTAATTGAGCTTAAGGGATAGACTGGGCAATGATTACTGCCGGAACTGCAGCTTTTTTTGTAACTGAGGTGCTGAGACGTGTGCAATTTTGCTTATTCAGGAGCCACTGGAGGATCCTGCAGGTCATACATCTGAAGAACAGCAGCAATGCTTAGAAGAAGATCATGCAGCACATATTGGTGAAACCGTAAGTTAAAATAATAAAAGTGGGCATATTGTAAATGTTTCTAAGGAACTAGTAGGCAAAGGTGACTGAGAGACAGCTTTGCAGTGTGCGCAGAAGTGCTGTGAATACGGACTGCAGTGACACTGTTTTTGACTTGATTGAAAATGGGCTGTTTGCGCCCTCCTTGGTGTTTGAGCAACTGCTTGCATTGGATGAGCATGCATTGCTTGTGCTTGAAAAACAGAATCAGAGTTTAGAAGATCGGTAAGAATTTCAATAGACTGTGAGTGAACATAAGGAAGCAAGCACAGTATGAAGGATTTGAGGCTAGCTGCACGTACGGGTTGGGCAGGGCTGATTCTGCACAGTAATTTACCTGACAGCATTGATTGGAAGGGTTTGTTTGCAGAGTTTTGAACCTGAGCTGCAGTGATTTTGGTCAGATTGAGTGGAGTGCAATGCAGAGATCAGAATTAAGGTTATCTTGAGTGGATTAAGTTGGAGGCGAGAGGTGGTGCTATGGATAATCATTCAGCTGTCCTTCCCAGTGCAAAACTTTACATCAAAAGCAAATTTACCACATTTGTGGATTTTAAAAAGCATAGAGTAGGACAGATTAACAAACGGATGGCTTTAAACAGAAAGCAGCTCTTACAATCAATAAATCAATGTATTGGGTTTGTAAAGCGCGCTACTCGCCCGTGCGAGTCTCAAGGCACTCTATTGTGATGAAAAGCAGGCATTTTGAGAAGAGTACAGCACATTAACTGAGTAACCAAGATGTCAAGCACAATATTACACAGCAGCAGAATGATGACCCCCCCCCATAAGAAGAAATATTTTAAGCCTTGGTGGTAGTCTGAGATTTGATTCTAGGTGACTGGTGAGGAAGGCTTAGGTCAGACTTTGAGTCACTATGTTCTATGAATGGTGCTTGTAAGATCCAACAGGGGTTTACAACATATATTGAAACAACCACATAAATCTAATCTTCATAATCTGTACTCTTGGAGTGAGGCACCAACCTTTCCTACTCTTTTGTGGCTTCCAATAGGCTAAACCCCCAATTGTGTTCCCTAAGTGCGTGCCCCTTCTCTACGCCACTGGAAGAGGAGCATTTTATCATTTAGAATTTCACCTCTTAAATTAATTTTCAATTTTAGCCCGACAGCAGCAAACTAAAGGAGCAAAGGGGAATTGTGTATATAGGTGGCACCTAACCACAGGCAGATTACATCATCACTGAGCCTCCAATGTAAAGATTTAGATGTAAGCAGTAGTTAAAGAAGTGAGGAAAAATAAGAGCCCATAGGCAATAAAAACCTTTTCTAAGTTCCTCACACACAGTTTAACTTCATGTTTAAATCGCAGATTTCTGGGAACAGAAACATTTTACAAAAGTCCAGAGGCCAAAACAATCAAAGTCTGCCTATCTGAAAACTGATTCCTTTGCATCAGGACAGTGGGCACCTAATGGAATTGAGAAGAAACACACTTTTGAAGTGCTGGCAGTCTGCCCTGCTGGAACCTGTTGGGATTGAAGTGGCAGAGCAGATGGTGCATTTCTGTAAAACAAGACTGCAGTTGCTGATGTGTTTAAGGAGAAGGGGTAGAATATGCAATGCTGGAAATAATTGTAGTTAGCTATTCTTATTGAGATTGCACTCAGAGTACAGTTTTGTTACAGGCACCTTCCACATGAATAACTCATTATTTCAAAGAACAGGAAGAATATTAAGGAGACATAAAAATGTGATTAAAGAGGAACTAGTGAGGGGGTGTGGCCAAGATGGTGCCTAAATTAGAGCTCTGGTCGGGGCCTGTAAAGAATCTTGCAGCATCCTTCCCTAGCCGGTAACCCGAGGCTTCTGTAGGGGCTGCACCGCGCTCAAGGCCCCTGTAAAACCCAGACCCTCCGGAAGACCCAGATTGCAGCTATGAGTGGGGCCGTAGCAGACAAACCCAACCGGAGGAGGAAAAATGGCAGCGTCCATTAACTCTAGACAGGACCTGTAGTCCTGGTGGTGGTGAATGAGGGATCCCCTTGGCCTAGTGATCTCCTCCCGAGGTGGGGTGCAGCACCCCTCCCCCTAGTCTGGGGGGAGGGGTGCATCTGGGGACCCTTGGGCCCAGGAGTGCGAGGCGCAGAGGCCTTCAGTTGGCGATCGGGTTGCGGCACCCATGACCATAACGAAAAGGATGGCTGGCCCTTTGGAGAAGGTGCGCCGCCAGCAAAGACTCCATGCAGGAGAGGGGCCTGACATCTGAGCGCCCTACGCGGGGGTACTAAAGACAGAGGGCGGCCTTGTACATCAGCGGCGTATAGCATTTTGACGGGAATCCTGCCCCTCCCGCCCGTACTCCTGGCTCATAACTCCAGCGGTGGGGCCACTACATGCTGGGACCATCTAGAAGGGGACCTGTGAACACTCCGGGTCAGAGTTGGGGCCCTGAGTGGGCCTCAGGACATTGATACCTATCAGAGCCTAAACTGAATATGTGGGCCTCGCAGCAGGGGCTCGCTACAGAGCTGGTGTCCTGGCCTGGTCACTTTTTGGACCTGGAGGCGTCAACTGCTGGTACTGAAGGAGGCTGTGGTCTGTGGACACAAGTAATAAGCCCCCCTGCACTGGCATTGATTTGGTAAGTGGCAAAGCTGCAGGCGGAAGTACCTTGGTACATTTTACCCTCAGGGTCCCTTGGACAGCACGACTGGTCCGCAGTTGGCATCAACGCCCAGGTACTTTGGGAGTGATGTGGAGTTCTACTGCCGGCTGCAGAGAGTGTGGTAGCATACTTGGCCTGCTGTGCCCGCAGTGCAGAGGCGCACGGGTAGTGATTTAGCTTGGCACCGGGCCCCACCTGCGAGAGATGATGGAGAAACCTAAACTTCCTAAGGTCGCCCCCCCACCACCTCAATCCGGTATAGACCCGTGCCTCATGAAGGAGGACCAGCACAGGGAGACAATGTCCTATGCCAAATGGAATCCATGCTGAAAAACATTTGGGACAGTTTGAAAGGATACTGCAGGCCATCCTGGACTCTAAGTGTATCTTGGAGTCGAAGATGGACGCTGCGTCCATAGACATGGGCTTGCTCCAAAGTGATCACCAGAAGTTGGTGGCAAGGGTGGATGATCCGCTCTTACCTCAATGCGGCTCACGGTGCAGGAGCTACAATATCATGTACAGGAAATGTGGATGGACAACACCGCTTTGCAGCGGAATGTGGAGGAAGGTGATGGCGGTTCACGGTGGAACGACGTCCGCTTTTTGGGCTTCACAGAGCCAGTGGAGGGGCCAAATGTAGAGCTCTTCCTGGAGCAATGGTTGGATCCATTGGTTTGGCCGGCAGGGTGCCAAAGCTCTTTTCTATCGAGCGGGCACACCACATACCGGGCCAGCCCCACCGCAACCTGTGATAGCGCGGCACCTGAACTTTAGAGACCGGTATTTGATCCTTCAGCTTTTCAGGTCAAAGGGCCCCAGGCAATTCGAGTGCACTACCATCACTGCCTATTCGGACTTCACCATGGAGGTGCAGCGTCATCGTAACACCTACACCTCGGTTAAATGGCAACTCCGGAACCTCGACTGAAATACGCATTCCTCTTCCCAGTGAGGCTTAAGGCCATCAACAGTGAGTATACCTGATTCTTCTCAAAGCCCGAGGATGCTTGGACATGTTTACATGTGAAGGGGATGGAGACGCCACCACTGGAGACCCCACAGTTGGAGGTCTGGCTGAACCCGAGATCAAACCGTTGTCGTTCCAAGAGGCCGCGGAATCGCCCCTACACCGATGCTGATCACCTCGATGGGACTTTGGGAGAGGCTTTGACTTCTATACGGGAGTGCCTGCTGTTCTGGACATTGCTTTCTGTATCCCCCGTGGGTAGGGTGGCGATTTCCAAGATGCTTATTCACTCTCGCTTGTTGTATTATGCTACCTGTCTGCTTTTCGCAGAACTCAACCAGCTCCTTGTGGAGCTGATCTGGGGTTCGGATAGGCGCCGGTTGACGCTATCACAGCTTTTTAGGCCCATGCAGGAGGGGAAATGGGGGGTGCCTACTATGAGCTCTACTACGAGGCGGCTCAGCGGCAGAGGCGGATACGCTGGCTGGGAAAAGCCTCCTCCTCGGAGCCTATGGCAGTATATAGATTGTTGGACGGGATGCCTATTAACACCTGGCTCTCCTTGTCGGGGCATTTGTCCCCCTACTCATCGCGCCCGATGCACGTCGCAAGTTACTGCTGGCTGTGGTACGTCAACGACAGGTCGACCCCACCAGCATATTCACCATTGATCCCCCTATGCCAGACGGCGGTGCTTCAGGGAGTCGGCTGTAATCCTGAGATACGAAGCTGGCGGGAGACGGGGCTGATGTGTACAGGCAATTTTTTTGTTTGAGGAGGGATCATTCCTCTCCTTTCAGGAACTAAGAGATACCTGTTGCATTACCACAGGACATTTTCTGACATATCACGTGATATACAGGGCAGTTGCATCACATTGGGGGCAGGCCTCCCCCAGCGCCTATCGCTACAAATGGCCATCACACAGGCTTACAACCTCTCTTCACACAGCTTGTCAGGTGTCAGCCGGACACTCTGGTATGTGAACACTGGTCACGCGATTTGCGAACGCAACTGACAGGCAAGCACTCGTACCAGTCCCTTAGCCAGGTTCGTAATGTGTTCCGCAACCCGTGCTTTTGTTACACGCAAGTTAATTAATGTGCACCAGAAATACCTTATGTCCCGACGAATAACATACATGTTCCCAGCCACCTCGTCAGCTTACACATGGTGCAGGATGATGGACGCAGGCTTTATTCACATGGATTGGGAGTCTCTGGAGCTACCATTTACCTGCGCAGAGATTGTGGGGGTAACTTCAACATTAGTCGACACAGCACTCCTGGTCACACCGGAATCCGTCCTGTTGGGAAAACATACATGGGCTAAAGGGGACAAATATCTACATAGGTTTGTGGACTTGGTGTTTGTCCTATTCAAACATCAGATTGCAATGTCCTGGAAATCAGTTCTCTCCCCCCCCCCCCCCCCCACCCACAAACCCACCAAACAGCTGTGCTGGCTCTTCAAGCTGCTTAACTGGGTGCATGTGGAGGTAGGCGTCCTTATGGACCCTTGCAGTGATGGGGTGTGACGGGGCCGGGGCATGATCTGGAACATGTACTCCAGGAATTTAGAGGCGAGGGACCTTATGACCGTCTCGGCTGCGGACATCTGAATAGCTACCTAGATGTGATCCAGGTCCCACGAGATAGGACTCTGTACATTCAGTTTAGGTATGGCACGCTCCCTGTTAATAACCGAATAGCAAAGTGGCATACAGCCGAGAACATGACAGAGAGCTGCCCGTGCTGTGAAGCGTGTTGCTCATGTCCTGTTTGCTTGCCATGCTTATAATAAAGCTAGGAACAAATTTCTAAAACCAATATGCAGGGATATGGGCACCCGCGATCACCGGTTTGCTCTGCGAATTTTAAAATCTGATCTCAGTGTTCTGTTTTCATGTGGAGTGGCCAAGTTTTTAGGCCAAGCTTGATTAATTTGAATCAGAGCCATACGAGGTGCGACTCCAATGTAGATAATTACGTCTCATTATCTATGATTAGACCATATATTATATTGGCCTGTTCTATAACTTCTGAACACTGCTTATGATAGAGATAGCACTAGCACTTTATACATTGATTACCGTGATGGATTATGCCCCTTTATGTATATAGTGTCTTTTATTAAACTTGTTTTATGCTTTTTATTCAAACGTGCTGCTACTAATTTCATGTCAAGATACTTTTAAACGACTTTCTGTATTGTAAAATCTTTTTATCACTGAACAGATACTGTTTTATTGTATAGATGTCAAATTATGCTTTTATGATACATGTTGTCTAATAAAGCTATTTGAACTGAACTGAATAGCTATGTCTCCGGTGATATATGAATATACTGTTTGGAACGTTGTGATAATGCTTACTTGTGTAACTCTACGATGTTAATTTCAGTGCCCGGGATGGGTGCTGCAATATGTGTGCTTGAAGCTCGATTTAGGTTTGTTTTGTTTTATCTTTGAATTCAGTAAATAAAAAAGAGAAACAAGTGAGTAAGGAGCACTGGCACCGCAAATGAGTCTGGCTTGGCAAATGTGCATTGGGCTTTTTAATCCTATATATCCATGTAAATATATGGAATATGTCGAAATATGAATTAAGGGAGGGGCCCAGCAGCCTAAGCACACAATCAATCAATCAAGATATTTGTATAGCGCGCTACTCCCCCGGAGAGTCTCAAGGTGCTTGGGGGAGGAAGGTCCGCTACTGCTCGAACAGCCAGGTCTTGAGTTGCTTCCTGAAGGAGAGGTGGTCTTGGGTCAGACGGAGGTGGATGGGGAGGGAGTTCCATGTCTTGGCTGCCAGGTAGGAGAAGGATCTTCCTCCCATGGTGGCTCTTCGAATGCGTGGAACGGCGGCGAGGGCGTGGCTGGTCGATCGTAGCTGGCGGGTGGGAGTGTAGAAGGTCAGGTGGTTGTTGAGGTACCTGGGGCCCAGGTCGTGGAGGGCCTTGTGTGCGTGGGTGAGGAGTCGGAACGTGATTCTCTTGCTGACGGGGAGCCAGTGCAGGTGTCTCAGGTGTCCGGAGATGTGGCTGTGTCGGGGGATGTCCAGGATGAGTCGTGCGGAGGCGTTCTGGATGCGTTGGAGTCTTTTCTGTAGTCTGGCTGTGGTTCCGGTGTAGAGGGTGTTTATGTAGTCCAGTCGGCTGGTGACGAGTGCCTGGGTGACCGTCTTCCTGGTTTTGGTGGGGATCCATCGAAAGATCTTACGGAGCATGGGTAGGATGTTGAAACATGATGATGAGACAGAGTTGACTTGTCTGGTCATCGAGAGGGAGGAGTCCAGGATGAAGCCCAGGTTGCGTGCGTGGTCCGTTGGTTTGGGTGCGCTGCCCAGGCAGCGCACCCAAGGGCAGGGGGCCACCAGGAGTCGTCCCAGGCGGAGGGTGATGATCCCAGGATGAGGACTTCCGTCTTGTTTGAGTTCAGTTTCAGGCGGCTGTTCATCATCCACTCGGCTACGTCTTTCATCCCTTCGTGTAGGTTGGTTCTGGCGGTGGCTGGGTCGTTGATGAGGGAGAGGATCAGCTAGGTGTCATCGGCGTATGAGATGATGTTGAGGTTGTGTTGGCGTGCGATGGCTGCGAGGGGGCTCATGTAGACGTTGAAGAGGGTGGGGCTGAGTGATGATCCTTGTGGTACGCCGCAGATGACTTTGGTGGCCTCGGATCTGAACGGGGGAGGCGGACTCTCTGGGTTCTTCCGGCGAGGAACGAGCTGATCCACTCTAGTGCCTTCTCTTGGATTCCGATGTTGCTGAGGCGCTGCACTAGGGTGCGGTGGCAGACAGTGTTGAACGCTGCGGAGAGGTCCAGGAGGATGAGGGCCGCTGTTTCCCCGTTGCCGAGCAAGGCTCGGATGTCGTCAGTGGCCGCGATGAGGGCGGTCTCGGTGCTGTGGTTGGCTCGGAAGCCGGACTGCGAGTGGTCGAGGGATCCGCTCGTCTCGAGGAAGGCGGCAAGCTGTCTGTTGACGGTCTTCTCGATGACTTTGGCAGTTAAAGGGAGGAGCGAGATGGGGCGTTAGTTCTTGAAGTCGGTGGGGCCTGCTGATGGTTTCTTCAGGAGGGCGCTGAGTTCGGCATGCTTCCAGCTCTCCGGGAAGGTGGCGGTGTTGAAGGAGCAGTTGATGTCCCGGAGTTGGGGTGCGATGACGGAGTCGGCCTTGTTGAAGACGTGGTGGGGGCATGGGTCGGAGTGGATGGTGTTCATCGTGTGGATGGTGTCTTCGGTGCTGACCGGGGTCCAGGCGCGGAGGGTGGTGGTGGGGGGCGTCGGCTCGGTGGTTGGGTGCGTGGTCTGTGCGCCAAAGCTGTTGTGTATGTCTGCGATCTTGCTGTGGAAGAACGAGGCGAGTGAGTCGCAGAGGTCTTGTGAGGGAGTGATGTCGTTGTTTCCGGCGCTGGGGTTGGAGAGCTCTTTGTCACCAGTCCTTGCACTAAAATGTGCTCCTTTCCCGTCAGTTTTGCACATGTGATGAGGCAAAATGGTGCTGCTCGTAGAGAAAGTCTGCTAATGGATAAAGTGGGGCGACCCATGCTTTATGCTATGGTGGCAAAGTGCGGATGACATTTGAATATATCAGTAAATGAGGACATCTTACAGAAAGCCCCTATGTGTGTATGCATATTCATATGTGTAGGAAAGTGCCCCTCCCTTTTTGCATGGTTACCATCCCCCCCCCCCCCCCCCCCACCTCCCTGTCCCCCACTTTGCCTGACATCCGATGCAACCTGGCTTGATGTGCCCTGGGTCCCTGCCAATCAGGTTCCCAAGGCCTGTGTTCTTCCCCTAGACTGTACTGTTGTATCCACAATTGGCACATCCTTGGCCACAGGTAAGCCCCTTGTAAAAGGTACCATGGGTACCAATGGGACTGTGACCAGTTAAGGCCTCTAAGGGCTGCCGCACCTGTTGTGCCACCAATAGAGGCCCTACACCTTAACAAACACACATTTCAGGCTGTGTTTTGGTGCAGAGAAAATTGAAGAGTCGACATGGCACACATCCCTTTGTCAAAAAACAGTACGAAATCTTGGGGTCTATGTACAAAACGTTGAAATGGTGTGACAAAGCACTACTAAGGCTTAGTAAGCCTAACAACACTAAACCAATGGCTATACCTCACAGCAAAAAACTGTGGGCATATCCCTTTTTAGGACGAAATCCCTCACTCACCAGAGGTGACATGCTTCATCATTTGGGATTCTCCTCCCAAAGGAAACGCCTAGTTCCTTTGGGGGCTATACATCCCTCTCTACGAGGGAGGACCTCAGGGATGTTTTCAAACGTCTGTGGAGTTTGCTAAATCCACAAGTGATGAGTAAAGATAATGTGAGTGAGGGCGCAGCGCAAAGAATAAAAAAATAAATGTGAGGAAGTGTAATTAAAACTGGCTAGGGAGCGTAAACAATGTACTTTATTCTAATACACCCGCTGCCAGAGTTAAAAAAACAGTGCACCAGCGGTATAGATTCAAACCGCTTGGGTAGAGTGGAAAATAGTGGTCAACATGTTTCAGCCTGTAGCCCAACCGTGGGCGTGGCTTTCGTCAGGACCTCTAATGGTGCTGCTGCGTCAATATGTGAGTGATATAAACACAAAAAGGATACATGAACAGGAACTTAAATCAGTCCTTCTGTTCCTCTAGGAAACATTACCTAAGGGGAAAATAAACAAAACACAAGATAGTATATACATTCAGCTGTAATTCCATTATGTGATGCCAGAGGTAAAGTGCTGTAGATATAAACCAAATTCCAAGTCTTACCCGCAGGCTGCTGGGTAAGTGACCCACCTCAACCTGGCGACAGCTCAGGAGGGTGGCACCGCTCTAGAAAGAAACGATGTACAAACCATTAGATGGTCATACTATTCATAGGTCCCATATGTGTGCCATGCCTGCAATCCGCTGCTTAAGGCCTAGGCAAGTCACCCCTCTAGCAGGGTGCACTAGCCCTAAGGTGAGGGTACAGATGCATGAGCCCCGTACCCCCTACAGTATCTAAGTCCATTCTTAGACATTGTAAGTTTAGTAAAGCCATACATAGTATATGGTCTGGGAGTTGGTCATTATGAACTCCACTGCTAGGCTTTACTAAAAACTGGGAAGTTTGGTAGCAAACTTCTCATTTCTTTAAACACACAATGATGCCAGTGTGGGGTTTAATGTAAAATGCACTCAGAGGGCATCTTAGAGCTGCCCCCAGAAAATCGACCAGCCCTGGTGTGGTTCCTAAATGGCTGCCTGCCATTTGCCACTACCACACACAAATTAGATGGACCCTTGGGTAGAGAGTCTCTGCTCTCTGGGTCCAGACATAAAGCCCATCTTGGGCAGAGGTGTCATGCCACCTCCCCTGAGATGGGCTGGGTCCACGAAAGGGGGAGCTTCAAAGTCCTTCCGCCTTTGGACGCTGTCCCTGCCTTTTGCTGCCCCCAGCAACTGGCACCCACTGGTTTGGCCCCCACGTTGGGCGGGAGAATCAGCGGGAAATCCAAGCTAGGAAAAGAGGTGTGCCCACCTTTGCTAAGGCCACCCCTCAGGATGGGGAGGCAAGGTGAAGCACACATCTCCATCCCCTCAATCTTGAAGATGAGTGGACTCAGCCAAATAGGAAGAGGCTCATGCCTCCTGCCACTGGAAGGTGGCATAATTGGAGGTGTACCCACCACAAGGAAGGGACCCATTGGTCCCGACATGTACATCCCTTTAACACCTGTAAATCTAGTAATTAGAGGTGACCCTGAACCTTTCATCCTCAGATTCGAGGAAGAAAGAAGATGGACTGAAGAGCCGTGCTGACCCAGCAAGGGTAAGATGACACCAACTGCCTTTGTGCCAGCCCTACTAGCCTGTCCTTTCTACGCCCTGCCTACATCAAGAACCCTGGTGAGTCCAGCTGCCAGGAACCCCCAGAGCCCGGAGGACCTATCCTGCGACCTTTCTACAGACTGTCTCTTGTGAGCACTGGATTTGCTCAACCCAAAACTCGCCTCCAGAATCCGGATTCTGGTGACTCCGCGATCCTGCACCCACGGCCCGAGTAAGAGGGGTCCAACACCCCAAGGAGGTCTCCCCAGTGATCCTGATCTGGGATCTAGTGAGCCACGACCTCCCTCAAGCCAGTGACTACAGCCTCAGCCTGAAGGTTCCCCCGACTGCGACTGTAGCGGGAGAGAGAGGGAGGGAGAGAGAGAGAGAGAGAGAGAGAGAGAGAGAGAGAGAGAGAGAGAAAGAGAGAGAAAGAAAGAGAGAGAGAGAAAGAGAGAGAGAGAAAGAGAGAGAGAGAGAGAGAGAACCGGACGCTAGAAGACACCCCTGCACCCGACGCTCCACGGCCTTGGGTGGTCCAACCCAAGGGGTCCAGGCCTCCCCCAAGATCCCAACTTACCTCTCCAGCTGGTGGTCGCCTTCAGGAAGTCTCCCTGTCCGAGCCTGCAGCCTCTTTGCTAAACTGAAGGTCTCCATTGGAAGGCACAGGGTCCCCGTTTTGCACCCTGCACCCAGCCGTCCCAGTGCCACTGGTGGTGCAGCTCCTGTGCTGGTCCTGGGCCCCTGCAGTGCAGACCTTAAGCCCAGGAGCTCTGCTCCCACACCCGAGTTGCCTTCTTGTCAGCAGTCCCTAACCGAAGGGCCCCATTGGCTAACATTGGGCCCCTGCACTCTGCACCCAGCTGCCCCAGTGTCACTGGTGGTGCAACTTGAGTGCCCATCTAGGAGAACCTTGTCCTAAACATAAGTATACCTTTTTTTATAATTACCTAATTGGTCTGGGTTCTGTCTCTGAGTGTGTGTATCAGTCCTTGATTGAGTGAATGCAATAAATGCTTAACACACCCTCTGGATAGGCCTAACTGCTCGCCCACACTATCACAAAGAGAGCTGTTAGTACTTACCTAATTTAACCTCTGCTATACCTCTGGGGACTCCCTAGACTCTGAGCCTCATGGTGGTATAGTATATACAGAGCCAGCTTCCTACAATGTGTTTTTGCATGTGTGTATATATGTTTTATATATATGTATATGAGACCTAAAAATAGATGGACCAAATTCGAAAAGACATACAACGCAAGTCCAGTTATTAAAAATTATGGTAGCAATAGGTAGTAAAAATGATGGTAGCACCAAAGTGTAAATACCTACTATGAATGTTACCCTTACTGATGACCAAGATAATACTGAAAGACATGAAACTAAAGATTAGGGGTGGGCGGAATTTGCGAAATTCACTTTCGCAAATTATCGCGAAAATGTTAAAAAATCTCCGCAAACACGTGGAAATATCGCGAAGATGCGAAAGTTTTTTCCCCGCCCGTTCGCGGTATTTTCTGCGTGGTCGCGGCTCGCCAACTTACCCATGCGGTTGCTCGCGGGCGCGGCCATCTTGTTTTCACTTGTCTCGTGGTGCATGATCGCGAGAAGAAAGACGTGATCGAGCGACGAATGACGTTACTGTGGGTGCGAACTGTCGTGAGACAGCGCAAATGGCTACCAACAATCCAACATCTCGTGGAGAACGCGACCGGATCGGGAAAACTTGTCAGCGAACGCGGGGATTCAGTTAAGGCGATCGGGCGCACGCGAGAATGTATTATCTTACAGCGCGAGCAAGCAAAAAATTTCCGGTAAAATGCGGATTGCGGAAATTTTGACATTTTTGCGCTCTCCACGGAACGTGAAAATGTCAAATTATCGCAATTTTCGCGAGCGGAACGGAATTTTAGCCCAGGCCTACTAAAGATACAGAACTTCATCTGGGCAAATAGAAGACCTCATCTACATCCTTCTTAACTGCATGCGTCCACAAGCTCCTGAGGCCCGATACTCCTGGATATGTCCTTATACTATTTAGTCCACCAACTTTTCCAACTGCCTTGTCTAGTCAGTGACTGACCTAAATCCCTACGATGGGTACTGATTGAGGGAGCCCACCTTGCCCAAACCCCTGGTCTGAGCTGCCTCTATTAAAAGAGAACCCGCAATTCCCCCATCACAATAACTGGAACATAGCACACACAAACGCCTCAAAGTCACAAACATATCCACCACAGGGCACCCAACTGGGACAAGGTGGTTTTTTCAGAAGCTCTACCCATAGTTGTTTGCCCCAGCATGGAATAAGGGTAGGATTGGAATGTCTCAAATATAGAGATGCACCAGCTCTGAATTGTGCTTAATACATACGTTTCCGTGAGATCTACTACATAAACAATGTTTTACTATCATTGTAATGTCAGAAGTATTTAATACCATTTATGAATCCATATCACAAAAGAAAAACATAATGAAAAAAAACCAAAGTGAATAAAACAACTTTTTTTATAATCTACTTGCTACTACAGTCTTCCAATTTTATCACACTATACATTTTCTCCATGCATGTGATCTTTCCTGTTTTTCTCATTTATTTCCTGCAAATTTCTAGGCAACAGATGGAGTATTTCATTGTTTTGCACTGTTGCAGCTCATTCATATAACACAACTGTAGACAGTATTCCTTTTCACCCTTTTTAGGTCTAGCGCCTGCATTGCAGTGCACGGCACTGCTCGCGCAGCAAGAGACCTCTTGTACGGGGTTTGAAAACGAGAAAGCGTGTGTTTTCCTTTTCTGCCACGCTATTGGCCATTGCGTGCGTGTTTTTATGAAAGACAGCACGCAGTTGGCCAAAGGCGGGCGTATTGCTTCGCCCATGGCCTATTGGTGTCTATTACGTGCACCGGCCGTCATGTGGTTTCAATTAACATGCCCAGACACGGCCGCGATAATTGAAACCACGTTTCGCTGTGGCAGGCGCGCGCGAGCGCTCGCCACTTGCGTGTGTGTTTGTTTTAGAATAGCGATCGCTTTCGTGATCGCTTTCACTGCCGCTTGTTAAATAAGTCGAACAGCATGAATGTTTACTCAATACTGCAATGTATTTATTATACAAACCAAAGAACAACAAGCATTTGCAATGCAATAGGTCTCGCATTTCCGCGAGTTTAAGCTATTGGCATTGTAAATGGCAATGCCTTTTAATTAGGTTTTAAAAACCAAAACATAAAAAAAGGCAATATTATTTACAATGCCAATAGCTCAAACGTGCGTAAATGCGAGACCTATTGCATTGCAAATGCTTGTTACTGCTACTCAGTTTGTAATTCATGCTCAGTGTGACTAGAGAGGAAGAAACCAGGCAGCTGAGGCATGCAACATGTATGCCGAGTTAAATGCTCATTCAATAAGTGACTTCGCAAAAAAAGACAATCGGTTCCCTGCGCGCGTGTTACGACTCAAGCATGCTACCAGCTTTCATTATAGTTAGTAGATATGTTTACAGTTCACCCAAGTGAATTGGAGAGGTCAAATAATTATGCTTGGTCACAAAACATACGAATGGCGAAATCTGGACTTCGGCCTCAGACTTCTTATTGACTACCACAAGGACACGATGCTCCAGGCCTGGCTTTTCCTTCTTCAAATGTATGTAATCTGGTAGTTGAGTCTATTGGGCTCCTTGATGAAATCAAAGGTACAAGTACCAGTATACATTGCCGTTTTAAACAACAGCCCTGTTCAGGATCATTGTGACATGGGGTCAGCTGGTGCTCAACCCACGGTACCGCCATACAAATGTAACGATGATTGGATAGTAATCTATTCCAGAATGGTTTTAACGAGGTGTTTATTTTTGTGAACCTGGGTTATTATTCACGCAAATTCCAATTTTTAAAAGTCGTCAATGTTCCTTTTGATAAATTACGTGTCTGTTGCATATTGGGTGTATATAACCTTCTGTACTGTTTATTTAAACCGTCTAACCCCTGCTTTCTCGGAAATTCGTAATGACAGTCACATGGACAAGTTGTATATTTACATTCAAGTGACGAGCTGCGTTCTAATCTCGGCGCTACTTAACCCAAACAAACCGTGTGATTCTAGGCTAAGTAAAATCCCATTGCACTACGTTTCAAAAAGCCCGCCCCCATTCACATCCTAATTTATATAACTCTATCTGAACCTGACCACAAGCCATATTGTTCTATGTAGATACCTCGCTTCCTGTTCTTTACACCGATCTGGGTTATTTTTTGGAGCTACACGCCGCCCCACAGGAAATACCGGCAGCTGCACCCAGGCACCAGTCACTGAGCTGTCTTGTCTCCAGACACCAGAGGGAAATGGGAGCTGTGTGACAATGGGCGCACAGCCAACCACGTAGGAATACCTTTCAAACAAGCGCGGGCAAAGCCAATAGTACGTGCTTGCATTTTGAGTAAATCATTAGGAAAGAAAACTACAACAGTTAAATGAAAACAAACAAGCCCCAGGGGAGTCCTGTATCACCTGGTGCGCGCTGCGGCGTGGGCTTGTCTTTCTGAAATAAACCCTTTATTGTTCCTGGTTACTGAACTGTGGAGTGCCTGTACCGGTGTTTCTTTTCTGACTCCCAGGTCCTAGATCATTTTCTCCTTTCCTGTTATATTGAATTAGCGGTAGGAGAGAGGCAAGATAAGAATGGCAGACAAACAAGGTACAGCATTGGACTTCTGCAGTAAAGTACATGTGCAGTGCATTTGAAAGACACCAGTTTAAGATGCGCCTTTTGGACCATAAAATGCTGCTTTTAGGTATTGCAAGAAAATGAACTCTGAACTGTTCATGGAGCTCCAGTTCAAAATGTTCACCAAGCTCCAGCTTAACAAATACTTCCAGAATCATCTTCGCAGAGTAGAAGTAAAGTTTTCTAAAAATAAACGGTGGGGAAGTCAGCAGGTTTTGTTTACCATGTATGTTTATAGCAGTTCTGAGATATGAAATATTGTTCGGCTAAACCCCACCACAGTGCATTCATAAAACTTACACATTTCTGCTGTGGAGCTGGCCCTTGATACTTGCTGTTCAACTTCCAATGCGTTTTAAGAAAGTTACCTTTACATACTGTTAAGTACAAGATTCCCCCATAAAGACTGTTAAACTGATAGACCTTCAACCTCATTGCTATAAACGACACACCAGCATCGCATCCACCTTGTCCAGTTTGTTTTATTTCCTGTTCAATAACGAATTCGAGAAGGCCTCTGGAATTCGGGCAGGAACGGCTTTGCATAGTAAAGCTTGGACGTGTGCCCAAACCTCTTTTCAACCTATTTTTTTTCTGGGATAAAACACGAGAGTTTTCACTGTTGTGGTTTGCCAACCTAGCCAGCATCATCAATAAGGTGTACTAAGGACTTCCTTTACAGGAGTATAAACTGTGATTTAACTTATGTTGGGTTTATTGCAGTGTACGTCTTGTATTTGCCTGCATTAGTTTTCTAAGCAGTTATCAATGTAGGAGCAGTTATCAAAGATGTTGTATGCAAAAATGCTATTCTGTAATTGTCCAATAAGTGCAAGTATAGGAATTAAGAGTTAGTGCTGTACAGCGTGACTAATAAAGGTGTCTCACTTTAGCCATCATTTCCTTAAAACAAATATTTTCTCAGACCACTTTGTTCTTTCTACATAAACATGTGGCGTTGCTTTAAATTGTATTCATGATGTTGGAAGATCCAGATATTCAGAGGAAATTTACTTTTGTGTTATGATAGATCTCAATATTGGTTATTTTTGTCACCGCTAACAATCTGTGACTCCTTGTTGGAGGAGAATTGTGTGTGTGAGTGATTTCTTGCTCCAAACTTTGAACGGAAGCAGTAACCTTTTTTTTTTTTTTTTTTTTTTTTTTAAAAACCTTTATTCGTGCATCTTAAAAGAACAAATACGGGCCTACAACCGTCAGGCCGGCCACGATACAGTAAAGCACTGATACCCACATTACAGCCCCCGTGCATCAACGGTCAGGATTAACAACAGGTTATGAGTCACATACTGGAGATATCTTTGAAACCCGGGGAAGGAGAGGTGAAGGTTAATTTAAGTTTTTGATGATTTTATCAGAGAAAAAAGTCAATGAAGGATAAGAGCAAAGGAGATTCGAGTCCGCAAGATAGCTTCACCACACGGGCGAGCAGCAACATCAGTAAGAACAACAATGGAAGTAAAATCTCAAACAGTGAGGCGGTGCAGAGATATATCAGGATAGTCACATGAGCAAGTACGCGCCCCTCCAGAGCCGCCCCCACTCGATCCACCCCACACCCGGACCCCGAATCGAAGAAAGTAGAGCACAGAGACATAAAAGAAGAAAGGCCCATAGAACTAATTGAGAACAGAGTATTACCCCCCCACCCTACACCAATGCGGAGGCTACGGCCTACCCCCCCCCCCAGCATAGTGCCTGTCGCCCAATGAACCCGAAATATAGAGAAGAGAGAAAGGAGGAACAGAGTAAAGAAGAGAAGAAAACAGAAAAGAAGGTGGGGAGGAGCCCACTGGACACCAGAGCGCCCCGAACCATCAGCCAGTTATGGCCCCCACACACTGAGAGCCCTCTACTCCAAAAAACGGCATGCAAAGATACCATGGCACCACAGTTTAAGCGAAGGGATACAAGTCGCGACGAGTGCGCGCAAAACATACATACAGTTCCAGTCCCAGGCCAGCCCGTCCATAAACCATAGCGATAGAAGTCAGTCTAGCCCTGGCCCGATCGCGGGCTTGGGATTAAACCAGCTCCTGCGTGAAGGCCCCGTGTCCCGAGCAGACAAAGACAAGATGGCCGCTTGTGAGAGGATGGTGAAGTAGGATCACGAAATGGCCACTGACCATCGATTGAGGTCCCTCGTTGCACCACATAAAATCCAAACCTGGCAAGTAAGGTACAGGAGTTCCACAAAAAGGCAGCAGTGGGCCACCGCGGACGGTCCCTCGAAGCCGTCAGGTATCGCTCAGCAGGATAGCCTCGCGAACGCGGTGAGGCAGGGAACAATGAAGCAGGCAGCCATGACCAGGGGGACAAAGTATCCGCAGTTGAGGTGGAGAGCGGTGGACCCTGGGCGCCGGGAGCGCTAGATGAAGGCACCAGTGTAGCACAATCATACACCGCCGTTGCGTCCCCGCAAGAGGACAAGAGCACCGGGAGACCCACGCCCCGTGGATGACAAACAGTGCGCTCACGACCCGCAGCCGACAGTATGGGGTCAAACCGCTCACTCAGCGCCTGCAGGCCAGCGCACATCTGTAGTTGAAAGTCCCGCAGGACAGCCAGAACGGAGCCGCATGTCAGCGGAAGCTGGGCCCCAACATCGGCAGCAATCCGGGACGGCACTGTGGAGGTGGTGTCCGGAAGAGGGAGGGCGAAGTGGGCAGCGGGCGAGACCGGAGTATCACCCCCCAGCCGCGAGCAGGCACTCAGCGCCATGTTTTGCCGCTATACGTTGCAATGGCCAGGGGGGGGGGGTCGTGGCAAGGGGTCAATTCCCCTCAGGTCTACGCCGCAACAGGAAAGGCCGACAGTCGCTTCTCTTCTCGCCGGTCCCCCTCGCCGCTGGCTAGGCAATAGGCAAAGGGGGCAGCAGCCCCCCACAGCTCGGTCCTCAGAGCGGGGCAGGAGACCCACCGCACCGGGGCCCACCCCACAGCTCCAGCCCGTCAGGCACAGGGTGCAGAAGGTGTCCGGCCGTCTCTCCCCGGGCTCATCCGGCAACGATCCATGGTGCGAGGCGAGATCGGGACCGCGGGGCTCAGGTTAGCGCTAGCTGGTCCGGTAACTGCGGAGCTTCCAGGAGGCCGGCAAAGGCCATAAGGGCGCAGGGTTTCAGTGCCGAGGACAAAAGCACCCAGAACTCGGGCATCCGGGCGGGTTGAGACTCCGGGAAAGCAGCAGCGCGGTCAGCGCGGTCAGCGCGTCTTCGCACACGGTGCACCTCGAGAATCGGCGAGGATGGGCATCAGGATAGTAGTCCGAGGCCACGGACCGACGGAGCCGGGCGCTCAAGCGTCTGCTCCGGTCGCCATCTTGGCTCCTCCCCCGGAAGCAGTAACCTTGAAAAGTGTACAGCCTTTTGAGGGGTCTTTCACTGTGAATTGCTCAGCTTTGTAGGGACTGCTGAGTCCATGAGAATTGTAGTATAGGGGGAAAGCAAGGAGAGGTGATAGCCCTCTATTTGTATTTCTAAAAGGGTTTTCATTTATCAAGAGTTGTGCATTTTTCCCAACTTGTGTTGCTTACCTTGGGGCTCTAACTCGGGCCTGTAAGGGTTGGCACTCCCACCAAGGATGCCTAGACTGAGTTCAGTGCACCATTGCTTAAGCTGGGACGTTAAGGTTATTGTAGTCCCACACACACCCCTCACTGAGCATACCGGCTGGTGTAGTGTCCATAATTTCTAGGGTTCGAGCAGTCCCTTAAAGGGGTCAGCGATGCAGTGTTAATTCCAACCCAATTTGGGTCTTTAGAATAGCACACACAAGCACTGTACTATATATGTTTAAAATAGTTTATTTCAACAGTATTGTCCTGTTACTTAGTACTTAAGTAATAACCACATTAAATGTAATTAAAACAGCACTTATGCCTATTATGAATAAAATGCACACTAACATAATTAGAATGCTCCTAGAAGCCTAGCCAGCCTAAAGACCACTTCTGTGTGCTACACTATGAGAGCATGTAGTGGCTAACTTGCCTCAAGAGTTTCTTGGGACTCGGCACGCTGCATACCTTTTCACAGCATAACTACTGTGGTTCTCAGACTTCAGCCAGGAGAACACACATCAGCTGGGATAGTTTCCTCTCGTCTCGGTTTTGACTCTCGGCATGAAAGTGGATGCTGCAGCAGTCTTTCTGATGGATACATCTGCCAGTGGATTCCTCACCTTGTGAATATCCCCTGCGCCAGCAACATTCGGAAACTTTTGTAGCAGTCCACGCCGATGAGGTCGAAGACAACGTCACAGAGACATGGCTCCGCTCGCGACTCCGCTGACGTCACCGGTTCCATAAGAAGACCTCGTCGGCGTGATGACGTCAGTTCCCTTTTTTCCGCGCCGTCGACGCCAACGGATTTCGGGACTCTCTCTGTAGCTATACTGGTTACTTAGTTTTCTGCTGGTATTCTTTGTCTTCTTCTGCAGAAATGTCAACGAAGAAGTCAGGATTTAAGCCGTGTCGTGAATGTAGGAAACACATGTCCATAACGGATCCGCATGACGACTGCGTGTGGTGCCTGTCATCGGACCATGATGTCGAGGGATGTTCTGCTGCCGCAAGATGATTTCCAAGGCTCTCAAGGAGAGGGAAGCAAAGATTTTCATCGCGAGGATGAAGAAAGAAAAGAGAGGCCGGAGAAAATCCAGGAAGCACAAGAAGAAGAGGAGGCATTTGTCTCGGCGTCACTCGGATAAGGATGCGGCTCTGAGATTGACATCGCCCTCCCGACGCTGTAAGGACTTTGTGTCTCCCTCTCCCGTTCCGGATTCACCTGTTGGCCTGTCGTCACCTGTGGTTTCACCGGATCATTCTCCGGCTCCATCTCCATCTCCGGCTCCGTCCATGGTTCTGTGTGAGGAGCCTCCAGTCCCGGGTGATCCTTCGGCTCCACTGATTCCACCGTCGGTGCCGGTAGGCCCGAGTCCAGTGATGCCTGAGTAATATCCTGCATTCCCTGGACCAGGTCAGGACCCCACGCATTATCTTAATGCGATGTATGGAGTATTCTCCAGAGCCATGTACCCCTCTGGTGCACCTTTGGGTCCTATGGCCTTCAGTTTGGGAGTTCCTCAAGCCTATCCTCAGGCTCCCTTCATGCCATTTTTTCCGGCGACGCCGTCTTGGCATCTACCGGCGCTGAGGACATCGACGCCGCTCCCTTCTTTGCCGGCGCCGTCGGATTCGATCATAGCGCCGCCGACACCGGTTGTCAGAATCAGGTCTAGGAGGGAGCTCAGAGGGTGTTGAATGAGCAAAGATACCTTATGGAGGAGGTAGAAGAAGGGGAACTCATGGAGTCGGATGATGTTTTTGAGGAGTTGAAGGAGGCTAGTGGCCTGGACTTGTCACCCGAATGGGAGATTACTCCTCCTTCTGATGCCCCTTCAAAGGATGTGGTGCCATACCATGAAAGGCAGCTGAACTTTTAGATCTGCAGTTACCTTCTGCCGAGTTAAAACCGATCATCTTAACAGAAGTTCTGCACACTCCTTCTGCTGTTTCTGAGTCTCTGCTCCCTTTTAACGATGCCATCAAAGAGCCTGTGATGGAGGTGTGGTGTAAGCCCTTTTCTGCTCCGGCAGTTTCCAAAGTCATAGCCAGGAGGTATAGGGCGGCTCCGGGAGACCCAGAATTTAAAAGAGAACCCGCAATTCCCCCATCACAATAACTGGAACATAGCACACACAAACGCCTCAAAGTCACAAACATATCCACCACAGGGCACCCAACTGGGACAAGGTGGTTTTTTCAGAAGCTCTACCCATAGTTGTTTGCCCCAGCATGGAATAAGGGTAGGATTGGAATGTCTCAAATATAGAGATGCACCAGCTCTGAATTGTGCTTAATACATACGTTTCCGTGAGATCTACTACATAAACAATGTTTTACTATCATTGTAATGTCAAAAGTATTTAATACCATTTATGAATCCATATCACAAAAGAAAAACATAATGAAAAAAAACCAAAGTGAATAAAACAACTTTTTTTATAATCTACTTGCTACTACAGTCTTCCAATTTTATCACACTATACATTTTCTCCATGCATGTGATCTTTCCTGTTTTTCTCATTTATTTCCTGCAAATTTCTAGGCAACAGATGGAGTATTTCATTGTTTTGCACTGTTGCAGCTCATTCATATAACACAACTGTAGACAGTATTCCTTTTCACCCTTTTTAGGTCTAGCGCCTGCATTGCAGTGCACGGCACTGCTCGCGCAGCAAGAGACCTCTTGTACGGGGTTTGAAAACGAGAAAGCGTGTGTTTTCCTTTTCTGCCACGCTATTGGCCATTGCGTGCGTCTTTTTATGAAAGACAGCACGCAGTTGGCCAAAGGCGGGCGTATTGCTTCGCCCATGGCCTATTGGTGTCTATTACGTGCACCGGCCGTCATGTGGTTTCAATTAACATGCCCAGACACGGCCGCGATAATTGAAACCACGTTTCGCTGTGGCAGGCGCGCGCGAGCGCTCGCCACTTGCGTGTGTGTTTGTTTTAGAATAGCGATCGCTTTCGTGATCGCTTTCACTGCCGCTTGTTAAATAAGTCGAACAGCATGAATGTTTACTCAATACTGCAATGTATTTATTATACAAACCAAAGAACAACAAGCATTTGCAATGCAATAGGTCTCGCATTTCCGAGAGTTTAAGCTATTGGCATTGTAAATGGCAATGCCTTTTAATTAGGTTTTAAAAGCCAAAACATAAAAAAAGGCAATATTATTTACAATGCCAATAGCTCAAACGTGCGTAAATGCGAGACCTATTGCATTGCAAATGCTTGTTACTGCTACTCAGTTTGTAATTCATGCTCAGTGTGACTAGAGAGGAAGAAACCAGGCAGCTGAGGCATGCAACATGTATGCCGAGTTAAATGCTCATTCAATAAGTGACTTCGCAAAAAAAGACAATCGGTTCCCTGCGCGCGTGTTACGACTCAAGCATGCTACCAGCTTTCATTATAGTTAGTAGATATGTTTACAGTTCACCCAAGTGAATTGGAGAGGTCAAATAATTATGCTTGGTCACAAAACATACGAATGGCGAAATCTGGACTTCGGCCTCAGACTTCTTATTGACTACCACAAGGACACGATGCTCCAGGCCTGGCTTTTCCTTCTTCAAATGTATGTAATCTGGTAGTTGAGTCTATTGGGCTCCTTGATGAAATCAAAGGTACAAGTACCAGTATACATTGCCGTTTTTAACAACAGCCCTGTTCAGGATCATTGTGACATGGGGTCAGCTGGTGCTCAACCCACGGTACCGCCATACAAATGTAACGATGATTGGATAGTAATCTATTCCAGAATGGTTTTAACGAGGTGTTTATTTTTGTGAACCTGGGTTATTATTCACGCAAATTCCAATTTTTAAAAGTCGTCAATGTTCCTTTTGATAAATTACGTGTCTGTTGCATATTGGGTGTATATAACCTTCTGTACTGTTTATTTAAACCGTCTAACCCCTGCTTTCTCGGAAATTCGTAATGACAGTCACATGGACAAGTTGTATATTTACATTCAAGTGACGAGCTGCGTTCTAATCTCGGCGCTACTTAACCCAAACAAACCGTGTGATTCTAGGCTAAGTAAAATCCCATTGCACTACGTTTCAAAAAGCCCGCCCCCCATTCACATCCTAATTTATATAACTCTATCTGAACCTGACCACAAGCCATATTGTTCTATGTAGATACCTCGCTTCCTGTTCTTTACACCGATCTGGGTTATTTTTTGGAGCTACACGCCGCCCCACAGGAAATACCGGCAGCTGCACCCAGGCACCAGTCACTGAGCTGTCTTGTCTCCAGACACCAGAGGGAAATGGGAGCTGTGTGACAATGGGCGCACAACCAACCACGTAGGAATACCTTTCAAACAAGCGCGGGCAAAGCCAATAGTACGTGCTTGCATTTTGAGTAAATCATTGGAAAGAAAACTACAACAGTTAAATGAAAACAAACAAGCCCCAGGGGAGTCCTGTATCACCTGGTGCGCGCTGCGGCGTGGGCTTGTCTTTCTGAAATAAACCCTTTATTGTTCCTGGTTACTGAACTGTGGAGTGCCTGTACCGGTGTTTCTTTTCTGACTCCCAGGTCCTAGATCATTTTCTCCTTTCCTGTTATATTGAATTAGCGGTAGGAGAGAGGCAAGATAAGAATGGCAGACAAACAAGGTACAGCATTGGACTTCTGCAGTAAAGTACATGTGCAGTGCATTTGAAAGACACCAGTTTAAGATGCGCCTTTTGGACCATAAAATGCTGCTTTTAGGTATTACAAGAAAATGAACTCTGAACTGTTCATGGAGCTCCAGTTCAAAATGTTCGCCAAGCTCCAGCTTAACAAATACTTCCAGAATCATCTTCGCAGAGTAGAAGTAAAGTTTTCTAAAAATAAACGGTGGGCAAGTCAGCAGGTTTTGTTTACCATGTATGTTTATAGCAGTTCTGAGATATGAAATATTGTTCGGCTAAACCCCACCACAGTGCATTCATAAAACTTACACATTTCTGCTGTGGAGCTGGCCCTTGATACTTGCTGTTCAACTTCCAATGCGTTTTAAGAAAGTTACCTTTACATACTGTTAAGTACAAGATTCCCCCATAAAGACTGTTAAACTGATAGACCTTCAACCTCATTGCTATAAACGACACACCAGCATCGCATCCACCTTGTCCAGTTTGTTTTATTTCCTGTTCAATAACGAATTCGAGAAGGCCTCTGGAATTCGGGCAGGAACGGCTTTGCATAGTAAAGCTTGGACGTGTGCCCAAACCTCTTTTCAACCTATTTTTTTTCTGGGATAAAACACGAGAGTTTTCACTGTTGTGGTTTGCCAACCTAGCCAGCATCATCAATAAGGTGTACTAAGGACTTCCTTTACAGGAGTATAAACTGTGATTTAACTTATGTTGGGTTTATTGCAGTGTACGTCTTGTATTTGCCTGCATTAGTTTTATAAGCAGTTATCAATGTAGGAGCAGTTATCAAAGATGTTGTATGCAAAAATGCTATTCTGTAATTGTCCAATAAGTGCAAGTATAGGAATTAAGAGTTAGTGCTGTACAGCGTGACTAATAAAGGTGTCTCACTTTAGCCATCATTTCCTTAAAACAAATATTTTCTCAGACCACTTTGTTCTTTCTACATAAACATGTGGCGTTGCTTTAAATTGTATTCATGATGTTGGAAGATCCAGATATTCAGAGGAAATTTACTTTTGTGTTATGATAGATCTCAATATTGGTTATTTTTGTCACCGCTAACCATCTGTGACTCCTTGTTGGAGGAGAATTGTGTGTGTGAGTGATTTCTTGCTCCAAACTTTGAACGGAAGCAGTAACCTTGAAAAGTGTACAGCCTTTTGAGGGGTCTTTCACTGTGAATTGCTCAGCTTTGTAGGGACTGCTGAGTCCATGAGAATTGTAGTATAGGGGGAAAGCAAGGAGAGGTGATAGCCCTCTATTTGTATTTCTAAAAGGGTTTTCATTTATCAAGAGTTGTGCATTTTTCCCAACTTGTGTTGCTTACCTTGGGGCTCTAACTCGGGCCTGTAAGGGTTGGCACTCCCACCAAGGATGCCTAGACTGAGTTCAGTGCACCATTGCTTAAGCTGGGACGTTAAGGTTATTGTAGTCCCACACACACCCCTCACTGAGCATACCGGTTGGTGTAGTGTCCATAATTTCTAGGTTTCGAGCAGTCCCTTAAAGGGGTCAGCGATGCAGTGTTAATTCCAACCCAATTTGGGTCTTTAGAATAGCACACACAAGCACTGTACTATATATGTTTAAAATAGTTTATTTCAACAGTATTGTCCTGTTACTTAGTACTTAAGTAATAACCACATTAAATGTAATTAAAACAGCACTTATGCCTATTATGAATAAAATGCACACTAACATAATTAGAATGCTCCTAGAAGCCTAGCCAGCCTAAAGACTACTTTTGTGTGCTACACTATGAGAGCATGTAGTGGCTAACTTGCCTCAAGAGTTTCTTGGGACTCGGCACGCTGCATACCTTTTCACAGCATAACTACTGTGGTTCTCAGACTTCAGCCAGGAGAACACACATCAGCTGGGATAGTTTCCTCTCTTCTCGGTTTTGACTCTCGGCATGAAAGTGGATGCTGCAGCAGTCTTTCTGATGGATACATCTGCCAGTGGATTCCTCACCTTGTGAATATCCCCTGCGCCAGCAACATTCGGAAACTTTTGTAGCAGTCCACGCCGATGAGGTCGAAGACAACGTCACAGAGACATGGCTCCGCTCGCGACTCCGCTGACGTCACCGGTTCCATAAGAAGACCTCGTCGGCGTGATGACGTCAGTTCCCTTTTTTCCGCGCCGTCGACGCCAACGGATTTCGGGACTCTCTCTGTAGCTATACTGGTTACTTAGTTTTCTGCTGGTATTCTTTGTCTTCTTCTGCAGAAATGTCAACGAAGAAGTCAGGATTTAAGCCGTGTCGTGAATGTAGGAAACACATGTCCATAACGGATCCGCATGACGACTGCGTGTGGTGCCTGTCATCGGACCATGATGTCGAGGGATGTTCTGCTGCCGCAAGATGATTTCCAAGGCTCTCAAGGAGAGGGAAGCAAAGATTTTCATCGCGAGGATGAAGAAAGAAAAGAGAGGCCGGAGAAAATCCAGGAAGCACAAGAAGAAGAGGAGGCATTTGTCTCGGCGTCACTCGGATAAGGATGCGGCTCTGAGATTGACATCGCCCTCCCGACGCTGTAAGGACTTTGTGTCTCCCTCTCCCGTTCCGGATTCACCTGTTGGCCTGTCGTCACCTGTGGTTTCACCGGATCATTCTCCGGCTCCATCTCCGACGCCAGCTCCATCTCCGGCTCCGTCCCCGGTTCTGTGTGAGGAGCCTCCAGTCCCGGGTGATCCTTCGGCTCCACTGATTCCACCGTCGGTGCCGGTAGGCCCGAGTCCAGTGATGCCTGAGTAATATCCTGCATTCCCTGGACCAGGTCAGGACCCCACGCATTATCTTAATGCGATGTATGGAGTATTCTCCAGAGCCATGTACCCCTCTGGTGCACCTTTGGGTCCTATGGCCTTCAGTTTGGGAGTTCCTCAAGCCTATCCTCAGGCTCCCTTCATGCCATTTTTTCCGGCGACGCCGTCTTGGCATCTACCGGCGCTGAGGACATCGACGCCGCTCCCTTCTTTGCCGGCGCCGTCGGATTCGATCACAGCGCCGCCGACACCGGTTGTCAGAATCAGGTCTAGGAGGGAGCTCAGAGGGTGTTGAATGAGCAAAGATACCTTATGGAGGAGGTAGAAGAAGGGGAACTCATGGAGTCGGATGATGTTTTTGAGGAGTTGAAGGAGGCTAGTGGCCTGGACTTGTCACCCGAATGGGAGATTACTCCTCCTTCTGATGCCCCTTCAAAGGATGTGGTGCCATACCATGAAAGGCAGCTGAACTTTTAGATCTGCAGTTACCTTCTGCCGAGTTAAAACCGATCATCTTAACAGAAGTTCTGCACACTCCTTCTGCTGTTTCTGAGTCTCTGCTCCCTTTTAACGATGCCATCAAAGAGCCTGTGATGGAGGTGTGGTGTAAGCCCTTTTCTGCTCCGGCAGTTTCCAAAGTCATAGCCAGGAGGTATAGGGCGGCTCCGGGAGACCCAGAATTTTTAACATCTCATCTGTCTCCTGAGAGTCTGGTTGTTCAGGCTGCATGTGCAAGAAAATCATCGGGCTCATTTCCTAAAAAGCTGGACCAGTCGGCCAAGAAGGTCTTTTCTTCGGCCAGCATGGCTCTCAAATCAACGAATGCCACCTGTCTCTTGGGACGTTATATACATGCTCTCATGGACTCAGCTAAACAGCTAGCCCCAAAACTATCTGAGGAGGATAGGGTTGGTTATAATGAGATCTTTTCGGATGCCCAGGAGGCGGCGTGTCAGGTGATCCAGAGTGGATTGGACACAGCCGACTCGGTGGCAAGAGTCATGGGATCTTCTGTTGCCACCAGGAGGAGTGTGTGGCTTAAATCATCGGAATTTTCCCCTGATGTCCAGTCAACGCTCTTGGACTTGCCTTTTGATGGCTCTGGTCTTTTGGCAAGAAAGTTGATGCTGCGCTGGAAAGATTTAAGGAGAGTAAGGCCACAGCTAAATCTTTGGGCCTTCAGACTCAACCAAGAGGCTAATTCAAGAGGTACAGGGGCTTCGGAAGGTCTACCTTTCGTACATACAGCCACAGCAGCAGCAGCAAAGCACTCTGTATAAGGGTTACAGAGGCAGAATCAGGGGTCGCTTTCGTGGCCGACAGCTCTCCTCCTCCTCCTCCTCTTCCTCCTCTTCAGCCCCACCCACCACTGCAAAGCAGCCCTAGATCCACCATTCTGGATCATGCTGGTCCTGTGGGGATCCGGCTTACCCATTTTCTACAAAATTGGGAATCGGTTACTACAGACCTTTGGGTTCTAGATCTTGTAGAAAATGGGTACGCCCTTCCCTTTTGGCAATTCCCTCCAAATTACCCTCCTTGTCAAGGGGCTTGATCAGAGGACCACCGTCTCCTCCTACAGGAGGAAGTCCTGACGTTACTAAAAAAAGGTGCGATAGAGGTGGTTCCAGAGCAGGAGAGGGGTCAGGGATGCTACTCCCGGCATTTCCTGATTCCAAAAAAGGACGGCAGATTGCGTCTGATATTGAACCTCAGTATCTTGAATCTTTATCTGAAGCAAGAAAGGTTCAAGATGCTCACCCTTGCACAGGTTCTTCAAGCGCTGAATCAGGAGGACTGGATGGTGTCGATCGACTTGCAGGATGCGTATTGCCACATCCCCATCCTGAAGTCGCACAGGAAGTATCTCCGGTTTACGGTAGGGTCGCAACATTATCAGTTTGCGGTCTTTCCGTTTGGTCTTACTACTGCACCTCGAGTCTTCACGAAGGTGATGGCAGTGGTGGCAGCCCATCTCAGAAGATCGGGGATTTCGGTTTTCCCCTATCTGGTCGACTGGCTGATCAAAGCGGAGTCGCCAGAGAAGGTGCTTCATCATCTGCAGGTTACGACTCAGCTGTTGTACGAATTGGGTTTTTCGATAAAAGTGCCCAAATCTCACCTGGTGCCCTCTCAGCACAACCTGTTCATAGGGGCGGTACTGGACACTACTGTGTGTTGAGCATTTGCACCTCCACAAAGGGTTCTCGACATACAGGAAATTATTCCTTTGTTTTACGATGAAGCGGTCGTTCCATTCCTGAAGGCCCTTCGTCTGCTCGGTCTGTTTGCTTCCTGCATTCTGTTGGCCAACCATGCACGTTGGCACATGAGGGTGCTCCAGTGATGCCTCTGCAGGCAGTGGTATCAACACAAAGGAGATCTCAGGGAGTCGTGTGAGGATCTCCAGAGAAGCTGCGGCTGATCTATCTTGGTGGAGCGTGGAGGGCAATCTGTCTCAAGGAAAGCCCTTTCATCTACCTCCATCGGTGGCCACAGTAATAACGGATGCATCCACTTTAGGGTGGGGTGCGCATCTAGGGGATCTGGAGATCAAGGGTCTTTGGTCTCCAGAGGAAAGGTTGCTTCACATCAACCTTTTGGAGTTGCGGGCGATACGTTTGGCACTCAAGGCCTTTCTCCCTTCCCTTCACGGTCAGTCGGTTCAAGTCCTGACGGACAACACTGCCGCGATGTGGTATGTCAACAAGCAGGGAGTAGTGGGGTCTCTTTGTCTCTGCAGAGAGGCTTTGCGTCTCAGGTCCTGAGCTCAGGATCCTCAGATTTGTCTGATGGCAAATCATCTGGCCGGTGTTCTGAACGTACGTGCAGACAGTCTCAGTCGGCAGTTCTCCGCCGATCACGAGTGGAGGCTTCATCCAGAGGTGGTTCGTCACATTTTCCGGATGTGGGGAACCCCTCGGGTGGACCTGTTTGCCACTCACGAGAACGCTCACTGCCCGTCATTCTGCAGTCTCCAGTATCCGATGCAGGGAGCATTGGGGGACGCGTTTCAGTTGAGTTTGAGCTCACAACTCCTTTACGCGTTTCCTCCCATACCCTTGATTCCTCGGGTTCTGAGGAAGATTCGCCAAGACCGGGCCCAAGTCATATTGATCGCCCCGGATTGGCCAAGAAGGGTGTGGTATACGGATCTTCTCCACCTCTCCTCGTGCCCTCCGCTCCGTCACCCTCTCAGGGAAGACCTCCTCTAGCAGTCGGAGGGGCAGGTTCTACACCCCCACCTCCAGAGCTTACACCTTCATGCCTGGAGATTGAACGGGGCAACCTGAATTATTTTTCTCTCCTGCCAGATGTGGTAGATGTAATTTTGTCTGCCAGACGTCATTCCACCAAATCTATCTATTCCTATAGGTGGTCTAAATTTGTGCTCTGGTGTGGGGAGAAGTCAATTGGTCCTTTGATGGCTCGTTTATCTGACATTCTGCAGTTTGCCCTTTCTCTTGCTCAGCAAGGTTTTACTGTAGCCACTGTTAAGGGATACTTATCGGCTTTGTCGGCATTCCTAAGCTTGCCGGATCAGCCATCCTTGTTCAAATCGCCTATTGTTTTACGATTTCTAAAAGGCCTTACAAATAAGTTTCCTCCTACTCCTTTTATTGTGCCTCAATGGGACTTAAATCTTGTTTTAACTTACCTGATGGGTTCTCCTTTCGAGCCCTTAAACAAGTGTCCCTTGACACTGTTGTCTTTCAAGACGGTTTTTCTCATTGCGATCACCTCGGCAAGGAGGGTAAGTGAGCTTCAAGCTCTGAGTTCAAAACCCCCGTTCTTGACCATTCATGCTGAAAGAATGGTACTCAGGATCAGGGCTGCTTTTCTGCCTAAAATGGTAACTCCCTTCCATCTGGGGCAGTCCATTACCCTCCCTACCTTCTATCCTCCCCCTCACCCTTCCAAGGAGGAGGAGCGGCTTCACCGTCTGGACCCTAAGAGGGCGGTGAACTTCTACCTTGACAGGACAAAGGGCTTTGTTGGCTGCAGGAAAGGCAGAGCGGTGCACAAGCGCACCCTTTCCAGATGGATTTTCTTGTGCATCAAGATATGCTACTCTTTGGCTGGTAAGGAACCTCCAGAGGGTTTAAGGGCTCATTCTACTAGAGCTAAGTCTTCCACTTCTCCTTTGTCTAGAGGTGTTCCGGGGCGCACGGGGAGGTGATGCGGGGATAATTTAACATAAATTTTAAAATTAAAAAAAGTACCATCTCCTCCGGTCCTGGACTCCTGCGTCGCATCTCCTGCTCTCTGCTCACAGGAAGCGTAAGTAGACAGCCTCCCTCTCTTCCCCTAAGCCAATCACAACGTTGCAATAGCAGCGTTGTGATTGGCAAGAACGCCGTCCTTACAGGCATCTACGGGGAGGCCGTTTACTTCATGCTGGCTGTGCAGCAGCCTACATGAAGAAAATGGAGAGTGCTAAACAGTCAGCGCCCATAACATTGGGCTAGCCACTCGTCCCTGACCCACCCACCCACCCACCCCCAACCAGGCATACCCTTCTTCTGCTTTCTCGCAGTGCGATGAGCAGAAATGTAAAATGGTATTTATACCATTTTATATTTCTGCTTCTCGCACTGCGAGAAAGCAATGAGGCGACTCTCCGACGCCCAAGGGGAGCCGCCCCTGATCGTTTCACGAGTTCTGCGAAAGATAATGACTTACTGTTAGTAGGCCAAAGGCAGACAGGCTAACATGACATGCTCAAAATGGAGTCTGGCTTTGGGAGTTTCTGGCACTTGTATGAGAATTCAGGTTATGATGAGAAACTCATCTGTGATGGGTTAGAAAAATAAGGGTTATGTTTGTTTTCATTCGTACAGTTTCGTTCCTTATTAAAGTTTAGAGTTTTTATGATGGATATGAGTTTAACAGATGCATCTAAACTACTTTTCTTGAAGAGGTTTGGCTTGTACAACAGCAGTTAAGCTGGTGGTTTTTCTATAAAAAAAGGAACTAAAACAGATGGGCTAGAGAATGAACTGAGTTTACAGTTTTTTCTTTTCGCAGGAACATATTCAGTTTGAGGATCCTGCTCTCCGTGTCATTGATGAGCAGATGCAATGCATACAAGAACAGATGAAGTGCTTACAAAAACAGATGGATTCCTTACACGAGCGTCAAAAGCAATTTGAGAAAAGGGTGAGTGACCTGAAGATAACCCCAAATTACTTGAAGAATGTGGTGGATATATGTATGTGTATACAGTGCATATATAAGGGACCCCCTGCTAAGATTAAACGTCTCCTAGGGCAAGGCAAATAGCAAGTATGAATCTAACCACCCTAGGCAGTCTAGATATTACAGCTATATAGTGATGATAACTGTAACTTATTCAAAAGGCAACTAAGTGTACACAATATTTATAAAAACATGTTTGATTTTTATTATATGTAAATAACACAAGACATATTTATTATTTATGTATTTTCATTAGAAAAAATGATGTATATATAATCTCAAATTATAAGACAAAAATACAATACTTTCCACAAAGAATATATATGCATAACAGATCAATATACAATATGACAGACATAATTACACATAAACAAAGACAAAAACGGTGGCTGTAATCAAGATCTTCTCAACGCGCGTTTCGATGCTAGGAAGCGTCTTCATCAGGACAGCCACAGATTCTATGTCAGGACTGGAGGCGAGGATTATGCCTTCTTTCTCCACTTTATTCACATCAGCAGCACAGAAAGAACAACAAACTACGTTTCCCATGGGACATCGGGAAAAAACAGTAGTCAACAACAACGTGGTAACAACCAATCAAAACGATTAAGAGTGTCCAATCAGAGCTTCCCCTGTAGAATATAGTCCCTTGTTAGTGTCCAGATCCCCTCTTTCTTCGCTGCTGCGCAGCCAGTTAAGTCCCTCAGGGTTATTCTGTTTGGGGGGCTTGTGTTAAATTTAATACTTGTGATTCAAACTGCTTATTTTATACATGTATTTACATGACTGTTATTTCGCTCCAGTTGAGAGTTGTTAGTTACGTTTATTATATATTTCAGTAGACGCGTTTCTTCTTCATCGCGTTTTCGCCGATAAGGTGTTATATGATTTTATTTTCCCCGTCGTTATGATAGGGGGTGTGTTTTCGTGACGATTTTCGTCTCGTCTTGGGCCGCGGGAGTGAGAGTCGTCTCCCACTCCTACGCGGCTCCGCTGGCGCGCTCTGGTCCTCCCGCCGCCTGAGGGCGCGAGAGGCGGTGACTGAACGCGACGCGTCTCTGGTTTTCATAGTTTCCAGAGACGCGCGCGCGTTTAGGTGCCTCCGGAGCTCTGGGCTGAGAAGGACGCCGACTGTGGTCTGTACCGGCCTCGCGAGCTTCAGTTTTCAGCTCGCGGGCCTATTACTTGCATTGGTGACGCTCGGTTCCCGCGTTGAGTTAATAACGAGGAACTCGAGTCTGGTATTTCGCACATTAGTGCTGACGCCTCCCAGGAGGTCTTGTACTCGCCGTTAGGCGGACTTTGGGGACGTTTCCAGCCCAGTCTTCTGCACTGCTCAATTTGATTTGCTTCGGCCAGCTGATGTCCCCTCAGGGCTAGTCACCCTGCATGTACCAAACATATAGTGGACCTACCACGTTTAAATCTGCCAACTGACACCCAGTTGTGAATACTTCTTGCGAGTGCAGCGCAAAAGTCTTTCGCCCCTTTCCCCCATGATGGAGTTTTACGGGGATTACCAAGAGGAAGAGGAGGATCCTCTGGCAGATATGCCGTGGGGCGATGCCTTTTATGAGGCGGTTGACACCTCTATTTACAAGGCGGTGGACCAGGCCATATCTCCTTTAGAGGACAGGCTGACGCAAAAAATAGAACAGGCATTTTTGCGTTTTGAGCGTCGATCGTCCCTGCCTTCTACCACCCAGGAACTCCAGGGGCCTCCCCCTCCCAAACGCCCCCGGGCCCCCGGGGTAGACGTGGACGCTTTTGAGCGCCTCAAGCGGGCCTTCATTGATAGCCAACCCTTGGGGGGGCGGGCGATTCGCTGGCTAACCTCGATCCCCCCCCCTCGCCTCCAGGTCCTTCTGGGGATCCCGATGCCAGCCCGTCCAGGTCATGGCTCCCGACCCGGCCCTCACAGACCCCTTTGGGGCCCTCTAACTTACAACCTCCTCCTACTCCTTCTGACATGTTGGACCCTAATGATATTGTTCACCCTCGTTCTTCAGACTGGGTCCCAGCTGACAAGGTAGCGACTTACGTCGCGGAGCATATCAGGCGCCCACTTGAAAAGGAGGCCCGCAGTTGTCTCCGAGCGGAGTGTCCTCGCCCCTCGCTGGAGGGGAAAGTGGCCCTGACCCCGGACATTGATCCGAGGATGTTGACATTCCTCCAAAAATTTATTAGAGACCCTAAGAAGGGCATCGACAGGTCTTGGAGAGCATGCCAGGATAAGCTCCTGGACGTTTTGGGTCCCGCCACAAAAATCCTCGACATGGCGGAGGAAGCGAAAGCTTCGGGATCGATGATTTCCCCCGAAACCCTCTCGGGTTGGGCTCAGCGGGTGGTGGTCTTCTTAGGCAACGCCAACTGTGCCCTCTCTACCGAGCGGAGGAGGTCCCTTTTAATTAAGATTGACCCGAAACTCGGCGACTTAGCGGATTCGGAAGCAGGGGCTGTCGCCCAAGGAGGTCTCTTTGGTGAACCTTTTATTAAGGAATTAGGCAAATTCGTGAATACCTTCACGTCACTGGACAGGGCGCAGTCCACTATTAAAAAAGTGTTCCCACGTGTTTTTCGCGGGGCCGGTCGAGGGAGGGGCCGCTCGACCGGTCGCCAAGGTCACCAAAACAACCAAAGAGGCCCCGGTCAGTATCAGGATCAGTCGAAGTTCGGAAACTTCTACCCCACGAGAGGACGCCGTGGCAAAGGCAGAGGTCACAGAGGAGGTGCTTCCAATTCAAACTCCGGTGAGTGTTATCCCTTTTTCCCCTCAAAGAATAGGGGGGCGCCTGGCAAGTTGTTACGGGGCATGGTCACAGCTCACCCACGATGCCTGGGTTCTTCAGACGATAAGGGGATTTCACATAGAGTACTTCGGACAGCCTATGCAACGGGTTCCCCCTCGCCCTATCCAGTTTTCAGGTCACGATGCCCAGCTGGTAGACGAGGAGGTGGCTTCCTTGCTTCGCAAGGGGGCCATCTCGCCAGCGACGCGTCACCCGCGCGGTTTCATCAGCAACCTCTTTTTAGTGGACAAGTCGGATGGAGGCAAACGTCCAGTCATAAACCTCAGCGAGTTCAACGGGTGGTTAGTTTACCGCCATTTCAAGATGGAGGGTATTCATCTCCTGCGGGACGTTCTCCGTCCTCACGACTGGATGGTTCGTTTGGATTTGAAGGACGCCTATCTGGTGATTCCTATTTTTCGGCCTCACCGCCGTTTCCTACAGTTCGAATGGCGTCACCGGATTTACGAGTTTTCGTCACTCCCTTTCGGGCTGTCTTCCGCTCCCTGGTGCTTCACAAAAGTGCTCAAACCGGTGGTGGAATTCCTGCGAGCTCGCGGAGTCAGATTGATAGTCTATTTAGACGACCTACTCTTGATGGCTCCCTGTCCCATCCTTTTAGCAAATCAGTTACAGATGACAGTGTCCTTGCTGCAGGACCTCGGGTTCGTGATCAATGGGAAGAAGTCCATTCTCCATCCCGCTCAGTCGGTCACCTTTTTGGGGTTCGTCGTCGACTCCGTGTCATCTACTCTCAGTCTGCCGTCCAAAAAACTTGCAAAGATCCGCCACGAGCTGCGTCGCGTTCTGGCTCGACAGCGCGTGTCCCTCCGCCAGCTGGCCCGGGTCGTGGGCCTGCTGTCGGCTTCTATTCAGGCGATTTTTCCGGGCCCGCTTCACTACCGGGCCCTTCAACGCCTCAAGGCGTACTTTCTTCGGAGGGGGTTTCCGTACTCCCACAAGGTTCGCCTGTCCGACGAGGCTCGGAACGAAATCCAGTGGTGGCTATCACACATGGAGGCATGGAATGGCAGGGCCATTTTCGGTTCAGTGCCGGATTTGGTCATCGAGTCCGACGCCAGCAAGCTGGGCTGGGGTGCCCGTTGCGGAGAGCTTTCCACAGGAGGCTTGTGGTCTCCCGCCGAACGCAAATTACATATAAATTGTCTCGAGCTTCTGGCCGGCTCGTTTGCAGTCAAATGTTGGACCAAGGACTCAGTGCAGTCTTGCGTACTTTTGAAAATGGACAATGTGTCAGCGGTCCGTTATATCAATCATCTCGGGGGCACCAAGTCGAAAGCCCTCTCAGATTTGGCGGCGAGCTTCTGGCAGTATTGCCTAGACAGCCAGGTATCGGTCACAGCGGAGTATCTACCGGGCCGGGACAATGTGGAGGCCGATTATCAATCTCGTCACTTCCGAGACTCCAGCCTCTGGAAGTTGGATCCCTCGGTATTTGCCTCCCTCAGCGATCTTTGGGGTCCGTTTACAGTGGATCTTTTTGCATCCCGCCTAGATCACCAGCTCCCGAAGTTTTTCAGCTGGAGGCCAGACCCCCGGGCAGCGGCCACGGATGCGTTTCTCCAGGATTGGAGTATGGATCACGGTTACGCGTTTCCTCCCTTTGCGATGATTACCCGGGTGACGGCTCAGGTTCGCAGACAGCAGGCGGACTTGGTTCTCATCACACCTCTGTGGAGGTCTCAAGTGTGGTTTCCAGTTCTGCTGGAACTTTCCTGGGATTTTCCAATCCTACTACCCCGGACCCCGGGTCTCCTCAAGGATCCGTACGGTGCACCTCATCCTCTGATGTTAACGAGCTCGTTGTGGCTCATGGCGTGGAGGATTTCAGGGGTAGATGGCAAGCCCCGGGACTTTCGCGGTCGGCTGAAGAGCTCATCGCCAAAGCCTGGGCCGGTAGCACCGTTAAACGATACAAGTCTGCGTGGGGCAGATGGTCCCGTTGGTGTTTGCGACGGGCTTACGATCCCGTGGGCGCAGATGTGGTCCACGTTGTGAACTTCCTGGCTCATTTAGCCTCCAATGGCCTGGCGTATCGGTCGATCAACACTTTCAGATCAGCCATTTCCTCGGGTCACGTCCCAGTGGGCGGTTCGGCGGTGGGCGAACACCCCTTGGTCTGCAGACTCCTGCGGGGCATTCGGCTTTCCTTGCCCCCAGAGCCGCGATACTCGGCCCTGTGGGATGTTAATCAAGTCTTGAACCTCTTCTTGTCTTGGCAACCCAATCGGTTTTTATCCCGCAAGGAGTTGTCTGCGAAGCTGGCAATGCTTCTTTGCTTAATCTCTTGCCGCAGAGTGTCGGATGTGCGCGCTTTGGATATCTCAGGTCGGATGTTCACTCCGGAGGGAGTGACTTTTACCCTCTCTCGCCGAACAAAGTGCCATACACGAGTAGTCTCTTACCCGGCATTCCCGGATTCACCGAAACTTTGTGTGGTCCGCTGTCTCAAGGCCTATGAGGAAATGACGGAGGAATATCGTCCTCCGGGGGAGCGGCAGCTGCTTATTTCGCTCCGGAAACCCTTTAAGGCTGTTTCTTCGCCCACCATCGCGAGGTGGGTGCGTTGGGTGATGCAGGAGGCAGGCATTAGTCTCCGACATTTTGGGGCACACTCCGCAAGGGGAGCGATGGCCTCGAAGGCGTTTGGTCTAGGGGCCCGCCTGGAGGACATTCTGAACGCAGCGGACTGGTCCTCGGATTCCACCTTTAAGAGGTTCTACTTCAAGCCAATAATCAATATGGCTCAGTTGGTTGTGGGCAAGCTTTAAACAAGCATAATCCTCGCCTCCAGTCCTGACATAGAATGAAAATTTTCCTAGCTATCGTAACAGAAAGTTTCAATTCTATTAAGGACTCGGAGGCGAGGATTATCCCGCCCGATTCTCAGAGGAGATCCCTCCCCGTACAGATGTAAGTAAAATTTTTTCCATTCATGTTCTATGGATGAGACTGGCTCGTTATGCCCTAACGCTTCCGTTCCATCTTCTGTTCTGCTTCCTAGGGTTGTGTTTTCCCCTTGGTAATACTGCCTTGTTTGTTGCAGGTTCTGATACCCACAAACAGGATGCCTAAAGTCGAGTGCTGGGCTGTCTTCGCGCTCCGAAAGAGGAGATCTGGACACTAACAAGGGACTATATTCTACAGGGGAAGCTCTGATTGGACACTCTTAATCGTTTTGATTGGTTGTTACCACGTTGTTGTTGACTACTGTTTTTTCCCGATGTCCCATGGGAAACGTAGTTTGTTGTTCTTTCTGTGCTGCTGATGTGAATAAAGTGGAGAAAGAAGGCATAATCCTCGCCTCCGAGTCCTTAATAGAATTGAAACTTTCCGTTACGATAGCTAGGAAAATTTTCATTCTTTTCCCTTAATATAAGAATAATTAACATAAATGAACAACTATTAAAAACACTATTAGAAACACTGAGTGCCCGCAATAGTATTCATCCAATAACAATTTTGTGTTGTCATAAAGGACCCAAGAATAGAATAATAATAATCCAATGTGAAAAAGGAGGAACGAGAAAAAGGTGAGTACAAGGAAAAAGAGTGTGTGCAGGATGTATGTGTATATACATATGATTTCATGTAATCAAGGGCTGCAGAACCCGAAACGCGTCATGGCGACATTTCGCACTGAATAAATCTTCAACAGCACAAAGAAACTGGAGTCCGTTTCTCTTCTTGCAAGTTTCTGAAAATAAAGGAGCTTTCAAAGTTGGAACATCAACATATATGTGTGTGTGTGTGTATATATGTGTGTGTGTGTATATATATATATATATATATATAATCTACTGGCGGTCGCCAGTAGATAGTTATAGTTAGGACCGTGTTTCCATAGGAAATCCGCAACATTCTATTTGGAATAACTTTGGCGCCGATTGATGAATCCTCGCGAAATTTTCAAAATAGTTGGGGCGCTCCGCTCCTACCCTGAAAGTCTCGGGGGGATTCGTCAAGCGGGGGCTGAGAAAAAAGGGGGGTCCCAAAACGCGTTTTTCCCATTCAATTTTCCATAGGGACCTTTAGTCCAAGGTACAGCCCAAACGGCTGAACAGAATTACTTTAAATTTGGCAAAGAGGTAGTCCTCAGGTCAGGGATGTGCCTGTTGCATATCTGGAGTCAATCTGTTCATTAGTTCCTGAGAAAATTGCAGTTAAAAGTACATACATACCTATAGCCTCGCACCGCGCGCGCACGGTGCGCGGACGGTGACGTGCGCGAGCGCAATTCTGATTGGTTGTTAGATGTCAGTAAATATTTGAATCGGTCGAAATCAGGAAGTGTCGGCCGCCATTTTGTCTCTCGCAGTCTGAGGCAGTGAAAAACAAAGGTGGAGAACGTGAAAAGGGGGCAGGGTGGACAGTTCCTGACCCCCTAGCCTTTGTCAGGGGGTCACTGAAGGACCCCCAAGGGTGAAAAAAACATTTTTGTTTTTTCGAAAAAGCGCGGGGTGTGCGTACGGCACGCACAATGCATCCTGGGTGCTCGGTGGGCGAAGCGCACCGAGCGCCCACAGCGCGCGCACGGTGTGCGAAGCACACGGTGCGCGCACGGTGCACGCACGGTGAAAAACCTGAAAAAAAAATATTAATAAATACATAACTTAGCATTTAAAAAACCGTACAAATTCACTTAAAAAACCATAGGTTTCACACACGTTATAGTTAGGAATTAGCATTTAAAAAACCTTGCAAATTCACTTAAAAAACCATAGGTTTCACACATGTTCTAGTTAGCTGGACATTTCCCTCGTAAAAAAACAATTAAATTCCCCCGTCATAGTTAGTGCAGGCAACTATAACTCACGCGACCGCAATCCTCTGCTGATGACGTCAGATATTACATCACTGATTACATATGTGTCTTTCTGAAAAATAAATATTTGTAATATATGTATAGCTAAAGATTAATGGAAGAAGACATGGGTAAATAGGTGTCTAAATACAGTGATGTAATATCTTACGTCATCAGCAGAGGATTGCGGTTGCGTGAGTTATAGTTGCCTGCACTAACTATAACGGGGGAATTTCTTTGGTTTTTTACGAGGGAAATGTCCAGCTAACTATAACGTGTGAAACCTATGTTTTTTTAAGTGAATTTGCAAGGTTTTTTAAATGCTAATTCCTAACTATAACGTGTGTGAAACCTATGGTTTTTTAAGTGAGTATATATAATGCATTATGCCTGTTCATTAAAAATTGCCGTTTCCCTGCAAGCCTGTGTGTGTGCCCGTTCCTTCTGGTTGAGGGGACATGGTCGAGAGATTTTGGTGCATGGCCACTTAGCACCTTGGTACCCCATCCTAAAAGAAGTACAGCAGGTAAAGTGGCAACTTTGGTGACTTTCAACGTTCTTGAAAATGCTGCTGTACCGCCGCCAATCCTGCAATCAGTAACACTAGTTGCGACGGACTTTGATTGCTAATCCATGCCGGGATTCCCCGAGGTGAATGGCGGCAGGATGAAGACTTATGGGAAGAGCAATATTGTGCGCTAAGCAGTGGTGTTAATGGCGGGAACGAGGTCGACACCCACACAGGGAAGGTACTTAATCCATGTCACTCCCACCATGCTGTTTTCGCCTATCGGAGCGAAGCTGGCGCTACAAAGATCTGGACACCGACAACACTAGTTGTTTTAAAAGGCATCCGACGAAGGAACTTACTCCGAAATGCATTATGCCTGTTCATTAAAAATTGCCGTTTCCCTGCAAGCCTGTGTGTGTGCCCGTTCCTTCTGGTTGAGGGGACATGGTCGAGATATATATATATATATATATATATATATATATATATATATATATATATATATATATATATTTATTTATTATAACCTGGCAATTATTGCAATTGTTGAGTTTGAGGTGCAGCCATGACTGACAGAAGGTGAACCCTTGAGTGCATCCCCTGCCCTCCCTTATCAGCTTAAGGCACAGTTGTACAAGGCTGTGATGCCGAAACTTAAAGGAAGTCCACAAAGTCTTTAGATCTTGAGTGGATAAAAGAGCCATAACATAATGGAAACGGTGTCACTTGAGTGCATCATATACCGTTTGAGGACTGACACCACTTCTTTAAAGAATTTGAAAGTTGGTAGTTGTGCAATGGTAAGATTTTTTCTGATCCATATTTTACCACACTTTGTATTTTTGAGCCATACACTATCATGTTAGAGTCAGAAGTATAAAAGAGATGAATCTTTGTTGCCATTCTTCTTTGAGCAATCCAGAAAAAGGTGGTTGTCTGAGTTGTACAGTATCTTGTAATATCGCTGCTGCTTGTGCCAAGATCACTGCTAGGGATTCATCACCAAGATCCCAGTTTTACCTTAGCGAGTGGCAACTATTAATACATCTGTGCTTTCTTTAAGTGTGTCAAGTTCGTTTTAACCTTGTGGAATGAACACTGGACACATGTCGTCTAAGCTTCTTCTACAGTAGAGCTGCTTAAACTCACAATGTCTAAAAAACAGCGTATTTTCTTCACATTCGGGAGGAGATTGCATGAAAGCTAAAGGTTCTGCATATGTGCTCCTGAATATCAAGGCCTGTGAACCCTCCCTTTAATCCCTGGATTGTTTGCTTTAGGCACTCTTTATGGTATACTGCCTTCTTAGAAATCATGACTCCATTAGCTTGGCATTTAGCTCTTCAACTTGCAAAGTCCAAGCACACTGCTGTACTTGGGTATCCACTTTAAAAGTTGTTGCGAGAGACAATGTTTTTTTTATGCATCTCATAGTCTTTGTTGTCATTGAAGAAACATTTGTGTTCAGACATGTAATGACTGGAACCTTCTTTTCTCATCTTAAATAAACGTGTATAATGAATATTACATTAACTGTTCAATACCTGTGTATTTTTAGACTCGGAAGAATCCATTTGCTTACCTTCCTTCCGCCAATGTTCAGTAGCCTAGTCCACTTCTATCTGATTGTAGCACAAATTAGCTATAGAATGGAGGAGGTTGTCTTAGTTATAGGACCATCATTTAATTGATAGTCTACATTTTTTCAGGTAGGCAATTTCATTTGTCAGGATTGTGAAGATCTTTCTCTATAGCTTTTTATCCTGCAGCCACGGCCATTTTCCTAGGAGCATAATCCGCAGGACATGTTAGATCCTCAGTTTTTACAAATGCATTGCTCCCAGTCAATAGCTGACCTACCTTGTGAGTTGCACATACTATCACCTTCCATTAACTTAAAACTTCTATTCATAGTTCCATCCTGTGGATACAGTTTCCTA
This sequence comes from Triturus cristatus, assembly GCF_964204655.1. Lineage (NCBI taxonomy): Eukaryota > Metazoa > Chordata > Amphibia > Caudata > Salamandridae > Triturus > Triturus cristatus. The sequence goes on from NC_140585.1 coordinate 933,994,318, forward strand.
TTAACAAACACTTTATATAGATAAACTTCCCATTACTTCCACTGTTGAACCTGATCTCCTGTTAAACTTGTTACAAAATGGGCAGTGTTACCACTTAGGAATTGCAACTGCTTTAACAAAGGCTTACACAATTAATCATCCATATCCTCAATCATACCTCTACTCTTTTGTGCACATTTATCAACCTGCAATGGGGGTATCAGTGAAATATGCTGATCCATTCTGGAGTTATGAGTGAAAAACATATTTCGGCTGCTATTTTCCATTATCGTGGCTCATGACACTTGAGGCTAGTGGTTACAATACTTAATGTTACAATCTTGGTATAAACACAATTTCTGGCAAGTTTCGTGTTTTTATATAAAAATGCACAATTTTGGACGTATCATTTGGACTATATAAGCAGGCTGAAAAATGGTGTTCTTTAACTGTTTTTCCTGCCTTCCCATTACTACCAAGGGCAATGCAGGAGACTGGGAGGCATATTTGTTTAAAGTAGAAAAATGTGGTAGAGGGGTTGATTGATCTTATTGTTCATTGTATTCTGTCTCTGTTGTATATTAATATGGTAAGCTGAGAAATAGAATGTTCCAAAACTGCTAAACCAGGTGAGGCACTTTAAAAGAAGTGCTCAAAATTATTATGATACTGATTTGCAGTTTTGTTGTATTCCAGCGGTCAGCTGCTTTCGATGACTCCGCATTCCACGTTTCTGAAGGACATACAAAGTGTTTAGAAGAACCACAGACTGCGTTTCAAGAAATGGTGAGTGATCAGAAGTTGATCACAGGACAGGTGTTAACAGTGCAATGTTTGGGCAGGTGACCTAGGGGGGTAAGCACCAGAGGGAAAGTTATTGGGTTTCTATGTGCTTGATGTCATGGGATTGCTTCGTCTCCCACAGAATAAAGGTTTTGGAGAAGGATGGCACTAGTGTCTCTAGTGATAGAGAAGATGGGAAGATTTATAAGGTAACGTGAGCCTCAGTGAAGAACGAGGTAATAGTTTTCCAGCCAGCAGAAGAAAGAGCAAAGAGATCTGAGATCCTGCAAGAAATTTTAAGTTAAGCTGCCATGAAGGTGGTGATACTTGTGAGGAGGACTGAGCATAGAATAGAAATGACGAGCACCCTCATGTGACCAGATGCATTCTTCGAAGTGATATGGCACTTGCTGGTAAGATGTGCAAACATGGGATTTATATCTCAATAAACTGAAGACTTGTAAACAAAGGTTTACAAATAATTTACTGCATTTAAACGATAAGCAAGTAAAAACTGTTTGATGGTTGGGACTGCTATTGAGAGTTGCTGTTACCTGCACACTTGGGTTTTTGTTCAAACTGATGGAGGAAACGTGGACTAAACTTGTAGATTTGTGTTATGGTGTACTGCTAGGCTGAATAGTAGTGTCCTCCCCTCCTATTCAATTTCTAAGTAGGAGACCCATCTACATTTCTGCAATCTGTTGTACATTTGTCTAGGTTTAACAAAGAACACAGATACTCTCCCAGTTTTACACTGACTACACTCGCTCATTAAGCACCACCAATATTTATCTACAACTCTCTCTTTCCATCAACAGTCTTGGAATGCAGCACACCAAGACTACCAACTGTCTTTGGAAAGGAAACTCCTCATAGAGGATTCCAGATATACAGTTTAAAAATAGAGCAAGTAGCTGAGTGTTACTTTCTAGGTAAGTTAGTCTGATCTTCAAAGTTGGAAGGCCAAGGTATTGTGAGGTATTTTTTTGTTTAAACGTTTTTTATTTGTTTTCCAAATCAACAACTGCAACACCCATCCCCCTACCTCCACCCGTCCAAGGAGTACCGCACATTTATCATCAATACCAAGTGTCCAGGAGAAGGAACATCCTTCCCCCTCCCTCCCCCACCCCATGTCAGTGTGCCCCCGTCACCTACCCCTCTTCTGAAGTGCCCCTCCTCCCTAATAAATTATGTACGGGAGCCCAACCTCTCCCTAAGCAAACAGAGCCTGCCCTCATGCCGACCCAAGATGTATGCGTCCAGGGCCTACCGCCATTCCCCTTCTACTCCCCGCTCCCTGCTACCTCCTGCCTATCAGAGGTGCTCTCCCCTTCCCCAGCATCAGACATCACCCCCTGAAGTTCCACCACCAACGCTTCCCATGCTCGGGCCGTCGCTAGTGCCTTCTCATCGTCCCTCCGAAGGGCCAATTGCACCCGGAGCGTACCCTCAGCCCCCGCCCATCGCGCAAACGCCGCCCTCCACCGCAAGAAGCTAGGCCCCCCCCCCGGGATTTCCAGTGCATAGTCAGTTCCCTCTTGGCCATTATCAACCCCAGATCATGAAACTTGCTAGTGACCATCGTACGGCGGGTGTGGGGAAACCAAAGCAACAAACAAGCCCCCATTTCCGGGGCTATGGAGCGGTCCGTCACCTGGTTCAAACAATCCACAACATCAACCCAATAGGCGCCCAACTGCGTACAGGACCAAAACATGTGTCGAAAATCCGCCCACTCTCCCCCACACCGCGGACACTGAGAGTGTACCCCCCCGAAATATTGCAAGATCTTGGCCGGCGTCAGATACGCCCTGTGTAACGTAAAAAACTGGACTAACTGGAACCGGGCATTCCTCGTTCCCTTCCAGGCCCTCCGCACCAGCGTGGACCACGTGGACTCGGGGATCGCTTTCTCAAGGTCCGTTTCCCACTTCTCCCTCAGGGCATCCAGCGGGTGCAAGCCCTCCATCGACAGGCGGCGGTAAAGGCAAGTAATGGCCTTAGTCGTCCCCGCCGCCATCACTACATATTGGCAACCTGCGGCGGTCTGCGGCTCCGAAAGCCCCATATTCCAATGTTTCTGGAGGCTCACCACAAGGGCCGCATGGAGCAGAAAGTCCCCCCGCGGGAGCCCATAAGAGTCCTGCAAGTCCTGGAAGGGCAACAGCACTCCCTCTCTGAATAAGTCCCCTACCATCTGCACGCCCAGCTCCTCCCAAACAGCCAGCCCAGACCAATCTCCCCCATGCGGGAGCGCCGTACACATCCCCAGGGGGATCTCCGGGGCATAGGGGTGGACTATGGCAGCCCTCCTCTGACACCTGTTCCAGCACAGCACGTTCCTCCAGGGTAAGCTGGGTCAGGTCTAACCGCTGGTGGAGGACTATAAAGGCCAGCACATGCCGCGGGATCAGCCTATCCTGTGGGCCCTCCGGGCCTCTATACTCCCTGGCCACCGCCTGCGTAAGCCATTGGAGCTGGGCCGCCAAGTAGTACCACTCAAAATCCGGGGCTGCCAGGCCCCCCTCCGCTCACGGCCGCCGCAACTTGGTCAGCGCCACCCGCCGCCTTCCCGAGCCCCAAATGAAGCCCGTAGCCAGTGCTCGTAGCCGCGCAAAAAACGATGCCGGGATCCATATAGGAAGGGTGCGAAAAAAGTAAAGGAGGCGTGGCAATGCCACCATTTTCAACAGCGCAACCCCATGCTACTCCGCAAGCCGCGAAGGGCCCTGCCAACATTCCCCTCCAACAAATCAGTCTGGGTATGGTAAATGTTAACCCCCAAGTATCGTAAGCAGCTGCCTTCCCACCGGATCTGTCCCAACGCCCGTGGGGTCCGCCCTCCCTGCGACAACGGGAACAAGCATGTCTTGCCCCAGTTGACCTTAAGCCCGGACAGGCGACCAAACTCCTCCAAAAGGGCTATCGCTCCGCATCCGCCAAAAACATCAGCAGATCATCTGCATATAGAGAGATATAGTGGGCGTCCCCCCTCAGGGAAACTCCAGCATAGGCGCACCCCCGTCGGGCATGAGCCGCCAGCGGTTCAACGGCCAGGGCGAACAACAAGGGGGAGAGGGAGCAGCCCAGCCTCGTCCCCCTCCGCACGCGGTAGGGGACCGATATGGTAGCCCCCGTCTTCACTCGGGCCGTGGCATCGCTATAGAGCAAGGCGGTCCAGCGTACGAAGCCCTCTCCCAATTCAAACTCCCGCAGCACTCGGTATAAATAGGGCCATTCCACACTATCAAAGGCCTTTTCTATGTCGACCGACAGTGTGCAGGCCTCTGGGTATGCGTCCCGGTCCATCTCCATCACCCGCAACAACCGTCGAACGGAAGTGGCCGTGCTGCGCCGAGGGATAAAGCCCGCCTGATCCGGGTGAATTAAGGCGGTCATATGGGTCAAGAGGCGCGACGCCAGTATTTTGCTCAAAATTTTATAATCCACCGTCTGCATAGAGAGCGGACGGTACGCCGTGCGCGCACCGGCCTCTCCTCCAGGTTTCAGTAGGGGTACCACAATCGCCTCCCGAGCGGAGGCGGGCAAAACGCCCAAGCCGCCAGGCCTCGCTGTACAGGACCTGCAGCTGCGGTGCCAACAAATCCGGGTAAGCCGCATAGAACTCGACGGGCAACCCGTCCGCCCCCGGGGTCTTCCGACGGGCCATGTGCCTAATCGCCGCGCGGATCTCGCCCAGCGATATAGCACCCCCTAGGTCTTTCCCCGTCTCCGGGTCCAGTCGAGGCAGTCGGGCCTCCAATAAGAAGTCAGCAAGGCCTTCAGGCTCCCCCGCCATAGTGCTATCATACAGCCCAGCATAATAACTGGCAAACCGCTGATTTATCCCCATCTGAGAATAAACCGGGACCCCCCCTGCTTCAACCAGGGAAAGTATCGGGTCACCTCGGGCCGTCTGGTTCGCCAACCACGCCAGAAGGGATCCCACCTTCTCTTTCCGCGCGTGCTCGCGTAAGATAGCTATTCTGGTTAAAACAGTGGAGCTTCTCCACTCGCACCGCCACGCCCTCACGCGCCTCGACAACTGCCGCCAACTCACCGTCTCCCGCCTGATGCGCACGTTCAGCCGTCCGCAGCTGGGCCTCTGCCCCCTCAATCTCCTTCAATAAAGTCTTCCGCACCCCGGCCGTGGACGATATACAGACCCCCCGAACAACTGCCTTAAACGCATCCCATTCCGTCGCCCGGCTAGCCGCCGTACCCGAGCTATGCCCAAAATATTGTTCTATGCAGCCACTAACCTCAGCCCGGAAAATCGAGTCCTCCAGCAGCAAGGAGTTAAGGCGCCAAGTAGGAATTGCTTGCCACTGCCTGGACCATTGCAGCATCCCCACACAGGGGTTATGGTCCGAGATGGTTTTAGCTAGATATTCGCTATGCCGCATCAAAGTCTGGACATCCGGGGAACACAGTATACTATCCAATCGGACATACAACTCATGAGGGGCCGAGTAGAAGGAGTAATCCCTGTCTATCGGATGATGAGTACGCCAAGTGTCCACCAGACCCCAAGTATCCTGCCAGGCCCGTCTACTATTGGCCACCCGACAGACCACTGACTGCGCAAGGGGCGGGTGGGACCTGTCCAGCTCAACATCAGTCACTGACTTAAAATCCCCTCCCAACACCACCGTCCCCGTCAAATACGCCGCCAACTGACCCGACAGCCTGGAGAAGAACGCGGCCTGGTCTACATTAGGGGCATACACACTGCACAAGGCCATGTCCCTCCCGTCCAGCCGCCCCTGCACTGCTACACACCTGCCCTCCGGGTCCACTAACGTCATCAAAGGCTGGAAAGGGACTCCCGCCCTCACCCAGATCAGGGCACCCCGGGCAAACTTCGAGAAGGTAGTATAGAACAATTGACCACGCCAGCGCCTCTGCAATGCCTTCCCCTCCTCTCTATCTAAGTGGGTTTCCTGAAGGAAGGCTACCTGGACCCCTCTCCGCACTAAGTAGGCATGGACTTTGTATCTCTTCACCATAGAGGTGAGCCCCCTCACATTCCAAGTCAAAAACCTCAATTCAGGTGGGGTCCCCATCCCATCGCCGAGCCAACCACCCTTTCCTACCCCTCCGAGGCACACTGACAATCCCCTGAAACCCCATAACTCCCCAACTCCCCGGTCCCCCTCCCTTCCCCAGAACAGGTGCTAAACCACAGTTACCCATCCAAATACCACCCCAAACAGAAACCAAACACTCTGGTAGCCACCAGAGTCTCACTATGTCCGTGAGGTTGAGGTGATGGCTCTACGCCAGACGGGCTTGACGACAGTCCTCTTCAGAGCATCCACGCCCAGACTCCGCCAATCCTCCCCCAGCGCTCCGCTCCCTGCAGACCCCCCCGCTCTCTCCTCCAGGTCCCCTCAACAGTCCCCATCCGCCAGGCCCCAGCAGGTACCGGTCCCTCCCTGAGCCCCGCAAAGCCCGGCCCGGCCTCCCTCTCCACACGCACCCTTCCCGCCCTGCCCATGTCCCTCGGTCCATAGCCAGAGAACTCCCCAAACCTTCAAGCGTCCAGCAACTCGTCCGCCGTCCCAGGGGTAACATCAGGCAGCAACTCCGCCTCCCCGTCAGCGCCATCAGAGTGGGAGTCCTCAGTGCCCTTCCGGGAGCCCGAATCCTCACTGGGCTGGGAGGCCGCGGCCCCCGAAATCACAGAGACCGCCCGCAGTGCAGCTCGCCGTTCCAGCACCGTCTGGGACGCTCCCGGCGAGCGGACCCCCGCTGTCCATACCTTATTGCGTCTGCTGCGACGGGTCTTCGCTAAAGTTCCCGGCGGTCCCTCTCCATCAGCATGCGCCGCCGCGCTAGTCCGGACCGATTCCAGCCAACTTCAGGCTGCTGCGGGGTCATTGAAGAAGGATGTCGTCCCGTCCAGCACAACTCGGAGGCGGGCCGGGAACAACAAAGAGTACTGCAGCCCCTCATCCCGTAGCGCCTTCTTCACCGCCTGGAATGAGGAGCGTCTGCGTTGGACTTCCATGGGGTAGTCCGGGTAGATAGAAACCGGAACGTTCTCCACCTGGTAGGGACCCAGAGTTCTAGCCCTCTGAAGGATGATATCGCGGTCCCTGTAGTGCAGCAGGCGGGCCACCACCGGCCGGGGTGGGCAGCCCGGATCCGGGGGACGAGCTGGGACCCTATGTGCCCTCTCCAAGGTGTAAAACCGCGTGAGCCCCTCGGGCGCCACCACCTCTTGTAGCCAGGTCTCTAGAAAGGTTAGCATATCTCCCCCTTCAATCTTTTCGGGCAGCCCCACCACGCGAATGTTATTGCGGCGGTTGCGCCCTTCGGCATCCTCGGCCCTCTTCTCCAGAATCAACACCCTCCGTAGGAGATCCGCCGTCTGACCCTCCGATACTTTCTGCGCTGGCGCTACCAAGTCCAGCCTGTCCTCCGTTTGCTTGACCCTATCCACCAGCATCCTGTGGTCCGCCCGAAGCAGCCCCAGATCTGAAGACACCTGTGCGATATCAGTCTGCAACGCAGTTCTCGTGTCCGCTATGGCCTGCAGGATTTGGTCCAGCTGCCGTTGCTGGAGGCCCGCCGTGGAGTCAGCACTCGTTCCGCCATCCCGGCCACCGGCAGATTCTCCCATCGAGTCCGCTGGGTTCCCTCCCAGCTTGGGTCGCGGTTTGCCCATGCTCCAGGCCAGGAAGCACTTCAGGGAGTCCCCCCGCAATCGGCCTCCAGGCCTGCTCCCCGAAGCAGCGGCTCACACGTGGGCCCGACTCACCCCTCGCCGGCCGCAGGGACCTGCGCCTCCCTGCCTCCGAACAATGAGGACGCTGGCGTGCTCCTGCCGCTCTCCGCTGGGCGCCCCGGTGTGGAAGGCCCCCACCGCTTACCAAAGACCGTCCTCTCCGCCGTGGCAGGGATCAATGGCCGACCCCCACCGCTGCCCTCCGGGCCACTCGGGGGCTGCGTCACCAGAGCAGGCACCGTCCCACAGCTGGTCCTTCAAGCCTGCCACCCAGGGGCAGCCAAATCTCCACCACTGAGGCACCCGCAGCGCCAGCCGTCCACCTCTCGGCCCCCGCCTGCCAGCCAGCTGCACCGGGCCCTCTGCCTCCACTCTGACTCCGGGGCCGCCGCTCCCACCTCAGGCCCAACGCCGTCCTCCGGGTCGCCTCCCCTCCGCCGTGCGGCCACAGCCGCTAGTTGTGGCTACGGAGGGGCTCCCAATACCGAGCCTCTCGCTAAAGGCGGACTCCGCCCCGCTCCGCTGTCCACCACAACGAGACCGCCACTTCCGGGATCTCCAGCCGGTCTCGCCTCACTTCCGGTCGGCACACCGTTCGCTGTGGGCCGCGGCTGCGCGTCCCCGCACAGGCTGCCCAAAATGGCCGGCGGCCAACCGCGTCCGCCGCGATTTCAGCGCAGCGCCAGCCCTCGGCACCGTGCTCCACTCTGCCGTTCCGCTCCAGGGGCCCAGACCAGGCAGGGGAAGCCCTCCGGGAGCTACGGAGCACCGGGGCGACACTCTTTACAGGATTTTGGCTGGGCTGGATGCGGAGCTCGTCTCTCACGCGTCCATGCCCGTCGGCTGCCAAGCCACGCCCCCCCAGGTATTGTGAGGTATAACAACAATTCACAGAATGAGCAGCTTTAGTCGCAAATATGGGGGTTGTTCGACTTAGCATTGGTTACATTATATAATGCTGTAGTCATTACACAATTGATTTATTTGGCACCTATTTGGTCGTCACATAAGAACTAAATATTCACCACCACCAAAGAAATACCCCAGAGTGAGGGACTCTACCTCAGGAGCACAATTCCAATGAAATACGTCAGATTGGAAGTGGTATTTAAATCTTTTAACACATGGATCCTTCAGGCTGATATGCTAGACTTCTATATATTTAATGCTGATAACAGCCTTTTGTCTGTAGTCCAGGAGGACATGAATTTGGGCTACATAGTTGGAAAAATATGTATGGCTCTCTTTAAAAGCTGAGCAATATATTGTGCTGGGGGAATAAATACTGTACAAATTTGGGAGAATCCAGCATTATTGAGGATTATAATTATTTGATGACCTAGGAATCATCTGCTTTTTATCTTGGTATGGTCTGTGGTGGCAGGAGTATTCTGAAACTGTATGAAAGCGTAGAGTCAGAATACAGAAGGTTATTTCTTCTCTTGCATCTTGGACAGTTACTGGGATAGTTGCCCTTCTAGGTGATAACAAGAGACTGGCAAAGACTCCATAAATAAGCCCGGCTATGCAACCTGTGACACGTTTAATTTTAATCTCTGAAGGCTGCTTGTATCTGCAAAATCCTCACGGTTTAAATATACCTGGGTTCCAGTCTGGATCTGGAAATGTTTGACACAGCTGCCCTTTGCTGGTAGGTGATGCTGGCTCCCATTATGCGCCAGAAGCAGCACAGGTGTGACATCATTGAAGCTACTGTAAGAAGCTGGCTCTGTATATACTGTACCAAAGTAAGGTATAGTGTGCAGAGAGTCCAGTGCAACCCCAAAGGTAGGCAGGGGTACAAGTAGATAATACCTTACTCTATTTGTGGTAGTGTGGGCGAGCAGTAAGGCTTTATCAGAGGGTAGTGTTGAGCATTTATTGTACACATTCAGGCAAGATATGTTGGGTGCAGGGTGCTGTTTTGGCATCAGGTGCCCTGTTTTTTTCAATGGGAGTTGCCGGTATTGGATTTTGGCTGCTGGCTCGGTCCAGGAAGACTTTCGGGAGGAACCAACAACTGGGCAGATAAGTTGGAGGGCTCGGGCCGTAGGTGCACTTCGGGTGCTCTTCTCCAGGGTGCAGGGTGGCTGGATGAAGGGGTGTCTTTTGTGGAAGGATTTCACCTTATTGGGCCACTGGGTTGAGGGGGTGTCTCGGTGCAGAGGCTGCAGCTGACTTCAGGGAGTCCTGGAGGGGTCAACCCACTGTGGACTCTGACTCGGAAGCGCAGGGGGACCTTGCTGAGACCAGTGCCCCTTATTCTCCATCTCCCCCCCCCCCCCCCCCCCCCCCGGATTTGGGCCGTAAGAGCCGGGTGCAGTGGTGGTTCCAGATGTCAGGTTTCTTTATCCTTAGCAGACTCAGAGTCTGTCTTGGGAATTTCTTTTGAACAGAGCTGCTGTTCACAGGAGATCTGGTCTTTGTTTAAGGCAGTCAGTCCTCCCGTGGTTTTTGGAGGTCGCTGGCTCCAGGACAAGGCGATTTTTGGCGCAGGATCTCTGGATACTGCTGACGGGCCAGTAGGGCTGGGGCCAAGTCAGTTGTTCTCTGCAGTCTCCTCTGCTGGGCATCTTCTTATATCCTTCTTCTTCGTAGGTTCACAGGAATCTGTCTTCTTGGTTCAGGGCTGCCCCCTAAATACTGTATTTACGGGGCATTTTGTGGTATCGAGGCAGTAGCCAATGGGCTACTGACCTTAGGGTGACTATACCCTTGGTGTGCTCACCCCACGTGGGGGAGTGGGCACAATCCCTAATCCTGATTGGAGCGTGCCTGCCCTCTGCAAGATGGCAGGCACTGAAGAGTGGGCTTGACCTCGCCTCCCCCACCTGAGGGGTGGGGTTTGCAGAGCTGGGCACACCTTTTGGGCTGTTTTAATTTTTCCCTCCTGTCTTCCCACCGAAAAGGAGGGAAGACAGGAAGGGGCCCTGCTCTTGATAGCAGGAAAGGCTGGGGGTCGCGTCGCGTTATAAAGACGGTAAGGCCTTTGAAGCTCCCCTGCCACAGACGGCTGTTCCTGACCTGGGGGAGATGTGGCCACCTCCACCCAGGAAAGGCTTTGTTTCTGGGCTCAGGGAGCGAAGGCTCCCACTCCAGTGTTCCAGAAACTTGTGTAGTGGTGATAGGTTGGTGTTTACCAGTCTGGAAACCCACCAGAGGCTGGTCGTTTTTCAGGGGGCATCTCTAAGATGCCCTCTGAGTACATGGTATAATAGATCCCACACTGGCATCAGTGTGGGTTTATTATGCTGAGATGTTTGCTACCAATCTTTCCAGAATTAATTTAAGCCATTATGGTGCTGTGGAGTTCGTACTGACAAACTCACAGACCATATACTCTTTATGGCTTTACTGCACTTACAATGTCTAAGAATGGACTTAGACACTGTAGGGGTACAGTGCTCAGGCAAATGTACCCTCACCAGTGGTATAGTGCACCCAGCTAGAGGGGTGCCTTACCTATACTGTAGGTAGTGGGTTACAGGCATGGCACACAGGTATGTGTGCCATGTCGACTCTTCACTTTTCTCTGCACCAAAACACGCAGCCTTAAATGGCAGTGTGTGGATGTTAAGGTTCAGGACCTCTAAGGGTGGCACAATATTTGCTGCAGCCCTTAGAGGCCTTCCCTGGTCACAGTGCCCTTGGTATCCATGGTACCTTTTACAAGAGACTTACATGTGGCCAGAGAGGTGCCAATTGGGGGTACAAAGGTACAGTTTTGGGAAAGAATACTGGCCCTGGGAACCTTATTGGCAGGGACTCGGGCACATCTAGTCAAAGTGCATCAGAAATCTGGCAAAAAGTGTGGGGATTACTGCAACAGAAACCCAGCTTCCACCAGCTACATAGTTCCACCCCGGTGTAATGTCAGTTCCCTTGTTTCTGCACCCTTCGACACAGATCCATTGCTGCTATTCATGATTTCTTCACATCTGAGTATTTTCCTACAAAATGTCAACAAATCATGCAATGTTTTAGCCTTGCTGCTCTAGGCTTGGACAGATGTCTAGTTCCAACCTCCCACGAGGTCTGCCTGAAGTGCCTGGGGCAGAAGCACATTTGAAGGTTGTGTGAAAAGTACAACATTATATACACCAAGGCCATTAAGTGAAGTGAGACAAAAGTCTTTATAGGTCGCAAGAGCATGATGAGTGTCGACTCAATGCTGGTTGCAGTCAGACTCAGTCTCGAGGCGATATTCCTCTCCATCCTCCAGCCTCCATGTCCTTCAAGGAAAAGAAGAGGAAGCACAAGAAGAGAAGGGATGACAATTGTCCTCACAACTGATCAGTTTCCCATCTTAGGTCAACCCGTCTCTCCCCCCCCCCCCCCCCCCATCTCCCTCCCCCCGCCCCCCACCAAACTCATCCCCCCATCCAGCGGACTCTTCTTCTGAGCCAGATCTCGTCAAGATCATTCCGCCTGAGGAGCTGCTTTCAGCATCATTGTCTCCTTTGCCTGGTTAAAGTCCTCTGGGGTCCTACCCCCTTTTTGGCTACAGGGTCAACTTCTGCCTTATTGCCATTTCAGGTACCAAGGCCCATGCTGGCCTACCTGTAATTCTGTGTTCCAGATTCTAACCATGCACATTTCCTCCATGACATGATGGCTTTTCTTAGGAACTCCGCATTCCACTCTGGAGCACCTCTAGCCTCCATGGAACCGTTTGGGTTCCAGTTGGAGTACCACCAGCATTTTCGCCCTCTGCCCCGTTCGAACCAAAAGGGCTACCTTATGGGGATACTCACAGTGCTAGCTGGTACTGCTCTAGCGCCAATCCCTGTGCCTGTTGTTCCTCCAGCTCTGGTGGGCCAGCAATGCCAGTTCATCCACGGGTACAGTCAAAGGCAGAGAGCATCTTGATGTGCTCTAGAAGGAAGACCCACAGACTAGCTGAGAAGGCCAGCTATAAGGAAGAATCCCACCCAGGACCCAAATGGTGACCGAGGTATTAACAAACTATGCAGGTCTGATTCAAATCCCTTCCAAATGCTGGATATAGTGCCTCCTGCTGTTGACAAAAGCAATGAGGCACCCATTTGCTGCCTCTTGTTTTCTCTGAAGCTGTTAACTACCTTGCATTACAAAATGTGAGTGAGCTAGATATATCTCCAGCAACAGAGATAGTGAACCCTCCAGCCATCTCCTCTTTTATGCTGTGATTGGTAAAAGCAGCGGACATGTTGGAACTGCCCCTGCCAAAAGTCAAGATCAGGTACAATATCCTCCTGTTTCTATGCCGGCAACAACAGAACCCATTCTTCCATTTAATAGGGCTTGCTGAACCTCATTAAGGTAGTTTTGGACAAGCCAACTTCCACCCCAGCCGTGAGCTGGTTAATTGCAGCATAATATAGGCCTGCCCCTGGGATTGCTCTTTCTCTCTGCTCATGCTTTCGCCAGAGAATTTGGTGTTGCAGACCTAGTCTTGTAGAAAACGAAACCCTTGTACTTTCCCATCAGCTCTGCCGGATAGAGAATCCCACAAATTTGAGCAGTTGGAAAGTCGGTGTTCTTGACAGGAAGTATGGCCCTGAGGCCCATGAATGCCACATTTCTGCTTGCCAGGTATACCCTTGCCTTGATGTCCCAAGCTTACTAGTCCATTTGAAGGACGACTTTGCTGAGATGGTGAGGTATGATTAGGATGCCTCTGGGCAAATCACTGCAGGCCTCTATACTGGCACTCTGTGACTGGGGCCAGGAGTTCTTCCTTAGTCCTGAGAAGGCAAGCATGACTGGGATGTTAATGTGCAGGCAACACTTATGAATGGGAAACACCAACACAATTTTGAGATTTATGGCAGGGAGAGGTACAACCTGAACTTTGGAACTTTAGTACCCAGCAAGGAATTGCAGACCATTCCATACGTTTTGGGAGCTTCTGCAAGGGGTTTTCTTATTGCTTGTGTCGGCCCGCCTAGACCACCCAGCAGCCAAACCAGCTTTTGTAGCAGAGGGTAACAAAAGGCAGACCAGCCCAGCAGCCCTCCTCCTTCTCTTTGTTCTCCACGTGCCACCTCGAAAGCCGTTTCAGCTTCCATTATGGCAGCATATGTGGTCTCTTGGAGGGAAGGTGTCTTCCTTTCTAAAGGCCCTAGTGTCAGACCAGTTGGTCCTAAGGATCATAGTAAGTGGGTCACCCTTCCTTTCTAACTAGCACTTCTGCACATCACTCCTCTTCAATCCGGGAATCACCTTTGGATCCTGTCATGATGTGTGGTGGCCCTTTTGCAGAAAGGAGCAGTGGAGTTAATCCCAGAGCAAGAAATTGGGCTGGGATGCCACTCACAATCCCTAATAGAGCTCAAGAAAGACTGCAGCTTTCAACCAATTCTAGACCTCAGGCTCTTGAACTTCTATCTTTGCAAGGAAATGTTCATGAGGGTGACCCTGGTTCAGCTACTTTTGGCACTGGAAGCAGTAGCCTTGATGGTGTCCCTCCTGTGTTTCCAGTCACCAATACTGCAGTCACACAGGAGGTACCTGTGATTTATGGTAAGTTCTATCCACTACCATTTACTGGTCCTCCTTTTCGGGGTGACATCGGCACCCTGAGTCTTCACAATGGTGATGTTGGTGGTTGCTGCACATCTGTGCTAGTTAGGGATTACAATATTCACACATCTTGACGATTGGCTCCCCAAGGCAAGCTCGCTCTAGCTGAAGTCTGACCACCTATGGGCAACCGCATACAAGCATCCCTGTTGGTCGGCCAAACTGGTCTTATCAATCAACTTGCCGAAGTCTCACATAGAGCCCTCTCGGCACATCCTGTTCATTGGGCAGAACTGGACACAACATCTTTGAGAGTTTCCCTCCTCTGCAGAGGATCCAGAACATTTTTTGATATGAGTCTGATGTTTCAAGGGGGAGCTCAAGTTCCAGTCATGATGCTTCCTGCTAGGTCAGCTGCCTTCCTTTCGTTCTGCTGGTCCGTGGTCGTTCCTCTTTGAGGGCAGAGAAGTGTTGCCTCTTCTGCTGCCGCGCACAAAACATAATTTAAATAAAATGGTCAAAATGGACATGACCATTTTCGTGAAGTGCATGCTGTGTCTCGGGGACGGTGACATTCCTGCTGTTGATTGGCAGCAGGAATTACTTTCTTAAAACCTAAAGTGAGCGTGTCAGATTGGCTGGCCATCTTGCGACGGCCAGCCCGACATGCCCCCTTTAGCCCGCACCAATACCAGCTGTAAAACAGTTGGGCAGATTGCAGGCATAGGCTCCTACTTTGAAAAGGAGCACTGTGCCAGCCTGCTCCGACCAGTCATGACGCTACTCTCATGCTGAAAACGGCATGAGAGTAGCTCCAGGATTGTTTAGGGTTCATTGTCCCTATACTGCGGAAGTCTTGAAACGTGGTTTCAGCAGTGGAGGGTCTTCCGTGAAGACACCAACTGGACGGTGGTCCCACGTCTCTGGGGTCTTTCCCGCACCTGAAATGTAAGTACTTTTGTTTTTATTTATTTAATTCAAAAGTACAGTTTGGCTAATTTGACTTGGGTGGGAGCAGGAGGCTATTAAGTTGTTGCCGGACTTGTTGTGAGTCCAGAGACCTGCTGCTCTTCTCTCCACAACTTACACATGCCACTAGCCGCTATTTCTGCTGGTCACGCGCTCCCTGCATATGAGCGCTCTCCAGTGGTGCCTTTGTCAGCAGTGGTTTCAGCATGAGGAGATAGATATATTGGGTACTTCGAATCTCCCCAAACATTGTGACAGACATCTGCTGGTGATTGGAAGAGGAACGCCTTACACAAGGAATATCATTCTGGTTCCCTCCAGCAACGGACACAGTAGTAACAGACACATCCCCCTTGGTGTGGAGGGCACACCTGGAGGTCAGGGGCCTTTGGTCTCCAGAAGAGCAGGTCCTGCACATCAACCTGCTTGAGTTGTGGACAAAATGGCTGGCCCTTAAGACCTTCCTGCCCACACTTTGTAGCCAGCCTTCCAGATCTTGACTGACAGTATGACTGCTATGGGGTTTATCAACCAGCAACGAGAAGTGGAGTCTCAGTTTTGCTGCTGGAAAGCTCTGGGACTCTGGGCTTGGGTGTATGTGCATGGGATCTGACTGGTTGCCAACCACCTTGCAAGCCCTCTGAACACTAGAGCTTGAAATCCTAAGTTTGCCTCTTCTGGCTCACCATGAGAGACCTCTTCACCCGCAGGAGGTCCAGGACTTCTTTGTCCTGTAGGGCCCCCTCAGATGGACCTCTTCATTACTCAAAAGAATGCACAAGGCCCATAGTTCTGTTCCCTCCAGAATCTGTTGTAGTGGGTCTAAAGTGAGGCTTGGAGGAGGACACATTTTGCTTAAGGTGGAGTTTTTGTGTGTAATGATTAAAAGGGCGTAGATCCTAGATTGTTTATATGATGCTCTTTGTAACTGGACATGAAGCATAGCTCTAACGTCTGAGTCAGTGCACAACAGTGTCCACTCACATTAGGCAGTTTATGGTTCTTCTGTTTCAGGAGCCTGTTGCACTTGATGTACCATCAGTCTGTCCTTCTGAAGCACAGATGGAGTATCTAGAAGAACCACACAAGGACCTTGAGGTTAGTGAAAGAACATTCAACCCAGAATATGGGCCTCATGTTAGTAGGAGCTGAGTGTATAGGTTGCCAAAATGTGAGAGACACTAGAGTGAAAATTACTCGGGGACCAGTGTCACTTACTTGCATGGTTTATTTTGTACATTATTATTTGTTTGTTTTGCAGTTTTTATGTAGCGTAAACTTGACCAAAGGTATTGGAGCGCTTTACATGAACACCACTTATGTTTCACCAGGTTAATATATTAAGATTAAGTGATTTTCCCATAATCACAGAACGTTGAGCCCATGCCAAGACTCAAACCTGTTTCCCCAATTCCAAGGTCGGCAGCTCTGGCTGTAACGCCACATCCTCTTCCCTGTACATTGTACAGAAGTATGTGAGAGTATCTGAGGAAGGGAGGAAAGTATGTTCATTACCTTAGCAAAAAAGGTGTTACTGGTGGGCTGGCTGGGGAACATGGCTGTGTGCAGGCTTGTTGGGCCATGGGGCTGCCAGAGGGCTGGCTGGGCAGTAGAACTGCCGGAAGGCAGTTTAGATAGTGAGGTTGAAGGCAGAATTGTTGGGCAATGGGGATGACAGTAGGGTGGTTAGGCAACAGGGTGCTGGTTGGCAGTGACTGGCTTTCCATCAAGGCTGCTGACAGGATGGACAGTGGGGTTGCTGGTTGGTTGGATAGTGGCTATGGTGACTGGTTGATAGAGTAGTTGGTGTGCTGGCTGGTTGAGCAGTGGCTGTAGTTACCATTTTGGACAGGAAATGGGTTGCTGATTGGTCAGAAGTTGTTTGCTTACAACGTGGCACCGACTGTCTAGCCATCCAGCTGTGTAAACTAAAGTTTTGATTGGGCTGAGTGCGCTTGCTGGCTGGTGATGGCTGGTCTGTAGGAAGATTTTGGTCAGCAGGCAGCTAGGCAACCATGACAGCTGGTTGACTGTCCTAGGGTATTGGGCCGTTGGCTGTCTGACTTCTCCAACATTGGATATTTCATATATTAACATGCTTGAATCATTCCCTGTAGTCCGGTTGGGAACACTTGGTATTCTTAAATAGCAGTAACCAGTGTAAAAATGGCCATAGATGTCAACAACAGTGTTTGTTCAGCACCAAATCCACCTCATTTGAAGCAACTCAAACTTCAGCCAATACGTTCTAGCTCTCCTGTTCCCCATAGAGACCACCATAGCTCAGATTTCTACCACACATAATATGTGAGGGAGTCCCAGAGGAGAGCTCTGCTCGCTCTGACCTTTACGTTACCTTATCCTGATAATGTTTTGGTCTATGCTTGGACTGAACCAGCCCTTCCATTAGCATTCAGAGTACTGTAAGTTACTTTTAGGGAAAATTCCTCTTTCTGGGCCGAGGAGCCCTTTCATCCATCACAAACTTTCACCATAGCGGATAGAGAAAAAAAAATCTATTTTCAAATTCTTTCTACCTGTGGATAGAAAAAGATCTATACTGATTGTAGAAAAGTGGATTATTATGTGGTGTGGTTTTGAAACCTCACCATGTTATAATGTCCCAATCTCTTATCTGGTCTGGCTGGTTCTTTAACAAAACCCCTTAGCTCAGTGCTTGGTAGCTGTGGCAGAGCGTGGTTAGGCTTTGTCAAAGGAGCAAATGTAAATCATTTAGAAGTATCAAAACAGTTGATAGGTTGGAGACTCAACACAATACAAATCTGACACCATTTTATAAAAGTAATTTATTTTTATCTTAAATCAAACATTAATATAACAAAATCTATTGAGGGGAACCGAAGATATGATTTTTATGAAAGGTAAGTGTAGGAAAGTGCCTCTTTTGACATGGTTCACCCCGACTTTTTTTTAAAGGGAAATAATGTAGTTTCGACTGGAAGTGGACAGGGACCCCTGCCAACCAGGTCCCCTGTGCCAGAGCTTCTTCCCTAAACTGTACCTTTTGTTTCCACAGTTGCACCCCTTTAGCTCCCATACAAGTCCCAAGGTCCTTATGGCTAAAGAATGTCTTAAATGGTTGACGCATGAATTGTGCCACCCTAAGGAACCCCTCTCAAAGCACATGCGCACACTGCAGCATACGTGTCTTGGTGAAGACAAAACTGAAGAGTCGATATGGCACACATCCCTGTGTGCCATGCCCATAGACACTGCATGAGATATAGATAAGACACCCCTCTAACAGGCCTTAGTCCTAAGACAGGGTGCACTATATCTCCTGTGAGAGCATATCTGCATAAGCAGATATGCCCCTGAAATACCCTTGTCGATTCCTGGATATTGTAAGTGACCAGGGAAGCCATAATAAGTACATGGGCTGGACACTCGTCACTCCGAGTTCCCCACCTCCATGATGGCGTCACTGAAATATGGAATATTTGATACCAAACATCTCAGCATAATAAACCTGCACTGATTCCAGTGTTAAACGTTATTAAAAACACACAGAGAGGACTCCTTAGAGGGATCTCTTAAAATATTCCAATCCTTTGTGTGGTAACCGACTGTCCTAAGCCGGCCTGCTACCACCAGACAATGTGCTGACCCGCGCACTCTGAGGCCAAGAACAATGCTTTTCCTGGATGGAGCTGTTCACCCCCCCACCACCCTGGTCAGGCATCTGTGGCGGGGAGCTTCAACAGCCTTGCTGCCTTGTAGTTCTCCCTTTTTGGTGATAGCACAGACGGGAAAACTTAGAAAGAACAGGAGTTGTGCCCCCCTCTGCCAACTCCACCCCTCAGGTGCTGAATGGCGAGGAGAAGTACACTTTTCAGTGCCCACCATCTTAGAGATGATGAGAATTATCCAATCGGGGGTAGTTCTATATCCCCATCCCACAGGAGGTGATCCTAATAGAGGGTGTCGACACCCCAGTTAAGGGGCCCATTAGTGTCTGTCACTCCCTTGTAACACCCCTAAATCTAGTATTTAGGTGGCATCCCCAGAACCTGGACTTTAGTTCCTGACAACTTAAGAAGAGTCGGACACTACAGAGTCGCACCAGCAGTAAAGACTACAGACACCAACTGATTTGTCCCATGCCCTTCCGGCCTCTCTGCAGCCCTCGACCACCCTGCTCCGAAAGACGACCCGTCCTGCAGCTCAGCGACCTCCAATGTCTTGGGAGGCCTGCCTGCCTTTGACAAAGATCAATACTCCTGAGAACAGCGGACCTGATCACCGCAACCATTTCCAAAGAAAAGACTCTGTTACCTGAAGCACTGCATAGCCTGCCCCCGGTTCCACCTCTGCATCCGATGCCTCCGGCCCAAGTCCAAGTGGCCCACTGGTACCAGCAAGGTTCCCCAGCACTCCAGAGCCCGAGTCCACCGTGAGCTGACTTGTCCTGGACTCCTCTGCACGGAGATCCTCCCTACCGGTACCTGCTCCATTAAGCAGTTTCCGAAACCAAAAGGCACCCCTGCACCTTTTGGCCCTGGGCCTTGGTCCCCGAGCATCGCATCTTACCTGCCCAGCTATTGTTTTCCTGTGACTGGCCTCCTGGCCTGAGCCTGTTTATGATTTTTACTGTCACCATTGCTTTGGGCCCCAACGCTGTGTTGGCACCCTGCACCTAGCCGCCGCTGGTGGTGTTGGTGCTGCCTTGGGTCCCGTCCAGTGCTTGCTTCAACTCCTGGAGACTGGCCCCCAAGCTGCTGCTACTTACCTGTAAGCAGCCTCTGACTGATCGCCCCCAATCCCAATTGATTTGTATTGTGCGCTCGACCTCGAATTTACACCCTGCACCTGGCCGTCCTTGTGCCACTGCGGGTGCACTGTTGGTGCTGAACTGAACTTGCCCAATACTTTAAAAAAAAAATACTCTTTCATTCAGATTTTCACATATAGCAGTAGCATGAGTAGAGGTTCAATATACTGATTTGTATAACATTTTTCCATCGCTGTGCATATTTATCCAAGGGACATTTCGATCCTGATCAGTTGCATACTTCAAAGTGTTGAAATAAACATTACATTCCCCACCTCAGTCCATTTCAGGCAGCCCACCCCATAGATCTCATATAGTAATAGTGAGTCCAGAGCATCACATTGCCTAATGTATACTGACACCGTTTTACGTAGTTTGGTCTGTGGTTGCAGCGGGTTAGTCAGGAGATTTGTTTTTAAGGGGTCCCATATATCTTTTGGTCTGGACACCAGCAGGAGAAGTTCTGCATATGTTAATGTCTGCTCTTGCCAAAATATCAAATCTTGGAGCCATTTCTTAAACTTAGGAGCTCTCCCCCTACCCTCTCTACAGGCCACCCTCCTTTTGGCTATCAGCAATCCCAGCGCTGCATATTTCCTATACGCCACTTGTATTTCTTCAGTATATCCCAATATGGCAGTTATTGGAGAAGCCCTCAGCGGGGATTCTTTAATTTGAGCCATTGCATTAAATACCTTTTGCCAATACTGGTTAATTGCAGCACATTCCCATGACAAGTGTAAAAAGTCTGCCGCTTCCCTCCTGCATCGGTCACGTTTATCATTATCTTGTAACTGAAATTTATACATCTTTACTGATGTATAATATGTTCGGTTGATACATTTATTATGAATTAAGCATAGTCTGCTACTGGCAGAGATTTATCCAGTCTGCAGATAGCAGTATTCCCATTGTTTGTCCAGTAGATTGACCCCTAATTCTGCTTCCCATTGTATACGCAATCCTATCTGGTTCTATGTTAGTGAGATTTGAAAATTATTATGTAATAGAGAAATTGTGTGTTTAGGCTCAGAGGATTGTAATATAGTTTCTGTAGTAGGGGATCTCTGTGTATAGTCATAATCTAGTGAATAGTCCCGCCCATGTGCGCGGACCCCGGAGCAATAAAAAATAACCTCTTAAATTGTCAAGTCATGCAGACCTGCATCTACACTTAAGAGAGAATTTCAAAGACAGATAATGCAGCCTATATCCACAGGCTACACTGTCCAGTACTTCAACTAGAAAGAATTCCACCAGCAACCACCAACAGCACTGCCTGTCCAGCTTTTTCCATAGAGAAAAAACCTTCCTCTTCCAGCAAAAGCCTCTGGAATGATAGAGAGGAAGGAATGGACAGACAAGCCCCATAGGCTGCCATTATGTGGCTCAAAACAGGATACTGTGCCTTTAAGAAAACTTTCCAGAACTTTTCCAGTATCCCAGAATGCACAGCAGGTCCCTTTTACTTTCAGTTCTTTTTTCCGGCTCCTGCTAGCAGGACCCTGGAGCATTGAGCTCTCCCTTTTCAAGGGTTTATTGGTGTTTTTTGTCAATTTTTTCAAGTGTTTAGTGTTCTGGTGCTGTCAACTGGCTCGACAAGTGCCCAGAGTGCGACAGGAAGAAGGCTAAGTCGGATCCACACAATGTGTGTATAGGCTGCCTTCCCCAGTCCCATGTGCCTGAAGAGTGTGATATATTTGCCACTCGTTCGCAGCCAGGACCCTGAGGGAAAGAATGAAGATCAGGCTCCAAGTCCTGGAGGATAGAAGGGTCAGGGTGGGTCAGGAGGGGCTGATTCTGCCCATGCTGAGGCCTCTGGGGGGCTCCCCAGGGGCAGGAAGACCGGCAAACGCCCCCACTCTCCACCGGCGTCGATGACGTCGACTAAGGCGTCGAGAGGGATGACCACGGTGTGTTCACCGTCCCCCCAGGGCTCTGGGGAGAAGCGACGTCGAGTGAACTGATCAGACCGCCGTCGACGACTTCGGCATCGTCTGCGTCGACGCCGTCAACATCTCCGTCGAGGCATCGACGTCGAGATCAGGCCCGGCGTCGGCGCTCACCGTCGAGGGGAGGTCGCCGTTCGCCGTCGGCGAAGAGGAGGCGTTCGCCGTCGAGGCGTCACTCGCCGTCGAGGCGTCACTCGCCGTCGAGGCGTCACTTGCCGTCGATGTCGAGGTGGCGATCGACGTCGAGGAGGCGATCGACGTCGAGGAGGCGATCGACGTCGAGGAGGTGATCGACGTCACGGAGGCGATCGACGTCACGGAGACTATCGACGTCGAAGAAGGATTAATCGACGTCGAGGAGGCACAGGGGGCTCCCGGACACCATGAGTCCCTCGACGGAGTCCCCGGGCTCGGGGTACTCAGTGGTATATACGCCGCCTCCTCCGCCACCGCCACTGACGCCACCACCACCGCCAACTCCTCCTCCTCCTCCTCCTGCTATTCCGCCTCGCAGGCCTTCGGGCCCACCACCGGTTCCGACGCGATTGGTCTCATTGCCCAGGTATCCGCCGCAGGGATCGCCTAAGCCGCGGCGCCAGGGTAAGCCACCGTCGCCGGGCCCGGCGAGGCCGGCGGACAGACCGAAGCCAAGAAGATCGCGCTCCCGCTCCGGATGGGGAGGGAGATGACGGAGCCGTGGGCGTTCGTCGTCAACATCGAGACGGCGCCACAGGAGGCGCAGATCCAGATCGCGAACTCTATCATCGGCCAGGGACTTCTCACCGACGCTGTCGGACTCACCCGGGACGAGGGTGTCGCCGGTTGACGATCTGGTCTTCTTCCAGGAGGTGCTGCTGAGAGGTTCAGCCAAGTTGGGAATCACGGTGACGGTACCGACACCTACGACGTCCGTGATATTCGAGACGCTGCACAAGAAGCACCTGTCTCGCCCCATGCTGCCTCTCGTGCCGGGTCTGGTGGAGCCCGCTATGGAGTTGTTCCTCACTCCGGCAGTGACGAAATCCGCCCCCTCCCGGCTTATGAAGAAGTATCGGGCTCCGGACTCGGACCCGACCTTTTTGAGGACGGACCCTAAGCCGGATTCAGTCATTGTAACGGCGGCGAGGAAGCAGCATGCTACCACCCCCTAATCGACAGTTTCGCCCGACAAGGAAAGCCGCTGGCTGGATTCGGCGGGCAGGAAGGTCTGTGGTACGGCTGCCACAACCATGAAGGCGGCAAGTGCCGGGGCTCTGTTGGGGCGATACGACCGTGCCCTGTGGGAGTCTCTCCAGCAGTATGCGGAGCTGCTGCCTCGTGACAAGAGGGAAGACTTCCTGGAGACTTTGCGGGAAGGGATGCTAGTCTCCAACCAATTGATCAGTGCGGCAGCGGATGTGTCCCTGCTGGCGGCGCATGGGTACTGTCATGGCGTCCACCAACGACGGCACGTGTGGCTTCGCCTTACCTCGCTCAAGCCGGAGGCTCAGCAGAGAGTGGCCAATCTACCTTTCTCGGGGGAAACCCTGTTCGGCCAGCATGCGGACGACGAGATGGCCCGCATGAAGACGGAGGCGGAGACTCTGACGGCTGTCGGGTTGGAGAAGCCAGAAAAGAAGAAGCTCCCCTTCCAGAGACGGTTCGGGTCTGCGGGCAGAGGGCGTGGGCAGGCCTCGGGACAGCAGCAGCATCAGCAGCAGCAGTTCCGTAATCCCTTCCAGAAATGCCAGAAGGGTAGAGGGGGCCAGCAGTCCGCTCCTGCTACCAAGGACCTGGCCGGGTCGCGGCCCTGAGCATTTACTTCCCCTGCAACCGTTACCCACTCCAGTGGGGGGAAGCATTCAATTTTTTCCTGGCAGAGTGGAGAAAAATTACTCAGGACAAGTGGGTGCTGAATATTGTTTGCAATGGATACAGTCTTTGGTTCATCAGCCCGCCTCCAGCGATTCCGCCGGTAAGCTCGCGGTATCAACTGCGGGAGCTCCAGGCGGAGGCAGACATCCTGTTAAGGAAAAAGGCAGTGGAAGACGTACCTCTGTCTCAAAGGGGAAGAGGTCTGTACTCTCGTTTCTCCCTGGTTCGCAAGAAGGACAAGAACCAGTTCAGGCCCATTCTCTATTTGCGGCAAGCAAACAAATGGATTCGCAGAGAGAAGTTTTGCATGCTGTCGTTGCATTAGATTTACCCTCAGCTGCAACGAGGAGACTGGCTCTGTGCCATAGACCTACAAGATGCGTACTTCCATGTGCCCATTGCACGGAAACACAGGAAGTTCCTGCGGTTCCAAGTCGGCGCCAATCATTATCAATACACAGTACTGCCATTCGGGCTAAAGTCTGCTCCAAGGACCTTCTCGAAGTGCATGGCAGTGGTAGCGGCGCACCTGCGAAGGAACAAGGTGTTTGTCTACCTGTACGTGGACGACTGGTTGATCAAGGCCTCATCTTTTTCGGAAGCGCAGGCGCACTTCTGGAGGACGTGCGTTCTCTTGAACAAGCTGGGGTTACACGTCAACATGTCCAAATCTGTCCCGACTCCGGTCCAGTGCATACAGTACTTGGGGGCCTCCATCGATACACGGTCAGCAAGCATGTCTCCTTCGGAGGAGAGACGGTTATCGCTCCTTCGGAAGGCTCAGGACCTCATGGCCGCTCCATCGGCGACAGTGAGCAAGATGTCTTCGCTGCTGGGGTCGATGGCCTCCTGTATCTTCCTCACGCCGCACGCACGGCTGCACATGAGACCACTGCAGGAGTGCTTGGAGGATCAATGGGATCAGAGAACAGGTTCTTGGGACGACAAGATCCGGCTGTCTCTACATGCTCTTCAGTCTCTGAAATGGTGGTGTCCGGCGGAGAATCTCCTCAGGGGGGTTCCCTTCCACAAGGACATTCCCGAGACGACTATCGTGACGAATGCGTCTCTCCAAGGTTGGGGAGCGCACTCCGGAGACTTACAGATACAAGGAAAGTGGTCCCCGTTGGAGTCGACGTACCACATCAATTTCCTGGACCTCAGAGCTGTGTACCTGGCGTTGAAGGCCTTCCATCCGTCCTTCCAGACCACCTCGTTGCTGATACAGACGGACAATACAACCACGATGTATTACCTCAACAAGCAAGGGGGGTCGAGATCGCGCACTCTGTCGCAGGAAGCGCAGGCGATCTGGTGCTGGCTTCTGGCCCGCGGACTGATGATCACGGCCACGCATCTGCCGGGGGTGCAGAATGTTCAGGCGGACGCGCTGAGCAGGCTGCTTTAGGAGAACCACGAATGGGTCATAAACGACGAAGTGCTAGGAGAAGTCTTCACAAGGTGGGGGACTCCAGACGTAGATCTGTTCGCCACCGTCAAAAACAGCAAATGCCGAGACTTCGCATCCAGGTACTACCAGAAGGGGACGCTGGGGAATGCGCTATGGATCTACTGGTCGAACAGCTTTCTGTACGCTTTTCCACCTATTCCCCTGATTGCGGCAGTGCTCATCAAATTGCCCAAGTCCGGGGCGCGGATGATCCTGATTGCCCCGGAATGGCCCAGGCAGTGGTGGTTCACAGACCTGCTTCACCGGTCTCTCCTTCCTCACATGCGGCTGCCGTGCAGGCCGGACCTTCTCACGAAGTTCGGGGGGCGGATGGTGCATCCCAATCTCTCGTCTTTGAGTTTGGCGGCATGGCTCCGGAGATAGTGCAATATGGCCATTTGAATCTACCAGACGATTGTATGGGCATACTGAAGGAGGCTAAACGTCCTTCCACTAGGACTTCCTATGCTTACAAGTGGAAGAGATTCTGCATCTGGTGCAAATCCAAGAACTTTGACCCGACGACCTGTAAGGAAGATGTCATCCTTCCATATCTTTTACATTTGGCGCAGCCTGGCCTTAATTTCCACTCCATTAATTTTCATCTCGCTGCTTTGACTGCTTACAGGAAATGCCCTTCACAGACTTCCTTCTTTCAGATCCCTGTGGTCAAGGATTTTTTGGAAGGCTTGAAGAAGGTGTTCCCTCCGGTCAGACTTCCCTCGCCTTCCTGGGAATTGAATGTGGTGCTGTCCAGATTGATGAAGGAGCCTTTTGAACCTGTTCACAAGGCTTCGTTGCAGCACCTGTCCTGGAAGGCGCCGTTCCTCGTGGCCATTACATCGGCCTGCAGGGTGAGTGAACTTCAGGCGTTGTGTTGCCGAGAACCTTATACTGTATTTCATGCTGCTAAGGTTGTTATGCGTACTCACCCTAAATTTCTTCCTAAGGTTATATCTGATTTTCATGTTAACCAGACCATAACTTTACCTACGTTTTTTCAGAATCCTTCTTCTCCAGCGGAAAGGTCTCTACATTCCCTGGACGTTAGGAGAGTGTTGAAGTTTTATCTTGATAAGACCAAAGATATTCGTAGGTCAGACCAATTGTTTATCAATTATGGATCAGTCAGGACCGGTCTTGCTACCTCCAAACAGTCCATCTCTCGGTGGATTGTGTCCTGTATACAGTTGTGTTACCAAAAGGCTAATAAGACCTTAGGGGGTAAACCTAAGGCTCATTCCACCATGGGCAAAGCTGCCACGAATGCTTTGCTGCGTAATGTTCCGATTGCAGAAATCTGCAAGGCGGCCACTTGGAAGTCGGTCCATACCTTTGCTGCGCATTACTGTCTGGACGCGGATGCCAGGGCAGATGCTCAGGTTGGGCAGGCTTCGCTGCGAAATTTGTTCGCACAGTAGTGGTATTATTTTGTAATCTTCTCCACCGCCGTTTTTGTGTGGGGATGGGCTTGCCATTCTATTCACTAGATTATGACTATACACAGAGATCCCCTACTACAGAAGGAGTAGTTTCTTTTCTGTAACTCCAGTTCTGTAGTAGGGGTATCTCTGTTATAGTCATAAGCGCCCGCCCTCCTCCCCGGTGGAGAGATGAATGTTAATATAAGGAATGCTACAGGTCTGGCGTGCTACGCCTTCAAAAAGAACTGAAAGTAAAAGGGACCTGCTTTGCATTCTGGGATACTGGAAAAGTTCTGGAAAGTTTTCTTAAAGGCACAGTATCCTGTTCTGAGCCACATAATGGCAGCCTATGGGGCTTGTCTGTCCATTCCTTCCTCTCTATCATTCCAGAGGCTTTTGCTGGAAGAGGCAGGTTTTTTCTCTATGGAAAAAGCTGGACAGGCAGTGCTGTTGGTGGTTGCTGGTGGAATTCTTTCTAGTTGAAGTACTGGACAGTGTAGCCTGTGGATATAGGCTGCATTATCTGTCTTTGAAATTCTCTCTTAAGTGTAGATGCAGGTCTGCATGACTTGACAATTTAAGAGGTTATTTTTTATTGCTCCGGGGTCCGCGCACATGGGCGGGACTATTCACTAGATTATGACTATAACAGAGATACCCCTACTACAGAACTGGAGTTACAGAAAAGAAACTACTCCATGTAACGGGGGCAGAGTAGGCGATTCTTGTGGAATTGCAGGCGTAGCTGCCCTAATGCTCTGCCGTATTCTTACATATAGGAATAAATCCATGGGTGTGGGTGCTGTATCTCGGAAAAATTGCTTCCACGTCCGGAATCTTCACTCAATGTAGATGGCCTTCCATTTTTGTATCCGGATTCTCTTTAAGATCTGCCTGAAACCTAGTTCTTAAGTCACCTTTAGGTCTTGGTGACACGGAAGGAGCAACAGATGATTCAGCGCCAATCAGGGACAGATGAATCAATAATAACACAAACATAGGCCCATACTCATCAACCCAAACTCAACAAATCCCTGTTTTCAAGTTCGACAAAAATCAGTTGTTCATAATACAGGCTCATATCTAATACACTAAATACATAACTGAACCTGTATTTCAACTTCTTTCCTCTGGTCGATGGACCTAAAGTTGAGAAGTTGATGGAAATAATTAATATGATCTATCAATAATACTAAATAGTCACAAACTCGGTGTAAGTTTAATAGTGTTCATCGCAAAATAATGTGATGGTAAAATGCTCATCATGTACAAGAATTGATCACAAAGAGAGAAAGAACGTTATCAATGCAAACAGTGTCAAACTCATATCAAATTAACAAAATGCAAATGAAAGAGTGGATAGGCGGAGAGACAGAAGTTTCAGAGACAAAATACATTTGCAAATGATTATGAAAAGTACGGATCATTAGCTATACTAACCTAAGGAAATCTGAGGAAAACTACCCCTCTGGCCAAAGGGATAGCGGGAGTTCCCCGAGTAAGGATTCAGGGAACAAAGAAATAGATCAGAATATGGCATTCGGGTCAGGAAACAGGAGACAAGTAGGCCTCTATCAGCAAACCGATTGACAGCGACGATCACCCTCCTTCAGCTACCTTCAGCAGGAGCGCCAAACCATACTCCCCAGAACACCACAATTATACCCGAAAAACATACATGTCCAACCCACATTTGTTCTATCATTCCACCATAATCACGTTCATAATTTTCACTACGTTCTTTGTATTACACATTTCGCATTACATTAACCACGTCTCTTGAATACACATTTCCTCCAACAAGTAACATGTTGCAAGTCTCTACATTCTCATTGTTCACCTCTGCAGTTTCCTCGGAAGAAGTTTTTATATTTGTACTTAATCTCAGGGCGTAAGAAAGTGGCTCTGTATATACTGCACCAAAGTAAGGTTCAGTGTGCGCAGAGTCCACAGTCCCCAGAGGTTTGGCAGAGGCTAAAGTTAAATATAACCTTACTCTTTAAAGTGTTAGCTTGGTCGAGCAGTAAGGCAGTATCAGAGGAGAGTGTAAAGCATTTGTTGTACACACTCAGTCAGCAAATGGCCTCACACACTCAAGAACTGAACTCTATAATTGTTTTATTTTAGAACCACAAGTAGGTATCAAAATACTTTCTCAGAATGAGATGCTTTAGTTAAATACTTTCAATAAGCAATAGACTTTTAAAATGCAATAGTTACAGTTGTTGCAATAGGCAACACAAGTTAAACACAATTATAACATTGAGCTCAATGGGAATTTTAAAGTAAAAGCAATATTAATTACTTTGCATAGGTTTTTCTTACTCTGGGCTGGATCCTGGATTCAGCCCTGGTGCATCACCTGTAAACAGTTGAAAGAAATTGTTTTTGTTACACAGGCGATTTTTAAGGACTATTTGTATGTTTCAGAAATCGATACTTAGAAGAATTTCTGGCAAAAACCAGGCAATGTTATCCTATAGAAGAAAGTTTGTTTATCGGACAATCACAGTTGTAATTGCTTTGTAGGGTCAGTGCTGGGCACAAAGATCCAGCACTGGGATCTCTCTTGACAACAGGTGAGTAATTTCGTTTTCATTGATAGGGTGATTTTTAGTGAATATTTCACAAAGTTTCAAAACTCGACAGAAGAATTTCCAAGTGAAAACCAGTCAATGTTATCCTATGGAGAAAATGCAAGTTATCGGCTTTCAGGTAAGTACTCGACTGGCAGAGTTAAGGCTCAGTGCATAGACTCCGGTGTCTCCCAGGGTCCGGTAGGTACAGTTGTTACATCCTCAGCGGCACAGGGGCAGCCGGGTGCAGAGAGTAGGCCCAATGTTAGCCTATGGCGGGCAGGGGGCCTTTGGTTGGTGGCTGCTAGCAGGCAAGCCACGCGGCTGTGGGAGCTGAGCTCCTGGTCACTTACACAGGGCAAGTGGGGAAGAAGAATACGATAGATGTTGCACCTCCAGGGGCACTCGGGCGGCTGGGTGCAGGGTGCTTTTGAGCCGTCGGGCGCTCAATGTATTTCAATGGAGAAGCTGCAAGATGAACAAAGGCTGCAAGCTCGGGGACGGAGATTCTTCAGGTGCGACCACCACTTCGAGAGGTAAGTTGGGAAGCTGTAGGTTAGGTAGGCACCCCAGAGCTGGGCACAGGGGGCCGCGGGGCGCTGGGTGAAGGGGTGTCTTTTGGCGTTGGGAAATCTTACCCTCTGCTTGTCGCGGTTGGGGGGGGGGGGGCTGTCCCTGGAGTTGAGGCTGCAGGCGTCGTCAGGAGCGTTGAGGAAGGTCCTTGGGTGCTGGATTCTTGGTGACAGTGGCCGGGGGGGACGTTCTTGTTGTCTTTGTTCACTCAGGCACAGACTGGGCTCAGCGGGTGCAGAGTGTGCTGGATTCGCGGTTCCTGGCTTGGCACCTGGGGTTGTTGCTTGTTTGAGCAGAACCACTGCTCTTTTAGAGGAGCAAGGCAGTCAGGTCCTCCGGGGTTTTTGAGGTTGTTGACCTCTGGAGACGCCGGGGTTTAGCAGGAGCAGGTTCGAGGGTCGACAGGCCTGTAGGGCTGGGGCCAAGTCAGTTGGTGTCATCCTCTTGTTAGCAGCTGCACGGCAGGTGTTTATTCTTCTTGTTCTTCTTCTTGTTTCAAAATCTGGATCTGAGCAAGGAAGGTTCAGGGTGCCCCTAAATACTACATTTAGGGGCGTTACAGGTAGGTAAAGGTCAGAAACCAATGGGTCCCTTCTCTGGGGTGGGTTCATCCCCTATCCTGCCTCTCTCCAGTGGTACGGGGGCCGGAGCCTAGTTCTGATTGGGTAGGGCTCCCCATCCTCAAGATGGCGAGCCCTGAGTTGTGCTTCACCTCGCCTCCCCCACCTGAGGGGTGGAGTTGGCAGAGGCTGGCACACCCCCTTTCCTCACTTGGGTTTTCCCGGCGATCTTCCTGCCAGAGTGGGGGTCAAAACGGTGGTGGCTAGTTGCTGAGTACAGCAAGTGGCCTGGAGAAGCTCACATAGGCGGCATGCCTTTGAAGATTCCCCTGCCCATCCTGCGGGAGGAGGCCTAGCACCTCACCCAGGATGTGCATTGTTGCAGACCCACTAGAGCGGATGGTTCTTTACCCAGGGGTCCAGCAACATGTCTGCTGGGTGACAGCCTATGCAGCCTCTCAGTCAGGACACGGATTGTTGGTTAGTTTCAGGGGGCAACTCTAAGTTGTCCTCTGTCGTGCACTTTACATTAAATCCCTCACTGGCATCAGTGTGGGTTTAATGTGCTGAGAATTTTGATACCAAACTTCTGAGTCTTCTGTGTAGCCATCATGGTGCTGTGAAGTTCGTGATGTAGATTTCCCAGCACCATATACTCTTAATAGCAGCACTGCACTTACAGTGCCCAGAAATGGACCTGGGTACTGTAGGGGTACAGGGCTCATGCACCTGTACCCACACCACTGGCATAGGGCACCCAGCTAGAGGGGTGACTGAGGTATGCCAGGGCAGTGTGTTTGTGGGCATGGCACACAGGGATGTGTGCCATGGCGACTGTGTTTTGTTCTGCACCAAGACACTCAACCTGCAAGGGCTGTGTGTGTGTGTGTGTGTGTCCGGGCACAGGGCCTCTAAGGGTGGCACAATAAGTGCTGCAGCCCTTAGGGGCCTTCTCTGGTCACAGGGCCCTTCGTTCCTAGGGTACTATTTACGAGGGGCTGACATGTGGCCAGAGATGCCAATTGGGATGAGGCTTCAATGCAGTTTTAGGGAAGGAACACAGGCCCTGGGCACCTGATTGGCAGGAGCCCAGGACACACTCAAAGTACATCAGCAATTCAGCAAAAAGTGGGGGCATACCATGCAAGAAAGATGGCACTTTCTGACACACGGTCATCCGTCCGTTACTTGACAGACACACAATAGTCCTTGAAGGTTATCAGCCTTTGCCTTCTCCATTCTCTCTCGGTGCTCGATTGTCAGCTTATTTATTCATATTTATTTTTCTTTAACCCTCGACTGTCATGCAAAGATGTAGGCTCATACTTGTTTTACTACGATGAATGAAACACAGACATTTTTAATTTCATGAAATATATTTCACTGTTCACAACCCAGCATTGCACTATCCCACGTTATATTCCTAGCAAGAGCATTCATATGCAAAAGCAGCATTATTTTATTTTATTCCAAAAGCAGAACGCAAATACGGCCTACTCTTTAATGCATTAGTGCACACATGCACAAAGCATTTCCCCATGTTTTTTCGTGTTTTTGCACGTTATTTCCACAGCACACTCTTAGTAAATGTTACGGAGGACTTAATCCGAGCAGGTTTTATTTTCTCAAAATCCTGCTCCATCAATTCCCCCCTTTGATGGCATTTTTGAACCATCACAAAAATGACCATCATACCAATTGCCACCTTTATTTCTATCTAAAGGACTGTACTTCTTTCCCGTTTTGCCATTTTCTCATCCAGATCTTTCATCATTTCATAATTATTTCCTCTCATATCTTCTAATTCTATCTCTTCTCTTTTTCTTGCTCTATATTTATTGTCTGACTGTCATCTCCTTCTTTCCACATCTACACTTGCTACATTTATATTCCATTATTATTGATAATGTCACTACAGCTATTGAAATAACTGATATTAGTATTTTCCCTAATAAGCTGCTACCAAATGTAGAAAACCATTTACCTACAGAGGAAAAACCCTTACCAAGTTTCTCCCAAACACCGTCAACCTCCATTTGAGTCAGATCTTCATGTAATTTCGTAATGTTCTTAATATACCCCTCAAGACTTTTTTTTTTATCAGGGATACAAGTACAACAATGTTGTATTTTCAACATGCCACAGACTCTGCCCTCTTTTGCCAATAAAATATCTAGGGCAAGTCGATTTTGCAAAACCATTGATCTAATTGCAACTATTTCAGTATCATTCATCAAGAACCCACCAGGAGTATCTGTTGATAAACGATCATTCACTGTGGACAATTTTCGAATTTTATGCAAATTCAGAACAACTCCAACTGAATGCACCAAAAATATCACAAATTATTTCTGAAAAACTTGCTCTCTTGTTGCGTATTAGTCCATACTTTATTTAATTGATTTTATTGTTTCTATCAACGTGGTACACCTTTGGAAATACGATTCCAAAATAACAACTAACAACTACTATACCGATGTGCAGGCAACCTATAAGTAGGCATTCTTACCGCACACATAATAAACTCCTGAAAAAACAGGATCAGTTCCACCTTTCAATCCCCATCCACCAGTTATTAAAAAGGTATGTTCACATTCACTAGTAGCAATGAAATAATTATTATAGTCAGTTTTAGTCTAAGCAAACAAAGTTTCCCTTTGTGATACCAATCCAGAGACATTGCAGCGTAAATCTCGCCTTTTTTTTATAATTTCTCTCTCTGAAAGCCCATGGTGGTACATGTGACTTCTGTTCAGCAGCTTTTCTTTGAAAATCCCGTCTTCTATCTTCTACCATGTTAATACATTTTTAATTCTTCAGTCCGTAAACTACAGGTAAGATTATGTCTGAGCATATACTATATTTAGTGTCTGAGTAATGTGGAAAAATTCTCCCATGTATCCCGCATTTCTATTACTATACACTTTATTCATATCCTTTCTAATTAGAATTTCTGAAGACACTAAATCTAAGTTTGAATAGTAGTATTATAACTTCCCCGTCACTTAAAATAAACTGGTTAGTACACTGCATGACACACCATATTTTAAAGGTAAGTGATAGTAAGTCACCCCCTCTGAGACAGACTAAGGTAATTGCATGCACACGTAACAATCTCTCACCTCCATTGTGTCAACATACTCATTGAACAGCTTTGTAAGAAACATTTAACGAGAAATCATTATTCAATTTATCATGATAAATACTTTCATCTATTCTGTGTTAGCATTAGGTGTTTCTTTAGTAACGGAATTCACTCTCTCATTTATCACATTATCAGTGTTATTTTTGTTATTAGTCACCATTAGAACAGGCACAATGACAGTCAATATTAACCACATCAACATTAGTAGTAAGACACTACATAAGCAAGCTTTGCCTGTGTCTGTGCTCTCTGGACTGCCCGCTGTTGTCCGCTGTACCTGCCCCCTCGCCCGTTTTCCCGCTCTCGTTCCCCCGCTCCCCGCCGCTGCTCCCCTGCGGCCCGCCCATTTTTTATTTCTGTACCCCCATTCGCCGCCCCGCTCCCGACTCCCAGCTGCTCCTCCCTCCCACTTGGCCATTTATGGCGGAGTCTGCGCAGTGGTGAGCTGTGACCTTTGTCCCTGCTTCAGGGCCGGTCGCTCCACACACTGCGCGTCTCCCCGTGAGCGTGCCAGGCTCCACCGCTGCTCCTCGAGCTCACCGCTGCCCTGCTGCTGAGCTAGCTAGTGATTTTCCCTCCTGTTTTCCGCCGCACCGCTAAGTATTGTATTTCACTGCTACATTTTGTGTTGTGTTCTAGTATTTTGTACTTTGTGTCTGTGCTCTCTGGACTGGCCGCTGTTGTCCGCTGTACCTGCCCCCTCGCCCCGCTCTCGTTACCCCTGCTCTCCGCCGCTGCTCCCCTGTGGCCCCGCCCACTTTTTATTTCTGTACCCCCATTCGCCGCCCCGCTCCCGCCTCCCAGCTGCTCCTCCCTCCCACTTGGCCATTTATGGCGGAGTCCGCTCAGTGGTGAGCTGTGACCTTTGTCCCTGCTTCAGGGCCGGTCGCTCCACACACTGCGCGTCTCCCCGTGAGCGTGCCAGGCTCCACCGCTGCTCCTCGAGCTCACCGCTGCCCTGCTGCTGAGCTAGCTAGTGATTTTCCCTCCTGTTTTCCGCCGCACCGCTAAGTATTGTATTTCACTGCTACATTTTGTGTTGTGTTCTAGTATTTTGTACTTTGTGTCTGTGCTCTCTGGACTGGCCGCTGTTGTCCGCTGTACCTGGCCCCTCGCCCGTTTTCCCGCTCTCGTTACCCCTGCTCCCCGCCGCTGCTCCCCTGTGGCCCCGCCCACTTTTTATTTCTGTACCCCCATTCGCCGCCCCGCTCCCGCCTCCCAGCTGCTCCTCCCTCCCACTTGGCCATTTATGGCGGAGTCCGCTCAGTGGTGAGCTGTGACCTTTGTCCCTGCTTCAGGGCCGGTCGCTCCACACACTGCGCGTCTCCCCGTGAGCGTGCCATTCTCCACCGCTGCTGCCTCGAGCTCACCGCTGCCCTGCTGCTGAGCTAGTGATTTTCCCTCCTGTTTTCCGTCCGCGTTTTTCCGCCGCACCGCTAAATATTGTATTTCACTGCTACATTTTGTATTGTGTTCTAGTATTTTGTACTTTGCCTGTGCTCTCTGGACTGGCCGCTGTTGTCCGCTGTACCTGCCCCCTCGCCCGTTTTCCCGCTCTCGTTCCCCCGCTCTCCGCCACTGCTCCCCTGCGGCCCGCCCACTTTTTATTTCTGTACCCCCATTCGCCGCCCCGCTCCCGCCTCCCAGCTGCTCCTCCCTCCCACTTCGCCATTTATGGCGGAGTCCACGTGTACGCGCAGCGAGCCCGCGCAGCGGGCGTGCCGATTGCGCTCCAAAGGCAAGCCCGGCTACGCCCGTCCGCGCCTGGACCGCGCCCAGCGCCAGGACCCCTGGTCCCCGTAGCTCCCAGCCCACACGACGGACTTACGACACCGCCACCCTCAACGCACTCAACGCAGGACGGGACCCTGCCTGCTACCGAGCCACCCCGAAACGCGCCCACGGACCCTTCACCTGCCGGTTCTCCTGCCTCCGGACAGGCACCACACCCGCCAAGCCGACCTCCAGCAACAACCACCTCAAGTGCATCCTGCTCAACACCCGCTCTATCCACAGACACACCATCGAACTCTGGAACCTCCTCGACACAACATCGCCAGACATCGCCTTCCTCACAGAAACCTGGATGAACGCCGCCTCAGCGCCCGACATCGCCACAGCCATCCCGGACGGTTACAAGATCACCCAGAGTGACCGCGTCAACCAGACCGGAGGAGGAATCGCCATCGTACACAAGAACACCATCCGCATCACAACCAAATCAGACGACACCTTCTCTGCCGCCGAGCACCTCCACTTCCACATACACACCGACCCAAAGACCACCCTCAGAGGCACCCTCATCTACAGACCCCCAGACATCGCAGACTTCATCAGCCCGCACGCCCTCCCCTCCGCTGACTACATCCTCCTAGGGGACCTCAACTTCCACCTGGAGAACAACAAGGACTGCAACACCACCACCCTGCTGGACAACCTCGCCAACCTCGGACTCAAGCAACTGGTGAACACCCCCACCCACTACACCGGCCACACGCTCGACCCCGTCTTCTCTTCCAGCAAGCACGTCGCCTTCAGCCACTCCACCGAACTCCAGTGGACTGACCACAGCTGCGTCCACTTCAGCTTCCGAAGAACCACGACCCACCACCAACCGCAACAGGTTCCTCGCCGGAGCTGGAACAAGATCACCACCGAGCAGCTCACCACCTCCCTCAGCCAGAACCCACCCGCCAGCACAACGGACCCCAACGAAGCAGCCAGCAACCTCACACAGTGGCTGACCGCCTGCGCCGACGACCTCGCACCACTGAAGACCCTCCCAGCAGACCCGGCAGCAAGAAAGCCCCATGGTTCACCGACAAACTCAAGGACTCCAAGAAGAACTGCCGCACCCTCGAGAAAGCCTGGCGCCACGACCGAACCACAGACAACATGACCGCCCTCAAGCACGCCACCCGCAAGCACCACCAGCTGATCCGCACCACCAAGAAAACAGCATTCAAAGAAAGACTGGAAAACAACGCCCACAACAGCAAGGAACTCTTCTGCATCGTCAAAGAGCTCTCCAACCCCAGCGCCGGAAACAACGACATCACTCCCTTACAAGACCTCTGCGACTCTCTCGCCTCGTTCTTCCACCGCAAGATCACCGACATACACAACAGCTTAGGCGCACCAACCACGCACCCAATCGTCGAACCAACGCACCCCACCACCACCCTCTGCGCCTGGACCCCGGTCAGCACCGAAGACACCACCCGCACGATGAACACCATCCACTCCGGATCTCCAACCGACCCCTGCCCCCACCACGTCTTCAACAAGGCCAACTCCATCATCGCACCCCAACTCCAGAACATCATCAACACCTCCTTCCACACCGCCACCTTCCCGGAGAGCTGGAAGCACGCCGAGCTCAGCGCCCTCCTGAAGAAACCAACTGTGGACCCCACCGACCTCAAAAACTTCCGCCCCATCTCGCTCCTCCCTTTTCCTGCCAAAGTCATCGAGAAGACCGACAACAGACAACTCGCCGCCTTCCTCGAGACGAACGGATCCCTCGACCCCTCGCAGTCCAGTTTTCGAGCAAACCACAGCACCGAGACCGCACTGATCGCAGCCACCGATGACATCAGATCCCTGCTCGACAACGGCAAAACAGCGGCCCTCATCCTCCTGGACCTCTCTGCAGCGTTCAACACTGTCTGCCACCGTACCCTAGTGCAGCGCCTCAGCAACGTCGGGATCCAAGAGAAAGCACTGAAGTGGATCGTCTCATTCCTCGCCGGAAGAACTCAGAGAGTCAGCCTCCCCCCATTCAGATCCGACGCCACCGAAGTCATCTGCGGCGTACCACAAGGATCATCCCTCAGCCCAACCCTCTTCAACATCTACATGAGCCCCCTCACAGCCATCGCACGCCAACACAACCTCAACATAATCTCCTACGCGGATGACACCCAGCTGATCCTCTCCCTCACCAACGACCCCGCCACCGCCAGAACTAGCCTCCAGGAGGGGATGAAAGAAGTCACCGAATGGATGAAGAATAGCCGCCTGAAACTGAACTCAGACAAGACGGAAGTCCTCATCCTGGGATCATCACCCTCCGCCTGGGACGACTCCTGGTGGCCCCCTGCCCTGGGCACCACTCCCGAGCCAACGGACCACGCACGCAACCTGGGCTTCATCCTGGACTCCTCCCTCTCGATGACCAGACAAGTCAACGCCGTCTCATCATCATGCTTCAACACCCTGCGCATGCTCCGTAAGATCTTCCGATGGATCCCCACCGAAACCAGGAAGGACAGTCAGCCAGGCTCTCGTCACCAGCCGACTGGACTACGGGAACACCCTCTACGCCGGAACCACAGCCAAACTTCAGAAAAAACTCCAATGCATCCAGAACGCCTCCGCACGACACGTCCTGGACATCCCCCGACACAGCCACATCTCCGGCCACCTGAGAGACCTGGACTGGCTCCCCGTCAGCAAGAGGATCACATTCAGGCTCCTCACCCACGCACACAAAGCTCTCCACGACCTGGCCCCCATGTACCTCAACAACCGCCTGACCTTCTACACG
Organism: Triturus cristatus; assembly: GCF_964204655.1. NCBI lineage: Eukaryota > Metazoa > Chordata > Amphibia > Caudata > Salamandridae > Triturus > Triturus cristatus. The sequence goes on from NC_140585.1 coordinate 934,032,167, forward strand.
CCCACCCGCCAGCTACGATCGACCAGCCTCGCCCTCGCCGCCATACCACGCATCCGCAGAGCCACCGCCGGAGGAAGATCCTTCTCCTACCTGGCAGCCAAGACGTGGAACTCCCTCCCCACCCACCTTCGGATGACCCAGGACCACCTCTCCTTCAGGAAGCTACTCAAGACCTGGCTCTTCGAGCAGTAGCGGACCCCTCTCACCCAGCGCCTTGAGACCCTTCGGGTGAGTAGCGCGCTATACAAATGCTATGATTGATTGATTGATTGATTAATACATCTACGTTTTAGACTACTTTTTTGATGTCTAGTCACTGTTTCTTCTGTCATTTTGTATACTATAAAAAATATATATTTTATAAAACTAATAATCTAAGGAAAATCTAAGAAAAATTCGAACAACTCGCTAAAGATGTTGACAAACTTGTCACCGGAAAATAGTGTACCCTACACTTCAAGGCTTTCTTCTTTAACCCCCTCTTTGTTTTTTCTTTTTTTTTTTAAAGAGTCTTCTTCAAATTTCTTGATCTTTCAATTCATCTTGACTGAAGTTGTTGCACCTTAATTTGTCACAGTTCTTTTTAAGGTGATTTCAATTTGCTTTTGTCAACTTGTTCTGTACCAGTACCAACTTCTCTTTTTATTAGATCTGTGCTTTCTATTTCTTCCAATATCACATATATCCATTTTGGAGCTGTGTTTTTTTTCTCGGAATTCTTATTCTTTGTTCTTCGCACTAAATCTTCTTCTGATTCTTCATTTTTAGTTTGGCTTGAAGCTTCATTTATTTGATCTGTTTTTTTCTTTTCAAGAGTGTATTTCACTCTTTTCACTCCACTTGGCCAATTATCATCCTTTTTAGGTCTCGCAGACCTAGCGCTGGAGCGCGCATGCGCTTCTCGCTCTGTCTGGCTTATTGTCATCGACACGCTTTGAGAAGGGGACTTGAAGCCCCGCCCCTCATTTCTATTGGCTTGCGTCATAGTTCATGGTAAACGGTGGCTTTTCATTGTAAAGGAGGTTTCTTAGTCCCTCCTTGTTACCGCCCTGTCAACTTTTGTCCCCGCCCAACCGGACTGGATCGTTTACTGGCGGAGTTACACGGTCTCCTTTATAAATCTGTAAGCACTCTTTTATTTTCATTTTCAGAGCGGCAGGGCCGGACTGGCCATAGCGGGCACTGGGCGTTTCCCCGGTAGGCCGCTAGGGTGGGGGCCGGTTTAGGGCCCCTGGGGGCCATTTTTGTTACCGGGAGTCTGCAATATCGGCCCCCTGTAAAACAATCGGCTGAAACCAGCCCTCGCAAACTGCTCAGCTGCACTCCCCCTCGCCCCGGAGGGGGGGTACGGGGGGGGGCTGCTGACCACTTTGCTAGGGCCGGTTTCTGTTCCCAGTCTGGCCCTTCAGAGCGGTCCGCTTCATGCTTGTGTAAGTGCTCGATGCACATGTGTGTCGCGACCCTCCCCGTCATCCTCCCCACCGCTACCCGCCCTCTGTGTCATCCGCCACCTGCGCCTTGTTATTTCAAGCTTCGTTTGTTTTTCTTGGGAAGCATATCACAGGTTGTGCTCCACTATGAGCCTATTATGGCTTCTGCTCCGGGGAATTAGGCAATCTTTGGGGCAGTTATGGGAGGGTTCGACAATCGGGGGAGGGGGGTGCGTAATCTATGGCAGTAATCCTCAATCGGGGTGACATCGGTACAAGGGTGAATATTTCCCACGCCTTCTAGGCAGCTCTCTGCCTCCTCCACTGCCACGCTGGGATGGGATTCTGTCTGAAGGCAGTTCCTGTTTAATGTGCGATCAAAATTCAGGGCCACTCTTCGAGTTGTGACTGGGCGATTCCGCAGGCTGAAACTCCAGTGCTGTGCAGTGCTGCCATCTTCAAATTGTGAATACGGTGGGAGCCAGAGCCACGTCAGGCTTTTCGAGCTTGGAATGTGCTCTTCAGTTCACAGTAACATGCTTAAAGTGTCATGATGCATGCCTCTCAACTCCAGCCCTTTTATGCCATTCTGGGCTTGTGACATCCCTCAAATGGGAGGTTCTTTGGAGCTTTGCAATGGCTTGGTCACAGGGCAGCTCTGCCAACTACCCCCCAACTTTTGACTTTTAATACACCGTTTTATTGCTTGCATGCACTGTCTTAATTTTGTGATTATGTGGGTACTCTTCCATGCAGTAGTAAATTTGGGCTGTGAAAATAGTGCTTACTTTCATCTATGCACTTTTCGGATCAGGGAAAGCAGAGAAAGATGAAAGAGAGAGTTGCATTTCTCAATCGGCTTTTTTCTTTCACGGAATTTCAGTTTTTAAGCAGCAGCCGCCATGGTTTTACTTGTGTTTTTAGGCAGAGTCTCCAGAGAGCACAGTAATTGGATGTGAAAAAGTTGGCCAGGGTCTACTTTTCAGCGCTGGCACCAACAAAATGTTTTCCTGTCTACTTTGGCTCAGATCAGATCTTTGATGCTGAACTCTTAGAAAGGATTAGACCATATAAAGGAATACTCTGTTCTCTTGCTCCCTCGCGGATCTGCCCTCCTCCTTTTCCCCTGGCTTCCTCATACCTCCCCCCATTGCTTTTACTTGCTCAATCCCACTCACGCGGCTTACTCTCTCCTGCACCTACTGTCTTTCTTTGCGATTCTTTTGAGAACACTTTTCCTCATTCTTTTTCTGCTTTTTCTCCTCTCCTTCCTCTTTTCCGCTCCCGATTAGTTTTCTGTGCTGACACCTTATAGATTTTTCTCCTCACAAACATCACTGCCCCTTCTAATTTCCTTTCCTTTCCTAATCTTAATTTATTTCATTTTTTGGTTTAAGCCTTCCTTTCTCCTTTCCTGCCTAATTTAATTTAGTTATATGCCCCTTGTATTTTTGCCATTCTCTTTCCATGTGGTAGTTATCTTGCTTGAACATTTTCTACCAGCCTTAGCACTGACTTGTGGGTGAACACATTTTTCCCCTATGTTAACTCTATGCATAGTGTTGTGCCAACCTGTGGCCAGGAGAGGGACTGGCTTCATCCCTGTGCGTGGAGGAGCCCCCTAAACCTTTGGGCGGATGATGAGATATAACCCTACAAGTAAAGGTGGAAATTATTGCCTTACCGTCTGAGCACTCAAGAAGTAAACGCCCTCCTGCACTTTACTGCAGTAAGGAGACACCATACAATAAAGGGCACTATATCAGCGAGTTAGTTTGTGATAGTAATGCAGTGCCCAGGCCTCTGTTTCCTGCCCAACTAAAGGAGACCTGAAGCCTCTGCACAGTGTAGACTTTGCTTTTTAGAGGTCAACTTCACAAACAAAACTTCACTAGATGTGACTGAGAGGAAAATCAAGTTCTCCAGGGAGGTCAAAATACCCTTGGATAGTTTTCATGCTGTCCTTGCCTGCCGTTGGCTTTTGAGAGGGCAGCTTCACGTCCCTCATGTCTGTATTTTGGTTGGGTGATGGAATGGTTGGAATACTGGGAGATCAGACAAAGAATTACCCAATTGTATCCAGTTTTGGCTCCTGCTTTTTTGTGGGGTGGGGTGTGTGTGATAGTGTTCTATGTTATGGTGTCTTATGAGTCTTGCTGCACGCAGCTGGGGGAACACGCTGCATGCATGACCATGCCCCTTGTAAGCACGTGCACACAAAGGTGGAGGAGTTGATTTAAGGCACAGGGTGGTGCATATCCCTGAAAAATTGGCCGAGTCTCGATGGCTGTTTGGTTACTGACCGTACATTCCTATGGCAATAGGTCTCACCTACGACACAGCTCTTGACTTTGTCAATGTTTTCAGTCATGTTGTGCAGCAGCGCAGCTGCTGTGCAGTATGATGGAAAGTAAAAAAAATCAAGCATTTGTAATGCAATAGGTCTTGCATTTGCGAGACTTTAAGCTATTGGCATTGTAAATGACAATGCTTTTTATTTATGTTTGAAAAACCAAAACATAACATTGTCATTTACAACGCCAATATCTCGAACATAAGCAAATGCAAGACCTTTTGCATTTCCAATGCTTATTTGCTCTCTTAGCTTTGATCACTTCTTCACCTTCTTCTTCTGGTTCGCAAGTTCTTTTATGCAGCCCTTTTCTTTGTTGTACTTGCTCTTTATTTTCAGTAACTTTCTCTTCTTCTTGCTCAACAGCAGTCTTGCGAGACCCAGTAGCTGGTGCCCACTCTACTTGACTAGTGCTTGGTTGTTCATCATCCATTGCTTGTCAGAATCTTTCACTTTAGATTCTTTAGCTTCACAACCTCCAGCTTCTGGTTTCTTATTTTCAATGACCAGTTGCTGCTCACCTTTTTCAAGTGGACTTGGGACTCTTCTTGTATGACTTGCATGTATCCAATTTGGCAAGCCACCACACTTCACTGCTGTCGTTGTCATCAAAATAATCTGATATGGTCCATGCCATCTTGGTTCTAAACACAATTTTCTATTGTGTTTCATGACAAGAATCCACTCTCCTGGACTCAGATCATGTGCTTGATCCGGCTGTGTTGTGGCTGCAATTTCTCCAACCTTATGAGACACAGAACGCACCAGATCAGCCAATCCTTTGCAATAATCAAGCACTAGATCATCAGAAATATTCATCAGTTTGTTTGCTGCTACAATCGCATATCTCATTGCTCTTCCCATTAGGACTTCATGACTCAATACAGTCTTTTTTATCTAGAATGCTTCTAAGACTCATCTAAACCAGGGATAAAGCATCAGGCCATTTCAGTGTTGTGAATGCACACACTTTTCCCAGTCTAGACTTTATAGTGCTATTGATTTGCTCGACTACTCCAGATGCTTCTGGTCGATATTCACAATGCAGCTTTTGCTCAATTTGTAATGCTGCACAAATCATCTGCATTATCTCATTGTTTAAATGTGATTCCCTATCTGTTTCTAAAGTGACTGGAAATCTAAATCTTGGTATTAATTCTCTTAAAAGCAATTTTGCAACTGTAAGACTGTCATTCCTCCTTGTTGGATACGCCTCTACCCAATATGATAATAAACAAACAACAACTAATACATAGTTTAGTCGGTTACATGGGGGTAGCTCAATCAAATGAAGCAGAAGCCTCGTACTGTATTTCCTAACTCTGCAGGCAAATCTTACTCAGTGAGAAGTGAAAACAACTCATCCACTTCTGTCTCTTGCTTGGCTAACATCGTTTTAAACGTCACATCCTCATCTGGTGTTTGGAAAGCAATACCATCTGGTGTACAATAGATGGTGCAGTTCATCTTGCAAAGCAAATCTCTCCCTGAAAGATTCACCGGACTCGTATCACATACCACAAACCGATGCATGTCTCTGAATCTTCCAATATGAACTTCTATTGGCTTTGTGATTGGGTTTTTGATATGCTTATTGGAGACTCCTACAACTTGGATAGTTTCTCCCGAGAGGGGTAAGTTTGGAATTTCTGCTGCTCTCACAGTAGAACGGGTAGCACCAGTGTCCACTAGGAATGTAATAGCATTACCTTTCACTTTTCCATCAACAAATGGACCTGTCTGATCTACCTCCAGAGATGCGCCAAGCACGCACTCTTCCTCCCCCCTCAGACACCGTCATTGAGATGAGTCTGAATCACTCTCATGACACTGCAACAAGTATTGCGAAACCATTTGCACATTTTGAGTCTTACCAACTTGTTCACCTGCGTGAAATCCAGTGTTCGAATTGTATCTCTGCACTTGAGCATTCATATTATTTGGTATAGGAGCTTGTGGCACCTGTAATTGTGGAGTAACTACCTGCTGCTGCTTTTGCTGTTGTTGGTTCACAACCACCTCATTTTGCATCTGGGAATTTAAATTTTGATTCAACCCATTATTCTTCAGAACAGATCTACACTTGTTCTTCCAATGTCCATACTTTCCACATGCATGACAAGGATATTTCTTTTTCAATTCATCTTTATTCATTTTACCTCTATCCCCATTGTATACTTGACCATTCTGATTCTGACCTTTGATCTGATAATTTATCTGAGAACCACCGTTTCCTTCTTGCTATTCTGCCACTTTCACCTGTGCCCACATCATTTTCTCTTATAACTTTTTGTGTCTCGACTCAATATCATCACTACAATATTTTGCATACCTCCAAAATCTCATCAACTGTTTTAATCTGCCAACGAATCAAATGTTGCTGAATCTTGTTACTAATTTCTGGTTTCAATCCAAACACGAAACGATACACAAAATGTCCCATATCTTTATCTCCGATATTCTCAAACCCACTGTACTGTTTGAACACCTGTAACAACCTTTCATAATAAGCATGTACCGGCTCTTTTAGTTCTTGAGTTGTCCTGTCTATTTTAACCCAATCTGTTTCCTTTGGAGAAATTTTCCCTTTCAGGTATGTGATTACCTGATTGTATTTCTTCATCACCTCATCTGAAGGTGCACCTGTTTTTGCATCTCTAGGATATTCCTCTTTAGGCCCATCAACCGCAATCTTACATTCAGTCCATAAATCAGCTGGAACAACAATCTCAAACAATCCATCTAAATCCTTTAACAAAACCTTTGAAACCTTCACAAACCTCTCTACTTGTTTAAACCATTCAACCGGTTTTTCCCACAATCTAGGAAAGTCATTAGTAAAGGATAATATATACTGTCTTGTCCAAGGAACGTGAACATATCCACCACCTGGAACTTCTCTCATCGGACACACCATTTCAGCCTGTCCTGACTCTCTTAATGGAAATAGAGACGCATTTCTGTTGGCAATCATTTCTTCTTTCTTTTTTGCCCATCTACCTTTCCACCGTTCTACATCTTCCCATTTCTTCAAAATGCTCATCAATTCTTTTATTTGCAATCTTTTGCCAGATACATTCAAACTCTCTAAATCCTTTTCAGTAAAATCCAGTCTATACATTTTCTGTAACACCCTTGACTTATCTATGTCTACTCCATATTCACAAGCAGCTTCTGTCGATTTCTTATGAAGATTTCTTGCTTTCCAAGTAATATTTTTACACAAGAATAATAACTCTTCATCTTGGCAAGTGCTCAATCTGTCTGGACTTATCGTACTAATAATCATTTCTTCCAAGTCCACTCTCAGTTTACTCACATTTATACTCTGTGGTTGAGGTTTTCACTTTTCCATCCCCCTTATCCAATCATCTGGCGAAGGACCCATCAGACTCCCTGACACTGGAGTGACATTCTGCACTATTCTCCTCTGATCCATTTCATCACCTCTCTTAGGGGTTTCGGTTATCAACTCACAAACTGGAAGATCAATCAATGACGTACTTGTTTCAGCTTGTCCAGCCTGATCAGCTACCGTTTCCACCTTATTCCTGTCAATATTCATCTGGACTGTTAACATGTACTCTCGATATATTCAGTTTTTCTCTATACAATGGAACTATAGGACCAATCGTTACTGGCACTGTTAATGCTTTCACATTCAGACTCAACTGGTTAATTTTCTGAGTCAACTCTTCTCTTGCCTTACTCAACATGTCCATTTCACTCTCTTGCATCACTCTAGTAACTACCGAACTTGTGGAACCTGCAGAATTAGTGGGGTTCCCATTAATGGTGCATTTGGAACTGTTTCACTCGAGTTTTCCTGATATGGTGGAGGTCTTTTAATCAAAATGTCATCTAACAACTCATCATCAGATTGTCTCGGGTCAAAATTTAATCCTGATGTCTCTACATTTTTCTTTTTCTCTTTACATTTGCCTCCAGTTGCTTCTTCAGCAACTAAAACTGGGTACAAACCATCCGCTAGTACAGCTCTCCTCCATCTTTTCATTTTATCATCCCGGTTTACAAAAGGATATCTAGACATTATACTTCTGTATCTTCTTCCACCCCTAAATTTCTCTCGTTTTGTATGCCTCATCTTCCCATTCCTCAAGTCCTTCATACTGAGTAGGTCTCGGTCTTAGTTCTAGAGAGTTCATTCGTCCTCTCAAATTCTGTAGAATCCTAACATTAAATGTACCATACTCTGGTAATGCTAAGATACCATCATCTTCCGTGTATCTCACCCAATTCTCTAACCAAGTACAAGTATGGTAACCACGTTTCAACATCATAAAAGAAGCAGGTGTTCTTGGAGGTGGAATAGGAATTCCCTCTCTAGTTACTATTGGTTTGTCCTTTTTAAAGAAACCCTTTATCTTATTAATCAGCTTAATTTTTCAGACTCTTCATGCTAAAGTATAATTCAATAAACAAACAACAAACTCTTCGTACGTCTGCTTATTCTATTTGCTAGCAGTCGTCCAATACCAGCGCGACTTACACCAACCGACCAATCAGAATACTTCTACGTAATCCGTACCTCGACCAATACCAGCGCGTCTCACACCAACCGACCAATCACAGCTCTCCAAGCGCCCGCTGTCTTTCCAATGCCAGCGCGGTCTTTTGTGACGTCAGTATCACTCCAACTACTGACCATCCCTTTACAAAATAATACGGCAATATATTTCTACGTTTTACTCAACTAAACTTGTTAGAAAACCACATTAAACAATGCTACCTTGTCTGTTCCTTTAAATAAAGAGATAGTTTCCACTTCAAAAAGAACGATTCTTTCACTTTGAGTAAAATAACGACCAGCGCTATTGTACACACAAACAAGCTACAGGAGGACTTGGTACTCCTCTAGGGATACTAGCCAAAGTTTCGGAAGAGGACTTTCGCATGGAAAGAGGTCTTGCTACTCCTTTGGGGATGTAAGGCCAGCGTTTCGGAAGTGGACCCTTCACTATTTCAAACAAAATCTACTCTTAAACGAAAAGTCCTTAATAAAACACCAACAGCCTTTCGCCGTTCAGTATTATGACAACATACAAAGTACTTCTGCAGTGTGATACCTTATCCACACTATTCTTCTGCCTCTTCAGGCTAAAATAACATTATCCCGGGATCCCGGTTAACTCTGTACCCGCACTTCTAGACAACTTAAAACAAAACACTAACTTTTCATGTTAAGAAACAAATAATCAATATTCGATAATTATTACCAAACTAATCAATAATTAACCATGCTCTGCTACCAAAAACTGATCCAGTGCCAATCGGGGATAGATAAATCAATAACACAAACATAGGCCCATACTCATAAACCCAAACTCAACAAATCCCTGTTGCACTGTTTTCAAGTTTGACAAAAATCAGTTCATAATACAGGCTCATATCTAACACACTAAATACATAACTGAACCTGAATTTCAACTTCTTTCCTCTGGTCGATTGACCTAAAGTTGAGAAGTTGATGGCAATAATTAATTCTATCTATTTATACTACTAAATAATCACAAACTCAGTGTAAGGTAATAGTGTTTATCGCAAAATAATGTGAAGGTAAAATGCTCATCATGTACAGGTTTACAAGGCAAACAAAGAATCGATCACAAAGAGAAAGAGAACATTATCGATGCAAACAGTGTCAAACTGATATCAAATGAAGAAAATGCGTATGAAAGAGTGGATAGGTGGAGAGACAGACGTTTCAGAGACAAAATGCATTTGCAAATGATTATGCAAACTACGGATCATTAGCTATACTAACCTAAGGAAATCTACCCCTCTGGCCAAAGGGATTGCGGAGGTTCCCCGAGTAAACATTCAGGGAAGAAAGAAATAGATCAGGATATGGCATTCAGGTCAGGAAACAGGAGATGGGTAGGCCTTAATCAGCAAAATGACGGACAACGACGATTGCCCTCCTTTCAGCTACCTTAAGCAAGAGCGCCAAACCATACCCCCAGAACACCACAATTATACCCTAAAAACCTACATGTCCAGCCCACATTTGTTGAAACATTTTCAGAAACACAGTCTCTCATTGGATAAATTAGGGGGTGTTCTATCACACCACCATAATCACGTTCACAATTTTCACTGCGTTCTTTGTATTACACATTTCCTCCAACAAGTAGCGTGTTGCAAGCCTCTACATTCTCATTGTTCGCCTCTGCAGTTCCTGCTGAAGAAGTTTGTACATTTGCACTTAATCCCACGGCCAAGGTTATCAGCCTTTGCCTTCTCCATTCTCTCTCAGTGCTCGATTTTCAGCTTATTTATTCGTATTTATTTTTCTTTAACCCTCGATTGTCATACAAAGATGTAGGCCCATACTTGCTTCACTACAATGAATGAAACACAGACATTAATAATTTCATGAAATATAATTCTCACTGTTCACCACCCACCATTGCACTATCCCACGTTATATTCCTAGCAAGAGCATTAATATGCAAAAGCGGTATTATATTTTATTCCAAAAGCAGAACGCAAATGCGGCATACTCTTTCTTGCATTAGCCCACTCATTAGTGCACGCATGCGCAAAGCATTTCCGCATGTTTTTTCGTGTTTTTGCATGTTATTTCCACAACACACTGTTAGTAAATGTTACGGAGGACTTAATCCGAGCAGGTTTTATTTTCTCAAGACCCTGCTCCATCACAGAGATGAGTATGTCATTGGTGTGCCTATTTTGTCAGTGAATCGTCGTTATGCAGTCGTGGTGCATGCCACTGTGGTGGGGTCTGAATCTCTAATTTTAGCTTTGACTGCTATTATTCTTGTCAGCTGGACAGGGTCCATGTATCTATGTCCCACTGCTAGGTGTGGCATATCCGGTGGCTTGAACCAGTGAGCTGCAAAGTGTGCCTGAGCTCATAGATAATATAAATCTAAATTAGGAGCCTCAAAACCACCTTGAGCGAATGAATGGTCGTGTCAACACCTTCCATTTCAGTCTGGGCTTTTTGCCACCCCATGCTAAATGTATGAGTTGAGTTTCAGAGCAGTGAAGAAAGTACGGCCGGGGTTGTATGGTATATTAATAAACACATAGAGTAGCTTTGAGAGGACTACCATTTTTATCAGCGATATTCTACCTGCCATTGATAAGGGCATGGCTATCCATCGTGTGATGGAGTCAGTTAATGTTATAAGTGTTGTCCCAAAAGCCGTAGTAACTCTGCTCTGTTTCTGGTAATCTTTTTTCCCAGGTATTCCACCTCTGTCATACACTATTCTATGGGGTAGTCTAATTTATATGGAGTAACTTCTTCAGTGAGGAGGAACATCTGAGACTTCTCCCAATTGATGTGTATCCCTGAGAGCTCACCAAATGGTATGAATTCCCCCAATATGGGATTACGATTGGTTTGTGGGTTCCAAATATGAAGTGGAACATCTTTTGCGTATAGGGAGACTAATATATGTCGAGTGGGATAGCAGATGGTTCATTCCTGATGGTGTTGTCTCAGTTTGGCAGCCAGTGGTTCAATAGCGAGTGCAAAAAGAAGGGGTGTAAGTGGGCCCACCTGTCGCGTGGTCCTTGATATAGAGAAAGGGGAATGCACCCCATTAATGAGGACCTTCGCTTTCGGTTTGGTATATAATAACTTTACCCAGGAAAAGAAAGCTGACGGTATGCCCATTCTTTGTAGTATACCAATGAGGTAATCCCATTCAACCGAGTCGAATGCTTTAGTGGCATTTAGAAAGACTGCCACAGCTGTATGCTCGGAGACTGTCTTGCATCACGGAGAAGAGGGTGCGGAGATTGTAGGACATGGCTCGCCCAGGAATAAAACCTGACTGATTGGGTAGTACTAAAGCCTCCATCAGGGGACTTAATCGATTGGACAATACCTTAGCTAGGATTTTTACATCGCAGTTGATGAGGTAGAGTGGTCCATTTTATTCGCATTTCGGTGCTGACTTTCGTGGCTTGAGCAGCAAAGTAATCCCTGCTTCCCTCATGGTCAGAGGGAGGATACCAGCCTCCCTAGCCTCCTTGTATATCTGTTTCAAAATGGTGACCAAATGGTCTATATATGTTGTATAAAACCTAACTGGGGCCCAGTGGCGCGACCAGATCTCATTTGCATTACCGCTGTACGAATTTCAACCTCATCCAGTGGGGCGGATAGAAATTCTCTTTGTGCACTCCCCAGCCAGTCAAGGGCTACATCTTCTAACTGTGATATTAGCACGATCGGTTGTTGTCTTCGTGTGGTGTTTAGTGTGGAGTAATGTATTGTGAATATTTATAGCAGCTCTGTCATATCTCTGTGAATCGCACCATTGGAGCCCTGAATCTCCTACACATAGTTGCAAAAGCGGGGCTTACAAATTTGTTCCACCAGTGCCTTCCCTGGTCTTTCTCCCTCACCATACCTTTGAGCGGTGAAGTATTTACCCCAGAATAAACACTTGCGATCCGCCGTGTCCTTATATTCAATCAGTTTATCTCGGAGGACCGGCTGAGTGTCTCTATTAGGGTAAGAGGAGAATTTGTGTTCTAATTTTTTAAGCTCTGTCTCCAATTTGTTAAGTGTGTTATGTATATCGCGCAGCACCCCATTTCCTTTGGCTATGCAGTACCCCTGCACTGTGACCTTAAAGGCCCCCCACCCACCCTGTGGTTAGGTCTGTAACAGATACAATATTGCTTTGAAAAAAGTCAGTAATCTCCTGTCCCATTTCCGCACTGAAGGCAGTATCTAGTAGTGTTGCTGGGATAAGTCGCCAACTATTATGAGGTATGCTAGTATCAGGGGGTGTCAATATCATTCTGACCTGGGAGTGATCGGGATATGTTTGTGCAATGTGTTCAACCTTATTGATCCAGGAGGCCACCCCTCTAGAGACTTTACAATAATCGAGCCTTGACCATGTTGAGTGCACCGCAGAGTAGTGGGTACCCACCTTGGCAGCGGGGTGAAGGTATTGTTCAACATAGTCGTCCATACATCCTGTGTTCCTGCTCTCAGGTACTCCTAGGATTGTTATATTGTTGCGCCTAGAGCCCGCTTCTAAATCCTCGTTTTTGGAGCAGTGAATTTAAACAGCCTTTACCTCTGCGCTAATTGTGCCGTCCTGCCCTCTTATGTGTCCTCTAGTTCTGAGATCCTGTGTTCTGCCTCCGAGTCTGCTGTCATGTTTTTCAAGCCTGTTTGCTGTAAAGTCCTTGTGGGCTAACATAGTCCATTTTAGTCTCTTTGGAAGTGAGATTTTGATTCATGATAAGTAGAAGTGTTTTCAAGTCTTCCTCATGGTTCTGCAATGTACTTGGGGGTTGATCTGTCTCCGTTTGCTCTGCATCGTCCTTCTGTGTTCGCAGTGTCTTGCAAGATTCAAGGGAAGTTTAGTTTGTTTCCCCTCTGCTTTGCTCATGTCTGTTCCGCGAGATAGCGTTTCCTTGCCTGCAGTGTACTACACGATGTTGGGTCTCTCCCCCCCACTCCCCCCCCAAAGTAGTTGACTTCCTGGGCAGGGAGTTATGCATTTGTGGTGTGTAGGAGGGGTGGAGGATCCTCTGCCACCTCTTTTTTGCATATCCTGGAATTTATCAGTAGCCGGCTGCTCCCTACATCCTATCTCGTAATGTTTGTGTCCACCCCTCTGCGCCCCAGCGAGACCTGGGCCTTTCTGGATTAGAAATAGGTGCCTCGCACATGGGCACGCGAAGCACTGCTTGGGTTGATGCAGTCTTTTATTTATTCATGTAAACTTGCATCATTTGAGGCGTTCTATAGTACGGCCGAGCTTGGGTAGTTTTGATGCTGTGTGTAATCCGGAGCAAGGATCAGACCTCTCACAGGTGGGCAGCAAGCAGGTTTCACTAGGCGAATTTCTTGTTACCGGCGTCATTACCCCAAAACCTTTTATCCTTGGAGGCTTCCGACATGGAAGCATACAGTCACTTATGCTCAGCCCCGCCCAGGTGAAAGGATAGATGTCTTCAGGCAGAACGGGCACTTTCTGCAGTCTGCGTACCCCCGCGCCACTCCTCACCTGCTGGTTGCTGCTTTGCTCACATGGTGGCCCTGCCACTGCTGGGCGATGTGGGCTTGATTTGTTGTTAACCCAGCGGCCTTGTTGCTGATCTCACTGTTCAGTGATTGCAGGGAGCAGTCAGCGGTCTTAGTTCATGAGTCCGGCGTCGGCATCCATCTCACCTCGGTCCATCAGGTGCCTGTGTTGTAGTAATCTTCACCCACGCTCTTCTGTAGCACTGCTGCCGGGCATTGCGAAGGATTCCGCTGGATTTTTTTCCCGGGCGGCCAGAGCCTCACTACAGTGTGACCATCTTGTGTGTAAGCCTCCTAGCACCTCCAACCTTGCCCAATACTTACCTTAACTTCCGAAGACTGGTCTTTCTAAGTCGATGTTATCCCTATGTATGCTGAATGTTTTCTTCCTCCCATAGGTTAACATTGGAAAGTCTGAAAAATACACTGTGTCCATTTTTTAAGCTGAAAAGTTTTTTTGTTTTTTTTTTAAAACGCGTATACCTACGATGAAGTTTTGTAGTTCTGCAAATTAAATATAACCCAGTATAATTTTTATAAATTGGATTTATTCATTGTGTGTCTGATTAATTGCCACTGTGTGTACAACATATGCTAAACACTGCCCTCTGATAAGCCTAACTGCTCGCCCATACTACCACAAAAGAAAGCATTAGTATTATCTACTTTAGCCTCTGTAAAGCCTGTGGGGATCCACTGGACTCTCTGCACACTACATCTCATTTTAGTATAGTATCTAGAGAGCCAGTTTCCTACAGTAAGTTAAATACTTTTTTTTTTCTTCAATTTGCTGTTGTTTCTGAATCACACATCCATCAGCATACATTTAACTTGCATGTGAATACGCTGTGTGCGAATGATATCAAAAACAGAGTACACTTTGTATATTCATGTATCCTCCCTGGATCTGTAGTGCCCCTGGAACAATCCGGAGCTCTGTCCACAAATGACATTGTAAGGTACATTCTACAGTAGTGGAAGCGCTGCGCCAGCTCAATGAAATAAATAGTTGTCATTAATAATACACAAGTGATACACAAAACATGTAATCAAAAAGCGCAAGTAAAATACTTTAACTGTAACCTCTTGGATGCAGTAAATTGTTGCCAGCGGGTGGTAGCCAACAGCGGTACTCCACATAATGTGCTACTCCCCTGGAAAACTGCTTCTGGTTTTCCCCTTCTGGAGGAAGTGCAAGCCGGTCGTATGGCAAAGGTGTGGTCGCCATTTGCTTTAATGAGGCAGTATTCTCTATTAGCTGGGCCATCTGTGGCCACCGCCCGGTAGTCATCTTGCTAGAGGCAGTCACACCTCCTCCCTTCAGAAATTTCCTTTGTTTCCTGTTCATGGGAGCACTTCACACTTCCTTATTGTCTTGGGTTACAGACACACTGAAAAGGCCACTGAAAATTTGGGCAACCGAGTGGTGACTTTCGAAAGTCACCTTTCTATTCAAAGAATATACCTTAAATCCAGTTTCAGCAATTAGCTGGGTTTAATGTAATGATTAATTTGCTACTTTGGAGTAATGTTTTTGGTGGTCGTAAATAGAAGTTCACTCTTAGCGCGGTAGCTAGTGAAACTCCATGTTCGCCAATGGGACCACTGGCCTTGCTGCAGCAAAACCATACATTTTGTGTTTTCACTGTCTGGGTATGTTAAGCACACAGGGCCATGCCCTTCTGTTTAATATTCAGCACCCTGCCTAGTGGTCTACCAAGGCGTTCCCTTGTGGTGCCTTATTAATATTAAAAAGGAAGGATTTGAGCTGGCAAAAGCATTTATTTTGCCAACTCGATTTGGCTGGTTTACAGCTGGCCTAGAATCACGATTTTACATTGTCAAAGTAGTGGTGGCATAATTAAGTGCTGCAGTCTACTAGTGATATTTAACTAACTAGACCTGGTGGCCTCTTGTACCGTATACTAGGGACTTTTAAGTTAAATGAGCCACTCTGTTATTAGCTAATTGTACATGTACTTTTGGGGGTAGTTCAGAGCACATGCACTGGGGTGTGGAGAGCAGGGCCTATTGCACTACAGAGTTGGTAAACTATGATGCACTGCAGAGTTGGAAAACTAGCAGCATCAGTCCCATAACTTGTCGAGGAGGGATGGGGGGGGAGGGGGAGGGGAGAGAGTTGATCCAACAAAAAGAGGTCCTTTCCTACAGACACTATTAAATGGGTCACATATGCCAAGGCAGATGAGACTATTTTAGAAGTTGATAAAGTGGATACATTTTTTCACAGAAATACTGTTTTGGTGAATACTGTCCTCAAACCCTTATTTCAAAAGATACTTATTATTGGTATTGAGGCAGTGGTTAAGTTAGGTGAAAATCTCCCTTTGAAGGACTTGGGGACATCTTAATGGTATGAAATGTTTGTGTGATCAGCAGATGGCTTATTGTAATCAGACAACAGCTCAAGGTTTGGTCTGGGTGGGAGGAGTAGAATCTAGAGAAAAGACCTGGTTGAGTAGTCAAGATAGTTGTGAGAGAGTGAATAAATAATGGGCAAAGATGTTGAATGGGGCACAGTAAGCACTGGCCTATATGATGAAGGGTGGAGGTAGAGAAAGGAATGTATGAAGGGTTTAGGAGAGTCAACGGGTGCTTGTGGAGGCAAGTGTCTGAATGTTAGAGGATATATCCCACGTGGGTCAAGGCACCTTGTTTTTTGTGAACCTCTGTGGGAGGTACCTCTCAAACATTCATAAGCAGCCATGATTTGGGGGTTGGTATTCTTTATAGACTGTATCTCTTAAAGCTGGAGACTAGAATTGGTAATTTCAAGTAGTAAAGAAACTATAGAAGAACTGATTTGGCTGGCAAGCCTTACCTTCCAGTCCAATGTATCTGTCTTTGCACCTTAAAAAAAAAGTGGAGCAAAAGACTTGAAGGCTAGGTTGAATTTTCACACATACTCACTACAAGACGTGCGTTGTGTCTGGATGTGAAGCATGATTTGTATATCAAACCATAGGCATCAAAATTACACTTCAAGCAACCGATTTTTACTGCATTGCATTTGTTGTGTTTTCTATTACAGGAGTTTGTTGCTTTGGATAATTCTGCAGTCTGTGACTCTAGAGAGCAAATGGAATGTTTAGAAAAACCTCAGAAGGAGTTAACTGAGAAAATGGTGAGTGATAGCAGTTGGGAGATACGATGAGATAAGTTAGTGGATATGTTGTATGTATTACAGGTAAGGCAGAGGGACTTGTTGTCTATTTTGTATGTAATGAAGGCAATACAACTGACCGTACCATTAATTGATAAGTTAGATGGCAGATCATAGAGTTTACAAGCATGTGTACCATTTTAGCAGCACAGTAAATGTATACCTCCATTGAGATTAAATAGAGTGAAGACATGCCAAGTCTCTGGTTCAGCTATCAAAACTTCTGGTATCAACATGCAGGCACTGGTAAGCAGCTGTACCATCAGGGCAAAGACAGCTGGTTGGGCTTAAAGTTTGTACTAGTGTTTAAGCACGTGACCGTGTCTATTCAGAAGCTGATGGTGTAAACGTAAGGTTGGATATTGGTGTGTGTTTATCACCTGACCGGTGTAGTTGAGAGGGAAGTATTCTCTTTTCAGGTTGCGCAGGTTAGAGAGAAGGAACCACGATTATGACAAGTACCAGGGAAGTTATACAAGCTTTTTTTATATTTTGTGATATGTACCAAGATGGTACCACAGTACATAGAACTAAAGATTATATTTGTCTTATTTGCCAGTGAGTTTAAGAACTTGTATGGGTGACTATTTTGTATATTTCTCTTATAGTAGTACATAGTCTTATTTGATAGGGACATCTAACCGCAAATTCCTTACCTTAGAATTTCCTAGGTGTTCGACTGCATCCGGAAGACTTTTGCTCAAGCAATACCCTTGCGTGCCGGTAGGTGGAATTGGGTGGTTCCGCGTAACATTGCCGGTATTGTCCTCACCAAAGTGACATCCACGTCACCTCTATAGGTGCGACCCTGGCGCACTGATGTTAGTTCTTTTCTTTCTGCGCCGGATAGTGCTGATCCATGCAGAGAGCTACCCTCTGGCACTTTTTGACAGGGCTTTTTTGATGTTTTTTCAACAATTTGAGGTGTGTAGGTTTTACCTCTATGTCGAAAGAGACCTCTGGATTCAAACAGTGTGGTGACTGCCATCGCGCCATGGCAGTGACGGAGCTACACTTAATTTGTCTCTTGTGCCTGGAGCATGACCATGGCTCGAAGTCGTGCTTCGACTGCCAAGCCATGGCTCCAAAGACTTGGAGGGAGAGGTCCTTAAAGCTGCTTGCTGCTCGGTGTTCGGTACCATGCCGTTTGCCCCAGAGGTCTCGTTCCCGGTCCCAGCTGAGAGAAAGGTCGGGGCCCCGCTCCAGCAGTCCTAAGTCTTTGTCCTCCCACTTGAAGTAGTCGGGTCAGTCAGGTAAGGGGCATAAGAAACACAAGAAGTCGTAGCGCTCTTCAACTTCTCTCTGTCGGCCGACATGATGAAGCCTAGCTATTTTTAGAAGGTACGATTTAAGATCATAGTTAATGCCTGGAAAATCTGGGAGAAGATCCAAAAGTTCATGAAGATCTGAAACTACAGCAGGTATACACCGCTGTGGCAATCGGCGTTCCCTCCCCTCTCCCCTATGATGTTATGGGAAAGCAATGGGAGCAACATGGTCTCACAAAGAGTGGGGACTCTTCTTATCAGGCCAGCTGCGCTCCTTTGCACAACTACAGGTGTAACATACAACAATGTCTCACAGGGTACTAATTAAAGGTCAATTTCAGGCAGCACAATTAATTGATGAGAACGGAAGGAAAGTAGGAGAAAACCAAGGAGACCATTTTCTTGGGGGGTAACCTAAATTGTACTTTAGTAAATTTAGTAAATGCATATATTTGTCATATTTAGCTTTATATATTCAAACATATGGAAGGGTGACACTGCGTTAAATTGAATGGCATGTAACCTGTGGAATACTGTGCACAAGTGGTCGTGAAAAATTGTGACGGCGCAAGTGATACGTGAGGAAGTATGCACAACTACAGCACGATTGTGGTATACCTGATAGTTTGTATTTTAAATATGCTCAAGTAAGGAGATTTTTTAACAAACGAAGGTTGGGTCTGCCATTGGATAAAATCCCCCTGCTGTAGGCAATCGGCTATATGGATTGCAAGATAAGAAACTTTTATAACATTTTGTTGGGTAGTGTTCCAGATGAACTAGAGAAGACTGAAATCAATTGGGCCGGAAAACTAGATAATGCAGATACCGATCTACACTTGTCATTAGACTTGGCTGAAAAAACGTTTCTCTCAGCTAACTTGAAGGCGCAGCACTATAAGAGAAAATTGAACTTAGACTTTACGCCGGCTAAATTATTTGGGTGGAAAAAAAGGGAGTGTGATAATTGCCCCAGGTGTGGGGTTGGTCCGGCTGAGTTGGTTCATACGTTTTATAGCTGCAATAAGTTGTTACTTCTAAAAAAAGTATTTAGAGATATTTTGGGAGAAGGTATTTGGGAGAAGGGTGTGTCTCACCCCTACCCTGGTGGTACGGGGCCATGATAGTAGCAGTATGTTAGATTCAACGCAGACTAACTTTGTTTTCATATCAGTTATAGTCGTTCGACTGTTAATCGCATTAAGATGGAAGGATCCCGAACCCCCCATGTTCCATCTTGGTTGGCCCAATTAATAGCGATCTACAATCAAGAACGAACCTTATATTGATTGCAAGGGGCTAAGAAGTGGGGAAAAAGATCTGGTCCCCTATGTCATATTGGCTAGGTAGTGAGTTTGATTTGGGAGATTGATTGATCTCTAGCAAAAAAACAAAAAAAAGGAAAAGAAAGCTTTTTTTCATTCCATCAAGGGAAAGCTGGTTCAGGTGTTCACAAACAACAGTACTGCCGTGTGGTACTGCAACAAACACGGCGGGGTGGGGCCCTGAACCCTTTGTCAAGAGACCCTGCGTCTCTGGATATGGCTGTAACAGCAGGGCTTATCCCTGGCAGTTCAACACCTGTCAGGTTCCCAGTACACTAGGGCTTACTAACTTAGCTGTTTATGCCTAGCGGGTCACGAATGGCGTCTCCATCCAGAGGTGGCGCAAGGTCTATTTCAGATGTGGAGAGAGCCTTGGTTAGATCTGTCCGCCTCCGCCGAGAACGAGTGTCATCAGTTTTGTGCACTGGAGTTTCCTAGGCGGCACTCGCTCAGCAACGCTTTTTGCCTTGAGTGGAAATCGGGCCTCCTGTACCCCTTTCTGCCAGTACAACTCCTTTTCAGAGTGCTCTAGAAGATTAGGAGTATCTGGCCCCAAGTCATTTTTTGGGCTCGGGATTGGGCACGGAGAGTCTGGTATCCAGAGCTTCTCCAACTGAGCACCGATCCTCAATCAGGCTGCCCCTCAGGAGGATCTTCTGTCCCAGCAGCTGGGTAGGGTCCTCCACCTGAACCTGTCAACTCTACGCCGCCTTGCATGGAGTTTGAGCGGCGGCAGTTGACAGCATTCGATCTTCCTTCTGAAGTCTATGATGTGATTTTGGCAGCCAGGTGGCCCTCTACCAAGAATGTGGACCCTTGCCAGTGGCAGAAATATGTAAAATATTACACAGAGCAGTCTATTGATCGTCTTTCTGCTTCCCTGTCTCAGGTCCTACTCTTTATTTTGACCCTTGCCCAGCAGTGCTCTGGTCTGGGCACCCTTAAAGGGTACTTTTCGGCATTATCTGCCTTTTTGAGGCTGCCAAACCAACCCTCTTAATTTAAATCCCACATTATAAATAGATTTATTAAGGGGCTTGTACTTAGTTCCCCCCTGCCCTATTCATCATGCCTCAGTGGAACCTCAGTTTGGTTCTCACCTTTCTAATGTGTGCTCTGTTCGAACCCCTGCACAACTGCCCCTCCAGCTGCTTTCCATTAAAACTGCCTTTTTAGGGGCAATAACTTCTGCCAGACAGGTGAGAGAATTGCAGTCTCTGTCATTCAAGCTTTCTTACTTGACCATTTTCCCTGATAAGTTGGTGCTTCGCGCTATGGCCTCTCTCTTACCAAAAGTGGTAACACCATTACATGTGGGGCAACCAATCTCCTTGCCCACCTTCTATGCTCCTCCACATCCCTCTAATGAGGAGGACCGACTCCACCATCTGGACCCAAAAAGAGCGTTGCCGTTCTACCTTGTCGGCACTAAAGAGTTCTGGGTGGACGCCCAACTCTTTGTGGGGTACGTTGGATCAAAGAAAGGTTGTATGGTGCAGAAGAGGACTATCTCGCGATGGGTCGTCCTCTGCATCAAAATTTGCTTCGCTGTGGCCAAGAAACATCCTCCTAAAGGATAAAGAGCTCATAGGACCAGAGGTAAGGCTGCGACCACAGCATTGCAACATCATGTTACAGTCCTTGACATGTCTCGGTTAGCAACATGGGCTTCACTGCACATATTAACTAAGCACCACTGTCTGGACAGTCCGGTCCACAGGGATGGCCTTTTTGGCCACTCTGTCCTGCACGACTTCCTGGTCAAAACTTGCTTGCAGTTCCTCTTCCGGGGATGGTATTGCTGGGGTATCTATTCTAAGGTAAGGAATCTGCTGCTAGATGTCTCTATCAGATAGAGAAGTTACTTACCTTTGGTAACGCGTTATCTGGTAGAGACATAATCTAGCCGCAGATTCCTACCGGCCCACCTATCCAGCCCGCACCGCGAACATGTTTTTAAGGTCAGGGCTGATCCCTTTCCTGGCCCTATTTCTAAACACACCACTGTCGGTGCACTTCAGGGATCAACACTCCTGGCGTGGGAAGTTGTGAAAAGTAACTGAAGCAGCACGCCGACATGGCGCATATATAGGTGATGCAGCATCCCTTCTGGTGCGGACACCAGTGATGACATTACGCAGGGCCGGCCGACGGGACCTACTGGCATGCATGAGTTTCGCTCGAGCAAAATTCCTCCGGATCCAGCCTGATACCTGGGAAATTCGAAGGTAAGGAATCTGTGGCTCTACCAGATAAGGCCTTAGAGGGTAAGTAACTTGTCCTTTAGAAAAATAGTACATCTTTTGTCAATGTTGGAGTACAATAAGAATAGTATAACTGTAGGTAAATATAAAGATAGCAGCCACATTGTCTTAGTCAATTAGCTGTTATATTCCTAATCAAAACACAGTTTAGTTTGAGTACACATATAGCAATCACTATGTTGTACCTAGTGTGATTCATAACAGAGAGCAGGGCATATAAGGTCAGAATCGTTCTGGATGTACAATTTGATTATGGATCTGAAATCACTGAGTTCCGTATTGGATGAGGATTAAAGTATAATGACAGGTGGTCGCTGCCAAATATGTTACTAGTGTCATATCCATATCAGTTAAAAATAAATGTTATCTCTTGCTTTAGGATATTAGGCATTGGTCAAATGTGGCATTAGTTCGTTAAAATAGCCATAAATGATTTTCTGCCTCCCTATTGAGACCATGTTGTGCGGTGTCAAGATGTAATATACATTCACTTTCTTTGTGTCGGAGTTGTAGTTCCATATACCGACTCTTAGGTGATTTGGGTATGTGGTCAATGCTATAGGATTTGCTCAGGTTTATTTGAATAGGGATTAGACTTATGAAAACAAGTACTCATTTGAGCTTTATTATTAACCTTCCAACATTGGAAAAACCCTAGACCTATTATAGCCATTTGGGAGAAACAAGTGTTGGCTGAATTATCCCTTTATAAGATTTTACTCTTGATGCAGGCGTATACTGTGCAATACTTAACACTCCCTCATTTTTCTATCTAATGTACTTGTACAGGAATAGGGGGACTCACCGCTAAAAGAAGTGTATAAAATACAAACACATTAAATGCATAAAGGTATGTAGGTGTAGAACCAGGCTAGTGGGGGGACCACCTGATAGTAACACCTGATACTTAAAGGTCAATCCTGAAATGAAGCTGCAAATGACATGTGAAAGGTGCAATAGGAATTGAATAGGTCTTGTGTAGTGGACTGTAAAGTAGGCATGGATTGATTACACTAAGATTGTGTGTTAAAAAGATTTGCAGTGAATAACAAATTTTTCTAACAGGATTACAATAAGTATCTAAGTTTACACAGTTTGTTTTTCCAGTTGCCTCTCACATGGACGATTCACATCCCAGAAAAACAGTGTGTGGAAGACCATGAAAATATGTTTAAAGAGGAACCGGTGAGTGAGCATTAAAGTGAAACTAGGTATAGATTTTTTTAATGAAAGATTGTGGCTGACTAGGTGGGAGTCAGGACTGCGAATATACTGAAGAGGTTGACAAAGGTCTTATTGTGAACTCATTGCTTTTTCAGCAACATATCCTTCTGGATGGTCTTAATGCCCATGTATCTCAGGAGCAGAAGCAATGTCTAGGAGAACCAAAGAACGTGTTTATATAGGTAATAGTGAGTTAAAAGAATCTTTTCACATAGTTGGGCCTTTAATTTGAAATTCTTCTGTCCAATGATATCAATGAAATGTTATTCTGCTTCCTTCTTTGGGAAGCACAATGTGGCTGCGCGGTATTCATCTTGCTGGAGGAGGTCTCCAAAGAGACTTGGACTATAGTGGCATTGTATTGTGTTTAAGGAGCATTGTTGGTAATGTTTTAAAGCCCAAATATGTTATAAATGCACATACCATGTTTATTCTGCCATCTAGGTATTGGTCAGAAAATTACACTTGTTTTAAAATGATGTGGGTAACAGTGCATTTGTTCAGGATGAACAGTGCCACACCCATCTAAGTTTATTTATATAATTTTTTTCTGACGTTGGGCTTAGTCAAGCTGAGAATTTCCCCTGAAAAAAAACAATGGCTGATTTACTGTTTTGTTCTACGGTGAGATTCTGGGATCAACTTTCCTAACATTTGTATGTGAAGTTATGCAAAGTTTTAAGCAGTCTAGCAAGGTCACAGGGAATGACCGCATACACTGCTTTGCCTTTTTATATCCACTGCTCTACCATTCCTTTCATGCTGCTCAGATAAGGGTAAGACATGTTTCTGTCATCCTCCTACCCATGACTTGCAGGAGATCTTATAGCAAGCCAGTTACCCCAAAAGGCCTTTTGAGTAACCTCTAAATTACACAAGTCTGGCGCCCCTTCTTGGCATTGCTTGGCGCCCCTTCTTGGCATTGCTCACAGCTGAATTTCGTGAACGGACTTGTCCCCACTATCTCAGACTTCTTCGTCTCGCAGACACACAAATCCCGCAAGCAAGCTCGGTGCGCAAGCCCAAACAGACGCGCTGATTGCGTGAGCTCTCAACTTTCCTTCCCTTTTTCCTTTTTAACCGGGGGTGGAAGAGGGGGGAGGGAGGGAGCGGGTGGGGGGGGGTTTAATGTTTGTTCCCTTTCCCTATCCCTATACATTGTCGATTCCCGTAGACCCGCTCCTTGCATTTTACTTTTGTAATGCTGCTTTCTGCGACACTGTGTGTCTCCAGTGCACCGTCCTCAGGAGCTGGTGGTCTTTTGTCTCTCATTGTTGAAAATTAATAACAGATTTAAACCATAAATTACACAAGTCATAGGTCAGCTCTAAAAAGTCAACGCCTGATCAATGTCACTGAATTATATTTTTGATCAGTATTACAATGCCATGTAGGTTATTTCTGTAGCCCTTTCCTAAGTCAACTCATGACAGTGACTTGCAGTCTAGAAGTTCTAGGCTTAAAAAAGTTCCTTCTGCACTTTATGTATTTTCGCACTGTGTTGCTTCAGAGACATGCCAGTTCTTGTCCGGCATGGCGCCCTTTTATCCATTGTGCACCCAAAGCTTGTAGGCTGCATGCACCACTTCTTGGTGACTTGGCCAATGTAAAAAAGGTAGGCACATGTCAAAAACGGATTACATGGACATGTGTTAATGTCAAATTTTGGCTACAACAGTTTAGACTTTCAGTGGCAGTCCTAAACCATGGTTTTAAAGCCACACATGTGGCTGATGTAGAATCCACATGTACCATCTGCTCCGTTGCCAGTAGTGGCTTTTGTATCATATTTACATGGCTTTACAGCAGTTGAAATTAAACACTTGTCGCCATGCTTGGGGTCAGACCACTTACATTGAACGTTATCAGCCTCCTAGTGCCCAGAATCAAATATGCCAGCAGAATCCAGTCAAAGCACTGAGGGGAACATGAAAAGGCAGATTTTCCTGACGGAATGTTTAAACATTGTACACATTTCATGAATCTCAAATCTGTTGATGGTTATTTAAAATGTCTGTTGTTTTTACTCTTGTGTCAAGAGTGGGTTTCTGTGGCTCAACAGAGTATGTAGGCTGTATTTGCCATGTAACCATGAAGATACCAGGTGCCTCGCTTTTGTTAAATCCCATACTGCTCAGCTACATTGATCAAAATGTAAAACTCTCTGTTCCCTGCCTTTAGAGAGAAGGCCAATTTAAGAACAGGTAAATAACTGGCCTGTGCAGAAAACTATACCATTAGTAATAAGAGGTCTCAACTGATGATGGTCCCAAAGAATACGGACATCACGACGCTTAATTCAATAAAGGTTTTTTTGACTATTACAACATGAAAAAAATGTGCAAACGACATTCCTTTCTTTTTCTAACAGTCGTATAACTCTGTAGCTTGTTGAGGCCTGCTACTTTTAAAAGAATTGGCCCTGAGACTAGTATCAAAAAATGCCTCATCACTGTGGTAAATAATTTAATTACCGGTTCTTAATTTGATGCGGAAAATCTATAATAATAGCTCAGTAAAATAAGAGGCAGAATCCGTGGTATTAGAGGTTCGGAACGGGCTTTATTCCAAAATCAATTCGAATTGATGGACTCCATATTCCATCACCACGAAGGTTCAGGAAGTGAAGGACCATACTTTATTGACAAGTAATCATTTTTATACAATAGGCATTACAGTAAAACAGATGCAGGAGGCGTAACAATTGATAACAAAGATAAAACATACATGCGTAACTAAAGTGGGTGTAACTGGGCGTAACTAAAGAACGTCATCAGGTATGATGTCATAAATGGGTGGTTCCATGAAAGAATTTCGCAATGTCAGCAGAAATACTCGGCAGAGATGCGCGCGCAGCAGCATGACGTGCAATTGACGTGCAACTAGGGGGTGAAGGGGACTTGACATTTAGCTTTACATGTGGAGACAGAAGTCTGGGGGGGTCAAGTCAACCTAATCCCAAATCATATCTAACATCCTATGTTTAAAGAACTATGTTATCCAAAAGGAAAGGTCTTTCGAACAAAATCTATTCTATACTGACTGTGAGTGCGTGTACAAGCGTCTAAGTGTCTACACTAGATGCGAGGGCAGAAATCTTCCATAGTAACAGGGCTATGAATTACTTGCATAAAGACAGAGAAGCCGGGCCCTTTGCTCGGTAGCTGGAAGAATGTTTACTTAAACTACTAGACAGGAATGCATTGGATAGGGAGCGGAGCAGATAATCTCGAAGGTGAAATACAGTTTTTGGCAGGCAACAGGCTGGAGTCAGGCACCGTTAGCCGCGCAGGGAATAGGACAAAGTTCATGGATACAGATGCGAGCTCAGACTGGAGCTTTCAGAGGCAGAAGGCAAGAAAAGGCTTGATGGCAGAATCAGGGCCTACTCGCCTGGACTGTAAAATGGGATAAATGAACCATATAAAGCCGGTGGCCTTTCATACTTGGGAATGGAATATCCGACCCATTCATGGCGGATCTGAAAGAGGACATGTTGACGGTGGACGCACATGTGTTTGCGTCTTCATAACTGGAACTGGAGGAAACATACATGTACTGGTGATTTATACATGAAACCGTTGGGGTCCAAGATAGGGGACATAACTGACCATAAAAATCCATATTTCCACATCACAAAAGGCTGAAGATATGGCTCTGAGAAGTAAATCCAACAAAGGCCTTAAGAATACTCAGTATTTTGGTGTCAATGACAGAGCGTATCTGACTTTGATCATTTTCAAAGACGGAAATTATAGAGGAAGATGCTGAAAATATACATTACACAGAAAGTCATGCAGCAAAAGGTTTCTCTTTCTGTGCTGAAACTTTGGCACCAACTCTCCAGAAACAGATGAGATTCTAAAATGTTAGAACTTTATTTTGCTGGCAATTTAGATAAAAAATTAAAGCAGTCTGTAACCAGCTTTAGATCTGTTTTGATTTGGGCTGGAAATGTAATTCTTTTGGTATTTAGCAAGACAAAAAATGAAACTCTACCAACTTCTTGCCCCTCTCTGCAGCCTGTGACCCCTAAGCATGGACTAGGATCATGTGAGCGCCACAAACGAGGGAAAAACCCAGCGAACCCCTCTTTCTCCAATCATCTCCATCTCCATCACAGCTCCCCCACCCCGCAGTAGGGCTTTCTCTTGCTATCAGTCTGTCTGTCACCATGTCCGCCTCAACTCTGGATCCTGTGTCCCACCTGCTATCCATTTCTGATCAACTCTCTCCATTTGCCCTTCGTCTCTTTGTTCCATTGTGCGTCTCCGCTTACTGTCCTGTCACTCCAACCATCCAGTGGTCATTACTCTTTTTCTCTCTGCTCACTACCATACTCCTTTTCCCAATATTCTGTTGTGCCTCACACCTTCGACCCACCTTATCCCATGGGTTCCCTTCTCCACCCTTCCTGTTAGATATCTCACTGTCTGCTTTGCTCCTGTCCTGCCTGTCAACTCTTGCATGCTCAGTATGGCATCTTTTAAAAGTAGGGGTCATTTTCAGCTCGAATTACAGTTTAAGTCCAACAGTACCATAAGGGTCAATAGACCTTTGAACAAAATCTGCTTTAGAAGAGGAAATAATACTAAGGAGTCCTGGGACAGATTAACTCTAAATCTGCCAATGCAGATGTTTTGTGATGACACTGAGAATGGCTGGGAATATTACAGGGCCTAATTGAACTCTAAGGGAGACCAGTTCTTTGTATTGCCTTGCCTCTCCGACTACCTGATCATGCACAGTGTTTCTATACAAAGAATGGTTAAATTATTCCACATGTAAGGGAAGAGAAAAATTATTCTCTTTTTCAAAGTGCTGGGAGTTTGTGGACATTCTGCTTTTTTACTTGCCCTGAAGGTGCCCTTAATTTGTCCCACTCAGATGGTTACACCCTGTTCTTGTGGTGTATATCCATGTTATTACAAATTAGCGTCTATAAAATTGGAAGTGTCTGTATATGTGGACATGAGTATGTACGTGCGCATACGTACAAAGGGCTCTGAAGGGGTTAAACGAGCGACTCTCTACAGATTTTTTTTTTCTGCTATACTTTTTTTGGGGGGGGTAGTTTTATATAGCGCGAACTAGACCCGAAGATATCAGAGCGCTATACATGAGCAATAGTTACATTACAGAAGGACACATTAATTTTTGTTTTGATTGTGATATGCCCAAAATCACAGAATGTTGAGCGTCCCTGCCGAGACACGAACCCGGTTCCCCTGCACTGAGGTTAACTGCCCTAGCCGTTAGGCCACATTCTCTCCCCATCTCTACTTGATGAGTCGTAAGAAATATTTCAGGAACCAAGGCAATTCACCTATTAACCTCTCATGTCATGCAAAGAACAAACCTTCCTCTGTGGCATACTGTTTGTCGGAGGCAGATTCTTTGATTGCTACCACAGTAAGACAGTTATTGTTTCTCACCTGCTTATTGCAGGACTGCTGCTAGATATTGCTGTCTTTTTCACTATTACATGGTTTGTGCCATTTTGTATACCAATGCCATGCAACTCAGGCACCTTGCAGCTTGAAATGGTGCCACTGTTAGCATATTTTCTAGAAGAGTATTATAAATGGACTGAGAGGGTAGTCTAAGAGCTTCAGACAATATAATACACATAAGGGAAGAGGTGGATTTGGAAACTTTGCCTTCAAAATAAATAGACAGTCGCAACTTCTGCACCACAGTCTGAAAAAACCGAGGTATTACCAAGCAAATGGGCACTGGTTGAGTTAGATAAATGTGTGCTGGAAACCGTAATTTTTGGGTTCTGCAATCAATCCAACACAAATGTTGCAGCTAAAATGAGAGAAAATAAAACACAAATGCTTGTCATTACTACTAGATGAATTAAGGCCCTTGAACAATGAAGCTGTTTACAAGGTATCACTGGCAGAGGTAGGCAAGTGACGCACATACTTTCATATTCTGTAGGATGATGGCACTATTAGATCTACAACCCCTCAATGTATTTATTTGAACTCAGAGGTCTAAAATGTTTTCAGTTGAAAAGGTCATCCTGATGCAGAACATTTAATGATTACTATTAATTTCACATTGTAATGCATGTGCACATATATAACATCTCTGTTTCACAGTAGGTTCACACCTTTATCAATTCATTTTTTGGCTTTGAATGTAAAACCAGCACCAACAATATTCACAAAATGTTGGACATAATCACGTCAGTACAACTTTTACAAAACATAAGTGCCAGGAAAAGCCATCACTGACACACAATCCATGATTACCTGTACCCCAGGAAAGATAATAGTCCTTCCTGAAGAAAATTGCCCTTTATCAGACATCATGGCCTCTGAAAGTGCAGGAAGTAATGTCTTTCTTGGGAATTATGGCATGCATTAATCTTGGTCCAACCAAAATGTAACTACATGTGCAATAGTTATAGAAGCAACAGAATTGTGACAGTCTAGAGTGGTACGAGCAATGTAGTCAGTATAGTCCTTGCATTGGATGTATGTATTGGTATTTGTTGAGTGCGCACCTAGCCGGAGAGCAGCAGAGTGTTGAATAGTGGGTATGACCCCTGGGAACAGATAATCATTGGTGGAAGGTCCAGGGTAGACTGTCGGGTCAGTGATAGTGCTCTTTGAAGAGGGTGTCCTCAACTTTTTAATGAATTATAAAAGTGATATTTGCAAGCTCATAACTCAAAATACCCACATTTACCTCAATAATTTGATTGCCGAGTCCACTACTTACTATGCGTAACAAAGCAGTATTTATTATACACGCAGAGTGAACACACTAAATAAACCACACTGTCATTTCTCAAGGGTAGTGCTCTAGCGTGGAAGGTGACTGCGCCCACCCTACCATCCTCCTTAAGGATTCATTCACCCCTCCCTCTTTCACTTCCTAGCTAAACGCTTCCTCTCTGGTGGATTTTGGGAGGTGACTCCTGGTACAGCCTGGACTAGTGGAATACATCAAAGTATGGCTTTAGTCATGAGATTTCAGCTTCCTGGGTAATAAACTGCAAGTATCAAAATGACCTGCAGTCCTGCTCCCGTCTTAACCAACAATGGTTTTCAGAAGTGTTCAGATGCGTCTCCCTGCGTGCTCCAACAACGAGCAGCTCACACTGCATACTTCTGGGGTTGGTCCCCAAAGTAGGGTGTTAGTGCCATTGACGCAAAAGTGACTTAGAGCCTGGAGGTGAGTGCTGATGGTAGTGTCGGCAGAAACAACGTTTGCACACCTATTGCCGTTTGCTCTTCTTTAAGTTAAACATCCCATATGCAATAAAATTGTTTCACACCGTGTTTCAAATTCTTTGTGGCAGTCTTTTGTATATTAACAGGACATAGAAACATGTCTTGAATGAAAACTAACATTCCTAGGTGCAAAATCTGGATAATGATTAATTTTGCAAGCTTTACTATTTTAGGAACCTGTTGCTTTGGATGCCACAGCAGTCCATGCCTCTGAGGACCATATGGAGTGTTTAGAACAACAGAAGACGACGTTCATTGAACAAGCTGTGAGTGGAAAGTAGTTTATTAAGGGGTTGTGGCCTGTTGATGTGGAAACAAAAGGCGATGAGTTGAGTGAATTCAGTGAGTGGAATATTCCAGATAGATGGTTGGTAGGAAGGTCATTGAAGGGGGTTGGGAGTTTCTTTTTTTCACTTTGATCGCACGGATGGAAAGAGAGAGTAGTACCTCTAGCCATAAATGGGATGTGCTGGGAGCGTGATAAATGGTCAGAACAGCTAAAGAGGATTACACTGGTAGATAATAGAGACTCCAAGAAAAGTGGCAGTTCAACATCCCCATACAATGATGAGTGTCTAAATTATTTACCCCCGACATAACTGGCTATTATCCTGGTTATCACTGCACTACTGAAACCTGTAGTATGCTGATATTACACATACACAGTTACCCATTCAAATGAGCTTGCCAAGTACAAAAACACTCATGTCAAACCTACATTTTATGATCATATTTTATGTAACCAACCAACTCCAGGTATAAAATCAAAACATACCCCTGCATGAGCAGCAGTGCTTCAGATTTCCAGAATTGACTAATATGTGACACTTGCAGACATTACCGGGGACCTCCTCAACACCTTACATGTAGACTTTTGTGCAGCCTTCGTACTAGTCCACTTGTATTCATCCCACCATTATGGTAGAAAGTGGTATTCGTCTCAAATCTCAGCATGGATACTGTCAGTAAGCATCTTGCAGTGAATTAAGTTTATCCAGCTTAAACGCATTCATCTAATAAAGGTGCATGCCTCTCTACATTTTAGGGGCATCTCTTGAGACCTTCCTATCAGTGTTACTGCTACTTTTTCTAAACTTCAGCCCTGTGATTCAACAGCACTAAGCCAGATGCACCCAAATCCCAGTATCTCCTGGTTCACCCATGCAAACACATGGGAACAATCTCCATTGTCTAAATAGATTCCACATCGGCCATGCAACACAAAATGGGACTGACCAGGTCATTAGTAATTATGTGACTTCACTACCTACAAAATGTGATAATAGTACTAAAAATCTGACAAGAAATCCTCAAACTCGCCTTAAAACTATGTAGAAAACATGATCAGTGTTTTTTTTAGGGCAAGGGTCTGGGCTATGTAGAGAAGCTGGCTCGACTCAGCACACTTTCTCTAAAACTCTCGTCAAGCCATACTTTGAGCCTGCTACACTTCATTAAATGTAATTAACATGATGCCTCCATGTTAATTACATTTAA
Organism: Triturus cristatus; assembly: GCF_964204655.1. Classification (NCBI taxonomy): domain Eukaryota; kingdom Metazoa; phylum Chordata; class Amphibia; order Caudata; family Salamandridae; genus Triturus; species Triturus cristatus. Next base: position 934,064,010 of record NC_140585.1, read on the forward strand.
ATAAGGTCCTTTAGGTTGTAGAACCTTACCTCTAAACTAGGCTGCATTTATGTGACAGCATTAATCAATCATACCCCTTTTTAGGTCTCGCCTAGGCAGCACACATGTGCTGCTCTAGGAGGGCCTTTAGCCATCGGTCTTTGAAGCACTGCACTCGTGCTTGTGGCGGCATCCACCTTGCGGGAGCGAGCAGCGGCGCGGCCACATTAATTACAAATATATGGCCGCTGCTCATTCCCGCAAGGTGGATGTTGCCACAAGCACGAGTGCAGTGCTTCAAAAGTGAAGACTGCTTGTTTACCCCGAGTTTGTTCTGCTTTTCGCAGCGCACGGATCGTCAGTAGTTGCTCCTGGTTTCCATGATGTCAAGAGGCATTGCAGCCCCTCCCACTCTCACTCGTGTGCCAACGGTTTCAACAGTTTATTTTAATAAAAAGAATTGGTATGTGTATGTGTATACACTTCTGTACACTCGCTGTCGATGTTTCCTTTTTTTGCGTGCTTTTGAACTTTTAGCAAAGTGGCTATGACGCTTGCATAATCTTTTGCTTAAACTCCACCCAGTTGGACACGTGTGTTCGCGTAAGACGTTGTCTTGCAGGAGGGGCCAGAAACTCACAGGAGGCCGACATTTATAGGACAACAACAACAATCTGTGGTTGACATTTACTTCGGGTAGCGCAATTTCACAGTGGAGCATACTGGAATATTTCCCAGCAAGGGCAGGTGATTTCAGATGTGCTGCTGAGAGCTCAGGTCACACCAGATTCCAAGGTGCGAGTGGTACTATCTCAAACAGGTAGGCATGTTGCCAGTCACTACAAAATTATAAACGCTATTTGGCTTAGAAAGCAATTTTTCTTCCTCTGAAAACCATCACGCTGAATAGTTTTCAAAATAAAATACTTAAAGTGTTAACTCGGTTTATGTTTTAACTTGCGCAGATTTTTTTTTATGACGGAACGATTTAATTGAAATGGGTGAAACTTCAAGAAACTCTGTTGGGGGGCACAATGTACATACCTCTATGGTGTTTCAGTGCTCATCATCCCCATGATTAATTTTCTGATCAATGCGCACAGGTCACCATTGTGTATCACTGACTGGCACATAATGCGATTTTGTGAAGCTGTGTGACACGATCGCATGCGTCCAAGCATTTATTGTCTGCGTAAAACACAGTGAGTGAAGTGGAAAAGTATTTAATTCAGGGAGTCAGTAGTCCTATTTTCTGTTGAACAAGCAGAGCAGCATGAGTTTCCATATGAGTGTTTAGTATGTCTTGTAATTATTAGAGCACATGTATTGCTTAAAGCACTGACCACCGTAGTATGTCTCCGTAGGAATCCAACCCACCCTTCGATCTGCTGGAGAAGGGATGCTGCAGTAACAGTTTATCAGCGTGTCTGAGACTGACAAAGGGGAGGGGATGAACTTTCTTGCTTACCAGAAAAAGTTTATCTGCAAATATAAATATGTAACTTATAAAATATATCACAGTCTTACATAGTTAATATGAATCACGTTCATGTTTGCAAAGTAAGAATTTAGTGTGTGAGGCAGAAGTGCAATCCTGTCTAGATGTACTTCAAAGAAATGTGTTAAACTGTAAGAAAAAGCTTCCCTGCTATTACCTTCTCTCTCTGTGCCCACCACTACCGCTCTCTATGCCCACCACCACTTCCTTTCTCTATGCCCACCTCCACCTCATCTCTCTATGCCCACCACCACCTCCTCTCTCTGTGCCCTCCACCACCTCTCTGTGCCCTCCACCACCTCCTCTCTCTGTGCCCTCCACCGCCTCTCTGTGCCCTCTACCTCCTCTCTCTGTGCCCACCACCACCTCCTCTCTCTGGCCCTCCACCACCTCTCTGTCCCCTCCAGCTCCTCTCTCTGTCCCCTCCAGCTCCTCTCTCTGTCCCCTCCAGCTCCTCTCTCTGTCCCCTCCAGCTCCTCTCTCTGTCCCCTCCAGCTCCTCTCTCTGTCCCCTCCAGCTCCTCTCTCTGTCCCCTCCAGCTCCTCTTTCTGTCCCCTCCAGCTCCTCTTTCTGTCCCCTCCAGCTCCTCTTTCTGTCCCCTCCAGCTCCTCTTTCTGTCCCCTCCAGCTCCTCTTTCTGTCCCCTCCAGCTCCTCTTTCTGTCCCCTCCAGCTCCTCTTTCTGTCCCCTCCAGCTCCTCTTTCTGTCCCCTCCAGCTCCTCTTTCTGTCCCCTCCAGCTCCTCTTTCTGTCCCCTCCAGCTCCTCTTTCTGTCCCCTCCAGCTCCTCTTTCTCTGCCCTCCAGCGCCTCTCTCTCTGCCCTCCAGCTCCTCTCTCTCTGCCCTCCAGCTCCTCTCTCTCTGCCCTCCAGCTCCTCTCTCTCTGCCCTCCAGCTCCTCTCTCTGCGCCCTCCAGCTCCTCTCTCTGCGCCCTCCAGCTCCTCTCTCTGCGCCCTCCAGCTCATCTCTCTGCGCCCTCCAGCTCCTCTCTCTGCGCCCTCCAGCTCCTCTCTCTGCGCCCTCCAGCTCCTCTCTCTGCGCCCTCCAGCTCCTCTCTCTGCGCCCTCCAGCTCCTCTCTCTGCGCCCTCCAGCTCCTCTCTCTGCGCCCTCCAGCTCCTCTCTCTGCGCCCTCCAGCTCCTCTCTCTGCGCCCTCCAGCTCCTCTCTCTGCGCCCTCCAGCTCCTCTCTCTGCGCCCTCCAGCTCCTCTCTCTGCGCCCTCCAGCTCCTCTCTCTGCGCCCTCCAGCTCCTCTCTCTGCGCCCTCCAGCTCCTCTCTCTGCGCCCTCCAGCTCCTCTCTCTGCGCCCTCCAGCTCCTCTCTCTGCGCCCTCCAGCTCCTCTCTCTGCGCCCTCCAGCTCCTCTCTCTGCGCCCTCCAGCTCCTCTCTCTGTGCCCTCCAGCTCCTCTCTCTGTGCCCTCCAGCTCCTCTCTCTGTGCCCTCCAGCTCCTCTCTCTGTGCCCTCCAGCTCCTCTCTCTGTGCCCTCCAGCTCCTCTCTCTGTGCCCTCCAGCTCCTCTCTCTGTGTGCCCTCCAGGTCCTCTCTCTGTGTGCCCTCCAGGTCCTCGCTGTGCCCCCAGCTCCTCTCTCTGTGCCCCCAACTCCTCTCTCTGTGCCCCCCAGCTCCTCTCTCTGTGCCCCCCAGCTCCTCTCTCTGTGCTCTCCAGCTCCTCTCTGTGCCCTCCACTACCTCCTCTCTGTGCCCTACACTACCTCCTCTCTGTGTGCCCCCCAGCTCCTCTCTCTGTGCCCTCCACCACCTTCTCTCTCTGTGCCCTCCACCACCTCCTCTCTCTGTGCTCTCCACCACCTGTGCTCTCTATGCCCCCAGCTACTCTCACTGTGCCCTCCAGCTCCGCTCTCTGTGCCCTCCACAACCTGCGCTCTCCAAAAAACAAATTATACCTTTTATTCGCTGGTGCAGCAAGAGGTTATTCAACTACGGTAGAACACTGATTGGCTAGGTGGCCTCACTTCCATTTCTGACTGGTGGCTTCTGCTTGCCGCTGGGCGTGTCTGGTTGGTGGCGACGGTGGACAATTGATCTTTTAGTTGCTTGACTTTTGTGCTGCTGATTAACGCAGTTCAAGGGGTCTTTTGTGTGTGATGTTCGCGAATTTAGGGGTAATAGGTAGGCTTTGTGCAGCCTCATACTGGATCAATTCGAATACCACGTCCAAATTCCTGTTAGTTTAAACACTGCCTGTATTTCCAGCATATTATTCGTTTAGGTCTAAATCAAGAAAATCAGCTTGTGTGTTTTCTAGGTGTAAAATGTGAGCAAGTTTAGAAAACACATATTTTTTTTTTATATTTGTTTATTCAGGTCAGCAAGTCAATGACATTACAGTTATAAATGCACCGAGCTCCCGCAACAGCAGGCTATGTCCGAACAAATCAATTACTGTAAATCAGCGTGAATGCAATGCTCAGTTTTCATATTACACCCAAATACACTTTTACATAACCATAACCAACACAAACACTGGTACAGATGGAAAGCAGCAGTACACAAACAGTTCACTTTTGGCAATTGAGGAGCGAAACCTGCAAAGGGAGCAACCAATATTAAGTGGCACACAGCAGTGACGATCTTGTGTGTGTATCGGACCCCAACATAACGCGACAGACGTGGACCCATCCATACCACCTACTGGCACAGGGACCAGTCAGGCAAGGCGAATCACCCCACCCCCCACAATACCCCGACTCCACTCATACGCGCTCAGGCGGCTGCCGACGGTTGTAAAATAGGCTAGAGCTCAATATCAGAGGCTAACCTCTCACCGCCCCCAGCCCCCTCAACCCATGTCATCAGAAACCACCCCAGACAGGGATCGTGGAGAGCCGGGGGAGCCCGCCCCCTCCCGGGTCCACTGCAGAAAGGGCTCCCAGATGTCCCTGGGACGGGAAGCGGTCGGCATCGACTCCCAGTAACATTCCAGTTGTGCATTCCCATACGTAACATCTTTCACCCACTCTGTAAATTTAGGCACGGATTTACGGCCCCAGCGCACCGCCACCTGCCTCTTAGCATATAGGAGCAATAGCGCATGTAGTTTCCTAGTCTTTGGTGGGGTATTTTGGACATATCCCAGCAGCCCCAGATGTGGCGTCGGCGTGTCGGTTCTATGGAGGATTTGATTGATGGCCGTGAAGATATTCACCCAGTATTCCTCCAGGCGCGGGCAGCTCCATGCCACATGCATGAAAGTAGCCTGCTCGGCCCCACACTTCCAGCAGTTGTCATCCTCCCTAAGGCCCATACGATGCAACGATCTCGGTGTGCGATAGTACCTGTGCAAGAACTTAAAATGCACCAGGCGCAGCCTATAATTAAGTGATAGTTCCTTCAATTGCCCACAACAAAAGGCCCACTGCTCTTCAGACAAAGGGGTCTCCAGATCCGCGTTCCACGCATTTAGCGAGGAAGGTACAACGACAGGGGCTTGCTCTTGCATACAGTTATATAACCGGGACACCAGTTTTTTGGGAGAAGCTTTCGAGAGTAAATTTTGTAATGCCTGGAGTTGTGGGGGCTCTTCCGGGAATTGAGGCCATAGCGTTTTACAGGATTCTCTAAGCTGGTGTAGGGTAAAAAGATCAGTAAAGGTCCCCTGCGAGTCAGTCTCACCCTCCGCGGGAACCCCGAAGGTGCCCCCTTGGTATATGTCGGCGAAGGTGCGCAGGGTTCTCCCTCTAATCACTACGGCCCCCCCTCTGTCATGCAGGCAGGGAAGCAAAGGGTTGCCCCTCAGGGGAGCAGCCGGCGCATACAGGAGAGGGAGACGCGCCCGCCTCCCCAGTTCCCGCCATGTCCAGCGAAGCAAGGCCACCGTGTCCACATCCCCGGAGGGGCGGGACGACTTGCCGTATAATGCCACACTTAGGGGTAAAGGAGCTGCAACTGCCGTCTCCACTGCAATATGCGGTTGGTAGGGAGTGGGGAAAACCCAGAAGTGCAGAAATTGCGCCTGCGCGCACAGTGCGTATAATGCCATGTCTGGGGCCCCCAGTCCGCCCTGTCGCAACGGGAGGGTGAGCAGCGCCCAGGAAGATCTCGCCTGGCCCCCAGCCCAAACCAGCGTCAACAGCAGTGACCGCACCCGGGCGTGGAAATGCGCCGTCAGGGGCAAAGGTACATTCACAAATAGGTATAAAAACTTAGGAAGGACCACCATTTTTGCTAAGGCGATCCGTGCAACCAAAGACAGGGGGAGCTTATTCCAGAGTTCAACTTTCCCTTCCAGCCAGTCTACCGCCCTGCCGAAATTAAGCGTCCACAAGTCGTTCAGGTTACGGCTGATCCAGACCCCCAGGTACTTGACCGAGTCAGTTTCCCAGCGCAGGGGATAGTCCGAGGTCACCTCCGAGGTGGCATCCGTCAAAGGGAACGCGACAGACTTGGACCAGTTAATAGCTACTCCCGCCAATCCCTCGAACCGGATGAATTCCCTCAGCAGTGGGCTCAGGTTCTCGGCGGGGTTGGTGACATATAGCGTCACATCGTCTGCGTACAGGGAAATTAGCAAGCTACGAGAGCTGAAGCCTATACCCCGGGCTGTATGGTGTTGGCGGACCCGAGCCGCCAGAGGCATCCCTGCCTGGTCCCGCGTGATATGCCAAATGGCTGGGAGATCAGCCCATTTACCCGCACCTGCGCTCTGGGAGCGGCATACAGGGGCCGTATCAGGTTCATGAAGAGGGGACTAAATCCCATTCTACCAAGAATCCGAAACAGGTAGGGCCACTCTAGCGAATCAAACGCTTTCGTGGCGTCCAAGAAAATGACCGCCGCCTGTATTGAGGGGTGTAGGTAGTGCAATTCAACAAATCCCCAGCACTCGTATTATTCAAAGTTTCAAAACAGTTATGACGTGTAAGTCAGAAACAACAGTAGCAATAAAATTCTTGTGCGAGATTTAGTCTTCCTTGTTCTTTATTTTTCAATGGGACATCTTAGTCACAGCCAACACGTGTTTCGTCGTATAGGGGCATTAACCCACGACTTCCTCAAGGCTGTGTGAATTAAAAGACAATACATACCATAAGGTATTATCAACTTCTGTAAGATAGGTCATATAAGGTGGCATTGTGCATTACCTCTTAAGTTGTTACACAGAGGATTCCCATGCAGTGAACCAGTTCTACAGAATTACAAGAACAGGAATCTATTGTAAAATCCGGAGTTAATAGACGCAAAAGTTGGATACATATAGGTAAACACATTGAAAGAAGTATACTCCAGTAAAGTGATCGGAAAAATTATTTGAAATTAGGTGTCCAATAGAGCTTGCGACCAAAAGAAAATGGAGAGAAACGGAAGGGCGTGCAGAAAACGACGTGAGCAGCTTTCGTCTAATAGTAGAATCGATTACTGTGGTGTTGGTCGTGTCTCACGTGAAAGTGACTGAGTAGAATTGCTATCTATGTGTCGACAAGAACGTGATCCGGTCCCGCCTGGTGAGAAATCCAGTTGCTCGGGTACTAATTGTGATTTCCGTGAAAGTGACAAGGTGTTGAGCAACACCGCATGCCCATAATAGTGAGTCCACTCCTAACAAGGACATAAGTCAAGAATAGTTACCTATTTTCTATTCAAATGGTATCTCTATTATAGGGAAACATAATCAAAGCGCAAGTACGTTAGTGGTCCAGTACGTAAACTATATAGTAATAATATCTTAGGTAAGTGTCTATAAATTGAACCTACTTAATATGTGGTTAAAATTCCAGCCCACATAGGGGTCAAATCCACGACTGGAACATTCGAAATTTCTAGGTTCCTTAGTCAGTAAAGCGTCAATATTGCGCTGAGCTGTAAAGAGTTAATGCGCCGATTAGTGCTGTTTTGGCTATGAGTATGTGCTCAAATGTATCTCACCATCTAATATTGTTATGTTATAGTTAAATATCAAATATATCACACTAGGCTCCCAGATATCTATCCTCAAATGATGTCTGCAGTCACCCGATCCCGACATGATTCAGCGTATTCCATTGTATTGGTTCAAAGGAAACATCCCGCCCGGATTTTTGCTAACTATCAAGTTTTCCCTGTTACGATACTCGCCAAATAAACTCAAGGTCTCCAATTCCTAACATTATCTATGAACACATCCTCTCACTTAGTATAATCTTACCCAACTAGTAAGTCGGTTTCGTGTTGTCTATTCAATTCCCATCCAAAGTGTCCGGCGAGCCGAGTGCAGCTGTCCGTGGATTTCGATTTCTCCGAAATGACGAGTGAACCCTGGTCAATATACTTCCGGGTCACGTAAACGTCTCGCGTCTTAACAGTAAAGATAGAAACAAGACTTCGCCGAGTAAAACGGACCAAGTGACTGCACCTACGTTACCACTTAAAACGGGATATATGCGTTCCCCAAATATTAAAATTCTTTAGATTATACTCATTATTATTGAGCCTGGATAATCCCATCTCATTTGGAATTTAAGAGAGAGCTTCTAAATTCAACGCCCTATCTCCTATTGCCAATGTCGATCTAACTTATCACCAAGCACAATTCAAAGCCTCCCAATCCGGTATATCTACAAGTGTATCATTGCCAAGTCATATTCGGTGTATGAAGGACAGCATGCTACTTGTCCTTACATGTATCTAAAGTTCAGAAAACCGGCGCCATGCATGAATTGCCGAGTCAGTTGTGTAAATAAGGTGAAATCTTCCTATTTGAGCCGTTAAGTTTCGATTCCAATATCATTTGTGTCTCCCTCATTCTCTCCATTAGTTAAGGTCTTACAACAAGGTGTAAATTGTTTCAAAAAAGTGAAACGAGTTGTAATTCGAAAGGTTGTACATTCATTAAGACATAGACATTATATGACAGATTGAAAGTGATTGTTATGCTTGCTTCATATAATATTGAACCAAATCGTGATCATTACGTCCATCAATATACATTGTTGTTGTCATCATTTCGGCCTAGTAGCTGAAACTTCATGTCTACATAAGAAACATAGGGAAATCCACATGAGAGGGTGTGCATGTTACCTGCCCAAAAAGTAATGAAGCTCCTGGTCAATATTCAAGCCACATTCTGTGCTCCTCAATTTTAAAATCCACAATGCTTCCTTGCGTCTCAGTGTTAGTTCTCGGTTCCCACCCCTCGGGTGTTTAGGTATATGGTCAATGCCATAAAATTCAAAGCTCTTATTCAATGTTTGTTCTGAGCAGATGGATGTGTGTGCCGCTATGGGATATCTCATGTCACTACTTTTTACTGCTCGTATATGTTCCCCAATTCTGTTTCTTAAAGGTCTGATAGTGCTTCCAATATATCTCTTCCCACATTTACATTCAATGGCATAGATCACAAATTTGGTCAGACATGTGATATTGTGTCCGATTTTGAATATCTTCCCACCTGGTCCTTGAAATTCAGTGATCCTTGGAAGCGCCCATTTGCATGCCATGCAACGGCCGCAGCCATAAAAACCAATCGTGTGTTGTGACAACCAGTTGTCAACTTGTGTCGGTATTGGGTAGCTGGGGCTCAGGATATTTCTAAGTGTAAAGCCTCGTCTGTAGGTGATATCTGGTCTGTTGGCAATTACTTCATCTAAGGTTTTGTCTGCCCTTAGTAGATGCCAATGTTTATTAAGGCTTTTCTTGAGGATCCCTGACCAACTATTAAAACTTGTGACCAAACGTATCTTGTCCTCATCTTTTTCTTGTGTAGATCGATCTTTCAAAGTATCTATTCTTTTGACTGTCTCAATCCTCTTCTCTGCCCTCCTTAGGGTTTCATGGTCATAGCCTCTGCTCCTGAATCTGCTTATGGTTTTCTTTTTGTGTTGTTCAAAATCAGTGTCTGTGCTGCAATTGCGTCTCACCCTTATCAGTTCACCATAAGGGATGGACCTGATTTGATGGGGTGGATGTGAGCTGGATGCGTGTAATAGGGAGTTGCAGGCTGTCTGTTTTCTGAACAGTCTACTTTGTAAACATTTGTTTTCTACGTAGAACTCTATGTCTAAAAATGAGATCTTATCTTTGCTTTGTTCGGTTGTGAAGTGAATATTATGATCGTTTGAGTTGAGGTGTTTGATAAAATCACTGAGTTTGGTCTGGGATCCTGTCCAAATCATAAGACAGTCGTCTATATACCTTCCCCAGTATAGTATTGAGTCATTCCATTGTGTACCCGATGGGCCCCAGATCCTCGTCGCCTCGAACCACCCCATGAAGAGATTGGCATACGAGGGAGAAAATCTGGAACCCATAGCCACACCCTGCTTTTGTCTGTACCATCTGTCTTGAAATAGAAATACATTGTTGTCTAGAAGTATTGCCACCATCTCCATTAACATTTCAGTGTGTTCCCAGGTGTTTGCTGCCCTATTATTAAGCATTCTTCTGACGGCCATCATCCCTGCCTCCCTCTTGATGCTGGTGTACAAAGCTGTGACATCAAGGGTCACCAATGTCATACCCTCTTCCCAGTTGAAATCGGCTAGGGTGCTGAGGATGTGCTTGGTGTCTCTTATATAAGATGGGAGGTTCACCACCATGGGTTTAAGAAAAGTGTCCACGTACTCAGACATACGCTCAGTTGGACCCCCAATTCCCGATATAATGGGTCTTCCTGGGGGGAATGCTGCATTCTTGTGAATTTTTGGTAGTGTGTACAGGCATGGGAATCTTGGCCTGTCTACCTTTAAAAATGTCAATTCATTTTCATCAAGTAGGCCCTGTCCATGCCAGCGTTTTAGATGTGTGTTAATGTGTTCCGTAAGGCTCCAAATAGGGTTGGTCTGTATGGGTTCGTAACATTCTATATCAGCTAATTGAGAGTATATCTCGTTGTTGTAGTCTATACTTCGCATGATTACCATGTTCCCACCCTTGTCGGCTTCACGTATAATGATGTCGTTATTATCACTCAATTCTTTGAGAGCAGCCCGTTCTTTAGCAGTTAAGTTGTCTGTTTTGGAGTTGAATATTGTGTTTCTATCCTCATGTCTGTCTAAATCAGCCAGGACCAATCTATGAAAAATGTCTACATTATTACCAGTAGTCAGCGTTGGTGTCCATTTGGACTTTTCTTTTAGATTACTGGAAATACTGTAATCAGTGGTGATCTCTAAATTTCTCATAACAGAATCTGTAGTAATTGCTTCATCTTCACTCTCAGTAATGGATAGCAGCAATCTTGTGTCTAGAATATCCTGTATTGAATTTTCATTCAATGTGGACATACCCAAATTTTTGTTCATGCTTTTATTCACAACATTAGTAGAACCAAAGTGTTTTTTCAATTTCATGCGTCTGACAAACTTGAACAAGTCGATTTTGACATCACATATATTACCAACATTTTTAGGACAAAAATTCATTCCCTTGGTGAGTACAGATACGGCATCCCCAGTAAGTTGAAGATCAGTCATGTTGATTATGTTTATGCTGTCTATTTCCTCTGGTTCCATGATCTGGTCCTGACACCTGGTGTGTCTTCTACCCTTACTTCCTCTCTGACCCCTCCTTGTTTTTCTCCTAGTTGGGGTCGCTTGTACTCTTTGTTGCCTCTCTTGATCCTGGTCACTTCCAATAAAAAACTGTTACCAGTATTGGGGTTGGTGCTTTCATCTTCTAACTCACTGCCACTTGTGTGTGTTGTGTTGAGGGATTTTACAATAGATTCCTGTTCTTGTAATTCTGTAGAACTGGTTCACTGCATGGGAATCCTCTGTGTAACAACTTAAGAGGTAATGCACAATGCCACCTTATATGACCTATCTTACAGAAGTTGATAATACCTTATGGTATGTATTGTCTTTTAATTCACACAGCCTTGAGGAAGTCGTGGGTTAATGCCCCTATACGACGAAACACGTGTTGGCTGTGACTAAGATGTCCCATTGAAAAATAAAGAACAAGGAAGACTAAATCTCGCACAAGAATTTTATTGCTACTGTTGTTTCTGACTTACACGTCATAACGGTTTTGAAACTTTGAATAATACGAGTGCTGGGGATTTGTTGAACTGTTACGTAGAGCTCCTGCTCTTTTGTGTAGAGTTGGTGGTTTCTCTATACCTTACAGCACCGTCAGATTAATTGTATGATAGTTTACAAATGTGAATTTCCCTTTGAGCGCCTAGGACACCTATGATCAATACCACTATCTTTAACTAAACGCTATTAGTAGGTGGCAGCACCAGGGACACAATGACTTCGAGAGATAAGGAAGCTGAAGATCTCTTTAGTAACATTGCGAGGAATACGCCCCTTAACACGATTTTACAAGGGGGACCAAGTGCGAGAAATGAAGGTCTAAGGGAGAAATTCACTAGACTAGAGAAACTTAAGAAGAGCGAACTGTCACGGTGGTGGGATGCTGCCACCTTGAAACAGTACATTAAACTCAAACGAATACCGAGGGGTTTAAGATCGCAGATCCTCCCTACGTACGAGGACCTGGAAGCAGACTTATTGAGTGAGTGGGAAAAAGAATTGAACAATAATTCGAATAGACTTATGGGTATTCTGATAGAAAACTGCGAAAGAAAGGTTGTGCAGCTCCAGAAGGACATAGACACCTTAGAACAAGAGATCAAAGATCTGAACATACCGGAAGGCACTTTTAAAAATTATGCCATCCTAAACGAGATTATAGAACAACACGTCTCAGACATAAAGATGCGAAAGGCCCGTAAACTAAGGAGGGATGAGCGTGACTACTGCGAAGGCCGGGTCTTTACATTCGCAAAGAAGTATGACCACCTAATACCACAGACCAAAATACAGACCCAAACTGGCGGTGCCTCATTAGGCTCCAGTTCTACTTCCCTCAACACAACACACACAAGTGGCAGTGAGTTAGAAGATGAAAGCACCAACCCCAATACTGGTAACAGTTTTTTATTGGAAGTGACCAGGATCAAGAGAGGCAACAAAGAGTACAAGCGACCCCAACTAGGAGAAAAACAAGGAGGGGTCAGAGAGGAAGTAAGGGTAGAAGACACACCAGGTGTCAGGACCAGATCATGGAACCAGAGGAAATAGACAGCATAAACATAATCAACATGACTGATCTTCAACTTACTGGGGATGCCGTATCTGTACTCACCAAGGGAATGAATTTTTGTCCTAAAAATGTTGGTAATATATGTGATGTCAAAATCGACTTGTTCAAGTTTGTCAGACGCATGAAATTGAAAAAACACTTTGGTTCTACTAATGTTGTGAATAAAAGCATGAACAAAAATTTGGGTATGTCCACATTGAATGAAAATTCAATACAGGATATTCTAGACACAAGATTGCTGCTATCCATTACTGAGAGTGAAGATGAAGCAATTACTACAGATTCTGTTATGAGAAATTTAGAGATCACCACTGATTACAGTATTTCCAGTAATCTAAAAGAAAAGTCCAAATGGACACCAACGCTGACTACTGGTAATAATGTAGACATTTTTCATAGATTGGTCCTGGCTGATTTAGACAGACATGAGGATAGAAACACAATATTCAACTCCAAAACAGACAACTTAACTGCTAAAGAACGGGCTGCTCTCAAAGAATTGAGTGATAATAACGACATCATTATACGTGAAGCCGACAAGGGTGGGAACATGGTAATCATGCGAAGTATAGACTACAACAACGAGATATACTCTCAATTAGCTGATATAGAATGTTACGAACCCATACAGACCAACCCTATTTGGAGCCTTACGGAACACATTAACACACATCTAAAACGCTGGCATGGACAGGGCCTACTTGATGAAAATGAATTGACATTTTTAAAGGTAGACAGGCCAAGATTCCCATGCCTGTACACACTACCAAAAATTCACAAGAATGCAGCATTCCCCCCAGGAAGACCCATTATATCGGGAATTGGGGGTCCAACTGAGCGTATGTCTGAGTACGTGGACACTTTTCTTAAACCCATGGTGGTGAACCTCCCATCTTATATAAGAGACACCAAGCACATCCTCAGCACCCTAGCCGATTTCAACTGGGAAGAGGGTATGACATTGGTGACCCTTGATGTCACAGCTTTGTACACCAGCATCAAGAGGGAGGCAGGGATGATGGCCGTCAGAAGAATGCTTAATAATAGGGCAGCAAACACCTGGGAACACACTGAAATGTTAATGGAGATGGTGGCAATACTTCTAGACAACAATGTATTTCTATTTCAAGACAGATGGTACAGACAAAAGCAGGGTGTGGCTATGGGTTCCAGATTTTCTCCCTCGTATGCCAATCTCTTCATGGGGTGGTTCGAGGCGACGAGGATCTGGGGCCCATCGGGTACACAATGGAATGACTCAATACTATACTGGGGAAGGTATATAGACGACTGTCTTATGATTTGGACAGGATCCCAGACCAAACTCAGTGATTTTATCAAACACCTCAACTCAAACGATCATAATATTCACTTCACAACCGAACAAAGCAAAGATAAGATCTCATTTTTAGACATAGAGTTCTACGTAGAAAACAAATGTTTACAAAGTAGACTGTTCAGAAAACAGACAGCCTGCAACTCCCTATTACACGCATCCAGCTCACATCCACCCCATCAAATCAGGTCCATCCCTTATGGTGAACTGATAAGGGTGAGACGCAATTGCAGCACAGACACTGATTTTGAACAACACAAAAAGAAAACCATAAGCAGATTCAGGAGCAGAGGCTATGACCATGAAACCCTAAGGAGGGCAGAGAAGAGGATTGAGACAGTCAAAAGAATAGATACTTTGAAAGATCGATCTACACAAGAAAAAGATGAGGACAAGATACGTTTGGTCACAAGTTTTAATAGTTGGTCAGGGATCCTCAAGAAAAGCCTTAATAAACATTGGCATCTACTAAGGGCAGACAAAACCTTAGATGAAGTAATTGCCAACAGACCAGATATCACCTACAGACGAGGCTTTACACTTAGAAATATCCTGAGCCCCAGCTACCCAATACCGACACAAGTTGACAACTGGTTGTCACAACACACGATTGGTTTTTATGGCTGCGGCCGTTGCATGGCATGCAAATGGGCGCTTCCAAGGATCACTGAATTTCAAGGACCAGGTGGGAAGATATTCAAAATCGGACACAATATCACATGTCTGACCAAATTTGTGATCTATGCCATTGAATGTAAATGTGGGAAGAGATATATTGGAAGCACTATCAGACCTTTAAGAAACAGAATTGGGGAACATATACGAGCAGTAAAAAGTAGTGACATGAGATATCCCATAGCGGCACACACATCCATCTGCTCAGAACAAACATTGAATAAGAGCTTTGAATTTTATGGCATTGACCATATACCTAAACACCCGAGGGGTGGGAACCGAGAACTAACACTGAGACGCAAGGAAGCATTGTGGATTTTAAAATTGAGGAGCACAGAATGTGGCTTGAATATTGACCAGGAGCTTCATTACTTTTTGGGCAGGTAACATGCACACCCTCTCATGTGGATTTCCCTATGTTTCTTATGTAGACATGAAGTTTCAGCTACTAGGCCGAAATGATGACAACAACAATGTATATTGATGGACGTAATGATCACGATTTGGTTCAATATTATATGAAGCAAGCATAACAATCACTTTCAATCTGTCTTATAATGTCTATGTCTTAATGAATGTACAACCTTTCGAATTACAACTCGTTTCACTTTTTTGAAACAATTTACACCTTGTTGTAAGACCTTAACTAATGGAGAGAATGAGGGAGACACAAATGATATTGGAATCGAAACTTAACGGCTCAAATAGGAAGATTTCACCTTATTTACACAACTGACTCGGCAATTCATGCATGGCGCCGGTTTTCTGAACTATAGATACATGTAAGGACAAGTAGCATGCTGTCCTTCATACACCGAATATGACTTGGCAATGATACACTTGTAGATATACCGGATTGGGAGGCTTTGAATTGTGCTTGGTGATAAGTTAGATCGACATTGGCAATAGGAGATAGGGCGTTGAATTTAGAAGCTCTCTCTTAAATTCCAAATGAGATGGGATTATCCAGGCTCAATAATAATGAGTATAATCTAAAGAATTTTAATATTTGGGGAACGCATATATCCCGTTTTAAGTGGTAACGTAGGTGCAGTCACTTGGTCCGTTTTACTCGGCGAAGTCTTGTTTCTATCTTTACTGTTAAGACGCGAGACGTTTACGTGACCCGGAAGTATATTGACCAGGGTTCACTCGTCATTTCGGAGAAATCGAAATCCACGGACAGCTGCACTCGGCTCGCCGGACACTTTGGATGGGAATTGAATAGACAACACGAAACCGACTTACTAGTTGGGTAAGATTATACTAAGTGAGAGGATGTGTTCATAGATAATGTTAGGAATTGGAGACCTTGAGTTTATTTGGCGAGTATCGTAACAGGGAAAACTTGATAGTTAGCAAAAATCCGGGCGGGATGTTTCCTTTGAACCAATACAATGGAATACGCTGAATCATGTCGGGATCGGGTGACTGCAGACATCATTTGAGGATAGATATCTGGGAGCCTAGTGTGATATATTTGATATTTAACTATAACATAACAATATTAGATGGTGAGATACATTTGAGCACATACTCATAGCCAAAACAGCACTAATCGGCGCATTAACTCTTTACAGCTCAGCGCAATATTGACGCTTTACTGACTAAGGAACCTAGAAATTTCGAATGTTCCAGTCGTGGATTTGACCCCTATGTGGGCTGGAATTTTAACCACATATTAAGTAGGTTCAATTTATAGACACTTACCTAAGATATTATTACTATATAGTTTACGTACTGGACCACTAACGTACTTGCGCTTTGATTATGTTTCCCTATAATAGAGATACCATTTGAATAGAAAATAGGTAACTATTCTTGACTTATGTCCTTGTTAGGAGTGGACTCACTATTATGGGCATGCGGTGTTGCTCAACACCTTGTCACTTTCACGGAAATCACAATTAGTACCCGAGCAACTGGATTTCTCACCAGGCGGGACCGGATCACGTTCTTGTCGACACATAGATAGCAATTCTACTCAGTCACTTTCACGTGAGACACGACCAACACCACAGTAATCGATTCTACTATTAGACGAAAGCTGCTCACGTCGTTTTCTGCACGCCCTTCCGTTTCTCTCCATTTTCTTTTGGTCGCAAGCTCTATTGGACACCTAATTTCAAATAATTTTTCCGATCACTTTACTGGAGTATACTTCTTTCAATGTGTTTACCTATATGTATCCAACTTTTGCGTCTATTAACTCCGGATTTTACAATAGATTCCTGTTCTTGTAATTCTGTAGAACTGGTTCACTGCATGGGAATCCTCTGTGTAACAACTTAAGAGGTAATGCACAATGCCACCTTATATGACCTATCTTACAGAAGTTGATAATACCTTATGGTATGTATTGTCTTTTAATTCACACAGCCTTGAGGAAGTCGTGGGTTAATGCCCCTATACGACGAAACACGTGTTGGCTGTGACTAAGATGTCCCATTGAAAAATAAAGAACAAGGAAGACTAAATCTCGCACAAGAATTTTATTGCTACTGTTGTTTCTGACTTACACGTCATAACTGTTTTGAAACTTTGAATAATACGAGTGCTGGGGATTTGTTGAACTGTTACGTAGAGCTCCTGCTCTTTTGTGTAGAGTTGGTGGTTTCTCTATACCTTACAGCACCGTCAGATTAATTGTATGATAGTTTACAAATGTGAATTTCCCTTTGAGCGCCTAGGACACCTATGATCAATACCACTATCTTTAACTAAAGGTGTAGGTAGTGCAACACTAAAAATATCGTTCGCAAATTGTGGGACGTGGCTCGGCCGGGGATAAACCCCGATTGATCGGGCAGCGCCACCATCGGTAACAAGGGTTGAAGCCTGTCTGCGATCAGTTTAGCGTAGATTTTGACGTCTACGTTAATAAGGGAGAGTGGACGGTACGAGTCTAACAGCTGGCTATCCTTGTCCGGCTTCAGCAGCGTAATTATGAGTGCCTCCCGCATCGAGTCCGGTAGGGAACCAGTCTCCTGGGCCTCTGCAAATACCGAGAGGAGACTGGGGGCCAGTTCGTCAACGTACGTTTTATAGAAGGTGGTGGTCAGTCCGTCAGGGCCAGGGGCCCTGTGCGCGGGCATGCTCTTTATCACCTGCGCCACATCCCGAGCAGTGAACGGGACATCCATGTATCGGCGGTGGTGGTCGCTAAACCAGACAATGGCGATCGAGTCAAGGAAGGCATCTAGGGATTCCGGAACTGCAGTCTGTCTGGAAGTGTAAAGGGTCGAGTAGAACTGAGCGAAAGCAGTCAGAACTGCATTGTGCCCTAACCGGAGCTCACCCCCCTCGTCCTTTATGGAGGTTATAAATTGGGACTGCGCTTGCGGAGAGATCAGCCGCGCCAGGGTCCTACTCGGTCTATCTCCCTCACCGTAACGACGGGCCTCCGCCTGTTTGCCCAGGAACTTCACCTCGCGCTGCACCTCGATTCCGAACTCTAGGAGCTTAGACTTCATTTGGACCGCCAGTGCGGGTGACGGGTCATCGCAGAATCTCACATCCAACTCTCGTAACTCCCCCTCCAACCGGCCCAGAATCCCGCGAATGGCCTTGAGAACCCCGGCCTGCCTGGAGATACACTGGCCTCGGATCACCGCCTTAAATGCGTCCCAGAGGGATGCCTCGGTAGACACTGACCCCGTGTTGGTTTCAAAATACTTCACAATGTCCTCCCTAATTTCTTCGGTGAAAGCAGAGTCCGTAAGCGCATGCTGGGGCAGCCGCCAGGAGAACGCGCGGGTAGGGGCATCAGGTATCCTAATCCCTAGCAAGCAAGGGGTGTGATCAGAGAGTGACCGTGCTTGAATGTCCACCTCAACCCCCCAGGACGCCACATCCGGTGAGACCAACCAGTAATCTAGACGGGACCACGCCGCATGCTGGCTCGTTATGCAAGTCCCCACAGTATCATTAGGATGCCTAGCTCTCCATATATCCGACAACAAACCCTCGTTCATAATATCGAAAACGGCCTGCCGCGCTCTGGTGTGTGTTGGCCCTCCCGCACCCCTGCGATCTACCGCATCCACCAGTGCTACATTAAAATCCCCACCAAGAATAATTGTGGAACAATCTAGTAGCATGATCTGTGCCCATAGCTCCCTGAAGAAGTCGGGGTCATCAACGTTAGGTCCGTACACTGCAGCCAATACAATCTCCCTCCCCTGCAGCACGCCATGGGTGATAACATATCGGCCCTCTTTGTCCAATAGAGTGTGGTGTTCCTTCCAATCCAGCCCGGCCCGTATGAGTATGGCCACCCCTCTAGCATAATTCGAATAAACAGCGGAGTACACCCACGCCCAACGTGAGTGCTTCAGCCGATGTGAGGGTGTGGAGGATAAGTGCGTCTCCTGCAGAAAGCAGATCTCTACCTTGTGTCGAGCGAGATACGCCTGCATGATCCGAGCCTTTTTGTAGTCCCCAAGCCCTCTAGTGTTCCACGTCAATAACCTAACGTTCGCCATCCCATCAGTCAGGTTATGTCACTTCACAATCGCCCCTGCACCTACACTGTATCGCCGCCCCAATGTATAGCCTGTGCCCTGCGTGTGGTAGCATAGTGATAAACTGCGAAGAATCATAGCCATCGTACCAAAACATGCCAAACTTTAACAAACCCAACTCCCCCCGCCACCCCCCACCCTCACCAACCCCCCAATCAGGTTGTGACAGATCCCCACCATGTACACGCAAAACGTGTGTAGAACTGAAACCCACAAACAATGGGAGACACCCCATGGGGCGTGGTGCTCCAGACGTACTCCCCCGCTTTCACAGGGTGGCTGCACCATAGTGAACCCCACATCACATCCGTGTCCCTCGTCTTGCCGAGGAGTTGCAGTTCGGGAATTAAAGTACACATAACAGGGGCAGGCCTCCCGCGTCACTTCAGAAACTGGAAACTGGGCCACAAGAGTGGCCACCGGCGGGAAGGGAACGGCCCCGCACGTATAAAACACAATGCACAGCATGGGTGGCACACGCCGCCCACTCACACCCTGGTCAGTCATTGTCACTCAGGCGACCGTCTTCCATCTCTACACGTGGCGACGTGCGTCTAGCCGCAGCCCCTCCGAGCCGCTTAGCAAACTTCAACGCCTCCTTTGCCTCGGTGAAGTAGTGTGTGGTGCCCTCGTGTGTCACCCTCAGCTTAGCTGGATATAACAGTGCATATGGGACGGTAGCCTGTAGTAGCAGCTTTTTGGCAGGTAAAAATTCCTTCCGGGCAGCCTGCACCAAAGGAGTGAAATCCGGGTAAAAGGAGATGTTATTTCCTTTATGTTCAATTTTCCCCTTTTCACGAGCAAGGCGTAAGATGAGGTCCCTGTCTTGAAAGTTCAGGATCTTAGCCAGGATAGGGCGTGGCGCCGCCCCCACCGGCGGCCTCTTCCCCAGCGACCTGTGTGCCCTTTCAACCGCGAACATCGGGGAAAGCGCCGGATCAAAAAGTTCGTGGAGCAACTCTGACACATATAGTTCCATTTTGCCCGTGTTCGTCGTCTCTGGTATGCCCGTGATTCGAATGTTGGATCTGCGGGACCTGGCCTCTAAATCATCAGTCTTGGCCCGGAGGAATTCCAGTTCTTTGTCCACGAACGTGAGGTGTTGCTTGGTTTCACGTCTGAACTCACAGCATTCAGTGCGTTCGTTCTCTAGGCTGTCTAGCCGTGTTTCGTGCGAGTCCACTTGTTGTTTGACAGACTCCAGCTGTGAGGCCATGGCGTCTATTTTGGCATCAATACTCTTTAGGCTAGACCGAACCTCCAGCATCAGAGCGCGGTATTCGCCCTCAGGCCCGTCCCCTGCGAGGTAGACTCCGCCGTCTCCTGGTCCGCCGCCTGTTGCTTGGCCTGGCGCTTGTGGTCAAAAGTGAGCCTGGACTGTTTCGCCTCGTTCTTCCCCCCCCCATGGCGACTAGCCCGTCGCGGACACTTATAGGGAGGTTTCCACTAAGACAGTCCGGTATGGCAGTATATAGTTGACGGCGCCTTATGTGCCGGCCTCGACCCCCGGGGTGCAGCAGCCCCCCTGCACCAACTTCACTCCTACGACTCCAGATCAGCAGGGGCGCAGCGTGAAGTCACGAGCGGCGCTTGGGCAGGCCAGTAGGATAGGGCTACCGAGTTGCGCCGCCCCGATCCAGGCACGCTCGCCAGCCGGGTCGCCTCAGTCCCCACTTCGCAGGGCGACGCGGGAGCGGTTTGACGAGTCACAGGCAGCCCAACGATCTCTCACCTGTGTCAACTCGTAGGGCCTCAATGCCGCCTCCTCCTCGTCCGCCAGTGTCCACAGGAGTATGGTTGGCACGGCTCGGATGCCCCCCGTCTTGGCACGACCCAGCTGCGTCCCCTGTCCGGCAATCTCCAGGTCATGTACTGGGACGGCGCGGTATGTTCAGGCACCTCCGTGGCTTCTTGCAGGTCCGTACACAATCAGGCCGCCTTCAGCATAGGCAGTCGCGGTCTGCAGCGTACTTCCAGCGGTCTCCTCGGCGCAAGTCTCGCCCGCAGGTCTCCCCACTACGGCCACCGATCTCCACCGCAGCAAGTGTGTAGAAGCGTGGGCCCAGCCACAGTCCGGTACCCACCAAGCACTGCACCGGCCAGTCTCACGTCCGTCTCCGCCAGTGATCACAAAATGGCGCTCGCGCCGCTTGGGTCTCCTCCTCCACGGTCGGCCGCAGGCAGGCTCGGCAGCGCCCCACACAGCGCGGCGGGCGGAGCGCAGCGGCAGGGCCCCCAGACTGCTCCGCTCCTGCAGCTACGATCACCTCCTTTCCACACTCCTCAGGGCTGAGACAGCAGCCGGCCACTCCGCTCCAGGCCCACACAGCCCCGGACTCACGCAGCCGCACCCATCCGCCTCCGACCTCCACGGCAGCGGGCTCGCACCAGAGGTTCCGTGCGGGCAGGGCGGCCAGGGGTACAGCTCGGCTCCACGGTCTCCGGCAACCTCAAGAGACCTGACGGCAGCGCATCTCGCAAGGCGGTGCCCTCCGGTGCAGAAATCGGGACACTTCACGTGAGTGGGGCAGGATTACAGAAGGATTAATTCGTGCAGCCGGCGGAGCTCGCTCACAGAGCGGCCATTTCGAATGCCCGGTTGGCCACGCCCCCCCAGAAAACACATATTTAATATTTTGGAAGGTGTGTTTTCTAGGTGTAAAATGTGAGCAAGTTTAGAAAACACATATTTAATATTTTGGAAGTGCTGACTAAAGGTCGACAAACCATTGTCCAGCTTGAGCCAGGTTCAAGGTCCTTTGAAAACCTTGAGGCCAAAGC
Source organism: Triturus cristatus (assembly GCF_964204655.1). Lineage (NCBI taxonomy): Eukaryota > Metazoa > Chordata > Amphibia > Caudata > Salamandridae > Triturus > Triturus cristatus. Next base: position 934,085,846 of record NC_140585.1, read on the forward strand.
TAGCCGAGATTTCATGGAAGGGTATGTGACCCTCCCAGTAGGTAGCGCTGCTGACTCTATTTTTTTTTTGAAAATACTTTTTATTGGCATTTAAGAATATAAGTATACATACATCATTTTCCGTGAAAATGGGTACGTTACAAGAGTGGAGAAATAGACCAACATCAATATAGAGAGTACGTATATGTCTTGTTCCGTGTGGAAGTGGTCTGTATGGTAGCAGATCATTGCCTGTATAAAAAACTGGGGAGGAGAACCAAACTGGGGGATGCCATGGAGTTCTGAGTGACGAGGTCTAGGCTATGTCCCAAATCTGCCATTGCCCATTCGGCTATATAGCTGCCTCCCATCTATGGGGGGGGGGGGGGTGGGCGTGTGCACAGTCCGGGATGAGGAGCCATGGGGTGCATCAGGTGAGCAGAGGGGGGAACTCAGCTGGCCCGGAGGTGGTGCGGGGGGACATTGGGGGGGGATCCCCCGCTGTGGAGACCCGGACCGCGTAAGGCGGTGCGGCGTCGGGGGTATTCCTGTCGGCTACCAGTGCAGTTGGGGTCTGAGATTGTCTGAATTGGTGTAGTAGGAGCGCCCATTCTAAAGAGATAGGGGTTTTACGGGTACCTTTGGCCTCCTCCTCTCGTATTGCGTCTTCCTCCGCAGCAGCCCATTTAAGAACAGCCCCCACCCAAGCTGCAAGTGGAGGACCAGTAGGGGACCGCCAGTGCATTGCTATACAGCGCTTGGCCAGTAGGTGGGCCAGGAAGACGAAGCGCATCGACACCTTGTGTCGCTTTCTCCGCCCCAGGATACCCAGTGCGCATCCCTCCCAGGTAGTCAAATGGGTCAGCCCAGTGAGATCCCTGAGTGTTGAGTGGATCGAAGTCCAATAGTGCTGAATACCTGGACAGGTCCAGAACATGTGAAAGAAGGCAGCATCCTGCGCCTGACAACGAGGGCATAGAAATGTAGTGTCGGGATAAAAACGTTGAAGGCGCGCTGGCGTCAAATAGGCCCTATGGAGAATGTGGAATTGTATATTTTTAAAGCAGGCATTCCTGGATACTTTTTTGGGGAATTCTATCGCTCTGTCCCATTCGCTGTCGTGAAATGGTCGTCCCGTCTCCTCCTCCCATAGGGCTCGGAGAGGCACCAGCAGTGGGGGTGTTAGGTCCCCAATTGATTTATTCAACCATGTAATAAGGTGTCGACCCCGTCCCAGTTGTAAGAGTGTGTGAAGGACTGGGTGTGTGGGAGGCTCCCCTTGCGTGAGGTCAGAATATGGTCGAAAGTGGCTGAGGAGTTGACGGTGAAGCAGGAACTGGCCTGGGGGCAGATCGTATTCCTCCATGAGCTGTCAGTATGGCCTGAGCTGTCCCTCGTCAAATAGCATTTCCGCTTCATCAATGTCCCTCGCCGTCCACTCCCGAAGCATGGCGGGTGTGAAAAATCCGTCATTTCTGGGCCAGCCGACCAGCGGTAGTAATGGCGTGTATGGAGGGCAGCGCGGTGCCATGCGGTGGATACGTTGCACACATTTCCGGGCAATGTCCACCTGCAGGTGGTAGGTTCGCGTGGGACGAGAACCCGGCAGAAGCAGGTGACGCAACTCGGGCAGGGGCACACGTCCCGTGACAGTGCATGTCTCAAGCAGGTATCGCTCCGCCGTCCAATATGAGAGCCATTGGAGCTGCGACGCCAGGAAGTAGGCTTCGAATGAGTGCGCCCCAAGCCCCCCTTGCGTCGTGGGCAGTCTTAGCTTGGCCAGCGCGATTCTGTGTCGTCCCTGCCCCCATATTAGAGAGCTGAGGAGCTTATCTAAATCTTTGAAGAAGGAGCGGGGGGGAATCACTGGGAGATTGGTGAAGTAGTACAAAAGCCGCGGGACCAGTATCATCTTTGCCAGAGGTAGCGCTGCTGACTCTAGATAATGGAGAACTAGGTTTTGATCCAGGCCTTGGCTCACCATCGTGTAAATCAGTGCAAAACACTGGCATAGCCAATAGGTCTTGCTCTTGAGACCTTATAAGTATTTAGTTATGCAGCACAGTATCCTTGGTGCAACATCAACCTTTGCATGGCTAAACACTTATAAGGTCCCAAAGGCGAGACCTATTGGCTGTGCCAATGCTTGTTTGTTTTTGCTAGCATAAGAATAAACTAATGCCATTAAGAGCACATACTATACACATATTCCTGTACTAAGAGCATGGATAATATTCCTATTTGGGTTTAGAGATGTAAATGAAAAATCACCCCATATTTAAATAAAGGATTTCTCATTGTCGTTCAATTCTAAATGTATTTTTTCCTTTATTAATAGTTACAGATAGTACCAGCGTTACCATAATTCCTCCTTCAGTATACAATGTGAACGAATATCCATTTTCTCAGTTTTAGGATCGTTGTCATAACAGTGATGTGAAAGGGTATTGATTTTACCACGCTGCATTGTGGTTAAAAGTAGTAACTATTAGGTAAATTTGAATGTCCAGCACTAATACTATTTTTATTATTTACACCAGTAAGGCATTCACAGCACATTCTACAACGCATTCACTTCAGGAATTAAATCTATGCTTACACAAACATGCCTTTGTCATTTAGATAACTGTACTGGAACTCATACTGACAGCTCAGACCTCAGCACTTGTCCCTTTCTTCACTAGGCCTCTGGACCCACTCATCTTAGGTCTTGGTCTGCAATCATTTTCCCACTGGGTGTGTGACACAGTGCTTTCAGGTGGTATAAGTTGATACAGTTGGAGCTGTACAAATAATAAGCAGAATTAAATAAAGGTGTCCTCTACTAAATACATGAATTAAACGAAACATGATTTTACTTACAGGCATATCAGTTCTATTATTCCTATCAGGGTCCCTATCATGTCTCTCTCACTCCCTCTGCTTCCTGGTTGTTTGCAGTAGTTCATGAGTGTAGGAAGGTGGAATCTGACTATATGGTTGCCCCCAACTTTTTGCCTGGTATTTGGATGGTTTTTGACTAGTCTGGCAGGGATCCTGCTATCCAGGACCCCAGCTTATCTGCTTCCTCCCTAAAACTGATGTGAGTACCCTAGGTACATTCCAATTGGATACTGAGGACACCCTACCAGCCCCTTGTAGATGGTACCCTAGGTACCCAGGGCATGGGTCCCTCAGAGGCCTACCAGGGCTGCAGCACTTATTGTGCCACCCTGGGACAGCCATATCAAATGACACCACCAGACCACTACTGTAGTCTGGGTAAGGTGGTGCTTGCACCCCCTTACAGGGATACAGGTACCCTGTAGCCTACCTATGTACAACACATGTATTCTCATTGGTCACCCCTCAAGCAGGCCTTGCTAATCCTACAAGGCAGGGTGCTGAGATATTTGTGAGGGGGGGCCCCTACCTGAGTAGGGCCCCTCTGCAACCCTCGTAAAACCATTGCTGGGTTGTTTGTAGTGTAGCCATACCATATACTCTTAACCGCATTATAAGTATATCGCGATAGCGTGATAACGTGAGAATGGCTACACAGAACCATATCGTGTTTGGTGTCAAACATGTAGGAATCATACCCCCAGTCCAGTCATGGGCATGAGGGCATGATTCCCCCCTGCTAGAGGGGCGATATGGGAAAAGCGGCAGAATTGAGACACCAATTTAAAAGTGCACACATATCACAAAATGGATGCTACTCGCCACCCACACCACTCTGGCTGCCTGTTGCTGGGGAAAACCCCAGCCTCGGCAGCTGGACAATAGGGATCCTGTTGCAGGGAGGTGCCAGCACCTTCCCAGACAGGCTATGTGGATTGGAACTGGGTGGGTGCACCATAGGATACCTTTCAGAGTTGCACGTAGGCTGCTACAGCGCCTACATTCTGCATACACCGCCTGGAACCGGTTCAGGGGCATCCTGCCCCTCGCCCAGGCGGGAAACACACAAAGGGGAGAGGGTGTAGCCACCCTTTCCCGCCTCAACTACCATTGGTGGACACTGATCTGGACACTCCCCTAATCTTGTGGATAAAGGTGAATAACGTGTCCCCGGAGAATCAGATTAATCTTGGACTTCACAGACTTGACCTTCGACGAGCTGCTGCCCAGCTGACTGAAGAAATCTCCCTTGGGGTAAAGTAGTTACCCCTCTGCTTGGCAGGCACATGAAACACTGCAAGTGACCCGGTTGGAACTTCGCTGCTCCTTCGGACATCGACGACTCCTCGCAACCTTGAGGTGGGTTTCCTAGCATTCCAGAGGCCAGTGAGCGTGCCCAGCAAGTCTGAGCACCGTGGACCGCGTGGGTGCCGAGATCCCCGATACCCCAGGACACTGGCCACCTCTTGCGTAGCACACGACCCTGACCAGTGGGGAAGTTGTGCTTTTGCCCAATATTGAGCCAACCTCTCAGCAGCAACTGTGCCAAAGATCAGCGCCCTAGCTCACTCCGGTGGCCCGTGGGCACCCTTTTACGCACTCCAAATTGCTGCCTTCTGCGGTCCCTTGTCTCTCGACTTGTGGGCCCTGGCAGAGGACAATCCTTACTTTTAAGAGTCCCCCTGGTTGCTCCAGTCCTGCTCTACAGTCTCGTCGAAGGAGACCTCTCACAGACTTCGTGGGTCTGCACCAGTAGCTGATTTGTTCATCTTGCGTGGGTTGCGGTTGCCAAGGCTTAGTGGATCCAATCCGGACACTAACACCGCAGCGACCCTCATCCTTCGTGGGACAGTCGCCCTCCAGAAGCTGGCCTTCCTTGAAGCTTCCCGGAGCCCGTGGCTGCAGATCCAAGCTACACCTTTTCCACTTGAAGCACCCGACATTGAAGGGCTCTTTTCCTTGAGCTCCCTGGTCACTGTGCCGTGACCCAGACTCTGTCCCCTCTGCTTTCAGGTTCTTCTCTACAAGATCTACAACTTCATTCTTCACGGCGTCATCGACGCTTTTGGCTAGCAGCAGTTTTGTACATTTTCCCATTGAAAATCAGCCCGCGACCCGACATCGAAAACGACCTATGCACCCGGCTTCCCTGGGGCAGTTAACGGTGGTACCTTGGTACTCTCGTGGTAGTGGGCTCCTCAAAAGCTTAACTCCAAGTTTTTAACTTTGAACTCCTGCTAGAAGTGTCTTTTATCTGTTTAAATCAAACCGCGACATTCTCGATAGGCTTTAATAGAGATCCCGATAGCAGCTATTTCCACTGCACGCGCCTCCCGTGGGTCCCCTTCCTCATAACCTGGGGTGGATTCTCAAGGGGCCAGCGATCCTAAATGCCCTAGGCATTGTCTGTAGAATTGTCGTGGTTCTTATACCACTTTTTTAATATATGGTTTGGTCCCCCCCTGGGGCCCTGTGTTTCCAGTGCTATTTATTGTATCTATAAATGCTTGTTTGAATTGTAACTTTACCTCTAGCCTCATAAAGAGACTTCTGGGATTCTGTTTAGAATAAATACATATATTTTATATATATACCTGTGTGGACTACTCTTTCATTTGGTCATTCAAGAGGTTATCTATGGTAAAACAATAAGCTTAACACTCCTTCAAGACTTAGCCTGAAGGCTGCTCTCCACAGCTACCACTAGGATAGCTTTCTTTAAAGGTTGTCTTTTAAACCTATCACCTTAAGAGTCGAATTGGACTGGTGCAAGGTGGCCACTATAACTAGTGACCAGCATATGCCAGGCCAACTTCTCACAATGAGGCTCTAGTTTTTGGATTATTTTCCAAATTTGTGTCATTTGTAAATTGTGACAAAATGCAGGATTTGCAAACAAAGGTGTAGACGGGAACTTAAAATGTTTGGAAAAATGTAATGCATGGGATCCTTACAACTGCATTTATAGCTAATGTTCAGTGTGTTGCAACTCTGAGAAGAGGATATGGTATGCCGCACATTGTCATGGCTTATTTTTACGTAATTTGCTCATATCAGATTAGCATGATTGATGAGAAGTGTCTACGTCTGTAGGGTTTATTGTTCCAGTTGCATCTCACATGGGCAGTCCACATCCCAGAAGAAGATAGACAATGTTTGGACAGACCTCGAATTGTGTTGAAAGAGGAACTGGCGAGCAAGCATATTAAGATCAATCAATCAATCAATCACGACATTTGTAAAGCGCGCTACTCACCCGTAAGGGTCTCAAGGCGCTGGGGGGGAGGGGTACGTTACTGCTCGAACAGCCAGGTCTTGAGCTGCTTCCTGAAGGAGAGATGGTCTTGGGTTAGCCGAAGGTGGATGGGGAGTGAGTTCCAAGTCTTGGCTGCCAGGTAGGAGAAGGATCTTCCTCCGGCGGTGGCTCTGCGGATGTGTGGTACGGTGGCGAGGGCGTGGCTGGTCGATCGTAGCTGGCGGGTGGGCATGTAGAAGGTCATGCGGTCGTTGAGGTACTTAGGGCCCAGGTCGTGGAGAGCCTTGTGTGCGTGGGTGAGGAGTCTCTAAGATGGCCTCTAAGAAAATGTTGGGGAAATTAACATTTCTCTTCAACTAGGAGTGCAGTTGCCCTCACGAATATGAAAACAAACCTACTGCAAAATCATTATTTCAGGAGGCTGTTCATTTGGATGATCACACAGTTAATTTACCTCAAGAACAGACAACATCTTCAGATGTACATCAGAAAGAATTTGTAGAAGAAACAGTAAGTGAAACAAGGGTGATAGGAGGATGTAGAACGTTAGAGACACAAAAGCTGGGGAATGCAAGCTCTATTGACTCTTCATGAGTAACACTTTGGGTCCAGACTGGTGCTGACTTGTGCAATATTTTTGTTCTACTTAAAACTCGGCAAAGTGGAATAGAATATCCTTTTGAGTACTCTGTTGCATGATTGAGGTGTTGAACTTTTAACCCACAATTTTAGGGCTTTTAGAGTAACACTTGTTAAATGTATTTTATTACATATTTGTTTTATAAACCAAACTTTCCGGCGTTATGTGTACATTATTAACAATATATTACAATTATTCCTTTGGTGTTAATTGTCGGCCATGAAGTACAACTAGAGAACATAAAGTAGGATAAAAAGCAAAAGAAGTACATTGGAGACGTGCATTGTGTTCAAGTCCAATAAACTGATTTATTTGGAAACGTGTCAGCACTATCCCATCATATTCTGACACTGATTATGAAGTTGTAGGCACAGTAGCTGCCTTAAGCAAGTAGGCTATTCTGGGCGATACAAGTTTTAGGGGTGAAGTGTTTTTTTTGGGGGTGGGGGTACAGATATCTGTGACAGGGTAAGGTGCTGGACAGAAACGTTGAGAAGAGTTGAAAAGAAAAGGACAACAATCCGGGTCAGACATAGTAGGCTTAGGTGGCCAAAGATCTATATTCTCAGTTAGCGTGTGCTGAGTTCTCCTAAGTGGTAGGACACCGAACTCAGGGAGATCTTTGATCATTTTTCTTGGTGGAGTTTAACAGTATTGTGTAGCTAGTGGTTTCCGGTTTTTGTTTCCACTTGTGGAGTTCTCTATTCCATTGTTCCCCCTTTAAGGAAATACCTCTTTTTGTATGTTTTTCGACTGATGATGGTTTTTCGACTCTGAATGTGCACTGAGGCCTGATAACCAGACCTTAGTGCTAGTGCCCTGACCCTTAAACATGTATGCTTGAGTGGCTTATACCTGATTTGAATAAGCTGACTTACTTCTAAGTCCCTAGTATATGATACTAGGGGCACACAGGGCTTGTAAATTAAAGTGGCCCCTTAGGGACTGTCGCTCTTATTGTGCCACCCAGAATGGGACAAGGTAAAACATGACTCCCATCTAATTCACACTAAGGATCAAAGGGAGAGACCCTAGGAGAGAGCGTATCGCTCCTTATCAATGTCTTAAACTCACTACAAGATATGTTCTCAAATATTAAAAAAGGGGGGAGGGAAAGGAGGGATTGTGAAAAAAATTTACTATTTTAGGACGAGAACCCTCACTCACCCGAAGGTGACATGCTTCATCATGGGGCTCCCTCCTCACACCGGGACCACTGGGTCCCCGGTATGAGCTACAACTCTCCACTAAAAAAAGAGAATTTGTTTAGAGGAGCTTAGGTGTTTTGAATGGGGTTAGCTGATGAAATAAATGAGTCTAGGGCAGAGTGCAAAATGAAAAGAGTAATTAAAACTTAATAGCTTTATTCAATGGTACCCAGGGACAGGATTAAAAATAGAGAGGACTGGGGGTTAAAAGCAAATATTCCCCTATAACAAGGTCAACATGTTTCTGCCCACATTCGACTCCCGACAGCCGGAGTTCATGGTCATTCTTCAGGACCAAATAACATATGAGTCACTTTGCAATCATGAAAAGACTGTTCAGATTATTATACTGGCCATGAGTTTCGTGCCAAAATGAGTTATTAGTACCCCGTCTTCATCTTCAACAAAAAAAGACCTCCTGTAAGTCATTATTCTGTAAAGAATAATGTGTGATACACAACCCATAAAGAAACCCCTACATCAATGCATCAAGGAAAGCAGGGTATTTAGCTCAGAGCGGTTACCTGATAGTAGAGTCAAGTTTTACCTCTCTTCAGCCATAAGGTACCCCACATCAGTCTTGGCTGCTACAGATGCCAAAAGAATGGGAAAATATGAAAAAAAAATTGAAACATGAAAAACACACACATGGCAGTGGTATGTAGAGACCCAAATACTGAGTTTCAGATTGAAAGTGATCACTAAAGTAAGAGTGCATCTTTTGTCACTTTCACCTCCCATCCCTATCTGGCAATGAGATATAATGTTCCTTACCATGAGGAAACATCTCTCATTATATTCTCTATAGAGCGTGTTGAAATAAAGCATAACGAAATGTAATCTACTTCATCTCAAAGGTAATTGTCTCTACCCAACATCATATTATATGGCTAGTGGGGGCGTGGCTTGGACGCGATCATGGCGGACGCATAACTGCGAAGCTCCGTCATGGTCCCACAGTAATCCTGTTGGAACTGGGGTGGGGCGTCCCTATAGTCCCACAATCGGTGGACGGACAAACAGGCTACTCCCCGGCTCAGGAAAAAAGTCCAGAGTCGGGGCTCGGCAGAGCTGTGGAACAGGAGAAAAGGGTGACGATCGAGCTGGCGTGGGTCCAGAGGAGCCGGAGCTGCCACGAAAACGAGGCCTTGATCGAGGGACCTGGGTGTGGCACGGGGTGTGGACCGTCTTCTCGGCTGGCAAGTGAGGGCAGCGATGGGGCAGTTGGCAGAGAAGAAAGTATGACAGCGACGAGAGCCCTGGACTACCTGGGGCCTTGTGCCGAGGAGTGGAGAGCGCCGTCCTAACTGAGGGCGGCCGAGTGTGGAGGCCCAATACGGCCTGCTTTCGGGCTTGCCTGGGACACTGACATGCCGATTGAGGAGGCCGAGTCAGGACGACAGCAGAGGAGAGGTGAATGCCTGTGGCCCCCACAAAGCTGTGAGGGAGGTCGGGGTGCGAGACCTGCAGTGCCAGAGGTGAGAACGGCGACCCCAGAGGTAACCCGGCCCGGGGCATTGTGGCGCAACGCCGAGGGGCATAGATCCCAATAGCAGAGAGGGAGAAGTGTCAGGCCGGGTGTGGAACACCCAGAGGAGGCAGCGTGAAGGCTGACAGGAGAGCTGATAAGCGGGCACGAAGGGCACCGAACGGACATAAAACCCCACATAGGATCACAACCAACACAAGGAAGACTCGGGGGGGCAATAAGGAACGAAGAGACCTAGAAGTGAACAGCCCAGACCAAGGAATCCCATGGCCCCTGTGGCGCAGACGCATGAGGGAGGCCCTTCGAGATCAGTAAGCTTGGCTTGATGTCGCTGTGACGCAGTTGGGAGAAAGGAGGCACGGTGAGTGCTGACACAGGAACCAGGGGCTAGGAAACAACAGGCACCACAAAGTGAGACTTGAGTGCTGAATCCCCCTTATCAGGACTCACAAGTGTACACAGAGCCTGAAAAAGAGAGGCAAGACCGAAGACCCCGCTAGCATAGCGGAGCTGCGACCAGCACTCCTAGAGGGGCGGCACGGAGGCCTCAGCCATTCTCTTAACAATTCTTCCCTGGCGCATGGGGCAAGCGACATTGCCACACCAGGAGAATTCAGATTATGGTGGCAGTGGGGAAAACGGAGGAGTACTCTGCCAGGCGCCCCATTCGTGCAAGGGCTATAGAGCAATAGGAAGGACCCAGGGCGGTGGGAAAGACACAGGCGAAGTGCGCCCCAGCCCCCGACAGCCCTGGAACCTCACACCAAGCCCAACGGGCGGAGGACTAACTTGTAGCTTAGAGTAGAGCCCAGGCTGGGTTCACAGGGAGCAAAATGCGGCGCCTGAAGACTAAAACTGGAAACACCTTGCCTAACAGCCGAGAACTTTCCTCAGCTCGATAGTTTATCATGATACAGGGGAACCAGTTGATAAAGACCTCTTGCTACACCTCCACTTAGATACGATCCTGGCGGCGATCTCTGACACCAAAACTGCACTACAGCAGGACATAGGGGCTGTGTTGGTGGGACTGGGACTTCTGCAGGTCGAACACCGTAAGCTAGCGGACAGGGTCACGGAAGTAGAAAACTCTCTGATGGAGCTAGCGCTGGAGCACAAGCAAGGGGCAGCTCAATTAGATGACCTTACCTCAAGAGTGACAGAGCTAAAACGGAGGGCTGAAGATGCTGAAGGGAGAAACGGGCGGAACAATGTCCGAATAGTGGGAATTCCGGAGACCATGGAAGGTACAGACATGCCCTCATTTCTCAAAACATGTTTTAAGGAGGTGATGCCGGATGGCACGCTATCCCAGTTCTTCGCCCTGGAGAGGGCGCACAGAGTCCCGGGATGAGCACCGGCCTCGGGGAGATCCCCACGACCAGTGGTTGCTAAGCTTTTACATTACAGGGACAGAGATGCTATATTGCAACAGTCTAGGACTGATGGCCCATATATAATGGGCAACAGCAAGGTGTCCATGTTCCCGGACTTTGCCGCCAGAGTGCAGGCACAAAGAGCCTCCTTTATAGAAGCCAAGAAAGCACTCCGGGAGGCAGGGCTGCAGTACTTGCTGATGTTCCCGGCAAAGCTATGGATTATACTGGACAATACTACACATTTCTGCAACACGCTGGAGGAAACCTGGACCTGGCTGGATGCGTATGGGAAAGGTGCGCCCCAGCCCAAATCGCTGCCGGGCTCAAGGGGGGAGAAGCGCAGTGCTAGAGGCCGGCAACGCCGCCCCAAGAAGCCAAAGGCGCTGCAGAGGCCCACTATCTCCCAGACACAGCAGGAATGAAAGGCTGCGCTGCAAGCAGTGGCACGGCTGATGTCCCCTAGAGAAAAATACTAAAATAGAGACACTTCTTCGGAACAAGTGGTCCACTCATCCAACTTGGTTGACAACTCAGGGAATAATTTGGAGTTGCCGAAACTGACCCCACGTACTGCAGATGACATTGCTTAAAGGTATGGGACCAAGGACACGCAAGATGGCACAAGATGGCGGCACCCTGCTCAAATGAATGACATTGCTGAGGGAAGAGGGAGAGGGGACTTCCCCCGCATTACAAGTAGGACCGGACAGCTTTAATGCCATCTCCGAAGGTATTTGACTTTTCTTTCCACCCCCACCAGAGTGAACCACCACTGGAGTTAGAGGCGGCGTTCTGACTGGAGTGATGTTTTATTACAGGTTTGGGCAGCTGATCGTTGTCAGTCAGCTCACGGGATGGGGAGTTACACAGTTGGGTTTGTTCTACATCATGGGGTCCACTGCATATGCCAAAGGGGGGCGCTGGGGTGGGGGCTAGTTGTGGGGGGGGGGGATGTGGTCCTGGGTAATGACCAGTAACCTTAGGCTGAAGAGTTCAAGCTCCTGACTTGGAACATTAGGTGTATGGGCCCTCCTTCCAAGCGTTACAGCATCCTCAATTATGTAAAGTGCATAGGCGCACACATAGTGATGCTTCAAGAGACCCACCTTACGGAAGGGGAGGTCGCTCAGCTACGACGCAGATGGCGGGGGCAACTGTATGTGACAACATACTCCGCATATGCGAGGGGGGCACTTGTGTGAGTCAGGCCTGGGGTCCCATTTCATGTTTCTCATAAAATCACTGACACTTGCGGGAGATATGTGTTAGTGAAAGGCAAATTGAAGGTAAAAGAGATAACGCTGGGGAGTATCTATGCCCCGAATCATGATAAAGTCCCTTTCGTGATGCAAGTCTCTAAACCATTGTCGGGGGTGGCAGCGGGTGATCTGATTTTGGGGGGTGACTTAAACTGTGTATGTGACTTGGGCTTGGACAGATCCACTCCCCCCTTACGAGGTACAACAGCGGCCACAACAGCAAAGGGCTTGAGGGGCTGGATCACAGGGTGGGAGTTGTTGGATGTCTGGAGGTTAAACAACACACAGAAGAGAGAATACTCTTAATACTCCTCCCTTTATGACCTACACACCAGACTAGATCTGTTTCTCTGCTCGATCCGGCTGGCCCCAGCGCTGGTCGAAGCAGAACATCTGGGGAGATCCATTTCTGATCATAGCCCTCTACTGCTGCGATTCGCTCCTACCCCCGAAAGGGCTCCCATACCGCTATGGCGATTAGACCCCAATTTACTGGATGATGAATGCTTTAGACAACAGCTCTCTGGGGAAATAACCTATTTTGAAAAGAACCAGGGGACGGCTAGCTCCTCCCTGGTGGAGTGGGACGCCTTGAAGGTGATCAGGGGGCAATGCATGGGGCAGACAGTGGGAGCCAGGAAAGAAATCAACCAGGAACTCAAATCCCGGGAGGCCCAAATACTGTCACTGGATAGGGAGATTGGGAGGGGGGCTGATACCCAGAGACGTCTAGCAAACGTGAAGAGTATTAACAGTACCACATGGGACCGAGTGAGACTGCTGGATTCCTGGGCATACCAAGAGCATCAGCATGTGGAGGGTGGCAGAGCAGGGAGGTTTTTGGTATGGCTGATTAGGCCAGAAGGCAAAGGAGACCCGATTCTCAGCATTCTGGTCTCTAGCGGATAGGTGATCTACTCCCCGAAGGGAATCACCAACATGTTTAGGGACTACTATGAGCGGCTATATGGGAAACCAGAGGGAATACATAGAGACAGGCCAGATGGCATATCTGGAAGGGTTAGGTTTGCGAGAATTAGAGCAGGCCACTTGGGAGACCTTGGCACCACCAGTCGCCTCACAGGAAATTAGAACAGCCATTAAAGAAATGGCACAGGGGAAACCCCAGGCCAGATGGCCTCCCGGCCGAATTTTATTGCACCTTCGTGGACATATTAGCCTCGAAAATGGAGGAAATGTATGCTGCGGCGTTTGAGGAGGAACACCTTCCTCCATCAGCCAGGGAGGCGCTTGTGATCCCATTGCCGAAAACCAAGAAGGAGGCAGCAGGCACAGAGGAATTTAGGCCATTATCAATGCTAAACCTTGACTTTACAATACTTAGCACGGTTTTGGCAACTCGGCTCCTGTCCCAGATGCAGAGATTGGTCCATACTGACCCAAACGGGTGTATCTTATCGCGTTCAACGTCTAACAATTTGAGGAGGCTATACCACATGGTATTCCCCCAAGACCCAGAGATGTTGCCTGACGCGGTTGTATGGCTGTAGACCTGGAAAAGGCCTTTGACTCTTTGCGATGGGACTTCCTATTAGCAGTGATGGTGAGGATGGGGTTGGGAGACGATTGGCTGAAATGGGTCCGCCTTCTATATGCGAACCCCAGGGCTAGAGTGCGCACGGGTGGAATAGTGTCTGCCCAATACTCCATACACAGAGGAACAAGGCAGGGTTGCCCTCTGTCACTGCTGCACTTTGCCCTGGCAATGGAGCCATTGGCAGAACGACTTAGACAGGAGAACAGGAGAATTGGAATAGTGCTTGACGGGACTGAGCACATTGTCTCGCTATATGCAGACGACATCTTGGTTTACATACGAAAACGGTCTCAGTGTGTTCCAGCAGTGCTGCGCATACTGGAGCTGTCGGGACTGCGTATCGACATCAAAAAGACGTGCATACTCCCGATGGGGCCCGCACTGGAAAGGCTACAAGACCTCCCGATGGAACTAGCATGGACCCCGGGCTCTTTCAAATACCTGGGAATACAGGTGAACCATCGGCAAACAGACCTGCTGGAGGGGAACTTAGGAGGTGCCTTGAGAACACGGAGGTCTAATGTGACCTTCTGGGGCTCGCTTAAACTATCGGGTATGGCCAGAGTGGCACTATCCAAGATGGTGGTGCTACCAAGACTTTTATATTATTTTGACAATCTTCCAGTGGTGATCCCGAAGAGCTGGTTTAAGACCATCGACCCACTGTTGAGAGATCTAATATGGGACGGTGGATGCAACAGAGTGTCTCTGCGGACTCTGAGAATGCCTTTAACGGAGGGGGGGGGCTGGATGCACCCAACTTTGAGGCATATTACTTGCCAGCACAGCTCCAGTGGTTGGCCATATGGCTAGGCAGAAGGGGGTTGGAGACGTTAACGCTTCCGGTCCATACTTCCCGAGGAGCACTACTTACTAGGATGTGAAGTTCCAGCCAGAAGATCAGAAATATGGTAGTATTACTCAAAGTAGCATTGACATGTTGGGACAGATGCACGAAGCGGGCTCCGGACATACCAGTGTATGCCCCAGACTTGCCAATCACAGGAATACCGCAGATGGGAATGGGTCCGCCACTCACTCGGAGCCAGCTACGGGGCTGGGAAGAGGCAGGAGTAGTGTCAGTCGGAGATTGTTAGCAAGACGGTGAACTGCTCCCGCAACACTTTTTAACTTGGCACTAGGTAAGAGGGGCGCTGACCGCACTATGGGGCGGCAGCACGAGAGAGCCTGCCACCCATACGGGCCTCCAGGCGATGGTGATGCTGGGCTCCATGGGACACCTGGTGAAATGGCTATACGTGGCGATAACTGAGATGTCACCGATGCCCCTGCCTCGAATACGGGAGAGGTGGGAGGACACAATGGATAGGCAAGTAAACCTCAAGTGAGCGTTTCTTGTATTCAACCAGTTGGTGAAAGCTTCTAAGGCGGACTTTGGTCCCTCCCATACCACCAGTATGTCATCAATATAACTTCCAAAC
Organism: Triturus cristatus; assembly: GCF_964204655.1. NCBI lineage: Eukaryota > Metazoa > Chordata > Amphibia > Caudata > Salamandridae > Triturus > Triturus cristatus. The sequence goes on from NC_140585.1 coordinate 934,100,939, forward strand.
TTTCAGGTTGGAAGACTATGGGTTGTCCGCCGGGTAGATATAGTTGGTCTCAAACTGGTGCATGTACAGATTCGCCATACTGGGGGAAAATATACTGACCATAGATGTCACAGTAATCTGTAGATATAGATGGTCCTCGTACTGAATAAAATTTCTTTCATCGCAAGAGTTGCGCATTGAAGGACAAAATATGTCGGCGTCCAATCTTCTCATTGATTAGGTAGAGATCTGATGGTGTCCAAAGATTCGTCCTGCGGTAAATTGGTGTAGAGAGACTCAACATCAAATGTTGCTAGGACATGAATCTCTGGATCGAACAACACCTCTGTTAGAGTGTTCAAAGCATGCTTCATATCTTGCAGATATGATGGCATCTCTGCGACCAAGGCACGTAGGAACCAATCTACAAATTGGGAGAGAGGTTCAAGTATTGATCCTATACCTGAAACTATGCGTTTCCCCGGTGGTGGTCTAGTAGGTTTGTGAACCTTTGGCAATATGTAGAAGTAAGGTACCTTCGGTTGTTTTTGCACCAAAAATTCAGCTTCGCCCTTGGTTATCCAATTGGATTTCAGTGCTTCTTCCACCATGTTGTTAATTTTGGCCAATAGTCTCGGAGTAGGGTCAAGGTTCAATGTGTGATAATATCTGGCATCACTCAATTGACGAAGGAATTCAGAATGGTACGCTTCCGTGTCCATGATAACTGTGGAACCACCTTTATCTGGGGTTTGATCACAATCCCGGAGTCGGAACCTAACTCTTTGAGACAGTTCAGTTCTTCTTTGGATAGATTGAAAAAAGGTGTTCTAGCCGAAGGTCTTAATCTATTGAATTCTTTAATCACAACTTTTTCAAAAATGGCCACCTCGGAAGGATCCAAATGGAGGAGTGGGTTGAATTTAGATTTAGGTTTCAGACCTGTATTCACTTCTTGGTTGAAAATCTCACTAATCTCAATATCTTGGAAGAAAAATTCAAACGCACTTTCCTGAAAAACTGAGCTAGTTCCATTCATGTGATGAAGTCCTCTCCCAAATGCGTCAGCACTAAACCTAAGCCTTTGTTCAAAACATTAAGTTCCTGTGGGGTCAGAATTCTGGAACTGAGATTTATAATCAGATCGTCATGGTGCTGGTTGATGGCGACGGGTCCCTTGTCATGCTCCATGTAATCCGCTGTTCGATCGAGGGATCCCATTGTACTCTCTGTGTTCTGCTGGTTGCTTATTCTGCTTCCCCTTCTTCTATGACCTCTCCCTCCTCGAACCTGGCCTAAAAAAGGATAATTCAGTACTCCAAAAGGCATAGGATGGAACTGAGGTGTCAGAAAACCCCAAGGTTGTGGTGGCCACCATGTTCCTGTGGTATATTGTGTGGTAGGTCTGTCGAATCCACCTCTTGTTTGATGATTTCTGGTTCAGAATGATTGGTTGTGATCACTTGAGTCTGAATCACCTGAGGTACACCATTCTTCTGAATTGGAAGTCCAATCATCTGTGCCTTGTCTCCAGCCTTTAGCTCCTCTTCAATTGTTGTTTCTGGTTGTAGTGGGTGTAAAATCATCATTAATATACGGATACACCTTTTCATGTGTAAAACGAGCCATGTCTTTCTTTAATTTATTAATATTATATTTCAAGATTCCTTCTCTGGTCTTGGTCAACAATGTGTTAAGCTCTTACAACTTCTTTTTCAAAACTGAGAGCTGTACTGTCACCTTGAGCTGCGATTCACGTTGTTGGATCTCCATCAATAGTTGGTCCGCGACCTCTTTAGCTGTACTAATCAACAAGATCAACCAAACCTGTGTACATTTCCACGAGATTAGCGCCCATTCTTTCTTGAAGATTTTGTTGTCAAGAAAGACGTGGGATGTTGGTAACAATGAGGCCCTGGGGTGCTATGTTCCCTCTCAGATACTCTGTTAGAATCGCTGCATGCATAGAAGTTCTCAGTTGTTGTTTCTTTAAGTTTGAAAGCATTTTGATATTTGAGAACGTATCTTGTAGTGAGTTTAAAACATGACTCCCAGCCTGCTATTGCAGATTGGAAGTTCATTCTAAAACTGCTAACTAAACTTTGGTTTTTTAATCCATGCCAAAGTCCCAAACTCCCTTTTTAATGTTGGTAAGTAACTCCTGCAGCAGACCTATGGAGTCCTAAAGCACAGGGTTCAGCATATTAAAAAGTAGAACAAGTGTTAAACATATTCTAGCAGTAAAAATCTCTCAATTGTCTGTTGTTTACTGTGGGAGAGACAGGTAGCCCCATTGGTAAATACAAAAAAGTTACACGTTGGCAACTCAGGATTGCTCACTTCTAAATGGGACTACCAAAGTTGGTAGTTAAAACAACTCGTTACATTAGGCCCAACTTGATGCCCAGTCAAAATTAATGTAACTTGTTTCCACATGCATATTTTAGAAAGTTTCCTCTCTGTTGCCCAGTTTTCCAGTCACCATTTGCTAAAGCTGGGTACGAGCTAGGCTTCTGCCCGCCTGGGAAGATGTGTCAACGGCTCCCAGGACATGTAACAATAGAGAGCTACCACTGAAGGAGGTGTTACCCCCTCCTGGCAGGAAGTCACAGAGAGTGTTGGCCCAAAAGGTGAGCTTCAAAGGGGTAGCCACCTTTTGAAGGGCAAATGGTAACCACGCTCAAGAGGGGCTGCTCTTTTGGGACAGGTAGGGGAAAACACTGGCCAAACCGTTTTTCCTTGGGCATGAAGACCCCAGGTAGCCACGCCTCTAGGGTGGGCTACCAAACTCCACACACAAAGAGAGGGTCCAGACATCTTGGTTTTGGGAACAATAGAACACTTTGGGATATCAAGATTCCACACTTAACTGGAAGTTGTCTTCAGGCAGGAAGAAACCTAGTTACCCTTTGTCTAGTGACCACAGCCTACCCTGAGGGCATTTTCTAGACATAAAAAGAGGCACCTCTGGTACCCAGAACTCAGATCTCACCTGCACTTGAAAAGAGGACTGAAGAAAGACTGCCTTGCTGCCCCTGGAATTGGCAAAGAAGAGGCTGCACCAAAGTTGGACTGCTCCTGCTGTTCCTTGGATTATTGAAGGAAATGGCTGTGCCTGCTGTTTCCTGCTCATGGAGAAGCTGTCCTCCGAGCCCAGCCAGAAGCAGAGACTCCAAGAGTCAATTGGCTGACTTTGTGTTTTCAAAGCAGGGCCACAAAAGCTGAAGAAGACTGCAAGGGCTAGTTGGTAGCCAAGATCACAAGATTGTCACTCCTCGTTGCAGTGCAGCCCAGGAGACCAAGACCCAGCGCTCAAAGGTTGCACCAAGCCTGCTGGACCTAGGGGAGTTGTCGGACTGCAGCATGGTCTCCCAGAAGGAGAGTTATCACCAGAAGAAGAAAACTTATCTGTTTTTGTGCCCGGTGACCAGTAGTTCAGTGGCGACTGGACTTTCGCAGGTCCAAAAAGGACTTTGAAGAACTTTGCCCCACCAGGTCTGGGGACCATGAAGTGGCCACAAGAAGATATCCGTTAACTTCTAAGCATCTTCAGCATCATGTATCCCTTGCATCAGGGCCACTCTGTAGAAGTCCGTAACAAGGGACAGGTGACACTGGAATTGGATTAAAGACTGCTCTTCTTGTTGAGGTAAGTTGTTTTCGACCTTCCTGGTCCCCTTGACTGGCTCCATGCTAGAGCTGGTCACCCAAAGTAAATATAAGTAATCACCTTGCACTGACCAAAGTTTTCTTGAAAAAGTTTTCAAGTGTGAAATTCTTTGAATTTGCCAATGCTTGTTCGCAATTAAGTGAAATATGTTATTTATTGGTCCTTGTACAGTCTCTGTATCTGGAACACTCTGGTGTTTTTTTTCGCTTTGCTGTCCATAAAGTCATAAAATCTATTTTTATAAATTGGTGTCTCATTTTTAGGTCTCGCTGAGCCCAGCGCATGCGCTGGCTCGGAGAGACATTTTGTATGTGCGCTTTTTTAAGTGCTGCTTGCTGGCCTAGCGCTTGCGTGCATGTGAGCGTGCACGCGCACAGCCGCCATGCGCTAGGCCAGCCAGCAGAACTCAGGAGAGCGTCATCGCGATCACTTTTGCTTTCACAGCGATCGTGATCGCGATGACGTTATAATCACTGCACCCGCGCTTTACTTTTAACATTAAAAGTAAAGCGCGGGTGCCGCGATTATACCAAAAGTAAAGTAATAGAAAAAACATGTATTTCTTTACTTTTGGTATAATCGCGGCACCCGCGCTTTACTTTTATCGTTAAAAGTAAAGCGCGGGTGCTGCGATTATACCAAAAGTAAAGAAATAGATTTTTTTCTATTAGTTTACTTTTGGTATAATTGCGGCACCCGCGCTTTACTTTTAATGTTAAAAGTAAAGCGCGGGTGCCGCGGCTGCCTGGCCAGTGCTTGTCTTTCTCTTTCAGGGGGAAACCTCACCCATCGCCTTCCCTCTGTTATTCTTCCGATGTAGAGTGGGGATCTTAATTTTTATATTCACTCACTGTTCAAATTAAACATAAGATCATAATTCAATCCCGATCAACTATTTTTCCAATAATTGTATTTATATGCACCCTTTACGCATGAATCAGTGTTGTCACTTCTCTGTCCCGTTTCTCTATTCTTTTTACACATACGTGTTTGCAAGTGGTTCACAAACCTGAAGTTCTCATTTCCTGCACTTATTTGGTTTCATTCAGGATGTATTGTGAACATCATTTTCACGATTTGCTTCAGTATCAGTTCTGCCTACAAATACCTTCCTGTTGATTATACTCCCCGGTCTATCTCGCACCTATCGTGTAGGTAATAATACCTTCAGGATGATAGACCGTTTGTGTGGATGCATCTATAGATTCCTCAAAATTGGAATAAATAAAGTTTTAGGACAGTGGAGTAGATAATAGATGGGTAAATGGTTGTTTCTTCCTGTATAAAAGCGAGGGGAATGGTATGAATGGCCAAGAGTGAGTGATGCAAAAGGGATGCTTTTTTCTGGAGGCAGTAACATCACACTGGCTGCAGTAAAGTGAGGCAGTAGACACAAGATTTCTGAGCATTTTGAAGATTAAACTCCTCTGAAAGGCAAAAAGGAAATACATTTTAGGAGTGTTATTGTTCAAAAAAAATTCCTTTCGATTCATATTTAAAATATTATTTGAAAATACGTGTGTGCAAAGTCAAGAGATCTGTCATCCGTGGCAGCATACTGGCTTTTCCAATGTTTTTGTAAATAGTTTCCTGTGTAAGTGTCTGGGGAAGTTAAAAAAAGGAAAAAAATCGGAATGTATCCAAGGCCTACACATTTCTGATACTGTAAGGTACTGCTTTGCCTGTGGGTGAGAACATTGTGCTTGATAGAATGCTTTCACACTCATACAAAGGAACGAACTGCTGTAGCGGGCTGAAGCAGCATGTGAATGATCCTAAACCAGACCAGAGGACACCAGTCTTTTTTTTATTTTACTTATAACTTTGGCGTCGTTTGACAAATGTTCACAAAACTCTCACCAAAAAAGTTCACCCACCTCCGCTCCTGCCCGGAAAGTTTTGTGGTGATCTGTCAAACCAAGGTTAAAAACACAGTAGGTCCTAAAGCACTTATTCTGTCATGCATTTTCCATAGGGAAAGTTTGGGCAACCATTAAAGACAAAATGTCTGAACAGAATTGCTCCAGATTTGGCAGAAAGCTAGATCTTAACTCCGAACGCATGCTTTTTTGATTTGGTGTAAATACTTTCAGTAATTTTTGAGAAATTAAGGTGTAACATTAAAGATAAGTTGGACATCTGAGTCCTGCAGGACTTCAAATCCATAAAATAGTTTTCTGATGGGCTGAGAGTTATTTTTCCCCTGTAGCCCTTCCTTCTCGCAATGTGATTGGCTGCCTGCAACCTGATTGAAAATGTTAAACACACTGGAAGAATTCTGCCATTCTAGCGCCCACTTTGCTTTTTTAAAGTTCACCTCGGGCCGCGCTGTACAAAACAGACTAAAGGTACCAAAAGACTTTCACATCACAGTATTTCTAACATGAACCCATTGTTAGTCTTAAGAAATGGTCTTTAATTATCACTTATTTTGTGTTTTAGCTACTGTTCTTGCCAAGATAATGGCACATGTTACCGGTGTTCATGCAAGGCCACAGTACAGTATGCTACATACACTGGTGTCCTCTGTCAACCAATAAGAATAAGCTTTTTGCAATGGTAACACAAAATTAACAGGACAGCGTCTATACTGAACCATTGGATTCCTCTGTCTTTTTGAGTTAAATTAGCCAATGTCAAATAGAATTATAATGCTGCTGTCTAAAGTTAAGATGTGTGTGCACCCATTTGCCATAAAGCATTCTGACACTTGGATGTTTGTTCAATGCATAGTTCAGAGATCTTTTGACTTCAATAAAAATATTGTTGTTTTACCTTACAACGTATGCCCCATCGAGAAGCGATAAACTGGGTTGAAACTCATTTGTGGTTCAAAAGTTAATTCCAGGTGACATTTTGCCATGTACTGATCTTCATCAATAATCTTATGTGCAAATGACATACCTACAGCTACATGGTGCTTACTCTGCCGTGTGCACAGGCCCTTTCCTCTTTTATCAAAATTAAATAAACGTGTTGGCCTCCTGGTCAACCGTATAGATCACGCATCTGATATTTCCATATTGTACCAGTGGTAAGGTACGCGTCTACCAGCCTATGTACATGCCTCTGCTGTAGATCATATGTAACCCAGCACCATCTGCCTACTGCCAACTCTTAAGGTATCCCCTAGTTTTCACCTAATAAATACACCTATTTTCTGAAGGGGGAGAGAACTGAGGTCCCATAGACATGTGCAATGCCAATACCTGACTTATTCTGCACAAGCTTTAAGTAAATACATGAATGCTTTACATCAGCTTTCAGGAGAGATTTTGCTTAAAATTACACTGTGAAAGTCCAGAGTAGCATCTAGATGTCAAAAGTCACTAACAGTTCAACTATGTGAAGGCTTTAGAGTTCGTCTTAGAGCCTATGTATTGAGTATTTCCCTGTCCATGTATGAATGTATGTATGTACGTAGGTGTATTTATAAAGCTGGATCCCAACTCAAACAACAGAGTGCCTTGTGAAATACCAGAGTACAGGTGAGAGTTACAGGCAAGAGAAGGTTACATGTTGGACAGACGAGATTAAATAAGCACATACAAAAATCGGAATTAGCACGTAAGGGGTCTCTTCAAGCTGTTCGACATCTCATTGAGTATAACATGGGCGAGTAGGGAAAATCGGGTAGGGGTGATTCTGCAATTGGTACAATAAACGGGGGAGCGAGACCATCTTAAAGATGGCCGATCTACCATATATGGACAGTGGCATGTGGGACCATGTCTTAAGATCCTCCCGCACAGGTTCCCAGACCGGAACCAGATTCCTTTCCCATGACACAGTAGGTGAGTCTGATAGAAATACGCCGAGATACTTCATCCCACCGGTAACAACTCGAACCGACGAGGCCTAGGAGCCGAGACCCGATGCGTCCTCAAGAAGTCGTAAGGTAGACTTGCGGGGGTTCAAGTAGAGACCCAACAATTCCCCAAAGATCTGCATAATACGGAGCAGCCGCGGCTCCATCCTATCCAAGTCAGTAATAAAAAATAAGATGTCATCAGCATATAGTGCAATGTGATCCAACAACCTGTGCGCCCATTCAAAGCCAGTCACCTGCGCATCAACACGCACCCAGACGGCCAGAGGTTCAACAGCCAGTGCAAACAAGTAGGGAGACAGAGGGCAGCCTTGCCGGGTACCCCGTCCAATAGAAAAGGTGGAGGAGGTAGAGCCGGCGACGCGTACCGACGCAGTGAGGTCAGTGTAGAGTAGGGTCAGGTGGGACAAAAAGCACGGTCCAAGATTCAGCCTGCCTAGCAAGGCAAATAAATACACCCAACTAAGGGAATCAAATGCCCTGTCCATATCTGCCAGCAATAGCGCTGCCCATTCACTTAGCCCCCGAATGGTCGCAACAGCTCCCTGTGCCCATCGACTATTATGTCGAGTCGCCCTCTGGGGCATAAACCCGGCCTGATCTGGGTGCACTAAGGTAGTAATGTGGGACCGCAGGCTGTTGGCCAGTGCCTTGGCCAATATTTTAGCCTTGACGTTCAGGAGAGAAATGGGACGATACGAGGTGTGTTGGTCTGGGGGTCGGCCTGGTTTATCAAGCACTACCACCTCCGCGTGTCTCCAGTCATGGGGAAGACAGCCGCGGTCACGGGACTCCTTCACTACACTGAGGTAATGGAGTCCAAGCTGCAGAAAGTATTTCTTAAAAAATTCACAGGGGAGCCTTACCAGAACTAAGGTCCCCCAGGGATGCATCCAATTCCTCCGCCGTGAGCGGTAGTTCCAGCTCTGCACTCGCCTCTTCGGACAAAGCCGAGGCGGGAGGTCGTCCAAGAATCGGCCTAATCACGTCTTCATGGAGACATTCTCTGGGGGCGTACAGCTCTGCAAAATATGTAGTGAAGCTTTCAGCAATGTCCGAGGAGTCCGTAAGGGGCACTCCATCTGGGCCCACTATACCGGGGAGGGTCTGTGGGTGAAACATCCCCTGAAACAGCCGGTGGAGCATCTTGCTAGATTTATCCCCCCATTGGTACACCCTGCTGCGCGTTGCCAGCCAAGTAAGGTGGGCCTTATCCATATGAAGAGCAGCATAGTTCTGTTGTGGCAGCAGCAATGGTTGCCGGACTCGATTACCACCGGCACCCCACTAGGATGATCTAGGTCTGCAATATTAGCCTCACCTTGTAGCAGAGCCTCCCTCCTAGTCCTGCAGGCTGCCGCGCAAAAGGAGATGTCGACACTCCGTATAGTGGGCTTCAATGCCTCCCATAGAGGTTCGACCCCAGAAACCGATCCCACATTAAGCGCTATCCATACAGTCCCTGTAATCTTCCTTCTGGAGGTTCCACGCCGAGAGGCGCCAATGGAAAGGCTGTCTCGCCTAGCCCATCTGTATTGTAAGAGCAATCGGCGAATGATCAGAAAGACCCCGCGGAGGGATATCCGCCTCAACCACTCTACCAGCTGCCGCCCGGGGAACAAACAAATAATCAAGGCGAGAGTGGGAATCATGGACCGCCGAGAGATAAGTATATCCCTGAACATTTCCATGTAACCGGCGCCATGGGTCCACCCAATCAAGCCCGGATACCAGTGAGGAAATTTTCGTGGATTGGCAAACTGCTATACACCCCTTGGGCCTCCAACGATCCCTGGACACATCCATCACGTCGTTCCAGTCCCCCCCCCCCCCCCCCCCCCCAACCACGGACAGGCCATCAGGCATATCCACCCATAAAGACATAAGCCGCTCTACTAGACCCCATGAGAGCGGAGGGGGGGCATGGACACAGCCTAACACCACTGGCTCCTCCCTAACCATGCCCTACAGGAACAAGTTTCGCCCCCGAGTGTCCTCCCACGTCTTGACATGTGTGTATGGAACTCGGCGGTCAATCAAGACTGCCTCTCCCCGTGACCCCCGCACAAACCCCGAATGGAACACCTGAGCGTAACCATAGTGCTGAAGGCAAAGCGCCTTCAAACCCATAAGGTGTGTTTCTTACAGCACGAGTAGGTCGGTGTGGGCCCTTTTAGCCTGCTGAAGAATGGCCCCGCGTTTGATTTTGTCAAGGACTACCCTGACATTCCAGCTTACAATTCTTATGGTCCCGGAAGGTACCCTTGCTTTATCAGGTGGGACAGCCATAGAAGACCCTAGTAGTATGTGCTGGTGCGAAAGAAAGTATGTAGTGCATACATAGAGACATAACGTTTTTGTAGCGGAGTGCGACCTGAAAACGAAAACCAGAACAACCCAACAATCCCCCCTCCCTATACTTCAAGAACGATGAAGCATCTGTTGCGGCAGGTGCAGCCCGCAGACCCCAACGGGGGGTCCCGGCACACCTTGACCAATGGATCCCCAACTTCCAGCCCATTGTCAGCAGGCACCCTCTCCGTCGGTGAAGATCCAACAGAGAAGCTGGCCCTCACATGGGCTCCTCCGATCACAACAACAATGTCAAAGACACACAGGACCGCGGTCACCCCTTCAAATCATGAAGCTGATGTAGGCTGCCGGGAGGCCGATCTGGCCCGGGAGGAAGCACTGCATGATTGAGATCGACGTCTGGATCTGGAACGTCTTTGAGCCTTAAGCTTCGATTGATACTGCTTACTAGCTGCCTCGCTGGATGAAGAGTCTGATTCCCGCCTGGGCGGTGTGTGGGGACGCAACCTCAACTTCCGGCGAGTCAAAAAAGTGGGTGCTGGATCGGTACACCACCCGGATACAGCAGAGCATATGGGAGTTTAAGATCACGAAGACGAGCCTTGGCTGCCAAAAATGACTGTCTCCGTTGCTGGACCAGCTTCGTGTAGTCGGGAAAGATCAGTATGCATGCATTGTTAAAAAGCAGAGGTTCCTTGGCCCTGGCCTGTTTGAGAATGACGTCACAGTCGTGATAGTTCAGCAACGTTGCGATGACCGGCCTCGGGCGGGCCCCAGGCGGAGGCTTCTGCACAAGAGCCCTATGGGCACGCTCCACCACAAAGCAGCAGGACAAGGACTCCGGGGGAAGCCAGCTCCCCAGCCACTGAGTAAGGAACTGCTCAATATCCCCGCCCTCACATCCCTCCGGGAAGCCCACAATGCAGAGGTTGTTACACCTGGCCCTTCTCTCTGCATCTTCCACTTGTGCCGCAAGGCCCCGCTGGGTTGTCTCAAGGGTGGCCACCCGCCGCTGTAGGGTGGTAACATCATCTTCCACTCTAGAGATCTGCATTTCAGCCTCCGTAATGCGAGCCACAGCATTCCGCAGATCTTGCCGGAGGAGCATAACATCGGAGCCGACCGCCCTATCCTAGCATCCAGGACATCCTTGGACTGAGTGATAGCGGCCATGAGTGCGGCATTATCTGGCATGTCCAGCTCAGCCCCCTGCGCCCCCTTAGGCACCGCAGCAGCGGCCCAGGGGCCCGTATATTTGTCGAGTGTGCTCTGTTTGGCTTAGCTCCTGCCTGTCTTGTCCCTCATTATGGCGGCCACTGAGCCCTCCTGCTCCCAGTCTACCTGGCACTGATTCTCTAAGTTGCTGCGTCAGAGGACTGCGGGCCCGTCCGTGCCAGGGAGAGGAGAGGCACGCTCCCCGTGCGTAATGGGCTGACACAACCCCCCCGGTCCAGAGACTAGGCAATGCGAGAGGGGTCACAGAGATGTAGATACGGGGCCTGCGCGACCCAACTCGGCCGTTGATCACGGGACCACCAACCAACTGAGGAGGAGGGGCAACGAGGGGCCCCAGGGGATGACCAATGTCAGTCAAACAGTAGTCGAGGGCAGCTGCCCTCTGCGGAAGGGCCACACTGCCTCATCGAAGCCCCCTACACTGTCTCCAAGGTTGGCTACGTCCACAACAAACAGAGCTCACATTCAGGGAGCCTGAGGGGGGATCACCAATATGCTCCCAAGGGCCCCCTCCTTCGTCCACCTCTTGCCTCCAGGAAGCGCGGCAGTGAGCAATGACCGCTGAAGTCTCCGGCAGTCCCACAGGCCGCCGTAGCGAGTGTGCAGCACCGCTGATGGAGAGAAGAACGGAAGGCGGCTCTGTAAATGTCTGAGAGCTAAGGGGGCACGGACCCAACACCAGTCCCCCAACAGTATAACGGCCACTGGACCCGGTTTGCAGCACCACTCCCTCTCGTTACCTCCCATCCCCCCCCCCGCGGCCCGATGTGACCGCCGAGAATTCAACTCGTCCCTCCCCCCCCCGCAGCCCGATAGGACCGACGGGGGAAGGGGGTGGCCTCACGCAAGATGACTGCGGCTGAATCCAAGTAGCCGCCGCCGTCCGACACCCTCACCTCACAAACAGTCTCCATAGAGTCCTGGCTACCGTCTCAGCGCTGCATCGGGGACTTCAAGTAGGGCACACTCCGCTCACCAGCCGCCGCTCTAGGCCTCTAGGCTATGGCAGAGCACAGCCTCCTCCAGGCCGCACTCCAGTTCGCCGCTACAGCGGCACTCCAAGCAGGAATTCAGAGCGAGAAGGGGGCACAGATCGCAGCCCATACACGTGCTCCACTCTGGACACGATCCAGAAACATGAAAGTCCTAGTCTAGGACACCCCCCGCACCGCACGGCCACCAGCTGCTGCGTGTGCCTCCCCGCCTGCCTGCCTCTGAGCTCCGGCTGCCGCCGCGTGACCTCGCCCCCTGCCACCGAGCGGCGTGGTCTGTGCTCGCTTCCTGAATTGTACCGCTGTTTTGTGTAATTGTATCTTGCTGTATATTGTTATTTTGTCCCCCCCTGTTGCCTTTTTGCCGGATTTGTTCCTTGTCTGCCCCTGTCTCATCCCTCCCCGCCACCGCCGCTAACCCCGCCCCTTTCTTCATTCTGTACCCTCCCCGCTCCCGCCTCCCAGCTGCTCCGCCCCCCCTCGCACTTGGCCATATATGGCGACCGTGCGACGCAGGTGAGTGTGACCTAGTCTAGGACACCCCCAGCGCCGCACGGCCACCAGCTGCTGCGTGTGCCTCCCCGCCTGCCTGCCTCTGAGCTCCGGCTGCCGCCGCGTGACCACACCCCCTGCCACCGAGCGGCGTGGTCTTTGCTCGCTTCCTGAATTGTACCGCTGTTTTGTGTAATTGTATCTTGCTGTATATTGTTATTTTGTCCCCCCCTGTTGCCTTTTTGCCGGATTTGTTCCTTGTCTGCCCCTGTCTCATCCCTCCCCGCTTCCCGCCACCGCCGCTAACCCCGCCCCTTTCTTCATTCTGTACCCTCCCCGCTCCCGCCTCCCAGCTGCTCCGCCCCCCCTCGCACTTGGCCATATATGGCGACCGTGCGACGCAGGTGAGTGTGACCTAGTCTAGGACACCCCCCGCGCCGCACAGCCACCAGCTGCTGCGTGTGCCTCCCCGCCTGCCTGCCTCTGAGCTCCGGCTGCCGCCGCGTGACCACGCCCCCTGCCATCGAGCGGCGTGGTCTGTGCTCGCTTCCTGAATTGTACCGCTGTTTTGTGTAATTGTATCTTGCTGTATATTGTTATTTTGTCCCCCCCTGTTGCCTTTTTGCCGGATTTGTTCCTTGTCTGCCCCTGTCTCATCCCTCCCCGCTTCCCGCCACCGCCGCTAACCCCGCCCCTTTCTTCATTCTGTACCCTCCCCGCTCCCGCCTCCCAGCTGCTCCGCCCCCCCTCGCACTTGGCCATATATGGCGACCGTGCGAACGCGCAGCGGTCACGCGCAGCGGGCGCGCCGATTGTGCGCCGATTGTGCGCCGAAGGCGCGCCATAGGTAAGCCCGTCTGCGCCCGTCCGCGCCTGGACCGCGCCCAGGGCTAGGACCCCTGGCCCTCGAGGACCCCGGCCCACCCGCCTGACGTACACCGCCGCCACCCTCAACGCACTCAACACCAGCCGATTCCCAGGATGCCACCAAGCCACCCCGAGACGCACCCACGGACCCTTCAGCTGCCTCACCTGCAAGTTCACCTGCATCCGGACCTGCCCCACACCAGCGCCCGCCAAGCCGAACACCAGCAGCAACCACCTCAAGTGCATCCTGCTCAACACCCGCTCCATCCACAGACACGCCATCGAACTTTGGAACCTCCTCGACACCACAGCCCCTGACGTTGCCTTCCTCACGGAGACCTGGATGAACGCCTCTTCAGCGCCCGACATCGCCATCGCCATCCCAGAGGGATACAAGATCACCCGGAGGGACCGCACCGCCAACCAGATGGGAGGAGGCATCGCCGTCATCCACAGGAACACCATCCGCATCACGACCAGCACCGACGACACCTTAACGACCGCCGAACACCTGCACTTCCAGATACACACCGACCCGAAGACCACCCTCAGAGGCACCCTGATCTACCGACCCCCGGGACCACGCACACAATTCAGCGAGGACATCGCTGACTTCATCAACCCGCACGCTCTCCCCTCCGCTGACTACATCCTCCTGGGGGACCTCAACTTCCACCTGGAGAACAACAACGACCGCAACACCACCACCCTGCTCGACAACCTCGCCAACCTCGGACTCAAGCAACTGGTGTCCACCCCCACCCACCTCGCCGGACACACACTCGACGCCATCTTCTCATCCAGCAAAGACATCGCCTTCAGCCACGCCACAGGACTCCACTGGACGGACCACAGCTGCGTCCACTTCACCTTCAAAAGAACGACGATCCACCACCACCAACGACAGGTTGCTCGTAGAAGCTGGAACAAGATCACAGCCGACCAGCTCGCCGCTTCCCTGAGCCAGCACCCGCCTACCAGCTCAGCGAACCCCAGCCAGGCCGCCGACAACCTCACGAAGTGGATCAGCAACTGCGCGGACGAACTCGCCCCTCTGAGGACCCCGCCCAGCAGACCCGCCAGCAAGAAAGCCCCATGGTTCACCGACGAACTCAAGAGCTCCAAGAAGATCTGCCGAGCCCTCGAGAAAGTCTGGAGAAGGGAACCAACACCAGACAACAGGACCACCCTCAAGATTGCCACCCGGAAGCACCACCAACTGATCCGCGCCGCCAAGAAAACTGCATTCAAGGACCGGCTGGACAACAACGCACACAACTGCAAGGAACTCTTCAACATCGTGAAAGAGCTCTCCAACCCCAACGCCGGAAACAACGACATCACCCCATCGCAAGACCTCTGCAACTCCCTCGCCTCCTACTTCCACAACAAGATCGCGGACATACACAACAGCTTCAGCTGTCAACCGACGCACGCCACGACCACAGCAACGCCGCCCACCACCACCCTCCGCGCCTGGACTCCGATCAGCACCGAAGACACCGTCCGCATGATGAACTCCGTCCACTCCGGATCTCCGACCGACCCCTGCCCTCACCACGTTTTCAACAAGGCCGACGCTGTCATCGCACCCCACCTGCGGGACATTATCAACACCTCCTTCGACACCGCCACCTTCCCTGAGAGCTGGAAGCACGCCGAACTCAGCGCTCTACTCAAGAAACCTACAGCGGACCCCACCGACCTCAAGAACTACCGCCCCATCTCGCTCCTCCCGTTTCCAGCCAAAGTCATCGAGAAGACCGTCAACAAACAGCTGACCGCCTTCCTCGAGACGAATGGGTCCCTCGACCCCTCACAGTCTGGCTTCTGAGCCAACCACAGCACAGAGACCGCCCTCATCGCCGCCACTGACGACATCCGAGCCCTGATGGACAACGGAGAAACAGCGGCCCTCATCCTTCTAGACCTCTCCGCGGCTTTCGACACGGTCTGCCACCGCACCCTAGTGCAGCGCCTCAGCAACATCGGAATCCAGGAGAAGGCACTGGATTGGATCGTCTCCTTCCTCGACGGAAGAACACAGAGAGTCCGCCTACCACCGTACAAGTCAGAGGCCATCGAAGTCATCTGCGGCGTCCCTCAAGGATCCTCGCTGAGCCCCACCCTCTTCAACGTCTACATGAGCCCCCTCGCGGCCATCGCACGCCAACACAACCTCAACATAATCTCCTACGCCGATGACACCCAGCTGATCCTCTCCCTGACCAACGACCCCGCCGCCGCCAGAGCCAACCTGCACGATGGGATGAAAGATGTAGCCGAGTGGATGACGACCAGCCGCCTGAAACTGAACTCAGACAAGACGGAGGTCCTCATCCTGGGCTCCTCGCCCTCCGCATGGGACGACTCCTGGTGGCCCCCCGCCCTGGGCACCGCACCCAAACCGACGGACCACGCAAGCAACCTGGGCTTCATCCTGGACTCCTCCCTCTCCATGACCAGACAAGTCAACGCCGTCTCCTCGTCGTGCTTCAACATCCTGCGCATGCTACGGAAGATCTTCTGGTGGATCCCCACGGAGACCAGGAAGACGGTCACCCAGGCCCTCGTCACCAGCCGACTGGACTACGGCAACGCCCTCTACGCCGGAACCACCGCCAAGCTCCAGCAGAGACTCCAGCGGATCCAGAACGCCTCAGCCAGACTCATCCTCGACATCCCACGTAACAGCCACATCTCCGGACATCTGAGAGACCTGCATTGGCTCCCCGTCAACAAAAGAATCACCTTCCGTCTCCTCACCCACGCACACAAAGCCCTTCACGATCAAGGCCCGAGCTACCTCAACAACCGAGTCAACTTCTACGCTCCCAAACGCCACCTCCGATCAGCCAGCCACGCCCTCGCCGCCGTCCCCCGCATCTGAAGAGCGACAACAGGAGGAAGGTCCTTCTCTTACCTGGCCGCCAAGACCTGGAACTCCCTCCCGACCGACCTGCGCTTGACCCAAGACCACCTCTCCTTCAGGAAGAAGCTCAAGACCTGGCTGTTCGAGCAGTAACGGCACCCCACCCCCCAATGCGCCTTGAGACCCTACGGGTAAGTAGTGCGCTCTATAAATGTCTTTGATTGATTGATTGATCGGAGGACAGGATAAATGTAGGATAATTGCCTAGGCTGGACGGAGCTCGCCTAGCACACGTCCGCCATCATGGCTTGCTAGGCCACGCCCCATACCTCCTCTATTTTTAGGTCTTGTGACGTAAGCAGCGCATGCGTTGCTCTCATCTTACGAGGCTTCTTGGAATCGATACGATTCCAGAAGCCTCGTCCCATCTCTGCCTTCAGCTTTCATTTGTGCGCGTCGTTTGGCGTCACGAATTATGCCGAAGGCAGTGCAATGATTGCATGCAAGGCATGTCAATCGCTGCTTGTTGCCACCCTGTCTCCTTTTAGGCACTCCCACCGGGATTGGATCGTTTACGGGCGGATTTACACTCTTTCCTTTAAAGGACACGAAGCACTATTTTATTCTCATTTGCAGCGCCGTCCACACGCTTGTAATGGCCGCTGGTAAGCACTTTAATCTATGTTTTTCCCATGGGAGAATTTAGCGATGGCCATGCCCGGCGCTGTGCCATACAAGTACCTGCCAATAATTATTGACAGTAAACAAAAAGTTTTGCTTTTATTTATTTTTTTATCGAATAGGAAACCCACAGAGAACTGAGAATTCAATTGTACCCAAGATCACACTGCTGCTTCGTGTTGGGTTTGCTGCTTCCACTAAAACGATATTCTTCCTCGTCACCAGTAGACAACACCCCCTCACTCTGGAACATAACATACATAAAAGAAAGACGTGCCCTCCATGGGCGCAGTGCCCTCGCAACCGGCTCTGCTGCTAAACAACCATCTGCATGCTTTCGGTTCACGACGTTGTTGTGGTTCAGCGGTGTAAACATATTGGTTCCGCGCTGCAGACAGCGCTTTGCCTCCGCCCTCAGGTGCCAGCCGCTGGTTATCACTGTGAAGACATCCTTACAGTGGCGGTGTGTCCATTGGGGCGTTGGGGCGATGCCCCATATGACTCGTGAGGCCGCGCGCAGCAGGCGCAGTCGGCATTGCACGCTCGCGGAATCGCGGCGCTGAAGTGGGTGGGTGGGGGCGGGGCTGACTGGCTGACTGTCTGACTGACACTGCAGTACAGCAGTAGAGGTAGTTGCGCTTAAGCGCTGATGCATTGTGCGGGTAAGTGCGCATGCTCGATTTTGGGATTTGACCATTCCGAACATGCGCACTACCCACTTACCCATAGCATTGGCCAATAGGTAGCCACTCAAGCCAGGAAAGCAAGGGGGGGGGAGTCTGAGCCGAGGGTTGCTTCATGCAGCAGCCCCGGTCTCCTAATGGGCAAGCCGTCACCTGTGCTCTAGCCAATCCTGGCACTGCTAATGCAGCGTCTGGATTGGCAAAGACACCGCGCAGCCTGAGGGCAGGCATTTTCCGCATTGGGTGCCGCGCGTGGGTGGGGTGTCCCTGCCGCTGTGCCGCACTCTGATTGGCCATAGATTCGTGACGTGACCTTGCTTGCGCAGGCTCCGTCACGGTCACCGCGTCGGCACGACTGACGAGACGAGACCTCGTGCGGTGTGTGACACGACTTGTACTGACTGAGTGAGTCTGAGACCACGTCGAGTCGTCGAGTCAAGACCTCGTGCGGTGTAGCCAGGTGCTACTACTCTCTCTGGCAATGGCGATTCATTTGTTGTGTGTAAACACGAAGGGTTTTTACGGTAAGGCCTCTCTCTGGGCTCTGGTGATTGATTCATTCTTAAGTGTGAAGTCCGCAAAATTGTGTGTAAAAACGAAGGGTTTTTAGGGCCTCCTAATGTACTTGGTCTGCCTCCTCCTCTACTGGAACACAGAGAGGAGGACTCGGAGATTTATGTACTACAGTACAGTACTTATGGTTGCCGTGTGTGCAGTGGGCCCCAAAACTCGACGGTTGAACTTCACCATTCTGCCCGTTAGATCTCTGTAGCGTGCTAGGTTATCTCCCCTAATTGCATCGAGACCACCAAGCAAACACTGGAGTCACATGCAGGTGCGGAGGAACCATAAGCAATTTATGCAGCTTGCTTCGTGAGTAGCTTATTTGTGGAAATGAACTTTGACAGACCTCGGGCATATTATAAGACAAGAGCATTTTAATTTCATGAAAAATGCAGGAAATCGGAACAGAATTCTTTGTGAATCTACCGGACCGCTTGTTTTACTGTTGAGTATGGGGCATAGTTCTTATTTATCTCTTTTGTACTGTTTGCACAATGGTTACTGGTATATTTCGATGTTGGGTGTATATGTTTATGCTGCGCTGAGGCTACCTTCGGGAAGCACACGGTGCGATACAAATGAAAAATATGAACTGAAATGAGCGCTGTAGTTGTTGCAGACTTGATGATTCCAGAGCCGTAAGAGGAACTGAAGGAGGTGTGCCTCGAAGCCGCAGGCAGTCAGGCTACCAGCTGTAACCTAGCATTGTGGTGAGCAGGAAAACCTGCTGTTTGAATTGAGAAGCAAAATTGATGGTGGTTTGTTTTCAAGAAACTAGCAGGTATTCATTTCAAACATCGCTTTGCATTGTGGAGGCAGGCAGGTTGTTTGAACAGAAATCAAAGAAGCTTTGAGATAAAACCATATTTCTACTCTATTTATTGAGGGACAGATTTTTGTAAAGCGCTACAAGGCCACATTGTGGTTAATTCCAAGCACTGGAGCTACACAGATAATTGAAACAGAGTATGTATTTAAAGTCGGACTGGGCTCTACCAGCATGCTTCCGATGCTACCCCTTTGTAAATGATCTTAGCTAAATGCCAGTCAGAGCTGCTCAGTGTTCAGGGGTTTTCTGAAATATAGGTCTTTGGTCTAAGCCCACAGGTTGAGAGACCCCAGCGCTCCCCAGTTTTTTCATCCCACTTAAAGCCCCGGCTATCCTATTTATATCGGTTAGTATTTTTTTTCATTGCCCTTCTTCCATACTGTACACCGAAGCGGAGTTAGTCTGTTCTAAAGTTTATTTATGTTGAGAGAAAGAAGTTTGAGGGTCTCACTGCTCTGGCACAAATGTTAACCCACGACTCTTCAGGAATTTCTTAGGGTAATTTTGTCACCTGATTTGTCCTGTATCTATGTGCAACTGTGGGACACTTGCATTTACGGTGTTGAAGAAGGTGTATTGTGATTCATTGCCCTTCCTCGTTTTCAAGGCCTGTGTTATAGCTTATTACAAGGCCGGTGAATAGGGGCCTTCCGTTACTGCCACCCACCGCCCACCCTGCCTCATTGCACGCTATTATATTAATAATGTCTCCGTATGGCTCTCTGATGAATGTCCCACAGAACATGCGCGGCCATTTTAGTTCCGCGCAGGTTCTTCAATGGCCTCATTCTGTAATGGCTCAAATGGCACGTGGGCATTTCAGACTTAATTCCGTCTGTGCGGGCCCATGGCCAAAGCCGAGAATTTATACTGGAAGAAAAAGCTGCTAGAATTAGTGGCTGCACAGGGTGCCAAGGGGAAAATAAATGCGAGTGTTAGACATGTTTTCATTGTACCATAGATGTTTTTTAAGGAGTTGTCAGTTTTTTAAGTTGTGTCTTTTAGATTTAGAGGGAGTTTGTCCTATCCGTTGGAACTCAGATGTTATGAAGCTCTGTGGTTATACTGAATAAGCAGCTACCTATGTTATGACATCTCTTTATTATTGTTATAACTGCACTTTCACAATTGCTTTATTAACCTTCCTGCTTTCTCAAATTTGCTTGAAAATGCACCATTTCTCTTTTTTTTTTTCAAAATTTTCTTGGGGGGGATAACCCCCCCCGAACCCTCCTTATAGGGGTTCGGGCTCGCTCGCTACGCTCGCTCGCTCGCAACGGTGAAGTGTACCAATCAGTTTACGCCCCACCACTTTCAAATGTCACCAGCCCCCCCTGCATCCTTATAGCCTGCCCTGACAGCCCGCTGCGGCCCAGGCAGGCTGCTGGAACCGCCGCTCTCTCTCTGGTCTAATAATAGCTGCTCGCAGGGAAGCCTCGCTCCGATACGTCACTAAATCCCCTCTGAATGTCAATGACGACCCTTGTTCAGGGTGGCAGCGTGTCTGTGTGAGCTGGTATGTCTAACCCGCCCAGCTGGCACGACTCCTCTGAACTGTGGGCATCATGCCACCTAAAGCCGCATGCTTCTTGCACTGAACTGTTGTCACTGTGCCCACGCTATGAATATAGGAATGTCTAAGCATTGGTTTATTGTCAATTACAACTGGTAGAGCGCGCGACGGTTTCAAACAGAGGACATTGAATTGAGCGGATCTGGTGACAGAAAGCTATCATACATAGTTAAGCGTCATTATGTCATGAAGGAGATGGGGGCATTGCCCATGCCTTAACTCCGGCATATAGGTCTGTAAGTTAATTGTATATTTTCTAACATTTCACTAGTGTCATCGCAGCGCTCAGACGTTCCAGAACGATTACAAGTAGACGGACATGTTTGGCGTGTGACGGTGGTTTATGTTGGGCTGTAATTTAATTATGTCGTTTCTAGCATATGTGTAGCTCTAAACTCCCACTAGTGTGGCTTCGCAGCGCTCGGACGTTCTGGAGCGATTACAAGGGCTGAAAAGCGTTTGGGGCTGTGACTCTATTGAACTTAAAGCCTGCTAACACTTAATGTGACTGCAGGAGACATCTGTAGCATCTGTCGAGCAGCACCAGAGCGGAGCCTGGCGGAACCCTCCACCAAGCCCTGCCAACCTGTCTCACGTGACCTCCCTCTTGCACAGTCCCACGCGAGTGGGTTAGTTATGCAACATTTACGTATGTGAGTCGTATATTAATAAATCATCAAAAAGACAAAGGCACAAAGTTCTCTAATGGAGAAGTAATTAGAATGATTACAATGTGTTGTGTTAGCAGCACATGCTCGTGCCTCGAGACAGCTCAATCTGTCAGTCCTTTTACTGCAAGAATCTGAGTGCCACCCACAGGCAAGCAACGCCTGGAGCCCAGGCGGGAAAGGCTTGGTCTCTCATCCTTTCAAGGCCGACAAAACGCATGCCATTGAGTTGGACAATAACACTGACTCTTTACAGCACATTTAAATTGAACCTTTCTAGTCTATGTAAACGCGCCTCTCCTACCCAGGAAGCGCCTTGATATGGTTTAGTTTAAAGAGACGTGCAATATAGTTAATTTATCAATTCACTGAATCATTCAGTTTTTATTAATTCTGCTTAATAGGGTTATTGTTTTTGTAGCAATCAATGGTGCCCACTGTGAGTCGTATCTGAATAGAAAATCCCTCCGATCACAGGCTGATTTAAACCATGGGGTCAAGGAATGTTCAGCTGGGATAGACTCAGTGGTCGAAGCTGATGGGATCTATTGTGAACCATCTTCCAAACCTTTTTATTTTTACAAAAACAGTCCTCACTTTTTGTAAAAAATTAACAAACGACCATTCCCCTGGTGACTGTCGACCTTGACGGGACTCCCGCTAAAAGGGAAGGGGGTGGGTAGATGGGGGAGGAGGGGGGGATTGGGATGAGGCTCCTGTACTGTGAATCCAAGGTAGAAGCAGACTGCGAAAGTAAGTAAATAAATCCTGGTTAATGACAGAGACGTACATTTCATTAGTGCTGCCGTTGCAGTGACACCGGGCTCAAAGTCCTGAGGGGGCCATTCAACCCTGATCATTTCTGTATTTTACTACCTCAACACAAGCCAAAGTGCCCATTTTCCTTGCTTGCACCACAACACATGGTATCCTTTGTACGCTACTAGTTAATGAGCAAATCGAACGGCAAATTAGGACCCTCTTTATGGTGTTAATTGTTGCATTCATTTGAGGCTTCGGATGGCAGAGATTACATCTTTTTGAGAGGCAGCCTAAGGGTGTTTCCAGATGTGCTCTTGAGTGAGTCTTTCTAATGGAAATTTATGAAGAAGGTTTGCACTGGGCACAGTCTGATTGTGTATTAGTAAATGTATATGTTTGAGAAGCACTTGTTTTTATCTTAAACGCTAAATCCATTTATCCATTTGCACATTTTGAGGCAGTATTATATTGTGTACAATACAACTGTAAAATAATGATTTGCACCTTCAGATTGTTCATCTGGGGGTAGGTCCTCAAAGCACGCTAAATGTTCTCCACTGTGCCAACTAGGAATCAGTTCCCTGGTTACAAACAGATATCTGCAGTGATTACATTAACCAACTGAGCTTTCATTTACCACCGATTACGTTTACTGGCAGTGTGGTACATTTAATATGTATTTACCTTAAGGTGAAAGGTCAACAAAATAGTTGCAGAATAATTTGTTCTTTTTAGCAATGTTTCTGGCCCTGTCTCCACACTCACTGACCCCGCCCCCATGACACTCAAGATCACTGCTCTCATATTTTTATGTTCTTTAGACACTGGATAGACCTCCTCATAATTTCCTCTAACCCGATATTGACAGTGCTCTTAAGTAAACCAAGGTGAAGGGAGAACTTTACAAAATTACCATGTAAACAAATGAGCCAAAGAAGGCAAAATGTCAGGGTGTACCCATGCCCCTGGTGCTCTTGGTTTATACCCAGAATGTCTCACTTGTGAGGACATGCTTTATCAGCTGGTAAAGACCTCTTCAGGGTTTATCATGCTGAAATGTTGACTAAACTCAAGCCATGAGTTTAGTGGAGTATGTCTTCTATTGCATGCACAAATTATTGCATATAGTGGGTCAAATGTTGAGAATGCTTCCCATCTTCAAGTAGTTTGTCTACAGAAGCACCCTCCACATGTAGCCATCTTGGGGTGGTGAAAGGTTAGGAGAATAAAAGTGCTCTGCTTCTGCAGGGTGTAATTAGCTTGCTACCAGTGTAAGCCCATGCTCCATGTTCCGTCGATCAGCTTGTTGACAAAAGCGCTCTCCATAGGAAGCCATCTAAAGTTGGTAGTAGTTTAGAACAGCAGACCTCTGCCTGTGGAGGGTTGTGAGCAGCTGGACACCAGTGTAACCTATGATAGCTCCATTGTCGTTCTGTTGAACTGTATATTGCATCCCCCTCCAGAGGGAGCCATCTTTGGATGGTACTAGGCTGGGACAACAGCAGAGCTCGGCCTCTGGACCCTAGTATAACATTTAAAAGCACTTTCAGGGCACAGTGGTTCTGATTCACTCCTGCTCTTTGACTGCCTAGATTTGATCTCAGTTAACGTGTTTCATCGTTAGAGCAGGACATCACATAATAGTGCTAGTCATTCTTCTATACACAATCTTCAGATGGGTATGTGTTATCATATAGTTGGGTTACGTCCAGAGATCCATTAGCCCATTAGCGCCTGCTGAATTCAGAGCATGTGCAGGCTTGTTCATGCGCTTTCATTGCCCAAGAGTCCTCCGTTATATGAACTGTGATAGCCTATGCATGATACAATAACCAACAAATCTTTCCTCCTTTTTGGGCAGCCATATTGGATATTTAACATCTGCTCTCAGCCATAATACATCAACATTTGGAAGCCCATCTACTCCGCTCAGTTCCATGCCCTAGGCTCTAATTGACAAAAAATAGTAGAACCCAGCAGGCACTTGGGTACATCAATGCGATGTGAAGTTGGGCCGGTGGAGCCCGCATGGGGGTCTGGTACTTCCGCTGGTGTGCAGTCTGGGAGGGGATGCGCGCCTCCCTGCGGAGGGCGGCAGTAGCGCTGCTATTCAGGGACCGCTGCGGTCTGTGTACACATGAAGTAGACGTGAAGCTATGCTGGGGTAATAACACCACGTGAGGGTTACTGCATCCCTAGGAATGCCGCTCCACGTCTGCCTAATGTTACGACTCAGCCGCGCTTATGGTATGTATCGTGATAGTGAGAGAGGTCTTAAGTTGCGGAAGAGCTGCACTGCCCAGAGAGCAGGGGTTGCATCGGATGTGTAAAATGGCTTATCCATTGGATGGATCTTCCTGAATAATTGTCATTTCCGTGGGCTTCCCCGCATTTTACAGTTCGGAACAGTTTTTTGTTTAGTTAGCTTCCTGTGCCCCAGGCAGCGCAATGCATGATTAGTGCAGAAATCGAGTAATGCACAGATCCGTTTCCAGCGCCAAGATGTCTAGAGTATGATCGCGCTTTATACATTATTTTCATTTTCATTGGTCAGCTGAAAAGTACTCATTTCAGCTTTTTTTTTTTTTTTTGATTTTTTTTAATTTATTTATTTATTTTTGATTTATAAAGTCGTTGTATTTGGTGCACTGTTGCTTTTTTAAAAGAAAATGCAAATCGGTCATAGAATGTCAAAATATCAGTGCAAGCAGATTTCTAGATTAATCTCTTTGTGTGTTTCTAAAGTGCAGAATCCGGTAAGAAGTAATTTGCACATCTGGATAGAAAAGCCTTTTGTTCCTTCTTTTATGCGCGGAGGGAGACCTTATGCATTAAGTTAGTGCGGCGTGGTATTATGTAACACTGTTGGGAGGGAGGAGCAATGGCGTCAGATATGTAGTAAATTCTGCAGTATGGCCAATCAGGGAGAAAAACAATCACGAGGCTGTGTATAGAAACAATACGAGGAGCTACTTAGTTCAGTGGACGTGCCTCTCAGCCTTTTAATCTCCTAGGAGAGTGAGTGTAAATGGCTTTGGAGGGATATGTGTTCTTGTAAAATTAATGGCGATGCAAACATGTTTTTGGGCGGGTGCAGAGTGTTTTCCGGGCTGGTGATTCCATTGAAGTCTGTGCTAAGTTAGTTCTCTGGTTAGAAGATGGGTCCAGAGGGGGACCCATGAAAGTGAGTTTAGAGGTAAAAAAAAAATTGCCAGGACACCTATGCCTCCTTCACTTTTGTCACCATAACAAGGAACGGACATTCCGAAACTTCAGGTGCTGGTCAGTTACCGCCGAACTGGATTACGAACAAATTCTAGACTTTGCCCTTATAGCAGCATCTCAAACAAGCATTGAAAATGCAATAGATCTCGCCTTTCATTAAGTTAAAGCCTTTTGCTTTGCTATATAATACCATTAGCAATGCAAATGGCTTTAACTTAATGAAAGGCGAGACCTATTGCATTTTTAATGCTTGTTGATGCTGTGATGGATTTCGTTTTACTGGCTCAGATGCTTTGGACACTTTGCCACTGCTGATCAGTGGCAAAGTGCAAGTGCTCCCTGTATAAAGTGTGATGGTAATTGGTTGTCCATGATTGGTATGTTTGCCTTACCAGTAAAGTCCCTAGTAAAGTGCACTATGTGTGCCAGGGCTGTTAATGCAACTGCTACTAGTGGGCCTGCTGCACTAATTGTGCCACCCACACCAGTAGCCTTAAAGAGGTAATTCAGGCCTGCCATTGCAGTGCCTGCGGTCAGTTTGTTAAACTGCTATGTTATTCTGACAAGTGCACCCACTTGCCAGACCTTACCCTTCCCTCTCTATGCACATCAGACACCCCTATGGTACCTCCTGGGCAGGATGCAGTTCATTTGAAAAGTAGGACATGTACTAAGGTGTGTACCATGTCCTGACTGTGAAATAATCTCCATTTCATTTTTCACTGTGGAAAGGCCATCTTTCCCATAGGATAGAAAGGGGAGGCTGTGTAACATGTTTTCCAGCCTATCTTCCCAAAGGCTTAAGATAGAGAGGTGAAGTTTAGTGTGCCTGAACTCACAATGTAATACATCTTTTTATGAAGGTGTTTTTAGCATTGTGTGTTTAGAAGCCACCCTTTTAGAAGTGGCTGGGTTTTTGTGCTCCAACATTTATGTGCATCTCTGCCTGGTTGTGGATTGACTGTTTGGATTTGAAAGTGATGGGATCTGGGGAATGTCTTGAACTAGGGGAAGAGGTGGGATTGCAACAGGCTGACCTGCATCTGGAGTGTAGGGGGAGGAGTAGCCCCTAGAGGTGAAGAGGCCTGGGTTGCTGCCATAAAACAATGGTCCCATCTCCTGCTGAGTGATTGAGAATCCATACCCCGACTAATCAAAGGAAGAAGGTGTCACTGGCAGGGAGGCGCCCAGAACTGGTTTGAAGAGGGGTCAGTGTCCCTCTGAACACAAAGACTTGAAAGACATTTAGGGGTATAACTATGAGGGCTGAAGCCCCTGAACTTTGGAGAAATGGATTGATCAAGATTGAACAAGACTGAAGCTACTTCGTGGTCAAGAGGAACCTTTGCCAAGGATGAAACAGCTGAAGAGACTGAAGGAAAGGACTGACCCTTGCTGTGTGTTCTGGGGCTGGCCTGCAGTGTGCTGCTTTAACTAAGGAGTGACTAAAGGGACTTGCTGTGTCCCCCTGTTTGAAAGGACTTTGCTATGCTGTGTCCTGAAGTAACTTATCCCCAAGGGCCCAAGGTGAGCTGGCTCCCTGTTGCGGAAAGTCAGGAACACAACATTTTCCAGGAGAGTCTCAGCGACTGTGTGTGTGTGCTTTTTGCAGTCTGAGCCCTTCGTTAGGATTGTCCTGTGATCGTGTGCACTGGAGTCCAAGTGAGTCTCAGCGACGCTGTGTGCGTGTGCTTTTTGCAGACTGAGCCCTTTGTGAGGATTGGCTTGTGATTGTGTGAACCGGAGTCCAAGTGAGTCTCAGCGACGCTGTGTGCGTGTGCTTTGTGCAGCCTGAGACCTTCGTGAGATTGCCATGCTGTCGTGCACACCCGGAGTCCAAGTGAGTCTCAGCGACGCTGTGTGCATGTGCTTTGTGCAGCCTGAGACCTTCATGAGGATTGACTTGTTATCGTGCACTCGGAGTTCAAGTGAGTCTCAGTGACACTGTGTGCTTCGTGCAACCTGAGACCTTTGTGAGGAGTGCCCTGTGATTGTGCACCTGAAGCTCAAGTGAGTCTCAGCAACACTGTGTGCATGTGCCCTGTGGCAGCCTGAGCACTTCATAGCATCAGTGGCCCAGACTGGCAGCCCCGGATCGAGCCCGCCGTTGCCAGAGTGGGACCTCGAACCAACCTCATCGAGGGAGGGCCCAAGTCACACTGCCCGGAATTCACAAAGATTGCATCGGAGGCCCAAGTCGCTGGAAGAGGAGAGGAGAGCGAGGTCGCTGCCCCCCAGGTAACGTGTGTCGACGCCTGGGGCGGGGTGCGGGCTCAGAGGGAGACTCTCTCGGCCTCCCCCATTTCTTCAGCGCGAGCCTCTGCTTCGGCTCGTATCGCGGGCCGTACTTGCCAAAGGAGTGGCAGTACCGGGGCCGGAGTGCGGAGCTGCACTTCTTGTTTACACCATACCCTTGTGGGGGCAGCTGTTGACAGAGGCTGACTGCGAGTAAGCACAAGTGGCGGAGAGACTGCCTAAGGCACCGTGATCGGTGCTGGAGTGTATTGCGCATTGCATTATTTCTGCATAACGAACTACCTGATTGACATCTTACACATTGCATTACTAATGCATAAGAAGTACCGAATTGTTGTGTTACACATTGCATTATTTTTACATTGCAAAGTGCCTGATTAGTGAATTATGCATTGCATTATTCCTGCATAACGAACTACTTGATTAGTGTATTAAGCATTGCATTATTTCTGCATAACGAAGTACCGGATTGTTGTGTTACGCATTGTATTATTTTTACATTGCAAAGTGCCTGATTCTTGCATTACGAACTGCATAGCATTGCATTAGGACTGCAGTGGAACGTTTAGAAGTGCTCATTAATATTGCCAGAACGTACAAGGGCTGGCTGGCCTAACAACCGGCCAGGAGGAATATTACAAATACGCATATGTTGGATTTATATTGTGTGGTCTTATGGTATATCTTTTTATATAAAGACATACTCGTTTTTATGAAACTCGTGTGGAGTCCATTTTTGGTGTCATCATTGGGTTGCTGTGAGCGTGGTTGCAAATACTTTACACATTTGCCATGAAGATATGCCTGGCTGCTCGTGCCAAGCTACCGAGGGGGTGAGCGGGGGCTGTCTGAGAAGGTGTCCTTTACCCTGACGTGGAAACGAGGGTTCCTATTTGGCCTAAGGTACCTACCTCAGCCAACCACGGATCCTGGGTCTAACGCTTACCTAATGCAACCTAGGGAAATTGACTTTGTCTTTTTATCTGTCCATATGCTTATAAAGGATAAACTTCGTGTGCAAATTACTGAACATGTTGCTAAATTACACCCACGCAGGGTGCTGTAGATCAAAGCAGCAGGTCATGGGTATAATCTTTGGAGGCAGATCTGGACCCTCTCCTTCTTTGCTGCTTTCTTTGGGTTACTTTCAGAGTCAATGATTCAGATTCATTAGGGTGTATGTTTTCCCTCCTTATTTTTATTCGTTCTAATGTATCTTAAAGTTTGACATTTGCTTGTTCAGGTGTATATCTATTTAATGCAAATATGTTTGTGTTCCAATGCTTCTTCTTAAGTCTTTGTTTTTTGGGCTGCGAGATTGGGAGGCACTGATCCGTTGTCCATTTGTAGGCTCATTCTTTAGCTTCCCCCGCAACTGTGAAGAAGTTGGATTCTCTACCATCTGCTAATTTTACTCTAGCATCCAGCATTAGCATGAATTTAAGTGTGTAACGCTTGTTTGACATTGCGAAATTTGTCATGTTGCTGTTGGGCATCTGCTGTGTAGCAAGGAATGGAAAGATATTGCAGTCTTTGGGTTCGTACAGGCCATTTCTTCATGCTAATTGTAGTAGGCAGTCACAATACCTATAATAAAGAAAACTGGCCACCATGGGCTTCGGGTCCCTAATAAAACTCAATGCGCATGTCAGGAGAAAAACCTTGGCAACTAGAAACAACCTGCGGTTTGAACAACTTTCAAGGAACAGCTCTACGGGTAGGCCTATAATTCTTACATTGTTTTTTCTTGTGGTCTCCCACACTCACAGGGAGACTACCAAGATAGGCTGAATCACTGCTAATATTTTCAGAGTCTGCTTCTGTTACATAAATTGAGCACAGAACTATATTTTATTGCAAACACAGGTCTTCTCTTTTGACTACAAGAGGTACTTGGTACCTTATGAACTTCAATTTCTGAGCCTCCTTTCAGAACACGAGCGAGACCCGTGCAGACAAGGATTACGCCACATTCCTTTGTTACTCAAATGCAGTTTGCTGAGATTTATGTTGGACTGTTTGTGAAACATCTACAGGTGTGGGTCCTTTTGCCCAGATTTCCTGGTGTCTCCCATTCTATTCTGTCCTGGTGATGACCCCGTTCTCACTAATTGCACTAAGGGGTCGAAACATCAACAAAAATTCTATGTGGATTGGTTTTTAATTTTTTTTAATTTTGTCTGTTGACAGTGACACTCGTACTAAGAATTTGTAACAACATATTGTCACGATCAGTCACATGTATATATTTTTTGTATAACACATGCGCACTGCTTAGTCACTTAACTCACTTTCACTGCGCCATCACTCTACAGGAGCACCTTCTCTTTTGAAAAGAGAAAATATATGAATTCTGTGCCATTTATGCATATAATTTGAGTAAGTAAATGCACCTATTGGGTAATTGAGATAAATCTGTAAGAAAAATGTATTTACTTCGCTATTGCCGTGGGAGTCCAAGGCTACACTTCCCCCATAGGGACCACCTTTTTGATAATAAGTGTCCGGCCCAGGTTCCGGGGTTACTTAGTTGCCCCTTTTTTTCTAATGGTGGAAGGGTTTGAACAGAAGATTCGAAGTGTTCAGTGATGGATGGCAATTGATAGTGGGGAGTTCCTGATGACAGAGGAGAGGAGTTAGCATCCACCATGCTGAGAATCAAAACGGAGAGAATCTTATTGAAATGTGGAGAATAGGTGGATGGTTAAATGTTGAGTGCACCTTACCCATGACTGAAGGAACTCAAAATCAAGGAGAAATGGTTGACTGTGCAGTGCTAAGAATGAGAACTGTGTATTTAGTGATGTGAATGCTAGCATGGTCTGAGTTTGCATTCCTTGTTCTTCCAGATGCCTCTTACGTGGACGGTTCATCTTCCTGAGGAACAGCAGGAAAGCTTAGAAGGACATCAGGAGTTTCAGGAAACGGTACGTGATATGAATCGAAGCATGCTAAAAGTTAGTTGACAGAGCTAGCACATTGACAGAACTGGGTGCAATTCAGTCACCAGAGGACTTGCCGAAATTTCGTGTTACTCCTGTATAGACACCAGGGCTGTAGAACATACATTCTAAGTCACATTGAAGGCCCATTACCCTTCCTTCACCAGTTAAGACAGTCTTGAAGCATGGGCCAATAAATAAATACGTATCTCGCCATGCCAGTGACCCTGCTGTCCTCAGGAGTTGTAACCTGCCATATAAAATGGCAGATGCTCTTGGTTTGGAGGTCAGCTCACTATTTGGAAGCAGTATTGCTGACTTACACATTGGATGGCAGAAATTAACAAAAATCTTGATGTAAGGAACCACTTAGTAAGAATTGTGATGGTGATGTAATGGGTGCCAGCACATAGAAACAGAGTTTCCATTTAGTGAGTAAATTGGTATTGCAACCCAGGGCTCCAGGGTCCTAAGTTAGTGATTTAGACAATAAGTCATATGCTTGCTATGTGCACCTTGTGCTAATTATCTGCTCCCACCTGCCTTTTGATTAGATTATCACCGTCGGGGATTGTAAAATACTAACCTAGACCCAAAGTACAGTGAAGTGGTGTACATGCATCTGCACAGTATATAGCTTGCATGTGGGGCTACAGAGTCATGCAGTTATATTTATAATATGAACTGGGGAAAATAAAACTGCACAGATACAGGGATCAGAAGCAGCATCACAGTAGGGCAAGACAGGAAGTTAAATTATATAGCTTAGAATGGTGGGAAGATTGTGATGGGCTACAAGATATTTTCTGAACTGCACCAGTGAAGGAGCAAATGGAGGTCATTAAGAGAGGTTGTAAAAAGAGGTAGTTCCAGAGTTGTCTTTCATATGCAAGGAAGGAAACGTTAGTATACAAGCCTTTTGTATTTCCAGTCTTGCCAGGAAGGTGCTGCTGGCAAGCATGCATTAGTGGACCCAGTGAGTTTTAAAAACAAGGTAGTCCGGTTTACTCAAGTGCAATGCCTTAAAGATAACACAGCAGACTTTGAAGTTTAATTTGGTTTGCCAGGGTTGCATTGTGAACATCCATAGAGACTCCTGGATCGTGGATTCTGCCTTGTACTTTGAAAACTGAGTGAGATTCTTTACTTGGTTTTACTAGTAATTTAGTAATTATAAGCAATCAGATTTGCCAGCCATGAGTTGTTTATTCATGAAATGTTTTTTTCTGCGGCAGAGCTGTATCAAGAGGCTTAATCGTGCTTTAAAGTGCAAAAGTAGATAATACAGTGAAAATCTGAAATACTGAGCAGCAATGTTCCCTCATATTTTTACCTCTATGTACAGCAATAATGGTGCTTTGTGCCTGCAGCTAAGACTGTGTGCGCTGAAGACCTGTAATAACTTAATAAGCAAGCACGTGCTGTGTGCTAGCTACCAAAAGCAGTGGCATAGTAAGAGTGCCATGGGCTCTAATGCAAACTAGAAACGAAATATCCCCTTCACCTCTGGGTTGGTATTAAGACACCCACCTGCATTAGTTGCAGTAAGAACACAAATTGTCCTAATAATATTGACCAGTACCTGTTAAGAAATTCTGGTCCAGATTTACTAACACTTTGTGCTGAGTTTGCATCACAAAAGTGACGCAAACCAAGCACACAGTGTTGTGGTCGAATTTTCTTTCCAAAGTAAATCATAATTTGTGTGGGAAAGTTGCAAAGTAACTCAAAGTAGCAGTATGCCCTCTTGCACTAGTTTGCATCTAGCTACAATGGTTGGTACATGGGTGTTTCCATGCAACCTCCTATGAGTTTTGATGCGAATTCCAATCTACTATCATTTATAGACAGGAATCTGAGCAAAATATGATGTCTCCTTGTGGCAAGTGTAACAGTGAAGCAACTTTCAAGAGTCTCCATATTTTTTAAACTTTGCCCTTATGGTGCACTCTACAGCACACATACAGTGGGAAAAGTTTTAGAAGATATTTTTTTTTTGACAGAATGCTCACACCCTAGACTAAGGTCAGGGCCACTGGAATTATGCAATTTTGTGGCCATGGCCTTTTCCGCTTAATTATGGATTTGCCAAGTGTCACATAAATCATCATCTGCTTATAACCTGCAGATTTTAACAGAAAATTGTTATTAGCACAAATGGATCAAACGTTAGGGGTGGAGACTGCCCGCTGACCGGGGAGTGGGGGCAGAACTGGCTGTCAACAAATATGGCTGCCTGATTTTGGAGCTCTGTTGCACTAGAAGACCCAGGGGAGAAAAATGCTGATAACCGTTGTCCTCGGTCCTTATAGTAGTTGGGTTTGCACCCTCCTGTGTTAGGACTACCGAGAACTCATCCTGAGGGTGATGTTCACGCTCCATTAAGTACTGGTGACAACACATTTACCCGGCCTCATTGCAAGTAGCCCAATCTACGTAATTTCTTGTTGGGATGCATGGAGTGGTGCATCACCCTCATGGACAGCCGCTCTCAGTCTCTGTAATTCGTCTGCTGCAACATTTAGGCATACATTACAGCAAATACCAATGAATGTGCAATTGTCACCGCAATTAAAAAAGAGTGCCAGTAATTCCTGGATACCTGCGCCGAGTGGCGTGAAGACACTGAGCACCTTTCCCCATTTCTCATACTGTTGCGGAGAATCTCTCGTTGTGATCACCCGGGAGGGGTTGAAAAAGCCTGCAGTCATCAGTGCATAGGCCTTTCCCTCGACCTTTTTGGACTTTCTCCCTACGGGGGCATACTTGGGCTCCTTGGCCGCCTGTGACTGCGATCAGTCTACCTCCGTTCCAGGACTCTGAAAGACAGTTGACCTACCCTGATACCTGAGCGGACGCTTTGGAATTGAGTGCCCCCCACAGCCGGATACAGCCTACCTCTCGCCAAGGACGCTGGATACCTCCCCAGAAGAGGACATGGGTTCCATGCTCTTAGGCAACTGCTGGCTCGTAGTATAGATTAGGGCGTGATACACTCCTTCCCAGAGGACCTGATGTACTGCTAATTAAAAGCTGGTACCGTGGTCTCCCACTGATCTGCGTTATTTCTTGCACGGGTGGACACCGCCAAAGAGATCTGCACTAAATCGAAAATCCTGACGTCCCCTGGCTACGAGGGGAAGGTACAGACTGTCCTCTCCTGAGGTTGCAGACTGCACCAGGATCGCACTCTGTGAGAGGCTGGCATGATATATGCTGTCCACTAATGTAAGTGGGCACCTTGCACCAGTCCTGACAACCCTTATGGTCTCAGACAACCTTAGAAAGCTATCTTCAGGCTTAGTCTTGAAGGAGTGTAAAGCAGCTTGTTTTACCAGAATGCTATCATATAGTATTGATTAAATGAATAGAAAACCACGCAGTAGTTATGCAAATATGTATTAGTTATATAACACTACCTAGTATGTTACAGTATCTCCTACACGGAGATAAACACAAAGCACTCAATACTTAAGCAAAGAAATCACAGTAAATAGCACTAATACACAGCGGGCACCAGGGGAAAACCAAACCATATTCTAAGAAAGTGGTATAAGAACCACGACTCGAGTCAGCACAATTTCGAGAGGACGTTGAATTGCTGGGACCCCAAGGAACCACCCAAGGTGAGTAGATAGGGACTCCATGGAGTGCGTGTGCATTGTGTGAACACGACCGCGTGCTACGTACAAATCTATGTGCAAGTCATGTTTGGAATTTTAAAGATTAGGGACCCTTCCCTGTGGTCTTCGAGGAAACCCCGTGGAAGACGGAAGGTTGGAGAGCCACCACACCCCTGGATACCGAAGTACCCAAGTTACCTAACCCAGGGAAGCCAGGTGGATAGGTGTGAAGTGGCGTTGGAAACCACAGTTGAACCCAATGGAGCACTAACAATGGAGCTCCCGGGCACTGGGATCACCGAATAGTGCAAATCCCCGCTGCCCCCCCCCCAATCACCCTCCCAACGAATGAAGAGTCGTACCAGAACCTTCTCCAGAAACGGGAAAGCCTGAATCTCGTGCTTAATCCAAGAAGCGAAGGAGTGAGGATCTGCGACCCGACACCTCCCCAGGACGGCAACGGATGCCTGGGAGGTGATCAGCGATCTGCGGACCCTGCCAGATTCGAGGACACACCGTGCTGGACATATAAGAGTCCGTGGAGAAGCCTACTGCGGCTAACGCTGGCACTGGAACGACGATGGAGAGAAGTGCAGGCTGGGGACTAGCTCCGCACCGGAGCTGATAATTGCCTGATCCCAAGATGGCCTCCCCCAGCGCGGAATCTGCAAGGCTACCTAAACACAGAGGTAACCCAGCAGCTGCTTCAAAAAGCTAATCGCGCTACTTAGCATGCCACTCCCGACCCTCCGGTGACTGCTAGTACTAACGAAGGCCCCATAACACTTTAATCAAGGCACGAGGCTCCAGCGCCTGACCCCTTGATGGCCGCTCCTGTCCTCAAACTCTGCACTTCGACCCAACTCCTCACATGAGCCTTCACCACTACTAAAGATAGTGTCTACGCTGCTGTAACACCCCCATCCCCGCCGGGCGCAGTCAATGGAAACGACAAGGGATCAACTCCACCTCAGCTACCAACTCCATACACCCTGCGCCCACTGGGCTTGCCCCCAAGATGACTGCTACAATCCAAGTGATCCAATTGCTCAATGGTATCACATCAGCACCGTAAAAGAAGTGCCTACACAGCCGCAACACTAGCATCCAGAACCGCTGGTCACAGCTAAGAAGTGATGAGGACCTGGTAACTTCCTCCACTAGCTTTGTGGCCATTGGCCTGTCCTCAAGATTACCGCCACAAACTAACCCTTGATATACTGCCCCTCTAGGCGCATGAAAGACACTACTATTCAAAGAATCCCAATTGAACTTAATAGCCAACTGTCTTGGAAAGTACAGATTACCTTGAGCGCCATCACTCACTGCTCACACCAGGACCACATCCTGGAGGCTTTTGACGCACTCTTCCCCTCTCTGCGGTCTTCCCCAGCACACGCCCCCCTTCCCCGCCCTATCCACCCCCTCTCCCCGGAAAACCGTACCGTCCAGCAGAGCACCCATACCTTTCACACGCCCCCTACTAACTTCATTAGCCTCCCGTTATGTAACACCACCCTCACAGCTGCCTTCTTGAACAAACCCCCCCTTCCTCATCTGACCGTCTCCTCGACCACCCTCCCGCCTGCTCACCCCCCA
This sequence comes from Triturus cristatus, assembly GCF_964204655.1. NCBI lineage: Eukaryota > Metazoa > Chordata > Amphibia > Caudata > Salamandridae > Triturus > Triturus cristatus. The sequence goes on from NC_140585.1 coordinate 934,136,594, forward strand.
GACTACTAAGATTGTCCAAAACACACAGTCCTTGTCCCCCATCTACTTCCCTATACCCACACTCATAAGATCGCGGCAGCCACAACATGTCCCTCCTCTCACTACGCCCTCGGCTCTCTGCAACGACCGCAAGGACTACGCACTATTAAGAACGCGGCTACCACAACAGGGCCCGCCACTCGCTGCGCCTTCGGCCCTGTCCAACGACCACATGGACAACACACTATCAGACGAGAAGACAGCAGCGTTAGGGCACCACCCTCCCGCGAGGACCCCAGTCAGAACCACCCTACCCCCCACCCTAGAAGAGACTGGTCTGCGTCTCACCTTGCTTGAAAGCCAGTTCACCATCGTAATCCAGGGCTTCAACTAAATCCTAACCAACCTCGCCTCGATCAGTAAACCTTACCAAAATCCTCATAACACCCCCACCCACCAAGGGCTTCCTCCCTCTCCCTGCCACAGGAAGATCCCAACCCCTCCCCTCGCACCTTAGCGGGAACCCAAAAAATCTCGCAGAGCTAGAGCAGCGATGTCCCAGACTGAAGCAGCAGATCTTGCCTCCTCATACGACACCCCTGCTACTGCCACCCCTCTATCCAAAATCCAGGTGATCACCGGTTTTAGAAGGGACCTCTCCCCTCCTAAACACCCCAGACTCCCAGCCTCCCTTTCCAACATCCCCAGGGCCCCTCTTAAGAAAAACCGCTCCAAAGAGGCACTCCCCACCAACTGCAGGCTCATAAACTGCAGATCAGCCTCGAAGCATGCAACTCAGCTAGCAGATTCCATCCTCACCCATGACATTGACATAGCCTTCATCACCGAGACATGGCTAAACGAATGCTCAACACCAATCTTGGACACTCTCGTGCCACCAGGCTTTGTAATCATCAACAAAGATCGAAAAGACCAAAAAGGCGGAGGTATAGCAATTATTCATAACAACAATATAACTGTGACAGAAATGGACACCTTTAACCCCTTCGCTTCTAGGCCTTTTTCCCCCTGTGCTAAGCCTTTTTTGGGCTATTTGGGGTAGTGCGCGCTTAGGCCCCTGTAAAATTTTGACCACATAAGGTATCCACGCCAAATTTGCGTCCTTTTCTTCCAACATGATGGGGATTCTAAAGGTACCCCTGGAGGGGTCCCAGAAATTAGCCAAAATACAGCAATTTTTTGGGGGGGGAAAATGGGGAAAAACGGGCCGCAAATCAAAGCGTCTGGGTTTTTCTCTGCAAATGGTATCAAAAAAGGGTTTGTGGGGCTGAAATCACTATTTCCCCAGCTTTTAGGGAATGACAGCCTTTTGTCAGAAAACCAAAATTTTTTTACACAGTTTTGGCATTTTTCTGGGACATAGCCTTTTTTTGCTATTTTTTGGGCTTTCAACCTTAATTGCAGTTAATGGTAGAAATGGGTGTGAAAGCAATAATGGATCCTGGAAAACTATACATTTTAGAAAAGTAGATAAAATTCTGAATTCAGCAAGGGGTTTTTGTGTAGATCCATCAAGGTTTCTTTATAGAAACTAACAGTTAAATATTGGAAACATTGAAAATTAGTTGGAAAAAACAGCCTTTTGTGTCAACGTTTTTACCTGTAACTTCTTCTAATTATGACAGCTCTTTGAAATCAATATACCGTTACATCTGCTGGACCTTCCTCGTTGTGGGGATATATAGGACTTGTAGGTTCACCAAGAACCCGACGAACCCAGAGTCAAAAACTTAGCAGCAATTTGCAATGGTTTTTTATTATGTTCCGGGTATATAGCAATTATTGGGGGAAAATGGATACATGGAAAAATCGGTATGAAAGACACCTATGTATTTCTGAAATGGAAAAAATGATAGAGTTTAGAAACAGTACATACTTGCACATTTTCGAAATTGGGAATACTCCTACTAGCATGAGAATTATCGGTCATTTTTCAAAATGACTTCTTTTTTTACACAATGTCTTTCATTTGGAAGGCAGAAATGCATCAAAAATCAATAGGTAATAACAGTTGCTTTACAAATCTGAATTACCCTAAGTCTCCCGATAGAAATGGTACCTCACTTGTGTGGGTAGGCATAGTGCCCACGACAGGAAATGGCTCAAAACCCAACGTGAACACACCACATTTTCACAATGAAAATGTACCCTTTTTTTGCCAAGTGTCTAGCTGTAGTTTTTGAACACTAGCTCTGCCGACACCTAGGGAAACGTAGCAAACCTATACATTTTTTTAAACTAGACACCCAGGGGAATCCAGGATGGGGTGACTTGACTGCCTCCCACCAGGTTCTGTTACCCAGAATCCCTTGCAAACCTAAAAAATTGTATAAAAAAAAACACATTTCCCTCACATTTCTGTGGTGGAAAGATCTGGTATCTGCGTGGATCCACAAATTTCCACCCACCTCGCGTTCCCCAAAGTCTTACGAGAAAAATGGTACCTCACTTGTGTGGGTCGGCCTAGTGCCCGCGACAGGAAACGGCGCAAAACGCAACGTGGACACACCTCAATTTCGCAGAGAAAAAAAATGACCCTTTTTCGGCAAAGTGCTTAGCTTTAGTTTTCGAACCTTAACTCTGCCGGCACCTAGGCAAACCTATACGTTTTGAAAACTAGACAACCAGGGGAATCCAGGATAGGGAGACTTGACTGCCTCCCACCAGGTTTTGTTACCCAGAACTCCTTGCAAATCTAAACAATTGGCCAAAAAAACACATTTCCCCACATTCCTGTGGTGGAAAGTTCTGGAATCTGCGTGGATTCACAAATTTCCACCCACCCCGCGTTCCCCAAAGTCTTCCGAGAAAAAAGGTACCTCACTTGTGTGAGTCGGCCTAGAGTCCGTGACAGGAAACGGCGCAAAACGCAACATGGTCACACCTCAATTTCGCAGTGAAAAATGACCCTTTTTTGGCAAAGTGCCTAGCTGTAGTTTTTTAACCCTAGCTCTGCCGGCACCTAGGGAAACCTAGCAAACCTATACATTTTTGAAAACTAGACACCCGGGGCTTCTAGGGAGGTATGGCTTACGTGGATCTCCCAACGTTTCCTTACCCAGAATCCCCTGCAAACCTCAATTTTAGCTGAAGAAAATCACTTTTTTCACACATTTTTGTGTGGGAAAGTTGTGGCATCTCCGGGCTCACACAAATTTCCCACCACCCAGAGTCTCCCGGTAAAAATGGTACCTCACTTGTGTGGGAGGCCCAACTACCCGCGACAGGCAAGGGCCCAAAACATTTTTGGGCCCTTGCCTGTCGCGGGTACTTGGGGCCCCCCCACACAAGTGAGTCACCATTTTTACCGGGAGACCTGGGGGAACGCTGGGTGGTGGGAAATTTATGTGAGCCCGGTGATGCCACAACTTTCCCACACAAAAATGTGTGAAAAATTTGATTTTTTTCAGCTAAAATTGTGGTTTGCAGGGGATTATGGGTAAGGAAACGTTTGGGGATCCTTGCAAGCCATACCACACTGGAAGCCCCCGGTGTCTAGTTTTCAGAAATGTGTGAGTTTGGTAGGTTTCCCTAGATGGCCGCCGAGCACGGGGCCAAAAACCCAGGTGAACCTCCTTGCAAAACCAGGTGGTTTTGAGATAGGCAAATTTGATGTCGCCTCACTACGTTTTGGGCCCTTGCCTGTTGGGGGTACTTGGGCCTTCCACACAAGTGCGGCACCTTTTTCACCGGGATACCTGGGGGAACGCTGGGTGGTGGGAAATTTGTGTGAGCCTGGTGATGCCACAACTTTCACACATAAAAATGTGTGAAAAAAGTGTTTGTTTTTTTGAGCTCAAAATGAGGTTTGCAGGGTATTCTGGGTAAGGAAACGTTGGGGATCCACGCAAGCCATACCTCCCTGGAAGCCCCCGGTGTCTACATTTAAAAAATGTGTGGGTTTGGTAGGTTTCCCTAGATGGCCGCCGAGCACGGGGCCAAAAACACAGGTGACCTCCCTTGCAAAACCAGATCGTTTTGACATAATTAGTTGTTTGTTTCTACAGCAAGAGAATTTCGGCTCAATATTGCAAGGAAAATGTGACAGACATTTTGAGGTTTACAGGACATTGTGGATAAAATAACTTTTTGGAATTCACAAGAGAGACATCACCATGAACTCCCATGGGTTTACGACAATATCTACAGTTGGTAGGTTATTCTTAGATGAAATGTACACCTTGGCAGAGAAATTAAAAAGACCAAGATTCCTGCACAATCATCTATTCCTCAAACACACACACACACACACACACACACACACACACACACACACACACTCTGGTTGGATTTGGCACAAGGGCGCGTGATGGTTCAGTATATAAAATTTTATTAACAAGAGATTTCACAAAAATGAAATGCACTGTCAATAATTAAATGGTCAAAAAACCGAACCAGTGACTCGCAGCTCGTGAGCTGTAAAGCCACGGCAAGGCACCAACCGCTTTACATGCCATTCACACACCTTTCATACGTGATACACACCAGCCAAGCACCAGTCCACGCACACTGCCAGCCAAGCACCAGTCCACGCACACCGCCAGCCAAGCGCCAGTCCACGCACAGCACCATCACATTTAGGATTTTTTTTAGACAAAAACACAAACAAATTGCAAATAGATACAAATCTACTAACACAAAATCTGAAACTAAATACATTGCACTAATGCCAACCTTGAAGCAGAATCACATTTTTTAAAGCATACAGACCAGGCAGTTCACTTTACCACTCATGGATGCTCTCAAAAATTATTTTGCGTGTGGTACGCTCCAAAACAAGCAGGGACACCCAGCCCAGGATTAGAAGGACACTCAGGGCAGTACATACGAGTCTCCTTCTGCGTACCTCTTTGCCAACAGACTCTACATCTCCTAGTGGGAAAGTCTTTTGAGGATGTGCGAGGAATGAAATCAGGAAAGTGGAGATCTTTCAATCGAGCCACATCCTCCACCACTCCAACTCTAGGTACACTTGCTTGTTCCACAACAACAAGGCTGCCTATCACAGATTGCTGAAACTGAACAAAAGTCAACTTTGATGCAGGAGAACACTCCTTGAACACAACAAAAGCATTGGAAGTTGCTAAATTAAAGAGATGGATGGCCAACTTCTTATACCAAACGTAAGCCTTACGAATAGTGTGTAAGGTTCCAACCTCTGATCTACTCTATCAACACCACCCACGTGCTTATTGTAGTCTGAAATGCACACAGGTTTGCGCACTTCAGAAATTTGACCCTAAACAGCCACAGGTGAAGTACTCTCATCATGGATGGTAGTCAGCATGTACACATCCCTCCTGTCCACAAATTTCACAGCTAGTAGTTCATCACTACGCAAGGAACTGCACTGCCCACTCTGAAGTTTTTTGCAAACAAGCTCTTTCGGATCACCTTTACGGTTAGAGCGGATTGTGCCACAAGCAAAAGTGTCCACTTTGGACAATTCCTTAAACAATTGCACAGCAGTGTAGAAGTTATCAAGGTACAAATGGTGGCCTCTGTTAAACAGTCCTCTAGCAAGATCCCACACAATTTTCTCCGAAACTCCAAAAGTGAGCGGACAACCAGGGGGGTCAATAGTGGAATCCCTACCAGCGTACACACGGAAAATAAAAACCTATCCTGTCCTACTCTCAGACAACATATACAGCTTAATTCCATAGCGTGCCCTCTTGCTAGGGATGTACTGCCTAAAAACCAAACAGCCCTTAAACAAGACCAAAGACTCATCAATAGATATTTCTTTCCCTGGAGTATAGATCTCTGAAAATCGATCTACAAAGTGATCAAGAACAGGCCGAATCTTAAAAAGACGGTCACATTCAGGGTGATCTCGTGGCAATGCCAAAGAATTATCAACAAAATGCAGCATCCGTAGCAAAAGTAAATACTGATCACGAGTCATAACTGCAGGAAATATGGCCGTTGCCATCAAGGGACTGGTAGACCAATATGAAGCCATGGACGGCTTCCTTATCAAACCCATCAATAAAGTCAAACCCAAAAACTTCTTCATCTCTTCCAAATTTGTGGGAGTCCACCGGGTAGCTCTAGAGTGGGGCCTAAGTTTGTCACTGTTGTCCCTCAAAAACTGTTCAGCGTACAAATCAGTCTGCTCAACCATCTCACCCAAAAATACATCATCCATAAAAAACTTAAAAAACTGTATAGGCAAAAAATGTTCACGATCCACTCTGCACCCTGCATCACCACTAACGGCAGGCAACACCGGCTACACCATGTTTGGATCAACCCAGAGTCCAGCACTTCCAGTAGGAAGCCTAGCAGCCTCAGGCTGCAATCCAGATGCCTCTTGCACCATCGGCACAGCAGTATCCTCCTCTAAAACAGGCACTTCATCCGCACTGAGAGTAGCTTCATCTGCACTGAGAGTACCTTCATCATCCGATGATTCCATGTGGAGAGAAAACTCACTGCCTGAATCTTCCCCTTCCTCCTCTCCCTCAGACGCACTGTCAGTCTCCTAATCCTGCTCAGAGGAAGATTCAAGAAGCATACCAACCACCTGCTGAGCAGTCCCTTTACGGCTAGCCATACTGCTTACTAATAAAAGTAACTTGTCAAACAAGTCAACAACAAGCACTCTGTAAAATAAGTAATAAACAAAATGCACCTTTTTCAGAAATACCTTTATTTTCCAAAACGATACCACTCACTTGCCAGAAGCAGCTAAATTCACCACCACCTACTCTGCACAAACACAGTATGGATCAACAATATCCCACTAAAAAAGAAAGAGAAAAGAAATTTACACATAAGACAATGCAAAACACATCGCAAAGAATTCCATGCACAAAACACTAACTAAATAAGCTGCCATTATGACACCACTTAAAAAAAAAAATCATTCATACATGACAAAAATACTCATTTGGAGAAAATACAACAAAAATGTTTTTCTTACCAAAAAAATGCAACTGTGCAAAACTGCACAACACCACTGTCGAAATCTCAAACAGGAATCAAAAGTTTTACACTAGAATAAAAAGGAGATTAAAACATTACAATCACATATGCAAATAATGCCTCAGTCCACACACAATCCACCAGCCAAGCTAAGGGGTAGGTGGGCCTAAGAGTATAAATAAAATATTCACCCCCGTAAAAGGGGAGCAACCCTTTCCCTTGAGGCCACTCCCAAACACAATTTTTTTTTTTAAACAGGTGTCTAGTGACTTCTGCCCACCTAGAGGGCAGATGGGCCTAAAAACATATTGCTATTCTGCCACCCAAAGTGGGGAGAAATAACCACAATCATCCTCCCATAAAGGGGAGCGACCCTGGTCCAACGGGCCGCTCCCCAACATAAAAAAAAAAAACCTGGGTGGCCTAGTGGCCCTACAAAAAAACAAATCAGCCGATCTGCCCCTACGGCCAAATTAATGCTCACCAAATGGGAGCAACCCTTGCCCAAGGGGCCACGCCCCACGAAAAAAATCCCTGGTGGTGTAGTGGGCCCAATTTTAAAAAAACATGGCGATCTGGCCCCCTGCTCGGCAGACACAGCCACAAATATTGACCCCAAAGGAGAGTGACCCTTGCCCAAGGGGTCACTCTCCACAAATAACTCCCTGGTGGCCTAGTGGGCCCTACATTAAACAAGCATTTGCATGCAATCGGTCTCGACTTTGGGACCTTATACGTACTTCGCTATGCAGCACATTAGCCTGCGCCCTGAAACATCTGCTGTTCTTTGACATGGAGGGAAATCAAGCACCAAACTGCGTGACACGCCAAGTATTGGAACACACGGGGAGAAATATTGCCTGTCAGCGGGAAATGGTATAGTCCAAAGCTCTGTTTTTAATATAAAATCTGGGCCTTCGGTGGTCATATCACTGAAAATACAAGATTTAAAAAAAATATTATTGTCTATGGGTGCTCGTTGAAGACAATTTCTATGGACTGAAAACTAGAGAATGCTGAAGTGATTCTGGTATTTTGCTGACCTCTGCTGGTCGTTTTCTATCAAGAAAGTTAAATAGTCAGTTGATCAGAAAGAAAATTCCCTAAGCGGAAGCAGACAAGTCCTAGGGCTGATCTCCAAAGCCCACAAACCATATAAATATATAAGTATATACTAAAGTATATACAAGAGATCTCGAATGCACAACCTCATAATGGCGACAAAGCCTGAAAACATTGCCCCCAAAAAGGGGAGCGACCCTTGCCTTAAGGGGCCGCTCCCCCAAACAAGACAAACACACTACCAAAAAGAAAATAAGCCCCCAAAGGGGAGTGACCCTTGCCCAAGGGGCCACTCCCCACTACATTAATGTTAAATGGCCAAAGGGCTGATTTTATTTTTAAATAAATGTCTGCACCCCAAGGGGGCAGACAAAGCAAGGATATATTGCCCCCAAAAGGGGGAGCGACCCTTGCCTAAGGGGCCGCTCCCCCCAAACAATAAAGTCATGGCCCTTTAACAAAAACAAAAAAAATCCCTGGCGTCTAGTGGGCATTCCTGCTGCACGATCGCACGATTGTGCAGCAGGAATGCACAAAAGAGGCATCGAGGGAAAGGGAAACCCTTTCCTTTCCCTCGATGTCTCTTTTGAGAAAATCCCCTCCCCAGCCCCAAAACTCACCTCTTAGTTCACTGACGCGCAGGAAGCAAATGGCTTGCTGCACGTCGGTGATCCAAGGGAAACCTCAATGACATCAGCGCGCCTCACACGCGGACGTCATTGATGACGCGGAGGGGGGGGCGCCACCAAAGGGGGGAGCGCCAGCGCTTCCCCCGTGGGTGGGTGTCATGACGAGCTGGGCTCGTCATGAGCACACGGCGACTGTGTGCCATGACAAGCCCTGCTCGTCATGAGCTCCGAACTGGTTATAACACCTGTGAGTGCCTCTCCGCTAACATCAACACAAGTGACAACAAGACTTTCCAGTGCCATCCCCTATATCATCCCCCAGGTCACACCACCGCATTCACTGATCACCTGTCCGACCTCATTGTACATTGCTCACTCCGAGATGCCAACAGCCCAATTCTGGGAGACCTGAACCTACACTGGAATGAAAACATCAACCCAGCAATCCAGAACCTAAATGAGCTGCTGCATAATAACAACCTCACCCAGCATTGTTCAGAAGGCACCCATAACAAAGGAGCGACCCTGGATGCCATCATTGCCCAACAGGACACCATCACGATTGACCAGATCCTACCGGTGGACTGGTCTGACCATCACCGTATCCTATTCCGCATTACTCAATCACTCACTCATCAACCCCCCATCCAAGACCCCCCAAATGGACGAGAAATCTTAGACAGATCTCCATGACCGACTTTGAAAAAAGGGTAGGCTCACTCCTGCCTACCTCCACAGATGATCTCTGTACAACGGAACTCACCACTCACTATAACTCTACTATGACTTCCATCCTAGATCAATTAGCCCCCCTGAAACTAAAAAAAAACCCAGGAACACTCTGTCCAGATCCTGGTTTAACTCAGACATCAATGCTGAAAGAAGACAATTAAGAGCCGCAGAACGACGATGGAGGAACAACCCCTCTACAGGCCTCCACGAGCAACTCCAAGTAACCCGAAGGAAATACAAAAAACACATTAACAACGAAAAAAACACCTTCTTCTGCACCGCCCTGGACAAGGCGAAAAACAGACCCAAAGAACTATTCAGTATCATCAGACAACAAACATCCAAACCCTCTGCTACCCCAGGCCAGGCCTCCAAAGACCTGTGTGACAACTTCGCCAACTTCTTCATAGACAAAATCACCAAGATTGAGCTCTCTCTAGACGTCCACCCCAACACCTCTTGCATAATCTCACCCCCAAAAACCGAAGCCAATGCTGGCAAACACCCCATGAAAGTCTGGAAATCTTTCAACCTCATACCGGAAACTGAGATTCTCAATCTGATCTCCACCTCCAAACCTGCAGCACATGCATTAGATCCTTTACCCACTCAATTGACAAAGAAACTGAAACGCTCCATACTGTTGTAAGATCATTAACGGCCTCTGAGAACCGGTATCATTCCTGACTGCCTCAAAGCCGGGCAAGTTACTCCACTCCCGAAAAAACCTGGCCTTGACTCTGATAATCTTAACAACTTCAGACCCGTCTCCAATCTCCCCCTCCTTGCCAAAATTCTTGAAAAGTGCGTTCTTTCACAATTGACTTGCACATGGACAGTATCAACCTTCTAGATCCCCACCAATCGGGTTTCAGAAAAGGTTGTAGCACTGAGACCGCAATCCTCAACATCGTGGATGACATTCACAAATCTCTAGATACCGACAGATGCTGCCTACTCATCCTCCTGGACTTATTGGCAGCCTTTGACACGGTGGATCACAATCTTCTCATCAAGGCTCTCCGAGATAGGGTAGGAGCAGATGAGGTGGTCTTACAGTGGTTCTCTTCCTTCTTACACAACCGCTCCCAAAGGGTAAAAATCAAAACCTTAACGTCTGACTTTCATCCTGTCAACAGAGGTGTCCCACAAGGATCAGTGCTCTCCCCTCAACTATTCAACATTTATATGGAACCCCTCCCCTCCATACTCAAAAAAGCCAACATCACCTTCCACCTCTATGCAGACGACACCCAGATCTATCTGGAAACGTCCTCCTTTGAAGATTTTCAGAGATTAAACAAAACTCTTGAAATCCAGCATTGGCTATCCATGAACCACCTCAAACTAAACCAAGACAAAACTGAAATTCTCCTCATCTCCAACAAAGACAAAAAACCCCAAATCATGGAATGGCTTAAAGAAATCGATGCTCTCAACTGTAATCTCACTCTGGCTAACTCCACTAGATCATTAGGATTTACTCTAGACCCCAAACTTGACATGGTCAGTCACATCAAGAACTCAGCAAAGAGTGCCTTCTAATCTGAAGCTGCTCAACAAAAGAAAACCCTTCATCCCGCCCAACGACCTCAAACAAGCCACCCAATCCCTGGTGTTATCCAGACTCGACTACGGTAATGCTATCCTCTCCGGTACAGCGAAATCCCACCTAGCCCCCCTCAAAACAGCTCTAAACGCAGCAGCCAGAATGGTCACCAGAGTCAGAAAATTTGAGCACATTGAACCCGCATTCAAAGATCTAAAATGGCTCCCAATAGAAATGTGTGCCAGTTTCAGAACTGCCTGCCTCACGCACAAAGCCCTCCACACAGGTAAATCTGAATACCTGGCCTCCAAACTCAAAAAGGCCGGCCAGACTAGGAACCTCAGGAGTTCCAACTCCCTTCTGCTCATTCCTATGAAAACATGCAAACAGAAAACTGCTGCACGTTCCTTCTCCGGAAACGTACCCAGAATCTGGAACTCCATCCCAGCAGACATTGGGACTATCCAGCCCTTTGTAAAATAAAAAAAAACTCCTAAAAGACCTCTTCCTCAATCGTGCCTTCCCGGACAGGTAAACAGCGCTAAAGGGCTCATTCCTGCATTCTGCAACACCACGACACCGGTCACCATAATCTACTTCCTCCTAGAATCCTTTCGCCCCTCCACGCTCCTCCCCTTCCTGAAAATGGTTCTGTGCAAGACAATCATGCACTCTGCGAGGCTATCAGGACTGCCCTGCCTCCTTGTTGCACTACACGCCGGGATTTCCGAACTGATATGTACACTGATGATTATTTGTGATTCCTGTACTATAAATGCTATAAAGCGCTCCGATACCCTCGGGTCTGGCTAGCGCTATATGAAACTCCTAAAATAAAAAATAAAAAAAATAGCTGCTGCTGGAAGAGGAGAAAGTGTTTTTTGGAATCCAAATGTGGATTCTTGTCGAAGAGTACCTGAAAGCAGAGGGGACAGAGTCTGGTTCACTGGAGAGTGACCAGGAGCTTGGTAGACTAATGCCCAACTGATGTTGGGTGCTTCAGGATAGTTGACGGTGACCTTGACTCTGCAGCTGCAAGGACCAGGCGGCATTGAGGACGACCAGAAGCCGGATGCGAGCTGTCCTATGAAGGGTGTTGAGTGCTGAGTGGTCGGTATCCGGCGGGCGCACAAACAAGCGTTGGCGAAAGCAGCCCACGCAGAAAGTCAAGGAAGGGTATGGTTCGGACCAGCCGGGTCCTGGAGACTCACCACAAGCAGGAGAGTCAGGGCAGGCCCTGAGCAATCCTGGGAGCCCAAGGAAATTAAAGGTGACCCTCAATTGGACCCATAGGCCGGAGGCACAGGAGTTGCGAGAGGACCTCTGGCAGCTTCACAAAACAGGCCACATGGCACGCGGTACAAGGTGGTTGAAGATCTTTGTAGGAAAAGTTGTCCGTTTGGGGCTACTTGTAGTCCAATGCACTTGTCGGTGGATTGCCAACAAGCACATGCACTTCCATAAGTATGCAGTGCACAGGGATTCAGGTATTGCAGCCCCCACAAGGGATTCTGACCTCAAACTTGGTGAGACGGCAGTTCGGACCTCGAGGGCTGTAGAGATCCACCTCCTGTGTTGCTGAGCCTTTCCGAGTCCGTAGGGGCTCGGGATCAGCAGACCGGTCAGCAGTGTTGCATTGCCTGAAAATGCAGGGGAGTGACTCCTTCACTCCAAAGGAGAGTATTTTCAGGTGTCTTGGATGCTCCACAGGTCCTGCACAGATCCTGTGCGGTCCACAGACGATGCAGCAGACTGAGAGGAAGACGAAGTCAGGCTCAAACGACACACAGCGAAGTCCAGAGTGTCCAGACGGTCGAAGTGTAGTGGTTTCAGTTTTGAATCTTGTCCACGACTAATCTAAGGTCCTACAACCAGATAAGCCCTTAAGTACCCACTGGAGAGGGTTGGGAAGATTCAGGGGACCCTCCCAGGGTCTGGACAGGGGAAGGTTACTTCCATATCTTTTGTCCAGTTTTGCGGCAGAGCTGGAGCCAGGACTGGTTTGAACTGGACTATGTACAGGGACACCAAATGTGCCCCTCCTGTACGTTTTCGGGCGCTATGAATACAAAGAAGGGGTCTCTACCTGTAGTTTTCCAAACGTACAGCGTATCGTTATTGAATGAATCAACACTAGGACTAAGACAAGGAGAGGGAACAAACAATTAAGTCAAAGCATAATCAAAAAAACAATTTTATAGATGTAATAATATTTTTTTATTTTTTAAATTTTTTTGCATATAATAAATCAATTTCAAATGAATGGATTCAGTACATAATCAGATAAATAATTAGAGCTAAAGAAATTTTCAGAATAACAATGAAGATACTGGACAAGGTCCCAGGCGTACTCAAAACCTCAAACACTTACACATTCATACCGGGATCAATCCACAACATCAGCACTGAAAAAATATACATTCACATATAAAAAGAATGCTCAATAAGAGAGCATGGTTCAGTATGTACACAAAATCAGATGAACATTCCAAATCGTATTAGGCGACATATGTTCAATTTTGAGGAATAGGAACTTGGGTGGGCCACATGTAGACGCCGACGCGCGTTTCGGTGAAAACACCGAATTGTAGGTGTCACCTTCCTTAGGGCGAACAAAGTCTTGGACTTAATATAATTACGTGCTGGGACCTATCAAAGAAATAATAATAGTGATGTGCTTGTATTATATAAATAAATAACATTGCTTATCCAAGTCAAGAAACATAAGTGAACCAAAGTCATTAGTCGTAAGTGTTGATAGTACAACTGGCAATAAATAGAAATCTTGATCCCTATGTAGAGGGATAATGGGTCAAAGGAGGGTACACTAGATAAGCCAAGACGTATAGCCAAAAAAGGAAAGACAGAGAAAGAAGGATAGAAAGAAGGATAGAAAGAAGAGGGGTAGAAAAGGAGGGAAGGGAGGGGGGGGGAGGGGGGAAAAATGGAGGGGAAGAAGGGAAATGGAAAAAAGAAAAAAGGAGAAAAAACGGGGAAAAGAAAGAAGAGAGAAAGAAAAAGAGGGGGGCATCAGAGATCGTTAGCGCTCACCTGTGAAATCACGTACAAGATAAATACAGGATAGTTCAGATGGTGGTCATTCAATGCTTGAGCTGGAATGCTTCTGCCAAAGAGAACATACAAAAAACGAAAGAACAACAAGATTGGGCATACGGATCTTTAGAGGGTCCAAGTTGTCAGAGCAGGTCATAATGGAGAGGATTCAAAGGGTCTATAGTAAAGGAATATGTGAAGAGCACTGCGATTTTAAGTGTCTGCAAAATTGCATCTCTGTTCAAGAAAGCTCGACACTAGGAGTCACGTGGAGCATGAAGAAACATAACGAAATCTCAAATGTGAGGACACTGACACAATACAAGAAAACTGCTGGGTGTACATAAATGAAGATAAAAATATAAAAGATTTACCTAATAGTCGAGGATGTGTTCCCGAAATCAAGTACAAGAGCCTAATTAAAGGAATTCCGGGTGCGGGGAGAGGTATCTGCCGATCCTGCAGAAATTAGGTGACACCGGGTAAATAGTATGCAGATACTTGACAAACGAATCGTAACAGGAAAAGAAAAGGGAAAGCGCACCCACCCAGCCCTAATACACTTAATCCTGTCTGGGAGGTGGGCATACCTCCCTGTGACAGGATGCCAGTTGTTCTGCCTTCCCCTGCTCGAGCTTGGGCAGAAATGTCTCTGGTTGTCAGCAACCATTTTGTGCTGTCCTGAGCTAGAAGGCTGGTACCGGGCACACCGAGGGCCCCACAAAGAGCCTTTCTGGTGGGTGGAATCATACCTCCCACACCGGTAACCGGTGTGGGGTTATGATTCCAACATGTTTGACACCAAACACGATAGATTTGGTTGCAGCCATTTTCGAGATGTTCATCACGCTGTTGCGTAATGCCCCTCTATATATAGTATATGGCTGCTTCACTGTCAACCCAGGAGAATGGACTCCGTAGGCTGCAGGGGTGTCCGGCTCATGCAGGGCACCCTCTCACTTAGACCCAAGCACCCAGCCTCAGGATTGTAAGGGCCTGCTATAGTGGTGACTTATAGGTTTTAAGTGCAGTGACCCTTGGATATAGTAAACCAATATCTTAAGTAAGAGGTGCATGCACCGACTTACACAGGCTGCAATGGCAGGCCCGTAGTTCCATTTTGAATGGTCTCTCATGGGTGGCATAATACATGCTGCAGCGCATGGGAGATCTCTGGTGTGCCTATGCCCTGGGTACATGTGTACCATATACTAGGGACTGACCAGGGTACCCCAGTATCCAATCTGGGTTTTACCTAAGCACATAGCATAACAGTTTAGGGAGAAAACTGATAGACTGGGGTCCTGATTAGCAGGATCCCAGTGAGACTACTCAAAAACAAGCATAGCATCTGGCATAAAGTAGGGTTAACCCTGCAGAACGATCCTACCTTCCTAAATTCTCCCTCTGGATATCACCAGTTGCTAAGGATCAACTGCACACCGGATCAGGATGGCATCTGAAAAATCAACGAGGCAGCTGCTCATCACAGAGGTGGTCTCCCAAACTAAACCTTCATCCTCTCTGCAAGGACCTTTGGAGACCACAATGGACCTGATCCTCAAAGAGGTCATTTCGGTGGGCCATTGACTGGAGGCGAAGGATGTTAAAATTATGCCTCTCACCACCGAAACAAAGTCGATTTGTGCTGAGATGTCTGGTTTCCAAGACCAGGTGGAGGCACTGGACCACCTCTTGTCCTCTCTTGAGTCCTGGGTTGAGCTCCTGCCAGACAGGAGCTTGGAAGCTGTAGGGATATGTATGCTTCTTTGGGTCCCCTGCAAAGGCAGAAGGTGCAGATGTCAGAGGCTTTCCTCATGATTTATTTACCAACCCTCCTTGGGCTCACCTTCTCACCTCCACTTGAGATGCAAAGAGCACATCTGGTCTGAGACCCATTATTGCCTGCTTCCTCTGGCATGAGCAGGTACGTAAGATCCTGACAGCGCAAGGGCTCGCTGGCCCTATGACTTTGAAGGTCACAAGATACAGGTTTCAGCAGACGTTACCAAAAAGGCAAGCATTCGGAGAAAGGTTTTCCTTTCCCTTTGGCTCCTCCTCCACAAATGAGACATCAAATTTGGCCTCTTCAAGCTGGCATCACCATTGATGGCAAATCCAAGAACTTTGTGAAGGGGACATGGACACCTCCCAGTGTACTCCTGTCCTCTCTGCTGTGTAGGAGGACCCACTTGTCCCGAGGAGCCCTGAAACATACTGGAAGGCCCCAGCACCAGGAAAAAATAATCACATGCAGCGTGAAAAGGAGATGATATTAAAAGCAGTGGCGGAACACACACAGGAATGGGGGTGCGACAAATCCAGCTCGCCACTTAAACTGGGCCTGCCTGCAGGCTGATGGCCTTTGTATCGGACACAAATATTGATCCCTCAGAATTTCCCTGGCCTGCAAACTGAGTAAATTAGACTTGCATGTTTGTTACTGATGGGTTCACCTTTTCTCCTTGGCTGACTTTGACACATTTGTTTATCGTAGTTCATTATCATAACACACACCCCCACCTGAACATATACTGTACTGGCTGCCCCCGCCCCTCGTGCATTGTCTTGTCTAGTGCTAAGACACAGTGTGCCCATCACATCAATTGCTCTTCTATTGGAATAGGCCTGCTTGTAGCCTTTTGCTTTTCTCTTTTACGTTATCACTCACCCACCTTCTGATCTTTGCCATTGCCAATGTTTTGAATTCTTTGCAGGGCCGGCTTCCCAACACCCTAGTTTCCCCTCGACCACTGGTCCCCCGAGGCCTTCCAGATATGATGGCCCCTCTGGTGTAGACCCGCTGACAACAGTTGATAGGACAAGCAGTGCATGATTGATTTTCGGTTTGCATTGCATTGTGTTTATCTTTGCACTGCTCTTTCTTTTCTCCCTAATACTTGTTTCTTATTCTCTTCTCCCCTCTCCCTCGTTTCTGTTTTCTCTATCCCCCCTTTTCCTCCTGTCTGATCTTGTCTGCCATTTCAATATTCCATAGACTACCTGCGCATCTGACTCACCTCCCTGCTGGCCTTACGTAGTTTACGACCCTCGGACTCCCCCCTTGGTTCTCCCAATCTTCATGTCCGTACACAAGTTTTATCCTGGAACATCAATGGTCTTACGCATTACATGAAATGTAAAAAAGTGCTTTCCAATCTTAATGCAAAATGTGCAGACATATCTGTCTTCCAGGAGACGCATCTTACAGAGGCAGAAACTGAGAAGCTCCAGTGGTATTGGGTGGACAAAGAGATACACAATGACTGTCCTCTGCGATAGGCAAATGGTCTTCCAGCGCCCTGGAAATGTGGCATTTCCATTTTAATTCAGAAAGCATTGCCCCATGTTGTGCTTAAGACCTAGGTTGAACCAGCGGGTTGCTATGTGTTTGCCAAGCAAAAGATCAATGGTAAGGTACTATACATAGGTTCAGTATATGCGCCCACAGGTCCGAAGGGTGCCTGCCTTCTTCAACTCACCCATCCATTGGCGTAAATTGATACCACAAACATCCTGATTGGCAGGGACTGGTACCTGGCTTGGGATGTGGTCTTAAACCGCACTGGTCCTAATGACATATCCAGTAATGTGGACAGACTCCTCTTAGGAGATGTTGAGGCTGATCATCGCCTTCACAACATATGGCGTCTCTTACATCCAACGGATCAAGAATACACATACTTGTCCCCGGTTCATGGCACGCAATCACGGTTGAATATTTTCCTGATGGCTCATCTCTTGCTTTCCCTTCTTTACGAGACTTCAATACTAGAAGGAGCACTCGCAGACCACTCCCTTATTGCCCTGGAGGTCGATTTGGTCCTGTCACGGCCAATTTGCAAGCCCTGGCTTCTCAACGTGTCCCTCTACAACCACCCACTGGGCAAGAACCAACTTAAAACCCTTGTGCATACTTACAAGGAGAATAATTATGGTTCGGTTGACTCTGTTCTGACAATGTGGGCGTTGTCAAAGGCGACCATCAGAGGGCCGCTGATGAGAGATGCAGTCCTGTCCAACACGCAGAGGGATGAGCATCTGAAGGCACTGGAAGCAGATATAGCCCTCCTCGTGCGTTTTTACATGGCCCACCCTTCCGCTATTACCAGACGCAGCTTTGCGAAGACACGCATGGACCTCAGTACCCTCTTTACCTCCGAAGCCGAGTATGCGCTACAGAGGTTGAAACACCAGCACTATGAACAGGGAGAGAAGGCGGGATGGCTACTGGCAGCGGAGCTGAGGCAGAGGGAGACCGGAATAGCCATTCCTGCTATCATCAACTACTCGGGGGCGCTGGTCACCAAGCGTTGGGAAATTGCAGATGCGTTTGCATCCTACTGTAGGGTCCTCTACTCCCCGCAAATTGTCCAGTGACCAGCGCAGATAAAATCCATCTTATCATGCCTCTCAGAGTATGGCAGCAGCTGCTTCTGGGTGCAATCACCAAGGAAGAGCTTGAGCATGCTATCTTAGATCTACACTGTCACTAAGCCTCGATGAGGACAGCTTCCCGGTAGAGTTCTACAAGTGGACCAAATCCAATATAGTGGCTCTTCTTCATGATGCTTTCGCTGAAGCTGATCGCACAGGCTCCTTGGGTTTACTGTCCAACAGTGCGCTGATTTCTATCCTTCCCAAACCAGGAAAGGACCCTCTTCTTTGCGGCAGTTATAGCTCCCATATCCCTGCTCAATGGGGATGTCAAGATACTGGTCAGTATTCTAGGTGCTTGCCTCATGCGAGTCCTTCCCTCTGTTATTCACCATTTGCAAGTGGGGTTTGTCCCAGGCTGCTCATTTTCACAAGTTAGCTCATATGGTTTGGCTAGCAGCGGACCTTCCGAATGAGGCCTTGGCATTGTTGTTGGACACCGAGAAGGCCTTTGACAGGATAGAATGGGACTACCTGTTTGCTGCACTCCAAAAATTTGGGGTTGGTGACGACTTCATCTTCAGAGTGGGATGGGTCTATGACTCCACCTCGGTACAGGTTTTTTGCAGGGGCTTTCTTTCTTGTCCCTTCTTTGTCTGCAGGGTTGCCCATTCTCCCTCCTGCTATTTCTCCTTGCGGTGGAGTCTTTAGCAGCAGCCCTGCGCCTGTTGGATTGGATCATAGGAAAGATTGAGGCTTTGCCGCTGTCCCGCATCACCACATGTACCGCCATAGCCGGTTATCCATTCCAGTGGAAGAATTCCCGCCTTAGGTATCTGGGCATCCTAGTTAACAGGGGCCTGGAGCACTTGGTTGCGGATAACCTGCAAATTTGATTGGACTTTGCGAGGTGGCTACCTGAATCTATCTCTCTCTCTCTCTCTGGGGACAGACTCAAGTGGTGAAAATGGTTACCCTCCCCTGAATCATGTACATGTTGGGCATGCTTCCCCAATTGGGACCCCTCTCAACCCACTATCAGATAGGCAAGACCAATAAGGTCTACATCTAGGGTTCATCGAGACCTCGCCTGGCAATTCGGAAGCTTGTCGCCCATAGATCAGCAGTTTAACTGGGCCTGCCCTCTGTGGAGCATTACTGACTAGCCTTACATTTGGCACAAATGATGTACATGCACCTCCGGGTCCAAGACCCACTGTTATGGGTCGCGATTGAACGCAGATCCAGGAGTACTCGTTGAGACTACAGGCCCTCCATCTTTTAATTAGCCGCCAACTCACCACCATCCTGAACGCCTCATTAATCACTGCCACCTTTTCCGATGCCTGGAAACACGCCGAGGTCAGACCCCTCCTCAAGAAACTCTAAGCAGACCCCAATGAACTCTGGAACTACTGTACCATCTCAATTTTGTTCCCCACCAAAGTCCTGGAAAAGGCCATCAACCACCAACTCACAGAACACCAGGAGAGTAATAACCTACTGGACCTCAACCAATCAGGCCTCCGACCCAACCCAGCACCGAGACAGCCCATATCACCGCAACTGACAACATCTGCACCCTATTTGATGGAGAATAAGCCGCCCTGTTTTGACTTGACCTCTCCGCCGCTTGCGACACGGTCTCCACCAGACACTCATCAACCGCCTACATCAGATTGACATAACAGACAACGCACTCAGATGGATGGCATCCTTTCTCACGTGACCCACCCAGAGAGTCCGACTCCCTCCTTTCATGTTGCAAGTCCAGCACATCTGTGGCGTGCCCCAAGTCTCAACCCTCAGTCCAACACTCTTCAACATCTACATGACACCACTCGCAGGCATTATCAGATCGCACAACATCAACATAATCTCCTACTCTGACGACACCTAGCTCATCCTATCTCTCTCAGCCGACCCCACCTCAACAAAGACACAACTGTATGAAGAGCTTCTCAGCCTGGATGAAGGACAACTGCCTCAAGCTCAAGCAAACACACCATCCTCTGGAATGACTCCTGATGGCCGTCAGAACTCAGACCCACCCACACGCCAAAAGACCACACCCACAACCTCGGCATCATCCTTGACAGCGAACTCTCAATGAAATGTCAGGTCAACGCCGTCTCCTCTGCCTGCTTCCACACACTCCGCATGCTCCACAAAATCTTCAAGTGGCTCCCCATCAACACCAGGAAGACGGTATGGCCGGCCCTCATCACCAGCAGATTGGACTATGGCTACACATTCTATGTAGGCACCACCACCAAAGTCATACAAAGATTACAGTCGATCCAGAATGCAGCCGCCAGACTTATCCTCAACCTGCCCAAGAGAACGCACATCACCCAGCACCTGAAAGACCTCCAATGTCTCCAGGTCGAGAAGAGATGCCAGTTCAAGCTCCTGACACACGCCTACAAAGCCCTCCATGACCAAGGACCCGCGAAGACTGCAGTGTGGGACGTGCGGTTCGTTGAGTAGCCTGAGCGGTGCCCCTCAACCTCGATGCAGGCAGCGGGTAGGTTTTCAGCTTGGAGTGGTGGCATCGGTGAGACCAGGGCTGCGGTGTGAAGTGAAACGGTGCTCCGTGTTCTCCACAAGCGGTGCCCTCAGGTCACAGTGCCGGCAGCTGCATCCATGACAGTGTTGCATCATCGTCGGGGATACCAGGGCGGTGGTGTGAAGCGAGGTGGTGCAGAGTGCCATGCTCGCAAGTCACAGTGCAAGCAGCGGCTCGGTAGCAACGTCGGACAGTGAGACTAGGGTTGCGATGTGAAGTGTAGCGGGGCCCTCTGCGGTGCCTTCAGGTCGGGTTACCTTTTCTCCTCTATGGCAGTTGAAACGTCCTGTTCCAGAAGCCGGTACCCAGAAGATGTTGAAGTCTTTGATTTCCCTGAGACTTACAATAGGTGGTAAGCTCTACATCGAGCCCTTGGAGATACTTTGGATGCAGAGAGCACAGTCCAGTCATTTCACTGCCCAAGACAGAATATTTATACCACATTTCTCTTTGAAGTTGGCACAAACAAAGTTCCACTGGCATACATAATCCAGTTATGCCTGGCTCAGGCCAGGCTTACTCCAGGGGGTGAAGACAGCATTGTGGAAAACAGAGACAGTCCATTCAGGTGCAAGCAACAACTCCTCCCACTACTCTAAATTCAGCCAGGTCTTTTCAACCTGGCTATGAGTCACCTAGGAAAGGCAGAACACAGCTCAACCCTCCTGGTGTCTGTCTAGTGGTAATGTACAAACCAGCCCCTGTCACTCTAAACCCAGACAGGGAATACACAAAAGGCAAAGGCAGAGGTTAAGCAAGAAAATGACCACTTTCTAAAAGTGATATATTCAAACACACAACATAAAAATCATCTTCACTAACTTATGTATTTTTTAAATTCTGATTTCAGGCATACTAAACTCCATTTCTCTATCTAATCCCAATGGAGAGTTATGCTTGTAAAATGTTACAAGGCAACTCCTGTGTGAAGCCTATGGTACAGACAGCCTTTCAATAGTAAAAAACGAAATGCACAGTATTTCACTATCAGGACATATCCGCCTTTTCACATGCACTACACCTTGTCCATGGGGGGTACATTTGGCATACCTTAGGGGTGCCTTACGTGTAAGAGAATGGACGGTTAGGCCCTGGAAAGTGGGTGCATTTGACAGGTCAACATGGCAGTAAACACTACATGCAGACACTGCAGTGGCAGGTCTGAGAACCCTTTGAAAAGCTACTTGTATGGGTGGCGCAATCCGTGCTGCAGGCCCACTAGCAGCATTTGATTTACAGGTCCTGAGCACACGTGCACATTATTAGGGACTTAGTAGTAAATCAAATAAGAAAATCATGGAAACATCAATCCATACACACAATTTACATGGAGAGCATATGCCTTTTAGCACTGAATAGCAGTGGTAAAGTGCCCAGAGTTCTACAGACAACAAAAACAAGGTCAGAAACTGTAGGCCAAAAAGGAAAAAGTCTGGTGCTAAACCTGCTGAAAAAGACAAGTCTAGCACTGCCCTTCTTTTCTTTTCTCCATCATTAGCTTATTTTCTCTCCTTCTTTTTTTCCTTTTCTTATATTTTTGTATTGTTTGGTAGTAGTGCATATATTGACAACCACATCTGTGTCTTAATATGGGTTTATGCTGGAATTGCATGTCACTGGTCCTGCCCCTCTCAGAGCACTCATTACCCCATATGTGCCCGAAAGAGCTCTAAGATCCTCTTCTGATCGGCTGATGGGGAGGAAGATCTTTTTCGCACCTAGTACCAAAGCTTTGGAACACCATGCCCAAAGAACTGAGACTGCTCACGGACTAAACAAGTTTCAGGAGAAAAACTGAAGACCTAGTTGTTCCCTCCATTCCACCTGTTACCGTCCGCTCCTCAGCGCTGGGAAGCCCCTGGGCAGCTATGCGCTTTATAAAACCTGTAAAAATAAACTTATTTGCTGTTATTTTTGGTACTTAATTTATGCCAATAAAATAAATGATACTCAAACGTTACCAAAACCAGGACTATTGTTGTGAAGTGGAAGACCCTTCACAAAGGTTGACTAGACACCTCTCTGTTGCTTAATGGTGTATTTGGGTGTTTAATTGGTACTAATAAGGTTAGACATTTGCTCATACTGTATTAACGTGTGAAAATTGTAAAATAATAAAGTAGTGATGTCCCGAATTGGCCACATTATGCCACATGATTTGCCTTTTCTTGCAGCATAATTTAACCCTGCAGCATAATTTAACCCTGACATACTATTTGGTCCTCTACTGCCTCATAATTCCAGTGGCCCTAACTATGGTGCAAGGTAGAGGTGGGCGAGCCAACAAATTAACAGGGACAGCTGAGCCAAGGGTCGGGTCTGGCTCTTAAGAGCCCATGCTCGAGCAGAGCCTTGAAAATATGTTGCATATCAATCATGCAGCAGAGAGCATGTTAGAAAAGGGTAAGGTGTCTTCAAAATTCAAAAAAATAAAAATGTGAAGTCTTAGTCTGGGCCACTAGAGTTATGCGATTCTGTGGTTACAGTTTTTGCCACATAATTATGGATTTGCCGCATTTTCCACATAATCCATCATCTGCTGGACAATCGTCAGATTTTAACAAAAAATAGTTTCTAGCTCAAACTGATCAAAAGTTACTAAAAATGGGACATGTGTTCGCACCCAATGGAAGGCCCTTCGTAAAGGTTAACTGGTCATCTTTCAGTTCCTTATTTCTGCATTTAGTTAATACACTGGTAGTATGGGGTAAAATCTTTGTACAAACAGTTTTATCATCTGTAACAAGCATTGACAAAGCCAATAGGTCTTACCTATGCAAGAGCTATTGGCTTTGCCACTCTATTTTACAGGGGTGTGGAATTTAATAAAATATATCTACTTTTCCATGGGGCAGAATGCTTCATAAATCTACTTGCCTTGTACCAAAATCCACTTGTCCCTTTGGTGCCATGCAGTGCGGCAACACATTATTTCAGCAATCTCATTATATAAGAGCTCTGCTATAGCCTCTCTGATTATGCCAGGGCTCATGCTAACATGGAGTTCACAAATATTTTCTAGGAGTAATATTCACAAAAGCTGTATAGCTGCACTTCATGCAAGGACATATACCATGGGTGCACTTTTGAGACTTTCTTTAATAATTGGGCCCCTAATTTGATCTGGCGTTGACCACGACCCTTTGCGTTTATTAAAATTCCGTCTCTCTCCATCGGCTGTCTTCACTGTGAGTGACAGCATTCTGCTCTTTCAGAAGGAGCATATCGGCACACAAAGTAGTTTTGTTCAGTGCCCGTAACTACTTTGGCAGTGTGTGCTTTTTGATACCAAAATCTATTTTTTCTTTTGCCAATGTTTGTTATAGTGATGAGGGCCCGGCAGCTCCCACACTAATAAGGTTTTACACAAACCATGCCAAAACAATTCACACATTGACAAAACTAAACAGCTGACCACCAATTTCAGACCTACTGGCTATGCCAATGCTTTTTAATTTTGTTTCCCATAATCCTATTAAAACTGGTTACACTGATTTTCCATTATGAATATTTTTTGGAAATACTAGCATGCATCAACACGTGTTACTAAATGATGCTGCAAAGAAATGGTACCTGAAATTTTACAGTAGTTTAGCAAAATGTTTTCTTTCCTGTTTTCATTTTTTTATGTTGTATGTAAAAAAGGGGGAGGTAGAGGTAAAGGCTAGGTTTATACTACTTATTGATACGTAATCCACAAAAATTGAATACTTCGAAAAAAACCTGCCCAAAGGAATGGTGATTGGATACAGTGAGAAACCACTGTAATCGCTTACTAGAAAAAATACTTTTTTTCTAGAGACCCCTCACCCACCAGGGTTACTTACCCCTAAGTGGCATGCTTCTTCATTGGTGTTCATCCCAATCCTCTATGGATTGAGGTGTGCTGCGACTTGGCGATTACGCAGGAGCACTTACTGGTGTAAACAAGGTGAAGTAAAGGGGAGGGGAAAATGTGCAGTTAGAAATACCTATCTAGTGGGCCACTACTTTATTCACGCCCCTAGTTGATAAGGTTAAAATCAGGGGTCATTACTGAAAACAAAGACCATAATGAGTCTGGTTGTCTCAGTAATGGATATCCAACATGTTTTGAGCCGTTCCCTTGTTGGCTCTTCTTCAGGACTCCAGGGGAACCAGCACTGTGTGTACCACTACTAATAGATCCTCTAATAAGGACACACTTGTGCACACATAATGCGCATGCACCCTGTATACATACGGTTTGTTAATGAAATATCCCGTATGGTTTATCTGAAAGAGACACGTTAGTGATAGATTCCTTACCTTAGAATATTCCCCTGGCATCAGTCTGGATCCGGAAAGTTTCCGCCTAGCAGCACCCCTGCGCACCAGCAGGCGGCTCCGTGCGGCTCCGCGCCCATCACGGAGACTACTTAGGCACCACCCATGCGCGCTAACGTCAGTTCTTTCTTTTTCCGCGCCGAAAGCGCAGATCCGGATTGAGCACGTACCTCGGTCAATTTTTGACCACTTTTTTAGACTTTTTGTCTTCTCCTCTTGTCTCCTGGTGCACGTAGGGATGCCCGGCTTTAAGTTTTGCGGGTCGTGCCACTGTAATATGTCGGTGGCGGACCCCCATGATGTCTGTCTCTACTGCCTGGAGACCGACCACGACTCCCGGGATTTTCGGGACTGCCGTGCCATGGCCCCGAAGGCATTACGGGAGCGGCGCCGGAAGTTGCTGGAGGTCCGGCACTCCTCTCACCGCCGCTCTGGGTCTAGGGGCCGTTCGCGGGACCACTCGTTGGACCGCGGTCGTCGCTCCTCAGTCTTCACCTTCAGATTCCGGTAAGCGACGCCATAAGAAGTCGTAGAAGCGTGTTCGCTCTCCAACGTCCCCCCGTTGCTCCCCGGAGGCGGACGTGGGGGACAGGGGCTCCTCTGGAGCCTGGGAGTCCCGCGGCCTACCCGCTATACCCGGGTCCGTCGGCGACTCCCGAACAGCGGCAAGAGTTTCTTGCTGCCTTGGACCGCCTGTTTAGGCCTCGGGCTCCCGCCGGTGCGCCTGCGGGCCCCGCGGCCCCGTGTCCGGATCCTGTTGACCCAGCGGCACCGCCTGCGGCGCCAGCCCCAGAGCCACTGGATCCAGCGCCCGCGGCGCCACAAGGTGCAACGCCGCAGGCTCCGGCACTGCCCTTGGCTCCGGCCCCAGCGCCGGATGATGACTGGGACGGCTCCGAGGACCACCCAATCCTGCACAGTGTGACTCCGTGCAGGATTGGGTGGATGACCTTCAAGACGCAGGTGAACTGGATGTGTCTTCTGACCCGGGGTTTGCCTTGCCTTCGCCTACTATGGAGGAGGGCGCTTCCTACACTATGGTGCTGCGTCGAGCCGCAGAGACTCTCCACCTCGACCTCCCTATGGTGGCCCTTAAGACCAACCTCCTTACGGAGGTGCTCCAGAGGGCGTCTGCGTCGTCGAAGCCGCTGCTCCCTTTCTATGAGGCCCTTACCGAAGTCCTCTTGGGTACTTGCTTGCGGCCGGCCTCGGGGGCACCGGTGGATAAGAACGTCGCTAGGCGTCATCGCCCGGCACCTGGTGATCCCGCTTTCTTGACCACTCACCCCACGCCTGAGAGCCTGGTCATTCAGGCCTCGAGATCGCCTTTCCCTCGGCTCCGCCGGATAAGGACTCTAAGAGGCTGGACCAATATGGCAAGAGGTTGTTCTCCTCAGCCAGTTTGGGGTTGAGGTCGGTTAATACCGCCTGCTTGTTGGGCCGTTACTCCCACGCAGTGTGGGATTCGGTGGCGGAGGTTCTGCGTCAGTGCTCTGAGGAGGTCCAGGCTGTCCTTTCAAAAGCAATTGCGGAGGGCAAGGATGCGGCAAAGTTTGCCATCCGGTGTGGTTTGGTCACTGCTGATTCGTTGGGCAGGGCGATTTCCACGACGGTGGTGTTGCGGCGCCACGTCTGGTTGCGTTCCACTGGATTCTCACCCGATGTCCAGAGTTGGCTCATGGACATGCCTTTCGATGGCTCCCGCGTCTTTGGTAATAAGGCTGACAATGCCCTGGAGCTCTTTAAAGACTCTCGTGTCACGGCCAAGTCTTTGGGTCTTTCCTTAAACTCCTGCCACGACGGGGTTTCGTTCCTTTCGTGGGCAGGGGTACCCAGGCGTGCTCTTCCAGCAAGCCTGTGCAGAACCAGCCTCTGCGAGGCCGCGGACGTGGGTTCCGCTGGGGCGGGTCTGGTAACCAGCGTGCGGGGCAGTCTGCTTCCACCCCCGCCGCTTCTGCCTCAAAACCTTCCTAATCCGAGCTTCCGGGGGCACCCCACGCCAGTGGGTGGCAGGATTTACCTCCACCTCCACCACTGGCGCGAGATTACGTCAGACAAGTGGGTGCTGCAGATAATCTGCAAAGGTTACTCGCTCCTCTTTCTGTCCTCCCCTCCAGCCATGCCACCTCGGTACCACCGCATGTCGGGGGATCATTTGTTTCTTCTCCGTCAGGAACTCACAGCCCTCCTGGCCAAGGGGGCCATCAAGACGTTCCATATCAGAAAGTAGGGAGTGGTTGCTATTCCCACTACTTCATGGTCCCCAAGAAGGACAAGGGGGGCCTGCGCCTCATCTTGGACCTCCGGGACGTCAATCGCTTCCTCCGGAAGGAGAAGTTCAAGATGCTGACTCTAGCTCAGGTCCTGTCTGCCCTGGACCCTGGAGACTGGATGGTAGCGTTGGACTTACAGGACGCTTATTTTTACATTCCCGTCCTGCAGGCCCACCGGCGTTATCCGTGGTTCACGGTAGGCCAGGAGCATTTTCAGTATGCCGTGCTCCCCTTCGCCCTTACCAGCGCCCCTCAGGTGTTCACGAAAGTGATGGCGGTGGTCGCAGCTCATCTGCGCAGGTCAGGGGTGTCAGTCTTCCCCTACCTCGACGACTGGCTGTTGAAGGCGGGTTCCCCCCAGGCAGTTGTCTACCACCTCCAGACTACAGCCGACCTCCTGCATCTGCTGGGGTTCTCCATTAATGTGCCGAAGTCGCACCTGAGTCCCTCTCAGAAGCTCCCTTTCATCGGAGCGGTTCTGGATTCAACGTGGTTTCGGGTTTATCCTCCCGAACAGCGAATCCGGGATATTCAGGCTATGGTTCCGCTCTTTCAGCCTCTATCCCGGGTTTCAGTCAGGATGTCCCTCCAGCTCCTGTGTCTGATGGCCTCCTGCATCCTGCTAGTGCCGCATGCCAGATGTCATATGCGGGCTCTGCAGTGGGACCTGAAGTTCCAGTGGGCACAGCATCAGGGCAACCTGTCCGATCATGTCCAGATCTCGGAGGGCACTGCAAAACAGTTGCAGTGGTGGCTCACGAACCGCGATTGGGTCAGCGGCAGATCCCTCTCCCTACCCCACCCGGAGCACGTAGTGGTGACGGATGCGTCCCTCCTGGGATGGGGGGGCCACATGGGGGAGGGAGGCAGAGATCAGAGGACACTGGTCTCCGGCAGAGTCTCGGCTCCATATCAACCTGAAGGCATTCCTTCCCGTTGTCCGGTGAAGTGTGGTGCAAGTGTTCACGGACAACACCACCGCCATGTGGTATTGCAACAAACAGGGCGGGGTGGGGTCGTGGACCCTTTGTCAGGAGGCTCTGCGCCTCTGGACATGGCTGGAACATCAGGGCATCACCCTGGTGGTTCAACATTTGGCAGGTACCCTGAACGCCAGGGTGGACGAACTCAGCCGCAGGTGCATGTTGGATCACGAATGGCATCTTCACTCAGAGGTGGCACAAGGTCTCTTTCAGCAGTGGAGAGAACCTTGGTTAGATCTATTCGCCACTGAAGAGAACGCGGAATGTCAGCAGTTCTGCGCGTTGGAGTTTCCAAGGCGGCACTCGCTCGGAGACGCTTTTCGTTGCGAGTGGAGTTGCGATCTATTGTACGCCTTTCGGCCTATACCACTTCTGCCCAGAGTGCTGAAGAAGATCAGACGTGACTGGGCCCAAGTCATTCCTGTGGCACCGGACTGGGCTCGAAGAGTTTGGTATCCCGAGCTACTCAGTATGAGCGTGGATCCCCCGATCCGACTACCTCTTCGGGAGGATCTCCTGTCACAGCAACAGGGGACGGTCTTCCACCCGAACCTGTCCAGCCTCTATCTCCTTGCATGGAGATTGAGCGGCGACAGCTGATTCCATTTGACTTGCCTCCTGAAGTCTGTAACGTGATTCTGGCAGCCAGGCGTTCCTCCACTAAAACGGTATACGCCTGTCAGTGAAAAACATTTGTGGCATGGTGCACAGCGAAAGATTTAGATCCTCTTTCTGCTCCTCTTTCTCAGGTCCTATTATTCCTTCTCTCTTTGGCCCAGCGGGGCTCTGCTCTGGGCACTATCAAGGGCTACCTTTCTGCTCTTTCAGCCTTTCTGAGGCTGCCTGATCAGCCCTCTCTTTTCAAGTCCCCAGTTGTCAATAGATTTCTCAAAGGCATTACTCACCTTTTCCCTCCTATTCCTTTTGTGATGCCTCAATGGGACTTGAACCTGGTTCTCACATACTTGATGTGCGCTCCCTTTGAGCCTCTTCATAACTGTCCTTTGCGGTTATTAACTTTGAAATCTGTCTTCCTGGTGGCCATCACCTCCACTCGGCGGATGAGTGAGCTCCATGCTCTTTCCTGTAAACCTCTTTTCCTGGTGATTCATTCAGACAAGGTTGTGCTTCGACCGCGTCCCTCCTTTCTACCAAGAGTAATGTCTGCCTTTCATCTCAGGCAAACTGTCACTCTGCCCACTTTCTTTCCACCTTCGCACCCTTCAAGAGAAGAGAAGAACAGAGGCTCCACCGTCTGGACCCAAAACGTGCGCTTTCTTTCGATCTCAAACGCACACAACAGTTCCGGGTGGATGACCAGCTCTTTGTTGGCTACGTGGGCGCCAAGAAAGGCAGGGCTGTGCACAAGCGAACTATCTCCCGATGGGTTGTCTTGTGCATTAAAGCCTGTTACTCTCTAGCTGAAAAGGAACCTCCGGTTGGGCTGCCCGCCCATTCTACCAGGGCAACAGCAGCTACTACAGCATTGGGACGCAGTATCCCCCTGCAAGACATCTGTCAGGCAGCCACATGGGCCTCGTTGCATACTTTCACTAAGCACTATTGCCTTGACAGTCGGGTCAGGAGAGACTGCTTCTTTGGCAGTTCGGTTCTCCGTGACTTTCTGGTGTAATCTCCTTTCGCAGACCCACCACCGGGGTTTGTATTGCTTGGGTATGTATTCTAAGGTAAGGAATCTATCACTAATGTGTCTCTTTCAGATGCACAAGTTACTTACTTGTGTAACGTTATATCTGTAAGAGACATTAGTTAGTGATAGATTCCTTACCGCCCGCCCATCCTCCCCGTTCTGCGAACTGTTCTCTAGGGTTCAGGTCATCCCTTTTAGGGCCCTAGTTCTATTGCACCAGTAGTCTGTCTCTGGCATGGCTCTGCGCTTCTGGTGCGGGAAATTTGTGTACAGAACTGACGTCAGCACGCGTGGGCACGTCTAATTAGCTCCGACGACATCATCTCGTCGGCTACGACGCCAGCGACGTACGCGGAGCCGCACGACGATGCCTACCGACGGCAGGGGTACTGCTGACTAAAACTTTCTGGATCCAGTCTGACGCCTGGGGATATTCTAAGGTAAGGAATCTATCACTAACTAATGTCTCATACAGATATATTGTTACACAAGTAAGTAACTTGTGCGATAGGTCCATAAATGCAAGATGGATGTAGTGCTCTTAGCATATTTGTATTTATCCACAATCAGATGCTATTTTATTACAGTTCGATTGTCCCAAAGCACTTCCTAAAATCATATTGCACCCGAGAAAGGATATAACTCTAACTTAACCCAGAAAGAAGCTGTTCCAATATGACTCTGCCAATAATTTTGGTCGTAGAATCGAGCAGGGATGTTGGTCAGTAGCACCTGGGGTCATGGGCATTACCCTTTTTAAAGATAGGTACAACAATTAACATGCGCCAATAAAGGTGGAGTCCCCACCCGATAAGCCGAGTTAAAAATACTAGTGAGCAGAGGGGTCCAAAACCCAGGGTCCTCTTTAAATAAATACAAGGGGACCCCACCTTTTTGCATGGGCTATCATGGATGGCTTTAAGAGCTTCCTCTTCCCCAAAAGAAAGTCTGTTGCATGAAAAACCCTCAATCAGTCCCTCATCTGTGATCACAATATTGAAGGAGTAAACAGTAGAAAAGTGTTAAGTCCAAACCTCAGGGGTGATGTGGACGATGACTTTTGGTGAGAGACTAGTGATAGGTATGCCTGGATTCTTTATTCTGACAGGCAACCACAATAGCCTCACTTCTCTTCCTTAACGGCACACTTCCTATTTCTCAGTGCCAAAGCATATGCCTTTTTGCTGGCTGAAATTCACCTCTGATCTCCAGATATTTGCTTTAACGTCCTATGCAGTCTATCATTTGACGCCCTACAATCTTTGTCAAACCATGATTTACCATGGGAAGAAGCCCTGCCCATGGGTCTGGTCAGTATGCTTTTTACACAAAGCATACGTTTATTACAGCTTAGGACCACTTCAGGATCTTTTCCATCCAAAGAACAAGAGTTCACATAAATCCTCTCACTTGGAAGTTAGAGAAAGAAAAGTAAATACCAAACTTCCTGGAAGGGAGAGCCTGACTTTCGACCTCTCTCTTTAAATGTACAGCAAATGTGACTTATAAGAACAAGATTTAAAAAGGTCAGTTTACAGAAATTGAGCACTGGTGGAGGAATACAGTAAATAGAGTTTGGGCAGGGAGAAGGGGTGAACTCAAGATGGACAGCCGAAAACAAATAGAACCAATAATTAGAAAATGTGAGTTACAAAGCAACAGACGTAATGCATTCCCAGGCAAGCTTTCCGAATGTCCCTAAGATGTTGTTAGCAAACCAGAGAGCTGCGCTGTCTGGTAGGCTTCGTACTAAAAGATGTTTTGTTAATTGCAAAACCTGTACTCCATATTTGAAGGTGCCCTTTCTTGTGAAGATGAACAAGAGGGAGGATCAGTTAAAAAGTATTTGGCCATTTTTTAAGCTGAACAGTAAACATTTTTGCAGTTATATATACCAAACTCGACTGGAAAGTATTGGAGCGATTTACCTGAGCATCGACACTGGAACCTGTTCCTCGAGCTCCAAAGTCAGCAGTTCTGGCAGTAATGCCACATACGCTCCCTCTCATTGCGATGTGAAACACAATTGTTGATTCTGTGAGCTTTGGGCTAATAGCAATAGTAGGACATATGCATAATAGTATGATATTGACATAAAATTGTAAGATGTGATTCAAGTATGCTTGAATTACAAACGAGGAAGGCTTTAGCAGAGTAGCCCAAGCGGAGTGAGACGATCTTCAGTCTCTGCATTTCCTTGAAGACACGAGTTCTGAATGTAGAGGAATAAGAGTTACACAGGGAAGTTATAGCACCCAGCACCCATCGAGGCCACGTTATACACCAGACATTGGCCATAACTTGGATAGATGAGGTGGGGGTTCCTAGATTAATCACCTCTAAGATAGCAAGAGTAAGTTAAAGACCAGTCTGAAATTATCCAAGATGTTAGGCACCAGGTTTATTTGTTGGAGGTTTTTAATTTCTAATTCACTGTAGTTTTGGATTTGTATTTAGTCCAAATTAAGTTGAATAGTCACTTTCTGCAGAAGTTCCCTTCCCTGTATGTGATCTTTTCAGCAGGCTGTGGCATAGAAAAAAATAAATACGGGAAATAACAGATACAAATGAATCCTTAAATCTCGTGAAAAATGCTTTACTGACTTGCTATACTAAAAGAAAAAAATCTGTCACTCTAAAATTTGCCGTTGGTCTAGCCTGAGACTTGATTGACGTTGTAAAAATTTTGGAGACTACTCTGCAGGCTAGTGGAACCAGCTTGGTGCGTGTGCCAAGTCGCATGCTATAAGTAACTTCAGCCTCCCTGAGCTTCACTTTAAGATTTTGTGGGGTAACATGATATAAAGTTGTCCACCCAAGACTCAATTGAATGTTTTGTTGCTGATCAAAGAGACTGACTGTGTGGAATGAATTTTCTAATCTGGTTCTAAGGTCAGTGCGGATAAGGCAGTCTTAAGAGCAAAGATATCCAGTCTGCTTACGAAATAGTGTGAAAATAAAGCTCAAGATCTTGCAGCACTTCGATTCTGCTCACAGTCTAGCACCCTGATATCATCTTCAATTTTCTTTGTGCTGGGGCAGCAGAGCACATCAATACTATTTTTTTTTTAACAAGATTAACCCAGTTAAAAGTAGGTAATTCCCAGTAGTTAAAACATATATGGGTAACATTATGATTGAATTCCTGACCTTCATGACTCGTCGGTGTTATTTCACCTGTACTGTGAAAAAGGACAGCTTTGGTTGACTAGACATCTACATATGCTTTTAGCATCCTCTTATTTTGTAATGACATTGTTTTAAAATTATTTTACCAAAGCGTTAGAGCCAACTGCACCATAGCAATCACTCAGCCCAACATTATTCAGGTACAGCCTCTGCTTATTAATACCTTAAGGCTTATTAATGATGTTCAGAGATTCGTCTAGCTCCTCCTTTGCTCTGGAAATTTGGTTCAACCCTTTTACTTACAGACTGGAACATCTATCCCTAACATGATCAAAATCAGCATGAGTGTAGTAAGATACCAGAATAAGCCTTTGCTATTATTGCTTGGCTAATAATGTTTTCTGAATGGATTACATTCCTATTTTGAACATCATCCCAAAAAAGGTTTACCTGTGTAAGAGATGACAAATTGTGCTGCAAGAAGGCATGTGGGAGACAAATGCATCCTACTCCAGTCCTCTACTTCGTATTGCCTAATATCTTAGTTTACCATCTAGGTGTTGGTCCATCATAATATCTTAGGTGAAACACCAACTTCTTTATAAAACAAATTAAATAGTTATTTGCTTCCAGGTATCTATCCTTACATAAATCAACTGCTATAAATTCCATGTTTAAGATTTCTACTCCAGATGGGAATCTAAATTCACTAAATGGTTTGCTAAAATCGTACAGTAACTAAATAACAGGGTATGATGAAATTAAAGATCTGTTTTTTGTGAGAACATCATTTTCTAAACTGGAGCACCTTCTGTATAGCCCAATTGTAGAATGCACCAGGGTAAGCTTCCAGTCAGGCACTCCATACTTGTGTTAATCTGATAGAGCCTTCTAGCCGCATATTCCTTACCGTAGAATTATCTCCAGTCGTCAGACTGGATCCAGAATTGTTTTTGTGAGCAGCACCCCTGTGTGATGATAGGTGGCGTTGTTCGCCTCTGTGTGGTGTCCTTGGCATTTTCTGTGCTGGAAGGGACATTTGCGGGGCCTATATAGGAGCCACCTGTTCTCGCTGACCCTAGTTCTTTCTTTTCCGTTCCAGTCTGTGCAGATCCTGGACGAACTGCCCCTTAGTCGCTTTTTGACTATGCTTTTTTCGATGTTTTGTCAGTCTTTTTTGAGACCTTACCTCCTGGTGTGGCTAAATGTCATTAAAGAAGACTGCCTTCAAGTCCTGCAGCACCTGTCACCGACAGATGATAGTAACTGACCTGCACCTTGTTTACCTCTGGTGCCTCGAACGAGACCATGACCTGTAGGCCTGTCCTGACTGCCGTGCCATGTATCCGTAGGCCTTGAGGGAGCGATCCCTCAAGCTCCCGGTGGCTCAACGTGCAACGATCTGACGCTTGAGGTCCCGGCCGAGAGGTCCCGGGAGCGGTTGCGGAGTCCTAGATCATCATCGCACTCCAAGTTGTTGAGCCATTCGTGTAAATCGTGGTCCCACAAAGGGAAGTCGAAGCGTGCTTCGATTTCACCTTGTCTGTTGGCCAATGAGATGAGGGAGCTCCACTCAAGGCCTGGCTTCGTGGTTGAGCCACCACCAGCCCCACTCCACGCCTTCCCCATGTTTCCGGGAGCAGTTCAACTTCAAGAGTTTTATGAGGGCATGCTCCTTATAATTGAGCGGCCCTCTGGCATGCCTTTGGGCCCCACCGATTTGGGAGGGGCCCTCCTGGATCCACGCTGTTGGCTCTGGCGCTATTCAGACCCCAGGGATTCACAGATGGGTCAGGATCGGCGCCGGCCATGCCATTTTGGCCTTTCCCTGGAGCATGGTTCAGAGGCTGTCGCGCTCCCTGTGCGATCCCGGACACCTAGCCAGAGGGGCGTTGTCCAATGTTGATTCAGGCGCAGACTGGAGCTATGCCATCCAGGCCAGAGCCTGAGCACTATCCCTATGGGCTAGGACTTGGGGAAGAATAGGAGGGGTCGCTGGACCCTAAATAATACCGGCCTTCTAAACCCTTGGACTGGTGTGAAGTTCTGGGTGAAACTAGTGGACTGGACTCTTCTCCAGATACTGGCATGCTTTCTCCCCATACTGTGGCTATGGAGGAGGAAGCTTTATTCACTATGGTGGTGCGGAGGCCAACTGAGGTCCTGCACCTTAGTTTGCCCTTGATAGCAGTCAAGACTAATGTCTTGAAGGAAGTGCTTCAACCGGGAGTGTCCCCTTCCGAAACACTTCTCTCATTCAACAAACCACTTACTGATGCCCTGCTTGGGACCTAGTCCAATCCCAACACAGGAGCTTCTGTGAACAGGACAATGACCAGCCGCTCTCTGTAGGCGACCCGAAATTCCTCACGGACTCCCCTAACCCCGAGAGCTTGGTGGTCCAAGACACCACTTCATATGTAAATCCTGCCTCATGACCAACTGCTCCATGGGATCGATAGTCCAAGAGGCTGGACAACTTAGGCAAGAATTTTTTTTCGATCTCCGGCCTGGCACTGTGGTTCATAAACACTTGCATTTTGGGCTGCTGTTTCCATGCCCTTTGCGATAAGGTTGTGCAGGTGCTGCCAGTGGTCCCAGGGTAGTTCCGGACCATGCTCTCCCAGGCTGTTGTCGATGGGAGGGATGCAACTTAGTTAACCATTAGATGTGGACTAGACACCAATGACTCACTAGGCCGAGCGGTTTCATCGACAGTGGCCCTGCGACCCCACGCCTGATTGAGGACTACTGGCTTTTCTGGGAATGTCCAGATATCACTCATGGACATTCCCTGTGATGGCTCCCGTCTCTTCGTAAACAAGGTGGATTCGATGCTGGAGTGCATTAAGGACAGCAGGACTATGACCAAGTCCTTGAAACTTTCTATGGTTCCTTGTCACCCTCAGTTCGCCTTTCGCTCCTTACGTGGCCACAGAAGGAGCATACATCCGTGTCATTACCCACCCAGCCACCACAGTGCACAAGCTTTCCAGCCTCTGCGTGTCTGTGGACGCGGCACCCGCCGGCCCTGTAGTGAAGGTGGCCAGTGGTCGGGCCAATTCACCCCCCCCCGCCCCCAGCAGCTGCAGCCTATTTACCATCATGGGCATCCAGTGGGAAGCTGGATTCACCATCACCTGCCCCACTGGCAGTCCATAAAATCAGAAAGGTGGGTTTTGCAGATTATCCAAAGGGGCTACTCTCTCCCTTTCGAGACTACCCCTCCATCAATCAAACAATCAGGGTTTTGTGGAGCGCCCTACTCATCCGTGAGGGTCTCGAGGCGCTGTGTGAGCAGTTTGAAGGTTATTGTTCTTCTGACGGGGAGCCAGTGGAGGTCACAGAGGTGTTGGGTGATGTGGTCATTTTGTGGGATGTAGAGTATGAGTCTGGCTGCGGTGTTCTGGACGGTGTGCAGAGTTTTGTTTTGTTGATTTTGGAATAGAGAGCATTTCCGTAGTCCAGTCGGCTGGTGATGAGTGCGTGGGTGACGGTTTTCCTGGAGTCGGTGGACGGGATCCACTTGAACGTCTTGCGAAGTATTCAGAGGGTGTTGAAGCATGAGGAGGATACAGCGTTGATTTGGCAATTCATGGTGAATAAAGAGTCGAGTATGATGCAGGGGTTGCGTGTGTGGTCTGTTGGTGTGGGTGGGGCTCCGAGGGCAGGGAGCCACCAGGTGTTGTCTCATGCTGAGGGGGTGGAGCTGAGAATGAGGCCTTCAGTTTTCTCCATGTTGAGCTTCAGGCAGCTCTTGCTCATCCAGGTCACGACAGCTTTCATCCCTTCTTGGAAATTGCGCCTGGTGATGTTGGGTCACTTGATGAGGGAGAGAATGAGGTGGGTGTCATCGCATAGGAGATGATGTTGAGTCCGACGATGGTTTGCGAGAGGGCCATGTAGATGTTAGAGTGTGGGGCTGAGGGACGATCTTTGTGGTACTCCGCATTTGATCTCTGTGGGTTCTGAGAGGAAGGGCGGGAATCTTATTCTCTGTGTTCTGTCTTAGAGGAAGGATCATATCGAGTCTAAGGCTATTCCTCAGATGTCGGCGTGGTGGATCATGGTGGTAAGTGTGCGGTGGGAGACTGTGTTGAAAGCTGATTCTAGATCTAGGAGGATGATGGCTGCCGTGTGGCTTTGCTTGAGGAGGGCGCGGATGTCGTTGGATGCGGCAATGAGGGCAGTCTCGGTGCTGTGGAATTTGCGGAATCCGGATTGAGAGGTGCCCAGGATGCTGTTGGTTTCTATGAAGTGTTCTAGCTGGGTATTAATTGCCTTTTCGATGACTTTGGCGGCAAAAGGGAGCAGAGCTCTTGAGCTCCGTCGGGTCTGCGGAGGGCTTCTTTGGGGGCGGGGAGGGGACTTCGGCTTGTTTCTTATTCTGGCGTGTTTCCATGCCACCTTGTTATGACAGGCTGACAAAGGACCACTTATCTCTTCTTTTCTTTTGGCTAAGGGAGCCATAGAGAGAGTGCTGGCAGTAGAAGTGGATCATGGTTGTTGTTTCCACTACTTTCTGGTTCCCAAGCAGGACAGAGGCCTTCGTCCTATACTAGACCTTGTGCTCCCTCAACTTCCTCCTCAAGAAAGAGAAGTTCAAAATGATCACTTTTGTTCAGGTCCTATCTGCCCCGGACCCAGGAGACCGGATGGTTGGACTTGCAGGGCAAATATTTGCATATACCTGTCCTGCCTGCCCACAGGCATTAACTGTGGTTTACGGTGGGCCACGAGCACTTTCAGAACACTCTGCACCCCTTTGGTGTCACCAGTTCCCACGTGGGTGTTCACCAAGGTGATGGAGGGGGTACAGCTCATCTGTAGAGATCAGATGTGCCAGTCTTCCCCTGTTTCGACGACTGGCAGTTGAAGGCGGATTCGCCCCAGGCTGTCGTCTTTCCACCTCCAGACTGGTGTACAGAAAAAGCAAATTGATTTCCTTTATGCCCCCCTTACTCAGGTTCTCCTGTTCATCCTTTCCCTTGCCCAGCAGGGCTCTGCTCTGGGCACTCTGAAGGGCTAATTGACTGCCATTTCAGCTTTATTGAGGTTGCCTGATCAGCCATCCCTCTTCAAATCCCCAATTATAATAGGTTTCTGAAAAGATTTACAACATTTGTTTCCACCTTCTCCCTTTATTAGGCCCCGAGTGGGACCTCAATCTTGTCCTTAGTTTCTTTATGTGCACTCCCTTTGGCCCTGTGCACAATTGTCCGCTGAGGTTCCTTACCATCAAGACGGCCTTCCTGGTGGCAATTACTTCTTCCCAGAGGGTCAGTGAACTTCAGGCCTTTTTTATTAACATTTGCCCACTCAAACTTGTTCTTCGTACAAGAGCTTCCTTTCTTCTGAAAGTGGTCACTCCTTTTCATGTATGCCAATCTAACACTCTGCCTACTTTTTACGCTCCTCCGCATCCCACCAAAGAAGAGGAGCGACTTCACCATCTGGACCCAAAAGAGCGTTGTGGTATTTCTCTTTTCTCGCTTTTTTTTTTTATTGATCAATTAATTAATACATTTTTTTACACAATTTTTATTGACTTTCAAAAGACTTAGCATTGTAATATGTCGGCATGACAGTCGTCATGTGGGATAAAAATATATACAGCATTATTCTTAAGCATATTATTCTTGTCCACACAGATTCCAAGGATACTTTTTTAAGCAGAGCTTATATGTCACAAGTATGAGACAGTGCAGCTGCATGTGGCAGCAACCAATATTCAAAATTAACAATTTTCTAACCCCCTGCCCTCCCAGAAACTGGACATTTATCCCTGTTTGCATGTCTTGTTGCGACTCATTGAGTAGCAAGTAGGTCAGTAAGTAAACATATCATGTTCAGCAATTTGCAGGAACAGTTTCGAGCAATATGGCTCTGAAGTCAGACCGCCTGCTCATTCAACAGTGGGTGACGAGTAGCCCATGCAGCTCTCGGGGATTAGTAAGGTGCCACAGCTGCAGACCTTCATGGGTGCTGCAGCAATCCTCCCATTAGTTAGGAAAAGAGTGTTGCCGTTCTACCTTGATCGCCCACAAGAGTTCAGGGTGAACGCCCAACTCTTCATGGGGTATGTCAGAGCAGAGAAGGGATGGGCCATACAGAAAAGGACAATCTCACAATGAATCAGGCTCTGTATCAAAATCTGCTATGCATTGGCTTAAAAGCAACCCACTGAGGGTTTGCATGCTTTTTCACCAAGAGATAAAGCTGCAACAACTGCGTTCGCTCGCGGAGTTACAGTCATGGATATCTACCAGTCAGCAACATAGACTTCCCTGCACACGTTTAACAAACACTACTGTCTGGACAGTCCAGTCCATAGAGATGGGAACGTTGCCCATTTGGTACCGCAGGACTTCCTTGCGTGAAATTGATCCGCAGACCCACCTCCGGGGAGGTATTGCTTGGAAATGTATTCTAAGATAAGGAATCTGTGGCTAGAAGTCTCTATCAGATGGACAAGTTACTTACCTTCCTAATGCTTTATCTGATAAAGACTCTATCTAGCTGCCGATTCCTTACCGATCCACCAGTTCTCTCCGCGAATGGATTTCTAGGGACAGGGTTTTCCCCTTTCAGGAACCTAGTTGTCCATGCCAGTGGCCAGTGTACTTAATGGCTCAGCCCTTCTGGTGCGGAAAGTTGCGAAAAGTAACTTATGCCAGCACTCCTAGGTGGAGCCTATATAGGCACCAGGAACATCACTGCCGCCACGGACAATGCCAACAACACCACACAGAGCGGAACAACGGCACCTACCGGCGCGCAGGGGTACTGCTCATGAAGAAATTTCTGGATCTAGTCTGACGCTTAGGGATAATTCTAAGGTAAGGACTCCAAGACGTTATAGTCTCTGCCTGATAAGGCGTAACTGAAGGTAAGTAACTTGTCCAGCAACCTCATATCGAGAAGGTTGAGGCTCTGTACTCCAGTGCTTCAGTCACCTACTGGTATTTGGGAGAATAGCAAAAAAGTGCTGCGGAGACACTCAGTTGATCTGAGCAGGAGGCTGTATGTACTATGCTGTACAGTGTGGATCATGTAGTCAAACCTGCATCATGGTAATGGGGCTTCCGCCACTGTCATAGAATTGGTCCCATTGTGCAGGACTTATAATCAAGACTGCAGTTACCTAGAGTTATTTGCCAAAGTGTGTGGTGCACAGATAAAGGGCTTGAATTATGTTTAAGAGATCAAGGAGGAGATGTGCAAGGAGCAGTGTCGAGAGTTAGAATCATAGGTATTTAATTGGCAGAATAAGTCTTTAATAGTGTGAGGCTTTGCAAAACGATCCAAAATCCTGTTTGTGATTTATTTTTATTGTTTTAAACTCTAACAGATTATTAATTACTCATATGGTTTTGGTGCCAAACTTATTGCTATTAGTTTTATTTCTCTTTTTTTATTTTGTATTAAAATTCCAAGTAAAGATAGCAGTAACTCTTGACATAGGAAGACCTAGATTTCCCACAGGAAAAAAGGCAGTACCCTGCGGTTTAGCAATAACAGTGGTACCTAGCTGAGGATAATATATGTTCACTTATTTTGATGTGTGGAATAGAAAAGACTAAGCGTGAAGTCTCTTGTAGGTGCCTCTTACCTGGACAGTCCACGTTTCTGAAGAACCGAATGAATATCTACAAGAACATCAGAATGAGTTTATCGAGGAAACAGTGAGTGTAAAATGATCAGATTTCTCAGATGAAGCAGAGATGCAATGCCGTAGAATTTCTGTATGTAAGGGGAGGGTGCATACGTATATATGAAGAGCATACTCTGGTAACCAGGTAAAGGTGATGACATTAATGCATGAATGGTTGTGAGCTAGAAACGTAGATGATAGGGATTTGAGGGAAGACCATATGGAACTAGCATTCCAAGATAACAGTGCTGCAAGAATGTAGTTCTCCAGCATTGGATCTTTTATAGATTTACATGCTTCAATTATTCCCCACTGCCAGACTAGGAACCCCCAATAACAATTTTAGTACACCAGTGTGAGCCTTACACTCAGTAACAATTGCATTTCATTGTTCATTTGCAACCTATCCACATTATTATAAATGATCCAAAATTTAACCAATCCAGCACCCCCAGTTGTTCCCTTGTCTGAAGCTACAAACTGTCAGATTTTCTAACTGATGTTACAGTGAGTAACCCTCTGGACAAGCCCTGTCCAAAGGAAGATTTGTCATCATGTTTCACAGACAAAACATCTTCTTCAAAATGTCTGAGTTGGATCAGATGGAATCTCTATTATGTGGCATTTTTAAGATTTTTTGTCAGCAAAGTCTTTAGATAGAGTAAGAAGGTTAACTAGTCCTTTTGGAGGTGAAAGTTGAGGGAAAACTACCCCTCATCAGAATGAGCCAAAACAGTCTTATCTTGATATAATTCTGTGAGAAAAACTTCAAAGCTTGCATTTAGAACCTATGGCCCTGCTGTAAACGATCAGCCATCTTGCTAGCCGCTAGCCTCCTTAGAGGAAAGTGCGATTTTTAGAAAGCATTCTTGCAAAACTAAAAGAGGGGTGTAATCTGGTGGGGAATAGGTGGTTAAAAAGCCTAAGATGACTGAGGAAATACCATTTCTGATAGAGACTTCTAATTGTAGATTCCACACATCTTGAATATTCCTCAGGTGCCAGACTGGATCCGTAAACCTTCCAGCAGTGCTGGTAGGTGGCACCATATGGCTCCACAATGACTCCATTGCGCTCTGAAAATTACATAAGGGGCCTATATAGTAGCCACTCCTGTGAACTGTCAGCTCTTTCCTTTCCAAGCCACCAGACGTGGACACGGAGCTCTCGCTTGACTCTTAGGCACTTACATCAGGATTTTTTGTCACAAAAATTCACTTTACAAGGTGATGCACCCCCAAAAATAACAGATTTTGAGCTCTGTATGGACTGTCACAAACAAATGTCTGTGAAAGATCCCCAATAGATGTGCCTGTGGTCGAGTCAGGACTCTAAGGCCTGTAGTGAATGCTAGTCTTCGAACCCAAAGGTACCGTGAGGCAAAGCTTTACATCTCCAAGCTCAAGAAGACTCTGGTCCAAGTTGTGTTATAAGTCCAAGGTCTGGTCCTGGTCCAGGAGCCACCGAAGCTGTTCCACAGGCTGGTATTAGTTGAGATCTAATCAAAGCAGGACTCAGCACCCTCTCACCACGTGCATTCGCCTTAACAGGTGTGGGAGAAGTGCATGGCTCTAGATCTCGCTCCTTGTGTTGCCCAAGTTCAGAGCCGATCCTGCAACTTGTTCTGGCACCACCACACTTTTGGGCTGTCTGCCACTCCACAACATATCGAAGTGTTCCTCGCAGCCATGCTCCAGCTCTTCGAATCGCTACTGCCTTCCTCTGGTGCCCTACGAACCCCAAGGGACCGAGAGGCCTTCCATCTGGAGTACAACCAGCAGGTTCGCCCTCAGTACCAGTTAGACCCTCCGAGATCGTCACAGCAACTCCAGATCTGATCCCAACCCTGCGTCCGGCACCACAGTCCTTGCCAGTCCCTGGATCTTTTGACACTGATGCCAAATCCATTGATGCCGGACTAGGAGATTCCCATAGTACTCTTCGACTAGGTTCCCATCCTAAATGGGCTGAAGCTGTGCACAACATCAGTTGAGGTGCTGCATCTCCCACTTAATTTACCACGTCGACAAGGGGGAGAACACACTCCCTTTTCAGCACGGAGTCGTACAATGACTCTGATGCTGGTGATAAGTTTGCTAAGCCCTATCAAGGCGACAATTGGTATGATGACTTGCAGGAGGCTACTGGTCTTGATACCTCCCTAGAAATTTCTCTTGTTTAACCCCCTGGTTCAACTACAGAGGAATTCGCTTCCTACACCATGGTAATGCGTAGGGAGGCCAGAGTCCTTGACCTCCAGCTCCCCACATTGGAAGTTAAGACTAATGTATTGACGGAACTCCTCCAGCCAGGACAGACATCCTCTGAGCCCCTTTTGCATTTTAATGAGTAACTAACAAATACATAATTGGAGGCTTTGGTCAAACCTTGCCCTGGCCCCCCAGTCAACAGAAAAATAGGGAGATGCCATCCCCTGCCCTGGATGAACCTTCATTCCTCTCTTTGCATCCTTCCCCTGAAAATTTTGTGGTACACTCATGCACAATCAATTCTAACCCCAACACTTCAAATGGGTGGAGACATTTAGAAAGCAAGTTTGTTCTTGCACCAGCCTGGCTGTCCATTCACTAAATGTCAGCTGCCTCCTGGGTCACTACACCCACGTCCTTTGGGACTCTGTGGCTCAAGTCTTCCCTGGTGTCCCTGAAGATCTCTGATCTATCCTTACCTAAGCCATCTAAGGCTGTTGTGATGCAGGCAAGTTCACAATTCATTGTGGCTTAGAAAATGTTGATTCCATCGGCCAAGCCATTGGCACCAATGTCGCCATTTGATGCCATGTGTGGCTACGATCAGCTGGTTTCTCAGGAGATGTTTAGTCTCCCTTATGAACATGCCCTTCGATGGGACATTGGGGACAAGGATGATTTTGCTTTAGATCGATTTAAGGGTGATCAGAGCTACTGCGTGCTCTCTGTATATATCTGCCCGGACTCATCTCCCATACCACTCCTTTCGCAGAGTTGTGAGTTTCTCGGCTGTGTTGCCTACTGCTTTCTCGGCCAAGGTCAAATGGACTACCCAGTCGGCTGCCACCAGCCCCTACACCACCCCACAGGCCCACCTGCCGGAACTTCTCCAGCCTGCATTAAGGGGTGAAATGCCGGCTGGGTGATGGATTCACTAATGTAGAATGGAGTCACAACTTTTGATAAGAAGGATTCTCCCGTCCATAAAATCAGCGTATCTGGGAAGAAGGTGGTGTCAACAGGTTGATACAGAGAGCCTGAACATCACTCACATGTCACACTGATGTTATGCGGGCAAGGAGCACTGTCTTGAGGGCATCTGTGTAGCGGCTTGAATGGAGTGCTTATTAGAAATGCTAGGACCAAGTTATGGTCCCACTGTGGCATCACAAGGGAAGAAAGAGGAAACCAGTCTTTTACCCCTTTAAAAAACGCATAGCAACTGGGGACGTAAACAAGAAAGGCTGATCTGGCAATTGCAAAAAATGCTGAAAGAGCCAAAATGCATCCTTTGAGTGTGTCCAGAGCAATCCTTTAACTTCACCTGGAAGGGTTCTGTCTGGCAAGTGCTGCATCAAACTACAGATTTATCTCAATGACAAGTGTATACTATTTTTATCGATGGATGCCTGACTGCCGAGATGACCGCAACCACCTCAGTAGGAAGGTTGAGACGGTTTGTCTGCCAGCGCTGAATTTCCAAGCATGAAGGTGGAGATTGTGATGGCCCCGGTGCGGAACCCGGCCTAGCTGCTGCAAACAGCAGCTCCTCCCGGAGAGGCAGCCTGATATGAGAACAGATGCTTAAGCCCAGGAGTTCTGGATAACATATGCTCCGCCACTAGGATGACTTGGGCCCAGTCTGTTCTGATCTTCTTTAGATCTCTGGGCAGGAGTGGTGTTGGAGGAAAGGCATACAGGAGTCCAGAGTTCCACTCAAAGCGAAATAC
Source organism: Triturus cristatus (assembly GCF_964204655.1). NCBI lineage: Eukaryota > Metazoa > Chordata > Amphibia > Caudata > Salamandridae > Triturus > Triturus cristatus. The sequence goes on from NC_140585.1 coordinate 934,181,431, forward strand.
TCTTCCGAGCGAGAGAGGCTTTGGAAACACCAATGCACAGGAACGCTGACATTGTGCATTCTCAGCAGTGGCAAAGAGATAAGCCAAAGTTCTCCCCATTCACGGAAGAGACCTTGCGCCATCTCTGGTATCAAATGCAACCTCTCATCTGCTAAGCGTCTGCAACCAAGTTTGTCCACCTTGGTGTTCAAAGAGCCTGTCCGGTTGTTCACCACCAGGTAGATCCCTTGGTGGTCCAGTCATTTCCAGAGGCGCAATACTTCTACCATAGGCTCCTTGATCCCTCCTCGCCTGGTTTGTTCCAGTACCCAATTGCTGTGATGTTGTCTATGAGCACCTGAATCAGCCTCCCCTTGATGGCTGAAAGAAAGGCTTTTGATGCCAAGCAAATGGCCTTAGCTCCACAAGGTTGACATGGAGCTAAGACTCCTCCAGAGACCAGGGACCTCTGACCTCCACTTCTCCCAGATGTCTGCCAACACCCAGAAGCAATGCATCTGTCACCACTCTCAGCACTGGGTGGGAAAAGGAGAGGGGTCTGCAGCAGACCCGATCGCGGTCCAGTAACCACCACTGCAGGTCTTGTGTAGTCTCCTCCGAAATCTGAACGTAGTAGGAGAGGTCCTCTTGATTTTGGCCCACTGACACTTCAGACCTCACTGCAGAGCCTGCATATGACACCTGGCGTGCTCGACCAGCAGGATGCAGGAGGCCATCAGTTCCAGCAGCCTCAAAGTCAGCCTCACTAAAAATACAGGACCGCGGCTGAAAGATCATGAACATAGCCAGATGCCCTGGACTCTCTTTCCCGCAAAACAAGGCACATAGACGGAGTACAAAATGGCAGACACTGAAACATTCAGATAGTTACAAATAAAGCATGCCCTGATGATTGCCATTCCATAAGATGGAGTTTTGCCAGAGGACTCCCCACTAGAGGATCGTCTCTTATTGGAGCATATGGGCCTCTGGGCAATCTCTATGACATATCAAAAGATTCTCAATAATATGTCCGACCCACTCTCCGCGCCTTAGAGAAGGTTGGCAGAGGGATCTAGGGAACCTAGAAGATGAGGACTGGTGGGAAGCACTTGCCTTCCCCCGTGAGGTAGCCATTACATTAAGACTTAGATTAATTCAGTTTAAGATACTACATAGATCTAATCTCTCCTGTGGCACACTGGCCAGAATGGGAAGAAGGGATGACGCTGAGTGAACAAGGCTCTGCACACAAGAGGGTATACTCTATCACATTTTAAGGGAATACCCTGGTGTCAAAATATATTGGGAGTCTATAATTTCTCAGCTACGTGGGAGGGAACTTTATTTAACACCAAAACTGTGTCTGCTCAACATATGGTAGGCCACCGATATGAACAGCATAAAGCAGACCTGGGTTACTCTGGGAATGATAATAGCTAAACGAAAAATTGCCTGAAAATGGGGAGCCAGAGAGGCGCCGACTCGGAGAGTGGGAGAGAGACATGGATCGATGCATGATAGCAGAAAAATATGTCTATAGGAACCGAGGATGTCCCCGGAAATGGGACCCGGATATGGGATAAATGGAATGCTCATAGGGCGATATATGTGTCTCCTCCACTAGTCGATTAGATAGGGCTGGATTTAGGAGGACTGCTGGGGAGGGAAAAAAAGTGGAGCTTTGATAATCTGTATGTGATCTGAACTATGGCCAATGTAATGCACCGTATGCTGACAATTTGTACTAAATACTGTTCTACTTTACCTGAATGCTGTATGACTGAACAACTTTAAAAAGCCATAAAACCGAACTGTGTCCAGAATGATAAAGGGGAGTGCTTATAAAGGAATCTGGTGTGACTTCAGTACTTTGGCAGTGAAGCCCAAATATGACCGGAGGTTCGCCGTAGTGAAATGAGAATGATCCTGTCCCATCACGAACTCCATGTAGCGCTTGATGGGCTGGCAGGACAGGTATAAGGAAAAAGCTTCCTGCAGGTCCAATGCCACCATCCAGTCTCCAGGGTCGATAGCAGACAAGACCTGGGCCAGAGTGAGCATTCTGAACTTCTGCATCCAGAAGAAGGTGTTGAGAGGGTGCAGATCTAAAATAGGATGAAGGCCTCCGTTCTTCTTGGGCACCATAAAGTAGTATGAATAACTACTACATCCTACTTCTGGAGCTGGCACCCTCTCGAAAGTGCTTGCACTTCCTGTTGCAAAGTGGGGAGATGGTTTTCTGTCAGTCGCTGGGGGGGGGGGGGGGGGGGGGTGACAGTGGAAGGTGCAGTGGAGAAGAGAGAGAAAGGAAGGGTAAGGCATATCCTCTGCAAACGATCTGCTGGATCTGTCTGGTGGTTAGGCTTGCCAATCCCGGAAGGGTCTTTCAATCTTTCCTCCGTCCGTCTGGGGGAACAATCTAATTGACAAAGATGGGGACCACCTCCCCCGCAAATGGTACAAATACCTTTGGCAATGTTGAATAGCCTATTGATATGCTTTAAGACATTCATCAAAGACTCCTTCACCATCCAGTCCGGACTCTAATTAGAGGGACTATCCACACTACAACCTCCAACTTTAGTTCAAGTTCCAGTAGATCAGGTCCCAATAAACATTCCTAAAAAGTAAACACCTGAGAAAACAGCATCAGCTTAGGAAGAATGCCTAGTAACATGGAGGGGTATGTATCGACTTCAGATGTTGAGCATCAGGAAGCTGCAATCCCTTTAGATGATGCAGAGGATTCTGAAGGCTGTTCATCACCCTGACCCCTATAAGTTAGGGTGGGCTCCACCATGTTCCAGAGAGCTCTTTGTATGTTAGTGTGTCTGGGGAAGTTAATGTGTAAATAAAAATTGTGACGCAAAATAGGGTTTGATACATGGGAAAAGCCTTTTTTGTGTTTGCAAACGAGCCGATTCTGCTAATGCAAAATAGCTACATACTTGTGACTCAAAATGATCTCAGCAATATTGGGCTCATTCATGAAATCAACTTTCCACCACTTTCTGTAGTAGTCTACCACCACTATTGCAAATGTACATCTCCGTAGTAGAGTGCTGAAAGGATCAATGAAATCTATCGCCAGTTTCAACCATGGCTCCTTGGAGCACAGGGTTGCAATGGCATGGACTCCGTTTTTACTCCCTTGTCGCTAGTGGCACTTATAACAAAAGCTTTGATACTTGCAATGATTTCTGTGTCCATCCCCGGCCACCAATAACTGTCTCTAAACTTTTGTTTAGTAATGGTTTGTCCCAAATGTCCTCCATGCTCATACAAAATAATTTTTTCCCTTAGTCCAATAGGGGAATGAATTTGTTACCTCGCATTAGCATCCCATTTTTCTCTACAGAGAACTCATCTGCTACTTTGAAGTAAGAGTGTATCCTTACTGGCAAAGCTTTCTCCTTAGGCCGTCCATCTTTGACATACTTCTTAACACTCTCTAGTTCTTCATCACTGGACATTTAGACAATCCACTCATCCTTAGTAAGTGCGTTATCATGACAGACATCAGTTGTTGCTATCAGGCACTCTTCATCCTTCTTTTCCCAATTCATGAATTGCTCCTCACCACTACCTGAGGAACTTAACAAATAATTGGCTCTGGTGTGTTTTCCACCCAGAATGTACTCAATGTGGAAGTTATACTGCAGGAGTTTCAAACTCAGTCTGGCCAATCTGAGTATCTGATCTATGATCATAGTGCCTTCAAATATGTTCACCAAAGTCTTGTGGTCAGTTTTAAGCATAAATCCCCTCCCCCCATAAAAATATTTAAACCATTCCACCGCCCAGCAACAGGTCAGCAGTTCTTTTTCTATGATAGAGTATATTTTCTCATTTTCTTTTAACAACCTGGATGTGAAACCTACAGTCACATGATTGCCACCGTTCGAGGCATGTGGGCTGCTGAATTCATATCTGTGCATAGATCGCCGCCTAGTGTTGGGTCCGGATGTTTGCACGTTGTTGTCCTGGAAGAGTCTTCGAAGTATCCTGAGATAGGTGACTCCTTCCCTGGACCACAGTGCGCATGGGCATCCTCTCCATCCTCAGATTGTTTTTTTCCACCATTGGGTTCGGATGTGCTTATCTTAGCTCAAGTTAGGAAAAATTAGTTTAAGGCCAAAAGGCCTTTAGTTTTCGTCGGTACTGTTCCTGCTCGGTATCGACAGCTTTCTTGCTTAGTTTAGCAAACTTATTCAAGTTTTTTCGGATTCGTTTAATCCGACCATCGACCTTACATCGACGATGGAATCGAGGACCCCATTCAAACGGTGTCCTGTTTGCCACGCCAAATATCCACATATCGACGTCCACCCGGTGTGCAACAAATGCCTCTCGCCGGATCACGACGAATCAAAATGTATGGTGCCAGTACCATCAGGCACAATGTCATCTATTAGAGCCTCAAATTCATCTTGGCACTTATCACTCCAAACGAACAGTTTCTTCTTTTTGAGAAGCTCCCTCAACTCTACAGTTTTTGCCGAAAAGTTTTTATGAACTTATCATAAATTTTGCAAACTCCTAAAAGGATGCAACCTGCTCTTTGTAGTTCGGACTTGTAGCTTCCGTTGTAGCTTCCACCAGACCTGGTCTAGGTTCCACCCCTTTTTCAGAAATGACATGGCCTAAGTAAGCTATGCAGTATACTGTTTTTTGCAAACTCACATTTTAGTCTATTATGACTCTGAAGGTCTTCCCCTGCAACCAGGATGTCATCCTGGATCGTCACAACTCCTTTGATTCCCTGTAATACATTTTATGACACACGTTGGAAAACAGAAGTGGCAAATGCCAATGCAAAAGGCATCCTTCTGAATTGAAATGTGCCTACCGGTGAGAAAACCTGTCAAATGTTTAGATGAGGCAAACACAAGGAGATGATGAACGGAGTGCTGAAACTTTTCAAACGCTCATCCCCAGTCACAGATCTGGGTTGAATCCATCATCGTTCTTAGCTCACTTTGCCACCCCAGTTCAGACACAGCTATATGAAAATCAGTCTTGCCCTGTGCCTCATGGGAACAGTCCAGCCCTAACTGCCAAGCCAGGTCTTCCCTGAAGCGGAAACAAGCATCCTGGGACCGTTTTCTGGGTAACACCCTTCATCAGCCAGGGTAGCTTGAATCCAGTGGCAAAGTGAGTAAGGAACCCATGCCTGGGCATTCCCTGCCAACTTAGGGCGAACAAAGCAAATACAAGGAGATGACGGACAGAGCGCTGAATCTTTTCTGACACTCACCCCCAGTCACAGATCTGGGTTGAATCTCTGTACTGGGGTGAAAGTATGACATTATTCTGCATTCTGTCCATCAATTGTTCCTTTTGCATTTGTCACCCCGGGTGGGACGGGTATGCCCATACGTGGGTCTCGTGCTCTCTATGCCACTGCAGTCAAGCTATCTTGGATGATGAAACCCCGAAACCGGTCCTAGGATGGTTTTGTCCAGTCCAGGGAGGACCTGGCCTGGCAATTCGGGCTGGACTGTTCCCATGAGGCACAGGTCAAGACTTATTGGAATATGGCTGGGTCTGAAATGAGGTGGCGAACTGAGCTAAAGTACGATGATGGATTTAATCCAGATCTGTGACTGGCGGTGAGTGTCTGAAAAGTTTCAGCACTACGTTCAGCATCTCCTTGTGTTTGCTTTGTTCGTCCTAAGTTGGCAGGGTATGCCCAGAGGTGGGTCCCTTACTCACTTTACCACTGGTTTCAAGCTAGCCTTGCTGATGAGGGTGTTACCACCAAACTGGTCCCAGGATGCTTGTTTCCAGTTCAGGGAAGACCTGGCTTGGCAGTTCGAGCTGGACTGTTCAGATGAGGCACAGGGTCAAGACTAATTTGCTTTTAGCTTGGTCTGAACAGAGGTGGCGAAGTGAGCTAAAGAACGATGATGGATTCAACCCAGATCTGTGACTGTGGGTGAGTGTCTGGAACGATTCAGTGCTCCGCCCATCATCTCCTTGTGTTTGAAAATGTTTGGATGACTTATCTAATTAGACTTGATGGTAAGCAGACACCAAGTCGATTTTACTAAACACTTTGGCGTCTGCTAATGTCGTGATAATGTCGTCTATGCAAGGGAAGGGGTGAGAATCTACCCATATCGCTTTATTTAGGCTCCTCAGGTCAACACAAGCCCATTCTTTTGCCTCGCAAGCACTAAAGAAGATAAACATAGTAATGTGTCAGTGGGTTCGATAACCCCATCTTCACACGTTTTCCTGAGTATCTCAGCTAGATCATCCCAGACACTGAAGGGCACATTTCTTAACTTGTGCTTAGTAGGGTAGACGCCACACTGTACTTTGATGTTGTGTTTGATTCTTCTGATCCTTCTCAGCTTGTCCAGCCTTATACATTCCTGTCAAATTGTTGTTTGGATCTTGGTCAATGAGAACTTGCTTTGTGGGTCCACCATCAGAGACCAGAAACACTTGAACCTTTCTCCCTGGCCTTAAAGTCATGCCGAATAAGCCCTGATGGTACTATTCTAATATGTTCAAGCCTTGGATACATGCACCTTACCAAATATATCTCTTGCCTTTTATTAGACGCTCAAAATATCCTGTGAGTTCAATCGTTCTCCCATCATATGGTACTGGATTTCTATCTGGCAGAAGCAGTTTCTTATCACCGCCGCACGTTTAATTCCATAATTCATCAGTGATCATTCACATCCTTGCTTCCGAGTCAATCAAAAAGGTTCAACACCTTCCCGTCAACTATGATATTTTCATACGGTGCTACACAGTTGCCCTCACCTTACTGAATAACCAGTACTACATCATTTTGCCTGCTTAATTCATCCTCTGAACTTTCACTGATCATTCCACCCGGCACCAAATTCACCTTATCCTTTGGTGATTGACACACTTGGGCAAAGTGTCCTACCTTCCCACATGCTCTACCCTTCATATTTTTGGCAGGACAAGAACAACCATTTGACGTGTGACTTGGATACCCTCACCTAAAACCAATATTTTTTTTTGGTAAAGAATCCTTCCCAAACCTCCTTCTTTTCAACAAACATCTTAAAGTGTTCCTTTTGTTTTGAGCTCCCATTCTCCTTAACTAAAGCAACTCCATTCTGTTCTTTCCGTGTCAATTCTTTGCACGACTTGCAAGATAATTCTATGATTTTTACTATGTCTCTAATTTTTATAAGTGTAGGATTCAATAACTTTTCTTGGACTTTTTTGACCCAACAGCACACAACTATCTGATCATGGATAAGCTGAGAAGTGAAATTCTCAAACTCTGCTGCAATCATGCACAGTGCTGCCACATAGCAATCAGTTAGCTCGTCTTGATGTTGCTCCCTAGTAAAAAAAAAAAATCCAAAAAAAACCCTGTGTCAGTGCACAATCAAGTTAGGTTGTATGTGGAATTGATTTTTTAATCTTCTTGCAGCCAATTGATATTCGTCAATTTCTTCTTCCTCCTCAACTAATTCATATGGCGGCAAGTGTTGATATATAGATTTTCCCTAAATACCTATGTTATTTTCTAACAAAAATCTTTTCCTCTCTGGACAATATCTGTTGCCCCCAATAGCACCAAGGTACTTCGTAAATGCCCTGTACCAATTTCTCCGTGGAATGAGTGGGTCACCCGGTATCTGGAGAATGGAGGCATGCATTAACACACTGCATGTTGGTATAATATTAGAAGCAAAGTAAACTGCAGCAAACTATATGAATTAAGCTCAGTTAAAATACAAACATTAAACAGGCTTCACGTTTTTACTTTGACTGATCTGTCAGTGCGCACCTACAAATTCAATGTGCAACCAGGCAATCATATATCATCCCCTTTAGCACGGATGCATAACTAGACAAATGAGGCTGTTAGTGTATGCTCATCATGCCACTGTGTGTGTGTCGCAGCCATAACAATCAACTTCATCTGTACCGCAGAATGTTTTTCCCCAACACCTTTGTCAATTTTTGTGTGTATCACAGTCTGTAACACATGGTGTACAATGTAAAACGCTGTGCTTACAGACACTGTCTCTGGTGTCACACTGACCTGTCCGTGACTGGGAACAGTAGACCTTACCAAATCACTGTTTCTGTTCCATGATTGATGTGGGATGCTTCTGTGCTGACCAAAACTGCTAATAAACACCTATAGGAGAAACCGAACTTTTGACATGCAGTTAGTATGTGCATATCACAGCTGCCTCACTGACATGTTCTGCTCCTATCAGCAACCGCACTTGTGACTGGGCCCCTCTGCGGTGTGCCATTCCTGTCAGTGACCGCACTTGTGACATGTAGCTAACGTGTTTGTGAATCACAGCTGGTTGTACGGGCAAGTTTCTAAGAATAATTGCCGCTGAGTCGCTGACGTAGTTCTCACTTGTGAGACACCGCTAATGTGTGTGTGTGTGTATCACAGCTGGTTGTATGCCGCAGTCTCCCCAAGGCAAAAAGGCTGCCCATGTAGTTTGGACACACACATAGTGTCACATGTGACATCAGACATTGCTCAGAGCCCGCAGACTCCGAGATATTCCAGAAGTGGCTGCACAGAGAAGAATGGAGCGTGTGCTGCCTTGACTGTGTGCACAGACACCAGAATAGTCTTGCGCTAGACTCCACAAGAATAGTCTCACGCTAGACTCCACAAGAATAGTCTCGCGCTGGACTCCACAACTACGGTAAACGGGGGCACTAGATCAATTTCGCACTGACAGTACAGAGCCTCGCACTCCCTGGCAGTTAATGTGCTCTCGCTCCGGGCATTAAAAATACGTTTTTTCAGCTTATGCTTAACATTTTATATCACTTGTCACGCCTTACACAATACCTCATAAATTTGCAGCTACTGGCCTGAGAAGTCCTCTGCTCCAACTCTGCTCCAAATTAGCTGTTCACTAGATATGCATCAAAATGTTCTAACCCGCTATCTCCCGACACAGTCGGTGCTCAGCGCACGCGTGGATTCCTGACTGGCCAACTAATCGCCAAAATTGTAGTTCGCTTATCTTTGCGGAGTCAAAACATCACAGATCTGAGAAACAAAGTTAGTATTCTTCTCTTACTTCTGCCTTTCAGAATGTGTTCCACCATATCAGTTCCTTCCTGTGGTTTAAAGTCTGGTTAGACACCAAACGAACTTTCATAAAAATGGTTTCCAGTCAAGACCATATTGTTGAACATGTGTATAATTCACATGTATAGCTTTTGAAGTTGCATTTTCAAATACCCATTGGCAATTTTATCTACATTGTTACACTATACTAATTATCACTCACTTGTTGGGCATGCCTAGACAAATCACTTTTTTACTGCTCATGCCTAGACAAATCCCTCTTTTACTGCTAAGTTAGATTTAGTTTTACAACATGTAGAGGATAACCAATATTCTCCCAGCACTTGTTCTGTGAAAGTATAGGTTAAAAAGCTTGAAGACAGTGTGGCAACTTATGCTTTCATATTTCCAGTTGCTCCTTTTTAATGGGTGATTCAATCAGAATAGTACTGTGAAAATTCAATAAAAACGATTTGAAATAAAAAAAAAAGAATAGTACTGCGAAAGAATAATAATAATTTATGTTGGCCTTTGTGTGGAATAAGTGTGTAACGGTGCATAACAGGGATTTGGTTAGTGACTGCGAGAAGTGTGCTTTGGTGTGTTTCAGGTCTGCCGTAAGAGACTGAATGTTTAATACAAATAATCAGGCCTGTAACAATATAGTGAGATTAAAACAAATAGTCTGCAAGTTAGCTACTGTGATGCAAATGGACACAAAGTACTAAGCACTAAGCATTTTTTTTTGCTTCAGGCACCTTCTTCATTGAGTGATTCCGTAGTCCATGTTTCAGAAGAGCAAAGTACTACCTTAGGAGACCATCAGAAGGAACATATTGAAAAAACAGTGAGTGGAATTAGAATTTCCTTCTGCATGAAAAGTGTAGAATACTTGTACTCGACTGCAATTACTGGATGAGTTTCATGTGAATGGCACTAAAGTACGTCTTGTTCTCAGGTCCCTCTTACGTGGACAGTTCATGTCTCTGAAGAGCAGAAGGAATGTTTAGAAGATCATCATAAGGAGTTCAGTGAAGAAGTGGTGAGATGAAGTTGGTCTTAAGGATCACAATGACTGTCAGTTAAACGGAAACTACCCAGCTTGCAATTACCAGTCAGAGAGTGTAGCATCCAAGCTTTTGCGATTGTGTAGTACCTGGTTGGTAGTCCTGATCTCAGTGATCAGTCTATATACACTGGTTTTTAATTGGTAGTGTGTGTTGCTGATGTGTTATTATCAGCTCTTGTATACAGTTGATCAACCACAGTTGCTGTAACAAGGCAATTAAGGTCATTTGGTGCATTCATCTCTGTTTAATGGGTTAAAGAGCAGTGTATGTTTTAGTTGTGGACTACAACTACATTGTAGTAAATCACATACAGTAACATGTATAAAAGTGAGAGATAGGTTAAATAGAAAAGATTGCAGTTTGAGTTGTAGTAGCATGTCTGGTTTATTTAAAGTATTTTTCTTCATTAATGAAATGTCAGCTGCTTCAGGTAGAAAACAAAGGACAAAGACTTGGAAACTAAGTATCCTGTTTCCGAAGGCTTCTTTACTTTCTAGCTGAGTTAAGGCTGTAAACCTGTTTAATGGTCTTCTGTTGTGTCAAAGTTCAACTTGATCTCTGGTTTGATTACATTTCCTAACAGTTAGCTATGACCCTTCTTACTTAAGTTATTTTCCCTCATTTGGACTTCACTCTCTAGAATTTTAAAGCTCATGTCTTGAGATGGTTAAGTCAAATGTAATTTTGCTATTTTCAAAATGGCGCTTTAAGAAAGATGTCATATTCCTGCCTAAGCCAAAAAGGGCATTTTTAAAAATCTTTATTTATATATTTTGCATCAAATACACATCGTATAAGACATAGGAGGTACATCTCAGCGTCACAGTCAACATACGCAATGTCGGGCAAACAGGAATTCTGACAAATATGAACAGCAGTGCAGTTTCACTATAAATATGCGAATTGAGTAGCAAGTCGCATTAAACAATACAGTAGGGCGTTATCCAATTATTAGACTGTGGGAAATAAGATTGTGTGATTACAGGAGGTTAATTCCCCCCACCTCGTGGCATCTGCAGCACACAAAAACTTCAGTCCACTCTTGTGTAGGGGTATGCCAGGGGCCCCCTACAAGTAGCACAATGAGTCAGTGAAGCCAGGCTAGGACCCAGGTGAATGTGGTGTGGTGTTATTGAGGTTTGTAAGGCCGGATTCGTTAGTTATAGGGGTCGGTGGAGCATTGCGTGTAGCTGCCCATGTGACAAACGGAGCCCAGATATCCTTGGGCCTTGACACCGTGGGTATTAACTCACAGTACGCCGCTAGCATCTCCTGGCAGTAAGAGGTATCCTGTATCCACTTGTTTACATTGGGCGCGCTTTGTGTTCCCAGTGTAGCGCAATGCACCACATGGCCAGGAGGAGCATCATAGCCGTCAGAAGGCGTGGGGGCGCCTCTGCCACATGGCCCAGTAAAGCTGTGAGGGGAGTGAGGTTAAATTGGAATCCTGTCACTTCTTGAATAATATCAAATACCTTGTGCCAGAATTGTGAGATGGGCCAGCATGTCCATGGAAAATGGAGGAAGGAGGCCAGTGCAGTAGCACATCTCCAGCATGTGTCATCTGGTCTGTTCCATTTCGTGTAGTTGTATTGGCGTGCGATGCAGCCTATGTATGTATTTGAAGTGTATGAGCCTGAGCTTATAGTTGGGTGAGAGACGACAGAGCTGGGCGCAACAATAAGCCCATTTTTTCTCAGTAGGGGGAGGGGTTAGATCCCTGCTTCATAGTTCCAACGCCGAGGGTGTCGTGACCGGCGATGTGCGCTGTGTCGCGTTGTATATGCAAGTAATGAGTTTCTTGGGTGACGGCTGAACTAGGATGTTTTCTAACGCATCTAGTTGCGCCGGCGCAGAGGGGAAGGTGGAGTGAACTCGGCTGCAATGGGCTTAAAGTTGGTAATATAAAAAAAGTTCCAGAATTGGGGTCTGAGCGTTTGCTGGACTGTACGGATTATCCAGGAATTTGTTGTCTGGGTACAGTTCATTAAACTTGTCTTGTCCCATCAGGTGTGCGTGTTGAATAGAGCTAGTGTCTTGCATAACAAGAATGCTGGGGTGATGTGAGAGTTGTATTGGGGGAGCATATAGTAATGGCAACTTTGCGCGGTGTCGAAGACCGTCCCACACCCAACGCAGCATCACCACTGTGTTCATTTATTACCTCGGTCTTTTGTATGCAGAGTAAACTGCTGATGGTACTGGGGCAGGGGAGGCAAAGTGTTTTTTGATTGCAACGTGAGGCTGGAATGGTGTGGGGTGTGACCAGAAGTGTAGAGCTCAATGTCTGGTGCTCCAAGTCCCCCTGTTTGAGTGGCAGTGTTGGCACCTCCCAAGAAATGTGAGGTTGTTTCCCGTCCCAAGTGTGAGCTATGAGGATAGAGTGCAATTGTCGGAAAAAGGCTTGTGTAAGTATGAGGGGTATATTAACGAACAAATACAGGAGTTTGGGCAAAATTATAATTTTTGAGATTGCAATTCTGCCAACCAGTGACAGCAGCATCTTAGCCCAGATGGCTATTTTGGTCTCGAGCCAAGTAATCAACATGTCATAGTTCAGGCACCATATTTCTTGTAGGTCCCTACTGAGCCAAATTCTCAGATATTTTACTGCACCATCTGCCCAGGTTAGGGGAAAGTCCAGTGTAAGCGTTATAGGGGCCGGCGTTAGGGCAAGGAGCATTGATTTGGCCCAGTTTACCTGTATGACTGACATGCCACCGAGCAGTAGGATCTCGTGCAGTGCCGGGTTAAGGTTAGATTCCGGGTCACGTATATAGAGTGTAATGTCATCGGCATAAATTGATATAATCAGGCCCCTGTCCGAGGCCCCAGTCCCCTAGCTGTGTGATGTCGTCTCAGACGAGTTGCTAGAGGCTCCATTGCAAATAGCAGGGGCAAAAGAGGACACCTCAGCCTCAAAAGGGGCCTTTTTACTAGTGTCCTTGCCACCTGACAGCTCTCTTGTGGTGAGATCCACATTGCTCCCAAGCAGTGGACGAAAGGCTTGGGTGTGGAGAAATGTCTTTCTTCCTTGAGCAAAATTGCGATGAGGCTGTGCCCAGGCCCTTTCTGATCTTCAACTGATGCCTACCTTGTCACTAGCAGATGTAACTCACACCGAGGCCTGCCTCCCTTTTGTCTTGCTAATCATTGTGGCTCCAAACCCAGTGGAAGGAGTGAGCTGCCTCAGAACTAGTTTGGAGTACCCACAAGGGAGGTTTTTCCCATTATAATATCCACACCTCTTAGTGGGCATGGGAGCTCTGACTAGGGGAAGAAAGGTTCTCCCATATTGGGTTTAGGTAGAGATGGGCACTGGTGGATAGTTTACGGTAAAACACACAGGAAGCTCTGCAGCAGTGGGTAGGATCACCCCTATGAACTTTCACCCAATCAGTAAGGAAGTGGCGTGGAGTTTTCACCCGGCCACAGCCATGCACTGGTCATAACTGTGCTATCCCCCCTATCCTCTTCACCACACCCGTGCTCCTTTGGAGAATCAGAAGAAAGACTGCTCTATTGTCTAACGAGCCAGAAGGAAGACCGGACCTGCTTGCCTTAAACCCAGGACGCCTGAAGTAACTCCAAGTGTTAGTTGGCTGACCTTCTGTTTGAGCTACAACTACAAAGACACAAGAGCCTTACAGAAGCCCTTTTCCTGCAGATGACCAGCCAGAACCAACTGGACTTGCCCTGGGCCCTGCTTCTGGCCTCTTTTGGAGTGAGTCCTAGCCCCCAAGTGGTGCCCCCTCCCAGGTCCTGTACTCTTGGCTGGTGTAAGAATGTACTCCTCCTGTCCCCAAACTACAAGATGTGAGACTTGGCGACTTTCTCCCTGGAGAACCAATGGAGACCGGGATCACAGTCGATATTAAATCATAAGTTGGCCTCAGCTTGCTGGATTGCCCAGCTACAGGAGATCGCGCTTCCAGAAAAGTTTTTAAGTTGAACGTAGAGGGCTTCATATGGATCAGTGTCGGGCCCTCTAAGATTTATAAACTTCTTTGGGATTTTTCTGGTGTTGTGTTTAAACTTTATTACTGTTTGAGTGCTGCATAAATACTTTACACTTTGCCTCTAGGTTCAGCCTGACTGCTTTTGTGCCATGCTACCAGAAGGTTAAACACAAATTTATTTAGTGACTTATGTGGTTCACTCTGACGAGGATTGTGATTATTATTTGAGGTGGATTCTCACCCCCTTCAAATAATACTGCAATCTTTTACAGACATACACCAAATCTAGAATCTTGAGGAGAGGCTTTGGCCCAACACACTCACTTGGACCAAGTGGCATCATAAAAACAAAGCGACCCTGTGTTGGGTATAGAGTGCTACTTTTCTTTGGGCCCTCACTCACAAAAGAAAAAAGTTTAAATAGTCTTTTTTTTAATTAGTTGTGTAAGTAAAATGTTAGTCCAGCTTCCCTTTCTGACATGAATCTTATTACATTAAAAAAATAAACCTATTTCTCAATGAAACTTCTAACCGCAGACATATTCATCATCTCTAGAATATCCCCAGGCTTTAGACTGGATCCAGAAATTCTAAAAGCAGTGCTCCTGTGTGCAAGTAGTTGGCGATTTTTGACTTTGCATCAATGTTGTTTCACTCCAGTAGTGACTAGCGGAGCTGCATGTAAGCACCACCCATGCTGTTTTGTGCTCCTTTAGGTGCGAATCTGGAGCTCCGCTCCTATTTTCTTCACTTGTTAAGACCTGTTTATCTCAACTAAATATTTTGGATGTCATCACCGAAGAAGATGGGGTTTAAGCCCAGGAGGAACATCATAAACTAACGTTTGTTAGATCCCCAAGAAGTGTGACTCTGGTGCCTGGGTTTATCACACTTTCTAAGGCCTGCAATGACTGCTTCCTTATCAACCCAAAAAACATCCTAATATCGAGAGGTGAAGGTCTGCGTGGAAGAGCACCAGAAGGCTCCGCGCAAGTCCCTCTCCAAGTCGAAGCTGAGAGCGTGGACCCGCTCGCAAAGCCATTACAGAGGATGAAATCTTGGGCTAGGTCTAAGAAAATATATAAGAATTCCAAGTGTGATTTGGTCTATTCCTATCACTCTCCAGCGTAGGTGTAAAGGTGTCACTGTGCCCCTTAATCTCAATCCCGATCTGAGAAACCAATTTGATCTCTAGTCCGATGCACCCTGAATATCCAGGCCCGTCTACGCCCTGCAGCAAGTCGAAGCCTTTCCAGAGGATGTGCTTTGTATAGTTGCTATTCTTCTGGTTTCCTCAGGTGCGCCTACAGGGCTGTAAGGAAATGCCTCTTTTTGTGTGGTCACCCCCAGGTTTTTTTGACTGATGCTACTGGTTTTGTTTTCGACTTTGAGAGTGCACTGAGGACCGCTAACTAGACCTCAGTGCCAGTGCCCTGACCCCAAAACGTGTATGTTACATTGGCTATACCCAATTGGCATAGGCTAACTTACCTGTAAGTCCCAAGTATATGGTATCCAGGGCCTGTAAATTAGGGGGTCACCTCAGGGATTGCAGCACTGGTTGTGCCACCCTGGGGATGAGAAAGGTAAAACGAGTCTCCCAGTTTTTTTTTTTTTTTTAAATCATTCTTTTTATTAAAGTATCTTCGACATAACATTGCATACATAGCGTGCTGAGGAGACACAGTACATTTTGAGTATTCTAGATTCAAGATTACATACTTTCAGACCATAATACACAGTGTGGACCAGTTAGGGGGGAGGGAGTTCTTAATCTTCATTCATGTGTGTCAGCGGGGTACATATATTGCCTCTGAAGCAGTTCCACGGCCCCCAAACCCGGTTCCATTTTCCCGGACACCCTCTGGCTATGTAGACTTTTCGCTAAACATGCACCAGTCTAGATCTTCCTTCCATGATTCTACTCCGGGTTGTTGAAGGGCTCCCCAGTGTCGTGCGATATTTCTCTCCTCTATCATCACAGCCGGGGTTGCCCAGAGTTTTGTGTAGAAAGTGAGGTCCGTACGTTCCCATGTATTCAGGAGGCACGTTCGCGCCTCCGGACGGAGTTCAAGTGTAAGTACCTCACTAAGGATGCGATGTATAGCGCGCCAGTAAATTTGTATTTGAGCACACTCCCAGTTGATATGTATAAAGGTGCCGTCTTTTCCACATTTACGTCTACACTCTCCACTTTCTGCTCTACCCATGCGGACTAGACATGGTCCTGTTATGTAAATTCTGTGGAGAATTTTGAGCTGTATTAAGCGCAGTCTGGCCTGAATCGCCACCTCCCTGGGGTAAGACACCGCCTCTTGTCAATCTTCCTCATCAAGCACAAGTCCATCCCTTATCCATTTCTCTTTAAGAGACTGAAGTGGGTCCTCCATGTTATTGATTAGTTTTTTATAGATCAGGGAGATGGTCTTTACAGGCAGGTGACCATCTAATACTCTATCCTCTAAGGGAGAGGCGTCCGGGAGGGAAGACCCCTTGGGGATGTGGGTCTGGAGGGCATGGCGGATCTGGAAATATCTAAAGCGTTCAGTTTCTGCCAAACTATATTGCTGTTGGAGGGAGGCAAACAATATAATCTCATCCTTGACCCAAAGATTCTTGATCTGTGAGATCCCGATAAGATCCCACTTATCAAATCCCTGCGTTCTTCACAAGTTCCCCAGTTTTTCGGAATTCCACAAGGGGGTTGCCAGTGTGAGCCTGCGGTCCCAGCCCAGATGCTTGTTTATAACATGCCATATCTGTACCGAGTGGTAGGTTGGTCCTGTTAAGGAGTATTTCTGGGGTTGGGGGTAGAGTCTTCTACTGTAGCTCCCTCCCGGCAAAAGCCATCTATCCATGGCATGTCCCGGGTCATCTGAATGACCATAGGTCCCCTGGTTTATGGCTGCTAGCTGGGCCGCCCAATAGTATTTCTTGGTATCTGGGAGGCTAATGCCCACGTCATACCAATTTAGGGTGAGTTTAGTCACAGCGATCCTGGGCTTCCCATCCCACAATAGATCTCTCTGGAGGCTTTCAATTTCCTGGAAGTATGACTTAGGAACTGGATCCAATGAGTTCTGAAGGACGTACAGGAAGAGGGGTAGCGCCATCATTTTAAAGAGGGCTGCTTTGCCCAGCAATGAGAGTGGGAAAGACTTCCAGCTCCCTATGTCGCATTTGGATCTTTGTATTGGTGGCAGGAGTTTTGGGTTAAAACAGAGTGACTGATTCAGCAAGATGAAAATACCAAGGCACTTAAAGCCCTCAGCTGCTGTTTGTAATGGACAATTCCGCGGCGGGATAGGTGGTTCCCCTTTAAGGACATAAATAATGGACTTGTTCCAATTTATCGTGAACCCGGAGTACCTGCCAAATACTGCCAGGATATCCAGTGCGCATGCCAAGGAAGCTTTCGTGGAGGCCAAATATAACAGAATGTCGTCCGCATGTAGGGAAATCCTATCCTCCCAGTCAGGGGACCAGCGCAGACCACGAATGACCGGGTCTTTGTGGATCCATGCAGCCAGAGGCTCCAGGGCCAGAGCGAATAGGAGCTGGGACAAGGGACACCCCTGGCGTGTCTCTCGGCTCAGTTGAAATACTGCCGACTTCCTATTGTTTACCACCACCTGTGCCATCGGTTTAGAATATAATAGCCGGACCCAACCTGTAAAATTGGGCCCAAATCCCATTTTGTCGAGCACTGCGAAAAGATACGGCCATTCCACCATGTCGAATGCTATGGTGGCGTCCAATGGGACCAGTATCGCCGGCTCTTGGATTGTGGCTGCTCTTCCCAATACCCCGTGAACTCTACGCAGATTTATGGCAGTGTTCCGATATGTCTCCCAGTTTTAATTGCAAACTGGCAGAACAGTTTTGAACTGCTAGCCCAACCTTGCCATTTAAAGCAATGTCAAAGTCAAATCTTCCCCTGGAAAATGGGTAACTCACCCCTATGGCAGTTCTACCACGCACTAAGCAGCATATTTCATGGCCAGAACATGTATTTTGCATGTTCTGGGAGCAAAAATGCGAAACAGACATTTTTACTGCGAAAACACTTGGTCGCTCAGTTCGCGAGTGCAGAGTTACATGCTGACCCTTTGGCTGTGATACCTCCCGAATAGTGCGATCAAAGTTCATACTCCAAGGTTTCAAACAACTTGTTACATTAAGCCCGACTTGATTCTATAGTCGATATTAATGTAACAAGTTAGAGTGCAGCCTTTACAAAGTTGCCACTTTGTTGCCTTCAACCTACTGTGCCCTTAACGGTTGCACTACGAACTTGAACCCAAGACTGCTTTCTGCCCTCCTAGGAAGACTTGCTGACAACTCCCATAAAAGGAGACAGTAGGGGCCTGCACTGGAGAGGTGTTGCCTTGCTCCTGCAGGAAGCCACACGGTTATGGCCCAAAAGGCAAGCTTCAAAGCTGAAGCTGCCTTTGAAGACCAAAAGGGAACACTTGCGAGAGGGGCAGTCCCTTTGTATAGATAGACTAGCTCTGGCCCCCGGGAAGGAGAGGGAAACCTGTTGTCAAACCAGTTTTTTTGAGGCGTGTAGCCCCCTTAGTAGCCACACCTCTGGTTTGGGCTAGGGAGCTCTGAACTCCGAAGTAGGGGTTCTGCAATGTTGGAAGTGGGCAGAATAGTGCATATTGGGATAGCCAGATGTCACACTTCCAGAAAGTGGTCTCCTGAGGGAGGGAACCTTGTAGCCTATTTCCTACTGACCTGAGGGCAATTTCTGAAAATGAATAGGGCACCTCTGGCCCCCAGAACCCCAATTTCTTCTAGACTGAAAATAGGACGGAAGGACTGCCCTGCAGCGCTGTGGAACCGGCAAAGTAAGGCAGCACCTGCAGAATCTGGTGGCTAGCTAAGGATAAGGACTGTGCCTGCTGACTTCTGCTCATGGAGAAGTCCTCTCCAAAGCCCAGACAAAGCAAAGAGACTCCAAGTGTCAGTTCGCTGACCTCCTGTTCACAACAAAGGGCCACAACAGCTGAAAAGCCTGCTGGGACAAGTTGGTAGCCCAGAATCTTCAGACCACCGCCAACCGCTGCTGTGCAGCACAGAGACTAAGACCCGGTACTCAAAATTGCACCCGAGCTCGCGGAGCCCAGGAGAGTCGTTGAAGTGCAACTTGGTCACCCAGAAGTCGAGTTATCACCCAGGAAAAGATTTGGCTGTGACCTCGGTACTGGGTGGCTGTAGGAAAGTGGGCTTCTGTTGCAGTAACCCCCCCACTTTTTGCCAGACTACTGATGCACTTTGACTTGATGTGCCCTGGGTCCCTGCCAATCAGGTACCCAGGGCCTGTGTTCTTTCCCCAAACCTAACCCAATTGGCATCTCTGGCCACAGGTCAGCCCCTGGTAAATGGTACCACAGGTACCCAGGGCACTGTGACTAGGGAAGACCTCTAAGGGCTGCAGCACTTATTGTGCCACCCTTAGAGGCCCTGTACCTTTACATACAAACACACTGCCTTTGCAGGCTGCGTGTTGTGGTGCAGAACAAAGTGAAGAGTCGACATGGCACACATCCCTTTGTGCCATGCCTACATCCCACTGCCCTGGGATAGATCAGTCACCCCTCTAGCTTAGTGCCCTATACCAGTGGTGAGGGTACAGATGCATGAGCTCTTTACCCCTACAGTGTCTAAGTCCATTCTTAGACATTGTAAGTGCAGTGCTGCCATTAATAGTATATGGTGCTGGGAGCTTGTCATTACTAACTCCACAGCACCACAATGGCTACACTGAAAACTGAGAAGGTTGGTATCAAACATCTCAGCATATTAAACCCACACTGCTGCCAGTCTGGGATTTAATGAAAAATGCACACATATGGCATCTTAGAGATGCCCCCTGAAAAACGATCAGCCTCTGATGGGTTTCCCTGATTGGTACACACCAGCCTGCCACCACGAGACATGTTTCTGGACCCCTAGGGTGGGAGCCTTTACTTCCTGAGCCCAGAAACAAAGCCTTTCCTGGGCGGAGATGTTCACACCTCCCCCAGGCCAGGAAGAGCCATCTGTGGCAGGGGACCTTCAAAGGCCTGGCAGCCTTTGTAATGCAACCCCCAGCCTCTCCTGCTAGCAGGAGCAGGCCCCCTTCCTGTCTCCCCTCCTTTACGGTGGGAAGACAGGCGGGAAAAACTAGCCAGCCCAGAAGATGTGCCCACCTCTGCCAACTCCACTCCTCAGGTGGGCAAGGCGAGGTGAAGCCCTCTCTTCATTGCCCACCCCCATCTTGCAGAACGCAGGCACTTCTCAATCAGGATTAGAGATTTTGCTCACTCCCCCATTGGCTACTGACCTCAAGACCCCTAAAACGCCCCCTAAATACAGTATTTAGGGGGCAGCCCTGAACCAAGAAAGCAGATTCCCGCTTCCTAAAAAGAAAAAGGACGAAGCAGAGGAGACTGCAGAGAACAACTGACTTGGCCCTGCCGGCCCGTCTGCAGTTTCCAGAGATCCTGCACCAAAAATAGTTTTGTCCTGCAGCCAGCAACCTCCAGAACCCCTGGGAGGACTGACTGCCTTCAACAAAGACCAGATCTCCTGTGAATAGCAGCTCTGTTCAAAAGAAACATTAAACAAAGACTCCGAGCCTGTTGAGGAAAAAGAAACCCGACGCCTGGAACCACCACTGCACCCGTCGCCTACAGCCCGAGTTAAAGTGGCCCACCGGTTTCAGTGAGGCCCCCCAGCGCTCCAGAGCCCGAGTCCACCGTGGGTTGACCCCTTCAGGACTCCCCGACGCTGCCTGCAGCCTCTGCACGAAAACCCCCCCTAACCGCGAGTGGCCCGCTAAGGTGAAATCCGACCTAAAAAGACACCCCTGCATCCAGCCCCCTGTGCCCTGGAGAAAGGAACCTAAGGTGCACCTACGTCCCCAAGCCCTCCAACTTACCTGCCCTGCTATTGGGTCCTCCCGGAAGTCTTCCTGGACCGAGCCTGCAGCTAAAACCGAAATCCAAAATCCCCATTGAAAACAGGGCACCCAAGCCAAAACAGCAACTTGCACCCAGCCGCCCCTGCGGGTGCACTTTGTATTCTAAACCGGATCCCCCATGGCCCTGAGCCTAACACCAGGAGCTTGGCTTCCACAACCTTGTGGCCTGCTCCCCAGCAGCCCCCAACCGGAGGCCCCCTATCCCTCATTGGATAACATTAGGCCTCAGCACTCTGCACCCGGCCGCCCTGGTGCCGCTGAGGGTCTGTGAGAAAGTGGCTCTGTATATACTGTTCCCAAATAGGTACAGGGTGTACAGAGTCCACAGTCCCCAGAGGTTTGGCAGATGCTAAAGTTAGATATAATCTTACTCTCTAAAGTGGTAGCTTGGTCGAGCAGTAAGGCAGTATCAGAGGACAGTGTAAAGCATTTGTTGTACACACTCAGTCAGCAAATGGTCTCACACACTCAATAACTGAACTCTAGGCCAATGGTTTATATATAAAAAATATATGCTTGTTTTATTTTAGAACCAACAATTAGAATTAAAATATACTTTCTCAGAATGAGATGCTTTATATAAATACTTTTGCAATATGCAATTGACTTTTGTAAACAGTTACAAGTGGCTGCAATAGGCAACACTATTTTAAACACAATAATGCATTGAGTTCAATGGAAGTTTCATGTTATTTGCCACAGATTACTTTTAGGATTACTTTTGGAATTCCAGGATTGGATCCTAGATTCAGTGCTGGGTCAGTACTTGGAATCACGTGATAAAAGTCGTGTTAATTACTGTGATGATTTTTAGACAATATTTTACTATTTTAAAAGTTGACACTTAGAAAATATTTCATAGAAAATAGTCAATGATTCCCTATGGCAGAAAATTCAAATTGCAGGTATAGTATGTTCTCGTTACTTTTGTAATCCAGTACTGGGTGCCTAGACTCAGTACTGGGACCTTTATCCAAAACAGGTAAGTAATTACGTTTTCAGATATTATACGATTTTTAAAGAATATTTAAAGATTGCAGAAATTGACAGAAGAAATTTCACAGAAAAACAGTCAATGATTTCCTACGGAAGAAAATTGGGTTACTGGTAAGCACAGTTGTAAGTAGTTTTCAGAGTCAGTGCTGGGCACCAAGATCCAGCACTGGGAGCTCACCTAAGAGCAGGTGAGTATTTTCGTTTTCGTTACTCGGCTGATTTTTGGTGAATATTTTAAGTTTTAAAAAGTCCACACTTAGAAGAAATTTGAGAAAAGCCAGTCAATGTTACCCTATGGAGAAAATTGAGTTATCGGTTTAAAGGTAAGTACTCGACTGGCAGAGTTAAGGTTCTGGGCATAGAATCAGGGGTCTCCCAGGGTCGGGTAGGTACAGTTTGTTCACCCCCAGCGGCACAAGGGCGACCGAGTGCAGAGAGAGTTAGGCCCAATGTTATCCTATGAGAGGTAGGGGGGCCTTGGTTGGTGGCTGCTGACTAGCAGGCCACGCGGCTGTGGGAGCTGGGCTCCTGGTCACTTACTCAGGTCAAGTGGGGAAGTCGATAGGTGTAGAGGTTGCACTGCCAGGGCCACTCGGGCGGCTGGGTGCAGGGTGCTTTTGAGCCTTCGGGCGCTCAATTGATTTCAATGGGAAATCTCCGGTTTAGAAAAAGACTGCAAGCTCGGGGACGAGGATTCTTCAGGAGCCACCACCACTTCGAGAGGTAAGTTGGGTAGTTGGAGGATAGGTAGGTACCCCGGGATTGGGCACAGGGTGCCGCGGGGCGCCGGGTGCAGGGGTGCCTTTTGGTGTCGGGAAATCTTACCCTCTGTGGATCGCGGTTGGGGGGGGCACCTTGTTCTGAGGATGCAGGCTTCTTCAGGAGTGTCGAGGGAGGTCCTTGGGTGCCGGAACCGGGGTCACAGTCGCCGTGTGGTCGTCCTCGTGGTCTTTGTTCACTCCGGCACAGGCCAGGCTTGGCTGGTGCAGTGTGTGCTCGGTTCGCGTTTCCGGGCTGCTGCCAGGGATTAGAAGTGGATTTTGAGTAGAGCCTCTACTCATGGGAGTCCCAGGGGCTTAGAGTCAAAAGGTAGCCAGGTCCTCCGGGGTTTGTGAGGTTGCTGGCCACAAGAGATGCCGGGTTGGAGCAGGAGCAGGTTCGAGGGTCGACAGGCCGGTAGGGCTGGGGCCAAAGCAGTTTGTGTCTTCCTCTTCTTAGCAGCTGCAGGGCAGGTCTTCTTTCTTCTAGCTCTTCTTTGGATTTTGGAATCTGGAATCTGGGGAAGGAAGGTTCAGGGTGCCCCTAAATACTAGATTTAGGGGTGTTACAGGTAGGTGAAGGGCAGGGACCAATGGGTCCCTGTCCTGGGGTGGGTACACCCCCTATCCTGCCTCTCTCTCGTGGGAGGGGGGCAGTAGCCTAGTCCTGATTGGGTAGGGCTTCCCATCTTCAAGATGGCGAGGGCCCGGGCATGTGCTTCACCTCGCCTCCCCCACCTGACATGTGGGGTTGGCAGGCTGGCACATTCCCTGTCCTTATTTGGGGTTTCCGGCCATGCTTCCCGCCAGAGTGGGGGGTTGCAGTGGCCTGGGAAAGCTCACAGAGGCGGCATGCCTTTGAAGCTTCCCCCTGCCCATCCTGGGAGAGGAGATTTAGCACCTCGCCCAGGATGTGCATTGTTGCAGGCCCAGGAGAGCAGGGGTTCTCCTACCCAGGGGTCCAGCAACATGTCTGCTGTGTGGCAGCCTAGGCAGCCTCAGAACAGACATGGATTGTGGGATAGGTTTCAGGGAGCCTCTCTAAGATGCCCTCTGTGGTGCTTGGTACATTAAATCCCACACTGGCATCAGTGTGGATTCAATGTGCTGAGCAGTTTGATACCAAACTTCTCAGGTTTCAGTTCTGCCATTATGGTGCTGTGGAGTTCGTGTTTGACAAGCTCCCAGCGCCATGTACTCTTAAATGGCAGCACTGCACTTACAGGGCCCAGGTATGGACCTGGGTACTGTAGGGGCACAGGGCTCCTGCCTCTGTGCCCACACCACTGACATAGGGCACCCAGCTAGAGGGGTGGCTGATGTATGCCAGGGCAGTGTAGTTTGTGGGCATGGCACAGGGATGTGTGCCATGTCGACTCTCTGTTTTGTCTTGTACCCAGACACTCAGCCTGCCAGGGCAGTGTGTGGGTGTTAGGGTACAGGGCCTCTAATGGTGGCAGAATGAGTGCTGCAGCCCTTAGAGGCCTTCCCTGGCCACAAGGCCCTGGGTACCTAGGGTTCCATTTACCAGGGGCTGACATGTGGCCAGGTTTTGCCAATTTGGTTTTGAGGTTTTTGTTTAGGAAAGGAACATATGCCCTTGGCACCTGATTGGCAGGAGTCCAGGGCACACTCAGTCAAAGTACATTCAGCATTTCAGCAAAAAGTGGGGCATACCATGCAAGAAAGATGGCACCTTCTAACAGGGTCTAACTGAAGTGCATCCTTGACCCTGGGAGACCCGTGAGTCTACCCTCAGAACCTCAACTCCCACTACCAAATACTTACCTCAAAACCAAGAACATTATTTTCCTCCATAGGATAACATTGACTGTTTTTCTTGGAAAAGTTTATGTGTGGAGTTTGAAAACCTAAAGAAATTCCTTAAAATTGTACTATTTAACAAAAACGATTTTACTTATCTGTTTACAAGAAATGTCCCAGAGTAGTATCCAGGAATACTACTCTGAGTAAGAAAAGTAATCTAAAAAGTAACTTACCTGATATTTTACTGAAAAGCCCATTCAAGTCTATGTACTGTATTTACAAAGTATTGCATTTCTCTGCAACCATACTGTCAAAACAAAGTACATATGCAATTACTATTCAAACGGTCTACAAACTGCATTACTACTGTAAAATATTATTGCTTACCTGTGCCAGGCTTGCTTGGTTCTAGAAAATAAAATAACTAAAAGAATATTTTCATACAAAAACAATTGGTCTGAAGTTCAGTCTTTGAGTGTGTGAATCCATTTGCTGACTGATTGTGTACAACAAATGCTTAACACTGTCCTCTGATACTGCCTTACTGCTTAGCCACTCTACCACAAATAGAAAGCGAGGTGCTTTCTAACTTTACCTCTGCCTACCTTTGGGGCTCCACTGGACTCTGTGCACACTATACCTCACTTTGGTATATTATATACAGAGCCACCTTCCTACAGTGGCTGGTAGCCTATTGGCGACTGGACTAATATTGGCACCCAGAGGACTTCGAGGGACGTCGACCCTGTGACCAGAACCGCCTCACCCCCTTCGTGGAACAAGGAGTATCTGCAGGAAGACCCCTGTCGATCACATCTTAAGCATCCCAGAGCATCTTCAGCATCCTTCATCCCTTGCACCAGAACCACTTTCATAAGAATCCATTGCAAAGGAGATAAGGTGCCTGGAACTGCCTGGAGACTGCTTCACCTGTGTAGGTAACTGATTCTGAGAACCTTGCTGGTCCCCTTGACTGGCTCCTTACTGCAGTTGGTCGCCTAAAGTGACCCTAAAATTCTATATCTCCAGAACCCTCAGGTAGATCTTTCTCATTGTGTCTAAAAAAACATAAAATATACAGTCTGTTTATAAATTGGTGTTGAATTTCTTGTCCTGTTGATTTCTTTTTCAGTTGTTTTGGTGCTGTTTAAATACTTTACATCTGATAGAGACTTCTAGCTGCAGATTCCTTACCTTAGAATTATCCCCCAGCATCAGACTGGAACTGGAAATTTTGCGTGCGCAGTACCCCAGCGCACTGGCAGGTGGCGTTGTCCTCACTGAAAGTGACGTTTGTGGTGCCTTTATAAGCCCACCCAGACGCAGAGACGTCAGTTTTTTTCTTTCCACTCAGCAGATCTGTTTAGCTGAAGAGCCAGGTCTTGAGAGTCTTCCTGAAAGTATTCAGTGAGGGGGCGCGTCTGATGTCTGCCAGGAGCTCGTTCCAGGTCTTGGCCACAATGTGGGAGTAGGATCTTCCGCCTGCTCTGGCTCTGTGGATGCATGGGGTTTCAGACAGTGTGAGGTTGGAAGATCTGATGTTTCTTTTGGGCACGTGGAAGTTGATTCTGTTGTTGAGGTATTCAGGTCCGGTGTTGTGCAGGCATTTGTAGGCGTGGGTGAGGATTTTGAAGGTGACTCTTTTCTCTACGGGGAGCCAGTGGAGCCTTCGTAGGTGTTGGCTGATGTGTTCATACCGGAGGATGCTGAGGATGAGTCTGGCGGCGGTGTTCTGTATCGTCTGTAGTTTGCAGAGTAGGGACTTGTTTATGCCAGCATAGAGCACGTTTCCATAGTCTAGTCTGCTGGTGATGAGGGCATGGGTGACTGTCTTCCTTGACTCAGGGGGGATCCACTTGAAAGTCTTTAGGACGGTGTTGAAGCAGCTGGAGGTGACGGAGTTGACCTGTCTGTTCATGGTGAGGGATGAGTCTAGTATGATGCCGAGGTTCTTGGCGTGGTCGGAGGGGTTCGGTGGACTTCCAAGGGCAGTCGGCCACCAGGTGTTCTCATTCTAAGTGGGTGGTTCCAAGGACGAGGACTTCTGTTTACTCGGTGTTGTGTTTTAGGCAGCTGTTGGTCATCCAGACTGCGACGTCCTGCATCCCTTTCTGGAAGTTGAGTCAGGCTCCAGCCAGCACAGATCCGGTCATTTTTTGACTGGGTTTTTTCGGTGTTTTATAGATTTCTTTTTTGATGCTTACCTCCTGACGTGGCAGGGATGGCCTCCAAGAAGGCCATCTTCAAGCCCTGCAGTGCCTGCCACCTACAGATGTCGGTGACTAGCCCACACCTTTTATGCCTTTGGTGCTTCAAACGGGATCACAACCTGAAGGCCTGCTCCGCTGCCATGTCATGCACCCAAAGGCCTTGAGGGAGGGCTCCCTCAAGCTTATGGCGGCTCGATGTGTGTGCGACGGCAAGAGGATCATAGTCCAGGTCGAGAGGAAGGTCCCCGGAGTTGTCACGGGGCTCAAGGTCTTAGATGAATTCAAAGTTGTTACGCTATTCTGGTAAGTCCAAGTCCCACAAGATGAATTTGAAGCATGCTTCGACTTCACCTTGTCTGTTGGTCAACAAGAGAGTGTCGCACCTCCATGCCTGGCTCCGTGGATGATTTAGTGTCTGGGTTGACTTTATGCCTCCTGAGTTTCCGGGAGCCGGAGCGTCCCCGCCCAATTGAGAGATATTTTTATGAGGCCATGCACCTCATCTTTGGGTGGCCTGTTCCCTACGGCGCGCCATCAGGCCCTGTGGGTTTGGGAGGGGCCCCTACTGTATCCACGCCGGTGGCTCCGACGCAAGTCCGGCTCCAAAGATCCACAGAGGGATCCTGAAAGGCGCTGGTCGTACCACCTTGACACCGATCTGGATGCTTCTGGTGGTGTCGTCGGTGCCATCCCTATTCTAATCTCTAACTACGACATGTTGCCGGTGTGATATCGTCCGGCGTCGACTGGAGTCATGCCTTCCAGGACAGAGCCTGAGCCCTATTCCTACGGGCTAGGACTTGGGTAGGATTGGGAGGGGCTGCTGGACCCCAAACAATTTCAGCCTTATGAAGAACAACTGGACTTAGCTGAATATCTGGGTGAAGCCAGTGGATTGTATACTTATCCGGATACTAGCGTGCTTTCTCCCCCTACTGTGGCTATGGAAGAGGGAGGTTTATTCGCAATGGTAGTGCTGAGGTCCTGGACCTTATCTGGCCATGAGTGGCAGAAAAGACCGAATTCTTTTTTGCTTCAGTCAGGAGTGTCCCTTTCAATGAGGCACTTACTGATGTCCTGCTTGGGGCTTGGTCCGAGCCCATCACAGAGGCTCCTAAGAACAGGACAATTGCCTGCTGCCACTGCCCCACACCAGATTACCCAAATTTCCTCACCCACCACCTTTGCCGGAGAGCTTGGTGATCCTGGCACATTCCCTACCACATCTCCAGACGGAATCCAAGAGGCTGGAGGATGGTTTCTTGCGCCATCCTGGCACTGCGGTCTTTAAACACTGCATGGCTTTTGGGTCACTATTCCCACACAATGTGGGATACAGTTGCACAGGTGTTGCCTACAGTCCCGGAGGAGGCCCGGACTGTGCGCTCTCAGGCTGTTGCCAATTGGAGGGATGCAACAAAGTTTACCATCCATTGTGGACTTGACACCACAACTTACTAGACAGCCGTTTTGTCGACAGTAGCCCTGCAATGCCACGCCTGGTGAGGACAACCGGCTTTTCTGTGGATGTCCAGTCCTTACTCGTGGACATGCCCTTTGATGACTCCCGTCTCTGGGGAGACAAAGCGTATTCTGTCCTGGAGCGCTTTCAGGACAGCAGGGCTATGGCCAAGTCCTTGGGCCTTTCTGTGGCCCCTCATCCCCCGCAATTCACCTTTCACTTCTTTCGAGCTCACAAAATGGATGTGCAACCATGTCTTTACCCACCCAGCCACCGCAGCGCACAAGTTTTCTAGCCTTTGCGTGGCCGAGGATGCTCTTCCTACCTGCCCCGTGGTTTGGGTGGCCAGCGGTTGGGTCAGTCCACCAACTCGTTTGCACCGCAGCCTTCAAACCCCCCTAGTCTGCCCACTTATCATCATGGGCACCCAGTCGATGTCCGGGTATCATCACCTGCCCCGCTGGCAGTCCATAACATATTGACAGGTCGGTTTTGCAGATTGACCAAAGGTACTTCTTCCTCCCTTCAAGACTACCCCTCCCACCATTCCAACCACTTACGACAGGCTGATGGAAGATCACCTATCTCTTCTCTGCCAGGAATTGATGGCTCTTTTGGCAAGACAGAGGGCCGGCACCAGAAGTAGGTCGTAGTTACTATGCCCGCTACTTTCTTGTGCCCAAAAAGGATGAAGACCTTCATCCTATCCTTGACCTACACTCACTCCCTTTCTTCCTAAAGAAGGAGACATTCAAGATGTTCACTTTGGCTCAGGTTCTGTCTGCCCTGAACTCTGGAGACTAGATGGTGTTTTGGACTTGCAGGATGCATACTTCCACATTCCTGTCCGGCCTGCCCACAGGTGTTAGCTGTGGTTCACGGTGGGACATGAGTATTTTCAGATCTGAAAGAAACACGTTAGTTAGATTCCTCACCTTAGAATATCCCCAGGCGTCAGACTGGATCCGGAAGATTTTTCGTCAGCAATACCCCTTGCGCGTCGCTAGGCGTCGTCTGCGGCTCCGCGTCCGTCGTCGGCGTCGTGCGCCGGGATGACGTCGTCGGAGTACTTAGACGCCGCCCTCGCGCGCTGACGTCAGTTCTTCTTTTTTCCGCGCCAGTAAGCGCAGATCCGGGAGAGCTACCCCTTTTAGTCTTTTTTGACTAAATCTTTTTGATCATTTTTGATCCCTGTCTGTCGACATCTGGTGCCGGTAGGATGCCTGGGTTCAAGGCTTGTGAAGACTGTCATCGACTGATGTCGGTGACCGATCACCACCGCCGGTGCCTCTATTGCTTAGGCCTCGACCACGACGCGGAGTCGTGCAACGACTGTCAGGCCCTGACTTCGAAGGCTAGGCGGGAGCGGTCCCGCAAGCTTCTCGAGCTTCGCCACTCGGCTCCGCGTCGTGCGCGATCCCGGTCCAGGAGGAGGTCCAAGGATCGCTCGCGGAGCCCTAGCCGACGCCACCATCGCTCGTCGGGCTCCAAGTCGTCGGGTAAGTCCAAACACTCAAAGAAGTCCAAGAGGCGACATCGCTCTTCGGACTCCCCTCGCCGGTCGCGCGACTCGGCCGAGGGTCCAAGTGGTTCCACCCCCGCGGCTCCGGCGGAGCCGCAGGTGCCGCGTCCGCCCCTATACCTTCCGGTCCCTGGGGCTGACGCGGCGCCGGCGGAGATCAGTGCCTTCCTCTCGGCCATGAGGAGCCTGGCCCCGCCGTCGACGCCCGCTGGCGCGCCTTCGGGCCCCGCGGGCTCGACTGGGCGACCTCGCGTGCCGGCGGCTCCGGCGCCGTCGACGACTCCGGTCTCGACGCCGCAGGTCCCCGCGGGGCCCATGCCTGGGCCCCAGTCGACGCCGGTTGACCTTGTCACTCCTCCACCGGCGCCGACGCCTGAACCACCGACGCCGTCACCGGCGCCGCCGACGCCGACGCCTGTGACGCCGACGCCCCAGTTTAGCCCTCATCCGGACCCGACGCCGGCACGGCGTCCGCCGACGCCGCATCCGACGCCGCTAGAGACCTACCATCTCTACAGTCCGGTTCCGATCATTCCTCCTGTTTATCAGGAATCGGAAGAAGGGGGCGACTGGGAGGGGTTCGAGGACCCTCTGGCTGTTCAGTCACAGCTTTCTCAGGACTGGGCAGATGAACTGGGGGAGGCCAGCGGGCTGGACACCTCGCCAGACGCTGGATTCACTTCTCCTCCGACCGTGGCTTCGGAGGAGGGTGCAGCATTTTCTGTGGTGCTGCGCAAGGCGGCTGAGGCCCTTGGGCTCGAGTTGCCTGCCGTGGCTGTGAGGACCAACATCCTCACTGAGGTGCTTCAAACCTCAGCAAGCTCCACTGAGCCTCTGCTGCCGTTTAACGAGGCCCTCACTGACGTTCTGCAGGGCACCTGGTCCAAGCCCTCCACAGTTCCTCCTGTGGATAGGAACGTCGCCAGGCGCCACCGCCCTGCTCCGGGCGACCCCAGCTTCCTGTCCCAACACCCCACCCCCGAGAGTCTGGTTATCCAGGCCTCTACTTCCCAATCCTCCTTCCCGACCGCTCCGCCGGACCGGGATTCCAAGAGACTCGAGCAGTTTGGCAAGAAACTGTTCTCGTCCCTTAGTTTGGGCCTGCGGTCTTTAAATACCGCCTGTCTCTTGGACCGTTATTCCCATTCTCTGTGGGATACGGTGGAGGACGTGCTGCCCCTGTGTCCGGAGGAGGTCCGGACGCGTCTTTCCCAGGCTCTGGCCGATGGGAGGGATGCAGCACGGCACGCCATAAGATGTGGGCTTGACACCACGGACTCGCTAGGTCGGGCGATTTCCACCACGGTGGCGCTCCGCCGCCACGCCTGGATGCGGTCCACGTCCTTTTCCGGGGATGTCCAGAACACCCTCATGGACATGCCCTTTGATGGCACTCGCCTGTTTGGTGAGAAGGCGGACAGTGCGCTGAACCGCTTTAAGGACTCCCGGGCTACGGCCAAGTCCTTGGGCCTCTCGGCTCCGCGGGCGCACACCTCCGCTTTTCGCCCCTTTCGTGGCCAAGGAAGGGGCGCCTCCTCACGTCCGCAGAGCCACCAGCCGCAGAACCAACCTGCGCGCGGTCGCGGACGTGGCTTCCGCCGTGGCGGAAATGGAGGCCGACGTGGTCAGCCCACATCCACCCCGGCAGCATCCGCCTCAAAGCCTTCCTAGTCCGAGCTTTCAGGCCCATACCACGCCAGTGGGCGGCAGAGTTCGCCATCACCTGCTCCACTGGCGGTCCATAACATCGGACAGGTGGGTGCTGCAAATCGTCCGAAGGGGCTACTCCCTCCCCTTCGAGACGACCCCTCCAGCCATGCCACCACAACACCACCGTATCTCGGGGGATCATTTGGATCTTCTCCGCGAGGAAGTTTCGGCTCTCCTGGCCAAGGGGGCCGTCGAGCGCGTTCCGAGTCCGGAAGTAGGTCGTGGTTGTTATTCCCACTACTTTCTGGTTCCCAAGAAGGGCAAGGGGGGCCTGCGCCCTATCTTGGACCTCCGGAACGTCAATGCCTTCCTCCGAAAGGAAAGGTTCAAGATGCTAACGTTGGCTCAGGTTTTAGCTGCCCTAGACCCTGGAGACTGGATGGTAGCGTTGGACTTGCAGGACGCATATTTCCATATCCCCGTCCTGCCGGCCCACCGGCGTTACCTGCGGTTCACGGTGGGCCAAGAGCACTTTCAGTTTACCGTGCTCCCCTTCGGCCTCACCAGTGCCCCTCGGGTGTTCACGAAAGTGATGGCGGTGGTCGCAGCTCATCTGCGCAGATCAGGGGTCCCAGTCTTCCCCTATCTCGACGACTGGTTGTTGAAGGCGGGCTCGCCCCAGGCAGTCGTCTCCCACCTCCAGACTACGGCGGATCTCCTGCATTTGCTGGGGTTTTCCATCAACGTGCCGAAGTCACACTTGAGTCCCTCTCAGAAGCTCCTCTTCATCGGAGCGGTTCTCGATTCGGCGCAGTTCCGGGTCCATCCACCGGAACAGCGGGTCCGGGATATACAGGCCCTGATTCCCATCTTTCGGCCTCTATCCCGGGTTTCGGTCAGGCTAGTGTTGCGGCTTCTGGGGCTGATGGCCTCCTGCATCCTACTAGTGCATCACGCCAGGCGGCGCATGCGGGCTCTGCAGTGGGACCTGAAGTTTCAGTGGGCCCAGCATCACGGCAACCTGTCCGACCATGTCTTGATCTCGGAGGGCACTGCACAGCAGTTGCAGTGGTGGCTCACGGACCGCGAGTGGGTCAAGGGCAAGAGCCTCTCCCTTCCCCAACCGGAGCATGTCGTAGTGACGGATGCGTCCCTCTTGGGTTGGGGTGGCCATATGGGAGAGGCGGAGATCAGAGGCCTCTGGTCTCCGGCGGAGTCTCGTCTCCACATCAACCTGTTGGAGTTGAGAGCGATCCGGCTTGCACTGAAAGCCTTCCTTCCCTCTGTCAGGGGAAGTGTCGTGCAGGTGTTCACGGACAACACCACCGCCATGTGGTATTGCAACAAACAGGGCGGGGTGGGGTCGTGGACCCTTTGTCAGGAGGCTCTGCGCCTCTGGACATGGCTGGAACACCAGGGTGTCACCCTGGTGGTTCAACATCTGGCGGGCTCTCTGAACGCCAGAGCAGACGAACTCAGCCGCCGGTGCATGATGGATCACGAATGGCGTCTGAACTCCGAAGTGGCGCAAGGCCTCTTTCAGCAGTGGGGAGAGCCTTGGTTAGATCTATTCGCCACCGAAGAGAACGCGCAATGTCAGCAGTTCTGCGCGTTGGAATTTCCAAGGCGGCACTCGCTCGGCGACGCTTTTCGTCACGAGTGGAGTTGCGGTCTGTTGTACGCCTTTCCGCCTATACCACTTCTGCCCAGAGTGCTGAAGAAGATCAGGCACGACCGGGCCCAAGTCATCTTGGTGGCTCCGGATTGGGCACGAAGATACTGGTATCCCGAGCTACTCAGTCTGTTGACCGATCCCCCGATACGCCTGCCCCTTCGGGAGGATCTTCTGTCGCAGCAGCAGGGGACGGTCCTCCACCCGAACCTGTCCAGCCTCCACCTCCATGCGTGGAGATTGAGCGGCGGCAGTTGATGCCATTTGACTTGCCTCCTGAAGTCTGTGATATCATTCTGGCAGCCAGGCGTCCCTCCACAAAGTCGGTATACGCCTGCCGGTGGAACAAATTTGTGGCATGGTGCACAGCAAAGGCTGTGGATCCCCTTTCCGCCCCTCTTTCTGAGGTTCTCCTCT
Source organism: Triturus cristatus (assembly GCF_964204655.1). Taxonomy (NCBI): domain Eukaryota; kingdom Metazoa; phylum Chordata; class Amphibia; order Caudata; family Salamandridae; genus Triturus; species Triturus cristatus. The sequence goes on from NC_140585.1 coordinate 934,214,921, forward strand.
TCCTTCTTTCTCTGGCCCAGCAGGGCTCTGCCCTGGGCACCCTGAAAGGTTATCTTGCTGCCATCTCCGCCTTCTTGCGGCTTCCTGATCAGCCTTCTCTTTTCAAGTCCCCTGTGGTTACACGCTTTCTCAAAGGCATTACACACACGTTCCCTCCTGTCCCTTTTGTAATGCCTCAGTGGGACTTGAATCTGGTATTGACCTTCCTGATGTGCGCTCCCTTCGAGCCTCTTCACAATTGCCCTCTTCGTCTTCTAACTCTAAAGACTGCTTTTCTGGTAGCCATCACCTCGGCTAGACGGGTGAGTGAGCTCCAGGCTTTATCTTCAAAGCCTCCTTTCCTATCTGTTCATCCGGACAAGGTTGTCCTTCGGCCTCGTCCCTCCTTTCTTCCTAAAGTGGTGACTCCTTTTCACCTTGGGCAGTCTGTCACCTTGCCCACCTTCTTTCCGCCTCCGCATCCTTCCAAAGAGGAAGAGAGGCTCCACCGTCTGGACCCAAAACGTGCGCTCTCCTTTTATCTGGACCGCACAAAACAGTTCCGGGTGGACGACCAGCTTTTTGTTGGGTACGTGGGCGCTAAGAAGGGGAAAGCTGTGCACAAACGAACCATCTCTCGGTGGGTCGTTTTGTGTATAAAAATCTGCTATTCCTTGGCTAAAAAGGACCCTCCTGTTGGGCTGCGCGCCCATTCTACTCGGGCCACGGCGGCTACTACTGCCTTGGGACGGGGAGTCCCTTTGCAGGACATCTGTCAGGCGGCGACGTGGGCTTCTCTACACACGTTTGCCAGGCATTATTGCCTTGACAGCCAAGTCCGGAGGGATGGCTTCTTTGGCCGTTCTGTCCTCCAGGACTTTCTGGTGTGATCTTGGTTCGCAGACCCACCACCGGGGATGGTATTGCTTGGGTATCTATTCTAAGGTGAGGAATCTAACTAACGTGTTTCTTTCAGATGAACAAGTTACTAACCTTCGGTAACGATGTATCTGTAAGAAACATTAGTTAGTTAGATTCCTCACCGACCCTCCCATCCTCCCCGTTCTGCGAACTGACATCTAGGGTTAAGGTTGTCCTTTCAGGCCCCTAGATTTTATTTTTGGCACCAGTGTCGGTCTTTGCATGGCTCTGCGTTCCTGGCGCGGAAGGCTATGTACAAGAACTGACGTCAGCGCGCGAGGGCGGCGTCTAAGTACTCCGACGACGTCATCCCGGCGCACGACGCCGACGACGGACGCGGAGCCGCAGACGACGCCTAGCGACGCGCAAGGGGTATTGCTGACGAAAAATCTTCCGGATCCAGTCTGACGCCTGGGGATATTCTAAGGTGAGGATTCTAACTAACTAATGTTTCTTACAGATACATCGTTACCGAAGGTTAGTAACTTGTTCTTCGCTGTACATCCCGTTTGGCCTCACTGGCACCCCTCGGTGATGGTTGCAGCTCATTTGCAGAGATCAGGGGTACCAGTCTTCTCCATTCTCGTTGACTGGCTATTGAATGCGGGCTCGGACCAGGCTGTTGTCTCACACTCCCAGACTACGGCGGATCACCTGCATTCGTTGGTGTTCTGTGGTATCTTCATGTAAGGTTATTACTGTTCTCCTGTATCTTGTAACTAGCTGCTCAGCCAGTGTGAGAGTTCCATGTGGAATGTTGACGTGACTGGAATGTTGGAGGTTGGTGTGGTGTGAGACAGTTCAGAGGATGGGCTGAGCAGCTAGCAGGCTGCTCCTGGTGGGGCTATTCTATGGACTTTACTAACTTAATAAATATACTAAAGATCTATCCTGGCTGCGTCTGCTGTGTCACATCAACCTATGGAACCAGGTCACTTCCATTGGCGACGAGTTGGACTAAAGAAACCGTGCGTGTAACCTGAATAGACTGGTGTGTCACTAAACTTGTGTCACTTGAAGAAATATTGATTTAAAGAAAAGAAACTCCTCATCTGGCGGAACCACCTGGCACCGTGAGCCCCACCAGTGACCACATGCCAAAGTCACACCTGACTTCCTCTCAGACGCTCCCTTTCATAGGAGCTGTTCTGGACACGGTGCAGTTTCGGGCCTATCCTCCCAAACGGCGACTCCAGGATACTCGGGTGTCTGATACCGATGGTTCAGCCTTTATTTATTTATTTATTTGCAAGTTTATACCGCGCTAGAATCGACTCCCTAAGGAGTATCTCCGCGCCCTTTACCATCATCAATATCAGGAACAGATATTAGCCGTGTGCATTATAACATTAAGATGATATCTTAATCTTGAAAGAGGAAGGTCTTTAAATGTTTCCTAAAAGGAAGATGTTCTCTGTGCAATCTAATAGCTGTGGGGAGGCTGTTCCAGAGCGTGGGACCTGCCACGGATAGAGCTCTAGACCCTTGTCTTGCTTTCCTAGCTCTGGGAACACATAGCAAAGCCCGCTCACCAGATCTAAGGGAGCGAATGGGGACATATGGAATGAACTTGTTGGCCAAGTAGGCCGGGCCTGTCCCCGTCAAGCATTTATGTATGATGCAACATATTTTAAACTTCACCCTCTGTTTCACTGGCAACCAGTGAAGTTTGGTCAGCAAAGGTTTGGAGGGTGTTCGAGGGGGTGCGTTTAATACAAGGCGGGCAGCAGTGTTCTCGACCACCTGTAGTCTTGAGATAACTCCTTCGTTGGCAGATAGTAACAAACCGTTACAATAATCTAGTCTGCTCAACACTAAAGCTTGCACCAAGGTCTTTCGTGTGGCGTCTGGGAGTAAAGGAAACACCTTCCGGAGCAGCCCAATGATATGAAAGCATGAGCCCACCACTTGGTTACCATGTTGTTTTAAGGAGCCTAACACCCAGGTCTTTCACTACCAATTTAGGCTCAGGGACTGGCCCAAGATCTTGAGGCCACCAGTCCGGAGTCCACAGGAGTTTAGCCTCGCCAAATAGCATCATCTCCGTTTTAGCAACATTACATTGCAAATAGTTGGACGCCATCCAATGTGCCACTGCTTTCATTCCCTGGGCAAAAGAGTTCCTAGTCTCCTTAGTGTTTTAAATGGAAAGAGGAGTTGGGTGTCATCTGCGTAAGACACCGGGATGAACCCATGGGATCTCATGATGTTAGCCAAGGGGGCCACATAGATGTTAAAAAGCGTAGGGCTTAAGCAAGAGCCCTGTGGTACCCCTTTAGAGATCCTCAGCTCCTCTGACCGAAATGTACCCAAGATGACACTTTGGGTACGGTCTGTTAGGAAACTCCTCAGCCAGGCCAGCGCCTTGCTTCCCAGGCCACTATTAGCTAGCCTGGAAGTCAGGATATTATGCGACACGGTGTCAAACTCCGCAGACAGATCCAGCAGCACCAGTATAACGGAATAACCCTTGTCCTGGAGCATATGTAGCTCGTCTGCGACGGACAGCAAGGTGGTCTCAGTGCTGTGTCTGGGCCTAAACCCTGACTGGGAAGGGTCCAGTCTCCCTGCTTTTTCGATATACGTCGATAGGTGGCAATTTACGAACTTCTCTATTAGTTTACCCAGAAAGGGAAGAAGAGAGATCGGTCTCAAATTAGGCAGTTCTGTCCAGGGGATGGCATTGTTTTTCCTTAGGGGTCTTACCAGCGCCCGTTTCCAGTCTGGGGGAACTACCCCTGTACTCAGGGACAGATTAACTAGTTGCAGAATTCTCGGGCCTAATTCGTTGGCTAATGTGGGCATGATGCGTGCAGGGATGGTATCCAAAGGACTACCACTCTTTATTTGCATAATTAATGCAGTTACCTCATCTATTGATATGGAAGGGAATTCAGTGAGGCACAGAGTGGAGTGGGAATGGGCTTCAACAGTCAGTGGAGAGATGTTATCTGTTAGTGCAGTTTTGTTGGAATACATTATTTTATCATAAATCCCTACTATCTTCTTCGTAAAAAATAGTGAGATCTCGTCGCAAAGTTCTTGGGATGTTAGTTCTGCCGTTTCACAGGCTGCTGGCTTGGTGAAAGTTTGTAAGATTTGATATAACATTTTCGAGTTTTTACCAGCTGCAGATAATTGTGTTGCAATATGGTTTTTACGTGCAGTCCGAATAGCCTTGTGATATGTCTTAAGAGCGATCTTATGATGTTCCATATCTTCAACCCTCCGCGATGATCTCCATATCTTTTCTAGTTTTCTAGTCTTTAACTTAAGGGATCTTAGTTCATCAGAGAACCAGACCTCTTGCTTATGTGCTACACGGGGTTTAAACACTCTTAAAGGAATAGTAGTGTTTATAGCCTTGGCGACTGCTTCCTCAAACATTTTTAATTCGATTGTGATATCATCTATCGGGCTCTTAGTTGTGGGTTCCTTGTATTTATCGGTGAAATTCTCCGAGGTAAGTTTATGCCAGGGTCTCCTTGTGCTGGCTAGCGCAGTCTGTCCAGCCCGAGGCTTATGATTATCAAAAGTGTAGAATTTAAGAATTAAGTGGTCCGTCCAGTCCACTTGAGTAGGAGGCATACATTTAATCAAGGGCGAATTGGACATGACTAAATCCAGAGTATGGGCTTGATGGGTAGGGCCATAATTGTACTTTTTGAATCCCGATAGGTCTAAGTCCGCAAGCAAAGTATTTGCCTCCGGACAATTACCCCGTTCACTGTGGACATTAAAATCCCCTACAAGAAGAAAATCAGATTTCTCTTGTACATGAGGGGCTAAAGCCTCAATAAGAAGAACGGAAAAGTTCTCACATGGGCCCGCGGGGGCGGTACACCACAGCTCCCTTCCTGTGTTCCTTAGATGTTAGATTGATTTTAAAGATCATTAATTCTATTTGAGGTGTACAAAGTTCTTCGATGATAGTAGATCCAGGATAGCCTCTATCCTGGATTTCAATTAGACGGATTTTGAGCCTTCTGTGATTCTGAGACCGCTGCATCTCATGTTCTCCTGCATTCTGCTTGTGACACATGTCCGTTGGCTTATGTGGGCTCTGCAGTGGAACCTAAAGTTCCAGTGGGCTCAGCGTCATCGGAATCTCTGACATTATCCAGATCTCGAAGGGAACTGCAAAGGACCTGCAGTGGTTGCTTGCAAACCGCAATTGGGTCAGCAGCAGACTACTCTTCCTTCCCCAACCAGATCTGACAGTAGTGACAGATGCGCCACTCCTGGGATGGGGTGGCTCCTGGGATGAGGCGGCTATTTGGGAGAGGTGGAGCCATGTGGTACTGAAACAAGCAGGGTGGGTTGGGATTGTGGACACTTTTTCAAAAGTCCCTGCGTCTTGGGCATGGCTGGAACAGCAAGGCATATCTCTGGTGATTCAACATCTGGTGGGTTCTCTGAACACCAGAGCGGACAAACACAGACAAAGGTGCCTAGCAGATAGTGAATTACGTCTCCATCCAGAGGTGTCGTGCAAGGTCTCCTTCAACAGAGGGGAGAGCCTTAGTTAGATCTGTTTGCCACCGACGAGAACGTGCAATATCAGCAGTTGTGCACGCTGGAGTTTCCAATGCCGCTCTCGCTCAGAGATGACTTTCATCTCAAATGGAAGTCAGGCCTCCTGTACTCCTTTCCGCCCGTACCACTCCTGCTAAGAGTTCTCAAAAAGATCGAGAACGACCGGGCCCAAGTCACCCTTGTGGCTCCGGAATGGGCATAGAGAGTCTGTTTTCTCAATCTGTAGAGCATGGCCATCAGTCCTCCGATCAGGCTGCCCCCTTGAGAGGATCTTCCGTCGCAGCAGCATGGGAGGATTCTCCTGTCAACTCTCATGTAGGAAGCTGGAATTTTCTTTGTAGTTTTACCCCTACTTTTTGCCCCCATTTGAGCTCCTAGATGCTGGTTTTTGACTCTGACAGTACACTGCAGCCTCCGAACCAGGTTCCAATGCCAGTGTTCTTTCATTAAAACAAGACCTATGTTAATTGTAGACCAATTTGCAAGGACTTTGGCACCCTTGTAAGTCCCTGATAAATGGTACCCCTGGTACCGGAGTCATAGGTACTGAAGAGGGTCCCCAAGTTTTGCTGCATGTATTGTGCCACCCTAAGGGACCTGCATACAAATTGCATGCAGACTACCATTGCAGAATGGTGAAAGGGCGCAAGCCCTATTGAAAACACATTACACACTCCCTGTGTGCAGTGCTCGGGTACACTGCATGTGTTATGTAAGTCACCCCTACAGCAGGCCTTAGAGCCCTAAGGCATGGTGCATTATATTATATGTGAGGGCACATCTGCAGGAGCAGATATGCCTGTGTTATCTCTAGTTCCATTGCTAAGACATTGCAAGTGACCACGCAGTAATCCTAAGTATATGTACTGGGCGCACTGGTCAGTACGAGTTAACCTGCTAATGGCTTCACTGAAAATAATGCTGTTTAGTATCAAACACCTTGTCTCAATAAATCTATACTGATGCAAATATCAGATTTATTGTGACATATACCCAGAAGGAACCTTAGAGGTGCCCCCTGAAAACCTACTAGTCCTCTAGTATATTGGCTGACTTGTATCGTCCAGCCTGCCACCACAATCCAGTTTTTGACCCCTGTGGATGAGAGCCCACGCTCTCAGAGGCCAGATACAATGCCTGCTCCGGAGGAAGGTACTGACATCTCCTCCAGCAGGATGGCTAGTGAATTAGCATACCAAGGCCAGCGGCTTGTGCCCATTTTCCACAGGAAGTGGTCATATAGGGGGTGTAGTCACCCAAGGGATAAGTAGCCTAATGGCTACTACCCTACACTTCCCCCAAAACCCCTAAATTCAGTATTTAGCGGTCCCCCTGACACCGGGTACTCCGATTCGTTGACCTGGGAACTTAAGAAGAACTAAGAAGAGCCAACATTGCAAGAACTGTGGACCAGCTCTGAAATTGGCGCCAAACTCTGCCTGGCTGCTGCTGTCCTGACAATTGCAAAGACCTGACTCGTCTAGAATCTGTGCATCCTCCTAAAGACTGGTAGGACTGTCCAGCACTTTAACAACCTTGCTGCATGTCCCTTCAGGTGGAGGAGCCCCTCCCCTGCAAGCACCTACTGCACTTGTCCAGTTCTCCGTTTTGCTTACATCTGGGTTCACCGATGGAGCATCTTGCCAGGAGGAGGTCACTCACTGAGGCTCAGGAAGTCAGTGCCGTCTCACTAGCGAGTTTCCAGACGCTAGACCCTCCAGGAGCTTTATAACACCAGTAACCTAGGTAACGATGCACTTGCTGCAACCAAGGCTTTTTGAATGTCCAGCCCTAACAACACCAATGCCAAAACTTACCTGCTGATGAGGGACTTCAGGATCAACGAGGTCTGCATTGAAAGCGGCCCTGCTATCCTGCTTTCTTCCCCTCTCCAGGTCGCCCAAGTAAAGTGAGAGGCTCCAACGCACATGATCTGCCGGACAAAATACCTTTGCACCCGAGCCCCACAGCCAGAGTTCACAGAAATCCAATGGTGTCCCCTTGCCCCAGAGACCCTCAAGAGCTGAGCCCCCTTGGGTTCTGCTGGACTTGTCCCAAAGTCCCCACTTTCAGCCATTCTTTTGCAGGTACTCTTCCATTGGCTTTAGCGTGTAGCGCTCGAGTCTACCATTGCAACCAGCACCTCTGCACTCAGACTCACCAGGGCAGGTAAAACGAAACTGCTGGTGGTTTCTTGGACCTTGGCCCCTAAAAACCTTAAATCCCAAAAGGCACCCTCCAGAAACGCTTGCAAGTGTATGTATGCAGTGTATGTTTCTCCCATAAGATAACATTACCATGTTTGAGGCTCGTACCTCAAAAATCGTTATTTGATCATTTTTCTGTTTTACTATAAAAATCCCATCTCCAAAAAGTACTTACCTGATTATGATGATCTTGGTGTCTAAAATTATATAAAAACTGGTCCCAGATTTTCATGCTAACCTATGGTAACCCTAAACAGCTGACCACAAATAGAGCACTTGTGATTATTAATTTAAGAAGAGGTATCCTTTTTACAGGACGGTTTCCCTCTCCCAACCGTGGATGGCATGCTTCATCATCTGGTAACCTCCTCGCATTGCCAACCTAGTCGCAGTGCGGGCTAAAACCCCCTCACTGAGAGGGAGGAGCTCAGGGATGTTTTATTCCTCACAAATTACTACGTAGGGTTGTACCTGAGAAGGTGCATCCCAATTTTAATTAGTTGTCAAGTTGATTAATATGTCGGTGTTACAAAAGGGAGGCAGGCTAATTGGGTTCTGAAGTAGTCCCAGCGAATAGCTTTTTGGTTAAAAGTGGTACTGAGAGATGGTGCTGGTAAGCTTGGCATTCTAATCGGGTTAGTACAATCAAATAGTAAAATAGTCATGGTCTTATGTGGGTAAGATATAGGACCCCGTTATTTAACCCCTTTGCTGCCATACCTACGTTCTCACCTGTAACTTCTTCTAACTATGGCAGATTTTTTAAAGCAATGGACCCTTCTTGTTGCGGGGATATATAGGGCTTGTACATTCACCAAGAACACGGGGTACCCAGAGCCAATAACTGTGGTGCACCTTGCAATGGTTTTTCATTGTGTATCAGATGTAAAGCAATTCATTTGGTAAAATATATAGAGTGAAAAATAGGTATCAAGGAAACCTATGTATTTCCGAAATGAGAACAAGATATGGAGATTTGAACAGTGGTTATTTGCACATCTCTTAATTTGTGGGAACCCATACTAGCATGTGAATTAGACAGCATTTATCAAAATGACTTCTTTTTTACACACTGTCTTGCATTTGGAAGGAAAATTGCATCATGGACACATCACATTTTTCTACTAAAACTGACCTTTTTTGTTGCAATGTGCCTACCTGTGGCTTTTGGGCCCTAGTTCAGCTGGCACCTAGGGAAACATAGCAAACCTGTACATTTGTGAAAACTAGATACCAGGGGATTCCAGGATAGGGTAACGTGTGTAGCTCTTATCTGAAAGAGACACGTTTGTGATAGATTCCTTACCTTAGAATATCCCCAGGCATCAGACAGGATCCGGAAAGTTTTCGTCAGCAGTACCCCTGCGCGTTGGTAGGCGTTGTCGTACGGCTCCGCGTACGTCACTGGCGTCGTAGCCGCCGAGATGACATTGTTGAAGCTACTTAGACGCGCCCACGCGCGCTGACGTCAGTTCTTTCTTTTTCCGCGCAGCAGCGCAGATACGAGAGAGAGCGGTACCCCTAGTTAAAAGTTTTAACTTGGTTTCTGACATGATGTGTACTTGACTCCTGGTGCAATAGGGATGCCCGGGTTTAAGTCCTGTAGGGCCTGCCGTCTAAACATGTCGGCATCGGACCCTCACGACTTGTGTCTCTTATGCTTGGGGCACGCCCATGATCCTGAGGCGTGCCCCGATTGTCGGGCCATGGCGCCGAAAGCTTTGCGGGAGCGTTCCCGAAAGTTATTGGAGGACCGGCAGTCGGTTTAGCGCCGATCGAGGTCCCGATCCCGTGGGAGGTCAAGGGACCGGTCTCGGAGCCATCAGCATCGCTCGTCTGAATCGGGGACAGGTAAGTCTAGGCACCATAAAAGGTCGAAGAAGCGACGTCGCTCTTCCTCTACCCCCACTGGTCGCGAGACGCGGAGGAGGGGCGGGCGGTAACTCCCCCGCAGCTCCGTTAGAGCCTCCGTCGTTGCCTGCGGCCTACCCACCCTTTCCGGGCCCGCGCTCGACTTCGACTTTATGTTGCCCTTGCGCCATTTGTTTGCCCTGCCGGGTCCCTCCGGAGTGCCTTCGAGCCCCGCGGATCAGTCGGAAGGGTTTGCCTCCGTGCCGCCGCCTCTGGCCTCGGCTATGCCGATGTGGAGAGTCCACTGGATCTGGATTTCTCTACACACCCTGGTACTCTGTCCCCTTCTTCCGTGGCCACAGAGGAGGTTGGGACTTTTTCGGTGGTTTTGCATAGGGCAGCTTAACCTCGAGCTCCCTACTGTACCTATCATGCCCAATTTCCTGATTGAGGTCCTGCAGCCGCAGTCCTCCTCTGCGGAGCCGTTACTGCCTTTCAATGAAGCGCTTACTGATATCCTGTTGGGCACCTGGATTAAACCTAACACAGGAGTCCCTGTAGACAAGGGGCGATCCCAGCTTTCTCACACAACACCCGATGCCTACTTTATGGCCAAATTCCATATTACAACGTGGGGGGACCTCTATCATGACGGACAATTCCGTTCCCAATCGCACATGTTTGCTAACTTTGCACCCACTTTCATGGACACATTCCTATATATCAGGCTTCGTAGTGGTATTCGAGCATTGACGGGGGAGTTTCCTAGTGAGCCACCCAAGCTGGAACCCTTGCATCGGTTACTTAAGGCTACCACTCCGGCACAAGCAGTCTCTACCCTATACCACTCTCTACGCACTACACCAGACTCCTTGCCTTGCAGGGCACGTACCAAATGGGAGGAAGAACTAGGACTGCCCATAGATGACGAACTCTGGAGCTATTGCTGCTTACAAACAGAACATATCTCCTCTAGCAGCAGGTTCAGGATGATTCATTATAGGTTCTTACATAGGCTCTATTGTACTCCAGCGCACATGCATAGGGTGGGCCTTCGAGAGGATGATCTATGCTGGCGCTGCCGCACTCCGGTGGCAGACTTCCTTCACATGACGTGGGGATGCCGGGAAATAGCCGACTATTGGCAACAAGTGTATTCCGGCATTTCGGAAATGATAGATGTCCCGCTGGCACCCTCTCCGACGCAGGCACTCCTGGGCTACACAAAAACTATTAAAAAAAACGGACCGCAGATTTGCCACAATCGCCCTTCTTATAGCGAAACGACTGATAGCCTGCAGATGGGGACGGGGCAGAGCTCCCAAATTTAAGGATTGGATCGGAGATATGGTACACTGTCAGGATACTTTACTTCGATATGCAGAACTTCTGCCTTCCGCTTCTAGGCCAACTGACATCTGGGATCCCTTACAGACGTATCTGTTGTCACACCCACAGACATAGCGAACCTTCCTGCCCGCTTAACCCTTAACCTTCCAAGACACTACTTCTACGGCAGTGACCCAACTTCTGTCCCTCGGCCAGGCAACACACGGGGATGTGAGGTGGGACGGTCATTGCACGCGATTGAGAGGCGCCTCTCTACAACTGATGCATATTACTGTGGAAAGATCGTTAAATGCAAAGTATTCAGTGGTTGATGGGTGGTGGTCGTTCATACTGGCATGCTGATTATCCTTCTTCTTATGCCGCAGCCGGCCCCTGGAGGGTTGTAGGCAGGCAGCTGTGTTCAACATTCACTTTCCTTCTCGTATCAAGCCGCCGGCCACAAGATGGTTGTAGGCGTGGGGCTGTGTCCAGGCTTCTACCTCGCGGAGTGCTTTCCCTTCTGCTCCTCCGGACAAGGAATCTATGAAACTGGAGCAATTTGGGAAAAAGATTTTCACATCTGCCAGCTCTGGGTTGCGGGCGGTGAATACTGCTTGCCTGCTAGGCCGCTATTCCCATTCTGTGTGGGACACTGTGGCACAGGTGCTGCCTCAGTGCCCTGTGGAGGCACAGGCAGTTCTCTCCCAAGCCATTACCGAAGGGAGAGATGCAACAAAATTTACTATTCGTTGTGGGCTTGACACGGCCGATTTTCTCGGTAGGGCACTTTCCACAACTGTGGCGCTCCGTCATTATGCTTGGCTCCGAGCTACTGGCTTCTCTGGGGATGTCCAGAACACCGTGTTAGACATGCCCTTTGATGGTACACGCCTCTTTGGTGGTAACGTGGTAACGCTTTAAGGACTCTCGGGCTATGGCCCAGTGCTTGGGTCTCGCCACCACGCGTACTCCCTCGGGTCTGCTTTTCGGTCCTTTCGAGGTCATGGTCGAGGCGCCCCGGCGCGTTCTTTTCAGACCCGCAAGGCTGCGCTGCCACAGTCTCAGCGCAGCCGCGGACGTTGGACCTGCCGTGGTGGGTCCTGAGGACAGCGGACGGGTCAGTCCACCACCTCCCCTGCCGCCTCTAAACCATCCTAGTCCGGTATTTCAGGCCCACCTGACGCCAGTGGGTGTCAGGATTCGCCATCACCTTCCCCACTGGCGCTCCATAACCTCGGACAGGTGGGTTCTGCAAATAGACCGAAGGGGCTACTCCCTCCCCTTCGAATCTACCCCTCCAGCCATGCCACCTCTGTACCACCGTATGTCGGGGGAACACTTGGCACTTCTCCAACAGGAAGTTACGGCCCTCTTGGCCAAGGGGGCCATCGAGCGCGTTCCGACGCCAGAAGTAGGTCGTGGTTGTTACTCCCACTACTCTTGGTTCCAAAGAAGGACAAGGGTTTGCTCCCTATCTTAGACCTCCGGAACGTCAATCGCTTCCTCCGGAAGGAGAAGTTCAAGATGCTCATGCTTGCTCAGGTCTTGTCTGCCCTAGACCCGCAAGACTGGCTGGTTGGACTTGCAGGATGCTTATTTTCATATCCCCATCCTGCCAGCCCACCGGCGTTACCTGTGGTTCACGGTGGGTCACGAGCACTTTCAGTTCACCGTACTCCCTTTCGGCCTTACCAGCGCCCCTCGGGTGTTCACGAAAGTGATGACGGTGGTTGCAGCTCATCTGCGCAGATCTGGGGTTTCAGTCTTCCCCTATCTCGACGACTGGCTGTTGAAGGCGGGCTCGCCCCAGGCAGTCGTCTCCCACCTCCTGCATTTGCTGGGGTTTTCCATCAAAGTGCCGAAGTCGCACCTGATTCCCTCTCAGAAGCTCCTCTTCATCGGAGCAGTTCTGGATACGGCACAGTTTTAGGTTTATCCTCCCGAACAGCGAGTCTGGGACATTCAGGCTATGATTCCGATCTTTCGGCCCTGGTCATAGGTTTCGGTCAGGAAGACACTGAGGCTGCTGGGCCTCATGGCCTTCTGCATCCTGCTGATCGATCATGCCAGATTGCATATGCAGGCTCTGCAGTGGGAACTGAAGTTCCAGTGGACGCAGCATCAGGGGGACCTGTCCGACTACGTCCAGATCTCGGAGGGCACTGCACAGGACTTGCAGTGGTGGCTCACGAACCAGTGTTGGGTCAGCGGCAGATCCCTCTCCCTTCCCCAACTGGAGCACACAGTAGTGACGAACGCGTCCCTCCTGGGATGGGGAGGCCACATGGGAGAGGCGGAGATCAGAGGCCTCTGGTCCACGACGGAGTCCAAGCTCCATATCAACCTTTTGGAGCTCAGGGCGATCCTACTTGCACTCAAAGCATTCCCTCCCTCTGTCAAGGGGAGGGTAGTGCAGATGTTCACAGACAACACCACCACCATGTGGTACTGCACCAAACAGGACGGGGTGGGGTCGTGGACCCTATGTCAGGAGGCTCTACGTCTCTGGACGTAGCTGGAACGTCAAGGCATTTCCTTGGTGGTTCTACACCTGGCAGGTACCCTGAACGCCAGGGCGGACGAACTCAGCCGAAGGTGCATGTTGGATCACGAATGATGTCTTCACTCGGAGGTGGTGCAAGGTGTCTTTCAGCAGTGGGGAGAACCTTGGTTAGATCTATTCGCCACTGAAAAGAACGTGCAATGTCAGCAGTTCTGCGCGTTGGAGCTTCTAAGGCGGCACTCGCTAGGTGATGCTTTTCGTCGCGAGTGGAGTTGCGGTCTGTTGTACGCCTTTCCGCCTATACCACTTCTGCCCAGAGTGCTGAAGAAGATCAGGCGCGACCGGGCCCAAGTCATTCTTGTGGCACCGGACTGGGCTCGAAGAGTTTGGTATGCCAAGCTACTCAGTATGAGCATGGATCCCCCGATCCGACTGCCTCGTCGGGATGATCTCCTGTCGCAGCAACAGGGGACGGTCCTCCACCCGAACCTGTCCAGCCTCCACCTCCTTGCGTGGAGATTGAGTGGCGACAGCTGATTCCATTTGACTTGCCTCCCGAAGTCTGTAATGTGATTCTGGCAGCCAGGCGTCCCTCCACTAAAACAGTATACGCCTGTTGGTGGAAAAAATTGGTGGCATGGTGTACAGCAAAATCTGTTGATCCTCTTGCTGTCCCTCTTTCTGAGGTCCTATTGTTCCTCCTTTCTTTGCCCCAGCAGGGCTCTGCTTAGGGCACAATCAAGGGCTACCTTTCTGCTCTTTCAGCCTTTCTCAGGCTGCCTGATCAGTCCTCTCTTTTCAAGTCCCCAGTTGTCAATAGATTTCTCAATGGCATTACTCACCTTTTCCCTCCTATTCCTTTTGTGATGCCTCAATGGGACTTGAATCTGGGTCTCACATATCTTATGTGCGCTCCATTTGAGCCTCTTCATAACTGTCCTTTGCAGTTATTGACTTTGAAAACTGTCTTCCTAGTGGCCATCACCTCCGCTCGGTGGGTGAGTGAGTTACAGGCTCTTTCCTGCCAACCACCTTTCCTGGCGATTCATCCGGACAAGGTTGTGCTTCTGACGGCGTCCCTCCTTTCTACCAAAAGTAGTCTCTGCCTTTCATCTCGGGCAAACTGTAACTCTGCCCACTTTCTTTCCTCCTCCGCACCCTTCAAGAAAAGCGGAGAGGCTCCGCCGTCTGGACCCAAAACGTGTGCTCTCGTTCTATCTCAACCGCACACAACAGTTCCCGGTGGATGACCAGCTCTTTGTTGGCTACGTGGGCGCCAAGAAAGGCCGGGCTGTGCACAAGCGAACTATCTCCCGATGGGTTGTCTTGTGCATTAAAGCCTGTTACTCTCTGGCTAAAAAGGATCCTCCGTTGGGCTGCGCGCCCATTCTACCATGGCGACAGCAGCTACTACAGCATTGGGACGTGGTGTCCCCCTGCAAGACATCTGTCATGCGGCTGCCTGGGCCTCGTTGCATACTTTCACTAAGCACTATTGCCTTGACAGTCCGGTCCGGAGAGACGGCTACTTTGGCCGTTCAGTTCTCTGTGACTTTCTGGTGTAATCTCACTTCGCAGACCCACCACCGGGGCTGGTATTGCTTGGGTATCTATCACTAACGTGTCTCTTTCAGATGCACAAGTTACTTGTGTAACGATATATCTGTAAGAGACATTAGTTAGTGATTGATTCCTTACCGTCCGCCCATCCTCCCCGTTCTGCGAACTGTTCTCTAGGGTTCAATTCATCCCTTTCAGGGCCCTAGTTCTGTTGCACCAGTAGTCGGTCACTGGCATGGCTCTTGGCTGCTAGCACAGAAAAGTTGTGTACAGAACTGACATCAGCGCGTGCTGGAGCGTCTAAGTAGCTCTGACGACGTCATCTCGGCGACTACGACACCAGCGACGTACACGGAGCCGTACGACGACACCTACCGACGCGCAGGGATACTACTGACGAAAACTTTCCGGATCCAGTCTTACGCCCGGGGATGTCTTACGCCCGGGGATATTTTAAGGTAAGGAATCTATCACGAAATAATGTCTCTTACAAATATATCGTTACACAAGTAAGTAACTTGTGCATCATGTTCTGTTACTCAGAATCCCTTGTAAACCTCTAAATTTGTCTTAAAAAACACATTTTCCTCACATTTCTGTGATGGAAAGCTCTGGAATCTGTGGGGAACCACAAACTTCCTTCCACCCAGCACTCCCCCAAGTCTCCCGATAAAAATGGTACCTTGCTTGTGCGTGTAGGCCGAGTTCCCCCAACAGGAAACTGCCCAAAACGCAACGTGCGACACATCACCTTTTTCCATTGAAAACTAACCTCTTTTTTGTTTGCAATGTGCCTACCTGTGGATTTTGAGCCCTAGCTCAGCCGGCACCAAGAGAAACCTAGCAAAGTTGTAAATTTTTTAAAGCTAGACACCCAGAGGAATCCAGGATGGGATGAATTGTTTGGCTCTCACTAGGTTCTGTTGCCCAGAATCGCTTGCAAACCTCAAACTTTGTAAAAAAAAAAAAAAAAAACATACTTTCCTCACATTTCCGTGATGGAAAGCACTGAAATCTCCTTTCCCCTAAGTTTCCTGATAAAAACGGGACCTCACTTGTGTGGGTTTGCCTAGTGCCCGTGACAGGAAAACGGCTCAAAACCTATTGTGGAGACATCAAAATTAGCTATCCCAAATCAACCTGTGTTTGCAAGCAGGTGACCTGTGGTTTTGGTCCTGGGCTGAGTGGCCATGTTGGAAAACATACCAAACTGAGACATTTCTGAATACTAGACACCCAGGGGAGTCCATGGAGGTGTGACTTGAATGGATCCCCATCCTTTTCTTACCCTGAATCCCCTTCAAACCTCGGATTTAGCCCGTACAAATTCATGTTTTTCTCACATTTCTGTGTACGAAAGTTGTGGGATCACCGGGCCCGCACAAATTTCCTGTCACGCATCGTTCCCTCAGGTCTCGGGATAAAAATGCTAACTCACTTGTGTGGCTGGGTCAAGTGCCCGTTACAGGGAAGGGCCCAAAACGTATTGTGGTGACTTCAAAATTATCGATCACAAAACAACCTGGTTTTGAAAGGGGGTCACCTGTGTTTTTGGTCCTGGGCTCAGCCTAAAAATAAGGCTGATCTGTCCCCCGGGGAAGGGTGGAGGGGCAGAAACCGGCCAACATATTGCCCCCATAATAGGGAGCAACCATTGTACAGGGGGCCACTCCCTGACATTTAAAGAAAATCCCTGGTGTCTAGTGGCTTTTTGCCTTCCTTGGGAGTAGATGAACCTAAAAATAAGGTCGATCTGGCCCCAGGGAGAGTAGAGAAATGGGCAAGATATTGCCTACATAATGGGGAGTGACTGTTGCCCAAGGGGCCACTCCCTAACATATCAATAACTTTAATCCCTGGTGTCTAGTGGGTTTCTGCTCCCCTTGGAGGCAAATCGGCCTAAATATATGGCCATTCTGCTCCCGAAGAGGGGCAGAAACAACCAAAGTTTGCCAAAATATGAAACAGGTAGTGTCCATTGCCCATAGGGGCTGCTCCTGATGCCCAAAACATTCCTTGGTGGCCTAATGGTTATCCCTGCTGCACAATTGCGGCCCCATCCGCTATCGCGCAGCAGAAATGCACTGCAAAGAGACACCAGGGGGAAAGGAAAATCTCTGTTCGAGGCATATGAGCTGTAGATCGTATACTTGTGCATATATCGCCATCTGGTGTTGGGCCGGATGTTTGCACTTTGTTTTTGTCTTGGAAGAAGTCTTTGTAGTCACAAGGTTGGTGACTCCTCCTTAGTGCGCATGGGCATCGACTCCATCTCCAGATTGTTTTCTTCCGCCATCGGGTTCAGATTTGATTTGGGGCGCTCCGGGTCGGTGTTGTTTTCAAACCCCCTTCGATGCGCAATCCCTCTCCACTTGACAGTATTGTCTTGATTGTATTTGCTTTTCGACGCACATCTTCAAGATATGTAAAATCCTCGAACTCTTATCTTCGTCGCAAGCCGTTGGGCATATCCGCGCCGACCACGCCAGCCGTCGATGGAAAGGACTCCTTTAAAAAAAAAAAAAAATCCCGAGTGTGGTGCTAAGTTCCCACACACAGACTTTTACCAGATTTGTAACCTCTGCCTCTCCCCAGAGCACGAAGACATGAACTGCGAGGCCTGTTTATCTTTCAGTTTGAAGAAAACCATCCGTGATGGTCGGGCTTGACGTCACAAAATGTCTCGCGGATGCAGCTCTATTCCGGACATCTTCGGAGCAGATCCCAATCTCCAGCCGGAACAACAAGCTGATGAAGGAGAGATCTCCCTCTCCAAAGCCGATGACTCCGACGTCGAAGACCAGGCAGTCACCCTGGCTCTGCGGTCCGTGAGTACTGAAACTCCTCTCCCAACCCAAACCAGACCTAAGGCTCCGGTGACACCTTCACCCTCTGACTCAGGTCGACACCGGCAACACAGTTCAGATGCCCGCCTTCAGGCCCGGCGATGAAAGAAAAGCCTTCCGGCTTGAGATCGAGCCAGCCCCATTCTGGTGCCGAAAAATCACCTTCGGCACCGAAGTCTAAAACCAAGGAGGTGCCATGCCCTTCTTCTTCGGCACCAAAAACAACCTTGACGCCGAAACTCTCTGCGTCAAAACAAACAGCAAGCATCCAGAGCCGAACAAACCTTCTGAGACTAAAAACACTCTCACAGCCACAAACTCCTATACCAAAGGCTTAGGAGTCCAGGACCCCACAAAAAGCTTCAGAGACACGGGCTAAACAGCATTCTGACCCTAAGTCTTCGGCACCGACAAAGGACATTGTACCCGCACAACAGCTTTTAACCGATTTTTTTTTTCTGATCCAAAACAAAAGACTCTACATTGACCCAGGGACTGGCAAAGTTGTCGCCAAGCCTTCTAAAAAGAGAAAATTGGACACTTCAGAAGACCCTGAAATACCCCAGCTGATCCAAATCTGCTAATTTCTCCAGCACACTCCCCACAACATACATTTTCACCTCAACCCCAGGATGATGAAGATGATTATAGTGATGAGGGTGGGGATGGAGATCCAGATAAAGATGATGACGCACATACTATTCCACACAATCCAGATCCTTGGGATGATTACAACACAGATCCCCACCCACACAATGACCCGGACCTCTATCCCTCTAGGCCATCACCACCAGATGACAATATTGGGTTTTTCGCAACTCATTAATAGAGCTGCTCAGTAACACGGGGTACAGTTACACTCTGACCCTTTAGAGGAAGACTTTTTACTGGAAACATTTACACCCACACAAAAGTCCACACACACGCTGCCAATGTTAAAAGGCATGTTAAAACATGCACCAGAAGTTTTTAAGAACCCCGTCAGAGCCAGGATTCTTAACACCAGGGTAGACAAAAAATATAAGGCAGCTCCCAATGACCCATTGTACATTAAAGGTCCGGTCCCTTTAGATTCTCTTGCAGTGTCCTATGCACGGAAGAAAGCAAATTCACAAAGCACAGGCGACACCCCCCTCCTGATAAGGAATCCAAACTTATAGACGCATCTGGAAAACGCATCACGTCACAGGCTGCAAATCATTGGCGGATTGCCAATGCCCAAGATTTGTTGGCCAGATATGACAGAGCTCACTATGATAAGCTTGAAAAGCTAATGCAACATCTTCCTGACCAATTTAAAGACAAAGCTAATGACCTTATACAGGAGGGAAAATTTATAACAAATAGGTCCATCAAATGTGCACTTGCCACAGCTGATACTGCCTCTCGTACTATTAATACCAGCATTTTGCTACGCAGGCACGCTTGGCTCCGAATCTCCGGATTCAAGCAGGAAGTGCAGTCTGCTATTCTTAATCAGCCCTTCGACCAAGAGCACCTCTTTGGGCCCACAGTCAATACATCGTTAGAAAAGATGAAAAAGGATACAGAGACTGCCAAGTCCATGGGGGCCTTTCAATCCCCTAGAAGTTGATTTTGTCGCTCCTTTTACAGGGCTGGCTCCAAAACCATTGGCTCGGAGCATCCCTCTTCCTCCTATAAGACCCCAATCAAAACCATTCCTCCAGAGGATACTTTTGTGGCGGGTACAGAGGCAACAATGGTAAGGGAAGAAGTCGCGGTAACAATACCCGCACCTCCCCTTCCACCAAGCAGTGACTTCCCTTCACTTCCCCCGATCATCCCACTCCTGTCGGGAAATGCCTCTCCCAGTTCCTACCTGTCTGGAATTCTATCACAACAGACAAGTGGGTAAGACAAATTATCCAGAATGGTTATTGCCTGGAACTCACATCTACTCCCCCAAATATCCCTCCCAGACAACGTCCAATGTCCTCAGAACATCTGACTCTCCTGAAACAAGAGTTCTCTCTCTATTACAAAAATATGCAATAGAACTGTCCCCTTACATCATCAAGGCACAGGAGTTTACTTCCTCTACTTTCTAATGCCATAAAAGGACGGCTCTCTCAGGCCAATACTGGACCTCAGACCGTTAAACCTCTACATTCAGTCAGACCACTTCCACATGGTCACTCTCCAACATGTGCTCCGAAGGCTTCAACAAGGCGACTTTCTCGCCACTCTAGATCTAAAGGACGCCTACTTTCTTATTCCCATTCACTCCTCTCACAGGAAATATCTCAGGTTCCTGGTGGACGTTCAACACTATCAATTCAAAGCCCTTCCGTTCAGAGTGACTACAGCACCAAGAGTCTTAACCAAGTGCCTCGCAGTAGTGGCAGCTCACTTACGAAGACAACACATTCACGTGTTCCCTTATCTGGACGAATGGCTCATAAAAGCCAAATCACACAGCAGCTGTGTGCAACACACATACAAAACAATCCAGCTACTTCACAACTTGGGCTTCACGGTGAATCTCACCAAATCCCACCTTCAACCGTCCAACACACAACAATATCTAGGAGCTACAATAAACACTTCAAAAGCTTTAGCATACCCCAACCCTCTTAGGATAAGCAGTATGCAAGCTCTAATATCCAAATTTCAGCCTCAACACTCATTACCAGCTCGAGTGTTCATGCAGTTGATTGGGATGATGGCCTCTTGCATTCTCATCGTCCCTTATGCAAGACTCCAGATGCGTCCCGTGCAGGGGTGTTTTGCATGTCAGTGGAACCAGGCTCAAGGTCAGCTAACAGATCTGGTGTTGGTGGACAGCCGCACACATCGCTCTCTGCACTGGTGGAACACACAAAACCTTTCCAAAGGGCGGCCGTTCCTTGATCCGGTTCCACAGATAGTGCTAACAGCAGACGCATCGCTCACCGACTGGGGAGCTCATCTTCAAAACCATACCATTCAGGGTATATGAACCCCTCAGCAAAAACAATACCACATAAATTACCTGGAACTACTGGAAATTTTTCTGGCATTAAAATCCTTCCATCTGGTAGGTAAAGCTGTCCTGTTCCGTACAGACATGACAGCAATGTACTACATACAGAAACAAGGGGGGGACACACTCTCTACAACTTTCACACCTAGCTCAAAGCATATGGAGATGGGCCATTCCGCAAAACCTATATCTCCTTGCAGAACACCTCCCAGGTGTACACAATCAGATTGCAGATCTACTCAGTCGTCAAACACAGCAGATCTGCAAATGGGAACTTCATCCTCAAGTTCTTCTTCCATTTTTTCCCATGTGGGGCCAGCCAGAAATAGATCTGTTCGCCACACATCAAAACACAAAATGCCCAAGCTTCGCGTCCAGGTATCCACACCCATTGTCCAAAGGCAATGCGCTATGGATGAACTGGTTAGGCAAATTTGCTTACGCTTTTCCGCCTCTCCCACTAATTCCGTTAGTGGTGCAGAAACTCAAACAGCAATCCCTCACAATGATCCTGGTTGTTCCAACATGGGCCCCACAACCATGATTCACAACCCTCTTGGAACTATCAGTAGTGCCTCATCAAAAACTGCGCCTCTCACTCAAGCTTCTCACCCAGAACCATGGAGAGATAAGACATCCAGATGCCAATCAACTCAACCTTGCGATCTGGCTCCTGAAGTCTTAGAGTTCGGTTACCTCAATCTCCCACCAGACTGCATGAACATCATTAAGGAGGCTAGACGTCCTACCACCAGAGCATGTTACGCCGCAAAGTGGTAACGATTTGTAATTTACTGTACAAATAACAAAATCAATCCACTAGATGCTTCTATTCAAAACATTATCTCTTACACCTACAACAGTGTAACCAGGCATATACATCCATAAGACTACATCTCGCTGCAATAGCAGCTAATCCCCAAAGCAGACAACACTTTTCTTTGTTTAGAGTACCCGCTATTAAAGCATTTATGGAAGGACTTGAAAGAATAATCCCACCTAGAGCTCCACCCTCTCCAGTATGGAATTTAAATATTGTTCTTACCAGACTCATGCGCCCCCCTTTTGAATCTCTGCACAAATGCGAACTACAGTTCCTCAGTTGGAAAGTAGCCTTCCTAGTCGCTATCACATCTCTCAGAAGATTTAGTGAGTTCCAGGCATTAACCATACAAGAACCATTTATACAAATCCATCATAACAAAAGTCTTTTCTGCCTTCCATCTTAACCAGTCTGTTGAACTCTGTCTTTTTTCCACAACCAGACTCAGTTGCAGAACGGGCTCTTCACACGTTAGACATTAAAAGAGCAATACTTTACGACATTGGAAGAACAAAATCCTTTAGAAAAACTAAACAATCTTTGTGGCTTTCTCCGCACCTCATAAGGGCAATGCCATTTCCAAAGCGGGGATCGCAAGGTGGATTGTTAAATGCATCCAAATATGTTATTTTAAAGCCAAAGGCACACTAACCATTCCCCCTAGAGCTCATTCCACACGCAAACTAGGTGTCACCTACCTTGTGACTACGAAGACTTCTTTCAAGACAAAAACAAAGTGCAAACATCCGAGCCCAACACCAGATGGCGATCTATGCACAATTATACAAATCTACAGCTCTACATGCCAAGAACAGATGCATACTGGTAAGTAGCATTTTCCTTCCTTCCCTCCCCATGGCTGTTTGCTGTCGCCAATGCCCCCAAGAGGAAAAACTTACTTTTGCCTCCTAGCCTCTGGAAGCAATGGCTTCCAGGGCTTCCCTATCTGCTCTGATGTCGTTGGGCATCTTCAGATCGGGGGGACGGGAGGGAGGGGTGTGTTGGGGTGGCAGCGTAAGCGCTCCCACTGCCATCCCAGGTGGGGGCCCCTTAATCAGCGGGCCATGGGATGAGCCAGCGATTCCCCCTTGGGTGGGTGCCAGTATGTAATGGTTACATCCTCAGAACAGGAGCACCTCAGCCGAGGACTTAACCATTACGTCCAAGGCACCCAAGGGGTAAATAAACCGTAGCCGTGAGGGGTGTTAGTATACTTATCATAGGGAAAGCAGTATAGTGCCAATATCCCAGATTTCAAGGGTGTTTTTGATGATGAGAACGTCAAGTTTACATATATACAAGTATGTTGATATTACAAAAATATTGCAGCAATGCAAGACAAGGCAAAATAGCTCATTGGTGAGATGGATCATCAACAGGTGAAATTGTACCACGAAAATCCCGTGTGGCAGTGGACCAAATACGCTTGATGTGTCGCATCTGAAGACACCTGACTGCAGCAAGATTAATTGATATCATTGCTACTAGCCTTATCAGTATTCACGCTCTCATGAATTGTATTTAAAGAGAGAGCAATTTGTACAATAAATATCCTTGTATTGCGTCAAGGATGATTAATATAATCACTGCTGAACTATTGTTGTGCCAGCTTTTATATGAGTTAGGATAGTGCATGCAAGAAAATTCAACAGAATAATTATGACCACTCGTCGAGTTTATAGCTTGACAAAATGGCATAAAATTGACCCAGTAATAGTCAGCAAGGGTAAATCGCCCAAAAGCAGTAAGTAGTCAATTTAAATCAGAAATAATTTCTATTATGCCCCCACACTTTAGTGTCGTTGTTGTCATAGGCCACACGTAAAGCGAGAGTAAGTGGGTAACGTACAATTATGGCCCAAGATTATAAAAGAGCAGATGTTAGGTGTTCCAGCATTGGTGTTAGGTCAATGTGTGTGACACCATTATAAGGCACCCGATGATGGATGCCTTACTCATGGTCTTGTTACAGGTCACGTACTGCACGAGAACAGATTAGGGTGCCTAACACACAATTTTTACTGAGGGTTGTATTCTGTGTAAGAAGTCTCATTTATCTAGGGCAAGCATAAGTGTTGGCACATGGTGTTATGGTACTACTGGTAATATAATATTAGGCTGTAAAGTGAACTCGTGGAGGAGGTCACAAGTCATCCTAGCATTTGCAAAGGAAGGGCACTCCTGGATTTCACATTAAGTAAGCAGTTATGGTTTTGCCCCGGGCTGAATCCCCGAAGTTGGTGTGCAATGGCAATAGACGGCATAGCTTTCAAACCGCCTTCTATAGAGTCATGGCCTCATTTGATTGGAGTAGGAGCAAACTTAGCGGCCCCAGGTTAGAACATTCAAAACGGTCACCTTATTGGAATATGTGACGGTCATTTAGATAATAACGGGGAAAGCAAATACCCTGCATTGTAGAGGGAGCATTGTACAGTCAGTGGTGTATGTGTTAATGTGTCAACCTCAATGGTGACACCATTTTATATTAAATAGCAAAAAAGTCAAAGCAGACATTTCCTAGGTTGCATATTGTCTACCGAGGCAGATTAGCTAGACTGGGTTCCGCCATCTTGGAATGGTCTAGACGAGTCATGTTGTTAGATAATAGTTGGAGACTATTGTATGGGAATGGAGTAAGTGACAATCGTGTTTAAATACAGTTCCCTTTGTTCCTAATACAGTAAAGTGTGATTTATAGTATTTGGGATTTTCCAGAGTGGTGCGCAGAGAAGGGGGAGCGGGGTCCCCCTAAGCCCAGAAAGTGAATATTATACAATTTTGAAAAACTAAATTGAAAAATTGCCATTCAAGAAAGAACTGTCATTATCATAATATTGTGATACCCTAATGGTCAAAGAAAACTGCACACTGTCAATTACAATGTAATTCATATATAAAAATTACCTTCAGCGCGAACGTGGTATTGCACTTTTGCTGAAGCTGTCTTTATTGTACAACAGCAAGCGTTTTCCGAGTCTGCCAATGGAGTTGGGCAGCGTGAATGTCCTATTCTCTTAAAGTTGGGCAGTCATTGTCATGCGGCAACATACATTTTCAGGGATTCAGGTGGGATTGTGCATCAGTGTTCAGGGTGAGATGCACATAGTCATTCTCAATATGATACATTGGACTAGTGGGTAAATATGAGCATGATTCGGCATAAATGACGTATTGTTATGCTTATAGTTATACCATATAATAAACTCAATTTCTTAATAGGGATCCAAGGATCCTTGGGCCCAAGGATCCGCTGGACTCTTTAGTCCGGTTACTGCTGGCGGGTTCACCCTGTGCGCCCAATGCTCTGCACCATAGCTACTGGTGCAAAACCTCCTTAGTGAGCTCCTGGTGGAGCACAAACAGCCAATCGGGGCTGGATCAGCCACTTTCCACAGGGATTGCAAAATATTGCATCTGACAAATGGGTCCTTCAGATTTTCAAAAGGGCTACACTCTACCATTAAATTACACTCCACTACTCCTATCACCGACGGTTAAGCACCTAATGGAGGACCATCTGTCTATCCCACCCCAGGAAGTGCAATCCCTCTTGGTCAAATGAGCCATAGAAAGTGTACAGCATCGGAAGTGGGGACTGGCTGGTATTGCGATTACTTGATCCGTCCTAGAAGGACGGAATGTAAGTCACCATCCTTTTCTTGACCTTCGACCCCTCAATGCCTTCTTGCGCAAATTGAAGATGCTCCCTTTGGCCTGAGTTCTTCCTGCCTAGGATAGCTGGAGACTGAATGGTAGTGTTGGACCTGCAGGATGCTTATTTACACATCCTCTTCCTGCATACTCAGATGTTATCTGCCGTTCAAGGTAGGTTTTAAGCACTTTCAGTTTCCCATGCCCCTTTTTGTCCCCAGCAGTGACCCTCTAGTCTTTACAAAAGTGATGACATGGTAGCTGGTGCCAATCTGAGAATGTCAGGGTTCCCTTCCCTGCGGTCTTGTCACTATCGGTCTCAGACCACCTCTAGATCAGATGACGATGAATCTCCTGACATCTCTGGGGTTCTCAGTCAGTTTACCAAAGTAACACCTGACTCCTTTGCAGATGCTCTGCTTTATAGGGGCCATCCTGGATACGGTGCGTCTTGGTACCTATCCTACGGATGAACAAGTCTGGCATATTCAGGCTGTGATCCAAATGTTTCAGCATCTGTCCTGGGTCTGGGTGAGAATGGTTCTGAGGCTTCTTCGTGTGTTTGCCTTTGCATTCTGCTTGCTGATTAGAGCTTTGCAGTAGAACCTAAAGTATCTGTGGACCCAAAACCATGGCAATCTGTCAGAGTCCATCCAGGTGTTGGAGGAGACTCCAAAAGACCTGCAGTGGTGGCTGCTCACCGATGTTGGATAGCGGCAGGCTCCCCTTCCTGATCCATCCAGAGTTGACTGT
The DNA here is from genome assembly GCF_964204655.1 of Triturus cristatus. Taxonomy (NCBI): domain Eukaryota; kingdom Metazoa; phylum Chordata; class Amphibia; order Caudata; family Salamandridae; genus Triturus; species Triturus cristatus. The sequence goes on from NC_140585.1 coordinate 934,240,866, forward strand.
GATTACAGATGTCGCTTATGGATTGGGTAGGTAATCTAGGAGCGTTGGAGTTCAGACAACTCTCATCTCTGGTGGAGACCAATTTCAAAATCAACCTGTTGAAGTTGCAGATGATGAGCATGGTGCTGAAATCTTTCCTGCTGTCTGTCAAAGGGAGGCTGGTGCAGTTTTTCTGTCGGACAACATCACTGCCATATGGTACTGCAACCAGCAAGGTGGTGTGGGATCCTGAGTTCTGTGGTTCTGTGCCAACAGAGTCTAAATGGCTAGCTAATCTGGGGATTTTTTTAGAAGGTACACCACCTGGCAGGATCTTTGAACACCAGGGTGGGTGAGGTCAGCCAGGGATACTTGGTGGATCACAAAGTGGCAATTGCATCTGGAGGTGGCACATGGTATCTTCCAGCAATGGGAAGAAATATATCAACCTCTTCGCCACCTCTGAGAAGGCCTAATGTCAGCACTTTTCTGTGCTGGAGTTTCCAAGAAGGTTATCTCTCGGAGATGTATTCCGCTTATGATGGAGCACAGGACTCCTGTATGCCTTCCTGCCGCTACCTCTCCTGCCCTGAGTTCTGACAAAAAGCATGCACGAATGGGCCCAAGTCATTCTAGAAACTTTAGATTGAGCCTTGAGAGTGTGCCGTATAAAACCTCCAGACCTGTGCATCTGTCCTCAATCAGGCTTCCAATATGGGAGCATCTCCTATCCCAGCAGCAGGGCTGGGTCATACACCCGAGCCTGCGCAATTGTCACTTCCAAGCATGGAGACTGAGCAGCAGCAATTAAGTTCTTTTGATCTCTCTCCTGAGGTCGTCAATATCATCTTGGTAGGCAGGTGCCTTGACACAAAATATGCATATGCAGAGCTGTGGGACAAGTATATGGTGTGCTGTGGCACTCTTCAATTAGACTTGATGCAGGCAGTGTTGTTGAATGTTTTTTTTTTTTGGGCCCAGTATGGCTTTGCTCTGGGCACAGTTACGGGTAATTTATCTGCTCTGTCAACCTTTTTAAGTTTCACCTGCACAGTGCTTGGGAAATCTCTTGTTAAAAAATAAATATATCTTAAGTGGCTTAAAGCCTGCCCATTACATACCTTTATTTACCATTGGTTAGTTTCCACGTTACTCTTGTTGCCTTGATTCTTATTGGTTAGCACCCTTCCTCTCTTCCATCATCCTCCTGGGCTTTGAGACTTCGTCCTTGCCGTGGAGCAAGATCCAGGTACAGCTTCCTGTGGCCAATGTCCTTTCACAAGCTCCTCCAGGTACTTAAAAAATATATATATTTTCCGCATGCGAGTACGTTCGTCTGCAGTCCCTCTCCTTCACCCCTGCCTTTCCCCCTCAACCTGCTCTCCCCCACAACTCCCCCTTGCTCTCCTTCTCTCTTTCCCTCACGCTCCGTGATGCCCCTGATTCAGTGTACCTACACAGTTGTACCCTGTTCGGTGACAGAAGACCATAAAATAAGCTTTCACAGGAGAGGGTGTATGCAAACATTGCCGGCAACCGGGAGAGCATGAGAAGAAAACAATATTGGAAGGAAGAGAACCCCATAAACAGCCCTAGTCTCATTCCTCTACAGCGACAACACATTACAATGGGCGTTCGTGTCCGAAGTGGCTCTCTGCTGCTTTCGAAGGTGGAAGATCACCTTTTTCCACAGCGTGGCCACTTCATGTTGCAGTAAACAAACAAAGTACGGTGTTCCTCAGATTAATGAAAAGTGACAATAGATATGGAGAGGCAGGGGGATAGGGGTTTCCCCTTGGTGGAACTAGAGCTCTCGCACACCCAGCAAGCTAGGTGTCATGCTTCATCATATGAGCTTGCCCCTCGTCAGGGCGGCGCTGCAATCCCTGACAGGCTCCCGAACCGGGGCTCTTTGGCGGGGATATTTTGTTCCTGCCGGTTGGTGCAGTGGGGGTGAGGGGCCTAGTAGTGTAGATGTAAGGGGAAGTGAATTTAAAACAGGTCAGTCTGTCCTAACCATTATTTTATTCATAAGGTAGACTGCCTGATTAAAAGGGGTTTAGAGAGTGGCAAGAGTTGCTGATAAGTGCCAGGAACCCGGTTCCTGGCGGCAGGGTAGGTCAAAGGCGCAGCGTTACCTTAACGCGGGACCCAATCGGAGTCCGTTTTTACTTAACCGCCAGGACTGTTGCTGGCACTTATCAGCAATAGACTAGGTCACGGACCTGTGAATGTGGTATGTAGAGTTCACGTAACCATACAGTGTAGATAGATTGTTCTTGCTTGATCCTGAAGAAGTGCCCGGATCCCCCTGACCACAGAGGCATGAAACATGTTGATCTCGAGAGTAGAGCTACATTACTAGACACCTTATAGCTAGTACCTTGCCACTCTCTACACCCCTTTTAATCAGGCAGTCTACCTTATGAATAAAATAATGGTTAGGACAGACTGACCTGTTTTAAATTCACTTCCACTTACATCTACACTACTAGGCCCCTCACCCCCACTGCACCAACCGGCAGGAACAAAAGATCACCAGTTCGGGAGCCCGTCAGGGATTGCAGCGCCGCCCTGATGGGGGGCAAGCTCATATGATGAAGCATGACACCTAGCTTGCTGGGTGTGTGAGAGCTCTAGTTCCACCAAGAGGAACCCCCTATCCCCCTGCCTCTCCATATCTATTGTCACTTTTCAATAATCTGAGGAACACTGTACTTTGTTTGTTTACAGTCTCTTGGGGCTCGTACTGTGGACCTCGTTAAACAAGCCCTACCGTCCCCCTCCTTAAATACACTTCATGTTGGACCCAAGCGACTTCTGTCGTCCTTACACACACGTTCACTTCTTTACACAAACACACATACATGGTCAGTTCATGTGGCACTCAGGCATGCTCTTCTGCCTTTGCAAACACATGCACTTTATGTGGTACCCAAAAGACAATTGTGCACAATACACCCACATCCACATATAATTGATTCACAAGTTTTATGTCCTCAGTATCGTAGCACCTATCACAAAAATATAATTTGAGTCGATTTCAAGCTTTACTGACAACAGAGCAAACACAAAGGTTTACAAGTCAGAATGGTCTCTAGAAATATATTAATTGATACAGGAGACAAAGCAGTTTAATGCACACATCTACCTTTTTTTTTTTTCTTTACAGAGTTTTATATAGCTCGAACTTGACCCGACTCTGGTATCAGAGCGCTTTACATAGCACCAGTTGCATTACATGAGGGCACATTCATTTTTGTTAGGCACGGGGAGATTAAGTGATTTGCCCAGAAGCACAGGATGTTCAGCGTCATTGCCGAGACTCAAACCCAGTTCCCCAGATTCAAGGTCGACCGCCCTAGCCGTTAGGCCAACTCCTCTCCCACATTAATACAATACCAGAAGGTGAAAAGAATCCCCAGAGAACTACGACTACCGATAAAACCTATGCTCTTCCGATTCCAGTACAATAAGAAATGGCATGCTATTTTAAAGAAATGCTCTTTGGATTTAAATGTATTGCTGATTCAGAAATTATCACGTACTATTACAGATTTAGAACAAGAGATTTATAACATCAAGAGTGAACTAGAACCTAGAATGGAGGATGAGGTGTGGAAAAACACTTTAGAAGGATTGAACAAAAAACTGAAAACTTATGGAGAAGAGCTACAGGAAAGTAAATCACGCCGATTTAAGCAGGATATTATTGATTATAAATTAAATGAAACATATACATTGGCTGCAGTGTACCCCCTAAGGAGAAATATTAGGAAAACAAATACATTTTCTAAAGAGAGCATTGTCTCCGAAAAAGATACAGACCCACCAAGAGTACTTATAGGAGAAATGTCATCAATACAAGAAAAAGCAACTTAAAGTACAGAGACAACCGAAACTAATCAAGCAGTGCCCACACTGGCTTTTCTATACTCATGCCACAACTCAGGGCAACTGTCTATTCAAACAACAACAAAACAACCAACAACAAGAGGAAAACCCGCTGAGGAAAAGGAAAAACTAAGAAAGAATTTGAGGGGCATAGACAAGGTTTAGTGCTGAACATTTCAGCGGTTACACAAACCACTCAACAACTGGCAGTGTTGATCAAAGGGACATCATTTGTAACCACATATAATTCAAATGCATTGGAATGTGAGGTTTCCTTTTTTAAATTCATGAGAACTCTCAGATTGTGAAATTCTTTCAGCAGTATGCTGCGTCCCAAAGACCACACTGCAGAATCAGAGTTCTTGGAGTTCAAACCGAGAAGTAAGTTTCAAGCCCCTACATCGCATAAGATGTTAGACATATTCGAAATATTGGTAAAAAAGGATCTGGCAAAGTTACAATTCAGATCAAACTTAACTAAATGTGAGTTAAACACTTTGAGATTGTTGGCAGTGAATAAAGATCTAGTATTTAACAAGCATTGGCATAGCCAATAGGTCTTGCTTTTGGGACCTTATAAGTTTTAGCCATGCAACAGTTGGTGTTGTTGCACCAAGGATATTGTGCTGCATTACTAAATACTTATAAGGTCCCAAAGGCGAGACCTATTGGCTATGCCAATGCTTGTTCTGGGTGGAGGTAGTTGGAGGGGTGGAGAGTCAGATGTGGGCGGATCCACCCCTTTGGGGGGGAAGTAGGAAGCACAGGCGAAGGAGGCTTCATTGGAGGATGATTGAGAAAAAGAAGTGAGAAAGAGTCTGGGAATCGAAGGAGGTTATTGGGAGAAAGGTGAAAAGAATGAGTGAAGCAAGATGGCGTGAGAATGCTGGGGTGGAGAAAGGGATCATGTTTAAGAAGTTTTGATGTTATGATAAACATTGAAGAGGTTTAAATGCTTGCATTCCTGTCCTAATAAATGTTCATTTACACATCACTGGATCGTGGCATGTGATTGCCTCATGATGAGGAGCGAGCGACCGCGGCTGAGGGAGATGGGACTGGGGTGGGTGGTGATGGGGCAGGGTTCCATGCACTGGTGGTGCGCTTAGGCGAAATGAGGGCGAGCTGCAGGAGAAGAGGCAGGGGGAGCCGGTCAAGGCTCCAAACATCCGGGTGGAGGAGGCCCTGGCACAGTGAGGGGAGAGGCGTCTGCCTTGAGGGAGAGGTGCGCATCTGCTGAGTGGGCGGGTTTGGAACGCAGCTAGGTGTCTGCGGTGCAGCCACCATAAAGATCTGGAGAATGAGGGAGGAGATACGGTGGCCGGGACTGGTCAGCTTGAGGTTTGGGGACAGGAGAATCAGGCATGTACGGGAGGTGGGAATTGGATGTAGGAGAATGTGAGGGAAAAAAGAGTGGCATGGGGAACAGGCAAAACAAGACTGAGGCAAGCAAGAGTGAGAGTGAAAGAGGAAACAAGAGGAAACAGGATGCATAACTAAAAAAGGTAAAAGTGAGAAAGAAATGAGAGAATATGCGGAAGCAGAAACAGCAACAAATAAAAGCTGGCGAGCAACAAAAGGGTTACAGTGAATTGGAGCAAGAATGAGAGGCAAAGAGATAGAAGGAAGGGGCAAAACAACAGAAAACAAACCGAGGAAATAAAGAGACAGAGAAAAGGGTGCAAGAGTGCAAACAAGCATTGGCCGCGCGGCAGTAAAGGTAACGCCGCACGGCTGTAAAAGCGAACGTCATCGCGATCACTCTGAAAGCAAAAGTGATCGCGATGACGCGCTAAAGCATGCTAGGGATGCACGCGCAGCAGCGGGGGGGGGGGGCTGAGGCAGGGAGCAAGGGAGTGGAAAGACAGATGGTGCTGAAGGCTGGCGCAGGAAAGGTAGATGGCCGCGCGTGCTCGCGCACGTGCACTCAAGCTTGTAGCCAGCCAGCAAATGCCTGGGTAGCACTTTCGAGATCCCCTTTACTAAAAGTCGAGTACCAGCGCTGTTCTAGGCTCGACCTCAAAAACCAACAAAGGGAGCGCATTGGTGTTGATGGATGAGATGTTTTACTCATCAAACGCAGAACATGTTAATGATCAGTCCACTTTTATGGCATTGGACAGTGATCAGACCTTGGATTTAATGGCGACTTTATCCAAAATATGTGACAGAATAGAAGAACTAGGAGGAATCATCACATTCACAAAATTATTTTTAAAAACTTCACATCCTAGAACTTTACATGTTACCAAAAAGGCACAAGAACAGTACTGATCCTTCGTTTTGTCCAATAGTATCAGAATGTAATTCTTTGTTTGAACCGTTAGGCAAGTATTTGGATACTTTCATGCAATCATTTGTAAAATCCTGGAGCACGTATACACAGGACACCACAGAATTTCTCATAAAATTGGAAAATCTCTCTCAAGAAGACAGGAACAAGTGGATACTTTGCACAATATACGTGATATCTTTATACACGTCTATACCCCACTATGAGGTATTAGAAGCAACAGAGTGGGCTTTACTGAGGCAACCAGAATTAAAAGCACACAAATTCTTTTTATTAGAACTCGTACACTTGTTTACACCACAGCTATTTCAAGTGGAAAGATTTTTTTTTCTGCAACCGCGATAAACTTCCATGGGTTTCGCATTGTTTCCTGTGTATGCCAAAACAGTGTCCTCCGCTACTGTCCACATTGCCTTTCCAAGTACTCATGGGCAGATCAGCATGCAGTTCATAATCTCTGCTGGTAACCAGAGCTCAACAAGGCCTCCTGTGCCGCCTGCCTCGTCTCGCATTTCTAAAAGACCATCCGGAACCTTTGGGATCGTTGGCTTGCTTGACACACCATGGAACAACACAGAGATGACGATATCACGACACCTTCAGGAAAGATGCAGAAGAAGTGGCCGAAGTCTAACAAGTCGGGGGCCTTCAGCCTGGAAGCTGAGGTGCCAGATGACCAGCTCACGCTGGGCCTCCACTGCAACCCAGCCATGGCCGGCACCGACCTAAGGCTTCAGTGTTGAGTTGACCTTAACTCCACCATTGGCGCTGAGCCAGCTGCTCAATACATGTCCCTCGTCTATGACTACGGCTCCCTCAATGACCTCTTTGGTTTTGGCATCGGCACAGAGGCTGACGTCGAAACCGTCCTCTCATACAAAACAGCCTTTGGCACCCAGTGGACCATCCATGACAGGCTCCGAGGATCGGGAGCTGCCAATTCTACAACGTCTTCAAGAGGAGTTAGGCTCTGAGCAGCAGAGACTCTTCATTCATCCCCTGATGGGGAAAATCAAAGCAAAGCCACCACCAAAGGTGCAGGAGACCCTTCCCTGTAAGAGGAAGGTTACTTTTAAAAAGCAGCTAGCATGATGCCACATCCACCTTCCAAATAGAAGAAACTTCAAGACAGGGGCACTGGTCCACTGACCTCTCGACCCTATAGGTGACAATGACCCCGACCTCTACCCTGCGAAGCCTTCCCCCTCCCGACAATACCACCTCTTACCACCATGTCATTCACAAGGCAGCCACCTTTCTAAAGGCCGACCTACACACCATTGCAGAGGAGGATGACTTCCTGGCAGAAATGCTCTCACACACTCCTCATTCCACACAGTTCTTGCCCATGCTTAAGGGAATGCTTAAGCCTGCACAGGATGTTTTCAAAGCCCTACATTAGAGGTCAGTTCCCGCCAAATGTGTTGGTAGTGCACCCCACATAAATGGTAAAATGCCAAAGGTACTGGGGATGCTTCGCCACCAGACAAGTTAAGTAAGAAAATCGATGGGGTGGGTAAAAGGGCTGCCACACAATCTGCAACTCATTAGTGGATCGCCAACTCCATGAGATTGTTTTCCAGATTTAACAACGCTTAATTAGGTGAAATGGGAGAATTCATTCAGCATCTCCCAGATCAGTACAAACAACAGGCACAGAAAATTGTAGCGGAAGGGTAAACAATCTCCCAAACCATCATCAGGTGTGCTCTTGAGCCAGCTGCCACGGCCACGAGGGGCATTCACTCAAGCTTTTTGATCCATATGCATGCTTGACTCCATGCCTCTGGCTTCAAGTCAGAAGTCTAGCAGCATATGATCAACATCCCCTTTGGTGGGGGAACACCTTTTTGGGCCTCAGGTTGATAAGAGGTTAAAAAAAGACACGGACACAGCCAAACCAATGGAAGCTCTCCAGTCTCCACAGCCGTCTGTCACTTTTTGTCACTTTCAATTCCTTGGCGGCGCCAGAGCCACCTCTTCAGAAGCCTCCACCTCCTACCAGAGGCAACAGCATCAGCCACAAGCCTCCAGGGCTTATTCCAGGGGTTCCTATAGGGGAAACAATTCCAAAGGTGCCTCACCTACCAAGCAATTACTTTTTCTCCCTTCCCCTGATCCCACAACACCTGTCAGGGGACGTCTGCAGGGTTTCTTTCTGCAGTGGCAAAGCATCACCTCAGACCAATGGGATCTGTTCATTGTAGAGAAGGGTTACAACCTGGAACTCACTGCTTCACCACCAAAACATCCCTCCCCCATGAACCCTCCCCCAGAACACCCGTTCCATTCCTCTTCCAGGAAGAATATGCGCTCTTACTCCAGAGGACCTATAGCTTGTATCACTACAACACTGCAGAAGAGGAGTGTACTCCCTGTACTTATTCAAACCCCAAGAAAGACTGGTGCCTTCAGCCCACACTAGACTTAAGGCCCCTCAACAAGCACATCCTGTCAGAGCATTTCCACACTGTCACTCTCCTGGACATCATCCCACTATTGCAGCAAGGCAACTTCATGGCCGCCCTTGACTTGAAGGATGCCTACTTTGGGTTATTCACCGCACCCAGAGTCTTCACCCAGTGCTTTGCAGTGGTAGCCACTCATCTCTGAAGGAGTGGCATCCATGTCTTCCCATATCTCGACGACTGGCTTATAAAGAGTGCAAGCAAACAGCAGTGTTTGGCTCAGACGCAGATTACCTCAGATCCTCTCCATGATCTAGGGTTTACCATCAATGTGGACATGTCTCACATCCAACCCTTACAAATACAGCCCTTCCTAGAAGCAATTCTGAACCCAACCCCGCATGTATCCAAGCCTTCCCGTTCCTGCTGCCTCTTTTTCAGCCAAATCATCAGCTAACAGTGAGAACAGTAATGTACCTTCTCGACATAACAGCCGCCTGCATCACCATGGTTTCTCATTTCCGCTTACACATGCACCCGCTCCAAGAGTGTCTGATGGCACAGTGGTCAAACGTGGAGGTCTATGGGACGATCTAGTGTTGATTTGGGCCAGCACCCATCGCACTCTGCAGTGGTGGAACGGAAACATCTGTTTCTGGGCAGGCCTTTTCTAGACCCAGTTCCCTTCATGACCATCACCACGGATTCCTCTCTCATATGCTGGGGGCGCATCTACAGTACATGACTGTTAAGAATCTGTGGACACCCCCTCAACAGACTTTGCACATAAGCTGTCTGGAGGTATTGGCAGTTCAAATGGCTCTGAAAACTTTCTTCTGCCATCATAAAACCGTCCTGGTCAAACCAGGCAACATGACTGCCATATATTACCTGCAAAAACAGGGGGGTACGCGCTCTCCCCAGCTCTCCTAAAAACATTTGGTGTTAGACCATCCACCACAGAGTACATCTGCCAGCGGAGTACCTTCCAGGAGTGGACAACGACCTCGAAAACCTGCTCAGCAGGATGTGGCAGTAAGTCCACGAGTAGGAATTCCACCCCAAAGTCTTACACACGAACTTTCAGCGTTGGGGGTTTCTAGATATGGATAGATCTGTTCGCAGCCGCCGAAAAGGCCAAATGCCCAAACTTCGCCTCTAGGTTTCCACGTCCATGTACAATGCACAATTGAGCAGTGATAGTTGCCTACACATTTCTGCCTCTCCCATTCCTTCCATCTGTGATTTGGAAGCTTTGGGAGACTTACCTCACCTTCATCCTAGTGGCTCCCATGTAGTCCAGGCAGCCGTGCTTCAAAACCCTCTTCGAGTTCTCTGTGGTCCCTAGCGATAAGCTCCCCAACAGGCCGGACCTTCTCATTTTATACCAGGGCACAGTCAGGCATCCCAATACCAGGCAGCTTAACCTTGCGATCTGACTCCTGAGGACCTAGAGTTCACTACCTGAGCCTGCTATGCGGCAAACTGGAAGAGGTTTGTCCACTACTGCTTAGCCAAACACATTGGTCCTCTAAAGCTTATAGTGCAAAGCATTGTCTTTTTCTTGTTTCACTTGCAGCACTCTGGCCTGGCTTACACATGCATTTGTTTTCATTTGGCTGCAGCGGCAGTATACGTACAGAACAGGTAACAGTCTTTACTATTCAGAGTCACTGTTATTAAGGCCTTTAGGGAAGGACTTAGGAGGGTTAGCCCTCCCAGGTTATCCCCAGTCCCGTCATGGAATCTCAATGTAGTCCTCACTAGGCTCATGAAAACATCTTTTGAGCCCCTTCATTCTTGCCCCCTGCAATTTTTGTCTTGGAAAGTAGCATTTCTAGTTGCGATTACTTCCCTCCGACATATGAGCGAGATCCCAACTCCTAACGTTGTAAGAGCCCGTTTTCAAAGTCCACGCTGACAGGGTAGTCCCTAGAATGAATCCAAAGCTCCTAACCAAGTTGATCTCTCCTCTGCACCACAACCAGACAATTTAACTCCTGGTGGTTTTCCTTCACCCAGACTCAGTATCAGAGAGAGCCCTTCACACAGTAGATGTGAAGACGGCCCTTATGTACTACAGTAATAGGACAAAATTGTTAAGTGAAACCTAACAGTTATATGTTGCCTACACTAAACATCGCAAAGGCAGTGCCATTTTTTCTAAAGCAGGGGCAGCTCACTGACTAGTCCAGTGCATTCAAACCTTCTACACCAAGGCCAAAAAGCAGCTCTCTGCTCCTCCAAGGCCACATTCTACAGGTAAAAGCAGCCTCAATGGCCTTTCTGGGTAATATCCCAATAGCTGATATCTGTAAGCCAGCTGCTTGGTCCACTCCACACACGTTCACCAACCACTACTGTGTGGATGTCATAGAATGACAACAAGCGTGAATGAGCCAGGCTGTACTACGTACACTTTTTCAGTCTTCTGTATCATAATCTGACTAGCCACCGCTTCGGGGAGAACTGCTGAATATTCGATGCAGAGCATGTGTATCTACAGCAACACATGCCACGAACGGAAAATTGTACTTTTGCGTTTGTGGCATGTAGTGCTGTAGTACTGTAGATTCACATGCAGCCATCCTACCTTCGGTTGTTTCAGATGCCTTTTTTCGGTTATGTTCCTTCTTTCCTACCATTTTTCTTGCATGGTCATCTTGTACATTTTATGCTCCATCTCCATCCTCACCCGCCGTATAGGAAAATCTAGCAATGGCGATGATGCCCATGTGCATTACCAGTCACAGGAGGATTCCTTTTACCTCGCGATTGAAAATATTTTTGGGAGAAAAGCAAGTTGTACATGTCCAAGCCCAACACTAGATAATAGGAGTATGCAGAGTATGTGAATCTACAGCACTACTTTCCACGGACAGTTACTTACTGGATATGTAATATTTTCTATTTAAGATGTCCGTTAGGGACCTCTTCCCATTTGAGAAGTCTATCTTTCAGTAGTATGAATTTAAAAAAATATATTTTTGTGACAGTAATTCGGTCACAAAACATTCATACATTCCAATGCGATGCTGTATTTGGAAGGGACGCCTGCAACATGGCTCTTCCAAATACCCAATCAGTATGTATGTGCAATTACAAATTGTGATTCGGTAACATGCTACCAAATAGCAATTTCTTCTTCATACTTAAGAAAAAGCTTTTTTGCAGTCTGAAACAGCACCTTTGGGCCGTTTCAGACTGCAAAAATGGTTTGTTCATATGGTCCTAAGTGCATGCACTTACTTACAGACACATACAAACATCCCGCTGTTGTTCTCTTTAATCAACCATCCTCCTCCTGCTACATATTCTTTGTTCGCCACCCTCTACCCTCTTGTTGCTTTTTTTTATCAGCTAGTTGGAGTAGCATCTGTAGTATGTTCAGAATCTAAATCACGTTGGCTCTTGCCAACGGAGGGTTTTTGGCTGCCTGCCTCTCCACTGCAATACATTGTGTCCTCATTTGACCGCAGCTGGTGGGAGTCTGATTCCAATCAGCCCTTAATATGAATATTTTCGTTTTCTTGCAGACATTTTGAGAAATTAAACTGAAACTTGTGAAGAAGTTCATTACTTGTGCCTAGTTTCCTCTTCTCATATAGTACACACATTTTTTTTCTTCTTTATACTTCATTATGTTACAGGTTGATATGACCTGTGCTGACCTCTTACAGGAATGTGTGTTTGCCTAGTATTCAGAATGCCACAACCGACTTAGCTTTTGTCTATGCTGAAAGAAGAGGAGAGCAGCATCCCATAGTGCAGCAGCTCATGTAATCTCACACTCGCACATTTAAATTGTAATTGCATTTATATAGCGCTTACTAACCCTGACTAGGTGTCAAAGCGATTTTTGGCGAGTACCACGCCACTATGGAACCTAAAAAGGATTAGTGCTGAATTAGTATTGGGAAATATGAAATTAATTTGAGTGGTGAACATGTGAGTCTGGTAGTTGTATTGAAAAGGATAGTGGAGGGATAGAAGAGGTAAGGATCTATAAAGTGTTTATTTGGAGATCAGAGCAGCAGGAGGGGTTTTGGTATGAGAAGAGAGGAGGGGGAAGAGTCCGAGGGAAGGGTTTAGAAAGGCTTGTTTGGGAGATCTGAATAGTAAAAGAGGATTGAGATGATGCAAGGAGGGGTAGAGGAGGGAAGAGTTACTTTGGGGATCATAGTAGTAGGATGGGGTTTGGGATGAGTCAGAGTGGAGGTAGAGAATATATTCAGAGAGATATAGGGTGAGAGATAGGATAGTGCATTGGAGAGAGTAGTAGATTGAGGTTTGGGAGGAGTCAGAGTGGAGTTAAAGGATTTATTGAGAGCCGTATAGGGTAAGATATAGGGTAGTGCAGTGGAGATGCTGAATTTGGAATAAACTAATAAATATAACAATACATAAGGGTATGTAAGGTATATATGTATAAGTAAGGTGATATATCAAGATTTAAGCTTTATTTATTAAATCTAGACTTTCAAGTGTTGCTCTTACTTTAATCACAATTTTGATTTTTTATTCAATAGTGAGGTAATTGTAGCTGAATAGGTATGATAAACATGTACCTATTTATATAGTGACCTACATACATGTTACACATAGAATACCATAAGTTATATGTACATCTGTTAAGCAGAACTAGCGAATATCTATATATTTATAAACATGATTATTATACACACTTATACAAAGGAATACCCATATCAGGGTAAACATGTATATTCCAATTAACTGCATATATACACATAGGGATATGCTGTATATTTATGTTTGAGTATGGTGGTTATGTGGGGAAGAGCCAGCTCTTGAGTAGTCTGAAGATGAGGTAGTTATTTGTGGATCTTATGTTTTGTGGTAAAGAGTTCCATAGTTTGGTTGTTTGAACAGAGAAGGATGTGCCACCTATGTTTTTTTTTGTATGGTAGGATTTTGAGGCGAGATGTCGATCTAGAGCATATTCGGTGATTTCATTCCTGAGGAAGAGCAGCCCTGTTTCATGTATTGCTTTTTGGGTGATACAAAGCAGCTTGAATGTGAATCTTTTGGCAACCGGTAAACAATGTAGAGCCTTCAAGTCAGGGGAAATGTGGGCTTGTGTCTTTATATGTAAAAGTAGTCTGGCAGCAGAGTTCTGAATCCGTTGTAGTCTTTTCATAGTTATTAAAGATGGTACGTGGTAGCGGATTGGCGTAATCGAGTTTAGACAGAACAAAAGAGATAGTAGCCCTGGACCTTGTGTGGAAATCCCGGGTTGGGGAATGTTTGTCGCAGAGTTTTTATAGTAATGAAGCTGGATCTTGCTTGTTGGTCCTCTTGGGCATTCATTGATAGCTTGAAGGCCATGGTAGTTCTGGGGTTTCTTACTTCCTTAGATACGTTAGGCGGTGTTCCCAGGTAGTCAGGACAGGTGGTGAGTGGGACATCATTTTTCCAATCTCCACATGTGAGTATTTCAGTTTTGTAAGCATTCAATTTGAGATGACTCCATGTCATCCATTGAACAACAGGCTCTGAGGTAACTGAAAATGTGTGAGTTTCCAATGTCTTTGGGGCTTTCCAGTTTAAGGAGTATTTGTGTGCCATCTGCATAGTTATAGCATATGAGGTGAAATTCATTGATCAGTGCTGGTCGTTGCATAATGTAGATGTTGAAAAGTATCGGTGAGATGATAAAGCCTTTTTTGAAGTATGGTTTGGATGAGAAAGGGGTGTATGGGTGACATTAGTTCTGTTTTAAAGGTAGTATGTGATCCAGTCCAGAGCAGTCCCCTCTATGCCGACTTCATAGAGTCTTTATATTAGAGTGTCATGGTCAGCTGTGTCTAAGGCAGCTGAGAGGTCCAAGAGAAGTAGTGCAGCAACCCTGTTCCAGTTATCAGTTTTGACCGGAACGGTCACACAAATAGAGTGGCATACAGTGCATTGACTTTGAGTAGAGTGGTGCGTAGTAGAGTAGAGAGGCGTGGAGTGCAGCGGCATTGATTGAAGTGGCGCAGAGTGTGGTAGGATGGTGTAAAGTGGAATGGTGCAGAGGTGTAGAGTGGTGCAGAGTAGAGTGGAGTGCTGTAGAGTGGAGTATGCATGGTGTGGTAGTGCACTGCAATTACAGACTACACATTGTCAGTTGAAATGACTATTGCATTTGCCCAGACATACAGTTTTACTAATCAAACTATACAGGGCACAAACGTATTTGTTTCCAACCCCCTTCACAATTAACACAAATGTGCTTTCTTTGTGCTTTCCGACAACTGATATATTCTGAAATACCTGCAGTTAATTCAAATGCTGTGTGCTAGAAAAATACCTCTTTCCTAACCCCAGTATCCAGCAAGATTGTCGCTTAAATCCTCTCACTTTGAAGTCCAAGAAAGTTGTAAATACCAAGCTTCCCCGGAAGACAGAGCCTGACATTTGACCTCTGTCTCTTAATGCACAGCAAATGTGAGAAGATAGGAATACGATTTACAGGTCTGTTTACTGAAAGAGCACTTGTGTAAGAATACAAGGAGGGGTAGTGTGAAAGGATTTACTCCTTGGGAGGGACAAACTTGTACTGGACATCCTAAAACAAGTACAGCCAGCAAATAGAAAGCTAGAAAATGTGAGTTACAAATCACAAAACCAATCGTAAACAACAAAGAATATGCATTTCCACTGAAGCTTTCCTATTGCCTGAAAGATAGATGTCTTCAGCAAACCTAGGCTTCGACCTAAAAAGAGTTACAGTTCTAATCAGGCCCAGTAAGAAGGGCACTGGAAGCAACCTAAGTGCCCCAACAATCCAGGTGACAAACATGAACATACCATGAGGACTCAGTGTAGAAAAGAAGTAAGCCACTTAACTACAAAGCTAGATGATGAGAAGAATTGAACTGCTAAATATCAACCACACACAAGTGAACCCAAACTAGAAATCGGCAACCCCTTATCTTATGTGTGAGATTAAAGACCTGCTACGGTCACAGTCATTAATTGACCCCATTGTGAAATACTCACCTTGCTCCAACTTGCCAATGGTGTAGGTGTCCCAAGCTAATTAGACACATCTTGCAATATTAAGATAAATCAACAGGTCAGTATTTGAGAGCATGTCTGAAAATGACAGAAAAGCAGAAACAAAATGCTCTCCTCTTTTCTCATGATAAGAGACTGTAAATTACTATTTAGGGTTCAATAATTACCTGCAGAATCAGTCTCGGGTAAAAGACCATCTTCTATCCTCTGCCCCAGAAATATATGAACTGACTCTGCCAGCCTTATAGACATATTCCGCCTGCCAAATGAACACCCACATGACTACCCGAAGTCTCCGAAAAGCACCATCAGAAGAGATAGCAATGAAAACCTCAAACTCTTAAGGCATTAAGCAATTTCCCTCACATACAGTAAAATAATAAGGATTTAATTATCCCTTTTAAAGAACTTAGCGAGGACTGGTAACAGGATATTGGGGACCTGACAGTGGAAGAATGGATTGAAGCACTACATGGACATATGGAGGTAGCATTTTGGGCACGGTTTCACCTAATACAATTGAAATCTCTCCTTAGTATGCACCACACATGGGAAACAATAATGATTTGGCTGACTAATACGCAGGAATACCGCTTGAGTTTCTGATTCATAGGCACATTTATACATACAATATGGGACTTTAGTGAACTCGGGGAATACTGCACTCAAGTGATGGAGTGCCCGAAGAAGAGGCTACTGCTTGTTCCGAGGTAGAAACTAGGCATTTTGTGACTATGGAGAGATCAGACAGGCACCAGATATCAAATTTTGGACTGGCATATAAGCCCCAAAAGAAATGTTTATGAAGGGTGTTGTTGCATATAAGTTTGAGAAAGCATGGGGCCTCATGGATAAATGAGGATGGTCACACGTAGCTTTTCCCACTTTTGGGTAATTACCTGCATCCTGAAATGTCACACAATGTACTGAGAACACGGCTGCTTTATTTTCATGAAGTCACTGGTGCCTGTGCAATTGGTATGACGCAAGTGTTTGCTAATCATATGGGTTCTGGCCTGCACGCTGGAAAAAACGTAGTTTAAAAAAAAAATCTAAATATATGTAGTAAAAAAAGAAATTGTAATCACTGGAACAATACGGGTTCAAAGAAAAGCGAATAATTTCTTAATGTTAAAGAGGACCTCAGGCTCCTCTCAGCTCTTACAGTCAACCATCCCCTCCTCATGCGTATCCTTGAGTCTTGAATGACATTAACAGGCAACGTCTTGCTTGGTTCACCTATAGTTCCAACCAACACCAGTTAGCTCACATGGGGTCAAGGTCCCAAACCATCCCTATTACCTAGTCCTAAACAATTCCTATTACCTAGTCCCAAAACATTCCTATTACCTGCGAAGTCCCACAGGGTTCCATACTGTCCCTGCCTCCTTCAATTTGTATATGGAGACTGTTAATGCTCTACTCCCAGATAACAGCATCAAGATTCTGTAGTGACTTCTGCATCTTTCTTTATTGCAATCTCTCATTCTTTGTTTATTAGAATGTTAACATGGTTGTGATTTAATAGAATGCTGGCTCAGCTTGAGTTTCAATTGAGACTTGGGGCTGAGCTAAGATGATCCTGCTCCTGGTGGGGCTCAATTTCTACTTAACCTCTGTACTATTACTTATACCTGAATGTACCTTGTAGCATCTTTCTTCTAATAAATTACATCTACAAGCAACTACTGGACCTTCATCAATCAACCTTCACTACAGATTCACAATATGCTGCTGATACACAACTCTACTTTAAAGTCTCCTCTACTTCAGACATCCAAAGCCTCAAATACTGCCTGCACATCATCCAGACCTGGATCACCACCACCTATCTGAAGTTAAACCCACCCAAGATATAATTTTTATTTGCCAATTACAACAAACCAGAAACAGTGGCTCAATGACAGACCTTGGCAGCTTTCAACCCAACGTTTCTCAAGTGAATGCTGAGTAACCTTGGATGCAACCTGAAAACTGACTTTAATCTCAAGGAACACATTACCAGAAAGCAAAGGTGGCCTGCTACCAGCTCTCTTCTAAAGACAGTGAATCATTCCTTCTAGAAAGTGACTTCAAGACTGTTATTTAAACTCTTATGCCCTGGCTGTGGATGGTTGTAATGCCCTGCTCCATGGCCTACCAAACTCCATACTGGTAGCCCTTAAGGACATACTACACACCACAGCATGTTTCATCCTGATGGAACTTCATTGACTTCCCTTGCCAGTTGATAACATCTTGAAAACCAACTGCTTCAATTACAGAGCAATTAAGAACAGCATCCTGCACATCTTACAGAGAAACTCACCATCTCCGGTGGTTCTCTGTACACTCAGTAGCATTGGAGTTAATAGATCATGCCTTTTATAATGCAAGTCTCCAGCTGTTAGCTACGCCAATGTTTGCCTACTAAGTATTTGTGTTTTAAGTTAAAAACATTTCCAAATACTGGATCAAAAGCAAACATATCTTACATTATTTCAAAACTGTACACTGAATTCGATATTTACAGTCTTTATAAATAACATGGTATATTTTTCAAATGTGTTTCACTCCGGAAATTGCACACAATTTGAAAAGAATAAGTCTCGTGGTAAGTACATCGTCTGACTCCGATATAAACTGAGTTAGTGCAGCAGATTGCCCCGCCCCCAAGCACCATAAATTCTTTGTATGCCAAAGATTGTGCTTTCATGCTATATTGTAATGCAGGCCATAAAACAACCCGTAAGGTCTGTTCTTCAGCCTAATCCCAGCAAAAAGTTCCCTGTGCTTTTACAGACCGGTTTGGAGGGATGGGGGAAACACTGCACAGGAGGGTGAGCATTTGAGGAGAGAAGCAGCACAAGAGGCAGAGCTTGGAAACGCATGCACCCTCAAGGAGGGTGGAATGAAAAAGAAAAAAAGTAGTCCCCTAAGTATGAGCAGTGGAAGGATACAAATCAGCCAATCAAAAGTATTGTAAAAAAGCTATGCTCCAGAGAAGAGTCAAATACAAAAACAGGAAAGCAAGCCAACATATAAAAAGCATGCAAATGAGTGATCAAGCCAACCACTGGTTAAGAAATGGGCAGCCTGTGAGCCCACCTTTGGTTCACATTAGGCGTTTTACAAGCAGGCAGCTTGTGCTTTGTGGCAGGTGAGACCTTTAAAGTAGAAACAAGGCAGCAGGCCTTTTAAATCTATGCACCCAGGATCTTGCACAACCTTGTATCCAATAGGACAACCCTAAAGTGGCTTAAATTTAGGAAAGAGATGAAGATACATCTCTACATTATGAAGACTAGATTATAATGCAATAATAGACCACAAACCAGCTAACTTCCCTATCACTTGTCGATTTGATTCACAATCTTTATTCGGCACGGTTACAATGGCCATAAAAGTACATAGAAAAACACTTCATCAATAAATACAGAGTATAAAAAATACAGCAACATAAAAGGTTTCAAAGACAGTCAGGGCATCTCATTTTAAAGCACTACAGTACAATTTATTTCCTCAAATGTATAGCTCCCCATATATACAATGCAGTATTGAAACATACAAAATGATTCTCAAGTGTAAATATATAGCTTATAGCTGCTTTATAATCTCGAATATTATGTGCAAGAAAAATCGGTTTCAGATAACATCTCCTCAAGCCTTCATAAAAATGGCAGAATAAAATTAAGTGTTTTGTGCTTTGAATCGATACAGCATCACAGGGGCAAGAAGTCAAATCTGTGGGACATTTTTTCATGTCTGGAAAGACGACTAAATAATGGACGGTGCCCAGCCACATCCTAGTTAAATGCATTTATAATGTTAAGAAAATTGGCTCAAGAACTGTGATGATGGGTGGGAGAGAATAAAAATAAGGTTCTCACCAGTACTGGAGGAGGCTCCACCCCACTCCCTTTACCAGTGCTCACTAGTTGGATGGACTCCTGTGCTGGGCTGCTGTGCAACATGTCTTAAAAAACATTAACAAAGCTTGTTATGGTTGCCAGACGAGTAGTCATTGTTTATACACCAGTTGTGATTCATGTTCACGATTCAAGGGCAGGAACACTGCTCTAGCACATGTAGTGCCTGTCAAGGATATCTGTTAAGCAGCTATGTTGACCTCGGTGCAAACTTTCACGAAGCACTACTGCCTCGTCAGTCATGTCTGTCAAAATGGGCAATTTGCTTGCACGGTCCTACAGGACTTTTTAGTTGGAGCCATTCCACACTCCTCACCTTGGGATTTACTGCTTTGGTATCAATTCCTAAGATGAGGAATCTGCGGTTAGAAGTATACATCAATGTAGCAAGTTACTTACCTTCAGTAACGCACTTTCTCGTGGATACTTTATCCAACCTCCAATTCTTTAGCGTCGCCCCCCCTCGCCGTTTTGTGGCACTGTCTCTTTTATCTAAAAAGACCCCATTCTAGGAATCTGCTCTGGTTCCGTCAATTTGCTCATACACCCATGTCTGAGGGAGCCGCTGTGTTACTGAAAAGAAACTGACATCAGCGAGCATGGGTGGCGCAAGTATATATGGATCCGCTTGGCACTTCCTGATTGGAACGACATTGACACAGTCACACAGTGGCAACTACTGGCACACAGGAGCACTGCTTTAAACATTTCTGGTTCCAGTCTAGCCCGGGGAGTATTCTGAAGGTATGGATTCTGCAGTAGGATAGGGTATTCACCAGAAAGAGCGCTACCAAAAATAAGTAATTTGTTCTTCAGGTATACAAGGGCCTGTAAAAACTGAATCCTGCAAGGCAATGTGAAGACCTTATGGTGAGGTGATGTGTTTGCTAGCTATAAAACATTGAAGATTTAACACAATGGATTATTCTTCACAGAGGGCTTTAGTGGTCAGTTTATATCGGGGTTGCTGGTAACATGAAGGGGTTGAAAAGGCTTGACTATTTAACAAATGCTTAGAATCAATATACTTTTAATTGAAATCAGTTAAAAAGGAACAAATCTTTCTCACTACAGGCGCCTTCTTCATTGGTTGGATCCACAGTACAGGTCTCTGAAGAACAGAGAAGATTGGTAGAAGAACAACAAATGGCAATTATCAAGAAAACAGTGAGTGCAAACAATATTTTGTATCAGATAGTAGTGGCGGTTCGTGGTTAGTCATAGGTGGTCGGGTGTAGTTCTTAATGGCGTGACTGCAGTTTTCTTTTGATGGTATTTAGAAGCTGATGATGCTGTGTTGTTTCAGGTCGCCCTTACATGGGCAGTCCACACCACAGAAGAACAGGTGGAATGCTTAGAAGGCCTTGAGAAGATAGGTAACAAAACGGTGAGTGTCATTGAGTTGATATTCCCATGTTCTTTGTGTAATAGTCACTGGGGAAAGACTAATGAAGTGATTCGACTATATAATCCTCCAGCACTGCATTGTTCATAGATTCACCTTCTTGAATCGTTCCTCCCCGTCAGGGTGGGAGTCTCACAGTAGCCTTGCAATAGCAGTGGGTGCATAACAACCTGGAAGGCCTGAAACTAGTGTCACTTTAGTAACTCAGTCATCTCATTACCATGAACCTGAAGTCCAGCCAATGTCAAGCCTTGCTTGTCACCCCTTCCAGAGACCATCTCGTCTCAGATTTCTACTGCAAGTCACTTGGAGAGTGAGTTCCCAGAGCCTTGATCTGTCCTCAAACAGATAAGTTGTTCTTTTTCTTTAAAAAACTTTCTCTAAGCCTTTCTACGTGATGTGTGAGAGCGTCTTATCACGTTACTCCTTGATTTAATGAATAAGTAAAATTTACTAATTTGCAATTTTCAAAAAGGGACGTCTTTAAAGTTTTTGGCCAAAAGACAGTTAAAACCGATGTACTTCACAATATGTGCATTTATTGCTTACATCCGGATCATAAAGCAAGGGACTCTAAAATATGTAGCAAATGTTCTGCCAACAGTCACATTGACTGTTAGGGAAAGCTAGGGGGGTGGCTTCCAAAAGCTAAGGCTGTTGAAACCTCTGTGGATGAGTCTGTCTAAAACACTTTTTATTGTGCAAGAAAAAAAAAGTGCTCACAGATCACCTGGAGGTCTAAAGCTCCAGGAAAGACTTATTAAATGGATGGATTAGCCTCCATGTCATATGAAACACTGCCATATAGCCATGAAAGGTCCCTTATAATCAGACAGCCGCCCTGTCCTTCATCTGAGTGTGAAGTAAATTTTAAAAAGCCTTGATTGACCATGCCACCTCTGACTTCTCATCAGGCAAAAAGGCAAAATCACAGTAGGTTCAAGTTTCTTTTTTGACGTGAACTAAGGTGTCTATATTGGCATCTGCTCCCCGTCGATGGCCTATCATCAACAGAGGGTTGATGAAGAGCCCTTAACTATTTACGTATGTAAGCCTTGTAAGGATGTGATTTGGGGGGGGTGGGGGTAGTTTCACATCCTTAATTTTTCACAAACAAAATATCACCCCATTCCCAAGAGAATGAATCTGAGGAGGAATTAAATCTAGATGATCCTTATTTTGCAGCATATAGTCCAGGCCACGTTGCAGTTAAATGCAAGACCGGGAAGAAGAAAAGCGTTCTTCATAACAGTGTTATCAGGGACACCACCATTTTATCATCTAAACTATCCAAGATTCAGGGCACGGAGATGACGAGAAGAAAAGGTGCATTATCAGTGGCGGTATGGGGGAAACTATAAAGAGTATTATGATTAGTCAGTGATTCATGGGCTGGTAAACCTACTCCAGGATCTCCCAACACCTGATGCTGACTTTGGTAATTGTTTCATGAGGGGAAAGTCCTCCCGACCTACAAACCAACCATCATCGAATCCTCTGAAAATTACTCCTTCACTGAAATAGCACAACCACTGCTGAGTCCCAGCAGAGGAAACGCCATCAAAAGAATACCTTGGGCAGAAACAAGTCATTATGTCATCAAAACCGCTACCGAAAGAAAGACAAGTAAAGACTTCAGGCGAGATCATTAATAATACAGAAGAATGCAAAGTAGGTTAACTCCAAAAAGTCTCCTGAGTGATTGTGGTGATCTCACTACCTCCGATTGACTCAATACCAGACAATATTGCAAGATTTCATGTTCTAATTTAGAGAAAAAGATTTAAACTGCCTGAAGTATCTAATTTCTTCTTATATGATTTTAGAGGACAGGTAAATCTTCCAGCTGTAGCGATTCTTTTTTTTATTTCATTTTCATATACGGTCTTTGCCCAAAACATGAATGTACAAATCAGCAGCAGTAGCTGTCATTACTCCTAGACTGGAGGCAGCCAAGAGAAGGTCAGAAAATCCAAGTATGACAGGTATAGCTTCACCAGCCAGGGAAGGAAGACCTTTGGAAACAGGGTTTCTTCAATAGCAGCTTCATCATTAAGGAAAGCTAGTGCAAAGGCATACACAATCACCAATGGGGCCTGAACTCCTACCAGAAGACAAAAAGTGGGAAACTCCAGAAATTGTTCATGCAGGGGAGAAAAGTACCACATCATCATCTCTGCAATGAATATGGCCAATCTTTAATTGCACCTCCTTGCAAAAGTGGCAGTTTTATGTAGACAAGGTTGTTTCATTACCATCTTTTCATTCAGAGGTGCAGAGTCGCGTATTAGATGGGCCATTTGATGGCGAAAGCATATTCTTATTCCCTATAAAGTATAAAAATGGACATGGGTAAATCCCAAGGGACCCTCCAACGTTAATGATCCCACCTTTTTCATTGACCGAGGGGAAGAAAGCAGACCTATCAGGGAGGATTCAAAGGTTACTTGTATCAGCCATATCAATCTCTGTCTAACAGGTTTATAGTGCACCACGAGCAGCATCCTACCTCTGATAGAGACTTCTGGCCGCAGATTCCTCACCTTTGGAATATTCCCCAGGCGAGGCGTCAGACTGGTTCCAGAAAGTTTTCACTGTTAACTCTGCGCACCAGTCGGTGGTGCTGTGTGGCTGCATAATGACACCATTCCGCTCCGGAAATAATGTGCAGAGCCTATAAAGACTCCACTCTTGTGCTCTGATGTCCGTTCCTTTCTTTCAGTGCCAACAGATGCGGATCTGGAGCTAAATAGTGTCTCTTTGGGACCCTTATCTAATTACAAAAATAGTTTTACAGTCTGCAAGGGACATATCACCTCCCAAAACAACAAGTTGTAGGCCCTGTAAGGACTGTCACTAAAAAATGTCTCTGACAGATCCTCACCAAGTTATCTGGAGGTCGAGCCATGACTCTAAGGCCAACAGTGACTGCACATCCTTGAACCTGAATGCCATCCGGGACCGCAGGGCAAAACTCTATATCGCCAAGCATCGTAAAGCTCCTCAACAAAACTGATCCAAGTCAGACTTTCGTTCCTAGTCAGTTCGAGATCCAGGGGCTGCTGTCCATCTCAGTCCAAGTCTTCGACTCAGTCAAAGAAAAAAGACAAGAAATCTTAGTGGAGGCGGCCCCTTCTTGCCGCTTTTACTCTCCTGAAAAAGTGTGGGGTAGCACCCAACATCGGGATCTCTTTCCCGAACTCGCTTGACTTTGTTTTCTATCCCGCAACTTGTTCCGGCACAACCAGAGTTTCAGGGACCATCCTCTACTCCTAAGCAGGTTGAGAGTTCTGTGCGGCCATGCTTTGTATTCTTGCCAACTCACTCTGGCATGCCTGCAGGTCACATGGATCTGACAGGTACTACACCTAGGTTATTGCTGGTGGGTTCACCCTCTGCACAAGCTGGATCCTCTGAGCCCTTAACGGGTTCACCTCCAACACCCAGTGCATCAACACAGATGCCAACCCTGGAAGACGAGTCTTCAATTGTCCTCTGTAACTTAGAGTCAGTGCCGGTTCGGCCTCAACCAAAGTGGTGCCCAACGGCAGATGAGGCTCCATTTCCTCCCCTTGATCTTCCCTTATTGACACCTTGTTGGGGGCATGGGCCGAACCTTGCTCTGGCCAAATGCCAAATTGCACTGCTGCACCACCCGGTCCTTGGCAGCCCTGCAGTTTTATCTCTGCACCCCTCAGCTGAAGACTTGGTGATTCAGCCTTATCAAGCACATTCAATTCCAACGTCTTCCCAACTACTGCTGCCGATAGGGAGTCAAAAGAGGTGCAGTCATTCAGGAAGAGAGTCTTTTCATCCACAAGCTTGGTGGTCAGGTCGGTGAATACTAGCTGGCTGCTGGGGCACTATTCTCCCACCCTTTGGGACATGATGGCTCAAGTTCTCCCAGTTGTCCTGGATGATCTCTAACCAGTCCTTGCCCAGGCCATACAGGATTGTCATTATGCAGCCAAGTTCACAGTTTGTCGAGGCTTGGACACCACCGATTCCAATGGGTGAGCTATTGGCACCAGTGTCGCCATTCATCGCCTCGCTCGGCTACGGTCCACCGGATTTTCAAGCCGTTTCATGGGACTCTCCTATTTCAGGTTCTGCTCTCATCCTGGCTTACAAAGGCAGGCTTGCCCCAGGCAGATGTCGGCCACCTCCAGACTATGAAAAACCTCCTCTTGTCTTTGTGGTTCACTGTCAACGTGCCAAAGTCACACCTGACTCCTCCTCAGACGCTCCCCTTCATCTGAGCCATTCAGGATACAGTTTAGTGCCTTTCCCCTGGGAAAGAGAGCCCATGTATTCCGGCTGTGATCCCATTCTTTCAGCTTGAGTGCTGAATTTCAGTGAGGTCGACTCTGAGGCTGGTGGGAATGATGGCCTCCTGCTGGTCGAGCATGCCAGGTGGCATATTTGGGCTCTGCAGTGAAATCTAAAGTCTTAGTGGGCCCAACATCAGTGGGACCTCTCGGACTAAGTTCAGATTTTGGAGTAGACTGCAAAACACCTGCAGTTGTGGTTACTAGACTGCAATTGGGTTAGTGGCAGACTCCTCTCCCTTACCTACTCAGGGCTCACAGCGGTGACCAATGCAGCGCTTCTGGCTTAGGGTGGCTATCGTGGAGATCATACACCTCTGGTGTCCAGTGGCATCAACCTTCTGGTGATTAGGGTACACACTTGGTGTTTAAAGACTTCCTGCCTGCCATCAAGGGGAGATTGGTACAGGTGCTCTTGGATAACACCACTGCCATGTATTACTGCAACAACCAGGGCGGGGTGGGGTGGGGTCATTGACCCTGGCAAGGAGGCCTTGCACCTCTGGATGTAGCAGGACCACCAAGGGATCTTCCTGGTGGTGAACCACTTGGCAGGATCATTGAATGCCAGGGGGAGGAGCTTAGCCGTCTGCACCTAGCGAATCATGAGTGGCAATTACACCTGGAGGTGGTGCAAGGTTTTGTCAGAGAATGGGAAGGACCTTGGCTCAATCTGTTAGCCCCCACAGAGAAGATGCAAAGTCAGCACTTCTGTGCATTGCAGTTTCCAAGGCGTCTTTTGCTCGAAGACATGTTCCGCCACAAGTGGGACTTGGGACTCCTGTATGCCATCCCACTGATACCAATCCTGCCCCGAATTATTAAGAAGATCCGGACTGACTGGGCGCAAGTCATCCTAGTGGCCTCAGATTGGGCAAGAGTAAGGTGTCCAGAATTCCTGGGCTTGAGCATCTGTCCTTCATCAGGCACCCCATCCAGGAAGACCTGCTGTTGCAGCAACAGAGCAGATTTCTACCCGGGCTTTCACAATCTCAACCTTCATACTTGGAGATTGAGCAGTGTCAGCTCAACACCTTTGGAGGTGGTTGATGTAATCTTGGCGGTCAGGCAGCCCTCAATTAAAAACTGTATACGCCTGCTGTTGGGACAAATGTATTGCTTGGTGTGGTGCTCTGCAACTGGACCCTCACCAGTTAGTTATCTAATGTTTTGTTGATTGTTTTGCCCTTAGCCTGGCAAAGCCTTACTCTGTGTACAATTAAAGTGCACCTTGCTGCTCTTTTGGCCTTTTTGTGGTTGCCGGATCAGCCCTCTTTGTTTAAGTCTCTAATTGTTATGCAGTTTTATAAAGGTTTGCAGCATTTATTTCCTCCTTGTCACTTTATCACACCATAGTGGGGCCTTAACTTTGTCCTCATGTCTTTGATACGCACTCCCAGACTATATACTCTTTATGGCTTTACTGCACTTACAATGTCTAAGAATGGACCTATACACTGTAGGGGTACAGCACTCATGCAACTGTACCCTCAACAGTGGGATAGTGCACCCATCTAGAGGGGTGTCTTACCTATACCATTGACAGTGGGTTGCACGCATGGCACACAGGTATGTGTGCCATGTTGACTCTTCGCTTTTCTTTGCACCAAAACACGCAGCCTGCAACGGGTGGGTGGGTGGGTGTGTGCGTGTGTGTGTGTTTGTGTGTGCAGGACTTGGAGGCCTTCCCTGGCCACAGTGCCCTTGGTACCCATGGTACCTTTTACAAGGGATTTGCATGTGGCCAGAGAGGTGCCAATTGGGGGTAAAAAAGTACAGTTTTGTAAAGAACATAGGCCCTGGGAAGCTGATTGGCAGGGACCCAGGGCACATCAAGCCAAAGTGCATTGGAAGTCTGGCAAAAGGTGGGGGGGTTACTGCAACAGAAACCCCCTTCCCTACAGCATTGCCATATG
The DNA here is from genome assembly GCF_964204655.1 of Triturus cristatus. Lineage (NCBI taxonomy): Eukaryota > Metazoa > Chordata > Amphibia > Caudata > Salamandridae > Triturus > Triturus cristatus. The sequence goes on from NC_140585.1 coordinate 934,268,017, forward strand.
AATTGTTAAGTGTTAAAGGCATGCTTAGCTAAAGCGAAGTGTACTTGCAGTACCCAGGGTCCACTCAACTAGGAAGAAAGGTTCTACTATGGCCTTCTTAGGAAATAGTCCTAGAGCAACCATCTATAAAGCTGCTGCATGGTCAACATCACACATGTTCAGAAAACATTACTTTGTGGATATTCAAGCCTGTCAAGAGACCCTGGTTAGTCAAACCATGTTAACCATTTCGTGCGTAGGCATTTTCCCACTAGAATTCTAAGCACTTTTTATGGCTATTTGGGGTAGTTTGCGCTTAGGCCTCCATAACTTTTTTACACACAAAGCATCCATGCCAAGCCAAATGTTTGCCCTTATTTTCCAACATCTTGGTGGATTCTAAAGGCACGCAGGGTTTGTGGATTTCTCTATAGGGGACCAAGAAAATGGCAAAATAAATCTAAAGTTTGGGTTTTTGGGAAAACTGGTAAAAAAAAATGTCACCATCTTCCTAGCGTAAATGAACATGCAATTTTTAACCATAGTTTTGGCATTTTTCAAAGAGGTAGACCATTTATCCTAATGTTTGTTCTTTCAACCTACTTTGTGTTTGTAGTGGAAACAGGTGGGAAACTCATGGGTGATCCCAGAAAGCTATACATGTCTGAAAACTAGATACAATTCTGAATTCTGCCAAGGGTCATTTCTGTAAATTTCTCTAGGTTTTCCCTAAGAAACTTTGTGTTAGAACAAAAATGAGAATTTGTAGGAAGAAAACCCAGCCATATACATATACAGCCATACATTTATAACTTCTTTTCACGAAGTTTACAAAATCAATATACTGGAATGTCTGTGTCTCCATTTTATTCACGGGGATAAATAGGGTTTGCAGGTTATCCTAGAACCCAAGGTACCGAGCGCCAACAACTGAGCTGCACCTTACAATGGGTTTTCATTGTGTACCGACTGTACACCAATTCATATGGTAAAATATAAAGAGTGGAAAATGGGTCCTCTATGAATTTCCGATATGTACACCAGATACTGAGTTTAGGAAAAGTGGTTATTTGTACATCTGCGAGTTTGTGTGTAACCATACTATCATGCGATTCAGAGGGCATTTTTCAAAATGTTGTCTTTATTACAAATTGGCTTAAATTTGGAAGATACATTGCCGAAAAATCCAAATGGTAATAACACATTTTCTACTATTCTGTTTTCTGACATGTCTCCAGATACAAATGGTACCTCACTTGTGTGGGAAGACCTAGTACCAGCGATATGAAGTGCCCAAAACACATGAACTCATCATGTTTCCACCGAAAACGGACCCTTTTTAGGTCTCGCCTGGCGAACGCAGCGCGAAGCGCTGCTTTCGCCTGCGAGATCTATTGTTGCTGACTTGCCTCGGAAGTGGGACAGGAGATGGGTACGCGCAGGCTTTGGCGGATTTGAGTTGGTGTACGCGCACATACAGCCACGCGGTGTGCACATCTCCTGTCCCCCAGACAGCCCATGTGCACCCGCAGCGTCTCTTCTCGCGCTCCCTCCCCCCTTTCACTTTCGCGAGCGAGACTTGCGTCTCTGCTGTTCTGTCCCCGCGTGAACATAGCGCGCGCATGGCGCACTTTCACTTTCTCCTGCATTAAAAGGCATACAATAAATAAGACGCCCGAGAGAAGACGCTCTGCCTGGATCGCCGCCCATTACCTTACGTGGTGCTGCCTCCCCCCAACGTGAAGTGCCTTCCAAGCTGCCCCATTGCGTCTCCCCCACCACCAACCCCTCTCTGCCGCACTTCCAGAGAACCTGCCCACCTCCAACTAGACCTGCCCTTCAACCAAACGTGCAAGGCGGCCTGGACCGTTCTCAGGCCGCGGCTCTCTGCCAAACTCAGCCTGTGTGCGGACCTCTATCCAGCCCAAACCCCTTAGCTGTCCAAGATCACAGCATGCGCACCAAACCCCTAATCTGTCCAAGATCACAGCATGCGCAGCCTCGCCAATCTACCCCACCGTGTTGGCCACCATAACCCCAGCCAAAGTGCTGCCCGTCCACCTTGCGCTCGGACCCGCAGCCAAAAGTAGACATGCGCCCCCTGCCCCAACACGGGGAGCACCCCAGGACCGCCAGAAACCCCACTCCCCGTCCACCTGCATCCACCCAGTGCTGAGCCCGTTCCTGCACTCACCACAACGCGGGTGGTGCTGCATCGGAGCCCCTCCCTGGATCCTCTCAGGACTGCCAGAAACCCGAAGCAGCGACCACTAGCATCCGGGTAAGGGGGGGGGGGAGAGTTGTCCCAACCTGCGGCTCCAGAAACAACGGGAGCGGAATCCTCGCTGTCAGCCCCTGCCGGCGCCCTTCTCCTGTCCCCCGGACATCCCATGTGCACCCGCAGCGTCTCTTCTTGCGCTCCCTCCCCCCTTTCACTTTCGCGAGCAAGGCTCGCCTCTCTGCTGTTCTGTCCCTGCGTGAACACTGCGCACGCATGGCGCACTTTCACTTTCTCCTGCATTTAAAGTCATACAATAAATAAAACGCCCGCGAGAAGACGCTCTGCCTGGGTCGCTGCCCATTATCTTACGTGGTGCTGCCTCCCCCCAACGCCGAAGTGCCTTCCAGGCTGCCCCCGTTGCGTCTCCCCCACCACAAACCCCTCTCTGCCGCACCTCCAGAGAACCTGCCCACCTCCAACTGGACCTGCCCTTCAGCCAGACGTGCAAGGCGGCCCGGACCATTCTCAGGCCGCGGCTCTCTGCCAAACTCAGCCTGTGTGCGGACCTCTATCCAGCCCAAACTCCTAATATGTCCAAGATCACAGCATGCGCACCAAACCCCTAATCTGTCCAAGATCACAGCATGCGCAGCCTCGCCAATCTACCTCACCGTGCGCGACTCCGCCGATTGGCCGCCATAACCCCTGCCAAAGTGCTGCCCGGCCACCTTGCGCCCAGACCCGCCAGCCAAAAGGAGACATGCGCCCCCTGCCCCAACACGGGGAGCACCCCAGGACCGCCAGAAACCCCAAGCCCCGTCCACCTGCATCCGCCCAGTGCTGAGCCCGTCCCTGCACTCACCACAACGCGGGGGTGCTGCATCGGAGCCCCGCCCTGGATCCTCTCAGGACCGCCAGAAACCCGAAGCAGCGACCACCAGCATCCGGGTAAGGGGGGGGGGGGTTGTCCCAACCTGCGGCTCCAGAAACATCGGGAGCGGAATCCTCGCAGTCAGCCCCAGCCGGCACACATATCAGAGCCCACCAAAGGACAGTGCCGTCCACCTCCAGGCACGAGGCGCGATCCCGCCCCCCCCCCCCAGTCCTCCGCCTCCCCTCCTCCCTACCCCACGCAACCACCATGTGCTCCTGCTCCAAACCCCTCACCTCCTGTGCCCTCTGCTTCCCCCACCACCGCTCGCTCCCATTGGTGTCCGGGGCGACTGTGGGGGCAAACCTCCTGTACCACATTGTTGCAGCCATGGCCGAAAACATTTAATTTTTAAATGTAATTATTATATTGTAATGGTATAGAAATTATTCATCAATGACCCGGGAGTGCTCAACAAGAAGTGATCTTAAGACCTACCTGTTCCCAAGAGCAATGTAATACACCTTCCTGATGGTTCGACACGATCTCAGCGCCAGGATACCCTTTTGGGTAACAGTTGCGCTTAACAAGCATTAAATACATACATACGTGATAGCATGGTGCAAAAAACATGATATGGCGACAAGTGCGGATACAAATAAAAACAAGAGTCAAGAGAAAATTCCAGGTGGGTGAGGTCTTGTGATTCTAATTGTAATACAGTAGAGTGTTTCAGTGCTAAGGTCCTCATCAGGACAGTTTATAAAGAAGAGCACTCCACAGCATGCTGGGTAGTCTAATTCAAGAAATGTCATGAAGCAACAAGCACTCAATGGAAACCCAACACAGTAGTAATCATCCACGGAGTATTGTGGAGATATTGACAGGGGTGGTCTTGTTTGTATTGGTCACCCTGCAGAGCTTTAATCATTGAGAAAAGACATACACAGCATTATTACAATTTTATATCCGAATAGAATTAATCTGCTGACCACCTTGAGGAAACAAACTTGAGTCAGCGGTCGCGGAAGCCAGGAAATGAAGTAGCAGTGAACGAATTTGAATTTAACCCACCTTCCTCCTGAGCTTAGTGCAGAGAAGGGTCTAAGAGGTTAAAAGTGAAGGAACACTTGTTGAAGTTGGTCAGAGTGCAGATTTCTCAGGAGTCAGCTGTGGAAATACAAATGAAATGGCCATAGTGACTCTGTAACCCTAGAATTAAAATGTTGATTAATAATTCCTTCTTGATACTTTTTCCTCTGGGTTACTTCTAGTGAATTGCCAGAAAGAACTACTGAAACCTCAATAATTGTCCTTTTGTAACAAGAGGCTCGACTTTACTCCCCAGACTATTTCCATCTTTAAAATAATTTGTTAGAAAATTATTAATTGAGGTTACCAATTATGAGACCTGCTATTTAGAAACTGACAAACTCTCTTTAATGTTCTATGCTGAGGGCGAACCGTATTTGACTCTTCAAAACTGAATGAGGTATCCATTGCTTCGGGTTCACAAGCTTTCAGTGACCTTAAATGCCTGCATAATTCTTTGATCCTTTTGGATTTTGCTACTTATTTATATTAAGATACTGTCCTCTTAGAAAATGAAGGCTTCATTAATAAAAAGGGAAAGCTAGATGAACCATGCTAAAACCCCATTAAATAACTATTAATAAGCATTTGCAGTGCAATAGGTCTCGCATTATAAAAGTGTGAGCAGTTGGCATTGCTAATAATAATGCAACACTAGCTATTGGCTTTGTAAATGATAGCACTTCCAACATTCGCCATCGGATGCGGCCACGGAACACTACCCCCTCGATTACACGAGAAGGATTCCCTACTGTGGTCTCTATTCATCCCCGGATATTTAATCCCACAGCCCATTAAATCCCCTCGAGCCTGAAACGCGACACCTGGGACCAAACTGTACATCCCTCCGTGCCCATGATGCCGTTTATTCACACTCTTTAAAGACACTCGAGGCATTTTTATACGGGCAATTTTATTTAATTAGTCCTGATGATGATCCGATATCCTCCTGATAAGGATCGAAACGCCGTCGACACAGTTGTCCACCTTACACACTCTATTTACTGTATATAAATTACTGTGAAGGTGACCTTATATGTATCAGATGTTTCACTATCTTAAGTATTCACTGATTGAAACACCGATGTAAATTGCCTAAGGATTTTTCGCACTTTGTTTTCCATGTGATATGTAAGTTGTAGGATACAGGCTTGTATCCCACTGATATTTAACTTACATTCCTTCGATTATTATTACTAAATCTTGTATATTAAAGTTGCCTCTGTCCGGCTGGACACTGGCTGTAATATAGAACGACTGAGGCTATATTCATTATACCACTAAGCTTCTTTTGCTTTCAGGGACCACTGTTTACTGCAAAAATATTTGTAAATTATAATGGCATTTATTTATGTGTTTGCTTTATAAAATAGATTTAAAAAGGCATTGTCATGAACAATGCCAATAGCTTAAACTTTTGCAAATGCGAGACCTATTGCATTGCAAATGCTTGTTTTTTTTTGGGCATTGTGGGTAGCTGTGGATTTTGGGCCCACGGTCAGCTGGCACCTAGAGAAACCTATCAAACCTGCACTGCTTTGAAAACTAGACACTCAGAGGAGTCCAAGGTGGAGTGACAGGCTGCACTCACCAGGTTTTCTTACACATAAGCCCTTACAAATCTCAAACATTGACTAAAAATACACATTTTCCTCACATTTCTGTGGTGGAAAGTTCTAGAGTGTGCGGGAAGTCACAAATTTCCTACCACACAGCATTTCCCTCAAGTCTCCCAATAAAAATAGAACCTCACTTGTGAGGGTGAACATACTCCCAGCAACATGAAAGGTACAAAAACACAATATTGAGACATCAACATTTCCAGACAAAAAAATTCGCTGATTTGGCAATGGGATTGCTCGGTATTTGGCCCAAGATCATTGACCACCCAGGGAAACCTACCAAACCCAGACATTCCTGAAAATAAAACGCTCTGGTAAGTCAAGGGTGCTGTGCCTCGCATGGATCCACATTGCGTTTTGGACCTTTTTTTGCCCCAAAAAAAGGGGGGGGGGGTGGGTCGACTCGCCCAGGCATCACGCCGTGCTCCCACCTCAAATCAGGTGGATCAGTCTTTCGTCTCACACCTCTGGCGTAGATTGGCTTAGAAAGGCCATTGGACACCAGGGGAAAACTATTCCCAAAAATAAAAAAGGGGGTGGGGTGGCTTAACCAGGCATCACGACGTGCTCTCATCCCAGAATAGGTACATCACTCTTTTTCTGCCCCCATCCCTCAGGAGTGGATTGAGGGTGTTTACCCAAAATATGCCCCTGGGGGCAAAAAGGCCTCTGACACAGGGGGAAAAATATTCCCAAAAATAAAAAAGGGGGCGGGCAGCTTCCTCATGGCATCATGGTGTGCTCCCACTGCAGAATAGGTACATATATTTTTCTGCCCCGTGGGAGAGGATTGAGAGTGTTTACCCAAAATCTGCCCCTCAGAAAGGCCACTAAGTACCAGGGGAAAAATTGACCACCCATGAGGAAGGGGGGCTGGAGTGGCTCACCCACCCACCCCACCCTGCCCCTAGTCCATAATAGGCACATTATTTTTCGTGATCTCCTGGGGCTGATTGTGCGTCAAACCCATTATTTTAAAGGCACAGGAAAAGCTCCCTGGTGTTTAGTGACCTTTCTGTTACCCCCAGGAGGGCAGATTTGAGGTATAGACCTCTTATCTGAGCCCCCAGGGAAGGGGGGGCAGAGAGAATGTTGAAGTCATTTTGGGGGTGGGAGCTTGGTTCAATGTCTGGGCGGGTCCCCCTTGTAGCGATTAAAAAAATAAATATATATATATATATATATATAGCTCTATCTATCTATCTATCTATCTATCTATCTATCTATCTATCTATCTATCTCCCTGGTGTTTACTGAGCTATCTGCCCCCCCACCCCTGAGAAGAGAAAATTGGAAGACCTCCTGTCTGTCTCCCGGAAGGTGATGGGGTAAGACTCTTGCTGTCATTTTCGGTGTGAGGGCTTGGCCCAATGACTGGGTGGACTGCCCTTCTTGTAACAATAAAAATAATCACCCTCGGGTCTAGTGGGCTATCTGCTCCCCGCCAGGAAGGATTGCTGTGAGTGATTTGGGGGGTAGGGCTAGACACGATGCCTGAGTGGGCTGTCCGTTAAAAAATATATATATATATATATATATATATATATTCACTGAAAAAACCATAGGTTTCACACACGTTATAGTTATGAATTTGCATTTAAAAAACCTTGCAAATTCACTTAAAAAACAATAGGTTTCACACATGTTATAGTTAGGTGGATATTTCACTCGTAAAAAACCAATGAAATTCCCCCGTTATAGTTAGTTCAGATAACTATAACTCGCGCGCCCGCAATCCACTGCTCATGATGTCACATATTACATCACTCATGACATGGTCAGTGGCATCACTCATGGCATCACTGATGACATCATCCTTGTGATAGAGTGGCGGTCGCGCGAGTTATAGTTATCTGAACTAACTATAACGGGGGAATTTCATTGGTTTTTTACGAGTGAAATATCCACCTAACTATAACATGTGTGAAACCTATGGTTTTTTAAGTGAATTTGCAAGGTTTTTTAAATGCTAATTCCTAACTATAACGTGTGTGAAACCTATGGTTTTTTCAGTGAATTTGTAAGGTTTTTTAAATGCTAATTTATTTATGTATTTTTTTTCTTTTTTATATATTTATTTTACAATAAACTACGTATTAAAAATGTTGTTTTTTTGGGGGTTATTCGCTGTGCGCGCACCCCCGCGATTTAAAAAAAAAAAAAAACATTTTTTTTTTGCCTTCGGGGTCCTTCAGGGACACCCTGACAAAGGCTAGGGGGTCAGTAACTCTCTACCCTGCCCCCTTTTCACGTTCGCCACCTTCCTTTTTCACTCTCGCACTGAAAACAAACAAAATGGCGGCCGACACTTCCTGATTTCGTCCGATTCGAACGTTGACTAACATGTAACCACCAATCAGAATTACGCTCGCGCACGTTAGGGTGCTCGCACGGTGTGCGCTTATAGATATTTATATGCTTTTAAATGCTAGTTTCTCAGGAACTACTGAACAGATTGACACCAGACCTGCAAAAGGCACTTCCCTGACCTGAGGACTACCTCTCTGCCAAATTTCAAGTAATTCTGTTCAGCCGTTCGGGCTGTACCTTTGACTAAAGGTCCTATGGAAAAATGCATGGGGAAAACGCGTTTTGGGACCCCCCTTTTTCTCGGCCCCCGCTTGACGAATCACCCCGAGATTTTCAGGGTAGGAGCTGAATGGAGCGCCCCATTAGTTTTGAAAATTTCGCGAGGATTCGTCAACCGGCGCCAAAGTTATTCAAAATAGAATTTTCTGCTTTCCTATGGAAACTCGGTCCTAACTATAACTATCTACTGGCGACCGCCAGTAGATAATATATATATATATATATCTGGGCCTGGGGGCTAAGATATGCTTCTATACTGATGTAAGTGAAAGTAAATGCGCTGATAGGCTCATTTTACTTTCACTCTGTCTGTAATGATGATCGGTGCGAAACAAAGCAGCCTCTGGCTGCTGGGGAAGCTCTTCCTCAGCAGTCAAGGCTTGAAATGAAAAAAAAGAAAATCCCTCTGGTGCTTGCATCAGAGGGATTTCCTGTCCCTAGTGCTAGGACATGCATGAGCTGTCCACATTACATGAGTACTGCTGTGCTGGACCATTCCAGCTTGTCCTTAGCATGGAAGAAGTTCAGAATGATCTACACATTAGCCTCATCTGCTCACTAGCCGCCGCTTATCGGAGACACTCTTTCACAATCTGTGCACAGAACATGTACCTACAGCAGCACGCAACTGCACCCCTGAGCAGTGAAAGCAAATTGTTAGATACCCCAGAAAAGATGCTGTCTGGCACAGCAGCTACATCTTTGAAAAACAGCAGCTCTCCTGGGAAAATATAACCTTGAGATTGGGAATGTATGAAGTACTTAATAGAAAATCTGCAGTCTCAATACTTTGAGAGAAGATCATCAGGAAAGGCTCCTTGGTTTCTAACCAAGGCATCAGTAACTTGATTGACTCTGCTGAGTTGGCGACTACAGGTTAATACCAGGGAGTAACACTATGTTGGTCATGCTGGCTGCCCATGACTACTCAATCCTCATTCCCAACTCAAGACCCTGGTTTGCCTTCTCAGGTTTCTCTTTTTCTGATCAGCACTTGGAGGAGGAGGTGGTGAAAATAAAGAATGAGGCATAGACTTTGATGGCAGCAGGTCTTTAAAAAGAGAAGAAGCTCTTCAGGACTCAGTTCAAGACCAGGGATTACTACTACTGCCCTTGGAGAGGGTTGAGTTTGCTTGCAGGCTATATCAAGAACATTATCAGCAACAAGACCAGAGTTAATGCGACCAAAGAAAGCCGCCTTAGGCCAGATCAACACTAACACAGCCTCCTTGCTAGGTCTTGAAAAGGCCTTCGATACCCTATAATGGGACTGCCTCTTGGAGGTGTTGACAAGAATGGGTCTGGCCCAGGACTATATTTCCTGGGTGCACCTTCTATACAATTCACCGATGCCTAGGGTACGCAATGGTGGATTGATTTCTGAGAATCTCTCAATTAATTTGGGCACAACTCAAGGATGCCCGTTGTCCCCACTCTTGTTTGCACTGGTGATGGAACCTTTAGTGATTAGACTATGAAGGGACATGAACCATTGGGGCATCCAGCTAGGTGGCCAGGGAAATGTTGTATCCTTATATGCAGGTGATGCCTTATTATATCTAACCTGCCCGGAGGAGGCAATTCCCAATCTCCTGGAAATCTTGTCTGATTTCGGCAGTGTCTGGGCTGAAAGTCAACAAACAGATGTTTGTCCTATTCCCACTTGCTAAGTTAATAAACGCAGAGGTGGCTGATCTCCCACCCGGCAGGGTTCCGGTGGTAGTGTGACCATTTCTACTATCTGGGATGCTAGGTGGCGTATTCCCACTTTCCATTATGGGTCGAGTAGCCCTGTCCCGGATGGTGCTCCTACCGTGCTGCCTGTACACTCTGCAGAATTCCTTCTGCATCGTTCCCAGATCTTCCTTTGAGACTCTTAATTGCCTCCTGCTGTCGCTGGTTTGGGCTGGAAAGCGAAGTAGGGTTCAACTGGAGATTCTGAAACTAGATACTGAACAGGTTGGGCTGGGCCTCCCGGACCTTCTTCTTTACTACTTCGTCACTCTTCCCAATATGCGGTGCTCTGGTTTGCGGAGGGCCCTAATGTGGAGAAGGACCTCCTAGCAGAATGGGGTGGTAGAATAGTCTTCTGAGATGTCTCATGATGGGATCTCGGGCACCTCAGGATTGCCCCCTTGTGGTGCGTCAGGTTGCGGGAGCATGGGAACAGGTATTCACATGGGTGCTGCATAACGCGCCAAATGCCTGAGCACTACCATTGTGATTGCTACACAATTTTTGCCATATACAAACGGTAATGATTTTGAAGGGGTGTTTCGAGGGGCGGGTACCTCACTGTGGGTGACATATATTGTAATGGGTCTTTTCTATCATTTGCTGAAGTGCAGGAATGCTTTGGGATCTCAGTGGGGGGCATTTTTTGCAATATGCAAAAATCTCTTGCACTACGCGTGAGATATGGACTTTGTTACCTGAGGAACCTGTGGAGTCCCACACCTTGCTGCCGATTTTAGATCCTGGCACCCACCGTGGATTGATCTCCCTTTTTTACCGATCACTTTAGGCTGACCGCAGCATCGACGTCTCCAGAGTTCAAGATAGATGGTTGACAGACCTACTGATACCCCTCACTGACAGTAAATGGAAGTGGGTGATTGCACAGGTCTGGAAAGTGGCCAGCAACGTTAGCTTCAAACTTTTACAGTTTCCTTATCTACACCGTACATTCATGACTCCTCTCAGATTAGCACACAATAACATGGTGCGTTCCCCAGATTGTCCTCTGTGGGACTGCGCCGGCCACATTCCCTCACATGATGTGGGATTGGCCACAGCTTGGGCATTACTGGTCAGGGGTGCTGGAGACGCTTCGAGAGGCGACAGGCCTTCGAATTGAGGAAACGATTAAGCATTGCCTTCTGGGGTTCCTACCGACCCTAAAGGTGAAGACCAGAACGCAATATAAATGTCCAAACTTGGAACTGGTGCTTGCTAGGTGCCACTAAGCAATACATTGGACACAGTCTGTACCCCCCCAGACTGCCCAGATGGATAGCGAATATGTGTGAGTGGGGGGTGGCCAAAGAGCAACGTCTGCGTACAGTCCATACAGACAAATATGCCAAAAAGAATCTAGAGACATGGGGATAATTTATGAATAAATTGCGGACGGACCCCTGGGCTTACAGCTGTGGGACTCGATACCCACTCACAGAGTGAGACCACCGGCACACCGACTGGGAGTGGTGGAGGTTCCTCTAATAGCCCAGATAATACCAACCAGCATAAAAGCTTCTAGGATTCTTAGGTGTTGAGGGAACCAGGTCGGTTACTGCAGGGGGAGGAGACCTGAGATTGTAGCTTGAAGGGGAGCAGGCTGCTTTCTATGGCCTAGGATGCAACTTAACTACACATCACGGGATACGCAAGGGCAAGGGCCCGATACCATGTTATTCAATACACCAACGACCAATTAGTGGAGGGTGTGGAATAGATTTAACTGTAAAATCACATCGGTCCTTGATGTCAGAAGATATAGAGGAGTGTTCTGCAACCTACTGCCCAATTTTCGTTTATTCCTTTTAATAGTTATGTGTTTATTGATAACTGTATTTCTGTTATCTATGTAGCTAAAAATAAGGATGTGCAGCTTTTTTAACATTTTGCCTGTAACATATACTTTGGCACACAAATGTCACAGCCTCCCTGCACCTCTGGAAGACCTTCCTATGGCAACCATCAGTGACAGCTTAATACTCCCCTCCTCCTGCCATTTGTCATGCCACTAAAGGTAATTGTATCGTGTGATCCTGTAAAGTGGGAAAGAGTAACAGCAAACAAGTGGGTGCATTATATTGTAAAACATGGGCATGCACTACATTTTATTAAAAACAAAAACACTACCCGTTCCTCCAAAACCAACATCAAAACAACAGATAACCATCTTGAGGAAAGAAACATCTACACACTTGTTGAAATTTTCAATCAAACCGTTATAATCCTTCAAACAGGACAAGAAAATGATTGCTGATAGTTCCTCATCCAAAAGAGTAGTCTAAACCAATTCTAGGTTTTGCTAACCAGTGGATCAAGAAAGAGAAATTTTGGATGCTTGTTATCAGCCAGATTTTTCCACGCATAAAACAAATATTGGATTTGTGCAGCGGATCTGCAGGATTCTTACTTTCACATCCATGTAGCTATACACCACAGGGAGTATTACAGGTTCACATTGGGCAACTTGTATGTCCAATATGCAGTTCTTTCATTTGTCTTGAAGTCTGCCCCACACACTTCCTCCAAATGCATGGTAGAGGTAGTAGACCATTTCCATTGTCAAGGAATATTAATCTATCCCTTCTTGGACTACTGGGTAGTCAAGGCTCACAGTCTATCAAAAGAAAGCAACACTTATAAAAGATGCATCATTGCTTTGCAGTCTAGACCTACAGTTCAGTCATCAGAGTCAGTATTGTCTGCTCAAATTCTTATTTATGGGAAACAATCGACCCAATTAAAGGAAAACTGTTTTCTTCGGACGAGAGAGTCATCAATTCCGGACAAGTGTCACCTGTTGAGCAACACGAAACCTACAGCTTATCAAATCTCCACTGTACTTGACTTCTTGGCTCCCTTTACTTCCGTTTTCCCAAATGGATGACTAGATATGTGACCCCAGCAGCAGTGCTAGAGGTCCACTGGTTACTAAAACACAGCAACTGGGATGATAAGCTTCAGCTGACTATTCCAGCAAAATAATCTTTCTCATGGTTTTTAAGAAAGACAATTTGATTCAGGGAGTACACCATCAGCAGAAATCGCCCTGTGTGGAGTTCTTGTATGGCAGTTATCAGTGCAGTCTTGTTGGGCAGGCACAGAAGTTCATATGTTATGAACTGTCTCCCACTGAGAGCTGTCCACCCAGCTCTCAAGTGTTTTCTTCTGTCTCTGACCATGGAATGCTCATCTAGATAGATAACACAATGACCATGCACTAACTAATCAAGCAGAGAGGCACAAGATCAGTCACCTTTAGGTCGAGGCTCAAAGTATATTAGCTATGGGACTTGGCCATAGTTTTCACATTGAGATCAATCCACATACCAGATGCTCTCGTTCAACAAATGGATTTTGTGAGTCACTTCTGTGAAGAAAACCATGAGTAGGGATTGGACTATGAGGTTTTGTAGCATGTCTTCAAAGAGTAGGGGTCTCCATTGGTGGACCTTTTCTCAACATTGCGAAATGAAAAATTGCAATACTTTGCGCCCATAGTTTTACATCCAGGCTCTTAGGGCAGTGGTCTTTGAACTGGTCAAGGACATTACTCAGCTCCTTTCCTCCAATCCCACTTATTATACTAGCTGTGATTTTCAAACTCCAGGATTCTCAGTTGACAATGATCCTGAAGGCACCAGACTAGCTGAGATAGTGGAAGTATCAAGACCTATTGCAGATGTCCACCTGAACACACAAGAGTTTGCCATGTAGACCTCATTTATTGACCAGTCTACAGGGTTAAATTCTTTATTTAAATTTGATGCCACTGAATTTAGCAGCATGGCTCCTGAGATCAGACTGGATGGTATTTAAATCTTCCCACTGTATGTATGAACGTTCTAAAGGTAGCTAAGTAACCATTTGCAACGACGTTATTCTGTTATATGGAAAAGATTCTTCCTTTGGCGCCAGAACAATGAGCATAACCAGTAGCTTGCCAGAAGGATGGCACTATTCCATATTCTTACACTTGGCTCAACCCACATAACAGTTTTCTTCTATGAAATTTCAACTTGCTGTAACTACAGCGCACAGAAGAACTCAAAACCAGGTTTCAATTTTAGAAGGCCTGAAGAAAGTGTTCCCACCATTCAGAATACCATTCCATTCATGGGAACTCAATCTTGCCTTGTTCAAATTAAGGGGGCCCTCCATCTGAACCTATTCACAAGGTGTTATTTCAGCATCTTTCATGAAAGACAGAATTCTTGATCATAGTATCATCATCTTTAGGGTTAGTGGGATTCAAACCTTTTAAGCTGTTGAACCATTTACAGTACTGTATTCAAACAGGGTGGTGATTAGTACACTGCCTCATTTCTCAAGTGGTCTCTGAACTCCATATTAACCAGACCATTAACATACCTATCTTCTTACTCAACCCATCCACCCCAGCGGAATGTTAACTTCACTCAGTAGGTGTTTTAAAGGTGCTGCAATTTTATCTTAACAAAATGAAGACTCTCATGAAGTCCAGCCAACTATTTATCAATTATTGGCATGTCCATCAGCGTTTGGCTACAATCAAATAATCCATCACCCATTTGACTGTGGCCTGCATTTCCATATGGTACCAAAGGGCAAGTAATCCTCTGTCAGGGAAACCACATGCCCCTAGGGGTAAGGGATCCATCACTGCTTGGCTTATAATTATCCCAATAGCAGGCCTATGCAATGCAGCTATATGGAAATTAGATCATACTTTCAAAAGACATAACTGCCCTGACTCTGATACAAAGTGTGATTCTAAGGGTGGGAAGGCTACCCTGAGGAATCTCTCGTTAATCTGACAACTTTTCAAATCATTCCTTACACTTTGAATGCAACTCATTTTTCTTCTTAGTATCCTCAGAGACTGTGACTAAAGATCCTATTGTGCAGAAGGAATGGTTACTCAATTGTAGTCCTGGTTCTGCATCTTAAGAATATTCATTGAAGTCATAAACAGCCCTCCCCCCTTCTCTGCTTCTATCTTCTTGGGCACTAGAAACAAATATTGATTCATAACCATAACATCTTTTTCTCTGACTTCAAAAAGAACTGACTGTGAGAGGCAAGTGCCAGTACAAAGTATCATGGATTGTGGAAGCTCTTGGAGTCTTAATAGACAGGTACGTTTTTCAGTCCTCATCATTGTAAGCAAATATGTCTCAATGGTATACACAGGTACGCAACATTCTGCAATGTAGTTGCTGCAGTCTAGTCTTGAAAGAGAACATCTTGGAGTTAGGAGGCTACATTTCTGAATAAGCTTGCCTTTGATATGCTCCTGCTGGGTGCTGCACATCTGGACATGTTGGAATTCAAGTAACTACACTATGGGGGGGGTTGACCTATATTTCTTAGATCTCGCCCGGTTGAGAGATCAGTTGCGTGGTCCTTAGTATATCGCTAGAGAATGTCAGATCTGCACCCAGGTAAATAAGTGCGAGCTTGGCATCTCTTGGATATTTTTCTAGGATCCTCACCCACAAATACCACCTGTGGCATGCTTCATCATCGGATCCACTCCCTCTGCACCTATTGTGACTCGGTGAGCTCAACACACCTTGTCAGCGGAGCACTTAAACCAAGAATGAGGGATTGTCAGTGAGTTAAAATTGCCTGCAGGATCCTAACTTGCCTTTACTCTAGAGGTCCTTAGGCAAGGTTAAAAATAGTGGGATGTCACAAGGGTATGATGGTCCCAGATATCAAAGGGTTTCAGCCAATGTAATGCCCAGTGGGTCAGTAGGCTTTCTTCAGCTCCGGGAGACATGCCCTACAAAAATACCCAAAGTGTAGTTACTTATTAAAGTTCTGGGAAGCTGAGGGTTTCACCTTGTTATACCTTCTCACTCCCTTGTTTTGTTGATACATGTTGGAATTCACACACACTCTGTGAAAATATGGGCATATATATGAATATGAAGTTTTCCGGGGTCCACATATATGCTGCAAGGAATTATTCTAACTCTGTGGAGTGCTTACATTGCCAGTGTTTCATGCCAGGAGTGAATGAGTATGAACAGGACTCCGAATTAGTCACAAAAGGATGTCTCAAGAAAAGTCATGCCCACAAAACAGATTGAAATAATCTGAAAGTGCTTACTCCTGTTCATTTCGAGTGCTTATGGTCTGGTCTGAGTGCGCAGTGGTAATCAGTGTCTTTCCCCTGAACATATTGTAATGCATTTTTTTTCTGTGTACTTTGTGTTCATGCTATTTTGCCCCGGGTAGAGTTGATTGGGTGAGATATTTTGAGCATAGGCTTTGTTAGTACGTATCCTTTGAGCATGGTTTATTAGTTTTCCTCACTGCATGTGCTATACTGATTTTTTAGCAGACAGAATAGAGAATCATAGTAAGAGTTGTATTGTCAGGGTACATTCAGTTATATATATATATATAGTGAGTGCTTTCTTTTATTTATCATGGATTCATGCAAGGAGTGAATGAGGATGTACAGGAGACAGGCACTGATCACAAAAGGATGCATGCCCACAAGGCAGATGGACATTAACTGAAATTACTTAAGGTCTGCTCACGTCTAATTCTTAAAGTCCTCTGTGAGCTGGTGAGTGGCCATTGGAGTTTCATGGAGCATTTAACAATCAGATTTGTTCTCCTATACATATCCTGGTCTTTTGCGCCACTTTTATTTTGGCCTGATCAGTCTGCCTGATATGTATATTTTAAACATAGGCTGAGGAGTATCCCTCTTCTGAGCATATTGCAACACCACTGTTTTTCTTATATGTGCTCTTTTAGATAATTTTCTTCTGTCTTTAGCTTAAACTAACAACAGAAATAAAAACCGAGGTCAGCAAAAAAATTACTAGTTGAAGAGCCATGTTTTCATAGGTTAGACAGGATTGTGAGACCAAAGGCATGGAAGAGGGCCAGCAGAAAATGCTCAGTCACAGTAGGTAAAGTGTGTAGATTTGGGTAACTGTAAAAGAAGCGTCTCCGCAGCACACAGACTTATGGTGGATTTGTACCACAAGAATTTATCAGTTAGCATAGCATTAATCTTTGTTTAATTGTCATATCTTTAGAAATGACGCTACTTCGGATGGGCAGCCAGTGAAGTGGCCTTATGATTGAAGTAATATGGTCATGTTTGGAACATCCTCCAACCAGGCGAGCGGGTGCGTTTCATGCTATCTCAAGGCGCTGAAACAATTTAGAAGTTGGAGATCACATTGCCGTAGTCCCGACTAGACTTGAATAAGGCATCTACAAGATAGAGATGGGGTTCCAGAAACAGAAGATTTTTTTTTTCAAGATATTCAATTGGAAGAAACGTCTTTGTGGTGTGGTATTCCAAGGAGAGAGTGGTGTCAAAAACTACCAAGTTTCTCACTGTGTTGATTGGTAGAGGACAAGTTCCAATGATTAAAGGCCAACAGATGTTGTTCTACAGTTCCGCATTTGTAGCGGTAAATCAAAACTTACGTTTTTGTTTTTTTTTAGAGGTTTTATTTTAAAAAGTGGGCAGGCATCCACCAGCAGATGATTCCTAAGCAGTTACTTATTTTCACTTGGTTTGGTTTTTTTGGAACAAGGGATAATATCCAAAATGTGTGTATTATCTGCATATATAAAGAATTTTGCACCCTCCTAAAGGGGTAAGTGTGCCATGAGGGCCTATATATAGTTTAAACAGCAAAGGTGAACGAGTTGAACAGTGTATCACACCACAATCTTTAAAGAGAACAGGACCAAGGAATTGGATTGCATTCTATCTGTCAGACACGACAGAATCCACTTTCACACTGTTCCTGAAAACTCCAACTTTTCAAGAGCACACTAGCATATTGTGTGGTCAATTGTGTCAAATGCAACTGATCGAAATGTAGCAATATATCCAGACCACCGTTGTTCATTAATCTCCTCTCCACACATCTCTTTTAGTAAAGAAATTGCAACTTAATCTGTGCTGTGGTTAGGTCTAAAACCTGCCAAGAAGACGTCAAATATCCCAGAATATTCCGAAAAATTTGTAAAAAACTAACTATACCTCTTTTCACTTGTGAACTATAAACCAACCATATCAATACTATCGCTTTTTCTGCTGGTTTAACCTTCCACCCATCCCCCCTTCTTGTGAACATCGGCAACAAATGTCTCCAACACATTGTACTTGCAACTGCCACAGTTTTAACTATGCAAGTAATGCATAGTTACATTTCATACCACTTTTTACCAGACTGGAGAGTCTTTCATTTTTTTTGATCTTCTAATTTTTGCTTATTAGCCTCTTCCACCCCATTTTCTGAATTTTTTCTGAAATCTTCTGCATTAGGTATGCCGATCCTGCCTTCATTACTGATCCCTTTTTAGGTCTCGCCTGAGCCAGCACATGCGGTGCTCTGCGAGACATTTAGTATACAGGTTTTCAAAGTGCTACCAGACCTCGCTGGCCTAACGCTTGCGTACGCGCGAGCATGCATGCGCACAGCCGCCATTTGCCTCCTTTCCAGCGCGATCACTGCTGCGCATGCACCACTCGCGTGCTTACCACAGTGCGTGCGTTCACTTTCGCTTTCACGGCCGCGCGGCCGTTACTTTTACGGCCTCGCGGCCAATGCTTGTTTTTATTGTGACGCCATTTTACACTATTGTCAAGTCAGTAAACTTAAGTCAAAACCTCTTTTTTCAATTCCTATTTAGCTTCAGGATAAAGGATTTGGAACTGAATTCTGACTTCTCTACGTGCTCGCCTGCTTTCCCCTTGCGCTTCTAAATAAATAATTAAAGACATTTACATCGAATAATTGTCTCTATGTTCTTTAGCTGTCTTTGTTACCTAACTCGGTGTTAATCATTGTATCGCAATAAAGGATGAAGGGCTGTCTGCCCTGCCAGATCACGGGACTGTCATTGACTCTCTAATAAACTAGTTTACTGACACTACACGGGCTGATTCACAAAGACACATAAGAGCAATCCTGTAGTTCTCTTTACGTATTTTACATGCCGTTGTGATTCTGCCCCCCAAACAATCTAAAATGAGAGTGAAAGGGTAATATTTTGGGTCATATTCGTATACAATTAGTAAAATGGAAAGTGCTGTGTTCTCTTAGCAGTCTTACTGATATAGTTCTGGACATCTCGGAGAGGCTCACAAAGGCACATAAATAAGTGAAAGTCTCCTGTAGCACTGCTTTCCTACTCGTAGACGATTTTGGGAATTAGCTTCAGAGTAATCATCTCTGGACCACATCACATATTCAGTATTGATGCATTCATGCATAACGCATGACTCCTGTACTTAAACTGCAGCCGGTGGAGTAGTGCCTATTACTTTAAGAATGTTTCCTATGCTATGGTACTTAAACGATTCAAAATCTCCCAGTGTGATTGGAGTACAGGCTTTCAAAAATTGCACTATATATCTCATTCATATGTTATTTGTGCGTGAAGTGTGAATAGTGAAAGCTGCACCTTTACACTTTTACCGTTCTCCTCACTTCTCATTCGCCTGATGTGATTTGTAATCAATGAATATGCAAATATTAAAGTTCACTCTCGGTATTGGTGACATCGAACCAATCAGATGTCTATTGTCATTTGGTGTGGCAATGCTTTTTGTGTGAAGTCCAGCATTGTTCAGAACCCAGCTCTGAAATGGCACCTACTGACAGCAACATTGCATTTGCATGTATAAGTAGTGTTAATAATTTATTCTGTAAGCCCTAACTATGAAAGAGCTGTGAGGTCTGGTTCCAAACAACCGAAGTTTTAAGTAAATGCAAACTTAGTTGTTCATGTGAAATCTGCTCAAGTTCTATTTTCGAAAATTATTTTTTTTAAAAGATTAAAAATAAGTTTTAAGTAAATGCATGATTGTGATGACGGAGATCTAGATTATAGACCTGGCCAATTGAGAAACAGAATTATGCGGCCGCTGCACTTCCAACATGAATATGAACTCCCTGAATTTGCCACACAATCTATCATGCATTTTGGTACATTTAAAATAAAAATAACAAGCATTGGCATAGCCAATAGGTCTCGCCTTTGGGACCTTATAAGTGTTTAGTTATCCAGCACAATTTTCTTGGTGCAACAACATGAAGTGTTGCATGGCTAAACACTTATAAGGTCCCAAAGGCGAGACCTATTGGCTATGCCAATGCTTGTTTAGGTCGCGCCTGGGCAGTGCATGCGCTGGTCTGTGAGGCATGCTGTATTAGAGTATGGACTTGAAGCACCGCCCACTCTCCGCCCATATTTTTCATTGGCTTGTGTCATTGTCCCTTGTAAATGCTGGCTTCTGATTCATTAATAGGCTTGGTAGTCCCTCCTTCGTACCGCCTTGTCTTCATTTGTAACCTCCCATGAGGACTGGCCCTTTTACTTCTGTTGTTACACAGAATGTCTTATTTAGTCTGTAAGCACTATTTTCTTTAATGAGTTTCTTCAACTGCAGGCACAACATGCTTTCCTGCAACATTCAGCATGCCATTCGCTCTTTCACTTTCCAAGCATCCCGGGACAATGGCGGCTGCTTCTTTGAAGCTAAATAGGTCTCGCACTTACAAGAGTTTTAGCTATTGGCATTGTAAATGGCATAGCCTTTTTTGTGTGTTAATTATCAAGACAGATAAATAAAAGGCATAGTCATTTACAATGCCAATAGCTTAAACTCTTGCAAATGGAAGGTCTATTGCAGTACAAATGCTTGTTGTACTAGTCTTTTGCCTTGAACTGTGCTTGGTGCTTACACCCTTAGTGATAACACATGGGCATACAGTCACATTTTTTTGCCACAACACCAATATTTTATTAAGAAAACATTATGCACTGGGTGTACCAACATACATCACTGATGACAGGCTACTATTGTAGTTGAGCTGCTCGATTATCTTTCATTCTATGAGTAACGTGTAATACCCGCACCTCTATCATTCAACTGAAGGATGTGCACTGACCCTGCTTTTAATCGAATTCTGGTACATCAGAGCAGTGGACAATACTGATGTTCATCAGCAGACGGAAGAATAGAACGTCTTTATTTTTGCAACATGTTGTAGCGTAGTTCCTATATCCCTGATAGGCTCTGCGCATTGGAATAATATACACTATAGATTTGACATAGGACTGAGGTCAGTATGTCGCTATCGAGTACATTAAACTTAATTACTTGTGTGTGCCAGCTAACTCAGAGGTCACTAGAAACGTCTCGAGTAAACAAGAAGGGATTAGTTTCTGACAACTGCATAAACATGACAACTTTGTTTCCTTTAGAGTCGGAACAATCTCAGAACCGTGGAAACAATAGATAACAGTTTCACTCACTCAATCGTGCATGCTTCGTCTCTACAGAGTTGCACAGAAATAGAGAGACGGGCGTTTCAATAAAAAGAGTTTATTGAACAGACTTATTTCTCATGCGAGAGATATGAACTGCTACAATCGTAAGACAGGCTGCGAAGTACAATATGTACAGAGTTCGCAGTAAGATAAAATAATACTGCAATAGCATGGTTTGTAGCTATGACATATATTAATTAAAATACATACATAAATAACACAGGCTAAAATGTGGATACTCGTCTGATGCTTCTAAATAGTTCAACCCCAGTGTACCTAACCTAAGTGTAGTATGAGGTAAGAAGTAGGTGCTGTTTTCTAAAGTATAGCTAACTAGAGCTATAGTTTTTAGTTTTGCCAAGAGTTGCCAAATGTTTCTCTAAGTTCTAGTATGCTCCATACCTTAGAATGTGCGAGGTTGGAATCTCTTTTCCGGGACTCGATATCGAACAACCCTGCAAGGGGAGTCAGAAACACTGGAGCTGGATTCTCTGCGAAGAGGATGACAGTGTCTGGTCAGTGTGTCAGGCTTGAACCAGATTTCCTTCCGAACTTGCCGTGGCGAACCGCAAGTAGGCAGTCGAGCTGGATTGTGCCGGAACCGTGGTTTGGCAGGACAAGTGCAGGTATGTTTATACCTTGAAGATGTTTAGGAATGCCTGTATTGACGTAAAAGTCGGGCATCGGAACGTCATGAATGAACCCCTAAGTAATAGATGTTCATGCATACTAAATGAGTTCTTGGAGAAATCAATATCCAAGCAAGGGAAATTCCTAAAGGCTTAGAGTCCGGTTTTCCAAGAACTCGCTGTGACGTGGATGGACGGATGTAGGAGACCATGCCTGTATTTGGTTAGCATAGACAATGCCTAAATAAGGGCTGGATTTTCTATGCCTAAATAAGGGTAATATGAATTGTACCTGTATAAGGGCATGAATCGGGAAACCTATATACGGAATCTAAATCCACACACATCACCCACTCCAGTTTCATATGAACGACATTACTAAATCCTAAACATACTAAAATTGTCTAAAAAGGAATATCGCTTGATAATCGAAAAAATGCTAAAACATATCTAAAATGCATATGTCCTAAAAATGCGTTACAAAACCATACCTATGCATAAGGTGCTGTACATTTTAAAAGCAATGTTCCATTCTAAGTATATGCGTGCATTGAAAATGCCAGCAAGAATGAACTAGAAATATATACATATGATGAAATGGCTTGTTAATACAGAAGAAAAAGGGCCGAACCAATTTCATATCAGGTTAACACAAATCAATTGTTGATGCGACAAGGTGGCATAATGTCCCTGGAAGGTTTTTTCAAAGAATTCTGTTCTCTATGAATAGTTCTACCATAAGCAGATTATTGTGCCAAAAAATAACAAATACAAATTTTGGAGAAAAAAAATTAATCATAGGAAAAAAGTTCCAAAATTAGTCCCTTGTCTGAAAAGAATGAAGGCCAAATTCAGAGTCTCATCGGAAGACTGTGTGCCTGAATCAAAAGTCAGTGTGTGGGCCTGGAGAAAACATGAAATTTTCTAATCCTGTAGACAAAAAGTAGTCTACCGTTGTAGGTGAAAGTTGGAATACCTCGTTTAGAAGATTAACTGCACATAGATGTGAACTATCGCCTTCAGCATTGGTCGCATCAGCAATGTTCGAATCGGATGTTACCTGCGTGCCTGTTGTTTCCTCATGTACCTCAGCAGTAGCAATTTGCGTCTGTGAGATCTCAGTGAATGCCGTCATCAGGATTGGTAGCCGCTGGGGACAACACAGAGCATGGGCCGTGACCGGGTCCAGCAGAGTATCGATATCCATAGGCATGACTGATGGGAGTAATAGACAGATTTTTTTTTTTTGTAAATTCTTTTTATTGGCATTTGTTGTTATAATCATAAAGGAATTACATTCCGTACAAATAACTGTGGTACATGTGCAACTTAATTGACCAACATCAGTATAGAGAGTACATTTGCGTCTTATTCCGCATAGATGCGGCATGTGTTGTAGCAGGTGTTCGCCAGAAAGGAAAACTGGGGGGAAGAACGGATCTAGGAGTTACCATGGGGTTCTGAGTGGTTGGGCCAGGCAAATGCTGTGAGTCCATGGATATCTACTCAACGTTACAGCTGCATCTCGCTTAGGAGGAGATGGGTGCGCGGGCTGGTGTAGGGGACCGTTGGGAGTGTTAGACAGATGTCTAGCACGCATTCTTCACCGCAGAGCAGGCAGCGTTGAACAGGCAAGATGCAATCTTGCCAGATTGGTCTGAATGCCAGAAACCATGTGATATTTAATTCTCGTAGACGAGGTAAACCCAAAATTTGGACGATGCGCTCACGACACTTCATCTCCAATAGAGCTCTCTCTATGGTGCCTGGAGTGACGTTGGTGATGAGGCTTGCCATATCGTAGCAGTAGGAGCAAAAATAGGATCCCTGCAACGAGTGCTAAAAGGAGCGGCAGTCTGCCAAACACAGAGTGCACGAAGTTTGGAAAAATTCCGAGGACTGCTTGAAAAGGTGCTAACAGTCCTGCACACACGTTCTTGAATACATGTATAATATCGCTCGTATCAGACATGTTTAAGATACGACCTAACATTTCTGAGAAATGTACAGGGCAATTTGTATACAAAAGGGTTTGAATCTCCGCAGAAGTCCTTGCGACTTGGAGATCATACGTTTCTTTGGCCGAGTTCAGTGGCACTGTTTTTTGTAAAAGAATGGCTTTCATTCTACTTAGAGTATCAATTCGTATAGAAGCGATGTTCAGTGAAGGCTACAAAGGCGACTCCCTGACTGTCTATTTGTGGAAACAAGACATGCATACAGTTAGTGGATGTGTCCGTAACTAGATATGGAATACCTGGTAACATGCCACAGCAGCTGTGATCATTCAACATAATGTAACTCTCATTAGAAAGTTGGCCAAAAATGGGATTAATCACTGCAGCCCGTGAACCTTGCAGTTGACAGGATAAGTTTATAATGGAACCATCACAGGCCCCGTGTAAGTTAATACCCTGACAAAGGAGAAAACCGCTTAGTGTGTGTTGACAGTTTTCACCGCTAAGAAATACTTCACGTTCCGCACTCCAACATCTATGTGTGTAAGGTAAATCCCAGGATGTCTTGATGTATCCTTTACCCAACCTCTCATATTTGCCCACTGGTATATGTATCTGAAAGAAACACGTTAGTTAGATTCCTCACCTTAGAATATCCCCAGGCGTCCGACTGGATCCGGAAGATTTTTCGTCAGCAATACCCCTTGCGCGTCGCTAGGCGTCGTCTGCTGCTCCGCGTCCGTCGTCGGCGTCGTGCGCCGGAATGACGTCGTCGGAGTTCTTAGACACCGCCCTCGCGCGCTGACGTCAGTTCTTCTTTTTTCCGCGCCAGTAAGCGCAGATCCGGGAGAGCTACCCCTTTAGTCACTTTTTGACTAACTTTTTTGCGATCCTTTTTGATCTTGTCTCGACTCCGGTGCCGGTAGGATGCCTGGTTTTAAAGCCTGTGCTGACTGCAACCGCTTGATGTCGGTTACGGACCATCACCGCCGGTGCCTTTACTGCTTGGGCCTCGACCACGACGCGGCGTCATGTTCGGACTGCAAGGCCCTGACCTCGAAGGCTAGACGGGAGCGGTCCCGTAAGCTTCTCGAGCTTCGCCACTCGGCTCCGCGCCCCTCTCGATCCCGGTTCAGGAGGAGGTCCCAGGATCGGTCGCGGAGCCGCAGCCGACGTCATCATCGATCGTCTGGCTCCAAGTCTTCGGGTAAGTCGAAGCACTCCAAGAAGTCCAAGAGGCGACACGGCTCTTCATACTCCCCTCGCCGGTCACGCAACTCGGCCGAGGGTCAGGGTGGTTCCACCCCCGCGGCTCCAGCGGAGCCGCAGGCGCCGCGTAAGTCCCCATACCCGCCGGTCCCTGGGACTGACGCGACGCCGGCGGAAGTCCGTGCCTTCCTCTCGGCCATGAGGAACCTGGCTCCGCCGTCGACGCCCGCTGGCGCGCCTTCGGGCCCCGTGGACCCGACTGGGCAACCTTGCCTGCCGGCGGTTCCGGCGCCGTCGACGGCTCCGGCCTCGACGCCGCAAGCGCCCGAGGGACCCGTTCCCGAGTCCCCGTCGACGCCGGTCGACCTCGTCATGCCTCCTCCGCCGGCGTCGACACCGGTACCACCTCTGACGCCGACTCCGCTCGGCGTCGAGCCCCAGTTCAGCCCCGCTCCGGGCCCGGCGCCGATATGGCGTCGATGGACGCCGTGTTCAGCGCCGCTGGAGACACATTTTGTCTATCGCCCGGCTCCGATCCTTCCTCCTGCATACCAGGAATCAGATGATGGGGGCGAATGGGAGGGATCCGAGGATCCTATGGCCGCTCAGGCTCAACTGTCACAGGACTGGGCAGATGAACTGGGGGAGGCCAGTGGTCTGGATACCTCTCCGGACACTGGATTCATCTCTCCTCCGACTGTGGCTTCGGAGGAGGGTGCTGCTTTCTCTGTGGTGCTGCGCAAGGCGGCCGCAGCCCTTGGGCTCGAGCTACCTGCCGTGGCTGTGAGGACTAACGTCCTCACTGAGGTGCTTCAGTCTGCAGCAAGCTCCACTGAGCCTCTGCTGCCATTCAATGAGGCCCTCACTGACGTTCTGCAGGGCACCTGGTCCAAGCCCTCCACAGTCCCTCCTGTGGACAGGAATGTTGCCAGGCGCCACCGCCCTGCTCCGGGCGACCCCAGTTTTCTGTCCCAACACCCTACCCCCGAGAGCCTGGTTATCCAGGCCTCTACCTCCCAATCCTCCTTCCCGACCGCTCCGCCGGACCGGGATTCCAAGAGACTGGAACAGTTCGTCAAAAAGCTGTTCTCCTCCCTTAGTTTGGGCCTGCGGTCTTTGAACACCGCCTGTCTCTTGGACCGTTATTCCCACTCTCTGTGGGATACGGTGGAGGACGTGCTGCCCCTGTGTCCGGAGGAGGTCCAGACACGACTTACCCAGGCTCTGGCCGATGGGAGGGATGCAGCGCGACATGCCATCCGATGTGGGCTTGACACTACGGACTCGCTGGGTAGGGCGATTTCTACCTCAGTGGCGCTTAGACGTCACGCCTGGCTGCGGTCCACGTCCTTTTCGGGCGATGTCCAGAGCACCCTCATGGACATGCCCTTTGATGGCACTTGCCTTTTCGGCGAGAAAGCGGACAGTGCGCTGAATCGCTTTAAGGACTCCCGGGCTACGGCCAAGTCCTTGGGCCTCTCGGCCCCGCGATCGCAAACTTCCGCCTTTCGCCCCTTTCGTGGCCAAGGAAGGGGTGCCTCCTCACGTACGCCTAGCCACCAGCCGCAGAACCAACCTGCGCGCGGTCGCGGTTTCCGCCGAGGCGGTTCTGGAGGACGACGCGGTCAGCCCACATCCACCCCGGCAGCATCCGCCTCAAAGCCTTCCTAGTCCGAGCTTTCAGGCCCACTCCACGCCAGTGGGCGGCAGAGTTCGCCATCACCTGCTCCACTGGCGGTCCATCACATCGGACAGGTGGGTGCTGCAAATCGTCCGAAGGGGCTACTCCCTCCCCTTCGAGACGACCCCTCCAGCCATGCCACCGCAGCACCACCGTACCTCGGGGGATCATTTGAATCTTCTCCACGAGGAAGTTTCGGCCCTCTTGGCCAAGGGGGCCGTCGAGCGCGTTCCGAGCCCAGAAGTAGGTCGTGGTTGTTATTCCCACTACTTTCTGGTTCCCAAGAAGGGCAAAGGGGGCCTACGCCCTATCTTGGACCTCCGGAACGTCAATGCCTTCCTCTGGAAGGAAAGGTTCAAGATGTTAACTTTGGCTCAGGTTCTAGCTGCCCTAGACCCTGGAGACTGGATGGTAGCGTTGGACTTGCAGGACGCATATTTCCACATCCCCGTCCTGCCGGCCCACCGGCGTTACCTGCGGTTCACGGTGGGCCAAGAGCACTTTCAGTTTACCGTGCTCCCCTTCGGCCTCACCAGTGCCCCTCGGGTGTTCACGAAAGTGATGGCGGTGGTCGCAGCTCATCTGCGCAGATCTGGGGTTCCAGTCTTCCCCTATCTCGACGACTGGTTGTTGAAGGCGGGCTCGCCCCAGACAGTCGTCTCCCACCTCCAGACTACGGCGGATCTCCTGCATTTGCTGGGATTTTCCATCAACGTGCCGAAGTCACACCTGAGTCCCTCTCAGAAGCTCCAAATCATCGGAGCGGTTCTCGATTTGGCGCAGTTCCGGGTCTAGCCGCCGGAACAGCGGGTCCGGGATATTCAGGCCCTGATTCCCATCTTTCGGCCTCGATCCTGGGTTTCGGTCAGGCTAGTGTTGCGGCTTCTAGGGCTGATGGCCTCCTGCATCCTACTAGTGCATCACGCCAGGCGGCGCATGCGGGCTCTGCAGTGGGACCTGAAGTTTCAGTGGGCCCAGCATCACGGCAACCTGTCCGATCATGTCTTGATCTCGGAGGGCACTGCACAGCAGTTGCAGTGGTGGCTCACGGACCGCGATTGGGTCAAGGGCAAGAGCCTCTCCCTTCCCCAACCGGAGCATGTCGTAGTGACGGATGCGTCCCTCCTGGGATGGGGTGGCCATATGGGAGAGGCGGAGATCAGAGGCCTCTGGTCTCCGGCGGAGTCTCGTCTCCACATCAACCTGTTGGAGTTGAGAGCGATCCGACTTGCACTGAAAGCCTTCCTTCCCTCTGTCAGGGGAAGTGTCGTGCAGGTGTTCACGGACAACACCACCGCCATGTGGTATTGCAACAAACAGGGCGGGGTGGGGTCGTGGACCCTTTGTCAGGAGGCTCTGCGCCTCTGGACGTGGCTGGAACACCAGGGCGTCACCCTAGTGGTTCAACATCTGGCGGGCTCTCTGAACACCAGAGCAGACGAACTCAGCCGCCGGTGCATGATGGATCACGAATGGCGTCTGAACTCCGAAGTGGCGCAAGGTCTCTTTCAGCAGTGGGGAGAACCTTGGTTAGATCTATTCGCCACCGAAGAGAACGCGCAATGTCAGCAGTTCTGCGCGTTGGAATTTCCAAGGCGGCACTCGCTCGGCGACGCTTTTCGTCACGAGTGGAGTTGCGGTCTGTTGTACGCCTTTCCGCCTATACCACTTCTGCCCAGAGTGCTGAAGAAGATCAGGCACGACCGGGCCCAAGTCATCTTGGTGGCTCCGGATTGGGCACGAAGGTACTGGTATCCCGAGCTACTCAGTATGTTGACCGATCCTCCGATACGTCTGCCCCTTCGGGAGAATCTTCTGTCGCAGCAGCAGGGGACGGTCCTCCACCCGAACCTGTCCAGCCTCCACCTCCATGCGTGGAGATTGAGCGGCGGCAGTTGATGCCATTTGACTTGCCTCCTGAAGTCTGTGATATCATTCTGGCAGCCAGGCGTCCCTCCACAAAGACGGTATACGCCTGCCGGTGGAACAAATTTGTGGCTTGGTGCACAGCAAAGGCTGTGGATCCCCTTTCCGCTCCTCTTTCTGAGGTCCTCCTCTTTCTTCTTTCTTTGGCCCGGCAGGGCTCTGCCCTGGGCACCTTGAAAGGTTATCTTGCTGCCATCTCTGCCTTCTTGCGGCTTCCTGATTAGCCTTCTCTTTTCAAGTCCCCTGTCGTTACACGCTTTCTAAAAGGCATTACTCACACGTTCCCTCCTGTCCCTTTTGTAATGCCTCAGTGGGACTTGAATCTTGTTCTCACATTTCTAATGTGCGCTCCCTTTGAGCCTCTTCATAATTGTCCTCTTCGTCTGTGTAGGAGAGTAGGGTCTGCTTTCTATGTTCACCCCCACTTTTTGCTTTTGCTTTACTGGTTTTCGACTTAGATGTGGCTGTGGGCCTGCTAATCAGACCCACAGCCCTGCTGTTCTCTCTCTAAATTAATACTATGTACTTTAGGTGCATAACCCATTCGGATAGGATCACCTTATTGGACCCTGTACAGTGTACCCTAGGTACCCAGGGCATAGGTGTACCCTAGGCCTACCAGGGGCTGCAGCATGTATTATGCCACCCCTGGCCTGGCCTTCCATTTTGACACAACTGGCTGATCACTCAGCTGGGGCAAGGTCGTGTAATCACCCCTTGCTTAGGTGTAGTATTCCTATACCTAACTTACATATAGACACATGTGTACCTATCAGTCACTCCTATGGCAGGCCTTAACAATCCTGGAGGCAGAGTGCTTGGTAACATGTGAGATGGTGCTCTAGCATGAGCTGAGCCTGTCTGCAGCTTTCGGAACCATGTCCTTATAGCTGTTCTATGATATAGCCTACCATATACTCTTAAAGTGCCTTATAATCTTAAACGGTTATGGTAACTATGGTTTGGCTTTATCGAAACATGTTGTGTAAGGTGTCTAACACTGTGGAATAATACCCCCATACCATTTCTGGACATGAGGATATTATTCCCCCCTTCTAGAGGGAAAGACATGCTAAAATCATACTTCACTGTTAGCCTCTGACCAAAGCCTCAGCATCACAAAATGGATGCTGCTGCCATGACACAAGTCTGACCTCCTGCTGCTGGGAGTGATCCCAGTCAGGGAGGCCTGGACAATAGGTTTCCTGCTTGGGGAGGTGCTAGCACCTCCCCAGACAGCCTTTAGTGTATTGGGGCAGGGTGGGCTGAAAGGAATGAGACATGCCTGGGGCACACAAGGTGTTCCTTGCATAGTCCAGTTCAAACCGGCGCTGGGGCACTCCAGCCCCAGCTCTGGCGCGAAACTGGACAAAGGGAAGTGGGTGTAACCACCCCCTCCCAGGTCCCACCCATAAGGCGTGACCTAGCAGGTATCCCAGCCCCCCAGATTAGTATAAGAGTGGGAGTTGGGCCTCAAGACTTTAGATTATCCTGAACCTGCTAACTTGAACAGAAACTCTGGACCTTCGATGAAAGAAGAAGACTGAAGAATCTCCCTTGTGGCCAAGGAGTGGCTACCCTGTGCAAACAGGCACCATCAAGAGACTACCCTTTGCTTTGCCCAAGTTTTACGAGGAACCGACTGCAGATCCCGACCAGAGCCTTGACTTCCAGACTTCTACGACCCTGATCCACATCCACAGCAGAGCTGAGATCCGTGGAGGCGACGAGAGACGTGGGACCGGCTACCTGGGAAAAGTGGCTAGTATCTTCAAGCGCAGCTTCTGAGGCACCCTCGAAGTTGTGCACCGGGGATTGAGAAGCCCCAACCCCAAGCACCATCTGCACCGAAGACCAGCCCCCCACACTCCACGAGTCCTGCGTGGGGCCCTTCTGCATTTTCCTGCTTGCCGCGTCTGTCCGGTTGCTTGCCCGCTGGCTAGTGGCCTTTGTGACGACGCACCCCGTAATCTTCAGCGCTGGTTTGGCTCCTCCAGACTGGCTCCTGCTCCTTTGAAAAAGAGAAGCATCCCAGACCTTCCTGGTCTGCACCAGAAGCAAGTCCTCCGTTCGGCGTGGGTTCCGCTTGCCAAGGCTTGGTGAGTCCTAGTCCAACTTCGACGCCGCCGACAGCAAGAGCCTTCGTGGGACAGCTCGCCTCCTGGTCCTGGTCGTCCTCGACGCTTCCTGGTCCTCGTGGCTGCAGCGACAAGCTTGACCTTCACCTGCAATCTTCACGACATCGCCTGGTTCCTTCCTGGTTCCACGTGGTCACTGGCTAGTGACCTTGACTCTGTCCCTTCTGCTTGCAGGTCTCCTCTCTTCTTGATCCCAGCCTTGGGATCCACCGGACACTCTTCACTGACTGCCTGTCAGCATCTTTCTTCAGGCATCCATAGGAGTCGACGACGAAACCCGACGCAACTTCACCCCTATGCACCCGCAGCCTGTGGGCTAGGTAACTTGGGTACTCCGGTGCTCATCAGGATAGTGACTATCCTAGTGTCTAGTTTTCCAGTCTCGACTTCCTAGCTACTCCGGAAGTGTCCTAAATCTGTCTATTTCTAAACTGTACTATTGCTAGTGACTTTTACGCATTATGCGTGAGTGTTTCCACTCTGCACCTGAATCCCGTGGGCCTCCCACTTCCTAACCTTTGGTAGTATAGTGTAGCCCCAGCGATTCCCTAGGCCTAGGCCTATCCTATTTCCGTGACAGTGGTCCTTATACCACTTACTTAGTATATGGTTTGCGTGGGCCCTAGGGCCTAACTGTATTACTTACCTGTGTGACTTCATGTATGCATAAATAAGACTGTGTTGTACTTACCTCTAATCTCATAAAGAGTGCTGAGGGTTTGACTAGAATAAATACACTTTATTTTATATATATATCTGTTGTGGTGTCCTTTCATTTGGTATTCAAGGGATTATATATGGTATCACAGCTGGCTTCACATGCCATTCAGAGTTTAGCCTAAGATTGCTCTTGTCCATGCTACCACTAGGATAGCTGGTCTATAAGGTTGACTTTACAACCAATCACCATAAGGGTATTTGGACTGATATAAGGTGTACACTAGAACTAGTGACATCATACATCAGGCCAACTTCTCACAGTCTGCTGACGCTTAAGACTGCTTTTCTGGTAGCCATCACCTCGGCTAGACGGGTGAGTGAGCTCCAGGCTTTATCTTCAAAGCCTCCTTTTCTCTCTGTTCATCCGGACAAGGTTGTCCTTCGGCCTCGTCCCTCCTTTCTTCCGAAAGTGGTGACTCCATTTCATCTTGGGCAGTCTGTCACCTTGTCCACCTTCTTTCCGCCTCCGCATCCCTCCAAAGAGGAAGAGAGGCTCCACCGTCTGGACCCAAAACGTGCGCTCTCCTTTTATCTGGACCGCACAAAGCAGTTCCGGGTGGACGACCAACTTTTCGTTGGATACGTGGGTGCTAAGAAGGGGAAAGCTGTGCACAAACGGACCATCTCTCGGTGGGTCGTTTTGTGCATCAAAATTTGTTATTCCTTGGCAAAAAAGGACCCTCCTGTTGGGCTGTGCGCCCATTCTACTCGGGCCACAGCGGCTACTACTGCTTTGGGACGGGGTGTCCCTTTGCAGGACATCTGTCAGGCGGCGACGTGGGCTTCGCTACACACGTTTGCCAGGCATTATTGCCTTGACAGCCAAGTCCGGAGGGATGGCTTCTTTGGCCGTTCTGTCCTCCAGGACTTTCTGGTGTGATCTTGGTTCGCAGACCCACCACCGGGGATGGTATTGCTTGGGTATCTATTCTAAGGTGAGGAATCTAACTAACGTGTTTCTTTCAGATGAACAAGTTACTTACCTTCGGTAACGATGTATCTGTAAGAAACATTAGTTAGTTAGATTCCTCACCGACCCACCCATCCTCCCCGTTCTGCGAACTGACATCTAGGGTTAAGGTTATCCTTTTCAGGCCCCTAGATTTTATTTTTGGCATCAGTGTCGGTCTTTGCATGGCTCTGCGTTCCTGGCGCGGAAAGTTATGTACAAGAACTGACGTCAGCGCGCGAGGGCGGCGTCTAAGTACTCCGACGACGTCATTCCGGCGCACGACGCCGACGACGGACGCGGAGCCGCAGACGACGCCTAGCGACGCGCAAGGGGTATTGCTGACGAAAAATCTTCCGGATCCAGTCTGACGCCTGGGGATATTCTAAGGTGAGGAATCTAACTAACTAATGTTTCTTACAGATACATCGTTACCGAAGGTAAGTAACTTGTTCTTTAGGCAATACCGAAAATGGAAAGTTGTAACAGGCAGAGTAATTTTACCGTGTATGATCCACTCAGTAGCTGGTTTTTCTGCCACCGTGAATGGTAATTTTTCCAGTTTTTCAATGCTCAGCGTAGTGTAGTCTGCTCCCCTTTGTGCCAGTCATATCTGTTTATCAGTGAGATTGAATTCTGGAAACAGTGACGTAGTATTGATTAAATGCCAAGGCACATAGCCTGCACTCAAGTTTTGTAGCGTCTAGCCCAATAGCATGATAGAACGTAGCTGAGACTGACCATGTTGCAACATGACTAAGTCTTGTTCCATGACGTCTATGACAGAAGACACAATGTTGTCCAATGAATATATTCTAGAGTTGTTAACCCATTGTCTACTACAGAGAGAGTTTTCTCTAAATTAATACGATCAATTTCTCGTATTCATTCTGCAGTCTCTGCTTGGGTAACCTTCCATGCTTCATTATAAGCAGCATAGATACCGGCATATATGAAATGTTTTTGACGAGGATTTCTTGGTCCTAGCAAGAATTCCTTAAGGTCTGCGCCTTCTTGAAGTAAAGTTAAGTGTTGTTTTACATCCTTCAGTGTAGCTTTCTGTAGCCAATCAAGGCACAGTTTCCCTACACTGTATGTTGTTATTACCCCTGGATGCTGTCTTTGAACATAGCGTGGGTCTGGCCTATTGATAGTGAAACCCTGTGTTTTGTTCAGGAATTGATCTTGACAGTTGTTTGTGTCTGTGAGCCAGAGCAACCATATTTTCCATTCTGGATCTGATCTGTTGTGATGCAGAATATTACGTACGTCGACCTCCCCCGTGTAGGGCTAATACTTGCAGGTATAGGTATAGTCGGTATGTTCATGTCTTTGATCCTGGCTAATCCAAGGCAAGACGTTTGCTGGACAGTGTCATTCAAAAACATAATTTGCTGAGGGATGATACAGGCTCTAAATAAAGCTTCTACCTACCCCCTGTACTTGCCAATCTTTTGTACCCCAGACAGTCTTTGTCTCAATGTTGTCTTTCCAAAAGTCGAAATCCTGTCTAGACAGTTGAGCAATAAAGGCTGCAGAATAAATCTGTTTCGTATTGGTTAACATATTTTTCGTTCCTGTCTTGTTCACATTTTTAAACTAAAACGTTTCTGGTTTAGACAAATTGTAGCCTGAAAAATATGGAAATTTCATTGCAAAAGTTTTTGAGCTACCCTTTGGAGGTGTAGGACAATGTTCCCATTGGTTATACATAAATAAATTTCTAGGCGTTGCAGATTTATGCAAGAAATGATGACCATAGTGGTTATAACAATACATTTGTTCATAATCTGATGAACCCTCTAAATATTCATGATTTGTGAATACAGTAGACATCTCTAGATCAGACATCATGTTATTAACAGTCTCGAAGTCCCAATCATCAGAAAAGGTTCTAGAGGTAATAAAGTCACTTAATGAAATCTTAAATAAGTGTGGAATCTTCAAAAGCTCAGACGGGCCAAAAATGTCATATTGAGTTTGGTCCCAAACTATACCATCATGTATAGGAACGGCTGTGATATTCACTGCTGACAAGTCTCTTGCTTCACGATGGGATGATTTGTGTGGCTGGAGAAGTAAGTTCACTGTTTTACTTGCTGTGTCCATTTGAATATATCTTCCATTTATCAGCATACCCAGATTTAATACCAGAGCTAACCAAAATAGAAAGAAGAATATTCCCAAAACAATCCATAGTTCAATCCATAGTGAAACCAGATAAGTCTTTTTTAGGAGATGAAAAAAGTCTATTGCTTGTTCTTTAAAAGTTTTTTTTGCTGGTGTCGTTTCAGGTTCGCTGGGATCTTCAGAAAACGTATCAAAGTTCATGAAATAGCCAGAGGCAGTTCTGTCAATGGTTGGAATTGCATCAGGATTTGTTGAATTCACTGGCACCAGTTGATCACTTGTTACTTCGTTGTAGACATGTGCATCAGGATGAACTGTTATTTGGCGGTCAAGAGGGACAAGTTTCATAGCTTTGTTGCTTAGTCCTTTACTTCTAACTGCAGAATCTTCAAAGGTGTTGAGTCTCTCAGTTTGAACCTCTTAGATTGTAGCCAGCGGAGTGTGTCTGCTACATTGCCGAAGTCCACTTGGCCTACTGCTTAGTATCGTCCATATAGTGTGGTTTGATCAGGTCGATGGACACAAATCTTTTCTCCTTTTTACCAGCAAGGGGCGGCAAAAGTACAGTTCTTGATCCGTGGAATACTAGGACAGGTACTGGTTGTCTGTAAGAAGGACCAAATTCCTTCTTGTCCGCGATCTTTTCTCTGACTTGATCACCAAGCTTTGGGATCCAAACGGCCGGTTTTCCGTCGGTGATGGTTGGCTTCAGGAGCACGTTGCTTTGTTTTCTTCTTCGCTCATTTAAGTCCTGTAAAACAGCAAAACGATCTTTGATATCAAATGTCTTATTCTCCATCACTGTGCCTTGCATATCAAGGTCCGGTACCAACATTCTAGTTCCAAATAGAACTTCATACCACGTGACTCCCCCTAGAGAACTTCTTGGCAAGTTATTAAGTGCGCGCTGGACTCCATAAAGGTGTTTGACCTACCCATCACCCGAACCTAATACCCTAGCTGTTATAGACTGCTTTATGTCCCGGTTTTTTCTTTCTACAACAGAATTTCCCTCAGGATGGAATGGAAAAAAATACCGCAATGCTACGCTCAAACTGGCCAGGGCTTCTTTGTAAGCTCGAGAGCTAAACGCAGGACCCTGATCAGAATGTACTGTGCCAATTGCATATGTGCTGATAAAGACTTGCAAATCTTTTATAACATTTCGAGCATCAGCCGAGCGCTGAGGCCACATCCAAAGGAACATAGATTTAGTGTTTCTGGGATTGCTTTCATCCAAGAGGACGCCTGCACGTAGATAGTCTAATGCTGTCTAATAATGGTGTCTGAACTGGGCTCGCTATGTTGTAGTCTGGTACCTGGTGGCGTTCTGTACTGCGATCTCTATTGCAGTCTATGCAGTTATTGATGAAGATATGAATCCGCGTATTCATTCCTGGCCACCAGTACATCTCTTTTAGTTCTAAAATTGTTTTCGAGATCCCCTGATGTGTCAGACCCTCTCCCAGATGTGCTTCGTAAATCAAAGTTGTTCTTCGTTCCATGTTTGGTATTACCCTATCCCCCCACTCCAGGGATTCGAGCAAATAGAACGCTGTTCGCATCAATTATATATGAGTGGGCATTTTTTAGGTAATGCTGCACCGCTGCCTTTGCTTGAAGCATTGACAGCCAGCATTATTTCACTGTCTATTTTTGTTTTTGAACAAGTGACTGCAGCTATGGAAACCGTTTGCACAGCCCCTTTCACGGCTTCATCAGCCAATGAATTCCCTTCAACGTGAACGCTATCACGTTGATGACTGCGTGTGTATCACGTGAGGGTTTTGTAGTCCGTTTCGCAACTGAACTACTTGTTCCCAAAGCGTTTTATGCTTGATTGTGCCACCTTTTGCATCCTTGAAACCATTTTGAAGCCAATTCTGTAAATATTCATTGTAAGATTGAGCACAGTAAAAAGAATCACACAGTGAGTGTGGGGAATTCGCGATCCGTGTTTTCAAGTGCCATCTTGAATGCTTGTAATTCAGCTCGGTGAGCTCCTAGAGATTGCATTTTTGTGACCATTGGTCTAAATTTGCCATCGTGCATATGACCTTTAACGATTGCGCATGCTGCACTGTAAGCTTGCTTACTCTCCGTAGCGGGTTGTTCAGATCCGTCAGTATAAACTATAAATTCGTACTGATCAAGAGAGAATTTCAGTAGGCAGAGGACATTCGTGTTCGTATTGCAGGAATGCTTGTGTTTTTAAATAAGGATCAAACACATATTCAACATCAGTTGCAGCAAGAGAATTAACAGATTGTATCCATCTTGGATGTAAAGCTTTTGCATTCGGAATGCTCGCTTTTGTAACTGCCTCTAAGGCTGGTACAGGAGTCACGACCATTATTTGTTTCCCCTGTGCTAGGGCTCTTTCTTTTGCTGCAGCGGTTTGAACTGCTGTCAGAATATTTTCTGTAGAAGTGAATTTCATTTCTGCTTGTGTATACAAGTGTGAGTTGTATGCAATGGGTACTTTTTCACCTGTGTTAAAAGTTAAGTAGGTGAATCCGCATTGACCCGGAATGATTCGGATCACTAAGTTGCGTACGTTTACGCGTGTTTGTAAAGGTTTTGTTGCTAACATGTCTTTTTGAAGTGAATGGAGAATTTCTGTGTGTTCTTGTGTCCAAGTTGTGGCTTTGAAATCAGGTTTGATTAATTTGTAGAGAGGTTTAACCCTCTCTACGTAGTTTAGAATGCATGTTCTTCTAAAATTCAGGAAACCTAGAATCGACAAAGTTTTTCAGCGTTTTTGGAGGTTGGAGCAGCGCACACTTTTCTAAAAAGTTGGCTGCCAGGCTTTTGCCTTCACTTGAAAGTTCATATCCTAGAAAAAGGACGTTGAGATGGGCAGTTCTGGACTTTTTAGAGTTGAATTTGTAACCCTCAGAGGCGAAGCCCAATATAATGGTGTTCACCCTGTTCAAGTGTCTCTCCAGGTCATTGTCTGTCAGATATATATCATCGACATATGACAATGCCTCGTCATCATAAATTTGTAGTAACTCTGTTACTCTTGCTGAGAATAACCCCGGGCTGTTCTTGAACCCCTGTGGGAGTCGACAAAATTGACCTGAGTCTCCATTATTGAGAAAGCGGTCAAATATCTACTTTCAGGTGGAATATTTTGACAAAAGAAACCATTTGAAATGTCTAATGTGGTTTTGTACTTTTTACGCACAATGTTATTCATTAATGCTGTACTGTGTGCATTTTGCACTTTAAATGTTTTACAACATGAGTTTAGGTGTCTGTAATCCAAAACTAGACGATATGTATTGTCTGTTTTGGAAACAAAGGATTGTTCATTGACGAGGTGCATGTTTCAATCACCCCCTGGTATTCAAGTTGATCTAAGATCTCCCTGACTTGACAAAAATTATCGACCTATCTCTGGCCTACCATTGGTAGTCAAAGTTACGGAAAGAGATATAAACACTATCCTAACTGAGTACCTAGATACACACTGCCTGCTTGACTTCTCTCAGCATGGCTTTCGCCCTAAATACTCCACTGAGTCGGCCCTTATTTCTGCAGCTGAGGGAATTCGGGCAGCGGTAGACAGTGGAGGGAGGGCAATTCTTGTCCTCCTTGATTTGTCTGCCGCTTAATACACCGTTAACCATACGGTATTGGTGCGGCGACTAGAGGAGGTTGGGATCACTGAGCGGGCTTTTGTCCTCCTTTCCTCGTTTCTCGAAGACAGAAAGCAGAGTTTGAACTGGGCGGGCTTACAATCGGGTAACTTCATCCTGCCCTGCGGTGTCCAACAAGGTTCAGCTCTTTCCCCTACCCTATTCAATCTGTATGTTAGACCATTGGCCAGAGTAGTTAGGAAACATGGCTTCACCCTTGTGTCCTATGCTGATGATTCACAATTGGTGATATCAGTATTTGACAGACCAGAGCAAGTAGCGGCAAGATTTAACACCTGTCTGAAGGACGTTATGGAGTGGATGCGCCAGAGTTTCCTAAAGATAAATACTGAGAAGACAGAAGTCATGGAATTTGGCAAGGGTTCCCCATTGTGGAGTACTCTGTGGTGGCCACCGGAGGCCGGGGAGTGTCCTCTACCAGTCACTAAGGTGAGGAACTTGGTGGTGATTTTTGATGATAAGCTGAACATGTCAACCCAGGTTAATAGTTTAACCTCAATTTGTTTTCTTCTGCTCAAAACGCTGCGAAAAATCTTCCCCTTCATTCCCCAGGCGCTGCAGAAGACGGTAATGGCTTCTCTTTTTATGTCCAGATTGGACTATTGTAATGCTATGTTCCTGGGCATTGATAAGCACCAGGTCAGCAAGATCCAGTCACTGCAAAATGCTGCTGTCCGTGTAATTTTAAAGCTACCTAGGGGTGAACCAACGTCCAACGGTAGAAGGTCATTACACTGGCTTCCGGTTCAGCAGAGAATTGAGTTTAAGGCGCTCTGTTTGGTGCACAAGGCACGGTTTGGAGGGGGCTCGGTGGACTGTCGAAATAGGTTTAAGCCTTACACCCCCTCCCGGGATCTACGTTAGGCCAACCTTGGCCTTATATGCACCCCTAGATACAGACTGGCAAGATGGGGCGGCCGCTCATTTGCCAGCTGTGCTATCCAATTATGGAACAAGTTACCTGGGGCTATGCGACTTCAACAGAATCTCCCCTCTTTCAGGGAGGCCCTGAAGTACCAGTTGTTCAATATTCACTAGCTACTAGCTCCCTCTTCCGTTGACTTCACACACCCCAGCGCCAAAGCGCCTCATGGCATTCGAGCGCTTAATAAGCTTCTTTATACTTATACTTTTTTAGCTTCTTGCTTAACTAGGTACTGCCTT
This sequence comes from Triturus cristatus, assembly GCF_964204655.1. Lineage (NCBI taxonomy): Eukaryota > Metazoa > Chordata > Amphibia > Caudata > Salamandridae > Triturus > Triturus cristatus. The sequence goes on from NC_140585.1 coordinate 934,307,601, forward strand.
TGTGCAGTTGGTTGATTTTTTTTAACTGGAATTTGAGATGAGGTGAGTCCTCATCCCATCCTACATGATTCTTGTATAATGCTGGGGCCTGGGCCACTGCCCCTTTCCTGGCATAAGTATATTTTAAATGGATTGGAACATGGTTAGAGAAGGCTAGCATAATGATGTCTTAGCCATGTGGGCACTCGTCTCGTTCTGCTAGAAGTATATCATAACTCCTTGAAAGATGCTCCCAAAAGAGTGCTTTCACTTTTCTTGGTATGTCTCCCTCCATCCGGAGTGTTATTTCATATAAACTATGCGGAGAACTAACCCTGGTGTCTGCAGTTTCCACTTGAATGTCTTCATTCATGTCCACTGTCTACAGAAGCCCCTTCAGGTTCTGGCGAGCTACTGTAACTTCTGCTGCACTGTCCAACATTGTCTGAGCCCATTCGCCATTCTTGATTTGCGTTCTCAGAATCCTCGGCATGTCTGATCTTGAGACCTGCTACCTTCTACTTTGAGAATTGAGGTTTTTGTTTGTTTTTCTGAACGTGTTGATTGTCTTTGGACTTCACACGTTCTGCTTTGTTCTCTGACCATCCTCTTCTTTCGGATGTCTGTAATGATATCTGAAAGGTACCAGAGGAACGTGTATCAGTATCTTGATATCTGTCAGGTTTTCTCAAATTATCCCTATTCCTGAGGTTGTACCTCCTTTCAGAGGGCTCCTTTTGAGGAGACCTACCTCAGGATTGAGAACGCTTCTCTTTGGAATGCTTTTTGCTATTTCCCCACTTCTTTTTAGAAGAGGTAGGCGTGTTTTTAGGAAAGACCTTATCAGGACTTTCAGACAGTTGTGGTTTAACTGGTTCCCCCCCCCCCAAACTGTCTCTGCCGAATTCTTCATAGGATTTTTCAATTATTCTGGCTAGTTCTTGTGGTTGTTCTGTTACATCAAATTCCCTTAATTTCTGGCGGACTGCCACTGATATTGCTTCTCCTTTAATATTAGATAATATTATTGTTGAGACCTGGTCAAAATTTTTAATTAACTTCATACCTAAATTCAGAGCAGGCTCTGCCCCGTATTCGTTTTGAATATGTTTCAGGACATCAGGTATTACCGCCATAGACGGAACACCATGTGTTTTAGTGTAGATAGCAGCAAAGACTGTGCCCCCAAGTGGTGCAGCCTTCCAGATGTGGTGTGATCCCCATTGGTAAACAGATTGTTAGAATTCTGTGTTTCTCATAAGGGCTAGTATTAGGAAATACTGCTTCGATTAGAGTAATTCTTTGAGCTATCCAGAATGGAATTTGTTCACGTTTTGTGGGCATTTTACCCTTGACTGCGTGTAAAGTTTGTGGAGTGATTTTTAGTGTATTCCCCTGATGAGGGGCTGGATTTTGAATGGTTAATGGTGGTTGGACTGTGAAAGTCCGCATGACATATTGAACCAATTATCTATAAATTTTAAGTAGCTCCTTTAGTTGAGCTAGTAATTCTACATCTGACCTTTCTTCAATGTCAGGATGAGGTGTGTAGCCGGCTAAAATCAGCCATGTTGCTCCTGGTCTACCTAGTGGACTGAGCCTGGTAATGTGATTGAAATGTTTTAGGGCGCCTTTAAACCAGAGCTCATGCTCCTGATATGTGAGTGGAATTTCAATATCCTCGAAAGGAATATATTCCTCAGGTGGATCATCTTCTTTGTAGAAGTGAAACAAGTGTGTTACTGGATTTGATTCTGGGAATACTATCCATGAATAGAATACCTCTGTCTGGTGAGATTCATGTGCCTCTATCACATAAACTGCTTTACCACCTCTTGGTGTTAGGCCATGTTTTATAAGTGTTAGAGTGATGGCTCTCCTTAAATTTGGATGGATGATTATTACATCTTCGTCGGTTTCTTGAAACCTGTACGATTAAAAGCTGCTGTGACTTGGTCAGCCGCAGCTCCACCAGTATCGGTGTTTGTGCCGTTTTCGGTAATTGTTTAATGAAAGTTTCAGAGCAAGGTTCAAGGGTACAAAGATAAGGTGCACAATATTTTGGAACACTGTATCCTTCAACGTTGAACAAACCGAACAGCTAATACATAGGATTTTTGTCCTACTCAGCTATGGCGGATATTATCCCTACCCACTCCAGACGTCTTATGGAGTATTATGAGTAGGGGTCTCTGAGAAAAGCACGACTGAGTTACTTCAGATCTAGCGTTAAATTAGTGCCTTACCAAACCGTTGGGCGCCATGTAGTGTAGTTCCTATATCCCTGATAGGCTCTGCGCATTGGAATAATATACACTATAGATTTGACATAGGACTGAGGTCAGTATGTCTCTATCGAGTACATTAAACTTAATTACTTTTGTGTGCCATCTAACTCAGAGGTCACTAGAAACTTCTTGAGTAAACAAGAAGGGATTAGTTTCTAACAACCGCATAAACATGACAACTTTGTTTCCCTTAGAGTCGGAACAATCTCAGAACCGTGGAAACAATAGATAACAGTTTCACTCAGTCAATCGTGCATGCTTCGTTTCTACAGAGTTGTACAGAAATAGAGAGACGGGCGTTTCAATAAAATGGGGTTTATTGAACGGTCTTATTTCTCATGCAAGAGATATGAACTGCTACAATCGTAAGGCTGCAAAGTACAATATGTACAGAGTTAGCAGTAAGATAAAATAATACTGCAATAGCATGGTTTATAGCTATGACATATATTAATTAAAATACATACATAAATAACACAGGCTAAAATGTGGCTACTCATCTGATGCTTCTAAATAGTTCTACACCAGTGTACCTAACCTAAGTGTAGTACGAGGTAAGAAGTAGGTGCTGTTTTCTAAAATATAGCTAACTATAGCTATAGTTTTTTGTTTTGCCAAGAGTTGCCAAAAGTTTCTCTAAGTTCTAGTCTGCTCCATACCTTAGAATGTGTGAGGTTGGAATCTCTTTTCCGGGACTCGATATCGAACACCCCGGAAGGGAAGTCAGAAACACTGGAGCTGGATTCTCTGCGAAGAGGATGACAGCGTAGGCAGTCGAGCTGGATCGTGCCGGAACTGTGGTTTGGCAGGGCAAGTGCAGGTATATTTATACCTTGAAGATGTTTAGGAATGCCTGTATTGACGTAAAAGTCGGGCATCGGAACGTCATGAATGAACCCCTAAGGAATAGATGTTCATGCATACTAAATGAGTTCTTGGAGAAATCAATATTCAAGCAAGGGAAATTCCTAAAGGCTTAAGAGTTCGGTTTTCCAAGAACTCGTTGTGACGTGGATGGACGGATGTAGGAGACCATGCCTGTATTTGGTTAGCATAGACAATGCCTAAATAAGGGCTGGATTTTCTATGCCTAAATAAGGGCAATTGTATTGTACCTATATAAGGGCATAAATCGGGAAACCTATATACGGAATCTAAATCTACACACAACAATGTGACACATGGAGGTGTACAGGAGCATTTGTCCATTCCAATTTCTAAACAGAACCCCTGAATCCCCTGTCCCCTTTCATAATGTATATGAGTACTTTCAGCAGTGCATCTGGTGAAAGAGGTGAAGAGATCTGGGTGCCCAGAAAAATAGTAGCTCAAAATCAAAAGAGTCGCTTTTGGCGCTTAACAATGCAAAGCTCATAAAAATGTTTGGTTCCCTAATAGCACCAGAAGTTCATTGAGGAGCATCATACTGAATCTTGGCTTTTTCTTATTAATTTCAGGCATCTCCTTCCTTGGCAAATGATGTGGTCCATAACTTTGAAGAACAAAGGAGAGTTGTGGAAGAACGGCAGAGAGAAATCATTGAGCAAACTGTGAGCAACAGTAATTCTGTTAAGCCAATGCACTAAATATTGCTTAACTGTTAAAAAGCATTGTGGGGGCAGAGATGAAATACAAGATTTCAGCATACTTTATGGAGTTGTGACGAAAATGACTGTGCTATCTGCTTTTCAGCTTGTGTCACTTATGTGGGCTGTCAATGCAGTAGAAGGGAGCAGGTCCATCTAAGAGACCATCAGGCTGAGTTAACGTAGGAAAGAGTGGGTCTACCTAAAAAGATCATATGCTTGAAAGTAGGGGTCATTTAGAATAAATCTCTTAAGTTGTCAGCTTTTTGATCCAGGAAAGAAACTGACAACATAATTGAAAAGAATATTTCTAAAGCTAGCCACCTCAGAACCCTAACCGAGATCGGAATGGTCAGAGGCCAGGTACTCATCACCTGGACGTCCTTTGCATCTTCCTGCACAAGTTGAAATAAGGAGACATTCCTACCTCACCTGACTCCAGACTGAGGTTGGACTCTGGCCTCATCTCACATCCAGGCACGCCACTGAGGAAAGTGCTTGCTTTGCTATAGACTTGTGGAAGGCAACCTACGTTCTTGACCTACAGCAGGCCACTATAGAGGTAAAAATCTAATGATCTGACGGCATTCCTCCAGCCAGTGCATACCCATACCGAACCCCTGCTGACTTTCAACAAGGCATTGACCAACACCCTCTTAGAGGCCTGCACCAAGCAGTGTTCTGGCCTCCAGTGAAACGCCAAGGTGCGAAAGCTGCCACTCTGCCCCATGTGTCCCTGCATTACTGTCTCAACACCCCTCTCTTGAAAGTTTAGTGGTACAAGCTTCCACTAGTCAGACACACTCAAATACTTTTCAAACTACGCCCACGGATATGGAATCCAAGATAGTGGAAACCTTCAGTATTTATCTCTACAAGTTTGGTCTTCCACTCTGTTAATGCAGGCTCCCTGCTGGGCCAACACTCCCATACCCTCAGAGTCGAATGCTCAGATTCTCCCAGGCTTACCAGAAGACCTTCACCTCATCCATACCCAGGCTATTCAGGACAGCTTTGACGTAGCCAAATGTATGATTCGCTCCAGGCTGGACGCCACAAACTGCATTGGGTGAGAAGTTGACACTGGTGTCGCCAGCATCCTGTGCCCAACTTCCAGAGGGCCATCTGTCTATCTTACTGCAGGAAATGCAAAGCTTGTTGGCCATAGGGGCTATTGAGACGGGGCCTGCAGTAGACGTGGGTCGTGGTTGGTATTCCCACTACTTTATGGTGCCAAAGAAGGACGGAGGCCTTTGTTCTATTCTAGACCTGCACCCTGTCAATGGCCTTTTTTTTTTGTTTAAATAACTGTTTATTAACATTAAAATCCGCAGCAGTTACAGCAGTCGTGACCATTAGGCAGTACGTAATTATACAGGGTACATATAAGGGCACCATAAGCGATCATCATCACAACAAGGGTAGATTCGCTCAGAGACAAACCCAACATAAAGCATCGCACAGGCCCCCCACCGACCAGCCCGAGACCCGAGGGCTCCAACCCACATAGTATATGATTAGGGGTTTCCCATAGCTCCGGACATTCCCCCGTGCCCAAGTTGTCCATTAAGGCCTGTCTCTCTCGCCGGAGTTCTACCGTGGGAGATATACAAATGTCCCCCCGATACTTGTTCCACCGTCCCCATTTGTGGTCCCCTTTTTGGGGGCACCCTCGGCCTTTATAGACCGTCTTCTCCATCACCATCGATAGAATCATATCTTTGGCCCAGGCGCTCAAGGACGGCAAAGCGGCCACCCCCCATTTCTGGGCAATATTTCTTTTAGCTAGGGCCCAACCCAGAGCCGCCCAATCCTGCTCCGCTTGGGTAAGGTCTGTGTCCTCCCACACGTTATGGAGACACAACTGAGGGGAGGGGACCACCGACTTCGCGGTGACCCGTGCCATCTGACGGGTGACTTCTGTCCAATAGTGTTATATGGGGGGGCAGGCCCATAAAATATATGTGAACGTGCCTACGTGAGAGCAGTTCCGGATACAAAGCTCGTCAGGACGCCGACCTAGTTTGCACAATAGGACCGCATCAAAATATACACGGTGCAGAACTTTGAGTTGGACCAGGCGGAGCCGCATCGATATCGCCACCTCCCGAGGGGAGGTCAGCGCATCTCTCCACACCTCGTCAGACATCCGATTCCCATCTGGCCCGTAGTTTCTGCATCGGGTCATCTCGGTTATTGATTAGCTTTTTATATGTTAGGGAAATCGCCCTGCGGTCCATTGGGTCAAGCAACAATCTGTCTTCCAAGGGCAAATAGGCTGGAAGAGGAGTCTCAGCGGGCAGGACGCCTTCGATTGCATGGATAATTTGTAGGTAGCGGAACTGCTCAGAGGGAGCAAGTTGGTATTTAAGCTGCAGCTCTGCGAACGTCGCCATTCTGCCTTTAACCCACATGTCCCCCACTGTAGAGATGCCAATGAGATCCCACTTATCGAACCCCGCATAGGTGCTCGGCCGTCCCAGACAATCCGGTTCCCATAGCGGAGTGGCCTTAGTCAGCCGCCCATACCACCCCATTCGCTTCTGGAGAAGATGCCAAATCTCCACCGTTCTGGCCGTGGGTCCAGTAAGACCTAGTTTCTTAGGGTTTGAGTATAGTGCCCTGTTATATCCACCCTTCCCCATGAGCCAGCGGTCGGTTCGGAAGCTAGGGTCATCATGCGCCCCGAACACCCACTGGTTGATGGCGATCAGTTGTGTGGCCTGATAATAAAGGCGTAGGTCCGGCAGACCAATCCCACCGTCGTACCAGCCCATAGTTAGTTTCTGCATTGCAATATGCGGCGTTTCGGTATCCCACAACAATCCCCGCAGTGTTGCATCGATCTTTAAGAAATAGGATTCCGGGACCGGGATAGGCGTATTCTGCAGGGCATAGAGGAAACAGGGGAGCACTAACATTTTGAAGAGGGATGCCCGGCCTAGGAGTGTAAGGGGCAACGTTTTCCAGTGGATCACATCAGATTTGAACCGCTGCAAAGGGCCCTCTAGGTTTCGCACATAGAATAACATTGTATCAAATGTTATGAAAACTCCTAGATATTGGAAGCCCTGTAGTGCCACCGGTAATGTATACCCCCTAGGGCTAAGCGGCGGATCACCCCGAAGTGGGTACATCTGGGATTAGGACCAGTTGATCTGGTATCCTGAGTGGGCCCCAAAGATATGAAAAATATGCAGTACCCGACGAAGCGATCGCGCGGGGGAGGCCAAGTATAGCAAGATATCGTCCGCGTATAGCGAAATGCGGTCTTTGTGATCTGCCGTCCATTTGAGGCCCCGAATTTCGGGGTCCTTTCGGATCCAGACCGCCAGGGGCTCCAGTGCCAGGGCAAACAGGAGAGGTGACAGGGGGCAGCCCTGCCTCGTGCCGCGACCCAGGGAGAAGGAGGTCGAGCGGTGATTATTGACTGATACACAGGCCGTAGGCAGGGTGTATAGTAGTCGGATCCATCCAATCAACCGAGGGCCCAGCCCCACCCGGGCCAAAACAGCAAATAGATACTCCCATGCCACGGTATCAAACGCCATCTTGGCATCTAGCGCTAGAAGCAGCGCATCTTCCTGGATTGTCGCCGCCCGGCCCAGGGTGCCATGGACTCGACGCAGATTGCGTGCGGTGTTACGGCCCGGCATGAAACCCGACTGGTCCGGGTGAATCAAGGCCGCGAGGTATGGGAGCAGTCGGCTGGCCAGCAGCTTAGCCAGGATTTTGGCCTCCACTGCGATCAGGGAAATGGGCCTGTACGAAGCACATTCGTCCGCTGGTTTGCCGGGTTTCGGATTACCACTATCATGGCCGTGCGGATTTCGGCCGGAAGGGTGCCGGTCTCATAGCACTCCTTGTATAGGTTTAGCAGGTGGGGTGCCACCTTCAGAGCCATATTTTTCATGATCGGGATTCCATTGGTACCCATGGCCTTTCCAGAGCGTGTATCTCTGGTGGCTGTCTGAATTTCCTCTAACGAGATGTCTGACTCAAGCGTCTCTCGGTCTTGCTGGGAGAGACATCGCACCTCAAGGGTTGCGTGGAGGTCTGTTGCCCAACCGGCCTGCGAGTCTAGCGGCGGGATATAGATTTGCTGATAGTACTTAGCAAATGCTTCGGCTATATTTTGAGGGTCGGTGATCAACGTTGCGTCTGGCCCTTTGATCGCTCCCACCCATCGCGCCGCCATTTCTTTCCGCTCCAGCCATGCCAGCAATTTACCCGTGCGTTCTCCCAGCTCATATATTCTGTGTCGGGTGGCTAGGGATCGGCGACTGGCCTCTTTATAGAGCAGTTGTTTATAATCTCGTCGTTTTACTTCGAGTAAGTGTGGGGCGTCGTGGGCCGGGATGTGTGTATTCCCCTGTTCGAGCTGAAGTATCTCCGCCTCGAGCTCGCTAACCCGCCGTCGTCGTTCAGTTTTGTGTCCCACCATCAATGACAACGCTCTCCCTTTAATAACTGCCCCGTAGGCCCCCAACAATGTCACCGCCGAAGCCACGACCCCTCGTTTTCTTCAAAATAGCAATCAGTGTCGTGTCGCAGAGAGTCTCTAATGTGCGGGACTTTCAGCAACCATGGCTGAATCCGGATGGGGCCCGGCTGTCAGTCCAGGCTGGCCCCAAAGGAAGCTATGACCGGGGAGTGATCGGAAATCTCCCTTGCCAAGCCTGAGGAATCTGTGAAATTATGAATATCTTGCGCGAGTGTGAACAGGTAGTCAAGCCGTGAGTGACTTCCGTGCACTCCGGATTGAAAAGTATAGAGCGTTTCTCAGGGGTGTGACCACCTCCAAACGTCCACCAAACCGAATGCGTCTGCGAACTTGCTCAGTTGTGAGCCCCGCGGATCGCTCCCTCTGGGTGGGGTACGGTCCATTGTATCGTCCATCGTCAGGTTAAAGTCGCCGCCCACAATCACAGCGCCCTCCGGCAGGGTCAGTAGAATCTTTCCAACGTCCGCCAGGGTCTGGCGCTGAAGGCCCGGCGGTGCATTGATCGAGATCAAGGTAAGGGCCTTCCCTTCCCAGCTTCCCGAACAGACAACATATCTACCCTGAGGTTCAGTGTGAGTTGTGTGTACCTCATATGGGCAGCCCTTTCGCAGGAGAATTCCCACCCCTCGAGAACCCGAGGTAAAGCCCGAGTGGGCAACCATTCGGTATCCCTTCCGGTCTAGGGCATGACAGGAGTTACCTATGAGGTGCGTTTCTTGGAGCAACACTACGTCAATACGATGGCGGTGTATGTAGTGCTGCACTGTGCTCTGCTTAATTTTATCGCCCAGCCCGTTAACGTTCCAGGTCATTAGACTACGTCTCTGAGCCATTGCTAGTTGACCTCAGTAGCATCGTTCCTGAACATTCGAAGTGATCCCCGTATATGGTGACCGAAACATTCACCCTCAGTGACGACACCCGCATTCCCCCGCCCTTTCTGAGTGTGACGGAGAGGAGACTTGACATCCATAGGTGAACAATTAGTACCCCATCCTGACTAAAGGTATCGTGCATGACTACTGCAGAAGAACATTGCAAAACAACCCCCCCATTAAATGCAATCCCACAACATACCCATCCCTCCCTGCTACCCTGCAGAACGGGGCTAGAACCCCCCGTGCCCCCCAACTCGCAGAGTGCCTGTCACCCCCCCATAAACACTTCGAGGAAATATGTGCTACCCCACTCCCATCATGGCATCCTACATCTTACAAAACCCCTTCTCGTGGCCACGAACCCTACGCCAGGCCAATAGGAGTCCCTAGAAGGTTGCCCGGTTAGCCCGATCCCCGCTCCACCCAGTATCTACTCATTGGCGTTAGACCCCTCCCGACCCCAATCAAGAACCACAATGCTATCAGGAAACGTATCGTTGAGGGGAGTCCATTGATGCTTCGGGAGGAGCGGCTCACACCCCACGGATGTCGACCATGGAGGGCCCGTTGGCCGTCAAATCCAGGGAGCAGCTCAATCCACATCTTATTATCACCTTATACCAGGCCGCCCGCCACCCTAAAGATAGCAGTGCGCTCCCAAACAGCCAAAGGAGGAGCTCCGAGCTGTCCTATGTGATCCCAGTCCATCTTACCATTGTCCACAATCCGTGTTCCTCCGCCGGGCCCAGGGCCCCAGAGTCAGAGCGCGAAGGTGAGCGCCTCTGCCGGCGCCAATCTGCAGCCGAATCTGCTGCCGAGGGCTGCTTCTTTCTCCGACTGCCCACGGTACGCCACCCTTCCAACCAGTCCCATGCATCCTCCGGGCGCATGAAGAACCATGATTTGCCCTCAGCCTCCACCCGAAGCTTGGTCGGGAACAACATGGCGTACTTGACATCGTTCTCACGAAGTGCCTTCTTTATGTCCAGGAAGCTCCGTCTTTGTTTCTGGACTCGCAAGGTAAAGTCTGGAAAGAACGTGATGTTGCTATTCTCCACGACGACGGGTGGTGCCGCCCTCGCCGTTTGAAGGATTACATCTCGGTCACGGAAGTTAAATACTCGGGCCAAGATAGGTCTGGGATGGGCCGCGGGCGACCCCCCCGGCACCCGATAAGCGCTCTCAATAGTAAAACACTTGGAGAGACCCCTAGGTTGCAGGTGATTGAGGATCAAGTCTTCAACAAAGAGGTCCGCCGCTTGCCCCTCTGCCCGTTCCGGAACACCAATAATGCGCACATTATTCCGACGCATCCTACCTTCGTAGTCGTCCAGCTGTCGGGCCAGCACCTCTTGGGAGGCGCGCAGGTCACTGACCTCTTGTTTGAGGCGGCCGGTGTCGTTTGACAGTTTTGGTGATATTTTCTACTGTCCCCACCCGGTCAGCGATCTTTCGCACATCTTCTCGGATCAGACCCACATCGGTGGCCACAGTGTCGATTCGCTGCTCGAGGGATGTCTTGACGGCCGTTATGGCGTACAACAGGTCTTTGTTCGATGGGTCAGGCTTACCGTCCGAGGCCGGCATCCCAGCCCGGTCGCCGCTCGGCTGCTGGTGCCAAGCAAACTTCTCAAGTTTAGCCTGTGTCGTCGGTTTGCTGTTCCACCCAGTTGGCATGGTTACCCTGAGTGAGCACTCCCTAGCCAGAAGGCCCAGCCGCTAATCCCCGCCGCCTGCGGTGGAGACCTCCACCCGGCCTGTCGGTTTTAACTGACTGCACCCTCTTCGCCAGCGCACTCTACCCGGGTTCAGAGCACTACAAGAGAACGTGAGTGCGGCCGGTCTCAATCCACGCCGACCCTTACTGCACTACGGTGGGAAGAGCACGCTCCCACCAAAGGCCCGCACCCTGGGGAGTCCGGCGTCGCAGCTCAACTGGTAGCCCCTGGATCCAGCCACTCGGCAGGGTGGTATTCCAGACTTCCCAACTTGGTCGTTGTTTGAGTCTAATAGACGGCCTAGACCCGCTCCGTTGCAGCCGTGGGAAAGCGGAGATCCCCCGGTGAGTTCCGTCGCACACTCTCAGGCAGATCCGCGGAGGCGGCCGGCGACCTCGTCGAGCTTTACCCCGGTCAAGCGATCTTTCTGTATTCCTCGCAGGCTATGGATTCCGGGGGGTCAGCGCCACCCCCAGCACAGCAGACCCAGCTGTTGTGTCAGTGTCAGTCCGGCCCAAGAACCTCTCCAGGGCCTACTTTGTGGTAGCTCCGGTGCTGTGTGCGGACTGCAGGTATGGCTCCCCACTCGCAACAACACACATTCCACCAGCTCCGGAGGCGTCGACTTCACTGCCACCACCACTTCAAGCGCCCCGTCACCTCCGCCGCCACACTCCCCTGCACGCCGGCATCAAGGCATATCTCTTACCGACAACGCGGCGGTCAGCCAGTCTGCACAGGAATCTGCCGCTCCCTTATCACCGGAATGTCGCCGAGCCCGCGTCCTCAGCGCCGGGGAGGCCACCAGGCCCCACCGATTAAGGCCACACCACTGGGGCAGCGCCGCGCCCAAAGCCGTCTCTCATCAGGCGCCCCAGGCCGCCACAACGGCCTCACGTAGAATGTTTCCCGGCTGGGCCGCACTCCTCATCCGGTGGTCTGGAGCTGGCGAACCTTTGATTTCTTTCGCCACACGCTGCATGCATGAAGCTTGGCACCGCTTTCGTCGCCACTACTGCCCAGTACTGGTCTCACGGCGGCCACACCACCTGGCCCGCCGCTCCGTCGGCGTCCTCTGGTATAGCGCCGGCCCCCAGTCCTCACTTCCTCCGGGGCATCCACGATATCAGGCAGGCTGGAGGGTACGTCAAAACCAGCCCCCAAGTCGTCCGGGGTGCCGCACCCCAGTCCGCTCCGCCCTCTGCACTCTTAGGCCGCAGCCACGGCCTCCCGCATCTGTCGTGTCCGGGCGGGTCGAAGCGAGGAGCCGCGCGGCGGCGCACCAGCTCCCGGAGCGTGGAGCTCGGAGTCAGTTCAACCTTCGATCCCCCCCAAACTTTGCCAGCGTGTCCGCGGCCTCGGGACCACCAGCACCCTCTTATCTGGGGCCGCAGGGCACAAATTATCCGGATATTTCGGGAGTGGCGCTGCAGAGCTTCGCTACTGCGCGGCCATTCCCGTCAGCAGCAAACGTCAATGGCCTTTTCTAGCAGATTCAAGATGCTCTCCCTGGCCCAGGTGTTGCCTGCCTTTGAGCCTGAAGAGTGGATGGTGGCGTTGAATTTGCCCTGCAACTATTTCCATATACACGTTTTGTAGGCCAATCAATGCTACCTGTGGTTTGTGATAGGACAGGAGCATTTTCTGTGCTTACCTTTTGTCTGACCAGTGCTTCTTGGGTGTTCATGAAAGTGATGGCGGTGGTAGGAGCTCACCTTCCGAGTTCAGATGTACTAGTCTTCCCCTACCTAAATAACTGATGCTCAGTTTCATGCCTTTCCCCAGGGAAAAGAAGTGCAAGACATTCAGGCTATAATTCCGATCTTTACGCCTCTGTCCTGGTTTTCAGTGAGGTAGATTCCGAGGCTGTTGGGACTGATGGCCTCCTTCACCCTGCAGGTCAAACATGCCAGATGGCATATATGGGCTCTACAGTAGAATCAAAAGTCTTAGTAGAGCCATCATGAATCGGACCTCTTCGATCATGTCCATATTTCAGCGAAGACTGCAAAAGATCTACAGTGGTGGTTTCTGGACCGCGATTGGGTAAGCTGCTGATCCCTCTCCCGACCCCACTTAGAGCTGAAAGAGGTGACCAATATGTCACTTCTGTGTTGGGACGACCAACTGGGAGAGGTGGAGATCAGATGTCTCTAGATTCTGGTTGAGTTCCAGGTTCCATCTGCATATCAACCTTCTGGAGCTGTGGGCCATCCACTTGGCGTTAAAAACCTTCCTTTCATCCATCAAAGGGAAGCCAGTACAGGTGCTTATGGACAACACCACCACCATGTGTTATTCCAACAAGCAGGGAGGAGTTAGTCCTGGGCTCTTCCAGGAGGCACTTCTCCTCTACCCTGAGGTTCAGTGTGAGTTGTGTGTACCACATATGGGCAGCCCTTTCGCAGGAGAATTCCCACCCCTCGAGAACCCGAGGTAAAGCCCGAGTGGGCAACCATTCGGTATCCCTTCCGGTCTAGGGCATGACAGGAGTTACCTATGAGGTGCGTTTCTTGGAGCAACACTACGTCAATACGATGGCGGTGTATGTAGTGCTGCACTGTGCTCTGCTTAATTTTATCGCCCAGCCCGTTAACGTTCCAGGTCATTAGACTACGTCTCTGAGCCATTGCTAGTTGACCTCAGTAGCATCGTTCCTGAACATTCGAAGTGATCCCCGTATATGGTGACCGAAACATTCACCCTCAGTGACGACACCCGCATTCCCCCGCCCTTTCTGAGTGTGACGGAGAGGAGACTTGACATCCATAGGTGAACAATTAGTACCCCATCCTGACTAAAGGTATCGTGCATGACTACTGCAGAAGAACATTGCAAAACAACCCCCCCATTAAATGCAATCCCACAACATACCCATCCCTCTCTGCTACCCTGCAGAACGGGGCTAGAACCCCCCGCGCCCCCCAACTCGCAGAGTGCCTGTCACCCCCCCATAAACACTTCGAGGAAATGTGTGCTACCCCACTCCCATCATGGCATCCTACATCTTACAAAACCCCTTCTCGTGGCCACGAACCCTACGCCAGGCCAATAGGAGTCCCTAGAAGGTTGCCCGGTTAGCCCGATCCCCGCTCCACCCAGTATCTACTCATTGGCGTTAGACCCCTCCCGACCCCAATCAAGAACCACAATGCTATCAGGAAACGTATCGTTGAGGGGAGTCCATTGATGCTTCGGGAGGAGCGGCTCACACCCCACGGATGTCGACCATGGAGGGCCCGTTGGCCGTCAAATCCAGGGAGCAGCTCAATCCACATCTTATTATCACCTTATACCAGGCCGCCCGCCACCCTAAAGATAGCAGTGCGCTCCCAAACAGCCAAAGGAGGAGCTCCGAGCTGTCCTATGTGATCCCAGTCCATCTTACCATTGTCCACAATCCGTGTTCCTCCGCCGGGCCCAGGGCCCCAGAGTCAGAGCGCGAAGGTGAGCGCCTCTGCCGGCGCCAATCTGCAGCCGAATCTGCTGCCGAGGGCTGCTTCTTTCTCCGACTGCCCACGGTACGCCACCCTTCCAACCAGTCCCATGCATCCTCCGGGCGCATGAAGAACCATGATTTGCCCTCAGCCTCCACCCGAAGCTTGGCCGGGAACAACATGGCGTACTTGACATCGTTCTCACGAAGTGCCTTCTTTATGTCCAGGAAGCTCCGTCTTTGTTTCTGGACTCGCAAGGTAAAGTCTGGAAAGAACGTGATGTTGCTATTCTCCACGACGACGGGTGGTGCCGCCCTCGCCGTTTGAAGGATTACATCTCGGTCACGGAAGTTAAATACTCGGGCCAAGATAGGTCTGGGATGGGCCGCGGGCGACCCCCCCGGCACCCGATAAGCTCTCTCAATAGTAAAACACTTGGAGAGACCCCTAGGTTGCAGGTGATTGAGGATCAAGTCTTCAACAAAGAGGTCCGCCGCTTGCCCCTCTGCCCGTTCCGGAACACCAATAATGCGCACATTATTCCGACGCATCCTACCTTCGTAGTCGTCCAGCTGTCGGGCCAGCACCTCTTGGGAGGCGCGCAGGTCACTGACCTCTTGTTTGAGGCGGCCGGTGTCGTTTGACAGTTTTGGTGATATTTTCTACTGTCCCCACCCGGTCAGCGATCTTTCGCACATCTTCTCGGATCAGACCCACATCGGTGGCCACAGTGTCGATTCGCTGCTCGAGGGATGTCTTGACGGCCGTTATGGCGTACAACAGGTCTTTGTTCGATGGGTCAGGCTTACCGTCCGAGGCCGGCATCCCAGCCCGGTCGCCGCTCGGCTGCTGGTGCCAAGCAAACTTCTCAAGTTTAGCCTGTGTCGTCGGTTTGCTGTTCCACCCAGTTGGCATGGTTACCCTGAGTGAGCACTCCCTAGCCAGAAGGCCCAGCCGCTAATCCCCGCCGCCTGCGGTGGAGACCTCCACCCGGCCTGTCGGTTTTCACTGACTGCACCCTCTTCGCCAGTGCACTCTACCCGGGTTCAGAGCACTACAAGAGAACGTGAGTGCGGCCGGTCTCAATCCACGCCGACCCTTACTGCACTACGGTGGGAAGAGCACGCTCCCACCAAAGGCCCGCACCCTGGGGAGTCCGGCGTCGCAGCTCAACTGGTAGCCCCTGGATCCAGCCACTCGGCAGCGTGGTATTCCAGCCTTCCCAACTTGGTCGTTGTTTGAGTCTAATAGACGGCCTAGACCCGCTCCGTTGCAGCCGTGGGAAAGCGGAGATCCCCCGGTGAGTTCCGTCGCACACTCTCAGGCAGATCCGCGGAGGCGGCCGGCGACCTCGTCGAGCTTTACCCCGGTCAAGCGATCTTTCTGTATTCCTCGCAGGCTATGGATTCCGGGGGGTCAGCGCCACCCCCAGCACAGCAGACCCAGCTGTTGTGTCAGTGTCAGTCCGGCCCAAGAACCTCTCCAGGGCCTACTTTGTGGTAGCTCCGGTGCTGTGTGCGGACTGCAGGTATGGCTCCCCACTCGCAACAACACACATTCCACCAGCTCCGGAGGTGTCGACTTCACTGCCACCACCACTTCAAGCGCCCCGTCACCTCCGCCGCCACTCTCCCCTGCACGCCGGCATCAAGGCATATCTCTTACCGACAACGCGGCGGTCAGCCAGTCTGCACAGGAATCTGCCGCTCCCTTATCACCGGAATGTCGCCGAGCCCGCGTCCTCAGCGCCGGGGAGGCCACCAGGCCCCACCGATTAAGGCCACACCACTGGGGCAGCGCCGCGCCCAAAGCCGTCTCTCATCAGGCGCCCCAGGCCGCCACAACGGCCTCACGTAGAATGTTTCCCGCCTGGGCCGCACTCCTCATCCGGTGGTCTGGAGCTGGCGAACCTTTGATTTCTTTCGCCACATGCTGCATGCATGAAGCTTGGCACCGCTTTCGTCGCCACTACTGCCCGGTACTGGTCTCACGGCGGCCACACCACCTGGCCCGCCGCTCCGTCGGCGTCCTCTGGTATAGCGCCGGCCCCCAGTCCTCACTTCCTCCGGGGCATCCACGATATCAGGCAGGCTGGAGGGTACGTCAAAACCAGCCCCCAAGTCGTCCGGGGTGCCGCACCCCAGTCCGCTCCGCCCTCTGCACTCTTAGGCCGCAGCCACGGCCTCCCGCATCTGTCGTGTCCGGGCGGGTCGAAGCGAGGAGCCGCGCGGCGGCGCACCAGCTCCCGGAGCGTGGAGCTCGGAGTCAGTTCAACCTTCGATCGCCCCCAAACTTTGCCAGCGTGTCCGCGGCCTCGGGACCACCAGCACCCTCTTATCTGGGGCCGCAGGGCACAAATTATCCGGATATTTCGGGAGTGGCGCTGCAGAGCTTCGCTACTGCGCGGCCATTCCCGTCAGCAGCAAACGTCAATGGCCTTTTCTAGCAGATTCAAGATGCTCTCCCTGGCCCAGGTGTTGCCTGCCTTTGAGCCTGAAGAGTGGATGGTGGCGTTGAATTTGCCCTGCAACTATTTCCATATACACGTTTTGTAGGCCAATCAATGCTACCTGTGGTTTGTGATAGGACAGGAGCATTTTCTGTGCTTACCTTTTGTCTGACCAGTGCTTCTTGGGTGTTCATGAAAGTGATGGCGGTGGTAGGAGCTCACCTTCCGAGTTCAGATGTACTAGTCTTCCCCTACCTAAATAACTGATGCTCAGTTTCATGCCTTTCCCCAGGGAAAAGAAGTGCAAGACATTCAGGCTATAATTCCGATCTTTACGCCTCTGTCCTGGTTTTCAGTGAGGTAGATTCCGAGGCTGTTGGGACTGATGGCCTCCTTCACCCTGCAGGTCAAACATGCCAGATGGCATATATGGGCTCTACAGTAGAATCAAAAGTCTTAGTAGAGCCATCATGAATCGGACCTCTTCGATCATGTCCATATTTCAGCGAAGACTGCAAAAGATCTACAGTGGTGGTTTCTGGACCGCGATTGGGTAAGCTGCTGATCTCTCTCCCGACCCCACTTAGAGCTGAAAGAGGTGACCAATATGTCACTTCTGTGTTGGGACGACCAACTGGGAGAGGTGGAGATCAGATGTCTCTAGATTCTGGTTGAGTTCCAGGTTCCATCTGCATATCAACCTTCTGGAGCAGTGGGCCATCCACTTGGCGTTAAAAACCTTCCTTTCATCCATCAAAGGGAAGCCAGTACAGGTGCTTATGGACAACACCACCACCATGTGTTATTCCAACAAGCAGGGAGGAGTTAGTCCTGGGCTCTTCCAGGAGGCACTTCTCCTCAGAAAATGACTGGACCATCAAGGGATTTCTCTGGTAATGAAACTCTTGTCAGGATATTTTAATGGCAGGATGGAAAAGCTTAGCCACCGTTGCCTAGAGAATCACAAATAGTAGTTACTCCCATAGGTTGAGCAAGGTCTGGTGCAAATGAACAGATCACCACCAAGCAGCGAGAATTACCAGCTCCTTGAGACCCTCATGGGTGTTTTGCCACGCTTGATTGAAGGTCTCTTCCATGCATGGCGAGAACCGTGGCTTGATCTGTTCACCATTGGCAAGAAAGCTCAATGTCAGGAGTCCTGCACGTTGAAGTTTCAAAGGCGTCCCATGCTAGGAGATGTGCTCTGCCTCCTGTATGCCTTTCCTTTGATGCCGCTTCTGCCCTGAGTTCTGAAGAATATCAGGACCGATTGGGCCCAGGTCATCTTAGTGGTCTCGAATTTGGCACAATGAGTGTGGTATCCAGAAGTCCTGGGTATGAGCATTTGTGCTTCAATATAGCTGCTCCTCCAGGAGGATTGTCCAGCAACATGACCGGGTTCTGCAACCGGGTCCTCACAATCTCTATCTTTGTGCTTGGAGATTGAGCAGCGGCAGCTGAACACCTTTGACCTTCCTCCAAAGGTAGCTTATGTTCTCTTGGCAGCCAGGTGCCCTTCATTGAAAACTGTGTACACCTATCACTGGGACAAATGTATGGTTTGGTGCAGCAACCACCAGATTGACACCCTCCAGGTGAAGTTATCTGACATTTTGTTGTTTGTTCTTTTCCCATCAAGGCTTTTCTATGGGAACAGTTAAATGGTATGTCTTAGCCTTTTTATGTTTGCCAGACTTGCCCTCATTATTTATATCACCTGTTATATGTGTTTTTTAAAAGGCTACAACATATTTTTCCTCCCTCTTCTGTCTTCATTTCACAGTGGGACCTTAACTTGGTCCTCACATATTTGATGTGCACTATTTTTGAGCTGCTCCAGAGCTGTACATTGCAGCTTCCTCACCCTCAAGGCAGTGTCCCTCATCGCCATAACATTGGCACGGCTAGTGAGTGACCTTCAAGCTCTCTGTGTCAACCGGCCATACTGCACGTCTACCCAGGTAAACTGGTTCTGTGGACATGAGCATCCTTCTTGCCTAAAGTCGTGATGCTGTTCCATGTTGGTCAAATGTCACCTTGTTGGCCTTTTTTGCTCTGCCTCACCCCTCTGATTAGAAGGGGAGACTCCATCGCTTGGAGTCCTGAGCTTTTATATTGATCGTACCAGAGAACATCTGCTCTTCTTTATACATGCTATGGAGTACTGCAAGGTTAACATCCATTTTCCGTTTATGTAATGTCTTTGATTCTTTAATGAGCGGATAGCTGGAGAGTGCTATATCTATATAAAACTGCATGATTAGAACAGTATGTAGTTTTGTTACTGTTATCATGACCAAACAGTGTCAGTACACGATAGGCAGGTTTGTTCACAGTTGACAATGGAGCCAGAAAGATGTCCTGCGCCTATTCCTGCCTTTCTGGTCTGTGTTGCAACAAGCACAAATGAGAAGGGGTCTTTCTGTTTCAAAGTAGATTTGCAGAGTTTGGTTGTGTACCAGATTTCTGTTTAATTAAAGATATTTTTACATCCGAGTGATTTCGGGAGGTGAGGATGTTTTTTAGGCCATTACATTGTGTTTTTATAAAACACTGTCACTGGTGCCAGTATTTTGATGTAATATTTCTTTCAGCCTTTTGAAGTGTCTGCTGAGCATTAACTCTTTCTTCGATATGAGGGCAGAGAAGCACAAACAAACATCTAACACAATAGGCAAATGCTTCTTTTGGTTCTGAGCTGCCATCTTGAAGTAAACGTTAAATAAACATGTGCCCATGAGGAAAGACCACAGATTGCTGAAACTCTAAATACCTGGGAAGTGGGAAATGTACTGATAAAAAGCGGTTTAAAGAACTGCACATCCTCTGCAGTATACCTGCAACGTGTCTTGAGCGCAGTTTACACAACAGTGTACAGAAGGCGAAAAAAGGAGTAAATATTGCGGGACACAACCACACTTTCTTGTCTTATGCTCCCCTCCAATCTGCTTTTTTCCTTGGCATAAATGAGGTTGCAGATGGATGCCCAGGTCTTTCTTAGGGTCAGAAAAGGCCTGCTTCCTGTTGGGCCATGCTCTGCATTGAGATCTGCTAGGCATTGACAAAAAACAGCTGCCCTAACTACTTCAAGTTAATTCCACCAAGGCCAAAGCTGCTACCAGTGCACGGGCACACTGTGTTCCTATCCTGGACATCTGCCAGGCAGCTATGTGGGTGTCACTTCATATGTTCATGAAGTTCCACTGGCCCTACACGAAGCACTACTGTCTGGAGAGCCAGGTTCACCTACATGGGCATTACATCCACTCGGTCCTATAGGATTTTTTGGGTTTGAGTCCATTCACAAACCTACCTCCAAATAGGTACTGCTTTGGTATTTATTCAGAAGGCGAGGAAAATAACACACTGAATATTTTCTTAACCTCTCATACACTGATCCTTGAAACAAATGCCCAGCCCACTAACCGCCATATTTGCCTTTCCAGCATCCAGATGCACTACATGTGAACAGAGTCAGTCTGAATAAATTTCCATGTTTATTATTTTGCAGCGCTTCCTTGTATTCCAGTTGCCATAGTTGCTAAGCACAAACTCCTAAGAACCTCATGAATTCGTGAAAGACACAGCTTGATATGAACATCAACCAGGGTGTAATTAAGAATTCAGGGATTGAAATTGAATGCCTGACAGAGCTCTTCAAAAACATAGACAAAGCTGAACTTACCTATCTTTGCTCTGCCCTCTGCCATATTGCTATTACATTTTACTCATCAATAGGGCAATGCAGTGCAATTCAATTGATTATGTGAGGAAAGTATCCATTTAATCTACCCAAAAGTAATTCTAGTGTGTTCTGTTGACCTTATTTTTTAGATTGACTCTCCAGTACTTTAGAGCCCTACCATAGGGATAAACTGAGCCACCTCTATGCGAATCACAGACCCTTATGGTTGCTTCTACAGATGCTTATCTCATTGCTATCAATAGTGGTGGACTTAGTCAACCTCTGTCCCTTTCAGAACGGCAATAGAGCTGTTATTCAAAATTCTCTCTGAACATGGAGAGCATCCATTCATGAAGACGTTTGAACTGAACGTTGACCAACTTACCAAGTAACTTATATATGCAAATATTTCTTGCTTGTGAAGATGCACAAAAAGGGAGTTTCACCTAGATGAATAGCTACTTAGAGAAAGTAGATGTATTTGTCAGCAATCCTTTGAGCTTCAGCAGTCTATTAAACTTCAATCAATCAAACAGGTTTCCTGTAAAGCGTGACTACTCACCAGTTAGGGTCTCAAGGTGCTGAGTGGGGGTGGAGGGAATGTATCTGCGGTTGAGTCGAAGAGCCAGGTCTTGAGGTCCTTTCTGAATTGAGGCAACAACGGTGATTGCCTGAGATGAAGAGGCAGTGATATCCAGGTCTAAGCAGTGAGGTAAGAGAAGGATCTTCCTCCAGCCATGGTGTTGCAGATCCGTGGAATGGTGGCCAGGGCCAGTTGAGCGGAGGAAACATGTCCGGTGAGAGTACAGGAGAGCCGGTCATTGAGGTATGGAGGTCTGATGTTGTAGAGGGCTTTGTAGCCAAGGATGAGGAGCTTGAAGGTAATTTGTTTGTTAATAGATGGCCAGTGAAAGTCTCTCAGGTGGCTGGTGATGTGGCTGTGGCGTGGGATGTTCAGGATGAGTCTGGCAGAGGCGTTCTGGATGTTCTGCAGTTTCTTTAGGAATATTTGGGTGGTGCTGACGTAGAGTGCTTTCCGTACTTGAGTTTGCTGCAGATGAGTGCATGGTTGACCGTTTTCCTGGACTCGTTGGGGATCCACTTGAAGATCTTCCAAAGCAGGCGGAGCGCGTGGAAGTAGGACAACAAGACGGTGTTGACTTGGTGGTTCACAGAGAGTGAGGTGTCTAGGATGATTTTGAGGTTTCTTGCGGGTGTTCGTGGATGTGGGGGGGTTCCGAGCTCTGTGGGCCAACCTGAGTCATCTCAGTTGGAGGGGGTGGAGCTGAAGATGAGGACGTTGGTGTTGTCTGAGCTGAACTTGAGGCAGCTGTCCTTCATCCAGGTGACAAGTGCCTTCATCTCGTTGTGGATGTTGCTCTTGGCGGCTGTGGGTTCATCGGTGAGGGAGCGAATCAGCTGGGTGTAGCCTTTGTAGGAGACGATGTTAAGTCTGTGGCTTCTTACGATGGCTGCAAGCAGGACCATGTAGATGTAGATGTTGAAGAGGGTGGAGCTCAGGGAGGATCCAGGAGGTACTCCGCAGCCGTTCTCTGTGGGTTCTGAGTAGAATGGTGGAAGTCTGACTCTGTCCGTCTGGTAAGGAAGGAGCAGATTCATCCTAGGGCTTTGTCGCTGATGCTGACGTCGTGGAGTCTTGAGCACAGGGTGTGGTGGGAGACGGCGTCTAAGGTGGCTGAGAGTTCCAGGACGATGAGGGCTGCTGTCTCGCCTCGGTCGAGGAGTGTGTGGATGTCGTTTGTAGCGGCAAGGAGAGCTGTCTATGGTCCTGTGGTTGTTTCTGTACCCGATTGAGAGAGGTCCAGGACATGGTTTGTTTCGATGAACTCTGAGAGCTGGGCGTTGATGGCCTTCTCGGTGACTTTAGCTGTGATTGGGATGCAGAGATATGGATCTGTAGTTCTTGAGGCCAGTCTGGTCTGCAGAGGGTTTCTTCAGCAGGGGGTTGATCTCTGCGTGTTTCCAGTCTTCCCATTGTTGTCTATGATAGATTCTGATGTCACTTCAACCCTATGCACCTGGCTTCTTTGCTGCAGGTAACCTGGTTCCTGGGGCATCCACGGGTGGGGTGGCTCTCTGTCTTCCAAAGGGTTTCTTCGGGGGCCTCTGGTAAGGGTGGTTCTTCTTTAAAACTGCAACCACGACTTCTCCATTGACTTACATTGGGGTTGCGGCTGTATTTCTGCTCTGCACACATCCTATGTGGGGTTCCTGGGTACTTGCTGTTGGTGGTTTCTTGTGTCCCCAGCTCCTCTGAGACTTCTGGTCCAAGTCCTGTTCTCCTTTGCAGTTCGCATTCCACTTACCTAGTGTATGGTTTGGTCTCCCCTTGGAGACCAGTGTATATTTGTGCTACTTTCCTGATAATTGCAAAGTATTCTTCATGTTGATATCACTGGGTAGCAGATATAGCAATGTGTTAGTGATTGTGTTGTAGAATAAATAGACTTATTTTTACATAAACACTGTGTGGTTCCTTTTCATTTAACTTACACTGTTGATGAAAGTTGGTAAAACAAGCTGCTTTACACTCCTTCAAGATAAGCCTGAAGGCTGCTCTCCACAGCTACCACTTTGAGAGCTTTCTGTGGTTATCAAAGACCACTAAAATCACCATAAGGGTTGTCTGGATTAGTACAAGGTGCATCACTTGAATAAGTGTGCTCCATATACTAGGTCAGCCTCCTACAGCACCTCACTGGCATACCATGTAAGCCCTCCGAACATCTTAATCAACTTCCCCGGCCCCCGCCCACCCCCCAATCACTTACATCTGAAAACTGGTCAAACTCAAAATGCCATGCTATGTTCACTAACATCCTGAAGAGAAAAGCGCCTCACATATAACATTCCGGTGACTCATGTAGTGGTTAGGTTCATGGAACAAGTCCGTTTCTGAGCTGCTGCTTCAGAGGCCCTTAGCACTAAGGAGCAGCAGGAGCAGGCGACCCTGCGGGTGAAACTTCTGGTGACACTGGCTTTGGGTCTTTGAGGCTGTCCACCAGCGCCTCCCAAGCTTGGGCCGCATTTAAGGCGCCTATCCCAGCATTCCCCAACAGCACTCTTCCCTCGCATTCCGCCAATCTCTCTAGTTCTCTGCGCCATGTGGTCAACCCCTGGGACTTTCCAATTCCTGGTGATCTCTCTTTTTGCTAGTATAAAGGCCAGATACTGAAATCTACTTGTGACCTTGGTTTTGGGGGAGTGTGGGAACCAACTCCGTAAGCAATGGCCAGGAGAAACCGGTACTTCTAACTGCAGCAACTATTCTCTTATTCTTCTCCCAGAAAAACTGTACTGATGGGCAAGACCTCAGCAAATGAAAGAGCTCAGCATCCATCTCCCCACAATTCTGGCACACCGCATCGGCCACATGAAAGTGTTTATTAATGTGGGCCGACATAAGGT
The DNA here is from genome assembly GCF_964204655.1 of Triturus cristatus. Lineage (NCBI taxonomy): Eukaryota > Metazoa > Chordata > Amphibia > Caudata > Salamandridae > Triturus > Triturus cristatus. Next base: position 934,331,554 of record NC_140585.1, read on the forward strand.
ATGTTCTGTGGAGGACATAGTAATTGATCAATCCGAATATGGCATTCCTTGACACTGCAGGGACCCTGAATAGGATTGCTTCCCACTCCCTCTCCAGCATGGGCACAACTAGATTGCATTCCCAGTGCGCCCGTAAAGTCTCCAGAGGCCGGAGCACATCCTCTCGTATCGTCCTATACAGACACTTGACCGCCTTGAAGGTGCCCGAGGAAAGTACCACATAAAGTAAAGTAAAGGTAAAGTATTTATTGATCCCTTCTGAGCTATTTACCCGGGTTCCTCCCTCAGCCTCCGTTTCAACTCTAACTGGCCCCCTCTTTGTTGGGTTAGCTAACCAGGCCAGAAGGCATCCCGTTCGATCTCTCTCATTGTGCTCCATGTATTTGTTATAATCAAAACACTTTAGCCTTTCCACCTGTGCTGCCACTTTCTCTTTAGTGTATATTAGGGTCTGCTACAGGTTTTCGCTGCTCTATGTTGCGCACTTCTTGCTCAGCTGTCAGTACTTCCTTCATCAGCGTACCCCTGACTCCCGTTAATTCTGCTATACACCAACCTATGATAACCGTCTTGAAAAGGTGTCTCACTCTATCTCGGGAGAGGATGCTGTTCTGCTATTGTCTGTGAAATATTGTACTATCTGGTCTCTAATCATCTCCCATAACAATTGATCTTCTAAATATTCCGGTTTTCAGTCTCCAGGTATGGATCCATGACCTAGTGTGATCCCATTGCAGCTGCAGAAGGACCGGGTTGTGGTATCAAACTATTGTGCAGGCCAGGTACGCTGTGTGATGTACTTAGCTATGGACCTCCGGAGTGCATAAGGATGTGTCTAGATGGATTTGAAGCTTCTGTATTCTCGAGGAGTAATCCTGCACTTGTTGGTGTGTCTGCCTCCAGGTGTTTATCAGTCCCCATCTAGTTGCCAGTCTACAGAAAATCTGGCAGTTCTTGATGTCTGAGTCTGAGGGGGGTGTGAGCCATCGACTTGGGGGTCTGCCACACAGTTGAAGCCTCCCCCCTCTTAATGGTAGCGGTGACTAGATAGGGGGCCAGAAGACCGATAATCCCATCAGGAATGCGTTCTAATCCACATAAGGGGCATATATATTCATCAACACTATGTCTCTGCCTCTCATGCGGCCCTTCACCACCACATATCTGCCCTCTGGGTCAATCAGATCTCCTGTCTGTTTGAAAGGAACCCCGTTTCTAACCCAACTTAAAGCCCCCCTAGTAAAGGCTGAATAAGTTGTGTAGTATGTCTGTCCTCGCCATCTGCGTTGCAAGGCTGCCCCTTCTATAGCTGTCAGATGCATTTCTTGTAGGAGTGTGATTTGGACACCCTTCCTATTTAAATAAGAGAACACTTTATAATGTGTCGACATTGTGTGCATGCCTCTGATGTTCATGGGGTCGCCATTTACTTAGTGTAGGAGTCAGCATATTTCCCCATTTCCTAGCAGTAACCCAATCGCTACCCACCTGTACCCCCAAGATGGGTCATAAACATGTAATGCAGATAGACATAACTCATAATTTCCCAATTCCCCTACAAACAATCAAACTCCCCCTCCCTAGGACAAGTAGGCAATACCCCCTTATCCAAACTGTCATTCAAACCACAGCTACTCGTGGGAGTACCCATGTGTCACACTACTAACGGGGTAAGCTGATGACTCGTTCTGCCGCCTAGTCCACCCATGCAGCTCAATAAAGAATAGCAATTACACCCAATACAAAGGCAGCAAGCATTCTCTCCCCTTCCGCCGCCATACATTAACTACTCAATCATTCTGAAGAAGCATTTCTAAAGTCTCTATTATTGCAGCTACATGACAGGATTTCATCTGATGTTCCCGGAGGCACTTTGGGCATCTCAATGCTAAAGCTCGAGAAGATTCTGGAGCCATACTCCGAGTCCCGTGCACCTCAATCATCTGCTGGTGACACACGCCCCGTTACGCTGCCTCTCATTGAAGCTACTGTGGCTAAAGCTTTCTGCTGCTCTTGTTGGACCTCATCCTGGAACAGAGAAGCCGAGTTTTGGGACCTAGTCGTGTGCCGCGATCTTGCCGTGTGTGACCTCCTGTTCTGGAAATCTTGACTGTGACCCGGTTGCGGTTGTTTGCCGTTCCAGTTCCAGGTGTCCTATGGGGTTGGAAAGAATCGGGCACCGTCGGGTGTCACCATTCTGAGCAGTCCCGGGAACATAAGTCCGTACTGGATTCCCAGCTGCCGCAGTCTTTTCTTCGCTTCTAAGAAAGTGGACCTCTGCCTCTGCACCTCCTTCGAGAAGTCTGGGAAAATTCTCACACTGCTGTTTTCAACTGAGAGTTCTCCCCTGTGCCGTGTCTGAGCTAGGATATGGTCCGGGACTTTATAGTGTAGCAGCCTGGCCACTACTGGATGCGGTGGAGCCTCCAAGAGCAGAGACTTTGTGGGCACTCTTTGTGCTCTTTCCAGAGCGAAAAAATTATAAGTGGCCCTCTGTCGCCAACTCCTCCCTGATTCATTTCTCCAGGTAGGCCATTGTGTTTCCTTTAATCCTTTCGGGAGTCCTATATTATTGCAGTGTGACCTGTTTTCAGCGTCTACGACTCTCAGTTCAAGTGTTCGCATGGAGGCAAGCCGCTCCATCGCCTATGTCATAGCTGGGGGCACTTCAGCTAGATCTCTCTCTACCATGGTAACCCGCTCTGCCAGGCAACAGTGGTCGTCTCTCAAGAGTACCAAGTCAATTCTCCATTTTGGTTTCCAATGCTTCCAGGGATGCTGCAGGGGAGGGGAATTCGTATTGTCCAACACATCTAAATTTCTTGCAAGGGCAAGAAGTTTAAATGTCTGTTTTGTCCAAAGGACAAGTTGACCGTTCACTATAGTAAATCGAGACACTTGACATTAGCAAAGTGCTTTTATATGAGAGGCAGTTACATTACACATGGACACATTCATATTTTATTGCTGTAGGCACGGTGAGATTAAATGGTTCGCCCGGTCTCCCAGGATGTTAAACAGATGCTGAGACTCGAACCTGGTTCCCCAGCTCCAAAGACGGCAGCTCTGACTGTTACACCACATCATTTAGTGTACATGTGCATGATGAAGTTCAAATTGACAGGTTTCCTACAGAAATTCCACAGGGCTGTCAGCGAATAAGTTTTTGTCTTTCTTCACAAAGCTTCATGTGACCTCCGGGCTCCTCCTCTGGCCCTTTCATTCCTTTGACAGGAGGGCAATATGATGCAAGTTCTGCAGTCCCAGAACAGCCACACCATTGGCGGATAAGAGCCTGCAGTACCCTGCTCTCACCTGGGCTCTCTTCACCATTCTGATGCACTGCCGTTGGGCCTCTCATACAGCCCCAGGTCGCTCCCCCTCACTCGCATTTGAGGCCTGCAGTGAAGCAATTCACGGGCCACTCCCTTCGCACATTGCTTTCCCTCTGTACTTGTAACTTATCTGGGCTTCACCGGCAGCCCCTGTTCCATGTCCCTGGGCCGCTCATGTTTCAACCAGTGTCTACATTAAAGCTCTTTACTTTCCCTACGGGCTCTCATGCTGACTCCTGGCCCACCGGCCGTTACTTCCCTTTCCATGAGCCTCTCGTGTCTCACCCGGTGCCTGCACCATGCTTTTTTCTCTCCCCGTGGCTTATCTGGTCCTGCCTCTTGCCAGTGCCTTCTGCCTAAACAAGCATTGCCAATAGGTTGCGCCTTTGGGACCTTTTAATTTTTTAGTTTTACATTATCGTGGGTGAAAGCTAACATATTTATTAGGAATATTATAGAACTGCATTGACACCTGTGGTGTCACTCATACATTCACACATAAAATCACCAACACACAGAGTCGCTGACAGAGAAGACGGAGAGATACACAACACTAAAAGTGCCACTGACAAAGACATACGCCACTGATACAGAACTCCGATATACTCGCAACATCGCTGTCAGACAGAGCCACACACAACACACTGCTTCATTTGCAGAGAGAGAGAGAGAGAGAGAGAGACAGACAGACAGACAGACAGACAGACAGACAGACAGACAGACAGACAGACAGACAGACAGACCGACCTTCACTGGTACATACAGACATACCCAGATACATCACTGACAAAGAAACGTGTACACGCTCTCATCACTAATACATAGAACCGTGCAATATGGAGGCGGCCCTCGTCGCCTAAAGAGAACTTTCTGTAGCTCGGAGCAGGGCTTTCAGAAACCTTTCAGCCAGGCCAGGTCAAAAGTGTGGTGTCCGCCTGCTCGGGCGAGCCGGCGCTGTATTGTTACAAGACAGCCCGGTAAGCAGTTCTTGTCCCCGGCTGACAGCACTTAGGAAGAGACAAACAAAGCAAAACGCACACACCGCCCTCCCCCGCACACAAACACACCGCTCTCCCACTCACTCACACCCCGCCCTCCCACTCCAAAGCTTCCGCTGTCTACAATGCGTGCACATCTTAACCACACAGGCAGTAAAAATGATACATACAAGTGTAAGTATCTATACAGACTGCGCCGGAGGAACCAGCTCCTGTGACTGCTTCCAACATATTTTTACCTGTATTTTGGGAGATGGTTTAAGTTTGCGTGTGATTTTAATCAGGAAGAAACCCTTACAACGGCAAGTCAATAGCACACGCTAGGGTCCCGATCGGGTAGCGGAGTTTACGAGTAGCCTGAAAGGTCACAGATTAAGAGTAATGACCGAAACTTAGCCCTGTAGGGAGAACATCTCGACAGCCCGAAAACAGCGAGGGTTATAATTATAAATACATACTGGAGCTGGGGTCATATGGCTGTGAACTGGCCCTAGGTAACCTATCGTTTAAAGGGTGACATCCATACAGTGCGGAGTCGAGTCTACACCACTTAAGTATGCTGAGACACACGTGTGTGCGTGTGCGCATTCGTTCTCAACTTCTGGGAAAGTGAAAGTCCGAGAACCACTGCCTGCACGAGGGGGGAGAGACACTGCGTGGGAGACAAGCGCAGGCACGCTAATTAAACAGATGGCCCCTGCGCGCCACTGCTGGCTCCCGAGAGCAAAACGCTCTGGCAGTAAGCATTTCACAAGAAGCTGGGACCTCCACAAGCCTTTGGCCAATTGCGTACTAAAGCCAGACGCGAAGGCCAATCGCGTGTGAGCACCACACGCAAGAGCTTCTACACAAGCTGAAGTGATTCCAAGAGGTCTATTTCCTATGCAGCGCGTGCGCGCTGCCAAAGGCTCGACCTAAAAACTAGGTGTTCTCCACTTGTCCCTTCAACACCCTGGAATGAGTAGCCGAAAGAAGAAATTAGAAGGAGCAAAACATAGTTTGCTTTTGCAGGCAGGTTTGCACGTGATACATTTACCACAAACTAAAAGCCCTGAGCCTTAATTTCAGTTAAATAACGTTACCACGTCACGTTCATGGACGTGACGTCAGCGGAGCCATATATGCCCCGCCCTGCCGACATCCGTTTTCTTCTTTTCCGCGTCACGACGCGGACCCTGGAAACCAGCAGTTCCTGGCTTTGTTTTGGGCCTTCTCGGCACCGTTGGTGTCGTACCGGAACAGTGTGCAGTGCCCTCCGGGTTTAAAGCCTGTGAGGCCTGTGCGCGTTAGAGGTCTGGCACTGGCCCGCACCTTATTTGCATGTGGTGCCTTGGTGTGCACCACGATTCCAAACAATGCAGCAACTGTCAACAGATGAAGCCGAAGTCCCTACGGGAACGCCGTATGAAGTTGTTGGCCGCACGGCTGTCTGGCCCAGCTTCTTCTCGTCACCGCTCTCCCTCTCCAGAGGGAGCGTGTTGCCGAGGCCGCTCCCAGTGCCCTAAAAAAGGTAAGCGGAGCCACAAGCGTCCACTGAGGTCCACCTCTCGTAGGCGTGCCGCTGGCGCCCATTCCTCTTGTAAGGGGTCAGCTACGGGCGTCCGGGGGTCACCTCCTCCATACCCTCCTTTTCCAGGAGTTGGAGCGACGCGCGCCCAAATGGAGGCTTACTCCTGGGCTCTTCAGGCCTACTTTGAGTCCCCCTCTCTCCCTGACATGCCTTCGGGCCCCACAGAGGCGAAGGGTACTCAGGCCGGGCCCTCGTCGGCGGATCCTTTCCCGACCAAGTTAGTGTGCTCCGACTCCGGAGCCGAGGCGACGACGTTAGGCCTTGGCCCAGACCGTTCTGGTTGCTCTAGCACACTCCGCCAGTCAGCGTATAGCCCTGGGCGGCATCCTGCGCGGACGGCGGGAGCGGCGATGCCGGGCTCGACGCCAGGCTCACACCACCAGTCAACGCATAGCCCCGTGCGGCTTACTGCGCGGACGGCGGAAGCGGTGTCGGCGACGCCGGGCACCACGTCGGACCCAATGACGGGGTCGACCTCCAAACCCACACCAAGCTCTAAGCCTGATCCCACGTCTGGGGCAACGTATCATCCGTCGGTCGACGTCGAGGTAGCGTCCCTTGTGGAGGCCGTCTATGTCCAGTCGACTCCGACACGGCGCCCACCGACGCCGCTGTCGACGCATCCATTGCCACCGGTGTCCATCCGTTCATCGACACCGGTGTCCATCCATTCATCGACACCGGCGTCCATGCCTGGGGTTGACCTCCCTCCGGATTCCTCGTTTCTGTCCCCTCAGCGGGGTCGGGCGACTCTGGTATCCGCTACAGGCTTTTCGGAGGCTGCTGCTGCTTCCCCTGGTCGGGGGTCACTGGTGCAGGTCCCTAGTGTGGCATGGCCTACGGGTCGTTCCCCAGCCCCGCTCTTTATGGCAACTGGAAGAATAAGCCTCCAACCGTCTCCTACAGACTGCCTCTTGTCCCCTCCTAGGGTGACTACTGAGCTAGGGGCCGCCTATGCGCGGACTATCAACCGGGCAGCTGCTATCCTCGGCTTTCAGCCTCCTGTGGTACCCCTCATCCCCAATCCCTTAATGGATCTGCTCCATCTCGAGCCCATTACCTTGGAGCCCTTGCTACCCCTTGGGGGTACTTTATTAGAAGCCCTGCGTGGCGCGTGGGCACGGCCCTCTTCCAGATCCCCGGTTGATCGGGCCATTGCTGGTAGGCACCGCCCCGCCCCAGGGGATCCACTTTGCCTGTCCCTCCACCCTACCACTCAGGGCCTGGTAATTCAGGTGGCTTTTGGGTTGCAGGACTCCTCCACTTTGCCCTTGTTTCCTCCCACCCGGGAATCCAGGTGGCTGGATGCATGTGGAAGACAGCTTTTTGCTTCTTCTAGTGCGGCCATCCGCGCTTTAAACACTACATGCGCGTTTGCACGTGCATCCTCTGCACTCTAGGACTCCGTGGCTAACCTTCTCCCTTCCCTTCTGGAGGAATTGCGCCCTGAGTTACTCCGTCTTGTCCTTCACAGCAAGGAAATGGTTCATTTTACAATACGCTCCTCCCTGGATACCACAGACTCTGTGGGCTGTGCTCTTGCACGGTCGGTGGCTTTGCACCTTCATGCCTGGATGCGTGACGGTCGCTTCCCTGATAATATTCGGGAGAGCCTCCGAGACATGCTGTTTAATGGAATAGACCTTTTTGGGTCCCACGCTGAATCAGCGATCTCCAGGCTTCTGTCAGGGCTACCGTAATCCTGCCGTGTCACTGACTGATTGACTTTTCCCCCCTTCTTGCCAGGGGTTGACCCTTGCCCTATGTGGGGTAGTGCCTGCCTTTGCCTTCGTGCGCTCCTGTGGAGTTTTCATTATGGGTATCCCTCTGGGGCTCATATACCTCCTTTTATTGCGTCCCGCAGGGTCGCATCACTCTGTTGTCTGTAGTGCTTGGACTCCGGGTCTAGGTCTATGCTGTGGTATCTACCTCGTATTGCCTGGCATCTTGCTTTTGTCCTATGGTCCGTCTTTTGGTGCCAGCCCCTTCTCGGTTGTTCTCCCAAGTAGGGAGTTGCCGTGGACCTCTCTGTTGTAGGTTGTTATGGCCTTTTGGCTTATTCCCCAATAGTTTTCTCCACATCCCCGCTGCTTTTGCGCAGGGATTTCTACATTCCACTAGCATTCTTAAATGTGGCGGACTCATGGAGACGGTTCACCTTGAACTCCGCTCTTTCTGGCGTCTAGAACCCGTGAGTTGGTCCTAAGTACTCCCTTGTTAGGCTCGTCTTTTCTTCTAAATTGTCCTGAGAGGGGACTGTTCTCTCTCTTCCGGACTGACGGCAGACGTTGCTTATAGCCTGGCCTAGTTCCACTTGCTGTATGACTGCGGGTACTTTTGAGCGTACCCTAGTGCCTGGGTTTGGCCGGGTTTCAGCATCTTCTTGAGGCTGTTTCTGCGCCATGTTCTTCCTCATGGCTTGTGCGGCCCGTTGCCTTCTTGCTATTGGGCGCATCTCAGCTGTTCCTGCTGTCTTGCTTCCTGGTGTTCCTCCTGGCCGAATATGAGCGTCTTTCGGGCTGTGTTATGGCATCCTTTCAATGCTCTCCACATGTCTGACTGGCAAGGGTCTCCGCAGTACTCTTCCTCTGTGGTACATATGAGGGCGCTACGCGTTCTCTCCACCATACCACTTAACCAGTCCTTTGGGTTGGCTTATCGACTGCCGCGTCCTGCGGTTCTTTCGCGCCATAAGGTTCAGTTCTACTTCCTGCGAGGTGCTGAACTATCTTTTCATGCCAGTTTCCTTGCTGGGTGTGTTTTTCTTCCATGTCGGCCCATGCTGGGCGGGGGTCAGTATCCAGCTGCCATCGTATCTTTACGGGAGCAGGTTTAACAGTGTTTTACGCTGTTCGAGTTATTTAGATGGGGCTAGCTATGGCTTCTTGTTGACACCTTGGATACTGTGGATCCTTCATGCCTCTTGGTCTTCTTTCGAAGGTCGGCATTTTTTCAATCAGGCACAAGCATTCTGGTTTGGTGTTTTCCTTCTCTCATCTCCTCTACATGTGGGGGTTTTTGTGTTATTCTGGATGGGCTGTGGTGCCCTCGCCTCCCCTTGATTCCCTGCTCTCTTCAGGGGTTAGGGGTCTGGTGGTTGGCTGCGCTGTCACTTCTGTTCCCACTGTGTTTCGCCCTTTGGTGGACAACACTCTTTTGGTCGTGTTATTGACATCTAGGTTCTCTTTGGACCTTCGTGGGGTTCAGTCGCAGTCCCGCCTCCTCTAGGGGTATGGCTTTAGTATCTATTCTAAGTTAAGGAATCTGCGGCTAGACGTCTCTATCAGATGAACAAGTTACTTACCTTCGGTAATGATGTATCTGGTAGAGACCTAGTCTAACCGCAGATTCCTTAACGTCCGCCCGTCCTCCCCGTCTTGCGACAACCTTTTCAGGTTGGGCTTCTTGCCTTCGCCTCCCTTTCGGTGGCTTTATTCCTCTGCGGGATGACGTCTTCTCTTCACTCCGACTCACAAAGCTACATTCTGTTTCAGGACCCTGCTCTGCCCATTCTTGTGATTGGACGGTATGCTCATGTGCCATGTGTCGTTTACAACCCCTACCCTGGGTTGTCCGATGTGAGTCTAATTCTTCCCTTCTATCTTCTTCAACCGCTTGAGGTCTCTTGCCTCCCATGCAATCTAGCGGTTGCAGTCTCTGACAATGCTGAATTCGTCAGGTCCATTTTTCGGATCGGACGTCTCCTTTTGGGTGACGCTTTATGGTACTTTGTCGTTGCTCCTGGGTTTTGGACTGGTTGTCCTTCACTGTCCTATATTGTGGTTGCAGCCTTTCTGCCGGCTGCTGTCATGGTTCACCACGGAGCTATGGCTCAATGGTGAGTCTTGTGCCTCTTGTGGCACAAGCTCACACAGGCCAAGAGTTCAATTCTGCCTATGCCCTGCATCTTCTTCTGGACTTAACGATTGAAGGGGTCCCTCCCAGAGTGGTGCTCTGTTCTTTTTCCTCCCTCTGTTTACAATATACGGTGCCTGGCATGGTCATTCTATGCTGATGTTTTTTTCACCATACCTTGTTTTTTCTTTTCTTTTTCTGCACACTGTTCCCATATTTTCACAGTTTTTGGTGGTAGCTTCGCGTCCTGACGCGGAAAAGTCTTCTGACGAAAACTGATGTCGGTGTGCCGGGGCGGGCATACATGGCTCCGCTGACGTCATGTCCATGGACGACGTCAGAGCGGAGCCGTACGGCGCCGCTTCACGGCGCGCAGAGATGCTGCTGCGCAAAGTTTTCCGGACCAGTCTGACGCCTGGGAATATTCTAAGTTAAGGAATCTGCGGCTAGACTATGTCTCTACCAGATACATCGTTACCGAAGGTAAGTAACTTGTTCGTCTAGGAGTTTACATGCTTTTTTGTGCAGCAGTAAGTGTGACTTTATGGAAGCACTGGGGGTGATCTCTTCTATAGCCAGGACAAAAGGCATCCGTTTACAATATCTGCTACGGGATAGGTGACCTCAGGCCCTCACTGGGACTAAAGCTCTAGTCTCACTGAAGACAGACATGCCCACAGGCGTCCCAATATCATACATTTTATCGAATTTATAGCAATATAGTCTCTGAAAGTTCTTTTTGACCCTGCTGCGTCTGCAGACACAATCAAAGTTCTGGTCAAACCACTTGCTCCTATGCTGTTTAGAAGGATATAGTTGTTTTAGGTAGCGTTTTCTACAAGGGGTAACCTTTATCTAAGTATACAACCCATCCTGGAAGATTAGGACATGAGGATCATGAAAATTAAACACTTTCCCAGGATCACACAATGTGGTTGAGATTAGAGGTTAGAGGCTCCGCACTTTCCTATGGCAGCAGATAACTAAGCTACATTTCCATAAGAGCCTGATGAACTGTGTGCCTACTACATTAGGCAGAAGTGTACTTCATATTTACTGAGAGGGGTAAATAGTTAAAGCAGCATGTTCGGCAGGACAGTGTGTTTATGCAGTGCACAGAAATGGACTTCTTAAAAATAGATAAGAAAGTAAACTTGGTTGAGAAGGTAATGTGTGTCCAAAGAAATCTGTCTCTAGTGCCCTAGATTCTCTTTCACAGCTGCATCTTCCAATGGAGCTAAACATGTAATGCCACCACTGATCCAAGGCGTTTACTCCAAAACAGTCAGGAAGGAAGTTGTTTCTGCTGGAAAGTAATCGCATGCAAAACAAAAATACAATACATGGAAAAGTTCCAGGTAGGAGCTGCTTAAAGTAGAAACAGATAACTTTGCAAACTTCTCAGGAGAGGCAGTAGAAGCAAGTGAATGTGTGCCAGCTGGAATAAATTACAAAAGTACCAACCATAGAACCTCCTCTACTTGCGACGCAACATCCCAACCACCTTGAGCTATGTCTACCACCATTTCCTTCTCCTGTTTGCAGTCTCAGAACTCAGTCATTTTCTAATTCCCTGATCAACTCATCTCCTTTCTCTTGACGCATCTAAAGTCTTTGCCATTGGTCCAGTTTCCCATTGTCACCCAGTCTAAACCCCATGCTCTATTTCTTTTTTTCTCAATTTTTTTTATTGAGCGGAGCATAAGGAACTTTACAAGGATAAAATTTAAAGGCAATTTAAAAACCGCATTTGATCAAAACATACAAATCCTAGATAAAACCATTACCATGAAAATGCAAAGCAGATGCACAATAAAAGCATAAAACAACCATCATATGACAGAATACTCGTCTTTCATCAGGGAGTTTTAAAAACCACATTTGAACAGCATATACTTAAACCAGTGCAGAAAAAGTGCGGAATAAGTGCAAAAGAAGCAAATTGCAGCCATAATCTGGCAGAATACCGGTTTTCCAAATGTGTTTGTTAACATCCCAGCTTTTTATGCCTATACAATTCTAGCTTGCTGAAGTGTTAAAGTACTATAGTCAAAAGAGCTTCTATACCGTCATAGTTTTAAGATTCGCTAAGTAATTCCAAGTCGCAGTAAACTTTTTTGTAGCACCCACCCACCCTGCATATGCCTCTTCGAACGTTCTCTATTAAAAGAGTTCATGTTAAAAAAGGGATCGTAGCTAGCAGGGCAGATATTCATGGCGGTCGTCTTCTGATAAAATAGAATTAATCTCGGACATGTATTTTACAAAACGGGCGGTCATCTGAGCTGAGTCACCCTTCATACACTCCTCTAGGGCTTCTTGACATGTCCGCACGTTGAGGAGCCACCAGATTGGAAGCAACCAAAAGGTTCGCAAGGGGAATAAGGTTCTACAGATGCACAAGACGTGAAATACATTTTTTTTCCCCAGTGCTGCTAAAACAGCACTGAGAGGGCGTATCTGCCTTGTACTTCCAGCTGTACTTGTATGCCATCAGGGGAATTAGGCCAAAACGTAATCTCATTAGGTGATGTTTCACTGGTGGCTTTATGGGGGATGACAGATAGTGTGGTAGGGTTTTAAGGTCATAGAGTTTTGATGCCCAACTACCATGGGAGAGATTTTTCACAGCTACTGCATCATGTTCCACTGACAAGATCTTCGCTTGTTTGGTCAGGACTTTTGCAACCACCGCTATAGGCAGCAAACTTGCCCAAATATCTTGAGCTTCTGATGGATACATCTGCCTGTGGATTCCTCACCTTTTGAATATCCCCTGCGCCAGCATTCCGCGCAACTTTTTCCTAGCTCTCCACGCCGACGAGGTAGTCACAATGCCACGGCTCCGCTCGCGTCACTGCATGACGTCACTGGAGCCATAAGAGAGCCTCATCAGCGTGATGATGTCAGTTCCCTTTTTTTCCGCGCTGTCGATGCGTAGCGGTTTTTTGGAACTCTCCTTACTGTTTCGAGTTACTTTCTTATTTCTCCAGGTTTCAACTGTAGCTTTCCGATGGCGACTTCGAGAAAGTCAGGATTCAAGCCCTGTAGAGAGTATGGGGGTCACATGTCCATCACTGACCCCCATGAGGATTAATTGTGGCGTTTCTCGTCGGACCACGACGTGGAGGGCTGTTCATGCTGTCGCAATTTGAACCCGAAGGTCTTGAAAGAACGTGAGGCCAAGCTCTTCATGGCTAAAGCAAGAAAGGAGAAGAGGGGTCGGAAAAGGTCGAAGTCATCGACTTTGCATGCTTCGAAGTCGAGGAACCACAAAAAGAAGAGGAGGCATGGCTCTCGGCGTCGTTCGTCGAAGAGAAAGACTTCGAGATCACCTTCTCCGGCGCCTCGACGTCGACAAAAGGACTTTGTGTCTCGATCACCTTCTCCATCTCCTAAGGTGACTCCGGTACATTATCCTTCACCTAAAGGTATTCCGGCGCTGTCGCTGTCGCCGACACCGAGGGGCTCTCCGGATTCGGAGGGCTTAGCTGCTCAGGACGAACCCTCTCCTGTGCACGAGACTGTGCCTGTGGCTCCGCCTTTGGATCCGGCTGTTCCGACGTCCGAGCTTCCTCGTGTAGATACTGACTCTGCTCCGTAGCCTCCATTTCCTGAACCGGGTTCAGATCCTACGCATTTTTCAAATGATATGTATGGCGTGTTTGCCAAGGAAGCCTACCCCTCCGGAGCACCTTCGGGTCCCGTGGGTCCGCTGGCCTTCAATTTGGGCATGCCTCAACATTATGCCCAGGCACCCTTTGTGCCTTTTATGCCGACGGTGCCGTCATGGCAGTTTACGGCTCCGAGGTTTTCGACGCCGTATACACAGTCACCAGCGCCGTCTGGTGGCCCTTCCTCTCGGCTTCATACTGTGCCGGTTCCTGCATCGGATCCTCCTTCGACGCCGGCTCCGGAGCTGATGGAACCGAAGACGCCGCAACCGAAGTGGCGTTCAAGGAGAGAGGCACAGAGACAGTTGGAGGAAGAACAGTATCAAAGAGAAGAGGTTGAAGAAGATGAGATTGAGGAGTCTATCGACTATTTCAAGAGGCTTCAGGAGGCTAGTGGCCTGGACACCTCACCAGAGTGGGAACTTTCTTTTTCAAGGGTCTCACCACCTCAAGAGGTGGCTCTCTATCATACAGTTATTAGAAAGGCTGCAGAGCTTTTGGACTTGAAATTGCCTACAGCAGAGTACAAACCAAATTTGCTCACAGAGGTTTTGCATTCTCCGTCTTCGATAATTGAGCCACTGTTGCCGTTTAATCAGGCATTAACTGAGCCTATCCTGGAAGTGTGGCATAAACCTCTCTCTGCTCGTGCTGTGTCGAAATCTGTGGCAAGGAGATACAGGTCTGCTCCCGGAGACCCTGCCTTTCTCTCTTCTCATCCGTCCCCTGAAAGTGTAGTGGTACAGTCGTCCTGTTCTAAACAGTCTACAGGTGCATTTCCTCAAGCTCCTACCGACAGGGACTCTAAAAAGTTGGAGCAATCGGCTAAGAAAGTCTTTTCTTCTTCTAGCATGGCGTTAAAGTCAACCAATGCTACTTGTTTGCTGGGAAGATACATACCCGCCCTGATGGATTCTGCTAAACAATAAGCACCCAAGCTGCCTGATGAGGAGCGTGGTAATTTTATGGAGGTTCTGACTGATGCACAGGCTGCAGCTTGTCAGGATATACAGTCTTGACACAGCTGATTCGGTGGCCAGGGTTATGAGTTCCTCCATAATTACCAGGAGACAGGCTTGGCTCAGATCCTCTGGGTTTTCTCCAGATGTGCAGGCTACCCTTCTTGATCTGCCTTTTGATGGATCAAAACTTTTCGGCGAGAAGGCTGATTTTGCGCTTCAGAGATTCAAGGATCGAAAGGCCACGGTAAAGTCCTTAGGGTTGCAAACTCAGTCAAGGGGGTTTGGATATAGGAAGTATAGATTTTGGAAGGTCTTCCTTGCATAGCCTACGACAGCCTCGGCAACAACAGCAGTAAAACCCTCTTTACAAATCCTACAGAGGGAGAAACAGAGGTCCCCAACGTGGATCGGCCCGTCAACTCTCCTTCTCCTCCTCTACCTTCCCTGCTCCCCCTGGTAACACAGGAAAGCAGCCCTAAATCTCCCATCCTGGAACATGTTGGTCCTGTGGGGGGTCGGCTGACCCTCTTTCTACAGGATTGGAAATGGGTCACTTCGGACCTTTGGGTTTTAAATCTTGTAGAGAATGGGTATGCCCTTCCCTTTCAGTAATTCCCTCCTCCTTACCAAGGTTACTGTTCGGAACATCATTTGCTTCTTCTCCAAAAGGAGGTCCTTGCCCTATTGCAAAAAGGTGCGCTAGAGGTGGTCCCGGAGCAGGAAAGGGGTCAGGGATGCTACTCCCGGTATTTCCTTATTCCCAAAAAGGATGACAGGTTACGTCAGGTCCTGGAACTCAGGGTCTTGAATTTTTACCTCAAACAGGAAAAGTTCAAGATGCTGACCCTTGCTCAGGTTCTTCTGGCGCTGCAGCAAGAGGACTGGATGGTGTTGATCGTTTTTGCAGGATGCGTATTTTCACACCACCATTCTGAAGTCGCACAGGAAGTATCTCCGTTTCACGGTAGGATCGCATCACTACCAGTTTGCGGTCCTCCCGTTTGGTCTTACTACTGCACCTCGAGTCTTCACAAAGGTGATGGCAGTCGTGGCAGCTCATCTCAGGAGGTCGGTGATTCCAGTTTTCCCTTATCCGGACGACTGGCTGCTCAAAGCGGAGTCGCCGGAGATTGTGCTTCATCATCTGCGAGTAACGGCTCAGCTGTTGTTCAACTTGGGTTTTCAATAAGTATGCACAAATCTCACCTGATGCCCTCTCAGTGCAACCGGTTCATAGGGGCGGTACTGGATACTACTGTGTCGAGCTTTTCCACCTTCACAAAGAATTCTCGACATTCAGGAGATCATTCCTTTGTTTCACGATGGAGCTGTTGTTCCAGTCCTAAAGGTCCTACGCCTGCTTGGTCTGTTCGCTTCCTGTATACTGTTGGTCAGTCATGCACGCTGGCACATGAGGGCACTCCAGTGGTGCCTCCGCAGGCAGTGGCATCAACACAACGGGGATCTCAGGGAGTCAGTCAGAATCTCCTCAGATGCTGCAGT
Organism: Triturus cristatus; assembly: GCF_964204655.1. Taxonomy (NCBI): domain Eukaryota; kingdom Metazoa; phylum Chordata; class Amphibia; order Caudata; family Salamandridae; genus Triturus; species Triturus cristatus. Next base: position 934,347,451 of record NC_140585.1, read on the forward strand.
GGAGCTGACTTGGTGGAGTGTGCAGGGCAACCTGTCTCAAGAAAATCCCTATCAGCCTCCTCCGCCGGTGGCCACAGTGATCACACATGCCTCCACTCTAGGGCGGGATGCTCATCTTGGGGGTTCTGGAGGTCAATGGTCTTTGGTCTCCAGAGGAAAGGTTGCTTCACATCAACCTTCTGGAATTGCGGCACTAAAGGCTTTCCTTCCTTCCCTTCGTGGTCATTCAGTTCAGGTCCTGACGGACTACACTACTGCGATGTGGTACATCAATAAACAGGGAGGAGTAGGGTCGTATCGTCTCTGTCGAGAGGCTCTGCGACTCTGGTCCTGGGCTCTGAACCATCAGATTTGTGTGTTTGCAAATCATCTAGCCGGTGTGCTGAATGTTCGTGCAGACAGTCTCAGTCGGCATTACTCGGCCGATTTCGAGTGGCAGCCTCATCGGGAGGTGGTCCATCAGATCTTCGAGATGTGGGGATCCCCTCGGTTGAACCTGTTTGCCACTCACGAGAACGTGCACTGCCCGTTGTTCTGCCGTCTCCAGTTTCCAATGCAGGGGGACGCGTTTCAGTTAGATTGGAGTTCACAGCTCCTTTACGCGTTTCCTCCCATACCCTTGATTCCTCGGATTCTGAGGAAGATTCGTCAAGACCGGGCCCAAGTTATATTGATCGCTGCGGATTGGCCAAGAAGGGTGTGGTACACAGATCTACTTCACCTCTCATTGCACCCTCCGCTCTGACTCCCTCTCAGGTCAGACCTCCTCTTGCAGTCTCAGGTTCTACACCCCCACTTTGATTGAACGGGGCTACCTGAGTTCCTTCTCTCTCCCGCCGGATGTGGTGTATGTTATTTTATCGTCCAGGCGACACTTCACTAAGTCTATTTACTCCTCCAGATGGTCTAGATTTGTCAAATTGTATGGAGAGAGGTCCATTGATCCTTTGAAGGCCCACTTGCCAGATGTTCTTCAGTTTTCACTTTTCTTGGCCCAGCGGGGTTGTGCTGTGGCTACTGTTAAGGGCTATTTGTCGGCTTTATCGGCGTTTTTGTTTGCCGGATCAGCCGTCTTTGTTTAAATCTCCCATTGTTTTGAGATTTATTGAGGGCCTTACCAATAGGTTTCCGCCTTCACCCTTTGTTATGCCTCAATGGGATTTAAATCTTGTTTTGACTATCTTGATGGGTTCCCCAATTGAACCATTACATAGTTATCCTTTGAGACTCCTGTCTTTTAAAATGGTCTTTCTTGTGGCTATTACCTCAGCCAGGAGGGTAAGTGAGCTTCAAGCTCTCAGTTCAAAACCCGCGTTTTTGACCATTCATGCTGAAAGGATGGTCCTCAGGACCAGGGCTTCTTTTCTGCCTAAGGTGGTTACTCCCTTTCATCTAGGACAGTCCATTACTCTTCCTGTATTCTATCCTCCCCTCACCCTTCCAAGGAGGACAAGAGACTTCACTGCCTGGATCCTAAGAGAGCGGTGAGCTTTTATTTGGATAGGACTAAAGACTTGCGATTGGATGATCAGCTCTTTGTGGGCTATGTTGGACGCATGAAGGGCAAGGCTGTGCACAAGCGCACTCTTTCCAGATGGATCATCTTGTGCATCAAGATCTGCTACGCCCTGGCTGCTAAGGAACTGCCTGGAGGTATTAGAGCTCATTCCACCAGAGCCAAGTCATCCACTTCTGCTTTGGCCAGAGGTGTTCCTCTAGTGGACATTTGTAAGGCTGCGACTTGGGTCTCCCTCCATACTTTAGCAAAGCATTATTGCTTGGATTCCGAAATGTGGAGGGAGGGCCATTTTGAACTCTCTGTCCTGCAGGACTTTTTGGTATAGAAAGGTGGACACCCTCCTCCGGGAGTTGGTCTGCTCTGGGATTCTATTCAAAAAGTGAGGAATCCACAGGCAGATGTATCCATCAGAAGAACAAGTTACTTACCTTTGGTAACACTTTTTCTGGTGGATACAGTATCTGCCTGTGGATTCCTCACTGTCCCACCCTCCTCCCCGATGTACACCCTTGTATACTTTAAAAGTGGCATTGTTTAACATGTTTGTTTTGCATTGTCTCTTCTATCTGCCTTTGTATGGTTTATAGGAAATGCTTTTTTTCTTTGGCTTTCCTTCTTAAATTTGCACTGTGTGTATTTGTATCATTATTGTGTACTGTGTATACTTTGAATCTGTTGTCAGTCCACCCGTTCGCAGTGGAACTGACATCATCACGCCGACGAGGCTCTCTTATGGCTCCAGTGACGTCATGCGGAGTCACTAGCGGAGCCGTGGCATTGTGATTATCTCATTGGCCTGGAGAGCTAGGAAAAAGTTTCCGCGGAATGCTGGCGCAGGGGATATTCAAAAGGTGAGGAATCCACAGGCAGATACTGTATCCACCAGAAAAAGCGTTACCGCAGGTAAGTAAATTGTTCTTCTAGTGTGTAGAAGGTGCCTCCGCCGACCTCCAATTTTGAGCAATTAGGGAGCGAGCAACAAGGGAGGAAATAGCTAGAAAAGTCTCCTCCGCTTTTGTCAAGTTTGACCCAGATCTCATAATACTGAAGAGTGCGACCTCTGCCTCTTGATCTATCTGGATCTATCCTCTTCTGAATCTCCCGGCTTTTCCCCAGAATAGCCCTAACCTTGGACAAGTGAAGAATGTATGTAACCAAGCCCCTTTCTCTTCTGTCTTGTAGTGAAAACATCTATTCTATACTTCTGGATATTTCTTGTTGAGAGATTTGGGAGTATAGTATGTCATCCACTGGGACAAAAAGGCCATTCTTTTTAAATTGGCGGCTCTTAAAGCCTTACTTCCTAACAGGGATATGGCCTGCCACTCCTGACTAGAAAAAGTACATTGAGTTTCCTGGGTTACTCTTTCTAAGAATATCTCGACCAGCGGAGACTTACTTTGGGTGCACAAAAGACGCTACCAGTTGCCCACCCCTTTGCTCCAAATAGAGCAGTCACCAATTTAGTCGGGGCACCACTAGACGAAAGATTGGATCTATTTAAAAAATGTATGATCTGTAAATATGTTTTTAAAAACAGGCTTACTCCGGTCGCCGCATCTATTCTGAACCTCTTGCCAGGTAATTACTCTGTTCTGAATTAAAAAGTGCCCCAGCTCTTCTAGACTACATTCCTTCCTAGAATGAATTTGGAGACCCAAGCTTTTACATTCGCCTAATTTCAGATAGTGCAACCCAGAAGAACCAGCTATTTCTTACCCCATCAAAGTCCTCTTCCTTTTCTTGCATTTTATCTAAATGTGTATCCATCTCTAGCCAACGTTTACTCCCTTCGCTCTCAAAATACCAGGGTAAAACTACTACCCCTCCATTTCCCTACCTAACTGCCCTCCTTTCTCTTTCTGCCCTCTACAGTCCATCTTGTTCCCTATGTTTCTCATCTCCCTGTTCTGTTAAACCCCAAACCATCTCTCTTCTGTAAAAATCAGCATAACCCTAGCTCTGTTGAATCCCCTCCCCTGAAGCCATTAGTGGTTCCTTCTTTAAAAACTCTCCCATCTTCAGCTATGAACTAATGGGAAATCCGTTGTTCCCACTGTAACCCCTGCCTAAGGACATCACTGCCTTCCTCTGCAACTCCTCCTTCCGCCTGCCCACCCCGATACAATACTGCCGCCCTGTGTAACTCCTCCCTCAGGACATCACTGCTTCCCTCTGTAACTCACCCCGCACACCCCTTATACATCACTGGCTCTCCATGTAACCTATTGGTCTTTACTGACTCCCACTGTCACACCTTTTCCATCTCTAGAGCCTAAGTAATTATGCTGTGAAAGTTAGTAAGTGTTGTCACCTCGGTCATACATGTGATGGCAGGGGTTTCCCATGTTCTGGTGTCAGGGCATGCCTAGAACATGTTACACACTGGAGGACACTGACAGGTGCTGCCTTTTAAATTTTCTGTGTACAGTGCACTGGTGTGACACTTGCCTCTGTGGTCTCAATGAACTTGTTCTCTGGCTGATGTCCTGAGGGAGACATCAACAAATTTGTGAAGTGTTTATCACATCCTTGGGATGTTATCAATTTTTGGAGGCTGAATACCGGTGCAGCCACCTCATATTAACCTCATTACCAGGTGGTTGTCACTTTTACTGTAAGTACATTTTTTAATCCTATTTTTCCATTCCTCTTTCTTCTTTTGCAAATATCCTTAAATCTCCACTCTTCCCATCTCTCTCTGACTTTTTATGGTGTCTTCCTAACCCCCAACTATGTCACCATTACTTTTAAGTTGCCATTGATTAATGACCCTAATCCATAACCTTTCCTTCCTTTTTGTCTATATGCAGTGTTAGACCTGGCACCTTGGCGTGAGTCTCCCTTCCTCTTTTTGTCGCTGTGCCTCATGTGTTTTTATGGTGTTGGCCGCTCAGCGCGCTGTGCCACTGCCAACCAGTGTCGCGGTGCGAGTGCTCCCTATGTAAATTGTATATGTTGGTTAGATTCCATGATTGGATTGTTTGATTTACTGTCAGACCCCAGTAAAGTGCGCCAGGAGCGCCAGGGCATGTAAATGCAAACACCGCTGGTGGGCTTGCAGCACGGGTTGTGCCACCCACAGAAGCGGCCGAGTAAAATGTGTCTAGGGTCTGCCACTGCAGAACCTGCGTGCAGTCTGGTACTGACATGCTGACTGGCAAGTGCCCACACTTGCCGGTCCCTGAAACCTTCCCTTAGCTGCATGTTAGTCACCTCTCTGGTAGGCCCACGGGCAGGGTGCGTTGTAAGCCTAAGGTAGGACAAGCCTGGATGCGTGGCATGTCCTAGTAGTGAATGACCGCCATCTTGTTGTTCACTACTGCAAGGCTACCCTGTTGTCATCGGCCAGTATGGGCGGCCTGGATTGTTACACCCTATGATCCTAACCGACCCATGGAACATGGTAGAAGATCGAGTTTGGTACGCCTGAACTCGGAATAATAAGGTACATCTTTTCGTAAGGTTTATTTTAATATTCCGGGTTTGCAAATGCCGCTTTTAGAAAGCTGGACTTTGATTGCCTAAACATTTCAGCCCGCCTCTGCGTGATGTGTATCTGATGTCTGGCTGGTATGAGTGACAGGGCTGGGGGAACCCAGATGGGCAGGGCTAGTTAGCCTGGTGGTGAATAGGACGATCGACAGGTAGATGGGTGGGAGGAGTACTCCTAGGCTCTGAATAGGACAGTGCTCTGCCACCTCAATGCCGGCTCCGCCCCCTGTGGAGCGTCTGAGGACTCTGCCCTGCACTCTGAAAGAAGAAGCCTGCATCGCGTAAACAAAGTGCTCAGAAACCGGACTGAACTAGGCAAGGGCCCCCCTGGCCTGGGAGAACAAAAGATTTGCTGTATAAATGTAGGAGCCCTGCTCCTAAGAAACTAGATCCGCTTTTGACCAAGAAGAATCTCTGCCTGAGGAGGAGGCACCGGGAAAGCTGTAGGAGGAAGACTGTCCCTATCCTGGGGGATTGGCCTGCAGTGGTGACCTTGCTGCCAAAGGAGAGAAGAGAAACTGTTGCTGAAGACTTTTACTTTACTTTTACTTTCAAGACTTGTGCTTTTCCAAAACGATCTCCAAGGGCTTGGAACTGAGCTTGCCCCCTGAACTGAGCCCCAGGACCATTGGGCTCTACCTGATCTTCACTCGCCTGCCGCTGGACTGTGGTGTCCCTTCCCTCGCCGGAGCTGTGACCCTCGTGCCCCAGTCCCTCCCTGAGCCGTGACCAGGACTGCTTAGCCGCCCCCGCCTTGGGAAGAGCCTCGCTCGATCGGAGCCGCTCCCCCTACGCTGTGCTGGGCTGCCCCTGTCACCTCGCTCGTTGGAGGCTCGCTGTGCACCTTCACCCTCCCGCCGGAATCGGCGTTTGTGAGCATCTCCAAGCCTCGGACGGCCCGGACGTATCTGCGTGCCCGGCTGCCCCGCTTTGTTCACCCGCCACCTTCAACACCCCGCTCTTGTCGTGAGCCTGAAGATCAGACACCCATCGTGAAGTGTGGGAGCCTCGGACGCCGCCTCGCCCTTCTGTCGAAGAGCCGCTGAAATCCCGCACCCGCCTTTGCGTCAAGAAACAAGGTACTGTACTTACGAACTCGACCGCGAGCTCGCATCGGATCCAGGGTCCGCAACGTTCTGATTTCCCTGTCATCTGCTGTGTGCTTCCCGGACGCCGCCTCAGCACGGAGTGCGCTGAGGCCCACAGTTACCTTGTGCCCGCCTAAAGAACTTTCCGTAAACAAAGAGAACTTTACCGTATTTCCAAGAATTGTGGCCCCATCAGTTCAACGTTACTGGGCCTTGTATTTGAATCTGCTGAACCTACATAAAAGCTTATTTTTATATACTTCCTGATTGGTGTCCGTTTGTGGTGCATGCAAGGGGTTTACTGTATGTGTAATTGCATTTGCTTAACCGTGTACGCCTGAGACTTAGCCTAGACTGCTCGCGCCACGCACCTAGAGGGTGAGCAGGGGTTATTCTGGGGAGTCATCCTTCGCCCTGACAAGAAGTAAAGGGTCCCTGCTTGTTGTGGGTTCACACCTGCGTCAACCAGAGCCCCCTCATTTCTAACATGCAGACTTGCGAGATGGCTTTCTGGGACAAAACGATGGTTGAGCACATCTGGATAGCATAAAGTAAAAACTATTCATAACTTGTTGTTTCTGGTCAAAATCCTCTGTGTCTGCATCCATGAACTTTGGAAATGCCCCATAATTTGCTAGACTACTCTCAAGTCTCCGTCTGAAAAGAAGGGGAATGTTTTGAAAACAAACAAGTTAATTCTTCTGGCTTTTGTCATCAGACCCCTGAGTTCTTTTGTTGCTATATTTGTCTTGCCAGTCACCTTATTCATGTTTATTCTAGGATGTTTTCTTATACCCAGGAGTACTTTATTAAAACATTTAAGTCTTTGGGGTCCCAGATCTTGAAAGCTGCCCTTTCTAGATTAACAACACGTCTGGGGCCCGATAACACTGCATATATGATCTTTACTAGTAGATCAAGCCAGAATCAACTTTATTGATGGACAACTGGCATGTCTCTGAATTGGGAATTCCAAGACTTTGCCACATGGAAGCAAAAAGTAAGAAATCTTCCACACTCTGCCCCCAGAGAGAGTGATCTGCGTATTGCGGACCAAATGGAACGATTTTTTTGTAAAATATCTTTAGAACACAATATTTTTGTCAAAAATACTCTGTCATACAATCTTTATTTGAGGACAGACTGTCCTGACTGGAAAATTACTGTTTCAGCAAGTACTAACCACTTCTGTTCCTGGCCTACTAAAAGCAACTGAGTTGTCCATAAAGTCTAACATCACAGCTTTTCTCGTGGGTAAATTTCTGTCCCAAGTCTGCAGCAGAAGCATGCCACCATCCAAAGGGAACATTTAGATTTCAATCACTGCGGTCAATCACTGGCACATTATACATGTACCAACTTGCTTTCACAGGCACAAATATTTGCAGCTTATACCTTAGTGTGCCGGGAGCCTGTTGAAACTAAGTATATCCATAAGAGAAGCAATGGTACTTCCTTGGTTTCAAAATCATCCACTGACATAAGTTATTTTAGATAGGCAATTCAGAACATGAACTCTACTTGTGCTGCCAGTTCCATAAAACTAGCAGATGCAGGGCAGTTAGCCCCTGGACTCTACTTAGATCTCTTGGATTTTCAGTCTGTGATCTTCAAGAGTGCCTGATACTCTTTAATAATCTTCTTTAATATAAATTGGGTCTTGAGCTTGTTGAAGATATTACTGACCAACCAACCAGTATCACAATTGACTCTCATGCACACCCCAATAATACTTCCAGAACTGGCTGTGTTCCCTTTTGGAAATGTTGAGTTAATTTCTAGAGCACAGACCTAAATGCACCTCCACCCTATATTGGCTGCAGGAGTTTTCAATCACCTCCCTGTGACAGGAAACCTAATGTTCTGCCTTCCCCACCTCGAGCTCAGCTCAGCAGCAGGAGGGCAGAATCGTGATTGGGGTCGGCATCAGCAGTAGCTTGCTGGCAGACCCTGGAAGGCTTTTACTGGGAGCACTGAATGCTTCCCGGAGGAGCCCCCGGTGCATGGAATCATACCCCCAACACAATAACGGTGTTGCGGGGTATGATTCCAACATGTTTGATACCAAACATTCCCAGGTTCGGCACACCCAATATATACTTAGCCATCACGTAATGACGCATGGCCACTATATGTATAAAAATGTCTGACTGCACTTACAAAAACCTGGAGAATCAACTCCGGAGTTGTAGTGGGTGTCTTGCTCATGCAGGGGATGGGAGACGGTGTCAAAGGCTGTGGAGAGGTCTAGGTCGAGTAGCAGGCGGATATCGTCTATGGCGCCAAGGAGAGCAGTTTCGGTGCTGTGGTTGCTGCGGAATCCAGACTGGGAGGCGTCTAGGATGGAGTTCTCTTCGATGAAAGTGGTCAGCTGAGTGTTCACAAGTCTCTCGGTGACTTTGGCTGCGAAAGGGAGGAGAGAGATGGGCCGGCAGTTTTTCAGGTCCGTTGGGTCGGCCGTGGGCTTCTTGAGGAGAGGTATAACCTCCGCCCGTTTCCAGTCGTCTGGGAAGATGCCGGACGTGAAGGAGGCGTTGATGGTCTGTCCAAATTCGGGTGCGATGGCTGAATATGTGCGGTGGGCAGGGGTCCGTGGGGGCTCCTGAGTGGGTTTTAAGCAGGGTCGCGGTGATGTGTTCGAGGGTAGCAGGCTTTCAGGTCGAAATCGTTGGCTGACCGGCCGCAATGGAGGGGGTGGGGGTGATCTGCGTCGGTTCGCTGACATTTTCGGAGAGGTCCTTGATCTTGCGGTGGAAGTATGTGCTGAGCTTGTCGCAGAGTTGCTGGGAAGGTGTGATGTCCGTTGCTTCGCTGGGTGGCTTTGTGAGCTGTTGTTTGACGCTGAACAGTTCCTTGGCGCTGGTCCCGTTTTCCTGGTTTATTTCCTAATGCCCTGGTGGTATTCCTTCATGGCGCTCCTGTGTTTGTTCCGTGCTTCCATGGTTTTCCTGTTTCGCTATGTTTTCTCTAAGCGTCTGCACAATCGTCTGGCTTCCTGTAGTTCCGTGGTGAACCAGGCGGCATTTAGTGGGCGTTGCTTAGCGGGGTGCCGGAGGGCTGCGAGTATGTCCGCTCAGCGGGCGATCCAGCTGTGGAGTTCTGTGGCTGCGGAGTTAGTGTCGGTCGTGGCGCTGGGGGGGTCTTGGCAAAGGGTGGTGTTGAGGAGTTCCTCTGTGACCTTGCTCCAGTTTATTTGTGGCAGTTGCAGGGCGGGCTTGGGTGCGCTGGTGGTGTTGAAGGTGAAATAGATGGAGTGGTGGTCTGTCTAGTGTGGCTGGGTGGTGTGGCTGAACCCGAAGTTTGCTCCTCCCGCGAATATAGGGTCCAGAGTGTGTCCAGCTCTGTGCGTGGGTATGTTGACCAGCTGCTTTAGTCCGAGGTTGGCGAGGCTGTCGAGGAGGGTGATGGAGTGGGGGTCGTTGCGATTGTCGAGGTGGAAATTCAGGTCCCCGAGGAGGATATAGTCCGTGGAGGTGATTGCGTGGGGTGCAGCGAGCTCGGGGATGGTGGTTGCGGACTGGGTGCGAGGGTCCGGTGGTCTGTAGATGAGGGTGCCGTGTAGCGTGGTCCTGGGGCTGGTCTGTATCTGGAAGTGGAGGTGTTTTGTTTCGGAGTGGGGGTCGCTCATGCTGGATGTGGAGAGTTGGAGGGGGGTCTTGTGTGTGATGGCGAGTCCTCCTCCTGGGCGGTGGGGGCGGTCTTTTCCCTGGACCTTGTCGCCGTCATGGATGGCCGTGGCGAAGTCGGGGGCCGGAGGTGGCGTTGGTACAGGTTTCCGTGAACAAGGTGACGTCCGGCAAGAGGGTGTCGAGCAGGTCCCAGATTTCTACGGCGTGTCGGTGCAGGGTGTGCACATTGAGGAGGACGTAGTTCAGGGTGTTGGTGGTGTGTGCATCGGGTGGGCCTTCGGTGGTGGTGGGGGCATTGTCGATGGTGAAGGATCTGCGGCAGGCTCTGCACGAGAACTTTCACTGGGTGGTGTTTGGTGCGGTTCTTACGCAGCCAGTGTGTCTTCCGGGATTGAGTGCGTTGAGGGCGGTAGAGTCGTAGCAGTGGGAACTGGGTGAGCCAGAGTTCCTGGTGATGGTTGCGTTCAGGTCGCGGACGGGCGCAGACGGGCTTGCCTTAGGCACGCCTTCGGCGCGCCAGCTGCGCACGTCCGCAGTGTTACCGCGCAGTGGTCTGTATTAAATAGGGGAGGGGAGGGAGGCTCAGTTGGGAGGCGGGAAAACTGGTGCGGGTAGAGGGGAGGGGCCTGGACAGCAGATGCGGCGGGAAGGGGAGCGGGGGAAGCACGAGGGGGCAGGCATAGTAAGGAGAGAAATCAAGTCAGATAACAGGGAAAAAAAAGAAAGACCGAACGATGTGGCGACAATGAACACAGTTAAGAAAAAAAACACAGGCACAATTAAACAAAAAACGCAATACTCAGAGGCAGCACCCTCGAACACCCAGGAGGGAAATCAAATCGAATAACAGAAAAAAAAGACAGAGCAATGTGGCGAAAATAAACACAGTTAAGCAAAAGAAACACAGTTAGGCACAATGAAACAAAAACGCAATACTCGAAGGCTGCAGCCTCGAACACCCAGGGCAGGGGTCTCAGCAGCAGCGACGAAGAGCAGGAGCTGTCAGGGAGAATGCAGGCCTATGACCGAAGTCGAGTTCTTACGAGCGCTCCCCCGCAGCGGTCTGCATTAAATAGGGGAGGGGAGGGAGGCTCAGCTGGGAGGCGGGAAAACGGGTGCGGGTAGAGGGGTGGGGCCGGGACAGCAGATGCGGCAGGAAGGGGAGAGGGGGAAGCACGAGGGGGCAGGCACAGTAAGGAGGGAAATCACGTCAGATAACAGGGAAAAAAAGAAAGACAGAGCGATGTGGCGGAAATAAACACAGTTAAGCAAAAGAAACACAGGCACAATGAAACAAAAACGCAATACTCCGAGGCCGCAGCCTAGCACACCCAGGGCAGGGGGCTCAGCGGCAGTGACGAAGAGCAGGAGCTGTCGAGGAGAGTGCAGGCCTATGACCAAAGGTTTCGTATTGGTTTTGGACTCTGCAGCAAAATTGTCACCTTCCCTCGAATGTCAGTACTGGCACTGAAGCCATCAGCACTGGAGGAGAAGCCACAGCCTAACCTGTTATCAGGCTCCACACTGGCTTCTCCTCGACCAAGACCACATCAACATCTTGAAATGCTGCAGCCATTTCTGAATCCATCGTACTCAGACACTATTCCTCTACTGCGCAGGCCCGCACAGATACTACACCATCTTTTTGGCCAAACTTAGACCAGAGCCACCAGATGGAGACTTATGGGGAGGAGTTTGCCTCATGCTGTGATGACTATTGCAACGTGGACCTACAGAATGCTGCGGGGTTGGTCACCTCACTTGATACTGGGTTGATTTCTGCCCATACCCAGCAACAGAAGAAAGTACTTCTTTCGTCACTGTGATCAAAAGAGCTACTGAGTTCCTTGACTTCCCCCTCCTCACTATTGAGGTAAAAACAAGTGTGCAGCCTGAATCTCTCCTGCCCCTTTATAAACCTTCACTGACACACTGTTGGGCACTTGGACTAAACCATGTTCTGACCTCCCAGTCAAACCAAGAAGTTGCCTATCATCAAAGACCCATCTCAGGTGAATAAGATTTCTTAACCCAGCACCCAACCCCTGAAAGCTAGGTCATTTCCATTTCATCTGGGCCTTCCTGGATACAGTGCGCTTTCAAACCTTTCCTGTGGACTCATCGGTACAGAACATTCGGGCTATGATCTGATGTTTCAGGATCTGATGTTTCAGCCTCTGATCTGGCTGTCAGTGAGGATGGCTCTAGAGTTTCTTGACTTACTGGCCTCTTTCATCCTGCACACCAACCATGCCAGATGGCACATGCGAGCTTTGCAGTGTAACTTGAAGTCTCTGTGGGCCATGCCGGAGGGAACCTGTCCGATTATGCCCAGGTATTGGAGGAAACAGTGGAAGACCTGCAGTGGTTTCTGCGTGACTTCATGTGGACCAGTAACAGACCCCTCTCCCAATCCCTTCCAGTGGTGAAATTTGTATCATTAGTGATTTCGGGAGGTAATCTGGGAGAGTCGGAGATCAGAGGACTCTGGTCTCCTGCAGAAACCCACCTCCACATTAATTTACTGGAGTTGTGGGCAATTCGCTTGGTGCTAAAAGCATTCTTGCCCTCCATCTAGGGACAATTGGTGCAGGTTCTTACTGACAGCCCTACTCCAATTTGGTAGTGATACAAACAGGGTGTGGTAGGTGCCTGGGACTGTGCCAAAAGGCACTCACCTCCTGAAGCTTGCTGATTCATTAGGGGATTTCCATGCTGGCACACCTCCTGATGAGATCTTTAAACACTAGGGCGGACAAACCCAGTCGGCAGTGCCTAGTGAATTGTGAATGACGGTTACTCACAGAGATGGAACAGGGCATCTTCCAACAACACGCATAACACTGGCTTCATCTCTTTGCCACTGCTGACAACATGCAGTGTCAGCATGTTTGTGTACTGGAGTTTCCAAGAAGACTGTCCCTTGTTTCTGCTGCTACCTCTCCTGCCCTATGTTCTGAAGAAGATCAGGAACAACTCATGTTATCCTGATGGCTACAGATTGGGCCATGGTAATGTCATAACTAGAGCTTCTGGGTTTGATCATCTATCCTCCAATCAGCCTCCCACATCGAGAGGTCAACTCCGTTCGTGGAGATTGAGCAGCAACAGTTGATCTCCTTTGATCATCCTTCTGAGGTTGTGGATGTCATCTCATTAGCCAGGCACTTTTCCACTAACTCTGTCTGCTAGGAAAAGTTAAGGCTTTGTTTGGTGCCTGCCAGTTTGACCCATTGTTGGCAAAACTGTGGGATATGTTATTGTTCTCTTTGTTTTGGGCCTAGCAAAGTCTGGTTCTGGACACAGTTATGGTTTACCTCTTGACCATTTTATGTTTGCCAAACCAACCATTCTTCAAATCACTGCTTTCATGAAAGGTTTACAATTTATGCATCTTCCAAAGCCCTTTCTATTACCACAGTGGGGCTTAAATCAATTTTTTACTTTTCTGATGCGCACCGCTTTAGAACCAATCCATTGCCCCTGCTCACCTTAAAAACGGTCTTCCCTGTTACAATAAAATCTGCACACCGGGTGAGTGAACTTCAGGCCCTTTTGTTGCAGCCTTGCTATATCGTCTTTTTTCCAAGCCATCGCCCTCCTGACCTTCTTAGTCTGCCTCATCCCTTAAAAGAGGAAGAGAGAGACCTCAAGAGGACACTCAGCTTTCACATAAATAGCACCAAGGATCATCAGATGAACATTTAGCTCTGTGTGGGTTTCTCCCGGGCAAAGAGGGGCAAGGTGATGCAGAAACAGACCATTTCTCGATGGATAGTTCTCTGCTTTACAATCTGCTATGCATTCACTAAGAAGCATCCTCCAGAAGATCTAAGGGTTCACTCCACCAGGGCCAAGGCTGCTACCACTGCTTTGGCATGATACATGCTTGTCCTTGATATCTGTCAGGCCGCTACATGGGCATCGTTGTACATGTTCACAGAGCACTACTGCTTCGACAGCCAGGTACATCGAAATTGGCTTTTTGCCCACTCAATGCTGCAGCACTTATCTTCTAGAGACTTCTGGCTGCAGATTCCTTACCTTTGAATTACCCAGGCGTCAGGCTGGATCCAGAAACGTTTGCACGCACCCTTGGGTGGCTCCATTCGGCTCCATGTGACATAGTTGTCGTTGGCACCAGTTATGATGTCGCGGTCCCCTATATAGGTACCATCTAGGTCCTCGACGTCAGTTCTTTTCTTTCCACGCCACGTAAGCGACGATCTGGGAAGATCTACCCCTCTTTTGCTATTCGACAGACCTTTTTCGACTTTTATCAAGGTTGAAATTGTTTGCCATCGTGTGCAAGGATGTGTTCAAGAAAGACAGGGTTTAAACTGTGCGGTGCCTGTCACTGCATGGTTTGTTACCAACCCCCACCTCGTCTGTCTTTGGTGTCTCGAGCGCGACCATCCCTCAAAGTTGTGCTTGGACAGTTGGGCTGTGGCTCCAAAGGCATTGCGCAAGCAGGCTATGAAGCTCTTTACGGCCCACTAGTCGACACCATCCAGCGGGTCTCCGCGGAGGTTCCAGTCCCAATCGAAGAAAAGGAGTCCGTGGGACTGCTCCCGGAGCCCCAGGTCCTTGTCATCTGACGTGAGTTCATCGGGACACTCTGGGAAGAGGCACAAGAAGAAGTCCAAGCGGATTTGAGCAGGCCTACACCTCTGGCTAGCTTTCGGGCACCGAGGGGTCGGAAGGGGCACCATTGGATTCAAAGCCATCGGCTCCGGAGCGGCCATAGCGCGGGTGGGGGTCTCATGGATCTGATCCGGGACGCCGCCACTCGTGCCTATGCGACCTTCTCCAGCATCAGACCCGAAGTGTGTGCCGCTGGCGCCCACCGGCGGTGCCAACCCCATCCTTATCCCTGATGACTCTGAGCCAGATCGACATCACTTGACTCCGGTGCCGGTAGAACCCAGAGGTTCTATGTTATTGGCTGGTCATTTTCAAGACTTTTCAGGCATGGGATAGGACTTGGAGGGGTCTATGGACCCTTTTAGAACACCAGCATGTATCTGTGGAAAAGATGGACTGGTATGAGTAACTTGGGGAGACCAGTGGACTGGACAAATACCCAGATACTGGCATACTGTCTCTGCCAACAGTGGCTATGGAGGAGGGGGCTTCTTATAACATGGTGGTAAGGAGGGCAGCTGAGTATCTTGGACTGTAGTTGCCGTCCGTGTAGGTCAGGACTCATCTTCTGACCGAAGGGCTTCAGCCTGGGGCTTCCACCTCTGAACCCCTATTGCCCTTTAATGAGGCACCTACTGATGTCCTTCTAGGCACCTGGTCCAAGCGTAGAACAGGGGCTCCTGTGAATAGGACTATTTCATGCTCCCATCACCCGGCTCCTGGCAATCCAAAGTTCCTCAGCCAACATCCCACCCCTGAGAGCTTGGTGGTGCAGGCTTTAACTTCTCATGGCGCATTACCTTCTGCCCCCCGGATAGGGAATCCAAAAGACTGGAAACACTTGGGAAGAAGATGTTTTCTTCTGTCAGCCTGGCATAGCGGTCAGCGAATACTGCATGCTTATTTGGCTGTTTCTCCCAACGGAAGGGGTTTCCAGCTGCACCATCCGTTTCCCAGCCACCATCCTGCGCAGACTTCCCAAGTTGTGCAAGGACATGGACGCTGCTCATTCTGACCTCGGAATAAAAGCCAGAAGTTGTTTGCTACCCAGCCCTGCCCTGGGCAGCCTCCACCGCTAAGCACTCCTAGCCTGACTCTGCAAGACCATCCTACTCCAGTTGGAGGGAGAATCCATCCTCCTCTCCTTCACTGGAGGTCCATAACATCGGACAAGTGGGTCTTGAAGATCATTCAGGAGGGCTATTCTCTGCCTTTCTTTTCTTTTCCTCCTCCTATTTAGTCACTTCAAGAACGGCTGGCAAAGGATCATTTAACTTTACTCCAAGAGGAAGCTGCAGGTCTCCTGGCCAATTGGGCTATAGAGAGGGTCCCAAATTCAGAAGGCGCCAGTGGTTACTATTTCTGCTACTTTCTGATACCGAATAAGAACAAAGGGTCGCGGCCCATTTTAGATCTTCTGACTGTCAATCTCTTCCTCAAAAAGGAGAGTTTCAAGATGCTCAAGTTGGCTCAGGTCTTGTCTGCTCTAGGCCAAGGAGACTGGCTGGTAGTGTTGGACTTGCAGGATGCATATTTTCGCATCCTCCTCCTGCCAGGCCACTGACGTTACCTGCAGTTCCAGTTAGGCCACGAGCACTTTCAGTTTACATTGCTAATTTTTTACCTTGCCAGCACCCCTTGAGTGTTCACCAAGGTGATGGCGGTGGTTGCAGCTCATCTGCGCAGGTTAGGGATTTCAGTCTTCCCCCTACTTCGACGAAAGGCTGTTGAAGGTGTCTTCGCACCAGGCTATCGTCTCCCACCTCCAGACTACGGTGTACCTCTTGCATTCGCTGGGGTTCTGTATAGACGGGCCAAAGTCACACCTGACTACTTTCCAGATGCTCCCTTTCATCGGAGCTCTTCTGGACATGGTGCAGTTTCTGGCTTATTCTCCCAAGCAGCGAGCCCAGCATATTCAGATTATGATACCGATGTTCCAGCCTCTATCCTGGATTTCGTTGAGACTGACTCTGAGGCTGCTGGTCCTCATGGCCTCCTGTATCCTGTTGGTAAAACACACCAGATGGCGTATGCGGGCTCTGGGGTGGGACCTGAAATTCCAGTGGGTGGAGCATCAGGGGAATCTCTCAGACATGGTCCAGCTCTCAGAAGGAACTGCAAAGGACCTGCAATGGTGGTTGCTGAACCGCTCTGGGGCCAGAGGCAGACCCCTCTCCCTTCCCCAACCAGATCACACGTTAGTGACAGATGCTTCACTTCTGGGGCGGGGCAGCCATCTGGGAGAGGTGGAGATCAGGGGACACTGGTCTTGGGCGTAGTAGGGGCTCCACATCAATTTGTTGGCACTTTGAGCGATCTGGTTGGCATTGAAAGCATTTCTTCCCTCTGTCAAGGGGAATTTAGTACAGGTGATCACGGACAACCCCACTGCCATGTGGCACTGCAACAAACAGGGCAGGTTGTGGATATGGACCCTTTGTCAGGAGGCCCTGCGTCTCTGGACATGGCTGGAACAGTAAGGCATAACCCTGGTGGTTCAACACCTGGTGGGTTCTCTAAACGCCGGGGGCGAACTCAGTCATCGATGCTTAGCGGATCTCAAATGGTATCTCCAGTCAAAGGTTATGCAAGGCCTCTTTCAGCAGGGAGAGAGCCTTGGTTAGATTTGTTCACCTCCGAAGATAACGCGCAATGTCAGCAGTTTTGCGCGTTGGAGTTTCCAAGGTGGCCATCGCTCGGCGAGGCTTCTCATCTCGGGTGGAGCTCAGGCCTACTGTACGCCTTTCCGCCCATACCACTTCTGCCCAGGGTTCTCTAGAAGATCAAAAACGACTGGGCTCAAGTCATTCTTGTGTCTAGGACTGGGCAAGGAGAGTCGGGTATCCAGGGCTTCTGAAAATGAGCACCGATCCTCCAATCAGGCTGCCCCTTTGGGAGGATCTTCTGTTGCAACAGCAGGGGAGGGCCCTCCACACGAACCTGTCCACTCTCTGCCTCTTTGCGTTGAGATTGAGCGGCGACAGTTGATAGCTTTCGACCTCTCTCCTGAAGTATGTGAGGTTATTTTAGCGGCCAGGAGGCCCTCCACTGCGACAGTATATGCCTGCCATTGGCAAAAGTTTGTAAAATACTGTACAGAGATGTCTATTGGCCCTCTTTCTGCTTCTTTATCTACTATACTTTTTCTTCTTACCATTGCCCAGCAGGGCTCTGCGTGGGGTACTCTCAAGGGTTATCTTTCTGCTCTGTCTGCTGTTTTGCGGTTGCCAGACCAACCTTATTTCTTTAAATCTACTGTTGTATATAGATTCTTAAAAGGGCTTGTACATATGTTTCCACCTCCGCCCTGTGCCATGCCTCGGTGGCACCTCAATTTGGTCCTCTCATTTCGAGCCATTGCATAATTGTCCCCTCCTTCTTACCATCAAGACAACCTTTCTAGTGGCAATAACATCTGCCCGGACCGTGAGTGATTTGCAGGCATTGTCATCCGAGCCTCCCTATATGATGCTCTTTGCAGATAAAGTGGTGCTTCACACCCGGGTTTCGTTCTTGCTGAAGATGGAGACCCCATTTCATCTGGGTTAGTCAATCAGGCTGCCTTCCTTTTGTCCTCTCCCGCATCCCTCTAAATAAGAGGAGCGTCTCCACGTCTGGACCCAGAAAAGAATGTTGTCGTTCTACCTTGACCCACAAAAGAGTTGCAGGTGGATGACTAACTCTTTTTGGGCTATGTGGGAGCTAAAAAGGTCAGGCAGTGCAGAAACTGACCATTTCTCGATGTGTCGTTCTCTGCATTAAGATCTGCTACGCCCTGGCTAAGAAGCAGCCCCCTGAGGGCTTACAATCCCATTCCATCAGTGGAAAGGCTTCGACCACGGCACTGGTCCGGGGCATCCTAGTACTGGACATCTGCCAGACAGCAACAGGGGCGTCTTTGCACACGTTTGCCAAACACTACTCCCTGGACAGTCTGGTCCGCAGGGTCGAGCATTTTGCCTGTTTAATCCTGCAGGACTTTTCAGTGCAAGAAATTGTCTGCAGCCCACCCCCAGGATGGTATGGCTTGGGGATCTATTCAAAGGTAGAGAATCTGCAGCTAGATGTCTCTATCAAATGAACAAATTACTTAACTTCTGTAATGCATTATCTGGTAGAGACTATCTAGCTACAGATTCCTTATGGACCCACCCATGCCTCCCCGCTCTGCAGACTCATTTGTTAGTGCTCCCTTTTCAGGGCCCTAGTTATGACACACAATCAAGTCCGTCGCTTCTGGCGTGGAAAAGTACTGACGTTTCCACTCCTGGATGGTGTCTATATAGGTTACCACAACATCATAACCAACCCTAAAAATGCCGACTATGTCACACAGAAAACAATGGAGCCACCCGAAGGCGCGTACAATGGGTACTGCTCATGCAAAAGTTTCCGGAGCCAGCCTGGGTAATTCAAAGGTAAGGAATCTGCAGCTAGATATTGTCTCTACCAGATAATGCGTTCCTGAAAGTACGTAACTTATTCTTTATTGCACGGTAAAAAAATAATTCGTGTCACTGCTGGACTCCACACCTGTGAAGTTTCACAGAGAGGGCTGTACTGGCCCCTTGACCAATGTAAATTTAAGGTCACAGGGCAAGGGGCATAGATACCATTGGTGCACCAGATGCAGTGGCATCAGGGCCCAGAGCCCTAAGAAGCCAATTAAACCTTGATACTTGCTGTATATTACTACCCCAACAGCAGTCAAAGGCACCATTTTCTTTGCTCGTACCAGGGCCAATTGCATCCTTGCTACGCTACTGCAAAGGGGGGGTAATTTCAGCACTTTTGAGTGCCAGTGTCTGTTGAGTCATCTGTGCAATGTAGAGGAATCACCCATCACAAGTTATTTCTGATATCCCATCAACCATGTCTTGCTTCTTCTCATGAGCCTTGGTGTATTTATTTCAGTTGTACAGTTGGTGCAAGCCTTGTTCTTAGTGCAATGGCTGACACTCCTGAGGAAGTGGCAATTAGGTTTTCAGTATGGCACTGCCCCTTGGCAAGTGTGAAAGGTTTGTCACTGTTTGAATAGTTTCTTCACAAATGGGTAAATCTACTACTGTACTACTCACACCCTTTTCAAAGTGTTTGTAATTATTGGTTGGATTTCTGCTTCTGAAACGTCCATCTGAGTAAATGAGCTGCTTTCTGAGTGTGAAACGTTTCTTTTGTTTTCTTCCAGAACTAAAGAAATAGTTACTATTGATTATGTCAGACATAATAATCAGTAATGCGGCAGATCTCTTGATGTCAATCTTTTACCCTCTGAACTTTTTCCTCAAGTTCAAAATGCTCGCCCTGGTCTAAGTTCTGTCTGCCTTAGATCCAGGAGACTGAAATAGTGGTGTTAGATTTGCAGGACGCTTATTTCCACATCCCTGTCCTGCAGTCCCACAGACGTTACCTGCAGTTTTAGGTAGGTCACCAGCACTTTCAGTTCTCATTGATCCCTTTTGGCCTTACCAGTGTGCCTCAAATGGCCCTTGCCCACTTCCAGAGGTTAGGAATACCAGTTTTTCTCATGCGTCAATGTATGACTTCTGAAGGTGGGCTCGCCTCCGAAATGTGTGAGCCGCCGCCAGACAGCGCCCAACCGTTTGACATCACTAAGGTTTTCCATCAACGTACCAAAATCTCACTTGACTTATTCAGAGAGTCTCCCCTTCATTAGAACTATCCTGAGTATGGCACTTTTGTAAACCTCTCCTTCAACTCAACAAGTCCATGATGTTTGGGCTATGATCCCAGTGTTTCAATCCTTGGCCTGGGTCTCAGTGAGAGCACCTCTTATGGACCACATCAGGTGCAACATGTGATCCGGGCAGTGGGATCTTATGTCTCAGTAGGCTCAGCACCAGCAGAGCTTTTCGAATTCCATCTAGGTGTCAGAGGAGAATGCAAAATATCTACAGTAGTGGTTGCATCAGGCGTCAAGTGGTAAAACCAATCTGAACAATGCTTTATGAGGCTAGGGCAGGGGGTGAGCTGCCAGGAGACCTTAGACAGGCGACCATAGTCCTAATACACAAACCGGGAAAGCCCCCAGATCTCTGGTTCTCCTAAGACCACTTTCCCCACTCAACATTGAAACAAAAATCTTTGCTAAGGTGCTGACGAACTGCCTGATACAAGTAATCAATTAGGCTTCATATCTTACAGGTCAACCAGGCATAATATCAAAAGCTTTTACCGATGTCTAGCAAGTGAAGGTACTCCTCCTCGCACAAGACATAGCAAAGACTTTCGATTCTCTGGAATGGCCCTACATTTTGACACTTCTGGAATGGATGGACTTCAGCCCCACTTTCTGAGCATGTGTTTGTCTCCGATATACCCACCCACGGCCCGGGTCCGAGTGAATGGCAAGTCATCGACGGAGTTTGACTTGGGGAGGGGTACAAGACTGGGCTGCCCCCGTTCCCTCTTCCTCTTCACAAGCGCTATGGAGTCAGTATCCAGCTGCATACCTGTGATGCCCTGGTCCGCGGACTGCGGTAGTACCACGATTGGGAGGATGTCCTCTCGCTATATACAGATGACATCCTATTGTACTTCACAGAATTGGAAGATTACATTATAAAAATACCAGAGATCTTTCAGATCTTTGCTTTCTTCTCTGGGCTGTGTATAAACTGGGACAAATTCTGCCCCTACCCACTTGGAGGGTGGACATCCAGGGCAGACTGGCAATGCTCAATACCCCCCGAAGAGAGAGGATTCCAGTATCTGGGTGTATTGGTCACCATAGACCGGCAACTCTTTTTTGACAACAAGCTAGGCAGTTGGTTTGAGGAATATAAAAGAAACCTGGGGCATTGGCACAGACTACAGCTATCCTTAATGGGCTGTGCAGCTCTATATCAAATGATGTATTCACCTAAAGTGTTGCTGCTGCAACCATGCTTCTGTTGTGGGATGGTGAAGTGCCACAAATTGCGCTAACAACGCTGACCAGGAAGACGTTTGAAAGGGTTATTGCACTACCAAACCTATGCCTCTTTAACTGGGCGACCTAATTGGTGGTTATTAATTAAGAACAGAGGAATACTTTTCTAATGGCAGACAGGCGTGCCATGGACCCGGGGGATTACATCAGTGAGCTGTACAGTAAGGGGAAACTGACGACAATACCATCTTAGACATCATTGGCAATCCAGTCATGATGGAGGGACAAAAAACCAAATTGGATGGCAGGGCATACTCCCCTTGGAAAACCTACTCTGAAACAATGAGGTATTGGCACCGCTACAGGGTGTCAAAGAAGGTAGGAAATGGGATGTCATGGGATATCGAAGCTGGGAGACCTCTGGACAGAAGGGGACATGATGACTTTTGCACACCTCCAATCCCTATATAAGTTAACCGGGAGCCAATATTTGTGATGCATACAAATTAGGCACATCCTGAGTGGATGTATCAACCTGAACGAGGACATACCGGAGGAGAGCCCTCTAGGATTCAGAGTGCTGGGTACCGCATTGCACAAGCACGACACTTCAGCAATATCCAACACACTGCCAGCCAACAGTATCCCCCAACTCTCCGCTGCAGGCACTGGGAGACAGATGGGAGAAAGATCTGGGCAGATTGGAAGGTGATGATTGAGGGGCGAGAGACGGTGATGAAGGCAGGTTTCAGACTAATCCAGCTCAAAATACAACACAGGGCTCACTTCACCAAAGGGGGGCTATTCACTATGGATAGGAGCCAAATGACAGCTGTTCAAGGGGAAGCACACAACTAAGCAACCACTGCATACACTGAGCTCCTTCTGGAGGGGGTTCAGTGTACGATACCCGAGGCCCTGTAAATCACTGGAGCTCACTCCTGTAGGTAAAGAAAGTGCTCACGCCCAAAAATAACTTCCCTTAAGACATGGGTAATTTTCTGTTGATAAGCAGTTTAATCCACAAACAGCAATACACCAGGTACAGTTACAATCCAGTCAATGAATCCCTATGATAATCATTAATTTTATCACCTCTGCATTCCATCCCATGCTCCCATTCCCTTGAACAACACCTTCAGCCGATAATGCCTCTTTACTGTTGCATAACAGCATCATTTAATGTTTACAGTTTGCTAAACATGCATCATATAATACAGACACAAGCGCAGCATTATCTTAACGCTGCGCTCATACGTTACCAAAGAGACTTTTATTATTTGTACTAGGCACAAAGAGAAACATTGTACAAATGCCACGCTCGTGCATACACAAGAATATGCAACAACTCCCAAACTGATCATGCTTGGAATCTGAGGGGGCACTGTTTTGCAATGTAGCTCTAAAGGTGGCCGGGTGTGATTTGATACAGAAATGGAATAGCTATGTGTCCTGAGGGTAGGTAAGTGGGTAACCAACATGGACTGGTGCATGGCATGCAGGCAGAGGAACAGATCTGCAAAGCGCGTGCCTGCCCCAATCAGTTTGCCAATCCTGGGGCCCCTGGAAAGCCCTGGCAGATGACATGCTCAAAGGAGCTCGTCATGGAGTGAGCGCGCACAAGAGACACCGCGGAGATAAGACCGAAGGAAAGTCCGGTGCACACGGGGACACATGATCCATTAGACCCCAATAAACTATATGAACGATTCAGATGTGTTGCGCATTTCAGTATTACCACTAACACCTTTCGTAAGTACGATGCTGTCACTGTGAGAGTTCTCTTCAAACTGAGCGCCACTGTGATGTGAACGGGGCCCCACTTAAAGGAACGTGCAAAGCACAAGTGACTAAGCAACTCTCGCGGCATTGGCTGCACTGGACTGAGCACCACTCTCCGTCTCCAGCCGTGCTCTGGTCCAAATCATTACGACGGTCCGCGGAGGGGTAACTTTAAACTATGCCGCATAGGCCCGCTCACTCTGGCCCGCCTACCCTGATTGGCCAATGACACTGAGGCCTCGCGACCTGACGTCAGCTATTGGCGCCGGCGCCGCGGTATATTGTGAAAGATTGTAGCACAGCACTGCCAGCCGCGAACTGAGCCCAAGCCTGATGCAATCTGCCAGCTAAGAGATTGGCAGTCAGAAGAGTTGCTAACTTGGAGTTCTCCACGACGCGCACAGACCTCGGACACAGGCATAGACGCAGGACGGCCTTCTGATTGTGTTGCTGGGTGCCGATTTAAAAGAAATCGGTGGACCCAGTAACAAAACCGGCCCCCTGTAAAGAAACCGGCCCCCACCCCTTCCGGCCTCCCGGGGGATTGCCCGGTGCCCGGTATTACCAGTCCGGCCCTGCGCGCACAGACCTCGGACACAGACATAAAAGCAGGACGGCCTTCTGATTTTGTTGCTGGGTGCTGAGTAGGGTGACCAACTGGCATTGGTGCAAATTCAGGACGGGGAGTGTAAAAATTCAGGACAAAGGGTCAAATTTCAGGACACAAATTCAGGACAGGAGGTCAAAATTCAGGACAAAACTTCAGGACAATAGATAAGTTTTACAGACACATCAGAGGAGGTCGCGCAATTGTATATAAGTAAGCCCACATATTCAACCATTTGCAAACCTATCCATCATGTATCCTTCCATCTATCATTTCACTCATCCATCCCTTCACTCATCCATCCATCATCCATCCACCCTTTCACCCTATCCATCTGTACACTCATCCATCCACACTTCTACCCATCCATCCACTCATCCATCCAGCCATTTACCCTTTTACCCATCCAGCCATCCTTTCACTTACTCATCCATCCACCCAGTCACTCATCCTTCCACCCACCCATCCACCCTTTCAGTCATCCATCCATTCTCCCTTTCTCTCTCCATCGACCCTTTCACTTAGCCATCCTTCCTTCCTTCCATCCACCCACCCATCCATCTACTCATCCACTCATGAATCCATCCATTGACCCTATCACTCATCCATCCTTTCTCTCATCCATCTATCCTTTCACTCCTTCACTCATCTATTCATCCTTTTGTCCATCTACCCTCCCTTTCACTCACTCATCCATCCTTACATCCACCCTTCCACTCATTCGTCCATCCATTCACCCTTGCACTTATCAATTCATCAATCCATCCATCCTTTCACTCATGCATCCTTTCACTCATCCATCCACCCTTTTACCCATCCAGCTACCCTTCCACCCATACATCCAGCTATTTACCTTTTCTCTCATCCATCCTTCCACTCACTCATCAATCCATCCATCCTCTCTCATTCTCCATCTATTCAATCTTTCATTTACGCATTCACCCTTTCACTAATTCATCCAGCCATCCACCCATCCCTTCACTTACTCACTCGCCCACCTTTCCATATTAATTTTGAGCTGAGCCTTTTTGAGAAGAGGCCCATCAAGAACTTCAGCCTCGCTGCAGGAGCCATTCCAGGACTGGGGCAGAAGCCACCCAGGGCTGAGACAGGATCCACCACAGGGGGGACAGGAGCCATCACAGACAGGGGGGGCAGGAGCCACCACATGGGGGGGCAGGAGCCACCACATGGGAGGACAGGAGCCATCACTGGGGGGGGGGGGGCAGCAGGAGCCATCACAGGAGGGGGAACAGGATCCACCAGGGTGGGCATGCAGCAGAGGCGCAACTAGAGCCAAATTTCGGGGGGGGGGGGGCGGGGGGGGGGCTAAGAAAAAATTTCGGGGGGGGCTGAAACTTTAAGCAATAGGCAGAATGGAGCTGTAGGGGCTCGTAGGATGGGTGAAACAGCAAGGCCTCATTAACATTCAAATGGTCTTTTAAAGACCTGTGAAGTGCTCGGGTGCCACACACGATTGGGGGGGGCTGAAGCCCTTCCAGTCCCTTCCAGTCCAATGGGTGTTGCGCGCCTGGCATGCAGTATTCAGGTATCATCTTGGCCCCTCCAGGGTGGGGGTAGGGCTCCTCACCCCCTCCTGGACAAGACAAGGAGAGACGACAGGCTCTCTTTCCAAAATGTTAGTTTTGCCATCCCCCACACTGATGTACAGTACTTAAAGGAGATACTCCAAGAGAACTGATTTAACTGATTGTCCTCCATACTTTGTTAATCAGTGTGGGTGCGATTGTGCCATTTCGTTATTTTATTACATTATAGACTGCATGTTTGCAGAACCGAGGTTTGCTTACAATTTAGTGACCGTAATTAAGCTCTGTGAAGAGAACCACGTGCTGCCTCGGTGTAATCAGGGCTGGTTCTATGATGTTTGGTGCCCTGGGCAGAAAGGGAATGTGTGAGGCCCCTCTAAATTGCAGGGACATGACGCATTCAGGGCTGTTTGCATCTGAATAGATGCCCCTGCGCCTGAAGCTGCAGCCCCTTCCTCTCAGTCCCCTTCAAACACCTCTTAACAGCTCATCAAGGGCTGAAGGTGTGAGGGTTGCCATCCCGCTGTGTCTCTCCAATGCTGCTGGGGATCTGAGCTTTGGTACAGTATCGGAGTCAAGAAGGGAGGTGGGTTGAAGCTGTGCCGGTTTTAGGGTGGTACGACCGGTGCCCGGTTAAAATTACGGACAAATGGCGTCCGTTAAAGAATCCTTAACGGACAACGGACAGACGGCCGAAATTACGGACTGTCCGTGAAATTTACGGACGGTTGGTCACCCTAGTGCCGAGTTTTAAAAAATCAGAGGACCCACTAACAAAACAGGCCCCCTGTAAAGAAACCGGCCCCCACCCCTTCCGGCCTCCCGGGGGATTGCCTAGTGCTCGGTATTACCAGTCCCTGCTGTTAAGCAGAGTAGCCACCAAAAACCATGTTACTGATGGTAAATAACATTTTCTTCTGAGCACTTCTGCATTGCAATCTGCTTTCTAGTGTAAAAAAGCATTGCTAGCAAATAGAGCTTTCCTTTAGAATGCAAGCTCTATGCCAGTAGTTCCCTGTAAATGATTATTTAAAAAACTTAAAGAAAAAACATTTCACAATAATGGGGTTAAAGCAAACACATAACTTATTATACCTCAAAACTGTAAATTGAATTCAATGTTTTATTCTTTATAAATGGCACAGTTTGTTTTTTAAATATTTTTCACTCTGGAAACCCTAAGCAAAATTTAAAAAGAATTAGGAAGTATCGGACTGTATGCTTGTCAAGCCATAATTTACTCTTCTCATGATTCAGGTATTGGCTCCTCTGTAATAACTCAGGGAGCTCCAGGAGATGTGAGATTGTAAGTATACTTTCTGCCTGAGATTCCTGCTGACCAAGTACAGCAGAAGACATGATCCAGCAGCACATTAAAATAATTTGTGGGCCAAAACATGTACCTCCATGCAATATGCTGAATGGAGGAGCTGACACAAAACCCTTCAAGTCTGCTCTTCAGTGCGCTAGAAAGCATGTGTACTCTCGTGGAGTGCTACATGAAAAAAGTTGTTTTCTAAATGTGAGTAGCGGAAAGATATGTCAGCCAGTCAAAAGTTGGCTATGTTTCCGGGGAGTGACAAACACATGAAGAGGATGGCAAGCCATTGTCTTAAGCAAGCAAATGAGTGGAAATAAAGACCACCAGTGAGTAAGCTCACAATAGGCATTTCCCAACCACACATATTGGGCTTACGGATATGATAGAAAAGAGACAGACTGTACTAAGCAGACAATTTAGACTGCTGTTACCAGACGGGATTCAGGGGAAAGCACTGAGTGACATATGAAAGGGGTTAAGTCGCGCTTACACCACGTAACGTGGTGCAAGTGTGACGTAAGTCCAAAATGTGATTGATGAAGCCACACAAGTCCACCTTGCGTGGCCCTTAGTGGCTTTATAAATCTGGAGCAATGTGATGCAAATCGCTGGGTTGCGTTACTCTGTCCTGGGAAGGCATTCTATGGGTGTTCCCACACACCTCCCATGTTTATTGACGCATTCCCAGATTTACCAAAAGTGATAGATCTGGCACTACTTTTCAAAAACAAATACGCATTCTCAGGGGAGGTGTAACGAGGAGAAATCTTTTTTTTTTCCTGTTACTTCCTCTTTCTATGTAGAAAAAGGAATATGCCCCAGGATTGTTTTTGTGCAGGAAGGTGTCCCTTCCTGCACAAGAATAATCCTGCATGCAACGCAGGCACCCTTGGGCAATGGTGCAAGTGGGCCTGCATTGGCTCTAGGCAGTCAAAACGGCACCAGTGCAGGGACTAAGGCAGGAATGTGCCGTATTCTTTTAAATATGGCACAAAATGTCCTTTACTTGTCATGCAGGGCAGCAAAGTGACATGCTGTGCTGCATGATATTTTTGATAAATATGTCCCTGAGTATTTTTAGGGTTCAGGTGTTCCCCTCGTTGGAGCATTCCAATGTCCATATCCCTGAGAAGGTTTTTTTGAAGAACACCAAAAGCAGCTTATTGAAAGAACTGTGAGTGAATATGATGTTACATGTGTGGCATTTTAACCCCTTCCCCGCTCATGATGGAACCACTCCGTCATGAGCCACGGGTGCCGTGTGCTCATGACAGAGTGGTTCCGTCATGCTGCGGCCGTTGGCTGCCGCTCCGCCCACGCGGCGCTAATTCCCCGCCTGTGCGGGCGATTAGCGCAGTGGGCGGAGTCGTGACGGAACCACTCCGTCATGAGCACAGCTCAACCGTGACTCATGACGGAGTGGCTCCGTCATGAGCACAGCGCCGCCGCGCTGCCCCCAAACCCCCCCCCAGCGCTGCGGCGGAATTCCTGCCGCAGCCAAGGGGTTAAGGTCTGAAACTTGTTGTTGTTAGTAGGAAGTGAAGGAATTCTTTGTTACCCTGATGAGACTAAGAAGGAATAAGCTATATAAACCTCAGAATCAAGGCTTACTTCAACCCTGAGGATTTCCGTTCAGTGGACTGCTGTTACTTAGTAGGATTATGAAGAGGTAATTGTGATATAAAACAATCAGTAAGCATTGTTGTGGCACAATCTGATGTGATTAAGACGCTAGAGGCTATCCAGTTGTAGTATCTCTGCTCCCATTATGTGCTGGGAATTGAAAAATAACTGTGTTTGCAAAACTCTGAATTGAGTGCAGTTTTTCTGTTTTTTAGGTGCCTCATACTATCGTCCATTTTTCGGAGGAACAAAAGGAATGTTTAGAGGAAAACATGAACACCCTTAAGCAAGAAACGTTTTCTGACAATGGTGAAATGGTGATATTACATGGTAAAATGTGTTTTCTTTGGTTTATAATATAACTAAGATTGAACTCTGGAAGAATAGGCGATCTTTATCTTTGTAATACTAGATGGGTGCACTTCAGTTCATAACATCTTCGATCACTGCACAGTCTGGACGGTATGTACTACTAATGAGAAAAATGTAACAAGACAAAATGTGCATCACTACCATGGGAGAAGGCCTTCCCTCCAAGTGCCCCGGCTACATGTTTCAGGTTCATTCCGGTTGTTTTGATTCCCTAGGTGTACTAAAATGTGCTGTGGTCTCATCGTTTTGTAAATTGCATTTTCTTAAGTATTTACTTTCAGTTCTCAAATATGCAATGGTTTTTAGAGCCCTAGTGTCTTGCATTCTTCCTCACCTCTGCAGTGCATGTCTTTGTCTGGCTTTAGTGGTTATTGTACTATTGCATACATCTGTGTGCCTCCCAACTCCAGTGGATTAATTCCAATAAAATAATCTCACAGTTTATTATTGACCATGCAAAAAGAGTATTAAGAAAAACTGCACATAACCATAATGAACAGGTTACATGTAAACAGTAGCGGCTGGTGTCGGGGAAACATGGTGAGGCAGCACAGGGGGGCGGGGTATAACAAAACAAACAACAATAATAATAAAAAGCGTACCTGCCATTCTTCTGGTTGCAGCTCTTTTGCTCCTCTGGGCACAGGCTGAGGCTCCCAGCCTCCCCTGCGGCCAATCCAAATGCTGCTCTCATACCCATGAGAGCAGTGTCTGGATGCTGCTTTCATACCCATGAGAGCAATGTCTGGATTGGGCAGAGCAGGCTTGTTTTGCGTTCCATTGGGAGCTGATAGCCCTTGCATGCTTGTCTCTCCATCCAGCAACACAGCTGGGTTGGAGAGATGTCAGTGCGCATAACGGTTTTGGCCTTCCTAAAATGGACTGACAGAAGTACCCAATACAGTGCTGTGGCCCGCCCCCCAAGACAGGATCTTGACGTGAAAATGGGTGGCCCCTTCAGAGGAGCATTCGTGAATCTCAGCTAAGTATTTTCCAAAGAGCTGGTCTGCTGGCAGGGGCGGCGATGCACCTTCACCGTAGCGGAGTAGCCGCCGCTGCATGTAAACTAAAATGAGTGTCCTCGGTTACTTGTTGCACACTACCATAAGCTGCAGTAGCACCGTGCTAGTTATGGGTGTGCTCTGGGGGAGTGTGGGGGCCACTCAGCCCCTCTTCACTCCTCAGTGCCCACTATATAAGGAAACGCTTTTCTAAGTTGATCCTAATCTATTTCAGTGCAGGCAGAATTCGTTTGGTGAAGTGTGTTATCATAATTTGCATCTAATAATTGTAACATAATGCATTGCCTACTATAGAATTATATGAACATGGATTGGAAATGGCCGCCGCTTTTTGCGACTGTCCTATTCTAAGCACTCATTCCGTAAATAATAAGTATTTTTCTTTCATTATTAGCCAATCGAAAAAATATAAATAGATAACACTATTAATAAGTGTTGTTTAACACTTCTGCTATCCTTGTTTTGATTTCCAGTGCCATGGATAATTACTTAGTGAAGTAATTATCCATGGCACTTGATCACGCTGCGCTCTCAACTTGGCATTATTCTTAGAAATGTAATAGTTATCTTAACAGTTCTTCACTACCTATTTTTCTAAAAGTAGCTTTAGCAGTTTTTCCTTCGAAATTTCGTATAATAGATACATTGAAAACAATGTTACTTTCAGTTGGGACCATCCCTATTAAACATTTTCCCTGCCATTTTTCTTAAAGGTTAGTGTGTCGATTTTTATGATGAAACGTTTACATTAAAGAATTCTGACTATTTGTCAGAGGGGTTTCCAGCATTCAGAATTCTATAAGCATACTATGCAATCACTGTGGACATGAGTATGTTTGTCCTTCACATATTTAGATTTAGTTGTCATTATTCTGGGATAGCTTCTTGATTCGTAAGGAATCCGGTTTTAACTTTTATGAAGCCATGCCTATGTAATTGGCAGAAAGGCCGTTTGTCTTTAATATTAAATCTCCCAGGAGCAGACACATAGTCTAGTCAGCCATCTAATCTAAACAATGATATTGGCCTGTTTTACGAGTGCTGTGTATGTGGTAGCTGGACAGTGACCGCCCTTTGACTTCAGCATGGTATGTCCAAAGACTTGTAGGTCACGTGGTCCTCTTGGATCAGCTTTAGAAGCATGCATCATCTTGTGGAAAATTGAACATAGTTTGTCGACTCTTGCAGACCAAAAATATTGGAATTTTGCAGCCTTAAGGTTTGGCACAAGGAAATTGGTGGAGAAAATTAATATACTACTGATTTGCTCTCTGGACAAATCCCTGTCAAGGGAACTGTAGAGGTTGTGAAAAAAGATGAGGAAAGAAATTAGTCCTTATGAAGCCCTACCTTTAGGAGGGTTGTATAAAGGAACCAGGCATACCATTACCACGCATGCCTTTACAACGCATGATTTTGCAACAAAAATGTAAGTATTTTGCTGGTAAGTATAAAGTCTATCTTTCCTTATTGGACCTCAACACCTAAACTCAACCCCCAAACCCTAAAAAATAACATGGCCATCCAAAAAGCCTTACCCCCCTAAACACTAAAAATACCCTTGTCACCCAAAAACCCTTACCCACCTTGAACCCTGAGAATACCCTTGCCCCACAAAACCCCTACCCACCCTAATAATGCCCTTGCCATCCAAATATTCTACCCACCCTAAACCCCCAAAACACCCTTACCACCCAAAAAACCCTATTCACCCGTAACTATAAAAATACCCTTGCCACCCAAAGACCCTTACCCACCCTAAACCCTAACCTGCATTTTTAAATGCATTAGGTTTCACTAATGTGATTAATAATAATTTGTTGTTTTTTTGGGTAAATTTAAATTTGGTGAGCAGTTGTGCAATATAAGGTAACGAAACTCCGTCAAAGTGTTATGATATGTTTTTTGAGAAGGTCAATATATTGTGCACTATCTTGTGGTTATATAAAGTGGTTCTGTACCTTCGGGTGATGTTATGAAAGCCAGGTTTACCTCTTTTTGGAATATAAAGGGAAATGGTCAGCGATGCGAAGTTGTGAAGTACATGGCAATCCATTGAGAGGATCTTAGGAACTGGCCAAGAAATCAAAATAAAATCAGTCTGTCAATATGTGTCATTGCAGGCAGGTCAAGCTAGGGTAGAATCATTATCTGATAGAGACTTATAGCTGCAGATTCCTTACCTTTGAATTTCACAGGCGTCAGGCTGGATCTGGAAAGTTTTGTGAGCAATACCCCCTTGCGTGCAACGTCAGGTGGCACCATTTTGCACTGTGTGACGTTGTTTGCGTCGGTAGCGTCAGTTATGACGTTGCGGTGCCTACATAGGCACCACCCAGGCGCGCGGACATCAGTACTTTTCAATTTTTCAACGCCAGAAGCGCAGAGCCACAAAGTGACTGACGTAAACGTGTGCAAAACTAGGGCCCTGAAAGGGGTGTAACCCTAGACCTACCACATCAGTCCACAAAGTTGGGAGGTATGGGTGGGGCTGTAAGGAATCTGTAGCTAGATAGTCTCTACCAGATAATGCCTTACCAAAGGTAAGTAACTTGTTCATCTGATAGAGACTTCTAGCTGCAGATTCCTATCTGATTCAAAGAGATACCCGAGCCATACCTTCTCGGCGGTGGGTTGCAGTCTCATGAGCTAGACTGACAAGTCTTGCAGGACTTAGCGGGCAAAGTGCCTCTCCCTGCGCACTTGACCGTCAAGGCAATAATGTTTTGCGAACGTGTGTAGTGATGCCCACGTCGCTGCCTGACAGATGTCTTGGACTGGGACACCCTGCGCCAAGGCCGTAGTCGCAACCTTTCCCCTCGTGGAATGGGCCCTTAATCCCTCAGGAGGCTGCTTCTTTGTCAAGGCATAACAGATTTTGATGCAGAGACCAACCCAGCAAGAGATGGTTCTTTTCTGCACAGCCTTTGCCTTCTTTGCTCCCACATTCCCCACAAAGAGTTGGTCATCCACCCGGAACTCTTTTGTGCGGTCAAGGTAGAACAACAACGGTCTTTTTGGGTACAGTCGGTGGAGACGTTCCTCTTCTTTAGAGGGATGTGGGGGAGCAAAGAAGGTGGGTAAAGTAATGGACCGACCCAGATATAATGGGGTCAAAACCTTCAGTAAGAATGATGCCCTGGTGTGAAGCACCACCTTGTCCGGAAAGCACATAAGATAAGGAGGTGAGCTGGATAGCGCCTGCAATTCACTCACCCTCTGGGCCGATGTAATCGCCACTAAGAAGGCTGTTTTGAAGGTCAACAGCGGAGGGGACAATAGTGCAAAGGCTCGAAAGGAGCACACATCTGATAATTGAGGCCCAAATTATGGTCCCATTGTGGCATAACAAGGGGTGAAGGTGGAAATAAATTAACCAAACCTTTCAGAAATCTATTTACTACAGGAGATTTAAAGAGAGAATGCTGGTCTGGGAGCAGCAAAAAAACAGACAGAGCAGATAGGTAACCCCTGAGAGTTCCCAAAGCAGAGCCCTGCTGGACAAGGGTAAGAATGAACAAAAGGACAGTAGAAAGAGGGGCAGAAAGAGGGCCAATAGACCTTTCTGTACAGTATAATACACATTTCTGCCAACGGCAGGCGTATACCCACTTAGTGGAGGGCCGCCTGGCCGCCAGAATAACATTACAGACTTCGAGAGGAAGGTCAAAAGCCATCAACTGCCGCCGCTCAATCTCCATGCATGGAGACGCAGAGTTGGCAGGTTCGGGTGGAGAACCCTCCCCTGCTGCTGCGACGGAAGATCCTCCCAAAGGGGCAGCCTGATTGGAGGATCGACATGCATGCTCAGAAGCTCTGGATACCAGACTCTCCTTGCCCAGTCCGGCACCACAAGGATGACTTGGGCCCCGTCGCTCCTGATCTTCAGAACCCTGGATAGGAGTGGTATGGGCAGAAAGGTATACAACAGGCCTGAGCTCCACTCGCGATGTAACGCGTCACCAAGCAATAGCCACTGACATTGCACGTTCTCTTCAGAGGTGAACAAATCTAACCAAGATTCTCCCCACTGTTGAAAGAGACCTTGCCCCACCTCAGACTGGAGACACCATTCGTGATCCTGAAGGCATCGACGGCTGAGATTGTCCGCCCTGGCGTTCAGAGAACCTGCCAGGTATTGAACCACCAGGGTTATGCCCTGCTGTTCCAGCCATGTCCAGAGACGCAGGGCCTCTCAACAAAGGGTCCACGACCCCTCCCTGCCTTGCTTGTTGCAGTACCACATGACGGTGGTGTTGTCCGTGAACACTTGCACCAACTTCCCCTTGACAGAGAAATGCTTTCAATGCCAACAGAATCGCTCAGAGCTCCAAGTTTATGTGGAGCCTCGTCTCCCCCCGAGACCAGTGACCCCAGATCTCCACTCTCCCATGTGGCCACCCCATCCCAGAATAGATGCATCCATTACAACTGTGAAATCTGGTTGGGGAAGGGAGAGAGGTCTGCCATTGACCGAATCGCAGTTTGTTAACCACCATTGTAGATCCTTCACAGTTTCTTCTGACATCTGAAACCCCTAACCTGTGCAGATGAACTGCAACCACCGCCGTCGCCTTGGTGAACACCCAAAGGGCACTGGTAAGACCGAAGGGGAGCACGGTAAACTGAAAGTGCTCGTTGCCTACCTTGAACCGCAGGTAACGCCTGTGGGCCGTCAGGATAGGAATGTGAAAATATGCATCCTGCAGGTCCAACGCCACCATCCAGACTCCTTGGTCAAGGGCAGACAAGACCTGAGCCAATGTGAGCATTTTGAATTTTTCCATTTTGATGAACACATTGATGGTCTTAAGATGTAAAATGGGCCGAAGCCCCTTGTTCTTCTTCGGAATCAGAAAGTAGCAGGAATAACATCCACCACCTACTTCTGAAGCTGGGTTCTATAGGCCAAAAGAGCTGTAACTTCCTCTTGGAGCAGCTTCAAACGATCCTCCGCCAACCGTTCCTGAGTTGGCGGAATAGGAGGAGGAAAAGAAAGGAAAGGAAGAGAATAGCCCTCCTGGACGATTTGCTAGATCCACTTGTCTGTTATAGATCTCCAGCGGGGGAGATGATGACAAATTCTCCCACCCACTGGAGTAGTGTGGTCCTGCAGAATCAGCCTAGGAGTGCTTGGAGGCTGCGGCTGCTGGGGGCAGTGTGGTAGACGACTTCTGGCCTCCATTCAGAGGACGGGAATGTACGGCGTCCACGCACAGCTTGGGCAGTCTGTGCGGGATGGTGGCTGGGATAGGGCTGACGCGGCTGGAAACCCCTTCCGTTGCCACGAAAGGAAGATTGACCACGAGGAGTGGAGGAGAGGCCCAAGGATCTGGCCGTAGCTCGAGAGTCCTTGAACCTGACCAGGGCCTAATCTGCCTTTTCCCCAAAAAGGCAGGTTCACTCAAAGGGCATGTCCATCAAATTGGCCTGCACATCCCCCGAGAAGCCAGTTGTAGGAAACCAGGCGTGGTGCCTCAAGGCCACCGTTGTTGAAATTGATCTGCCCAGTGAATCGGTCGTATTCAAACCACACCGGATGGCGAATTTTGCTGCATCTCTCCCATCCTTGACAGCTTGGAAGAGCACAGCCAGGGCCTCCTCTGGGACTTGTGGCAGCACCTGCGCAACCGTCTCCCAAAGAGAGTGGGAGAAACGGCCCAATAAGCATGCTGTATTCACCCACTGCAGTGCCAGACTGGAGGAAGAAAACCGCTTCTTTCCAAATGAGTCCAGTCTCTTGGATTCCCTATCTGGAGGGGCATAAGAGAATGCGCCCTGGTAGGTAGAGGCCTGCACCACTTAACTTTCTCGGGAGGGGTGTTGGCTGAGGAACTTTGGGTCGCCCGGAGCTGGGTGATGGTGGCGTGCAATCGTCCTATTCACAGGAGCCCCTGTGCTACGCTCTGACCATGTTCCTAGAAGGACATCCGTAAGTGCCTCATTAAAGGGCAAAAGGGGTTCAGAGGTGGAAGCCCTAGGTTGAAGCACTTCAGTCAGGCGATTATTCCTGACCTGCACTGAGGGCAACTCCACCCCAAGGACCTCAGCTTCCCTCTTAACCACCATGGTATAGGATGCACCCTCCTCTATAGCCACTGTAGGTGGAGAGAGCATGCCAGTGTCTGGGGAAGTATCCAGACCACTGTCTTCCCCAAGTTCCCCATACCAGTCCATAGTCTCCTCAGAGACATTCTGGTTCTCTAATGGGTCTCCAGACTCCTCCCATTCCTCTCCTGAATGACAAAGCCAGTAGGTCTTTCTTACTTGAAATGACATTTTTATGATGTTACTTTGTTTAAATAACAACCTGAAACATTCACAAAATAAAACAAAGGTTAAACAGATGTGATACTTCAGTCTGGATGTAGGAGGCTGGCTTAGTATATGGTGCTCACTTATGTAAGTGTAGCACCCTGCACTAATCCAGACAGCCCATATGATGATTTTAGTGGTGTTAGACAAGCTTAGGAATCTCTCTAAGTATCTATGGAGAACAGATCTTATGGTGTAGTTTAAGTGAAAGAGAACCACACAGTGTAGTTATACAAATATGTATTAATTATAAACACTCACTAACACATTACAATATCTCCTACCTGGAGAAATAACCAAAATACACACAATACTTTAATAATAGAACACGTAAGTAGTACACAGTGGTCACTGGGGGGGGACCAAACCATGTACTAAAATAGTGGAACACGAACCACGACCTAGGTCGAGACTGGACCCAGAAGACGTAGAAGAGTCGCGGATTAAAGGAACCACCCACGGTAAGTACCCAGGAACCCCACGGAGGCCATGTGCAGAGTGGGAACACGACCGCGTGCTCAATACAAGTCAGTGGGTAAGTGGCGGTTCTAGTTTTAAAGAAGGACCCTTCCCAGCGGACCCTGAAGAAACCTTGTGGAAGATGGAAGGTTGGAGAGTCACCCTACCCGTGGATACCCCCTGGTAGCAGTAGGGCAGTCTTCTAAAGTACAAACTAGGCCTCAAGCTGCAGGGCAGTCATCTGAAGTACAAGGCTGTCCTTCTGGGGCTCCTCCGCAGGTCCAGGAGTAAACTGAAGACTTGGTCTGAGGGTTCAGTATTTATACCTGGTGGCAGACCTTGAAGTGGGAGAAACGTCTAGACATCCCCGCCACCAATCTGGTTCTGCAGTTTTCCTTTCTCCCCTGCCAAGGCTTCAAAAAGTCTAGGGTGGTAATGGACTGGTGGCATGTTCTTTGTGATTGTAAGTGGAGTAGGGAACAGCTCCGCCATTGCATCATAGCAGGATCGTCCATCCTGCCAAATTCTAGTTCCCTTTTATCGCACTGTCTGGGAGGAATACACAAAGGCCTACTATTTACAGTCATGTTACAGAGGCTACAGACATCCAATGATTAGGACAAGAAAATGGCAACTTTCTAACAGAGGCATTTTCAGAATTTTGACTTAAAATCCGACTTTGGTCCTAAAAGAACTGTAATTTAAAATCCTCTTTAATGGTAAACATGATATTTTTATCTGTTCCCAATGAAAGGTTAGCACTTACAAAATATAATAAGGTAACCCAATGCTATCCTATAGGAGAGGTAGCACTCACACTAGTGAAAAACGTATTTTAGAGATTTTCATTACCAGCACTGTAAGACTTAAAAGTACATGTTCAACTTTTTAAATACACTGCATTCTCCTTCGTGCTGTTTAGGTCGTACCTTTAGAGTTAACATATGTGTATTAAAAAGGAAGGTTTAGGCTTGACAAAAGGTTTATTTTGCCAAGTCGGATTGGCAGTGTAAAACTGCACACAGGCTGCAATGGCACGCCTGTGACATGTTTTATAGGACTTCTTAAGTGGATGACGCAACCAGTGCTGCAGGCCCACTAGTAGCATTTAATTTACATGCCCTGGCTACATATAGTACAACTATAGATGTTATAGAACCATATGTGCCAGTTGGGTGTAAGCCAGTTTTATAATGTTTAAAGGAGTGAACACAAGCACTTTAACACTAGTTGGAATGGTAAAGTATGCAAAGTCCTAATGGCAACAAAAACAAATTCAGAAAATAGGAGGGGTGAAGGCAAAGCGTTTGGTTTGAAATTGAAGAGGGGGACAAGTCCAAAACCTACCTTTGGTGATCCTCTTTGTCGTGAATACTCTGTTCGAGGCATGTGAGCTGTAGATCACATGCTTTGCATACCCCTGCCATCTAGTGTTGGGTCCGGATGGTTGCAAGTTTTTGTTCGAAGGAGTTTTTCCAGTCATGAGGTAGTTGATTCCTCCTTTCGGTGATAGTGCTCATTGGCATCGACTCCATCGTTAGATTGTTTTTTTCCGCTATCGGGTTCGTACGGGTATTGTTGGGCTCCCCTTCGGAATCGATCCTCGGGTTCCCCCTCGGTGCGTATTGCTCTCTACCTCGACGGTATTGTTCTCAAACGCGCTACTCTCTCCATGATTCGAATTAAAACTCAGGATTTAGACATTTTGGTCAAAAAATCTGCAGGCGGCCTTCCGACCCATCCACGTCTGTTCGGCTCCTTGACGATGGAACTGGGCCATTTAAATTCTGTCCGCTGTGTCACGCGAAATATCCGCGCACAGACTCATCAGGTGTGTAATTTGTGCTTGTCCCCCGACGCGTGCCAATCCTTCAGATCAAAGAAAACTCTCCGTGATCATCGGGCTCGACGTCAAGAGATGCATTGGTTGGATGTCACACCGGATCTGTTCGGTGACGACTCTGAGCCAAAAGTGGTATCAGCGGCAGAAGAAGAAAAACTGGCTTCGGCGGCATCCGACTCTGGTTCGGAATTACAGATCGACCTCGGAGACGAGGTGCCTCAAGGACAAGGGGATGTGAGTACTGAAGACACCTTCCCTCCCCCCCCCCCCACGGCCCTACCTCCACCTAAGGCCAAGGTCTGCACCAAGAAGAGGTTTCTCACGCTCCTCATTCGGGATTCGGCACCAAAACACTCCAAAAAGCCTTCTGGCTTGGGACCGAGTCGCCCAAAGCCTACTTCTGAGCCGAAAACTTCAAGCTCCAAAGCCAAGATCAGTTCTGAACCAAAATCTTCGGATCCGAATTCCTCGACACCGAAACTCAAGAAAACCTCGGAGTCGAAATCTTCAGTGCCGAAAATCAAAGACTTTCCTGCAATTTTACCGGATCCCAATAAAGACACTGTACCTATTAGATTGGATTCAAAACAGAAAAAAACTGTATATTCATACCGATACAGGACACATTTGTGCTAAACCACCACCCAAGCACAAGCTTCCTGATGATGAGCCACATATAATTCATTTGAATAAGAAACGTGTAGGGACTAGTACTTTTTGCACTTTTCCATCTCCTCCTCCTCCCCCCTCTTCACCACTGCATGATCCATTACACATTACACCCAGTTAGTCTCCTCCACCTCAACTTGACACAGGTGACACTAATGAGGACGAGGCACAACTTCCAGATCCTTGGACAGATTACTTCACTGATCCACCATAGGATACAGACCCAGATCTTTATCCTGCCAGGCCATCCTGCCAGGCCATTTCCACCTGATGACAACCTTTCATACCAACTGCTTTTTGTCAGGGCATCAGAATATCTTGGGGTGGAGCTACATAAAGAGGCTTTAGAGTAAGCACTCCCTATGCTCAAGGGTATGTTAAGGCACATGGACGATATTTTTAAAGACCCTGTCCGTGCTAGAATTCTTACTTCTAGAGTAGACAAATAATATAAATCTTCCCCCCCACAGATCTCATTTTTATTAAGGGTCAGTTACCACTTGACTCTTTAGTGGTGTCAAATGCCAGAAGCAGAGCTAATTCTCAAGCATCTGGGGATGCCCCTCCCCCAGATAAAGAGTCGAAGCTGATAGATGCTTTGGGCATGCGTATAGCGGTGCAAGCAGCTAATCAATGGCATATTGCTAGTACGCAGGGCCTGCTGGCAAGGTATGATAGAGCCCACTGGGACGAAATGCAACAATTATTGCAGTTTCTCCCAGATGAACATAGTGCTAAAGCTCAGGACTTAGTCCAAGAAGGAAAATTAATTTCCAATGCCTCTATCAGATGCGCTCTAGATGCTGCTGACACTGCAGCTAGAGAAGTGAATACCAGCATCATACTGAGACGTCATGCTTGGCTACGGATTTCAGGATTAAAGCCAACAATCCATACTGAACATACCTTTTGACAAAAAGCACCTATTTGTCCTGAAGTCAATTTAGCGCTGGAAAAAATAAAGAAGGATACCGATGAGGCAAAATCGATGTGAGCGCTTCAATCTCCCTCAAAAAGAGGTTCCTTTCGGCGCTTTTTATAATAGAAAAGGGTCCAAGACTACAGGCACGGACCAGAACACTTCGTCATATAAAGGCAATTCCCAAACCTCCTTTACAAATGGGTTTTTCAGAGGGGGGTTATAGGGGAAATAGTCTCACGGGCAGAGGTAAAAACACCACACTTCGCACTTCCTCAAGCAAGCAGTGACTTCCCAACAATTCCCGATGAATATTGCAAACCTGTCGGCGGACGGCTTCAAAACCTTCTCCCCATTTTGGAAATAAATACCAACCGACAAATGGATGCCTGGAATTATCCAACATGGCTATTGCTTGGAGCTTACCAACAATCCTCCAAACATTCCTCCTTGTCAACACAAAATGTCTCCAGACCACCAGCACTTGCTTCAAGAAGATGTGCACTCGCTATTACTCAAAGGGGCTATAGAACCAGTCCCACTCCAATACCACGGGTTAGGTGTTTATTCCTTCTATTTTCTCATCCCCAAAAATGACGGATCTTTGAGACCTATTCTAGATCTCAGATAGTTAAACAAATACAGATTGTCAGAGCATTTTTGCATGGTCACTCTTCAACAAGTACTTCCCCTGTTGCAGCATGGTGACTTTGTCTATGCAAGATCTAAAGGACGCCTACTTACATATTCCAATTCACCCCGCTCATCGCAAATACCTCAGATTTGTGATAGCAGGCAAACATTACCAGTTCAAGGTACCTTCCATTTGGCGTCACCACAGCCCCCTGAGTGTTCACCAAATGTCTAGCTGTAGTAGCCGCTCATCTTCGAAGACAATGTATACATGGCTTTCCTTACCTGGACGACTGGCTCATCAAAGCAAGTACTTATCAAACCTGTATACTACACACTCCTATAACAGTACATCTGCTTCATCAGTTGGGTTTCACAATAAATGTACAGAAATCTCACCTGTGTCCAGCACAGGTGCAGTCTTATCTAGGAGCTTCTCAAAGCTCTAGCTACTCCCAATGTAGCCAGGATTCACAATATTAAGGCCACAATACTAAAGTGTCACCCCAATCAGTCATTACCAGCCAGAGTTTTTCATGCAACTGCTGGGAATGATGGCATCCTGCATTGCGATCGTACCTCATGCAAGGCTTCACATGCGTCCTCTGCAAGAATGTCTAGCATGTCAATGGAATCAATCACAGGGTCTATTAACCGATCTAGTGTTGGTAGACAGCCACACCCATCACTCTCTGCAGTGGTGGAACCCTAAAAGCTTATGAAGGGGGCGGCCCTTCATAGACCCGATTCCACAAATTATTTTGACAGCCGACGCCTCTTTAACTAGTTGGGGTGCTCACCTTCAACATCACACGGTACAAGGATTGTGGTCACACTGTCACAAACGTCTCCACATCAACTACTTAGAATTGCTAGCAGCGTTTCTAGCACTCAAAGCTTTTCTGACCCAACTTCTAGGCAAGACTGTCATAGTCCGCACAGACAAAATGACAGTTTCAAGTTTAATTTTATTTGATTTAGTTCTCAACTGAGAACAACAAATATTAAAATTACATTTGGATATTAAAATTGTCATTCTAATACAAAGTTAAAAATGATTCTAAAAATGTAAACATATTAATACACACAAATTCATTGGACGGTGCCTTACATAGAGAAATCAGGTCCTGAACAGAGTTAATTTTACATTTTGTTCTAATTGATTTTAAAAATCTCTTTCTAGCTTCTACGACTGTCACGTTTGGGCCAGCGAATATCACGTGTTCTAAGTCTTGCACCCCGGCTTTACATAGATCACAGACACTTGAAGCTTTTTCCTTTGGATACCACTCAAAAGTTAATGATTTTAAAGGCAGTATCCCTAGACGGAGTAATGTAATACTTCGCCTGACCCCATGATTTAAGTTAAAAAAGAGATAGTGCTGCGTTTTCTTGAATACAATAGTGTCCGCATATTGTTTATATAATGATAGTTTGGAGCAATGTTGGATATCAAGATCCATGCTTAACCTTGGTGTTAAATGTTTTTTTTTAAAGT
Source organism: Triturus cristatus (assembly GCF_964204655.1). Classification (NCBI taxonomy): domain Eukaryota; kingdom Metazoa; phylum Chordata; class Amphibia; order Caudata; family Salamandridae; genus Triturus; species Triturus cristatus. The sequence goes on from NC_140585.1 coordinate 934,389,334, forward strand.
TTCAGATGTGCTGATGTCCATGATTTCAACATGTCAAGAGTAACATTTGATAGTTTAAAAGCGATAGATACAGTTCTACCAAATACATAATTCGGCGATCCTTGCTCAAATGTCTCAATTTTTAGCAAGAGTCGTAGGGTGCTTGATCCTCATGAACAAAATGATATGCCCATCTTATTATGTTTGTGATCCCTCTTGCTAAATAACTGACTAATGAGAGTTAAAGTCGAAGAGCTTGTACCGGCACAGCTTGTGACGTCTTGGTCAGTTTCTGGAGGATTTTCCCTTTTTTCAGGTCGAGTTGTTTCCATTGACTTATTGGAATATATTCTATTGCATGTGATAGTACCGATGGAATCTTTGAGCTTTATACTTGTAGAAGAGAAGTGTCTTTGACCAGTAGAGGAGTAGAGTCGTTGGAGAGCCCCCAGGTGGACATCAACTTGACAGCCCAGGTTTTGCAAGTGGGGCAGGTTTTTCAAAGATTGTGAAAAAATTCTCCCTAGATTCCTTCACGATTTCCAGTGGTTTTCCCCCTAAACACCAATTGTATTTAACATATCGCTTCCTTCCTGTAAACGGGACAATTTTTGTTTTGGTGACATTAGGTATTAAATGATTTTCTTCTGTATATTTAGTAAGTGCCTGCAGATTCCTTTGCAGACCAAATGGAGTCAGATCGAAGATGACTACATCGTCTGCGTACATCATAGTGGGAATTTTATAAGATGCGATTTTAGGTGGAAAATTGTTAACCTGGTTGAGTCTTTCCAGCAAGTCGCTAAGGTATAAAGAGAACAGCAAGGGAGCTAGGAGGCACCCTTGCAGCAGGCTGTTAGGTGTAGGTATTGGGCTGGTGAGACCCTTCTCCCTCCTCATTTGGACTTGACACCATGTCCCTGAGTACAATGATATTATTATGTGAAGGAGGTTATCCAGAATTCCCATTTTTTGGAGTTTTTTCCATAGCATATCTCTGTCTACCCTATCAAATGCAGTCTTAAAGTCAACGAAGACTGCATACACTACCTGAGACTCACTGATGACATATTTATCCATTTTCATTTGTAGCACTGCTATATTGTCTGTAACCCAGTGTTTTGTTCTAAATCCGGCTTGATTTACCGGAATGGAACCAGTTGAAAATGCCCGCTCTTTGAGATGATCTAAAACAACTGCCGCAAATATCTTCCCAGTTGCGTCTAGGAGAGCTATCTGATGAAAATTGCAGGGCAGCAGCCTGGAGCCCTTCTTATGTATTGGAATTACAATGCTCCCCTTCCAGGACTTTGGGATTTCCCCTGTTTCGAATATGTAGAAGAAAAGGCGAGCTAAAAATTAGCTCCACGCTTTAGGGTTGCTTTTGAGGACCTTTTAATGGGAATTTGGTCCGGTCCCGTTGCTGTCGCCGATCTTGCCTTTTTTTATGTAATCTTCAATTTTAAAAGGAGATGGAGCCTCATGTTTTCCCTTCCCCTCTTGATTTGCATTGGAGTGTTACTTTCTGTCTTTACATTTGTTTTCTTTAAGTTGGATATGTATATTTCCCATTCTGATTGGGGGACTGGAATTGCTTGTAGTGATTTTTTTTGTACCAGTTTCTGTAGCAATTATATTCCAGTAGGAGCGTTTATCGTTTTGTTTTGCTGCTATCTGTAAGTCCACCCATTTTTTGCCCTGTATCTTTTTTCGCTTTTTTTCCTTATCTCTCCTGGAACGGTTTTTTAATTTGTTGATTTCGCATTTTCTTATTTCAGAAAATGTAAGAAATTGTGTCCTTATTAGTTTGTTTAATACTGTTGCCTTTATATCTAAGATCCGTCTTTTGTTTGTTTTGCGATTTTGGCATTCATTGTTTTGAATTTTCCTGCAGAAGTTGTACCAGTTTATTGACAATAGCCTCAAAATGTTTATTGGATTCATTGAATGAATAGTCTGTAGTGGTTGAGCCTTCTCAATTATTTGTGTAATTTTGTTAAATGTTCTAGGATTTCATGACAGCCGCCCTTGGACCTGGTTTACTGTACTTTGTAAGTCCATGATATGCCCAGGAGATGTTGGTTTCAGTCTTAAATCTGTTATTAAGTGTAATATTGCATGATCGCTTCCTATCTCAAACTTGGTGTTTAATTGTAAGGCTGATCCGAACCGATCTAGACTACAGATCATGTAATCAAGAATTGAGGTATTAGAGTTGCCTTTTCTTGTGTAGGAAGCTGTAATGTCTCCTTCTGTATAGCCATTTAATATTACTCCGTTCAGGATAGGAAGTGACGATAATAGAATTTTCCTTCTTTTATCAACTTTGTTTCCTATAGGAAATTTGGGGATAGTTCTTGCCAGAGCTTCTTCTTTTTCGCCATTCGTGTTAGGAAAACAGACGGGAAACCTTGGTCTTCTGCCACCTTTTCGAGACTCTCAAATATTTCTATTGCTAATGCGTCCATTTTAGGTCCAGGGGGAATATAGACACTGAAAATTAGCAATTTGTTTGAGATTTCCCTAAGGTCCGTCCCAAATTTGTGCTTGATGTATTGGATATTCTTTGAGCTCATTGGGATGATTTCTTGATCCCAATAGTATTCTCCAGAAAGGAGAATTGCTATCTCTCCTTTTTAATGCCCACGTAGGACTGGTTCTGCTGGAATGTTGTGCACAAAATAATCAAGGTGGTCAAAAGTTGCAATTGCCCAGGTTTCTTGTAAGATCACTATCCCAGGTCTGTCTTCCATAATTGTTGCTAATTTCTCCTGGGTTTTTCCAGCTATGTTCTAGGAAGAGATGGTCAAATAATTGCTAAAAAGGGCGCTTATTTTCCTGTTCCTGTATATTGCTGTTTAGATTCTCTGCTATCCATGCCCATGTATTTTCGTGGGCTGTATTTTCCTTCGTTTGTGTATTATTGCTCCAGCTTCTCCTTACTCTGTTCGTAACTAAATTTTTACAAAGAAAATATATCATATTTTCTTTGTAAAAATTTAGTGGGTTATTTGTGCGACTTTGACTGTCGCGTAAGTGCTGACTTGCATTTGTAACGATTTCTTATGGTTTTTCATTTTTATTTTTTACTGGGGCCAAGTCAAATCCGTATTTGTGTAGAGTCTCGCTTTCCTGGTATTACTGGAGACCAAAATTCTACGACAGCTGTTGTGGTTTTAGTTCTTTCTGGGAAAGTTACTAATTTTATTTCATTTCTTGCGAGTGACTGTAACTGTTGTATCCTTTGAAGTAGATTTGTTATTCTCTCTCGATTTAGGGAATCTTCGCCCGAGGGGAATAGGTCCGTAATTTCCACGCTGCATGTTAGGATCTTCTGCGGCTTAGTAGACGTCTCCCCCATCGATAGGTCCTATAATTGGGTGTCCTTTTGTGCCGATGACTCTTTCAGTCGTTATAGATACAAAACTTGGGGCTGTAGGGTTAAGATGACTGGAGTTTACCCTATGCTTTTTGATTGAAGAGATCTGTTCCTTTTTTGCCGTAATTAGTTTTGATTCTTGTCCTTCCTCTTTTTCAGAGGTCTTAAGATCAGGGGGTAAAGTATTCGGAAACCTTGTCTTCCCGACCCTCTGTTTTGCAAACCTTCTTGTTTCCCTTTTCCGACTGGCTTTATTTGATCTCCTCTCTTTTATTGATGTTTCTGGGGCGGAGGAGACTGCGGACATATTTATAGAGGTTTCTATTGCTTTTTGTTTGGACACAGGTGTAGTAATCAAGTTTGATGGGGTTTTAGATTTTTGTTTAGTAAAGATTGGGTAATATGCGGTGCTCAGCAGTTTAGTTTCGATCTCATTTGGATCCTTAAAGAGTTTCCTAAAGGAATAAATTTGGTTATATATATATTTTTTCCTTATTTGCTTTTTGTTTACTCCAACCTGTTTGAGTTGCTGTTTCTTTCTGTAACCTAAAATCTACTACTGTTGGTAGGAGAGCTTTTGATTTAAGGAGGTTTTCCTCTGTTCTTCTTTTTCTGCCGGTGGTTGTGAATTTAGTTGTTGTTTCCTCCTTTTTTTTACTACTAGATATTATAACATTCCTAGTTGGGTGTCCAGCATCTGGTCGGAGTTTTCCAAAATGTTCCCTAAATGGGAGAGGACTGATTCCAAAATTCTTTGAAGTGTCAATAGGGCTTTAGACACCGATGTGTATTCATTAGAGGGTTCTATTGATTTTAAAAGTGAAAAATCTGGTGAGTGAGAAAGAGAGCCTCCTGGGTCAAATGATTTTTGTGGGGTACTGTTCTGGATTTTCGGATGCTCCTTTTGCGGGTCGAGTCTGAAAACCAGATCCTTAATGTTTATATCTGTGCAAGTAATATCAAATTCTATAGTTTGCCGGGTTTGTTGTGCTTCTGAATTTGTTGATTCTAAGTTCATAGATTTGCTGTTAAACTCTTCCGCACTTTTGGAATTACTTTTTGAGGGTTCCTCACATCCGGTTTGCCCTTGAGTAGAGTTGTTAGAGACCACCACTTTAATTTCTACTTCTTTCGTTAATTCTTTTTGTTATTTACATTGTGTTTTCTCCTGGTCCTTTGTATTTTGTTTTATAAAATATTTGATTATTCCGGGATTCGTTTCAGCGTTTCCGAGACTGGCCATCTTTCCGGCGCTCCTTCTTATTGCTTGTTCTGTACCCAGTCTTTTCATAAAAATTGTTATCGATCTCAGTTTTCTATACGCCATATTGTGTCGCGAGTTCTATTATGTCTCTTGCGCGCACAGCCAAATATGGGTGAAGATTGTAATGAAGATATGGCAGTGAGCAGGGTGTGCTTCTGTTAATTGTCCTTAAGTTCTCCTTAACTTGTCCAGGTGTGCTTTTCCATTATGAACGATTTGATAACCTTTTTTTTTTTTGTTTGTTTATTGTCTTTTGTTGTTTGTTTGTTGTCCTATAAATTATCGAGCTCCTGTCAAGCTTCCAGTGCTCTTCCCTTAGTCCGTTGGGGGTAGGGGGCGGTTGACAATATTGCTGTGGTGGTTCTATGGTGACTCTAAGCATACACCTCTTCGGTTACTCGGCTATTCGAGGTGCCAGCCCCACCTGCCTAATATCCTGCTCCGTGGGGTTCTTGGGGGCTCTTATCTGGGGGCTCTTGTCTGGGCCCCTTCTCCTCTGGTCCTCTGGTCCACTCCCAGCAGTTTCTGGTGCATTTAGTGCAGATTCTGGGGGTTTTCGAGGTGCTTTGGCAATGAACCCCTGTGAGACCCCCTGTGAGAGTCGTAGACCGGGGGCTGAGCTGCAATAAGGCCTGAAAGTCAAGTGTAAGGGGTAAGGCTCAGGATAGCAAGTCCTCTAACTGCCCAGTTTATTTGCTATCACCCCTCCCCCCCCCCCCCCCCCCCCCCCCCCCACCCACGGTAAACTGCCTGTCTGTGGTGCAGCAGTTAGTGTTACTGGAGACAACGCAAAATGCCAAAACTTCACATCCATATTCCCACACTAAGCTTCCACTGGCAATGCTCTAAGGATGAATTGGTCAGGGATGTTTGCTTACGCTTTTCCGCCTCTCCAACTAATTCCGTTACTGGTTCGGAAGCTCAGGCAAAGGTCCCTAACACTGATCTTAATGGCCCCCACTTGGGCTCGCCAACCATGGTACACTACCCTGTTAGAACTCTTGGTGGTTCCACATCAAAGGTTACATCTCACACCCTCTCTACTCACTCAGAGCCATGTAGAAATCAGACATCCAAATCCCAAAGAACTCAACCTAGTGATTTGGCTCCTGAAGTCCTAGAGTTTGGTTATTTACAATTACCACCAGTCTGTATAAATAGTCTTAAAGAGGCTAGAAAGCCTACTACTTGAGCATATTATGCTGCTAAATGGAAACAGTTTGTTTATTGTAACAACAACCATATCCATCCACTTGATGCTTCTGCTCAAAACTTCATTTGTTTCCTGTTGCATTTACAGCAATGTGGATTAGACTATACATCCATTCTCTTGCATCTAGCAGCAGTGGTTGGATATTTGCAAAACAAACAACACTTATCCCTATTCAGAGTTCCAGTGATTAAAGCCTTCATGGAAGGGTTAAAAAGAGTAATGCCACCAAGAATTCCCCCTGCTCCAGAGTGGAACTTAAACATAGTTCTTACAAGGCTAATGGGTCCACCTTTTGAACCCATGCACAAATGTCAATTGCAATTCCTGTCGTGGGAAGTCGCTTTCCTCATAGTGATAACTTCACTAAGGAGAGTTGGTGAGCTTCAGGCATTGAGTATACAAGAGCCTTTCTTTCAGCTTAACAAGGATAGAGTGGTTCAACATACTAATCCTAAATTTCTCTCTAAAGTAGGTTCTGCTTTTCATATCAATCAATCAGGTGAGTTACCGGTCTTTTTTCCTCAACCTGATTCTGTAGCAGAACAGACTCTACATACACTTGATGTTAGGCGAGCTCTACTTTACTACATAGAAAGAACCAAGGACATCAGTAAAACAAAGCAATTGTTTGTTGCTTTCTGTCCACCTCACAAAGGCAACCTTATTTCTAAGTCAGGGATTGCTAGATGGATTGTAAAATGTATACAGACATGTTATACTAAAGCAAAGAGAACTTTGTTAGTATCCCCTAGGGCGCATTCCACTCACAAAATAGGGGCTACTATGGCCTTCTTGGGAAATACCCTATAGCTGACATTTTGCGAGGCAGCAACATGGTCTACACCACACACATTCACCACACACTATTGTGTAGATGTGTCCTCGAGACAACAGGCAAATGTAGGCCAAGCAGTACTTAAAACACTTTTTCAAAAACTACAGCCACTACAGGTTAACCACCGCTTTGGGAGATTACTGCTATATAGTCTATGCAAAGCTCCACACAGGGCGGCCTGGGCGCTCCTTCATTCGAGGCCAACTTTTTGGCGGCACAGCTGCAGTGGCTTTCTCACTGGACGGCAGACACGTACACTGTGGAAACTCACACCATCGCAGGGCGGATATCGGTTCCAGAGATCCGTCGCCTACTGCACCCAGGCACTAAACCGAAACGTACATACCCCCTTCAGGTGGCGGTAGCGCGTAGGTGCATGCTCAGAATTCACTGCATGTCCTCGGGGACGCCATTGTATTCCCCTTTACTCTCTTTGGTTGGATGGCCCAAATGGGAACACTATTAAACAAACAGCATGCTTCGTACGTGGACGTCTTGTGGCATTACAGAGATGGAATCCCTTTTTGAGGACGGGCAGCTAAGACCATTCCGCAATCTTGTGGATGAATACGACCTTCCTCCGGGGCAGTTCCTGCTTCACCGCCAACTACTAGATAGCTACCGGCCATACCACGACCTTGCAAAGGGGGAACCGCACACACACACAGTTCTCCACACGCTCCTACACATGGGCGCGGGGTGCCATCTAACCACATGGCTCTATAAAGCCATACGAGAACTGACCAATAAACCACTAGAGACCCTGCGGGCCACTTGGGAGGCGGAAATTGGGCGCGTGCTTCACGAGAAGGAGTGGGAGAGGGCTCTGGAGTACCCCAAAAAGGTATCTAGAAACGCACGCTTTAAAAACATTCAATATTACATACTTCACAGAGCTTATTTAACACCGGCACGCCTCCAACGATTCTACCCCGACACGCAGTTCCTTTGCCCCAGATGTCATGCGCAGGATGCAGATTTCCAACACATGTTCTGGAGTTGTTCTATTATCCATGTTTTTTGGCAACACATTCACACTGCTCTGGGTGACCTTACAGGGATTACCTGCATGAACTCATGGGAGGCCAGTGCTCTAGGTATCTTTCGCGCACGCAAGCAACACCGGGTGCAAACTCGCTTCCTCTCCCTTGCGTTACTATTAGCCAAACGCAGCATTACCATGCACTGGCGATCCCCAACCGGCCCTCCGCTGGCGGCGTGGGTGGGAGCTACACACAAATGGGCGGTGGCGGCGGAGGAGACACTGCGGAAGGAGGAGGTGAGAAGGGTCCGCAAGACCCCTATATCCATGGAATGGGCCATGTTATTATATCAGTTCAAGCAGCTAACCCCGGGCGAGGACCCTAAAGACGACACACCCACATTGTCAGCCCTGCAAGCGCAGTCGCAGACCCTATCCGACCAACCCCGTAATACACCGACGACATGATCACATACAAAGCCCCAGTATTGGATATACTATCACAGTTGCAGGTCAAACCTAAGAGGAAGTGCAATCACAAGTCATAGAGGCGCCATACCCATACGACGATTTATGCACTCGCTTGCGAGGACCGGATATGACCTTCCATGCCCCTTCCCTAGTTTATACCTGTGTTACGCCCCAGTTCAAGTGACATATTATGCATCAGAGCCCATTGGGTACACACATCGTGATGTATTTGAATGTTTCTTCTCCCCGCTGACTCTCCGCTAGTCGATGCAGGTGATGTGTGATACCGCATACTGTACTATATGGCATAACTGCTCGATAGATCTGTATAATGTACAGTATATGAACTTTGAAAATGTCAATAAAAATATGTTACATATAGTCTATGCAAAGCATGTGATCTACCGCTCACAATTCTCGAACGGAAAATGTTACTTACCCAGTAAGCATCTGTTCTTGGCATATAGAGTTGTAGATTCACATGCGCCCACCCACCTCCCCGGTTTCCTGTGGTGGTTGTAATTCTTATTTTACATTCATACTCATGGACATCTCTATTCTACACTTCCTAACTCCATTTTCTCACCCTCTGCGGAAAACAATCTAACAATGGAGTCGATGCCCATACGCACTATCACCGAAAGCAGGAGTGACCTACCTTGTTACTGGAAAGACTTCTTCGAACAAAAACAACTTTCAAACATCCGGACCCAACGCTAGATGGCAGGAGTGTGCAAAGCATGTGAATCTACAGCTCTATATGCCAAGAACTGATGCTTACTGGGTAAGTAACATTTTCCTTCTAACTACAGATTGCTTATGGGCTTCACGCCTCTCCATTGTGTAGGGTGGCCTATTTTTAGTATTAAAAAAAGGTTTAAAGTTAGAAATGTGCACACTGGTATGGATGATGATGTCATGCTTACATTGGAACCATTCTGAGCGACCTGTCTAGGATATTCAGGCTATGAGACTGATGTACAGTGGGCACCGCATCATGAGAATCTCTCCAACATGGTTCAGAACTCAGAGGGAACTGTCAAAGATCTGCATTGGGTCAGTGGCAGACCGCTTTTCCAGCCAGAGTTGAATGTACTGGGCTGGGCGGCTATCTGGGAGAGGTAGAGATTAGAGGACTCTGGTCTCTGTCAGAGTCCGGGCTTCTCATCAACCTGCTGGAACTCTGGCCAATCCGCCTGGCATTAAAAGCCTTTCTTCTTTCGATAAGAGGAAGTCTGATGCAGGTGTTCACGGACAACATCACCGCCATGTGGTACTGCAATAAACTGGGACTGGGTGGAGTTGCCCCTTTGCCAAGAGACCCTGTATCTCTGGACATGGCTTGAACATCAGGGCAGTTGCTGTTTGGCTCAGCACCTGGTGGGCTATATGAACACCAGGGCGGATGAACTCAGCTGTCAATGCCTAGTGGATCATGATTGGCGTCTCCATCCGGAGTTGGTGCAAGTTCTCTTTAAAGAGTTGGGAAGAGCCTTGGTTAGATCTGAGAATGCGCAATGTCAGCAGTTTTACCCACTGCATCTTCCAAGGCTGTTTTCACTCTGATGCCTTTTGTCTCAAGTGGAACTCCGACCACCTGTACACCTTTCCGCCAATACCGCTCCTGCCCAGAGTTCTCAAGAAGATCAGAAATGGCCGGCTCAAGTCATTCTTGTGACTCTGGATTGGGCAAGGAGAGTTTGGTAGCCTGAGCTTTTGAGCATGGGCCTGTATCAGGCTGCCCCTTAGAGAGAATGTTCTGTTGCAGCAGCAAGAGAGGGTTCTGCCTTCATTCGTGGAGATTGAGTGGCAGCAGTCGACAGCTTGCAAACATTCTCCCAAAGTCTGTGAAGTTATCTTGGCAACCAGGTGTCCCTCCACCAAAATGGTATATGCCAGCTGTTGGAATACATTTGCGCACATCCATAAAGATTGACCCCCTTTCTGCACACTTATACCAGGTTCTACTCTTTGCTATTTCTTTGACCCAGCAGGAATCTGCTCTGGGCACTGTGAAAGGTTACTTGTCTGCCATCTCAGCTTTTTTGCGGTTGCCAGACAAACCTTCTTTGTTAAAGTCACCCATTGTGACTAGGTTCCTGAAAAGGTTACAACATATGTTTCCCCCAAGGCCATTCATTATGCTCCAATGGGATCTTGACCTGGTCCTTACTTTCCCTCGTCCTCCTTACTGACTCGAAAAACGGCTTTTCTAGTGGCCAAAATAGCAGCCAGGAGAGTCCGTGAAATGCAGACCCTCTCTGGACAACCTCCTTATACCTCCTATCTGAAAGAGACACGTTAGTGATAGAGTCCTTACCTTAGAATTTTCCCCAGGCGTCAGTCTGGATCCGGAAAGTTTTCTGCTTAGCAGTACCACTGTGTGCCAGTAGGTGGTGCCGTGCGGCTCCGCGACTGTCACTGGCGTCGTGAGCGCCGAGATGACGTCACGGAGGCTACTTAGGCGCCACCCATGCACGCTGACGTCTGTTCTTTCTTTTTCCACGCCGAGAGCGCAGATCCGAATTGAGCACGTACCCCGGTCAATTTTTGACCACTTTTTTGAGACTTTTGTCTCCTTCTCTTGTCTCCTGGTGAAAGTAGGGATGCCCAGCTTTAAGTCTTGTGGGTCGTGCCGCTGTAATATGTCGGTGACGGACCCCCATGATGTCTGCCTCTACTGCCTGGAGACTGGCCATTACTCCCGGGATTGTCGGGACTGCCGTGCCGAAAGTTGCTGGAGGTCTGGCACTCCTCTCACCACCGCTCTGGGTCTAGGGGCCGTTCGCGGGACCGGAGCCGTCGCTCCTCGGACTCTAAGTCTTCACCTTCAGATTCCGGTAAGCAACGCCATAAGAAGAAGTCGAAGAAGCATGTTCGCTCTCCGACGTCCCCCCGTCGCTCCCCGGAGGTGGACGAGGGGGACAGGGGCTCCGCCCCTGCGGCTCCTCCGGAGCCTGGGAGTCCCGCGGCCTGCTCGCTATTCCTGGGTCCGATGGCGACTCCCGAACAGATGCAAGAGTTTCTTGCTGCCATGGACCGCCTGTTTAGGCCTCGGGCTCCGGCCAGCGGCTACGTCTTTAGTTCTTTCCGCTAAGAGCCCTGCCACGCCTGGGTTTCGTTCCTTTCGTGGCCAGGGTAAAGGCGCCCAGTCGCGCTCCTCCGCAAAGCCTGTGCAGAACCTGCCTCAGCGTGGCCGCGGATGTGGCTTCCGCAGGGGCGGGTCTGGTAACCAGCGGGCGGGGCAGTCCACCTCCGCACCCGCTGCTTCCACCTCCAAGCCTTCCTAATCAGAGCTTCAGGGGGCACCCCACGCCGGTTGGAGGCAGGGTCCGTCACCACCTCCACCACTGGCGCGGTATCACTTCGGACAAGTGGATGCTGCAGCTAATCTGCCAAGGTTACTCGCTACAGTTTCTGTCCTCCCCTCCAGCCATGCCACCTCGGTACCACCGCTTGTCGGGGGATCATTTGGCTCTTCTCCGTCAGGAAGTCACTGCCCTCCTGGCCAAGGGGGCCATAGAGTACGTTCCTGATCAGGAAGTAGGGAGTGGTTGCTATTCCCACTACTTTCTGGTCCCCAAGAAGGACAAGGGTGGCCTGCGCCCCATCTTGGACCTCCGGGACGTCAATCGCTTCCTCCGGAAGTAGAAGTTCAAGATGCTAACTCTGGCTCAGGTCCTGTCTGCCCTGGACCCTGGAGACTGGATGGTAGCGTTGGACTTGCAGGATGCTTATTTTCACATTCCCATCCTGCCGGCCCACCGGCGTTACTTGTGGTTCACGGTAGGCCAGGAGCACTTTCAGTTTGCCGTGCTCCCCTTCGGCCTTACCAGCTCATCTGCGCAGGTCAGAGGTGTCAGTCTTCCCCTACCTCAGCGACTGGCTATTGAAGGCGGGTTCACCCCAGGTAGTTGTTTCCCACCTCCAGACTACGGCCGACCTGCATCTGCTGGGGTTCTCCATCAATGTGCCGAAGTCGCACCGGAGTCCCTCTCAGAAGATCCCTTTTATCGGAGCGGTTCTGGATTCGACGCTGTTTCGGGTTTATCCTCCCGAACAGCGAGTCCGGGATATTCAGGCTATGGTTCCGCTCTTTCAGCCTCTATCCTGGGTTTCAGTCAGGATGACCGTCCGGCTTCTGGGCCTGATGGCCTCCTGCATCCTGCTGGTGCCGCATGACAGATGGCATATGCGGGCTCTGCAGTGGGACCTGAAGTTACAGTGGGCGCAGCATCAGGGCAACCTGTCCGATCATGTCCAGATCTCGGAGGGCACTGCACGGCACATGCAGTGGTGGCTCACGAATCTCGATTGGGTCAATGGCAGATCCCTCTCCCTTCCCCAACCAGATCACACAGTAGTGACGGATGCGTCCCTCCTGGGTTGGGGAGGCCACATGGGAGAGGCGGAGATCAGAGGCCTCTGGTCTCCGTCGGAGTCCCGGGTCCATATCAACCTTCTGGAGCTGCGGGCGATCCGGCTTGCACTGAAGGCATTCCTTCCCTCTGTCCGGGGGAAGTGTATACAGGTGTTGTTCACGGACAACACCACCGCCAAGTGGTATTGCAACAAACAGGGCGGGGTGGGGTCGTGGACCCTATGTCAGGAGGCTCTGCGCCTCTGGACGTGGCTGGGACATCAAGGCATTACCTTGGTGGTTCAACACCTGGCAGGTTATCTGAACGCTAGGGCGGACGAACTCAGCCGCCGGTGCATGGTGGATCATGAGTGGCGTCTGAACTTGGACGTGGCGCAAGGTCTCTTTCTGCGATGGGCAGAGCCTTGGTTAGATCTATTCGCCACCAAAGAGAGTGTGCAATGTCATCAGTTCTGCATGTTGGAATTTCCAAGGCGGCACTCGCTCGGAAACGCTTTTCGTCTCGAGTGGAGCTGCGGTCTGTTGTACGCCTTTCCGCCTATACCCCTTCTGCCCAGAGTGCTAAGGAAGATCAGGCACGACCGGGCCCAAGTTATTCTTGTGTCTCTGGACTGGGCTTGAAGAGTATGGTATCCTGAGCTACTCAGTATGAGCATCGATCCCCCGATCCATCTGCCTCTTCGGGAGGATCTATTGTCGCAGCAGCAGGGGATGGTCCTTCACCCAAACCTGTCCAGCCTCCACCTCCATGCTTGGAGATTGAGGGGCGACAGTTGACACCTTTCGATGTTCCTCCCGAAGTCTGTGATGTCATCCTGGCAGTCCCGCCACTAAAACGGTGTACGCCTGTCGGTGGACCAGAGTTGTGGCATGGTGCACAGCTAGAACTGTGGATCCCCTTTCTGCCCCTCTTTCTGAGGTTCTTCTGTTCCTTCTCTCTTTGGCCCAGCAGGGCTCTGCTCTGGGCACTGTTAAAGGTTATCTTTCGGCCATCGCTGCCTTTCTACGGCTTCTAGATCAGCCTTCTCTTTTCAAGTCCCCGGTTGTTAACCGTTTTCTTAAGGGCATTACGCATATGTTCCCACCTGTGCCCTTCATAATGCCTCAGTGGGACTTGAATCTTGTTTTGACTTTTTTGATGTGCGCTCCCTTTGAGCCCCTTCATAACTATCCCTTACGTCTTCTTACTCTCAAGACGGCTTTCCTGGTAGCTATCACCTCTGCCAGGAGAGCGAGTGAGCACCTGGCTCTTTCTTCCAAACCTCCTTTCCTTTCTGTTCATCCGGACAAGGTGGTTCTGAGGACACGTCCTTCTTTCTTGCCAAATGTTGTCACGCCCTTCCACATCGGGCAGACCATCACTTTGCCCACCTTTTTTCCGCCTCTGCATCCTTCAAGGGAAGAGGAGCGGCTCCACCGTCTGGACCCAAAACGTGCGCTCGAATTCTATCTGCAGCGTACACAGCAGTTCCGGGTGGATGATCAGCTCTTTGTTGGCTACGTGGGCGCCAAAAGAGGTTGGGCGGTGCACAAACGGACCATCTCCTTCTGGGTTGTTCTGTGCATCAAAGCCTGCTACTCCTTGGCCAAGAAGGAGCCTCCTGTGGGACTGCATGCCCATTCGACCAGGGCAACTACAGCCACTACTGCCTTGGGACACGGTGTCCCCTTGCAGGATATTTGTCAGGCAGCTACGTGGGCCTCGCTGCACACGTTTACCAAGCACTACTGCCTTGACAGTCGGGTCCGGAGAGACGGCTTCTTTGGCCGTTCTGTGCTCCGTGACTTTCTGGTGTAAGTTTTTTTCGCAGACCCACCACCGGGGTTGGTATTGCTGGGGTATCTATTCTAAGGTAAGGAATCTATCACTAACTTGTCTCTTTCAGATGCACAAGTTACTACTTGTGTAACGATATATCTGTAAGAGACATTAGTTAGTGATAGATTCCTTACCTCCCCATTCATCCTCCCCGTTCTGCGAACTGATTACTAGGGTTAAGGTCATCCCCTTTTAGGGCCCTAGTTTTATGCACCAAAGGTCAGTTTCTCGCATGGCTCTGCATTTCGGAGCGGACAGTTGGGTAGAGAACAGACGTCAGCGCACATGGGTGGCGCCTAAGTAGCCTCCCTGACGTCATCTCGGCATGCACGCCAGTGACGGGCGCGGAGCCGCACAACGCCACCTATTGGCGCGCAGGGGTACTGCTAAGCAGAAAACTTTCCGGATCCAGACTGACACCTGGGGAATATTCTAAGGTAAGGAATCTATCACTAACTAATGCCTCTTACAGATATATCGTTACACAAGTAGTAACTTGTGCTTTACCTAAAAAAGTTGGTTATGCAGACTTGTGCCTCTTTTCTACCGAAGGCTGTTAAATTCTTTCATGTAGGTCAAAACATCACCTTGCCTACTTCTTTGCTCTGCCTTACCCGCCAAAGAGCCAGAGGGACCCCACTGTTTGGACCAAAGAAGAGCGTTGTCGTTCTAAATTGAGTGCACCTGAGAGTTCTGAATGGACAATCAACTCTTTGATGGATATGTGGGGACTAAGAAAGGGAAGGCTGTGCAGAAATGGACCAGGTCACAATGGATAGTGCTCTCCAAGATCTCTTGCGCACTGGCCAAGAAGCACCACCCTGAGTGCTTGCATGCTCATCCTACCAGAGTCAAGGCTGCAGCCACTGTATTTGCTTTGGTGTCCCTGTCTTGGACATCTGCCTGGCAGCAATGTGGGCATCCTTTCATAGGTTAGCCAAACATTATTGCCTGGATGGATAGGTCCATTGCAACAGGCATTACACCTGTTCAGTCCCGCAGGACTTTTTGGTCTAAATCTGTTCGCAGACCCACTTCTGGGGAGGTATTGCTTGGGTATCTATTCTAAGTAAGGAATCTACATCCAGAAGTCTATCAGATGAACAAATTGCTTACCTTTGGTAATGTTTTATTTGGTAGAGACTAGCTGTAGATTCATTACCGACTCGCCCATCCTCCCTGCTCTGCGAACTGGTTTCCCTGTGAGGGTCACCCTATTAAGCTCCTTAGAAATTCGCACCACTTGTCATTCTTCCTCATGGCTCGCGCTTCTGGTGTGGAAAGTTGGGAAAGATACTGGCATCAGCACACTGGGGTGGTGCCTACATAGCCACCCCTCACATCACATCGGATAGAAACATCAAGCCGCAGAATCCTTAGCTTAGAATTCTCCTAGGTGCCAGACTGGATCTGGAAATTTTTCAGGAGTATGTCTGCGTGCCAGAGGACGGCGTCGTACGGCTCCGCGGTGACGTCGTCTCCAGGTATGCTGTCAGTGGAGTCATACAAGTCCCCTCCGGCATGGACGTCAGTTTAGTCTTTTCTGCGCTGCAACACGGATCCGGAGAAGCGGTTCCAGAGCCTTCTGTTATTGGCCTATTTGACACCTTTTTGTGTGTGCGAACAGTGTGCCGATGCCTTTGGGCTTTAAGACGTGCGAGACCTGTACTCGACAGATGTCTGCTACGGATCGGCATTCCATCTGTATGTGGAGCTTAGGAGAGCACCACGACTCAAAGGAGTGCGATGCCTGTAAGAGGCTGAAGCCGAAGTCGTTGCGGGAAAGACAAATTAAATTGTTGACGGCGCTGCTTTCCAGTTC
Source organism: Triturus cristatus (assembly GCF_964204655.1). Taxonomy (NCBI): domain Eukaryota; kingdom Metazoa; phylum Chordata; class Amphibia; order Caudata; family Salamandridae; genus Triturus; species Triturus cristatus. The sequence continues at coordinate 934,405,479 of NC_140585.1, forward strand.
GGAGTGTAAGCGACGTTGATCTCCTTCCCGCTCTGAAGTTCAAGTGCAGGACTGTTCCAGGAGCCGTTCCTGTGCGTAGTGCTCATCCAAGTCGCAGAAATCCCTTCAGAAGGGATCGAGGTCACAGAAGTCTTCGGCCTCACTAAGTCTTGACGTTGTTGCTGGAGCTGGGGTGACTATAACCCTGATACAGACATATTTTCATGCTTTGTAATCCTCCTTTGGGTCTACACCTCCCCCTGGTGTGCCTTCGGGACCCGAATAGGTTGAAGAGACTGATCGGGAGCACACCGGCGGGTTCGCCCTTTCGCCGGTCGAGGACCTAGACTCCATTCCTGGAGTCATTACGACGTCTGGATACAGCCTGGTGTGGCTTCCCATTGGGATTTCGGTGGCGTTGGCTGAGGTAGTGAAGACACTGCCACGACGCCGGTCGACACCGGTGACCCCATTCATGGTGCATGTCGATACGATGCCGATTTTATGTCGATCGGTGCCGGAGACGCCACTTATAGCCAATGCAGTTCCTCCACCTTCTCCTTTACCAATTGAGGATGAAGCTGGTTATGTTGCTATTTGTTCGGTATTACAGGAAGACTCTGTAGATACTGGTTACGTCGACCGCTTGGTTGGTCATGGTCAGTGTCAGGTAGGAGGTTCTTTGGCGACATTTGGTGGAGACAGTAGTCTGCAACCGTCTCCCAATTATGATCTGCTTTCTCCGCCACAAATGGCGACGTAGACTAGCGCAGCTTTTGCTGAGGCTATTAAGAGAGCTGCTGGAATACTAAAAATTCAGCTTCCGTCGGGAACTCTGTGATCTGATCCATTATTAGATCTCCTTCATCAAGGTGTTCCCTTCCTGAAGGGGTCAGGACTGAACTCTCTCAGCTTGTGCAGGATGGCCGTGAGATGACAAAATGTAATATTAAATCAGCGATGCCTTTACTCAACGCTGAGCCTAAAATCCTAGCTAAAGTTCTAGCCAACAGGCTGGTAAAGGTTATAGGGGACCTTGTACACCCTGACCAATCAGGATTCATGCCTAGGCGAAACACTGCAATGAACCTCCATAGAGTCCATGGGGTGTTGGGTAGGTCCTCTACTATACGAGAGGACGCGATCATAGTGTTGTTATATGCCACTATGGCGTTCGACAGCATTGAATGGCCCTATCTTTTTGCGGTACTAACAAAAATGGGACTAGGCCCGGTCTTTGTCAGCTGGATAAAGCTCCTTTACACCACACCGCTGGCGCAGGTGGTAGTGAACAACAAAAAATTCAACGCTTTTACACTTGGTCGTGGCACCCGACAGGGTTGCCCCCTATCTCCGCTGTTGTTCGCTCTGGCCCTCGAGCCACTGGCAGCTTGGATCCGTAAAGATGTTAGCATTCGAGGGTTGCGGTGGTCGGCAGGCTGGGAGGATTGCATCTCCTTATATGCCGACGACATACTTCTTTACCTTGCCTCTCCCAATCGGTCGCTGATTGTGGTGTTCGACATCCTAGAAGTTTTCGGAAGATATTCTGGGTTCCGAGTTAACTGGCAGAAATCGCTAATATACGTCATGTGTGGGAAGTCTCCGCGGCTCCCTCGAAATTGCCCGATCTCAGTTGCTACTGAGGGATTTAAATACCTTGGTATATTTGTCTCTCTTGACCCAACACTTAGGCATGAACGCTACCTGGGCCCGCCCATGCAACGTCTTAAAAGTGACATCATACATTGGAAGTCGCTGCCTGTCTCACTACTAGGCAGGGCTGCCCTGTTTAAAATGATGTCTTTGCCCCGTTTCCTGTATGCATTGCAAAATGCTGCGGACCCGGTCCCCAACTCGTATTTTAAAGAGATAGAAGGTCTTCAGAGAGATCTCCTATGGTGTGGAAAGCCCCGCATTGCCTTGTCAAAACTTACACTCAGTTGGTATGACGGTGGAATTGGGCTACCTGATATCAGAAAATATTACTGGGCTGCTCACCTCACAGCCATAAACCACGGCATCTATGGCCCCCCTGACGCTCCAGGGTTCCGGTTGGACCGCTGGCTCCTCCCAAATGGGACCTACTCCCGAGCTCTGTACTCCAAGCCTGCGAAATACACGCTCACAGGGCCCACCCAACACACGGTAAAAATCTGGCACGCTGCGACGCAGTCATTAGGCTGGTGCAGTAAACTAACGCTCGCCATCCCGCTTTGGGACTCACAGGCCTTGGGTTACCTGGGAAACACCAAAGGATTTAGCAAATGGGACTTGATCGGCTTTACCAAGATTGGAGATCTGTGGGGTGCGGAGGGAATGAAATCGTTCAGCGACCTTAAGAGCCAATACTCATTAGCAGAGTCTGAGTTTTTTAGGTATCTTCAAGTTCGACACGCACTGCAATCTGCAATCACTAGTGACGCCCCCTTACCGGACAGCTCCCCATTAGAGGACAGACTTTTGGACGGCCACATGCCTGAGCGGGCTATCTCCCTGACTTATAGGAAGCTTATCAACAACATGACCGACCCCCTGGCCTTGTTGCGAGAGAAATGGACGGAGGACGGTATTGAGCTGGACGATGAGGGATGGCAGGAGGCGGTCTAGTCCTCTAAAACGGTCGCAATATCAGCAAGGCCCCGGCTGGTGCAATTGAAAATACTGCACAGGATATACATAAAGGGGCCCCAGCTGGTACATATGGGGGGTCAGGCAGATGGGAACTGTAGGAGGGGGTGCACACAACCAGGCATTTTTATGCACATTTTATGGCACTGCAGACTGATCCAGGACTACTGGCGTGTACCACGCTAGAAATTGAGATCCAGCCAGAAGCCCCCAGATGCCTTCTTAATATTTGGGAACCAACTGACCTTAATAATTATGCCATGCAATGGGTCACACTCTGATGCATGGTGGCCAAAAGAAATATTGCGCAGCCCTGGGGGGCCTCACATGCACCCACAATTGCGGACTGTGGAAAAGACTTAGATTGGTGTATGCAACGAGAAAAGTCTGTATACATGGCTCGTGGCTGCCCTCGTAAATGGTCCAAAATATGGGCCCCCTGGAACGCATACCGTGGTAATATCTGTCCCCCACCCCAATTGTTGGAAGCAGATGTCTCCCTCACCGTGTAATTCCTACTGTATGAAGTCAATGTATTCTGACGAATCTTTGTTTTGCTGCCAATTTTGCTATGATTCTCTGATACTATGCCATGTTGTCGAATCAGTTTTAATAAGATTTACAAAAAAAAAAAATCAGCGATGGACACAACCGATTATATTGGGAGAGCTATGGCTCCATCAATTGTTCTCCGTAGACATGCTTGATTGCGGAAGTCGAGGTTTCCTGATAATGTTGGGGAGAGTTTGAAAGAGTTGCCCTTTGATGGGACCCGTTTATTTGACAGCCATACTGATTCTGCGGTACAACGCCTCATTGCTGGCCATTTGAAATCTGACCTGATCAGGACTTTTGTTTATTGCTTATGTATCCACAGCTGTGGCTCTTATGTTTAAGGATTATTTCCTACCTCTGCTGCGTCTTGTAGTGTTGAAGAGTTGAGCGCTACATTTTGCAGTATAATGAGAAGATTTGTCTCCGGATTTAATTTTTGTTTTTTAATCTCCGAATGGTTACTTATTCTTCCTTTTACTCTGAAGTAGAGCTTGGTCTCAAGAGATTATACCTCTAATTGGGTATGTGACTTACTCTACGTGGAGTATTTGTTTGCTATTGTATAGCTCTTCAGATATACTACTTTTGTAGTTTATTTTTATACTATAGATCTCTCTGATATACAGCTTAGTCCTTATTGTATTATTATATGTTCTCTTAAGGACTATGGTAGTGAACTAATAACCGCTCTTTTCCTCTTGTGATACCCTCTCGGGGGTTCTGTTACATTTACACGCTTCTATGGTATTTTTCTTAACCAGTGTATTCAGTGCAGTTTGTTTTCTCTTCTTGAGCAGACTTCTTATTATGAGTGATTCAATTATTTGGAGATATTGAGCAAGTTGGAGTGTTGCTCTACCTCAAAGTATATACTTTGCATGCTTTTGGATGCTATTTGCTTGTGAGTTTTTCCTTTAGGGTAAATGAACTGTGTCTAGTGTAGACATGAATATGTCCTCAAATGCAGGCAGTCCGTGTCCCTGCTCCACTTTGTGGTACGTTAAATTGGCAGCCAAAGGTTTGTGATAGACTGGTTGGTTCAACTTGTCTCAAGACCAACAGGTTGGTCCATCTTGTCTCAAGACCAACGTTTATTTGGTTGCCAGTCATCCATGAAAGCAGGCCCACTTGCAATTGCGAGTAAAGGTTTATCTGAAAGAAACACGTTGGTTAGATTCCTTACCTTAGTATATCCCCAGGCGTCAGGCTGGATCCGGAAAGATTTTTCGTCAGCAATACCCTTGCGCGTCGCTAGGCGTCGTCTGCAGCTCCATGTCCGTCTTCAGCGTCATGATCGCCGGGATGTCGTCTTAGTACTTAGACGCCACCCTCACGCGCTGACATCAGTTCTTCTTTTTCCTGCGCCAGTAAGCGCAGATCTGGGAAGAACATACCCTTTAGTCACTTTTTGACTAACTTTTTGGACTTTTTTGGTCTATTCTTTCGAGTCGACCACGACTCCTGGTGCCGGTAGGGATGCCCTGGGTTCAAGCCGTGTGACGCCTGTCACCGCCTGATGTCGGTAACCGACCCCCACCATCGGTGTCTCTACTGCCTTGGGACCGACCATGATGACAAGTCGTGCCCCGACTGCTGGGCCTTGACCTCGAAGGCTAGGCGGGAGCGGTCCCGCAAGCTCCTCGAGATCCGGTTGTCGGCTCCGCGCCGCTCGAGGTCTGGTCGAGGAGGAGGTCGAGGGACCGGTCATGGAGCCGTAGTCATCACCGCTCGTCTTATTCGAAGTCCTCGCATTCAGGTAAGTCGAGGCACAGTAAGAAGAAGTCGAAGAAGCGATACTGCTCTTCTGACTCCCCTCACCGGTCGCGCGACTCGGCTGAGGGTTCGGGTGACACCACCCTCGTGGCGCCGCGGAGTCGCATCCGGCCCCATACCCTCCGGTTCCTGGGCCTAATGCGACTCCGGACGAGGTTCGAGACTTCCTCGTGGCCATGAGGAGTCTCGCTCCGCCGTCGCGGCCTGTCGGTGCGCCTTCGGGCCCCGCAGGTCCGCCTGGGAGGCCTAGCGAGCTGGAGGCTCCGGCCTCGTCATTGACTTTGGTCCCGACGCCGCAGGTCCCCATGGGATCCAGGCCTGGATTCCGGTCGACCTTACGACCCCTCCACCGGTCACGACACCTATGGTGCCGCCCCTGGCGCCGTCTCGGGACGACACTGTCCCCAGTTTCAGCCCCGGTCCGGGTCCGGCGTTGGAACGGCGCCGCCTCCGGCGCCGATGGATTAGCATTTAATCTACCACCCAGCTCCGTCATTTCTACCTATATACCAGGAGACGGATGAAGGGGAGGACTGGGAGGGGTCTGAGGACCCTCTGGCACCGCAGTGCCAGTTAAGTCAGGACTGGGCAGACGAGCTGGGGGATGCCAGTGGTCTCAACACTTCGCCTGACACTGGCTTCATCTCTCTTCCTTCCGTGGCTACGGAGGAGGGTGTGACTTATTCTGTGGTGCTGCGCAGGGCTGACGAGGCCCTTCACCTGGAGCTCCCTGCAGCGGCTGTGAGGTCTAACCACCTCACTAAGCTCTTCGGAGCCTCTACAGCAGTTCAATGATGCCCTCACTGACGTTCTGATGGGCACTTGGTTCAAGCCCTCCACAGTCACTCCTGTGGACCGGAACGTGGCCCGGTGCCACCGCCCTGCTCCGGGGCGACCCCAGCTTTCTGTCAGTACACCCCACCCCTGAGAGTCTGGTTATCCAGGCCTCTACGTCCTAGACCGCCTTCCCGTCCGCTCCTCCGGATCGGGAATCCCAGAGGTTGGAGCCGTTTGGGAAGAAACTGTTTTCCCCCCTCAGTTTGGGGTTGCGGTCCATCAATACCGCTTGCCTTTTGGACCATTATACCCACTCCTTGTGGGATACGGTGGCGGACGTGCTGCCCCAGTGTCCGGAGGAGGCACGGACACGGCTCGCCCAAGCTCTTGCTGAGGGGCGGGATGCAGCACGATACTCCATTCGGTGTGGACTTGACACCACGGAGTCGTAGAGCGATTGCCACGCCTGGCTGAGGTCCACAAATTTTTCAGGGGATGTCCAGAGCACCCTCATGAACATGCCCTTCGATGGCCGTCGCCTTTTTGGCGACAAAGCGGACAGTGCGTTGGAGCGCTTTAAGGACTCCAGGGCTACGGCCAAGTCCTTGGGCCTCTTGGCCCCTCGCCCACAAACATCCGCTTTTCGCCCCTTTCGTGGCCAAGGGAGGGGTGCCTCTGCACGTCCGTCTATCCACAGGCCGCAGAACCAGCCGCAGCACGGTCGCGGACATGGATTCCGCCGTGGCGGAGCAGGGGGACAGAGAGCCGGTCAGTCCGCATCTGCTCCCGCAGCATCTGCCTCAAAGCCTTCCTAGTCCGACCTTTCAGGCCCATTCCACGCCAGTGGGAGGCAGAGTTCGCCATCACCTGCTCCACTGGCGTACCATCACGTCGGACAGATGGCTACTGCAAATCGTCCGAAGGGGCTACTCCCTCCCCTTCAAGGCGACACCTCCAGCCATGCCACGGCAGTACCACCGCATGTCGAGGGATCACTTGCAACTTATTCAGGAGGAAGTTACTGGCCCAGAAGTGGGACGGGGTTGTTACTCCCACTACTTTCTGGATCCCAAGAACGGCAACGGGGGCCTACGCCCTATCTTGGACCTCAGGAGCCTCAACGCCTTCCTCCGAAAGGAGAAGTTCAAGATGCTAACTTTAGCTCAGGTTCTGGCTGCCCTAGAGACTGGATGGTAGCGTTGGACTTGCAGGACGCGTATTTCCACATCCCCATCCTGCCGGCCCACCGGCATTACCTGCGGTTCACGGCAGGCCATGAGCACTTTCAGTTTACCATGCTTTCCTTCGGCCTCACCAGAGCCCCTCGGGTGTTCACGAAAGTGATGGCGGTGGTCGCAGTTCATCTGCGCAGATTAGGGGTTCCAGTCTTCTCCTATCTCGACAACTGGTTGTTGAAGGCGGGCTCGCCCCAGGCAGTCGTCTCCCACCTCCAGACTACGACCGACCTCCTGCATTTGCTGGGGTTCTCCAACATGCTGAAGTCACATCTGAGTCCCTCCCAGAAGCTCCTTTTAATCAGAGCGGTTCTGGACTCTGCGCAATTTCGTGTCTAGCCTCCCGAGCAACGGGTTCGGGATATTCAGGCTCTGATTCCGATCTTTCAGCCTTTATCCCGAGTTTCGATCAGGATGGTCCTGCGGCTGCTGGGTCTGATGGCCTCCTGTATCCTGCTGGAACATCACACCTGGTGGCGTATGCGGGCTCTGCAGTGGGACCTGAAGTTCCAGTGGGCTCAACATCAGGGCAACCTGTCCGACCACATTCTGATCTCGGACGGCACTGCAAGACAGTTGCAGTGGTGGTCTCACGGACCGCGATTGGGTCAGTGGCAGATCCCTCTTTCTACCCCAACCGGAGCAAGTAGTGGTGACGGATGTGTCCCTCCTGGGGTGGGGAGGCCACATGGGAGAGGCGGAGATCAGAGGCCTCTGGTCTCCGGCGGAGTCCCGGCTCCATATCAACCTATTGGAGCTGTGGGCAATCCGGCTTGCACTGAAGGCATTCCTTCCCTCTGTACGAGGAAGTGTAGTGCAGGTGTTCACAGACAACACCACCGCCATGTGGTATTGCAACAAACAGGGCGGGGTGGGTTCGTGGACCCTTTGTCTGGAGGCTCTGCGCCTCCGGACATGGCTGGAACATCAGGGCATCAACCTGGTGGTTCAACACCTGGCGGGCTCTCTGAACGCCAGGGCGGATGAACTCAGCCGCCGGTGCATGATGGATCACAAATGGCGTCTGAACTCGGACGTGGCACAAGGCCTCTTTCAGCAATGGGGAGAGCCTTGGTTAGATGTATTCGCCACCGAAGAGAACGCGCAATGTCATCAGTTCTACGCGTAGGAGTTTCCAAGGCAGCACTCGCTCGGAGACGCTTTTCGGCGCGAGTGGAGTTGCGGTCTGTTATACGCATTTCCGCCTATACCTCTTCTGCCCAGAGTGCTGAAGATCAGGCGCGACCGGGCCCAAGTCATCCTTGTGGCTCCGAATTGGGCACGAAGATACTGGTATCCCGAGCTACTCAGTCTGTCAATCGATCCCCCGATTCGACTGCCTCTTCAGGAGGACCTTCTGTCACAGCAGCAAGGGACGGTCCTCCACCCGAACCTGTCCAGCCTCCACCTCCATGCTTGGAGATTGAGCGGCGGCAGTTGGCAGCCGGGCGTCCCTCCACTAAAACGGTATACGCCTGCAGGTGGAACAGATTTGTGGCATGGTGCACAGCAAAGGCTGTGGATCCCCTTTCCGCCCCTCTTTCTGAGGTTCTCCTCTTTCTTATTTCCCTGGCCCAGCAGGGCTCTGCTCTGGGTACCATCAAGGGATATCTTTCGGCTGGTTTTGCCTTCTTACGGCTTCCTGATCAGCCTTCTCTCTTGAAGTCCCCTGTTGTTGCTAGATTCTTAAGGCATTACTCACACGTTTCCTCCTGTCCCTTTCGTAATGCCTCAGTGGGACTTGAACCTGGTGTTAACCTATCTGATGTGCGCTCCTTTTGAGCCGCTCCATAACTGTCCTCTTCGTCTTCTGACTCTCAAGACTGTTTTCCTGGTTGCCATCACCTCTGCCAGAAGAGTGAGTGAGCTCCAGGCTCTTTCTTCTAAGCCTCCTTTTCTCTCTGTCCATCCGGACAAGGTTGTTCTCAGGACTCGCCCTTCCTTCCTTCCTAAGGTGGTTACTGCCTTTCACATTGGCCAGTCTGTTACATTGCCCACCTTCTTCTTCGAAAGAGGAAGAGAGGCTCCACCGTCTGGACCCAAACCATACGCTCTCCTTCTATCTGGACCGCACAAAACAGTTCCGGGTGGATGACCAACTCTTTGTTGGCTACGTGGGCGCTAAGAAGGGGAGGGCAGTGCACAAGCGGACCATCTCTAGGTGGGTCGTTTTGTGCATTAAGGCCTGTTATTCCCTGGCTAAGAAGTATCCTCCTGTGGGGCTGAGGGCCCATTCCACCCGGGCCACAGCGGCTACTACTGCCTTGGGATGGGGAGTCCCTCTGCAGGACATTTGTCAGGCAGCAACGTGGGCCTCGCTGCACACGTTTGCCAGACATTACTGCCTGGACAGCCAAGTCCGACGAGGCGGCTTCTTGAGCCGTTCCGTTCTCCAGGACTTCCTGGTGTGACCTTGGTTCTCAGACCCAGCACTGGGGTTGGTATTGCTGGGGTATCTATTCTAAGGTAAGGAATCTAACTAATGTGTTTCTTTCAGATGAACAAGTTACTTACCTTCGGTAACGAAATATATGTAAGAAACATTAGTTAGATTCCTTACCGCCCCACCCATCCTCCCCATTCTGCGAACTTATATCTAGGGTTAAGGTCATTCCTTTCAGGGCTCTAGTGTTTGGCCCCATTGTTGATTTCTTGCATGGCTCTGCGTTCCTGGCGCGGAAAGCTATGTACAGAACTGGCGACAGCGCGCGAGGGCGGCGTCTAAGTACTCCTACGTCATCCCAGCGATCACGACGACGGACGCGGAGCCGCAGACGACGCCTAGCGTCGCGCAAGGGTATTGCTGATGAAAAATCTTTCCGGATTCAGCCTGACGCCTGGGGATATTCTAAGGTAAGAAATCTAACTAACTAATGTTTCTTACAAATATATCGTTACCGAAGGTAAGTAACTTGTTCATCAGGTTGAGCTATTTTTAGCACCTACTAGTCCCATCTGGCGAGTAAACTTAGGCTAGAAAGGAACAGGTGTTCTGTTCATTCAGAAAGTGAATGAGCAATCAAGATGCCTTTAAATCTTGTTTTTATCTTGACACATTTGCTGTCTGTTCACGGAAAGAGGTCCAATGTCAGTTTATCTTTCAACTAATTGTTGCTTGGAAAAAGAGGTTATTTTTCTCTCTCTTACTAGAGTTAGAGGTTTTTGTCAAGTGAGCTGTCTGAAGATGTCCGTTATATTTTTCTAACACACAACATTTAAATAACTAAAGTAATATCTGATGGTGACTACTAGCCGCAGATTCCTTAACATAGAATTATTCCCAGGCGTGAGACTGCACCCGGAAAACTTTCTTGCCCAGCATCTCTGCGCGCTGGGGGGCGGTACCTCGTGACTCCGCCCTGACGTCTTTCGCGGGCATGATGTCAGCGAGGTCACATAAGCTCCACCCCGATGCGCTGACGTCAGCTTCCTTCTTTTCTGCGTACCAAGCGGATCCGGATTGTGTCCCTGGCCTGTTTCAGGCCTTCTTTTCTCGCTTTGCGTTTTCTTTGGGAACAGTGTGCGAATGCCTTCGGGCTTTAAGACGTGATCGTGTTGCGCGCGCCAGATGTCGGTGACGGACCCTCACCCCATTTGCATGTGGTGTTTGGTAGAGCACCATGACTCCACGGACTCGAGGCTTGTCCGCAAATGAAGCCGAAGTCCCGGCTGGAGCGCCGGATGAAGCTCCTTTCGGCCCTCATGTCCAGGTCGGTGTAGTCACCGCGTCCATCCCCCGCAGAAGGGTTCAAGAACCGCCGCTTCCGTCTCCGACATCGTTTACCTCCGAGGCCGCCAGGGCGTCGCTTGCCCGTTGGTAAGTGTTGCCGCTTGTCCCCGAGGCCCCGTCCCCGCCCTGTGGGGGGGCGTGGGTTCTCCGTGGGTCATGCGGCCTCGCGCGTCGCTACCCTACCCACCGTTACCCGGCGTGGGAGCGACCAGAGTCCAAATGGAGGACTATGCTGCAGCCTTGCAGGCCTCCTTGGCTCCTCCTCCTCCTCTTCCTGGGACGTCCGCGGAACCCTTTCCATGTGCGGGGCCTTCTGCGGAGTCGCCGTATGCTCCGGCCCTGGCGCTAACAGGTTTGGCTTCAGGTCTTGGAGATGTGGTGCCACCGGGGTGCGGCCCTACGTGGTTCCCCTCCTTCGGCCCACGGCACCTCTGCCTCGCCACAAACCCCTGTGGTGTTGCGGGAGGTTGCCAGGAAATCATGGTTCGTCCTCGAGACCCCCTCGGCCCTCTGGGCAGGCGGCGGCCTTGTCTGAGCTGATGCCGCTCAGGCGCCGGCAGCTGTCGGCGCCCCAGGGACTGGCTAGGGGCCAGGGCACGTCCCCCGGTACCCCGGTACCCCTCGTCTCTCCACACAGGCGGCTGCCTCGTCGGAGGTTGGGTCGGCGCCTTTTCAGCGCCGTTCTTTAGCCACCCCGGCTCCGACCCCACCCCGTTCTCCTGCTCCGCAGGTGGTGGTGGAGGTCGTCTCCGCGTTTCCTTCGGTCTTCTCCAGAGGTTCGGCAACTTTTTGTCTCTTTCTCCCCAGAGACGGGACGCTGTGTCGTGGCTTTTTCCCTGGCGTCTTACAAGGAGGGATCTTCGTCATCCCTGCGCCCACAGTCTTCCCCAGAAGCGACTCAGGTTCCCCACTCGTCTTTCAACCTTCCTCCTTTCCGAGCTTGGCCCTTTCTTCCTCCGGTTGGGCTGGGGGACAGCCGGCCTAGCTTACAGCCATCGCCTACGGAGGAATTGCTCTCCCCACTGCGTTGCCCTACGGAGGCGAGTGCTGCCTTTGCCCGGGCTGTCTCCACGGCCGTGGGGATTCAGGCGCATGGGCGACCCGGCTGCCAATTTCCCCATGGATCATTTGCTCGAGGTTCTCCATCAGGGCTCTGATGGAAGGGAGCTGCTTCTTCCCTTCAAAGCTTCGCTCCATAATTCTCTCTTGGGGGCCTGGGGGCGTCCTGCCACAGGGACCCAGTGCCCCAGCCGCTTCTGCACTGCCATCGTCCTGCTCCGCATGATCCTGTCTGCCTATCCTTCCACCCTTCTACCAGGGGCCCTCTTCTGCAGACTGCCTTTCCCTCCTTGCCATCGGTGTTGTCTCCTCCGTCGCGGGAGACCCGGTGGTTGGATTCATGGGGGCGTAACATCTTCGCTTCCTCCAGTGGCGATTTGCGGTCGCTCAACATGCTTTGTGTGTTGGCCAGAACCACTTCTAGCTTGTGGGATTCCCCAGAGTCCCTTCTGTCTTGTGCTTCTGAGGAGGGTGTCTGCGCTGATCTGCGGCACCATGTGTTGGATGCTGGCCGTGTTCATTCTTCGCTCGGCTCTAGATGTTTCTGAGGTTCTTGGTCGCACTATGGCTTCTTCAGTAGCCCTCCGTCGCCATGCTTGACTGGGGGATAGTGTTTTCCCTGAGAATGTTAGGGAGCGTCTGGTTGACCTCCCTTTCGATGGCACTCTTTTGTTTCACGCCCCTGCGGATTCTGCTATTCAGTGGTTCCTTCCGGGGTTCCGTCCTCCTCCTCCTCCCCCTCAGTAAACCTGGATGTCGGTCCTCTGCTGTGTTCTGGGAGGGGTTCTCCCATATTTTTCTGGGTCTAGTGTTCGGTAGCCCTGGTTTTTTCTTCTGTGTGGTTGGTGTACCTTCAGGGTCCTTCGGTTGGCCCTTCGGTGCTGTTGGCTGCTGGTTCAGCCCCCCACTTTTTTGACTTGTGGTTTTGGCTGTTGGAAAGCCCGTGTAGGTCCTGAGATTGGGCCTTTTTGTGTCTTCTTTATTGGCTGCTTGGGAAGCCGTCTGCGGTTCTTTCCGTTTGTCCTCTGCTGCTGAATTTTTCCTAAGAGGTGTTCCCATGTTTTCTTGGGATATAGCTTACCCTATGTGGGGTACTTGTAGCTATTACAGGTCTGTCCTTCTCCGGGTTCGCTACGTAACTAGACACGCCTGGCCTGCTGTCTGCGGCATCGTGTTTTGGCGATTCCGCACTTCTATCCAGCGTTTCAGCCTGGTCTCCTCTCTGGTGTTCCAGAGGGACTGGCTTTTCTTGGCTTTCCTTGCCTTTGTGTTCTGGTTGACGGCCTGGGCCCGTCCTCCGGCTCTCTTTCTCTTCTCTCTGGTCCCACTTCTTTCGTGGATCAGTGTGTGTTCTGGACTGGCCCTCCCTGGCCTCGGCTTGCGCCTGGCTTGTTCTGGTGCACTGCTCTGTGGTGTTGCCTGCTGCTGGCGGCGCATGCCTGATTGTTCTGGTCCACCGTTGTGGCCTTTTGCTGTGTTTCTTGGCGGTGGGCCGTTCCTACCTTGTCCGCTGCTTGCGGCCGAGGTGGGTTCGGCTGTTTCCTATCACTGTGTGTGCTTCTGACGGCGGGCACTGCCTCCGGTTCTACCTCTTCTCCTTGGGATTCAAGATCGTTCTTCTGTTCCTTGGGGCCCTTTGGGCGCTGTCTGCCCCTGCGGGGTGTTGGGCGATTCTCCCTTAGTTGAGCTTGGGATCTCCTGGCCTTCCCTTCTTGTTCCGGTGGCATGTCCCCTGCTGGGGCCCTGTGTTTCCTCTGTTGGGGAGGCTCTCTCGCAGGCCCTCCTCCCTTCTGGGTATGGCTAGGGTATCTATTCTAGATTAAGGAATCTGCGGCTAGTAGTCTTTATCAGATGTACAAGTTACTTACCTCCGGTAACGATGTATCTGGTAGAGACGATTCTAGCCACAGATTCCTTCACGACCCGCCCTTCCTCCCCGTTCTGCGGGGACCCTCAGCTTGGTTTGCTGCAATCGCCTCCCTCTGGGTGGCTTGTCTTCTGTGGGTATCCTCTTTGCTTTCTTCCTGTCAGGCTGTCCGGTTTTGCTTGATTGTTCCATTCCCCCTTTTTTCTTTGATGCAGGGGTGGTTGGTTCTGTGGGCCTTTGAGCCCCCCCCCCCCGGCTGGTTTCTCTCCGGTGTGGGGGGCTCCTTTTGCTATTTTTTCCCTCTGTTTGTTTGGAGTTTCTGATCCCCTTGTGGTCTTCTGCATTGGGGATTCTTTTGCTTGTCCTTCGGCCTCCTGCTCCTTTCAGGGGATATGGCCCTCCTTGACAGTGTAGTCTGGGGGGTGGATGGCTGTTGCTCCTCTGTTCCGGGCTTGTGGCCCTTCACTGTGTGGGTTGTGATTGCAGTCTCTCTCTCCTTCTGTTCCGTCGCTTTCGCGTGCTTGTGCCTCCAGGATAGCGATCGCCTTGGCTCGCTCGGCTGTTCCTCGGAGTGGTCCTCTGCTCTTTCCCTGCTATGGCTTCGCTGATGTGGCCTTCTAGTGCTTTAGTGCCTCCTGGTGCTATCGCCTTGGCTTGCACAGTTGTTCCTCACAGTGGTGTTCTACTCTTTCCTTGCTGTGGCTTCGCTGCTATAGCCTTCTGGTATCTTGGTGCCAACTGGGTCTGTTCCTCACACTTTGTTTCTCTCTGTTTGGTTTCTCAGATTTTTTTCGCACACTGTTCCCATGCTCTCCTCAGTTTTGTTGTGATGGCTCCGCGTTTTGCCACGGAAAAGTTCTCCGAAGCAAACTGACGTCAGCGCGCCAGGATGGGGCTTATGTGACCTCACTCCCACGGAAGACGTCAGGGCGGAGTCGTGAGGTACCGCCCTCCGGTGCCCAGAGATGCTGGGCAAGAAGGTTTTGCGGGTCCAGTCTCACGCCTGGGGATAATTCTATGTTAAGGAATCTGCGGCTAGAATCGACTCTACCAGATACATCGTTACCGGAGGTAAGTAACTTGTACATTACAAATATTGTAAAATATACCAGGAATTGCAAAATCAAATTTTTTTGTAACTAAGAAGTGTGATGCAAACAGTGTTAAATAGGACCAAAACAGACCAGAACACTTTACTTGGTGATGTGCAAATGACAAATATTTGCATAAAAATTATTTCCAGCATTGTACACTATATGGTTTTAAAAGTGACACATTCTGTGGCCATTTCAATGTAAACTCTGCTGATTACAAATGACCGTGCACTACCACTTCATGCTTTAGTTATGTATTCATTCAAATTCATCTTTTTAAACATGATTTGAGAAACATTCCTGACCCCGCCCTGATAAAAATTGCTGTGAATGATCTTAGAGGCAAGTCTGGGGTCATGTGTATCCTATATGTGGCTAGATTTGTATTTTATATGGAAAAACGTTTAGTATATTAAATCAAACAAAAGAGCCTTTGTACAGCAGACATGCTGAACTCGCATATTTGAAGGTGATCTCGTGCTAATGAAGAAAATGGCAGGTCAATGAATTAAATTATTTCCCCACGATCACATCATTTCAAACCAGTTTATGGGTCAAGAGCTTTACAAATGGGTCGAGTAGATTATTTAAGTCACCAGACCTGCAGTTCTAGTAACATTTTTATGATTTTTCGAGGCCTGTGAAAGTCTTGGAGACTATTTTATAATTTAAATTATAATAGGCTTTTCTTCTTCCTATTGTGTTGTTGATACCGTGGTTCTGTCTGATCCACATCTCCTGTCTTCTGGAGACGATGTACTTGTTACTTTCAGCATTTCTCATCTCTGATCAATCATGACTGTTTTCTCTTGTGGTGTCAAATCTTTAGGACACCTTTTGACGGACAGCTTTTTCTTATGGCAAGTCACCTACAGTATTGTATTGCTGACGTAGTACCCCCCTTTTCTCTCTGGGTTGTGTATTTTTGCCGAACCTCTAATATTTTTTGGGGGCATACCGTGTGTACATGACTGTGAGAAGTTGGCCTGATATATGATGTCACTAGTTCTAGTGTACACCCTGTATCAGTCCAAACAACCCTTATGGTGATTGGTTGTAAAGTCAACCTTATAGACCAGCTATCCTAGTGGTAGCATGGACAAGAGCAGTCTTAAGCTAAACTCTGTATGGCATGTGAAGCCAGCTGTTATACCATTTGCAACCCCTTGAATACCAAATGAAAGGACACCACAACAGATATATTATAAAAATAGAATGTATTTATTCTAGTCAAAACACCCTCAGCACTCTTTATGAGATTCGAGGTAAGTACAACACAATCTTATTTAAGCATACATAAGTCACACAGGTAAGTAATACAGTTAGGCCCTAGGGGCCACGCAAACCATATACTAAGTAAGTGGTATAAGAACCACTGTCACGAACACAGGATAGGCCTAGGCCTAGGGAATCGCTGGGGCTACACTATCCTATCAGTTGCTAGGCAGTGGGAGGCCCACGGGATTCAGGTGCAGAGTGGAAACACTCACGCGTAATGCGTTAAAGTCGATAGAAATAGTAGTATTTCGAAATTAAGAGTTTTAGGACACTTCAGAAGGAACTATGAGTTACCTAGCCCACGGGCTGCGGGTGCATAGGTGTGAACTTGCGTCGGGTTTCGTCGCCGACTCCTATGGATGCCTGAAGAAAGTTGCTGACAGGCAGTCAGTGAAGAGTGTCCGGTGGATTCCAAGGATGGAACCAGGAAGGAGGATACCTGCAAGCAGAGGGGACAGAGTCTAGGTCACCAGCCAGGAGCCAGGAAGGAACCAGGCGATGTTGTGAAGATGCAGGTGAAGAGGTGAAGCTTGTCGCAGCAGCCACGGGTACCAGGAGGCGTTGAGGACGACCAGAACCAGGAGGCGAGCTGTCCCACGAAGGCTCTTGCTGTTGGCGGTGTCGAGTTAGGACCCAACCAGCCTTGGCAAGCGTAACCCATGCAGGATGGAGGACTTGCTTCTGTCGCAGACCAGGAAGGTCTGGGGTGCTTCCCTTTCACAGGGGAGCGGGTGCCAGTCTGGAGGAGCCGGACCAGCAAGGCAAATTTGAAGGTTCGTCGTCACAGAGGTCACTATCCAATGGGCCAGCAACCGAACAACACGTCGAGCAACTCAGGTGCAGAAGGGCCCAACGCAGAACACGTGAAGTGTGGGGAGCTGATCTTCTTTGCAGATGGTGCTCGGGATTGGGGCTTCTCAATTCCCAAAGCATAGCCTCGAGGAAGCCTCAGAAGTCGCGCTAGTCAGTTACTAGCCACTTTTCCCAAGTCGCCGGTCCCACGTCCCTCGTTGCCTAAACGGGTCTCAGCTTTGCTGTAAATGTGGATCTGGTTCAGAGGTGTCTGGAAGTCACGGCGCTGGTCAGTCTCTGCAGTCGACCCTCGTAGGATCAGTCGAAAAGCAAGCAGCGGTCGCTGGATGGTGCCTGGTTGCCCAGGGTGGTCACTCCTTGGCCACAAAAGTGGTTCTTCAGTCCTCTTCCGTAGTAGAATGTCGAAGGTCCAGAGTTTCTGTTCAAGATGCAGGTTCAGGATAATCTAGAGTCCTAGGGACTCAGCTCCCACTCTTATACTAATCTGGGGGGCTGGGTTACCTGCTAGGTCCCTCCTATGGGTGGGACCAGGGAGGGGGCGGTTACACCCCCTTCCCTTTGTCCAGTTTCGCGCCAGGACTGGGGCTGGAGTGCCCCAGCACCGGTTTGAACTGGACAATGCATGGGACACCTTGTGTGCCCCAGGCATGTCTCATTCCTTTCAGCCCTCCCTGCTCCAATACACTTAAGTCTGTCTGGGGAGGTGCTAGCACCTCCCCAAGCAGGAAACCTATTGTCCAGGCCTCCCTGGCTGGGAGGGCTCCCAGCTGCAGGAGGTCAGACTCGTGTCTGTGGCAGCAGCATCCATTTTGTGATGCTGAGGCTTTGGTCAGAGTTAAACAGCAAAGTAGGATTTTAACATGTCTCTCCCTCTAGAAGGGAGGAATAATATCCTCATCACCAGAAATGGTATGGGGTTATTATTCCAAAGTGTTAGACACCTTACACGACATGTTTCGATAAAGCCAAACCATAGTTACCATAATCGTGTAAGATTATAAGGCACTTAAGAGTACATGGTAGGCGATATCATAGAACAGCTATAAGGACATGGTTCCGAAAGCTGCAGACAGGCTCAGCCCATGCTAGAGCGCCATCTCACATGTTACCAAGCACTCTGCCTCCAGGATTGTTAAGGCCTGCCATAGGAGTGACTGATAGGTTACCCATGTGTCTATATATAAGGTAGGTATAGGAATACTACACCTAAGCAAGGGGTGAGTACACGACCTTGCCCCAGCTGAGTGATCAGCCAGTTGTGTCTGATTGTAAGGCCAGGCCAGGGGTGGCATAATACATGCTGCAGCTCCTGGTAGACCTAGGGTACACCTATGCCCTGGGTACCTAGGGTACACTGTACAGGGTCCAATAAGGTGATCCTTACCAATTGGGTATGTACCTAGGGTACATGGAGTCCATTTTAAAGAGAGAGCAGACAGCCTGAGACCCTGAATGGCAGGATCTCAGGCCAACTAAGTCGAAAAACCAGCTAGACACTAGGCAAAAAAGTTGGGGGTAACCATAGTCAGATATCCACCTTCCTACAATGACAAAATGCGCTGCTGTGTTTTTATGTATTGTCTTGTGTCACAGGTGTCGTATGTACCTGTTGTTAATAAGGAGTTATTTTATATGATATTTTGAAACTGCACTTTTTCAATATTACTGGAAAGCACTTTTTGGAACTGGTTTCTCAGTTCCAGTTAGTTTGTATGTACACAGAGTATACATGACTGTATTTAATGTGTTACACATATTGTTTTAAAAAAATTATTTTAATCAAAGATTTGGTTGATTCTCTTCTCTCACTTGCCATGGTGTTTAAGCTTATTCAGGGCTCGAAATTGGGTTCAGCCTGTTGGACTGTGGCACTGAAGGCCGTACAGAGGTAAGCTTTGTACGTTCCTGCGTTCTGGCAGTAGTTATTGACCAGTAAAATTCTGTAAATTGCTGGCCAATCGGAGTATCTTGTGACACATTTATGTTTATTTTGAGATATATTTATATCCATATATGAGGCTTTGTGATAAGATGTTAGGCAATTGGTGCAAAGGATGAATATTCATTTTGTCCAATCTAAGTTATTTAAACCAAGGAGGTGTTGTCATTCATCTTTACCTTGGGGACCTGAATTCTGAAAGTCCTGTTTTGGGATTTTATCAGCACGGTTCTTTCCCTGATTCTTTATGGTTATGAGCAATGCAGATTGTATGTCTTTTATCATCTGTTTGACCCTTTTTGGTCATCGAGTTTTCTTGCCCCTCTGGGGGACAGGGGTTAATGTCTGTCTTCTATCAGACGATTCTTCAGGGGTTTTCAACCTTTTTACTTTAAGGCTGATTCTCTCCCACCTGTCAGGTTGTTTTTATTTATATGTTCTGTGACAGTGATCATATTTCTATTAAGAGTCAAGCTCTTGTTCTGCTATTCCTACATGCATTGGTCGGTTGTTAGTTTTGACCAGCTAGTTCTCTTTGAGAACTTTTGTAGGATTAGTTCGCAGACCCACCTCCAGTGGGGTATAGCTATGGTATTTAATTCAAAGCTAAGGAATATGTGGCTAGATGTCTCTATCAGATGTAAGTTACTTACCTTCGGTAACGCTATATCTGGTAGAGAGACAGTCTAGCCGCAGAATCCTTAACGCCCTATCCATCCTCCCCTCTCTGCAAATGACCTTTGAGGTAAAGGTTATACCCTTTTAGTACGGGATTTATATACCAGTGTTAACCATCTCAATCTATGTTGGGGCTAAACAAACCGCTTGCCCTGGCCACCATCTGTTTCCTAATGTGTGTGGTTGGTAGAGTGTTTTCTATTTTACTCTGAATGACACACCAGTGAGCAGTATTAATTTATTTGTTCTTTCTTTGAAAGTCTTCTTGGTACTCAACAAGCCGCCTTGGGTGATGGTTGTAGTATTTTTTTGGGTTATTGCCATGCCGTTCATTACCATTGATGAATGGTCTATAGAGTGTATGATCACTTCCCTCACATGGGGTTATTCACCAGGGCGCAGGGTTTCATGTAGCCCTGTGTTTCGTTGATTTAATTGGGGGTTTCTTTAAAATTCATGTCTAGTATTAACATACCATGTGATGTTTCTTCTTGATTATTGTTTCAAAGATTTTGTATCTTTTTTGGCACATGGTTTCCACAACCAGTTTCTGTAATGGATCCACATTCTGGCGTGGAATGTTTCACAGAAGAAACTGACTTCTGCGCGCTGGAGGGTACTTATATGGCTCCACTGATGTCCTATCCGGAGACGACGTCACCGCGGAGCTGTACAACACCATCCCCTGGCGCACAGAGGTACTGCTGAAAATTTTTCGGATCCAGTCTGGCGCCTGGGAAAATTATAAGTTAAGGAATCTGCTGCTAGACTGTGTCTCCAACAGATATAGCGTTACCGAAGGTAAGTAATATTTACTTCCGGCATGGATTATGACGATTACGCAAGGCCAAATGACACCATCTACAGGTTTGCAGGGGTAGTGCTAAAACATTTCCGGATCCAGTCCGACCCCTGAGGATTAGTCTAAGGTAAGGAATCTGCTGCTAGATAAGTCTCTACTAGATAAGGTGTTATCGTAGGTAAGTAACTTGTTTGTTACTGTAATTCTATCACACTACAGGGATTAACCTTTGTGCTCTGGTTAAGGTAAAATAGTTTTGTCTATAACAACAATATATTTTAAACATATTATAGCATAAAACATGCATGCAGATGTGCAGTTTGTAATGTGCAATTTAGCGCCATTGCTGAGCAAGGGGAGGGACATTATGACTCACTGAAGGTTTCATCGTTTGTGAACCATAGTCTCACCCGACAATGATAACATCTACATTTACGTGTATGTTTGTGTAGATGAGTGACAGTTCCTCACACTTCCTTTTTAAATATTGCATTGTCTTGTAAGCATTATTGTCTAAAAGTAAATGTTTTTGGTTATAGATAATTTGAAATCAATGTTCTATACTCTTTATTTTATTCCCTTCCTTCACAAACTGCATGGTATTGCCTGCAATTGACCATCTAAGAATGGATTAAGTTGTCTGTTTTTACTCTAATTTCGGTCCCCTAAACTCATTTTGATCATCTAGCTCTGTGTTCTTTCGTGTGAATTCCTATTATATCATGCACAGGAAAGGAAATGAACAACTGCCTTTCTCTCGTAAGCTAATATTACTTGAGCTGTGAGCAGTCACAAAAGTCGATAATGTTAAAGTGGCTCATTGCATATGTTTTGCAGTCTTCAGCATTTTCAGTGGGCAGCTTGCGATTCTGGGTTTTATTTTTAACACCTTTTTCTGGTGTTCCAGAACCTTTCCCTTTACTGTAATTCACCAGTGATCATTCTCATAAGCAAATTAATGTATAACAATGGTCCAGGTTATCTTTCTTTTTCAATCCAACAGACTTTGATGAATCCAGTAATAAATGTCTGAGGATTCAGGAGCAATGTATTCAGACAATGGTGTCACCCGTGATGTTTTCAGGAGAATCCATACATGAGTGTCCTCAGGGCTTGGAGCAGGGCAACACCTGCAAAACTCAGCAATTCTTAGAAGGCAAGGAGAAAAATAATGTTGGAGGCGAAGGTGGTGAAACGAATAACTGTGAAAAAGATATGAATGGGTCATCAGACGTCACTGAAAAACAGAGCACTTTGAAAAATCGAGGTACATTTGTGTGTCCTGAATGTGGCAGAATCTTCAATCACCACTCAACCCTCGTTAACCATCAGCGAACTCACACTGGAGAACGCCCGTATACTTGTACTGAATGTGGGAAAAGCTTTATTAACAATACAAATCGTATAAACCACCAGAGAATCCACACAGGCGAAAAACCTTATTCTTGTAGTCACTGCGAGAAAAGTTTCAGTCAGACCTCTCATCTAATTAACCATCAAAGAATTCACACAGGAGAGAAACCCTATGTATGCACTGTGTGTGGAAAATGTTTTAGTCAGAAAGTCCATCTTAACAACCACCTGAGGATCCACACTGGCGAGAACACAAAGGAAAAACCACATACTTGCATTGAATGTGGAAAAGGTTTCAGTAACAGTTTGAATCTCACCAACCATCTTAAAACCCACTCTGCAGAGAGACCATTCACATGTCCTGAATGTTGGAAAACCTTCAGCCAGAGCAAATATCTTTTCAAACATTTGAAGACACATGCTAACCATGTGAAATTGCAAACTGAGGAGAAGTTATTTGTATGTGCTGAATGTGGGAAATGCTTTGCACAAGCAGTACAGCTTATTAATCATCAGAAAGTACACACTAGGTTGAATGCCAAAAAGAAACCGAAATTAGAGACATTACCTCAGAAGGAGAAACCATATACCTGCATTGCATGTGGGAAAAGCTTCACTCAGAATGCGAGCCTTGCTAACCACCTGAAAACGCATACCAATGGTGTAAAAGAATCTCAGCTTGGAGACATAAACCCAGGTGGGAATTGCCTGAGTGATAAAGACTCTGCACAGCATATCGGTAAGGCTGTGTTGTATCATTGTCCTTTCCTGTGTGATGTATGCCTTTCACACTACATAAATCTAACACATTACCTCCTGTGCCGTAGGATGCCCTCCACTTAGTAAAGGGTGTAAAGCTGTTTTGTTTGTGTTTTTGTGTTGAATGCATTGCTTTCAATGTAGATGGTAGGTTACCATGTATGTATGTTCACTCTTTTGATGGATGCATGCCTTGTAGGATGGGGATATTGCTGTATACAAGAAGTGCCCGTCCTCTACGATACGTCACACAGTTCATGTTGTACTTTATCTCATTCTTCATTTTGATGACGTATTCACTCCACAATGTATGAGGCTAATTCATATCTGTGACCTCTCCAGGTTACAAAAACCACTGAAAATTTGACATGATGTAAGAATCCTAGATACAAATATTAATTGAGGCACTCTGTACAGCGTATAACGTTTTTTTCTGATTCAGACATATGACTGCAGATACCTCACCTTATGAACTTCCCAAGTTACAAGACTGGATCTAGAAACTTAAAAACCAATTCCTTAGCGTGTCATTAGGTGGCATTGTGCAGCTCCACGTCTGCTCTGTCCCGCCTCAGATGTGTAATCAGGCCCCTGTATTTATGACGCCTCCACACAATGACGTCTCTTCTTTTCTTTATGCACCTTCCGATGTGAATCTGGAGCTAGCACTGCTTTCTCTAACAGACCTTTTATACTCAGGAAAAACTTCTTAAAGTCTTCTACAGTGTGCAAACAGGTTTCAAGCCATCTCACGACTGTCACCGACATTGTCCAGGCTATGATTCTGACGTTTCAACCTTGGACTTGGGTCTCAGTGAGAGTGGCTCTGAGACTTCTGGGCCTCTTTCATCCTGCTTGTGGATCATGCTAGGTGGCACATGCAAGCTCTGCAGTGGGATCTGAAGTCTCAGTGGGCTCAGAACCGGAGCAACCTCTCAGACTCCATCCAGGTATTGAAGGAGACTTCAAAAGACCTGCAGTTTTGGCTGCTCCAATGCAGTTAGATCAGAAACTAAGCGTCCATCAACCAAAAAACTTTGTGCAGAACGCTGGGAGAAGTTTGTTGTCTGCTGCTCTTCCTAAAACATACAACCCCTGAATGCATAGCTACCTGATGTTCTCCTGTTTGTTTTATTGTTGGTCCTGCTGTCCTTGCTGTAGCAGCAGTTAAAGGATAGCTCTCAGCCCATTGAACCTTCTTACATTTACCAGACCAGCCATCCCTCTTCAAGTCGCCTTTTGTGATGTGTTTTTTTAGGATGCTGAGCCAAATGTTACTGCCAACTCCATTTGTCATGCCTCAGTGGGACCTTAATTTGGTACTTATGTAATTCCCTTCAAACTGGTACACAGCATGCTATTCATGGACATTTGCCAGGCCGCTCCCTCCACAAGTTCATAAAGCATTACTGTCTGGATAGCCAGGTCTGTCAGAATGGGCACTTCTGATCTGTCCTGCAGTATTCCCTGGTCTGGCCCATACCACAGACCCACCACCAGAGGAGGTGTACTGATTTGGTATTTATTCGCAAAGCTAAGTCACTATCAGTATAAGTTACCTTAGGTAATGCCTTTTCTAGTAGAAACCTCAGATTCCACACCACACACCATAGTCCTTTAATAAGATGCCAGATTTAAACTTTCTGCACACTGATTTTCATGATTCCGAACCAAACAGCCGGGACAGATATCAGAAAAAAACTGACGTCAGCACGCGAACGTGCCATGTCTGATTTCTGTCCGCCCGGTCTGATGCCCAGCCATGGAAATCAATGTGCAGGGGCCCTAACGTGTAATCCAAGGTGGGACGAATCCGACATGGAGATTTACAATGCCACCTAAAGATGCACAAGAGAATTGCTTTAAAGTATCCGGATCCAGCTTGGCACCAGGGGAAATTCACAAGCTGAGAAATCTGCGTTTAGAAGTATCTATCAGAAACATAATTGATGCTCTCCATACCGCATATTAATATTTGTTTCTGATGGATACATCTGCCAGTGGATTCCTCACCTTGTGAATATCCCCTGCGCCAGCAACATTCGGAAACTTTTGTAGCACTCCACGCCAATGAGGTCGAAGATGACGTCACAGAGACACTGCTCCGCTCGCAACTCTGCTGACGTCACCGGCTCCATAAGAAGACCTCGTCGGCGTGATGACGTCAGTTCCCTTTTTTCCGCGCCGTTGACGCTAATGGTTTTCAGGGACTCTCTGTAGCTTTAGCTGGATAATTTGTTTTCCTGCTGGTATCTCTTTCTTCTTGTCTGCAGTTGAAAAATGTCGACTAAGAAGTCCGGGTTTAAGCCTTGCAGGTAAGCACATGTCGATTACGGATCCGCACGAGGACTGTGTTTGGTGCCTTTCATCGGATCATGATGTCGAAGGATGTTCTTGCTGCCGCAAGATGAGCACAAAGGCTCTGAAGGAAAGGGAGGCCAAGTTATTCATTGCCAGGATGAAAAAGGAGAAAGGAGGTCGAAGATCGAGACCGAGGTCGGCGTCGAAGTCGACGTCGGGGCATGCTTCCAAATCCAAGAAACACAAGAAAAAGAAGAGGCATGGATCTCGACATCGCTCGGACAGGGATGCGGCTCCGAGATCGACCTCACCTTCTCGACGTCGTAAGGACTTTGTGTCTCCTCCTCCTGTCTCTGTTCCTGATTCTCCTGTTGGCCTGACATCGCCTGCGGCTTCACCGGAGCATTCTCCGGCTCCGGCCTCTGCTCCATCTCCGACGCCGCCTCCATCTCCGGTTCCAGTTGAGGAAGTTCCGGCTCCGGACGAGTCTTCGACTCCGCTGGTTCCACTCGGCCCGAGTCCGGTGATGCCTCAGCCTGAGCCATATCCTTCATTTCCAGGCCCGGGTCAAGATCCGATGCATTATTTAAAAACAATGTATGGGGTCTTTACCAGAGCTTTGTACCCCTCTGGAGCGCCTTCGGGTCCCATGGGTCCAATGGCTTTCAACTTGGGAGTTCCTCAAGCTTACCCTCAATCTCCCTTTATGCCATTTTTCCCGGCGATGCCGTCTTGGCATTTTCCGGCGCCGAGAACCTCGTTCGACTCCGGCTGCTCCTCTGGATCTGGGTTCGACTCCGGCGCCGTCTGATTCGGTTACGGCGCCGCCGACTCCTGTTGTGAGAATCAGATCCAGGAGGGAAGCTCAAAGGGTACTAGAAGAACCAGATGGAAGAGGTGGAAGAAGGTGAGCTCATGGAATCTGATGATCTGTTTGAGGAGTTGAAAGAGGCTAGTGGCCTGGACTTGTCACCTGAGTGGGAGAGTACTCCTCCGTATGATACTCCTTCAAAAGATGTGGCTCCCTACCACTCCGTATTTAAAAAAGCGGCTGAGCTTCTGGATCTGCAGTTACCATCTGCTGAGTTTAAACCGAATATCCTCACAGAGGTTTTACATTCTCCTTCCTCTGTATCGGAGCCCTTGCTTCCATTTAATGGCGCCATTATTGAACCGGTCATGGAAGTATGGCATAGGCCCTTCTCTGGTCCTGCGATCTCTAAGGTTGTTGCAAGGAGATATAGGGCGGCTCCAGGGGACCCAGACTTTCTGACTTCCCATCCTTCTCCGGAGAGTCTGGTGGTTCAGGCTGCCTGTTCTAAACGATCTTCAGGAGCCTAGTTACAGGGATGCAAAGAAATTAGACCAGTCAGCCAAGAAAGTCTTCTCTTCTGCCAGTATGGCTTTAAAATCAACAAATGCCACCTGTCTTTTGGGCCGATATATCCATGCTCTAATGGATTCAGCGAAACAACTGGCCCCAAAACTGTCAGAGGAGGATAGACAGAACTTTAATGAGGTGCTATCAGACCCTCAGGCGGCTGCACGTCAAGTAATCCAGACGGCCTGGATACTGCTGATTCTGTCGCTAGGATTATGGGCTCTTCTGTTGCCACAAGGAGGGGTGCATGGCTCAAGTCATCTGAGTTCTCCCCTGTTGTGCAGGCAACGCTCCTGGACTTGCCTTTTGATGGCTCTGGTCTTTTTGGTAAGAAAGCTGATGCTGCACTGGAGAGATTTAAAGAGAGCAAAGCCACGACCAAATCTCTGGGTCTGCAGACTCAGCCTAGGAGTTCGTTTAGGAGGTACAGGGGCTTTGGAAGATCGTCCTTTCATACTTACAGGCAGCCCCAGCAGCAGCAGCAACAACAGCAACAGAACACCCAGTTTAAGAGCTACAGGGGCAGAATCAGAGGTCATGCTCGAGGTCGGCAGCTCTCCTCCTCCTCTTTCTCCGTCCCTCCCACCACTGCAAAGCAGCCCTAGATCCACCATTCTGGATCATGCTGGTCCTGTGGAGGGCCGGCTTACCCATTTTCTACAAGATCGGGAATCGGTTGCTACAGACCTTTGGGTTTTAGATCTTGTAGAAAATGGGTACGCCCTTCCATTTCGGGAATTCCCTTCGAATTACCCTCCTTGCCAAGGTGCTTGCTCGGAGGACCATCTTCTTCTCCTCCTGGAGGAGGTCCTAACGTTATTAAAAAAAGGTGCGATAGAGGTGGTTCCCGAGCAGGAAAGGGGTCAGGGATGCTACTCCCGGTATTTTCTGATTCCGAAGAAGGATGGCAGACTGCGTCCAATCCTGGACCTCAGGATCTTGAATCTTTTTCTGAAGCAAGAGAAGTTCAAGATGCTCACCCTTGCGCAGGTTCTTCAAGCGCTGCAACAGGAGGACTGAATGGTGTCTTTTGCAGTAGCAGGTACTTGTATTGCTCCAAAAAGGTGCGATAGAGGTGGTTCCAGAGCAGGAAAGGGGTCAGGGTTATTTCCTGATCCCCAAAAAGAATGGTCGCTTGAGACCAATCTTGGACCTCAGGAATTTGAACCTTTACCTCAGGCAGGAAAAGTTCAAAATGTTGACCTTGGCTCAGGTTCTCCTTGCGCTGCAACAGGAAGACTGGATGGTGTCCATCGATCTGCAGGATGCGTATTTTCATTTTCCCATCCTGAAGTCGCATCGGAAGTATCTCCTGTTCACGGTGGGAGCACCACATTATCAGTTTGCGGTTCTTCCATTCGGTCTCACTTCCGCACCTCGAGTATTTACAAAGGTGATGGCGGTGGTAGCGGCTCATCTCAGAAGGTCAGGGGTTCCTTTTTTCCCCTACCTGGACGACTGGCTGTTGAAAGCGGAGTCTCCAGAGTTGGTTTCACACCACTTGCAAGTGACAACTCATCTGTTGTTCATATTGGGTTTTTCGATAAATGTACCCAAATCTCACCTGGTGCTTTCTCAGCGCAGCCTGTTCATAGGGGCAATACAGGACACTTCTTTTTGTCGAGCATTCCCGCCTCTGCAAAGGATTCTCGACATACAGGAAATGATTCCTTTATTTCACGATGGAGTGGTTGTTCCAGTCCTGAATGTTCATGCCTACTCGGTCTGTTTGCTTCCTGCATTCTGTTGGTCAACCATGCACGCTGGCACATGAGGGCACTCCAGTGGTGCCTCTGCAGGCAGTGGTATCAGCACAACGGAGATCTCAGGGAGAATATCATAATCTCCGGAGAAGCTGTAGCGGAGCGGTCTTGCTGGGGGTGTGCAGGGCAACCTGTCTCAAGGAAAGCCCTTTCAGCCTCCTCCGCCGGTGGCCACAGTGATCACGAATGCCTCCACTCTAGGGTGGGGTGCTCATCTGGGGGATCTGGAGGTCAAGGGTCTTTGGTCTCCAGAAGAAAGGTTGCTTCACATCAACCTTCTGGAATTGCGGGCGATTCGTTTTGCACTGAAGGCTTTTCTCCCTTCCCTTCGCGGTCAGTCTGTTCAGGTCCTGACGGACAACACTACCGCGATGTGGTACTACATCAACAAACAGGGAGGTGTAGGGTCGTATCGCCTCGGTCGAGAGGCTCTGCGACTCTGGTCCTGGGCTCAGGCCCAACGGATTTGTGTGTTTGCAAATCATCTGGCCGGTGTGCTGAATGTTCGTGCGGACAGTCTCAGTCGGCGTTACTTGGCCGATCACAAGTGGCAGCTTCATCCGGAGGTGGTCCATCGCATCTTTCAGATGTGGGGATCTCCTCGGTTGGACCTGTTTGCCACTCACGAGAACATGCATTCCCCTTTATTCTGCAGTCTCCAGTATCCGATGCAGGGAGCTTTGGGGGATGCGTTTCAGATAGATTGGAGCTCGCAACTCCTTTACGCGTTTCCTCCCATACCCTTGATTCCTCGGGTTCTGAGGAAGATGCGGCAAGACCGGGCCAAGTTATATTGATCGCCCCGGATTGGCCAAGAATGGTGTGGTACACAGACCTACTTCACCTCTCATCGCACCCTCCGCTCCGTCTCCCTCTCAGGGCAGACCTCCTCTCGCAGTCGCTGGGGCAGGTTCTACACCCCCACCTCCAGAGCTTGCACCTTCATGCCTGGAGATTGAACCGGGCAACCTGAGTTCTTTCTCTCTCCCGCCAGAGATAGTGGATGTTATTTTATCATCCAGGCGACACTCCACTAAATCTGTTTACTATTCCAGATGGTCCAGATTTGTTAAGTGGTGCAGAGAGGGAGACATTGACCCTTTGAAGGCCCGCTTGTCTAATATTTTGGAGTTTTCTCTTTCTTTAGCACAGAAAGGTTGTGCTGTAGCCACTGTTAAAGGCTATTTATCGGCTTTGTCGGCCTTTTTATGTTTGCCGGACCAGCCGCCTTTATTTAAGTCCCCCATTGTCATGAGGTTCATTAAGGGCCTTACAAATAAGTTTCATCCGACACCTTTCATTATGCCTCAGTGGGATTTGAATCTCGTACTCACTTTTTTAATGGGTTCTCCGTTTGAGCCTCTTCACTCTTGCCCGTTGAGGCTTCTGTCTTTTAAAACGGTTTTCTTGATTGCCATTACCTCGACTAGGAGGGTAAGTGAGCTTCAAGCTCTTAGTTCGAAACGTCCTTTCCTGACCATTCATGCAGATAAGTTGGTTCTAAGGACCAGGGCTGCTTTCCTTCCCAAGGTGGTTACCCCTTTTCATATGGGACAATCCATCACTTTACCCACCTTTTATCCTCCCCCTCACCCTTCCAAGGAGGAAGAGAGACTGCATCGGTTGGACCCTAAGAGAGCTGTCAGCTTTTATTTGGATCGGACTAGAGATCTGAGGCTGGCTATGTTGGGGAAAAAGAAAGGTAAGGCAGTGCACAAGAGGACGGTTTCCAGGTGGATTATCTTGTGCATCAAGATTTGCTACTCCTTGGCCAAGAAGGAACCACCAGAAGGTATCAGAGCTCATTCCACCAGAGCTAAGTCTACTTCTTCTGCTTTGGCTAGAGGTGTTCCTGTTCTTGATAACTGTAAGGCAGCAACTTGGGCCTCCCTCCACACCTTTGCAAAGCATTACTGCTTGGACTCTGAGGTTAGGAGGGATGGCCATTTTGCTCGCTCTGTTTTGCAGGATTTTTTGGTCTAGTCAGGTGGACACCTTCCTCCGGGAGAGGTACGGCTTTGGGAATCTATTCAAAAGGTGAGGAATACACAGGTAGAAGTATCCATCAGAAGAACAAGTTACTTACCTTCGGTAACGCTTTTTCTGGTGGATACAATATCTGCCTGTGGATTCCTCACGCTCCCACCCGCCTCCCCTTTGTCCACCTGTTTCTACCCAAAAAAAAAAGTGTTTCATTTATATATCATGTTTATATTTTAATGTTGAGAAATGCTTTTCCCTTGCTATTTCTCTTTACTCTTATTGATTATGCAATGGTGATTTTACATACATGTATATATTTGAAAATGTGTCGGTCTCCCCGTTTGGCTCTGTAGCACGGAAAAAATGTGTAGTACTGACGTCAGCACACCGACGAGGTCCTTTTGTGGCTCCGATGACGTCATACGGTGCAGAGAGCGGAGCCTTTCCATTGTGACGACCTCGTTGACCTGGGAGAGCTAGGAAAGAATTTTCCCGCGGAATGCTGGCGCAGGGGGTATTCAAAAGGTGAGGAATCCACTGGCAGATATTGTGTCCACCAGAAAAAGCGTTACCGAAGGTAAGTAACTTGTTCGTTTGGCGCAAACCACTTTCTTCGCCTGCTGTTTCTAAGGCTGTGGCTAGAAGGCATAGGACTGTTTCAGGGGAACCAGATTTTCTCTCTTCTCACCCGTCTCCAGAATTTGGTGGTACAAGCATCCTGCTCCAAGCAATCATCAGGTGCTTCTCCACAGGCCCCAGTTCACAGGGACTCAAAGAAAATGGAACAGTCAGCTAAAAAGGTTTTCTCCTCTTCTAGCATGGCACTGAAATCAACCAATGCCACTTGTCTGTTGGGTCGCTACGTACATGCTTTGA
The DNA here is from genome assembly GCF_964204655.1 of Triturus cristatus. Lineage (NCBI taxonomy): Eukaryota > Metazoa > Chordata > Amphibia > Caudata > Salamandridae > Triturus > Triturus cristatus. Next base: position 934,436,105 of record NC_140585.1, read on the forward strand.
TGGACTCTGCAAGGCAATTGGCCCCCAAGTTGCCTGATGAAGAGAGGGGAAACTTCATGGAGGTTCTGTCAGATGCTCAGGCTGCGGCTAGACAGGTTATTCAATCAGGCCTGGATACGGCTGATACAGTAGCCAGAGTTATGGGCTCCTCCATAGCTGCCAGAAGGCAGGCTTGGCTTCGTTCTTCTGGATTTTCCCCTGATGTCCAGGCCACTCTTGTTGATTTGCCCTTTGACGGGTCGAAGCTCTTTGGGGAAAAAGCAGATTTGGCCTTACACAGGTTTAAAGACAGCAGAGCCACTGCAAAATCCTTGGGGTTGCAGACCCAGTTGAGAGGTTTCGGCTACAAGAAATATCGAGGTTTTGGAAAGTCTTCCTTTTGCAACTTCCGTCAACCTCTGCAGCAAAATCTGCTCTATAAATCTTATAGAGGAAGAGCCAAAGGTCGCCAACTTGGTTCTGCCCGCAATCTCTCCTCTTACTCTTCTGCCTCCCCCGCTACCTCTGGTGCTGCAGGAAAGCAGCCCTAGATCCCCCATCCTGGATCATGGGGGTCCTGTAAGGGATCAGATGTCTCACTTTCTGCAAGGTTGGAAATTGGCCACGACAGACCTTTGGGTTTTAAGCCTTGTGGAGAATGGGTACGCCCTTCCCTTTCGGGGAATTTCCTCCTCCTTGCCAAGGTTTTTGCTCAGAGGACCATTTGCTTCTTCTGCAGAAGGAGGTTCTTGCATTACTACAAAAAGGTGCGATAGAGGTGGTTCCAGAGCAGGAAAGGGGTCAGGGATGCTACTCCCGGTATTTCCTGTTCCCCAAAAAGGACGGCAGGTTACGTCCGATACTGGACCTCAGGGTCTTGAATTTTTACCTGAAGCAGGAGAAATTCGAGATGCTGACCCTTGCTCAGGTTCTTCTGGCGCTGCAGCAAGAGGACTGGATGGTGTAGATAGACTTGTAGGATGCGTATTTTCACATCCCCATTCTGAAGTCGCACAGGAAGTATCTCCGTTTTACGGGTGGGTCGCAACACTACCGGTTTGCGGTCCTCCCGTCTGGTCTTACTACTGCACCTCGAGTCTTCTAAAAGGTGATGGCAGTGGTGGCAGCTCATCTCAGAATGTCGGGATTCCTGTTTACCCCTATCTGGACGACTGGCTGCTCAAAGCGGAGTCGCCAGAGATGGTGCTTCATCATCTGCGGCTAGCATCTCAACTGTTGTTCAACTTGGGTTTTTCAATCAATGTGCCCAAATCTCACCTGGTGCCCTCTCAGCGCAACCTGTTCATAGGGGCGGTACTGGACACTACAGTGTGTCGAGCATTTCCTCCTCCACAAAGAATTCTCGACATCCAGGAGATGATCCCTTTAATCCACAATGGAGCGGTTGTTCCAGTTCTGACGGTCCTTCGCCTGCTCGGACTGTTCGCCTCCCGCATTCTGTTGGTCAACCATCAACCATGCACGCTGGCACATGAGGGCGCTCCAGTGGTGTCTCCGCAGGCAGTGGTATCAACACAACGGAGATCTCAGGGAGTCAGTCAGGATCTCCAGAGAAGCTGCGGCGGATCTGTCTTGGTGAAGCGTGGAGGGCAATCTGTCTCAAGGAATGCCCTTTCATCTTCCTCCATCGGTGGCCACAGTGATAACGGATGCCTGTACCCTAGGGTGGGGTGCTCATCTGGGGGATCTGGAGATCAAGGGTCTTTGGTCTCAAGAGGAAAGATTGTCTCATATCAATCTTCTGGATTTGCGGCGATACGTTTGGCACTCAAGGCCTTTCTCCTTTCCCTTCACGGTCAGTCGGTTCAAATCCTGACGAACAACACTACCGCGATGTCGTATGTCAACAAGCAGGGAGGAGTAGGGTTGTACCGTCTTTGCAGAGAGGCGTTGCGGCTTTGGTCGTGGGCTCAGGACCATCGGATTTGCTTGATGGCGAATCATTTGGCCAGGGTGTTGAACGTGCGTGCGGACAGTCTCAGTCGGCAGTTCTCTGCCGACCACGAGTGGAGGCTTCATCCGGAGGTAGTTCGACACGTCTTCCGGACGTGGGGGACTCCTCGGGTGGACCTGTTTGCCACTTTCGAGAACGTGCATTGCCCGTCATTCTGCAGTCTCCAGTTTCCGTTGCAGGGGACGTTGGGGGGACGCGTTTCAGTTGAGTTGGAGCTCTCAACTTCTTTACGCGTTTCCTCCCATACCCTTGATTCCTCGGGTTCTGAGGGCGATTCGCCAAGACCGGTCCCAAGTCATATTGATCACCCCGGATTTGCCAAGACGCGTATGGTACACAGATCTACTTCACCTCTCATCGCACCCTCTGCTCTGTCTCGCTCTCAGGGCAGACCTCCTCTCGCAGTCGCAGGGGCAGGTTCTACACCCCCACCTCCGGAGCCTGCACCTTCATGCCTGGAGATTGAATGGGGCAACCTGAGTTCCTTCTCTCTCCCGCCTGATGTGGTGGATGTTATTTTATCGGCCAGGCGACACTCCACCAAGTCCATTTACTCCTACAGATGGTCAAGATTCGTTAAATGGTGTGGAGAGAGATCCGTTGACCCTTTAAGGGGTCACTTGTCAAATGTTCTTCTGTTTGTTCTTTCCTTGGCTTAGCAGGGTTGTGCTGTGGCCACGGTTGAGGGCTATTTGGCTGCCTTATCTGCTTTTCTGTGTCTACCTGATCAGCCGTCTTTATTTAAGTCTCCTATTGTTTTGAGATTTATCAAAGGCCTTACCAATAGGTTTCTGCCTGCTCCCTTTGTTATGCCCCAATGGGATCTTAATCTTGTTTTGACGGGTTCCCCTTTTGAACCCCTTCATAGCTGTCTTTTGAGGCTTTTGTCCTTTAAAACAGTCTTTCTGTTAGCCATTACCTCAGCAAGGAGGGTGAGTGAGCTTCAAGCTCTTAGTTCAAAACCCCCGTTTTTGACCATACATGCTGAAAGAATGGTCCTCAGGACCAGGGCTGCTTTTCTGCCTAAGGTAGTTACTCCTTTTCATCTGGGGCAGTCCATAACTCTCCGTGTGTTTTATCCTCCTCCTCACACTTCGAAGGAGGAGGAGAGACTTGACCGCCTCGACCCTAAAAGAGCGGTGAGCTTTTATTTGGACAGTACAAAGGGCTTGCGTTTGGACGATCAGCTCTTCGTGAACTACGTTCGACACTCAAAAGGCAAAGCTGTGCACATGCGCACTCTATCCAGGTGAATCATCTTGTGCATCAAGATCTGCTACACCCTTGCTAGTAAGAAACCACCTGAGGGTATTAGGGCTCATTCTACTAGGGCTAAGTCTTCCACCTCTGCTTTGGCCAGAGGTGTTCCTGTAGTGGACATTTATAAGGCTGCGACTTGGGCCTCCCTCCACACTTTTGCGAAGCATTATTGCTTGGATTGCGAAATGAGGAGGGAGGGCCATTTTGCGCGCTCTGTCTTGCAGGACTATTTGGTATAGGAAAGGGGGACACCCTCCTCCAGGAGTGGGACTGCTGTGGGAATCTATTCATAAGGTGAGGAATCCACAGGCAGATGTATCCATCAGAAGAACAAGTTACTTGGCTTCGGTAATGCTTTTTGTGATTGGTACAGTATCTGCCTGTGGATTCCTCACTGACCCACCCTCCTTCCCGTTGTCCACCTTTGTATACCTAAAAGGACGCCTTATTTGGCTTGTTGTTTTGCATTGTATCTTCTTTCTATCTGGTACATTTATAGGAAATGCTGAATTTATTTAGCTTTCCTTTTTGATTTGGTACTATGTATATTGGTTCAAATGTTGTGTACTGTGTATACTTTGAATCTGTTGTCGGTCCACCTGTTCGCCTCGGAGGCATGGAAAAAATGGGTGGAACTGACGTCATCACGCCGACGAGGCTCTTATGGCTCCGGTGATGTTATGCGGAGTCGCGAGCGGAGCCGACGTCCTCGTCGGCGTGGAGAGCTAGGTAAAAATTCCGCGGAATGGTGGCGTAGGGGATATTCATAAGGTGAGTAATCCACAGGCAGATACTGTATCCACCAGAAAAAGCGTTACCAGAGATAAGTAACTTGTTCATCTTGTTCAAACGTCGGTCCCACAATAAGTTAAGAAAAAAATAAAATGAGGAGACTTCAAAAGAGATGGAGCAGCATTTTACAAGATACAAAATGAAGTCTCTCTTAAACATCTTTGCTTCAGCACTTCGACACTGCGCATGCGGACAATCCAGGCAGCGTGCAAAAATGTCATCATCTCAACAACAATGATCTCTCTAATGTCCGAACGTAAAGTTGGTGAACATAGTGAAAAAAGGCCAAGAGATTACGTACTGGCCTCAGTCATAGTTTCCGAGGTCTATCATAGCCTGGACAGAAAAAGGCAAAATATTGCGGAGTTTCTCCTGCTGCATTACAAGAGAGACACTTTAGAACTGCAACACTGCACACCGCATTTTATACAGAGACTATTTAACGGCAGAACCCAGTACCTCCATTTTAAAAAGAGTTGCAAAGAGATGGGACCTGGCAGGATGTCAAAAAAGTATTTGTAAGTGATGGAGAGCTGAATGTCTAAAAAATAGTCAGTGATACTACCTGCTTTGTCACATTACAGATCCCTCAACCACAGATGCTCCTTTAGACGTTCTTTGACGATGGAGCGAGGGACATGTTTTTACATGGCAGGGGTATCCCAAAGCAAAGGCAAGCCTATCTCATACAGTGTAGTATTAATATAGACAAACCAGGCGATCCTCTCGCAACCTGGAGATTTAAGAAAGGCCCTGATCACATCTCTGTAGGATTCTTGTTCATCTGTGGAACAAAGTCTGTGCCTGTACAAAATAGGGCGACACATTATAAGTTGATTTATAGGGACAATTCCCAAATCTAAGAGTTGGGGGAGGCGAGGGGCATTCTGTGGGAGGTTCAGAGTGCTCCTCACCAACTAATTTTCGGTTTTGCCAAGGTCCTCACTCTTGGCATGGCCCTACAGTTCTAAGCCATACATGGCTGTGCTTTTTGCGTTAATGTTGTAAATCTCCACCACTGGTCCAAGGAGTACACATGGGCCCGTTTTGCAGTTTGGCTACAGCGCCAGCTTCTTGTTGGAGTTTTAGTGAGCATCACTTGATGTTCGTGGGCCAACTCATTTTTTGATTCAGACAGACCCCCAAATATACAAACTCCTGCACTTTTTCTAGAGTGACACCCTGCTCCATAGTATTTGTTCTGACAAATGTATAGGGATTAAAATCCATAAATTTCGTATTATTAATATTCAGTTGAAAACCAACATTGCCTTAAAAAACACAGACATATCTAATTCTGCAACATAGCTAGCTAAGTGCTTCTAATGTAAATAATACGTGCAGGATATATTCTCTGCAACTTTAACTTGCGTACTGATAGTCTTTAAAGCCCCTTTTTCTCAGCAGGCAGGCATCTTCTAACCTCTAGGAGCAAAATTCACAATTTCCTTGAAAGTGAAAATAATCCTTACATTTCAAAAATAGGAGCATGTGGAATTACTTTATACTAGTAACAGTTATTTTATGAACTGGCAGGAGTCCCTTCTCAACACTCTCCATCAACTTGTCTCTGCTCCTTATGTCTGCTGGTGAACATCCTTGCTCTCCCATCTTTTTATTATCTGTTTAGCCTCTCACTGTTCCCTCATACTTTATTTCAATTTTTCCCAGGTGACACCAAACCGTCGTCCGCCTTGTTAAACTTTCTCAAATGTTGTCTTCACGGCTTTTCCATGCTTAGCAGATTTTTGACCCAAGCAATAGCACTTACACTGTTCAATGATTTTGATGACACATGGAGATGCACCTTCTTACAGATGCTCTACCCGAAGAACTGTTTCACACATCAGTGTTCCATTCTTCATCTGTAAATGAGCATTCGCAAAAATTTACACTGTAATATTGCATTTTTAGTGGAAAATGTGTTGTTTATTTTTTATTTATGCTGGTGTTTTTCGAAACTACTATTGCACATTATCCAAACAAACCTCCCTTCCAATTTGCGCTACATCACCAAGGGGTTCAGTGTTCACCTCTAGATGAATGTAGTCATAAACACATACAGTCTATATGCTTTTTAGAAGCTGCTTAAACATCACTTTAATTTACAAAGCAAGCTGGTGCTAATTTTCCATGTTCAGTTACATCCGCATTTCCCAATCCTCTAGGCCTCTGACATAAAAGGCCAGGTATACCCATACAATGAGTGAATAGACTGGTTTGGAGTATTAAATAAAATCATACCCATCTAACATCACAACTTCATCTCCTTTAGGTTTCCATACCAGTAAAGTGAAATCCTCACACCCTGTTTATAATCTATGCGATTTATGTTATGATACTATGGAATAACCGGTCAAGTATGGTCCTACCTGGATAAATGCGATCCATCTCTTAGGAAAAAACAGCCCTCACTCACAGTTTGGGGCATGCATTATCACTGGCTTTTTCCCACAACTAAGACACATTTCTGAGTTTGAATTGGCTCTGTTGGAACAGAAAAGTCCCTTGCATTGTAATGGACGTGCACCCCTGCCCTGAATGCCAAAGCTGCGGTGATATCTGACCTATGTCTGTCTCAAGGATAGTGGTCTTCCTAAAGACTGAGAGGGATGCCCAAAGCATTACCCTCGGGTGGTGGGAGGCTGCTCTATGTTAAGCAGCACCAGTGGGGTAATGGTAGTATAACATGTTTTCAAGTAATAATAAGCAGTAGAGTGAACATTTCTTTTTACCTGTGCCACTGGAGTGGTGCCTTCTTGCCCACTCATGTAAAGTTCCACTGCTTTGTGCTTAACTCAACCGGCATCTGCATTGGATTGTATGTAGTTTTGGCCAGCACAAAATTGTGAGCACTTGCTGGAATGTATGTGTGCCTAAGAATTGGTGCAGTACATTGGCGTCTGCACGTATGGTTGCATGCATGCTCTGAATTGTATGTGTGATTGTGAAGGACACAATATATGGAGGTCTCTGGGTTCCATTTTTAGAGACCCTGGGTTTGCTGGAGGAGCAGGTCGAGGTAGAGGGGCCCAGACAGATCTGTGGATTGCTGCATTCCTGAGAGCTGGGAGTAACACAAATTGGAGGAAGGAGGAGCCAGGCTCTTCAGTACACTACAAAAGGGGCTCTTTAATTCTAAAGAAAGGTCACTGGTCAGGTGGCGCAGGGCACATTACAGAAAGGAGATGAAGTGGATAAGGGAATCATAAAGAGAAGGGCTTGGGACCTTATATTTTCTTTCATACTCCTATCACTGAGGCTCACATCCAGGGGTGAACCTTTAGTCACTCCCATGACCTGTGTTTGGAGCTGTCAGATTGGGAGACACTCCAGCTGTGATTTACTGCTCCCTGGGGGAAGAGCAAGGTAGAGGAATGGGCACTTCATTGTGGGCAATTCCCAGAATACGAACTGCAAAAGCAGAGATTCTAAATCACTTTTGTGTCTGTAAAATAATTATTAAACGGGGAGCTAGAGACTCCCAAATTGTCAAACTGAAGCTGTACATCAGTATGGAGTTGCACAGCACAAGTGTTTCCTGTTGTGACCAGGACTGGGGACTGAGGGTATGTCAGTCTCCTATGCTGGGTAAGGGAACATCAACCAGTAGAATCAAGAATGCCCGCTTGGAGCACCAGCTTCGGCCTGATCTGAGACCAGCGAGCCCTGTGAGGAGAATGGGAACTCTGGTAGCACCCCAGGTCTGATTGGGGAGACAGTGCTTACAGGAACAGCGGATGAGCACTGTGGAGGTCCAGATCCCATGCTGGGTGCGACAAAACTTCAGCGTGTCGCCAGCAGCTGCCAAAGTAAACCATTACCAGGACCGTAGAACACTCCTGGGCCTTCTAATTCATCTAAAGTGGCAGCGGCTAATATTGCACATCGATTTGCAGAGCCTTTGTGGGAGGAATCTGTTTTGACTGAAGTGCAGAATGCGCTGGGTCCCTTTTAACTTTGAATATCCATTGTGGTACTTTGAAGACTTGCATTCTCTAGCAGACCTAACTTGGGTATTGCCTCAAGTAAATGGGGAAAAATCCAGTCTGTAGTTAGAAGAGCGGTACACTGGTGCCCATGCAGATAGTGCTAGAATACAGACCTTGCAAAGAGTGTGTTTTTATTTAGAGTGTACCATTTTTCACTTTGTGAGTGTTTATAAATGCTACTTTTAAAAAAAGCGTATTTTTGGCTGGACGTTCATTTGTTGAGGTTACTAAACGTACGTTAAGTTATGAGCCTGTGTGTGCGCCATACACCTGCCTCCTCACTGAGAATCCATGGACTGCTAGACTAGTGCTACCATTGAGAGTCAAGTGCAGAACGAGTACTTATCGCAGTTTCTCAGAGCCCAAGTAGGCTGGGCCCCGGAAATCCAGAAGTAAAAGGCCTCACCACCAAGGTTGGACCCAGTAGCTTCTGCTTGTGGTGACCCTTTGAAATGGCTTGTAACAGGCTCAAATGTAGTGGGGGCATTAGATATTCTTTGGAATCGGGAAAGCTCATAGATGTACATAGTTAAAACGTCCTAGGGCTAAAGTCCCCACCCTCCATTTATTCAGGGCTACCCTGACAGGGTTAAAAGAAGAAGAAAATGGTTGTGTGGGTAATGGGACATTGCCCTACCATCTTTAATGTTAACTTAGCCGGAATGTAGATCACATTCCCAACATAGTTAGTGGCCTTCATCGGGATCTAAAGATCCCTCCATATCTGCCATGTCCCTATAGTCAGGTATGTAGACAGACATCAAAACACACATAAAAGTAACAAAAATACTTAAAAGTTTGCCACACGAATTTTCCTGCACATTAAGGGTTCTCTCTTAACCTGAGAATTAAGGAGAAGCATCTCTCCATAGTCACACATTCAAAAAGGGCAAATAACACCAACAATGCTCAATAATCCCTCCACGTAAACTTTTCCAATCCTTAAGTCCAATATCCTGTTCTCCCACTACTTTATTGAACCCATTCAAACACATAAATGTGTCTCGGTTGTTGGAAAAGCCAGTTGATAAAGCATGAATCAAATTGTGGAAAGGAACTCTTTTTTAGGTCTCACCTAGACAGCACATGCTCTGTCTCTTCAAGACATGTTGTATACACTCTGTGGTCTTAAATCCCACCCATTGCATTTAATTTGTTTTTCCGAGTGTTATTTGCATATCCTTGCTTGTATGTGGTCATTCTCTTGTAAATGTCTCTCCTTTTCATGTGGTATTCCCTCCCACAGAGCATGGCACAATTACTTGTTGCCTTACACTTTTTTGCTTGTAGCTTTGTTTTTCGGCACTATTTTTCTCTTTGCTTTTTGCAAGTGTTTCTGGAAGTCTAGCCTTTGATTGTGTGTCATCTGTAAAGCTTTAAAACCTTTTGTTATTATTTTGCTTTTGGTATGCAACTGCAAGGCAGTGTGTGTTGACTTTTTAAAGCTATTTTATAATATTTCTTCCTCTGTTTGCAGTGTGTCTGCTTTATTTACTTTCTGAATGGAATTATTTATTTGCTTTCTATGTTTTTCTTGAAATCGCAGAGTTTACCCTAAAAGGGCAGTGAATTCCAAAGTGCTGTTTGAGTGAGAAGCTGCAACCATCTGTTTTGTGTCTTGCTGGCCGATGAGAGGAAAGCACGATCATGATGCTTTTTTTGTTTGATTGTAATTACAGCAAAGCAGTCTTTGTTTTTCCCTCACTTTCAACCCAGAGGACCAATTCAGAGCACTTTGTCAGAGCCTTCTGGTGTCCTGCAGTGGGCAAAATACCTAATTCAAAAAGCAGACCCTTGACTTTTCATATGCTAAACTTGAAATGATGTGCTTCAGGGATGTAGCATAGCCTGTTCTTAAAAGAAATAAATACATACATGTGGTGTATTATCACTGCCCTCAATGCTTAAAGTTTCCACATGTTCCATTACAAAGATTTATTTCCCTGGTCATATAATCTCTAGGCATATTTAAACATAGGCTGATGGAAAACTATGGTAGCCCCGCAGAGTGAAAGAAGGGAAAACAAAGTGTATAGTAAGCTCTTTTGATGTACTATATTGAATGATACCAAAACCGTTACCTTGCTTCAAAAGCTGTTAATTAGAATAAAATAGTAATCATCGTGAACAAACCAGATGTTTTATTCAGAAAATGAAACATTGTAGTATTCATTTAAAGCATACTTGTTTTATTATTCAAATTACCCCTTCATATGTACATTCGAGCATGGTCATAACTGCCACTGACCCTTGTAATTTGTGGCCCCTTCAACAAGGTCAGTCTGTATTTGCTGAAAAAACGTGGCTTCTTAAAACATATGTATTTTTTTATCATTATAAACATGAACTTAAAAACCTCGGCTTGCAAAATATTTTTGGACAAAACTCAGGCCTGATTAATGTGTGAAACATAATATATGGAAAAACAGTGTCATGTGTTTTCCTTATGTCAGTTTATTTCAGCCACTGACAACTGCTTTGGTTTACATTCCAGGCCATCATTTGTTTGTCACTAGAGACCACTCTTATTCCTATCAATCTTGATATGCCCCTGTAGTGACAGTCCATCTTTCAACCGCTAAGTCCTATTCTCTCTCTATAGGAGTACAAGCAACTTCACACTTCAGCTGTGTTGGGCTTTTTCAGTGATCTGCAACTTGAATCCTATGACTTAGTAAGCAGATTTCTGAACATAAGTATCGCACAAAGGGTGTGTCTCTGAGAAAAACAAAAAAGATGATGGCTGAAATGCATCAGTCTATCCATCTTTCATGTAAAGATTGATATTGGAAATAAAAGATTGTTTCAATATAGCTCTACAAGGTCATTAAAGAAGCAAGCATTACATGTCATCATGGTATAGATCTGTTGTTCATTTTTGCAGGAGCTAGCTGCCAACACTTTACTTTTGAGGGAAACTACAATATATATTTTAAAGAGCAGCACGTGAAACCTTTTTATTTCTTGCTTCTTCTGTAGTTTAAGGGTCAAGGCCACTGTAGATTGTTCTGTCGTTCTGCATTTTCTCTATATAAAAGAATTCTTTTTAATCTCACTGTGTTGAGAGGGATACTAGATTGGTCATGGAGAAGAGGCAATGTGTGAAATCTGTCGGAAGGATATACCACCTTCTAACAAGCTTAGATTGAAAAAAGTTGTTTAATCTGCAGTTATTCGAATTTTGATAACTGACAAGTCACATATAGGTGTTATTACCCTCTAACCTCCTATTTAAGATGCGCTCCTAGAGTTTAAAATAATGAGCTTTTTGTTGATCGGAAAGGTGAAACTGAGTAAAGTTCCTATTGCTATTGGCAAAAGTAAGGGTTTCCAGATCTTGTCTAATGGTGTGGGAATTTTAATAAACTGAATGAGTACCCATCAAAAATATTGTTAATATTGGGTGAGTTTTCACCTAGTTGAGATCTCTTGGCTAGTAGACATGCATTCTGTACTATGAAATGAAAGCTGAGATAAAGTGATAAAGCTATCCTATAGGAAGGAAAGTGTTTGATAGAGATTGTACATCTTATAGATACATTTAGCTGCAGATTCCATACCTTTGAATTTCTCAGACGTCGGGCTGAATCCAGAAGACTTTTGCTTGAACAATACCCTTGCGTGCCAATAAGTGGCATTGGTCAGCTAAGCGTGACGTCAGCAGCGTTGTTCGCGCCGGAGGTGACGTCCACGTCACCTATATAGGCGCCACCTCGGTTCGCTGACATCAGTTCTTTTCTTTCCGCGCCAGCAAGCACAGATCCGTGAAGAGATTTTTGACAGGCTTTTTTTAACGTTTTGTCAATGATTGTTGGTGTGTAGGTTTTCCAATCATGTTGAAGAAGACTTCTGGATTCAAACCATGCAGTGCCTGTCATCGCCCCATGTTGGTGAAGGATCCACACTTCATTTCTCTCTGGTAGCTGGAGCGTGAACACAACTCGAAGTCGTGCTCAGACTGCCAGGCCATGGCTCCGAAAGCTTTGAAGGAGCGATCCCTAAGCTTGTGGCCTGGCATTCGGCACCACGCCTTTCACCCCAGAGGTTTCGTTCTTGCTCCCAATCGAGTGGAAGGTCTGTGCCCCGCCGAGTCCTTAGTCCTCGTCCTCCCACTCAAAGTAGTCAGGTCGGTCAGGTAAGAGGCATAAGAAACACAAGAATTTGAAGAGTGCTTAAACTTCTCCCCGTCTGTCGGGTGAGGTGACGGAGTAGTCTCGACCCTCTAGGCCTCGTTCTGCCGAACCTGCACCTGGGTCAGGTCCGTGCTTCCCTGCCTTTCCAGGAGCTGGAGCAACCCCCACCAGCTCAAAGAATTTTATGATGCCATGTGCCTCATATTTGTTCGACCCGACCCTCCCGGGGCACCTTCTAGACCCGGTGGCTCAGAAGGGGATCCATCAAGTACCGCACCGGCAGCTCCGGGGCCGATGCTCCTCAATGGATCCGGGGTGGATGCGGACTGGCACCGGTCGTGCCACTGCGACATTCCCCAGCCCCGTGCCTTGACTCACAACGCTTTGTCGCTCCCCGTCAGCACCAGCCCCCGAATTATCTCCGATGACCCAGAGCCGGATCGACACCTACCAGCGCGGATTCCAGTGCCGACGGCACCCTTGGGTCCTAGGCTGGTTTCTCTGCCTTATTTGGAAGGGCTAGATATGGAGAAAGATTGGGCGGGGTCGCTGAACCCTTTACAAGAACATCCTGAGCACTCATTTTCTGGTGGATACAGTATCCACATGTGGATTCCTCACCTTTTGAATCAGCCCAATGCGCAGCATTCCACAGAATTTTTTTCCATAGCTCTTCCACGTCAATGGGGACGTCTGCTCTGCATACGACTCTGCTTGATGCCGTCGGAGTCATGAGAGGATCTCATCGGCATGCTGAAGTCCGTTCCACCCCTATTTCCGTGCCTTCTAAGCGAATGGGTGAACCAACAACATTTCCACTAGTATACAATACAAAACAGAATAAGGAAATAACAACATGCAATAGAATTTCCAAATCAAAGCATCCTCATGATTTAAATGGAAACTCTCATAGGAAACCTTCATATGAAAAATATATACATATTTATTTTTGTTATAAGCAGACAGGCAATGGGGAGGCGGGTGGGTCAATGAGGAATCCACAGGCAACTACTGTATCCACCCGAGAAAGCGTTACAGAAGGTAAGTAACTTCTGATGGATCCATATGCATGTGGATTGCTCACTTTTTTAATAAAATCACCAAGCAGTCCCGCACTCTAAAGGAGGGTGCCTGCCTACCTATACCAAAAAATCCTGTAACACAGACGAAGCAAAATGGCCGTCCCTCCTCACTTCTGAATCCAACCAATAATACTTTGCAAAAGTGGGAAGGGAGGTCCAAGTAGTCGCTTTGCAGATGTCAATCACAGGGACACCACTAACCAAAGAAGAAGATTTAGCTTTGGTAGAAAGATCTCATATACCTTCAGATGGCTCCTTCTTAGCCATGGTATAACAAATCTTGATGCATAAGATTATCCACCTGGATAAAGTTCTTTTGTGGACAGCCGTGCCCTTCATCTTGTCCACATATCTGATGAATAGCTGGTCATCCATTCCCAAACTCTCTCATCCTCTCCAAGTAGAAGCTCACTGCCCTCATGGGGTCCAAACAATGAAGTCTCTCTTCCTCCTTAAATGGATGTGGGGGAGGGTGGAACGTAGGCAGGGTAATGGACTGCCCAAGTGGAATGGAGCGACCACCTTAGGCAGGAAAGCATCTCCAGTCCTAAGAATCATCTTATCCGCATGGAATGGTGTAAAAGAAGGCTTGGAGGTAAGAGCCTGAAATTCATTCACCCTTCCAGCAGATGTAATTGCAACAAAAAATATAGTTTTGAAAGCGAGAATCTTTAACTGGCAACTGTGCAAGGTTTGAAGAGGCGAACTCATTAGAAACGTAAGAACAAGTTTAAGATCTCACTGATGCACAATAAACAGAGTGGGAGAAAACCTATTAGTGAGACCCTTAATAAATCTCATAACTATAGGGGATTTAAAAATTGAAGGTCGATCGGGTAAACAAACCAATGCCAACAAGGCAAATAGGTAACCTTTAATAAATGCAGCAGGGATACGCAAAACTTAAAACCTCTGACAAATGGGCTTTCAAAGGGTCAATTGACTTCTTTCTACACTATTTAACAAATTTCGCCCACCTGCAGCATAGACCATCTTGGTGGAGGGTCTTCTGGCTCATAAAATAATGTCCACATCAGAAGAGAGAGAAAAAGAACTCCGGTTGCCCCATTCCATCTCCGGGTATTAAGTCGCAGGCTCCAGAGGTGGAGGTGTAGAATCTGCCCCTGTAATTGCGATAGGAGGTCTGACCTGAGAGGGAGACGGAGCGGAGGGCACAAAGAGAGGTAAAGAAGATCCATGTACCACACGCTTCTCGTCCAATCCAGGGATACTAATATGACTCTGGCCAGTGTTTGCGAATTTTCCTCGGAACTCGAAGAATCAAGGGTATGGGGTAAAAGTTTAAAGAAGCTGAGAGCCCCAATCTAACTGATACGCAGCCCCTATGCTCCCCGCATCGGATACTGGAGACTACAGAACAACTGGCAGTGTGCAATCTCATGAGTGGCAAACGGGTCCAACTGAGGAAATCCCCACATTTCGCAAATGTTAAGTGCCACATCTGGATAGAGACGCCACTCGTGATCGGCTGAATGCTGCCGACTGAGACTTTGCGCACGCACATTCAGAACTCCAGCCAAGTGATTTGCAATGATGCAAATCTGATTGTCCTGAGACCAGGACCAAAGTTGCAGAGCTTCTCTGGAGAGCAGATACAACCATACTCCTCCCTGTTTGTTGACATACCACATTGCCGTAGTGTTGTCTATTAAGACCTGAACTGACTGACAGCAAAGGGAAGGGAGGAAGGCGTTGAGAGCCAGATGTAATTTCCACAATTCCAAAACATTGATGTGCAACAACCTTTCCTCTGGAGACCAAAGACCTTTGACCTCCAGATCCCCCAGCTGAGTTCTCCGCCGTAGAGTGGAGGCATTTGTTATCACTGTGGCCACCGAAGGAGTGTGAAACGGCTTCCCTTGATACTAGTTACCTGAACCACTTCACCACTGCAGATCCGCCGCAGTGTCTCCGGAGATTTTGACTAACTCCTTGAGATCTCCGTTGTTTTGAATCCACAGCCTACAGAGGCATCACTGAAGAGCCCTTGTATGCCAGTGTGCATGGTTGACCAACAGAATGCAGGTGCAAGACCTTAAGGACTGAAACAAATGCTCCTTTCTGAAACAGTGGAATCATAGCCTGAATGTCCTGATTCCTCTGTGGAGGCGTAAACGCACAACTCACTGTAGTGTCCAGGACTGCTCCTATAAACAGGTTGCGCTGAGAGGGCTCCAGGTGAAATTTGGGTGCATTTATTCAAAACCCCAAACTGAACAACCGTTGCATTGTCAACTGCAAATGACACAAAACCATCTCTGGTGACTTCGCTTTGAGTAGCTAGTCGTCTAGATAGGAGAACACTGGAATCCCGAACCTTCTGAAATGTGCTGCCACCACCACTTTCACCTTTGTGAAGACCAGAGGTGCGGAAGTAAGACTGAACGGAAGGACCACAAACTGCTAATGTTGGTACCTCACCCTAAAACCGAGATACTTCCGATGCAACTTTAGAAAGGGAATGGAAAATTACGCATCCTTTAAATCGATCAACACCATCCAGTCTTCCTTATCTAGCGCACGGAGAACCTGTGCCAGAGTCAACATTTTGAAATTCCTGTTTGAGGTAGGAATTCAAAATCCTGCGGTCAAGGATCGGACGTAAATGGCTGTCCTTTTTGGGCATCAGGAAGTACCGGGACTAACACCCCTGACTCATTTCCTCCTCTGGAACCAACTCTATTGCACCCTTTAGAAACATTGATTGTACCTCCTGCTGGAGAAGCAGAAGATGCTTCTTAGAACAAAGGCTTTGTCGGGCAGGAAAAGGAGGGGGAAACTCCTATGAGGGTAGGTGTAGGAAGGTAGGATCCTCCTAGCATGGTTACCCCCACTTTTTGTCTGGTGTCTGTGGTTTTTGACTAGTCTGACTGGAATCCTGCTAATCAGGACTCCAGTCAGTGCTTCCTCCCTAAATTCGACTATGGTACTTACTTGTGTATTTCCACAATTGGCTACTGGTACCCCTATAGGTCCCTGGTATATGGTACTGAGGTATACAGGGCAGAGGTACACCAGGGGTCTCCCAGGGGCTGTAGCAGTTATTGTTCTACTCCCGAGAGACCACTCAACCTGTGACTACGGGCTTGCCATTGCAGCTTGTGTACGCTGGTGCTAGCACCTCTTATGACAGATATACATTTCCTTATATATGAACTCACTACAATTAAAACTTATAAGTCACCCCTAAGGCAGGCCTTTCAATCCCGAAGGAAGGGTGCTGGGTTATAAGTGTGTGGGTGCCCCTGCATGAGCAGGACACCCCTACAAACCCTGGAGTCGATTGTCCAGGCTTTGTAAGCACGGTCAGACATTTTGATGCATATAGTGGCCATCCGTCATTATGCAATGGCTAACAATATAGTGGCTGTGCCAAACCTGGGCATGTTTGGTATCAAACATGTAGGAATCATACACCAACACCATTACAGGTGTTGGAGGTATAATTCTATGCACTGGGGGCTCCTCCGGGAAACCCCTAGTACTCCAGGTAACAGCATTTTAGGGTCTGCTAGCAAGCTAGTGCTGCTGCCTACTAAGCTGAGCTCGAGCAGGGGAAGGTAGAACAATAGGTTTCCTGTCACATGGAGGTGTGACCACCTCCCAGACAGGACTTAGTGTATTGGGTTGGGTGGGAGCCCTTGCCAGCTCCACCAGATCGCTTTGAAGGGCACATTTGGTGCCCTCATTGCATACCCCAGTTTGAGCCAGTTCAGGGAGGCCTTGGCCTCCCACTTTGGCGTGAAACTGGACAGGGGAGTATCCTCCCCTCTGTCCAGCCCCTCCTCTAGAAGGGACCCCTGATTTTTCCTAACCCATTTCTTAGGGTATAAAAGGGCTTACCTGTGGGTGGGTCCTCAGATTCCTCATGGGACAAGACTCAAGCCTGAAACCTTGTTGCACTTCGACCTTCTGGACACCTGGACTTCGCCCTGAACCAAGACTCCATCAATTAAGACTCCTGCTGCTCCTGGTCTCACTTTTCTCCAAGTTTTACTTTGTCATCTGTCTGTGCTTCTTCCAGGATCTTCAACAGACCTGTGGGCATCAAGGACACCCAAAGTAATATCCCTTGGAGTGAACGAGTCACTCCCGTGCATCTGCAGGCACCGCAACGAAGCTGAGCGGTCTGCTGCTCCTAACGTCCCACCGACTTCGAAAGGCTCAGCAACACAGGTGGTTGTTCTGCAACTCCCTCGAGGCTAGGCCTGTCCTCTCAGCAAGTTTGAGGCTAGTATCCCTCATCGGAGCTGCTGGGACCGAACCCCTGTGCTCTGCCGTCAAAGATCTTCGGGCTACATGAAGCTCCAGCCTCCAGCATCTCTTCCTGCCAAGATCTTTGTCCTTACCGCATCCTCTGCACCGAGGGCCTTTATCTTTGGTGAGCTGCTCAACGTCCTCTTGCGATGCCTGTGCCTTTGCTCTGTGGGTCCTCCTGAGAGTCTTCTCTTGTTTCAGTGGGCTCCCCTGTTTGCTCGGGCCTGCTCCGACTCTCCTGCACTTGGTGAGTCCCTTTGACCTTGCTGGTCCTGACGTGGCTCCTTCTTCGTTTACCATGCCTGTTACAGCTGCCAAGGCTTGTTGGTGCTCCCGCTGGACACCGGCCCACTGGTTCTCAACTTTCAACATGGTACAGCTCGTGCACTGCTCCTGGTCTTTTTCAGCATCACATGGACCTAACTACTGCAGTGACTAGTTCACCGTCATCACTCCTGCATCTTCCATCATCCGTGGGCATTGCTCTTCCATGCCTCCTGGTCATCTCTGAGTGGCATAGACTCTGTCCCCTCTGCTTCCAGGTTCTTCTCTTCAAGAATCCACCCTTGGATTCCACCAGACGTTTGCACAGTCTTCGCCAGCGGCATCTTTATTGAAGTCCTCCTTTGTGGTCTACCGCGGTTTCCGACTCACTTCGCACCTATGCACTCGGCTTCCCTGGTGTAGGTATCCTGGTTCCTGTGGTATCCACGGGTGGGGTGACTCTCCAACCTTTTATCTTCCACTGGGTTTCTTCAGGGTTCACTGGGAAGGGTGGTCTTTCAAAACTGCAACCACGACTTTCCTGTTGACCTGTATTAAGTATGCTGCTCTGTTTCCACTCTGCACACAGCCTCCATGAGGTTCCTGGGTACTTACCATTGGTAATGCCTTGTGTCTCCAGCTCTTCTGAGTTTCTAGGTCCAAGTCCCAACTTTGGTCACAGTTTGTATTCCACTTTCTTAGAATATTATCTGAAAGAGACACGTTAGTGATAGCTTACTTACCTTAGAACATCCCCAGCCGTCGGACTGGATCCGTAAAGTTTTTTGTCAGCAGTACCCTTGCACATCGGTAGGTGGCGTCGTGCGGCTCTGCATTCGTTGCTGGCATCGTAAGCGCCGAGATGACATCACGGAGACTACTTAGGCGCCACCCATGCACGCTGACGTCAGTTCTTTCTTTTTCCACGCCAGCATGCGCAGATTCGGTTAGAGCAGGTACCCTAGTCACTTTTTGACTGACTTTTTGAGACTTTTGTCTCTACTTCTTTTGAGTCTTGACTCCTGGTGCCGCGTAGGGATGCTTGGATTTAAATCCTGCGGGGCCTGTCGCTGTACGACCCCCATGGCGTCTGTCTCTGTCTGGAGCGCGACCATGACTCCTGGTCATGTTTCGACTGTCTTGCTATAGCTCCGAAGGCTTTGCGGGAGCGGTCCCGAAAGCTGCTGGAAGCCAGGCAGTCGTCTCCGCGTCGTTCGAGGTCCAGGGGTTGCTCGAGGGACCAACCGCGGA
The DNA here is from genome assembly GCF_964204655.1 of Triturus cristatus. Classification (NCBI taxonomy): domain Eukaryota; kingdom Metazoa; phylum Chordata; class Amphibia; order Caudata; family Salamandridae; genus Triturus; species Triturus cristatus. The sequence continues at coordinate 934,455,111 of NC_140585.1, forward strand.
GCCATCATCATCATCGCTCCTCGGGGTCAAAGTCTTCACTCTCGGAATCGGGTAAGACACATCAAAAGAAAAAGTCAAAGAAGCGTGTTCGCTCTCCGACATCCCCCCGTCGGTCTCCGGACGCAGAAGAGGGGGCCAGTGGTCCTTCCCCTGCGGCTCCGTTGGAGCCTAGGAGTCCCGCTGCCTACCTGCCCTGTCCGGGTCCGCTGGCGACTCCAGCCCAGGTGCAAGAGTTTCTTGCTGCCATGGACCGCGGTCCCAATTGAGGGTTTTGCTTGCCACCGGCACCTCCGGCCCCGCAAGGTCCTCCGCTGGCGGCTCTGGCCCCGGCGCCCCCTGCGGCTCCGTTCCCGGTGCCCCCATGGGTTCTGTTCGCCCCACCTCCGCCCTTGCTCGAGTTTCCGGGCAATTTTGCTCCGGCTTGGGACCCTAATTGGGACATGGAGCCGGATCAGCGCCGACCGGCGCCGTGCCAAGCGTCGTTAGAGCATTTGTTATCCCCTGTGCCTCCCCCGCCGCTGCTGCCTGTGCCTCTGGTCATGGAGGAGGGGGATGACTGGGAGGGGTCAGAGGACCCTATTGCATGGCAGTGCGAGTCTGAACATGAGTGGGCGGAGGACTTGGAGGATGCAGGTGGCCTTGACCTCTCCTCTGAGCCTGGATTTATGTCTTCTCCTGCTGTCATGGAGGAAGGCGCCACATATACTGTGGTGCTCCGTAGAGCAGCTGAGGCCCTTGACCTTGATCTGCCTACTGTCACTCCAAAGACGAACCTCCTTACTGAAGTACTTCAGCCGGCGGCAAGTTCTATGGAACCTCTGCTTCCGTTCAATTAGGCCTTGACGGATGTTTTGATGAGCAGCTGGTCTAGGTCAGCCACAGGGGTTGATGTGGATAAGAATGTAGCCAGGCGTCATCGCCTGGCACCGGGTGACCCGGCCTTTTTGACAAATCATCCGACTCCGGAGAGCCTGGTCATTCAGGCCTCCACTTCCCAAAGTGCGTTCCCTAATAAGGAATCGAAAAAGCTGGAGCAGTTTGGCAAGAAGTTATTTTCCTCTGCCAGTTTGGGGCTGTGGTCAGTCAACACCGCATGCCTCGTGGGCCGCTACTCTCACGCTGTGTGGGACACAGTGGCGCAGACACTACCCCAGTGCCCGGAAGAGGTTCGGGCTATACTTTCCCAAGCTGTTGCGGAGGGGAAGGATGCCGCGAAGTTCGCCATTCGGTGTGGGCTGGACACCACGTATTCTTTTGGGAGAGCGATCTCCACAACAGTGGCCCTGCGTCGCCATGCCTGGCTGCGGTCCACTGGGTTTTCGGGGGACATCCAGAGTTCCCTCATGGACTTGCCTTTTGATGGTACTCGCCTGTTTGGCGATAAGGCAGACAGTGAACTGGAGCGTTTCAAGGACTTTCGGGCTACTGCCAAGTCTTTGGCTCTCTCCACCACACGCCCATCCACGTCTAACGTTCGTTCCTTTTGTGGCCACGGTAGGGGCACCCCTGCACGCTCGTTCAGCCAGAAGCCTGCGCGGAACCAAACTCAGCGCGGACGTGGACGTGGAGGCCGCCGTGGCGGCACAGGGGGGCCAGCGTGCGGGTCAGTCCACCTCCGCTCCTGCAGCATCCACCTCAAAGCCTTCCTTGTCCGAGCTTTGGGGTGCACCCCACGCCAGTGGGCAGCAGGATCCGACATCAGCTCCCCCACTGGCATTCTGTCATTTCAGACAGATGGGTGCTGCAAATCGTCCGGAGAGGTTACTCCTTCCCCTTTGAGTCTACCCCCCCAAGCATGCCACCTCAGTTCCACCGCATGTCGGGGATCACTCTGCGCTTCTCCAGCAGGAAGTCACGGCCCTCCTGGCCAAGGGGTCCATCAAGCATGTTCCTGGGCCAGAAGTAGGACGTGGTTGTTATTCCCACTACTTTCTGGTCCCCAAGAAGGACAGAGGGGGCCTGCGCCCCATCTTGGAACTCAGGAACATCAATCGCTTCCTCCAGAAGGAGAAGTTCAAGATGTTGACTCTGGCTCAGGTTTTGGCTGCCCTTGACCCTGGAGACTGGATGGTAGCGTTGGACTTGCAGGAGGCATATTTTCACATTCCCATCCTGCCGGCCCAATGGCGTTACCTGTGGTTCACGGTAGGCCAGGAGCATTTTCAGTTTGCCGTGCTCCCCTTCGGTCTTACCAGCATCCGCCAGGTGTTCACAAAAGTGATGGCGGTGGTCGTAGCTCATCTGCGCAGGTCAGGGGTGTCCGTCTTCCCCTACCTCGACGACTGGTTGTTGAGGGCGGGCTCACCCCAGACAGTCGTCACCCACCTTCAGACTAAGGCCGACCTCCTATATTTGCTGGGGTTCTCCATCAACATGCCGAAGTTGCACCCGAGTCCCTCTCAGAAGCTCCCCTTCATAGGAGCGGTTCTGGATTCGACGCGGTTTCGGGTTTATCCTTCCGAGCAGCTAGTCTGGGATATTCAGGCTATGATTCCGATCTTTCAGCCTCTTTCCCGGGCTTCAGTCAGGATGATCCTCCGGCTCCTGGGCCTGATGGCCTCCTGCATCCTGCTAGTGCAACATGCCAGATGGCATATGCGGGCTCTGCAGTGGGACCTGAAGTTCCAGTGGGCACAGCATCAGGGCAACCTGTCCGATCATGTCCGGATTTTGGAGGGCACTGCACCACAATTGCAGTGGTGGCTCATGAATCGCGATTGGGTCAATGGCAGATCCCTCTCCCTTCCCCAACCGGAACACACAGTGGTGACGTATGCGTCCCTCCTGGGATGGGGCGGCCACTTGGGAGAGGCAGCTACGTGGACCTCGCTGCACAAGTTTACCAAGTATTACTGCCTTGACAGTGAAGTCCGGAGAGACGGCTTCTTTGGCCGTTCTGTTCTCCGTGGCTTTCTGGTGTAATCTATTCACAGACCCACCACAAGGGTTGGTATTGCTGGGGTATCTATTCTAAGGTAAGGAATCTATCACTAGCATGTCTCTTTCAGATGCACAAGTTAGTACTTGTGTAACGATATATCTGTAAGAGACATTAGTTAGTGATAGATTCCTTACCGCCCCACCCATCCTCCCCGTTCTGCGAACTGATTTCTAGGGTTAAGGCCATCCCTTTCAGGACCCTAGTTTCATGGCACCAGTGGTCCGTTTCTTGCATTTCTGGCGCGGAAAGTGGTGTACAGAACTGACGTCAGCACGCATGGGTGGCGCCTAAGTAGTCTCCGTGACGTAGCCGCATCACGCAACCTACCGACACGCAGGGGTACTGCTGACAAAAAACTTTCCGGATCCAGTCTGACGCCTGGGGATATTCTAAGGTAAGGAATCTATCACTAACTAATGTGTCTTACAGATATAGCGTTACACAAGTAGTAACTTGTGCGTTTGGTCTCCCATTAGAGACCATTGTGTATTGTGCTTACTTACCTCTTGCAATTGAATTATCGTGTATTTTGTGCTGATACCTCTGGGGTGGAGATATACCAATGTGTTAGTGATTATAACTAGAGTGTATGGTTCTTTTTCATTTGACTTACACTATGGTTATACCTGGTAAAACAAGCTGCTTAATACTCCTTCTGGACTAAGCCTGAAGGCTGTTGTCCACAGCTACTGTTTAGAGAGCTTTCTAAGGTTGTCTGAGACCGCTGAAAACCACCATAAAGGTTATCTGGATTAGTGAAAGGTGCTTCACTTAGCTAAGTATGCACAATATACTAAGCCAGCCTCCTACATTAGGGCATACCTATTCTCCACGATGTCTAAAACCCTGAGGTCTGTAGTGACACACCTCCAGTGAAGCATAAAATAGGTTATCCGTCCACCCACGGGACAAGCATGCTCTAAAATGGTGGAGTTAGAGCTGCTTTCTTGCAACAACGGCGGGAGAGGAAGAGGAATTGGAGGAAGAGACTTGCTGACTGGCAGAAGCCACGCAGGCGATCTCTGCCCCTTCTCCTGTAGGTCTTGTAAAGGGGATTTGTGCCCTGCTGCCGCCGCCGCCAATTTCTTCCCTCAAAGGATAGGTTCCTTGAAAATCCTCAAAACTTGCGAAAATGCCTATAGTCCCTAGGCTGGGTCAAAAGTCCTAAGGATCTCGCAGTCGGCCTGCTGTCCTTAAATCGCTGAATCACAGAGTCAGCCTTGTCCCCAAACAAATGAGACCCATCGAATGATAAGTCTAAAAGAGTAGCCTAGACATCCAGTGAAAAGCCAGATCGCCTCACCCAGGCATGACGTCTAGTAGCCAGAGAAGAACCAATGGCTCTTGCCATAGAGCCTACAGTGTACAGCCTGATTGTATAACTTGGCGGGAAGCTGCTTGAGCATCCGACAACTGTTAAGAAAAATGACCTTGACATGACCTTGACATGACGTTGGCAACTTTGGGATGACATTCGCTTAGCCCATTAAGGCATAAACAGAACACCCCAACAGACAAGTTACATTAGTAGACTTAAGGGCCGTACTCCCTGAAGGATAGATCTTTTTGGCCGACTGCTCTATCCTTTTGGACTCCCTACTTGGAGGAGCAAGAAACCTGAACCACTAGACTCTTGGGCGGAGGTTCAGATGACAAAAATGCTGTGTCTCCAGAAGCTACTTTATATCTCGTGGGCACTGAACTAGAAATGGCAGCAGAGGTCATAGTCTTTTGGGCTCTGTTAAAGCATCATTGAATGTCAATAATGGCTCTGATGAAGAGGCCAACAAAATAATTTCCTCTGTAAGTAAATTAGACTTTAATTTGACAGATGTAAGAGGCAAGTCCAATTATTCTATAGCCTTTATCACTGCATGATAAGACATCACTTCTGGAGGTGGCAAACCCTTAGGCGACACAAACTCCCACTCAGTGATGGTAAACAATCCACTCGCCTCCTGCAGGCCATTGAAGTCAGGATCCAAATCTACAATTACACCTACTTCAGCACCTTCATGCTCTTCATGATACTTTTCCTCTTGCAACAGCCTCTGAGAATCTCTACGGCATCTCATTCTCTGCATCAGCGAAGCCAGGGGCAGTGCAGGTGATTCCGGTACCGGCGTCGCAGGAAAATCCAAAGGCAGAGTTGGTGGAGCCGGTTGTGGATGAACTGGCGCGGGTTCTGATCCAGACGACGGCGGAGATAGCTCCCTCAATAAAGGACCACGCCCTTCCGACAATGACAATGGCACCAGCAGTCTCAGCGCCGGCTGAGGCTGGGCCAAAGGAAACATAGGCATGAATGGTAGGAATGGTGCCAGCTGTGAGGTGGGAAACCTCCTAGTGAATAAGGAAGCGGGCCAATGGGGCCTGCAGGCACACCAGATGGACTCGCAGCCCTTGCAAAAATGTTAAACATAGCATTATGAAAGTTGGATGGATCTGGGTGTGGATTTGGGAACATCTGATATACCAGATCCTGGTTTGAGGGCTCTGGAGCTGTACGAGGAATCATCAAATGTGGCTCTGGCTGAGGATGCTGAGTCCTCAGCCCTGCTGCAGGTGGAGTCACAGGCTTCAGAGACGCAGGAGGAGTGTTAGATCTCGAGACGAAGCAGGAGCCATTTTCAGAGATGAAGTTGGAGATATTTCAGCTCTACACTGAGGTCTTGGATTCGGAGATGTCTACTTCAGAGACTCGTCTTTAGATGAGCATCACCGTGACCCATGGCACCGCTTCTTCTTGTGCTTCCTCTTGGAAGATCTTGAAGTATGGGGAGACAGAGACTTTGAGATCTCCGACGACCCCTCTTCAGCTTCTTGGCCCTAGTCATTAACAAGTTAGCCTCCCTTTCCTTCAAGGCCTTAGGGTTCATCTGTCTACACAACAAACAAGCCTCAACGTCGTGGTATGATGACAAACACCAGAGGGTCAGTTGTAGACATTTGACCACCGTATTCCCTACAAGGCTTAAAATCAGTCTTTCTTGGAGGAGACATCTTCAACTGCCACTAAGTTGCAGCAAGACCTACTCAAGAAATCTCCCAGAAATGGTGAGCCTTGGAAAAAAAAAGTTGCGCGTCGACGCCATGGGAAAAAAGGAGACTGACATCATCACACCGACAAGTTCCTCTTATGGCTCCGATAACGTCACGGGAAGTTGCGTGCAGAGCCGATACATTGGGACGTCCTTTTTGACATGGGAGAGCTCTGGAGAAAAGGTTCTGTGGAATGCTGCACATTGGGGTAATTCAAAAGATTAGGAATCCACAGGCAGATGTATCCAGCAGAATTGACTGGTATGAGTAATCTGGATAGGGCCAGTGGGCTAGATACCTCTCCAGATTCTAGTCTGCTTTCCCCTTCTCGCGTGGCTACGGAGTGTAGAAAGCTGGCTCTGTATAAACTATACCAAAATAAAGAATAGTGTGCACAGAGTCCAGTGGATCCCTAGAGGTTTAGCAGAGACTACATTAGATAATCACTAACAGCTCTCTTTGTGGTTGTGTGGTGAGGGCAGTTACGCATATCAGAAGGGTGTGTTAAGCATTTATTGAATTCACTCAATCCAGGACTGATTACACACACTCAAAGACAGAATCCAGACCAATTAGGTAAGTATAAAAAATGTAGACTTGGGTTTTATTTCTAGAACCAAGCAGGATTTGGCACAGGTAAGTACAATATACTTTCAAATGCATAACTTACAAGGCTGTGGTGCGTCGGGTGCAGGGGTGTCTTGAGGCGTCGGATCTTCTTACCAGCTCGGGTCGTGGCTGGAGGTACCCTTCCGGTTGAGGCTGCAGGTGTCTGCTTGTAGCTCAAGGTAGTTTGGGGACCACTAGATCCCAGGTCAGGATCGCTGGCGAGACGTGGGCGTCTGTGCAGAGGGGTGAAGAACCACAGAAATGCCTGGATCCGGCTTTTTTGTGTTTGAAGTCTTTGGTTGAGCAAATCCAGTGCTCATGGGAGCCAGTCTTTGAGATGAGTGCAGGGCAGGTCACTTGAGTTCTGGGATGGGGGGGGCTGCTAGCTGCTGGACATTCCAGGTTTTCGCTGTAGGCAGGTCGGAGTTGGGACAGGCCAGTAGGTCTGGTGCGAAAACAGTTGGTGTCCTCTTCTTCCTGGGTCAGCATGGCTCTTCTGTCCTTCTTTCTTCCTCGAACCTGAGGAGGCACGGTTCAGGGTCACCTCTAAATACTAAAGTTAGGGGTGTTAAAGAGGTGTGCAGTTTGTGACCAATAGGTCCCTTCCATGGAGTGACTACACTCCCTATTGTGCTACCTCCAGTGGGAGGGGCCATGATCGTCTCTCTAATTAGCTTTGTCCTCTCATCTTCAAGATGGGGGTGGGGGCTGAGATGTGTGCTTCACTTCGCCTCCCCCACCTGAGGCGTGGGCTTGGCAAAGGTGGGCACACCTCTCCTCCTAACTTGGTTTTACTGCTGATTCTCCCAACCAAAGTGGGGGTCAGAACTGGTGGTTTTTCAGGGGGCATCTCTAAGATGTACTTCGAGTGCATTTTACATTAAATCCCACACTGGCATCAGTGTGGGTTTAATGTGCTGAGATGTTTGCTACCAAAATTCCCAGGTTTCAGTAAAGCCATTATGGAGCTGTGGAGTTTGTAATGACTAACTCCCAGACCATATACTTTTTATGGCTTTACTGCACTTACAATCTCTAAGAATGGACTTAGACACTGAAGGGATACAGTGCTCATGCAACTGTACCCTCACCTGGGAGCTTGTGCACACTGCTAGAGGGGCAGCTTACCTCAGTCACAGACAGTGTGTTGCAGGCATGGCACACAGGGAAGAGTGCCATGTCGGCTTTTCACTTTTCTCTGCACCAAAACACGCAGCCTGCAAAGGCAGTGTGTGGGTATTTAGGACGCAAGGTCTCTAAGGCTGGCACAATAGGTGCTGCAGCTGTTAGAGGCCTTCCCTGGTCACAATGCCCTTGGTACCCATGGTACCTTTTACAAGGGGCTTACATTTGGCCAGAGATGTGCCAATTATGGGTACTAGGGTACAGTTTTGGGAAAGAACACAGGCCCTGCAAACCTGATTGGCAGGGACCCAGGGTTCATAAGGTCAAGTTGCATCAAATGTCAGGCAGAAAGTGGGGGGTAACCATGCAAAAAGGGACACTTTCCTACATTGAGGAGGGAGCTGAGGTCCTGGAAGTCGAGATGAACATCTTGACAAAGGTCCTGCAGCCCAGGTGTCTCTTCCTCGGAACCCCTCTTGCCTTTCTACGAGGCCTTGACTGATGTCTTTCTGGGTACCTAGTCTAAGCCCAGAACAGGGCTTAGACTAGGTCTAAGACTTCTGTGAATAGGACAGTCGCCCGCTTCTATCGCTCTGCACCAGGTGACACAAAATTCCTCATCACCAACCACCCTTACCCCGCAAACTTGGTGGTCCAAACCTCTACCTCATAAGGCCCGTTCCCTTCCGCACCACCGGACAGCGAATCCTAGAGGCTGGATGGTTGGGGCAAGGAAATGTTTTCTTCCACCAGCATTACAATGCGTTCGGTGAACACTGCATGCCTATTGGGCCGCTACTCCTACTCCTTGTGGGAAACGCGTGTGCAAGTGCTGCCACAGGTTCCAGAGATGTCCCGGGCCAGTCTCTCCCAAACAGTATCCCGCGTGAGAGATGCGGCAAAGTTCGCCATTCGTTGTGGGCTGGACACGACCGACTTGCTGAGCAGAGCGATGTCATCGACGGTTGCTGTACGACGCCATGCCTTGCTGAGAACTACTGGCTTTTCTGGGGATGTTGAGGCTTCCCTTATGGGCATGCCGTTTGATGGCACCGTCTCTTCGGAGAATAGACAGACATGGCCCTGGATCGCTTTAAGGACTCTCAGGCTACAACCATCCTTGGGCCTCTCAGTGGCCACCCGTCCCCCTCTGCCTTTCGTGGCCACGGAAGGGGCTTTCGGCCACCCCAGCTATATCCCAGCCACAAGTTCAGCAACCTCTGGGCGGCTGTGGGCGCAGCTCCTTGTGACCCCATGAGTCAGTTGGACAGAGGTCGGGTCAGTCCACTCCTCCCCCTTTAGCCTCTAAAGCTGCCTAGTCCAGTCCTTCAAGACCATGGGCAGCCAGTTGGTGGCATGATCAGTCATCCCCTCCACCACTGGCAAAACATCACGTCGGACAGGTGGGTTCTTCAGATAGACCACAGGGGTTACTTCCTCCCCTTCGGGGCTACGCCTCCATCCTACGTCCGGCTGATGGTGGACAATCTGCACTTGCTTCAGGAGGAAGTCTGGAGGAAGTCAGGAATCTCTTGGTCAACAGAGCCATGAAAGAGTTCTGGCCCCAGAAGTAGGCTGTGGTTGCTATTCCCTCTACTTTCTGGTCCCTCAACTACTTCCTCAAAAAGGTAAAAGTTCAAGATGCTCTCTCTGGCTCAGGTCTTGTCTGCCCTAGACCTCGCTGACTGAACACTAGCGTTGGACGTGCAAGACATCTTTTTTCACATTCCCGTCCTGCCTGCTCAACAACGTAAGCTGCGCTTCAGTGTAGGCCACGAGTACCTTCAGGTCACGGTGCTCCTCTTTGGCTTTACAAGCGCTCCTTGGGTGTTCACCAAGGTGATGGCAGTGGTTGCAGCTCATCTGCGGAGATCAGGTGTGCCAGTCTTCCCCTATCTCGATGACTGGCTGTTGGCCTATTTATGGGCTGACTCATTTGAACTAAATTATTTCAAATTGTTAACTTGACTTGGAAACAAACTTCTCCCAGTTCTAACAACATTTGGTTTCAGAATATGCAAAATACCAAGCACAGCTGAATAGACCATATACATATACGTATTTACTGTTTTTATTCTGATAGATACTTATAAACTTAGATACCTTACCCATGGAATATTCCCCAGGCGCTAGAGTGAATGCAGAATGCTTTTAGCAATACTCCTGCGTGCCACCACGTTGCACTATTCAGCTCTGTTCTGGTTTCGTATCACCTTGAAATGACAAAGCGGAGCCGCATATAAGCGCCACCTCTGCACACTGGCATAAGTTAATTTCTTTTTGCACCTTTTAATGCTGAGCCAAAGCTCTGCTCTCAATTAAGTTGGCCTTCTGGCATATTCACAACAAAATCAAGTGCTCTAGGCAACTATGTCCCCTCCTATAGTTACTGGTTTCAAACCATGCAGATACTTTTGAAAACAGATATTGATGACCGATCTGCATGAGGTGTGTCTATGGTGCTTGCACTCGGGACATGATTTGAACACATGTAGTAAGTGCATCTTATGCACCCAAAAGCAATCGGGGACTTTGAGGTAACTCAGTATATGGCTGAACACAAGAAGTTTCGGACCTTGTGTAAGTCCTGATCACACTTCATGTTGAGGGCGCAAACCTGCACCCATTTTTTTTTTTTTTATAATTCTTTTTATTAACAAATGCTCATTACATGATAGCATGACTTGCATATCCTTAATACTGACAGAATCAATACATATTCAATTTCAATGGATGGTTATTCAATTACATGGATCGTATTGCAATCCCTCGGTCATTCTGCGCCTGCCGCATTCCCTCCCCCCTGCTTCCGTAGCTTAGTAATCTAGTATCCCCGGTATTTCTGTTAAGGCCCCCATACTTTGTTCCATTTGTGGGGTGCACCCATTTTTTGTAGCGGTCGACGTTGCAGTTGAAGTCCTCCAGAAAGTTGAAGGCCAAACATAACGCAAGAAGGCGAAGCTGGACTCAACCTCATCTCGCTACTCTAGAAGAGAAGGCGTAAGGGTGTCAAGATGCCAGTAAGTCACTCCCAGGGACTCTAGTTGCGGAGCCAATTTTCCAGTTGCTCCAAGTACACCCCAAATTCTTAAGGCTATTAGTGACGCTGCAACAGATCGAAGCCTTTAAAGACTGCATTTTATGGATTTTCATCACTCTCCCGACTCCCTCTAGTGTGCCTTCAAAGCCCAAGGATCCATAGGTGATGCCAGTCGGGTTACTGCCAACTGATCCGTCCTCATCCTTGGGCCTGTTATGGCTATTTATCTGAAAGAAACACGTTAGTTAGATTCCTCACCTTAGAATATCCCCAGGCGTCAGACTGGATCCGGAAGCAATACCCCTTGCGCGTCGCTAGGCGTCGTCTGCGGCTCCGCGTCCGTCATCGGTGTCGTGCGCCGGAATGAAGTACTTAGACGCCGCCCTCGCGCGCTGACGTTAGTTCTTCTTTTTTCCGCGCCAGTAAGCGCAGATCCGGGAGAGCTACCCCTTTAGTCAATTTTTGACTAACTTTTTTTACTCTTTTTGGTCAATTCTCGACTCTGGTGCCGGTAGCATGCCTGGTTTCAAGGCCTGTGACGACTGTCACCGACTGATGTCGGTGACCGATCATCACCGCCGGTGCCTGTACTGGTTGGGCCTTGACCACGACGCGGCGTCGTGCTCCTGTTGTATGGCCCTGACCTCGAAAGCTAGGCGGGAGCGGTCCCGCAAGCTTCTCGAGCTTTGCCACTTGGCTCCGCGTCGCTCTCGATCCCGGTCCAGGAGGAGGTCCAAGGATCGGTCGCGGAGCCGCACTCTACATCGTCACTCGTCTGGCTTGAAGTCTTCGGGTAAGTCGAGGCACTCCAAGAAGTCCAAGAAGCGACACCGCTCTTCGGACTCCCCTCGCCGATCGCGCGACTCGGCCGAGGGTCCGGGTGGGTCCACCCCCGCGGCTCCGCAGGAGCCGCAGGCACCGCGCAAGTCCCCATACCCGACGGTCCCTGGGACTGACGCGACGCTGGCGGAGGTCAGTGCCTTCCTCTCGGCCATGAGGAGCCTGGCCCCGCCGTCGACGCCCGCTGGCGCGCCTTCGTGCCCCGCGGACTCGACTGGGCGACCTCGCATGCCGGCGGCTCCGGCCCCGGCGCCGTTGGAGGCTCCGGCCCCGACGCCGCAGGTCCCCGAGGGGCCCGAGCCTGGGCCCCCGTCGACGCCGGTCGACCTCGTTACGCCTCCTCCGCCGGCACCGATACCACCCCCGACGCCGGCTCCGGTCGACGTCGATCCCCGGTTCAGCCCCTGTCCGGTCCCAACGCCGATGCGGCGCCGCCCGACGCCGCATCCGACACCGCTAGAGACCCATATTGTCTATCGACCGGCTCCGATCATTCCTCCTGTTTACCAGGAATCGGATGACGGGGGCGACTGGGAGGGGTCTGATGACCCTATGGCCCTTCAGAGCCAACTTGCACAGGACTAGGAAGATGAACTGGGGGAGGCCAGTGGGTTGGATTCCTCTCCGGACACTGGATTCATCTCTCCTCCGACTGTGGCTTCGGAGGACGGTGCAGCTTTTTTTGTGGTGCTGCGCAAGGCGGCCAAAGCCCTTGGGCTTGAGCTGCCTGCCGTGGCTGTGAGGACTAACATCCTCACTGAGGTGCTTCAGTCTGCCGCATGCTCCACTGAGCCTCTGCTGCCATTCAATGAGGCCCTCACTGACGTTCTGCAGGGCACCTGGTCCAAGCCCTCCACAGTCCCTCCTGTGGATAGGAACGTTGCCAGGCGCCACCGCCCTGCTCCGGGCGACCCCAGTTTTCTGTCCCAACAACCCACCCCCGAGAGTCTGGTTATCCAGGCCTCTACCTCCCAATCCTCCTTCCCGTCCGCTCCTCCGGACCGGGATTCCAAGAGACTGGAACAGTTTGGTAAGAAGCTGTTCTCTTCACTCAGTTTGGGCCTGCGGTCTTTGAACACCGCCTGTCTCTTGGACCGTTATTCCCACTCTCTGTGGGATGCGGTGGAGGACGTGCTGCCACTGTGCCCGGAGGAGGCCCGGGCACGGCTTTCCTCGGCCCTGGCCGGTGGGTGGGATGCAGCGCGCCATGCACTCCGATGTGGACTCGACACTACGGACTCGCTGGGTAGGGCGATTTCTACCACGGTGGCACTTCGATGTCACGCCTGGCTGCGGTCCACGTCTTTTTCAGGGGATGTCCAGAGCACCCTCATGGACATGCCTTTTGATGGCGCTCGCCTTTTTGGTGACAAAGCGGACAGTGCGCTGGCTCTCTTCAAGGACTCCCGGGCTACGGCCACGTCCTTTGGCCTCTCGGCCCCGCGGCCACAAACTTCCGCTTTTCGCTCCTTTCGTGGCCAAGGAAGGGGCACCTCCTCGCGTCCGCCTAGCCACCGGCCGCAGAACCAGTCTGCACGCGGTCGCGGACGTGGTTTCCGCCGAGGCGGTACCGGAGGACGACGCGGTCAGTCCACATCCACCCCGGCAGCATCCACCTCAAAGCCTTCCTAGTCCGAGCTTTCAGGCCCATTCCACGCCAGTGGGCGGCAGAGTTCGCCATCACCTGCTCCACTGGCGTTCCATCACGTCGGACAGGTGGATGCTGCAAATCGTCCGAAGGGGCTACTCCCTCCCCTTCGAGACGACCCCTCCAGCCATGCCACCGCAGCACCACCGTTTCTCTGGGGATCATTTGAATCTTCTCCACGAGGAAGTTTCGGCCCTCTTGGCCAAGGGGGCCGTCGAGCGCGTTCCGAGCCCAGAAGTAGGTCGTGGTTGTTATTCCCACTACTTTCTGGTTCCCAAGAAGGGCAAAGGGGGCCTACGCCCTATCTTGGACCTCCGGAACGTCAATGCCTTCCTCCGGAAGGAACGGTTCAAAATGTTGACTTTGGCTCAGGTTCTAGCTGCCCTAGACCCTGGAGACTGGATGGTAGCGTCGGACTTGCAGGACGCATATTTCCACATCCCCGTCCTGCCGGCCCACCGGCGTTACCTGCGGTTCACGGTGGGTCAGGAGCACTTTCAGTTCACCGTGCTCCCTATTCGGCCTTACCAGTGCCCCTCGGGTGTTCACGAAAGTGATGGTGGTGGTCGCAGCTCATCTGCACAGATCAGGGGTTCCAGTCTTCCCCTATCTCGACGACTGGTTGTTGAAGGCGGGCTCGCCCCAGGCAGTCGTCTCCCACCTCCAGACTACGGCGGATCTCCTGCATTTGCTGGGGTTTTCCATCAACGTGCCGAAGTCACACCTGAGCCCCTCTCAGAAGCTCCTCTTCATCGGAGCGGTTCTCGATTCGGCGCAGTTCCGGGTCCATCCACCGGAGCAGCGGGTCCGGGATATACAGGCCCTGATTCCCATCTTTCGGCCTCTATCCTGGGTTTCGGTCAGGCTAGTGTTGCGGCTTCTGGGGCTGATGGCCTCCTGCATCCTACTAGTGCATCACGCCAGGCGCCACATGCGGGCTCTGCAGTGGGACCTGAAGATACAGTGGGCCCAGCATCACGGCAACCTGTCCGACCATGTCTTGATCTCGGAGGGCACTGCACAGCAGTTGCAGTGGTGGCTCACGGACCGCGATTGGGTCACGGGCAAGAGCCTCTCCCTACCCCTACCGGAGCATGTCGTAGTGACGGATGCGTCCCTCCTGGGATGGGGTGGCCATATGGGAGAGGCGGAGATCAGAGGCCTCTGGTCTCCGGCGGAGTCTCGCCTCCACATCAACTTGTTGGAGCTGCGAGCGATCCGACTTGCACTGAAAGCCTTCCTTCCCTCTGTCCGGGGAAGTGTCGTGCAGGTGTTCACGGACAACACCACCGCCATGTGGTATTGCAACAAACAGGGCGGGGTGGGGTCGTGGACCCTTTGTCAGGAGGCTCTGCGCCTCTGGACATGGCTGGAACACCAGGGCGTCACCCTGGTGGTTCAACATCTGGCGGGCTCTCTGAATGCCAGAGCAGACGAACTCAGCCGCCGGTGCATGATGGATCACGAATGGCGTCTGAACTCCGAGGTGGCGCAAGGTCTCTTTCAGCAGTGGGGAGAGCCTTGGTTAGATCTATTCGCCACCGACGAGAACGCGCAATGTCAGCAGTTCTGCGCGTTGGAATTTCCAAGGCGGCACTCGCTTGGCAACGCTTTACGTTGCGAGTGGAGTTGCGGTCTGTTGTACGCCTTTCCGCCTATACCACTTCTGCCCAGAGTGCTGAAGAAGATCAAGCGTGACCGGGCCCAAGTCATCTTGGTGGCTCCGGATTGGGCGCGAAGGTACTGGTATCCCGAGCTACTCAGTATGTTGACAGATCCTCCGATACGTCTGCCCCTTCGGGAGGATCTTCTGTCGCAGCAGCAGGGGACGGTCCTCCACCCGAACCTGTCCAGCCTCCACCTCCATGCGTGGAGATTGAGCGGCGGCAGTTGATGCCATTTGACTTGCCTCCTGAAGTCTGTGATATCATTCTGGCAGCCAGGCGTCCCTCCACAAAGACGGTATACGCCTGTCGGTGGAACAAATTTGTGGCATGGTGCACAGCAAAGGCTGTGGATCCCCTCTCCGCCCCTCTTTCTGAGGTTCTCCTCTTTCTTCTTTCTTTGGCCAGGCAGGGCTCTGCCCTGGGCACCTTGAAAGGTTATCTTGCTGCTCTCTCTGCCTTCTTACGGCTTCCAGATCAGCCCTCTCTTTTCAAGTCCCCTGTAGTGTCACGCTTTCTTAAAGGCATTACTCACACGTTCCCTCCTGTCCCTTTCGTAATGCCTCAGTGGGACTTGAATCTTGTCTTGACATTCCTGATGTGCGCTCCCTTTGAGCCTCTTCACAATTGTCCTCTTCGTCTTCTAACTCTTAAGACTGCTTTCCTGGTAGCCATCACCTCGGCTAGACGGGTGAGTGAGCTCCAGGCTCTATCGTCCAAGCCTCCTTTTCTATCTGTTCATCCGGATAAGGTTGTCCTTCGGCCTCGTCCTTCCTTTCTACCGAAAGTGGTGACCCCCTTTCATCTTGGGCAATCTGTCACCTTGCCCACCTTCTTTCCGCCTCCGCATCCTTCCAAAGAGGAAGAGCGGCTCCACCGTCTGGACCCAAAACGTGCGCTCTCCTTTTATTTGGACCGCACTAAACAGTTCCGAGTGGACGACCAGCTTTTCGTTGGCTACGTGGGTGCAAAGAAGGGAAAAGCTGTACACAAATAGACCATCTCCCGGTGGGTCGTTTTGTGTATAAAAATCTGTTATTCCTTGGCAAAAAAAGGAACCGCCTGTTGGGCTGCGCGCCCATTCTACTCGGGCCACAGCGGCTACTTCTGCTTTGGGACGGGGAGTCCCTTTGCAGGACATCTGTCAGGCGGCAACGTGGGCTTCGCTGCACACGTTTGCCAGGCATTATTGCCTAGACAGCCAAGTCCGGAGGGATGGCTTCTTTGGCCGTTCTGTCCTCCAGGACTTTCTGGTGTGCTCTTGGTTCGCAGACCCACCACCGGGGTTGGTATTGCTTGGGTATCTATTCTAAGGTGAGGAATCTAACTAACGTGTTTCTTTCAGATGAACAAGTTACTTACCTTCGGTAACGATGTATCTGTAAGAAACATTAGTTAGTTAGATTCCTCACCGACCCACCCATCCTCCCCGTTCTGCGAACTGACATCTAGGGTTAAGGCTATCCCTTTCAGGGCCCAGGAATTTTTTGGCACCAGTGTCTGTCTCTTGCATGGCTTTGCGTTCCTGGCGCGGAAGGCTATGTACAAGAACTGATGTCAGCGCGCGAGGGCGGCGTCTAAGTACTCCGACGTCATTCCGGCGCACGACGACGGACGCGGAGCCGCAGACGACGCCTAGCGACGCGCAAGGGGTATTGCTGATGAAAAATCTTCCGGATCCAGTCTGACGCCTGGGGATATTCTAAGGTGAGGAATCTAACTAACTAATGTTTCTTACAGATACATCGTTACCGAAGGTAAGTAACTTGTTCTTCAGCTCCAGTTCAGACTTACATCCCCGTGCCACAACCAGCGTCAGTACCTCATTTGTTGATGCCAGTACCGAAGTCGCCGGTGGAAGTTCCAACCCCTCCTCCGATGTCCAACCCCAAACCAACTTCAGCATGTTCTCAACTAATGTTGCACTACGAAATAACAAAAGCACAAAAGGTTGCCATAAAGCCTGGTTCCATTCATATTCTTCTTCTACATTTGACCCTCTCTCAGAGGCTCCATTATCTTTTCGGCTCAGAATCTGATAAAAGCTTGCCAACACCCAGATATATGCTGATGATGGAGCCGGGGAGGATTTGCCACCACACCCACCCAATAGGATTATGATACTTTGCCTGGACTTACAAGAGGACCATGGGCTCGATACTTATCGTGATACAGGGTTGAACTTGCCATTTGACCCTCCATAGAAAGAGTGTGCCTCATTTGCAGAAGCAATTTGACGTGCAGTTAAGGTCTTTGACCTACAACCACCCTCCACTGAGCAGGGGAAGGTAGAACAATAGGTTTCCTGTCACGGGGAGGTGTGACCACCTCCCAGACAGGACTTAGTGTATTGGGCTGGGGTGAGGGCGCTTGCCAGCGCCACCAGACTGCTTTGAAGGGCACATTTGGTGCCCTCCTTGCATACGCCAGTTGGAACTAATTCAGGGAGCTATTGACTCCCGATGTGGCGCGAAACTGGACAAAGGACATGAGAGTATCCTCCCCTCTGTCCACCCCTCTGAATCGTCCCAACCCTTTTCCTAGGGTAAATGAATGGCTTACCTGTGGGTGGCTCTTCAGAAACGTCATGGGACAAGATTCAGATCCGAAACCACTTCAACTTCAACCGTCTGGGTACTTTGGACTTCGTTGGACTCTGCCTGGAACTGAGACAGCATCAAGGAAGACTTCTGCTGCTCCTGGTCTCGTTGTCATGCCAGTCTTCTGTGTTGTCTGTGCCTTCACTTTATCTAACTCCAGGCCTGTGGGCATCAAAGACACAGCAGCACAGGTGTTGGTTCTCCAATTCCCTCGAGGCCTGCACTGTCTTCACAGCAAGTTTGAGGTCGGTATCCCTCATCAGAACCGCTGGACCAGAACCCCTGTGCACCATGTCAACTTGCCATTACCAAGGCTTGTTGACTCTGTTTTCCATAGATCTTCGGACAAGAAGCTCCAGCATCTAATCCAAGATCTTCATCCTCACCTCATCCTCTGCACCGTGGACCTGCATCTTTCGTGAGCTGCTCAAGATTCTCTTGTGACTTCTGTGTCTTCGGCCCGTGGATCCTGTTGAGGGTCTTCTTTGGCTTCAGTTGCCTCCCCTGCTTGCTCGGGCCTGCTACGACTCTCCTGCACTTGGTGAGTCTGTTGGACCTTGCTGGTCCCGACACTGCACCTCATTAGTTTACCACGTCTGTTGATTCTGCTAAGGCTTGTTAGTGCTCCCGCCGGACACTGACCCCTGGTTCTCGACTTCCGACGTGGGACAGCTCGTGAACAGCTCCTGGTCTTCCACAGCGTCGCCTGGTCCTCATAGCTGCAGTGACAAGGTCACCGTCAACTCTCCCGCTTCTTCCGACATCTGTGGTCATTGGTCTTCCGTGCCTCCTAGTCACTCCCGAGTGGCATAGACTCTGTCCCCTCTGCTTGCAGGTACTCCTCTTCAAGAATCCATCCTTGGATTCCACTTGACTCTTTCACCTTCACCAATGGCATCTTTACTGAAGTCCTTCATTATGGTCTACGGCAGTTTCCAACGTCACTTTGAACCTTTGCACCCGGCTTCCCTGGTGTAGGTATCCTGGTTCTTGGGTTAATCAAGGGTGGGGTGACTCTCCTAAACTTGTCATCTTCCACTGGGTTTCTTCAGGATTCACTGGAAAGGGACCTTCTTAAAAACTGAAAATGGGACTTTCCCATTGACTTGCATTGAGTACGCAGCTGTGTTTCCACTCTCGCTACACACAACCTCTTTGGGGTTCCTGGGTACTTACCTTGGGTGGTTCCTTGGGTCTCCTGCTCTTCTGAGTCTTCTGGTCCAATGCTTGATTTTCGTCACAGTTCGCATTCCACTTCTTTAGTATATGGTTTGGTCTCCCCCTGGAGACCACTGTGTATTTGTGCTAACTTACCTGTTGCCATTTGAAATATTGTGTATTGTGTTGATATCTCTGGGTAGGAGATATACCAATGTGTTAGTGAGTGTGTACGCGCTTCTGCGGCATTATTACTTCTTGGACTGCCACCTTACCTCCTTGTGAGTCTCCGCAGCCGTGAGGGGAACGGCATTCCGGCGACAAGGCTCCCTGCTCCTGCCGTGAGGGAAACGGCACCGGGCGGCGAAGGGACCACATCCCCCAGAATTCCCTGAGAGGCGCCATCCTCCTGCATCATATGAGGGCGTCGGAGGTCCTCTTAAGCGGCAGCGACCTCTCGCAGCGCGGGACGCGCTTCTGTGGCATTATTACTTCTTGGACTGCCACCTTACCCCCTTGTGAGTCTCCGCAGCCGTGAGGGGAACGGCATTCCGGCGACAAGGCTCCCTGCTCCAGCCGTGAGGGAAACGGCACCGGGCGGCGAAGGGACCACATCCCCCAGAATTCCCTGAGAGGCGCCATCCTCCTGCATCATCTGAGGGCGCCGGAGGTCCTCTTAGGCGGCAGCGACCTCTCGCAGCGCGGGACGCGCTTCTGCGGCATTATTACTTCTTGGACTGCCACCTTACCTCCTTGTGAGTCTCCGCAGCCGTGAGGGGAACGGCATTCCGGTGACAAAGCTCCCTCCTCCTGTCGTGAGGGAAACGGCACCGGGCGGCGAAGGGACCACATCCCCCAGAATTCCCTGAGAGGCGCCATCCTCCTGCATCATCTGAGGGTTGCCGGAGGTCCTCTTAAGCGGCAGCGACCTCTCGCAGCGCGGGACGCGTGCGGGCGAAGCCCGGGCCAAGGGCAGGCCCGTCCTTGCCTGTCTCTGACCGGACCTGACTGGGCTGGGCCACCCCTCTAACGTTGCTGCTGTGTCCCTGTGCACAAGGTAGAAGCGTGCTTTTAAGTTGATTGGACAGTAGTCAAGCATTTACCGTATATGTTGTCGAGGCCTGCGGGCCATTAACTTGTATTAATTCAGAGGTTTATTACTAAGCTACACGTGTATTGGTGTTCCCCTGTATTGTCGATACTGCCTTGAGTCCATATTGCTATTGGTGGGTGTCCGGCATATGATGGCGGGCAAAGGGAAGCGTACTGGTGGGGGTGGGTCCGTGTCTGGTACTCTTGACCATTTTATTACCAGAGCGGTTTCAGTACTAGAACATGAATTAGCCATCACTGAGCGTCGCTTATCTTCAGAGCTAATTCAAGCTAGACGCTCATCTCTGGGAACTCTTGCACTAGCGAAATCCCCTAAGAGCTTGGTAGGGCAGGATTTAGGTGATTTAGCGCAGCGGGGGAATACTGGGGATAGCACTAGTACATCATTTGTCCGCGGTGACCCGATTGATGCCCTGGGAGAAACCACCCCCACTTTAGGCAGCGCCCAGAATATTCCTAAACCTGTTTCAACCTACCCCCAGACAAGGGCCAGCAGAAAAGCTGTAAAATCCTCTAATCTTAAGAGGAAAAGAGATGGGCTGACCCAGGGAGGGAGACAGGCGAAGCATTCCTACATTATGAAAAACTCATCATCTGTGACGGGTGAGGCTCAGGCTGATGATAACTTACTCCTGGGCGAGACCATCAATAGGCCTCCGGACCAGCCCCAAAATAGTGATCTGATCCCCCAGATCGAGCAAATGGTACGTTCTCTACTATTGCCACTCCTAGAAAGGGTAAAAGTGGTTAATGAAAAGGTCAAACGACTTGAGCAAATTATTCTAGATAATTTTTGTTCATTGAAAAATGTCATCAAACTAGTCACTAAAGACAGTGATAATTCTATCAGGGTTAATTCCACTCTTCCTGTCCTGCCACTTTCACCCTCTGAATTTGAAGCGTCATCTAAGGCCAATTCTAAGGTTTCCCCCCCTAAGATTCTGGCCAAAGATAATGCCACCAATCAAGGTGTCGGCCAAGATAGGGTTAACCTAAAGGGTATTTCCAGTACTAATGCTGCAAGCAAGGGTATGCATAAAGGAGTAATTATGGAGTCTGGGGATAGAACCAACAAACTCCCCAGGGCTCATATTCATCTTCCTCCGGATTCTACTCCTTATGTTGTTGTTTTGACTGGTGTCCCTGAACTCAAAGATGGCACATTGGAATCTTACCAACAACTCAAAAACAAAGTTATTTTCTGGCTAAATAAGAATAGACCGATCCCGAACTATATGGACGGGAAGATTCTTTTTGCCAGAAGAGTTAGTTGGGTGGGTCCTAGACCCAAAGATGTGCCAGGGGACTCCATCTTCATCAATTTTGAGGATAGACGCGTAGTGCATTTTATTTGCGATTACCCTTCTGTATGTGACCGGTCGGAAATCAGGGTACACGATTTGCGGCATTTTTATAATTTAAATTCCAACATATCTGTAAGATCTAGCCAAGACCTGGCAAGACGGGGATTCAACCAAGTGCCCGCCACTCACTCCCCCGATGCTTTCAACACTTTATGTTACCCTGTAGCCTTAGCCTGACCGGTGCCCGAGGGGTCGCTTTCTATTACGTCTCCCATACCAAACATCCCTACAGGTGGGTTTAAGGGTAGAGGAGAGGTAGATATAACTGCGCACAAGTCATGTATGAAGACTACATGCAAAATTTTAAGCTGGAACATTGCGGGTATTAGATCTAAAAGTCGGGATGAGATATGGGCTGGCTACGTTATAACCCATGACATTATAGCACTACAAGAAACCTGGGATACATCGAATAGTTTCTTTTTAGATGGTTATGCCCATTTCTATATACCAGCCACACCTAGCCGGGCGGGCAGGGCGAGGGGGGGTCTTGTACTTTTAGTCTCATTGAATTTGAAAGGATCCGCAACACAGTTAGAATCAGGCTCCCATCACTGTCTAGTCGTAGAACTAGCGGTTGTAAATTCTCCCACTTTGCTACTTATTAATTTTTATAATTCTTCAGATTGTGTCAGTCCAAACCAGCATCTAGAATCTCTAGGGGAGCTTTTGGATAAATTCAGAACGTCACATAATAGTCCCGAGGTCATCCTGATGGGTGACTTTAACATCCATCCATGCAGTCTGGGGTGCATTGTGGAGGAGGATGATGGGGGATTTCCCTATTCCTCACCCACACACTTTGAACACACCAAACAAGGCGAGGCTTTGGAGAGCCTTTTGGCCTCCTCAAACCTCTTTGAATCCGGCTGTGGCATGGAAGGGCAGAGGTCTTTCACATTTAAAGGAACAGATTCAGGATCAGTCATCGATTACATATTTTTATATTCTTTGATCTCGTCTTCGGTTTTAAATTACAGGGTAGAAGACTGTTTTCAGTGACCATAATCCCGTGATAGTAGAGGCTGTCCCGGGAGGGTCACTGGTTTTTAAAGATAAAAAAATTTCAGGAGCAAAAGACCTCACTTTAAAAGACCAGGGAAGGAGACTAAAATGGGCCAAAGTGACCCCGGTCACTTTCCTACAAGAGGTCCTGACCAAGGTTGAAATGGAGGTGGGCATATGTTTAGATCACGCCAATGCCAACTCAAGGATAGTTGAGGCCTTTAACATCGTTTGCCTACAAGTAAATAATGCCCTTTTGGTAAAAACCAATTCAGGTGGCCAAATAGGCAAAACATGGTTTGACATAAATTGCACCAAGGCTCACTCTGCCCTCTTAAAGGCATTAAAAGAAACTCCTAGAAATCGATCACTGATAGTATCCCTGAGGAAACAATATAAACAGGCCATCACAGCTTGTAAAAATGAGATTAAGGAAGATGCTTGGAATAATCTACAGTCATTCGAAATCTAGCGGGATAGTTCTAAATTTTGGGGAGTGATTAACCTCCGGTAGTGAGATCCATGTTATGGAATGTAGTATTCTAGACGAGCGGTGGCTAGCTCATTTTGAAAATATCTACAGTCAGCAGTCACATGGGCACTCAGATGTGATGCTATCTCTTAACCAGGTTGGTTTAGTTTTGGCATTTAGGGAGGAGGATGTGGAAAAAGCCATTAACGAGACAACTAAAAACAAGGCTCCGGGCCCAGATGGCGTCCCCGCAGACTTATATAAGTCCGCCCCTAAATTTTGGGCCAAAATATTGACTAACGTTTTTAACGCCGCTAGAGATAAGATCATCCCTGAGTCCTGGGCTAAGTCCATTATCATCCCAATTTTTAAAAAATGTCAGAGGGGTGACCCGGCCTGTTATAGGCCTATTTCTTTAATTGACTCGGCTGTTAAAATTTTAGGCAGAGTCATCCTGGGCAGGCTGACCACGTGGCTTGAGGGTAGTGGCATTCTATCTAATGCCCAATATGGCTTCAGGGCTAACAGGAGCACGCTGGATCAATGTTTAAATCTTCACCTACTTATCTGTAAATATACAATTGCAAAGGAGGGGTCCCTGTATATGGCCTTTATGGACCTCTCCTCAGCTTTTGACCTGGTCAATAGGTCAAAGCTGTGGAGAATCCTCCACTGGTTGGCTTCTTGGCGGACTTGCACTGTGGCTTATTAGCCTCGGTGAGAGTTACCTAGGGAGGAAAGTGCACCAGCTGCTTTAAGTCAGAGAGGGGTGTTAGGCAGGGGTGCATTTTGGCTCCCCTCCTTTTTACACTGTATATAAATGCACTGGACCCAGCTTTGGCCAATTCAGCGGCGAACGTTCCGCGTGTAGTAGAGACGCCGTTCTCCTGGCCCGCTCAGGTGTGGCCCTTGATAGACTACTGGCCTCTTTTGGCGATTTCATGTCCTCCTTAGATTTGAAAATTAATACCCAAAAGTCTCAGGTCATGATCACTGGCCAGGCCAGCAGGAAAAGGAAATCTAAATCTTTTTTTTTTGCTTAGGCCATGAGGTAAAAAGGGTCCCCATCTTTACTTATCTAGGGGTTATCTTTGATGAGAGAGGAACCTGGTGTCCGCAACAAAAACTAAAAGGCAATTCTGTGGCAAGATCGGCCGCAGCTATACTTGGTTTTGCCAAGCGGTTGGGAGCTCGCCCCATGGAGGCTATTCTGAAAGTCTATAAAGCTAAATCTTTGGCCATAGCCGCCTATGGCTCTGCCATTTAGGGTTATACTAATACTGATACCATCCAGAGGGTGGAGAACATGTTTTTAAGATCTCTGTTGTCCGTCCCCCAGTCCTCACCCACTTTTACGATACACTCAGAGCTGGGTGTGGGGTATGTTGCAGACCTAATTAAAGCGGCCCCTGTTATTTGTTGGTTAAAAACTTGGCTTAACCAGGAAATTTCCTTAACCCACCTGATACTTAAGGATTGTCTTGCCTTGGACAGAGCCCACAGAATCCCTTGGCTGGCATACGTTAAACAGACGTTGGCAATAGTGGGTAGACCAGAGCTATTTAACTCCCCCGACCGTATCAATAAAAAGGATCTTATGGGGATTAAAACCGCATTAGTTACATTATTTATGGCTGAGAGGGAGGTTTTAGAACTAAAAAAGCCATTAGTTAGAAGGAACTATGCGCTTATTACTGTCCCTGGTCTTGAACCCTATTTGGCCTTTGTAACCAGTCCATTTCACCGGTCCCTTCTAATCAAATTTTGTTTTAATTTGATACATTTAGTGCTTGGTTTTTATCCAACACGGGCTACCCCTGAAAACGCAATCCCATGTGATTGTGATAATTTCTCTACTCAGGACACACAACATTTTATTATGTTTCGCGAACACTACGCACAGATTAGGAAAAAATATCTGTTCCCTATCCTAAAGGAGGCTGGTTTCTTACAAGTGCGGCCAGCGCTCCTGTTCTTGCAACTTTTACCTAGCATTACTATTACATTTCATGTAGCAAGTTTTCTAGTTGCGGCTGTTCGCATAAACAAGAAGTGTGTCAGTGTACGGCCAAGTTCTATCATGATCTGACCTGGCGGGAAGGCCTGGTGGTTTCGTTTTCTGGAGTTAATTTTTATTTTTATCAGACTTTTTTTATATGGAAATTATATTATTGTATCATATTTATTTTTTTAAACTTTGAATTGAACTTATGAATTATGTTCATCTCAATTTTTTAATCTTGATAATGTTATTAATAACTATTATTGTAATTGATGAACTTTTGTCCTGTTTTGTATGTGACTATCTGTTTGTTATGTCTTTTTTTTGATTTTTATTAATCGAATAAAAGTAATTGACTGACTGACTAGTGAGTGTGTATAATAAATATACTTATTTTTAGAACTACTCTGTGTGGTTCTTTTTTCTTTAACCTTCACTTTATGATTAGTTCTGGTAAAACAAGCTGCTGAACACTCCTTCTGGACTAAGCCTGAAGGCTGCTCTCCACAGCTACAATTAGCTTTCTATGGTTGTCCAAGACCACTGAAATTCACCATAATGGTTATCTGGATTAGTGCAAGGTACTTCATTTAAATAAGTGTACACCATATACTAAGCCAGTCCTCTACACTGTGCAAAAGAGTACTCTGTTGAGGTGGATAGACTTCTTCATTAAACTCTGCTGCCCAACAAGTGCTGCTGCAAGGTCTGAGAGCCCATTCTACCTGGACAAAGGTTGCTACCACTGCACTGGAACGCATTGTGCCTGTTTTTGACATTTTTCAGGCTGCGACGCAGGCTTCGGTGCACAGTTCTTAAGGCACTATTACATTGATAGCCAAGTCCGAGGGGAAGCACATTTTTCTGAAATACTTTTTGGTCTGAACCCAGTCCACAGACCCTCCACCTTTGGGTACCACTCCTTTGGTATCAATTCTGAAGGTGAGGAATCTGAGTTTAGATGTAACCATCAGAGGAACAAGTTACGTACTTTCAGTAATGTTATTTCTGGTGATTATTCTAAAAGCAGGTTTCTCAAAGCCCTCCCACCTCCCCGTTTTGTAAAGTGGACTCTTTTTAGTTAAGTTTAGTTGAGTCAGAAATCAGCACACTAGTACCGATAACTGGTAAATGTTCCGTGCCTGAGGGCACAGAAAGCGTCAAGCAAAGAACTGATGTCAGTGCGCAGTGGTGGTGCTTATATGCAGCTCTGCTCTATCATTTCCGGAGTGATACTGAGCCAGCGTGGAGCTGCACGGCACCTCCTAGCTTCACACAAGAGGATTTAAAAAAAAATTCTGCATTCAGTCTGATGCCTGGGAAATATTCTAAACGTGAGGAATTTGCAGTTCGATTATCTACCAAAAAGAGTGTTACCAAAGTTAGGTAACTTGTTCATCTGCTGAGTGCCTGATACCTCCACCAGCAAACATTAGTGTCAGAAATGGAAGATATAATCACACTATTTTCAAAGTAAAAGGACAAATGCACCTGTTTTACTAAACTAAAACATGCGTTGCACTGCATTCTACACATTCTACTGTCATGTTATCTTGGTAGATTTCTACAGGTTACTATACCATAGACCTCAGATAAAGGAGCTCTAGTTGGTAGAAGGCAGGTAGAATGAAAAATTTCCTAGCTATTCTAACGGAAAGTTTCAATTCTATTAAGGTCGTAGAGGCGAAGATTTGGCTTTTCCTTTCTACGCTTTTATTCACAGCAGCTTTTTTCAAACAACAAGACATTGAAACAAAATTACATTTCCCATGGCACATTGGGAAAAGCAACAAGAAAACACTCTATCTAATCAGGTTGCCCCTGCGTGCATAACGGTCCCCGCAGACCCTCCCATGTCCTCTTCCTTCCTGCGAACACAGCTTCTCCATTTGAAGATTACTCCTGTTTCTTGGACTTCGATCCTGGAAAGATGCATAAAGAGAAATTTGAGATACCCTCCCCTGTGTGTGCCAGTCCGTCACTTCAATTACAGAACATCATAATCATTGCGAGAATAATCATTTGATAAACGTAATGCAAACATTAACAATGAGGATGTTTAAAGTTAAGTTGCGTGTAATCATTCTTAAACCATTATAACCTTGAGATCCAACTCTTACTGTGTGTGGGAGCCGGTCCCTGGCTGAATAGGTGGGCTAATTCTTGCCTCTGTGTCCTTAGTCGAATTAAAACTCTCCGTTACGGTAGCTAGGACATTTTTCATTCTATGCAGGACCCGGAGGCAAGGATTAGGCTAGTTTAAAGCTGGGTCACCAATACGGTTGCCAGAGATGATACCGGTTTGAAGTAAAACCATTTAAAAGTGGAATCTGATGACCAGTTTGCTGCATTGAGGATATCCTCTAAACATGCTGCCAGGGAGAAGGCCTGGAAGCCATGGCTCCTCTGATTGAGTGGGCGCCAAACTGATAGGTATTAATCACCGCTTCCTGCATTACCCAGTTAATCCATCTGGCAATTGTAGGGGAAACCGCTCTGTGAGGTTTGGTCAAAGCAATCAACAGTAGTCTTTCCACATGGTGGCGAAGCTTGTCAGTGACCGCTTCGTACATTTTAAGGGTCCAGACCACACAATTTTGGTACTCCCTGATATTCTGGGTAGGACACCAATTTGGAGTTGCATTTTGTTCTGCGAGAAGTATGAAATGTTACCCCTTCTGGAGTAAAAATCCTACCTGTAATGTCCTAATCCTGCATGTCAGAGACCCTGTGACAGGATATGAGGCAAAGCAAACACAAGGAGAGGATGGACGGAGTGCAGACACTTTTCAGACACTCACTCCTAGTCATAAATCTGAGTTGAATCCATCATCGTTCTCTACTTCACTTCGCCACCTCAGTTCAGACCCTGCTATATGCAAATCGGTCTTGACCCTGTGCCTCATGGGAACAGTCCAGCCCGAACTGTAAGCCAGGTCTTCCCTGAACCAGAAACAAGCATCCTGTCCAGGTAGGACCTGGCCTGGCAGTTCGGGCTGGACTGTTCCCATTGTGCAGAGGGTCAAGACTGATTTGCATATGGCTGGGTTCAAACGGGAATGGATGGTGAGCAAAACAATGATGGATTTAGGCCCAGATCTTTGTACTGGGGTGAATGTAAGGCTTTGTTCTGCTTTCTGTCCATCAATTGTTCTTTTTGCATTTGTCATCCCGTGTGGGACCGGTATGCCCAGACTTGGGTCCCTCGCTCTCCATGCCACTGTAGCCAAGCTATCTTGTCCATCAATTATTCTTCTTGCAGGATATGAGGCAAAGCAACATCGCTGTCAGTTGTTTTCTAGACAAGTACCTGTTGGAAGGCCAGGATGTGAATAGATTAAGGACCTTATTCACATCACATAGCATGGCGTATCTAGGTTCTGGAGGGAGAGATAATTGAATACCCCCTTGGGAGTTTGCACACCCCAAAGGGTGTTCCCCTACCGGGTGGCAATCTATGGAAAGGTGTCCCGCCGAGATTGCTGATCTGACGGTGTTAATGGATCTGTAGGATCAGCCCTGTGAGGCCATGTTCACCCAAAAATTCAGGATGTGTACAGTCTCCGCTCCCACGGGATCCATTTGGCGTTGGAGACACCAGCATACCCATCTAGACCAAGATGATCTGTATCGGTAGTGCTATCCGCCCAAGCCTTGGCGAGGAGTGCGACAGCCTCCGCTGAAATCCCTAGGACTTTCCATTGTTCCTGGTAATCCTCCAGGCCATTGGCCAAAGGGAACCCGCCAGTATCAAGGGAAGAGGATTACCCTGGGGATCCCTTAGGAGATCTGGATCTTGGGGTAGAGGGATTGGAGAATCCCAGGAAAGTTCCATCATCACTGGATACCAGGCTTGCGATCAACAGACTGGAGTGATCACGACCAGATCCGCCACCTGCCTACGCACTTGTGCCGACAGCTGTGTGATCTTCACAAATGGATGGAATGCATAAACCTGTTCCAGGCTCCAGTCTTGTAGGAAGACATCTGTTGCCACTGCCAAGAGATCTGGTCTCCAGCTGCAGAATCTCTCCATCTGAAAGTCTAGGCGGGAGGCAAAGAGATCCATTAAAAATGGGCCAGAGAGTTCCTGAAGCCGATTGAAGATCGAGGGGTTCAATTTCCACAGGCTGACGTCTCTCCAGTGACGAGAGTGCCAATCCGTTATCTGATTGGCCTGGCCTGGGAGGTGTTCCACCGTCCGAGATATGTGATTGGTTAGGCAGTACTCCCATAGAGTCCGGGCCATGTCCGACAGGGTCTTAGAGCGAGTGCCCCGTGGTGATTGACGTAACGGACCACCGTTAAATTGTCCCTCTTCAGTAGGACAGTGCATTGAACCTTGTCCCTCGTCCAGCATCTGAGTGCGAACGAGCCTGCTATCAACTCTAGGCAGTTGATATGAAGGGCTTGTTTGTCGGAAGACCATTTTCCTCCGGTAGAGAACTCGCTGCAGCGAGCACCCCACCCCGATCCGCTGTCGTCGTATTCGATCACCAGGTCTGTTTGGGAGCCGAAAATTCCCCTGCCATTCATTGCTTCAATATGGGAGATCCACCACCTGATCTCGTCTTTCGCATCCGCTGAGAGCAGGACCAGTTGGGAGTAGGAGAGGCCTTTCCGGAGATGCATTATTTTTAAGCGCTGTAGTGCCCGGTAGTGGAGGGATCCCGGAAATATCACTTGAATGGAAGCCGAGAGCAGCCCCACTATGCGGGCCATTTGTCCTAAGGTGATCTGAGGTTTGGTCAGGGTTCTCCATAATTTGTATCTGATCTTGGACAACTTCTGAGGAGTGATACTGAGGGTCGCCTCTACCGAGTTGACTAGGAACCTGAGAAATTGAATCGATTGAGTCAGAGTAGACTTGTGCGTGTTTATCACAAAGCCCAGCGACTCCAATAGATCTATGGCCATCTGCAATTGGAGGGATAGAGCTTGAGGGCATTGATTAATGAGGAGGATATCCTCAAGATAGATGATGTCATATGCCTCATGTCCGCAGGAATTCTGCCACGGGTCTTATCAACTTGGTGGAACACCAAGGGGCGGATGAGAGTCTGAAAGGTAGGGAGGTGAATTGGAACACCTGAGATTTCCACTGGAATTGCAGAAAACGTCTGTGAGATGGAAAAATCGGCACAGCTAGATAGGCATCTTTCAAATCTAAACAGACCATCCAGTCCGATCTCCGCAGAAGATCTCTGAGGAGGTGAATGCCTTCCATTTTGAAGTGACGATCTAGGAGCCATCCATTGAACTCCTTTAGGATGATCACCGGACGGTGGCCTCCGTCCCTCTTCTCTACCAAGAAGAGATTGCTGAGGAATTCGTTGGGGTGTCTGGACGTGGGGACAATAGCTCCCTTTTCAAAGAGATTCGCTATCTCTAAATTGATCAGAGTTTTCTGATCCCGTGGGAAAACCAGAGGTATGGGAGGGGTTCCCATAGAAGTCTATGTGAAACCCCTGGATTGTTTGAAGGACCCAAGCGTCTGGAGACAGGGATTCCCAATTCTGCTAGTATGATGTCAAACAACCCCCGAAGGCCTTCTACAATTTGAATTCTCATCTTGTGAGTTGTAGTTGTTGGGACCCCTGTTGCTGGCTCTGGCACCCCTGCAATGGGCGTAGTTTCTGGTCTAATAGAAGTTTCCGAATTTACTGGAGTCTTTACATTGGCCCCGGCGGGGCTCCCCTCTGCTGGAGCTTGCCTCAAATAGCGGGCGGACGAGAGCCCCCTTCCTTGCACGGCATTGGTGAAAACACAGGGGTTAAAACTTTTTTATGGAGGTTTGGACATTATCTAGGGAATTGAAGGCATTAACAAATTTCCCCAGTTCCCGAATAAACAGGTCTCCAAAACGTTTGCCCTGGGAGACTGTGACTGCTTCCGAGGTGGAGAGATCCCCTAGTTTGGGGTCAATTTTGATTAGCAAGGATCTGCGCCATTATGTAGAAATCGCACCATTGGCGTTCCCCAAAAGGATTATAGCTTGCTGAGCTCAAGGCTTCGGATCAGATCAGTGCACCGGAGGCCTTTGCATCCTCCGCCATATCCATTATTTTGGCAAAGGGTCCTGCTATGTCCAATAGTTCATCTTGACAGGATCGACAGGACCTGTCAATGCCCTTTTTGGGGTCGCAGACGAATGTGGCGAGGAAGGTGGCCAATTTTGCTTCTATCTCTGGGGTTTGAGCCACTTTCCCCCTCCAAAGATGGCCGTCAACATTCCACCTTGAGGCGGTTCATCACCACCTTGTCCAAGGGCTTCCTATGCCTGCTAGCCTTATTGATTGCAACTTTGGGGGCTGGGAACCATTATGCGGAGCGCGTGTGCAGTAGGTCATCTGGATTTATTAGGTCTGCTGCCGCGACCGGGTTTGAGCTGGACGGTTCTGAGTTCGGTAGGGGAGATGGGCTGGGACGCCAGGGTCTGGATTGTTCTCCGTCACCGTTTGAAGTATTCAGGGAGCCATCCCCGTCCCCTGGGGTACCTTGGGGGGAAATTAGTGGGGGCTCCCCAGAAGCGCCCTAACCTGAATGTTCTTGGATGGGTTGGGCGTCAATAAACTCTTTCTTTAGACGCTCAAAAGCATCAAGATCTACCTCTGACCGCTCTGTGCGTTTACGCATGTCTGGGTTGGACTTGGTAGGGTTCCCTGGAGGTAAAGGGGCTCGAGACCCCGAGACGTCTTCCCTCTGGTTGAGGGTTTTTTAATATTGGCTTGCAATGCCATAAGTTTCTTATCCAGGGGAGCCACTACCTGCAAAACTGCTTTAATGATGGAGGCATCCATTACGTCGCAGAAAGGATCATCAATTGGGAGGTAAGTAACCTCCTCCTCCATATACTCCTCTCCCTCAAAGCTTTCCATTGCTATATTTTGAGGCGGGTGGGGCAATCTTACCAGGTGAAACACCTAACTCTGTGTTCCGATGACAGGGTTTACTTCCTCTTGATAGTAGGTATATAGGAGTGCAGTTGTCCCACTTAATTTGTCCCAACTCTCTTACCCGCATACTGGTGTCTGTCTCCAGGCAGGCGCTCGCTTTTTAACCCCTTCCCCGCTCATGACGGAACCGTTCCGTCATGAGCCACGGTTGCCGTGTGCTCATGACGGAACGGTTCCGTCATGACACGACCGTTGGCGGCCGCTCCGCCTACGCGGCGCTGTTTCCCCGCCTGTGCGGGGGGACAACGCAAATGGGCGGAGTCATGACGGAACCGTTCCGTCATGAGCACAGCTCAACCGTGGCTCATGACGGAGCGGCTCCGTCATGAGCACAGGCCCACCGCGCTGCCCCCCTGCCCCCCCCAGCGCTGCAGCGGAATGTCCGCAGCAGCGAAGGGGTTAAGCGTGTAAAACGCTAGTTAAATAATGCGAATTAATAGGGAAAATGACCTCGCTAAAAATCTCCGCTGTGTCAGTTACCTTCGCCGGACGCACTTCACTGAAGACATTTTTAAAAAGTGACACATGCAGGTCATCTTTGCTGTGGTGTTTTCTGAAGTCTCCCATTATCGCTTTTGTTTGTTAGAAATGATTGCAAAACCTTAACCTTAACATTTTTTACGTAGTGTCAGAGGTTTCTTTAAACAAGACTCGCTATAGACTAAAACTCAGTGCCGGATTACAACAAGAAGGAGTAGAGTGTAACGTAACTCAATAATGAAAACATGCCATTGAGCTTCAGATATACTGGTAAATGTTTTTAGTACCTTCAATCATATCCTTGCATTAACTTGAAAATGAATGTATTCTTGTAAATATTTTAGGACATTTGTTTTTGCATGTTATTGTCTTGCAAATAACTATCTGCATGCTCTCTTTAAATCCAACAGAAGTTGAACCTCTGAGCATATGTGAAGTGAACCATGAGCAATTCATTGAAGACCTGAGCAAGCAAGAAATGGTAGAGAGTAACATGGAGGAGATTGAAATTGAGTTTACTGAGGAAACAGAAATTTGCAAAAAGACAATTAAGACTCGAACAAAGCGGAAACGGTCTGCAGGAAATGGGATTGATCCCTCAGCTGCAAGTGAGGGTGTAAGCAAAGTGCCTGCCCCTGTCAAGCGTCAAAAGACACATACTGGAGAGAGAACGTTCACATGTACTGAATGTGGAAAAAGCTTCAGTCACAACTCCACTCTTAACAATCATCAGAGGACCCACTCAGGACTGAGGCCTTATGCTTGTACAAAATGTACTAAAACATTCATCAACAACACAAATCTCATTAACCATCAGAGGACTCACACTGGCGAGCGGCCATATATTTGTACTGAATGTGGACGAAGCTTTAGTCAGACCTCGCATCTCATTAACCATCAAAGAACCCATACAGGGGAGAGGCCTTATGCATGTAGTGAATGTGGGAGATGCTTCAGCCAAAATGCACATCTTATTAACCATCGTAGAATACATACCGGAGAGAGACCATATGTATGTGCAGACTGTGGTAAAAGATTCAGTAACAATACCAATTTTATTAATCATCAAAGAATCCACACAGGGGAAAAACCGTATACATGTCGTGATTGTGGCAAGTGTTTCATTCAAAATTCCCATCTTATCAATCACCAGAGAACTCACACAGGGGAGAAGCCGTACGTTTGTGGTGACTGTGGTAAAAGTTTTAGCTGGTCAGCAAACTTGAACACACACCAGCGAATCCACAGAAGAGAGAAACGCCCAGAACCAGCACCTGAATGTGTGAAGACCTTCATGGAGCCTGCAATCATAATTATACATCATGAGGTGTACGCAGAAGAGTTTGTAGAGGCAGAAGACTGTCAAATAGCAGCAGTTGTAATTGGTGAAGAGCAAAGTATGGAACAAAGGCAGTGATCTAGTAGCAAGTATCTAGGAAAGTAATGTAAGCCAAAAGGAAAGATCGGGTCCATTGAGAAGTGGCGCCAGCACCCTTGACCTTGTTCAGGCATCGGGCAGAAGTGGTTGCTGGGCACAATGCAAGTACTGGAAAGAGTGTTGGCAAGAAATGTCGGGGGTGAATGCAGAAAAATGTCATAACATGTTGGTTCCAGAATGGGGTTCATTCATACCATGGCCTGAAAAAGATCAGTAGCCCATTTTGCAGGTGATAACTGACGGAAATTGTGAACATTGATTTGCTGTGGGAGGATTTATGATTTGTCAGCCCTCATCAAATACATGAAATAGTACACAAGAAAAACTTTCTTTATATTGAGTAGATGTGGCAAGGGCTTCAAGCAGTTCTCAGCCTTAATCACTTTCAAACTTTATCCAGGCTTCTATCAGAGATATGCCATGTGGCAATCATTTCAACTGCTCTGAATGTTGCCAGTTTAAACTTGGCAGATGTAATTCTGTGTGAACGCTACAGATAGTCAGTCTGTGGCACAGTGTAAACAGCCTGCTGTTCACTTAAAAGATTAATGCAGCGCAAGCTTTGTTTTAGCGCCTTGAGTTGAAGGGTTGAAGAGGACAGGCATATGATGGAGCTAATGAATGTGGGGAAGTGATAGCTATTTCAATGTGGTTAGGAAAACTCTTTACAACTCCAATGCACATGAAAAGAAACCAAAAGTTGTCACTCTTCATTGTATTTGGGGCAATAGAACCAAGTGAAACCTCAGTCTTTACCATTTATGCTGCACACGGATGCACTCTGAATTAGTTCTGTGAGAAAGTACAGAAGAGAATTTTGCTTTAATAATGAGTGGTGAATGTTGAGCCCCAACCTATCACTTCTTGTTTGAAGAATCTATTTTTATCTTTTGTTGATATATTTAATAGGAGAAACCCAGCTTGATAAATTATATATCCAGAAAAGTCAC
Source organism: Triturus cristatus (assembly GCF_964204655.1). Taxonomy (NCBI): domain Eukaryota; kingdom Metazoa; phylum Chordata; class Amphibia; order Caudata; family Salamandridae; genus Triturus; species Triturus cristatus. The sequence goes on from NC_140585.1 coordinate 934,489,558, forward strand.
TGCAAAAATACAGTGATGCAAGATGCCGCCCAGTTGCAATAAAAAGAGAAAATACATGAACAAATGCAGATTTTGTAATTTCAAAGTAACTTAATAAAAATATTGAGTTCACATTTTGAATAAAAACAAATACAAAATCGATTAAAATGCTGATAGATCAAAGCCTATGTAAAGGCCAATAAAACAGCACATTCATGTTTTCCCTTTAGGGTTTGATGTTCTGCAAGTCTTTGTGTGGTAATATACAATGTATCAGTTGTTTTTGTGCATCTGTCTCTTTGGTTCTCAAACTCAGCTTTTTTACTGTTGTTTTCAGGATGTACAAATTATTATTAAGCCTGTTTGAGTATTGCTATGTAGGCGAGCTTGTGGTCAGCCATTTCTAGGAAAGTTTAAACCTATTTTGCCGGCCTAGCTCTTTTAAGCCCAGAAAATTGATGCCAGGACTCCTGATACTGGGCAGAGACATCTTCCCCTGAAGTGGGACTTCGGGCCTTCTTAATAATAGGATCTTGATGGATCCTTCACAGTTTTATTAACTCTAGACAAGCAAGGTTCTCACCCACCAAGAATATGTAAAAAAAAAAATGTAGAGGCAATAAGTCAAGCGTTTTTACTCCCCGTAGACTGTTAATGGGTTTAAATAAGCAGGCTACCACGGTGGATTTTCAAGTTCCCCCAAAGCGCACAAGGTGAATACAGCCGTCTGTGCCCTTACATGAGACTGTGAATTTTTTTTTTCTTTTTTTAATTGGTTGACCAGATCCAACCAAATTTGCCTTAGTGCATATCGAATTTCATGTGGAGGAACACAAAGCCAATACTGTACGATATACTTAGTCGCAATACCCCATTAAGTAACAAAGTGCAATAATGGAAATATAATCTGCTATATAAGTAAAATATTACTACATAAATTGCAATCTGGTCTAGTATCAGTTTGGCAATGCTATACCTTATGGACTGCTACAAACCTTAAGATAACAAAGTAAAACAGAAATCATTGAGATTAGACCCTCCAAAAATAAGGCGAAATCCAAATTCATGATACATTCTCTAGACCATTCCTAGCATAGCCATTTCTTATATCTGAGGCAGAGCAATTTCTGATGGATACATCTGCCTGTGGATTCCTCACCTTTTGAATTACCCCGGTGCCAGTATTCCGTGGAAATTATTTTCCTAGCTCTCCCACGTCGACGAAGACGTCATAATAGCACGGCTCGGCTCGTGACTCCGTATGACGTCATCGAAGCCATAAGAAGACCCCGTCAGCGTGCAGACGTCTGTTCCCTTTTTTCCGCGCCGTCAATGCGTAACGTTTTTTTTCTGGGATTCTACATCTTCATCAAGATTACTTTGTTTCTTCACGTCTTCTTCGTGTTTCTGTAGAAATGGCTACTTTGGAGAAGCCCGGTTTCAAGCCCTGCAGGGAGTGTGGGGGCCATATGTCAATTACAGACCCTCACGACGACTTTCTTCGGACTACGATGTCGAAGGGTGTTCATGTTGTCGAAAGATGAATCCTAAGGCGTTGAAGGAGCGTGAAGTGAAACTTTTCATGGCGAAAGCGAAGAAAGAAAAGGGGTCAAAAGCGCTCAAAGTCGTCGACCTCACATACTTCTAAATTTAAGTAGCATAAGAAATCAAAGAGGAGGCACGGTTCTCGACGTCGCTCTTCGAAGGGCAAGGCTTTGAGGTCGGCTTCTCCTGTTCAGCGACGCCAGGGAAAGGACTTTGTTTCTCCTTCTCCGCAGGCGACTCTGATCCATTCACCGACTCAGAGTGGTTCGCCGGCGTCAAGAGGCTCTTTGATGCCCAGAGGGTCTCCGGCGCCCAGAGGTTCTCCTACTCCTAGGAAGTCTTCTCCTGTACCTGTGGCTTTGCCTGTGTGGGCACCAGCCTCACCGGCTCTGCAGCTTCAGCCTCCAGTTCGACCTTAGATGGATCAAGGTCAAGGAGGCCCGGATCCTTACCCTCCTTTTCCAGGACCAGGAGCGGGTATTTATCATTTCCTAAATGCGATGTTTGGCATGTTTGCCAGGGCATCCTACCCTTCCGGTGCGCCTTCTGGCCCGGTGGGTCCGCTTGCCTTTAACTTGGGTGTCCCCCAGCAGTATGCCCGGGCGCCTTTTGTGCCGACGGCTCCATCCTGGCAGTTTCCAGCGCGGAGGTTTTCGACTCCGAATCCTCAAACCCTGTCTGGTGTTGAATCGCGCCGTCTCTGATTCGTTTGGCGCCGCTGCCGTTTCTGAAGGTCCTCCTTTGACGCCGGCTCCATTGTCACCGACACCACAGACTGCGCCGCCGACCCCGAAGCAGCGTTCCAGGAGGGAAACTCAAAGGCTGCTTGAAGAGGATGAGTACCTGCAGGAGCAGGAGGAAGGGGAGAAACTCAACTCCGTGGATGGATTCAAGGGTCTGCAAGTGGCCCGTGGTTTAGACACTTCCCCGGAGTGGGAGCTCTCTTCACCAAAGACAGTCCTTTCTCTGGATGTTGCACCTTATCATGTGGTGATTAGGAAAGCTGCTGAGTTGTTGGATTTTCAGTTGCCTTCAGCTGAAGTTAAGTCAAATATTTTAACTGAAGTGCTTAATACTTCATCAGATAGGGAGCCTCTACTGCCTTTCAATGAGGCGTTGACGGAGCCTATCTTGAAGGTGCGGCAGAAGCCTTTGACTGCTCCTGCAGTTTCTAGATCAATTGCAGGGAGATATAGACCAGCACCTGTTGATCCAGCTTTTCTTTCTCCCCACCCATCTTCTGAAAGCTTGGTGGTTCAGGCTCGTTCAGGCTTCTTGCTCCAAGCAGTCGTCTGGGTCCTTCCCTACCACCCCTGGGGATAGGGATTCTAAGAAGATGGAACAGTCGGCCAAGAAGGTGTTTTCCTCTGCAAGTATGGGTCTGAAGTCTACGAATGCTTGCTTGGGAGGTACATTTATGCCCTTTGGACTCTCTAAAGCAATTGGCCCCTAAACTTCCTGAGAATGATCGGGTTCATTTTCTTTAGGCTCTTTCGGATTCTCAAGCAGCTGCCCAACAGGTCATTCAGTCGGGTTTGGACACTGCAGACTCGGTTGCCCAGGTAATGGGTTCTTCATTTGCTACGAGGAGGCATGCTTGGCTCAGATCTTCTGTTTTTTCACCGGATGTTCAGGCTACTCTATTGGATCTGCCTTTCGATGGTTCAAGATTGTTTGGTACCAAAGTGGACTCTGCTCTGCAGCGTTTTAAAGATAGTAGAGCTACTGCAAGATCTTTGGGCCTGCAGATTCAGCCTGGAGGGTATAGCTACAAGAGGTATCGAGGCTCTGGGAAGGCTTCTTCCTTTCGTGGCTTTCAGCAGCCTCAGCAGCAACAGCAGCAAAACCCTCTGTACAGTTCGCACAGGAAAAAAATAGAGGCCGTCTTCAAGGAGCCGCTCGGCAGCAGTCCTCCTCCTCTTCCTCTTCTTCTGCCCCCCCCCCCCTTCCACTGGTACCACGGGAAAGCAGCCCTAGATCCCCCATCTTGGAGCATGTGAGTCCTGTAGGACGTTGGGTGTCCCATTTTCTACAAGATTGGAAATCTGTTACCTCAGACTGTTGGGTTTTGAATCTGGTGGAAAATGGGTACGCCCTTCCTTTTCTAGAGTTTCCACCTCCTTACCCTGCTCGCCAGGATCGGTGTTCAGAGGACCATTTACTTCTTTTACAACAGAAGGTTCTTGTCCTGTTGCAGAACGGGGCAATAGAGGTGGTTCCAGAGTAGGGAAGGGGTCAGGGATGTTACTCCCGTTATTTCCTGATTCCCAAGAAGGACTGCTGATTAAGGCCGATCCTGGACCTCGGGATTTTGAATTTTTACCTCAGACAGGAAAAGTTCAAAATGGTGACCTTGGCTCAGGTTCTTCTAGCGCTGCAACAGAAAGACTGGATGGTGTCGATCGATTTGCAGGATGTGTATTTCCATCTTTGCATCGTGCGGTCGTATCGGAAGTATCTCCGGTTTATGGTAGAGTTGCAACACTACCAGTTTGCGGTCCTTCCGTTTGCCCTCACTTCCGCACCACAGGTCTTTGCAAAGGTGATGATGGTGGTGGCAGCACATCTCAGAAGGTCTGGGGTTCCTGTTTTCGCTTATCTGGACTACTGGCTGCTAAAAGCCAAGTCTCCGGAGATGGTGTTGCGCCACTTGCATGCAACAACGCAATTGTTGATCTGAAAGAAACACGTTAGTTAGATTCCTCACCTTAGAATATCCCCAGGCGTCAGACTGGATCCGAAAGATTTTTCGTCAGCAATACCCTTTGCGCGTCGCTAGGCGTCGTCTGTGGCTTCGCGTCCGTCGTCGGCGTCGTGCGCTGGAATGACGTCGTCGGAGTACTTAGACGCCGCCCTCGCGCGCTGACGTCAGTTCTTCTTTTTTCCGCACCAGTAAGCGCAGATCCGGGAGAGCTACCCCTTTAGTCAATTTTTGACTAACTTTTTTGACTCTTTTTGGTCAATTCTCGACTCTGGTGCCGGTAGGATGCCTGGTTTCAAGGCCTGCGACGACTGTCACCGACTGATGTCGGTGACCGATCATCACCGCCGGTGCCTGTACTGCTTGGGCCTCGACCACGACGCGGCGTCGTGCTCCGATTGTATGGCCCTGACCTCGAAAGCTAGGCGGGAGCGGTCCCGCAAGCTTCTCGAGCTTCGCCACTCGGCTCCGCGTCGCTCTCGAGCCCGGTCCAGGAAGAGGTCCAAGGATCGGTCGCGGAGCCGCACTCAACATCGTCACTCGTCTGGCTCGAAGTCTTCGGGTAAGTCGAGGCAGTCCAAGAAGCGACACCGCTCTTCGGACTCCCCTCGCCGCTCGCGCGACTCGGCCGAGGGTCCGGGTGGTTCCACCCCCGTGGCTCCACAGGAGCCGTGCAAGCCCCCATACCCGACGGTCCCTGGGACTGACGTGACGCCGGCGGAGGTCAGTGCCTTCCTCTCGGCCATGAGGAGCCTGGCCCCGCCGTCGACGCCCGCTGGCACGCCTTCGGGCCCCGCGGACTCGACTGGGCGACCTCGCATGCCGGCGGCTCCGGCCCCGGCTCCGACCCCGACGCCGCAGGTCCCCGAGGGGCCCGAGCCTGGGCCCCCGTCGACGCCGGTAGACCTCGTTACGCCTCCTCCGCCGGCGCCGACACTGATACCACCCCCGACGCCGGCTCCGGTCGACGTCGATCCCCGGTTCAGCCCCTGTCCGGTCCGACGCCGATGCGACGCCGCTAGAGACACACATTGTCCATTGACCGGCTCCGATCATTCCTCCTGTTTACTAGGAATCGGATGGCGGGGGCGACTCGGAGGGGTCTGATTACCCTATGGCCCTTCAGAGCCAACTTGCACAGGACTGGGCAGATGAACTGGGGGAGGCCAGTGGGTTGGATACCTCTCCGGACACTGGATTCATCTCTCCTCCGACTGTGGCTTCGGAGGAGGGTGCAGCTTTTTCTGTGGTGCTGCGCTAGGCGGCCGAAGCCCTTGGGTTGAGCTGCCTGCCGTGGCTGTGAGGACTAACATCCTCACTGAGGTGCTTCAGTCTGCCGCATGCTCCACTGAGCCTCTGCTGCCATTCAATGAGGCCCTCACTGACGTTCTGCAGGGCACCTGGTCCAAGCCCTCCACAGTCCCTCCTGTGGATAGGAACGTTGCCAGGCGCCACCGCCCTGCTCCGGGCGACCCCAGTTTTCTGTCCCAACAACCCACCCCCGAGAGTCTGGTTATCCAGGCCTCTACCTCCCAATCCTCCTTCCCATCCGCTCCTCCGGACCGGGATTCCAAGAGACTGGAACAGTTTGGTAAGAAGCTGTTCTCTTCGCTCAGTTTGGGCCTGCGGTCTTTGAACACCGCCTGTCTCTTGGACCGTTATTCCCACTCTTTGTGGGATGCGGTGGAGGACGTGCTGCCACTGTGCCCGAAGGAGGCCCGGGCGCGGCTTCCCTCGGCCCTGGCCGATGGGAGAGATGCAGCGCGCCATGCAATGCGATGTGGACTCGCCACTACGGACTCGCTGGGTAGGGCGATTTCTACCACGGTGGCGCTTCGACGTCACGCCTGGCTGCGGTCCACGTCCTTTTCAGGGGATGTCCAGAGCACCCTCATGGACATGCCTTTTGATGGCGCTCGCCTTTTTGGTGACAAAGCGGACAGTGCGCTGGCTCTCTTCAAGGACTCCCGGGCTACGGCCACGTCCTTGGGCCTCTCGGCCCCGCGGCCACAAACTTCCGCTTTTCGCTCCTTTCGTGGCCAAGGAAGGGGCACCTCCTCACGTCCGCCTAGCCACCGGCTGCAGAACCAGCCTGCACGCGGTCGCGGACGTGGTTTCCGCCGAGGCGGTACCGGAGGACGACGCGGTCAGTCCACATCCACCCCGGCAGCATCCGCCTCAAAGCCTTCCTAGTCCGAGCTTTCAGGCCCATTCCACGCCAGTGGGCGGCAGAGTTCACCATCACCTGCTCCACTGGCGTTCCATCACATCGGACAGGTGGGTGCTGCAAATCGTCCGAAGGGGCTACTCCCTCCCCTTCGAGACGACCCCTCCAGCCATGCCACCGCAGCACCACCGTATCTCGGGGGATCATTTGAATCTTCTCCACGAGGAAGTTTCGGCCCTCTTGGCCAAGTGGGCCGTCGAGCGCGTTCCGAGCCCAGAAGTAGGTTGTGGTTGTTATTCCCACTACTTTCTGGTTCCCAAGAAGGGCAAAGGGGGCCTACGCCCTATCTTGGACCTCCGGAACGTCAATGCCTTCCTCCGGAAGGAACGGTTCAAAATGTTGACTTTGGCTCAGGTTCTAGCTGCCCTAGATCCTGGAGACTGGATGGTAGCGTTGGACTTGCAGGACACATATTTCCACATCCCCGTCCTGCCCGCCCACCGGCGTTACCTGCGGTTCACGGTGGGTCAGGAGCACTTTCAGTTCACCGTGCTCCCCTTCGGCCTTACCAGTGCCCCTCGGGTGTTCACGAAAGTGATGGCGGTGGTCGCAGCTCATCTGCGCAGATCAGGGGTTCCAGTCTTCCCCTATCTCGACGACTGGTTGTTGAAGGCGGGCTCGCCCCAGACAGTCGTCTCCCACCTCCAGACTACGGCGGATCTCCTGCATTTGCTGGGGTTTTCCATCAACGTGCCGAAGTCACACCTGAGCCCCTCTCAGAAGCTCCTCTTCATTGGAGCGGTTCTCGATTCGGTGCAGTTCCGGGTCCATCCACCGGAGCAGCGGGTCCGGGATATACAGGCCCTGATTCCCATCTTTCGGCCTCTATCCTGGGTTTCGGTCAGGCTAGTGTTGCGGCTTCTGGGGCTGATGGCCTCCTGCATCCTACTAGTGCATCACGCCAGGCGGCGCATGCGGGCTCTGCAGTGGGACCTGAAGTTTCAGTGGGCCCAGCATCACGGCAACCTGTCCGACCATGTCTTGATCTCGGAGGGCACTGCACAGCAGTTGCAGTGGTGGCTCACGGACCGCGATTGGGTCACGGGCAAGAGCCTCTCCCTACCCCTTCCGGAGCATGTCGTAGTGACGGATGCGTCCCTCCTGGGATGGGGTGGCCATATGGGAGAGGCGGAGATCAGAGGCCTCTGGTCTCCGGCGGAGTCTCGCCTCCACATCAACTTGTTGGAGCTGCGAGTGATCCGGCTTGCACTGAAAGCCTTCCTTCCCTCTGTCCGGGGAAGTGTCGTGCAGGTGTTCACGGACAACACCACCGCCATGTGGTATTGCAACAAACAGGGCGGGGTGGGGTCGTGGACATGGCTGGAACACCAGGGCGTCACCATCTGGCGGGCTCTCTGAACGCCAGAGCAGACGAACTCAGCCGCCGGTGCATGGTGGATCACGAATGGCGTCTGAACTCCGAGGTGGCGCAAGGTCTCTTTCAGCAGTGGGGAGAGCCTTGGTTAGATCTATTCGCCACCGACGAGAACGCGCAATGTCAGCAGTTCTGCGCGTTGGAATTTCCAAGGCGGCACTCGCTCGGCGACGCTTTTCGTCGCGAGTGGAGTTGCGGTCTGTTGTAAACCTTTCCGCCTATACCACTTCTGCCCAGAGTGCTGAAGAAGATCAAGCGCGACCGGGCCCAAGTCATCTTGGTGGCTCCGGATTGGGCTCGAAGGTACTGGTATCCCGAGCTACTCAGTATGTTGACCGATCCTCCGATACGTCTGCCCCTTCGGGAGGATCTTCTGTCGCAGCAGCAGGGGACGGTCCTCCACCCGAACCTGTCCAGCCTCCACCTCCATGCGGGGAGATTGAGCGGCGGCAGTTGTTGCCATTTCACTTGCCTCCTGAAGTCTGTGATATCATTCTGGCAGCCAGGCGTCCCTCCACAAAGACGGTATACGCCTGCCGGTGGAACAAATTTGTGGCATGGTGCACAGCAAAGGCTGTGGATCCCCTCTCCGCCCCTCTTTCTGAGGTTCTCCTCTTTCTTCTTTCTTTGGCCCGGCAGGGCTCTGCCCTGGGCACCTTCAAAGTTTATCTTGCTGCTCTCTCTGCCTTCTTACGGCTTCCAGATCAGCCCTCTCTTTTCAAGTCCCCTGTTGTGTCACGCTATCTTAAAGGCATTACTCACACGTTCCCTCCTGTCCATTTCGTAATGCCTCAGTGGGACTTGAACCTTGTCTTGACATTCCTAATGTGCGCTCCCTTTGAGCCTCTTCACAATTGTCCTCTTCGTCTTCTAACTCTTAAGACTGCTTTCCTGGTAGCCATCACCTCGGCTAGACGGGTGAGTGAGCTCCAGGCTCTATCGTCCAAGCCTCCTTTTCTATCTGTTCATCCGGACAAGGTTGTCCTTCGGCCTCGTCCTTCCTTTCTACCGAAAGTGGTGACCCCCTTTCATCTTGGGCAATCTGTCACCTTGCCCACCTTCTTTCCGCCTCCGCATCCTTCCAAAGAGGAAGAGCGGCTCCACCGTCTGGACCCAAAACGTGCGCTCTACTTTTATTTGGACCGCACTAAACAGTTCCGGGTGGACGACCAGCTTTTCGTTGGCTACGTGGGTGCAAAGAAGGGAAAAGCTGTACACAAACGGACCATCTCCCGGTGGGTCGTTTTGTGTATAAAAATCTGTTATTCCTTGGCAAAAAAGGAACCGCCTGTTGGGCTGCGCGCCCATTCTACTCGGGCCTCAGCGGCTACTACTGCTTTGGGACGGGGAGTCCCTTTGCAGGACATCTGTCAGGCGGCAACGTGGGCTTCGCTGCACACGTTAGCCAGGCATAATTGCCTACACAGCCAAGTCCGGAGGGATGGCTTCTTTGGCCGGTCTGTCCTCCAGGACTTTCTGGTGTGATCTTGGTTCGCAGACCCACCACCGGGGTTGGTATTGCTTGGGTATCTATTCTAAGGTGAGGAATCTAACTAACTAACGTGTTTCTTTCAGATGAACAAGTTACTTACCTTCGGTAACGATGTATCTGTAAGAAACATTAGTTAGTTAGATTCCTCACCGACCCACCCATCCTCCCCGTTCTGCGAACTGACATCTAGGGTTAAGGCTATCCCTTTCAGGGCCCAGGAATTTTTTGGCACCAGTGTCTGTCTCTTGCATGGCTTTGCGTTCCTGGCGCGGAAGGCTATGTACAAGAACTGACGTCAGCGCGCGAGGGCGGCGTCTAAGTACTCCGACGTCATTCCGGCGCACGACGACGGACGCGGAGCCGCAGACGACGCCTAGCGACGCGCAAGGGGTATTGCTGACGAAAAATCTTCCGGATCCAGTCTGACGCCTGGGGATATTCTAAGGTGAGGAATCTAACTAACTAATGTTTCTTACAGATATATCGTTACCGAAGGTAAGTAACTTGTTCTTCAACTTGGGTTTCTCAATAAATGGACTCAAATCTCACCTGGTGCCTTCTCAGCGCAGCCTGTTCATAGGGGCAACACTACTATGTGTTGAGCTTTTCCGCCTCCACAGAGGATTCTCGACATACAGGAAATGATTCCTTTGTTTCACGATGGAGCGGTTGTTCCAGTCCTGAAGGTCCAACGCCTGCTCGGTCTGTTTGCTTCCTGAATACTGTTGGTCAGTCATGCACGCTGGTGCATGAGGGCACTCAAGTAGTGCCTCCCCAGGCAGTGGTTTCAACACAACAGAGATCTCAGGGAGAACATCATAATCTCCAGAGACACTGAGGCGGAGCTGTCTTGGTGGAGTGTGCAGGACAACCTGTCTCAAGGAAAGCCCTTTCAGCCTCCTCCACCGGTGACCACAGTGATCACGGATGCCTCCACTCTAGGGTGGGGTGCTTATCTGGGAGATCTGGAGGTCAAAGGTCTTTGGTCTCCAAAGTAAAGGTTGCTTCACATCAACCTTCTGGAATTGCGGGTGATGCGTTCGGCACTATAAGCCTTCCTTCCGATCCTTCGTGGTCCGTCGGTTGAGGTCCTGATGGACAACACTTCCGTGATGTGGTACATCAACAAACAGGGAGGTATAGGGTTGTATCGTCTCTGCAGAGAGGATCTGCGACTGGTCCTGGGCTCAGGACTATCAGATTTGTGTAATGGCAAATCATCTCGCCAGTGTGCTAAATGTATGTGCGGACAGTCTCAGTCGGCATTACTTGGCCGATCACGAGTGGCGGCTTCATCCGGAGGTAGTCCATCTCGTCTTCAAGATGTGGGGATTTCCTTGGTTGGACCTCTTTGCCACTCGCGAGAACGCGCACTGCTCGTTATTCTGTAGACTCCAGTTTCCGATGCAGGGAGCGTTGGGGGACGCGTTTCAGTTGGATTGGAGTTCGCAGCTCCTTTACGCTTTTCCCCCAATACCCTTGATTCCTTGAGTTCTGAGGAGGTTTCGCCAAGACCGGGCCCAATTTATATTAATTGCCCCAGATTGGCCAAGAAGGATGTGGTACACAGATCTACTTGACCTCTCATCGCACCCTCAGCTCCGTCTCCTTCTCAGGTCAGACCTCCTCTCACAATCGCAGGGGCAGATTTTACACCCCCACCTCGAGAGCCTGCACCTTCATGCCTTGAGATTGAACAGGCAACCTGAGTTCTTTCTCTCTCCCGCCGGATGTGGTGGATGTTCTTTTATCATCCAGGAAACACTCCACCAAGTCTATTTATTTCTCCCAGTGGTCCAAATTTGTGAAGTGGTGTGGAGAGAGGTCCATTGATCCTTTGAAGGCACGTTTGTCTGATGTGCTGAATTTCTTTCTTTCCTTGGCTCAGCAGGGTTGTGCTGTGGCTACAGTTAAAGGTTATTTGTCTGCTTTCATTTGTTTGCCGGACCAGCCGTCTGTTTAAATCTTTTGTTGTTATGAGATTCATGAAGGGCCTTACCAATAAGTTTCTCCCACCCCTTTCATTATGCCTCAGTGGGATTTAAATCGTGTTCTTACTTTTCTGATGGGTTCTCCTTTTGAGCCTCTTCATAGTTGTCTTATGAGGCTTCTTTCCTTCAAAACAGTCTTTTTGATCGCCACGGCCAGGAGGGTAAGTGAGCTTCGGGCTCTTAGTTCCAAACCTCCATTCTGATGGATACTTCTGCCTGTGGATTCCTCACCTTATGAATACCCCCCTGCGCCAGCATTCCACAGGAAATTCTTTCCTAGCTCTCCCACGTCGACGAGGACGTCACAATAGCACGGCTCCGCTCGCTACACCATATGACGTCATCGGAGTTCCTTTTTTCCGCGCCGTCGACGCTTAACGGTTTTTCTGAGGGTTCTCCATTTTCTTCGAGGAAAACTTTGTATCTCTTGTTTGTTCTTGATGGCTACTTCCAGGAAGACAAGGTTTAAACCCTGCAGAGAGATTGGCGGGCAAATGTCAATCACGGACCCACATGAAGATTGCCTCTGGTGTTTCTCTTCGCACCATGACGTCGAGGAGTGTCGAAGCTGCAGGAAGATGAATCCGAAGGCCATTAAGGAGCGTGAAGCTAAGTTGTTTATGGCCGAAGCCAAAAAGGAGATGAGAGGTCGTAAGAGGGCGAAGTCTTCGTCATCCCATACATCGAAGTCGAAGAAACATAAGAAGTCCAAGAGGAGGCATGGCTCTCAACACCGTTATTCGAAGACCAGCTCCTCGAGGTCGCTGACTCCGGCTGAACGGCCTCGAAGAAAGTTCTTAGTTTCTCCATCTCCTTCTCCTCAGGTGATGCTGGTTCCATCTCTGGATCCGGTATCGCCAGCTTTGAAAGGCTCTTCGCAGCATGAAGACTCACTGACTCCAGCGATGTCTCCGGTGCCTAGGAGTCGACTCCAGGCCGGGTGACTTCTCCTGTGCGGGCGCCGTCCTCGGCTCCGCAGCCTTCAGCTCGACCCCAGGAAGGTACGGATCCTTATCCTGCTTTTCCTGCTCCTGGGTCAGACTCTTCGCATTTTCTTAATGCAATGTTTGGCATGTTTGCCAGGGCCTCTGCTCCATCCGGTGCTCCTTCGGGCCCCGTGGGTCATTTGGCTTTAACTTGGGTGTTCCTCAATTTTATTCTCAGGCACCCTTTATGCCTTTCTTGCCGTTGACTCCGGCTTGGCATTTCCCGGTGTCGAGGTCCTCCACTCCGGCTCCACGGACTCCTTCAGCTGTTGACTCTGCTCCGCCTCGAGTTTGATCGGCGTTGAGGTTCAAAGTCGATGCTCCTCCGTTGACGTCATTGATGGCTTCACTGACATCGCATGTGGCGCCGCCGATGCTGATTCATAAACAACGCTCTAGGAGAGCGGTGCCGAGGTTCCTTGAAGAGGAGGAATATGCACAGAATCTGGAGGAAGGGGAGATCGTTGATTCTATGGATGAGTTTGAGGGCCTCCACGAGGCTAGTGGCTTGGATACTTCTCCTGAGTGTAATCTCTCATCTGCGAATGCTAGTGTTGTGCAAGACATTGCTCCTTATCATGTGGTCATAAGGAAGGCGGCTGATTTGCTTGGTTTACAGCTTCCCTCGGATGAGGTGAAATCTAATATTCTTACGGAAGTTCTTAATACTTCTTCTTCCACTACTGAACCGTTGCTTCCCTTTACGCATGCTTTGACGGAACCAATAATGGAGGTGTGGCAGAAGCCTTTGCTCCTGCAGTTTCTCGCTCCATCGCTAGAAGGTACAGGCCTGCTGCTGGTGATCTGGCTTTTTTATCCTCTCATCCTACGCCGGAAAGTCTAGTTGTCCAGGCTTCTTGTTCGAAGCAATCTTCTGTTTTTTTCCCTACCATTCTTGGTGATAGGGATTCTAAAAAGATGGGGCAGGTGGCAAAGAAAGGTGTTCTCTTCTTCAAATATGGCTCTTAAATCCACTAATGCTACCTGTCTTCTTGGAAGGTATATCCATGCTTTAATGGACCCAGTCATGCAGCTAGCTCCTAAGTTGCCTGAGGAGGATCGGGCTAATTTCATGGAAGTCCTTTCTGATTCGCAGGCTGCGGCACGTCAGGTAATTCAATCAGGCCTGGACACTGCAGACTCTGTAGCTCGTGTGATGGGATCTTCGGTGGCTACAAGGAGGCAGGCTTGGCTTCGTTCGTCTGGTTTTTCACCTGATCAGGCGACTTAGCTGGATTTGCCCTTTTATGGGTCAAAACTCTTTGGTTCAAAGGCGGACTCAGCCTTAGAGCTTTTTAAGGATAGCAGGGCTACTGCAAGGTCTCTAGGCCTCCAGGTGCAGTCCAGAGGATACGGCTACAAGCGGTATCATGGATTTGGGAGATCGGCTTCCTTTCATGGCCGTCCGCGATCTCAACAGGGCCAGCAACAGCAGAATCCCTTATACAAGTCATACAGAGGGAGGAATAAAAGAGGCTTCAGGGGTGCAGCTCGACAACAATCCTCCTCCTCTTCCTCTACTTCCCATCCCGCCACCGTTGGTACATCATGAAAGCAGTTCTAGATCCCCCATCTTAGAACACGTTGGTCCAGTTGGAGGTCGGGTGTTCCATTTTCTACAAGAGTGGATACTGATCACGTCAGATCGTTGGGGTCTTGAATCTTGTAGAGAATGGGTACGCCTTCCCTTTTTTGGAGTTTCCTCCTCCTTACCCTCCTTGCCGGGGTTGGTGCTCAGAGGACCACTTACTGCTTTTACAGCAGGTAGTTCCTACCTTGCTACAAAAAGGTGCGATAGAGGATGTTCCGGACAGGAAAGGGGTCAGGGTTGCTACTCCCGGTATTTCCTGATCCCCAAAAAGGACGGTCGCTTAAGGCCAATCCTGGACCTCGATTTTGAACCTTTACCTCAGAGAAGTTCAAAATGTTGACCTTGGTCAGGTTCTCCTTGCGCTGCAACAGGTAGACGTGATGGTGTCCATCGATCTACAGGATGCGTTTTTTCATCTTCCCATCCTGAGGTCGCTTCGGAAGTATCTCCGGTTCACGGTGGGGTTGCAACATTATCAGTTTGCGGTTCTTCCGTTCGGTCTTACTTCCGCACCTCGAGTCTTTACAAAGGTGATGGCAGTGGTAGCGGCTCATCTCAGAAGGTCAGCGGTTCCTGTTTCCCCTACCTGGACGACTGGCTGTTGAAAGCGGAGTCTCCAGAGTTTTATTTTTTTTTTATTTGTTTTATTTGAAACCTTTTATTACAGGACTCAAAAAATTGTACAAGTATGGGCCTACAACCTTCCGGCCGGCCGCTAGCAATAAAAGGAGCATACGGTATACATTTGTAAAACACATGGTGCCGCTGCCGAGCATTTACAGGAGATAACATCGTTGCGTGCCACATTATGCAGACCCCATCATACGGTTCCATTTTAAATTTAAAGCACAGCAAACACAAACAAACCCACAAGGCAATCCTCAATCGAAATAGCAACACGTGCTCCCCTAGAGGGGGGAATCTAGCCATCCATAGGAATCTCAAGAGGGGGGGGGGGAAGAGATCAGAACTAGGATTGGGGACACCCGATGCCCAGGTACCGGGGGGATGAGTTGGCTAAGGGGACGGGGCCGGCGATGGATCAGGCAGTAGGGGTGGAGCACAGATTCCCCCGCGGTAGGCGTTCCAGGGGCCCCACACTTTCACCCATGTCGCAGGCTTACCTCTCGCCACATACACCACCTTTTCCCGAAACATGCACCAGTCCATATGCTCCTTCCAGGCCGAGACTGTCGGGGGGCTCTGGGATCCGCACAGCTGGGCAATATCACGCTTGGCAACCATATATCCCAGAGTCACCCACCACGTCTGCGGCACCGAGTAATCGGTAGGCTCCCACACATTCAACAGGCATCTCCTCGCTTCGGGCAACAGCGCCACATGCGTGACCACTCGCAGCACCTCATGCACACCTCGCCAGAACCCCTCCACTTGCGGGCACTCCCAAAGGATATGCAGAAAGGTCCCCAGCGCACCACACCCACGCTTACACAAACCGTCCTCAGCATAGCCCATACGCAGGAGCTTTGGCCCCGTCATATAGACCCTGTGGAGTATCTTGAGCTGGACGAAACGAAGGCGAGCCGGTATGGCCACCTCTTTCGGGGAGGCCACCGCGGAGATCCAGTCCTCGTCGTCCAGCTCCAGCCCATCGGCTACCCAAGCCTCACGAAGGGCAGTCAGCAAGTCTGAGCGATCGTTGATTAGTTTTTTATAGATCAGTGAGATCGTGCTGTCAGGGACGTGTCCGTCCAGCACTCTATCCTCCAGGGGGGAGCACTCCGGGATGGAGGCAACGTCCGGAAAGACGGAGCCCAGCGCATGCCGGACCTGCAAGTACCGAAAGTACTCGCTGCCCTGCAACTGAAATTCCGTCTGCAGCATCTCGAACGTTTTAAATCCTCCCCTCGTCCAGAGATCCCCCACTCTGCTGATGCCTATTAAATCCCACTTCTCAAAGCCCTTCGAGGTCCACAAGGAGCCCAACCGCTCAGATGCGTATAGTGGTGACGCCCGGGTCAAACGGTCCTTCCACCCCATTGCAGTATTAGCCGCGTGCCACACTTGCACCATGACACGCGTGGGGCCCGTCAGGCGAGCGTCGGGCGCGCTAGAGTAGAGCGCTCGATTATAGTCACCACCTGGAAGTAGCATCCTATCCATTTCAAACGCAGGGTTTAAGGCTGGCCCATATAGGCCCTGATTAATTGCGGCTAGCTGGGAGGCCCAATAATACCGTTTAATATCCGGGAGGGCAATCCCCCCATCATACCAGGGGAGCGTCAGCTTAGCCAGGGCAATACGTGGCCTCCCATCCTAGAACAGGCGGCGCTGCAAACTCTCCACTTCTCGGAAGTAGCGCGCTGGGACAAGGTCCATCGTGTTCTGTAACGCGTATAGGAAACGCGGCAACGACATCATTTTAAACAATGCCGCCCGGCCGAGCGGCGAAAGCGGCAAACGCCGCCAGCGCGCGACATCCTCTTTCAGACGCTGGAGGGGGGGAAGCAAGTTCCGATCATACCGAGCCTCCGGGTCCAGAGTAATGAAGACACCCAGGTACCTAAATCCCTGCGGGGCGACCTGGATCGGACAGCCCCGCGGGAGGATAGGAGCCTCCCCAGAGAGAACATACACACACGATTTAGCCCAGTTGATGACCAGACCGGAGTTACGACCGAATGAATGCAGAACATCAACTAGTACTATGAGTGATTTACGTGGGGAAGCTAGGTACAAGAGGATGTCATCAGCGTATAAGGATACGCGGTCCTCATACTCGGGGGTCCAGCGGAGACCACGGATGGAAGGCTCCCACCGCAGCCACTCCGCCAGGGGCTCCAAGGCAAGTGCAAAAAGGAGCGGCGAGAGGGGCAGCCCTGTCGAGTGCCTCGGCCCAGCTCAAACGGAGCCGATACTCTTCCGTTCACCACCACCTGCGCCAATGGGCCCGAATATAGCAATTTGACCCAACTGATGAACCCTGGGCCAAATCCAAACTTCGCAAGCATCGCCCAGATATATGGCCATTCAAGCGTGTCAAACGCCATGGTGGCGTCTAAGGACGCCAAAATGGCCGGCTCCCGTATAAACGGGGCACGTGCGAGCACACCGTGCAAACGCCGCAGATTAAGGGCCGTGTTGCGATGAGGAATAAAGCCAGACTGGTCCTAATGAACCAAATCGCCCACCACGCCGACCAGCCGATTGGCCAGTACCTTAGCGAGAATCTTGGGCTCCGCATTCAGCAGCGAAATGGGCCGATAGGATGTAACCCGGTTCCGAGGTCTCCCCTCCTTGTGGATGACCACGATTGTAGCCAGACGCTGGTCCGGCGGGAGGGAGCCCACCGAGTGTGCCGCCAGGAACATAGCCCGGAGGTGGGGTGCCAGCGTATCCGGTCGTAACTTATACAACTCGATAGGGAGACCATTCGGACCCATGGCCTTGCCGGAAGCGACCGAGCGTATGGCGAGGGCAATCTCGTCGGAGGTGGGAGCGGCGTCCAACGACACCCTGTCCTCCCCAGAAAGGGAGGGCAGCGCAATATCACTGAGCAGGGCGAGGGAATCCTCTTCCGAGCAGGGAGACACCGGGGAATACACCCCATGGAAATAATCCGCAAAGCAGGAGACAATTTCTTCTGGCTCAGTCACACACACACCATCCGTTTTCTCAATCAGCGGGACCACACGATTCGCTCTCTCTTTTTTGTCCAACCACGCTATAAGCTTACCAGCCTTATCACCCACATCATACAAACGCCCCTGTTGCTCTCTACTGAGGCCCCTGGCCGCCTCCGTGACGAGGGCCCTGTAGGCCGCATGCTTGAGTTGGAGGACATGTAATGCAGCATCCGTCACCCCACCTTCTAAATTCCCCTCCAACTCGGCTATGTCAGCCTCCATCCGGGTCACCTCCTCCCGCTCGCGCCTCCGGGCATGGGAAATGAGGGATAGGGCCTCTCCTCGGAGTACTGTCTTGAAGGCCTCCCATAGCGGTATGGCCGAAGGCACAGACCCCACATTCTCATCAAAATATCGCTGAAGGGATTTAATCAATGCAGCGCGAATGGAGGGGTCGCGCAGGTACCAAGGATTGATTGGGACCACCCTACCCTCACCCCTCGGAAAGACATCAAAGTGCAGTAGGAGCGGGGAGTGGTCCGAAATACCCCGTGGCAAATGGCGTACCTCTCCCACCCTCCCAACATAGGCCGCCGGGACAAGGACATAGTCTAGTCATGAGAGACTACCATGGGCTCCCGAGTGGAAGGTATACTGTAGCTGCGCGGGGTGTTTTAAACGCCAGCAGTCCACTAATCCAAATGTATCTAAGAGGCCGGGGAGCCACGCCTGTGCCCGGGGGAGGTCCCTAGGGGGGTGACGATCCAAAGAGCCAGATACCACCGCATTGAAATCCCCCCCCACAACCAAAAGCCCCCCCGGAAGGCCAAGGAGAAGGCGCCCAAGGTCCGCAAAAGTGGTCGACTGCAGCCCCGGTGGGATGTATATTGACACAAAGACAACCACTTTGCCCTCCAGTCTTCCCACCAAGACCGTATAGCGTCCCCTATCATCGTGGAGCACCTCATCAATCTCCAACGGGAGCGAGTTCTTCACCATGATGCCCACACCCCGTGAGCCGGACGTAAAGCCCGAGTGAGCCACTAGGCGATAGCCACGTCGATTCATGGCGCAGAAGGAGTTACCAATGAGGTGTGTCTCCTGCAGAAAGACTACATCAGGCGAGATTCGCTTCAAAAATTGCAGGACCACACCCCGTTTGATCCTGTCCCCCAGTCCATTCACATTCCAGGATAACAAAGTTAGTTCCCTACCCCCCATCATATACAAAAGCCATCATTCGTACCCCGGAGAGCACTTTAAAACCAACACAATAATTTGTTTGCCTTGTGGTAAAAACGAACAACACCCCATCCCTACCCACCCACCCCAACAGAACTCCCCCCTCCCTGCACCCCTGCATGAGCCCAAACAGCCCCCCCAACGTGCAGTGTGCCTGTCGCCCCATGTGTAGATAGACTAACTAAGCCCCCTAGAGGAGGAGGGAGAACCCCCAAGAGACCCAACACAACCTCCATAGGAGGGGAACTTAAAAAAAACTGACGCAGAATTAAAAGTGGCATCATTTTCGTCCAGAGTGAGGCCCATTATGAGACCCTCAGTCCTGATCCAGCGTGCCGTCTCCCCCCGCCGCCCCCCCAGATCACAATCCCCGGGCAGAGTATCCAGCCAGTCCCCGGCCGCCTCGGGACGATCAAAGAAATGCGTGCGACCATCCACCTCCACACGCAACTTGGCCGGGAAAAGCATGGCATACTTGAGGTTTAGGTCCCGAAGACGGCGTTTGACACCTAGGAAGCTCAGTCTCTGCTTCTGGACCGCTGGAGTGAAATCAGGATAGAAATTAACCTCCATATTGTCTAGCTTGACCGGTCCATGCAGTCTGGAGGTTTGCAGGATAGCGTCTCTATCCCGAAAATTGAAAATCCGGGCGATGAGAGGTCTCGGAGGGGCTCCGACATTCGGCCGACCCCCGGGAACCCTGTGAGCCCTCTCCACAGCGAAGAATTTGCTCAGCCCCCGTGGCTGGAGATGGGTAGCAATCAGGTCCTCCACAAAAAGATCCGCCGCCGCCTCCTCGCGTCCCTCGGGCACCCCGATAATGCGAATGTTGTTCCTCCGTGCCCGACTCTCGGAGTCCTCCAGGCGTCGATCCATTAGCGCCGTCGCCCGACTAAGCCGGCGCACCTCCGTTTGCAAGGCCGCCACATCTGTCGTTAGGCCCGATGCGGTGTGGGCCAAAGAATCTACTCGGTCATTGGTTTTGGAAAGATCGGCCCTCACCAGGCCAACATCCACAAGGACCGAGTCAATCTTCTGCGCCAGTGTATCAAACCGCTGGCCCACCGAGGCCTTCATCTCGGCAATGGCGCCCATAACATCTCGCAGAGTCAAATCTGCGGGCAGGTCTGGGGCATCAGGAGGAATCTCAGGGGGCTTGCGCGGTCCATCGGGCGATCCCTTCTGGAGGGTATAGCGGTCCATACTGTTGGCCTGATGGACGGCGCCGTGCCGGGTCGATTTGGTCTTTACCCGGTCTCCATCTTGTTTCGTGGCCATGGCCGCCAGTCTCCCAGTCGCACCAGCCACGGCGTGTAGGGCAGGAAAGCAGACACAGGCTCCGGGGGGGCCCCCTCGGGGCAGCGGGGTGGATCACAGCCTGCAGGCAGGCAGGGTCTCCCAGCAAGGCCACACCACACCAACACCAAGGGCTCCGCGACCCAACCTTGCAGAGACAACAAGGTGGTGCGAAAGCGAAAGTGAAAGTGCGGGGCACGCGATTCGCCAGGCCCTGCCTGCCGCTGTTGTTCACTTTGTCACTGGATCACCCCACTGCGCAAATCCGGGGTCCGGCGAGGGGAAGGCCGCACACTTCAATCGGTGCTCACTCCGGTGTCCGAGGTCCGATTCGGAAGCGGGAAACGGGTGCCACCTCAGGTCAGGTTCACCAACCTAGTCCCCTCATCCAGGGCAGGATAATGTCAGGATATTCGTAGGAGGTCGCGGAGGTCCTCGGGAGCCTCGCACCTATGCGGCCATCTTGGTTGCGCGCTAGGCTCCTCCTCCGGAGTCTCCAGAGTTGGTTTCGCCCCACTTGCAGGTAACAGCTCATCTGTTATTCAATTTGTGTTTTTCGATAAATGTACCCAAATCTAACCTGGTGCCTTCTCATCGCAGCAGGGCAATACTGCACACTTTTGTGTGTCAAGCTTACCCTCCTCCGCAGAGGAGTCTCGACATTCGGGAGAAGATTCCTTTATTTCATGATGGAGCGGTCGTTCCAGTCCTGAAGGTTCTTTGCCTGCTCAGTCTGTTCGCTTCCTGCATTCTGTTGGTCAGCCATGCACGCTGGCACATGAGGGCACTCCAGTGGTGCCTCCGCAGGCAGTGGTATCAGCACAACGGAGATCTCGGGGAGAAGATCAAAATCTCCAGAGAAGTTGCAGCGGAGTCGATTTGGTGGAGCGTGCAGGGCAACCTGTCTCAAGGAAAGCCCTTTCAGCCTCCTCCACCGGTGGCCACGGTGATCACGGATGCATCCATTTTAGGGTGGGGTGCTCATCTGAGAGATCTGGAGGTCAAAGGTCTTTGGTCTCCAGAGGAAAGGTTGCTTCACATCAACCTTCTGGAATTGCGGGTGATACGTTTGGCACTAAAGGCCTTCCTCCCTTCCCTTCGCGGTCAGTCGGTTCAGGTCTTGACGGACAACACTACCGCGATGTGGTATATCGACAAACAGGGAGGTGTAGGGTTGTTTCGTCTGTCGAGAGGCTCTCCAGCTCTGGTCCTGGAACCATCGGATTTGTGTGTTTGCAAACATCTGGCCGGTGTGCTGAATGTCCGTGCGGACAGTCTCAGTCGGTGTTACTCGGCCGATCACGAGTGGCGGCTTCATCCAGAGGTGGTCCATCGCATCTTTCAGATGTGGGGGTCTCCTTGGTTGGACCTGTTTGCCACTCACGAGAACGCGTACTGCCCGTCGTTCTGCAGTCTTCAGTATCCAATGCGGGGAGTGCTGGGGGACGCGTTTCAGTTAGATTGGAGTTCACCGCTCCTTTACGCGTTTCACCCCATACCTTTTGATTCCTCTGGTTCTGAGGAAAATTTGCCAAGACCGGGCCCAAGTGATATTGATCACCCCAGATTGGCCGACAAGGGTGTGGTGCACAGATCTACTTCATATCTCATCGCACCTTCTACTCCGTCTCCCTCTCAGGGTAGACCTCCTCTCGCAGTCTCAGGGGCAGGTTCTACACCTCCAGTGCCTGCACCTTTATGCCTGGAGATTGAACGGGGCAACCTGAGTTTCTTCTCTTTCCTGCCGGATATAGTGGATGTCATTTTATCGTCCAGGCGACACTCCACTAAGTCTGTTTACTCTTCTAGATGGTCCAGATTTGTTAAGTGGTGTGAAGAGAGAGACATTGACCCTTTGAAGGCCTGTTTGTCTAATATTCTGGAGTTTGTCGGCTTTTCTATGTTTGCCGGACCAGCCGTCTTTATTTAAGTTCCCCATTGTCATGAGGTTCATTAAAGGTCTTACAAATAAGTTCCATCCCACACCTTTCATTATGCCTCAGTGGGACTTGAATCTCGTTCTTACCTTTTTAATGGGATCTGATAGAGACTACTCGCCGCAGATTCCTTCACGTAAAATTATCCCCAGGCGTGAGACTGAATCCGGAAACTTTTTGCCACAGCATTCCTGCGTGCCAGGGGGCGGGGCGACACCACACGATTCCGCCTAGGCATTGTCCGCGTACGTGACGTCAGTGAGGTCACATAAGCCCCGCCCTGGCGCACCTACGTCATTTTTTTCCTTTTCCGCGTGCAACGCGGATCCGGTGTTGCTGCGGGCCTGTTTTGGGGGCCTTTTTTCTTCTTCATTGTCCTTCTTTTGGTGGAACAGTGTGCGAATGCTTTCGCGCTTTAAAGCTTGCACGTCGTGTGGGCGTCTTATGCCGGCGACGGAACCTCATCGCATTTGTATGTGGTGTTTGGGGGAGGAACACGGCACCACGGATTGTGAGGCGTGCCCCCAGTTGAAGCCAAAGTCGCGGTGGGAGCACCGAATGAAAATTTTCTCGGCGCGTCCCTCCAGGTCGACCTCCTCGCCTCGATCAGCCTCGGCAGACTGCTTCAGATACGGACGTGGTCATAGTCATCGCCCTTCCCTGATGTCGCAAGAGCGTCGCTCACTGGTGGGTAAGTGTCGCAGTTTGTCCCGGGGGACCGGGTTTCGGCCTGCTGGGGGCGTGGACTCTCCGCGGGTGATGTGGCCTGCGTGTCCTCCTACGCACCGTCTCCCAGTGATGGAGCGTCGAGAGTCCAGATGGAGACATACGTGGCGGCTTTGCAGGCCTCCCTGGCGTCTCCTCCTTCCCCTCCTGGGGCGTCCGCGGTTCCCTTGCCTTGCGTGGGGTGTTCTGCAGCGCCGCCGGTGGCTCCGGCCCCGGCACCAATTGGGTCGGATCCAGGCTTGGAGGATGTGGTGCTGTTGGGGTGCGTATATGTGTATATATTTGGTATGCTATGTTTACATTTGAAAAGGTGTCGGTCTGCCCGTTTGCCTCGGTGGCACGGAAAAAATGGGTGGAACTGATGTCAGCACGCCGACGAGGTCCTTTTATGGCACCGATGACATCATATGGTGTCGCGAGCGGAGAAGTGCTATTGTGACGTCCTCATCGACGTGGGAAAGCTAGGAAAGAATTTCCCGCGGAATGCTGGCGCAGGGGGGTATTCATAAGGTGAGGAATCCACAGTCAGATACTGTATCCACCAGAAAAAGCGTTAACAAAGGTAAGTAACTTGTTCTTCTTGACCATTCATGCAGAAAAGATGGTTCTTAGGACCAGGGCTGCTTTCCTGCCTAAGGTGGTTACTCTCCATTTAGGTCAGTCTATTACCTTACCTACCTACTATCCTCCCCCTCACTCTTCCAAGGAAGAGGAGAGACTTAATCGCCTTGACCCTAAGAGGGCAGTCAGTTTCTACCTGGACAGGCCCAGGGATCTAAGGCTGGATGATCAACTCTTCGTGGGCTACATTGGACAGATGAAAGGAAAAGCTGTCCACAAACGAACACTCTTGGGGTGGATCATCTTGTGTATCAAGATCTGCTATACCCTGGCCAAGAAGGAGCCGCCTGAATAGAGGTCATTCCACCAGAGCTAAGTCATCTTCTGCTTTGGATAGAGATGTTCCTGATGTTGATGTTTGTAAGGCAGCAACTTGGGCCACACCTTTGCAAAGCATTACTGCTTGGATTCTGAGGTTAGGAGGAACAGCCATTTTGCATGTTCTGCTCTGCAGGATTTTTTGTTATAGTCAGATGGACACCCTCCTCCGGGAGGGGTACTGCTTGGGAATTCAATTCAAAAGGTGAGGAATCCACAGGCAGATGTATCCATCAGAAGAACAAGTTACTTACCTTCAATAACGCTTTTTAGGTCTCGCCTGACCCAGCTGGTCTGGCGAGACTTCTTGAGAGGGCTCCAAAAAGTGCTACCAGGCCAGCCTAGAGCTACAGTGCATGTGCACGGGCGCGTGTGCCGCACTTTACCGAGATTACTTTCACTTTCGCCGCCGCACGGATGCTTGACATAGCCAATAGGTCTCGCTTTTGGGACCTTATAAGTATTTAGTTATGCAACTGTTGCATGGCTAAACACTTATAAGGTCCCAAAAGGCGAGACCTATTGGCTATGCCAATGCTTGTTCTGGTGGCTACAGTGTCTGCCTGTGCAATTCTCACTGACCCACCCGCCTCCCTGTTGTCCTCCTGTTTCTACCCAAAAAAGTTAAAACTGTTTGACATGGATGTTTTTTAATATGTCATTTCCATGCTTCCGGTTTGCTGCTAGGAAGAGTTTTGTTTATTGGCTTTTTCAATTCTGTTGATGTATATACTATGTGTATTTGTATATATATCATGTATACTGTGTATACTTGTGAACATGTTGTCGGTCCGCCAAGGGCACGGAAAAATTTAATGGAAATGACGTCAGCACACCGACGTCGTCTTATGGCTCCGATGACGTCATACGGAGTCGCGAGCGGAGCCGTGCTATTATGACATCCTCGTTGACGTGGGAGAGCTAGGAAAAGAATTTCCGTGGAATGCTGGCACAGGGGTAATTCAAAAGGTGATGAATCCACAGGCAGATACTGTATCCACCAGAAAAAGCATTACCAAAGGTAAGCAACTTGTTCGTCTGGCCCCTTTCACCTTAGTGAAGGCTGGCAATAAATATAATCTAAAAATCAGCAGCATTGAAGTATCAACAGGTAAAGTGCGAAAGTGCTAAGCTAGAAATTAGAATAGAAAAGGCAGGTGTCTGCTTTGACCCGTGTCCTTAAAGAATCAACGCATTCAAATTGCATATAGTGCAAAAGTGCAAATGAAAACATGCTAGAAAAGACCCAACATTAATTATCTACACAGTGCATAAGGAAGTTAAAATTGCTAACACATAGCATTTTTGCAATATCCTACATAATAATCATAATAAAGTGCACGTCTAGATCATGTTATTCTCAGAAGCTGCCAATGGTGCCCAAACAGCTGCAAATCTTTTGACGTTCCCCACTGTCGAGCATATGCCTTCTCAAAGACCTTATTCCTCCTCATTTTGTCTGGAATATCCGAGAACGAGCAACCATTAAGGTAGATGATACAAAATATTGCTTAGATTTGCTCTGTTTCAGGCTAACGGAGGATGCCCCCAAGAAGACTAACTTGGCTTCAGGCTTAATCATAGTTTGCAAACATTCATTTAAAACAAGAAACAATTCCTCCCTAAATTGAAACAATTTAGGGCAAAGTAAAAAAATATGGAGCCGATCCCCTTGTCATTTTGCTAACATCGAAAACACTGGTTTGGGGTAGTTCGGAACATTTTGTGTAACGCGTATGGGAATTAGTATGCCATCCATTCAAAATTAGCTGCCTTAAGGGACTTCTAACCCAACACAGAAATATGTTCCCATTCTCTGGTATTTAACTTGCAACCAGTTCTATTATCTAACTTTTTTGAATATTCAAAAATTAAAGTTGAACCGGAGTATCTCCTCATGGCCTTAAACCAGTTGCCAACCCCTGTAAGCTCAGTTTTTACTAAAAGCTGAATGAGAACCTGGGTCAACTCACTAATCTCCTGATAATTAGCAGTCAGCAGTTAAGCAATCTGCAAACAAACTGTGCAAATAGCGATGCCACACTATCCCCAAGTGCCGCACCAATTCCTCCCAAGTTATCAATCTGTTTCTGACATTAAAATCTGCCATTACTTGGAACCCCTGGGAGGTCCAACATTTGAGCACCTCTTGAAGATGCAAACCTAAGAACTTACAGTCCTGCTACCGAACATACCTACGACAGGTTGTCATCTGTCTTGCCTTAAAACAAACAATTTAGTGTGCCTCTGGTGTCTGGAGCGTGACCACGACTGTCGTGCTCCGACTGCCGGGCCATGGCACCAAAGGCTTTGAGGGAGCGGCACACTAAAGCTACTCACGGCCCGGCATCTGGCACTGCGGAGGTAGTCTCTTCAGTCTCGATCCTGGTCCAGGTCTCGGTCAAGAGGAAGGTCCGAGCACCGCTCCGGTGATTCAAAGTCCTCTTCGTCGAAATCATCGATGTCAGGTAAGGAGCACCGTAAAAAACACAAGAAGGTGAAGCGTGCTTTGACTTCGCCCCGCCCACCGGTCGCACCTCCACAGCGATCTTCCCCGGCGTCGTGTCCCAACTCACAGATTCCTGGCGGCGCTTTCCCGATCCTCATTCCTGACGAGATGGAGCTAGTCGAGCGCCCTCAGATGCCGAGATCGGCGCTGATGAAGCCGTACGGCACCATACCGTTCACCCTGCCCTATTCTGAAGGGTTAGGGATGGAGGAAGAAGATTGGAAGGGTGAACAGTTCCCCTTAGAAACCCCACACCAACAAGATGTGGACTGGTACGAGGAGTTAGATGATGCCAGTGGTTTGGACACCTCCCCTGACTCTGGCATGCTTTTCCCCTAACCTGGCTATGGAGGAGGGAGCATCATTTGCCATGGTGGTGCGTAGGACTGCGGAAGTCTTGGACCTGCAGCTCCCTACAGTGGCAGTCAAGACTAACCTCTTGACAGAGGTCCTGCAGCCTGGGTTCTCGAGTTCAGAACCCCTACTGCCTTTTAGCGAGGTCCTATCACATGTCCTTCTGGGCACCTGTTCCAAACCCAGCCCCGGGGCTCCTGTGACAAGGAAGATCGTCCGCTGCCATTGCCCTACCCCGGGCAACCCACTTTTCCTCACTACCCACCCCACAAAGCTTCCCATTGCGCGTTCCCTTCCGCACTGTCAGGACTCCAAGATTACAGATAGTGTTAATTGCGCATCGAAAACCCAAAGTTTACGCACCCTGTGCAATGGAAGATACTTGGTTGGAGCTGACTCGGAAATGGCGCCTAAAAAGGCCACCAGAACCGAGTGGCTGTTAGCGTTCTAGTGTTCAGCAGAGAACGCGCTGGAATCCCAGGTGAGGCTTGCGCGGCTTGTGAACTGCGCACTTCACCAAGAATTCCAGAGAGTCAGGAGCGCGCCTCAGAGCACGCAAACAAAAGAGTCAAAGTGTAGTTTTTGAGGGCTTATCATTTATCAGGACTGAAGAGCATTCGGAAGTCAGCTGATACTGAGGTTGTAGCCGAATTCAAGGAAGTTAAGTGAGATATGAGGAGAACGACAATTCTCTGTTTTTGTGAGGCTTTCGTACGGCTTCGAGAGAGAGAGGAAGCAGCGCCTCCCGGAGCATCTGAAGAAAGAAACAGAAAATGAAGCTAAGTTATCAAGCGTATATTTTGTCACGTCAGAGAATTGAAGTAAAAATACTGAGAACTATATAAGTAATAAGAACTTACTGTGAAGAAGGCAGTTTTAGTATTCCGTCATAGAGGTCATGTGCAGAGTCGGCAAGACCAGAATAAACGAAGAAGTGGTTAGCCTTACACGCTAGTACACTTGAGCTACCTGTAAATAGTTAAAATAGACAAACAATACTTACCACAGGAAGAAAACGTCATACAGTGGCCTAGAAGCTGAGAGTAATAAGACCCCAACGAAAAGCATAAGAAGAGAAATACCAAATACACAGTTGATTAATTACCAATAGGAAAAGACCCTAACCACAGTAAGTAGAATTCAAAATTGAACATTAATAATACCCAGTCAAAAAGAGAGTAGAAGTCTAAACCTATGAATGTAAATATATTGCAGGTGTGCTAACGGAAAACGAACTGCAAATTAAGGCAGAAAGCAAGGAAGATAAAACATAGAAGAGAATAGAAAGGAAATAGAGAAGTAAGTAAGATACGCAGGGAGAAGGATTACATGAGGAAGATAAGCATTAGCTTTAGCTGTTATTTCTAATTGCAGACGAAGAATACAGTTAAAGAACAAGAGCACACACAGGAAAGAATAAAAAGAAATAGAAGAGGAGCTGAGTTCTGGAATTAGTATGGTAAGGTAGTGAGGAAACCGGGTTAAAGAGATTAAGAGAGGTCTAAGGTCTAAATGGTCTATGATAACGTGAACTCTTGTCTACAGGTTACTTCTTCAGCAATAGAAGTCTGCAGGACGGACTACTGAAGAAACCAGCAGAACAGTCTCTTCTCTCTTTTGTTATTTTATCCACTTTTCCCCCTTCCCCCCAAAATAGCCACTCTAGAGACTTGTTACACTAAGCTCTGGGTTGCTGTCGGGGTGGATTTGGGAACTAGCATCTCTGTTCCTGTGTAGTAGTGTTCAGTAAATTGGAGTCTGACACGCTCCCCCGGACATGGAATCCAAGAGACTGGAGAGTTTTGGAAAGAAAATGTTTTCTTCTGCCAGTCTGGTATTCCGTTCAGTGAAAACTGCATTCCTTTTGGGCCGTTATTCCCATTCAGTATGGGTCACGGTTGCGCAAGTGCTGCTTAGAGTCTTGGAGGAGGACTGGGCTGTACTCTCCTAAACTATTTCTGACGTTGGGTACACAGCTAAATTTGTCATCAGATGTGGCTTGGACACAGACTTGCTGGGCAGAGCAATTTCTACAAAGGTGGCGTTTGTCGCCATGCCTGGCTGAGAACGTCTGGTTTTTCGAGGAATGTCCAGGCTAACCACATGGACATGCCCTTTGATGGCTCCTGTCTATTCAGAGACAAAGCGGATACTGCCCTTGAGCGTTTCAAAGACTCGCAGGCCACGGCCAAGTCATTGGGCCTCACCACAACTCTTAGGGCCTCATCTGCTTTTTGCTCCTTTCGTGGCTATGGAAGGGGCTATCAACCGCACCAACCCTATTCCGGCCAGAGGGCCCCACAAGTAAAGCAACCTTTGCGGGGCTGTGGACACGGTTCACCCCGGCCCGTGGGTCTGGAAACAAGAAATTAAGCCAAGATCCACTCCTCCACCGCGAAACCTTCCTAGTCCAGTCCTCCAGGATCACTCTCAGTCAGTCTGTGGCAGAGTACGCCATCATCTCCACCACTGGCGAGACATCATATCGGACAAGTGGGTATTGCAGATAGTCCGAAGGGGCTATTCCCTCTCCTTCAAGACTACTCCTCCATCCATGCCTCCAGTGTACGATCAGCTGACGGAGGATCACCTTGCCTTACTCCGTGAGGCAAAGGGAACTAAGGAGAGGGTTCCCTGCCAGAAGTAGGCAGTGGTTGTTATTCCCGCTACTTTTTGGTCCCAAAGAAGGACAAAGGCCTCCGTCCTATCCTAGACCTCAGAGCCCTCAATTGCTTCCTCAAAAAGAAGTTTAAGATGCTCACCCTAGCTCAGGTCCTGTCTTCCTTGGACCCAGGAGACTGTATAGTAGCTGTAGGAAACTAGGATCTGCTATGGTTACCCCCACTTTTTGCTTAATGTAATACTGTTTCTGACTGGGATCCTGTTAATCAGGACCCCGTCTCTGTGCTTTCTCCCCTAAATTAGTTTGGTAAGTACTTAGGTACATCCCAGATTGGATACAGGTGTACACTTATCAGTCCCTAGTATATTGTACTAAAGGTACCCGGGGCATAGGTTCACCAGGGGTCCGCCATGGGCTTAAGCATGGATTATGCCACCCATGGGATACCACTCAATTTGCAACTACAGGCTTGCCATTGCAGCCTGTGTAAGCTGGTGCTAGCACCACTAAAGATATAGGTTTCCCTATATCGAAGGTCATTGCACTTAGAACCAATCACCCTGCCTTCAGGATTGAAAGGCCTGCTCTAGGGGTGACATATAGGTTTTAAGTTTAAGGGTGCCACTGCATGAGCAGGACACCCCTACGACCTATGGAGTCCATTCTCCCGGGTTGTGTACTGCCATGTGATATATATAGACAATTATATTCTTTGGGACGGGTCGTTGTTACTCGACTTCTCGTCAATTACAGGGGAACACTAAAAAGCCCGAACGCTGCTATCAAAACTTAATACCTTGTTTAACATGCATCTTGTGAACATGGAAATATATATTTGATATGGAGCTACTAAATCTTCTTTCTAAGAAAACCTCTCTTCTAGGAAGCATATATGGTCGCTAGAAGATTAAAATATTAAAAAGAACAACGAATATCTAAAAGAACTTGCTGACTATTTTGTTAAGCCTTGAAAAAGTTTCATGGAAACGAAACACGTGTCGGCTGCCGGTCTATCACTGAAGTGAAAAATAAATTACCAGCTCATCACTGTTTGAACAAATATTGCTTGTTTTGACATCTCAATGTATTTGGAAAATTTGCTTAATCCACTGAACGTTAAGAAATTTAAAATCTGTATTTGCTAAACACAATTAAAAAATTGGTTTGTAAAACTTAAAATCAAACTTAATTGAGTGCCAAGGTTTACCTCTAGTTTTTGACATGATATATAGAGGGGCAGTGCGTCATTACGCTGTGATCATCTCGAAACTGGCTGCAACGAATCCTATCATGTTTGGTATCATGCACCGTAAAGCTCCTTTGGGAGGCCCTCGGTGTTTCCGGTACCAGTCTTCCAGACCCGGACAGCAAGCCAGGGCTGCTGCCGGCCAGAGACATGTTTTACGTCCTGCTGCTGGGGCAGGGGAAGGCAGAACAATAGGTATTCTGTCACAAGGAGGTGTAACCACCTCCCAGACAGGATTTAGTGAATTGGGACATGGTAGGAGTGCTTGCGAGCGCCACATAGCCTGCGTGCAGGGCACACTTGGTGCCCTCCATGCATAGTCCAGTTCAAACCAGTTCAGGGAGCCACTTGCTCCCACTCTGATGCAAAACTGGACAAAGGACAGGGGAGTATCCGCCCCCTTGTTCAGCCCCTCCCTTCGGAGGGACCCCTGAATCGTCCCAACCCTTTCCTTAGGATATTTAAGGGCTCACCTGTTGGTTGGTCCTCAGATTCGTCGTGAGACAAGATTAATTTCAGACACCAATTCTTCGACCATCTTGGACTTCGCTCTGGGTATCAAGGCTGCAACTGAGAACTCCTGCTGCTCCTGATCTCCTCGCCCTGCTCGTCTGCTGCTACGTCCATGCCTGTGCACCGTACAGGAACATTCCAAGGCCTGTGGACATCCAAGGCACCTGAAGGAATCTCCCTTGAAGTCAAAGAGTCATTTCCCTGCATCTGCAGGCACTGCAACTAAGCTGACCGGTCAGCTGTTCCTGGGTTCCCATGGTCTCCGAAAGGCTCAGCAACACAGGTGGTGGTTCTTCACATCCCTCGAGGCCTGACCTGTTCTCTCACCAAGTTTTAGGCCAGTATCCCTTGTCGGAGCCGCAGGAACCAAACCCCTGTGCACTACATCGACTTGCAGCTGCAAAGGTTTGTTGGCTTTCTTCCACCAAGATCTTCAGGCTCCAAGTATCCCCAACAAAAAGCATCTCCAGTGACCAAGATCTTCGTCCTCACCGCAGCACTTGCATCGTGAGCCTGCTGCTTTGCTGAGCTGCTTGAGGTCCTCGCAACTCCAGTGCCTGCGTCCTGTGGGTCCTCTTGAGTGTCATCTTTGTATTTTTTAGGCTCACCTGATAGCTCAGGGCCTGCCCTGACTCCCCTCCTCGTGGTGAGTCACCTGGACCTTCTGGTCCCGACATTGCACCTTCTTCGCGTTCCACGTTGTTTGCATTTACCAAGGCGTGTTGGTGCTCCCGACGGACACCGACCCCTCAACTCTCGACATCCGACTTGAGACAGCCCATGAATGGCTTCTGGTCTTCCATAGCATCGCCTGATCCTCACAGCTGCAGCTCCAAGGTCACGTCAACTCTCCTGCAGCACCCGACATTGGTGGGCATTTGTCTTCCGTGCCTCCTGGTCACTTCCAAGTGGCATATGTCCCCTCTGCATTCAGGTGCTTCTCGACTTGAATCCATCTTTGGGTTCCACCGGACACTTTCTCCTTCTCCAGCAGCGGCATCTTTCTGAGGTCCTCCACTGGATTTGACGGCGGTATCTGACGCAAATTCACACCTATGCACCCGGCTCCCCTGGGGCAGGTATCCTGGTTACTAAGGTATCCATGGGTCTCCAACCTTCTGTCTTCCATGGGGTTTCTTCAGGGTCCACTGGGAAGGGTCCTTCTTGTTTAAAAATGCAGCACGACTTACCCATTGACTTGCATTGATTCCGCGGTCGTGTTCCCACTCTTCACACGGCCTCCATGGGACTCCTGGTTATTTAGCATGGGTGGTTCCTTGGGTCTTCTGGATAAAGGCTTGACTTAATTCATGGTTGGCATACCACTATTTTAGTATATGGTTTGGTCTCCCCTTGTGACCACTGTGTAGTACGTTCTACTTACCTGTTTCTAATGAAAAGTATTGTGTGTATCTCCAGCTAGGAGATACCTGTATGTGTTAGTGAGTGTTATATAATAAACACATATTCTTATAAATACACTGTGTGGTTGTTTTTCACTTAATCTATACCTCTAAGATTATGTTCTTGTAAAATAAGCTGCTTTACACTCCTTCTGGACTAAGCCTGAAGACTCCTCTCCACAGCTACCACTTAGAGAGCTTTCTAAGGTCTCTAAGTGGTAAGGTCTAAGACCACTAAAATCACCATAAGGGTTGTCTGGATTGGTGCAGAGTGCCCACTGAAATAAGTGTACACCATATACCAAGCCAGCTTCTCACAGTAGCGCTGGAATTGCAGGATGATTTTCATATGCCCATCCCACCTGTCCATCGTCGCTACCTGCTGTGTAAGGTGGGCCACGAGCACCTTCAATTTGCAGTTCTTCCCTTCCGACTCACCAGCGCCGCTCGGGTGTTCACAGAGGTGTTGGTGGTGGTCGCAGCCCATCTGTAGAGCTCAGGGGTTCCAGTCATCCCCTATCTCAACAGCTGGTTGTTGAAGGCGAGCTCGCCCTAAACAGTTGTCTCCCACCTTCAGACTACGGCGAGCCTCCCTCATTCACTGGGGTTCACTATCAAGGTGCTGAAGTCACATCTGACCCCCTCTCAGATGCTCCCTTTCATTGGAGCGGTTCTGGACATGGTGCAGTTTCGGGCCTGTCCTCCCGAATGGCAAGTCCAGGCTATTCAGACTACGCTACCGATGTTTCGGCATCTATTCTGGATTTCGGTGAGAATGACTCTGAGGCTGTTGGGCCTCATGGCCTCCTACATCCTGCTAGTGACCCATGCATGGTGGCACATGCGGGCTCTGCAGTGGGACCTGAAGTTCCAATGGGCACAGCATCAAGGAAATCTCACCAACCTGGTTCATATTAGAAGGGCATGGCGAGAAACATGCAGCGGTGGCTAAAGGACCGCGTTTGGTTCAGGAGAAGACCCCTCTCACTTCCCCACCCAGATCTCACAGTAGTGGCGGATTCATCCCTTCTGGGATGGGGTGGCTATCTGGGGGAGGTGGAGATCAGAGGACTCTGGTCTCCAGGAGAAACCATCCTCCATATCAATCTGTTGTAGCTTCGGGCGATCCAACTGCCACTGAAAGTATTTTGCCGTTGATAAAGGGAAGACTCGTACAAGTGTTCACGGACAGCACTACCGCCATGTGGTACTGCAACAAAAAGGGCGAAGTGGGGTCGTGGACTCTCTGTCCAGAGGCCCTGCATCTCTGGACTTGGCTAGAACAACAGGGCATTTCCCTGGTAGTTCAACATCTGGCTATTTCTTTGAATGCCAGGGCAGACGAGCTCTGCCGAAGGTGCCTTGCTGATCATGAGTGGCGTCTCCATTCGGAGGTGGCTCAAGGTCTTTTTCAGCGATAGGGAGACACTTGGTTAGATCTGTTCGCCTCCGAAGAGAACGAGCAATGTCAGTAGTTTTGGGCATTGGAGTTTCCAAGGCAGCTCTCGCTCAGCGACGCTTTTCACCATGAGTAGAGCTCAGGCCTCCTATACACCTTTTCGCCCATACCACTCTTTCCCAGAGTGCTCAAGAAAATCAGGAGCGACCGGGCTCAAGTTATTCTTGTGGCTCCGGACTGGGCATGGAGAGTTTGGTATCCTGAGCTTCTAGACATGAGTATCGATCCTCCGGTCAGGTTTCCCCTTTGGGAGGATCTTCTGTCGCAGCAGCAGGGGAGGGTCCTCCACCCGAACCTGTCCACTCTCCGCCTCCTTGCGTGGAGATTGAGTGGCAACATTTGACAGCTTTCGACCTGACTCCTGTACCCTGTGAGGTCATGTTGGCAGCCTGGCGTCTCTCCACAAAATCTGTATGGAGCTGCTGATGGAACACATTTTGTAAGTATTGTACAGACCGGTCTATTGACCCTCTATCTGCATCTTTATCTGGTGTCCTCCTGTTTATTCATTTCCTGGCCCTGCAGGGCTCTGCTCTGAGAACATTGAAGGGTTATCTTTCGGCCCTTTCTTCTTTTCTTCGGCTTCCTGATCAGCCTTCTCTTTTCAAATCGCCTCTGGTGCAGAGGTTCTTGACGAGGTTAACTCACTTGTTCCCCCCTTCACCCTTCATTATGTCACAGTGGGACCTTAACTTGGTTCTCCCTTTTCTGATGTGTGCACTGTTTGAGCCGCTGCACAACTGCTCACCATCTAGACAGCCTTCTTAGTGGCAATAACCTCTGCCCGGAGGGTGGGTGAACTGCAGTCACTGTCATCAAAGCCTCCTTACCTGACGGTCTTCCCAGACAAAGTGGTACTCCGGACTAGGGCACCTTTTCTGCCTAAGGTGGTAATACCCTTCCATCTAGGACAGTGTATCCCTGCCTACCTTCTACGCCCCTGCACCCTTCCATGGAAGAGGTATGTCTATATCTTCTGGACCCAAATAGAGGGTTATCGTTCTATCTTAATTGAACCAAACAGTTTTGGGTGGATGACCAACTCTTTATAGGGTATGTGGGGGCAAATATAAGGACATATCCTAAACAAACCAACGAAGTCGACAAAAAGTAAAAAAAAAAAAAAACTCAAATTGACAGGCGGTAGCTCTCCAACGGCTCAGCGCAGGCTGACGTGGAAAGAAAATAACTGATGTCAGCGCACTGGAGTGGTGGTTATATTGACGGCACGGACGTCAGGGCGATGACTAACACGACAACGTCACACGAAGTCGACCAACGCCACCTACCGGCACGCAGGGGTACTGCTAAGAAAAATCTTCTGGGTCCAGCCTGACCTGGAAGTTCAAACGTAAGGAATCTGCGG
Source organism: Triturus cristatus (assembly GCF_964204655.1). Lineage (NCBI taxonomy): Eukaryota > Metazoa > Chordata > Amphibia > Caudata > Salamandridae > Triturus > Triturus cristatus. Next base: position 934,524,645 of record NC_140585.1, read on the forward strand.
CTTGATCATGTCTACTTGATAAGTCGTTACCGAAGGTAAGTAACTTGTCCGTTAGCAATGCGTTGTGTGCCATGCTTGATCCAAGTGGACCAGGCAAGAAGTCTTCCTATTAAATGACTGTCTGTATATTCTTTTTGCTGGTAAGTCCTAAAGTTATTCATTTTCTTTAAAACAAAGTAATCCCTAATGTTACACCGAGCCAATATGAGCTGCTCTGTTAACCTGGCCTTTTCGTCGTCCTTACCAGAGCTCGCAGAGCAGAATTGGTTGCCAATTGTAGCTCCCATATTTTGGCACTGTGCAGTTAATTCTGGCTTGATTTATATTGTGAGAGGCTGGCTTAGTATATGGTGCTCACTTATGAAAGTGTAACACCCTGCACAAATCCAGACAACCCTTATGGTGATTTTAGTGGTCTTAGACAACCTTAGAAAGCTCTCTAAGTGGTAGCTGTGGAGAGCAACCTTCAGGCTTTGTTCAGAAGGAGTGTAAAGCAGCTTGTTTTACCAGTACTTAATCTTATGGTATAGGCTAAGTGAAAAAGAATCACACAGTGTAGTTATAAAAATATGTATTTTATTACAAACACTCACTAACACGATGTATTATCTCCTACCCGGAGATAAAAACGCAATAGAGCACCTAAGTAGCACAAATACACTGTGGTCTCCAGGAAGAGACCAAACCATGTACTAAAATAGTGGAATGCGAACCACGACTTAAGACAAGAGTGGACCAAGAAGGCATAGAAGAGCCGGGGACCCAAAGAACCATCCAAAGTGAGTATCTAGGAACACCATGTATGTCGTGTGCAGAGTGGGAACATGACCGTGTGCTCAATGTTAGTCAATGGGTAAGTCATGGTTGCAGTTTTAGAGAAAAAGGACCCTTCCCAGATGACCCTGAAGACACCCCGTGGAAGATGGAAGGTTGGAGAGTCACCCCACCCGTGGATACCCCAGAAACCAGGATACCTACACCAGGGAAGCTGGGTCCATAGGTGCGAAGTGACGTTGGAAACCGCCGTAGACCACAATGGAGAACTTCAGGAAAGATGCTGCTGGAGAAAAAGACGAAGGAGTCCTGTGGAACCCAAAGGTGGATTCAAGGTGAGAAGAACCTGCAAGCACAGGGAACAGAGTCTATGGCACTCATGATTGACCAGGAGACACGGATGACGAATGTCCACTGATGTCGAGATGCAGGAGAGGGGTTGGCGTTGCCTTTCAAGTTGCAGCTCTGGGGACCAGGCAACACTGAGGAAAACCAGGAGCCGTTTATGAGCTGTCCCACGTCGGATGTAGAGAGCCAGGCGGTCAGTGTCTGGCAGGGGTACAAACAAGCCTTGGCAGCAGCAAACAACATAGTTGATGAAAAATGTACAGTGTCGGGACCAGCAAGGTCAATGTGACTCACCACGATCAGGTAAGTCAGAGCAGGCCTGAGCAAGCAGGGAACCCACTGAAGCCAAAGAAGACCCTCAAGAGGACTCACAGGCCGAAGGCACAGAAGTCGCAAGAGGACCTTAAGACCTTACCAATGAAGAAGGCCCAAGGTGCAGAGGAAGCTGAGGACGAAGATCTTGGCAGCAGAAGTTGCTTGAGGTTGGAGCTTCTTGGAGGAGGGATCCAGCAAACCTTGGCAATTTCAAGTTAACGTGGTGCACGGAGGTTCTGTCCCAGTAGTTCCGACGAGGGATACTAGCCTCAAACTCGGTGAGAAGACAGTGCAGGCCTCAAGGGAGTTGCAGAACAACCACCAGTGTTTCTGAGCCTTTCGGAGTCCGTGGGAGCTCAGGATCAGCAGACTGATCAGCTGTGTTGCGGTTCCTGCAGATGCAGGGGAGTGACTCCTTCTCTCCAAGGGATATTCCTTCAGGTGTCTTTGGATTTCCACAGGCGTGGTGAAGAACCTGTATGGAGCACGGACCTAGACGTTGCAGAAGACCAGTAGGACGATGAGACCAGGAGCAGCAGGAATCTTCCTTGGTGCAGTTTGGGTTCCCAAAGCGAAGTCCAGACGGTCCAAGTTGAAGTGGTATGTGATCTAAACAGTGTCCCACGACAAACCTAGGGACCCACACACAGGTAAGCCCTTAAGTGCCCTTAGGAAAGGTTTGGGACTATTCAGGGGTCCCTCCCAGAGGAGAGGCTCGACAGTGAGGAGGGTACTCCCATGTCCTTTGTCAAGTTTCACGCTAGAGGGGGAGCCAACTGCTCCCTAAACTGGTATGAACTGGAATATGCAGGGAGGGCACCAAATGTGCCCTTCAAGCAAGCTCAGTGGTGCTGGCAAGCACGCCCACCCTGCCCCAATACACTAAACCCTGTCTGGGAGGTGGTAACAACTTCCTGTGACAGGATATCTATTGTTCTGCCTTACCCTGCTCGAGCTTGGCTCAGCAGCAGGAGGGCAGAAACCGGTCTCTGGTCGGCAGAAGCCCTAGCTTGCTGTCTGGTTCTGGAAGACTGGTACCAGGAGCCCTGAGGGCCGCCCGGAGGAGCTTTGCAGTGCATGGAATCATACTTCCCACACTGTTTATGGTGTGGGGTATGATTCCAGCATGTTTGATACCAAACATGAAAGGGTTCGTTACACCCAGTTTAGAGTTGGTCATCGTGTAATGACAAGGCCATTCCATATGTTATAATGACTGATGCACTTACAACCCAGGAGAATGGACTCCGAAGGTTGTAGGTGTGCCCCACTCATGCAGGAGCACCCTCACACTTAGAACCGAGCACCCTGCCTTCAGGATTGAAAGGCCTGCCTTAGGCGTGACTTATAGGTTTTAAGTGTAGTGACCTCAGATATAAGAAAACTTACATCCGTCGTAAGTGGTGCTAGCACCAGCCTACACAGGCTGCAATGGCAGGCCTGGAGTCAAATTTTGAGTGGTCACTCATGGGTAGCATAATACACGCTTTAACCTATGGGAGACCCCTGGTGTACCTATGCCCTTAGTACCATATACTAAGGACTTATCTGTGTACACCAGTAGCGAATCTGTAGTGGACCTAAGTTCTCACCATGTCCAATTTAGGGAGAAAGCACTGAGACTGTGGTCTTGGTTAGCAGAATCCCAGTCAGACGTGTCAGAAAAACATAATGACACCAGCAAAAAGTGGGGGTAACCATAAAACCAGATCCTACTTTCCAACGTATATGCAATCACACGGGTGCGAAAAGTTGCTTTAAAGGCAACCCAGACAGAATAGACTGGCGAATTACAGTCCTTAATAAAGTAATGCATTGCTGGCAGACACTCCTGATCTCCCAAGAGAGGTTTATCGAACTGCCCTGTAGGTCTCTCTATATTTAAAACTTCTAGCTCTAGATGGACAGACACATTTGCGTGGGTGGGAAAGGCTTCAGCCCAAATATCAGTGTTCCTCCATCTAAGAGTCTGTGTTACTAAAAACAAAATATTGTTGTGATGTGGTATTAAACTAGGGAGAGAGACCTGTATGTTGCGCCATACCTGGGTGGTCGACTTGCATGGGATCATCAAGATGGAAATGTTTTAATTGTGACGAGAACCATAGCTGTTTTAGGTCTCCGTTGTTTTTGGTCCTATTGGAGGTGTCTAGCTTCAAATCTTGAATCAAGTTGAAGCCTCCTCCAAAAATCATAGGTCCTTCTGCCCCATGGCGAGATTAAGCAAATCCCCAAAAGCGCTTACATTATCTAATATTGGGCCATAGTTATTAACAAGATTCAGGGCGAGGTCTTGAACTAGCACCTTTAACCAAATCCACCTCCCGTATGTATCCCTTCTCACATTACACACTTGCCAATTATTGGACCTAGCCAAATATATTGCCACCCCACGCATAGCTAACCATCCGATATGTAATATTCATGTGGGTATTTCTTAGGGATGATGAGCTTAGGGCTATTATCTTTGAAATGTGTTGCCTGTAAAAAAAAAAGAATTTCTGGATTAAACAAAGACATCCAGTTCATAATAGCCCTAGTATTCTTATTTAGAACACCATTGTTATTGCAAGAGATTATCCCAACATTATACATTATTAAACAATCTTACTGTTTCCTGCATTAACTCACTCATTTAACCTCGTAATCTGGGAATCCCGCAAAAATTCAGGCTCACATCCTCTACCAGAAACCCTGGTCAATAAAAATCTGAGCTGGCATTCCCCTCCAGCCTTTTGTGTATCTAGGGCTCTGATCTTCCTGGTGCATCTGCTCTTTTTCTTCAAAATTGCAACCTCCCTCTCTATGACCCCTCGTCCCCCATAAAGAAAAAACCTAGTGCATTCTACATGCGGCATTACCCACGAACCCTGAGAGGGAGATTTTCCCACCATACTTCGTCACTCCTTGCCTCGTATGTGGTGACTTGTTGCTGCACCTGGCAACACTCCAGAGAAACCTCCTCCTCCTGCACGAAAACTAAGAAAAAAACACAAATATTTAAACCATAAAAAGCCACAATGGTAACAGAAAACAGTCCTATCAACTTTGTACTTTTTATAGGAAACAATGCTCCTCTTCTAGGGTGGTGCACAAATGAAAATGACCTTTAAACAGAACTTTCAATTTTGATGTTAGGCTATCGAGGCGGGACCCCAGCAGCTTTAAATTGTCCCACCAGCCCTAAAAAAATCCTTCTGTCTGCGAGCTGCTTTGGTGGACATGTCTGAAAAGACTCTAATCTGCACCTTGTTAACCAGCGTTAGTCAGTATAATCTCTGAAAGATGCTGTGGTAATATTTGTTAATTCAAATTAATGGCGCTTATAGGCCCTGTAGTCGATATTGTGCCAATACTTAATGGCAGAGAGCATTGATCCCCTGCTTCTTTTATCAGATGAAAAAGCTGGCTCCTTGTAAGCTAGCTAGCAGCAAAGAAGAAGACTATTCCGTATCCTGACTTGGTACATTTTAGTAATGAGTTACTGTGGGCCGAGTAGGAGACCGTTCAAGAACAGCCATAGGTTCTTCCTCACATGTTGATACAAATGTAGGCCACGGGAGAGACTGTTGTGACACAGGAGTCTCAGTGCTGCCCTTTTGATGCCTAGCAAATAGCAGGTATCCCTTTAGCCATTCTTTTCGTACTATCCGTACTTGGGTCATCCCGCAGTAGAGTTGCATGATGCTCTCCTGATCTTCTGCCTCCTTCCTCCATTGAGCTATCGCCAGACACTAGACTACTAGGGCTAATGACCCCCAGCAGAGGCAGCATGCTACCCCCTGCCATGGGTTGGACAAAGCACCTACGACATCTCGCTATTTTCTCCTTGTTGGGTTGGAGGTTCTAAAGCATCCGTTGAGACCGTTTTCTCCATATTCACACTATACAGGCTGCCTCTATGCACTGAAATGTTCTCTTTGTGGGCTGCTGAGACTCATGGCCTCCCGCTGGTAAATCATGCCAGCTAGCGTATGCAGGCTCTGCAGTGGGACCTGAAGTTCCAGTGGTCGCAGCATCAGGGGAATCTCTCTGACATGGTCCAGATCGCAGAGGAAACTGCAACATTCCTGCAGTGGTGGCTGACAAACAGTGATCGGGTCAAAGGCAGACCCCTCTTCCTTCCCCAACCAGATATCACAGTAGTGGCAGATATGTCACTCCTGGGAAGCGGTGGCCATCTGGGAGAGGTGGAGATCAGAGGACTCTGGACTCCGGCAGAGTTGAGACTCCACATCAACTTGTTGGAGCTCTGGGAGATCCGATTGGCGCTGAAAGCATTTCTTCTCTCTGTCAAGGGAAAGTTGGTGCAAGTGTTTACGGACAACATGACCACAAGATGGTACCGCAACAAGCAGGGCGGTGTGGGGTCATGGGTCCCTTGTGAAGAGACCCTGCACCTCTGGACATGGCTTTAACAGCAGGACATATTCCTGGTGGTTCAACAGCTGGCAGGTTCTCTAAATGCCATCGCAGAAAAACTCAGCAGTCGCTACCTAGCAGATCACGAATGGTGTCTCCAGCCAAAGGAGGTGCAAGGTCTCATTCAACAGTGGGGACAGCTTTGGTTAGATCTGTTTGCCTCCAAAGAGAACGTACAATGTCAGCCGCTTTGCACGTTGAAGTTTCCAAGGCGGCTATCGCTCGGCAAGGCTTTTTGTCGGAAGTGGAGCTTAGGCCTCCATCAAGACCATATGACCTACCATTGGTAAAGATTTTTTAAAATATTGTACAAAAAAGTATATTGACCCTCTTTCTGATATTCTTCTCTTTATTCTTACCCTTGCCCAGCATGGATTAGACACTTTCAAGGGTTATATTTCTGCTTTGTCCACTTTCCTGCGGCTGCCTGACCAACCCTCTTTATTCAAGTCCCCTATTGTAAATCGGTGTAGGAAGCTGGCTCTGTATATACAATACCCAAGTAATGTATAGTGTGCACAGAGTCCAGTGGATCCGCAGAGGCTTTATACAGGCTAAAGTAGATAATATTAATCCTCCCTTTTGTAGTATTGTGGGAGAGTAGTTAGGCTTATCAGAGGGCTGTATTAAACATTTGTTGTACACACTCGGGCAAGAAATTATTACACACACTCAATGACTAAATCCAAGGCCAATGGTTTGTAAAGATATTGCTTTGTTACTATTATTACTAGAACCAAAGAAACTTAGTTGCGTGTAAGTACCGTTTTCAAACTGGCAATACTTTTCAATGCAGTAAATGAATGCTTAGTGCAGGGCTTGAGTTCAATAAGATAGATACAGTTTTGAGAAATAGCAATACTTTGCAGATCATGAAAAATATACACTTAGTGCAATATTTCGAATGGGGAATGTTATCCTATGGGAGGAAAACAAGAATGCCATTTCACAGGTAAGTACTTTAGTCACAAACCCAGTCTTCGGGGTTTTAGACCAGAACTGGGTAAGATTCAAGTGAGCTACAAGACTGCACCACCAACGGTACTGGGGTGGCTGGGTGCAGAGTGTAGGAGGCTGGCTCAGTATATAGCGTCCACCTATGGTGAGGCACTGTGCACTGATTCCAGGCAACCCTTAGTGATAGTGTTTAGGTCCCTGAAAACCTGAGCTCTCAAGGGGTAGCTGTAGAGAGCAGCCAAGGCTTATTTAGGAGTGGTGTAAAGCAAGTGCATGTACCACTATAGTCGATCAGCAAGCTTTTCACACAAGAAAGAACCACACTAGGTGAGTATAAAACTATTTTTTTCTTTTTTTTTTGTGCACACTAGACACTGGTTTGGTATATCTCCTGCCTGAAGAAATCAATTACACACAAGAAATGCTTCAGAAATAGGTAAGTAGCATAGAAAAACACATGGGGCCCAACCGGGGGGGCTAAACCATATACCAAAATAGTGGAATGTGAGCCAAGTACCAAAACGGGACTAGTACCCAAGGATGGAGGACCTCTGGGGAAACACGAAACCACCCAATTGTGAGTTACCAAGGACCCCAAAGCTCCCGGGTGCAAAGTGATTACACCGGGTGTAATGTCCATAGTATAACACAGGGTAAGTCGTGGTTGGAATTTTACAGATCTGGAAGAGACAATTAGTTATAGATTCCTTACCTTTTGAATTACCCCCAGGCGTCAGACACATCTGGAGAATTTTTTCATCGGTCGGTTCTGTGTTCGTCGTTGGCGTCGTGGTCGCCGGGATGACGTTGCGGCAGCTACTTAGATGCTGCCCTCCCGCGCTGACGTCAGTTCTTTCTTTTTCCGCGCCAGCCAGCGCAGATCCGGAGAGAGAGGTACCTCCAGTCACTTTTTAACAGACTTTTTTGTCGACGCTGTTTTTGAGTCTTCAACTTCTGGTGCACGTCCGGGATGCCCGGTCTCACGGCTTGCGGTTCCTGCCGAAAACTGATGTCGTGACTGATCCACACCGCTTGTGCTTGTGGTGCCTGGAACGCATCCACGATCCCAAGTCGTGTTCCGACTGGCGGACCATGAATCCGAAGTCTTTGCGAGAGCGGTCCCGAAAGCTTCTCGAGGCCCTGCAGTCTGCTCTGGGCTGTTCAAGGTCCCAGTCGCGTGGGAGGTCGAGGGACTGGTCGCGGAGCCACCACCACCACCACCACTCGTCTTCAAAGTCTTCGCACTCCTCAGGGAAGTCAAAGCACAAGAAGAAGTCAAAGAAGCATCGCTGCTCTTCGACTTCTCCCTGTCCGGCGGCCGACGCAACAAGGGATACGGGCTGTGCCCCTCCTGTGGCTCCGCGTACGGAGCCCGAAGGGTCGGCTCAGAGTTTCCCTCTCTTTCCGGGACCCGGAGCAACCCCTGCCCGGCTTTTAAGTTTTTACGAAGCGATGCATGCCATCTTTGGGAAGCCTGACTCTGCCGGTGCGCCTTTGGGCCCCGTGGACTCGGCTGGGGGCCCTGGGCCTTGGACGCCGGCGGCTTTGTACTAGGCACCGCAGGATCCCCTTGGATCCAGGCCTGGATCCAGATCAGCTCTGGTCGACCTCATAACACCTCCACCGGCGCCGATTCAACCGGCACCACGTCCGCAGCCGAAGCCGGTTGTGTCCCCAGCTGGTGTCTACCCCGGCTTCCACCCCGACGTGGACACGGAGCCGGACCGATGTTGACCGACGCCGAATACAGCGCCGACGGGTACATTTGTACCCCTGTTCCACCCTGGTTCTTTCAGGCCAGATTGGCAACCAGAGGAGAGTGAGGAGGACTGGGAGGGCTCTGGAGACCCTTTAACTGACCAGTTTGAGTATGATCCGGACTGTAGAGAGGAGTTGGGGGATGCCAGTGGTCTGGATACCTCCCCAGACCTTGGCATGTTGTCTCCTCATACTGTGGCTACAGAGGAGGGAGGTTCTTCCGCAGTGGTGTTGCATAGGGCGGCCGAGGCTCTCAACCTCGAACTACCTACGGTGGTGGTCAGGACTAACCTCTTGACTGAGTTGCTTCAACTGGCAGCGAGCTCTTCAGAGCCCCTGCTGCAGTTTAATGAAGCCCTAACTGACATCCTTTTGGGCACGTGGTCCACGCCCAACACAGGGGCTCCTGTGGATAGGATGATTGCCTGACGCCACTGCCCGGCCACTGGCGACATCACTTTCCTCTCCCAACACCCCATCCCTGAGAGCTTGGTGGTCCAATCCTCGATGTCCAAAGGCGTTTTCCCTAATGCTCCACCTGATAGGGAATCCAAAAAGCTGGACCATCTTGGGAAGATGTTTTCTTCCTCCAGCTTGGTACTGCAGCCAGTAAACACAGCATGTCTGTTGTGCCGTTACACCCACTCTGTGTGGGATACGGTAGCGGAGCTGCTGCCCCAGTGCCGGAGGAGGCCCGGGCCATGCTCTCCCATCCCGTTGCCGAGGGGAGAGACACAGCTAAGTTTACCATACAATGTGGATTGGACACCGCCGACACGCTAGGCAGGACGATTTCAACGTCGGTAGCCCTTCGATGCTACGCCGGGCTGGGGTCAACTGTTTTTCCGGGGATGTCCAAGCTACCCTAATGGACATGCCCTTTGATGGCCGTCGCCTTTTCGGCGACAAAGCAGACAACGTGCTAGAGCGCTTCAGTGACTCTCGGGCTACGGCCCAGTCCTTCGGCCTCTCCACCACCCGCCCTGCACAGTCTGGTTTTCACCCCTTTCGTGGCTACGGAAGGGGTGCCCCACCACTTTCCACCCAGAGCCACAGGCCAGCGCAAGTAGTTCAGCCCGTCTGCGGCCAGGGACATGGGACCCACCGTCGTGGGTCTGGGGGCCAGCGAGTGGGCCAGTCCCCCACCGCCCCCTCTGCAGCAGCCTCTAAACCCTTCTAGTCTGACCTTTCAGGGCCACCAATCGCCAGTGGCGGCAGGATTTTCTATCGCCTCCCCCACTGGCGCATCATCACGTCGGACAGGTGGGTTTTGCAGATCGTTTGAAGGGGCTACTCCCCTTCGAGACTACCCCCCCAGCCATGCCACCTCAGTACCATCGAATGTCGGAAGATCATCTGACCCTTCTCCAACAGGAAGTTACGGCTCTCTTGGCCAAGGGAGTCATCGAGCGAATTCCCACCCCAGAAGTAGGTTGTGGTTGCTATTCCCACTACTTCCTGGTGCCCTAGAAGGACAAAGTACAATGAAAAAGCAGTCGCGGTAGCAGTATCTTAAACAAGGAAAATACATTCACACTCTTGCTTTTATGTGATGCTCAAATCTAATTTAATTCCAAAATTGAAAGGCATCAAATGCAATTTAAAGTCAAAGCATTACTTAGTAGCCACACAGTTGCTCCAACAATTAGCAGTGCGATAAATATTTACAGTGCTGTTGGTGTAAGGGGAGAAAAAGAAAAGGTTGGGTAGTTGGTGGTGAATATGTGAGTGAAGGACAGGGAAAAGGTATAGTGACATATATACATCATTTGTTCATCAGAACCTTTTCAGCCTAATACAGGTCAATTGTTCCTGAGTGTATACATAGCCCTTATGTACATATTGTCTTTTCTGAGAGCTTGTAGTGGGGTTGTATGGTGTCAACCCCTATGGTTGAGGGTAAATTCCGTCCTCACATTTGGGTCTTCGTCAGGTCAAGGCTGAGAATAGCACCTGTGAATAATCAGAGAGATGTGTAAGATTGGAGGGTTGGAGTTTTAAATTACGTAAGGATGGTGAGTGCTAGGGTAAATGTGGTAACAAATACCTACTTCTGGCAACAGCACAATAGCTGTGCGTTCAGAAGATAACGAGCTCAAACGTAGCTCCTATGAAAATAGAGAGGGAGAAGTCGAATCATGGTCAGTGGTCTAGTGTTCAGATAAAATGTCTCACTCAATGATCCATTAAAAGAAAGAAACTTACTACGTCACAAATGACAGATGCCGAGGTGAGTGATTCTCTCGCAGAAGGGAACAAATACAAAATATATCTGGTACAAGAGGAGAGAAAGACGCCGGTTGAGTCATGATGGTGCTCAAAAGATTAACAAAAGACTATTTTACCATGTACAAAGATCACGGCTGAAAAAGGCCTGACCCGCCGCATGCGTCATGCGTGGTGGAACCCTAAATACTAAGTGGGCTTCGCATTACAGTATATGGCTTGATTTGAAAGGCATAAAGAATGCGTTCAAAGCTTCACGACGCCGGTGTTAAAACCCGTGCGTGGTCGTGCCCTTGTGAAATAACAATGGCTAACTTGACAGTGGCTGACTACACCTGTAGCGAAAGACCGGTTGTCTTGTACCTGGGTTCTAAAGAAAAGAAATGCAGACAGTGAGATAGTCATGGCTAAGTGCTACAATACTGGAAGCTGAGGTGCTGGGCCTGCGCCTGCCTGGCTTGTCCGGGGCCAGGCTGCGCACCGCAGTGGAGAGGGACTGAGAGTCCATACCCTGTGCGGCTGAACCCCAAAGCTCGGCCTTCGCCCTTTGGCTCGCCTAGCCACCCAAGGCGCTCCACTGCACCCCCGCCAAGCAGCACCAACCATGGAGTCAGACGTCACGGCTCAACCCGGCAACGCCGAAGAAGACGACATGGAATGGAAGACCAAGGCAAAGAGAGGACGTGAGTCGGGCCCAAACTCACCAGAAAAAGCAGCAAAGCTTCTCTGCGCACCCCCCGCAAACAACGTGATTCCAACCTCCAACCGCTACCTGGTTCTCCAAAGCACCCAGGACAATGACACCCACCCCCAGGACAACACGGCATCTGAACCCGGCACCTCTTCAGGCCCAACAAAGCGACTACGGATCCCTCCCATCATCCTGAAGAACTTAGCCACCCACAAGGACCTCGTGGAGCTACTGGAGGAGCACTGCATCTCCCCCTTCACAATCAAGCCCCGGCAGGACCACGCCAAGATCATGCTCACCACACCGGACGACTACAGGAGCGTGACCAGCATGCTTACAGACCAGAAAATGGAGTATCACACCTTCTCACTGACCACTGCAAAAGCTCGGCGCTTTGTAATACGCGGGCTCCCAGCAAACACATCCCTTGGGCACATCACTGAGGACTTATCGGAACTTGGACTTCCAGTCAAAAATATAACGCAGATCGTCTCTCTAGCGGACAAGAACAAGAAGTTTCCCCTCTTTGTGGTAACCCTGTCGGCAAGCAAGGATGGGAAGCCAGCAGACCTCTCATCATTCACACGGCTCTGCAGTTGCACTGTCACCACAGAAGCACCTAGAGGGAAACGAGGACCGGTCATGTGCTACAACTGCCAGCGCTTGGGGCATACATCTGCTTTCTGCCACCAGAAGCCAAAGTGCATACGCTGTGGAGGCGAGCACACCTCTAACCAATGCACAAGGAACCGTGAAACCGAACCAGCAATATGTGCTAACTGCACAGGACCCCACCCAGCAAGCTACCGCGGCTGTCCCTACCTGCAGAAGGCAAAGAAGGATGGACTACGCAAACCAACCCAACCACAAAAGACTTCCCCACACTCCACTGCAACAGACCAGGGACAAAGGAAGAGTTACAAACCCGCATTGGCACACAGGATCCCAACTGGCAATCCAACCAACAGCCATAGCGACGCGCGTGTGGATGGAAGAACATACGCATAAGTAACAGGACCCAAACAGAACAGCCCACCACCACCACCAACTGCCCCAGCACCATCCTGTGAAATAGGCTCAGCCATCAACTGGCAGGAACTCATCACGAAAATTGCGAAAACCGTCGCAGACATGAACATCCACCCTTTGGTGACAATGGTGGCGAATCTCATCGCCTGACTTTTCCACGGCGAAGAAAACACACAATGGCAGCAAAATCTAAAGGAAACTCCCTCTTCTTGATGTGGAATGCTAACAGCATTCAGAAGAAAACTGCAGAACTCCTGCACCTGATGGAAACCATGGATGTGAGCATAGCGCTTATCTCCGAGACCCATCTCCAAGGAAGCCAGAAGCTCAACTTAGCAAACCACAGGATGTACCGCACAGATCGCACCACCGGAGCCAAGGGCGGAGGAACAGCGGTGATTGTCAGCACAAAAGTGAAGCACCACGAGATCTCACTACCACCAGTGGGGAGCGTTGAAGCAACTGGCATACAGATCCAGACATCTGCAGGCCCCCTACGGCTGATTGCCGCCTACTCACCCCCAGGCAAGCTAAGCCCAAAGGACTTGGATGCTTTATTGGACCCCTGCATCCCAACATTAATTGGCGGAGACCTAAATGCCAAGCACCAGTGCTGGAACTCTCGCGTGGCAAACAGCAAAGGACACGCTCTACTTGCCCACTCAAAGAAGGAGGACTTTGTAGTGGCTGGCCCAACTCAACCAACACACTATTCAGGCTCTGCACTGCATAAACCGGACGTTCTGGACATCGTCGTCCTGAAGAATCTCTCCCAGTCTATGGAGTTGGAAACCCTAACTGCACTGACGTCCGACCACAACCCAGTGTTTATCACTGTTGGCGACGTGCTTGAAGACCAGCAACAGGGCACCAGACACAACTACAAGAAGGCAGACTGGAGCCTATACAAGAGAAGCCTGGAGGAGACACTGGCCCCTGGCCCCCTACGCTGCATTGAAGACATTGACCAGGCGTTCACCACTTCACAGCTGCAGTCCACACTGCCATCGAGCGCAGCGTTCCCGAGCAGAAACCCCAACGCTGCTCTATCTACGACCTCCCGAAGGACATCAAGCAGTCGATTGCTGACAAGAACAGAGCCCGGAGAGAGTGGCAAAGGAATCGCACCCCCGACCTGCTGAAGAAATACAACGAGCTGACAAGACAGCTGAAGATGCAAATAAGCCAGCACAGAGGTGAAAAGTGGGAAGCAGCTACGGCTAACTTAAAGGACTCGGACAACTCTCTGGAAAATGACCCGACGCTTGACTGGGAAGAAGGAACCAAACCCACCGATACAAGGGAAGACTCACCTGGCATGCAGCAACAGGGACAAGGCTGAGGTCTTTGCTGACACGTTGGAGGCATCCTTCAGGCCTAACCAGGCTAGCAAACTGGCAGCAGAAGTTGAGCAAGAGGTCGGTAAGCACCACCGGGAGCACACACCAGAAACCGAAGCTGCAAACATTGAGGAATGTTCCACAGGCGAGTTATCGGCCCTGGTAAAGACACTAAAAAACGGCAAGGCACCAGGAAAGGACAGAATAGTCAACCAAGCCATCAAGATGCTCCCAGACGCTGCAGTGGATCCCCTTGCTGAGATATTCAACGCCTGCATGCAGCACCAGTATTTCCCTAATGCCTGGAAAGAAGCAAGAATCATCGTATTCCCCAAGGCTGGGAAACCACTACGAGATCCTGCAAATTACCGCCCTATAAGTCTGCTATCTGGCCTATCAAAGCTCTTTGAAAAAGTTATCCTTGCCCGCCTTGTGGACTTTGTGACAAGCGAAAACCTCCTCGCCAAAGAACAGTTTGGGTTCCGGAAAGACCACTCGACAAATCAGCAACTCCTCAGAGTTGTGGACATCATCAGCCATGGATTCAACATCAACAAGTCCACTGGAGTAGTCTTTCTGGATGTAGCCAAAGCATTCGACCGAGTATGGCATGAGGGACTGCTTTGCAAACTTATCAAGCTCAAGTTTCCAAGCTATCTGATTAAACTGCTGTCTAGCTACCTGTCAAAACGGACCTTTCACGTGGCAGTACGAGACGAATGCTCAACGCCACGCCCAATCCTTGCTGGAGTGCCCCAGGGATCAATCCTAGGACCATTCCTATTTAACATATTCACAAACGACATCCCCACGGACCTAAAGAAGACTGCTCTGGCTCTTTACGCCGATGATGCTGCAGTCATCTCCCAATCCTTCAGCGAACAGGAAGTGGCTAAGAACCTTGAGACATCACTCAGCAGACTCTCCAAATGGTACAGCGACTGGCAGATCACCCTGAACACTAGCAAAACCACAGCAACACTATTCACCAGGAAGCTGAACAGAAAACACCCAGCGATCCTCCTCAATGGGGATGAGATCAAATGGGAAAACAGCAGCTCCTACCTGGGGGTGACTCTGGACTCTAAACTCACATGGAGAAACCACATAGAGAAGACCTGCCAGAAAGCAGCAACAACACTGTCTGCACTATACCCACTCCTGAAGACCAAGTCGATGCCCTTGCAGAGCAAGGTGTGAGTAATCACCGCAATAATTCGGCCAACCATGACGTACGCTGCACCAGTTTGGAGTGGCTGCCGCCCGCAGCTTCAGAAAGACCTGCAGAGACTACAGAGCAGGGCCTTACGGATTGCAGCAGGTGCTCCACTCTTCACAAGAACAGCAGACCTCCACAGAGACCTAGGCGTTTAGATGTTGGACGACCATCTCCGCAAACTCAACATGACATACTACAAAGGACTGGATCAAAAAGATAACCCACTGATCAGGAAACTTGCAGACATTTCTACAAACCCATTTGACCGCTACCCGAGGCCCATCGAAGCGCTAAACTTGTAAAACTGAAACAGCAACACAGCATCCAAAAACCCATCACTGCAAATCGCCCCGGCAGGTACCCAAAACTCATCACTGTCAGAAGGCAACCGCCGCGGCAGCCATCAAAAGCTCATCACCGCCAGAAGACATTTGGCAGACGAATACAAGACACTGCGACTAAACTTGCTGACACTTCCGCAAACCATATTGACCGCAACCTGCGGCCTTTCACAGCGCTGACCTTGTGATCCAACCTCAACTGTGACAAAGCGTCACACATCAATAAGACAACCGAAACAGCGACTAAAAAACTCAAAATGAATGTGGAGTAATGAGGCTATCGCCTCGGTATCCAAAAACTCACCGCTGTCAGATGGAATCTGACAGGCGAAAACAAGACACACGGACCTTCGCCCTCTTGTCCCTCGACGTCTCGCCTTGACCGCAGGTCGCAGCTTGATCGTCGTGCGCCCAGCTGCCTCGGTACATCCGTGCGGAGAGTTTGCCGGTGACTACCACCCGCCCTGTCCCTGGGCAGTTCCAGGCGACGGGGCCCTGTGGTCGGAGTACCACGGGTGGGGGGGGGGACCGTGCTCGGAGCCAGGCTCAAGGCGTTCGGCCATGCGGTTGCGTGTGTGGTGGGGGGTGCAAGTGTATTTAATTTTGGGTAGTCCGCCCTTGCTTGGCCTCCCGGGAATGCTGACCGCCACCCTCCCCCTCCCCGTTCCCGGCAGCTGGTGCCTCCGCGGAATAGGCTAGGCATCTGGCACTGGTGAGCACCTCGATCGGAGCATGCCGGGTGCGCCGTTGCGCCCGGGTGGGAGCGGGTGTGGGCTAGGGCGGAGGTTGAACAGGCGAGCCTATGGCCTTCCGGGTTCGCACAGGCCCTCTGCAATTCACCCCTCTGGGACGCAGTCTCCGTGCCTCGGGTGGGCGGTTGGGCCGCCGGCAGCGACTCGGTTCGGGGATAGGAGCTTGGGGTGGGCCCCGGGTTTTCGCGCTCGTGGCTGGGCTCCCTCTCCCCCCTGGTGGTCCCCGCTCAGCGGGCGCCTGGGGGGGGGGCCCGGGGTCGCGCGCTTCCTTGCTCTCGCTGCGGTCATTGTGCGGCAAGGTGCTTCATCGGACCTGGGGGATCTGGGTTCGAGTCCCGGCATCGACTCTAAACCCCCGCGATGATGGTGATACCACCAGGTGGGGGGGGGTGGGACAGCGCTCTGCCTGCCTGCACCTGGTCGCTAGCTCCGGCATTGCGACTCTGCTGGGGGGGCGAGGTGCGGCACTGAGGCCGCGCCAGCGGGAGGCCCCACACGGGTGCCCGCGCCCCGCGTGTCCAATACCTTCGGGCCGAGTTCGCGCTATACAGATATTTTTTTTAAAAAACTTGGTGCGAAAGGACGGTTCAGACCGCTGGCTTTGTAGGTTCGTGGTCAAAACCAAAGCACAAAGAACTCATTTTCGGTGCTATTTTAAGCGCTCCAATCCTTCGGGTCGAGCCAGCGCTTTCATTTATGCAATGAAGAGAACCCTGCTCCCCCGAGAACGAGGCTTTGGAGTATACCGGCGGCACCAGAGCGCCGCCTATTGCCGGCAACGGGGATTGCGGTCGGGTTCGAGCCGCGAGGCCGCCTCCTCTCTCCCGGCTTCTCTGGGCCATCCCCCCCTCGAACATGTGGTGATTGTAAGACACGCTGTGGGGCAGGTCTGGCCCAGTGGGGCTGCAGTCACAACTTATGGGCAACCTGACTGCTACCCACTGCCACCTGTAGCAAAATATGCATTTGTTACACAATAGGGTGAAAATTTATAGAATGTTAATTCCCCCCCCGATGCTACCGGTAGGGGGTCTGTGGGGCTCCATGTAACCATCGGCGGAGGCGGTGGAGCAGCAGGTTGGGGAGGGGGGTAGCACCCTGAGAAGATCCAGCCGAGCGTCTTGGGCGGCCGACCTCACAGGAGGTACCGGTAGAGCTCCAGCTGGGGGAGCGGTACTCCTTAGGTTCTGGGGCAAATGACTGTATGGCCACGTGTCCATCTTATAATGAAGGTGTCCTTCTGAGGTGCACCATGATGCTTTGAAATGCGGCAGGTGCACGCCAGAAAACTGTGCAGAATTAAAAAAAAAAAATAATGAACTAACCACTCTAATTTCTCACACAGATCCTGCCAGGTGACCCTCAGAGTTACGGGATCCACTCGCTAGTGAACAGGAGAGTACGTTGGCTTGGTGGGAACAGTGGGGGACACTGAGAGCAAGCCATCGGCCTTTAGGCACAGGAGTAAGCTCGCCTGTGGGCACGGGACCTAACTTTTTTCCTGTATTTCAATTCAGATATTGGTTATCTCTCAGGTCTGGACCAAACAGTTGCGCTAGCTATATCTAGATAGTAAGATAGTAAGTATTGGTGCGCATGCGGGCACGTTATGACTGTTCGGTGCTTCTGGACAAATTACTCATCTCCCGTGCCTTGGGCAGTTTAATGCGGTGCGCACGCTTGCGCGCCAACACTTCCGTGCTTCTGGACAATTTGCTGCTCCCATGTGCCTTTGTGCAGCGCAATGCGGTGCGCACGCTCTTACCATTCTGTGCTCATGGACAAATCGCTCATGCAGTGTATTGCGGTGCGCACGCGCCAACACAGTTCCGTGCTTCTGGACAAATCACTTATCCCCTATGCCTTGTGCAGTGTGATGCGGGCGCACGCTAGCGCGCCAACATTTCTCCGTGCTTCTGGACAATTCACTTACCTCCTGTGTCAGGGTACAGGCAATGCAGTACGCACCCTAGCGCGCAAATCCGTTCGGTGCTTCTGGGCTGTTCACTTTCTCCCGTGCAAGGTTAGGCACCATTACCGTCGGGTGAGTCACGGCAAATAATTCCTAACGTGCATACCAGAGTTGCACTGGCCATGAGCAGAGGAATGGTGCGGTCAAGCAGGCTCGCCCTGGCTGCCGGCAGCCCAGTCTGGTACGTCACTAACAGATTGGGCGGAAGGAAGGCAGGGAAGAGGGGTGCTCTGGACAAGGGGGGCTATTGTGAGGCCTGATTTTGATCGCTGGGTGCATCGGTGGGTTGGAGCTCAACCTTGCCACAGCATATTGTGGCTCGTCACTACCCAGGTGTCCGATATATGCGGCACTGTGCAGTTTAAAGTTTAGAAAGACACTGCTCCCTCATATAAAAACTGCCGGACTCCCCCACCGCTCAGCAGGCTGGTGGGGCGAGCATGAGGGAGCCAGGGGAAAGTGATTAGAGATAGTAATTTGTTTACCCATAGTCGGGCCCTGTGAACGGTTTGTCACACGGGTTCATTGCCAATGAGCGCAGGCACCCCGGAGCAGCCAAAGATTTTTGGCTGACAGGGGGAAGCAGACATCCTTCAAGCCCGCAGGGGACCATTCTTTCGCCTGGTGCGGTCCTGAGGCCAACAGGAATAGCTTGGGAGTGCTGGTTCTCACTGGTCAGCGTTTTTCTTCCAGGTTGAGTCGGCCAGCTCAGGATAACTATGGATAGCCAGGGATCCCCTCCACTTCTCCTATACAACGCCAGCTTGGTGTGCTCTAGTGGGCAGCCAACATTAAGTCATTCTCTAAGAATGTTTGCATCAAATGGTGGGCGATAGATTGTTGGCCAACTTGTGGGTCGTCAATATCCGGAGCCTAGCACTCATGTGGATGTCCGTACTGTGGGGTGGAGCGAAGACAAACTTGAACAGGAGACCCATCAATTGTGGCACTGTCCGTTACTGACCACCTATTGGAAAAAAGTCCTCAGTCATATTAAAGATGTAATTGGTTATCACATACCATCAACACCAATAGCGATTATTCTAGGAATTAGGCCTCCAACCCTCCTTGCTACGACTTGTGTGCCAGTGCCCGTCTCTGACAGTGAGTGTGGAGGTCGCCAATGGATAGATGGGTCTTCCTTGGGTACTTGACATCTCACTGGACTTTTACCTCTCCTTTCTACTCCTCATCTACTCTGCACCTCCCAGAAGTGAGCAGCTGCTTTTGAAAGTCAGGCCAATTTCAAGGCCCAGCTGAGAGCATTGTTCATCCTTATCCCTCCACGCCCCTGGCATTCCCCCATTGTCCCTGGGCTTTTATTAGGACATGCGAGGGCGGGAGGGTTAGTGCTAACAAGGGACTGAAAATCCACTCATTACTCTCCTCCCTCACCGCTACCCTTCCGCCTGGCATTAGGGTTGAATTCACTTGTGGCAGAAACTCATGGAACTCTGTGGAATCTCACTGAGTTTTTTGTTAACTCCGCGGAATTATTATTATTATTATTATTATTATGTGTTCTTATATAGCGCTCAACTTACCCTTGGGCATCTTGGCGCTTGCATTGGGAACCCGTCCTGGTTTTTCCCTGTGAGATAACCCGTACTGGGCATCCCCAAGGTGAAAGCCAGGCATCCCGCCGCGGGGGGGCCGTTGTGGAGATTAAGCAAGCTTGTTGCCCAGAGCTGCATAGTGTGAACTCGTGCTTAGAGTGGGCACCGAAGCGAGAATTATCGAGTCCGTGGACAATTGGGCTCCGGACCCTGCCGCGTCGGGAATTGAACCCTGGTCCCGGGTCTGACCTCTGCTTCAGGGTATGCCTCCTCTAACCAGTGAGCTACACTTCTCCACGCAGTGAAACTCGGCAAGCTCCACCCAGGCCTAAATTTGCCAGCTGTTCACTGAGCTGCTATTCACATGCCCTTTGGGACTCTGTTTCGCCTGGGCTTGCCTGCTGTGTCTAAAGACCTGCATCCCAGAATCATGCAAGCCATTCAGGACCACCACAATGCAGCGAAATGTATGATCAGATGTGGACTGGATCCCACAGATTGCCTTGGTTGGGCAAAAAGTACCAGCATGATGCTTGGAAAACACGCCTGGATGAGGTTCATGGGCTTCTCAGGGGATGTCCAATTCTCTCTTATAGACATGCCTTTTGAAGGCTCTCGCTTCTTTGGTGAGAAGACAGACTCCTTAAAGACAGCAGGGGTACAACTCATTCCTTGGGCCAACCTGCTCTGATGCACCAATTCCACCAACGTTTTTGCCTCCTCTGCGACTGCAGTAGGGACTTTCACCTCCGTTAGCACCAACCTATGCAGCCAGCTCAGCATCCCATGCACGTTTTTTATGACTGAGGCTGCAGTTCCCATAGTCATTGTGCACAACAAGATCAGTGTACAGCTGAGTCTTCTGCTCCTCCAGCTGCTGCAATCTCAAAACCAGTTGGTGTGACCTTTGAGGCACCCAACCACCCTGTTGGAGGTAAGGTTAGTGTTTTCTCCCAGAGTGTCAGGCAATTACTTCAGACAAGTAGGTCCTGCAAATTGTCCAGCGGGGGTACGCCCTTCCCTTTCTCCACAACTTGCTGTACCCTTAGAGCAGCTGACGGAGGACCACCTCTCCCTCTTGTTGCAGGAAGTGCATGCCCATTTGCCCAAATGAGCAGTAGAGGGTCCTAGATTTCAAAGTAGGCACAGATTATTACTCTTGCTACTGCCTGGGACCGAAGGACGCAGGCCTTTGTCCTATTTTAGATCTTTGTCTCAATGCCTTTTTGAGGAAGAAACAATTCAAAATGCTCACCCTAACCCAGGTCTTGTCTGCCCTCGACCTTGGAGACTGGATGGTAGCATTGTACCTGCAGGACGCCCATTTCCAAATCCTGTCTGGCAGGCCCAAAGGTGCTATGTGCAGTTCCTTGTAGGGCAAGAGCACTTCCATCTAGCATTGCTTCCCTTCGGCCTCACCAATGCCTCTTGGGGATCGCAAAAGTAAATCTGGTGGTTGCAAAACATCTTCATAAGTCACAGATCTCAGCCATTTTCTACCTCCGTGACTGGCTGCTGAAGCTGGGCTTAGCCCTAACTATTCGTCACCCACTTTCAGACTGCAACAAATGTCCTAACGTAATTGGGTTCACTATCAATCTGCCACAGTCACACATAACCCCTTTGTAGATGCTCCCTTTCATCTGAGCCATGCTGGAAACACTGCAGGTTTGTGCCTTTCCCCAGAGTACATGCTGTTTAGGCTATGATCCTGATGTTTCACTCTCTGTCATGGGTTTCAGTGAGGCTAAATCTGTGGATAATGGGACTGGTGGCTTTCTGCATCCTTCTGACAAAACATGCCAGAAGGCATATGCAAACTCTTAAGTGGGATCTGAAGTCCCTGTGGGCTCAGCATCAGGGAGATCTTCTCGATTACATCCATATTTAGGAGGTGACTGCAAAGGAACTCGACCCCCAGTGGCTGGATCACAATTGGGTCAGCAGCAGATCCCTCGCCTTGCCTCACCCAGAGCTAACAGTGGTGACAGATGCATCACTTCTGGGTCGGAGGTGCCATCTGGGGTAAGTGGAGATCTGAAACATCTGGTTTACAGTGACGGCTCAGCTCCACATCAACCTTCAGGAGCTATGGGCCATCCACCTGATATTGAAAGCCTTCCTGCCATCCAAAAAAGGGAGGTTGGTGCTGGTGCTCATTGACAGCACCACCGCCATGTGGCACTGCAACAAACAGGGCAGTGGTGGGGTGGTGTCAGTAGGAACTGTGCCTCTGGAAGTAGCTGGATCATCAGGGATTTTTCCTGCCAGGACAGACAACCTCAGCCTCTTACAGGTAGCGGATCGCAAATGCCAGCTACACCTGGAGTTGGCACAGGTTGTCTTCCGTGGATGGCTTGATCTTTTTGCCACCACCGAGAATGCGTAATGTCCGTATCTTAGCATGCTGGAGCTCTCAACACTCAAGCTGTCTCACTCAATCTCTCAAAGACTCATTCCACCTAGAGTGGAGCGCAGAACCGTCCGATTGGGCTGCAGCTTCAGAAGGATTTTCTATCGCAGGAGAAAGGTTGGATCCTGCAACCATGTCTGTACAATCTTCATCACCATGCTTGGACATTGAGCAGTTACAGGCATTCAACCTTCCTCCCACAGTCATTGTTGTCATTCTGGTGGACAGGCATCCCTGTATGTAAACAGCATATGCCTGCCATTGGAACAAGTTTGTAGTTTGGTGCAATACTTGGCAGATCAACCTACTTCAAGCCAAACTATCTAAGTGTTGCTTTTTTTGTAGTCCTTAGTCCAACGAGACTTGTTTTTGGGCAGTTTATGTTATTTGTCAGTTTTTGTGTGTTTTTTCTGGTTGCCATACCAGCCTTCTTTATTTAAATCACCTGTTGTGATGCATTATTTTAAAGATTTGTGGTATATGTTTCCACCGACACCTTACATCACGTCTCCGTGGGAGCTGAAATAAGTTCTCACATTCCTAATGTGCACTCCCTTTGAGCGTGAACACCTGCCCAGCTGTCCTTTGCGGATCCTCACTTTAAAGACAGTTTTTCTCATTGCATAACATTGGCGCGGTGGGTGAGTGATTTACAAGCCCTCTCGTCAACCCACTGTACACAACATTCTTTCCAGACATGCTGGTTCTGAGGACACAGCCTAATTTCTCACAAAAGTAGTGACTCTTTTTCAAGTCAGTAATGAAACAAGTGGGCCGTGACTGCTTTAGAGAAGAATAAATTATAATTTATCATGTGTGTGTAGTTTAAATAAGTCAAACACTGGTAAAAGATACCCAAAATAAATGCAACAACATACCCTGCTGTCTAAGATAGCATTGTTCCAAACGTACAGTCAATGTAAAACACAAAAGCACCAAAGAATTGTTTAAGTTCAGTATATTTAATTTCATATACTTGAAACAAATCAAAATGAATTTGACAAAAGGAAGGTACAAAGGCTGCTCAAAGGAGGTGAGAAGAATGGGTGTACTCGTGATGGGTAGGGAAAGGTGAATAGTCACAAATATTCAGAGTTTGTACATTTTTACGGCTTTGGCAATGGACTGGTAAAGAGACCAGTACAGAAAGGCCTGTCCCAAACAAATCATTTATAACATTTTTATATACTTTTTGCAAATGCATACATGCAACATCAAGCGAAGGGGATGGGATGTGATACAGGCCGTTAGTGGGTGGGGTGCATCGATGTTTCGACTCGGCTTGTGCATAGAGGGTGACTTAAACCTCCGCTGCGAGTCTTCTTCAGGACGAAGGGGGGCGGGGGGCAACCTAATCCTGGTGCCACACAGGCATCTCAGATACAACACTGGAGGTTGAGTACTTAATGGCTCTGTCAGGGTTTTCCAATAGTA
This sequence comes from Triturus cristatus, assembly GCF_964204655.1. Classification (NCBI taxonomy): domain Eukaryota; kingdom Metazoa; phylum Chordata; class Amphibia; order Caudata; family Salamandridae; genus Triturus; species Triturus cristatus. The sequence continues at coordinate 934,548,192 of NC_140585.1, forward strand.
GTGAGCTGAAATCCACTCGTGAGGGCCCACCTTGTGAAGTCCTCACCGGTATTTAAAACCGTAAATTAATTATGACATGGTCATCAGACAACTGAATTAATCTGTCAAGACCTTGAAAGAAAAACCAGGCGTTGCACGCCTCGTAGAATCCCTTCTGCCAAGTTCAAGTGCAAGCTTTTTCAAGTCAGGCAGAACATCACCCTCCTGGCATTCTTCCTTCTACCCCACCCCTCTGAAGGAGAATGAGAGACTCCATGAATGAATCCAAAAAGAACTCCCAGCTTTTACACTGATAGTAATAGGGAACATTGTGTGGACCATCAGCTTTTTGTTGGATTCACTGGAGTGAAGAAGGGCAGAGATGTGCAGAAAAAGTAAAATTTCTACCTGGATCACTCTCTGTATAAAAATATGCAATGCATTGGCTAAGAAGCAGCCCTCAGAAGGCTTTTAGGCTCATTTCATCAGAGCCAAGGCAGCTACCACTGCGTTAGCATGCGGGCTGTTCTGGACATTTGCCAGGCTGCTGACTGGGTGTCCCTTCATAGGTTTACAAAGCATTACTTTCTGAACAGCCAGGTCCGATGTGAGGGGCAGTTCGCTCACTCAGTCTTGTAGAACTGTTTGGTCTGAGCCAATTAACAGACCCACTACCTGTGAGGTACTAGTTTGGTATCTGTTCAGAAGGGGAGGAATCTGTGGTTAGAAGTATCCATAAGAAGAACACGTTACCACTGGCAGCAATCTTTTTGGAAAATAGTAGGTATAAAAGAAGGGGGTACAGCGATTCTTTTAAGCAGTCTTTGAACTAATTGAGCTTCTGAGGGCAGAATCACTTGGCTTCTGCCTCCCACTATCAGCTAACAAGTCTTTGGTAGGGTCCTTAGTTTACTGACCCCCTGGTACATGAGAGATTTTCTATCATCTCTGGAGGAATGTTTATCTAAGTGCGTTCTGAAGTTCTCCAACATTATTGTGCAGGGAGACCTGAATCTTCACCTTGATAATGTTTCTGACCAACACTGTCAACTCCTTCTTAATAAGACAACCTCCTGGAACTTGGGGCAATTTGTTAATATATGTCCACTCATTCCAGAGGTCATATTCTTGATCCAATATTCTCACACTGTAAGGTGGAAGTTTTGCATTTCACAAGTGACTAGTCAGACCACGCTACAATTCACTTTACATGGAAGGAGGAACATTGTCCTTTAACTGCCTTATAGAAACTGGGCTAAAGTCCCTAGTTCGGATATTATATCCACCCTCAGGGACAGCATTCCACTTATGAATGGGGATATCAAGGCTGATTATAAGGCAGATAATGCCTGGTTGCGGCAAGTGGCTAATGCTGTTGCTCCTCTAAAGGAGAGGGCTGCCATTTCCAAAAGCCCATCTGCTTCATGGTTTGACGAGAAACTCGGGAAACTGTGCAAACAGTGCAAGAAACTGGAAAGAGTTTGGGGAAAGCATTATTTGCCCTCAGATAAGGAACTTTATAAAAAAAGAGTTAAATAATTACCATTGAGTAATCAAGAGGGCCCAAGCGGACTTTTTTGCAAATGAAATTGCCAAATCTGGCAGTAAATGGAGATCTATTTCTAAGACTGTGAACAAGCCTACTCACCTGGATGCTCTCAAACATCCATTATGGGCTTCTCCTAAGTTATGCACACAGCTATCCGACTTCTTTGATAATAAAATCAGTGGCATTGTGGATGCTGATGCTCCTAATATCTCCAGTTCTGATAGTCACCTTGATATGGGCTGGTCGGAAGATTAGTTAACCTTCTCAGCTAAAACTAGAGTTTGCTTCCCTTGTCATTCTATGAGTCTGACCAAGCCTTAAAAACTTGTAAATTGGGCTTCACCTGATAGCGGACATACCCTTCATATTCTGGTGGCTAATCGTACAGTCATTAACCCTACTCTTAAACTCCTTTTAAATAATTCCATACTCTTGGCCATGGTTCCAAGATGTTGGAAACCAGCTAATCTAGTTTCCCTATTGAAGATGCCATCGGCTGGTGGATAGTTTTTGACTAACTTCAAACCGATCTCCTTTCTGCCTGATTTCTCTAAGATACTGGAGAAGCTAATCAATCGCCAACTGTCTAAGTACTTAGAACATCACCAGCTGCTGCATCCTTCTCAATCCGGCTTCTGCCCAGGTCCCAGCATGGAATCCACCCTGGTGGAAGTCACTGATACCAGTAAGCTGGCGGCTTATCAAGGGAAACAGTTTGCATTATTACTTTTAGATCTATTCACGGCGTTCTACACGGTGTCCCACCCTGTTCTTCTGCAGTGTCTGGAAAACATAGGCATAGGAGGATCCGCAGTAAATTGGATTTGTTCTTTTATATCTGATAGAAACCATTTGGTCTGGATGCAACCCTATGCCCGGATCCTAAGCCGCTAAAGTTTGGTGTCCCTCAAGGGTCTGTCCTGAGTCCGACGCTGTTTAATATCTGTATGACTATTTGGAAAAAAGGGGGTCCCCTGCATAAGGATGGCTTGCCAAGAGCTGGGAGAGGGAAATATAACTTGAAAAAATATCTTAAGCAAGACCTATTACATTTGAGTTGCAGGCATATGACTGCACATGAATAACTTAAACCAAAAAATGCATGAAGGATGAATTGAATACAAACATAGACAAAATCCAGTATATTTTATATTAAAAATAGCAAAAATATTTATTTTATGTGCAATTAATAAAAATGCTAAAATATCATTAGGAGACTATCCATACAGCTGTTCAAAATCGTTTTTTGTGACAAATCTAGCAGAGTTTGATATCATAAACATACAATGAGACTTTTTGATATTAATACGATCAGCTGAACATGATCTCGAATAAACATGATATTGTCTATGACTAAAAATGTAAATTCGTTGATAATAGTCGATAGATGACAATGTAACATATCATATTATAGAGGGCTTGAAGATGTAATTACTGCGCGCGTTTCGTTTAAATGCCTTCATCAGGAAGCTGTCACATTAACATCTGTAAAAGGACAGAGAACTGGGGGATCGTCTACATATATAATATGCCCGCAAAAAGATAATTGCGTTGTCATCAAATCGCTGAAAATAAAATTAAAAACAGTTGGTACGCTGACCACCAAGTTAACCATTCATGCAAACCCTCAAGCCAAAGTCACGTTAAACCCTTAACGTGTTGTTGCATCAGTATGGGGTATATCCAGTAGCCTAGAATGATAAGGGGATACCTTTACCTAAGCATAGGAGTTATGCATGGTGGCCCGATGCCTCTGACAAGCAAACTGCTGATGCAGCCTGGAAATAGATGGAAGTGAGCCCAGCATAGCGAAACTGACATGAGATGTCAAGAGGCACACTCTCAAAATTAAATGGTGAAATAAGGTCATTGCTAAGTGCTTACATAAATATACAGAACCTATATGCTATACCCCTTGCTGGGGCTTATTACCAAATTGTCTAAAATTTGTGGGGCAGCCCTCTACTCAGTTTCTTACCGTAAAATATTTATGTGTTCGCTAGATTACGTGGCGATGCCGGTAAGAAGAAGTTTGCAGCCGATGGGGTGGTTTCTGAAACAGAATGAAATTTAGGGGCAGATTTACAAGCCCCTTGCGCCACGTTTGCGTCACTTTTCCCATGTTAAAAGTGGCGCAAGGGGCTTGTAAATCTGCCCCTTAACGTAAGCCCAAGAGATAAAAAAAAATGAAGGGTGTATATATTCAGCGCATGACGTGCTGAAATACCCCACTTACTGGTTCTTTGTACAGGGAAATAGCTTCTTGGGTAATGTTGTTAGCGAGAAAAGTAGTGTCACCAGAGGATGATTTCAGTTTCACGAGTGAATCAGGATGTTTCTTAAAAACATTTTTGGCTTCAGTATGTGATTTTTAAACACGATAACTGGCCGTTTAATGACTGTTAGATTTTTCACAAAAGACGATTTTGAACAGCTGTATGGATAGTCTCCTAATTATATTTTAGCTTTTTTATTAATAGCACATCAAATAAATATTTTTGCTATTTTTAATATAAAATATACTGGATTCTGTCTATGTTTGTATTAAATTCATCCTTCATGCAATTTTTGGTTTAAGTTATTCATGTGCCGTCATATGCCCGTAACTCAAATGTAATAGTTCTTGCTTAAGATATTTTTTCAAGTTATAATATCTGTATGACTCCTTTGGCGTCGTTGGTGAAATCTTTTGGTGTGCAGGTTGTGTCCTATGTGGATGACAATCAGATCCTTCTAGCTTGGGACAGCAATGTACCAAATGCCATGAGTAGATTTAAGGCCTGCTTGTCGGCAGTGTCCCAGTGGATGTGTTTTAGCAACCTACAGTGTTACACGAGCAAAATTGAAATATTATTATTCGGCAAACCTCCTAGAATGGAGAATGTTGTCCTAGTCTTGTTCCACCCCGCCAACTCCTGCCACCATAGTACATAATCTAGGGGTGAAGTTCGATAACAGAAGTTCTTTTGGCCAACAGGTGGACAGTGTGGTGCCTGTCTGCTCTGGGTTGCTAAAATCACTAAAGAAATTCTTGTATTTGCTACTAATACAGTTCCAGAAGTTGGTAATACGTGCATTTATCACTTCTCATCTTGTCTATGCCAACTCCCTTTATTGGGGCTTTCCAAATTAGGAGACTCCAGAATGCCCTGGCTCAGCTTCTATTAAAACTTTGGAGAGGCCACCATCTCCATCATCACCTTAAAGAGCTGCCCTGGCTGCCTATTCATGTGAGAGTGCGGTTTAAGGGGCTTATGCTGGCCCACAGAGCCTTCAACCTGGCTGGTCTGCATTACTTGGCAAAAAGGAGTACTCCCTACTGCCCAGCAAGAACCATGCATTCCTCAGAGGCCATGTTGGTGTTAGTTCCGAGAATTAGGAGAAAAAAATGGATTGGCACTTCCTTCTCCTTTCTCGCTGCTACAGCATAGAATGCAATCCCCTTTCATCTACTGGCCATGAAGGACGAATGCTCCTTCAAACGCAATCTTAAAACCTGGTTGCTTAATATGGGATATCAATAATTTACCTTTGCTACAGGTGGTCAATGAGCTTTTCTAGCGCTGGGACACTCGTTGGGTGGCTGTGCACTATATAAAACCGATGATTGACTGAATACTCCAACCTCCCCATTCTATGAGCTGGACTCTTTCCTTTCATTTTAAAAGGTCCAGAGGCTAGTCATGCCAATCTGCAGATTAAGCTCTTTGTCTGAATGTGCGGATAGCCTAGAAAGTAACTGCCATCAGAGTGCATGGGTTGCGCTTATGTACGGCTCCTCAATACATAGAGCTGCACCAGCTACTGATGTGCAGGGGTACTGCTGAAATGTTTCCAAATCCAGACTGACGCCTGGGCAAATATATTAAAAAGTTGAGGAGTCTGCGGTAAGAGTATTCACCAGAATGATAGTTACCAAACTTAAATAACTTATGTGGTGCCATGCATGAGGGCCAAAGCCGTTTCAACAGTTTTTTGCATTCTTTTATTGCATACATCTGTAGTTCCCACCCATGAAGTAATATTTGTGTTGCCTATCTGGATGTCGAGGGGGGCTGAGGGGTGTCGGAAAGCTGTAGGTGGACTCCTTATATTATGTACTGTCTATGTGATATCTCTTTATACTAATAAAGGTTATTGAAAAACAAAACAGCGTTCGCTAGCGAGGTACCTGTTTTAGACGTCTGCGAGGCTGCAATATGGCATTGATAGATATGTTTGCAGAATAACACTGCCTTTACAGTTAGGTCTGGAGAAAAGATCACTATGCCTGCTTTATTCTACAGGATGTTTTGGTCTGAGCTACTCACTAGACCTCCCCACTTTTGGCATGTACTGCTATGGTATCTATTCTAGAGTTGAGAAATCTGCTGTAAGAAGGATCCATGAGAAGAAGTTACTTACCTTTGGTCATGTTCTAGGTGGTGGATATTCTAAATACAGTTTCTTCTAAACCCTCTCACTTTTATTGTTCTGCAGAGTGGCCTCTTTTACATCTGAAAAGGTTCCAAATTAAAAATTCAGCACACTGTCTCACACAGTTTGTTCTTTGCTCCATGTCTCAGGGTGGCGAAGAAAAATGTTACAAGAAACATGCAGAGGAATAGCTTATATGTGTCTTTTCTCAGTCTCATGTGGGGCGGCACAGAATCACGGCGGTGCCACATGATGCCCCCTAACAGTACGCCGGAGCCATTCTAGTGTCTGGGTATATTCTAAAGGTTAGAAATCCACAAATAGAGCATCCACCAAACAGAGCATTACCAAAGGTAAATAACTTGTCCAATAGGCTTCCAATTTTGACTCACAGATATTCAAAAGAATGTCAAATGCTGATTTTTTTTTTACTTTCTATTGACAAAAACCCAGAATCTTATATCTTATCTTAAGTACACTAGGAATTGGATTAATTGAACTGAACTGAATGAATCCTTTGACATATTTTGCAGACGAGCATTACAGTGGAGATTATTAGCTAATGTAAACTTAGCGCAATACGATGCAAACTGTGGCTAGGTGATAACTGTTCCTATGTGGTACAGCTAAGCCACCATTCTTTAGTCATACAATTTCTGCAGTGTGAGCCTTTGTTGCTGATTCCTCCAAAGTAAAGTCTAAAAAGAAAGGCGCATTTTGTTGGAAAAACAAATCGGTATGGAACAATTGGTACACTGTAAAACAGAAAAAAAAAGCCAGTATTGACCTATTCAGCAGAGCAATGTTACTCATTATGGTGTGGGGAAGAGGCTTGCATCTTTCTTTGGTCATTGAAGGGATGTAGTGCAGCTGGTGTGAATCTTCATAATGTTATGTAACATAGATCCCTTAGTATCTAATGTATTTTTTGAAATGCGTATTAAGCATAATCTTTGGATGAGCCCTTGATGAGGAATTAAATAACAACGTTTTTGGTCTTTCTTCAATTAATTTAGTAAATTCTGATGTTTGAGTACCTCTTAAACATCAGGTAGAGTCTTCTCAATATTTCCACTGCCATATGTTAGAGTCGACACAATATTGTCAGCATAGAGCTTGAGTTTAGCTACCATACTCAAAGGCGAAGCAATCAAGTGATCATTCCAGTTTGCAATGTCTACAGTGGCGTAACAAAACTGGAGGGGGGACCCCACCCCAAAGATATCCCGTTCCCCATTTAACAATCCCCATAAAATATAATGGGATCGTAAAACAGCGGACGGTAGATCTGTTACGTTTGTGATGGAGTATTCCCCTCTGCCGAGATCTAAATCCATGGTGGCCGGCCTTTCCTGAGGATGGCCGTGGTCATCTTGTCTGTCACCCCAACCAGACTGCCTTCTGCAAAATTATGAGATCACCACTGGCTCTCCGTGCCTTCACAGGAGCCACAGCCATGGCAGCGGCTTTGAAAACACTTACACTTTTGTGCATGGCAGCTGTCGTTTAGTCAACCACTCACTAAACATTTTTTTTCCAGAAACAAACTCACAAAGCGGGAGTTTGTTTCTGAGTAATAAAAAACTATAATGTCTCCCCACATGGAAATTTTCTCAAGTGGAGATTATTTTCTTCTTTTTCTGGTTGCCTCTGCCAGGTTTTAACCGGCAGTGCTGGGCAGAAAACTAAGAACATCAGACCGTACACTGTAAATAGGGTGGGTGGTCAGGCCTGATGCCCTTACTCCATTAGGCTGTTATAGAAAGTTACCCAATGGAGAACCCAGCGGGGGCATTGCCGTCAAATCTAAATTAGGGCAGGCGTACCGGGCAGTTTATCACATTCGTGACTGATTATTCTGTCTGCCAAACTCTAAACCAGGCCCTTAATATTTAGCCTCCAATTTCACATTCCAATACATTTACAGAACGTTTGGCGATTTTTAATATTATGTTGTGCTCATTATGTATATATAGTTAATTATTCTACTAACTTAATCATTTTCCAAGCAGTCATGGGCCTCCATTAGCCATCCGCTACAGGTGAAGCATTAGTGCACTAAATTGTTAAACTAGAATGTAGTTTATGTCTGAACATATAAGTTAAAAAATGAATACACTTTTATTAGGTTCTCTGTGGGATAAACAAAACACCAGAATCTTATTTAAGCAACATCATGTTTACTGTACATTTTAAAAACCTTTCTACATTAGGCAAAAGTGGGTCATCATTCCTAGTCTTTCAAATGCAATTTCCATTTCACATTAAACCAGAAGAAAAGAAGCATTGGAAAAGCAAATAGGGCTTTCTGGTGTTAAAAATGCAGGGTGGGCTTCTGAGCAAAACTTTGGATTCCAGCACTTACTGTTTTACAAATTATGCAAACGAGGCACAAATCATGAGGAAGTAGGAATGGTATTTGTGTTAATTTGCTCACGGAGTTCCATAATTTACAAGATTCAGAAATTGCAAAGTATGTTTGAAATATAATAAGGATGTTTTCAATTGTTGTCAAATTGAGCAATAAACATAACTTTTTTGTAAGTTGTCTTATGTGGTTTTGCAAAAACAAAGGGAGGAAGATCAAGTGTAGTAGCTAAAGTAGGTTTCATACAGTGGATTAGGTATGATATTTATAGTTCATTATATGTGGTATGTAGGTAAGCTATGGCAGGCTAAATATGGTAACAAGTATTGCCACCTCGCCCAAAGTTTGTTGTGCAACAAACCTGCGGTGCCTATGGATTAATGTGAACTACACGACAGCGAGACCAATTACCTGTATCCACTGCCGTTTCACTACCACCTCATCACCAATCAACACCCCATCCAACAATGTCAATCCAACTCCAGAGGCCGACACCTCACCGGTCCAACTCAACTGCCTCCTGATCAACGCAAGATCACTCTGCAAACACCCCACCAAAATCTGGGACACCATCTCCACCATCGCCCCCGACATGACCATCATGGAGACTTGGCTTACCCCCACACCTGTCCCTGACATCACTATGGTAACTCCCAGTGGCTCCAAGATGAAACATTGAGATCACACCAACAGACATGGGGGGCATTGTTATCATACTCGAGGAATCAGTTACCTGAACCATCACCAACGATGCCACCATGCCGACCATGGAACAAATGAACTTCCAGGTTCATGCTGATGCCAAAACCACCATCAAAGGCACCCTCGCATTCAGACCGCCAAGATTACAACCGGCCTCAGCAACGTCATAGTCAAATTCATCACCCCGCTTGCAGTCGTATCCGAACACTACATCTTCCTGGGAGACCTCAACTTCCACCTGAATGACTCCCCAGACATCAACACCACTGACCTCCTGGAAAGACTAATGCAAAAAGAACAATTGATGGACAGAATGCAGAACAATGTCATACATTCACCCCAGTACAGAGATCTGGGCCTAAATCCATCGTTTTTTTGCTCAACATGCCATTCCAGTTTGGACCCAGCCACATGCAAAGCAGTCTTGACCCTGCACCCCAATGGCAACAGTCCAGCCCGAACTGCCAGGCTAGGTCCTCCCTGGACTGGAAACCAGCATCCTAGGACTGGTTTTGGGCTTTCAGCCTTCATCAGCCAGGATAGCTTGACTCCAGTGGCATGGAGAGCACGGGACCCAAGTCTGAGCATACCCATCCCACTCGGGGTGACAAATGCAAAAAGAACAATTGATGGATAGAATGCAGAACAATGTCATACATTCACCCCAGTACAGAAATCTGGGCCTAAATCCATCGTTTTTTTTGCTCACCATGCCATTCCAGTTTGGACCCAGCCATATGCAAATCAGTCTTGACCCTGCGCCCCAATGGCAACAGTCCAGCCCAAACTGCCAGGCCAGGTCTTTCCTGGACTGGAAATAAGCATCCTAGGACCGGTTTCGGGCTAGCTTGACTCCAGTGGCATGGAGAGCACGGGACCCACGTCTGGGCATACCCGTCCCACTCGGTTTTCACCCTAAGTGGGATGGGTATGCCCAGACGTGGGTCCTTTGCTCACTGTGCCACTGGATTCAAGCTAGCCTGGCTGAAGAAGGGTGACATACCCTGATACCGGTCCCAGGATGCTTGTTTCTGGTCCAGGGAGGACCTGGCCTGGCAGTTCGGTCTGGACTGTTCCTATGGGGCACAGGGTCAAGACTGATTTGCATATGACTGGGTCCAAACTGGGGCGGTGTAGTGGGCAAAAGAATGATGGATCGGTCTGGACTGTTCCCATGGGGCACAGGGTCAAGACTGATTTGCATATGACTGGGTCCAAACTGGGGCGGTGTAGTGGGCAAAAGAATGATGGATTTAACCCAGATCTTTTGACTGGGGGAGAATGTTTGCATTGTCAGCATTCCGTCCATCATTTTTTTGCTGTAACGCTTTTCGCCCTAAGTGGGATGGGTATGTCCAGACGTGGGTCCCTTGCTCACTGTGCTACTGGATTCAAGCTAGCCTGGCTAAAGAAGGGTGACATACCCTGAAACCGGTCCCAGGTTGCTTGTTTCCGGTCCAGGGAGGACCTGGCCTGGCAGTTCGGTCTGGACTGTTCCCATGGGGCACAGGGTCAAGACTGATTTGCATATGGCTGGGTCCCAACTGGGATGGCGTAGTGGGCAAAAGAACAATGGATTTAACCCAGAGCTTTTGACTCGGGGAGAATGTTTGCATTGTCAGCATTCCATCCATCATTTGTTTGCTGGAACGCTCCTGGAAAGACTAGACAACATCGACCTCAATCAGATTGTCACCGACCCCACACACAGAGCGGACACATACTAGACCCACTCTTCATGTCCAGCAACAGAATCAAATACAGTCACTTAACGGAACTCATCTAAACAGACTACTCCATGGTACACTTCACCCTCACCGGTCTGTTCGCACACTGCCCCCATCCGACACAGCGCTCCCTACCGCAGCAGGACCAAAGTGACTCAGCAGCAATGGACTGACACCCTCAGCACCACTCAGCCCAATATCACCACTAATCTTGACCAAACAATAGAGAACTTCAATGCCTGGATCTCCAGCGCTGCTAACCAAGTCGCCCCAGCCAAACCAGCCAAAATGGACAGATCCACTAAATGAGCCAGCTGGTCCCCGCCCAAACTTAGTACATCAAAACGTGGGTATAAACAACTGGAAGGCCTTGACACGCCCAATAAGAGAATTCACATGCCCTTCAACCACATAAAGCACAATCCTTCCCTCACCAGAACTCTGCGATTCACTCGCTACCACTTCCACAACAAGATAGCAACCATCTACATCAACTTCGATCCCCAACCCTCTAACATGCTCTGCAACCCATCAACCACAACCACCTACCACCCGCTCACTGCTTGGGAACAACTTAGCACACCAACAGCTTCCACCTTATGAACTTCATCCACTCAGGAGCACCCACTGACCTGTGCCACCATCGACTCCTCAACCTAGGAAGAAACTAGATCAGCTACCAGCTCACCATCCTCAACTCCTCCTTGACTACAGCCACCTTTCCTGATGCATGGAAACAAGCAGAGGTTAGACTCCTTCTCAAGAAACCTTCAGCAGATCCCAGAGAGCACCAAAACTACCATTCCACCTCCGTCCTCCCATTCCCTGCCAAAGTCCTGGAGAAGGCCATCAACCACCAATTTGCTGATCATCTCGAAAGAAACAAACTGCTGACCGATTCCAATCGAGTTTCAGAGCCAAATGCATCACCGAGAGAGCCCTGATATCACCAATAGATGACATCGGAGACACTACATGACAAAGGAAAATCTGCTGCCTTAATCTTCCTGGAACTCTGTGCAGCTTTTGACACCATCTCCCACCACACACTCCTCTATTAACTTTGCCAGATTGGAATCACAGACGATGCACTCAGATGGATGGTATCCTTCCTCACTGGATGCACCCAGAGAGTCCACCTCCCTCCCTTCACCTTGCAACCAAAGCACACCATCTGCGGAGTACCCCAAGGCTCGTTCCTCAGTCATACACGCCTCAACATCTACATAACACCACTCACAGACATATTCAGATCACCCATCAACTCCTACGCCGACCACACTCAGCTGCACTAAACTCAACACCGAGAAAACAGAAGTCTTGATCTTTGGCAGACACACCACCATTTGGAACGACTCCTGGCAACTAGCAGAGCTCGGATGTACTTCCACACCGAAAGACCACGCCCGCAACCTTGGCATCACACTGGACAGCGAACTCTCCATGAAACGTCAGATCAACGCCGTCACCGCAGCCTGCTTTCACACAATCCGCATGCTCTGCAAAATCTTCAGATGGCTCCCCATTAGCACCAGGAAAACTGTGACGGAGGCCCTCACCACCAGCCGAATTGACTACAGCAATGCACTCTATGCCGGCACCACCTTTAAACTCATCCAAAGACTGCGGACAATTCAGAACACAGCACCCAGACAGATTCTCAACTTGCCCAAAAGGACACACATCACCCAGCACTTGAAAGACCTCCACTGTCTCCCTGTTCAGAAGAGATGCCAGTTCAAGCTCCTGATTCACGCCTACAAAGCCCTTCACAACCAAGAACCACACTACATGAACCACCGACTGACTTTCCACCAACCAACCATAAACATCCGCTCCGCACACCTCACCCTAGCTCAGACACTATGTATCCGCTACAGCCGCAACGGAGGATGCTCGTTCTCTCACATCCGCCAAAGCCTGGGACACTCTCTCCCTCCACCTCTGCACTTCACCCTCGCTGAACCACTTCAGGAAGGAACTCAAGACCAGGCTTTTCAACTGATATCTGCAACACAGCGCCTGGATACGACCCAGGGTAATAAGAAGCGCTATACAAAGATTACATGATTGATTGATTGATTGAAGCTTGGCTGGATCCTTTGAATATGCCCCCATGTCTTTTGGTATGCGATTAAGAAGTCCGTGATGAGTACAATGCTGATCGTGCTGGAACATTTCGAACTTTTATGTCTACTTGTATCAGTGTGTACAAGTGAATTCGGCTTAGGACCTCAAAGTGATAATAATGAGTGTACCAATACCTCAAAAAAGGTTCTGAAGTAGATAAAGTGAATTGCTTTTTAAGTGTAAGCAAACCAGAACCCTTTGAAATGACTGAAAACAATGGGCGTTATAAAAACAGCATGTTTCTTTAGGTATTTTTTTAAGGACACTGTATTTGCTCCACAGCTTTTACGAGGTCTTTTTTTTAGCTGGAGAAAATTATTGCATAGAAACTTTCTGCATTTTGCCAAAACATTCAGTAATACTTTTCTTCTGGACTACAGCTCTAGGTAAAATCCTGTTTGCTTATTTCATTTGAAAAAGTTTGAACTTCCCAAACAAAGATTTTCAAAACAACACCTATCAGGTTACTAGTCACTTCTTTAACAGAGAGTCCTTAGCATTTCATTTTTAGTCAAAGCACACATCACCCGGAAAAAAAATCTACTTAATTTTGCTGAATCTCAACATCACAAGTTTGCACATTATGTTCACTGAAATCTCAGTCAATACAACTGAAGACCAACATTTTTATGAAAATAGTAATTTTATACCAGTCACTTCAACGAAATTATTTATTTTTTTGCTTGAATATTTCATTATTTCTAGTGAAATATTTCCCCATACTTATTTTAGAGTTCGAAAGTACAATATAACACTTAGGAAAAAATATACAGACAAGCACCCCAGCACTAGAAGAGAGAATAGCAAAGATTTCCACAGCCACCATGTACTTCCCCTTTGTGCTGAGGTATGCTGGGAGGAAGGAAACCCAGACACTCAGGAAGATCATCATGCTGAAAGTGATCCATTTAGTCTCATTGAAGCGATCTGGTAGATTTCTTGCTTTAAAAGCCACAACAAAACTTAGACATGCCAGAAGACTCAGGAACCCCAGCATGAAATAAAATGCAGCTTCTGAATTCTCGTTACATTCCAAGAAGATGTTTTCCACAGCATCCTTCATATTGAATTCCAGGAATGGAGGTGACAATAACAACCATGTTATGCAGAGGAGCAACTGGGTCACTAGGCAACTAAGGATGATAAAGGAGGGAATCTTCACTGCAAGCCACCCCCTGTACCTACAGTTCGGCTCCCTGGCTTTGAAAGCAAGAACAACAATCGTGGTTTTAGCCAGAATACAAGATACACAAAGGGAAAAAACAACACCAAAAACCATCTGGCGGAGAATGCAGTTTCTTTTGTCTGGTCTCCCAATAAATAGTAATGGGCAGAGGAAGCACAAGATGAGAGAGAGAAGAATGAGGTAGCTGAGGGTTCGGTTGTTGGCCCTGACTATTGCGGTATCTCTGTTCTTGAGGAATAGAATGAGTACTGAAGCCGTGATCAGCGCTAAGACAATGGATATGATAGCCAGCACCATTCCCAGCGCCTCCTCAAACCTGAGAAACTCTATCTGCTTTTTGATGCATTTGTCTCGTTGTGGATTTGACCAGTGATCTTCTTGGCACCTCAAGCAGTTCCTCATTCCTGACAAAGAAATTGTAAAGAGACATCACATTTAGTTCACCAAAACAAGTGCGACCACATTATGAAAAGCCATCTATCAGTAAAATCCCCTAAGCTTAATTGGGTCAGGCAACTGAGGTTTCTATGGGGCCCTTTAAAATAGCTACTTTTTCTGACAGACATTTCATACTTTACTGAACAACATACTATGGATAATTGTACTGTAATTGGCTACACTAGGGTGCCTATCACGATCCGGCAAAAACCGGGTACGAACCGTCGGACGGAGCATAATCTCCGCCCGACGCGTACCCGGTCGACAATTTTTACAAACAAGGAATTACGATTCGCACGGGTACACCATTACCGTACGATTCGTAAAAAAGCCCGACCGAACAAAAAACACCTACCAATGCGATCCGGGAAAGCGCCGACCTGACGTCGGGACGCTCGCAGCCAGCCATTCACGACCCAGGAATCACGATTCGCACCGACGTCACCCCGCACGGTGAATATTTTGCGGCAGCCAAAAACTGCCGGGAAATCAGGACGACGCGAACAAGGACCACCAGTACGCGACGGACAGACGACGACGCGAACAAGGAGGACCAGTACGCGACGGACAGACATGGACCCGAACCTACGAGTCATCCCTGCCCTCATAGCAGTACACCTCCTCTACAGGTTACGACGCAGACGCCGCAGAAGGTCAGAATAACTAAGGGAGGGGGGAAAGTGGGGTGGGGTGGGGGTGGCACGACCAGGGCAGGCCACAAAACAACCACATAAGTCACACACCACACATGGCCTGGACATACCTGACTCCCATGCCCTGGTCACCACGAGGGGGTGGGGGCGTGTCCTGATAAGCCAGCGACCGCCACAACGGAAGTCCGTCACCACGCGAACCGGCAACACAACCAGACAGGTACGTCCCGTACCCACGCCTGAAGAGCGTGGGTACCAGTCGGACCACGCCCACACACGTCACCCCAACAATGGCGGGACGGATCGCACCCACGTGGCAAAGGCCTGGGTACGGGCCGCACAAACATCACATAGCGTGGGGACGGATATGTACGGACCCTACCCCCACCCCGTATGCAAGGAGCGTACCCCCCAGCCCAACAGTGCAAGTACGACCCGTACCCCCACCCGCGTATGCATGGAGCGTACCCCCACCCCAACAGTGTAAGTTCGACCCGTACCCTCACCCGCGTATGCATGCAGCGTACCCCCCATGCCAACAGTGTAAGTACGACTCGAACCCCCACCCACGAATGCAAGGAGCGTACCCCCCAGCCCAACAGTGTAAGTACGACCCGTACCCCCACCCGCAAATGCAAGGAGCGTACCCCCCCAGCCCAACAGTGTAAGTACGACCCGTACCCCCACCCGCGAATGCAAGGAGCGTACCCCCCAGCCCAACAGTGTAAGTACGACCCGTACCCCCACCCACGAATGCAAGGAGCGTACCCCCCAGCCCAACAGTGTAAGTACGACCCGTACCCCCACCCGCAAATGCAAGGAGCGTACCCCCCAGCCCAACAGTGTAAGTACGACCCGTACCCCC
The DNA here is from genome assembly GCF_964204655.1 of Triturus cristatus. NCBI lineage: Eukaryota > Metazoa > Chordata > Amphibia > Caudata > Salamandridae > Triturus > Triturus cristatus. The sequence continues at coordinate 934,564,205 of NC_140585.1, forward strand.
ACCCGCGAATGCAAGGAGCGTACCCCCCAGCCCAACAGTGTAAGTACGACCCGTACCCCCACCCACGAATGCAAGGAGCGTACCCCCCAGCCCAACAGTGTAAGTACGACCCGTACCCCCACCCGCAAATGCAAGGAGCGTACCCCCCAGCCCAACAGTGTAAGTACGACCCGTACCCCCACCCGCGAATGCAAGGAGCGTACCCCCCAGCCCAACAGTGTAAGTACGACCCGTACCCCCACCCACGAATGCAAGGAGCGTACCCCCCAGCCCAACAGTGTAAGTACGACCCGTACCCCCACCCGCGTATGCATGGAGCGTACCCCCACCCCAACAGTGTAAGTACGACCCGTACCCCCACCCGCGTATGCATGGAGCGTACCCCCACCCCAACAGTGTAAGTTCGACCCGTACCCCCACCCGCAAATGCAAGGAGCGTACCCCCCAGCCCAACAGTGTAAGTACGACCCGTACCCCCACCCGCGAATGCAAGGAGCGTACCCCCCAGCCCAACAGTGTAAGTACGACCCGTACCCCCACCCGCAAATGCAAGGAGCGTACCCCCCAGCCCAACAGTGTAAGTATGACCCGTACCCCCACCCGCGTATGCATGGAGCGTACCCCCACCCCAACAGTGTAAGTTCGACCCGTACCCTCACCCGCGTATGCATGCAGCGTACCCCCCATGCCAACAGTGTAAGTACGACTCGAACCCCCACCCACGAATGCAAGGAGCGTACCCCCCAGCCCAACAGTGTAAGTACGACCCGTACCCCCACCCGCGGACGTACGGAGCGTACCCCCACCCCAACAGTGTAAGTTCGACCCGTACCCCCACCCGCAAATGCAAGGAGCGTACCCCCCAGCCCAACAGTGTAAGTACGACCCGTACCCCCACCCGCGTATGCATGGAGCGTACCCCCACCCCAACAGTGTAAGTTCGACCCGTACCCTCACCCGCGTATGCATGCAGCGTACCCCCCATGCCAACAGTGTAAGTACGACTCGAACCCCCACCCACGAATGCAAGGAGCGTACCCCCCAGCCCAACAGTGTAAGTACGACCCGTACCCCCACCCGCGGACGTACGGAGCGTACCCCCACCCCAACAGTGTAAGTTCGACCCGTACCCCCACCCGCAAATGCAAGGAGCGTACCCCCCAGCCCAACAGTGTAAGTACGACCCGTACCCCCACCCGCGAATGCAAGGAGCGTACCCCCCATGCCAACAGTGTCAGTACGACCCGTACCCCCACCCGCGGACGTACGGAGCGTACCCCCACCCCAACAGTGTAAGTTCGACCCGTACCCCCACCCGCAAATGCAAGGAGCGTACCCCCCAGCCCAACAGTGTAAGTACGACCCGTACCCCCACCCGCGAATGCAAGGAGCGTACCCCCCAGCCCAACAGTGTAAGTACGACCCGCACCCACACCCGCGGACGTACGGAGCGTACCCCCACCACACCAGTGTCAGTAGACTCGTACCCTCACCTCGAATGCATTGTGCGTACCCCCACCGTGTATGTGCCAAGCGCACATATCCTGAAATCGGAGGTGTGTGTGCAGAGTCCACCCAGCAGTGCCCTGAGACAAGAGGGGTGGGTGTGGAGTCCTCCCAGCAGTGCCCTGAGACAGGAGGGGTGGGTGTGGAGTCCTCCCAGCAGTGCCCTGAGACAGGAGGGGTGGGTGTGGAGTCCTCCCAGCAGTGCCCTGAGACAGGAGGGGTGGGTGTGGAGTCCTCCCAGCAGTGTCCTGAGACAGGAGGGGTGGGTGCCTATCACTCCCAGCAGTGCCCTGAGACAGGAGGGGTGGGTGTGGAGTCCTCCCAGCAGTGCCCAGACACAGGAGGGGTGGGTGCAGAGTCCTCCCAGCAGTGCCCAGAGACAGGAGGGGTGGGTGTGGAGTCCTCCCAGCAGTGCCCTGAGACAGGAGGGGTGGGTGTGGAGTCCTCCCAGCAGTGCCCTGAGACAGGAGGGGTGGGTGTGGAGTCCTCCCAGCAGTGCCCTGAGACAGGAGGGGTGGGTGTGGAGTCCTCCCAGCAGTGCCCTGAGACAGGAGGGGTGGGTGTGGAGTCCTCCCAGCAGTGCCCTGAGACAGGAGGGGTGGGTGTGGAGTCCTCCCAGCAGTGCCCTGAGACAGGAGGGGTGGGTGCAGAGTCCTCCCAGCAGTGCCCTGAGACAGGAGGGGTGGGTGCCCATCACTCCCAGCAGTGCCCTGAGACAGGAGGGGTGTAACACATGTGTGTGAGGCCAGAATTATCCACATGCATACTGGCTACAAGGGAACATGTCCCCATGAACTCATGTCAACAGACTCCACACACAAGTACAGTGATCACCAAGGATGCCACGATTGTCGCAGGTGGAGACATGGCCCTGCATGCATGGCCAAAGTAGAAGGGCTCCGTCACACACACAGCTCATGTAGACACAGCTCTGCGCTAAACATTGGGAACACCCTGCAGGGAAGAAAGCTGGGTACACAGAGGAAGGAATACACCCTGGGACAAGTGCACCATGCAGTAACTGCTTACATGAACAAAGAAAGTTAGCCAACACCTTGTGATGGCACACAGATCACAGGGTCCCACCAATGAGCAGTACACTACTACACATCCCACACACCCAAACCCTTACACACCACCCAAAACCATGTAGCAGCCCCACCAACACCAATACCAGCATAGCAGTAGTGTGATAATGAAAACAAAATTAAGCTTTATTCAGCATGAGCACAATGTCCGTGGATCGCAGGCAGTTCAATCTTCACAAAGCCCATAGGGCAGTCAATGATTCTCAGCTGGATGGGGGACACAGTGGGATGCGTGTCCCCTACATTGCCTGCACAGTCAAATGGCATCGTCTTCCACACTGGTGAGGGCATCAGGGGGGGGGGGAAGCAACAGGCACCGCAGGGACATCAGGGCAAAGGGGCGGCGTTGTGGGTGCAGGGATGGAGGACTCCACCACAGGGGGTGGGTCAGTGCCAAAGGCGGAGGCCAGGATGGCACTACACACCTTTGCAAGGTCCTCCAGGGAGTCCCCTGCACCCGAAGGGACCTCAGGCCCCAAGGAGGGGGGGGGGTCAGAGGGATGGGTCGCAGCGCCACCGGGGGAGGGTGGAGACAGGGGGGGAGACTCAACCACCCTGACCGGGGACCTCCTTGACCGCTTGCGTGGTGGTGTAACTGTGGGGCTCAGGGACAGAGCGGCCATGAAGGTGTCCTTGGGGGAGATGTGGCCAGGAGAGCTGAGGGGAGGGGATTTGGAGGGAGTGGACTGGGTGGAATGCGGACTCCCACTATGGCTGAGTGTCACACGTTTGCCCCCCGACCCAGTGGGTGTGCCTACCTCACCCTGTGTGTGCGTGTCAGGAGGAGTGCGGTGGACCTTCCCTGCTGGTGTGGTGCCCGTGTGCGTTGATGTGGGTGCATGCCGACGTCTGGGTGTACGTGTGACAGGCATGGGAGTGGGAAGTGTGGATGGGGCAGGGGTAGGTGGGGGGAGGTCGCGCTGCAGGAGACCCACTGCTGCAGTCAGTGTGGAGTCGATGGACCTCAGCAAGTTGCGTTGGTCAGCCTGCGATGAATGAATGCCCTCCAAGAAAGCCTCGATGTTGGTGAGGGTTTTGCCGTGGGCATGGAGGACATTAAGGATCGCAGCCTGACCAACCTGCAGTTGCCGCTGGATGTCCACAGACTCTGCATTGGCGGCAGCAGTGGAGACAGGGGCAGGGGGTGCGGAGCCTGGCAGGAAGGAGACATGCTGTGACCGGGCACGCTGGGAAGGGACACGAGCAAGTGGGAGGCGGCTGGTGGAAACTGAGGGGGCGGTGCGAGGTGTTGTTCCGCTGTCAGCTGCTGGTGCAGCCTCCGCCCACTCGGAGACATCGTCCCCGGACCTGTCAGCTTCGTAGTCTGATGTGCCAGTCGACAGGTCCTCGGCCACACTCTCCTCCGCCTCTGTACCACTCGATGTGCCAGACCCGATGTCACGGCTGGCACTGGTGCTCGGTCCCTCCGCCTGGTCTGTGTCCATGTCTCCCTCTGTGTCCCCCGACGATGCTGTGGGCAGGGTGGAGAGACAGAAATAATCAGACATCTGTACACATCTGTCACATGAGTCCAATCTACATAGGTAACATTGCATGGCCTGAAAAGGAAGATCCCTAACATCTACTGAACAGGGTACCGATGTAGGGCATGAAACACACAGTTGGTTGAGCCACCATGCCACTGAAATACCATGGAGAGCATGAGACAATAGCTAAACACAGGAAAAGGAGTCTGACATAGCACCCAGGCCCTGGGGACAATCCAGCACTGCATCTGCACCACACAGCGTTGGCGAAAATACCGATGACCAGGGACCATATCCATGAACTTGAGACACATGCTGCATAGGTAATGCTGAAAACATGCACAACATGACTCGGTCACTGCACATTGCGTGTGTGTCCAGGCACATCACACACTGCCCAGACCCAGCAAGTGGTAATCAGGATTTAACACATAGGCATTGCCCGCCCCAACAAGACCCTACACGAGGCAAATTGTTGAGACACAGGTGGCACCAACATCTCATAGTCTGGGTGATACACACAGGGGCAGGCAAAAAGCGAGATTGAACGCCAAACAGCCAAGGTGCGCCTGTACAAATAATGTGGTACCAGTGCCCATCCTCAGATGAGTATAGCAAGACACACAGGCACTGGCAACTGTGAGTATGAAGAAGGACAATCAGGTCAGGCTGCACAGTGGACACCTGTACAAAATAGCACGTCTATATACATGGTGACAGGGGACAATGGCAGAGAGCACAACTTACGCTGTAGACACTGACAGTGGCCACGTTTATGATGACACATACACCACTGAGGAAAAGGTGCCCCAGGGGACAGTAGTGGGCACGCAACTACATGCTACTGAATGGTAATGACTGCAACACACGTCACCATCCCTGCACTATGTGTATCGCACACTCATGCACATCATGTCACAGGCCACTACATGGGACATGCGCGCTGTAAGGCATGACACATGAGAGACCAACTCCCATGTCTGGAGTCAGCATCAGTGCCAACTGATATGGAACCCACATGCAGTGAACTTGACAGTGCACAGGCAATGTCCCACAACCTGTTACACACCACCCCCACACATGATGCTACAGACATTGTTCCCGTGGACAAAGCGCCAGCCTACATTACCCTGTGAAGGAGTGACTACACACAGACCAGGGAACACATTGCAAGGAGGGGAAGGGTGGCAGGGGCACAGCGCTATACTGGGGCAAACAGGATCTGCACAGCACCTTTAAACCCTGCCAGTGAATTCATGCTACTGTGCCCTTACAAATGCCGGTGACACACAACAAACACACATGTACCTACCCCCTTCCGGCTGCTGCATCGCCTGTTAGCGCCTCTCCAGGTCTGGAAAGACCACCGGCAGCACACGCCTGTGGAGGTGGCTCAGACGGCGGCGGCCGCGGTTCTTGTGGCTCTCAGGTGAGTCCCCCAGCAGGAGCCGTGCAATCCTCCGCGTCCAGCACCGGATATCCTGCCAGCGTTTCCTCACCTGGGGCAGGCTCCGCTTCCGACCATCCACACGCCTCACGGCACTGACGGCGGTCAGCCAGATCTGCTCCTTGGCAGTGGCGCCTACCTGTGAGGAAGAACAAGTGACACCACATCAATACACCAGCCACATGTCACAGAGAGACATATGGGTACAAATTAGCTGGTTACAACAAGGCATGTCATGCAGCCAACGCATTGCACCTTTGTCATAGGGACATCATCCCCTGGTGAGGGGAAAAAGCACTACGTGCCACAGTGGGTACACAGGTGGAATGATGGCAATGTCACAATCAATGATCAAGGCTCACACTGTGCATCACACCCACCCCTCCTGTCTCAGGGCACTGCTGTTAGTGATAGGCACACACCCCTCCTGTCTCAGGGCACTGCTGGGAGCACACTGTACCCACCCCTCCTGTCTCAGGGCACTGCTGGGAGCACTCTGTACCCACCCCTCCTGTCTCAGGGCACTGCTGTGAGTGATAGGCCCCCACCCCTCCTGTCTCAGGGCACTGCTGGGAGGACTCTGCACACACCCCTCCTGGCTCAGGGCACTGCTGTGAGTTCTAGGCCCCCACCCCTCCTGTCTCAGGGCACTGCAGTGAGTGATAGGCCCCCACCCCTCCTGTCTCAGGGCACTGCTGGGAGACATCAGGCACCCCCCCCCTGGGACCCCCCCGACAGTACATGGCATGTGTGTTACACCTGGACGCAATGGCAGAAGTCACAGTCACAACATAGGGACAGTCTGTGGCAGTGGCCTATGCACTCACCTGATACCCTGGTCGCCCATACAGCATGGGGTACTGTGGGAGGATCACATCCAGCAGAGCCATGTTCTCCTCCAGGGTGAATGGCTGTGTCCTCTCCACAGCCCTTGACATGGTTCCAGGGAATCAGTAGCAGCAGCTGGGTCGACGAATGCAAAGATGTGCAGGCAAGTGCTCCCTCATGGGACCTGGCTGCCTTATATGTGCCCTTCTGCCCAGTCTCATGCACAGGAGTACAGAGAGATTGGTCACTCACATTTGCATCCTATGTTTCCACCAATCCCTACAAACCTAGCAGTCTGTGTGTTCTCTATCGGTTTCATTCTCCTGCATGATGTCAGCCCCACAAACACATTGCAACAAAGTAGACAAATTCCAACTGACTTCTTCTGTGCACCTTCCAGAACAATTTCGAATTTTGAACTTGGTCTCCATGACAACCAGCATGCATGTAGGCCTTAATACTTGTCCCCTATGTAATTTGGAGCATCACACACAGGTACGGTGCGTGTGGGGGCCCTAGGGCACCCCAAATGCATGGCAACGGCCCGTACATGCATGCCTACCCTCTCCATCACTATGGGTCTGCACGCGTATGCGTACCCGTAGTGGTACGGACCGTACACTCGCATCTACGCTCACTATCACTATGGGTCTGCACACGTATGCGTACCCGTAGTGGTACGGACCGTACACTCGCATCTACGCTCACTATCACTATGGGTCTGCACGCGTATGCGTACCCGTAGTGGTACGGACCGTACACTCGCATCTACGCTCTCCATCACTATGGGTCTGCACGCGTATGCGTACTCGTAGTGATAGTGAGCGTAGATGCGAGTGTACGGTCCGTACCACTACGGGTACGCATACGCGTGCAGACCCATAGTGATAGTGTGCGTAGATGCGAGTGTACGGTCCGTACCACTACGGGTACGCATACGCGTGCAGACCCATAGTGATAGTGAGCGTAGATGCGAGTGTACGGTCCGTACCACTACGGGTACGCATACGCGTGCAGACCCATAGTGATAGTGAGCGTAGATGCGAGTGTACGGTCCGTACCACTACGGGTACGCATACGCGTGCAGACCCATAGTGATAGTGAGCGTAGATGCGAGTGTACGGTCCGTACCACTACGGGTACGCATACGCGTGCAGACCCATAGTGATAGTGAGCGTAGATGCGAGTGTACGGTCCGTACCACTACGGGTACGCATACGCGTGCAGACCCATAGTGATAGTGAGCGTAGATGCGAGTGTACGGTCCGTACCACTACGGGTACGCATACGCGTGCAGACCCATAGTGATAGGGCCGTACACTCGCATCTACGCTCTCTATCACTATGGGTCTGCACGCGTATGCGTACTCGTAGTGGTACGGACCGTACACTCACATTTACGCTCTCCATCACTATGGGTCTGCACGCGTATGCGTACCCGTAGTGGCACGGACCGTACACTCGCATCTACGCTCGCCATCACGATGGGTACACATACGGCAGCACTCCCACAGTGATTTGGGAACATGCACAGGCCCTCTCAGCAGCAGTACGGCGGATTTTACACATCACTGTGGTGATAGGCGACACACATGTAGGAATAGGGCGGACATACTTGTCCATGGATGGACATACTTGTCCAGGAATGGACATCAAGGCATCGTCTGTGCATTACCACATGTGTGGGGCACAGGTGTCACAGGCTGTGATGTGGAACATGCCTCCTGAGTGGAGAAGGCACCAGATGTATGATGAGATGTGTACATGTGTACTGTGTGAGGGTGCAATGTGTGCCAGGCATGCCCTTGACTCCTTTGACATGTGTGCATGTGGGACTGCGCACTTGGGGTGAGCGTCACTGGCATGGCACCGACACCAACACACGGAAGTGTCCCATGATGCCAGGTACAGGGGTCATGACACATGACTTATCACTACCCACAGTGCACAATGTGACTATGCCATATATGTGTCCGGGATTTACATCAGGTTGATGTTGTAGCACCCTCAAAAGCTGCAGCCGTTGCAGCAACCAACATGTGGCTGTGTGTAGATTGTCATTGCACACTGTTCCCAACACCATGCCACATGTGTTCTCGGATGTGAGGTGCACATGTATGCAAGAGACACGGAGTAGCGTGACAAGGCCATGTCAGCAAACTCACAAGGAATGTGTGGTGAGTCATGACATGTGCACCTTCATGGCAAGGTGTGTGGGCTGGACTAGTGTAATGTCATGTGACCTGTGGCTCAAGTGTTCCGCTGCCAGTCTCTGCAATCGGCATCACACTTCTGCTGATGTGTGGGTGTATGTCACTCCTGTCTTGCGTCGGGCAGTGCACTTGCACTGGGACACAGCTATTTCCATGGCGTGGCATGGGGAGGTTCTCAATCACCGTGTGTAGCTGGGTCTTGGAAGGAGTGTCACCTTGCATCCATACGTGTCCTGGGCATGTAGCACATGCCTGACTCCCTATGTGGCATGTGTGTATTGCCAGATTTACATGTGCTCAGTAGACATGAGTTGTTCTCGTAGTGCACTCACTCTTCCTTGTCACTTCCAAATTACTGCAGAGCGCCTCCTGTTGCCCGAAGAATTCCAGACTTGGCCACCATGCAGGAGAATGACAGGATCCGGCTCTACCGCTTCACCCAACCGTTGATTCTGGAGCTGACGGCGAGACTGGCACCACACCTGCAACCGCAGCACAGGTATCCTACGGCACTGACACCCCAGCTGAAGGTAATGGCTGCCCTACATTTCCTTGCCACGGGTACCTTCCAAAATACCATAGCTCATGTTGGTGGCATGTCCCAGAGCATGTTCAGCGGTGTGCTGCATGATTTCTTGGAGGCCATGTTGATTCACCTGGATGACTTCATCAAGTTCCCAAACCCTGAACAGATGACTGAGGTCAAGCGTGGTTTCTATGCCCTGGGAGGGATGCCCCATGTCATTGGGTCCATAGATGGGACACATGTAGGTTTGGTACCACCACACGCACGGGAGGTGGCGTACCGCAATCGGAAGCACTACCACTCCATCAATGCCCTTGTGGTGTGTCTGTCCAACATGGTGATTTCACATGTCTGTGCTCGTTTCCCAGGATCAGCACACGATGCCTACATCATGAGGCGTAGCGGGATGCCTGATATGATGATGCAGCTGCGCAACGAACGAGCATGTGTTGTTGGTGGGTACAGTCTGTCTGTCCTTTATTCTGTTTGGCCGAGCAGCACTACCGCTTCGCCAGTTCTAACGATATCCATGTGCTTTCCATTTAGGGGACGCTGGCTATCCCAACATGCCTTGGCTGCTGACACCTCTCCGCAACCCCATCACGCCGGCCCAGCTCCGCTACAACACCGCCCATGGCCGGACAAGGCGAGTGATAGAGAGGACGTTTGGCATGCTGAAGAGCCGATTCCGGTGCCTCCACAAGACCGGCGGCGCACTCCCATATGCCCCGGCAAAGGTTTGCAAGATCTTCATGGTCTGCTGCATGCTGCACAACATGGCAGTTGAAAGAGCTGTGCCACTCATCCTGAATCAACATGACGAGGACCATCCACCCGTGGAGGACGAAGGGCTTGGCAATGGGGCTAGTGATGTGGAGGATGTGGAGCCGCAAGAGGACATCCGGACTCGGCTCATACGCGACTTCTTTGCTTAGTGGTGAGTACCAGTGTCTGAGTGTGCACGCCTTGGTCCCCGTGTGGCATGTGTTGTGATGCGTGTCTCCACCTGCATGTATGGCACGTGAGTCAGAGGTGTGCGTGAGTGTGTCACTGGAGTGATGGTGGCAGTGATGGTAGTATTTCCCCACTCATAATTGTGACCTAGCATTTTTTCATCCATACATGTGTCGAGTCAATGCACATGCAAGTGGCTGTGCTCTTTGTGGCTGACTTCTTGTGTGTCTCTCTTCCCCAGGTACCTGCGCATGCCGTCTTCTGGTTGCATTGTTGTGGCACTGCTATTCCTCATGGACATGGCATCGTGGGCTGACTCAGCGTTACAGGCACGGACACGTTTGGAAGTCTCCATGGGGTAAGGGATGCATCTGGGGTGTATTGGGTGTGGCAGTTGTTCACGATGTGTGCACACTGGCCCGGTCGGGGTTTGGTTCCTCTGCAGACATGTGGCATCCCCATGGGACACAACATGCAGCTGGGTACACCTGAATAGATGGTCAGACTTGTTGACAGTCATCAGTGATGGGATAGTGGATTGTGATGAAGGCATCAATGTGTGTGACACTGCCCTCGGACACATACGGTTAACATTGTCTTGACATGGCGTGGGACTTCCACATCAGCGGATGTATGGTGTATGGCAGTCTCTCCGTGAGCAGCTGTGGGTATTTAGCTGTTAGCCGACACTTGTGTGCCAGTTCCATGGCTATCACGCATTTGTGCTGCAGAAGGGGGGTGCCAGTGTTTGAGCCACATGTTACTCCACATGATGTGTTCATGTGTACTTCAAGTTGCCTCTGCAATCCCAAAAACATGACTATTAAAGGTGTCCCTATGCCTCCAAGGTGCCTCTTCTCAGTCAATGCTGGTGTGTTGGCACGGTGCATCCTGCATGTCTGGCATGGTATTCCCAGATTGTGGCTATGTGTCAATGTGTCGAGTGGCAAGATGCAAGCTGTGTGTGTGTGCTGAGACTGTGTATTGGGCATGATGTCCATGACTGTGTGGGTAGTGTGACATGTGCCATCCCCATGCATCCAACGTTGTCCAGGCCCCCATTCTCTGCATCCACCGGACTCAAGCTTGCAGGACATGGTTCTGCCACCTGTCTACACGTACCTGGGTGCCCCCAGGACACGGGCCAGGATCCCTGACCTCTGCGCATGACTGTTGCTGTACTCAATGTGTCTGTCAGCACGGTTGTTCGGCCACCCCCTCAGCTGGTTCTGACCATCACGGGTGTGTATGGTGCTCCATGTCTGTCTTGCCTAATAAACTGTGACCCATGTGTCCTGTGCCAGACTCAGGCCCCAGGGTGTGGATGGTTGAAGTGAACAGATGACTCAGGCATGTTTAGACTGTACAAGACACATGTTAGGTAATAATGCTACCAGCAGGCATCTACTCTTAATAGTGTGATTTATTATTGGGGGGGGGGGGGAGGGGGGGACAAAGTGAGGGGCTTTCCGGGATTAGGGAATCCAAAGTTCAGTAGGGGAGTTGGTGTCCTTGCCATTGGAAATCCTCAGAGTCCATGCCACAGTCTTTGTCAACATTGGTCAGCCAGTGACCAGCAGGGCCATGTGGCAGAGAATGTCTCTTGATGCTGTGATGCTGTTGCTCCAGTGGGCCAGGTGCCAGGCCAGGTGTCCTGGGAGATGGTGATGTAGCAGCCACCCTCACGGTCCTTTCCGTGGACGACCCGGCTTCCTGCGGGGAACCTCAGCAGCAGGCCGTGACGACGTCTGGGATGCTCCGTCGGATGTTTCCTCCTCCTCCTCATGATCCCTCCCTGTGGGTGGTGATGTTCTCCGCCTTCTGGCACAGGGAGGGTCGGCCATGGTGTCGGCCATCCGACGGAGTTCAGCGTGAATCCCCTGGGACGCCGTCACTTGCTCAGCCTGTCTGTCCTCCATCCTCCGTTGGTGTAGCTGTAGACAGGCTATTAGCTCCGCATGTTGCTGGGCCTGCTGGACCTTGATCCCCTCGAGGACGGACACAACCTGGGCCATGCCCGTGGTGTCCTGCCGGTATGAGTCCAGGATGTTACGGACATGTGAAAATACCGGATCCCCAGCCAACTGGTCAGGCTCGCGCCTCCGCCGTCCTCCACTCCCACCACCCCTGCCCACTTGCGTCTGGCCTGCACTTGTGGGCACATCGGGTCTCCGGGACCCCTGAGGGGTGGCATTGGCGTTGTCGCCTGCCTCCTCCTGGGTGCCCGGGACACCGTGTCCCTCCTGGCGAGCCTGGCTGCATTGTGGTGTTGGGGCAGGGATCCTGGGTGTCTCCTGGGATGTGGCAGGAGTGGGGGTGGTGGTTGGCACGGTTGTACCTGACGCAGGTGCTGCAGGTGGTTGGACACCAGAGGGGCCAGGTCGGTCGGGGTCGTCCGCAGAGTGGTGAGAGTGGTCGCTGCCGGTGGGATCGGTCTCCTGCAGATCCGGGTCCTGTGAGTGTTGGGGGGTGCAGCACGACGTTGACCTGTGTGTGAGAGAGAAAATGTTAATTTTGATCCATGCAACATCCATGTTTCATCCGTTACAAAGTTGGCACATTTCCTCTTGGAATTAGGATCTGTCTTGCATTCCACTCACAGTGCACTTGTGCATGTGTGTGTCCCTTGGGCACCAATTTGGCCCCTTTAACTATGTGTGGCACAGTCTTACTTGCTGCGTCAAGTGTGACTGCAGTCAGCAGTGGAGTGTGCATGTGTGCCGAGCTATGCATTTGCGCCTTCCTTGTAGCACTGTACATGTGCACATGGAGTGGATCCACACACTTATATGATGCAGGTGGCTGTCCTTGTGCTCGTGTACAGGTTGTGACATGGCCCTGCGTTTTGCCATGATGAAGAGGGGGGGTTCTGGCACTGGCCACCCTTGTCTACATGCACGCAGTCCACCTGCTGACGAGCAGACATTCCCACACACCACAGGACTGATTTGCTCTCCCTGTGTCTCCCTCCTTCTCTGTCCCCCTCTCCCTCCCTCTCTGTCCCCCTCTCCCTCCCTCTGTGTGTCAGCCTCCTCCCTCTGTCCATCTTCCTGTGTCTCCCTCCCTCTCTGTCCCCCTCTCCCTCCCTCTCTGTCCCCCTCTCCCTCCCTCTGTGTGTCAGCCTCCTCCCTCTGTCCATCTTCCTGTGTCTCCCTCCCTCTCTGTCCCCCTCTCCCTCCCTCTCTGTCCCCCTCTCCCTCCCTCTGTGTGTCAGCCTCCTCCCTCTGTCCGTCTCCCTCCCTCTCAGTCCCCCTCTCCCTCCCTCTGTGTCCCCCTCTCCCTCCCTCTCTGTCCCCCTCTCCCTCCCTCTGTGTGTCAGCCTCCTCCCTCTGTCCATCTTCCTGTGTCTCCCTCCCTCTCTGTCCCCCTCTCCCTCCCTCTCTGTCCCCCTCTCCCTCCCTCTGTGTGTCAGCCTCCTCCCTCTGTCCGTCTCCCTCCCTCTCAGTCCCCCTCTCCCTCCCTCTGTGTCCCCCTCTCCCTCCCTCCGTGTGTCACCCTCTGTCACCTTGGCCCAGCTTCCTGGGCACACACTGTTAGCAGATCTTTGAGTGGCCCTTGGCCTGTTGATGTGAGTTTGTTTCTGATCTCCAGGCACCCATTTTGTCTGCTGTGTGTCTGTGCGCTGCTGCTGTGGTGGTGTGTGCTGCCACTCTTTCACACTGTTGGCTGTTCATTAGCTGCTGGCATGTGCAAAACAGTGCCTTCACCCCCATGTGTTGATGCAAGGCGTCCGCCATTTGCTGGCAAGTCATTCCTGTGTTGGGACACAGTGTTTGTCTGGCTGTGACCTAGGCCATATGGGCAGAGGGCATTGTTGTCTGCTTTGGAGTCGCACTATGTGATTCTTGGTGCCCAGCCTCCCGCCATCCGGGTTACCGTGTCATGTGTTGTTGTCTTCTGTGGCCTGTGACTTGACATTGTCCAGCTGGGTGCATGGGGCATGGTGGCAGCAGTGGCATGTGCCTGCTCATGGAGTGTGGTTGAGTAATGCGATGGCTTGTGGTGGTTGCGTGCCTGTTATTAATTTTGGTTGTGGTTGCAGTTCCCCCCATGTGAGGTGCGTTGTTTGTGTACTCACCCGGGTCTCGGAGTCCTTCTACTCCTTCAACTGCCTCCACCGGCAGTATGGCCATCACCCTCTCCTCCCAGGGATGGTACTGTACGGCTCTGCGGGAGGGCCCTCCTCCGGTGGCGTTGGCCTGGTCGTGTTCCTCCTGTCTCTTGGCTCTGACCCTCCTCCGCAGATCGTACCACCTGTTCTGGCAATCCTGCTTGGTCCTCCTGGTGTCCGCAACAGCATTCACAGCATCAACGATGGTCTGCCACATGGCTGTTTTGGCTGCCTGGCTGGTGCTTCTGACCAATGTTCCAAAGATCTGTGGCTCGACTCTGAGGATTTGATCAACAAGGACCTCCAACTCTCGGTGACTGAACTTTGGATTCTTGGTAGTGGGCATGGTGAGGGGTGTGGGTGGGGATGGTGTGGGTGTGTGGATGTTGGGGGGGGGGTGTGGATGGTTGTGTGTGTGTGTGAATGTGATGAGAGGGTGTTTGTGAGGGTGGTCGTGTGAAGGTGTGCAAGTGTAAGATGTGGTGTCGCTTGTAGTCTGGTTCTGTGGTGTCTGGCAGCAGTGGGTCTGTTGCAAAGGCTCATGGTTTGTGTGTGTGGGCCCTTTTTATTGGTCCATGGGTGGGTGTGGCAGTGTTTGAATTTTGGGTGGGTGTGTTATAAGGAGTGGTGGTGTATTGGGCCTCTGTTTGTTTTTGACAGTTGCAGGTCAGTGATTGTGTTATTTTAGTGGTTGTTGGCCATGTTTAGTGGCTGTGTGCCTTTCGAATGGTGTATTGTTGAGTTGTTTTGTTTTGTCTTTGTTGTGTACGTGCGTTTTGAGCGTGTGTACGGTGTGTACATGGGCCATTTGGTTGTACGATTTGGTCCTTGTGTGTGGCTTTGTACGACTCGTACATGCGGTTGTGATGTTGGGGCATGGGGTGCGCTCCGTACTTAGGAGGTTGTGTTGGGGGTGCGCCAGGAACGTACTGGGGTGGGGGTACGACTGGAACGTACTGGGGTGTGGGTAGACGGGGCTATGACACGTCCTGGGGTGGGGGTGTGGCTCGCACGTACTGGGGTGTAGGTACACGGGGGGTACGACACGTACAGGGGGGGGGGGTGTACATGGACGGTGGTACGACATGTACTGGGGTGGGGGGGTGTACATTGACGGTGGTACGACACGTACTGGGGTGGGGGTACGACTGGAACGTACTGGGGTGTGGGTAGACGGGGCTATGACACGTCCTGGGGTGGGGGTGTGGCTCGCACGTACTGGGGTGTAGGTACACGGGGGGTACGACACGTACAGGGGGGGGTGTACATGGACGGTGGTACGACACGTACTGGGGTGGGGGGGTGTACATTGACGGTGGTACGACACGTACTGGGGTGGGGGTACGACTGGAACGTACTGGGGTGTGGGTGGACGGGGCTATGACACGTCCTGGGGTGGGGGTGTGGCTCGCACGTACTGGGGTGTAGGTACACGGGGGGTACGACACGTACTGGGGTGGGGGTACGACTGGAACGTACTGGGGTGTGGGTAGACGGGGCTATGACACGTCCTGGGGTGGGGGTGTGGCTCGCACGTACTGGGGTGTAGGTACACGGGGGGTACGACACGTACAGGGGGGGGGTGTACATGGACGGTGGTACGACACGTACTGGGGTGGGGGGGTGTACATTGACGGTGGTACGACACGTACTGGGGTGGGGGTACAACAGGAACGTACTGGGGTGTGGGTAGACGGGGCTATGACACGTCCTGGGGTGGGGGTGTGGCTCGCACGTACTGGGGTGTAGGTACACGGGGGTACGACACGTACTGGGGTGGGGGTACGACTGGAACGTACTGGGGTGTGGGTAGACGGGGCTATGACACGTCCTGGGGTGGGGGTGTGGCTCGCACGTACTGGGGTGTAGGTACACGGGGGGTACGACACGTACAGGGGGGGGGTGTACATGGACGGTGGTACGACACGTACTGGGGTGGGGGGGTGTACATTGACGGTGGTACGACACGTACTGGGGTGGGGGTACGACTGGAACGTACTGGGGTGTGGGTAGACGGGGCTATGACACCTCCTGGGGTGGGGGTGTGGCTCGCACGTACTGGGGTGTAGGTACACGGGGGGTACGACACGTACAGGGGGGGGGTGTACATGGACGGTGGTACGACACGTACTGGGGTGGGGGGGTGTACATTGACGGTGGTACGACACGTACTGGGGTGGGGGTACGACTGGAACGTACTGGGGTGTGGGTGGACGGGGCTATGACACGTCCTGGGGTGGGGGTGTGGCTCGCACGTACTGGGGTGTAGGTACACGGGGGGTACGACACGTACTGGGGTGGGGGTACGACTGGAACGTACTGGGGTGTGGGTAGACGGGGCTATGACACATCCTGGGGTGGGGGTGTGGCTCGCACGTACTGGGGTGTAGGTACACGGGTGGTACGACACGTACTGGGGTGGGGGTACGACTGGAACGTACTGGGGTGTGGGTAGACGGGGCTATGACACGTCCTGGGGTGGGGGTGTGGCTCGCACGTACTGGGGTGTAGGTACACGGGGGGTACGACACGTACAGGGGTGGGGGGGTGTACATGGACGGTGGTACGACACGTACTGGGGTGGGGGGGTGTACATTGACGGTGGTACGACACGTACTGGGGTGGGGGTACAACAGGAACGTACTGGGGTGTGGGTAGACGGGGCTATGACACGTCCTGGGGTGGGGGTGTGGCTCGCACGTACTGGGGTGTAGGTACACGGGGGGTACGACACGTACTGGGGTGGGGGTACGACTGGAACGTACTGGGGTGTGGGTAGACGGGGCTATGACACGTCCTGGGGTGGGGGTGTGGCTCGCACGTACTGGGGTGTAGGTACACGGGGGGTACGACACGTACAGGGGGGGGGTGTACATGGACGGTGGTACGACACGTACTGGGGTGGGGGGGTGTACATTGACGGTGGTACGACACGTACTGGGGTGGGGGTACGACTGGCACGTACTGGGGTGTGGGTAGATGGGGCTATGACACGTCCTGGGGTGGGGGTGTGGCTCGCACGTACTGGGGTGTAGGTACACGGGGGTACGACACGTACAGGGGGGGGGGTGTACATGGACGGTGGTACGACACGTACTGGGGTGGGGGGGTGTACATTGACGGTGGTACGACACGTACTGGGGTGGGGGTACAACAGGAACGTACTGGGGTGTGGGTAGACGGGGCTATGACACGTCCTGGGGTGGGGGTGTGGCTCGCACGTACTGGGGTGTAGGTACACGGGGGGTACGACACGTACTGGGGTGGGGGTACGACTGGAACGTACTGGGGTGTGGGTGGACGGGGCTATGACACGTCCTGGGGTGGGGGTGTGGCTCGCACGTACTGGGGTGTAGGTACACGGGGGGTACGACACGTACAGGGGGGGGGTGTACATGGACGGTGGTACGACACGTACTGGGGTGGGGGGGTGTACATTGACGGTGGTACGACACGTACTGGGGTGGGGGTACGACTGGAACGTACTGGGGTGTACCTAGACGGGTGGGGGTATACATATACGGGGGGTACGTGTCGGACGTACGGGGGCTGGGGGGAGTGTTGGGCGCGTATGCGGGCACATGTCTCCATGGTTGCTGTAGGAGTTCGGTGCGGACGGTGTTTTTTCCATACGGTTGTAACCTCGGACGCACGGGATGGATCGTGATTCCTAGGTCGGACTTGGTTTTTCACGTTTGTAAGGTAAATCGTCCGAGGACGTGTCGGACACATTTTCCGACCCGGGGACGTGTGGGGAATGATTCCCAGTGCGGTTCGTATGGACTTTTTACCATGCGAATCGTGATTGCCAGTTCGTACGGCACTTGTACGATTCGTACGGTAAAAAGACCCGATACGAGTCGCACGGGGGAATTTTTTACCGGATCGTGATCGGCACCTAGATGTATTACCCACTGTTCATATATGATCAGACTAGCAAAGTAAAATGATTCCACGTTCCAATTTCTTTGCACTGTATAATTACCTTATGCAGTAAAGATCATTATTTCGGACCTGGAGTATTGGATTTTAAAGAGTACCATAAATATTGCAAACCCCTGCAGGGTGCTTGTAATCAGGACCTTAGAGCAAGTAAGGTGAATTTTCAAGAGACAGCTTAGATCATTGGCCACATTATCAAATGCCATCAAAGACAAATAAGGAGCTCTTAATTTACTCATAATGCCCTATTACTTACAGATAATCTTCATTACTCTTGGTCCCGTTGTCCTCGTTCCATTCATTACAAAGTGAGATATATCTATCTCACAGACAGAAAAAAAGACCGAAAGGAACGCTGGATCTGCCAACCCCACCCGCTCCCACTGAGAGTACTTAATTCATACTTACCCTGCATTCCTTCCGAACTACCAAGCCCCCACATATGAAGGCCAGTCGTCCGGAAGGGAGGGGTGTAATGAATGGGACGAGGACAACAGGGCCAGGGGTAATGAAGATTACCGGTAAGTAATAGGGCATTACCACTAGTCCTGGGTGTAAAATTCCGCTCCGCTCGCAGAGATTGCAGAGTGTTTCCCACTCCGTGCTCTGCATAGAGGGAGGAGTTCTGAAAAAATCAGTGTTAAGGCACAGAGCAGCTTTTTTCCTCTCTCGCAGCTCGCCATTGTTAAGTTGGCAAGCGCGTAAAATCCAATGCTAGAGATTTCTCAACGCGGGCAGTTACGGCAAGTCACTACAGCTCATGTTGAGAAACCTGCCGCTCGCATTGTGGAAGCTGCCAGTAGGGTAGAACATCTACTCGAGTGACAGAAAGAAGCTGCGCCCTCTTGTGCTGCGTGTGGTGCCGTTTGTGCTAATTTTACAGCGCAGGACAAATTCCCAGTGCTAAAAATCAGCATGATTCACCTCACTCCACCGTTTGCCGAAATCCGCAGAGGGTAGCAGAGCTTTTTTGTCAAGATGAATCTGCACCTGCCAGCATCCTGGAAGTGTCCAGTGACAGCCATTATGCCGACTGCATCAAAAAAGGTACTCCCCGTCTCTTTTACAGCCCTTCTCAACTTTGGGATTTGGCCTCAACCTCCACTTGTACACCTTTTAGCCCCTACACTTTAGGCCATTTAGAGAATAAGGGCCAGATGTATCAAACGTTTTTCCCGTTCGCAAACGGGCCGATTCTGAGAATGTATTTAAGGAATCACAATTTGCGATTTCTTAAATGAAATGCAGGAAGCCAAATAAGATTTGCAACCTGCCTTTAAGGAATCGCAAATTACCACCAACTTGAAGTTGGTGGTAATAAGCGAATTCCATGAAAAAAGCACTTTTTTTGCATTTTTCAAGGTGCCATGTGGCGTACATACATGCCCTTAGGGCATATATGTTCGCCACATGTGCACACATGCATATTCCAGGGGTGCAACAGGGTGTCCATTTGGCATCCTTACACCCTTGAAATTGCATGCTCAATTTGCGAGTACCTATTGGGTACTTGCAAATTGCGCATGCAATTCCCATTCATTTCTATGGGACTCTAGGCCCATAGGAATGAACTGGGAAGCCATTCCTTATTTGCGAATCGCAATTTGCGTGTTGCAAAAAAAGAATATGTAGGAATCGCAAATATTATTATAAAACCTAAATACATTGCATTTTGCGATTCCATAATAGCGAATTGGTAAAATTCGCTATTATGGAATCGCAAAATCAATTATTGATGCATCTGGCCCTAAGTGCACATCATGCGATTTTTGCACTAATCTTAGGGAGCAACCTATTATTGAGCATCTGGAGATGAGCCCCTCTTTTAAAGCAGCCTTGATTAACTCCTGCTCCCTTTCAAAACATGCCGATAATGTACATGGCCTACTGTGTGATGGATATCTTGATGCTCTATTTGTAACAGAAACTTTGCTTACAGATTTCTCTGGCCTGGTTATGCCCACTGCATCCTGCTGGGAGATTTCAACTTACACATGGAATGTGAAAATGCTAGAGAAAATTCGATGCTTCTGGAGAATGTGGCTGCTATGGGCCTTACCCAAGTAATCTTTGCCCCCGCACATCTCCCTGGCCATACTTTAAATCAAATCTTCACTTCCCTACCTCTTGAAGTTGACTCCCCTATCCATTTGGTTTGGTCTGTCCACTACTTATCCCGTACAGTAAGAGCCTTTAATATAATTCAACTGGAAGTTCTCTGTAGTAGACTAGAAGAGGTTAAACCCTCTCTTTCCGGCAATATTGATGAGGATGTTAGATGGATAGATAGTTGGGTTTGAGTCCGCTATCCAAGCTTTAGCACCAGAAAGAAGGACTCCGCAACGCCGCAACAAAGTGTCCAGTCCTTGGTATACCCATTTCCTCAAAATAATAAAGTTAGATTATAAACATAATGAAAGGCAATGGAGGGCAGCCTACTGCCAGAAAGCAAAAGCAGAATACAAAGTAGCCCTAGGGATGTACCATAAAGAAATCAAATTAGCAATGCAACTCTACTTCAAGGCCAAAATCTTAAACGTAGGAAACCACTCCTGGGAAATCTTTTAAATTGCTAAGTCTTTTACCTCACCGGAAGACGGTACTAACCTTAAACTCCCCCAGGTATGGTTCGCGCACCTCGCCCTTTTCTTTCATGAAAAAGAAGCTACTATTCAGATCAGTCTCCCGCCTCCTGGAGCTGAAAGTGGCATTTTGGGCACTAGCACAGAGGGAGTATAACTATAGTACTGAAACAGCTCTGCTGGAGGTTGTTGAATCCATCTGACTCAGCCTGGATGTGGGCGATAGGGCACTGCTGGTTTTGTTTGATCTATCGGCTGCTATCAATTCGATCTCTCACAGCATACTTTTAGCTTGTCTCCAAATCAGGGGACTGGCCTGGAAGTGGTTTGCATCTTTTCTGGCGGAGAGAGGACAAGAGGTATGGTGCCACCGTTTCTCCGCCAACTCCCGGAAACTAAGGGTTGGAGTGCCACAAGGCTCAGCCCTGAGTCCGATTCTATTTAATGTTTACCTATCCCCCTTGGCTACCTTGGCAGAATCTTTAGGGGCAAAAATTGTGTCATATGCGGATGACATCCAACTTCTGTTCTCCTGGAAGAATAGCGAGGCCTTCCCTGGCGACAAAATCCGCTTCTGTCTCACATCGGTGTTTGGGTGGCTGCCCATGAATCAACTTAAATGTAATGCTAGGAAGACATACCTGCTCTTCTTCGGTCTAGATGCCGCAACATCGTGGCAGTCTTTTTGGCCATCTGATGCCCACCCTGCTAACCCAAAATCTGGTGGCAAAAAACTTGGGATTCAAATTTGATGAACAACTGCTTTTTCGCATCCAAATTAATATGGTTATGGGCACTTGTTTTGTCATACTTCGCGTGCTTCTGAAGTTCCTGTTTCTCCTGTCCTTTACGGCTAGACAACAAGTGAGTCAAGCCCTGATAACTTCACAGTTTTATTATGGGAACAGACTCTACTCAGGCCTGCCCAAATATCTGATTGATAGGCTGCAGCTGGTCCAGAATGCAGCTGCTCACAGAATTTTCAGGCCCCCCCATAATTCCCATTCGACATGTCTTCTTCACTGGCTCCCGGTGAGGAAGAGGATCATTTTTAAGACATTGCTCGTTATCCAGAAAGCCCTCCACAGAACTAGCCCAGGCTATTTACAAGATAGAATTAAGTTCTACACCCCCTAGAGAAACCTTTGTCCTTTAAAAATTTGTTTTGCCAAAGTTCCGCGGATCAGGAAGGCAAGGTCAGGGGCAGATCCCTCTCTTTCCTGGGCTCCTCCCACTGGAATTAACTTCCATTGACACTCAGATGCATTAAGGCGACACCAGTGTTTAAAAAAACCCATAACCTGGCTCTTTTCCAATCCCTAGACTATCCCCTCCAATGTTTACCGCTGATACTCTTCTGCAGTAGCACCAGGACACTCCTTGGAGTAACAGTTGCGCTTTATAGATAACTCGACATAGACATAAACGCAGGACAACCCCATTCACAAAAAAAGACGGGAAGGGTTTCTCGCGATCGGAGCCCCTATTTCACCAAGCTGCTGGACCGAAGTAATGGCCACCAAAAAACGATCTTTAAGGTAGCAAACTTAATGTCAACTGGCTCAAAGGGAGCCACAACCAAAGTCCCTAATACAATAGACAAGTCCCAGAATGGGAACAGAGGTTTCACCAAAGGGGCGAGACGAGGAAAAACCTCTTAACAGCTGCAATTCTAAGTCTTCCACATGCATCAGATTCCTCCAGAGGGACCTAAACACATTAATTGCAGCCCACTAGGCCTGTAACGTAGACACTGCCAACCGTTTCTTGAAGCCATCCCAAAGAAACTGTAACACATCTGTGAGGGAACATTTCAGGGGAGACAACTGAAGAGACCCACATCAACATTGGAAATTCCCCCAGTGCCTCTCATAGGACTTGAGAGTAGACGGCCTACAGGATTGCTGAATAGCTATCGCTAAATGTCAGGGGAGCCCCCTTTGTTGTAACCCCCTCCTCTCAACTTCCACACCGACAGACACAGCTGTGGGAGAGGCAACAAAGCAGCTGACCGCAGGGGAGAGGGAAGCAGGAAATCACCCAGGGACCCTGAACAGTTAGTAGCCTAAGAGTGGGAAACAAAGTCCCTCAAGGCAAAAAGGGAGCCACTGCCACAGCCACACTGGATTCCCCCACCAGGTGGGCCAGGAACCTGGGAATCAGAGCAATTGGTGGAAAGGCATACAACAGCCGGGATGGCCACGGAATGGTCAAAGCATCCGCCTCCCAAACTCCTCTCTTACTGGTTGCGTGCACAAAACCTGGGCATTTAGCCGGGGAGCAAATAGGTCCAGGAAAGGAACACCAAACCTGCCGAAAAACTTCCCGGAGGAGAGATATTTCCTGTGATGGTGGAAAGAACCGACTGAGGGCATGTTCCATCCCATTGTCCACACCTCTGATGTGAACTGCGTGTAGATATTGAAGATGCCCCTCTGCCCAGCAAAACACGGGAAGAGCCACCACATTCAGGGATTTGGAACAAATCTCCCCTGATGGTTCAGATATGCTACCATCATCAGGTTGTTGGACCGGATCACCAAGTTCTGTCCCACCAGACAATGAGGGGAACCCCATGACTGCCCTGTGAACCAACATCAGCTCCCTCCAATTGGAAGACCGTCTTCACTCCTGAAGTCCCCAATGTGGCCCCCCACCTGAAAGCACTGGCATATGTAGTAAGAACAACAGGAGGGTCAGGTTGCAACTGCATCCCCTTGGAAAGATTGGCTCGTACTGTCCACCAGCGCAGATCCAAGATGATGGGCGGAATCACCGGAACCTGATGGTCGAGATTCTGAGACAGGATTCCAACAAGTAAGTAGATTGACCCACAGAGGCAGGAGATGGAAGCGGGGGCAAGGCACTCTAAACACTGCAGCACTGCAGCACCATGTGATTTTGTTTGACAGGAAAGATTATTGAAATAATTTTGCCTTAAACATCACAATCATAGTTTACTTATTTTAACAATCAGAAAAATAGATGGGAATGCATACATTCATACTGTAAATATTGCTGTAAATATCACAGGAACTTATTCAACAGCAGGGTAAATTTGTTTGTTGACCATGCTCTAGCTGCAAATATACTTTTCTGGAGGTTAACTCTATATTTTGTGCAAGTCACTCTGCAAACACGGGGAGTTATTGTGAATTCTATTTTTGTAAAATCAAAGGTCTAGCTTTGAGCATTGAAATGTAAATCAGTTTACTCTCTTAATCTGAGAGTCCCAATGTCTGCAAAGCATAACCCAGTATGGCTATCTGGGGATCCCTGGGAATTAATACATTTAATTTATTCTCACAAACTCAAACATCTCTTCCCTGAACTGAGTTACACTGGAGCAAGCTATATGTAGGGAATCTCTGATTTCCCCACTGCAGCACCTAAAACACTCAGGATTAACAGCATGATTTATCCTACGCAAAAAAGCTGGAGTTTGATAACTCATCCATTTAGCATTCAATTGTGGAAAAACTAGGCTTATTATTGTCTTCCACATATCCATTGATAATTTAATTGATGTTTCTCCCTCAGGTTTCTGTGCAAAAAAAAATAAATATTGTTTTTAAATTTCTGCATGAGGACGATGCCATGAATCAACTGATCCTATGTTAGTATTTTCTATTACATGAAAAAAACCAATTCCTGTGTCTCAATTATGTTCATTGGATCAATAAAGAGTAAAAAGTAATCCTGGGGAGAATTCTAAGACCAGAAAAACCACATCATGTGTCCTCTTATATGAGGTCCAACATGCAACCAAGTTTCCCACTCATCATTTATAATAAAATCAGATCATTTAGAAAAGCAGCAGTCGTGCCACCTAGCTGCCTCTGCCCTGAAAAGAAAATTCCTTTTGCTATTCCATAGATCTGCTGCCAACTCCATAGCAGAATTAATTAGAGGGATAAAAAAAGCTTTAAAAAAAAAACCATTGCAAAAGATTATAGCACACTTTTAAGCATTTTGATAAATAAACTGTTCAATATCCTTAAAAAATGATCATATAAAACACAGTGAATGGCAGCAAATACAAAGTTAAATAATGACAAAACAGACTAACATAAATGCATGTAAGCACAAAAGGACGAAACTTATTTGTAGTTTAGACTTTGTGACAACACCCTATCCACAATACATCTCTTCATCCTTTCTCCTTCCAGTCTATCGCCACCAACAGCTTTGTATCATCTCAAGCTCCTCGCTATTCCATTTTTCCATTCTACATCACAGCCATTGGAACACTACTGACACAATGGGATATGCTACACACTTCCCTCCTAATACTAATATGCAACTGCACATTAAAAACTTAAATAACTTAACTCTACTTATATAATTATATTACACCAGGTACTTGTATCTATTTGGTTTCTGACACATATGGGTCGATTCCGATCTGGGTCGGACAGCTCTCCGAGAACTGTTCGTAGCCTTACCAATGCGACCGACCCGTACCCGGAGCCGGTCCGTCCAGTTCATGAAGTACGATGCGCATAACTGCCAAAAACCCGACCGACACGTAGGCTGTGATTCAAGCTCCATTCTCCGTCCGAGCCGTAACTCCTAACGCCGAACTGAGTCGCCCGGAAGCAGTATCCATAGCAGTTTTCGCCCTGACAAGTACGATGCGTACTTCCTATGCACCGGACGGGTCGCCACGTACAACACGTCACAGCATCCGGAAAAGAAGCATATCAGCTACGATTCGCGCCACAACTCAATCCACGGCTACGAGATGGATCAGCTTGCAACTGGTACGAGACGGAGCAACAAGCAACGTGTACGAGACGAACACATCATGAATCCCATCGTGCCGGTCATACCAGTACTCCACATCTATGACCGGATCAGGAACAGACGCGGACAGCGCAGACGGTAAGTCAGACACCTACCACACAAACAAACGACACGTACCCACAAAATGGCACACACACACAGGGGATCCACATCCTGGCCACTAACAACAGCCCACCATAGGGGTTGTATGACCAGCACCACTACCACCCCCACCCCTAGGGCTCATGTTGACCATCACTAATGCCACCCACACTCATAGGGGACCTGTTGCCCATCACCCCTGCCACCTCCACCCATAGGGGACATGTTGCCCATCACCCCTGCCACGCCCACTCATAGGGGACCTGTTGCCCATCACCCCTGCTACCCCCACCCATATGGGACCTGTTGCCCATCACCCCTGCTACCCCCACTCATAGGGGACCTGTTGCCCATCACCCCTGCCACCCCCACCCATAGGGGACCTGTTGCCCATCACCCCTGCCACCCCCACTCATAGGGCTTATGTTGCCCATCACCCCTGCCACCCCCACTCATAGGGGACCTGTTGCCCATCACCCCTGCCACCCCCACCCATAGGGGACCTGTTGCCCATCACTAATCCCACCCCCACTCATAGGGCTTATGTTGCCCATCACCCCTGCCACCCCCACTCATAGGGGACCTGTTGCCCATCACCCCTGCCACCCCCACCCATAGGGGACATGTTGCCCAGCACTAATGCCACCCCCACTCATAGGGCTTATATTGCCCATCACCCCTGCCACCCCCACTCTTAGGGGACCTGTTGCCCATCACTAATGCCACCCCCACTCATAGGGCTTATGTTGCCCATCACCCTTGCCACCCCCACTCATAGGGGACCTGTTGCCCATCACCCCTGGCACCCCCACCCATAGGGGACCTGTTGCCCAGCACTAATGCCACCCCCACTTATAGGGCTTATGTTGCCCATCACCCCTGCCACACCCACTCATAGGGCTTATGTTGCCCATCACCCCTGCCCCCCCACTCATAGGGCTTATGTTGCCCATCACCCCTGCCACCCCCACTCATAGGTGACCTGTTGCCCATCACTAATGCCACCCCCACTCATAGGACCTATGTTGCCCATCACCCCTGCCACCCCCACTCATAGGGCTTATGTTGCCCATTCCCCTGCCACCCCACTCATAGGGGACCTGTTGCCCATCACTAATGCTACCCCCACTCATAGGGCTTATGTTGCCCATCACCCCTGCCACCCCCACTCATAGGGGACCTGTTGCCCATCACCACTGCCACCCCCACTCATAGGGCTTATGTTGCCCATCACCCCTGCCACCCCCACTCATAGGGGACCTGTTGCCCATCACCCCTGCCACCCCCACCCATAGGGGACCTGTTGCCCAGCACTAATGCCATCCCCACTCATAGGGCTTATGTTGCTCATCACCCCTGCCACCCCCACTCACAGGGGACCTGTTGCCCATCACTAATCCCACCCCCACTCATAGGGCTGATGTTGCCCATCACCCCTGCCACCCCCACTCATAGGGGACCTGTTGCCCATCACCCCTGCCACCCCCACCCATAGGGGACCTGTTGCCCAGCACTAATGCCACCCCCACTCATAGGGCTTATGTTGCCCATCACCCTTGCCACCCCCACTCATAGGGGACCTGTTGCCTATCACCCCTGGCACTCCACCCATAGGGGACCTGTTGCCCAGCACTAATGCCACCCCCACTCATAGGGCTTATGTTGCCCATCACCCCTGCCACCCCCACTCATAGGGCTTATGTTGCCCATCACCCCCTGCCACCCCCACTCATAGGTGACCTGTTGCCCATCACTAATGCCACCCCCACTCATAGGGCCTATGTTGCCCATCACCCCTGCCACCCCCACTCATAGGGCTTATGTTGCCCATCACCCCTGCCACCCCCACTCATAGGGGACCTGTTGCCCATCACTAATGCCACCCCCACTCATAGGGCTTATGTTGCCCATCACCCCTGCCACCCACACTCATAGGGGACCTGTTGCCCATCACCCCTGCCACCCCCACTCATAGGGCTTATGTTGCCCATCACCCCTGCCACCACCACTCATAGGGGACCTGTTGCCCATCACTAATGCCACCCCCACGCATAGGGGACCTGTTGCCCATCACCCCTGCCACCCCCACCCATAGGATGGGTGATGCACCACACATCCATCATACTCCAACATTAGGTATGTCAGCAAAATACATCCCCCCTAACATCATGACAACAGTGTTTAGTCTGTGACAAATGCCCACAACAGTGATTAGGACTTCAAACATACAATGTAACTAACAGCACATGTGTGACCAACAAATAAGTGTGGCCTACACAAGGCAAGCATCACTATAGCACTGTGACAATGTAAAATAACACCCCCTCACTGTGTAGAACAAAAGTTAAGTGTGGGGTTCCAAACTGCAGCAAATGTCGAGCATTGTGGTGATGGGGTCTAAAACCCCCCTCATCACAGTGACCAAAAGGTAAGTGTCATCATGGTCAAAGCTGCAAATGCCAAACAGCATGTATGATTCCTGTTCCCAACACATGAAACACTTTTGGGGCAAACTAGTGGTTATGTCCCCTACCCACAGAGATGTGGTGAGGCTAACAGTGCTGTGAAAACAAAACATACTCTCGGCTATGTGCAGACAAGCACCACACATGGGGGCTGACAATGCATACAGTGTACAATGACACAAGAGCAGAAGTGATCATCACAGAGCATACACACATCTCGAAAATAGACACACTAATCAAAACAACCTGTGTAGACTGTAGGTGTCAGGTCACAAACTCACATTCCATGCCAGCAATGGCACCTAACAACCAGGATGAATGTGCACAATGATGTGATATGACTCGCAGGGAAAATCACAGAAACAGCATCCAGACAATAGCCCACAACAGCAATACCAATGCACTGATGCAGATGCACAAACACAAACAGGCAGCCTCACAGTGCACATCTGACACAACATGTGTGTCTCAGTATCCCCAGGCTACTACATAACACATGAGGGGGGCTGAACCACAGTGACACAGATGTGGACACAGTGCCATACAAAAGTAAACCATCATTGGGACACCCTTAGTGGGTAATCAGGCATTGTGAGATGAGAGGGAGCACAACAGACACATGTGACACAAGCTGGAATGAACACAAACTAACACAGCAAGAGACTGACACACAACAGCACTACACCCAGGGACCAGACATTGGGGTGACACAAGCATGCATGACACCTCCACTGTGATGACAAAGGTAGATGTCTTACAAACTGTGAAAACCAGACATGTGTTCTGTGCCACAAACGTACATCACATCTACACAAACACAAATCACTCAGCATGGCTCGTCATCCATGGACAAACGGGAGCTAGGGGCCCATCCATGCAAACATTTACATCAGTCCACCCTCAACACCACACACCCTGAACTGCAACAATGTGCATCTGTGAAGCCCACATGGACAGGTGACATTGCACATGCACCCATGACAAACACAGGAATGTTGGGAGGAACTAAGGTCCACAGACTCATCACACAAGGACAGTTCACAACCCTGGGGAATGACAGACATACTGCACAGTATGCGGTACCTGGCCATGATGTTAAAGCTCACGTAACCTTCAGAATACCTCTCACAGTTCCAGGACAATGCAGAAGCCAAGGAGAACCACAAGGCACAAATGCTGACACCTGCAAACATTGCAGCCCTGAACCGGACAAGTGGGAGCAGTCAGACACACATACACATGTCTCAATCACTGAAAGGTATCACCTAGGGACAACTACATGATATTGCGAACTAATAAGTGCCTTGGGGACCCCTGACTGTGTCCGACAACATCACCACAACTCAGAACTGACAAATCCCAATGATGAAACACCAATTAACAGTAGTGTGTCGTGCACCCACACATCTGGTAGCCCATGGCAAAGTTGTGGGATGAACACAGTACTACTCAGCAAGCATAAACAACAGGAACATATCAAGGGAACACTGCCTGTGTATGAAAAGGGATGTGGACTCACACACACATGCTCACACAACACACACCATGGGCCCAGGCTATGTCATGGAACAACACATCCGTGACATAGCCTGAGGGGACCCAACTCCTGTGGAAGCCCAGCTGTGCCAAACATAGTCACAGCACGTCTCACTCATGTCAGCAGAACACTTGGTCAGTCACCCATCAGTTACCACACAATGAAGGCTCTGGTCACAACAGCCCGGGTACGTGAGTCTCCCCTAAGTCACCTGCACATACTCAACACATATGTACAGCAAGTTGCACAGAGGACCCACTTGCTCCTATACCAATGATGCCCACACCTGTAGATCCAGTGGAGATGCGCCCAAAGTCAGGGAAATAGACAAATTGGACAATGGGAAGCACATCATATGTGCATGGATGCAAGCCACAGATGTGACCATGCAAATGAAATGTTCACAGAGATGTCCACAAATTGGTGATCATGACACACCCATTTAGCTGCAAAGGATGACATGGATACCGACCAGAATAGGTTACATATCTCATGGAGCACATGGAGTACCTCACATCAACTCCTCAGTATTCAACATTGGAAACCAAGCATTACAGGTGCAAGGGCATGCTAAACATCATCAACCTAATGTACAGCTAAATCAAGTTCACAGGGATAAAGAAAAAAGCTTTATTCAGCAGATGAAAATGTAGACGTCCGTTCAAACTAAAGGCCAATGGCCAGTCCATTATCAAATGACAAGGAGCGAACTTGAGTGACAACTGTCACACGTTGTTTGCCTGCACTGGTAAGGACAGGGGACATCCCCTCGGAGGGGCATAAATGGGGGCAGGCCAGGCACCACAGGGACAGGATCAGGGCGCAGCAGAAGGAGGCAGTGAAGGGGTGGTGGATGCAGGAGAGTCACTTGCAACTGCAGTGGAGCTGACTGAAATGGTGGGTGCAGTCATAACTGTGGGGCACAAGTCAGGTGGGGTGGGAGCCGGCACAACTTCAGTGAGCAGGTCAGACGGGGTGGTTGTAGACTCCACTGCAGTGCCTAAATCCATGTGAGCGGAATGGGGTGCAGGTGAGGTCGGCAGGACAGGGGGGGCATGGTCCCCACATCAGTGGCACTAACCGTCTGACCGGGTGTGGAGGAGCAAGTGGTAGGGGGAAGGGCCTCAGCATTTTGGGGATGGTGTATCTGTGGGTGGGGGAACCCGGGGCAGGGTGTGGCGGGGGAACCTCTGGAGTGGTGGCCTGGGGGATGGAGGATGGAGACTTTGCCTTCGAGCTGCGTGGCGGCGGTGGGGTCTTAGTCTTCTGGCTCCGGTGGGACTTGCGAGTGGGGGCCTCAGTCTGACTGTGCCTGGGGGAGGGTGTCCGGGTGTGAGGGGCACTCCCCTCTGTGTGTGGGGTCTTCCTCTTCCCCTTGTAATCTGGATCTGCTGGGTCGGTTGGGAAGAGACCAAGGTCACAGAGGAAGAGCTTCTGTGGAGATGGGGTTGCAGGTGAGGCAAGGGAAGGGGGCTGGGAGGGAGAGGTTTCGGAGGACTGCGGAGTGGTTGTGGATGACTGTGTGTGTCTGCAAACCAGCCCTGTGAGTGTGGTAATAGTCCCCTGTGCTTGCTTGTGTGCACGTCTAGCCCTTGGTTTGGGTGTTTGTGTGCTGCCCGTGTCTGTGGCTTTGTGAGAATGTGCAGGTGTGTGAGTGCTTGGGACAGGTAGGCTGCTAGGAATCGTGGGTGGTGCAGGGGTAGGAAGGGTGCGGGACTGTCAGGGAGGAGGCCACGGACTGATTGGTCCTCTGTAGGGCAGACATGCCCGATGAAATGTCCTCCATTAAAGACACCAGTTGCGTCAACAGAGTGGTGTGTGCATGGAGGACACTCAGCATCGATGTCTGCCCTACATGGATCTGTCTAAGTAAGTCCACAGACTCCTCACTCAGGGCAGCAGGGAACACAGGGGCAGGGGGTGCAGTGCCTGGCAAAAAGGAGACATGCTCCTGAACACGGGAGCCTCCACGGACCTCTGGGATGGGAGCCGATGGGAGGGTGGTGATGGTGGTGGTGGAGGCAGTGGCGTGGACAGCCTCACTAGCTGGGGTTTGGTGGCTGCTGACACCCGCCTCCACAAGGGAGTCATCCTCAGAGCTGCTGTGGCCCTCAGCTGGGGTGGATGGTGCTGACGACGCCTCGGTGTGGCTCCACTAGCCCTCCGTGCCACTGGGTCCCCCCGACTCCTCTACTTCTGTCCCTGTCAGGCTCTGTGGAGCTGTCCCCTCCTGTGGCCGTGGATGTATCTGGATAGGAATAGGAAGAAAGAGAACAACATGAGTCACCTGCACTGACTGCACAGACCACAGTGAGTACATCACATCACAGGGCAAGCCCTGGCATCATCAGCTTAACTCTGCTCAAAGTGCCAGCTGTCAAGAATTCCTGTCATACAAGGGAAACACGCCCTTATGTAAACAGGAGAGCTGTTACATAACTCAAGGGAAACACGCCCTTATGTAAACAGGAGAGCTGTTACATAACTCAAGGGAAACACGCCCTTATGTAAACAGGAGAGCTGTTACATAACTCAAGGGAAACACGCCCTTATGTAAACAGGAGAGCTGTTACATAACTCAAGGGAAACACGCCCTTATGTAAACAGGAGAGCTGTTACATAACTCAAGGAAAACACGCCCTATAAAGGGAGGAACCGGGAGGTACAAGGCTGTCGGATATTGTGTTTACACCGACGTACCTGCTTCGTGAAGAGCAGTGTTCCGGAGTGGTGCTCCAGTAAGGCAAGAACGGAGGTAGGTCGAGTCGTTACTCCCTGGGCCGTGTCTTGCCCCATCGTCACCTGTGAAGGACCCGGAAGCTCTACCGGTCAACCATTGAGCTTCGCTTTTTGATTCGGCTGAGTCCAAGCGCAGTGGCGCTTTTGCTGGTTGGAGTCGTAACTCCCAGCCCGACCAGAGACACAGGGACTGCCAGCTGTAACGCACACCAGGAGGTGTTTGCCGCGTTACAGACTCGGAAGTCCACAGGATCGATCGAGCGGCTGCTCTCGGTTCAGTCTTCTTGCTTGTGATTGGGGTATCGGTGACGCATCACCAGGAGGTGACTCCGCGTCCCGGTGCAGTCTGAGGAAGAGGTTGAGCGGCTGCTCCCTTCAGGTAGAGACCCCGGCTGGGTGTTTCCCTGACTCCTCGATTCTCCCCAACACTCTTCGTGCCCCTCACAGCCTACCGATTGGCATTGTCGGCCATTTCATTTCTGCCCTCTGTTGGCATACGCCGGGATCGGCGTATATGCAGAGGACGGTTAGGACCATCCGTGCTGTGGGCTGGTAACGTACTTAGCCTGGAGGATTCCAGTGACTATAACTTTTGTTTGTTCTTTGTATTTTATTTGCCTTCATTAAAAGAACTAACCCTTCACAAGTGGTTGCGTCCTCATTGTCGTGTCTGTTAAACGATCCTGAGACGTTCAGGGCGTTACAAAATATCCGACCTTAATAACACTAACTGTCTCCCGGTCGATAACAGACATGGCAACACTTGATGATGTGCTGGCTGCTTTAGCGGCCATGCAAGTTGAAGTGGCTGCCTCTAGGCAAGAAACAGCCGATGTAAAAGCCAGACTGGATGCTATCCAATTGGACCCGCTCACGCCCAGCACCTCCCTCACGAACCAGACCCCTGCGGTAGTAGTGGAAATGCCGGTAGCCATCCCCTTGGCAACACCAGAGAGGTACAGTGGGGATCCTAACACAGTGCAGGTATTCCTCACACAAGTGGCGCTACATTTATCGTGCAAACCAAAGGCGTTCCCCACGAGTCAGGCTCGTGTGGCTTTCCTTATATCCTATTTGGCTGGAAACGCGGCACAATGGGCCGTACCTCTGGTGAGCAGGGACGACCCCCTCTTATGTGATTGGGGTGCTTTTCGCGAGGAATTCCTGAAGGTATTCGACAGAAGGGCTGACACGTACACGGCGGACCGTGAAATGCTTGAGTTGAGACAGGGATCCAACGACCTGGTGCAGTATCTCAACGCGTTCCGAAGGCTGGTTGCGGAAACCAAGTGGCCTGTTGCTAAACAGACGGCGCTCTTCCATCAAGGGCTGTGCGATGAGCTCAAGGACGCCGTGGCTCATATTGACCCTCAACCCAAGACATGTGAGGGCCTTATCAACCTGGTATTACGGCTGGAACATAGGCTAAGTGAAAGAAAGGGGGATCATGGGAGAAAAGGAAAATCCCTTCCATCCTATGTGACGGTGGGAAGTCCTGAAACTTCCACCGCATCCAAGGGAGAACCCATGGACATCAGCGCAATACGAGCGAGCCTCACAGCCACGGAGAAAGAGTCACGCCGTAAACAAGGATTGTGCCTATATTGTGGCAAAAAAGGCCACTACATACGTGAATGCCCTGCCAAACCGAAGACGTCACGTTATCGGGCCAACCGGTCGGTAACAGCCGTGGTGGACATACCGGCGGAAAACTAGAGGACTCCAAGACCAGAGAAGGGGCATCTCGGAGTCACTCATCCATCCCTTCACTTTCCAACTCGGTCACTAAGGGACAACGACACCTGTTTATCACGGTGCACGTGGGAGTGCATGACCAGTGGATACCCGTTGTGGCCATGGTGGATTCAGGGGCCACTGGCATGTTTATGGACCACAACGAGGCATGCAGGCTAGGGCTAGTGCTTCTTCCCAAAGCAGTACCCGAAGACGTCTATGCGGTAGACGGAAGGCGATTGGTGACGGGGCCCATCGGACAGCACACGGGGGTCCTTCCGATGAGATATGGGAGGAACCATTTGGAACAAATCGATTTTAACATCATCCGAGCGCCCCAATATGGCGTCATATTGGGATTGCCGTGGCTACAGAAACACAACCCCTTTGTGGATTGGCCAACACATCGCATCGAAATGACGTCACCGTATTGCATCCTGCATTGTGGAATAAGAACGGAATCCCTTGACGCAGATGAGAGCGGGAGTCAGACGGTGGCTACAGTGGCAGAAAAAGATGTGGCTCTCCCCCAGGCTTATCACAGTTTTGAGGATGTATTTGATGAGGTGAAGGCGGAAGTGCTACCACCACATAGACAGTTTGACTGTCAGATCGACCTGGTGCCAGGGGCCAGCGTTCCCAGCGGCAGGCTGTATGCCCTGACGGAGCCTGAAAACGTGCATCTCCGGGGGTACCTGGATAAACTCCTCAAGCTAGGATTCATCCGCCCGTCCAAGTCTCCGGCCGCCTCGCCACTCTTCTTCATCCCGAAGGCTAATGGGGAGCTGAGAGCCTGTGTGGACTTTAGGGCATTGAATGCGATAACCATAAAAAATCGGTACCCCTTGCCTCTCATCAGTGTACTTCTGGAACAGGTCAAGAAAGCTCGTATCTACACCAAGTTGGATTTGAAAGGGGCATACCATCTGGTGCGCATGAGGGACGGAGACGAGTGGAAGACCGCCTTTAAGACCAGGTTCGGCCTTTTTGAGTACCTCGTCATGCCGTTCGGTCTGTGCAACGCCCCGGCAGCCTTTCAGTACTTTTTGAATGAGGTATTCAGAGAGGAGTTGGATATCTACGTGCTCGTATATATCGACGACATCCTCATCTATTCGTCCAGTGTGGAGGAGCACGTACACCACGTCAAAGCTGTGCTCCAAAAGCTGAGGGAAAACATGCTGTTTTGTAAACTCAGCAAGTGTGACTTCCACGTCACATCCGTGGAATTCCTCGGAGTGATGCTGAGTCCAGAGGGACAGGAGATGGCAGAACGAAAGATCAAGGCGGTGAAAGAATGGCCGGTGCCCCAAAGCGTGAAGGACGTCCAAAGTTTCATTGGCTTCGCCAACTTTTACAGGCGGTTTATAGATGGATTTTCAGGAGTGGTGGCCCCAATCACACAGCTACTGAGGAAGTCCAAGGAGTTTGTCTGGTCCCCTGAAGCGAACAAAGCCTTTGAGGCCCTGAAAAGCGCCTTTGCTAAGGCGCCGGTGTTGGCTCACCCCGATCCGGATCTCCCCTACGTGGTGGAAGCGGACGCGTCGGATGTGGCGCTGGGGGCTATCTTGTCCCAACGCAACCACGACACAGGGGTGCTTCATCCCGTTGCGTACATGTCCCGCAAACTCAACGACGCCGAACGCAACTACCATATTGCGGAGAAGGAGCTTCTCGCAATCAAGGACGCCTTCACCGAATGGAGGCATTGGTTGATGGGGGCAAGACATGTGGTATCGGTGTACACGGACCATCGGAACCTACAGTTCATGACGGCCACTAGACACCTTTCTCCCAGGCAGCTGCGGTGGATGATCTTCTTTGCGGGGTTCAACTTCCGCATCACATATCGGCCGGGGACGGAAAACCGGAAGGCGGACGCCCTGTCCCGTCAATCTGCAGTTAAGGAACCATTGCCTGCAACCGAGCGTTCCATCATTTCCCCGAGGATGGTATTGGGGGTTATCCAACCGGATACTTTCCTGAGGGGAATAAAGAGAGGGATCAGGTCATTCGCATGGCGGAGGTGGCTCCTCATTCACAGAGAATGGCAGCTGAAGGACGGGATACCCCTGAAGGGCAGGTGCCTATTGATACCCACGCCTAGGCTAAGGAAACAAGCATTCATCTGGTGCCATGACTCTCCATGCGCAGGTCATTTGGGCTTTGAAAAAACGGTGGCTAGCATGGGACGGCATTTCTGGTGGCCAACCATGAGAGTGGATGTCAGGAGGTGGGGACAGGAGTGTCCTACGTGTGCTACCATGAAGGCCGACCATGGCCGAACCCAAGGGCTCTTACATCCACTTCCGACCCCGGATAGACCATGGGATAGCATATCACTGGACTTCGTGGTGGGCCTACCGGTAGACCAGGGGATGACGGCAATACTGGTGGTGGTGGATTACTTGACGAAAATGGGGCACTTCATCCCCTGCAAGAGAGTCCCTACGGCCGGGGAATTGGCGTCACTACTCCTAAAGAATGTGGTACGACTGCATGGATTACCTGGGGTGATCGTGTCGGACCGGGGGTCGCAGTTTACTGCGCAATTCTGGAAGACTTGGTGCACTGCGCTGCATGTTAAGACCGCCCTGTCCACCAGCTACCACCCTCAAACGGACGGCCAAACCGAGCGCCTGAACCAAACGCTCAAACAGTATCTGCGATGTTTTGTGGACCAGGGCAGGGAAGAATGGGTCGACTTGCTATGGGTTGCAGAGATAGCCTATAACAACGCCACTCACAGCTCCACACAGTCATCTCCGTTCTATAGCAACTATGGCCAACATCCCAGGTTCTTGCCATTTCTACATCCGTTCAGAGAGGACAGGATTCCCGCCACAGCGGACAGGGTGGCACACATAAAAGACCCGTTGATGCGCTCAAGGGCTGTCCTAATAGAGGCCAAGAGAAGATACAAGGCTGCGGCAGATAGGAAGAGAAGGCCCGGGCCACTGTACCGCACTGGAGACTACGTCTGGATATCCACAAGAAACATGAGGTTTCGAAAGAACAGTGTGTTCCATCCCAAGTACATGGGCCCCTATCGAATTACCAAGTGTATGGGTCCCGTGAACGTGAAGGTGTGCTTGCCCCAGTCATTGCGGATACACCCTGTCTTTCATGTATCATTGCTCAAACCAGCACCCTCCAAGCCGTCTGGGACACCTAGGCCGGTATGCGTGGAGTCGGAGGTGGAGTATGAAGTGTCGGGCATACGGGCGTCCAAATGGCGCAGGGGGAAGCTGTGGTACCTGGTTGCGTGGAAAGGCTATGGCCCGGAGGAGCATTCATGGGAACCGGCTGAAGGGGTTCATGCTCCGCGCTTGGTCTCCTTGTTCCATCGGCGTTTTCCTGCCAGCGCTGGACCCGTGGGGAGCCGCTGAGAGGGAGGATGTACTGTCAAGAATTCCTGTCATACAAGGGAAACACGCCCTTATGTAAACAGGAGAGCTGTTACATAACTCAAGGGAAACACGCCCTTATGTAAACAGGAGAGCTGTTACATAACTCAAGGGAAACACGCCCTTATGTAAACAGGAGAGCTGTTACATAACTCAAGGGAAACACGCCCTTATGTAAACAGGAGAGCTGTTACATAACTCAAGGGAAACACGCCCTTATGTAAACAGGAGAGCTGTTACATAACTCAAGGAAAACACGCCCTATAAAGGGAGGAACCGGGAGGTACAAGGCTGTCGGATATTGTGTTTACACCGACGTACCTGCTTCGTGAAGAGCAGTGTTCCGGAGTGGTGCTCCAGTAAGGCAAGAACGGAGGTAGGTCGAGTCGTTACTCCCTGGGCCGTGTCTTGCCCCATCGTCACCTGTGAAGGACCCGGAAGCTCTACCGGTCAACCATTGAGCTTCGCTTTTTGACTCGGCTGAGTCCAAGCGCAGTGGCGCTTTTGCTGGTTGGAGTCGTAACTCCCAGCCCGACCAGAGACACAGGGACTGCCAGCTGTAACGCACACCAGGAGGTGTTTGCCGCGTTACAGACTCGGAAGTCCACAGGATCGATCGAGCGGCTGCTCTCGGTTGAGTCTTCTTGCTTGTGATTGGGGTATCGGTGACGCATCACCAGGAGGTGACTCCGCGTCCCGGTGCAGTCTGAGGAAGAGGTTGAGCGGCTGCTCCCTTCAGGTAGAGACCCCGGCTGGGTGTTTCCCTGACTCCTCGATTCTCCCCAACACTCTTCGTGCCCCTCACAGCCTACCGATTGGCATTGTCGGCCATTTCATTTCTGCCCTCTGTTGGCATACGCCGGGATCGGCGTATATGCAGAGGACGGTTAGGACCATCCGTGCTGTGGGCTGGTAACGTACTTAGCCTGGAGGATTCCAGTGACTATAACTTTTGTTTGTTCTTTGTATTTTATTTGCCTTCATTAAAAGAACTAACCCTTCACAAGTGGTTGCGTCCTCATTGTCGTGTCTGTTAAACGATCCTGAGACGTTCAGGGCGTTACACCAGCACTGTTTAGAATAAGCCAATTGTCATTCTCAACATCAATCATGGCACACATATCGCTCCTTGACTTGCACCCATATGTCTGTTGCATGTTGGATGCTAATACCCCAATGTCCCAACATGCACCACCCACACATCAGTTGGACATGCAAGTGAACATGTAGGAGTATGTCACTATACACACAGCACATCTCTTGCCACTGACTCAGTACAGGTGTCCGGATTAAGGGATGGGCAGAGACTCATTTCACATGCTTGTGATGCATGCCAGCAACACACACTATGATGTTCTCATGTCCTGATAGTCAATGCCACAATGGGGTGCATGGTCCACACTTGAACACAATGCAGGATCACTCATAGCAAGTTAAATGCCATGGCACTGGCATGCCTGGAAAGTCAGTCAACACTGTGTCCTGTTACAGGGGCAGGGCATCCACAGTATGCACTGTGTTACAATCATAGCTCAGGGGTAAAGCTAACTCTGCAGATGACAAGTGCACTTGCCCATCCCCTGCAAACAACATAGGACCCAGAAGACCCCAAATCATGCAAATCAGACATATGAGTCTCTGCAAACACAACTACCTGTACATTAGCACATCACAGTCTGCCGTGCATGTAACCCAGCTGCCTGAAGTACACAGTTGCATACACCATTGCGCGCTGTCAGATGATCACACACCTATATGTCACACAGGTCTTGTCTCTCACAGTCACATCTCAGATGTCCTGCTGACCCTCAAAATCATGGACACCCCAGTTGTACGTAACAGGAAGCCACACCATAATGACACTGAGGCAGACACCTGAAGGCACATGTCACTAAGCACAACCTGTAAGTTGATACACAGGAGTAGGATTACAGAGTGCTTCTAAATGCCCTTGAGGAGGCATGACTGCCCAGGTCTACGTGAAACAGTGTTTGGCCCTGGACAGTAGTCAGGTGGCTAAGCAAGTGTGACATACTTGATATACATACTCCTGAGGCCCACAAATTGGAGTCCCCTGCTGCATGGGTTTGTTTGAAATACCCCAGCCACATGTGGCGACTCAGACCAGCAATTGGAACACATATCAAGGGCACACACAGATCACATGTCAGATTCCAGGCATTGGGTAAACAATTGACCCACCCATGAAACACACAACAGAGTCACTGGAACAGATGCTGTCCGGAAGCTGAAGCATAGCTGACTGCAGGGACACAGTGCCCTAGTGACACAAGCAACAGACTGTAGGAACCTCACCTGTGGAACAGATGAGGAGGGTGCATCACACAATTGAGGGACCTGAGTATTGGACTACAAGACCTATGTAATGTGGAAGTGTGATCAGGCCAAAAGACTGCAATTAGCATGTCAGACATAGTACACAGATTAGGCATGGACTTACCCCACCTTGCTGCTGTCTGGCCTTCCGCTGCCTATCCAGGTCCGGGAAAACCACTGCCAGGATCCGGAGCATGTGGGTGGTCAGGGTCCGGTGTCCGCCCCTCCTGTGTGGAGGTGACAGCTTCAGCTGGACTCTAGCGATCCTCCGGGTCCAGCCCCAAAGGTCCTGCCACCTCTTCTGGCAGTTGCGGATCCGGCGCTTGTAGACCCTCACCGAACGAACTGCCCGGGCGATGGCCAGACAAATCTCCTGCTTCTGGTGGGCATCAACCTGTGAGGATGATAAAGTTAAAATTCCATTAACACACATGCCCCATATTTGTGCTTCACACATTTGGATATACATGTCATCACCACAAAGGAAAATGAGTTACACAGGTAGTGCAACCATGGGAAAGGACAAATAACCTGCATGTCTGACATGTTAACAATGCCTGGGAAGTTTAAGCTTGCACTAATGCACTGTAGCAGCAGAACACCTGTTCATTACATGTACCTACACACTTTGGGGAATGAAAGTAGTCAGTGAGAATGCTTGCCACTGGTGTACACACTGCTAGTACTGCTAGTCAGACAACATGCACAATTAGGAAGGTAGTGGACTGCACACTCACCTGCTCCCCTGGTTTCCCATACAGATTGCTGCACTGTGGAAGGAGCCCGTCCAGCAGGGCCTGGTTCTCCTCCTCAGTGAAGGCTGGGGCCCTCTCCAGAGTGCGTGCCATAGCAGGAGCCAGTGGATGCAGAGAGAGCAGCAGTGGTAGCAGGGATGTGGTCCAGGAGCATGTAGTGCAGGCAAGTGAGCTCCCTGGGGGCCAGCCAGCCTTATATCTGTGCTGCAGAGGCAGAATCTGTGCCATGTGTCCCAAGTGATAGGGCCAACACGGTTGCATTCTATGAATCTGGCCAATCCATGGAAATGTAAGACTCGTACACGCCTTCCGCATCGTTCAAATCTTCACCTTCATGAAACACTAGGAATTGCAACATTGTTGTAGGCATCCAACTGAATTTCCAGTGCACAACTCGTACAAGTTTTGAATCCGCATACTTCTCCATAACAGTCCAGAGCCAATGGGTGCGCCCGGCTCGGTCAACTGACTGTACAACGTGTATTTTTGAAAATACACATGCACCCGTCTCCATACGATTCAATGGCCAAGGTGTACGCCTGTCTCGGACCATGCCTGCCCGACGTGCATGCATGATAGTCACCCGCGTCGGACCTCATTGCAGTCAATGGCAAAGCGTACGCATGGCTCGGTCATGAACCGTGCAATGCGTACGCATTGTCACCAGTGTCGGACTTCATTGCAGTCAATGGCAAAGCGTGTGCACGGCTCGGTCATGAACCGTGCAATGCGTACGTATTGTCACCCGCGTCGGACCTCATTGAAGTCAATGGCAAAGCATACGCACGGCTCGGTTATGAACCGTGCAATGCGTACGCATTGTCACCCGTGTCGGACCTCATTGCAGTCAATGGCAAAGCGTATGCACGGCTCGGTCATGAACCGTGCAATGCGTACGCATTGTCACCCGCGTCGGATCTTATTGCAGTCAATGGCAAAGGGTACGCACGGCTCGGTTACGAACCGTGCAATGCGTATGCATTGTCACCCGCGTCGGACCTCATTGGTGTGACTATTTGACAGATTAAACACATAATTACTTGCCAGGGACACCTGTGCACACCTACCACACTACAGCATTGGCCACACAGTGTCCCATGGCATGTAAGGCTGCATTCCCTGTGTGTTGGGGGGGGGCAACATTTGGTTTGTTGTGCGGCACTTTTGTTCAGCCACTCCCAGGCTGTGCACATGTACATGGGGGCAGAATCCTTTGTGTGTTGTGCACATTACCACTGTGATGTGCAAATGTACAGTAATGGGCATGAGTCGCGGACACAGTTGCAGGTTGGATATGTTTAGGACATGTCACATACACCCTGAGTCCTGGGGGTGATGGCATGTACGTCACAGTGAGACCTGTAGCCACAATTCAGCTGTGCACCCACAGTCTGTGTGCATGTTGTGTCTCAGATGTGTCTGATCAAATGTGCCCAATGGGAGACAGTCTCCACATCCATGTGGTATATGCAGCAACCTTGATGGTTTGTGTGTGTCTAAGAGATGTACATGTAGGGCCTTCAGGGACAACAGTGGCCACTACCTGTGGAACTCACGCTTGCCTTGTGGTGTGTATGTGATACGCCATGTCCATGCCAGTGTCGATGTGGCAATACAGGGACCCTGGGTATCTGCATGGCAAAGATCTGTGATGCCTGGGAGACATCAGGCCTCACTTGTCACTGTGGTGTGTGTTTGTAACGTCACAGCAGTACATAGGTCGGGTAACACAGCCAAGTGATTGGCCATTGCACTACATGGGACTTATGTGGACATGTGGAATTGAGATGTGAGGTGATGGTCATGTAGGTGACATATGTGTCCATGCCCAACAGCACACACCTCAGTACATTGTGTAATGTCATGATGTATCATGTGATATTGAGCCTGGTCATGGCCACATGGGAGGATAAACCGACAATCTCCCTTTGTTCATCTCTGTTCTGCAGGGCACCAGCTGTCCATCGACCGGTCCCAGACCTTCAAACCATGCAGGAACGCGACTGCATCCGATGGTACCGCTTCACCAGGCCACTGATTGAGGAGTTGGCGGAGCAGTTGGCGACACATCTGCTACCTGCTACATACCCTACAGCACTGACCCCAGAGGTGAAGGTGATGGCAGCCCTGCACTTCTTTGCTACTGGTACCTTCCAGTACACTGTGGCTACAGCAGGTGGGATGTCGCAAACTATGTTTAGTCATGTGCTACGCGATGTCTTGAGGGTATGTTGCATTTCCTTGATCTGTACATCAAGTTCCCTAGCCCAGCTGAACTCCCAGAAATAAAGGATGCCTTTTATACACTGGGGAGGATGCGGAAAATCATCGGATCTATTGATGGGACACATGTGGCCCTGATACCACCACAGGCACATGAGCAGGCATACCGGAACAGAAACATTTCCACTCGATCAATGCTCTGGTGGTATGTCTTGCAGACATGTGTATCACACATGTGTGTGCACGGTTCCCTGGTTCTGTGCACGATGCCTATATAATGAGGAGTAGTCGCATTGCAATGCTGATGTCACAGATGCCAGCTCAG
Source organism: Triturus cristatus (assembly GCF_964204655.1). Lineage (NCBI taxonomy): Eukaryota > Metazoa > Chordata > Amphibia > Caudata > Salamandridae > Triturus > Triturus cristatus. The sequence goes on from NC_140585.1 coordinate 934,607,298, forward strand.
CGTGCCTGGCTTGTCGGTGTGTACTGACTGTTTATCATTGTGTGTGTTTGTCAATGTTGTATTCCGCACTCCTACAAAACTCAGCTTCTTGTTCATTTGTTTGTCTGTAGGTGACTCCAGATACCCCAACATGCTGTGGTTGCTGACACCCCTCAGGAACCCTGTGACAACAGCCGAGATGCGCTACAATGAGGCACATGGTCGGAGCAGGAGGGTGATTGAGTGGACATTCGGCCTCCTAAAAAGCTGCTTTCGCTGCCTGGACAAGACCGGAGGGGCCCTCCCATATGAGCCTGCAAAGGTGTGCAAAATATCCCTGTATGCTGCATGCTATACAACATGGCAGTGCGGAAGAAGGTGCCTCTCATCCAGGATGACGATGACCAACCTCCGCCACCTGTGGAGGATCCCGGCCTTGGCCACGATGCCAGTGATGATGAGGATGAGGGTGACGTCCGCTCACAGCTCATCAATAACTTCTTCACCTGAATATGAGTTTCCAGGGTTGTTATGTCAATGTATGGAGTTAGCCTGGAATGTGTTGTGGCTGCTCTGTTGCTGTCTGAGTGTGTCTGTGTGCTACTTGACTGGATGCATGCAGTGATGTGTCCATTCAGGTGGTGTGTACTCCACAATAGGGTAGTACTGCTAACTTGTTTCTGTGTAGGTTTCTTGTGACATGTTTTGTGCATGTGTATTGCATTTCTCTCCTGTTCTGCTGTGCTTTTGACTGTGTCTTGTGTCTGTCCTTCACAGGATAATTTGCCTGTTGTTTGGTCAACACTGACCCCCAACACCCAGAATCCAACACCAGTGTGGGAGTAGTCAATTGACATCAAGTAATGTGCCACACACCCCTGGACTCCAATTCTCAAACACTCTGTGACCATGTGTCCACCGTAATGTACAATTGCCTTGCAACTACTTTTGAATAAACATGTTGCTGATGTGTAATGAACCTGTGCTATGATTTGTTAGGTGTGTTGTCTGTCTTCACACATCTGAGTGACATTTGCTAACCTCACCTGTCGACTTGTTACCAATGACTGTCGATAGGTGTTGTATTTGTGCATACCTATGTGTTTCAGGTCAACATCATTGTGTGGGATGAGTAACATGGCCATGGTGAGTATGTGTTGTGTTGCCATAGTGGTGTGTCTCCCTCACATGTGTCACATCACCATGACTCACCTAACGTTGGTCACATTGTTGCAGTATTTGGCATGCGTTGTGTAGCAGATGGACATCTCCATGACTCATGACAAGTTGGAATCACAACAGAGGCAAGTATGGTGTACTGCTGAGTTTATTTTCGAACATGTGTGAGGAAAGTGCACAGGATGGTGGGTGCTGTACATTGGGTTTGGAATCCAAAGTTCACATTAGAGTTGGAAGTGCTGGTAGATGAAATGTCCAGAGTAAAGTCCACAGTCATTTGCTACCTTGGACAAACATGAACCCTCCATGTCATGTGGGCGAGGTGTGTGCGATTGAACAAGGTGAACGGGTTGCGCACAAAGAACATTGCCCAGAACAGGTTTAGAGGCCCTGGGGGATGTGCTGGGACATCTGCCTCTCACATGTCCTTCTTCGGACGAACCCTCTACTTCTTGGGGGGGATCCTCAGGTGCAGGCCTCTGCGGTGCAGGGGACTCTCCGCCAGAGTCCTCCTCCCGCCCTGTGGCGCTGGCAGATGGTGTTGCAACAGATGTTGTGAGTCAAACCAGAGAGCTCAGTGTCCACCAGAGTCTGGGCCTGGGAATTCTCTTCATTTGGTGCTGGGTCCCCAGCACCACCTGTGTTTGGAAGAGACACACAATGTAAGTTATGTTTCTACAGGCATCAATGGTTCACAAACATGACATTTTCTACTTTACGAACAGATGCCTGCCTGTACACTGCTTTTTTCCAGCTTGTCACGGACAGAGTTTGATATTGTTGTTGCCAATTTCCCAGCAGGGCCTTGTGCTCCCCACAACAGAGCCCAGTGTCAGACATCTTGTCAGTCCCTTCCCACTCCCTGTCAGGCGAGCATGGTTCAGTGTGAGCTTGCTGGGCCATGTGGGTGGGTGGGGATTGTCTGTTACTGCAACTCCCATCATACTCTTGGCTACACCCCCCTTCCCAGCATGCCCATACTTCCTCCCTCTTGACTCTGCTTCCCTGTGAGGGGGTGTGACAGCAATGGCAAGATGGCTGACTGTGAAATCCTGGTGTTTGTTTGGCTACAAGTCCAAAGAGAGCCCCTGTGCTTCACACAGCAGCACCCAGAACGGGGTATCTTTTGCTGATATTTCACAGAGGTGTGGGTCAATGCATTCTACCCGGTGAGTTGTGTGGAGTTTGTGTTGAGGGGGGGTGTGTGTCTCCACATGCTGGTAAGTATGGTCAGAGCTGTCAGTCCTCCTTCCCACCCGGCCAGACATCCCACCATGAAACGTGCTTCCATTGGAGGGCGTGCAAGTTGTCTTTAAGGATGTCAGTCAGTGGTGTCCTGCTTCTGATTTGCGCACAAGCCCTACCAGGGCCTTGTGCTCCCCACAGCAGGACCCAGTGTCAGCCATCTTGTCAGTCATTTTCCACTCCCTGTGATGTGGGCATGTTACAGAGAGGTCTTGATGGGCCAATCAGGAGGGGGAGCATTATCTGTGACTACAAACCCCATCATGCTTTTGGATACACTCACTTCACATGCATCCCCACTATTCCTTCCTGTCAGTCAGCTGCACTGTGAGGTAGTGTGTTTGTGGTGGCAAACTGTCTAGCAGTGTTTATTTAGCTTTGTGCCACTGCCTTGCTCTATTTGTTTGTAGGTTGGTGCATGTCATGACACAGTTCCAAGTCACTATGAGATGGCAGGTATTGTGTTTGTCTGACTGGCATACACATCTTGGGATGATTATCTTTTGGTTACTGTGGCTTTGCTTGCGGTGCATGGTTTCACTGTCCCCTTACCACACAATCTTGGGTATGTTGTTTGTGTACTCACCAGGCTCTGGTATGTCTGTTAGACCATGGACGCTCTCTGGTGGTAGGATGTCCGCACCTTCTCCTCCCAGGTCCTGAAGTAGACTGGTTTGGCAGGAGGGCCACCGCCGGTGCAATGACTCAGGGCGTGATCTTTTTCAATGAGTTTTTTGACCCTCCTGCGCACGTCATACCACCTGTTCTGGATATCGTCCTTTGTGCGCCTTGCTGGTGCTTGAGTGTTCACCTTGTCCACAATCCTCGCCCACATCTTGGTTTTCTGTGACATGGGGGTCCTTTGGACCAATGTACCAAACAAATGTGGCTCTACTCTGATGATTTCGTCTACCAGCACTTCTAACTCACTATCTGTGAACTTTGGATTTTTCTTCGGGGGCATGGTGATGGGTGATGGTGGTGAGTGATATGTGTGTGAGGGTGCAAGTGAGGGTGGGTTAGTGTTGGTTTTGCTAGCTGTATGTGTGTGTGCTTTTGGTTGAGGTGCTGATGGTGTGTGAGTTGTGTGATGGGTGAGTTGTGAATGTGTCTGTGGTTGCTGTATGATGGTGTTTCCTGCTGGCTGTGTCTCCTGTTTGCAAGGGATCATGGTAGTGATTGTAGTCCTTTATATATTTGGGGCTGTGGGTGTGTCTTTGTCCCAGGTTTTTTTTTTGATATTTATTGGCTTTGTCATTGCTTGTTTGGTCCTTTTTTTGTCTTTTTTCCTTTGGGTTTTGTAGGCATGAAGGAGATGTTCTTCTGACGGAAACGGATGCTGATGTTGGCTCGTGCGGGCTTCTCTGCCTCGTTCACGCTGACTAACTTCTGTGTTTCATACGCGTCGGTCGCGGAGTTCTCTATTACTTGTGGGCCCGGTTATCTGTGCGTGTTGGTCGTGCGGCTTGGTCTCCGTGCGAGTCCGTCTGGGTTTACACGCATTGCATCATACTGCGCAGATCGGACATCGCGGGTACGGGTCAGTCGGTTTCATTCCGGGTTCGTGTCGGTCGGTGAAACTTGCGCCGGTTTTCCGGCCGGATCACTATTTTCCCCACAGTTCGGTCGTACGGCTTGTATTCCGTATGTGTCGGTTGTAATTCACACGCATCGTACTGCACGGGTCGTACGGCGCTGGTCCGTGTCAGTCGGTATCAAGTCCGGGTCCATGTCGGTCGGTACGATTTGCGGCCGGAATCGGAATCGAATTCATAATGTTGGACCTTCTCAGTTCTGTGTTCTATCAAGGGCCTCCTGCTGCTCATGTGCATGGGGATGCATGTAGGGGGGCACAACATATGCCCCCCTGTGTGCATGCACCCCAGTTCCTACAATGCATGGACTTTTCAGTCCAGACTGTGCAGGAACTGTTTTTGGTGTTTCCATTGGGGCGTCTATTTTAAGAGGCAAGGCCGTGGGACTGCCAAAAAAAGCCCACCAGACACAAAGAAATTCATAATCTGGCAGGCGGTGCGCACATAGGTTTGGCAGTGTGGGAGCGGGCAGCCGGCGTGGTGGTCTGCTCTCGCACCCCCAAACTCGTAATGAGGCCCTAAGTATCTATGCAACCACACTCCAATTTTCATACTCTTGCCATTCTTTGAATTTCTCTTCCTTTCTGTCTCCACTCACCTCCACTATCAACATGTTCCATACTCCTTCTTTCTTTCATCCTTGCAGGGCTTAACATGGTGTTATCTCAAAAGGTGTCCAACCACTGTTTCCATTTGGTTTGACCTTGTAAGCCTCCAACCATTTCTTGAACTCAGTCCTCCAATGTTTTCCAGCATACCTTGCCCATTGAATATTTTGTTTAAATGTTTTGTTAAGTCTTTCCACCATACCATTAGTTTCTGGATGGTACAATGAGCATTCCTCCTGTAATATGCCCCTTTCACTGAAAAACTAAGCAATCTCTCTGGAGGTAAACAGCACCCCATCACTTAGTATTGTGTTATGAAATCCTTCCCTAGAAAATGTGTCTGAAAGGAAACTGATGGCACTGCTTCTGTTTACTTCATCTACAATTTGTATCTCAATCTATCTCAAGGACAAGTCAACTGCAAATTGTCCACAGACTTCAGTGCTTAATGGACCCATAATATTCTTGTAACATCCTCCCAAACGTTGATAGGCAACTGTCTTATGATCATAGGTTGCTTCCTTCTTCTACATGTCTTGTCGCTATTGTAACACTATACTCACTTTCTCTCCATCTCTTCCACCTGTCTATTTAAACCTAGCCACCAATAATTTACCCTCAACCTTTCTTTCAACCTACATATACACTGATGCCCACCAAGTCACTATGAGTAGATTCTTGTGAATCACAAAGGGCTGTATTAATCTTGTACTTCTATAAAATAGCTCTTGATTCACAGATAGTTCATCCTTCACATTACAATATGCCATAATCTCATATTCCCTACCATCTCTCTTTGACTTTCAGCCATCTGTCAACAACACAATTAACTTCTGGCATGTTTTAGCTTGGTTCCTCCTTACACTTTTTGACATAAAGAGCTCACTCACCAAAGATACACATCATGTTGTCATTTTCCATTTCGTTTTTTTAGACTGTCCTCTACCACAGCCGCTCTTGACTTTTCTCATCTAGATAAAAAATCAGCGAATACAGTAGATTTCCGGGCTAATACCTCACCTCAAATTCAAAGTTGTGCAGTGCTATCACCAATTTGCTTATTTTGCAAGATATTTAGGCAGTTCCTTTCTTCGTGAAGACCTCCTTAATAGACGTATGCTCCTTGTTAATGGAAAATGTCTTACACCACCAAAATTCTTCCACTAGATAACTGTCCAGAACAAGGCCAACATCTCTCTTTCTATGACAATATTTGACAATATTTTTTATCAGCATCCTTTAACACTCTCAAAGTGAATGCTATAATTTGCTCAACATTCTCATATTGCTGCATTAATGCTGCACCTAAGCCTTGTGTGCTGGCTGCTGTCCATATCACCCTTGCATACTTTGGTCAAAAACTCTGCAAACTATTACCTTTTAATTCAGAAAATTCCCTCTCAGACATTGCAGTTCATACAAATTCTACCTTCCTTTTCAAGAAACCTCTCATACTCACTGTTTCCTCAGTACATCTGGGTATAGATTTGCTGCAGAATCCAACTAAACCCAAAAAAAGAATAAATGTGCTCTTTCGATGTGGGCATAGGCATAGCAACTATGGCCTCTACAAGTTTCTTTTTTGGTTTTAATCCATCTTTGAACACTGTATGACCCCAAAATTACAGTTGTTCTTTATGAAATGTTATAACCTTTCTCTTTCAATATTTTCAAGCCTGCCATTACTCTAGCATCATGCTCCCCCAAAGAACCGGCAAATATCAATGAATCATCTAGATATACTCTCAAACTTTTCATGTCTATTAAATCATTATTCACTGTCCTCTGACAAATAGATGCTGCAGAGATTAAACTGAATGGAATTCTTCAAAACCTAAAAGCACATTCTAGCATTACAAAAGAAGTATGGCCCATTGAATCCTCATGCAGACAGATCTGGTGGTATGCAGATGCCAAGTCCAAAGTAAGTTGAAAATAGCCTGGCATCATTCAATATGTTGAGAAACTTGTTAACCCCAGGACTGTGAAATGTATCCACTACAAACAACCTGTTCAACTCTCGAAGATCTATACATAATTGCACCTCACCACTCAGCTTGCATGCCCTCACAACTGGAGATAGCCATTCTATAAATTACACCCTCTCAATCACTGCTAACTTCTCCAATCTTTTGAATTCCATTGTTATCGCATCTTTAACATCAATCAGCATGTTCCTTACTTTACTCACTACTACCAGTGCATCTGTTTTAATTTTGATTTGATGAACATACCCCTTAGAACAACCTAAATTGTCACTAACTGCCACTGGAAATTCTTTGACAACATCAGCTTTGCTCTTCCCATTTTTATTAATAAGTATAATGATAAGAGATCACTTATCTCTCTCAATATAATTGAATGATTGGAATTAGAGTCAAAAATAGTACCTAAATCTCTTTGGTGAAACCAACTGATGACAGCATCTCCTTTGATGGTCTCATACATTTTCCCTGCTGCCAATACCCTTTGTACTCCAACTGACCATAAAAATATCCTTTATAATTTATGGGTTCACCACGATAAACTGTTGGTTTTATGTCAGGTTTGAACAATGCAACAATGTCTTAAAAACCATCCAAGAATACTTCATATGAAATGGTTGTACATTTAGCCCCTGAGTCAAACAACTTTCTTACACCCTTTCTTTCATCATAATGTCATCATGTGGACCGTTAATATTCTTTCCTGTGACTTGTAAAAAAATCTCTTCACAATCATCTCTCATTTCAGTTTTCACTTCCAATATCTCACTTATTTTCTCTTTGTTATCCTTACTACAACAACACTTTAAGTGACCTTTATGTCCACACATTTTGCAAATGGCTTTCCATCACACACAATTCATATTATTGTCATAATAGCCTGCATGTGCATATCTATACCACTTTCCATGATGTGTAGTGGCTTGTTGTCTGACATTACTAGCATCATTGAAGACTTGCTTGATTGTTTTTAGTACCAACATTTCCCTTTCCATGTTGCTTCCCTATTACATTCAAGAAATCATTTTTAGAACCATTTTTGTCTAATCTTTTCAACAGATGCTAAGCTGTGTGGATCATCATGAAGCTATAGTTTTCCCCTGACCTTCACTGTCATGCCCTAAAATAAACTAGTCTCTTATATGTTCCTCAAAATAAATTCCAAATTGACAAGAGGATGCTAGCTTCCTCAATTCATTTATGTAATCTTCTATTGACTCTTCTTTCAGCTGCATTAGTTTCTCACAATGAAAGCTTTCTAATATTGTTGAAACGTTTGGTAGGTAGTGAATATCCAATTTGTTAATACATATTTCATATTCATTTAAAGCATTAGCTTCCTAATCCACTCTTCTATTTTTCCCACTTAACACTGGGTTCTCCAAGAGATATTATGAAAATGGATGTGGTATATTTTGCATGACTTTTGAAAAAGTATTTCCATCTGAGAGATTACAACTGCACAATTTCTATCACAAGATGAAAAATAAAGCTCTCACCAACACCTGAAGAGATGTCTGAATACACCAGAAAAAGAATGTGTTAAAATTCTTTACACAAAACACTTAACTAACAAGAAACTTAAGGCCTGATTACGATTTTGGCGGTCCTGCCGTAGCCTCGGTCCAACTGCTGCAAGCTTGGCGAGCTGACTGCCCTATTACGAAATTGCTGGAATGCCTTGCAAAGACCACTGGCGAGCCAGCCATCCGCAGACCGCCGCAGCTGTGGTCTGGGAGAAGCAGCGGCCATAACGCGGTACTGAGGAGTTTCACAGCTGTCCGTATTCCGAGTTCGCTTTCCAATGAGTCGACCGCAGTGGTGGGACAACCGTCTTCAAGTCGGCTGAAACAAAGTATTTGGGGTGCATACCCCCTTTCTTATTCTTCCCATCAGAGTTCGATGTGGATCCCTTACTCCAGGTCCCCCGTCACAGCAGCATCTGCACCCCGAAGAATATGACCCTGTTTGTGGCGATATACAGGTAAGTCCTTTTTGTACCATAAACACATTTCCTGGAGTGCTCACATATGGGCCAGACTCCGGGCAATGGGTTGGTGGTATTTTTCCACATATATCTAACATATGTGTGAATTTGACACATGTGCAGTCCAAAGGCTGACACGGCATCGATTAATATGGAAAACCATTGACCACTGGCACAAGCCCATGCAGCCACATCGCATACACAACGTTCAACTCGTAATACGGTGGTCAGAAGACCATCGGCACAGCAGCCTTCTAGAGACCGCGGCTACTGCAGTTAGACCGCCAAACTCATAATCAGGCCCATTAAAAACCTCCACAGCATGCAACAAAATATTTGTTTCTCTTGAAGTAATACTTTCAAGCTTTTTGTTGTTTAAAATAAAAATTATTGTCATCATCCATTAGGTGGCAGGATTGGGTTGTAATAAATGATGTAGCAACGTTGTCCTTTTGATTGAGGATCCAACCAATGAGAGGTTTTAACACAATTCTTCTTTCATCCAGCGAGAACCCAAAAATACATTGGCTTATTTGTGTCTCTTATGTATTTCTCCTGAAACCAATAATCACTGAATAAATGTCAAAACATAAAACCACTGAAGCGAGGGAGTGGAGTAGTCTTACTGAGCATGGTAAGCCATGATAGAAAGCGAATGCCATAAAACCTGCTTTGCGGTTGAGATGCTCACAACACACTTGTGGGTTAGAGAAAAAGAAGCGATCCACATGTGTGCTCAGTCACAAGCGTGGTACAGAACTTGAGTCAAGCGCTTAGTGGGGTGTTTGGACAAAATATCAGATAAAAATGTTCATGTTGCAGAAATATTGTATCAAGAATATACGGATCTCATATATATCATGTACAGTAATATTGAAGGTAAAAATATTGTTTTAAGTGTTGTTTTTAAAATCAATGTAAAAAATATTGATATAGCAAATATCATCGGTAATATTGTTTTTAGTGTAAAATAGTATGTATGTGTTTATATTTATTTTAATATGTTTTAATTTTATATTTAATTATTTTTTAATAAATTGTTATAATTTGTTAATTTGTATTGTTTTAATGTTTTTTTTAATTGATTTTTTCTTTAGTAGTGGGATGTTTGGTTAATAGGGGATATGGGTAGGGAGAATTTTTAAAAATGCATATTATAATGTTTTATTTCAAGTTAATAATTATTTTTTTATATGTTTATTTTATTTACAAATGTATGTAAAATAAGATATATTTAAATGTTATTTTGAAAATAAAATATTAAGAGCCATATGTAGGTGGGCTAATACCGGTCGGTAACGGCCGAAAATCGGTAAATTTCCCGTTACCGACCGGTATTTAGCCTTTTGCGTTGTAGGAGGCTGGATTTAATGATTCAGTAATTTACCGATTCGTTATTTTAAGGAATTGGTAAATTACCGAATCCTTAAATCCTATGTAGGGAGCACTCAAGTGAGTGCATTTTTGGTTTAGGGATTCGTTATTTACCACCAACTACAAGCTGGTGGTTAATACCGAATACCTTTCCAAGCAATTTTGTGCTTTGTTAAAAGTGCCATGTGGCAGTCATACATGCCCTTAGGGCATGTATGTGCGCCACATGTGCACACATGCACGATTCAGGGGTGCAACAGGGTGTCAATGTGACACCCCGCCACCCTTGAATATGCTCCCCCTATTACCGATTCGGTATTTACCGAATCGGTAATAGTGAATGGCTTCCCATTCATACCTATGGGCCTCCAGCCCCATAGGAATGAATGGGAAGGTATTCCTTATTACCGATTCGGTAAATACCGAATCGGTAATAACGAATACTACCGAAGCGGTAAAATTTACCGATTGTTTACCTACATTCTATTTACCGATTCTTAAATACCGAATCGGTAAAATTCGGTATTTAGGAATCGGTAAATAGAAATTACCTACATATGGCCCTAAATATTTAAAATATTTTCGAAATGTTTAAAATATTTTTATATTTGCATTTATTTATATGTTTAAATTAAAACTATTATCTTTTTAATGGACTTATAATTACATTGGCAACTGAAAAAATAATATTTAGAAAGGAAACAAATATTGTTATAATGTCATAAATGTTAACAATTTTAAGAATTTTTGTAGAATCTTTAGTTTTTTGAAAAAATATAGTTGTACTTTAAAAAATAACTTGAATTGAAGAAAATATTAATTACAGTTTTTGAAATCTTATACTAAACAAAAATCATTTTTTATATCAATAGTAGTAGTTTAGTGTCCTATAGTAGAACATTTTAGAAAAATATGTAATTTTCTTAAGTGTAATAATGTGTAGTATTCATTATGTATTTTGTATTTGTCAAATATTATATTGAAGGTAAAAAGTTTTATTTTGAATTGGATTTATTTAGTTGTATTTGTAAGTTTTTTAAACCTTCACTAAGTTTGTTTAGCTTTGAGTGGGACTAGTACATTTTATCCCCTTAGGGCCCGATTACAAGTTTCGGGGTTGCAAAGGCGGGAAGTACGCCACCGCTGTACCCCCGCGGAGCTGAGACTCCCTGTCACCCTCCCACCAGATTACGACTTTAAAGTGGTCTCGAAGGTGGGCGGTGTGGCTGTCCCACGGCGGTACCTCTTTCAAAGGCGGCAGTGCCTTTGAAAATGGCACCACAATGAGAATGCCTCACAAGGTTCCTGCACTGCATGAATTTGAAAGTCCATGCCATACAGGAACTGTTTTGCATGATCACATGGGGGCACATGTTACCCCCCTGTGTGCATCCACAAGTGGAGGTGGCACAGTTGGCCCTCTAGGGCCCAATTTGTTTTCTCTCCACCAGGGTTGACATGGAGTTGAAACCTACATGCCGCCGCCTGTGGAGAGGAAACTCATAATATGTTGGTGGGACTGCGGCGGTCCTGCCCTGCACATTGCGGCCTCTGACCACAGCGCCACCGCCAGAGAACAGCGGTTCCCTGGTGGCGGTGGCCCCAGGGCACTCCAGTTCTCCAACTCGTAATTGGGCAGTTGGACTGTGGGTGCAGTGGTGGCTGGACTCCACAGCCACGCCCCTGTGAGTCTGGTGGTCCTCAGACCGCCACACTAGTAATTAGGACCTAAGTGTCCAACAACTTCCCTAAGTTGGTTTAGATTGGAGTGGGAATAGTAAATCTTACCCCTCTACTGTCCACGCCTTCCTAAGTTGATTGAACTGTCTAAACAATCTGTATTTAAACATCAATTGACTTTTACTATTTTTGGAATATAACCTTACTCAACAAATGTACACAATGCTCAACATAGATTTGTATTGACACGTTTTAGGTTAGACATTTTCCATCCTCTAACGAGCTTCCCCTACATGAACAATTGGTCCCATGACTTAGTGCACTGTCCCTGTGACAACTTATCTAAACAATCCACTATCCACATTGTGTTTTTCTGTAGATTTTTTTCAGATTTGAGAAACCGACTAATTAAGCCACTGTTAAAACCTTTAAATGTTATGCAATGTTGACCAGCTTTTTTACATTTACAACTACTCTCAAATTTGTACACATGTGCCGTTCCGTCACGGTTTTTATGGGCGGTTCTCACTCGAAGGAAGCGGTTATTGTGGGATTAGATAACCGATCATTCTATTTTAACTATATATGTTTTTAATTGTTTATCATTCCTCTTTTTAATCTGAATCATGTATATTGTTGTCTAACGTGTATGCTTTTATGATTTACCCTGTGATATTGAATAAAGCTTTTAATGAATGATAAGCAATTGGGATTTCACCTCAAAGAGTAACTGAATTGGCACAGAGGAACTGAATCTAATTAATATCCAAAGTTTCCTTTTGGCAATCGTTGTCAAAAGTCTTACCTCTAGGCTTGCGCAGTAACAGAACGACGATGATTCCCAATGCCCCTCCCAGAAGTACTCCCACAACCAACTCCAAGGGGGGGAAGGGGGAGTGGCATAAAATAATAAAGAACAAAAGGAGACTGCCTCTAGTTCTCTGGTTCCTGCACCCACTTCGCTTACACCTCGTCTGTCTTATCTTGGTGTTTATGTGCTGTCTTGCGAATGAGTAATCCAAGGAACTAAGCAAATGACATTCTGTTAGAATTCTTTGAACAGTTATTATAGATAGGCGCTAATTATTTGTTTTGGTATAAAGACTGTACATACCCAGGAAAACCTAGGCCTGTGCTCCTCTTCAAATAAGGAGAGTGACCGTATTTTCTTGTCTTGTGGAATATTTTACACTAATTAAATCTTGTTGCAGATTCTCCTGAGTATATGCATTCTATTTCTTTTCTTTTTCCTTTAGGTATTTGAGAGAACACCCAAAAGGATTCTGGTAAGTGTCTTTTCTGCTTAACTGAAAGATTTTCACATCAAATCACGTTTTTAACATTAATTAGTAAACATGACTTTCTTTTCTATTTAGTTTTATAATTAAGTCTTATACACAATAAGGCACTTAGATGAACCACACTTCTGATGAGGAGCGAAGGTTGGCAATCCTCTCGTGAAATGGCATCAATGTATTTCTCTTGCGTAAACCTGATGAGACTAGTGATTCCCAAAACACCTCTTCGCGTTTGAGTGAACTGCGTACTCTCTCTGGTCTCTCAGAAGATTGACAAATGGAGAATTCTCTTTTGCGCATACTCTCTGGAACTAGACACACCACTATGAGGTGGGCTTGTGTAAGATGAATACTGAATAATGCCCCACGCAGGCTCGAAACAGGACAGGACACAGGAGGAAATGGAGAAATGCCAACACAACGTGTCGTAAAGGTACTATAGCAGCGGACGAAGAACTAAACTCCGCGCTCGCGACGTTAACTACCCTAAACTAGAATGTCCCCACGGAACAGTTAAGCTAAGGTGCATTCCCTGAGAATACTTAAGTGAAGTGTGCGGCTTCTTGAAGCTGTGCGCTTCACATCGAATCTTGAGCAGTAAGAGGAACGAGTGATCAATTAGAACTGTTCATCATAGCACATTACGTGGCCATGTTGGAATTTCTTTCGTTCCATTTCGTCCTCCATGAATGATGATTTTCCTTATTCTTAACTTATAAGGATTTCCATGAAGTATTGCACATGCAGTGTGTCATCCGGTTCTTTGAGCCCTGTCAATCATATACAGTGGTGACCTAGCACAGTATATGCCTCTGAATCTATCAGTGGCATTCAACACCCTCGATCATCTAACCCTTCCAAATAGGTTGATAGTGATTTTTTGTTGTTGCAAATATATTTATTAATTTCAAAAACAAAATACACTGGCACATAAAGGATACACATTTTCTCAGGTGTCCATCTATCGATAATGAACTCTGGTCACATTCTGGGGCTACTCTTATGTATTCCAGTCCACGTAATCAAAGTGCCAATCCGGTCCCCCGGATTGGGGCACTCCTTCCCAGTAATAACAAGCAAAACAAGGAGGACCTTAAGAAGGACGTCTGAGTTTGCATTTAACCAATCAACCAGCAATACCCCCGCCACCCAACCTCCCCCAACCCCCCATTCCCTCCCCCTTCGGCGTGGCACCCAAGGCAGGATAATATGTGAACAGTATAACAGTACGGCACGGAGCATCAGTCCTCTATATCAATACCCGACCTTATAATAATTAACAGGATAGCTCTACTACAAAAGAACAAGGTGCAGACGGGGAGACCAGGTTCAATTATACATACGCTGACCAAGTGGCCATCAGGGCAAGCCACGCGGTTCACTAGATGAAGATTTGATGAATACAGCCCTCCACCTCCGAAAACTCGGTCCCCTCTTAGATTACCAGTGTGCCGTGATATCCCTTTTGGCCAACAGAAGACCCAAATCTAAAAACTTGCTAGTGATCTTGGTCCTGAAGGTGTGGGAGAACCAGTGAAGTAAACAAGGGCCTATGGCTAGTGTAATATCCCGCTCCGTAACATCGCATGGCAGCGCCATCACCTCTTCCACATAATTCTCAGGTTTGGGGCAGCCCCACATCAAAGGAGGAGTGAGGGACTGTTGGAGGAGGGACACTGCTGCCGTCTGTGTGGAGGCCATGGACTGAATGGTCCGATGTAGGGGAGACAGGTTGGAAGAGATGCCCTCTGTCGTACTTTAAAATTTGGGACCGCGTAGGAGGCAGGGCCCTACCCCTGTCTATCCCGGTATTAGCGAACCGCGAATGGTCAATGCAGTATGTACAAGTGCTTTGTGTAACGTTTTAGCTATGAATGCACTATGTATACGTTATTATACATTTACTCCGTGGGTTCCATCTTGGAGCGGTGGCCACCTTATAGTTGCCCTCACATAGGCTACACTTTACTTTGACTTCTCTGTGACCTGTGCAAACTGACTCCACTGCCCGAGGTCAGCCCTGTCCGGCCGGTTCCTTTTACTGCGGCCAAATGGGATTAGCATCAGGGCCCGAGGCATCATAAATTCCTGCTTCCCACACGAACCCTGACTAATCTCTTTCACACCTGACTCTTCCTGCTTTATGGCTTGTTTTACAAACAGGAGGTGCCCGTGTTTATTGGGGCCTGCTGATATCTGATGAGGGATCTGAGCCTTGCTGGGTAAATAATTGCGGGCTGGCTGAACTGAAATGTGGGATTGTAATCATGACTCTGCTTGTTCTTTGAAGTAAAATATGTGAATGATCAACTGCAAGAGAAGGGCGGTGTTGCCCAGAGCGTAATATTCTCCATAAAAGAGAAGACTGGTTTCTGTTCTGGAGACTGCCTCATTCAGTTGCTAAGGCTTCTGTGCGACGTAGTCTCACTCATTTGAGTTTAATAAAGATGTCTTTTCATATTTCAGCTTCTGTTGCCAAGTTCTTTGTTATATTATCAAGATATGCAGAATTTTATAATACCACATCAGGAAGTACTCTAAGTCATAGGGTGCTACCCTTTAGCACCTCTGGGGTCTCAAAAATTGGAGAACTTCAGTTGGCGCCCACCAGCGCGGCCTCATCAGAGAAGTGACTTTCTGTGGGAGTGATCTTGTCAGGAGACTGAAATCTACTGAGGAGGACAGAACGGCATTCTACCAAGAAGGTACTCTGTGCACAGGGATTCTGGAGATTCTTTGATTATGTAGCCCGGTATATTTCTGCTCTTCCTGATTTTGATCCTCCACATGATGTCACTCAAAAGGTGAGAAAAAGAACCCTTTTGGCGTGAGTATTATAAAAGACGTTTGGTCATGTAGAACTTGACAATTAGAATTTGGATAACCTTTTGATTATTAAGAATAAGAATTAAGTATAAGTGGGTCGCTCCCAGTCCTTTGGTTCTTTGGGTCTTAATTTGGTTATCGCAATTACCAAAGCCGAGGGGTTGGTTTCTTGGTTTCTGATTTGGTCATTGCAATTACCAAAACCGAGGGTCTCGCATATTTGCGAGTGTATTGGTAGAGATAACCCCTTGAAGTTTGAAGCTAGATTAGTGAACTATAAGATGCCTGATCTTAGCAAATTTGGAAATGTAGCTTTTGGTTTGTATAGGTTTGGATATGCGAATTGCAATTTGTGTAGGCAGGTAATGAGGAGATATTTCTCCATTTGGTTTTGATTATAATACTTGCGTTTTCCGCAGTATTTTTGGCATGCCTGTTTGTAAGCTCACATGGAAAAATGTGTTGCTTTTTGTTTTGAAAGGTACCATAGTGTGGGAAATATCTAAATAGGTTAAATTTAAAAACATATTTCTTCCTTGGTGATTTTGTATCCCCAGGGAATTAAAATATGACATAATACAAAACAAGGATCCTTCGTTCTGCGCAGTTTCATGAATGAAGATATGCAGAACGATTTTGTGTGGTGTTCTGCTAGGCAAAGCTAGTGAATTGAGCGCATTCACTACTTCTTGGACATGCATCTGTCTGTGGGGCTGTTTATGCAGCCTTTTGGAACACTATTGAAAAGCGTTGCTTGTAAATATGACCTACAACTAGTATTTGCAAATGGTTTGTTTCAAGTATAGTCTGTGAGCTGTTCTTTCTTTCTGTCATGCGTATTGATTTGTAAGTCAACTGTGTGTTTAAATGTCTGTGTTTTTTTTTTCATTAGTGCAACTTCTGTAAGTAAATTGCGACGGCGCTATTTATGAAAAATGGCTAAAGCGCGCTGTATTGTCTGTTTAACCCCTTTCTGTTTATGTCTGAAATGAGCTCAATATGTGTTTGTGGGTCTTCTGATGTTTCCAGTCCGTTAAGTAAATTGTTGGTTAGTTAATATCAAGTAGAAACTTAAAAAAGAAATCCAGAAACGAACCATGTGGCGTGCTAAAATAGCTATATGGTGCTCTTTAATTTATAGAATGAGCAATTGTGCACATATACAAAACTGCCGTTAAATGCTTAAAGGATAAAATTAGAAACACATTCAATAGATATAAATCAGGCCCCAAAAACGAAATTATCTATTTTTGCAAAAGTAAATAAATTTACAGCATTTTCCTTAGATGCATTGTATTAGATGTTCACAGGCAAACTTTTCAGCTGCAGTATATTTGATAGAAATGTTTATTCAGCCAACACCATCCCAGTTGAACACGGGTGGAATTTTGCAGAACCGTCCTTTTAAATGGAAGTGGCGCAAAAATGTGACGCGTTTCAAGTTGGGTTTATGCGCTTAGGCGTGTGAGTTAATGTGTCCAAAATGATAGGCAAGAGATGCAGCTTGTTTTTTATACATGGAATTATCACAAAAACGAATAATTGGGATTTTTTTAAAAAGAAAATGATTAATCATGGAAAAATTATTTTAAAAAAATAAGTGCTTTTCAAAATCGTTTTTTGATATTTATAAAGCTTAATACTCATACTATGACCTCCTAGCATTAAAATTTGATTTAAGTTGTGTTGAATCACTAAAATGACAAGCATTCGCGTGTACAATTTTCCCTTGGCGCAGGCGCAAACAAGCTCATTTTTATAAAGTATAAGTTATTATTTCCAATGCCTGACTCATGGGTTATGTAATAGACATTCTCGTAATGCATATTATGCAAAAAAATTGTAGGATATTCATTTTTTAATGCCAAAAAAATGAAAGTCGAATTTGGGTAGAAAACACTGTTTAAACTGCATTTTCTACCACTCAGAGTACTTTTTAAAGTGTCTCAGACTTCAGTAAATGCATACGTTTAGGTTTGATATATATTTACAGGTTGTGCCTTCTTATGATTCAATGAGTCAATGTGCCAGTACAAAGGCTTGTTTTAATATCAGGGTTGAAGGTTCTAACTTTAGCTGTGTCTGTCACGATACTACTGAACACGCTATGAAAAACAGGACCTTTTTAAAACTTGGAGAAATTAAATAAAATATGGTGTCGCAACCCGCAACTATTTGATGTTAATAAAAAACGGCCTTAATGGAGTTAGCACCCACATAGAGAAAGAGAAATGGAGAATTCTTTTTTGATGAAGGAAAAAGAGGATGTTTGTGAGCAGGTACGTGATGAAGTCAGTAATGATAGAGGGGTGGAGAAATGTAGAATTACAGTTATAGGAACTAGGTAATACGTAGGAAGGAGAAGAACAATTGGGAAAATAGAATGCCGTGGAGGGAAGAGAGATGATGAAGGGGAGTAATAAAGACATGATGAGTAGCGTGAGGAAGGTTGTATTGACGAAGGGAATAAAGAGGAATGTGGTATCGGTTTGAGTAAGTGGGAGGGGAAAGATGAGATTGCAAGTTCTAGCAGTAGGGGTGAAAATATTGTAATTACCTAACGGGAGGCACTGAGTTTCATATGCTAATACGAAAGCGACGAACAGAGCTTGAATAAAGGCAAGTGACTAAATGATGAAGAAAATATCAAAACTCATTGCGAATGCAATTCGCAGTGCCAGTTGACTGGGGCAGAAAGCGGTCCCAATTGCTGGAGTTCAGTCTAACTTTAGCTGGGCCTACTGAGACGTTCATTCATTTAAGGTTGTTGAAATGTGTACCATTACATAGGATTGTAACAAGGATTTATTCTAAAAAGTGGTATGTGTGTTATTAAGTTTCGTGAATTATTCACAGTAAATGTAGTTTAATAATCTGGGAATAGAGATAATTTTTTTTTTTTAGCGCCTAAAAAGGAGAAATTATTTTTCAAAATAGAGTGAATTATTGCAAGTTAGGAGGAATTAGGAAGGCCTTCTGGCTTTGACAAATTCAGAGTGGCAGAAGCCGGGGGCTAAGGAGAGCTGCAGAGGCTGGCTCAAGTTACGCTGCTGAGATGCTATCTTTAGTTTTCCCGTAGGCTGCCACGTTGCCATTTATGACCGTTTAAATTAGGGCCTTGCCTCTGTGGAATGCAGAATGACCTTGCTACACGGGCCTCTGAAGGTGGGGTTTCTGGTTTCTCCACAGGAACATCAATAAAACTAAAGAACTTAATTCCAAAGGGAAAATATAGAAAACGGGGTTTCTTTAAAAGCCCAAACATCGTGTTAAATACTTTGCAGAACTGATACATTTGCGTCTCGCTCTAAAATAAATGAAAATAAAATAATGTCTGCTAGTTACTGTTATTTAACAGAACGAAGTGTTGCATTAAGTCTTAGACAGACAATAAAATGCAGCCCCTTTTCTAAACATTTTGAAAGCTACATGCCTCAGTTAGAGCGATTTTACTAATCAAGGATTATTTTTCACAGTGGAAATTGTAGGTGCCAAATTAATATGAAGTGTCAGTGTAAAGATATTTACTTTTAGAAAGGTAAAACTTAAGTGGCTGGATGTTGCAAGGACTGACAAGGGGGTACAGTTAAGTAATGGCAATTTATTTTTGTGCATTTGGTCCTATCATGAATTGTTCTTGCTGGTCCTGTATGTTAGAAGAGAGACAGTAACGTTATATTTGACAGCAGATTTCCATTGCCTGGTGATCTACTGTCAAAAAGGAGGGTAAGGATTTTAAACCTGACAAATTAAACAGGCCCGTATATTGGGTTTTGGGCTGCAGGTTTACAGTGCATAAAAGTACATGACATGGTGTTGTGTGTCACCGCTTATTTACATATGCTATTGTTTTGTCTATGCTTTTTGTGCTGGATATACAGCAAGTATATCTGATGGCTTGACGTTTTGTGCGTTTTTATTATTTTTTGCATGTTTTCGTTGTTTTGTTGCTGCTTTTGATACTATTACAAGTTTACCTGTGTTGTATGGGGATGGTCATGACGATGCCCATCGCTACACAACAGTTGGTTGAACTTGTTCTGGTTACTAAATTCCACAGCTAATGATATTTCATGCTGTGAACATGAGAGGCAGCACTTTACCAGTGCATGTCTAAATTGGCTATAATGGTATCACAGAAAACTAAAAGAGATCTACAGGATCAAAGTGTGTCACCTGCAGTTAGTGACTTACTGCCCCTTCCTTTAAAGGAACAGGCAGCCCTACGTTTATGTATCCTTGATTAGACCTAAGGATGAAATTATAGATCTGTGACTCAAGGTGGCCTAATTTCTATATTACATTAGTTAATGGTGTCCTGTCTCCTAAGTAGCATATGGCCTTTGCTTCTTAAAAGGAAACTAGGTTTTCATTTTTCCCTGCAGAAGGAACTGGAACATTAGCTAAGATTACCGTATATGGTGTAGTCGCCAGCGGTAGAGTTAAAATGTATGTAACTTTGGCCTTTTGTGTACCACCCGTACTCTTGGTGTAGTGTCACATGCCTGACTATCACCCAAGTAAATTCTTGTCCTTCCTATAGATTTTTATTTTTAATTGCTTTTGTTGTTTCTCCCCTGACCGATGTCGCATCATGCTTAGTTATTGGGGATTTTAGTTGTGTCCCAGTTCCAATTCCCTTTTCTGTATTCCTTTCACCAGTCAGCCCATTTATTATTGTAGGTGTATTGTTCAGGTACACACTTCCAGACTGCAGTGATGTACCAGGGGACCCTCCATATTATGTATAATCCCCTCTTGTATGACCAGACTGGTTTTCAAGAATTGTCCCTAGGCCTGCTTCAATGTTTTCCAGCCTGACTGTCAAGTATATTATATTATAGTAAGACAAGTTTTCCATCCCGATAGGAGATAACTCACGTTTACCTCTTTTGAACATGACGAATTTTCAATGTCTATTTTTTAATGTGGTTTTTACCCTTTTGTTCCTGCTGCTTTAATTTTTGGTGGGATCAGATGTGTTCTAATCATGCAAATATCAGGACCCTCTAGTTCTTGTCTTTTGTTTGCATATTTGACTATTAGCCTGTGTATTGCATATTGCGCCTGATGTGAAAGTTTTCTACATGCCCATGATAATTTGTACCATGTGATTTCTCTATTGAGATGTTCTGGATAAGGAATTTAGGAACACCTAGATGTAATCATTCAGAAAAAAAATGTGTTTGCCCCGTTAGACAATGCCACCATATGTGAAGCCATCCATTTAGATAGAATTCTCGTGTAGTTATCTACCTTTAGATGATGGAGGCTCTCACACGGAAACCAAATTGAAAAGATTAGAGACACTGTTTTATTGCTTTTTGAGAATGACAGTATATTCTAGACCAAAATTGTCCCATGGCGTGTGGCCACTCCTTTGAAACTCGCAGACCACCTGTTTGCAGTCCCCTTGTTATACAATGAACTGTTTAAAGCATCGCACTTGCTTCATCAGAAGGCGTTCAACATCAGAAAAGAAGGAGGAGCTGGTTTTGCCACAGAATCAGAATTTCAGTGCACAAGAGCGCCTGTCATGTGCTGGTAACCTCTGACAGTGTGCAGTCCCTTGAGCCCCTTGGCCTGAGTTTTTGGCCACACACACCCCCTCTTTTCCTTTGCTCCAATGGAAGTGCAGTGCACCGGCGGATCCAAGATTGACAAAAGGCACTACATTCTGGTGCCCATGAAAAAGCAGCCTGAGCGTCCTCTGACACTGAATGATGAGTGTTGGAGCCTGAGAATGGTCCCGGGTCTGCACGAGATGACATATGCCCTTGATCAATGGAGAGCACACTACCTGTAGTGCCTGCCGCAAAGGAAAGATACTGGCGCACTGCCTTGAGACATTGAGACTCTCGGGTGAGCTGTGGGTGTTTGCCAGGAGGGCACTCCAACTAAGCAGTACTTTTCCCATGTAAGGCTTGAATGAAGAGGCCCATGCAAAAGAAAACAACAGAAGAAGATTTGATGGACAATAGAAGCCTGCCAGAGAGGCTTTTTGAACGGACTCTGGGCATAGGTGGTTTCACAAGAGGTTTCCGTGTGATTGTATAGAGTAGGTGTTAAGGAGACTGATTGTTTGGCTGGCATTGTTTTAAAGTACTATTCTGTTTAGTAAAAGCAGAATAAAGTCAATTGTCTGTGGAAAGAGTATTTTCACCTCAGAGCATTGATGAGGGTCACCACTGTTTCACCTGAACATAAAAATTATTATTTCATTTGTAATAGTGGTCACTACTTTCTCCCGTTGTCTATATGTTTTTAATAACGAGTTTTCTAGTGTCTTTTTAAACATGACGTTGTCATTTATGGATGGGATTGTTTTTCTCTACCCAATTGACTTCTGCACCTGTTTCCCAACCTCTGTCCTTTCCTACTACTGCTTCTTTGCATTCTTTTCACCCTTTTCCTGAACATGAGCAGGTTAAAAGATCAGAATTCGTAAGCAATTCTTTTGTACAGCTTCTGCATCAACACTAGTTAGTAATGACCATCACTAATTATTGGGTGTGTGATCTTATGCCGCCTACTACAGATAGAGGTATTCCTTATTTTGTCCTGCCATATGTGGCCTTTGTGCTACTACATGTGTAAGGAGACGTGTCCCGTGAGAGTCGCTAAGTAATAGGATGATGCTACAGCAACATCTCCATGACTTCATGTCTGTAGACCTGGACTCGGATTGATGAAGAGTATAGTTATTGCCTATGTAAGGGCAAAAGGAGGGTCTGTCGTACTTTAAAATTTGGGACCGCGTAGGAGGCAGGGCCCTACCCCTGTCTATCCCGGTATTAGCGAACCGCGAATGGTCAATGCGGTATGTACAAGTGCTTTGTGTAACGTTTTAGCTATGAATGCACTATGTATACGTTATTATACATTGACTCTGTGGGTTCCATCTTGGAGCGGTGGCCATCTTATAGTTGCCCTCACATAGGCTACACTTTACTTTGACTTCTCTGTGACCTGTGCAAACTGACTCCACTGCCCGAGGTCAGCCCTGTCCGGCCGGTTCCTTTTACTGCGGCCAAATGGGATTAGCATCAGGGCCCGAGGCATCATAAATTCCTGCTTCCCACACGAACCCTGACTAATCTCTTTCACACCTGACTCTTCCTGCTTTATGGCTTGTTTTGCAAACAGGAGGTGCCCGTGTTTATTGGGGCCTGCTGATATCTGATGAGGGATCTGAGCCTTGCTGGGTAAATAATTGCGGGCTGGCTGAACTGAAATGTGGGATTGTAATCATGACTCTGCTTGTTCTTTGAAGTAAAATATGTGAATGACCAACTGCAAGAGAAGGGCGGTGTTGCCCAGAGCATAATATTCTCCATAAAAGAGAAGACTGGTTTCTGTTCTGGAGACTGCCTCATTCAGTTGCTAAGGCTTCTGTGCGACGTAGTCTCACTCACTTGAGTTTAATAAAGATGTCTTTTCATATTTCAGCTTCTGTTGCCAAGTTCTTTGTTATATTATCAAGATATGCAGAATTTTATAATACCACATCAGGAAGTACTCGAAGTCATAGGGTGCTACCCCTAGCACCTCTGGGGTCTCAAAAATTGGAGTACTTCACCTCCATGAAGGACACCAGTTGAGTCAACAGTGTGGGAATGGAGGACACTCAGCATCGCTGTCTGCCCTACATGGAGCTGCTTCAGTAAGTCCACAGACTCCACACAGAGGGCAACAGGGGAGACAGGGGCAGGGGGTGCGGTGCCTGGACCAAAGGAGCCATGTTCCCTCAAACGGGGGCCTCCACGGACATGGCAGCAGATGGGAGGGTGGAGATGGTGGTTGTGGAGGGGACAGACTCGCTAGGTGTTGTCTGGGGTCTGCTGACACCCGCCTCCACAAGGGAGTCCTCACTGGAGATGCTGTGTTCCTCAGTAGAGGTGTTTGTAGCTGAGATCACCTCTGTGTGGCTCCCCTCACCCTCTGTGCCACTGTGTCCCTCAAACTCCTCTGAAGCTGACCCAGTCTGGCTCTGCGGCTCATCTTGGTCCGTGGAGCTGTCTCCTACAGTAGCCGTAGATGGATCTGCAATCAATCGGGATAAACAGATCCACATCAGTCACCTGTTTCACCTGACACAGTCAGTACAGCACATCACAGAGTATGACTTTGCATCAAGTGCCAGATATTGCGAAAAGTGGAGACATTATTTGGAAATGACACCTCTCAGTCTGCCAGTCAAACATGCCCCTCATATCCTGCCCCTCCATGGACCCATCTGCCTGGGACATGTTGTATGCCACTTCTCATATGTGTGCACATGCACTACATAGACATATCTCAGAACTGCAGGACTCGTGATTTAAATCTGCCTGGACTAACACATGCCATCTCCTGCCACTGACTCAGTACATGTGTTATGAGAAGGGATGGCCAAAATCATTGTCAGTAAAATGGATATGCTTCACTCGCAAGACACCATGATGTGCACATGTCTTGATGGTCAATGCAACAATAGAGTGCATGCTGTACAACTGACATCACTGCGGGATACACATCAGCAAGTGGGATACCATGCTACAGCCCAGTATGGCTAAGCAGCCAGCACTGGCTTCAGTCTCAGGGGTAGTGCATCCAAAATAAACACTCTGCACTGTGCCACAACCATTAACATGTATGAGAATTTAAGCCCTGCAGATGTCTGCTAACCACATCTTCAGTCATCTGATGATCACACGTAATACAAATGCAACAGATGACTGACTTTGACTGACTCTGGCCTTTAACTGCCCATCCAGGTCCGGGAAGACCACCACCAGAATCCTGAGCATGTGGGGGGTCAGTGTCCGTCGTCCGCCCCTTCTGCGAGGAGGCACCAGCTTCAGCTGGACTCTGGCAATCCTCCGGGTCCAGCCACGAAGGTCCTGCCACCTCTTCTGGCAGTTGCGGTTGCGGCGTCTGTGGCCCCCCACAGAATGAACAGCCCGGGCAATGGTCAGCCAGATCTCCTGCTTCTGGTGGGCATCAACCTGTGAGGATGACAAGGGTAGAAAATGTCCTTTACCACATAAGCCACATGTTTGTGCATCACACAGTTGGCCATACATGTCTTTCTCACAAGGGAATATGATGGACACAGGTAGTGTAGATATGGTGATTGACAGTTGTCCTGAATTTTCTACAGGGAAACATTGCCTGAGTATTACAACCGTGTGAAAATGCACTTTTCATGCACAGTACCTGTCCACTACAGGGACCCATACACCCTGGGGTTATGAACTACTCCGTGAGCATGCTAGACACTGTTGAACACAATTTCATTGGTGCCAGTCAGACAACATACACAATGAATAAGGGATGTGGAGTGCACACTCACCTGCTCCCCTGGTGTCCCATACATCTTGCTGTACTGTGGAAGGAGGCTGTCCAGCAGGGCCCTGTTCTCCTCCTCTGTGAAGGCTGGGGCCCTCTCCACAGTGCGTGCCATTCTTGGAGCCAGAGGATGCAGATACAGGAGCAGTGGTAGCAGAGATGTCAATCTTGATCATGTAGTGCAGGCAAGTGAGCTCCCAGGTAAACAGACAGACTTATATCTGTGCTGCAGAGGCAGATTCAGTCCCATGTGTCAAAAGCGATAGGTCCGACACGTTTGCATCCTATGAATCTGGCCAATCAATCGCATTGCACGCCTCGTACATGCCTTCTGCATCGTTTGAAATATTCAAAAGCATTGCAATGACGAGTCTGAAACATTGTTGCAGGCAGCCAACGGATTTTCAAGAAATCTATTCGTACCAGGCTCAAATCCGCGTCTGTTCCTATTGAAGACATTGTGCAAGGCGTGCATGCAAGGCGTGCGTGCGGCTCGGTCAACCTGCGTCAGTCCACATTGAAGACATTGTGCAAGGCGTGCGTGTGTGCGGCTCGGTCCACCCACGTCAGTCCACATTGGAGACATTGTGCTAGGCGTGCGTGCAAGGCATGCATGAGGCTCGGTCCACCCGCGTCAGTCCACATTGGAGACATTGTGCAAGGCGTGCGTGCAAGGCGTGCGTGTGGCTCGGTCCACCCACGTCAGTACACATTGGAGACATTGTGCAAGGCGTGCGTGCAAGGCGTGCGTGTGGCTCGGTCCACCCACGTCAGTCCACATTGGAGACATTGTGCAAGGCGTGTGTTCAAGGCGTGCATGCGGCTCGGTCCACCCGCGTCAGTCCACATTGGAGACATTGTGCAAGGCTGGCGTGCAAGGCGTGCATGCGGCTCGGTCCACCTGCGTCAGTCCACATTGAAGACATTGTGCAAGGCGTGCGTGCAAGGCATGCGTGCGGCTCGGTCCACCCTCGTCATTCCACATTGGAGACATTGTGCAAGGTGTGCATGCAAGGCGTGCGTGTGGCTCAGTCCACCCACGTCAGTCCACATTGGAGACATTGTGCAAGGCGTGTGTGCAAGGCGTGCATGCGGCTCGGTCCACCCGCGTCAGTCCACATTGAAGACATTGTGCGTGGTGCAAGGCATGCGTGCGGCTCGGTCCACCCGCGTCAGTCCACATTGGAGACATTGTGCAAGGTGTGCGCGCACGGCGTGCGTGCGACTCGGTCCACCCGCGTCAGTCCACTTTGGAGACATTGTGCAAGGCGTGCGTGCAAGGCTTGCGTGCAGCTCCTTCCCTAGGTGTCCAACGCGTCTTTCACATTGGTCAACTGTGTCAGTCACCATAGAAGTAACTGTTTAAGGCGTGCAACACACCATAGCTTGCCATTGACCCATGGGCACAACAACAATACAGTCTGTGGCACAGTAACTCAAAGTACATGTCAGGCTGCATTACCTGTGTGTGTATGTGGGTAAACATGTGAATTTGTATGTTTCACTTAGTGGCACCCACTCCCAGGCAGGGCAGGTTGTCATGTGCAAGAGGCATGTACACAGTTCCCGGGGTACATTGTGTATGTCATGTGACATACACCTTGACTCTTCAGTGGAATGGTAGGTGCCTCACAGGGTGTCACAGTGCCACATATGTGATGTTCATCCACAGTATGTGTGCATTTCCATGCAGAGATGACTCAGATTTCATGTGCTCAATGTCAAATGTTCACAACATCCCAGTCTGTTGCCAATGTGAGTTGATGTTGCGTCTGTGTGTCATAGACATCCATGTGTGAGCTGACATGAAATCAGGGGGCACTTCATGTGTGTGTCATGTGTGCATTGTGTTGTGCACATGGGACGCCACATCATGATAGTGTCCATGTTGCGACGCAAGGTCCCTGTGTGTGTCTCTGTCAGGAACCTGTGATGTGGGGTAGACATCTGTCCTCACTAGTCACTGTGGTGTATGTCTGGTATGTGACACTCGTACTGATGTACTGTGACGGAGCCCATTGATTGCTCACAGCGAAACAGGGACCTTGTTGTGTGGCCCTGTAGATCTGAGATGTCAGATGATGGGCATGTATCTGATATGTGTGTCCATACCCAACAGCACACACATCATGTTCTTGTGTCCTGTAATTTGGTATCATGTGCTATTTGTCATGTACACTGGCACATAGATAGGGGGAATGACAAACTGTCTTTGCTCTCATATGTGCTGCAGGAGACCAAATGTCCACGGACCGTTCCCGGACCTGGAAACCATGGTTGAACGTGACTGCATGCAATGTTACCGCGTCACCAGGCCACTGATCGAAGAATTGGCGGAGCAGTTGGCTCCACATCTGCAACCTGGCCGGACATACCCTACAGCGCTGACCCCCAAGGTGAAGGTGATGGCAGCCCTACACTCTTTTGCCACAGGTACTTTCCAGCACACTGTTGTTACTGCTGGTGGGATGTCACAGACTATGTTCAGCCGTGTGCTTTGGAATGTGTTGGAGGCAATGTTGCATTTCCTCGACCAGTACATCCATTTCCCCAAAGCACAACAACTAGCTGACATCAAGGGGGACTTCTATGCCCTGGGCAGGATGCCACATGTCATTGGCTCCATCGAAGAGACACATGTGGCTTTGGTACCACCGCAGGCACATGAGCAGACGTACCGGAACAGGAAGCATTTCCACACTATAAATGCTCTTGTGGTTTGTTTGGCGGACATGACCAATTCCCATGTGTGTGCAAGGTTCCCGGGCTCAGCGCACGACGCCTTCATAATGAGAAGTAGTCGCATCCCAACGATGATGGCACAGATGCAGTACCAGCGTTCCTGGCTTTTCAGTGTGTACTGACTGCTTAGCATTGTGTGTGTTTGCTAAAGTTGATTTGCACCCTATTTTCATGCTCAACTAATGTGCAATTGGCTCTCTGTAGGTGTCTCCAGATACCCCAACATGCCGTGGTTGCTGACACCCCTCAGGAACCCTGTGACACCAGCGGAGATGCGCTGCAATGAGGCACATGGTCGGACCAGGAGAGTGATTGAGCGGACATTTGGCCTCCTGAAGAGCAGATTCCGCTGCCTGGACAAGACAGGAGGGGCCGTCCCATATGCACCTGAGAAGGTGTGCAGGATCATCATTGTGTGCTGCATGCTACACAATCTGGCAGTGCGGAAGCGGTTGCCTCTCATCCAGGATGACGATGACCAACCTCTGCCAGCCGTGGAGGATCCTGGTCTGGGGCATGATGCCAGTGATGATGAGGGTGATGTTCAGAGCCAGCTGATCCAGAACTTCTTCTCATGAATGTCAGTATACAGGTATGTGTTGTCAAAGTATTGTGTCGGCATGACCTATGTTGGTGGTGCACTGGTGCTGACTGAGTGTGGCCGTATGCTACTTGTCAGTATGCTTGCTGTGATGTGTCCTTTCTGGTAGTCTGTACTCACAGTGTTTACCTGATTGTTAGGTTGTGTCTGGGTAGTTAGTGTTTTGTTTTGGGCATGTATATTGTTGTTGTTTGCTGTAAATCTGTGTTTTTGATTGTGTTTTCTGTCTGTCCTTCACAGGGTACTTTGGATGCTGTGTGGTGCGGTCTGAACCCCAAGACACAGATCCTTGTTCCAAAGTGCAAGTACTCGTTGTCCCAACCAATGATGTGCCACATCCCCCCTGGACTTTCATCGTTCACCACATGTTTAATTTTCTGATCACTGTCACGTGAGGTTAACGTGCATCAGTTGGGGAATTCTCACAATGTGAACATTTAATAAACCTGCCCTTCACTTTGAGATGTGCTCCCTGTGTGTCCACACATCCGACAGTAATTCGCATCCTGTACCTGTGGGCTGCTTGCTAATGACCCAGGATGGGTGTTGTGTGTGTGCATTCCACTGTATTTCCTGTTGACATCAGTGTTGATGAGGAGTTAGGGGCCCTGGTGAGTATGTGTTGTGTTGTCCTAGTGGTGTGTCTCCCTCATATGTGTCATATTCACATGACTCGCATAACGGTTTTCGCTTTGCTGTATTAGTTTGCATGTACTGTGTTCCTTCGCAGCTCATCATCGCCATGGCACAAAGCAAGTAGGAATCAAGACAGAGGCAAGTATTGTGTGATTGTGAATTTATTTACAGACATGTGTAAGGATGGTGAACGGAATTTGCAGTGCTGTACAATGTGATGGCAATCCAAAGTTCACAGGTGAGTTGGTAGTCTTGGTAATTGAAATGTCCAGAGTAGAATCCATAGTCATTTGGTGGATTTTCACAACTTTGACCCTCCATGACAAGTGGGTGATTTTGATTTAGGTCAACAAGGTCAATTGGTTTGCACACAAAGGACGTTAACAGGAGCAGGTGTTGGGTGCCTGGGGGATATGCATGGCCATCAGCGTCTCAATTGCCGTTCTTTGGACGACCCCTTTTCTTTCTCGGGGGACCCTCATGTGCAGGCTGCTGCGGTGCGAGGACTCTCCGCCAGAGTCTTCCTCCCTCCCTGTGGCTGTTGCGGATGTTGTGGCAACAGATGTTGTGGGTGCACAGGGAGGGGTGGTCAAGTTGCTGCTGATCTGGCGGAGGCATGTCAGTATGTCCCTATACACAGCTGTTACTTCATCCAATTTGTCCCACATGGACTCCACCCGGGCCACGTGGGAGTCCAAGTGGGCACGATGGGCAGCCTGCTGTTCTTTGAGTTCCTTGAGGATCCCCACGACCTGTCCAAACCCTCTGGTGCTTTCCTGGTACGCATCTATGATGCGTTCCTGGTGTGGCTCATCATGCAGTCCAGCCCCCTCTGCAGGCCGTGTCCTCTGCCTGCCCACCCTCCCACTGCCCTGACCCACACGGGGAGGCTCTGCCGTGGCCAGCCCAGCTGACACTGGGCCCCCTTGAGTGTTAGCGCCGGTGGTGTTATCCCTTGCTTCTGGGGGGCCCTGTGTACCTGTTCCGTTGTTGTTCTGGGGCATGGGCCTGTCTATGTCGGCATGGGGACTCCGTCTGGTGTCCAATGTGGCAGGAGTGGTTGAGGGGGGTGCTGATGTTACTGCTGCTGGGGCTGCATGATGGCTCACGCCGGAGGTGCCAGGTCTGTCAAGGTCGTCGTCCGAAGAGGACGTAGAGTGATCCACACCAGGGGGAGCTCAGGGTCCGCCAGAGTCTGGAACTGGGACTGTTCCTCAGTGTGTCCCCAGCATCCCCTGTGTTTGGAGGAGACACACAATGTATGTTATGTTTCTACAGACCTCAATGTTTCACACATATGACATTTGACACTGAACATCATTATGAGGGTCTGTACATTGCATTGTCCTAAGTTGTGACAGACAGAGGTTGATATTGTTGGAGCACTTTGTAATGGCAACCTGGAGCATTTTGATGTGCATGTCAAGCTGTGTGCATGACCAGCTCATGTATTGATCAATTGTCTGTAGATGCCCATTGCCACTCAGGTTCCATCACATGCCTGACACTGCTGTATTATCCCTGTCCACATTTGTGCTTCAACAATGACATACATATGTTAGAATCGGGGGTCTCTGGTTGGCGCAGGTATGCGCTTGCGACAAGCAGGGACCCTCTCC
Source organism: Triturus cristatus (assembly GCF_964204655.1). Taxonomy (NCBI): domain Eukaryota; kingdom Metazoa; phylum Chordata; class Amphibia; order Caudata; family Salamandridae; genus Triturus; species Triturus cristatus. The sequence continues at coordinate 934,637,982 of NC_140585.1, forward strand.
TCTAAGTCAGGGCAAAGGATTGCTCTCAGCAGACAACCCCTGCTCACCCTCTAGGTAGTGTGGCGCGAGCAGTCAGGCTAATCTCTAGAGTACATATGGTTAAGCACTTGCAATGTCCCACAATAATCACCAACCCACCACACAGAGGCACGAGACGGTATTTGTAAAAATATAGCTCTTTATATAAACTTCTCAAGCAGGTTTTTAAATACAGTCTTCAGGTTTTGCAAGGGTTCCAGTTACTTGTTATGATTTAGTATGCCACAGTTCTTATTATTCCAGGCTGGGTTCAGGCTGCACCTCTTTGGGGGTCAGTGCGCGTCGTAGCGCTCTCCGTACGCGTCGTACCGCTGTTGGTACGCGTCGTACCGCTCTTGGTACGCTTCGTACCGCTCTTCGGGACGTTCCCCACGATAGCTCACGCTTCCCGCGTGAGTAAGCGTACGGGGCCGACGATCTTGAAGGCAGTACAGGCCGTACGGTTGGCCTGCGAGGATGCGTACAGTTCTCTGTGATGCAGCCGTACGCTGCCTGTACGCTGGGGGTCAGAGCGCGCACAGTTCTCTACGCTGCAGCCGTACGCTGCAGGTACGTTGATATTTTCGAAGCGCACAGTACCTTGTTTCTTCTTGGGGGTTCGAGGCGACGCCGCAGTCGTAGAAGGGGCGTCCAACGTCGCGGTGCGGTCCTGCTTCGCAGAGGGCAGCGATGCGTTGTGGGGCGCCTCTTGACTCGGACGTCCGTCGCGATGCTGAGGAAGGCGGGACGGCGGCTTGAGGTGAAACCAGCGGCGGAGCGCTGCCAACAGTGTATCGTCCAGGAGAGGCGAACTCAGGTGCGGGCGATCTTTGCAGTGGGCTCTATGGCTCGGGGGCCACAGAGGCTCGTTGCTTGGACCAGACGGTCCTTTCTTGCGATGCGAGCTCCGGCTCGAGGGGGCAGCAGTTTGCGATGCTCAGGCCAGGCGGGGCAGGCCGTTATGGTGCTCACTGCGGCACAGTCGTCCCGGCACAGTCATCCAGGGGTCACGTTGCTCGGCGGGATGAGGGCGCACAGGTTCTCAGAGTGCGGGACAGGTTCCCAGTCGCACTCAGGTCTCTGGAGTCAGCGCTGAAGGGGGCATTCACCAGCAGCAGTTCCCTTCTTCCAGGGAGGGGTAGCGCCCACTGTTAATGGGGCGCAGTTCAGGGGGCAAGTTCACAAGCAAGCCCTTGGAGATTGTTTCAGATGCACAAGTGAAAAAAAAGTCTTTCAGTCTTTTCTTCCTCTCTCCTTCTTGCAGCAAGGCACCCACCACAGGCCAGTCTCTCAGGCTAGAGACAGTACTCCTCCTTGTAGCTTTCCCAGGTCCTTCTCTTCAGGCAGAGTTTCTTCTTGGCGTCAACAGGATCTGATTTCTTAGGAGCAGGGCTCCTTCTTTTATACACAGTTTCTTTTGTTCTTTGTGGCCAGGGGGCCTGTGCCTGGCTCTGTCTGGTTTTGGAGCACTTTGTTGTGGTGACTCTGCTCTTTCCTTTCAGTGCACAGGGCAGAGACATCAGCCGCTCCACAGGGGGCGGAGCCAGCATTGTGGTGGCAGAGCACAGCCCTATTCAGAGTCAAGGTGTACTCCTCCCACCAATCCTGGTGTAATCTCTCTACCCGCCACCTGGCAGCCAGCCTGTCTCCTGGAATTCCCCAGCCCTGCCCCTCACTGAAACTAGGCAGCACACACACACACAGCAGAGGCGGACTGAAATGGTTAGGCAAGTAAATACTAACTTTCTAAAAGTAGTATTTACAAAACACAGGATATTAAAATAAACTTTACTAAAAGAAGTATTTTATTATTCTGAGTTCAGGCATACTAAACTTGACTTTCTACCATGCTCTCTGAGTCCGCTGGGATTATAGAGTGTAATAATTCCAGCAGCCCATTCTGGCCTATGAGGAGCAGGTAGCCTTTCAATAGTGAAAAACGAAAATGGCTGTAATTCACTATTAGGACATGCCACACACATCAGGGCATGTCCTACCTTATGCCTACAATGCATCCTGCCCTTGGGCCTACCATAGGGGTGACTAATATGAAGTTAAGGGAAGGTTTAGGGACTGGCAAGTAGGTGCACTTGCGCAGTCAGCATGACAGTACCAGACTGCACGCAGGTTCTGCAATGGCAGACCTTAGACACATTTTACTAGCCCGCTTCTGTGGGTGGCACAACCAGTGCTGCAAGCCCACCAGCAGCATTTGTATTTACAAGCCCTGGCACTCCTGGTGCACTTTACTAGGGGCTGATAGTAAACCAAATAAGCCAAACATGGAAACCAATCACTTGCACTGTGGCACTGATTGGCAGTGGCACAGTGCCCTGAGCAGCTAACACCAACAAAACACATGAGGCACATCAGCAAAAAGTGGAAGGGAGACTCACGCCAAGGTGCCAGGTCTAACAACGTACAATTACACTTGGGGTATGTTGCGAGGTTGGGGCATGTGTTGTGTGATTCTTTTCTTTCCTCTGTGTGTCACATTTGTGTGTCTGTGCAACATGGTTGCAGTACGGTATGCCTGAGATCCATTGTGAGATACTAATTTGTTGTCTGTGTTCCTAGTTCACATCTCTTTTCATACAAGTCATGGTGTTAGCATAGCTAATGAAGTTGGTGCTGAGTTTTGTATGTGCTAACGCCTTCTATCTTGTCAAATTCATCCACAGTGAGAGGGATTGGGCACAGAAGCTCTCTTGCTTTTCAATGCTCATTACAGTGATGGGCAGAGGTGTGTGTGTTACAGTTCAGCTGCTGTGAGTTGCATGCCTCCTCAGATGCAGTCCAGGTTAGTCATTGTGTTTGGGGTGTCCATGACCGTGAATGATGTGTTGTATGAATTATGAGTACAACGCAGACCGATGTGGGATTGAAATGCAGCTCACAATGCATATTTTTTGGATGACACCATGCTACAGTGTCAGCTATGTGTGTGTCCATTCTAGTCACTGTCAGGTGTCCACTGTCAATGATGTATAGGTGACATTGTGTATGCTTGTTGCTATGTACTATGTCTACATCTCCCCAATTGTCATCTACAAGACACACCTTCACAGTCAGGTCAGGGGACACCACAGGGACACTGCATCTCCAGGAAGTGGGAGGATACCTACAGTTCCAATAGCTGTGAGTGTAGGTGTGTTTGAGTTGGCCAGTGCATAGATGTGACTTGCAGACAATTCATACATCATGACCATGTGTCATCCATCTTGCCAAAGCATTTACTTTTGGAGTGACTGGTCCCAAGGGTGCACTTTGTTCTGGCTGAGAAGGTGTGCTTTGAGGCGGCATTGATGGCATTTGGAGTCATTGCAGGACCTCCTTCACCCACAGAGGCCAGCCAATCCCCCATGTGTCAGGCTTCCATTGCAGGGAGTCACAATTTACGTTCAGGATGTCTGGCATTGGTGTCCTGTTGTCAGGTAGAGGCCAGGTCCCAGCAGGGCCTTGTGCTCCCCACAGCAGGGCCTAGTGTCAGCCATCTTGGCAGTACTTTTGCACTCCATGTGAGGTGAGCATGGTTCAGTGTGAGCTTGCAGGGACATGTGGGTGGGGGACTGGTGTCAGCCATCTTGGCAGTACTTTTGCACTCCCTGTGAGGTGAGCATGGTTCAGTGTGAGCTTGCTGGGACATGTGGGTGGGAGACTGTTGGCTGTGACTGCAACTCCCATCATGCTTTTGGCTACACCCACCTTCCCACAATACCTGACCTTCCTTCCTGTGACTCTGCTTCCGTGTGAGTGATTGGGACAGCAATGGCAAGATGACTGACAGTGGTATCCTGTTGTTTGTGCACAATTTTCCAGCAGGGCCTTGTGCTCCCCACAGCGGAGCCCATTGTCAGGGCTCTTGGTAGAGACTTTTCACTCACTCTCTTGTGGAGCATAATCCCAGGTGTGTATTTTGGTGTTGGTGGGAGGGGTGTGTGTGACAGGGGCTGCTGGTAGATGTAGTCAGAGCTGGTGGTCCTCCTCCCCCCAATCCTGATATCCCACCATGCAGCATGTTTCCATTGCAGGGAGTGGAAGTTACCTTTTAGGCTGTCTGGCATTGGTGTCCTGTTGTCAGTTGGAGCCCAAGGCTCAGCTGGGCCTTGTGCTTCCCACAGCAGGGCCTAGTGTCAGGCATCTTGGCAGTACTTTTGCACTCCCTGTGAGGTGAGCTTGGCTCAGTGTGAGCTTGCAGGGATATGTGGGTGGGGGACTGGTGGCTGTGACTGCAACTCCCATCATGCTTTCTTCTACATGCACCTTCCCAGCAGCCCAACCTTCCTTCATTTTGACTCAGCTTTCCTGTGAGGTGGTGTGACAGTGGTGGCAAAATGGATGACTTTGTTTGTTGGTTATTTCTGGTCATACCTTGCAGTATTGGTCTTTAGGTTTGTACATGTGAGGACGTAGTTCCATATTACTGTGGGATGGCAGGTATTGTGTTTGTGTAACTGATATACACATCACAGGATACTTGCATTTCCATTGCTATGGCTTTGCTAGCAGCAATTTGTTGCACAGTTCCCTTGACAGTGCTATATGTGTGTTGCCACACAATGTTCAGTGAATTGGTTGTGTACTCACCAGGCTCTGGTATTCCTGTTAATCCATGTATGCTTTCCGGTGGTAGGATGGCCCGCACCTTCTCCTCCCAGGACCTGAAGTCCGTTGGTTTGGCAGGAGGGCCACCGCCAGTCTGCCTGCTCAGGGTGTGTTCCCTGTCGATGAGCTTCTTGACCTTCCTGCGCACATCATAATACCTGTTCTGTATGTCATCCTTTGAGCGCAAACAAGGTGCTTGTGCATTGACCTTGTCGACAATCCTCTCCCACATCTTGGTTTTCTGTGACATGGGGGTCTGTTGGACCAATGTGCCAAACAACTGTGGCTTTACCCTGAGTATTTCGTCAATCATGACTTCCAACCCACTATCTGTGAACTTTGGATTCTTCTTGGGGAGCATGGTGCTGGGTGGTTGTGGGGATTGATGGGGGGGTGTATGTGAGTGTGGTGGGTGTGAGTTTGTCAGTGAATATGTGATTTAGTTTTTAAGTGGTGCAAATGGTGTAGTTGTTGTGTGTTGTGTGAGTTGTGGTGTGTCTCTGCAATGTGGTGGTGGTGTCTGCTGTCCTATGCCTGTAGCTTGCAAAGGATCATGGTAGGGCTTTCTTGCCATTATATAGGTGGAATTGTGGGTGTGTCTTTGTTCTTTTTTATTTTGTTTTTATTTATTGGCTTTGTCTTTTGTTTTTTGGTCTTTTTATGTGACTTTTCCTTTGCTTTTGTTGTGCATGATGGAGACGTTTGTTTGACGCTGGATGTGGCTCGCGCGGGCTAACCCGAGTCTGTCACACTGACATTCTGCTGTTTTCAACGTTGTTGTACGCGTCGGACGCAGAGGGGTCTGTTGTCTACTAGTCACTATTTGCTGTGTGTCTCGGTTTTCATGTTCGTGCTCTGTGCCAGTCAGTCTCAATTCACACATTTGGCATCGTACTGCGTGGCTCGTGCATCGCCGGTAAGTTTCGGTCACGTCAATTCCTGGTGGTGTGTCGGCCGGTAGGATTCCCGGTCATTTTTCGGGCGAATCACTGATTTTCGAATGGGTCGGTCGTTCGGCTTGTGTTCCGTGCGAGTTGGTTGTAATTCACACGCATTGCATCGTACTGCACGGGTAGTACGGCGCCGGTCCGTGTCAGTCGGTCTCCGTTCCTGGTCCGTGCCGGTCGGTACGTTTTACGGCCAGAATTGGCACCTCAATTGTTAATAATAAATGTTTCATTGAGATTTGATGATGAAAATGTTGCCAATAATATTTTATTTATTTGTATGTTTAGTGTGTTGGATACATGATGGGGTGGTAATTAACTATAATTATTTTAGGGATACATTTTTGTTATTAATATTTTAACTAATATTTTATTATGTAACATGTAAATAATTTTTTTTTTAAATAACATTTTCCTATATGGGTTGTATACTTTGTTGAAGTGTAGGGTAGGATGTAACTTAAGTTATAACACATTTAAATGTAAATAATTATTTAATAGAACTTACATTATTTATTATTGTGTGTGTTAATTGTGTTGTGTTTTTAAATGTAAATAATATTTTACTTTTTAGTTGTCATTATGTTGAGAATATATTTTTGTGCTTTAATTATAATATTTGTTGGTATTTATGATGTGTATTTATTATTGTAATATGTATTTTTCAATTTTATTTTTAAAATAAAATATATTTGTGTTTGTTTTATACATATTTATATTGTTAATTGTTTACTACTATTTTAATATGTTGAAGAGGATTTGTTTGTTTCTAATGTTACACTGACTGGAGTGGAAATAGTAAATGTTACCCCTCCGCAATCCAACACTTTTCCTACTGTTGCATTAATTGGATTTGGAATACATTTTACCCCTCAACAATCCAATACTTTCCCTACTGTTGCACTGACTGGAGTATGAATAGTAAACTTTACCCCTCCTCATTCCAACACTTTCCCTGCTGTTGCACTGACTAGAGTAGGAACAGTAAATTTAACCCCTCCGCAATACAATATTTTCCCTAGTGTTGCACTAACTGAAGTGGTAGTAGACAATTTTACCCCTCCACAATCCAACAATTTCACTACTGTTGCACTGACTGGAATGGGAATAGTAAATTTTACCCCTCTGCAATCCAACACTTTCGCTATTTTTCCAGTGGCTGGAGTGGGAATAGCATATTTTACCTCTCTGCAATCAAACACTTTCCTTACTGTTGCACTGACTAGAGTGGGAATAGTAGGTTTTGCCCATACGCATTCCGAAACTTTCCCTTCTGATGCAGTGAATGGAGTGGGAATAGTTAATTTTACCTCTCCGCTATCCAACACTTTCCCTAGTGTTGCACTGACTGGAGTGGGAATAGTATATTTTACCTCTCCGCCATCCAACACCTCCTCTAGTGTTGTACTGACTGTAGTGGGAATAGTATATTTTCCGCCTCTGCAATCTAAGGGCCTTATTATGAGTTTTGAGGTCTTGTAGCGGGTCGTCACGCCAGCGCCCCGATCCAAGCCTGCCAAACCCACAATGAGACCGCAGAGGCAACTGAGATTCCGGTAGGGCCCCCTTAGTTTTCTCACCGCCACACTTTTCATGGCAGTCACACCACCATGAAAACTGTGATGTGAGGAAACTAGTAATATGCTTTGCGGTGCAGCAGCGGCACCACCAGCATATTAGCAGTGGTTCTGTGGTGGTCTGACAGACATAGTCGGAATATGATGGGTGGACCGCCAGTCTGGCAGTTGATGGACTGCTACCACGAGTACGGTGGTCCAATGGACCATCAGAGGTTTAATAAGGCACAAACACTTTCCCTATTGTTGCTCTGAGGGTAGTGTAAATAGGAAAATGTATCTCTCCGCAATTTAATAATTACTCTACTGTTGCAGTGACTGTAGTGGGAATAGTAAATGTTGCCCCTATGCGATTTACCAGTTTTTCTACTGTTACAATGCGTGAAGTGGGAGTAGTACATTTTATTCATACTTAGGCCAACACTTTGCCTACTTTTGTATGAATTGTAGTGGGAATAGTATATGTATTAAATGTAAAATGTTATTACTTATTGTATATTGTTACAATTTATATTATTATGTTTTAGTATATTTAGTATATTTATGTTGTTTACTTTTTTATTTTAATTAAAATGACTTTTTTAATACTATATGCTCTTGATCTATATATATGCAAATATAGATATATATTATGCGGTGACAGAGAGCGCCAACTAAGATGTTTGGAATCAAGGTACATTATCGATTTTGACACAATGATGCCTGAAGGACTCAATTCCAGTGAAGAGATGGCTGTACATCTGTAAATTTGACCATTGAGAGGTTTTTTCTAAAAAGATGATATTTTTGGTGTGTATGAAAGTACATGAAGTAGCAGTCTATTGAGGATACAATTAGCTGTTGTATCACAACATCAAAAGTTGTGATGTATATAAGAACGTGTTTCTTTTTCTCTTTTCAAGGATATTTATTTTGAGCTGATACCAATTAGACAATTATGCGCCAGATTGTCAATATAATGTTTTTTTTGGATATAATTGGATTTAATCTGTTGGATTATATATTCTTCATTTAATGAAATTCAGGCCCACTGGGGCGAGATCCTCCTTTTTCTGCACTTATATTGCGATGCTTAATGAATTGGCATTTGAACTGTAGCCCACCGGAACGATTTTAATTTATCTTGGTTATTATTAATCCATGAATCACTCACAGACGAAATAAGAGCAGAACCATGTGTTGACAGTTAATGTTTTAGTTTAAAACACAATGAAGTCCCGTGTTTTTGTTAGCATCAGTGTTCATATATGAAATTTCGCGAGCACAATGTTATAATAATTCATTGACTTATATGATGTTCAATAATAATTTTTTGTTTTCGTAGTTGATAACATTCGGCTACTATAACAACGATATATTGTATTTCACAACATGCTAAGATGGCGCTGTTATGTGTATCAGTAAGCGTAGTTTATCCTTGAAGTCCTTCTTCAATGCCATTGAATTAGGGAGGATGTAAATACAGGAAGTGCATAATGTTAACCACACCGTGAAAAAGCTGCAAAGCGAAACGCGTTGGTGAGGCGCTACCTTGCCCATTAAATCTTGCAACATACACTCCTGTGTTTCCTGGATTTCTTTTGGATAAGCAAAAGTTGGTGATGAATATTGGGTTAACGGAGCCCGTTCAGGACCGCCGCGTTTGAAGCACCGGACTCCCGTAACTTGTGGCTGTGGATATATATATTATCTACTGGCGGTCGCCAGTAGATAGTTATAGTTACAACCTAGTTTCCATAGGAAATCTCAAAATTCTATTTTGACTAGCTTTGGCGCCGGTTGACGAATCCTCGCGAAAATTTCAAAACAAATGGGGCGCTCCGTTCAGCTCCTACCCTGAAAGTCTCGGAGTGATTCGTCAAGCGGGGGCCGAGAAAAAGGGGGGGTCCCAAAACACGTTTTCCCCATGCATTTTTCCATAGGACCTTTAGTCGAAGGTACAGCCCGAACGGCTGATCAGAATTACTTGAAATTTGGCAGAGAGGTAGTCCTCAGGTCAGGGAAGTGCCTTTTGCAGGTCTGGTGTAAATCTGTTCAGTATTTCCTGAGAAAATAGCATTTAAAAGCATATAAATATCTATACGCGCGCACCATGCGCGCACTGTGTGCGCACCCTGCCGTGCGCGAGCGCAATTCTGATTGGCTGTTAGATGTCGGTAAACATTCGAATCGGTCGAAACCAGGAAGTGTCGGCCGCCATTTTATCTCTCGCAGTCTGAGGGGGTGAAAAACAAAGGTGGAGAACGTGAAAAGGGGGCAGGGTGGACAGTTCCTGACCGCCTAGCCTTGGTCAGGGGGTCACAGAAGGACGCCCAAGGGAGAAAAAAACATTTTTTTTTTTTTTAAACAAATTGCGGGGTGCGCGCACCGTGCGCGCACCGTCGTGCGCGCACAGTGCACGCATGGTGAAAAACCTGAAAAAAAAAACATTTAATAAATACATAACTTAGCATTTAAAAAAACGTACAAATTCACTGAAAAAACCATAGGTTTCACACACGTTATAGTTACGAATCAGCTTTTAAAAAACCTTGCAAATTCACTTAAAAAACCATAGGTTTCACACATGTTATAGTTAGCTGGACATTTCATTCGTAAAAAACCAATGAAATTCCCCCGTTATAGTTAGTGCAGGCAACTATAACTCACGCGACCGCAATCCTCTGCTGATGACGTCAGATATTACATCACTGATGACATATGTGTCGTTCTGAAAAATAAATATTTGTAATATATGTATAGCTAAAGATTAATGGAAGAAGACATGGGTAAATAAGTGTCTAAATACAGTGATGTAATATCTGACGTCATCAGCAGAGGATTGCGGTCGCGTGAGTTATAGTTGCCTGCACTAACTATAACGGGGGAATTTCATTGGTTTTTTACGAGTGAAATGTCCAGCTAACTATAACATGTGTGAAACCTATGGTTTTTTAAGTGAATATAGATATAGATAGATATTTGTTGTATTACATTATTTAAAAAATTCTGAAATATAATAGAAATTAAATGTATTAGTTTAATAATAGTTTTTTAACTAGTTATATGTAAATATATATATTAATATATATGTGTGTTTAACTTTATACATTTTTTTAAATTGTTATATTTGTTCAGATATACATTACATCAATTTTATTTTTATTATATTAATGTTACTTTTAAATATATTTCATATTTTCATTTAAATATATTTAAAAAATGATATTCAATACAAAGATATTAATCACAATATTTTTTTCTTATTATTTTTGTACCTACCATTATAAGTATAAGATAAAAATATTTCTGAGAACAATATTTTTGTCACAATATTTTAGTATGGTGATATTTTCAGAGGCGATATTTTGTCAGTAAACCCATTATCGATACAATGATCTCCTCAATTTTGTTTGTCCTCTTTAGTCTTTAAAATGGAGAGCATGGCTTCTTGCACTTCTAAAAGTGAGCAAAGTGAGTTGTATTAAATAGCCACTCATACTTTGCAAATTGTCAGGAAATACTTTTGTTGTTTCTAAGCTTTTACAGAACCCTTAAAATAGGTGAACAATGTCACAAGTTCAGTTTGTCACCTTTGCATACTTTTTTCCAAAGGCACAATTTTCCCTTAAAACAAGCTTTTGCATAAGTTTTTTCTGTAGATTGTTTTGCAAGAATAATCCCAGTAAATGTACATTTAATCAAAGCGTGTTTTTTTCATATTTTTCACTTGCTATGTTTGTTTTAGTTTGGCAACTTAAAGTTGAAAAAAATCTAAAAAACCTGATTTAGTTCAGTTTTACAACTTCACAGAACCTTAGGGCTGGCTCAGATGTGACTTGAAAAAGAGGGTTAAATGCATATTGATTATAAGTTCCTATTTATCTAGACCAGGCTAGGACCTTGTACACATGATGAACTGGACTTAGGGCCTAATGTAGTTCTCGGAGGATGGGTTATTCCGTCACAATGGTGACGGATATCCTGTCTGCCGAAATATTAATCCCATTTTATCCTATGATATTTATATTTTGGCAGACAGGATATCTGTCACCATTGTATTGGAATAACCCATCCGCCGAAATCTAAATCAGACCCTGAGTATCCCTCCATATCAATTATGTCTCGAATGACACAGTAGAATACTCAAAGACATGCTAGGGAGCATCAAATGTTTGTGTCATAGCACAACATGACTCCCATCTTGGAAGTATGAAAAATACAGTTCCAAGATGGTCATTGTTGGAAATGGTCCTTTCTGTAGGTTCACCCCCAATACTTTTTTCCTTCCTCCTCCCGGTTTTGCTGAATGTGTGTTTGTTGGCTTTAGGAGTCTGGACACTTTTACCACTGCTAACCAGTGCAAAGAGCATGTGCTCTCTGCTTAAAATATGGTATCATTGGATTATCCACAATTGGTCTATTTAATTTACTTATAAGCAGGGCCGGACTGGTAATACCGGGCAATCCCCCGGGAGGCCGGAAGGGGTGGGGGCCGGTTTCTTTACAGGGCGCCGGTTTTGTTACTGGGTCTGCCGATTTCTTTTAAATCGGCACCCAGCAACAAAATCAGAAGGCCGTCCTGCTTCTATTCCTGTGTCCGAGGTCTGTGCGCGTCGTGGAGCACTCCATGTTAGCAACTCTTCTGACTGCCAATCTCTTAGCTGGCAGATTGCATCAGGCTTGGGCTCAGTTCGCGGCTGGCAGTGCTGTGCTACAATCTTTCACAATATACCGCGGCGCCGGCGCCAATAGCCGACGTCAGGTCGCGATGCCTCAGTGTCATTGGCCAATCAGGGTAGGCGGGCCAGCGTGAGCGGGCCTATGCGGCATAGTTTAAAGTTGCCCCTCCGCGGACCGTCGTAATGATTTGGACCAGAGCACGGCTGGAGACGGAGAGTGGTGCTCAGTCCAGTGCAGCAAATGACGGGAGAGTTGCATAGTCACTTATGCTTTGCACGTTCCTTAAAGTGGGGCCCCGTTCACATCACAGTGGCACTCAGTTTGAAGAGAACTCTCACGGTGACAGCATCGTACTTACGAAAGGTGTTAGTGGTAATACTGAAATGAGCAACACATCTGAATCGTTCATATAGTTTATTGGGGTCTAATGGATCATGTGTCCCCGTGTGCACCGGACTTTCCTGCGGTCTTATCTCCGTGGTGTCTCTTGTGCGCGCTCACTCCATAACGATCTCCTTTGAGCATGTCGTCTGCCAGGGCTTTCCAGGGGCCCCAGGATTGGCAAACTGATTGGGGCAGGCACGCGCTTTGCAGATCTGTTTCTCTGCCTGCATGACATGCACCAGTCCATGTTGGTTACCCACTTACCGACCCTCAGGACGCATAGCTATTCCATTTCTGTATCAAATCACACCCGGCCACCTTTAGAGCTACATTGCAAAACAGTGCCCCCTCAGATTCCAAGCATGATCAGTTTGGGAGTTGTTGCATATTCTTGTGTATGCACGAGCGTGGCATTTGTATAATGTTTCCCTTTGTGCCTAGTACAAATAATGCAAGTCTCTTTGGTAACGTATGAGCGCAGCGTTAAGATAATGCTGCGCTTGTGTCTGTATTATATGATGCATGTTTAGCAAACTGTAAACATTAAATGATGCTGTTATGGAACACTAAAGAGGCATTATCGGCTGAAGGTGTTGTTCAAGGGAATGGGAGCATGGGATGGAATGCAGAGGTGATAAAATTAATGATTATCATAGGGATTCATTGACTGGATTGTAACTGTACCTGGTGGATTGCTGTTTGTGGATTAAACAGCTTAACAACAGAAAATTACCCATGTCTTAATGGAAGTTATTTTTGGGCGTGAGCACTTTCTTTACCTACAGGAGAGAGCTCCAGTGATATTTACAGGGCCTCGGGTATCGTACACTGAACCCCCTCCAGAAGGAGCTCAGTGTATGCAGTGGTTGCTTAGTTGTGTGCATCCCCTTGAACAGCTGTCATTTGGCTCCTATCCATAGTGAATAGCCTCCCTTTGGTGAAGTGTGCCCTGTGTTGTATTTTGAGCTGGATTAGTCGGAAACCTGCCTTCATCACCGTCTCTCTTGGGTAACGGCTGGCCCCCCTCAGTCATCATCTTCCAATCTGCCCAGATCTTTCTCCCATCTGTCTCCCAGTGCCTGCAGCGGAGAGTTGGGGGATACTGTTGGCTGGCAGTGTGTTGGATATTGCTGAAGTGTCGTGCTTGTGCAATGCGGTACCCAGCACTCTGAATCCTAGAGGGCTCTCCTCCGGTATGTCCTCGTTCAGGTTGATACATCCACTCAGGATGTGCCTAATTTGTATGCATCACAAATATTGGCTCCCGGTTAACTTATATAGGGATTGGAGGTGTGCAAAAGTCATCATGTCCCCTTCTGTCCAGAGGTCTCCCAGCATCGATATCCCATGACATCCCATTTCCTACCTTCTTTGACACCCTGTAGCGGTGCCAATACCTCCGTGTTTCAGAGCAGGGTTTCCAAGGGGAGTATGCCCTGCCATCCAATTTGTTTTTTTGTCCCTCCATCATGACTTGATTGCCAATGATGTCTAAGATGGTATTGTCGTCAGTTTCCCCTTTCTGTACAGCTCACTGATGTAATCCCCCGGGTCCATGGCACGCCTGTCTGCCATTAGAAAAGTATTCCTCTGTTCTTAATTAATAACCACCAATTAGGTCGCCCAGTTAAAGAGGCATAGGTTTGGTAGTGCAATAACCCTTTCAAACGTCTTCCTGGTCAGCGTTGTTAGCGCAATTTGTGGCACTTCGCCATCCCACAACAGAAGCATGGTTGCAGCAGCAACACTTTAGGTGAATACATCATTTGATATAGAGCTGCACAGCCCATTAAGGATAGCGGTAGTCTGTGCCAATGCCCCAGGTTTCTTTTATATTCCTCAAGCCAACTGCCTAGCTTGTTGTCAAAAAAGAGTTGCCGGTCTTTGGTGACCAATACACCCAGATACTGGAATCCTCTCTCTTCGGGGGGTATTGAGCATTGCCAGTCTGCCCTGGATGTCCACCCTCCAAGTGGGTAGGGGCAGAATTTGTCCCAGTTTATACACAGCCCAGAGAAGAAAGCAAAGATCTGAAAGATCTCTGGTATTTTCCTAATGTAATCTTCCAATTCTGTGAAGTACAATAGGATGTCATCTGTATATAGCAAGAGGACATCCTCCCAATCGTGGTACTACCGCAGTCCGCGGACCAGGGCATCACAGGTATCCAGCTGGATACTGACTCCATAGCGCTTGTGAAGAGGAAGAGGGAACGGGGGCAGCCCAGTCTTGTACCCCTCCCCAAGTCAAACTCTGTCGATGACTTGCCATTCACTCGGACCCGGGCCGTGGGGTGGGTATATCGGAGCTGAACACATGCTCAGATAGTGGGGCTGAAGTCCATCCATTCCAGAAGTGTCAAAATGTAGGGCCATTCCAGAGAATCGAAAGCCTTTGCTATGTCTTGTGCGAGGAGGAGTACCTTCACTTGCTAGACATCGGTACAAGCTTTTGAGATTATGCCTGGTTGACCTGTAAGATATGAAGCCTAATTGATCACTTGTATCAGGCAGTTCGTCAGCACCTTAGCAAAGATTTTTGTTTCAATGTTGAGTGGGGAAAGTGGTCTTAGGAGAACCAGAGATCTGGGGGCTTTCCCGGTTTGTGTATTAGGACTATGGTCGCCTGTCTAAGGTCTCCTGGCAGCTCACCCCCTGCCCTAGCCTCATAAAGCATTGTTCAGATTGGTTTTACCACTTGACGCCTGATGCATTAAAAAAATTCCAGGGGCAGGCCATTGAGGCCTGATGCTTTCCCTACCCTTTAATTGCGCCAGGGCATCTGCAATCTCTCCCTCTTGCATTTTGCCTTCTAGGGACATTGATGCCTCTCTCCCCAGTTTTGTTATTGGAATATCATCGAGGAAGCTATCAATGTTGCATCTTTGCTTATTGTTCGAATGCAGGGTGTATAGGTCTCTGAGGTATTCTGCAAAGGCTTGTGCTATATCTGTTGCCACTTCTACCATGTTTCACCCACTGTGTTACTCTCTGCACCTATCTCCAGCATTTCCCCCCCCCCCCTTCTTGCCAGCCATGCTAATGGCTTCCCTGCTGCCTTACTGCCTACTTTGTACATCTTGTGTTGTTTAGATTTATAAATCACCCTGGCTTCTTGACGCATCAGGCGCGATAGTTCTTTTTCATGCTACCTCACTGTCCAGTTGGCCAGTATTGCATCAGAGTGAGCTGCATATTGGGCCTCCTAAGCCAACAACTTCTCCAATTTCCTGCCCACTGTGTCTGTCTCCTTTTTTTCCCTATGGTTTGTGCAATTAGGTGACTTCTCTCCACCGTCTTGTGTACCTTCCATGTTCTGACCTTTCTTATACAGACATCCCTCATTTTCCTTAAAATAAGTCTTTGTGAATTCTTGGGTGAATAGTTTAATCGACTAATCTGTCAATACCAAGGGGTCCAATTTCCACCCGAGTAGTATGAGGTGTGGGCTGCATCAGGCGCATGGTGAGTAGTCAGATATTCTCCGCACCAGGTATCATGTGTCGTAGAACTTCCCTAGTTGTCAGGCCGTTGATATTGACTATATCAAGGTAGCCACATAGTAGTTTTGTCTTTCCTCCTGGTGCACAGCCTTCCAGGGATCTTCCATCCCTAGGGCTTTCAGAAATGTGCTCAACCTGGTATCGTCTCTGGGTAGTACCTCCCCCGACACCCTATCTAGAGCCCTGTGAAGGCTTAGGTTGAGGTTGACCCCTATTACCAAAAGTTCCTCAGGGACCTTAATTATCCATTCTCCCTCTAGGCCCGCTGACTGTAGGTCCGGAGAGATACCATGGTGCCATGTATAGTTCTTCACCTTGCCAAGTGCCTCCTGCAGGTGCCTAGCATCGCTGGGGATCTACCCGTTTCTTGGTCACTGGATATGGCAGGGATTTGCGGTCTAGTATACATGTGTCTCAGAAACCTGCGTGTGCTAGCACTGTGTATCTGCCACGGCCTGGGAAGACACAGTTGTTGCCCAATAGTTGAGTTTCATGCATCAGGATACGGTTGGGGTGAACCTGGCCAAGGAATTCAATACCATCCCCCTTTTCAATACCATCCCCTTATGAAATTTGTTGTCTATCCGGTTAACATTCCAACATAAGATGGTGAAGGATGTTCTGGTTTTGCTATGGAGTTGTTGTTTCGCTGACTGACGCGCTATCTTCCGGGTGGTTCCTCTGCATCTTTCCATTGATTACCGTTTTCCCACCCCCCCTTCCAACTCCCCACTCACCTCACATGGCAAGGTTAAAACTACCCGACACCCAAATCCCGAAGTACCTTTCACCCTCCCTCAAACCGGTTATATATTACCCAACAAAATCTGTAGATATGTAGCTCCAAAGGAGGCAGTCTGGCCCTGCAGGCCTAATGGCCAATGTCCACTCCAACTCTGTGGTAGCTATCCTCTGGGGATAGTCCCAATCAGCATCCCCAGCATTAATACCGTGTCTTACAACCCTAGACAATTTCATCCACAGTCTTATCACCTGAGCCACTACACTGTTTCAAGACTCAGTTGGTTCCCTTTCTAGTGACAGACAGTTAATGCCCATTGTCCATAGGAGACCCTTCTGGACCTCCTGCACTACTTTCAACCATTCTGGCTTCTATCCCCTGGGACTGCTGGGTGGCCTGCTTTCGGCCTGCCGCTTAAGGGTCGCCTGGTCAGTCAGAGCATGTGGGAGTCGGGAGCGTTCCTAACTCCGTGCGGCTCTCCTAGGTTGTTTGCATTCAGTCCCCCGTGGCATTGGAGGGTGTCACGGTATCTGCGGGGTCTTACCTGCCCTCACGGGGTTGGCTGGGTTTTCAACCAGGCGTAGCTCCAACTTTGGGGCCTTCGCACTCCTGTCATGGCCTCACGTGGCCTTGGTTCTGGGTTGGGCTGCACCTCTCTCTCTCCTGTCGGATCCCCCCCACTGCTAGGGTTCTCTGCTTGCTGCTGTTTCCCTTCGGGCTTGCTGCATGCTGCTCAGGCCTGCACTGGCTGGATAGGCATCAGGCTTTCCCCCGGGAGGATGGAAGAGTGGGGTGCGGTTTTGCAGTGGTAGGGGCCGGTTTAGTTAATGGGGACCGCGTTTGCAGTGGTGCTGCAATATTATCTCCTAGTAACAAAAGCAGCAGTGCTTCACACTTGTGTCCCTCCCCCACCCCTATCCCCTGTAGGCTGGTCTGACAAAATTGCCAGGGCTGCTTTGAATCCCCAGCCCGGCCCTGCTTATAAGTCCCTAGTAATATGCACTACCTGTGCCCAGGGCCTGTAAATTAAATGCTACTACTGGGCCTGGAGCACTGATTGTGCCACCCAATTAAGTAGTACTCTGAATATGTCTCAGGCCTGCCACTGCAGAGCCTGTGTGTATAGTTTTAAATGGCCATGTCTATCTGGCAAGTTAAACCTCTTGCCATGCCAAGACCTTCCTTTTTACTCCATATAACTCACCCCTAAAGTAGGCCTTGTCCAACCCAAGAGGAGGGTGCAGTGTATTTAAAAAGTAAGACATGTACTTTTAATTTTTACATGTCCTGGTAGGGGAAAACTCTTAAATTAGTTTTTTACTTCTGAAAGGCCTATCTCTACCATAGGATAACTTTGGGATTACTTATTATATTTCATAAGTTTATTTTCCAAGTGGGAAGTGATAAGACCCCCAAGTTTGGTATCTCTGGAATCACAATTTAAACCCACAACATTTGGTGAAGTTGGATGTAAAATGTCTTACTTTAGCCATTTGGAGCCTTCTGCCTGTCTCTGCTCATATGTATGGGGTGGTTGACAGCTAGACTTATGTCTAGTCCTCCTAGACAGTCACACACAATGAGAGATTAGGTGTGACGTGATGGGCCATCCTGGCAGAATGGGAGAGAGGAGTTGGGCACAGCCCCACTTACACCTGAATAGGCTGTGTCCTGTCCACACAGAAAGGGCTGCATAAACCCCTGCAGTACGCCTGGAACCAGGGCAAGAAGAACAGGGCCTCTGTGCACTTCAAGGACCTCTTCCCCACTTGAAAGGCACCACTGGGTAAAAGAACCGGACCTCAGACACACACCAGTTCATTACACTTCTAGACTTGTGGATACTTTGACAAGAAGAAGACTGTCACTCTGCTGGACTGCTATTCTGGAAGAACTGCTACCTTGCTGTGCTGACCTGCTGCCCTTTTGTCTGGAATGGAAGAAGTGGACCTGGAACCCATCTTGAACCTAAGACCCCAGAGTGACTCAAGGGCTAGTCTGCTGGCCTCCTGATCTGAGCACAGGGACATAACAGGCTCCCCACAGCTTCTGGACCCCTATTCAATGAGTTCCTAACCCCCAAGAGGTGCCTCTCTAGTCCCTTGGACTATAGGTGGATATGTTGCTCTTACAATCAAGATTTCGGGCTCTTCATTTACGCAAAAGGGACCTGTTTGCACCAGAACTGCGCCGCTAGCCCAAAGAATCAGCGCAAGCTGCCGTAAGGTCGTCTTCTTGCACAGCAAGCATCATTCACCGGAGTGGTTCACCACTGCGAGACTCCAGCCCATTCATCCACGACGCCCGGCCTGCTGTTCGTGCCCTGCCGACCACTGCCAGCGACGCTCTCCTTGCTCCTGGCGAAATTCTGTCCCGCGAACCGGAGTCTAGCCACAATACCTGAGAAGGTGAAACTTTACCGGTACATATCTGGGACTGTATCCAACCTGCGCTTCATTGTGGTCGCGTGACTTTTGGATTTGACCCAGTCTAGCGCTACCAGATATCCCAGGTTGCCGCTTTATGCTTTTAAGCTCTATTTTACTGTTTATTCTTTAACATTTCATAACTTTGTTTCTATTAATTGGGTTTTTGTCATTTTGGTCTTGTTTTGTTCTTTAAATTAAGCTCTCTGCTTTCTAATCTGGTGTGGAGTCTTTTTGTGTGGTGTTTTCACTATTTTACGGTTTGAGTTGTTGCACAAATACTTTACGAATTGCTCCTTAAGTTAAGCCCGACTGCTCTGTGCCAAACTACCAGAGGGTGAGCACAGGGTAATTTTTTATTGTGTCTGTGACTTACCCTGACTAGGATTGTAATTTATGCTTGATCAGAGCTACTACCCTAGTCGACCAGGGACCCAATTTCTTATAGTCATCAGGTTGCACCACACACCATGAAGGCCATACTAGAAGTAGAAATAAATACATTTTCAAGATGGCTGCCATTTTGCATCATGTCACTTTCCATCACACAATGAGGCTGCCATCTTGGAAGTATACAAATATACCTCTCAGACAGCCATCAACAAATATTGCCTTTGCCAATGATGGTGCAATTTTAAAAGCATCCAGTATTTTGGCAGACCCAAGAGCGATGAGTGCCAAGGTGTACAGTGAGTAGATGGAGAAGGGTGGTGGGGGAGCAGAAAAAATCTGGCAGAAGGGAGAGTGAGGCAGGGGAGTTAAGACAGAGCATGAATCTGAACTGCAGCACTGCTCAGTGTCAGAGTCAGCAGAAAAAATAAGACTGGGGATGTGGGGAGAGAAAGATGAGGTGGGATGGAAGGAAAAGAATGCATGCTCTATCAGGGATGTATGAGAGAGAAAGAGAAAGAGGGAAAGGAGCAGGACATGCACTCCTAAGAATCACAAATGACAACAAAAAGGAAAACCTAATTCCCTGCTGTCAGCAATGGAATGATACACTCAACCAATCAACAACAATAGTGAAAAGTAAATGTTCCATGGCCAGGAGGAACACAAGGACAGGGGTCAAAGCCATCAAATCAGAAGCAGCAAAGTTAAATAGACATAGACTTCAGTATTGATGAATCATGAAACCCACTATAAGTACATAAATATTGATTACAATTGTGTCTGCGACAGACAGATAAGGCTGTCTGTAGCAAGACCACAAAAAGCATTCTTCAAACTAGAGCTCTGTCTTGTTAGAAACCAATGGCATTGCTCCTTTTATCCAGTCACCAACCACTTGTCTCCTATACTTCTTACCAGTTGTGTTTGAAATTTGTCCTTCAGGACACAAGATGCAATCAAAACAGCAGACTGGCTTTCGCTCTTGAGCAGCTTCTCTGTATCCCACGGGGCAATTTGTGCTGCACACCGAATGAGGCACCTGCAGGTTGAAACCAAAAGAAATGGGTGTATGTTGCATTCTGTATTCCTCAACTATTTAAAGCCACACACATCACCTAGAAGATTACAAACCATCCCACTTGTAGTGAGTTCTTCCTGAATACGTACATACATTGTTAAGTTAGCATAACCACGTTAAATGTTAGAAAGCCATCTTTCTGCTTTTGCACACGACACTGCGTTTACATGTTATTTCTTAAACAAACTGCTGACTCGAGACTTGCTTCACACGAGAGCAATCTGTGGTTACCATCCCAAGCTCTGCGCAGCGACCTTGGTCTGTACATGGTGTGACAAACAGTCTGGATTATTACACAATGCATGTTTTCCACTCTAGGTTGATCGACCCACTATTTAGCCATAACACACGCGCAGCTGCACATACCTGAAAGTTGGTGCTTTTAATATCACAGACATCATGTTTATTATTCAGACCGAAGACGAGCCTTCCTGCGAGAAGACTCCTGATGCTCCTGTGATGTGATTTCACTAAGCTGATCTTTGAGGTATGGGGTCCCCTATTCAAGCCTAAGAGACCTTCTATTAGCATAATAATAATATTAGCTTCTTAGTAAAGGGAAGGTGGTAGTATCCACTGTCATTATAATATGATCACCCCTTTTGTATTCTATGGTATTGTAACTATGTTGCTGGTTTTGATATTAATCATTTGTCTGCTTGTATTAGCCAAAGTACTGCATCTTAGGACACGTGGTCTATAAAAATAAACTCTTTTTATTTACACCGTGTCTCTGTTGATTATTGTTGTGGACTGATGTGAGAATAATATATGAACAGGTATTTCCGATTCCCACCATTCCTGAGTATGTACTGAGTCGCGTGTTCTGGGTTGTCTTTTCATTGGGACCGCCGAGCTAAATCTCGGATAACGAATGGGACACTTATGCTAGCCGGATACTGGGTTCTGGGTTCTGAGGTGAGTTTCTGGTACACCACAACTCACTGAGGTCCTGGGGTTCTACGCATAGTTCTGTGTATAAGCAGAATCCCTGCAACACACTGAATTTAATAAGGTTCTTGGATAGCCACCAAATTCTACTATTGTGTCTGAAATCTGATACCTTTGTTTATGATGATTGCTATTGTTTTTGACATAGTTTTTCTGAGTGGTTATGTTAAGGATAAGGGAGCGTCATCAATTGCGTTTGTTGGTTATGTCTCAGGTAGGGTAACATTCTTGTTTGATTAATATAAAATCAGACTTGGCCAGCTTAACTAGCCTCTGTTATATGATTGTGGAAAACATATTGCAATACTAAATATTGCCAAAAAGATATTGAAGATACAAACATCAACTGTACATATTTTCTAAGTAAACTACAAAAATATTGATTACCGAAATATAGTGAACCAAAATATCTACTTTACCATCAATACTATAGCAACTTAAAACATATTGCATTTAAAATATATATGTATATAACATAAACAAATATAAACCCATTTTATAACTTAAACACATTCAAATAAATACTTAAAATAATGTAAAAAAAATTAATGGACATAATATGGATATAAATAAAATCATTAAATACACATCAATAATAGTTAAAACATTAAACATTTAAATTATACAAATAAACATGTATAATGCAATTATTAAAACTGAATAAATAACTTAATAACATAATATTACTCAAAAAAAGTAAACAACAATAAATAAAGTTGGTAGCAAAATAAAACACAAACTAAGGGGCCTATTAGGATGGAGGGCGGACCAACCCTAGCGGTGCTGGGACCAGCCGCCAGTGGTGCGGCAGTCCCGCACCGTCAATTAGGATGCCACCGCCACCGTGGCGGTGGCATCCTCTATTTCCAGCATTGTGGTGGGCGGTGCTGTGAGCACCGCCTGCCACAATGCTGGGAATGCACGTCGTGCCTTGACATGCACAAGTTGACAGGCATCGCGCGGTGCCTGCCACTTTGTCCATGCCAAGGCAGAGGGGTACCATAGTTACCCCCCATGTGCCCCCCATGCCCTCAACATCCTGGGGGCCCGCAACGGGCCCCCAACTGACAAAACCACATGCCTTTCACCGCCACGGAAAGGCTTCTTCCCACTGCCATCATAATATGGATGGCGTTGTCTAGCAGACACCGCCACCATATCAGGCCCCTTTTTCGCCCGGTCACCTGTGTGACTGGCAGAAAACCGACAGACGGTCTTTCCGTCCACCGGGGTCCCGCCCGCCATACTAATATGGCGGGGGGAAATGGCATGCTGGCGGAGGAGAATGTCGGGCGGATCGCCACCGCCATGCGGGCGGTGGCGATCCGCCCGACATTCTAATAGTCTCCTAAGACCCTGATTTTGAGTTTGGTGGTGTGAGAGAGGGGCGGCCTCCCGCCAGATTTTGAGTTTTCTCGTCATTTGGCGGGTGGCCCTTTGGATTCTAATGTCAATACCTTTGAAAATGGCACTGCCATGGGAACGTCAAAGCCAATTCCTGCACAGCATGGACTCTGCAGTCCATGCCCTGCAGGAAAGGGGGTGCATGAACACAGAGGGGCACAACATGTGCCCCCATGCATGCATCCCCATGGCCTGAGGCACCCCTTAGTTCCCTCACCTCCAGCATTTTCATGGCAGGTTCATCCACATGAAAAGGCTGTCAGTGAGGAAATTGGTAATATGCGTGGTGTTGCCACAACATCACCACCAGCATATTATTGCTTCACAACCCTGCAACACAGCAAGGGAATGGCGGTTCCCTGGCAGTTGTAGCGGGTTTGCTTTGGTCTGACTGCCTAGCTCAGAACAGGGCAGTCGGACTGCCGGTGCAGTGGTAGCCGCCGTGCCACTGTGGGTTTGGTGGTCATATGGACTGCCAAACTCGCAATTACCACAAAATCCCCCCCAAAAAAATTACACTCGGAGGGGTAAAAATGTACTATTCCCACTCCAATTTAAGCAACATTAGGTAAAGTGTTGGACCTTGGAGAGGTCTGGTTTACTATTCCCATTCCAATTTAAACAACAGTAGGGAAGGTTTTGGCCTTTCGAGGTTCATATTTACTATTCCCACTCCAACCCAGTAGAGAAAGTTTTGGACTTTGGACATGTCAGATTTACTAGTTCTAGTGCAGTGTAAGCAACAGTAGGGTCAGTGCCATTCAAACCTGAGCAACAGTATTGAAAGGGTTGGACTTTGGAGGGGTCAGATTTAGTTATCCCACTTCAACCTGAGCAACATTAGTTAAAGTGTTGGACTTTGGAAGGGTCAGAGTTTCTTTTCCCACTCTAACTTGAGCAACTGATGGGAACATGTACTATTTCCACACAAGTGTAAGCAACACTATGGAAAATATTGGATTTTGGAAGGCTCAAATGTACTATTCCTACTACTCAAAAAAACAATAGCTGATCATAAATAAAAATAAGCGTACAATATTTACACATATATAAACAATATTATACCTCTAACATTATATTATTTATATAAATAATAAATACAAAAATATGAAAAACTATTTAACAATTAAAAACATTGAAAAAATAAATAGTTGATACACTTTCTACCCTACCACCCTAAAAACCCAAAGCATTTAAAAAAAAAGTGCTAGTAAAAATTATTTGTACATCAATTTATGCTACAAATGCTATAAACATAACTATTAAAAAAACATAATGCAATTGAATATAAAAATTCAATGCATATAAAAAAATAATAATAATTGACATTGTCAAATCAAGTCAATAATCTTTATTCGGCTTAACCAGCCATAAAAGAATACTAAAAGACATTCAATGCATCAAGAACGCCAGCATCTGATTCCAGCCTAAGACAATTATCAATACTCTAACGTTATATTCCTTACTAAAATTCATTCGCTAAGTCAAACATAGTGGCTTCCACTATCAATATCCAAAAGTTAGACAAACATTTAAAAACATCGCAAAGGGAAACTATAAGTCATGCCAATTCCTAAATTAAGGTGCTTTTCTAGTGGCATTTATGGCAACTGAATACACCTCCAGAATTTCCAGGTTAATTAAAATCCATAGCCCTTAAAATGTGCACATCAATTCATGACGCCATTAACATTTCCAAAGACATTATCACAACATACAAACAGTTTAGACAATGTGTTATTACTCATAACTTTTCCTAATGGCCAATGCTACTTTTATGTAATTGGCTACCGCACTACAAATATCAGGGGTAGCCAGTGAGTACAAAAATTTAAAACCATCAGTATATGTACAAGGACGGATTTTCATAAACAATGGAATTAGAAATGTGCTCCTTTGCGTTTTATAAAAAGTGCAGAATAAGATAAAGTGCAAAAGTGCTTTGACTTGTCTAATTATCACCTTGACAAGGTGAGAGATCATTAACCCAACCACTCTGGCGTGGAAATGCCAGTAAAAAATGCACATTACCTAACCGAAATCTAGTTAAATAAAATCTAATCTGCAGATTAGTGGTGAATGTTAAATAATATTGCATTGGGGGAGGGGACAAGTACAAGGGACCGATCTCATCTTGATGGGCATGGCACACGTTTCCAGTGGGATGCTTTCAGGGCTATCATAAAACTGGCCAAGTCTTATTTCATAATATTTATCTTTCACAAAGCCGAGCCATGGTATTTTTTTAGAGAGTCGGACACTCTCTTATTATTTCTCGAGGGAATGCTAGTTCTTCAGCTGAAATTATCAATATACTAAAAAAAACAAATAAAACATTTACCATTTAAAAAAAGAATTAACTAATAAATAATTTAAAAATAATATCTTTGCATAGTGAATAATCAAATTAACATATTAAGATTTATTAAATTAAATCACTTTTATAGTCAATTGTAATATACATACATAGATATATACAAATGCATATGTATATATATATATATATATATATATCTCACACAAACGGCCCCTCACATCGGAAAGACCAGGCACACACAGTGGATTCGAAGAGACCGGCAGCTTTATTGGCATGGCATTATGCATTTCGGAGTCAATCCTACCTCAGATGCCTTCCTCCAACAAGACAGTGCTTTCGGGGTCCAGTGTTTTATGGCGCCTGCTTCGCTACGATAGGCAAAGATTACACAGTGGGCGTAGCAGAGTTCTGGGCGCCTCAGGTAAGTACCCCCTCCCCATGTGGGTGGTGCTCACGTTCCTGCTAGTGACACCAGTGGATATAGCACCACACTGCCGGTCCCAGAATCCAACATCCGCCGCTTGCAAGCCTTTCGGGAAATCCCGGCCTGGCCTGGCATCCAGGACTGGAGTCAGTCCCAAACAAAGTGTCTTTGATGTTATCGCAGCGGCGGTACGGCAGAATTCCAAGTTCTTTGAAAACAGTTCCAATTTGCCACTTAGCCTGCTGCACTACTTCAGACGGGGTGCCCAAGGTGCTTAGTGGCCACGCACCAAAATATCAAACAAACGACCCCTCACATCGGAAAGACCAGGCACACACAGTGGATTCGAAGAGACCGGCAGCTTTATTGGCATGGCATTATGCATTTCGGAGTCAATATATATATATATATATATATATATATATATATACATATATATAAATACATATATATATATATATATATTCACTTAAAAAACCATAGATTTCACACATGTTATAGTTAGCTGGACATTTCACTCGTAAAAAACCATTGAAATTCCCCCGTTATAGTTAGTTCAGATAACTATAACTCGCGCGACCGCAATCCACTGCTGATGACGTCACATATTACATCACTCATGACATGGTCAGTGGCATCACTCATGACATCACTGATGACATCATCCTTGTGATAGAGTGGCGGCCTTTAAAAGCATATCAATATCTATACGCGCGCAGGGTGCGTAATTCTGATTGGTGGTTATATGTTAGTCAACGTTCGAACCGGTCGAAATCAGGAAGTGTCGGCCGCCATTTTGTTTGTTTGTTTTCAGTGCGAGAGTGAAAAGGGAAGGTGGCGAACGTGAAAAGGGGGCAGGGTAGAGAGTTCCTGACCCCCCTAGCCTTTGTCAGGGGGTCCCTGAAGGACCCCGAAGGCAGATTTTTTTTTTTTTTTTTTAATTCGCGGGGGTGCGCACGGTGAAAACCAAAATAAAAAAATATTTAATACGTAGTTTATTGTAAAATAAATATATAAAAAAAATAATAATGCATAAATATTAGCATTTAAAAAACCGTACAAATTCACTGAAAAAACCATAGGTTTCACACACGTTATAGTTAGGAATTAGCATTTAAAAAACCTTGCAAATTCACTTAAAAAACCATAGGTTTCACACATGTTATAGTTAAATGGATATTTCACTCGTAAAAAACCAATGAAATTCCCCGTTATAGTTAGTTCAGATAACTATAACTCGCGCGACCGCCACTCTATCACAAGGATGATGTCATCAGTGATGTCATGAGTGATGCCACTGACCATGTCATGAGTGATGTAATATGTGACGTCATGAGCAGTGGATTGCGGGCGCGCGAGTTATAGTTATCTGAACTAACTATAACGGGGGAATTTCATTGGTTTTTTACGAGTGAAATATCCACCTAACTATACCATGTGTGAAACCTATGGTTTTTTAAGTGAATTTGCAAGGTTTTTTAAATGCTAATTCCTAACTATAACGTGTGTGAAACCTATGGTTTTTTCAGTGAATATATATATATATATATATATATATATATATATATATATATAATAAACAATGTGCCCCAAAGCATAGGAAGGTCACGCAACACCACTTTCACCAACAGGCATTAATTTGCAGCTCGCCTTCATGCTCCAGCAGTCATTCATTAGTTCTGATGCGTTTCGAGGTTTAAAACCTCTTCTTCCTGGGCTGCTGAACAAACGAGGCATCGCTAGCTCACATTGTACCAATTTCCGGCATTATTTAATTTCATGGACCCAGTGGGCTTTTACTAAGTACAAAGTCCTTTAGTGCATGATGGGACATGTAGTCCCTAATGTGAGCAAAGTGTTCTCCTGTAGTAGGTATGATGCACACTTTGTAAGTTAAAAAGCTTTTAAATATCCTTGGTAGGATTCGGGGGATTGCCATGTACGTAGATTACAAACAGTGTGCCCCAAAGCATTAGAAAGTCACTCGACACCACACTCGCCATCAGGCATTAATTTGCAGCTCGCCTTCATGCTCCAGCAGTTATTCATTAGTTCTGATGCGTTTCAAGGTTTAAAACCTCTTATTCCTGGGCTGCTGAACAAACGAGGCATCACTGGCTCACATTATACCAATTTCCGGCATTATTTATTTTCATGACCCCCTGTGGGCCTTTACTAAGTGCAAAGTCCTTTAGTGCATGATGGGACATGTAGTCCCTAATGTGAGCAAAGTGTTCTCCTGTAGTAGGTATGATGCACACTTTGTAAATTTAAAAGCTTTTAATTGTCCTTGGTAGGATTCGGGGCATTGTAGGCGAGTTCTATTTGCATATGGAGTGGTGTGCTGACACGATGTCAATCAGTTTGACTCCACAGCCTCTCTGCGTCCGAGATGGTGCTCCTTCTCATGGCAGGGCTGCTGTGTATGTAGATTATTAAATAATGTGCCCCAAAGCTTTAGAAGGTCACTCAACACCACTCTTACCATCAGGCATTAATTTGCAGCTCGCCTTCATGCTCCAGCAGTTATTCATTAGTGCCGACACGTTTAAGGGTTAAAAGCCTCTTCTTCCTGGTCTGCTGGACAAACGAGGCATCACTGGCTCACATTATACCAATTTCCGGCATTATTTATTTTTATGGCCCCAGTGGGCTTTTACTAAGTGGAAAGTCCTTTAGTGCATGATGGGACATGTAGTCCCTAATGTGAGCAAAGTGCTCTCCTGTAGTAGGTATGATGCGCACTTTGAAAATTAAAAATCTTTTATATGTCCTTGGTAGGATTCGGGGCATTGTAGGCGAGTTCTCTTTGCATATGGAGTGGTGTGCTGACACAATGTCAATCAGTTTGACTCCACAGCCTCTCTGCGTCCAAGATGGTGCTCCTTCTCACTGCAAGGCTGCCGTGTATGTAGATTATAAATAAGGCTCCCTGTTTTCCGTTTTTACTGATTTTTGCAGATAAATACATACAGAAAACTACTGATTTTCTTGTCTGTATTTATTTTTAAATGTGGAAAAAAACGGAAATTGGGTGCTTTTTGAGTGATTCTAAATACACTTTGTCATGACTGCCAGACCAATAACTGTGTGGATTGATAGGTAAGGGGATTAAAAAAGAAAGGAATTTTAGTAAAGAGGCGTAAACAACAGTAGATATGCATAAGGCTGATACTGAAATGTGCATATTTTCGTATAAGTGCATCGATTTATCTTCAGCGGGTGTTCATATCACTGAAACCTGGCAGGCATTCAAGCATGACTGCATATTTATTGGTTAAATAAATGTGGAAATATACCAGTTTGGGCTTTAGTTTTTCACAAAACCCATAATAAATATGGACAAATACAGATAAAGTTGACATAAAATAAATATGGATAATTACAGACGGAAATGTAAAAAAAAAAAATACCATAAAACCGAGAGCCCTAATTATAAACAATGTGCCCCAAAGCATTAGAAGGTCAATCGACACCACTCTCACCATCAGGCATTAATTTGCAGTTCGCCTTCATGCTCCAGCAGTTATTCATTACTGCCAATGCGTTTCGAGGTTTAAAACCTCTTCTTCCTGGGCTGCTGAACAAACGAGGCATCACTGGCTCACATTATACCAATTTCCGGCATTATTTATTTTCATGGCCCCCAGTGGGCTTTTACTGAGCGCAAAGTCGTTTAGTGCATGATGGGACATGTAGTCCCTAATGTGAGCAAACTGTTCTCCTGTAGTAGGTATGATGCGCACTTTGTAAATTAAAAAGCTTTTAAATGTCCTTGGTAGGATTTGGGGCATTGTAGGCGAGTTCTCTTTGCATATGGAGTGGTGTGCTGACACAATGTCAATCAGTTTGACTCCACAGCCTCTCTGCGTCCGAGATGGTGCTACTTCTCATGGCAGGGCTGCCGTGTATGTAGATTATAAACAATGTGCCCCAAAGCTTTAGAAGGTCACTCGACACCACTCTCACCATCAGGCATTAATTTGCAGCTCGCCTTCATGCTCCAGCAGTCATTCATTCGTTCCGACGCGTTTCGAGGTTTAAAACCTCTTCTTCCTGGGCTGCTGAGCAAACGAGGCATCGCTGGCTCACATTGCACCAATTTCCAGCATTATTTATTTTCATGGACCCAGTTGGATTTTATTAAGTGCAAAGTCCTTTAGTGCATGATGGGACATGTAGTCCCAAATGTGAGCAAAGTGCTCTCCTGTAGTAGGTATGATGCACACTTTGTAAATTAAAAATCTTTTAAATGTCCTTGGTAGGATTCGGGGCATTGTAGGCGAGTTCTCTTTGCATATGGAGTGATGTGCTGACACAATGTCAATCAGTTTGACTCCACAGCCTCTCTGCGTCCGAGATAGTGCTCCTTCTCACGGCAGGGCTGCCGTGTATGTAGATTATAAACAATGTGCCCCAAAGCATTAGAAGGTCACGCGACACAACTCTCACCATCAGGCATTAATTTGCAGCTCGCCTTCATGCTCCAGCAGTTATTCATTACTGCCAACACGTTTCGAGGTTTAAAACCTCTTCTTCCTGGGCTGCTGAACAAACGAGGCATCACTGGCTCACATTATACCAATTTCTGGCATTATTTATTTTCATGGCCCCCAGTGGGCTTTTACTAAGTGCAAAGTCCTTTAGTGCATGATGGGACATGTAGTCCCTAATGTGAGCAAAGTGTTCTCCTGTAGTAGGTATGATGCGCACTTTGTAAATTAAAAAGCTTTACTGCGATGCCAAAGAGAGCCAGTAATGAAGTCTGCATGGTGTACTGCCTGTCGAGTGCCCTGCCAAGCTTTCGGGCATTTGTTGAGAATCTATTGATAAGGCGGCCCTGCCGTAGGGAGTAGCACCACCTCGTTGAAACACAAGAGGAGCTGCGGCAGGAACTGTTCCTGAAGCCGAACAGCGCAGGCAGTTTTGAAACTAAGTGACTCTCCTGCAACATTGCGGATCATACTAAGGAAAGAAAAAAGCTTTTAAACACAATGATAACAGAAACCTACTGAAGGAAAATAGTTTGCTCGAAGAGGGACTACGTGCCCCAACATGCTTAATTATGAACTATGCTCTAAGCCAAGCCCACTGAGGGCAATGAATCAATTAAGTATGCAAAAGAGTGAAAATAAAAGAGAGCTTCTTCTGTTATGTCTTTCAGAGCAAGCCTATGAATAAGATGTCAATCATCTAAACATGTCAGACGATAATTTACTGCGATACCAAAGAGAGCCAGTAATGAAGTCCGCATGGTCTACTGCCTGTCAAGTGCCCTGTCAAGCTTGCGGACATTTGTTGAGAATCTATTGATACAGTGGCCATGCCGTAGGGAGGAGCACCACCTCGTTGAAACACACGAGGTGCTGCAGCAGGAACTGTTCCTGAAGTCGAACAGTGCAGGCATTTTTTAAACTGACTCTCCTGCAACATCGCGGATCCTACCAAGGAAAGAAAAAAAGCTTTTAAACGAAATGATAACAGAAACCTACTGAAGGAAAATAATTTGCTCGAAGAGGGGCTACGTGTCCCAACATGCTCTATTATGAACTATGCACTAAGCCAAGCCCACTGAGGGCAATGAATCAATTAAGTATGCAAAAGAGTGAAAATAAAAGAGAGCTTCCTCTGTTATGTTTTCAGAGCAAGCCTATGAGTAAGAGGTCAATCATCGAAACGCGTCAGGCGATAATTTACCGTGATGCCAAAGAGAGCCAGTAATGAAGTACACATGGTCTACTGCCTGTCGAGTGCCCTGCCAAGCTTTCGGGTATTTGTTGAGAATCTATTGATACGGCAGCCCTGCCGTAGGGAGGAGCACCACCTCATTGAAACACAAGAGGGGCTGCGGCAGGAACTGTTCCTGAAGCCGAACAGAGCAGGCAGTTTTGAAACTGACTCTCCTGCAACATCGCGAATCCTACTAAGGAAAGAAAAAAAGTTTTTAAACGAAATGATAACAGAAATCTACTGAAGGAAAATAATTTACTCGAAGAAGGACTATGTGTCCCAACATGCTCTAATATGAACTATGCACTAAGCCAAGCCCACTGAGGGCAATGAATCAATTAAGTATGCAAAAGAGTGAAAATAAAAGAGAGCTTCTTTTGTTATGTCTTTCAGAGCAAGCCGATGAGTAAGATGTCAATCATCAAAAGGTGTCAGATGATAATTTACCGCGATGCCAAAGAGAGCCAGTAATGAAGTCCGCATGGTCTACTGCCTGTCGAGTGCCCTGCCAAGCTTTCGGGCATTTGTTGAGAATCTATTGATACGGTGACCCTGCCGTAGGGATGAGCACCACCTCGTTGAAACACAAGAGGGGCTGCGGCAGGAACTGTTCCTGAAGCCGAACAGCGCAGGCAGTTTTGAAACTAAGTGACTCTCCTGCAACATCGCGGATCCTACTAAGGAAAGAAAAAAGCTTTTAAAGGAAATGATAACAGAAACCTACTGAAGGAAAATAATTTTCTCGAAAAAGGACTACGTGTTTCAACATGCTCCGTTATGAACTATGCACTAAGCCAAGACAACGGAGGGCAATGAATCAATTAAGTATGCAAAAGAGTGAAAATAAAAGAGAGCTTTTTCTGTTATGTTTTTCAGAGCAAGTCTATGAGTAAGATGTCAATCATTGAAACGCGTCAGGCGATAATTTATAGCGATGCCAAACAGAGCCAGTAATGAAGTCTGCATGGTCTACTGCCTGTCGAGTGACCTGCTAAGCTTTTGGGCATTTGTTGAGAATATATATGTGTGTGTATATATATATATGCACGAAGGAACAGCGTGGCATCCAATCTCACAGCTCAAAAAAATTCCAGCACTCGCGAGTGGTACAGGACAAAACTTTATTGTCCCTGCTGAGCGTGTTGCAGGGACAATAAGGTTGTCTAGTACCCCTCGCAGGTGCTGGAATTTTTTGGAAGCTGTGAGATATATATATACAAAAATCGCAAGAGATCCTTCGTCTGCTCACAGCGTTGTTAGCGCTCGCTTCCGCCACAAAGGAACCACGAACCACCAAACTGCAAGCAAATCAACTTTTTATTGCTGTTTCCTCCTGATTACGCGTTTTGGGCACCACTTGCCCTTGTTCGCACAAACAGAGAGTAAAAACGCAATTTTTTTAAATGCTTCAGCCACGTGATAGAACACCACCAATAAACATAGAAAAAATACACATGTCTGTCAGGAACCCAGTCTTTCTTTTTTTCTCTCTTCTTCTTTCTTTATTACTGTTGTGGCCATAAGATATATATAATCCTCGTTTTTTTTTGTCCATAAAAAGGTGATAGGACCCAATGATTTCTTTGGCCGTTTCAATACATCCTTTCAATAAATATTACCATTTTCATCTATAATATCGGAGAATATGAATATGATATAAATAAATAAATATATAAATATATTAAAATATATTGACCAATTCATTACATCATAGTTTGTGCATAATATCACCACTACATCACATAATATACCAAGAACTATGTGCATATACATTCTCCAAGAAATGAATATTAGTTTGAACTCTCCACTTAATTAAAAGTGACTTGTATTGATCTCCTGGAACTGCCTCCAATTCCTGCTTAAATGCAAGGTTGATCACAACCACTTCTAGAACCTACTCCATCCACCGTCATAAAAATTTAAGGACACAACAGTACCTTCCATCAGACTGGACCTAAAGTGCAACCAATGTGTAAAGTGCATATTGAATGTGCAAATCAATAGTAATATTAAAGTGCAAATGCCATAAGTGTTATAACCATAAAAATACTTAAACATTCTAAAAACGTTCTCAAAATGTGGGCCGCTAGTAATTGAGTGCAAACAAAACTGAATAAAATCCAATCTTGATTGCACCCAAGTAAAAAAGGCCTCTGCTCAGATTAATGCCTATTTACAAACGTATACAGGAATTACACTATGGGTACATAGGGGCCACTTCTAAAACATAGTACTGGTTGATCCCAACCAGATATCTATAAAAAGTTATGCAGATCTTCCTTGTTATTCAAGCCATATGGAAATTTGGGGGTCTAGCTCTAAAATCATTTTGGACTCCAACTGTCTAAGGGCTTTTTCACAATCCCCTCCACGACGTAATTTGGTAATGGCAGCCGCCACAAAATAACTCAAACTACTAAGGTCATTGTTGTGTGTTTGTTTGAAGTGGCGAGCTACAGGGTAGGTGGGGTCATTATTTACTATGGCACGCAAGTGTTGCAATATCCTGACATGCACCTGCAACTTAGTGCTACTCGCATATCTTAGTCCGCAGGTGCACGTCAGGATATATACCGCAAACTCAGTCCTGCATGAGAGGTTGCCCCTGATGCCTATTTCGTTTGGGCTAAATGGTGAAGAATAGTGTGTAGTATTCTTCTGAAACTTGCAAGCTCTACAAGTAGAGCATTTAGTAAAGCCATTCTTGGGTTGTAGCCAAGTTTTAGCGGCTGCCGACTCTGGGCAGGATTTCCCAATCTGTGGGCGCATAGAGATGCCCTTCCTATAGGTGACTGAGTTGGGATGGTAATCTAGCAGACAACACGCCATCTGTCAAGACAATCGGCCAGTGGCGTTTGACAATGGCACGTACTTTTCTCTCTTGTTTGCTGAAGGCAGTGATCAACCTCGGGGCAGAATTGCCCTTAACTGTTGCCTCTACAGTGCTTATGAGTAAGGATTCTCTAGATTGGTCCTTGGTATTGTTAATGGCCGCCCTAAGAATCCTCACACTGTAGCCCCTTTGTCTAAATCTTTGATAAGCCTCCTCAGTGCCTCTGTTCAAATCCTCGTTGTTATTGCATATCCTTTTAAGTCGTAAGAATTCACCATAAAGAATATTGTCACTCATATGCTTGGGATGAGCACTGCTGGCATGTAAAGTTAAATTGCCAGCAGTGTCCTTTCTATACAGAGTTGTACACAATTGCCCCTCACTTTGTTAAACCCTGACGTCCAAGAAATCAATGCTGCTCTTACTGATATTTGAAGTAAATTTGAGGTTTGCAGTATTGATATTTATCTGCTTGATGAATTCAGATGCACTCGATTCACTGCCTCGCCATACAGTAAAAACATCATCAATGTAACGCAATCAATACAAAATATGTTCATTAAAAATGGTGGCATACAAAACTTTGAGGACCTGCTCCTCCCACCAGCCTACATGCAAGCATGCATAGCTGGGGGAGAAGCAAGCCCCCATCACAACACCTCTCTTCTGTAAATAAATATCATTGCCAAATAAAAAATAATTATTGTGCAAACACCATGAGATCAAACTTAAAAGCATCTTATTATGTTGGTAAAATTCAATTGACCTAAAATCAAAAAAATACTTGATGGCTATTAGACCTTTGGAATGTTCAATACTGGTGTACAAGGATTCAATGTCCAACGCAATCAAAAGTAAATCCTCAGACCATGTGATACCTTGTACCTTTCCTAAAAAATCACCAGTGTCCTTCACATAACTAGGCAATTTCTTGACAAAATCCTGAAGAAAAACGTCCACATACTGAGTAATGGTTTCACCTACAGTGTTGATGGCCGATATAATGTGCCTACCTGGTACTGGTGTAGTTTTTTTGTGTACTTTAGGGATGAAATAAAGTTTTCCTCCATCGATATCACCCCTTCCCTTTTCCAGGCCATTAATTCATTTTTCAGAGTCTGTCTTGCCGCAATGTATTTAGTGTGGGTGGACTTCTCATAACATTCTTTGTCTTGTATGTGTCTATTGGCCTTTAAAATGTAATCTTTCTGGGGCCGGAGGACCATGTTGCCCCCTTTGTCAGATTTTGTCACAATGATCTCATGTTTGCTGCTCAATTTTTTAATCAATTTGGCATATTCCATTTCCTTCTTACTCTTATAACGCTCTCTATGTTTTGTGCGGTGGTACAATTTCTTGGTGTCTTCAATTACTACCTCATGATA
This sequence comes from Triturus cristatus, assembly GCF_964204655.1. NCBI lineage: Eukaryota > Metazoa > Chordata > Amphibia > Caudata > Salamandridae > Triturus > Triturus cristatus. The sequence continues at coordinate 934,673,360 of NC_140585.1, forward strand.
GATGTCTATTGCGTCCTTAGGCATAATGGGCATAAACTTGGATTTAGATTTGAATGGACTGATACCGGCTCCCAATTGTGTTATATTCTCGGTACGCAGCCCTTCCTGCGTGGAGCACAACTCTCCTTCCACTTCAATCCCCATACCGGCCTCCTTATTTAGATGTAGCAAGTCTCGCAATACAGTTGCGTCTGATGCTTCTAACTCAATAGTGGGCACTCTTCCACTGTCTTCATTGTCAGTGCGGCTAGTCTGCAGCTCTTTCAGCCCCTCCTTAATGGCAAAAAACCTTTTTAGTTTTAACTTTCTTATAAAGCAGAAAACGTCAACCCTGGTTTGTGAATAATTAAAATCGCTTACCAAACAAAAAGATAGTCCCAGTGTCGCCTAGTAGACCCACCTGCGTGAAGTCGTAGTCCCAATCCACAGGAACGACGAGAATACCCCCCACATTCTTGAGGCCAGTCCACGGAAGCGTGAACCTGTTTACACTCTAGCAGCAGACTGACCCTGAGAGATGTGGGGACAAGGTTTGGAAGAGCTCACTTGAATCCCCCAGTGGGCGTTTCCTAATAAGCACAGCAGAAACAACCTGCAGCAAAGACAATAAGAGTAATTACTCTCTGCTCTCTCATAGGGTTGTAAAACTATCAAACTGTCTAAGTTAAGGTGAACTAAACTCTACCCCGTTTCCCTCTTACCCGCTGGACATCTCGTTAAGCTGCAAACAGCGACTCAGCTGGGACTTGGAGGAAGCAGCAAGGCAGGGGAGGAAAATCCGCCAGGCAATGAACAGGAGATTGGGGCCACTGTTGGAAACTAAAAAGGAGGAATACTACACGGGGTAAATTCAGACTTGGAGGCTCAAATAAGACTCTACAAAAGAGTATAAATGAAAAGAAGAGGAGGATTTCTTTAGGCTTCAGAAACCCTGTGAGTCAATATCGAAAGAAACAAAATGTGACCAACAGGCCTATGTACAAGTACCAAACAAGTGCCAAGAAATTACTTGAGGATCCTCAAAGGAATTTCCTAAACGCGCACCAAGCGCGTGTAAAAATAAATACAATCCCCTTCAGCAGATTACAAGGCGCGGTGAGCTCGAATACAGGAAACAATGTATCCGACTGACTCTGCTGACGCCTAAGGCTCTGGGAATGCAACCGCTCTAACCGAGCGTAAAGGAATGAGGAATGCAACAATGTTGCAAGTTCACCGCGGTCGCGTTGCTCAGTACAACACACACGACTGCATCCAATTGGAGACGGGGAGAATCAGGGATTAGATACACATATCAGGTTCTGAGAGGGGCATGGACAAAGGAAAGGTTGCAGGAGAACAGCAAAGGGGCCTGGACAAAGGAAAGGTTGCAGGAGAACAGCAAAGGGGCCTGGACAAAGGAAAGGTTGCAGGAGAACAGCAAAGCGGGCTCCCTAGGACAACAGGAACACAGCGAGGAGGGGCGTGGACTGAGGACACTACGAATCTGAAAGCCAAGCACCGGTTTGCTGCTGAGGAGAGCTATTTAAGGGAGAAACTCAGTGGACACTCCCTCCACCATGAAACGAGCTTTTGTCTAATTTGGCAAACAGATGGTTGTCCAGTAGTTTTTTCAAAATCATTTTTACATGACCGACATGTTCGTTCTCATTTTCGGAAAATATCAAAATATCGTCAATGTAAACAATGACGAGGAGGTCAAGATATTCACGTAGGATGTCATTGATGAAATACTGAAATGCGGCAGGGGCATTGCATAGCCCGAAGGGCATGACACAGTATTCATATAGGCCAAACTTAGTACGAAAAGCGGTTTTCCATTCGTCACCCTGTTTTACCCTTATCAAATGATAAGCACCCCGCAAATCCAATTTGGTGAATATCTTAGCCCCTCTCACTTGATCCAGAAGTACTGAAATGAGCGGTAATGGGTACTTGTTCTTGATGGTTGCCTTATTCAAGGCACGGTAGTCTAAACAGGCGCGTAGACCCCCTTCGCGTTTTGGAATGAAGAAGAGGGGAGAGGATACAGGGGAGGTAGAGTGTCGTATGAACCCCTTGTCCAACATTTCTGCCAGATATTGTTGTAAGTACTCTGTTTCCGGTTCCGTGAGAGCATAGACCCTACTCACGGGCAATTCGACCCCAGGGATCAGATCTATTCTACAGTCATAACTTCGATGCGGTGGTAAGGCCGCGGCCTTCTCCACATCGAATACTTCTGCGAAGTCACGATACATAGGCGGAAGCACTGACTCCATGGTCTCCATAGCACAACATAGAGGCGTCTCCCAATCATGGGCTTCGTTGTAACAATGTAGCATACAATATGCGGATTTAAGGGTTATCTTGCGAGAAACCCAGTCAATATAGGGGTTATGTGTCTGTAGCCATGGCACCCCTAGGATGGCCCCAAAATTTGGTGTGTCTATCAAATCAAACTCCACTTGTTCTGAATGTCCATTGCTGCACACCATAGTCAATTTAGGAGTATGATAGGTGACCAAACCAGATGATAATTCCTTCCCATCCACGGCTCTAATGGGTTCTGGTTTGGATTTCTCCAAAAAAGGTATACGCAGGGTTTGAGCCAATTGTATATCTAGGAAATTGCCAGTCGCCCCGGAATCTAAAAGAAGGGATAGCGTCTTGCGACTTTGAAGGGACACAACAAGAGTGACTGATAATGTAAAATGGCGTGCCACCGGGGTGTGTATACTAGCCACCACTCCAGAGACCTTCCGATTTATATCACTCGAAGAACCGGTCTCGTCTTTCTTCAAGTGCTGTAGTTTTCCGAAGGTGCATCATATTCTTGACACAGAGCTGCGGTCTTAGGAATCGTTCCTGTTTTACTAGGACAACCTCTCGCATAATGTCCCCCTTTCCCGCAATAAAGACATAAATTCTGTTTCCTACGTCTGTCTTTTTCTTCGATGGTTAAAGGACTTCTCACCCCTCCAATTTGCATCGGTTCACTGGTGTCTTTGGTTTCTTTATTTTCTCTTTTATCTCCTCGCACTATAAACAGTCGTGCTAGGTTCCCACGTGATTTCTCCCCTTTTCTTTCCATTAAACGGTGATTAAGCTTCACCACTAAGTCGATAAAGGAAGAGCAATCCTCTGGAGGGTCCACTATATGAGACAAAAGATCTTTCAAGTCATCATTTAAACCTCTATAAAAGAGAGAGGTCCGTTTCTCTTCTGGCCATTGCGTTTCTACGATTAATCTATTGAATTCTGTCACATAGGTCAATAAATCCTTACTCCCTTGTTTCAAGCTTAATAATTCGCTATCACTAGCTTGTACATAGGTATGCTTCGCGAACAGACCTTTCAATTTATCCTTAAACAGCGTGAAATTATACAATAGGGGATCATTGTTTTCCACTAAAGGAACCGCCCAATTAGCAGCATTACCCCCTAAATAGGACACTACATACGCAACTTTGGCCGCGTCATCGGGAAAGGCATTAGCCTTACAAAGAAAATGTAACTGACATTGATTAAGAAAAACATTAAATTTAGCGCTGTCCCCATAAAACCTTTCTGGGACAGCTAAAGGAACGGGGATAGGGGTGTGCACATCTACCTGTATGGCTTGAGGATTGGAAGTACTAGCAGTCACCTGCTCACCCAACGGAGAAGGAACTAGAAAACGAGCAGGCTGTATATATGTTCTTTTACTCTTCTGTGGAGTTTCAGACACCGTGCTCCTCTCTACTTGGTGTTGTCTTTCTAACTCTAGGTGTAGTTGTTGATTTTCTGTCCTTAATCTCCCTACTTCTCTCTGTAAATCTAACAGGGCTGCTGCCAACTCCTCTATAGTAGGGCTAGGATGAGGAGTCTCAGATACTAAACCGGCTCCTTCCATATTCATCGTCGTTCGGGTGGACTTAATACGTGGGCTTGGATTTCTGTCGCCTATTAGACCCACCTGCGTGAAGTCGTAGTCCCAATCCACAGGAACGACGAGAATACCCCCCCACACTCTTGAGGCCAGTCCACGGAAGCGTGAACCTGTTTACACTCTAGCAGCAGACTGACCCTGAGAGATGTGGGGACAAGGTTTGGAAGAGCTCACTTGAATCCCCCCGCGGGCGTTTCCTAATAAGCACAGCAGAAACAACCTGCAGCAAAGACAATAAAGACAATAAGAGTAATTACTCTCTGCTCTCTCATAGGGTTGTAAAACTATCAAACTGTATAAGTTAAGGTGAACTAAACTCTACCCCGTTTCCCTCTTACCCGCTGGACATCTCGTTAAGCTGCAAACAGCGACTTAGCTGGTACTTGGAGGAAGCAGCAAGGCAGGGGAGGAAAATCCGCCAGGCAATGAACAGGAGATCGGGGCCACTGTTGGAAACTAAAAAGGAGGAATACTACACGGGGTAAATTCAGACTTGGAGGCTCAAATAAGACTCTACAAAAGAGTATAAATGAAAAGAAAAGGAGGATTTCTTTAGGCTTCAGAAACCCTGTGAGTCAATATCGAAAGAAACAAAATGTGACCAACAGGCCTATGTACAAGCACCAAACAAGTGCCAAGAAATTACTTGAGGATCCTCAAAGGAATTTCCTAAACGCGCACCAAGCGCGTGTAAAAATAAATACAATCCCCTTCAGCAGATTACAAGGCGCGGTGAGCTCGAATACAGGAAACAATGTATCCGACTGACTCTGCTGACGCCTAAGGCTCTGGGAATGCAACCGCTCTAACCAAGCGTAAAGGAATGAGGAATGCAACAATGTTGCAAGTTCACCGCGGTCGCGTTGCTCAGTACAACACACACGACTGCATCCAATTGGAGACGGGGAGAATCAGGGATTAGATACACATATCAGGTTCTGAGAGGGGCATGGACAAAGGAAAGGTTGCAGGAGAACAGCAAAGGGGCCTGGACAAAGGAAAGGTTGCAGGAGAACAGCAAAGGGGCCTGGACAAAGGAAAGGTTGCAGGAGAACAGCAAAGCGGGCTCCCTAGGACAACAGGAACACAGCGAGGAGGGGCGTGGACTGAGGACTCTACGAATCTGAAAGCCAAGCACCGGTTTGCTGCTGAGGAGAGCTATTTAAGGGAGAAACTCAGTGGACACTCCCTCCACCACTTGCACTAAGGGAGCGTCTAAAAAGTACAGGGTTATAGCTTGCACTAAGGGAGCTTCTAAAAAGTACAGGTTGCTATTCGCTTCTTTCCCTGAATCCCCGCAAGGACACAAGAGGCTTGTCGTGTAACACCCAGGCTCAGTAGTTGTTCCTCCGCTTGCGATAAAGTAATAGTAGAGAGATTGATCATGATATTAGTGTGTATATATATATTACCTACTGGCGGTCGCCAGTAGGTAGTTATAGTTAGGACCACGTTTCCATAGGAAAACCTCAACATTCTATTTTGAATAACTTTGGCGCCGGTCGACGAATCCTCGCGAATTTCTCAAAATAGGTGGGGCGCTACGCTCCGCTCCTACCCTGAAAGTCTCGGGGGGATTCGTCAAGCGGGGGCTGAGATAAAAGGGGGGTCCCAAAACGCGTTTTTCCCATGCATTTTTCCATAGGACCTTTAGAACGAGCTACAGCCCGAACGGCTGAACAGAATTACTAGAAATTTGGCAGAGAGGTAGTCCCTAGGTCAAGGAAGTGCCTTTTGTAGGTTTGGTGTAAATCTGTTCAGTAGATTCTGAGAAAATAGCCTTTAAATCAATATATATATCTGAGCCCGCTTACCGTACGCTTACCGTACGCTTACCGTACGCTTACCGTAAGCTTACGGTGGCGTGCGCGAGCGCGATTCTGATTGGCTCTTAGATCTTAGTAAACATTCGAATCGGCCGAAACCAGGAAGCGGCGTCCGCCATTTTGTCTCTCGCACTGAGTGTTGTTTATCAAACATGATGGCCAAAAACATGTTACGGGGCTGTTTTGACAACTCCCTCCCACATAGTCATGTTGAGGGAGTCCCCAAACATCCCCCAAGAGCAAAAACGGTTTTATTTTTTTTTCGGCAATTTCGCGGGGTACGCTTACCGTAAGCTTACCGTAAGCTTACCGTACGCTTACGGTAAAAAAATAAAAATAAAAAAAACACTATCCACACTAACCCAACCCCCTGTGCTTTTGGTGGCCGCAGGCCACCAAATGTGCAGGGCTTATTAATAGAGAAAAAAAACGTAATTTTGGCAACATGAAATTATAAAATCGAAATAAAAAAAACACTATCCACATTGACCTCACCCCCTGTGCTTTTGGTGGCCGAAGGCCACCAAATGTACAGGGCTTATTAAAGTTGATAAAAACCGTGCACGGAACGAACTGCGTTAAGTGGGCGCGCACGCCACAAATGGCGTAAAGTAACTTAGCATTTAAAAAACCGTACAAATTCACTGAAAAAACCATAGGTTTCACACGCGTTATAGTTAGGAAATAGCATTTAAAAAACCTTGCTAATTCACTGAAAAAACCATAGGTTTCACACATGTTATAGTTAGCTGGACATTTTACTGATAAAAAACCAATGAAATTCCCCCGTTATAGTTACTGTAGGCAACTATAACTCACGCGACCGTAATCCTCTGCTGATGACATATGTGTCTTTATGAAAAAAAAATATTTGTAATATATGTATAGCTAAAATTTAATGGAAGAAGATATGGGCAAATAAGTGTCTAAATACAGTATTAGCATCAGCAGAGGATTGCGGTCGCGTGAGTTATAGTTGCCTACAGTAACTATAACGGGGGAATTTCATTGGTTTTTTATCAGTAAAATGTCCAGCTAACTATAACATGTGTGAAACCTATGGTTTTTTCAGTGATATATATATATATATATATATTGTATTTCAATCTTTACGGCGGTGAACAGACAAGCACTTACTCCGTGAACTGATGACAATAAAGAAGTTTTAATCCATACAACGACCTAGACGCGTTTTGGCGGCGTACCGTCTTGATCACTAAATCAGGTACATAAATATTCACTGTGTTATATGCACTGTTCACACAGGGTGCATTTTTTCTCGCAATGTGAAAGACAATTAAAACAGAAATAATCAGGATTATTGTTAATGTATCTTAACATTATCTGCACAACAATGCTTTAAAAGAAGATAAATAAAAAAGCAGCAAGTGAAATTTAAAGCACTAGTGACATCATCCCTGTCAATATGTATTGACATAGAAGAAATAACATTGCCTCTATCACCTCTAGCCTATGGAAGCAAGATGGAAGGAGGTCGGGGGAGCGTGCGTGCAAGCTAAGTCGCGTGCTACGAAAAATAATCATTATATGTAAATATATAAACCTATGAATTGGCAGCTATGTGCGTGCGCATACCTGGTTATTCGTATATCAAGAATTATCAAATGATTGGATGTGCATGTGATACTGTAGGTTTGCGGAAAGATTAAGGCTATGTAGCCAAGGAAGCACAGCCGTATAGCCCCAGTGGGCTTAGGATAATCAAGATTGCTGCTCCCGTGACCAGAGATTAATTGCACTACAGTCTGCTGGATGGATGCTGTGTCCAGAGGATGGAACACATGTCACATGTAGAGAGGCCTCTTCGTGAGTGAGAACTGGTGAAAAAAGCATAAGTGTAAAATAAAAATGAATGTGACCTAACGTTACAGAGTCTGGAAGTCGAACGGGACAAGCAGCAAAAACAAAATTACAGATGCACACTTAAGACCTCATCCGCATTCATTCCATTAGGGATTTTGGAATTGAAGAGGATGATGCAGCCTGATTCCAGCCTTCTGAGGGCCAACTGTCTGTTGCCTCCCCTGGGGTGTTTTGGAACGATGTCGACCACAAAGAAGGATAAATCCTGCGCCTTACCACTATGGGATGTATTGATGTGCCTGGCCACAGGGTAGGTAGGGTCATTGTTGCAGATGGCCCTAAGATGTTGCAAATTGCAGACGTGCACTGGGTGGATGGTACTACCCACATACACTTTGCCGCATGTGCAGTACATGACGTAGACTGCAAAGTCAGATTTACAGGTATAGCTGCCTCTGATTACATAAGAGGACTGTCAGAAGGGCATCTGGACCTCTCTGGTGTTGACACCATGTTTGTACGCCTTGCACTTCGCACATTTGTGGAAACCCTTGAGTGCTTTAAGCCAGGTGCAACCTTTAGTCACAGCCGGCGCACTGCTGACTAATTCCTGTTGCATAGATTTGGCTCTCCTAAAAGTGATTTGCGGTGTTTTGCTGCAAATGGGGCCTATGACAGGGTCATTGCGTACAGTGTTCCAGTGCCTGTGTATTATTCTACGCACATTAGCATGGTATGCATTAAATCCTGTGATTATTCTGGGAATGTCGATTTTTTTTAAGGGTTCTCGTTCTCAGTTTTATTCACTTTTTTAAAGAGAAGATCCTTCCTTGATATGTTTGCTGTTTTGGTTCTGGCTTTCGCGAGTGTGTCTGGGCTGTAACCCCTGCGTTCTAGTCTATTGCAGAGATCACTAGTTGATTGTTCTAGGCCTTTAGTGGTGCTACAGTTTTGTTTCATGCGCAAACATTCTGCGTATGGTATGCTTTCTTTTAATGTAGTCGGATGGAAACTGCGAGCGTGGAGTATCGCGTTACCTGCTGTCGGTTTTCTAAACGTTCTTGACTGCAGTTTGCCATTCTCTACATAGATTTCGAGGTCTAGAAAGTGTATGCTCTTGTCACTGGTGTTACATGTGAAAGTGAGATTAAGTGAGTTGAGATTTATTTCTCTACAGAAGGTTATGGCATTTTCTAAGGACCCTTCCCACAGGATAAAGATGTCGTCTATATACCTGACGTATAGGACCACATTTTCCGCAAAACTGTCACCTTGAGTTTTCATGAGTACTTGCTCCTCCCACCAGCCCATATGCAAATTAGCATAGCTGGGGGCGAAGCAAGTACCCATGGCTGTGCCCTGCAGCTGTTTGTAGGTCAATTGGTCAAATATAAACACATTATTATCCAAACACATTTCTGTCATTTGCACTAACATCATGGTATGTTGAAACAAATGCATAGGTCGTTTGCCTAGATAGTAACTTAGGGCAAAGAGCCCATCCTTATGTCTGATGCTAGTGTAGAGTGTGCTCACATCTAATGTCATCAATAAGTAGTCACTCTCCCAAGCCACATCATAAATTTTTGTTAAAAAATCCCGTGTCCTTTATGTATGCTGGTAAGGTACATACAATTGGTGTAGGAAGTGATCTATAAACCTCGAAGCATTCTCGAATAGTCCTCCTATTGCTGCGATGTTTGGTCTTCCCGGGGGTTCCAATGGATTCTTGTGTATTTTGGGAATTAAACACAACTGTGGTATTACTGAGTAGTCTGTTTTTAGGAACTCAAATTCTTGTTTAGATAGTAATCGCATGCTTTTCCATTCATGCAAGACCTTGTGGAACTTCTCTTTGATTCCCACAATGGTGTTTGGACTTACTCGGCTGTAGCAATCTCTGTTCTGCAGTTGATTTTGTGCTTCTCTGTTGTATTGTTCCAGTGGCCAAAGGATGACTTTCCGCCTTTGTCCGACCAGCGGACCACTATGTCCTGTCTCTGCTTGATTTTGTCAATTAGTTCATTGTACTTGGTAATCTTATTGCGAGTGGTTCTTGAAAATTCATTGCTGCTTTTGTACGCTAAATCCTTCAGATCTTTTATTACGTTCTCTGCAAAGATGTCCAGCCCGTCTTTTGGCATCATCGGTATGAACACAGATCTGGGTTTAAAAGGCGTTTGTTCTGTGCTATATATGTCTAAGCCTGCTGATATAGCGAATTCAGTAGTTGTTTCTTGGTCTACTGTTTCTTCCATGTTGGCTAAATTCTGCAGTAGAGCCATGTCTCCCACAGTGAGAGTGCTACTTCGTCATCATTATAGCCAGTGTCAGTACTCCATTTGACAGTATGAAAAAAATGCTTTTGAAGTTTAAGCTTTCTAACAAACTAAAAAAGGTCCACTCTAGTCTGGGCATAGTCAAAGTTATTTTTAGCACAGAACGTGAGACCTAGCGAGAGGATTTTTTGTTCATCAATTGTGAGCTCCATATTGGTGGGGTTAATGACTGTGTTTGAAGAGTCTGTATTAGTATTCATCGTCGTTTGTTTCTTCTATATATATATATATATATATATATATATATATCCAATTATAGGTGTATTTCTTCTGTGAAATAAACATCCAGCACTCCAAAGTTAAAACTGGGCACTCAGTCTTTATTTTAATGAACGAGGTGTAACATCAACGCGTTTCGGCAGACTCACGCTGCCTTGTTCACGATGTTTGTGCACCATTTGTTTGTCAATAAAATACACAACAATTGGTGAATGACATCAAAGAGGGACTCAACATATTACATCACAGGCTCTGCTTGATGCACTTTGGCCGCCATTTCTTAACATGTTCGTTCCTATTCCTTTAACATGTTTTTATATTGCACATTATGCTTACTCCCCTCTCCTCCCTTAATATTTTCTCCGAAATCATGTTAGAGTGTGCTACTTCTCTGTATATTTACAAAGAGGGAGAGAAGAGAGAAGAAATATTTTTCAGCGACCCAATAATTAAAACTATTCTTTATACCGCAGGAATACCTTTCCTTGCACACATTCTTAATAGTCAATTATGGTCGGAGATATCCATACATTTCTATAAAATTCAGGATTTTTTCAATGTGCAAGTGCAAATGATATTTGTTCTTAACGAACATATTCGGCAAGTGCCTTTTTAATTTCGTTATAACAATTGGCAATTTAAAGTGCTAGTGCTTGTAGTGCAAATTACGCAGGAGATCCCCATTCTACTATGTACAAATAATTGGTATATATAGCATATTATGGTTTTCTCCTATTGAAACAAAACCAAAGCCATTTTTTTATACATTCTGTAGAAAAATTAAATAATCAAAACAGTTTCTCCTAATGATGATTATCATAACACATTTAAAGTGCAAGTGCTTATGTAAACTTAGGCAGTTATCAAATAAGATGCCTATTTACTTCCTTCAACCCGGCACAATTAAATAAAACAAAATAGGGATTGTTACCACACATACATACATATTTACAAATATTAAGACCATGTTTAAAAAAAATTCAGCAGAGCGGTTGTTCATGTTGAATTCACCTCTATGTTGACAAATTTTCACCATTAAAAACAAGAAGGGCATGAAAAGAAAAAAAAAACATATCATCAATGGTTTACCATGTGTGCAGTTTTCTATTCTCTATTCCACTTTGAGTATTTCAAGACAGACATGTATAGAGATCCTCATCCACATTTAACTCTTGTGGTTCTTTACAATTAAATTCTAGGATGAAATATGTTTCCAATCTCCTTAATTCCTTTTCCCTGTCCACTCCCCTCTTTTTTCTCGGGACTTCAGCTATACAGGAATATTGTAAGAATACCGGGTTACTTTGATGATGGGTCTCAAAGTGTCGTGCTATAGGATATATTCTGTCTTGGTTTATGATTGCCCTCCTATGCTGTAAAATTCGTTTATATACAGGAAGGGTTGTACTCCCTATATATACACTTTCGGACAGGGGCATCGTAACAAGTACACAACATAGCTAGATTTACAGGTCAAAAAACTCTTAATAACAATGGTTTTATTAAAAAATGTTTTCAAGTCAGTGCAATTTACGCCATGCTGGCACGCTTTGCATTTTGGGCATTTTTTAAAGCCAGGTTTCTGATGTAACCAGGTGGGAGCTCGCCCTTTTACTTCCTGATATTCGCTCCTTACAACCAAGTCTTTCAATGATTGTGATCTCTTATAGGTGATGTCAGGGTGTTTCTTCATTTTAGAGCCTAACACGGGATAATTTCTCACTAGATGCTGATGTTTATTTAAAATAGATCTTATTTCTTTATGCTTTTCATTGAACGTTGTTATGAATATAGAATTGATATGGTTTTTATTCTCCTCTCTCCGTATTTTCCTCTGTTTCATTCTCGATGGTTCAAACAGGATTTTCTGTCTGTCTAGGTTCCTTGCCTTAAATAAGGCCCCCTTTATTACAGCCGGGGAATATCCTCTTTGGATGAACCTTCAGGTCATCTCATTCTCAATTTTATCATACTCGTCCTGATTACTGCATGCTCTCCTTGCTCTAAAGAATTCCCCAAAGGGGATGCTCCTAATTAATGCAGATGGATGGGCACTTCCCGCATGGAGCACTGTATTTCCGGCGGTAGCCTTACGGAACACTGAGGTCTCCAATTTCCCTCCCACCGGTTTGACCCGGATATCCAAAAAGTCTATAGTGACACTGCTGTGGTGACCTACAAACTCTAAATTGATTGAGTTCCGGTTCAGGTCTTTGATGAATAATTCTACATCTGTCTCCGTGCCCTGCCACAGCACGAAGACATCATCGATAAATCTAACCCACAGTAGTATGTGTTCTGACCAGTGCTCCAGTGGACTGCCTCTGAGCACCTGTTCCTCCCACCAGCCAAGATGTTATTTCGCATAACTGGGGGCGAAACAGGTGCCCATCGCAGTCCCTTGTTCCTGCTGAAAGAGTTCATCATTAAACAAAAAAATATTCTTTGTCAGACACCATTCCATTAATTCTAAAATAATTTTTTTGTGTTCCAGGAGTCGAATTGGTCTTCTATTTAGGAAATATTCAGTTGCCTTTAAACCATCTGTGTGTCTTATACTGGTGTAAAGTGTTGCAATATCGAGTGTCAATAATAACATGGTCTCCGCATCCCATTGTATGTCAAAGATACACTTTAAAAAATCCGTTGAGTCTTTGATGTATGAAGACAATGATTTTACAATCGGATTTAAAAAGTAATCTATGTAGCGTGATGCGTTCTCAAATAAGCTCCCACAAGATGAGATAATTGGTCTCCCTGGTGGACTGGTGAGACTCTTATGCACCTTGGGGAGCATATAGAACACCGGGATCGTTGGTTTATCTCTTTTAATAAATTTATATTCATCCCAGCTCAATAAGCCTTTGTCCTTCCACACATCCAGCCTTATGAAGAATAGTTCTTTCATTCTTTCATATTCCTTCATATTTATCCGGATGTAACAGTTATTATTGTTCAATTGAATGAGGGCCTCTTTTTTATACAGTTCCCTACCCCATAGAACAATGTTCCCTATCCGAGGGTTTAATCAGTACTCCGTCTTCTTTCTGGAGTTTATTCACTGTCTTGTGGAAAAGTGCTTTTTTTGGACACATTTTCTTTTTCTTCTGGTTTACCGCAACATATAGTTGTTTCATGTCCTTGGTTACATTTTCCCCAAAAATGTTGAAGTTGTCTCTTATAGATTGGGGCAAAAATCTAGATGGTGGTCGAAATGGGGTATGATCTTCTTGATTCATCCCTACAGTAAACAGCATTGATTGTTCCTCATTTTCTGGTGGGTTATCTTCACTAGCCAGTGAGATTATATCTGTCAGAGTGGGTATGTCATTTATATTCAGGGAGGCTTCATCATTAGAGGGTTCTAGTACTCTTTCCTGTGGTACTCGATTGGCATTGCGTTGGTTCAAATGCATTTTCGACAATTTGAACTTCCTAATGAAGCGAAATAAGTCCATTCTGTTATTGGGGTAATTGTATTCATTACTACTGCATAAGGACATACCTAATTTCAGAATCGATTCTTTATCTTCCGTTAGCTTCATATTGCTCAAATTAATGACCGTTGTATTGTCCATTACTTCTTGTTTTGTTTCCTCGTATTGGAACGCAGCGATCTTTTTGCTTGCCAATCTTGTACTCCTCCTATATGCCTCGCCTCCTCTTCTTTGTTTCCTCTTCCTTGGCCTCTTCCTCTCCCGCGTCCTCTTGTCATATATGTCATTATATATATATATATATATATATATATATTCACTGAAAAAATCATAGGTTTCACACATGTTATAGTTAGCGGAAATTTTACTGATAAAAAACCAATGAAATTCCCCCGTTATAGTTAGTGCAGGCAACTATAACTCACGCAACCGCAATCCTCTGCTGATGCTAATACTGTATTTAGACACTTATTTGCCCATGTCTTCTTCCATACATTTTTAGCTATACATATATTACAAATATTTTTTTTTCATAAAGACACATATGTCATCAGCAGAAGATTGCGGTCGCGTGAGTTATAGTTGCCTGCACTAACTATAACGGGGGAATTTCATTGGTTTTTTATCAGTAAAATTTCCGCTAACTATAACATGTGTGAAACCTATGGTTTTTTCAGTGAATTTGCAAGGTTTTTTAAATGCTAATTCCTAACTATAACGTGTGTGAAACCTATGGTTTTTTCAGTGAATTTGTACGTTTTTTTAAATGCTAAGTTACTTTACGCCATTCGTGGCGTGCGCGCCCACTTAACGCAGTTCGTTCCGTGCGTGCACGGTGCGCTTCGCGCACCGTGCGCGCACAGTGAGCACGCGGTGCGCTTCGCGCACCGCGCGCCCACTTTACGCAGTTAGTGCCGTGCCGTGCCCACGTTACGCTAGATGGGCCATGTACGCACGATGCGCTTCGCGCACCGTGCGCACATGGAGGACATATGATGCACTTCGTTTTGAAAGGTAATATTTTAATTTTTCGTATATGTTATAAGCCATGCACAAATGCTGCCCTTCGGGCACCATTTGAACACGGGGTGGAGAGAGTGTGGATAATGTTTTTTTTTATTATTATTTTTTTTAATATTTTAGTTTAACTTATCTTTTATAAGCCATGCACAATTGATGCTCTTCGGGCACCAATTGCACACGGGGTGGGGAGAGTGTGGATACTTTTTTTTTTATATAATTTTTTACCGTACGCGTACGGTAAGCGTAATCGGCAAAATTAGCGAAAAAATAAAAATTCCGTTTTTGGCCTTGGGGGATCTTTGGGGACTCCCTCAACATTGCTATGTGTGTGGGAGCTGTCTAAACAGCCCCTTTACATGTTTTTGTGCTTTATATTTTAAACATCACTCTCAGTGCGAGAGAGAAAATGGCGGCCGCCGCTTCCTGGTTTCGGCCGATTCGAATGTTTACTAAGATCTAAGAGCCAATCAAAATCGCGCTCGCGCACGCCACCGTACGCGTACGGTAAGCGTACCGTAAGCGCACCGTAAGCTGGCTCAGATATATATATTGATTTAAAGGCTATTTTCTCAGAATCTACTGAACAGATTTACACCAAACCTACAAAAGGCACTTCCTTGACCTGAGGACTACCTCTCTGCCAAATTTCTAGTAATTCTGTTCAGCCGTTCGGGCTGTAGCCCTGTCTAAAGGTCCTATGGAAAAATGCATGGGAAAAACGCGTTTTGGGACCCCCCTTTTATCTCAGCCCCCACTTGACGAATCCCCCCGAGACTTTCAGGGTAGGAGCGGAGCGTAGCGCCCCACCTATTTTGAAAAATTCGCGAGGATTCGTCGACCGGCGCCAAAGTTATTCAAAATAGAATGTTGCGGATTTCCTATGGAAACGTGGTCCTAACTATAACTACCTACTGGCGACCGCCAGTAGGTAATATATATATAAAATCTACTGGCAGTCGCCAGTAGATAGTTATAGTTAGGACCATGTTTCCATAGGAAAAGCATTTTTTCATGTGCTGATAACTTTGGTGTCGTTTAACGAAGCTTTACGAAATATTCCAAAATATTTTTCTTTTGTGATCAGCTCCTATCGTGAAAGTTTGGGGGTGATTGGTCAAGGGGGGGGGCTGAGAAAAAAGGGGGGTCCCAAAACATGTTTTCTCAAAGCATTTTCCATAGGAAACTTTAGACAAGACCACAGGACAAACTGCTGAACGGAATTACGCCAAATTTGGCAGGGAGAAAGGTCTTGGTCCAGAAAGCACGCTTTTGTTTAAATGGTGTAAATCCGTTCAGTAGTTTTTGAGAAATATCAATTTTGACAAATATCGATATTTGGGAATTCTGACATCGGATTGGCTGAGGGGTTATTTTTGTGATACAGTTCGCATCTCTCCGTCTACAAGCCATCGGGTCTGTAGTTCTACCTCTGCGAGGCAACACTGAAAATATACCGCAGCTCTGTCTATGCGAGATACCCTTTCACGGTCCCTCTCCCCACATCACCGGCTCGCGGCTCGCTCCCAACATCACAGGAAAACAGGACCTCGGTATGTTCTGGTGTACCAAAAACACGTCTCAGTGCACAGAAATCCCTATACGGCTAGCTATAGTATCTTATTCGTTCTCCGTACTATAGCGGAACTACCAATGATTAGATATCCTAGAACAATGCGACTCAGGTCCCCTCAGAGTTCGTGGGAACAAGACACTCTTTTGCTTAGACACTCATACCTGTTCACAATGTGTTTACGAGAACCAATGCATTCAGAGTCGGGTGGAAAAAGCAGCTAAAATGGCTGTGATGCAAGGTACGAACTCATGCTAGCTTAGCAACGTTCGTTGGCACCTCCTATCCCCACGACACCCTCCCCTATGGGCAGTCCTACGCACAGTGAGCAAAGTAGAACACAGAGTCCAAAAAGTCTGAGCCAAGAAGAGCAGATATCCAATATAGGAAAATGAAGTAGGCGAAGAATGTCAACAGGGTTGAAAAGAGAAGGATTTAATAATACCATGGTGAGAGAGAAAAAATAAATAAAATTAAAAAAACATGTGGCACCGCCAAATTAATCCATCAGTGTGTGAGAGCAGTAAGTTGCAACAGCTTCCAACAGCAAATCATTATTTGCATCTGAAAAAGTAGAAGCCATCCAATTCAGCAATTTGAAGGAGCAAACATGCTCTTTGCCCATAGCAGGGCAACTTGCGTGGTACTCGATGTAACTCCGTTGCAGGAAATCATGTGCAGCCGTTCATACATCCCACTGAGCTAGCACACTAAGTGCAGCAGCACATGCCATGAAACCAATACTGGAACATTCACGCTCATGATTCACCAAAGGGTTCACCAGGAAAGGAAAATCCAGGTCAGGCAACGCTGTGTTTGTGAGGCATAGATCCAACGCCCATTGGAAGGGACAGGACATGCATGAGAACACTGGTTGGACGCAAGTAAACCAGGGATAGCGAAAAGACAAATTGTAAGCCACGCTGAGAGTGGCCAGTGGCAAGGTACCATAACAGTCAAGCATGCGGTTGCAAAGTAGCTGTAGTAGGGCTGGGTTGTGAAAGAGCACAGGTGGAGCAGCCATTTCTGAGCATGCAGATCAAGAGGAAAAGTCTGGCAGCCAAAGCTAGTTGAAGTGGCAATCCGCCGAAAACACTAGAGAAAATAGAATGAATGAAAGCAGGGATCACACCAAAAATAGTTTGAAAAGATGTTACAAGGCCGGATCCCACAAGTTAAAAAAAATGCGCCAGCCCTGTTGTATGCAAAGCATTGAAAATAGAATGAATTAGCTCACCAAAATGCTGTGGGAGATCAGTGTTTAAAAGATTATGAGCTTCTGTTCTGGTGTTGGCCACCTGCAGGACATAAGTCTCACGGGCAGAAGTGAGAGAAACTTCTTTCTGGGACAATAAAGCTGTTATTCAGCTCAGCTTGTCCAACTCTGCCTTCAAGGTCAGAATGGAAGGCCAAATCGAGGTATCAAAACTCCCCTGTGAGGGAGGAAACAGCACGTTTTTGCAGCAAACTACACGTTGTGACACAGTCACAATGTACGGAATACCTTTTAAGATGCCGCAGCATTTTTCATTAGTCAAGAAAAAATAACTGCCATTACACAACATTGTTTAGTTTGTTGTTGATATTGTACAGGATGATGTATCTGTGTTATATCATGGTCAGAACCAATGGCGGCTCGCGGCTATGCCTTTAGAAACCAGTCCATCGGCTTGCAGCTTTGCGCCGGCGAGCCGTCAGGCGCGCAGCTCTACCTCTGTGAGCCAGCCCGTTAGCTCGTAGCTGTGTCTCTGCTAGCAGGCCCGTCGGCCCGTTGCTCTTACTCTGTGAGTCAGCCCGTCGGCTCGCAGCTTGGGCCCACAGCTCTACCTCTGCGAGCCAGCCCGTTAGCTCGTAGCTGTGCCTCTGCTAGCAGGCCCGTTGGCCCATTGCTGTCCCTCTGCAATTCAGACCACAGCTGTCCCTCTGCGAGCCAGTACGCTGCTGTGCCTTTGCGAGCGGTCGGCCCGTAGCTCTCCCTCTGCGAGCCGATATATATATTCACTGAAAAAACCATAGGTTTTACAGACGTTATAGTTAGAAAATAGCATTTAAAAAACCTTTGAAATTCACTGAAAAAACCATAGGTTTCAGGGGCATTATAGTTAGCTGGACATTTCACACGTACAAAACCGAGAAATTCCACCATTATAGTTAGTTCAGCTAACTATAACTTGCGCACCCGCAATGCACTGCTCATGACGTCACATATTACATCATTCACGTCATGGTCAGTGACACCACTGATGACATCACTGATGACATCTCGAATGATATCACTGATGACATCATCCACGAGAAAATTTGATGCACCTCTTCACAGTCTAATATAACCTTTGATACATCCACTGTAAAATACAGACAACCATTTTCGAAATTGTTAACACACCAATACCAGTTACTACATACACACTCACTGATTGCTCGGTCTAGACACACATCTACTCATTCATCCATACAATCACTCATACACGCAGTCACTCATAAATACAATAATATCATATGCACTCTTACACGTATACAGACAATCACACACCGCTACTCATCCATGCAGTTACTCACACACCCACTTAGTCATGCAAATAATCTATCACAGTCTCATTTACTCACCTATACAATTATATACACACCACCTCACTTATTCATACAGATAGTAACGCATACTTACTCTCTTATATAATCACTGATACAAGTACACACTCATCCATACAGCCACTGTCAGAATCACTCACTCTCACATATAGTTGTTTATATACACCATCACTCACATATACTGCCTTTAACATATGTAGTTACTTGGACATGTACCACTGAGACATCCATCCATTCACTCACCAACACACTCATACAGACACTCACCCACCCATACAGCTGTTTCCATATGCATTCTTGAACCCATACACCCAGTGAATCAACCATTCACACATCTATGCACAGTCACACACCTCCCACCCACCCACACACACACTCATTCTCCCATACAAATACTCTGGCAAACAAGCAATAACCCATTTAGACACTCATGTACCTACTAACCAACCCATGTAGCAGTTTACACAACAACAGACAGACTGATAGACATTCACACAGTTTAGTCACTAACCGATGCATTCAGTAAGACACGTTGAATCACTCACTTATACAATCAGTCACACACCTGCTAAATCATCCATCTAGACACTTATACACCCACTCATTCTTCAATACACCTTGGCCTATATATAAAACATATTTAAACTTTACAGAAACACACAGTCACTGGATGATGTCATCAGTGATATCATTTGAGATGTCATCAGTGCTGTCTCCAGTGATGTCACTGACCATGCCATGAATGATTTAATATGTGACGTCATGAGCAGTGCATTGCGGGGGCACGAGTTATAGTTAGCTGAACTAACTATAATGGTGGAATTTCTCTGGTTTTGTACGTGTGAAATGTTCTGCTAACTATAACGCCCCTGAAACCTATGGTTTTTTCATATCCATATCCATATATATATATATTCCCCTACCAAGGTGGCAACAAATAAAATCATAAAGTTTTTTAATATATTACTAAAGTAAAAATAAAATAACTATAACTAAAAGCACATAATTGACATAAAAATAATATCTTCTAAAACAAAAAATAATTGAAAAACAGCATTATACACAACTATATTTTAAAAAAACAATATTAAACACTGTACAAATGATATACTTACCTCCAATATTCTTTCCCATAATATTTTTTACATCACAGTATTATTAATCCATGGGTTATTTGCAAAGATATTAATACCGTTCACCCTTACCTAAGACTTAAAGCATTTTCTTTTCAGCCTTTGGTGAGTAGTAACCTTGCATGTGTATTTTTTATTACTGAGTGGTAAATCATAAATGTCCCATGGGGACTATTGTATACCCCGACAGAATAAGATGGGGAATGTGGCTTGCTTGCTGCTCTAGCTATAACCTCATGCGATCCAACCAGAATTACCAGATGAAACAGTTTGGTCTGGTTTTCTCACACCTGAAAAACCCGGTTGTGGAAAACCTCTCAACTCTGAAACCGGTGCAGTGAAATGCCACCATGCGCTAATTTCCTTCTGCCAGACTCGGTATCAATGCCATTGCCTTGTTGTGCAATTGTTAATATTAACCTGGGCATCTTTTTTTCTAAAATAACTTTTTTATCTTATTGGAGTGAGGCTGTTATGCAGCTCCCATTTTCCTGTTGAAGGTGAAATTAACTTTTGCTACAAAGCATTAGGTACTGTTGGGATGCTGCTTTGGCATAATTTTGCCATTTTTCAAACAAAGTCTGACTTTATTCTGGAACAAGATTTGAATAATGTGGGTGGGTCATCATTTGTAATGGCTGATTCATTATAAACATATTTGTAATTATACTTCTCTAGATATTGCATGAGAATATGACAACCTACTAGAAGCTTATGTCAGGCTGTTTAGAGTGATGATGGAGTAAGTGAAATGTTGTCACTTCATTCTTTCTTAGGCCCTTATTATGAGTCTGGTGGTCCATGGAACCCCCATGACTCACCGTGGCGGTCAACTGACCGCCCGATTATGACTAGGGCGGTCGGGCTGTCCTAGGACTGCTGCAACACCAAGGAACCGCCATTCCCTGGCAGTTGCTTAGCAGTCCTGAGGCCGCAATATGTTTGGTGGGACTGCAGCGGGCCCGCCAAACATATTACGAGTTTCCTCTCTGCCCCAGTTTTCATGGTACTGTCATGAAAACCGTGGCAGAGAGGAAACAAAGGGGGCTCTACAGGACACCCTATTGCCTCATGCCATGTGGCCGTGAACAGGGGGGCACAACATGCACCCCAGTACCTGAAAAGCATGGTCTGCAGCAGTCCATGCAGTGCAGGCACTGCCTTTGACGTTCCCATTGTGGTGACTTTTTTATAGGCACCGCCCTGGGAATGCCAAAAAACCACCCACCAGAACAGGATACAACTCCTGATCTGATGAGCGTTTCTGTTGTAGTTAAAAGGGGAAATCCAAGACACAGTTAAGTGAAGTAACTACTTTATTGCAGCGCAGAGACAGCGTTCATCACCTCACAGAAGTCAGCTCACAACTGGCATTTCCCCACACCATAGCAACCCTAGAACCATAAGAGAATCTTGCACTTAAAGCCACAGAACATAAAAGGACTCTAGTATTGTAATCTAAGATTACAACACATCCTCCTTTCTTCATCTTATTTACAAATACTCCCATTGACATATCATGTTCAACTATTGTGTAACATATAGAATAGACCTAGTAATAATAATAATATGCTAGTATAAAACATATAGAACTGACCTAGTAGTAATAATAATATTAACATAGCCATAAACCATTAATAAACAAAATACCTTAAGACAGAAATTATTATTATTATTTATTTTTTTTAAGAGTTCTCACACTCGTAACCTTGTGGATCCTAAGGAAACAAAACTTAATTCCCACAGATACAGTGAACTCCTAAGAATCCCCACAAACATAATCTTGTAGGTACCTAGGAGGACACCTGGGTCTTTGAGGTTAATGATATTATCACTACCCCCACTCAAGGATGTGCCAAAAGACCCACCACTCGCCTCATCATCACTCATGAGCAAATGGGGATTAAAATTCCCTTCTTCCTCACTCCTCTCATTCTCCTCACCCAGTTCATTTTTCTTGTACAGTGCTACTCTCCTAAGATTCCAACTTTCACCATTATACAGTGTTACATGTCTGCTGTGAACCATCTTCACTTTATATGGACCACGAAACTTAGTAAACCCAGTACCTACGCGACCAGGTTTAACCTCAACCCAATCATTAGGTTTTATCCTTACACTACATGTGGGAACTTCCCTATCTCCTCCCTTGCCAAAACTCAGATTTGCCAGACCTATGCTACCCTTCAACCATGCTGGAACCAATTTGGTGCCTGCAGAGCGTCCTCTCATTGCTGTAAATGGTATTTTTCCAGATACTGTATTTTCTGTTGTGCGGTAAGCCCATTCTAATTCTTCCACCATCTTTTGTATATCACCTCTACTCGCTATAGCCATTTGAATCACTCCTTTTATCATACGGTTTGCCCTCTCAACCATACCATTTCCCTGTGGGTTATATAAAGATGTTCTTGTATGTAGAATCCCACATGACTTCAAAAATGTGGTCATTTCACTCGAAGTTAACTGTGTGCCATTGTCTGTAATCAATTTGACCGGATAACCCTCTTCTCTAAAAATCTCTGATAAAACTGAGATAGTGCTTTTGGTAGTGATTTCTCTGACAAACTCTACAGTCAACCATTTTGATGTGACATCCACCAGAACTACAGCAAACCTCAAATTATAATTAATATTAGAAAAAGGACCAATAAAATCCAAACAAACAGTGTGCCATGGTAGCTCAGGATCAGCTATTTTCCCCATATCAGATTGGTTACCAACTTTCAATCTCTTCTCTCCTTCCAAGCATTCTGCACCCTGCTCTACCCAATCACACACTTGTTGATCCATCATAGGCCACCAAAAATGTTCTCTTAGTCTTTTTTTAGTAAGAGATTGACCCATTTGACCTTCATGAGCAAGTTTGAATAAAGCAAATCTAAGACCTTGTGGAGGTATCACTTTATCTTCCTTCAGAATGATGTTTCCCTCATCATCCGAAATAGATAAGTCTTCTATAACTTTGACAAAAGGTCTAACACTGATAGGAAGTGTACTCTCTCTTCTGCCCCCTTTAACAATTAAGTCTCTCACCATCTTTAAAGTATCATCATTGGCCATACATGTACACCACTGATCCTTATCAATCGCTCTATTACATAATTCCAGTAAAACTTCAACTAGGGCAACTGCACCTTCGCTCTGGAAAGACTCCACATTAAACTTATCTACCTCATACCATGGTAACGGTAACCTCGATAACCCATCAGCTTGACCATTCTTCCATCCTGCAATGTATTCTATCTGATATACATATTCCTGTAGCCGAGCAGCCAATCTGGCTAACCTTGCTGACCCTTTATTAGCACCACCAGGTGACAATATTTTAATGAGAGGCTTGTGGTGTGTTTCCAATGTAAATTGAAAACCCCACAAATACGTCCTAAAATATTCTGCCCCCATGCTGCAGCCAACGCTTCCTTCTCTATCACAGAATAATTTCTCTCTGATTCAGTAAGAGATCTAGAAGCAAATGCCACCGTTCTTTACTCAGAATTGTGAGCCTGTGCTAATACGGCTCCAATCCCTACCGCACTCGCATCCACAGTCAAAATTGATCTTAACTTCGTGTCAAAAGGAGTCAGTATCTTTGCCTCACAAATTTCTCTTTTAATTTTCTCAAACGTACTTTGTTGTGCGTCAGACCAAACAAATTTCTGCCCCTTCCTCAGAAGTACTTTGATTGACTCAGTTTTCTCTGCAAAGTTTTGAACAAACTTTGCATAATACTCTATAAGGCCCAAAAATGATCTCAACTGGTCTTTATCACACGGAGCAGGAGCTTTTCTTATAGCTTCCAGCAAATCTTTTTTTGGTTTGACACCATTTGCCGATAGAGTGTAACCTAAGTATTCCACTTCTTCCGCTGCAAATATACATTTTTCCCTCTTAAGAGTTAACCCCGCTTGCTCCAACTTACTCAACACCTCTTTCAAAACTATGTTGGTCTTTGGTATCACCAAATAATAATACATCATCCTGGAAGTAAACTACATTTCCTGTGCCTTTCAAAACTGAACCCATCATTCTCTGAAACACCCCAGCGGCAGATGCCAGACCAAACGGCATCCTAGTAAATTGAAATATGCCCTCTGAAGTGATAAACGCTGTTAAAGACTTAGATTCCTCATGTAACTTAATCTGATGGTAAGCACTGCATAAGTCTAACTTCGAAAAATATTTTCCCCCTTTCAGTGATAGAATCAATTCATTTATATTAGGTAGAGGAAAACTATCCACAACTATATTTTGGTTAAGAGTGCGCAAGTCCACACAAAACCTGTAACTGCCATCCGATTTGCTCGTGATGACCACTGGTGAAATCCAACTGGACGTCTCTATTTGTTCGATGATACCCTGCTCAATCATCTCTCCAAGCATTTTTTTTGCCTCCTGCCTAGCAATGATAGGAACCTTTCTCACTTTGTGCTGAATAGGAACAGCATGAGGTTTGAGTTGTATTTTATGAACATAACCCTTTAATTCACCAATCTCGTCTGGAAATATACCCCTCATGTTTTCAACGATTGCTTCCGTGGTAACCTCATCCACTACCATCACCTGCTAGTTTGCTCTAGGATTTATAATAATATGTAAATCATATTGATGTGCCCATCCTAAAATTGGTGGACCGCTGCGAGCAACATAAACTTTACCCTTCACACTCCTTCCCTGGAAGAATATGTCAGAGACCATGTAACCGATTATGTCTATTTTCTCCCCTTGGTACCCTCCTGGATTGATATCCTTTGGAAATAATTTTACACCTGTCCAATTTTTTACAAATATGTCTTGTGGAATAATAGTCCAAAATGAACCAGAATCCACCATAAGTTCTGTATCTTTACCTCCTATCTGAAATATAGCCTTAGGTCTCATCTTCCTACCAGGTGTCATTGTTAATTCGTCTTCCTCTACACACAATATCTTGTTTACTCTTTTCCCTTCGCAAATTGGCACAACATCATCTGAAACAGTTTGCACCACTGCCACTTTAGGCCTACCACTGGATTTACACATTTTGTAAAAATGCCCTTTACGTCCACACTTCTTACACTCTTTACCTATAGCATAACACCTTTTATAATCAGCTGTATGATATGTACTGCCACATTTGGTACACATTCTTTCCTGCATCTTGTTGTGTTCTTGATTTCCCTCCACATTGTTACCTGTTTTCTTAAAAGGAAATGCCTTCTTCTCACCTAGCTCATTACTCTTGCTATTATTTACTGCTGCAACCTCTTCCTGGACTACACTAATTGTACCCGTAGTATTCTCTTTTTTTTCCATCTCTTTCATGCACGTTTCTGATTGTTCCACTACTTTCGCTATATCTATTGCATTACTTAACGTTGGATTTTTTGCAGCCCATAGCCTCTCTTGCATTTTCTTATTTCGGCATTGTACTATGAGTTGATCTCTTATCATCTCCTCTCTCATCGCTCCGAAATGACATTTAAGAGATAACTCCCGTAACCTTGTAACAAATTGATCTATGCTTTCTTCACATTTTTGAGGTTGTGTATAAAACTTGTGTCTACACATCACTATGTTTACTTCCTTTTCATACTGTTTCCTCAACCTTTCCTTTGCTTCTATATAAACATTAGATATTACTCTCCCTTCGCCATCTGTACCTACAGGTAAGTATCTAAACGCGTGTTGACCCTCTTTCCTCAGAGTACTTAAGAGTAGTGCTTTCTTCCTTTCTGCGTTAAAATCCTTACCATCCAATGCTATGATATAATTCTCGAAAATTTCTATCCATTCATCTCATTCAATGGGTGGATCACCGGCTTCCTGCAAAATTAAAGGTGGTGGTATGACATTACTGCCTTCCATGGTGTGCTCACTAACATGCTTGATACTTCTGTATAGTTGTTATATTGTGCACTTATATATATGTATTCCAATGCTAATACACACAATAAAAAAATCAAAAAAAAATCACATATAATACAGTTTTATGTAAATACACCTTTGGCTCGACAATCTAATGCGTAAACGTGATAATCCTATCTCCGTATCTCAAGATAATATGGTGAGTATGTGCTTTAAAGTTAATAGTCACTGCTTCCTGTACTGTTGTTGGCTTCAAAATCGGCTGTCTCCGTATTCCCAAAATAGTACACTGAACATGTGCTTTAAATTGACAGTCAATGCCTCCTGAACAGTCGAGAGTTTCAAAACTGCCTGTCAATTTTTCCATTTTTTTTTTTTGTGCCTTGCTTGCATAGTTCCGTTCACAAATTAACACATCTCTGTTTCTATGGGAACCGTTGTCATTCGACAATATGGCCGCCGATGACGCATACGCGCTGGTACATGATGACGTTACTCACGCAGATTGTTAGTTGCAATGATGACACTCGTTGCAGTCGTCTCGTTGATCGCCGCCGAACCAGGTCACGTCACTCTGCTCTTCACTATGCTCTATTGCTGCCAAACTTGAGCGCCGAACTGGATCGTGTCACACTGGTCCGAACCTGAGCTCGTCACCCCGGTCTCCTCACGCTCCAGGCATGCGAAGAGAAGAATGGTGAGTTGAACACACTTTGTTTTCTTTTCAAAACTTCGCGCGTGTGCCCGTACTGGTCAGCTCTCCGCCTGCACATGTATCCTCACCCTTCAACAATGTGTAACCCAGTTTTCACACCATTTTCCTTCCAAAATGAGGTTTCCTGAAATAAACCAGCACGATACCGTCTTCCTTTGTTAGATATAACTCCGAGCGTGGTCAATTATCGATGAATACAATCATCATGCGAGGAGAATTCTCAGTCTTGATTCCTGCATTCCTCTGTTACAATCCCATATCTTCTTACTGTTGCTTATACTCTCAAGTTCTTTTACTGCCGCTTCTTACTTGCACGCTAATTGAGTTCTTCTGAATCTCCACAGCAATTTTCACTCTGCGCTCCTCTTGGTTACCAGGAGTCCTCTTGTCTTTAATAATCCCAAATCGTCGCCATTTGTTGTAGTTAAAAGGTGAAATCCAAGACACAGTTAAGTGAAGTAACTACTTTATTGGAGCGCAGAGACAGCGTTCATCACCTCACAGAAGTCAGCTCACAACTGGCATTTTCCCACACCATAGCAACCCTAGAACCATGAGAGAATCTTGCACTTAAAGCCACAGAACATAAAAGGACTCTAGTATTGTAATCTAAGATTACAACAGTTTCCTACACAGGTTTGGCGGTGTGGGAGCGGGGCGGTTCCGCTCCTGCACCACCAAACTCATAATGGGGCTCTTAGTGAGCTACCCACGATGAGAATTAAGAATATACATTTTTTATATGTTACAAAAAGCTGTTGGGGTGATGGGTTTTTAGCCACCTAAATTCAATACAAGTTCTGATAAAAATGATCTGGCAATAGAGTTAAAGATTTTTCCTTCTTTACCTTCTTCTAACACAAGCAGCAAGGAATTGTAGAATGTAACATCTAATTCAACCTCAGTTTTTCCCTCTCTCCATCCACTCATTTCAGATTCTGGAAACCTCCTACAGTCTGCACATCATCAGAAACAATGATGTAAGTATATTTTGGTCATACTCATGCAGCCCACTTATAACTGTGACATTTTAGGGATATAAAAATGACTGCCTGTGAGACCTATAAATTCATGCTGCACAATTTGTATTCCTGTAATTGAGGATACGGGGGTCTGTTTGCTATTCACCGAAAAGCCCTTCTTTAACAAACTGTTTAACTGTATTATTTTGGTGTAAAAGTAATAAGTTCTTCAAGTGTGGTTGATTATTTTCTGTGTACAGTACTGAGCTACAAAGCTCCCTGTGTCAGGCCTTGTTACCTTATTAGAATGACTACACTGGAGTCATGTTCACAATAATCATCTGTCAGTCCTCCTGCATAATTTATAAAAAGGTGGTCATACAGATTTATGCTAAGAAAGCAATATTTCAGTCTTGTGACTGAATTGTCTTATTTGTAGTATTTGGATGGCAGACATCCTTCATATGAAGGCTCTTCGGATGCAACCATTGGGCCTACCTCGGTGAGATGGGAACCATTTCAGGATTGTAGTATTTCCACGGCTATCTGAATTAAGTCTGTGAAGAACTGCTATGGAAAGGGTGGGGTTCTTTCATCAAAAGGTACCGTGCTCCTATTATGGTAAGTAACCCACCCAAAGCAATGAAGCGAAACTAGATATGTTGGTTTTGACTATCTACCCGGAAATAAATAAAAGGGAATTTTGCTTGTCAATTTGGAAGAGATGGTCAATCTGTCACATATGACCATATTTGGTGTAATATACCTAAGATTGGCCCTGCCCTGCAAGGTAGCACAAAACTATTTAAACAGAAAAGGTGGATGGCTGCCACCGGCACATTAATGTGCAATGGAACATTCATTCATATAAGCTTGAAGGGGGTTGCTGCTTCTTTAAAGGGGAACCTGTAGGATACATTGGAGACTGTCTCATATTTTGGTGGCAGATACTATATTATTTTCTTCATGAATTAAGTGTGCAGGGTGTACACCTTGGGGCAGATTACCTAACTTTAGGTGCAATGCAGAGCAGAAGTCAAAGTTACTGCGCTGCTTTGCATCAAAGGGATTCAGAAAAATAGCACCATATCTCCTAAGATAAAGTGCTGTTTTCCTCTACCCTAGTGCTGGTGCACTTTAGACTGCCATGCGCTAGTGCACATACTTTTGCACTATCGTGCAAGGGTGTGTGCCTTTTCTCAAGCACAGATTTTTTAATGAAAGGGGACTTTAATAATTTTCTACTTTGTTTGTGTGCCATACAGTGCAGCACACATGCAAAGTTGGAAAAATATGAAGAGTTTGAAAATTTGTGCCACTGTTATGCCTGCCTTGAGAGGCCTACGTTTTTGGCACATACCCCGTCTATCAATGGTATTAGATAGCAATTTAAATCAAAACCCATGAGTGGTTGCTTGGGAACGCTCGTGCACCAGCCATGGAACGTCCCTTGACACAAAGTAGAACACAGTAGTGCGTAACTCTAAATCGCGCTACTTTGGCCAACTTTCTCAGGAATCACATTTGGAAAGTAAATACAACCACAACACTTTGTGCCAGGTTTGCGTTACAAAGTTAATGCAAACTCAATGGAAAGTATTAGCAAATCAGAACCCTTATTTTTTGGTGATGTAGTGTATGCATGTTTTTGGGTGATATGCCGACTATAATATGTCTATCAATCATGTGCATCCCTGATTTTCAGAGTCCAATCATCTTTTTTCACTCATTTTCACAAAATAAAAAGGAAGAAATAAAAATAATTATCATATTTCTCCTATGATTTTCCAGATTTATTTTTTCAATCTGCAGCATCTAAAAGTTGCTACATTAAAACCGAAGTAAATTCAGTCTGTCATTATGTTTTTAGATCTGTTGTGTATGCCAAAAGTTTGTTACATGAATTGTATGAGTTTCTGCTTAAAAATATGATTTTATAAATTATCTTTCGAACTTGCAAATGTTTATTTTTGGACTTCCTGTTGTCGTGAGAATGTCGATATTAATATTATATTATGCAGCCCCTTCAAACTACACATGAACATTAGGTGGCCGATTCCGATCCCGTATTTTTTTCCGTATGAATCGTACAAGTGACGTCCGACCCGTGAAGTACGATTCGTACGGGAAAAAGTACATACGGATCGGCCCGATCCGTACGAATTGTAGCGGGAAAACTTGTACGAGACGGACCCGGGCACTTTTCCGTACGAACCGTAAAAAGACAGTCCGAGCGTACAAGCACGATCCGGACCGGATTCCGATTTACGATTTGTACGGAAAACATCCCGTACACGGGGAATGACTTGTACAAATGCAATGTTGGTGTACGCACCGTACATAGCAATGGCGGTGTACGCACTGTACATAGCAATGGCGGTGTACGCAACGTACATACGCGATGGCGGTGTACGCAACATACATACGCGATGTCGGTGTACGCACCGTACATAGCAATGGCGGTGTACGCACCGTACATACGCGATGTAGGTGTACACACCGTACATAGCAATGGCGTTGTATGCACCATACATACACAACGCATGGGGGTTGTGTGCCTGTACGACTCGTACCCCTGTACCGTACTGAACCACGGGCACTGTAAAGCAGCACAAGGAGGGTCTAATCGACTCGCACAACACCACAAAACACATCTACAGTGCACTAAAAATGGAAATGACTGACCTGGACGCATCCAAACAGGCAAATAGAGGGGCAAACTCTCAACCACCCCTTATAACACACCCACCAAAAATTCAAACTGAGGCCCACCCACAAATGGACCAATAAAAAGGGCCCACACACACAAACCATGAGACTTTGCAACAGACTCACTGCAGCTAGAGAGCACACACTAACAACTGCACCCATCCACCTTAACATATACACCGTCACACAACCTCCTTCACACATGCCCCCTCTACACATTCACACCCACACCGTCACATTCAGACCCACACACCCACAACCATCCACTCCCTCACCCCACACTATGCCCACAGACAAGAATCCAAAGTTCACAAGTGAGGAGCTGGAGATCCTTGTCATTGAAGTCATCAGAGTCGAGCCACAGCTGTTTGGAACATTGGTCAGACAGACTAGCATAGCTGAAAAATCACGCCTGTGGCAGAGGATCGTTGATAGGGTGAATGCTGTTGCACCCATCAGATGGACCAGGAATGAATGCCAAGCCAGGTGTTACGATCTGCAGAGGGCGGTCAAGCGCAAAATGAATGAGGACTACACCCAGAGCAACATCACTGGAGGTGGTGCGCCCCGCAGACCAGTACATTACCATCTCTGGGAGGAGAAGGTGATGGCCCTGCTTCCGCCGGTGGGAGTACATGGACTGCAAGGACTTCCAGAGCCTGGTGAGTACACAAACAACTTACGTAACATGGGGGTAATGGCATCCACACCCCAACTACACCAATTGCACGCAACTACCCCCAAGCCCTCACCGGCCAGAACCACACTCAAAAATAACGCTAATGCCACTAACATGTGTATGCTCCATTGAGAAAGCAAGGCCATGCTATGTCCTATGCTACACGAAGCAGCAACCCAAGAATGGATGTCCGGTATGCTGGGAGGGTGGGTGGCACAAAACACATGGTTGAACTCCAAAGCAGACACAATTGACCTCATCCCATATGGCCCAGGTACATACCCATGCACCATGTGCAATGCACAGGGATTGGGAAAGTACTGACAAGATAGCTCACACTCAGCCCGGGTGTAGGCAGCAGAAGGCGCTCCTGTGACCAGTGCAAACACAAACACCAAGACAACAAGGTCAGATATCTAGGACAGGAACTCACACTCACTGTTATGGCAGCATGCTCCATGGGGGGACAGCTACATCACCTGGGAGCCCCACTGGCAAATCACACTACACCCACCAGCAGGCCCTGTCACACACACCCCTTACACAAGCAGACACCCCCGGGACAGGCAATGGATTTACACACTGTCACAATGGACATGTAACACAACAACACCAATACATAGTCAAAGAAGCATCCAAGCAAACAATCTACATGTCAAAGACTCAGGAGAACATATCAAACTGTCCCCTGCAACATACCCATCCACAAGTGAACATTGAGGAGAATGCTAGGCACATACAACTACCTGGAGGAACAGTGCCAACTAGAATGTGTATAATACATGCATGTTGCATGAAACAGCATTAACATTGTCTGTCTCTGACACACAGGGCAACTTGATGAATCTACCCCCAACAATGGGGGTGAAGATTCACAGTCCCTGGCCCGGGGGGAACCTGATCCCACCGGCAGCGAAGCCTCTCAACATTCCGTGGATGACCCCGACTGACCTGGACCCTCTGGTGTCCAAGCCCCTGCAGAACCTGGTTCAGGACCATCTGTGTCAACCACCACCCCCATTCCTGCCATATCCCAGGAGACACCGAGGAGCCCTTCCCGCAGTGAACAACTGAGCCAGTCTGACCAGGAAGGAAAAGGAGCGGCGGGCACCCAGGAGGTGGCAGACAACACTGCCACTGCCATCCCTCAGGGGTCCCGTAGACCCGATGTGCCCACAATGGTTGGCCAGGCTCGTGTAGCCAGGGGTGGTGGGAGTGGAGGCAGGCGGAGGCGAGAACCTGACCAGCCAGCTGAAGGGACCGGTATGTCACACATACACAACATCATGGAGGCATACCGGCGTGACACCAGGGAGTTCAGCCAGGTAGTGGTGACCCTCACAGAGATCAAGAACCAGCAGGCCGAGCAACACGCCAGTCAACAAGAACACCAAGGACGGATGGAGGCAAGACTGGCTGAGCTCCTGGCGGTGCAAAGGGTCATACGCCATTCACTCCGTTGGATCACCGATAACATGGGCAACCCTCCCTGTGCCACCAGGCGAAGACCACCACCAGCCACAGGGAGGGAGGAGAAGGAGGATTTGTCCGATGGAGCGTCCCAAGCATCGTCTAGGCCTGCATCTGAGGGTCCCCGGAGGAAGGTGGGTCGTCCACGGAAAAGACCGTGAGAGGCTGCGGACCATCCACATCTCCCAGGTCACCTGGCCTGGCACCTGGCCTTCATGTGCGACAGCATCACCTCATTGACTGACATCATCTGCCACATGGATCTGCTGGTCACAGTCTGACTAATGATGCCAAACACTGTGGTCTGGACTCTGATGACTTCAAATGGCAAGGATCCCATCTCCCCCTGTGAACTTTGGATTCTATTTTCCCTGCATTGCACCTTTTTCAGTGCACAAATCACGCCACAGAGCTATAATTAAACAACTAATACGTGAAATTTCATGTTGCAGTCATTTAGCATGAGTCCACAACATAGGTGTGGGGGTATGTCAAAGTATGCCTGAGTGTGGAACTAACTCCAGCCATCCATACACTTGGATCTGAATCCGGTCGAGGACACACATGTGCCTCAATGTATCACCAAATACAGACATGGAGCCCAATACTCACCCGTGATGGCCTCAAGCTGCTGAGGGGGGGCTTGCAATACTGCTCAGACAGACCAATTTGGAAGAGTATCACGAAGGTGTACAGGTCATGGGTCATGTTGATGTTCCCGGGGAGAGAGTCCCAGGTCTATTTGGCGAGGTGGGAGAACTATCTCCTGCATGCAGTGTTTATGTGAATGTGATGAATGGTGGCCAGGTCAAGGTGGCCTGCACGGAGTTGGGCTAATGGGGTGTTGGATGACAGACGTCCAAGGTTTGTTTTGGGTCTGGGGTTGTGGACTGCCTCCTGAGTGTGGTTGAGGAGTCTGAAGGTGATCCTGCAGCAGACAGTGAGTCATTCTAGCTATCTCAGGTGGATGGTGATGTGGCTGGGGCTGGGGATGTTGAAGATGAGGGGTGTGGATGCACCCTGGATGTGGACAACTTCTCCTGCAGTCCTGCTGTTGTTCTACGTAGAGGCCGGTGCTGTAGTTGAGCCGGCTGGTGTCGTTGACCTGGGGGACGGTCTGTCTTGCCTTGTAGTGGATCTATCTGTGGATCATTTGCAGCATGCGGAGTGTGCTGCAGCATGAGGTACAGATGGTGGTGAGTTGCATGATAATTGTCAGCGATGGGTCCATGATGAACACCAGCTTGCGTGCGTGGCCACTGGGTGCTGGTGCAGTACCTAGACCAGTGGGACAAAAGGAGTTGACCCAGCCGTAAGGGGACAATCCTCAGATGATGACCTCAGTCCTGTCCAAGTCCAGCCTCAGGTGGCTGATGTTCAGCCATTCGTCAATGTATCTCATGCCTTCTTGAAGGTTGGATCTGGCAATGGCTGGCTCTTTGGTGAGTTTGAGTAGCAGCTGGGTGTCAATGGCATACGAGATGATGATGAGGTTGTGTGCGCATGTGATGGTGGAGAGGGGGGTCATGGAGACATTGAAGATCATCACGCTGAGAGAAGAGCCCTGGGGCATGTGCCGCATGACCCCAGTGTACTACATGCTGCAGGGTGGAGGCAGAATCCCTGGGCCTTGCTGGTGAGCTACTTTCTGATTGAATCCTGGGCCCTCCTCTGGATACCATTGTTGGAGATGTGTGAGCTGACAGTGTGGTAGCACATGGTGTACAATGCCGTTGAGAGGTCAAGGGGGGTGGGCTCACCATTGTTGAGCAGGGAAAAGTTGTCGTTGGTGGTGGCAATGATGACGGTTGCAGTGGTGTGATTACTGTGGATGATGGTCTGGTGCCGGCTGCCTGGAGCTGGTTACATGGAGGAAATATGTCAGTTGCTTGTTGAGTGTCTTCCGGATGACATTTGCTGGGTAGGGAAGCAGGGTGATGTACCAGGAGATCCTGCTGTACTGCCGTCCGTTGTTTAAGAAGGGCCTGGGTTTCTGCATGCCTCCAGCACCCATGGAATGTGGCCAACTCAAAGGAGACATTCAGGACGCGCTGGGCGTGGGCTTCAAGGATGGGGAATAATGTGGTTGAGATGTTGTGTGGGAATGGGCCTGATGGAGAGCCAGAGTGGATGGTGCACATGAGCCATGTGGTGTACTTGCTGCTGACGGGAGTCCAGAACCTGAGGGGGGTTTGTCCTGCGGATAATAGTGCTGTCTGCCTCTGTGTGCCAAGGCTGTTGTGTATGGCCATGAGCTAGCAGTGGTACAAAGTTGCAAGGGATGGGATCTGCCTTGTAAGGGTGGGGTGTCTTGGATGGAGATCTGCTGTCAGTTCACTCCCAATGCTGAAGAGCTCCTTGATGTCGTGTGTTTTGGTGTCTCATCACTATCTGAAGGATCTCCACTTGTCCTTGCTGATGATATGGTGATGGCTGTGTGTGGTCTTTTCCAGGCCTGTAAGGTAAATGATGGCTCTTTGTGTTGCAAGGTGTGCACAAGAGTCTGGCTACGTCTGTAGGAGTCCAGTAGGTCTGCCTTGTCCCAGGTGCCTTAACTATTGTTGTGCTTCATAGGAAAGTCCATCAATGTGGCAAGATTGTTGGATCAGTTGCTGATCCAGTGCGTGAGGTTTCAGGGTGTTGCGTTGGTGTTGTTTTGAGTGTCCCACACAGCTTGTCTGTGGTGATTTACATCAAGCATATTCAGGGGATCGTTAGCAGGGTGTGGAGCAGTGTGTTGCTTGTCGGAGACGTCGATTAAAATGTTGATGGACCAATGATGGATGGTGGTGTGGTTCTCCTCCAGCAAGAAGTTACTGGCCTCCAGCCACATGTAGCCTATGGAGGGGAGGGCGTGCGTGCAGATGTACGTGTTGATGGCTTAGCGCAATTGTGGATGTAGGCCTGGATATCTGTAGATGAGTGTTACTCTGAGGGTTGCCAGTGAGTTGCTACAAACCCGGATTTGTGACTCTGAGGGTGTACTTGTGAATCAATTGCGATTCATCCTCCGGGATTGTTGGGGCCATCCCTGTGGGTGATCTTGTATCCCTCTGAGATGGCAATGAAGATGTCGTGTGCTGAGGATGCTTATGTGCAGGTTACTGTCCTGAAGGTGATGTGTGGCCCTGTTGTGTTGAGGAGGTAACAGAGTCCAATGGCGTGCTGGTGGACAGAGCGGGTGTGGAGTAGGAGGCACATGACCTGGTTGTTCTGACAGGGTCTGGTAGGCGGGGCAGCGCTGTGTAGGCAGTTGGAGTTGCACACTCAGCATGCAAAGGCATCGTGTGTGCGCTTAGGGGTTGCCTGATAGCAGACGGATGATTGTCTGGAGGACATTGTTTGGGGGTTGGCTGCAGCATGAGCCTGTTGTGGGACAAGCTGCTGGGTGCATTAAGAATGGGTGAAGTGGGGAAGGGAGGAGTATTTTGGAGGCGTGTGGGTTACATCATCATGACACTCGGCGGGGCGGTGCCGCAGGTGACGCAGCAGCAGGCGGAAGGGGTGAGAAACTAGGCAAAAAGTAGCACAAAGACAAGGAGGTCACATAGGCACAGTGCGACAGGTGTATGTAAAGGAAGGAGTGTCAGGTAACTCATGGGTCACTACGAGAAAATGTATGACCAATCACCAAAAATGACGGGCACAGGGTCAGGCAAAAAAATGCGGAGCTGCGCACAGGAGACACACCATCAGCATGTGTTCACGTCCCGTTGTGTGGAGCAACCTGCACAAATACATACACAACCAGGGACTTCATGCACAATAGATATTATTAGCCATGAAGAACTGCATGCATGTTGCAGAAGTAGACATACACATATGCTCAATATTTGACAAGTATGCCATGGATGACGCATGCAAACTGGCTAGAGAGCTGCAGTGACAGAGATGAGGCACTTTGGATTGTGCTGAACACCTTTATTCCACATACACACACAAAGTGAAATGCATCCATGTGAACATACTCACAGGTCAGTTGACAGAACATGTGGGACATACGCTGGACCCCCCCTTCACGACACGGATGATGTCAATCCCAAAGAACTGGCACACAATTCAAGGGGATGAGCCAAACAAATCCTGCTGCACACGGAGAGGCTGCAATTCCCCATAGAGCCTGTTGTTGTAATGCCCCACACTAGGTCCACCCGTACCATCCGCAATGTTTCAGAGGCAAGGTTCACACACATTGATGCCTTCATCAGATGCCACACTCCACTACAGATGACAGTCAAGAAGGGTGACTATCATGTCATGGGAGTGATGCGACATGTTATATGCTACATGGTGAGAAGACATGTATGCATGGTACCACAACATGCACAGAAGCAGGCTCACACATTCCCAACCCGTACCACCACCAAAAAGCCTTGCTGCTATCTTTACCCAAACTGACATTTCCACATGTCCGTGCATGGAACGCTGATTCAGCACACGTTGCAATCCTCATGAGGAATAGCAGGAGGACAAAGATGACACGAACAGACAACAGGCGCAGAAACCTGGGAATGAGAGACACACAAGAAGTCACCTAAAACAATTTTCGCCGCACACATGGACATTTACAAAACATGAACAATGTTGGACACATGTAAATTTCAAATAAAGTATCTCCGCAAAACTGTGTGGCATGACATCATCACTCGAGTGACATATCAGAACTCACATCAAAGTCACTTTGCATTCAGTCATCTGGACACACACATTGCAACACATGCCACTCAATGCTACAAGCTTGCACACTCATACCCAGTGACTCACCATTATGAGAAGAAGTTGCGTATGAGCTGACTCCGGATATCATCCTCCTCCTCCTCCTCATCACTAGCCTCGTGAGCAAGCCCTTGATCCTCCACGGGTAGATGTTCCTGCTCATCCGGATCCAGGATGAGTGGCACTGCCTTCTCAACTGCCATGTTGTGCAGTATGCAGCACACGAGGAAGATTCGGCAGACCTTCTCCGGGGCATAAGCGAGGGACCCGCCTGTCTTGTCCAGGCACCGGAATCGGCTCTTCAGGAGGCCAAACATCCTCTCAATCACTCGCCTGGTCAGCCCGTGTGCATTGTTGTACCTGTGATCTGCAGCTGTTCTTGGGTTGCAGAGAGGTGTCATTAGCCATGGCATGTTGGGATATCCAGAGTCCCCTACATGGAAACATCATGTAAAAAAGTGGGTCAGGAGATGCCGTAAGAGCCAAAGATACCGCAACATATAGGACAAACAGAGTATACCCACCAACAAGACATGCTCGTTCATTGTGCAGCCGCAGCATCATTTGTGACACCCTGCTACGCCTCATGATGTAGGCATCGTGTGCTGATCCTGGAAAACATGCACAGACATGGGAAATCAGCATGTTAGCAAGACACACCACAAGGGCATTTATCGAGTGGTAATGTTTTCTATTGCGATAGTCTTGTTCCTGTGCCTGTGGTGGTACCAAAGCCACATGTGTACCATCAATGGACCCAATGACATGGGGCATCCCTCCCAGGGCATAGAAATCACCCTTGACATCTGTCAACTCCTCAGGAGTAGGAAATGTGATGAATTCATCAAGGTGCTCCGACATGGCTGCTAAAACATCACGCAGGACACGGCTGAACATTGTCTGTGACATGCCACCAACATCAGCTATGGTGAATTGAAACATACCTGTGGCAAAAAAATGTAGGGCTGCTCTCACCTTCATCTTTGGGGTCAGTGCAGTAGGATACCTGTGTCGCGGTTGGAGGTGTGGTGCCAGCCTGTCGGTCAAGTCCTCAATCAACTGTTGAGTTAATCTGTAACGTCGGATGCAGGCACGTTCCCTCATGGCACCCAAGTCTGGCATTGGTCTTGGGACAGGCGGTGCCCTGCAAGACATTGTTTGTAAGAATGAAGATTGAGAGTCTGCCAACATCAATGTCAATGAACATAGCACATGCTACACTGCTAATACACATCAGGTAACTATGGAGTCTGTTGTGTGCAATACATACAGGACACATATGCTAGCTTGCTGGCACTCCTACAAAAAGCCAGATACACCTGTTGATTGTCAAGTCTACATGACATGCCCTGAAATGAGCTGGGGGCAAGTCTGAGTGAAGAGCCACAGATATCACCACATAGCTACATTAGAAGGATGTCATCTCATCCACACAGCTGACTGCAAGGCACACGCACAGGTCACAAGGAATGTCAAATGTACATATCAAACACATTGCGATGAAGGGGTACACGTGACAAGAGAAAGACACAGCCATTGAGACAACGCAGACATGTATGACTGGGAAAATAGGATGTCCGATGCACACAGACCCTACAGCGGTGGGAATCCACATATGGCATGGTGTGCGTAGATGTGTCCCATGCCCATCTCCACACAGACCCATGTTGGATGCACCAACAGCAGATGCAGTTGACGGAACACTGACATCAAGCTCATGGGAACACATGACACACACCTGACATAGTCACAAAGGGGCAAGCAGATCGTGACATGTCAGTTGATAGAGTGTCCCTGTCCTTGGCATCAGGATACAGTTGCGGGTGGTGATGACTGTGCCATCTCACTGCTGCTGTGCATGACACAGTTGGACTACAGACACACGTGGCAAGTGTCAAGGTGATGTGTGCCACATAGTGACCCATCACACATGACGTGTCCACAGGTCATCACACATCAATTGTGCAACTAGATGAGATGACCTCTGCAATATCACTGGCTGCCACACCTAGGGCCTGCACATAGCAGTGTGCAATGACAAGTATGTGATGGACATCCTTGTGTGACTCATAGCCCTCCATTCCTGGCATGTGTGCGCCTGTATTACCATTGTAAGTGTGTGAAATGCATACCCGTAGGTGTCTAACGCACTGTACTACTATTGCGTACCCGTACGTGTGAACTAGTGCGTACCCGTAGGTGTCTAACGCACTGTACTACTAGTGCATACCCGTACGTGTCTAAAGCTCTGTACTACTAGTGCGTACCTGAACGTGTGAACTAGTGCGTACCCACAGGTGTCTAACGCACTGTACTACTAGTGCGTACCCGTAGGTGTCTATCGCACTGTACTACTAGTGCGTACCCGTACGTGTGAACTAGTGCGTACCCGTAGGTGTCTAACGCACTGTACTACTAGTGCGTACCCGTAGGTGTCTAACGCACTGTACTACTAGTGCGTACCCGTACGTGTGAAACGCACCGTACAACCGCTATCATCGCGTGTGTACGCTTCGTTTCACCATTGTACTTGTGCCGTAGGGGTACGTGTGAAACGAGCCGTACACCCGCTATCATCGCGTGTGTACGCTTAGTTTCACCATTGTACTTGTGCCGTAGGGGTACATGTGAAACGCACCGTACACCCGCTATCATTGCATGTGTATGCTTCGTTTCACCATTGTACTTGTGCCGTAGGGGTACGTGTGAAACGCACCGTACACCAGCTATCATCGCTTGTGTACGCTTCGTTTCACCATTGCACTTGTGCCGTAGGGGTACGTGTGAAACGCACCGTACCTGTGTGTGGATTTCTAAATTACATAGGGGACCCATAAAGGACAAGTATTAGGCCCTAAATGCATGCTGCTTGTCATGGAGACAGAGTTTTCAATTGAAAAGTGTCGATCATGTGTCCTGGAATAGTCAGTTGGCCACAAAATACAATGTTGCAAAGTGGTTGTTGACTTGACATGATGCTCAACATTTGAACGATGCGAATGCTGTCCTTGGTGTATGTTTAAAGTCATTGGTGTATGTTTAAAGGGATTGGAGTAAACGTAGGATACAAAGGAGTCTGACCAATCACTATGTACTCCTCTAAATGAATGCCCCTCAGCAAGACAGATATAAGGCAGCCAGAACCCATGAGAGGGCACTTGCCTGCACAACTTTCCTGTCGACCACACTGCTGCTGTCTCTGCTTCCTCTGGACCATGTCACGTACTGTGGAGAGGGCCCAGCCATTCACCCTGGAGGAGAATCAGGCCTTGCTGGACGTCCTCCTCCCACAGTACATCAAGCTTTATGGGAGACCAGGGGAGCAGGTGAGTGCTGAGTCCACTAACTTTGCCTATACACCTGTTATGTGAGTGTCAATATTGTGTCCAGGTGGGACAGACATGCAATGTTGTTTAGAGTGGGTCCCAGGGGGGGGGACATGCTGATGTCTCTCATGCAGAGCATGATGTAGTTCCTGTGTGCACTCCTCACTTGCATTGTTCTTACTGTGACTTTCACTGCATAGTGCATGACACTTTCAGCCTGGCAAATCCTTGGTGTTTTTTTTCCCTATTGTCCTGAGATGATTCAGTGGTCCCCCCGGTGTGACAGGTGACTGTACCCACAGATGTGTATGAGTTGAGTGGCCCTGTGGTGAGAGTGTCCAAATGATGTGTACGACCTCATGGACATTGATGTGTGTGAATGTTCCTTGTCATGTGGGTGAGTGTCTATGTGAAGTGTTGCACCACAGCTGCATGGAGGAGGCAACAGTTCAACCCATCTGATATGACAAGTAAGACGTGCTGTGTGTCTGACTTGCAGAGCTAGCATGACACCTGTGACACCCCACTGGCAAGTGGCACATGTGCAGAGTGGGGGTTGTATCCGCTGTTGTCAATGACCGGCGAGTGATCTGTGCTTGGGTGTGTCTGTCTAGTATGCTGATGGTGCGTCAGTGGAGTGGGACATGTGACTGCTTGGCACGTGCTGCCCTTCAGCCTGCTGTTGCATGTGCTGCACAGTGTGTGGCATGATCAGTGAGTGTGTCGCACCCCTCATGCCAACATGTTGACTTTCAATGCCATGTAGTGCATTGGGGCTTGCACACAGGCCAATTTCTTATTGTGTATGATGTAATTCCTGTCTGCATCCTATGCCCTGTGCAACATTTCAATGATGTTCAAATGTGTGTCTCTGGGACATGGAGCAGGTGTATTGATGTTGTGTCACTTTGTCATCCTGACAGGTAACTGCCTACTAGCAGGGCATGATCTGGAAACACATGGTCAGGGCCGTGAGATATGAGGGGGATCGTCGTCGCCTGCTGCCTCAGGTGCGCAAGAGGTGGCAGGACATCCGGTGCTGGACCCGGCAGATCGCCCGGGTCCAGCCGGGGCTCGACAGTCCGCGCCCCCACGGCGGCTGCCGACGCCTGACCCCCCCACATGAAACGTGTCCTGGCGGTGGTATTCCCTGAGCTCGATAGGCAGTTACAGGAGAGATTGCAGCAAGGAGGGGGTAGGTACATGGCTGTTTGTCATGTTATCTGTCACCAGCTTTTGGAAGTGCTCTGTAGGCTGGATACACTCCCAGAGTTAATATGTGCAGTGCATTTTCTGTTCCCCAATGTCACCTGGTGCTCTTTTTCATCCCTTCCCCTCCTTGACATGTGTCCGCTGGTGTGTGTGTAATTACATTTGCACATGGTCATCTAGGGTGCCAGTAAATCTAAGTGCACATTGCTTTCAGCATCATGTGGGAGGGTGGTTTGTGACTTGTGTTGGTACCTTGCCTGTGCCATGACCTGTTCACTATGTTGGGGGTC
Organism: Triturus cristatus; assembly: GCF_964204655.1. Taxonomy (NCBI): domain Eukaryota; kingdom Metazoa; phylum Chordata; class Amphibia; order Caudata; family Salamandridae; genus Triturus; species Triturus cristatus. Next base: position 934,715,156 of record NC_140585.1, read on the forward strand.
CATATTTGTTGTCACTGATGATGATTCTCAACATAGGAGTGTGAGCTTTAAAATGAACACCCTTGCAGCATGCATGACCAATGTTGTGGCCTCAGACATGATGTGCATGAGTGGGAGATATGCATATAGCCATGACGTTTGAACATGGTACAGTCAGCTCATTCCAGGACCACGGAGCAGTGTGCCCACTACAGTCCCCTGAGACACCCTGGCCTCATAATCATGTGTGTCATCCAACACTGTGCACATTCTCTGTGTGTTCAGCATAGGTCTGCCTCTGTGGCATTGTTCCCTGGCCTAGTTAGTATTTAGCAAATGTTTGCTACATGTGTCCACTGGAAAGGGATACACCATTTTGCTTGTGCATACTCACACTAGGCAGTGCCTGTATGGCCATTCACAACAATCTGTTGATGGTTGTTTGTCACAAATATGTGTTGCCAGCCCCACAAGGTGATGTTGTGTAAATGAAGCTATTTTTCCAGCACAGTTATTGTAACCCTGAATAAGAGGTGTCACTTCTTGATCTGTATCAATCACATTGACTCAGGCATGGGGTGGGGTGTGCAGGAGAGGCATACATGTGCAACCCTGATTTTTCATTGCCAGGTCTGACTTGTGTGTGATACTTGGCTGTACAAAGAATCACCATGCAGTGCCCCTGTGATGCTGGCCAGTGCTTAATTTACCTGCTTGCAGCCTGTGTCAGTTTTTTATAAACATGATTCCTGCTCAAACATTTTCAGCACCTGTGTGTGGTTCAGATGCAACGCTGTTTGGACTTTGTGTGATGACATCTGTGTGTACATTCTGGCTTGCCATGAGGGTGTCCCAACTGTACAGCTAGGCTTTTTTTCTACCCAATTGCAGGCCCATTAGCTAATGCATTGTCCTGGGTGTGGACATGTGTGCCACTCCAGATGACAGGCAGTAGGTCATATGTTTAGCCAACTGTGTGATCAGGTGATGGATGGTCATGTGACAACTGACATAATTCAAGTTGTTACTCTTACAAAATTGTACCTTGGCACTCACAGCACTTGTCAACAGTTCTTCATGCTTTAAATGTGGGAATTTGATGATTTGTGTTGAGAACACTGATGTGCCTGCATGGAAAAAGTCGCCCAAGGAAGTGCACACAAAAATACATTTCCTTTTTCATGGAACACACTGGCACATTTTCTAAGAAGCCACTGTTGGAATTAAATGGTGTTGCTGATTCTCCATATACATGTTCCCACAGTGCTCTTGATTTTGTGAGACTCCTTTTTTGTTGGTGATACAAACTGACGAGTCTAAAGACATCCAGACCTCCGTGGGCCCATTTATATGTACTGTCTGCAACACCATTAATTTCTAACAGTGGCTTCTTTGAAAAGGTGCCAGCTTCTCCAATGACAGTGTAAATGTACTTTTGTGTGCACTGTCTTGTGCGACATATTTCATGCAGGCACATGAGTGTTCTTTTCATGAAATGGCGAATTGGCACATTCAAAACATGTTGATTGTGTAAAGTATTGTGAGTCCCAAGGTAGCGACATTTTTTGGTTTTGTGTTCCAAGGTACTTACAGGTCTCTGAGTGTGGTGACACCTTGAGTATTGAGGTGGGTCAGTTTACAATGGGTGCACCACTACTGTTTCTTTCAGGTTAAACAAGAGGCGGCATGAATTCATTGTATTGTTGTGCTCACCGGTTCACAGACACTAGCTTCTCAGTGTATTTCTCAGTCAAGTTGTGGCCTTTTGTGTTCTTTTTTTCCTAGTGTCCAAGTGGCATAGTGGGTCTACCAACTGGGCAGTACAGGGCTTACATATGTGCGGAGTTATCTAGCTGTTACTCATGATGCATTGCCTGATATGTACTGTGACCAATTGTTCTTGTGCTCATGTGACATGTATACAGGTGACTGATGCATTTCGGTTTCTTCTCCTTGCCCACAACATCATCATCCGCAACCGAAGGAGACACCTGCATGGACCTGGAGGAGGGACCCAGCGGCAGTGCCACCAGTGCTGTGGAATCAGAAGCACCCAGTGGCACGGAGGGCGAGGGGAGTCAGTCGGAGGACCTGTCTGGACACGATACCAGCTACGACGCCGATGGGTCCGAGGCTGACCTCCCTGAGGAGGCGGAGGCTGCAACACCACCTGGCAGCATCCCCACATCTGTCCCCGCCTCCTCCATCACCATCTCCGCCCTCCCAGTTGCTCCCGTCTCTTCTGTCCGTGCAGAGTCCCACCATGTCTCCTTCATCCCAGGCGCACCGCACCTGGGGTATCTTCAGGTGCAGGGGTTAGGATGGAGGCCCTAGCAGCAGTGTGCAGCGCCGTGTTCACCTCCACCTTTGTCGCTGCCCCACCCCCTGTGGTGGAGACATCGACCCTTGCACCCACCACACCTACCCCTCCCCTTCATGCCCCTGCGGTGCCTGGTCCTGCCACAGATGATGCCCCCCCCCGGTCGACAAACCTTGATGTTTCTTAGTGCAGGCAAGGTAGGGGTGGACGCGGTCCCCTACGTCCACCCTTGGACTTGAGAAATGGACTGGCCATTGGCCTTTGTACATAGTATCTTTTACATTAATTTAATTTTGGTGCTGAATAAAGCCTTTTCTTTTACTTTCAACACTATTGCATTTCAGGTACTTGATGTTGGTGATGAGGCTCCGGGAGTTGGTGTTCTGGTAATGTGTTAGGGTTCTGAGAAATGTTTTTGTATGATGGTCATGAGGTGGACCAGGGTATCTGTGTGCCATCACAATGTCCCTGCAAAGATTCATTGGTAGTGTGTATTCGTTTAGTTTGGAGACATTGTCCCAAGGAGTGTTTCTTCCTCTGTGGCACCTGACATCTTTGCTGCAAACAGTTGGACAATTGTTGTGCTGACCTGTGTCCACATTTCCTCTGTTGGTGACAGATCCCTTCAACAATGGCCATGCCTGCTCACCGATGTCTCCTGCTGAATCGTCTGTGCCATCCTTGCTAGTCACTGTACTTGTGTTTTGGGTATGTAGGAATGCCTTCAGGGACAAATTGGCCCTTTTCAGCACTATGCATGTGTGCAATCACGGCCTACCACACAAATGGTACTTGTTATGCAGGGTATTTGGGCACATGATTCACAATTGTGGGCATTGTATGTGGTGGAATTGAACCCTATTCCTTCCATGAGAGACAACATCTTGGTGGCTGGACCAGCACCTGTACATTCCTTACACTCCTGGGATGTGCGTGACAGTGTGTGTTCCCTTTGGCTATCTTAGTTTTGTATGCAGTTACATGACTATACAGTCTGTTGGCATGAAATCAGGGTTTGTATTGTGCTGCATCCGCCATGGGTGGGTATGCATGTGTTATATGTCCTCACACCCACATGTGGTATGTCATGCAGTATGTGACAGACATCCATTGTCCTGGGAGTGGGACCCTGCTGTCAGTGATGTGTTGTAATGGCACAAAAATCATAGTCCAAAGATAGGGATGCGTCCATACCACCATGTAGGTGTGGTCATCTGATGATGGTGTACACCCCCCCATATCTCTGTCCACTGCTGGTAGTCATATGCACCCACCCCTCATATTGCAGGCCACTGCTAGGAGTCATATGCACCCACCCCTCATATGTCTGGACACTGCTAGGAGTCATATGCACCCACCCCTCATATTGCAGGCCACTGCTGGTAGTCATATGCACCCACCCCTCATATTGCAGGCCACTGCTAGGAGTCATATGTACCCACCCCTCATATGTCTGGACACTGCTAGGAGTCATATGCACCCACACCTCATATCTCTGGACACTGCTAGGAGTCATATGCACCCACCCCTCATATTGCAGGCCACTGCTTGGAGTCATATGCACCCACCCCTCATATGTCTGGACACTGCTAGGAGTCATATGCACCCACCCCTCATATCTCTGGACACTGCTAGGAGTCATATGCACCCACCCCTCATTTTTGGAGGCCACTGCTAGGAGTCATATGCACCCACTCCTCATATGTCTGGACACTGCTAGAAGTCATATGCACCCACCCCTCATATCTCTGGACACTGCTAGGAGTCATATGCACCCACCCCTCATATCTCTGGACACTGCTAGGAGTCATATGCACCCACCCCTCATATGTGTGGGCACTGCTGGGAGTCCTCTGCACCCACCCACGCACCCCCTTGGAGCAGTACACTGCTGGCCTGGACCTACACACACCAATATGAAGGTAACATGCTGGGCCAGTCCTCTACGCCCACATTCCTGGCGTGTGTACACCTCGTATTAACGGGGTACGTGTGACACGCACCGTACCCACGCATTCATTGCATGTGTACGGTCCGTGTCTCTGTTCTACTGTGTCGTAGGGGTACGTGTAACACGCACCGTACCCACGCATTCATTGCATGTGTACGGTCCGTATCACTGTTCTAATGGTGCCGTAGGGGTACGTGTGGTACGCACCGTACCCACGCATTCATTGCGTGTGTACGGTCCGTATCACTGTTCTAATGGTGCCATAGGGGTATGTGTGGTACGCACCGTACCCACGCATTCATTGCGTGTGTACGGTCTGTATCACCGTTCTAATGGTGCCGTAGTGGTACGTGTGGTACGTACCGTACCCACGCATTCATTGCGTGTGTACAGTCCGTATCTCTGTTCTACTGTGTCTTAGGGGTATGTGTGACACGCACCGTGCCCACGCATTCATTGCGTGTGTACGGTCCGTATCACAGTTCTACTGTGCCATAGGGGTACGTGTGGTATGCACCGTACCCACGCATTCATTGCATGTGTACGGTCCGTATCTCTGTTCTAATGGTGCCGTAGGGGTACGTGTGGTACGCACGGTACACGTCCGCTTCCGTTGTTGCGGTATGCAGGGGTTGCTGGACACGCCCCCCAAGTGACCAGACCCTGGTGGTAATGTATGGGCTCCATATTATAGGTTTTGATTTGGGTATGGGGTAGGTTTCCTGCCCCTAACCCCTACCCTGACCCCTGGGGCATGTGCGTCGGGTCCGGTGCACCAGGTCGTAGGCTAGGAGGACCGGGATGATGCGTACGATGGGGTTCATGGCGTGTACGTCGCGTACCGGGGCTCCGTTGCATGGCAGTTCGCGTCGAACTCTGCTTTTCCGGCTGTGTTTGACTCCTGTAAAAAAAGAGCCGTACGGAGTGACGTAGGGACAAATCGTACTTGCTGGGCCGGAAACCGCTGCCTGAATACGTCCAGACATCGCGTACAAGCTGTTCCGGATCAGAATTTTAGGTATTTTTTCCACATACGGTCTTTTGTACGATTCGTACGGAAATAGGCTTTCTGTACGAATCGTACTTCCAAGGTTGTAGGGACAGTTTACCGGGTACGAGTTGTATGAAGAAAACGCTCCATACAACGATTCGTACAGCCTTTTTACAGGATCGGAATCAGCCCCTAGGTGTTAATAAATTATGTACAACTACAAATATATTTCATGATGCATCAAGTGTGCTACTGAGTCAGTACAGTATAGGGTGATAATTTAAAGCATATGTTTGAATATTATTTTTCGAATGTCCTGACATACATTTTTAGAGTCTTTGAAGATATGTGTTATTATAAATAATGTAATGATGTTGTGCAAAATGTATTTGAACTGATCTATTGATATTCAATATTTCAGGCCGCTGGAAAGGATTCAATGTGACGTATTTTCATTTGGTACTCTTGGATCAATGAGTGGAATAGTTGTGGACTGCTACTTTTAGAGTATGGGATTCCCATGGGCTTGTTTGTGTTCAAATAAGATAACGGTTTCAGTCCTGAAAGAGTACCATGCTTTGTGAAAAGTCAACACTGAAAATGACAGGGTCTTTCATTGCAGCAAGCTGAACCAAGGGCAAAAAGTCAACACTGAAGGAGTCAACAAAGGAAAACGCTAAAACAACAAGTGGAAAGTAAATTTAGCTTCAGGAATACATTTCTGAATGCTCTGTAAGGAAAATAACTGCATTAGTATAAGCTGGTACACTTGACTATTTTGAGTGTTGAATATTCTTTATTTGGACATAATATCATGTTATGAATATCGAGTATCACAAATATAGAATTTTTAATGTCATGATACATTAATATAGTGATGCAGAAATATCGTGGACATAAATATCGAGTCTTAGTTTAGTAATATTGTATTGTTGTAAAACATATCGCTTTTTTATTATTTGTATGTGTTTTAGTTCATATTTTAATTGTAAATGCTATATATTGTTTGTATAATTTTGTTAATATTTTGAAATTATAGTTTTTAATTTGAAGTTATATATACTTTTTAGTTTAATTGTCAATAGCAATTTATAGTGTTGTAGCCGGTTTTGAGATTTGCAGGGTTACAGGATGGGAAGTTAATTAAGCATAATTAATTAATAACGAACTTTTTATTAATATCAATTATTTATTTGATAATTAATTATGCAAATTATCTAATTATATTTAAAAGTGATATTTTAGGAGTGGGTTGTTCTGTGTGTAGCGGTATAGGGCCGGAAGTTAATTTAGTAATAATTATTAAATTATTAATTAATTATCTATTATTATTAGTTAATTGAGAAAATAATTAGGTACATTTTGTAAATATTGATTTTATGTTATTTTTTAGGTGCAGGTTGTTGGGTTTTGTAGGGGTATAGGGTGGGAAGTTAAGTAATGATCAATGATAAATTAATTATTAATTCATTAAATATTTTATGCTGTTATGTTTGTAGTGGAATAATGTTGGAAGTTATTAAATTATAATTAATTAGCAAACATTTAATCATGTAAAAATAATTAGTTAAAATATTACTTAATAAGTTAATTGTATTAATTTAATTATGTTTAATTATGTGTTGCCATATTTGTGGGAGTATAATGTATTTCAATTAAATGCGCAATTAAAATAATAAAGTGAAGGCAAAGCTAACTTAGCTTTTAGTTCTCACTGACAACTTTGCCTTCACTGTTTAAACGAACTTTGTAACTCAAGTTAATCTAGGAACCATTATGATTCCAGTTGTGAAACATTACTATAAGTGTGAGGCATTGTGGGAACTGTATTCTAAAATGCCAGTCACGTGACTTTTTGAGTTTTAAAAGGTGCGCATTCACGCATGGGACATTGTTTGTTTCTCCTCCTGTGACCAAGGCATACTGCTGAAACGCGTAAGGATTATGGAGAATATTCTGCGCTACTTTACCTGTGATTAAACGCCTTTCACTCCGACAATGGGCCTCGCTGTTGTCTTTTGAGGTTAATTGATGGGAGTCTCCGTGCCCATTGTTACGAGGCCGCCCTGTAGGGTTGAGGGCTCCTGTGATCGGAGGTTGTTTGTGAAATTTGAATCTGGAGCATGACCCACTTGACGCTGCATACCTAACCAGGGAATGCTAACACAGCAAAGTTGCAGCGAAAAAGGAAGGGATTCAGAATGAGGAACTCAGTGAAAAGGAAGTGTTTCAGAATGAGAAATTCCCCGTTCTGATCGTGCCGGAGCAAGGCATTGTCACAGGCTACTGGAAACATTAAGCATCTGCGAAGGGAATAACGATCACCTGACTGAGAACTAAAAGCTAAGTTAACTTTGCCTTCACTGTTTAAACGAACTTTGTAACTCAAGTTAATCTAGGAACCATTATGATTCCAGTTGTGAAACATTACTATAAGTGTGAGGCATTGTGGGAACTGTATTCTAAAATGCCAGTCACGTGACTTTTTGAGTTTTAAAAGGTGCGCATTCACGCATGGGACATTGTTTGTTTCTCCTCCTGTGACCAAGGCATACTGCTGAAACGCGTAAGGATTATGGAGAATATTCTGCGCTACCTTACCTGTGATTAAACGCCTTTCACTCCGACAATGGGCCTCGCTGTTGTCTTTTGATATATATATATATATAAATAGTTTTATATTTTTTGACAATTAATAGAGATATTAAAATATGGTATGTGTTTGAAGTGAATTATATTTTTTTACTGTTGCACACACTGGAGTGTAAACCTTACCCCTTCGGCATCCAACGCTTTTCCTACTGTTTCACATAGTGGAGTGGAAATAGTAAATGTTACCCCCCGGCGTCCAACACTTTCCCTATTGTTGCACAGACTGAAATAGGATTAGTAAATTTTACCCCTCCGGCATCCAATGCTTTTCAATCAGTTGCATAGAATGGAGTTGGAATAATAAATTATACCCCTCTGATGTCCAACAATTTCTCTACTGTTGCACAGACTGGAGTGGGAATAGTACTCGTAATCAGGCCCTATGTCTGTGTGTCCTTGACATGCTGAAAATAACTGGACTGGATGGTTTTATTTATGCAGTACGTCTGGTGGTATAATGATGGCCAAGTTCACAGAATCCTGCAAAGGCTATTGTCAGCTGCCATCAAGTGTAGATTGGATAGCTCAGGTAAGCAACTGCTGATTAGAATTTAGATAACTGACATGATAAGTTCCAAATCTTTGAATCTGCTGATATGTGTATTTGCCACTTAGAAGGCTTGATTGTAGCAGTGTTTAGAGTGGGTGCAGAAACGGAACAACACGTTTTTACTAGTAAAAAAAAGGAAACAAAATCAAACCATTTGATAAAATACACTGAATGTGTGTGACATCATTTTACTTTCAAAAAGGGTCTTATATAGGTTGAATACCTACAATAAGTATTCTATTCAAATCAGTGATACACCTGAAAAGGGCAACTACTTAGCATTCTTTGTTTTTCCTACACAAGCACAATGGTTAAACTGCAGTACCAAAGGAAGTTCATTTTATATGTGACCTGAACTAAAGAGATTTTTAATTGAGAGGAACATTCGTTCATATGTGCATAAGTGTGTTTGTGTGCATAAGGGCCAATGACAGTCTATGGAACTGGTGAACAAGGTGCAAGTTTAGCCCAACCTTGATGCTGCTTGGGTGAAATACACCAAGTGAACTGGCTCTGGTGAAAGTCTAGAAGTCAAATAGCTTGAAAGGGTTTCCAAATCCCACTACCGAAAGGGACTTTGTACTTTCCCAGCACCTAATATGGCTCTGTCATGTTTTGAGAAGAAAAACCCTTCATATGCAAGACACTGCTGAATTGTAGCCACTGCTGTGGAAATGAAGGCCGAATACTTGTAGCTTTGGAGATTACTCACTGAAAATTTTCTAAATCTAAAAACAGAATGGGACTTTTTCAGAGGTGCAGAGATTTCCACATAGATGAAGCTGAAATTCAATCTGACACTGTGGGACTGCCAATTGGATACCTTTCCCAGTGTGTCCACCTGAAGCTCTGGTGCTTTGTAGTGAAAGTTTTCAAAAGTATACAAACTTTTTTCAGGTGCCCAAACATCCACACAGGTACACTTCTAAGGCTCACAGGACCTCAGGAGAAGGTCCATAAAGACTCTTAAGGTGTCAGGCATAGACCAACAGCAAAGTCCAGTTGCCACTGGTCAACTGGGCTCCGAAACTGCACTCATCGCCGCCACCGATGACATCAGGGCCTTGCTAGAAACGGAGAGACCGTGGCCCTCATCCTCCTGGACCTGTCAGCCGCCAACGACACGGTCTGCCACCGCACACTACGTACAAGCCTCCACGATGGCGGGATCCAAGAGAAGGCCCTGGACTGGATCACCTCCTTCCTCTCCGGCAGAACACAGAGCGTCCGCCTCCCCCCTTCCGCTTCGAAGCCATCAAGATCATCTGCGGCGTACCCCAGGGCTCATCCCTCAGCCCAACGCTGTTTAACATCTACACGTCGCACGACTGCACGACCTCAACATCATCTCTTATGCCGAAGAAACCCAGCTGATCCTCTCCCACACCAAGGACCCCCACACCGCAAAAACCAACCTCCACGAAGGAATGAAAGCCGTCGCTGAGTAGATGAAGAACAGCCGACTGAAGCTGAACTCAGACAAGACGAAGGTCCTCATCCTCGGATCCGCCCCATCGGCCTGGGACGACTCCAGGTGGCCGACCGCACTGGGAACAGCTCCAACACCCACCGACCACGCACGCAACCTAGGGGTCATCCTCGACTCCACTCTCTCCATGACAAAGCAGGTCAATGCCGTCTCTTCCTCCTGCTTCAACACCCTCCGCATGCTCCGCAAGATTTACAAGTGGATCCCTACCGAAACAAGAAGTACGGTCACCCAGGCCCTCGTCGGCAGCAGGTTGGACTACGGAAACGCCCACTACGCAGGAGCCTCGGCCAAACTCCTGAAACGACTTCAAAGCATTCAGAACGCCTCTGCACGCCTGATCCTCAACATCCCTCGCCGCAGCCACATCACACCCCACCTGAGAGACCTGCACTGGCTCCCCGTCAACAAGAGGATAACCTTCAAGCTCCTCACCCAAGCACGCAAGGCACTCCACAACACCAGACCAGCGTACCTCAACAAACGACTCAGCTTCTACACCCCCACCCGCCAGCTTCGCTCCGCCGACCTCGCCCTCGCCACAGTCCCCCGCATCCGAATAGCGACCGCCGGTGGCAGATCGTTCTCCCACCTCGTCGCCAAGACCTGGAACACTCTCCCCATCCACCTACGGCAGACCCAAGAACTGCTAACCTTCAGAAGACTCCTCAAGACCTGGCTTTTTGAGCAGTAACAGCATCCCCCCCCCCCCCACTCAGCGCCTTGAGACCCTCACGGGTAAGTAGTGTCATTTACAAATGCTATGATTGATTGATTGATTCAGGGAAAAGGCCTATGGCAGCTTGTTGTGTTCATGTAGTCGCACAGGAGGTCAGACCACTTACCCTTGGAGTCCACTCCTTTGTCCTGGGTACACAATGGAGCAGATCCAGTCCTTTAGGAATCCGCTCAAGGCACAGAGAGCAAGTCCAGTCCTCTACTGATCATCTCCAGGTCCAGAAAGTGTTCTGATGGGGGTGCCTTAGGGTATGACATCTATGGCTCACAAGAGTTAGTGGGTGGGGGTGACACCTGGGCATTCCCTAACCAATGAAGTCAAAGTTCCCTGGACCTAACCTATCCCCTTTTTCAGTAGTTTCTGTTTGCCTAGCTTCAAACAGGCCCAAACTGTAATGGGTCAGGGCAATTCCAAGATGGCCAAAGTCTTCAGCCACACTAAAGTTGGGCTTTGAGACCTGGGAGTGAGTAGGGTAGTGTATGATATATATTACTAGTATCCTCCTACATCTACTGCAAAATCCAGTTTGAAGCAGGCCCTGAACCCACAGCATAAACGGGATAGAAGTTGGATGAGACAAATCGGGATCTTTCAGCAAATAGACAGGGGATACACATAAATTGGGTTCTTACCCTGTTTGATCCATTTTAAGGGTGCAAATGTTTACATATGGTCTTTCAAGCAGAATTTTAAACCAACGGGTTAATGGGGGCAGCAGTCCCCACCCTGCCCATTCAAGTTGAACTTCCGGTCAAAGTGATCTATTGGGTCACTCCTGACAGGAGTTTCACACTCATTCAAAGCCAAGTACAGGCTGGGCAACTGCTGGAGAGCTAATACAAATTACCCCCCAGATGGTACAGACAGTGTAAAGGCAAGATTCTAAACGTTACTTTTAATCAATACATATTCTACTTCACTATTGAATTGAATTTTCAAAATCAATTAAAGTGGTTTCATTATTATTTCTTGCTTGTTCCAAACCTAAAATAACAGTATTATTATTTTAATCTGAAGTCTAGTGTTCTGTATAGGACAGCCAAGCCTGCCACAGTGAAAATAGCTTATGGGGCCTCCTCATTGTAGGGACCTGGTGACATTAATTGTCTAAATGTTCTACTTTTAAAAATACCATGAATGTCAGAACTGATGCAGCAGTCCACAGGTAGCATTTAACTTCCAGGGTTGGGGTACATTTTGTACACCATATACTAGGGATTTACATGCAAGATAAATATGTTAATTAGAAATAGACCAATTTAACCATGTTTAACTTGGTAGCACAGGCATTTTACTCCTGATTGACAGTGATAAAGTGCACAGAGTTGTTGAGCCAGCAAAAATAGGGCCCCACAAAATCCAAAGTGACCATTTAGAGAATATCCCACAAACACATTCTAGCATGTTACGACATTTTCTTTCACAGAGCATATGCCACAATTTGTTGAGTTGTGCCTTGTTATGTGGTTACCCATGTGACTCTAGATCTAATATCTGCATGTACAACCACAATATGTGTCCACCTATAACAGGCAAGGACCAATGCAAATATAAGTTAACTACTAGAGGAGTATTGAGGCAGGTTGTGCCCCACTACCATTATACTCATGGTTCTCCAGTGTTAAAATATATTGGCGTACAGCGGCAATAGGAATTTTATACTTCATGATGTTGCCTGTGATTGTGTTGTGAATTGCTATTATTCATGCTAAATCTGTTTTCTGTGATTTCTCAACATATTATGATCTTCCAATGCATTCCTTATGATATTTAGGATTTTCAAAAGTGTGGCTATGGCACCACTTCAATGGCAAGCCACACATGCTGTTGATTGTTATGTGCATATATCCAGTATTGCAGCGCAATTCAGAAACCTGTAATAGTTAAGAGTTCCTCTGGTCTGACTCCTACCTCCTCTCTTCCTCACTCTGGTGCTCTGCATGCTATAGTTATCAACCTGCTTCTGTTTTGATGTCTTCTATTTTCCTACAGCTCTTCTCATGATTTCCCTATCTGTGGGTCATTGTTGCAGTCTTACAATGATCCCAGCATGACACAGTGCTAAGCCTCCAAACCTCAAAGACATAAGCTCGCCACTGTGCTGACTTCTGTACAGTGGGGGTGCATAACAGTGAGTTAAAGTTAAATAGGCAGGAGCTGTTGCAGTGGTGGTGAGGAGGAGCTTGTTGATGGGTGTTGGACTTTCTTAGTGACCAACCAGGTGTAGGGAGCAGACAACCTGATCTACTGTTCTTGGGTAAATTGCTTTCATAAATGGATTAACAGTGCTTTCCCAGGAAAATAGATGAGTGAGTGGGCCTACTTGCATACCAAATGGACGCCATGTGGCTCCAGGTGGAAAACAGACTTTACAACACAAAGGGCCATATGTAGGTAATATATATTTACCGATTCAAAAATACAGAATTTTACCGATTCGGTATTTATGAATCGGTAAATAGAATGTAGGTAAACATTCCGTAATTATTACTGAATCGGTAATATTCGGTATTTATGAATCGGTATTTACCGATTCGGTAATAATGCATCCCTTCCAATTAATTCCTATGGGCCTGGAGGCCCATAGGAATGAATAGGAAGCCATTCACAATTACCGATTCTGTAAATACTGAATCGGTAATAGGGGGAGCATATTCATGGGTGGCAGGGTGTCACATTGACACCCTGTTGCACCCCTGAATCGTGCATGTGTGCACATGTGGCGCACATACATGCCCTAAGGGCATGTATGTCTGCCACATGGCACTTGTCAAAAAGCACAAAATTGCTTTTTAAAAGGTTTTCGTTATTTACCATCAACTTGTAGTTGGTGGTAAATAACGAATCCAGACACCTAAAATGCACTCACTTGAGTGCCCCCTACATTGGATTTCAGGATTCGGTAATTTACCGAATCGGTATTTTACCGATTTCTTAAAATTCAGAATCGGTAAATTACCGAATCCTGAAATCCAGTCACCTACATCTCAATTGCCTAAATACCGGTCGGTAACAGGATATTTACCGATTTTCGGCCGTTACCGACCGGTATTTAGGTACCTACATATGGCCCAAAGTCTTTATCCTGCGATGCCTTTACCATGCAGCCTTTACCACACAAGTATGTACCACACAGATAAGTATTTGTACCTTTACCATAAATGCCTTTATCATGCAGGTAATATTTTTAAATAAACAGTTATTGTGTTATTTAAAAAAGGGTATTGGTTCAGGTAGTGATAATGGGAGGTAAGGGTAATTTTTGGGGCTAGGGGTATGGCGTGGTAAAGGGATGTAAGGGTAATGTTAGAGGTTTGGGGTGGGGAATTGTAAAGGGAGATAAGGACTTTGTCACTTTCTAGCTTGGCATGGATGTCACTCTGCAAATTCTATTCTTAAAATCTGTGCTAGAAAAACAAACATTTGAGGTTAGTAGATTCAGAGCACCAGTGTTGTTGTATTCTGCTTCATATAAAGGAGCCATTCTCCACCTAAACTTTGGAACTATCCAGAGCTCCCTGATTCCTTTTTGCATAATTTGTGCAGCACTCTAAACCTAAAAGGGGTATTGTTTTGATATATTTATATAGCTACTCTGCAGTTATAGTAAGGATTGCGAGAGATAAGAATTCCTCAGATTTTTGCTTGCTAATAACTTTGGGCCTGATTATGATGTTGGTTGGACCGACAGTCTGTAGCTCGCAGATTGACCGACCAACAGCCCTTCTGTCCGACTGCCGCATTATGACCGCCGCATTATGATGCAGGCAATTGGACCCTCAGCGGTCGGTGGGAAGACCGCCACCTCCAACAGGATATGAGATCCCATCGGGGTGGTGGTTGGAATAGTATTCCTTGAATGGCAGCGGTGCCTAGGCAGACACCACCGTTGGGATTGCGATACTCCTTTCCGACAGCCCTTTCATGTGAGACAGACTGCCATGAAAAAGCTGTCAGAAAGGGAATTTTGGGGCCCCAAACAGGTCCCCGTCCATCGTGGTCCTGGGGGAACATGTAGGGCCCCCACACACCTCCATGCACCGTGAGTCATTCACCACATGGTGCATGGCACACAGTGCATGGGTGTGCACAAAGCACTCATTTACACTGTGGATTGTGCTGAAGCACTTTTCCTGGGCCGCAGCACAAGCCACTGTGTAAATGAGCACTTCCTGACTGCCAGCCTGGTGGTCACATTGAAAAGTGGCAGTCGTATCACCAACTGCTTGTCGGGCAGTCACCTGACTGCCACGATAGCAGTCGGAGGTCAGACTGACCACTAGCCAATTCGGGCCCTTTCTCATCGTTTGATGAATCTGCAGGAAACTTTGCAAACCAATTCTTTTTTTCTACATTGGCTGATGATGCAAAGTTTCATAGTGATTAGGGCAGTACGGGGATCTCCAACCGCTATCCAGATTAAGTTGTGTGTTTCCGATGACCCGAGCATGGTGGTCTGGCCGCCTGCTTTGAGTCATCAGTAACTATGGATTTGGGGTGAAAACTCACCCAAATGAGCTTCTCTCTGACAGTCTCCGGCATGGATCCCTTTCTCAAGGTCCCCCCTACACCGTGGCAGCTGAACCCCGAAGACTACGACCCTGTGGGCACTGGAAGGCAGGTAAGTCTGTAGGTGGGATGTATCCCCATTGACTGGACTGTGCACAGATCATCAAACTCCAGCAAGGAGGTACCTGGTGCACAAGGCATATCCTCACATATGTCATGCATGTGTGTACATATCAGAAGTTTCCTGTGATTTTGCATGCACTTGCAGTGACATGTTCGTGGGTATGTGCACAGCTGAAGATGAGACCTCCACGGTAGCAGCTGTTACATTGTAATACGGTGGGGGGAACTTTCCCTGCCTTGGCAGTCGGAATTGGACCGGGCCGTGGCAGTCGGACGGTCGGTCCGACCGGCATTGTAATAAGGCTTTTTGTCTTTTTTCTGTGTTTTCAATGTGAAATATAGCTTATTACTCGTTTTGTAATGTATAGGAAGCAATGAGTCAGTTTAGCAAAGTCTGTAGAGTCAGAGCAAAAAGTATTTTTATTGATGCATATATATTTTTTAAGGTTTTGATTTAACCCAGCTCTGCTTCAATATTATCTAGAAAGTACCACATACTTATTGAATGAAAAAAATGATACACAAGAAACTGAAGTTAGACATAGTAAAGGGTTACTCTTATAAGAACCTTTGTTTTTAAAAAAATATTTTCATATGTTTGTTAAGGTTTGAAATGAAAACATGGTTTCCATAGGTTGAAAAATGTATATTTTGAGGATGATACAGTCCTACATTGCCATATTTTATATTTAATGAAAAATAGAAGACATTTTATGATCACAAAGGAATGCTGACACTGCCTTATTCACATATGTTGTTCAGGTTTTTGCAAACTTACTAGCATTTACAAAAGACCACCTCCCCCTCCACTTTTGCCTCTGACAACTATTTAAGGACATAAAATGTGTGTTTAGAAACATAGACATTAAGATGGAAAATGTCACCTTCATCTTAATTTCTAATCTTACTTCAGTTAAGTGTCCTATATCATTGCCGGCACAGAGGATAACTATAAAGTAGGAATGGTTACACTTACTAACAGAGAATAGTAGAGGGAGTATCTGATTTCATTTCAAACCTATTTCACCAATCCATGTTAGTTCAAATCCTTTCAGACCTAAATCATTTTCAACACCTACTTTCTCAGCATGCTGTCTGGCCCAAATAAAAGAAAATGTGCCCTAACCATTTTGCACATACACTCACATACAGGAATAAGGAACACAGAGGCAGACACATAAATATATAGAGAGTTAGATGATTGGTCATTAGGAAACTAGATCATATGAACAACTTAATTTTGAAAGGAGGACAATTATTGGCTTAAATACAATTTGTGCTTCTAATGTGGCACAATACTCCTAAAAACCAAAATGCGGTAAGACAATAAGCTAGTCTGCAGCAATTATGTTTAACAAGTCTCAGAAATACATTTGACACACGATTGTTTGGTCAAATGACAATGAAAACAAATATAAAACTAGATAAGAGATAAAATTGAGAAGCATTGTCATCATCACGTCGAACAGTTCTGAAAAGCCTACCCACAGTGAATACATTGTGCATTTTCACTGAAATACATTTTGAAAACAAATATGTTGGACTCATACTACCCAAAGACAAGTCCATTGTTAGAAAAAATATGCCTCTATGAAGTTGCTCAGTTCTACACATATAGGAACAATGTGACAGAAGATATCAACACTGGTAAATTTTGAGTAGATGGGACCAATGATTGTTTAATACGTCATAGTAAACCTACTCTTATTAATCTTCATAAACTAAGATTTGAGACAGGAGAAAATAAAGATTTTCACTATTTAGCACTTCTTCAACTATTTAAACCATGGCACAAACAGGAAGAGCTTATATGCCCCTTCCAATGCTATGAAGATGTATTTAATGTTTATAAAAATGACATTACATTGCCTAAATTTCACTCATACTTACACATTGTCAATTAAGAAATTGATGAAGAAAACAATATCCATGCAAACATTAAAAAAAATTCAATTTACTAATAATACTTCTACTTCCAGGACTGCTGACCCACTTGTTACAACCAATTGTTTTTACTCAAACATTGGTTGCTATGGTCGAGTTTCTGACTGCAATCGACTAAGTCAAAAAGGACATACATAAGTTAGATGAGTTAGTATCTCAATTGAATAGCGATCAACTAGAAATTTAAAAATACATGAAAGAATCAATATATAATGTAATTCAATGTGAAAATTGAATATGTGAATATACTACTTATGAACCTACATTACAATATGTAAGTGGTCAAGCATGCACATGGCAAAGCTTTGCTATTAAAGTAATTACAGCTTATGTACATAATGTTACTAGCTCTAATTTATCATGTGTATTTTCTGCTCCTACTGGCTTAGTAGCACATACCATCAAAGGAATAACATTACAGCATCTACTCTTACTACCTGTCGAGCATGATAATAAACTGAAATATTTTAAATTAAATACTGATACATGCAAAGAGCTTGGCAGAGTTCTTAAAAATATGTTTGACAATAGATAAAGTTTTTATGGTTTCTAACGTAATGTTGGCATTTGTTCATCTTCATTTGCAAGGGGCAAAAACATCTTGTAAAACAATGATGGTTTGAATTTGTGTTCTGTTTATTAAATAAAATCAGAGCCCCACCATCTTCAACATCTACTTGGCCCCACTTGCAGCCATCACCAGAAGCCACTGACTCAACATTGTCTCCTATGCTGAGGACACCTCGCTGATTCTCTCCCTCACAGACGTACCAACAGCCTCCAAGATAAACTTCCACAACAGGATGAAGGCAGTCACTACCTGGATGAAGGACAGCTGCCTCAAGCTCAACTCAGACAAGACTGAAGTTCTCATCCTGAGCTTCACCCCCGCCACCCGGGATGACTCCTGGTGGCCCGTAGCACTCAAAACCCCCCCACACCCACCGATAATGCACGAAACCTCTGCATCACCCTGGACTCCTCGTTTTCAATGACCCGCCAAATCAATGCCGTCTCGTCCTCCTGCTTCCACACGCTCCGCCTGCTTCGGAAGATTTTCAAGTGGATCCCCACTGAGTCCAGGAAAACGGTCACCCATGCGCTCGTCAGCAGAAAACTCAACTACGGCAATGCACTCTATGCTGGCACCACCCAAAACCTCCTAAAGAAACTGCAGAACATCCATAATGCCTCTGCCAGACTCATCCTGAAAATCCACCCCCGCAGCCACATCACTGGTTACCCAAGAGACCTCCACTGACTCCCGATCAACGAAAGAATCACCTTCAAGCTCCTCACGTACACCTACATAGCCCTCCACAACGTCGAACCTGGATACCTCAACCACCGCCTATCCTTCTAAATACCCACCAGATAATTCCGCTCTGCCCAACTGGCCCTGGTCACCATCCCACGGATCCACAGGGCTCGGCCTAAAGAAGGGCCCGATTCACAAAAGTAAGCTGAGACAAACTCCTAACTTCACGACTTTCGGTATTCATGAAAAGGCATTTAGGAATAGTAAAATTAGGATTCCTAACTTTATTATTCCTAAACTGAGACAAAATCCTAACTTTATGATTTTTGATATTCACAAAAGACATTTAGGAGTAGTAAAGTTAGGATTCCTAACTTTACTACTCTTAAACTGAGACAAAAACCTAACTTTACGACTTTAGGTATTCGCAAAGGGCATTTAGGAGTAGTAAACGCTGGTTTCATACAGACATAACAATCACTAATCTCCATTGTATCTATATATTTAAATAACAATTTTGTAAAAACATTTAAAGACGTATCATTATCTAATACTGTATGACGAAAATCTGTCTCATCTGCTGCTTCTAATTCTACTCTATCTCCTTTTGTTGTAGCTGCTTTCTCATTAGTAACTGTTTCGTTCTTCTTATTTGTTATCATAAAATAAGGCACCGCTACTGTTAGAAATAGCCATACTGAAATCACTAATAAAATACTACATATGCAATCTCTACAGCATCTTTGTTTTAAACCTTTTGGTTGCTCAGTGACTTCATTTTTCGCCATTTCAATCGAAGAAGACAATTCTTCATTTTCTTTCTTCACTTGGAAATTCAAACTCTTGTTTAAGGTGGCCTCAATTTTCTTTCATCAATCTGTGCAGCATCTACTTCTTCTGATTCCTTACTCAAGTCTAAATTATCATATTCTTCTAATATTACATAGGTCCACTCAGGGGCCTTGTATTTGTTGTTCGAAATTCTCAGTCTGGGGCTTCTTCGAGTGTTTCTCACAATTGACTGTTTAGACTGAGTTTGACTGGTAACCTCATTCACTTGCTCTGGTCTTTCTCTTATTTTTCTCAGCTAGTATCTCAATCTTTTCACTCCACCTGGCCAGTCGTCACCCTTTCAGACCCTTTTAACCTTAACTGCGCTTTCACCTTCTCCGTCTTTTTCTAATGTTCTTTTATTTTCAGTATGTCTAGGCACAAACTGTTCTTCTTCTGAATCACTCTCTACCTATTCCTGTTGAGGTTTAATTTCTTCTGCCTGAACCTCTTCTTCTTCCTCTATCTGGTCATGTTCAGGTCTTATTTCAAATTGATCTTCTTCTTCTGCCTGAACTTGTTCTTCTTCTCCTAACTGGTTCTGTTCAGGTCTTACTACAATTTGTTCTTCTGCTGCCTGAACGTGTTCTTCTTCCCCTACCTGTCCTAGCTCAGGTCTTTGAATAGTTCTGTTCACCTCTGCCTGAGTATATTCTTCTTTCCCTGCCTGGTCCTTCTCAGGGTTTCTAGTTGCTTTGTTCACTTCTTCCTGAGAGAGTTCTTCTACATCTATCTGCTCCTTACTACTGTCTCTCTAATCTTGTTCTTCTTCTTGTTTGAATAACAACTTCAGGTATGCCAATCACTGTTATCCATTCCTCCTGACTTGTGCTTGGTTGTTCCTCGTCTATTACTTCAGAATCTATCACTCTAGATTCTCCAATTTCAAAACCTTCAGCTGTCTCAACTGGTTCAATCAGTTGCTGTTCTTCTTCAGTGGGGCCTGGAACTCTTTTGGTATGACTAGCATGTATCCAATTGGGTAAACCTATACACTTCTGTGGTAGTGATCAGTATGACTTGACGTGGTTTATTAGTAAACAACAAGGGGGACAATGAGGGCTTGATAAAGGTCCACCGTACTTGCCCTGGGTAGAACTAGAAGACGAAAGAGGTACGATGTTCCTGGGTGGCAAGTTGGCCACCTGGTGAGTACTCGGAGTGGTGGGGAGGTGGGAAATACCTCTTTTCGGAACTAGGACCCTCACACACCCAGCAAGCTAGGTGTCATGCTTCATCATATGGGTCTGCTCCTCGTCGAGCCGGCGCTGCAATGCTCGACGGGCACCCATAAAGGGGATCTTTATCGGAGATCTTTTGTTCCTTGCCGTATAGGTGCCGTGGGTGTGAGGGGCCTGGTAAGATGTAGATGTGGTGTGTGGGTTAAAACAGGTAAGGGAATCCTCTATAATTATTTTTATTCTGGAGCGGTCACAACCTGATTAAAAAGTAAAAAGAAGAAGGAGGGCGACTATTTTGTTTTAATCTGACAAAAATTACGCTCTTCCCCTTAGTGGTCAACATGTTTCTTGCCTATAAAATGTCTCTAATAGATCAGTTGGCGATTCCTCAGGACCTAGTGACTAAATGAAAACTATCTACAGTGTGTGGTGTGGTTCTACATACCACTTCTTCTCTTGGTAGGATGTTCCCCCGGAGAAAAGCAGCCAACCCAGAGTACAAATAAAAAGGATCAAAAAACCAAATGGAGATATCGGTACATGGTCCTATTAATTCCAGTGGGTGTATTTCACCGTACACAACCTCTTTGAATCTATACAAGTGATAAAAACAACATGATTTCATGCATATCACATTCTAAGTGTCCCTTCATTTGTATTTGGTATGACTAGCATGTATCCAATTGGGTAAACCTATACACTTCACTGCTGTGGTAGTGATCAGTATGACTTGACGTGATTTATCCCACCTGGGTGATAGGCACGACTTTCTGGCGTGTTTCTTCACTACCACCCAGTCTCCAGGATTCAAATCATGCGCCTGCATTGGCTGCCTGGCAACTGCGTCTTCTTCAACCTGGTGAGAGACAGAACGCACTAGGTCATCCAATCCTTTGCAAAAGTCCAAAAGTCCAATAACAGATCATCAGTTATATTCCTTAATTTATGTCCAGGAATAAATGCTTGCCTCAATGCCCTTCCCATGAGTATTTCATGTGGACTCAATCCTGTTTTTCTATCAGGAATACTTCGGAGTCCCATCAACGCAAGAGGCAATTCATCTGGCCATTTCAGTGATGTGGATGCTCACACTTTACCTAACCTTGACTTTATTGTGCCATTTAGTTGCTCAACCACTCCAGAAGCCTCTGGACGGTATGCACAGTGGAGTTTTTGTTCAATTTTGAGTGCTTCACAGATTAATCAAATTATTTCATTTTTTTTTAAATTAGGTCCTCTATCTGATTCCAAAGTGACTGGAAAACCAAAATGAGGTATCAACTCCCTCAACAGTAATTTAGCAAGTGTGAGGCTGTCATTTCTTCTTGTGGGGTATGCCTCTACCCATCTCGAGAACAGGCATACTATGACAAGTATATATTTCAATCCCTTGCACTGAGGCAACTCAATGAAATCTAACTGTTTGTAATCTTGTGAATGGTCCTTCTACCTTTCCAATTTTTCCCCAACTGACCACTGTCTTTCTGCCTGGATTTAGCTGCTGACAAATTAAGCATCTTTGGCAAAGGCTCTCTGCGACTACCCTGAACTTTGGATAGTACCAATTCTGTCTGAATGGCCTGATCATTGAATCCCTGCCAATATGTGTTGTCCCATGGTATACTCTTGCCATTTGAGAGAGTAGGCAGTCTGGAATGACTGGTCTGCCATCTGTGTATACCCATACATCATCTTCTGTCCTTCTTTCACAACCTGACTTTATCCAGATTTCCTTTTCTTTCACCTCAACTTCATCCTGCAACTGTCTAACCTCATCCCATGTTTCTAGAACTGAGGAAAACATACGTTGGTAGCTGATTTCACTTGTTTCAATCTTTCTGTTAAGTGCCATGTTATTTTTTGCACAATATTGAGCAATGTGGTCTTCATATCTGTTACCTGCTGCCACATAGTCATTTCCTGACTGGTGAGCAGCACACTTGACCACTGCTATTTCTTTTGTCAATTCTATTGCTTCCAGCAACTCTTTTAAATTTTTGCCATTTCTTATGGGAGATCCTGAAGAAGTCAGAAATCCTCTCTACATCCAGAGCTGGCCAAACTCGTGCACAACCCCGAAACCATATTGACTGTCCGTGAAGATGGTTATCCTCCAATATTTCCCAATTTTGCATGCCTTTGTTAAGGCCACCAATTCGGCTACTTGTGCAGACTTGACTCCCGGTAAACAGGATGCTTCAGTGACCTCTGATATCTGACATACAGCATAGACTGCACTAAGTCCTCCTCCTTCTGTTCTCATACATGACCCATCTACAAATAGTTCATGATCTGGCTCTTTTAAGGGCACTTCCTTTATGTCGGGACGGGGCTTGGTACACATCTCAGTCACATCCAGACAATCATGATCCACTTCCTCTTTCACTTCTTCACAACATGGGTCTGGTAATAATGTGACAGGATTAATTATTGTACACCTTATTACTGTCACATTTTCTGCTCCCAGAATCACTCTTTCATACTTAGTCATCTGACTAGGGGTAAGGTGCTGTGTTCGAGTTCTTGTCAAAAGAATCTCAACTGAATGTGGGACATAAACTTTAACTGGCTGGATGTCCCATCACAATCGACTCACTTTGCTGAACTCATACAAGTAGCAGCTACTGCTTTTAAACAGCCGGGTAAAGCAGAAGCCATAGGATCCAAAGTAGCAGAGAAATATGCTACTGGACATCGGCTTAATGCATGTCTTTGTGTCAAAACTGAAAGTGCACAACTTTCTCTCTCACAACAGAACAGTGCAAATTCTTTCGTATAATCAGGCATGCCTAAGGCAGGGGCCTCGCACAGACAATTTCGAAATCTCACAAACGCTTCCATGCACTCAGCATTCCAGACAATCAGATCTTTTGCTCTCCTCTGGGTCAACTGAATCAGCGGTTTTGCCAGAAGGGAAAACCCTATAATCCACTGCCTACAGTACCCAACTACTCCGAGAAATATTCTCATCTCCTTTTGTGTCTGAAGTAATTGCATTTGCTTAATTATTTGTATTCTCTATGGGGTCACTTTTCTAACTCCTCTTTCTATTGTGTGGCCTAAATATTTAACTTCTTGCTGACAAAACTGCAATTTCTGTGGAGACACCTTGTGTCCTCCCTCGGCCAAATGGTTCAGTAATGCAATTGTGTCAGTGACGCAATCTTCTTGTGATCGGCGCCTTAACACCATCGTGCTGGTGTTGAGACGCCGAATACGGATATGGCTTTCATTTACTTTTTCAGATGCGGCTAATACCGACATCAGATAACTCTATCAACAGACATTAATTGATGATCTATGCTTCACCGTGAGCTACATCATCATGTTTTAGAATTCGTGTCCAGTTGTTCTTTGACTCACCTGCCAGAAGACACGCTGTGCACTTACACCATTTTGCCCTGAAGAAGCCCATGTTTGGGTGAAACGCGTTGGCTGGCTGTTTTTATGAAGTGCAACAAGGAAAATAAAAAGATCGGAAAAACATTCACATGTGAAATGCTTTATGTTGAAACATTACTGTTTATTTGATTACTTGTGCTATCATATTGCCTCTCATCCAAACAATTGTTAAGTATATATTTGTGATCTACAAGCAGCAGGTCGTTTGAGGTGGGCAATATCGCATATTGCTAGTGACTGATTCTTGTGGTGCAGTCTCTTATGACCCAGCTGCTTTTGATTTTTCTTTATCTGATAAAGGATCACTGCTGGATTTGGCACTACTGGGCAACAAGGCACTACAATTTTGTTGATCTTTGTCAAATCTTGCACTATCCTGTATTTTTAAGTCCTATTATTGGGGAATTACAAGGACTACTCATTATTTCTTTTAAAATGCCTTGTTTAATCATTCGATCAATTTCTGGAGCAACTCCTACTTTCACTTCTTGGCTCATTTTGTATTGACGTGTGTTTGGATAAACTGCACCTTCTTTCACCGTTACTTTCACTGAATCTACATTTGACATCAGCCCAATATCTTTTCCTGTAAAATCCCACACTTCTGGGTCTACTGTGGTTCTCAGCTCTTCTGGCAATTCACTTTCGGTTATCAATGAAAACATCTCATCTACCTCAGTACCTTGCTTAGCTAACATCATTTTGTATACAGCGTCTTCATCAGAGAGGTTTGGAAAGCAACACCATCTGGTGTACATTAGATCGTGCAATTCATTTTGCACAATAGATCTCTTCCCAACAGATTTACTGGACTGGAATTGCAAACTACAAACCGATGCAGGTCTTTAAAATTTCCAATATGCACTTCCATTGGCTTTGTGTTTGGGGTTCTATTCTGTTGATTGGACACTCCTACAACTTGGATAGATTCTCCCGAGAGGGGTAGGTTTGGGGTGTCTGCTGTTCTCATAGGGTAGCACCAGTATCCAATAGAAAAGTCATATCACTACCTTCCACTTTCCCATCAATAAATGGACCGGACTGATCTACCGGCAAGGATGCACCAAACACGCACTCCTCTTCCTCCCCCCTCAGGCACCGTCATTGCACATAGTCCGCTACGTCATTATCACTCTGTAAAAAATATTGTGCAACCACAGAATTTTCTTACCACTTCCTATGTGAAATCCGGCATTACCACTGTATTTTTGAGTGTTCACAAAGTTTGGCATAGGAGCTGGTGGCACCTGATACTGTGGAGTAACTACCTGCTGCGGCTGATTCATAATCACTTCATTCTGTGTCTGTGGATTTAAATTTTGGTTTGGCCCATTATTATTCTGAATACTCTTACACTCGTTCTTCCAATGTCCAAGCTTTCCACACGCATGACAAGGAAACTTCTTATTTGCTTCCTCTCTATTCATAGCGTCCTCTTACTTTACAACCATTCTCTGCTAGATCATTCTGATTCTGCTCTTTCACCTGATTATCAGTCTGGGTATTTAATTTATTTTCCTGCTGTTCTGCCAATTTCACTTATGCCCACAGAATTTCCTCTTTTAACTTCCTACGCCTTGCCTCAATGTCATCTCCGCAATACTTGGCATATTTCCAAATCTCGCCAATCGTCTTGCTCTGCCCAGCACAACATGTGCTGCTGAATCATCTGACTAATCTCTGGTTTCACACTATACACAAACCGATACACAAAATGTCCCATATCCTTATCACCAATGTTCTCAAAGCCACTATACTGCTTAAACACTTGCAGTAACCACTCTTAATATGCATGTACAGACTCATTTGGCTCTTGTGTTGTTCTATGTATCTTTACCCAATCTGTTTCTTTAGGAGGGATTTTCCCTTATGGAAAAGTAATTACTTGGTGATATTTCTTCATCACCTCCTCTGAGGGTGCTCCTGTTTTCGAGTCTCTAGCATACTCCTCACTTGGCCAATCAACTGTGATCTTACACTCTGTCCATAAGTCAGCAGGTACCACACTATCACACAGACCATCCTGATCCGTCAACAGAACCTTTGAAACTTTCACAAATCTTTCAACCTGTTTGTACCATTCAACGGGTTTCTCTCTTAATCTATGGAAATCATTTGTAAATGACAAAATATCCTGTCTGCTCTATGGAACATGAACATATCCACCTCCAGGAACCTCTCTCATGGGACACAATCTTTCTGCTGTTTCTGATTTTTTTAGTAAGAATGCAGATTCTGCTTCCTTGGCTTGTGCTGTCTCTTTATTTCTTGTCCACCTAGTCCTCCACTTGTCAATGTCTCCCCACTTATGCAAAATGTTCATTAACTCCTTTATCTGTAGTCTTTTACCAGACATATTCATATTCTCAAAATCCCTATCGGTAAACTCCACTCAATATGGTTTCTGCAATAATTTTGATCACCAGATATCCACTCCAATCTACTGAAGCAACCTCTGTCAATCGCTCATGAAACAATTTTGCATTTCTGTTTATACTCCTACATATAAACAACAACTCCTCATCATTATAAAGGTTAAACCTTTCTATTCCCACATTTCCAGCTATCATCTCTTCCAACTCTACTTTCAATCTGTAAATATCTAGGATCTTTGGTGTTGACCTTCATTTTTCTATTCCCTGTGCCCATCTTTCCAAATATTCTGGAGTGACCGCTGTTGAGCTTCTAGTTCCTAAAGGTACCATAGACCCTCTTTCCTTCAAATTTACGGGTGTTTTCGGGGTGTCAGTTAAAGGTTCCCTTATTGGAAGGTCCATTAATGAAATGACTGAATCACACTCACTAGCCTGATCATCTGACATTACTACCTCTTTTCTGGGATTGCTCAAAGGAATTGTTACAGCTTGAGGTTTTGGGCAACTCATTTTATCGCCATATAATGGGATAACAGGACCTCTAGTCACTGGTACTGTTAAAGCTTCAATATTTAAATTCAATTGACTTATTTTCTGCACTACTTCCTGCCTAGATTTATTTAAGGCTTCTCTCTCATTATCTTGAAGCACCCTAATAACTGATGTATCATATAAAATTTGAGGAATTAAGGGTGTTCCCATTACCGGTGCACTTGGCGTGACTCTACTGGGTCCTTCTTGGAACGCTGGAGGATTTTCAGTTAGAATCTCCTCCAAACATTTGTCATCTGATTCACCATATCCTGCCACATTCATGTGTTTTGTTTTCTCCTTACACTTGCCTCCCAACTGTTCTTCAGCCATTAAAACTGGATATAAACCCTCTGATACCATAGCTGTTCTCTATTGCTTCATCTGAGCTTCGCGTGACTCATGCAAATATCTGGGAAAAAATCCGCTATATCTCTTACCACCTCTGCATTTCTCTCATTCAAATGACTCAGTCACCCATTCTTCCAGACCCTCATACTGAGTTAACCTAGGACTCTAGTTCTAAATCATTCATTCTCAAATTCTGAAGAATTCTCCCATTAAACGTACCATGTTCTGGAAAAGCTAAAATTCCATCACCTTTTGTATATTCCATCCAATTCTCCAACCATACACAAGTATGATATCCTCTTTCCATCATCATAAAGGAAGCAGGTGTTTTTGGTGGCAGAATAGGAATTCCCTCTCTAGTCAACACAGGCTTATCTTTCTTAAAGAAATTCTTAATTTTCTTTATTAACAACATCTTTCTCTTTTCTCGATGAAAGATATATGAAAGAGTATTTCGCAAACCCTTGAACTCTGCTATCTGTGCGACTCACACCAGCAGTCAAATCAGAATCCAACATACAATTTCTTCTTAACCAATGATAACAAAGCTTCTATGTAATAACCAATCAAAGCTCAGGCTTGCGCTCGTGGTCTGACCAATGCCAGCGCAGCCTTTTGTGACATCAGTATTGCTCCTCACTATTGACCCTCCCTTTACAATCTGCTTCTGTCTCATGCCCACTGTTTCAACCAATCCCAGCGCGGCTCTCTGTGACGTCAGTACAACTCCTGGGACTGACCCTCCCTTCACAAGGTAATACGAAAAACGTATTTCTTAATACTTTTCATTAAATTCTTCGTTAATAACAACATAAAAACATTCGCTACTCTGTCTGTTCCACTAAACAAAGGATAGATTTCGACTTATTCTGGAGTTTCAGAATTACTTCTCTTCTGCGGCGAGTAAAAAACCTATGTTTACTCTTCATTCAAGCTCCGAAGAACCTGTTACTCCTTCAGTGTTACCCCTACTGGGAAATATGACCAAAGTTTCACCAGCGAACCCTCTGCTATCACTCACACTCTACTTTTATACAAAATAGTCCCTAGTTTAACACTGCCAGATCTGCGTAACTTCTCAGTATTATTCCAACAGACGAGTAACCTCACTGCAGTGTGGCTTCTGTCACTACCCGCTATTCCTTTTCCCGGGATTCTAGATAACATAAAACAAGACACTAACTCTTTTGTTAAACATAAATCCATAATCAATAATCAATATTTATCACCAAACTAGTCAATGATAACCATCCTCTGCTACCAGAAAACTGATCCAGCGGCGTACCAACAACAGATACTCTACTACCATATACTCACCTGGGCCCATAAACACACACAATTGAGTAAACCGCTGGACTGGTTTGTAAGTTTCTCACAATGTTTAGGATTAGTCTAAAATACCTCTATTCACCTTTAACTAACCCTTCACGGATCTAAAAGTTCTTTCCTCTGGTCGATGGACCATTAGTTGAACTAATTGATGGTGATAATATCAAAAAACTAACTTAGTTTATCCTTTAAAGTATGATAAAATAAACCACAGACTCAGGGAAGTTTTTAAATCTTTATGCAACTTAAATGCATGTGAACCACTTCAAACATACAGTACTGTCACCATCATTCATTAGGAGAGAAAATTCAGTTGATTAAACACCAAACATATACTTCGGATTCATACAACGATCAATGCTTAGAAAGGGAGAGGACAGAGAGAAAAGAACATCTGCACATAACGTGAAATTATAGTTAGTAAGAATGGTGTGAAAGACCAACCCGCTGGCCAAGGAGCTGGTAAGGGTCCCCCGGGATAGATCAGGCAACAAAGACTTCAGGACAGGATTCAGGACATGATAGTTGACCTCTCTAGAATACAGACGATTGCGCCGCACCCCTCTCTGACACTCTTTCTCCTCAAGATTCTTCCGCGATCTTCAGATCTAACCCAATTAAATTAAGATAGAAAGTTCTGCTTCAGGCTCTGCATTCGATTATTCATCAGCATCTCACAGCATCTCTCCCAGCATCAGCATCTCCCGCTACTCAGACAGCATACCGAGCTCTGCTAACTAACTAACTAAAGCTATCTTAATTATACCTTTCGTTTTCCATGTTCCACCCACTAAAGTTTCAATTTTGTAAAAATACATACTATGATTGGTCAGGCAAGGGGGAAGCTCCATCGCACCATGCTTACATGTCATTAAATTCAGTTCTACCATTGTTCACAAACCCATCCCCTTAATTTTTATTGATACTTTTAGTTCCCATACGCATTCATGTTTCTTTTGCAACATTTTATTAACATTCTAAATGCAAGTCCACATTGTTGAACTCTTCACCGTCTGTTCCTAGGGAGTAACACTTTTACTCATTATAGTCATAAGTGACTTTTCGACAAAGACAAGAGGTCTATTTTATATATGTTGAAGCGCTGACCCCTTGGAAAAGCCAATAGGCCCTTTAACAATGACAGGAGGTCTGCCTTATTTAAAATGTTGTTACATGACAGTCAACTGAACATGGCACGGGTGTCCACGGGGGATTGGGTGCAGGGCCTTGCCAAATGCACCCTGTATTCTGGGACTTCTCATTTGTTTTAACCCATTATAGGTGTGAGCCTTCAAGTCTTAGCAATCACAGTTCACTTGCCTAAAAGGCCAGGTCAGTCTAACATTGTCACATACTACAGAGTCGCCTGTATGTTCCGTCCATAAATAACTTCAACTGTGACAACGTTCAGGTGCTTGAGTTGGATGGCACCAACTTCCTTTGGAACTCCAACTTCAGACCATTTGGAATAGAACCCATCTGTGTTTCATTTCAATTTTCAAGAGTCACACAATCAGTGTAAATTCACATCTCTCTTATTTTCCATAAATTGGTAACACCACAAGCCAAGTGGATAACCAAGGGAGAATAAATTGGGATAAAGGAAGACAATTGTCGTCTCAGTTCTAAGAGATGGAAAAATGAGAGAAGCACTCAGATTAGCGATGACCTATAGAGTATGTGTGATAATGTATACTGTGGTTAAAAGTGAAAAGATCGATGCTTAATACCATAGCATTATCTGTTTTGCATTGCAACAACTACAAAGCATGTTGAGTGTGATAATTAAATGATGATGGTGGTGAGGAATGATTGAATGGTGGATAAGGAGTGGGTCCATTTGCATTTGATTGCCGAAAGAAGTACATCCACGCAAGAGCGAGAAACACATGTGAGTCTTTTTGAGGTTCCAGCTGGACATTGGCACACCAAACTTATCTTCCATCCGTTGTAGGCCACAAGCTTACTTCCTCACAACATATGTCTACATATGTATTTTGTATGTGCAATTGTGTGCAATATCTGATTTATGCTATGTTAGATGCTCTGGGGCAATCTCAGTCAGAAAGAAGTATCTGAAACAGTTATTTTTAGAAGAAGGTACAAGAACAGCATCTGACACATAGTTCGCTATGATACCAAGCCCGCGTTAATATATTTTTAAAATCTTTTTAAAATTTTTAAATACAGAATGGCAATGTGGCTCTGCTTTGATTCTTTGGATTTCGTCTGCAAAAAATATAAACAAACCTTGAATACAGGCACCTTCATGAGTAGGGGTAGGAGCAGGTAATCCCCCCTCTACAGATGTGTTGAAGTCCCAAAACTGTGAGATGGAAAGACAAAGGTAATTCCACACATCATGGAGGTGCTACCCAAACAATCCATTGGGTGAACTCAGATTTCTCTAGCTCATGACCATTAGGGATAGCTCTTCTCTTTAAGTCAAGCTACAACAAGACACTGTTAACTCTAGGTCAGCTTTCTACAAGATCCATTTTTCTGGCCACTGTAAACTGCACTGCAGCGTAATACAGTGACGAGACAAAGCTGTAGAGTTCTAGGGAACAGCAATTGGTGAGCAGGTCAGCCAAGAGGAAACCACTAAGTGAGCTGAATGAATTTGAATAGACAATGAGAGAATGAGTTGAACATTTCCTTGCTGAATTTACAAACTGATTGCTAGTAAGTTGGGGGCTTGATACCTGGGCTGAGGTATAGTAGGAACAGCAATAACTCTGAGCTGATACAACATTCTGTAGTCAAAGAGTCTTGATGGGGGAGTGGAACTTGGTCTTCTCTTCCAGTAGGAGCCATCTCTTTGGGCCACATTACGAGTGGTCTGGTGAACTGTCCTCTCTGAGCAATCACCTGTTTGCGGAGGGGTCACTATATTAAGTGTTGTGATTTTTATCATACTTGGGAATTACACGGTGCAGTTAACTTTGCATCATTGCTAACGTTCAGCAGGTCAAACTGCCCAAATTTAGAGGGAGAAAATGTCTCATAAATACCACAGCATGTAAATTCTGGTGCATTAAGCAGAAAATGCCCATGGGATGTCCCATTTCAAGGGTAAAACCTGTAATAGGTGTTGCTTATCATCAGATGCGATACTTATCTCATCCCATACTGGGCCACTCGTAATGAGGCCCATATGGTAGTTTGCCACTGTAAATAGGTTCATTTCCTAATCCTCCTTTCCTCAGTTTTAGGCACAACACTCTAGGCAAGCTGTAAAACACAGCAGGACAGCATGTTGGTCCAAAGTCCAGCTCCTATGAATGGGTTCTTCAATGCTTCCACTGCAGGTGGTGTCTTCACGAGCCATCTACCACTCCTTGGCCTCTCCTTGATTGCTTGACTGTGCTCAGAAGTTTCGGAAATGATGTGACACCAACGTAACACTGGCCTTTCAG
Source organism: Triturus cristatus (assembly GCF_964204655.1). Classification (NCBI taxonomy): domain Eukaryota; kingdom Metazoa; phylum Chordata; class Amphibia; order Caudata; family Salamandridae; genus Triturus; species Triturus cristatus. The sequence continues at coordinate 934,747,080 of NC_140585.1, forward strand.
AAGCAGTGGACCCGTAAGAAATAATGTGGAGGAGCACAAACCTCCAAGTGACCACATTTATAACTCCTCTTGTTACCCACACATAAAGTGAAAGTGAAATATCTAGGTGGCAAGAACTCAGATTTAGCGTCATAAAACTCCTGTTTTCCTTGTTTATGGGACAATCAACAGGAGCGTTCTGTCCTTTTGGGGATTGCTAGCAGTTTTAATACTTGCGACCCCAGGGAAATTCATTAAAAGTCGAGTCTTCAAAAGATTTGCTTAGCCAAACAGAATTTTGAAATCATCCTTGTTCCTCCACTGTGCACCAATGAAAGGTCTACAATTTGGGTTGGCCAAATTGATTTAGACTCCATTGTGACCCTATTGGATACAAGGAGATGAGTGCAAAAGTTTAAGCATTATCAGAGCCCCAAGATAAGCCATTGTGGGCATGCATGTATCAATTAAGTTATAGTTTTAAGCCAGGCCCAGCTCCAGGAATTTTCATCAGGATGGGCCAAGTGTGCCTACGGGGGGGGGCGGGGGGGGCTTGGCGGGCCCAATTTTTTGTCCTTCTGTAGGTAGCCTACAAGAATATATGTCGATACACCGCAGTGCAAAACAACGCATACTTTTACCACAAAGTTATAAGTTTGCAAGTACCATTACAACGCAATCTTTTTCTACGCATACCATTAGATAGCAAGTTCCCGGAAATGCTTTTAAAATGTCATTACAATGAATCCCTTTACCCCGCATACTTTTTCAACGCATTGATTTTTATTAAAAAACACCCCTACACTATGCTAAATTCTACATCCAAATACACTACCCTACACAACACAAACTCAACACTACCCTAATCCCTTAAACACTACCCCCACCGTGACACTACCCCTTCCCCAGACCTGTCCCCGCATGCAAACACTACCCTGCATGAACCCCCCAACACTACCATAAACCCTACACTACTCAAACACCACTACACTACCCTAAACACTAAAACACTACCTCCTGCAGACCTTCCCCCATCCCCCAGTCCTGTCCCCACACTCTAACACTACCTGCACGACCCACCTGACACTACACCTAAACCCTAAAACACTACCCTACACTACACAAACACCACAACACTACCCTAAACCCTAAGACACTACCCCCTCCACGACCTTCTCCCAGACCTGTCCCTACACTCTAAAACTACCCTGCACAACCCACCTGACACTACCCTAAACCCTAAAACACTACCCTATGCCACACAAACACCACAACACTACCCTAAACCCTAAGACACTACCCCCTGCACGACACTACCCCTTCCCCCAGACCTGTCCCTACTCTCTAACACTACCCTGCACGACCCACCTCACACTACCCTAAACCACTACCCTACACTACACAAACACCACAACACTACCCTAAACCCTAAAACACTACCCCCTGTCCGACCTTCCTCCACCCCCCAGTCCTGTCCCTATCTTGGAGCTCCAACTCCAGCGTTCCTGGTCCTGGTCCTGGTTTTACCGCCGACAGGCCCACGTGCTGAGGTGCGAATTTTGGAGGAGAGGAGCGGCTGCTGCAGCCGCGGTTCCCGTGGCCAGCAATCCGTGACCGCGGTACCTGAGGAACTGAGGACCGGCAACCGGCAACCACCGGCGCCGGTATCCATAACTACTTCTACTTCCAAGGTTTTTTGCGGCCCCATCACACTCCTCACAGCCCGCCCGACTCTCCGGAGCTGCCAACACCGCTGCCGCTTTCCTGCCCCCTGCTCCCCTTGTGCACCGAACCTGTGCACAAGCCTATGCACAAGCTGCCCAAGCGCCGTCAATACCATCACTGCCTGCTCGAACTCCCTATTTCAACAGAGCAAATCGCTGCATAGAGCACGGAGGCAGAGGCAGAGGATGGGTTGTGGACCTGCAGTACTCCTTAGCCCCTATGTGGCACCCTTTAGTGTAGTTCCTATTTCCCTAATAGGCTCTGCGCATTGGAATAATATACCCTATAGATTTGGCATAGGACGGAGGTCAGTATGCCCCTATCGAGTATATTAAACTTAATTAATTTGTACCAGCTAACTCAGAGGCCACTAGAAACTCCTTATAAACAAGAAGGGAGTAGTTTCTGGCAACTGCATAAACATGACAACTTTGTTTCCCTTTAGAATCGGAACACTCTCAGAATCGTGGAAACAACAGATAACAGTTTCACTCAGCTAATCGTGCATGCTTAGTTTTTTCAGAGTTACACAGAAAGAATAGACGGGCGTTTCAATAAAAGGATTTATTGAACTGTCTTGTTTCTCGTGTAAGAGATATGAGCTGTTATAATCACAAGACAGTATGCAAGATATATTATGTACAGCATAAACAGTAGAATGAAATAATACTGCGCTAGCATTATCTTTTAGCTATGAAACATATATTCATTTACATAAATAGCATAGGCTAAAAATGCGAGTACTCATAAGATACTTCTATAACTAGTTCTACCCCAGTGTACCTAACCTAAGTGTAGTGCAAGATAAGAAGTAGGTGCAGTATTCTATAGGATGTTATCCTTTAGTTTAGTATAGTATACCAAGTCTGGTATGCCAAGAGTCCCTCTAGGTTCTAGTCAACTCCATACCGTGAGAATGAGAGAGGTGGGAATCTCTTTCCGGGTCTCGAACTCTAACACCCCGCAAAGGGAGTCAAAACACTGGAAGCTGGATTCTCTGCGAGCAGGGACACGAGCTCCTCTAAAGTTGAGGTCTCCTTCTACTTGCTTGGGCAAGGGAAGGTATATTTATATACCTGGTAGGTGCCTTGAAATTTAAGCATTGACGTAAAGTCGGGTAGAGGAAGACGTCAGGAATGAACCCTTAAGGAATAGCGGTTCATGCATAATAAGTGAGTTCTTGGAGAAATCAATAATCCTGTGCTAGGGGAAACTCGCAAGAGCTTAAGGGTCTGGTTTCTAAGAACTCATTGTGACGTTGGGGTGGACGGATGTAGGTGACCATGCCTGTATTTGGATAGCATGGCTAATGCCTAAATAAGGACTGGGATCTTATGCCTATATAAGGGAAATGTGAATTGTGCCTATATAAGGACATGTATCAGGAAAACCTATATACGGACACCTAAAGTGGAATACAACAGCCCCCTGCGCCCAAACAGGAATTGGAGCGTCTGGAGTGCTGTTGGAAGCCCTGCCGTTTGAGCCCCTGTTGGAGTGCTGCAATCCATCAGGCCCAGGCGGACCCTGCAGGGGAGTGGCGGTGAGCATAGTGTAAGCAGCGGGTGCCAGTGCAGGGGCAGGGGAGGGGAAGGGGCGAGTGCAGGTGTGGGTGCTGGTGTGGGTGCGGGTGAGTTCTTGGCGCACAGGGTGGTGGCAAAGCTAAAGGCAAAGGCAGCCAAACAGCTAGTGTAGCCAGCAAGACGCCTGCATTGCCTGCTGCATCCACTCGCCCCCCTCACCCTCTCCTCACACCCCTTGCCTCAGACCCTTCATGCACTGCCCCACAGCGGACTTCGGATCACCACACAGCACACTTAATCTCCAGCTGGGTCTACAGCCAGGGCAACGGAAAACAGAAAACGGCAATCGGCAGACGGCTGACGGACGTGTAACAGCGCAATAGTAAAGCAGCAGAAACGTGGTGCTGATGAGACAGTGACAACCACTGCGGTATCAATGGCAGCAATGAAGCGCAGCCTGCAACGCATTCAGGATAACGTGCAGGAGACCGCAAGAAAAATGTACAACAGACTGAAAAGCGATTACACCATTTGAGATAACACGCGGGAGAGCGCACAACGCAGAATAGTCAGTCAAGCTATCATACCACTTGCCTCGCCTCAAGCGCTCTGCCCTGCTCGTCATAGCCGCTGATCTGCCTTTCAAACCACACAGGCTTAATGAGGTCAGGAAGAACGAGAGAGGCCATGCCACCCAGGACAAGGGGGTGAAAAGGAAAGAAACAAAATCCCAGCGCTCAGTACAGTGCGGAGCAAAAACTCATCGAATCAGATCAAGATCAAAGTGAGACTACAGCACGGACGGAACTCACCAGCGCCACATGCTCCAACCAACCCAAGATCTACACAAAGTTTAACTTCCTAAGGGATGCAGGGTCAGTTCTTTATTCCAGCAATGCAACCCTCAAAGGCCTGCAACCTCCACTGCTGCCCTTACAGACGCAAGCATTTGTCCCAAGCCTTTTGCCCTAAGATGAAGGAAGGGCGCCACAGCAACAAGGTGAGCAACCTCAGCTCAAGCTTCCATCTCTAACGCACCCCGCGGGGACGCAAGCGGCAGACATCACATCTCCTGCGGTTCCCGCAGGAGTGCCTGGGAACTTAGGATTCTCCCCAATAAAAACTAGTCAACAGGGTGGCACACAGGGGACTCCTACTGCAGAACACAAGCTCCAAAAAACAGCTGCACCAATACTACAACTTGGCGTCAGGGATGGGGACTGGGTCACCAAAAAAACCAAGTATGAGAGCGACGCCAAAGAAGACTCAAGGAGAGTAGATGGGGAACAGATTAGTGAAATTAATTCCAACCCCACAATCAATATGCTGACTAGTAGCCATAGCACCCCCATCAAAATAACTGATTCAGCAAGCACAAAATCACCAACAACCCCACTGCTCCTCGCTCAAGGGAGTCTGCTTACCCGACAAGGAGGAGCACGGGCAGGGATACCGGACGCAAATCAGAAAGAGGAGGGGAGGGCGATTATATCCTACTTAAACACACAAGAATGGGAAGATATGCTTGCCACCTATACATCAGATCAGGAACAGGAACAAAGGGTGCACTCTCCCCAAGAGTTTTCTCGGGACTCACGTTTTATAGACCAGACCAAAAAAAGTCCAAAGGAGAGTGCGCAAATAAAGGAACAAAATGCTGGCACTTGGACTTCCCTATTAAATACATTTCAACTGCCCGTCGAAGCACTGCAAAATCAGTCAGAAAAGATGGGGATCCAACTAACATTATTGAACACATTGGCAGTCTTCACTGCAAGCATCGACGAAAACCTGGGTAATCTGAATGGCCTGATAATAATTTCCAACAGCATGAAGGTTACAATTGATGGTCAACCAATCAGCAACACGCATACAGGTAACATTAATGTGGACACTGAGAAGACGGGAGGGTCCGGCAACGGAAGGTTATTAAAACTCAATGCCAAGCAACGCCGTCAACAGAAAAGGAAAGGGCGCAACCAAAAGCTCAACACAAATGTAACAGTTTACTTCCCTATCTTTTCAGGTTCACATAACAAACGGGATACCAACTCCGGAGATGCAAGTTTCTTAAATCAAGCACAATCGCCTCCAACCAACTCCAAACATCTCCCGGAACAGAGAGACGCCCCAAAACAGACATCCGCAATCAGAGCACACGCGGAAATTGGAGAAGAAAATGGACAAGGACCCCCACCCAGGGTCAACACAGAACACAAAGAAGGGAAAAGACAAGGGAAAAGACAAGGTATCACAACCACTCCCAAAATAACAAAACCTGACAGAGGCCACAACCAACAGTCAATCCATTGCCAAGTCCTGAGGGGAGAGACAAGGGTCTTATCCAATAAACTTGCACTCTTACAACAGCCAAGTGGAGAGGTGTGCAACTCTGGGGTCCCAAGGCTGACTAAAATAGAGCAAAAAGTCGCCAATACAAGCTCAAATAACGGGCCCAGAAGAAAAGCTTGTGGAACAACAGATAGGCCAAACCAGGAGTCATCGCTCAGAGAGTTTAAAAGGCCTATCACACCAACCAACATTAGCCCCAGTTGTAGGTTACCGGAAAAAGGGGCACAGGACGGGGGGCAAGATTTAAAACAAACATCTTCCATGTTAATAACATCCAAGGCACACTCAAGGAACTCTATGACAGAAGTGCCAAGCAACTAAGTGGAAATACAGCTTAACAAAGTAACTAGCTCCATACTTCAAACTGAACCGATGGCCACAGCAAATCCACAGCTGCCGGCAGCACAAACAGCAAGAATCAGACAGCAAGAAAAAGAGGTTTTGTTTTTTTATTCTCTATATACTTCTAAGGACCATCAGGACACGTTAAATCGAGGTAACATTCGAAGATTAATTAAGTCAATTCCAAATCTTGCCGGCATAAAGTCAAAGGATCTACTCTCCATAGAGTTCATACACACCGCCAACACTCAAAGCCCAGAGGCAACAAAGACAATGGGGATCACAAGTCAAATTGCAGATATAATTCTAGCAGAACTGGGTATATTCCAAAATTGGGGCATTGAAATTGCCCCCTTTCAAAAACCAGCCTCCCCATTTTCACTACTAAGTAAGGCAAGCCCTGGACCAAAAATACATCAAGCCCACTCAAACTGTGTACTTAGAGGTGCTCGGGGGAGATCGCGACAACAGAGTGTCAGCAGCCAGTGGGACCGACCAGAAATACCATTGAGGGCAGTCACCTACATAAGCCAAGGTTTCAATAGGGAAACACTATCCTATACCATAATTACACGCACAGAGGAAGATTGACGCTATTCACAAGATAGAGTCTACAGTAGGGTAAAGGAATCCCCTCTTCGACTATGCTCATGGAACATCAATGGCTTAGCAACAAAAATAGAGGACCCAGATTTCTTGAATTATGTTACAACCTTCGATATAATCTTGCTGCAAGAAACTTGGCTCACGGATCCTCAGCACATTGAGGGTTATACATGCTTTGCCATATCAGCAACAAGGACTGGCAGATTTGGCCATTGCTCTGCTGGGCTGGCCACCTACGTTTCTACGACGAGTAACTCTTGTGGACTTGATATCAAATGTAATAATAGCAGTTACAATTATTATCTCCCTTGAGGAAGAAGAAACAGAGGTTTGCCTATGTCCATCCCAAATGCAAAGCGAAAGATTAAAAAAACATACTAACCAAGTAGCATAGTATGCCACAGAGATGGAAAATCCGAAGTTTATCTTGACAGGGGACTTAAATCATTATCTCATTGGCTCGGCAGAAGGGGAGGAGGTATCTGCTCAAACTGGAATCCAAAATATCCCCACACAATGCGTCCCACTGCATGGAAAGAAGAAATGCTGCAATAGCCGCCTTCTTGATGACTTAGAACATCTAAACCTTCAAGCACTAAATGGAAGATTCCTGGATGACTCTCCTCCAGTCGATTCATTTTACTCTGCAACAACAAGCTCCATATTGGAATACACCTTTGTAATCCTCGCTCTGTTCCCATACATTCTTGGGTTCAGAATGGGGGATAAGGGCGACAGTGACCATCGCCCCCAGGAATTTCAATTAACAGCTACCGTACCTAGATCAATTAGGTCAGATGTAACCTTGGGGCCTATTTTCACCTCCAATTTAAAAAGGATCAAATGCACAACAAATAACACTAATTCTCAGGCCGAATCTGCAATTCAACTTTTTAACTCGCAAGCATCCAGCACAGAAGACCAAATTGCCTACTGGGGACAGTTCACTGCCACACTACTAGACCAAAGAGTACAGCTCAAGTTCCTCAAAAAATCAATATACTCAACTCTGCATAGGCTGAAAAGATTCCCAGGGAAACACCAGTGCACGTTTATCCCTGAAGGACCAAAGGACAGCACTAAAAAGATTGAAATGGAACATCAATAGAGATCGTGAGAATGAAATCTGGGTAAAACTCCTACATGACACAAATTGGAACAACAGTGCCCGCTTTTGGAAAACTGTGAAAGGGATCATGCGCCCAAATCATAAGGGCATTGGGTTACACATCTTGGAAGCAAACTGGGTAAAATTCCTTACTACTCACTTTAAAAACCAAACAGAAAAATCCGGAGCACAAATCGTTAACAGCTGAACTCCAGAGGGACAAGCTGGAGCAAGTAAAACTGATATAAGGGAGCAGGAGCTTCCAGCCACAGAAAACATACCATCAGGCGCAGCTAGCTGTTCTCTGTCACTCTTAATTAAAAAGCAGATCGCCAAAGGGAGGAAAGAAGAAGCTCCGGGACCGAACGGCATTCCACCTGCCCTGTTTAAAGCAAAGAGTGAAGACTGGGCAGATATCCTGCAACCTCTATTTCTGGAAGTCAGGCTGCTAAACAGAATACCGGAATCTTGGAAGGGCCAATTTACAATTTACAAAAAAGGAGACAAGGCTGAGCCCAACAACTACCGTCTAGTAGCTCAGATTGATAATGTAAGAAAATACTTTGCGGGCGTCATATTAGGGGAGCTCACATCCTGGGCTGAGGCGAATCAGATAATACCGCTGAACCAGACCGGTTTTCACAAAATGGCCAGCACATCAACAAACATCCTCACAATCTCTCTAATAATCGACACAGCAAAAGCCTCTAAATTACCTTTACAATTATGTTACATTGACTTTAGTGCTGCCTTTGATAATGTAGAGAGGGGCAGACTGTGGGGGAAACTGGCGCAATGGGGCATACCACAGCCTATTTTAAACATGCTGTCGCTTCTACACACAGAAACCTGGGTGCAGGTACCCACCTATCTTCGAAAGTTCCTACAACAAAAGGGCTGAAACAGGGGTGTGTGCTTGCACCAACCCTGTTCAATCTATTTATGGCCGACCTTTCAAAGGTGCTTGACGCCTGCAATTCCCATTCACGCAGGATAGGAGGAAAAACATTGACCAATCTCATGTATGCAGATGACGTAGTTCTGCTTAGTCAATTCAATTCAATTCCAAATCTTTATTTCGATATTTTCATCGTTAAAGACAGAAACAATGTCCAACATAGAAATTGAAAGACACAAACAATAACAGTAACAATACATTTCCAGGTTCATGTCAGGGGCAGCAGAAAGTGCACATGCAGTGGCAGTAGTAGAATAAATATTATATAAAATATCAATTTAACAATAAAATATTCAATTTCATATATTTTTTTTTTTTTTAAAAGGAACATTGATAAAAACAGCTTTACTATGAAATGAGAGATAGTTTGCGTACACGTATGATCCAGAACCAGTGAAGAAACTTTGCTACAGCAATAGTCACGGGTTCAGATGTGTCAGTTTTGAGACACCGCAATGCCTCGACACCCGTCTTTAGTCCTAATAGTAAACATATAGGTTTCAGCCAAACCCTCCTAGGATTTCTATATTCAGGACATATGAATAAGACATGCGCGATACTTTCCCTTTGAGCGGGGCAAAAGGGGCAGTCTGATTTAAGTCCCAAACGCCATTTGGCTACGAAACAGTTTATTGGAAGAGTTCCCACCCTAAATTGATGGTACCGCTTCCTATCTTCAGGAACTGTAATACAGTCCTAGTAATTTTCAAAAAGGGGACTATCCTTTTGTTCAAGAAAATCCGTTGTTAGAGACGATCTAACACTAAGACCAAATCTTTTCCCTGTGACTATTCGCCAATAATAGTCTTTTAGCGTCTTCTTTGGGGGAAAAGTGTGTAGTGCAGGTTCGTCCCATAGGTCAGACAGCCCCATAGCACAATAAAGTAGTCTAACTTCGCTCATCCAGGAAATTTTATGTGCTTTATCAGCCCGTCTAACATCCAAAAATGCCTGGCCATACTCAGAGAGTTCTGGAGTTACCCAGAGCCGTCTCCAGTAGGCTACTGGGTGATAATGTGCAATGTCCTCTAAAAATAAAAACCCTAGATCATAATAGAGTGGAATAAGGGGGGTGGATGCTGGAAGGCCTGTAATATTGCGCAAAAACTTACTTTGAGCTCTTGTTAGATGGATAAGATTAGTATGTCCCCATAATTCTGCCCCATAAAGGATTGCCAAACTAATCTTGGCATCATATATTTTGAGAGCAGGTAAAATGGGTTTGGTCTGGGACAGGTGGAGTTCTTTTGTAAGTGCGCCTGTTAATTGGGCGTGTTTAGTTAGTACTTGATCTAAATGCGGTTTCCAATTCAACTTTGATGCGAGGGTGATGCCAAGGTACGAGAAAACCTCTGTCTGGTCCAATTTAGCCCCATTCATGGATACGGTCCCTCTGACGTGCTTAGATCTGTGCAGGACCATGAATTTAGTTTTGGATACATTAACGACAAGTCCATGGTCCTTGCAGAAGACCTCAAACACGTCTATGGCTTTTTGTAGACCTTGTTGAGTTTTAGATATAAGTAGGGTGTCATCCGCAAACATCAACAGGGGGATCAACTTACCATCCAGCTTGGGGGCATCAGTGGAAGTATTCTGATAGTAGTTGATCACCCTGTTGATGTAGAGGGAAAATAGGGTTGGTGCCAAAACGCACCCTTGGCGAACACCCCTAGCAATAGGGAACTTGTCTGTGACATTGCCGGCCTGGTTCCATCTAACTTGTGCAAAGTTATCCTCATGGAGTTTGATTAAAAAATTTAAAATATCTGGAGGCATACCTTGTTCTAAAAAAACAGACCACATTTTGGCACGAGGAACCAAATCAAATGCTGATTTGAGGTCAACAAAAGCTGCAAAGAGTAAGCCCTCGCCCAGTAAGACCACCCGCCAGTAAATTAACAAAAACCTGAGTACCTGGTCTACGGTGCTTGTGTGACTGCGAAAGCCAGCCTGTAGGGGAGAGAGAACTTCCTCCTCATCGATCCATCCTTGGATCCTTTTTAAGACAAGTCTGGCTATCGCCTTTTGTATACAGTCAATCAAACTTATGGGTCTGTAGTTACCTGGGTCGGCGCGTTCACCCTTTTTAAAGATCGGGATGATCTGAGCTCCCTTCCAGGTTAAAGGTATGGGTGAGCCTTTTGCCATGCAATTCGCAAGGCACAGAATATAGGGTGCCCATAGTTCCCTGTCATGCATAAACAGATCAGCCGGAACCGAGTCTATACCAGGTGCTCTGCCTCTAGGGAGAGATTTCAGTACATTTTCGACCTCATTAATGGTAAACACAAGAGAAGCTGCTCCCATGTTTGAATAAGCTATGGGTGTACAACCATCCACCAGGGCTTCATTTGGTGCAAACTGGGATCCATAGTGTGAAACCCACAAATCAGGTGCCACATAGTTTGGGAGTGCTTCTCTCTTAAAACCCTTTCTCCACTTGATCAGATCCCAGAACGAGCGCAATGAGCGCTCTTTACTGGCAGAATGCAGGTCCCTCCAATATTCCTGGTCCCATGCTCGTTTAGCTTCATGTTGTGTTTTTTTATAGAATGCATGAGCATTCCTGATAGAGATCATATCTTTAGTTTTAACAGCTTCTGACAGGGATCGATAGGCAATCCTACAAGATTTCCCGTACCATTGGTTCTCCTTTCTTACTGGCCTATTAGGTTTAGGATGGGTCTGTTTAATAAAAAAGGCGCTAAGTTGATTAAAAAAGCGACTGTGGATGATAGTAATATTATCCAGAGCTTCGTCCTGGGCAGCACAATTATGTAGTGCGTTGTTAGCCTCAATAGTTAATTTTTTAATCATTAAGATCTGCTTCTCATTGCCCAGACAATTCGCCCACTTGACACGCCTAAGGTCATTGGTTGGAACAATTTCAACATTCATAAGAGGATGCTCTTGGGATTTAGTTTTAACTAATTGGAAAGAGAGTACTAAAGGATCATGATCACTCTCTACTCTTTCCACCACTTCCATATCCTTAATATTAAGCCAGTGCTCTTTATTCGTAAGTATATAATCAATGCGACTTTTAGAGAGGCCATTATGGAACGTATGAGCCCCATGCTTATCAGAGGCTGTTCTGCCATTTGCTGCACGGAGCCCATGGCCAATACACAATAGCTTAAGTTGTAAAGCAGCCTCTGTCCACTTCCTAATTGGAGATAATGCCAAGTGGGGAATATTCCAGACACTGTCCTCCTCAGCCGTGAGGTCAACGTCATTGATGTCCAGGGGTTCGAAGCAGCAGTTAAAATCACCTGCCACAATAACATGGCCTTTTCCTCAAACCAAATTCAGGAGCTGATCCAGCTCCTCCACTGTTTCTGATGATTTACCCCCTGGTAAGCCCCTGGCATACACATTAAAAACATAGAGATCTTTTTGACCATTACACTGGACACGGATAAGCAAAATATCATTACTTTTAGAGTCCAGTTGGGTCAAATTATAACCACTGTCTTGTTTGATCCATGTTAAAAGACCCCCCTTTGCTCTTCCGTGACAACTTGGAACTACTGGAACAAAAAAGCTAAGGTATCCAGGTCTATAATCCATGCTAGTCGTCTAAGTTTCCTGCAATAATATGAAATCCATATCATTAAGAAAATTCGACCAATCGTCAGAATCAACCTTATTCCTGAGTCCTGCCACATTCCAAGAAACGAGGGAAGACAAGGCCTTAGGTTCATCACAGTCCAGAGTAAGACTTATTGAAGCTTACTGCGTAGCTTCAATGTCCAAGTCCCCTTGGTCATCTGAGCAGGAATCATTGTGTAGAACAACTTGGGTTAGAGCATTCTCATCCATAGGGGCAACAATGGATGATCCCGATGGGTCTATATCAAGGGTGTAATCAAGTCAATCATTGCAATCTAGGGTGCTCAGAGCTTCAAATCTATTACTAATAGGAATAGGTCTGACATAATGATCCTGGGAAATGGCTTGCGCTCTTCCTACTGCTGGAAGCATTGGACTAGGTGGATAGAAAAATCCTAGGGGGAGGATATTAATACGGTCCTCATGAATGATTAAAGAGCCGGCCTGTCTCAAGATGTGCTCGATTAGTTGAGGTGATGCAAAGTTAACAACTACACAGTCTCCTTCAAGGGTTTTTTTGGTATCACCTATCCAACCCCCCCTACGTACCATCTTAAAGTTGGAATACAAAGCGTTGCCCAACACTTTTCTAGTATTTAGATAGTGCAACACTTTATTCTTTAAGGAAGACCAGTGTTCCTCCTTCCCATCCAATGTTTTGGGAACATTGGATGGGAATTATGGAATAAGGACACGCCTGGGGAGGGAGATGGAATTTGGGATACCTTGCAGGAGTATACGATTTATCTCTTCTATTGGGCCTGGCAGCCTCACTTACGGAGAAAAAATCTCCTGAGAGGGTAGGATTAGAGGGTGGAGGAATTGTCTGTACTGGATCCTGTGTTAGAGTTAGATGAGGACCAGTATCCATGGAGTTAACAAGAGGTACTTGCAGTGGAACGATCTCAGGGCATGGTTTATGCTGCTTATTTCTAGTAGAAGGACCCTGCTGGGTTGATGTTTGTTGCTCCAGAACAGATAATCTGGAGTCAATTGATTCCAATTTTACCATGATCGGGGTAATCAAAACCTTAATACGTTCCTCCATGATTATCATAAGTCTAGACATAAAATCATCCTCATTGTGTTTGTCAACACAAGCAGTATTCTGAAGACTATCTGCCATGGAATTATCCTGTGTCAATTTGCTTACCACTAATACATCTTGGGCAGTATTGGGGGGGCACTTTCTAGCATGTTTAGTTTTAGGTTTGATTACATTGCCACCACTACCAGCCTTCCTCTTCCTCTGAGGCTGTTTAGGTTTAGTAGCTTGCTCTCGACACGCCTGTCTATTGCGTGTATTTGGGGGGGAATGTGGTTGGCTAGTTAAGGAAAACCCTGGTGTTTGATTAGTGATAATGACCCCTCTATGTGAGCCATCTTCAGGGGTGACAACTATATCATAAAGCCGGTCGTCCACAACGTTTTGACCGCTCGTGGATGGGCCTGAGGGGAGAGTACTTGATATTGTTAAGATGTTAGACATTGGTTCAAGGGACAGTCTTCTTTCAACTAGTTCAATCTCCTTAGCAACTACCGTCTCAGCACGTTTAAGGAATGCATCTAGGGTACCAGATCCCCCTTTCGCAACCCTATTTGGTTTTGCCATTTGTGGAGATATAATAACACGGGGCAAATAATCACAAGAATCCACATGCGTGGATCACAGACAAGTAGAGGTGGAATAGCACTAGGGGGATAGGGATAGATGCGTGATTTAAATCATATAACAACGTGCCTGACAGGCCAAACAATAGCAGATGGTAACAGCCACAAATAGTAATCAAGCAGTACTTGTTAGAGGGGGGGCCCAGCCCGGCCTGCTTCGGCCTCGGACGGCCACAGACGGTCCCGCTCTTGTCCCGGGCTTAACCCGGCGCCGCCCGCGCGCGTCCCGCGACGCGGAGGTAGCCGCGTCCTTTTGTGCGCCTCCGGGCGCGAGGATGACGAGGAGGGGCGCAAGGAGTGCTGGGAGGTGTAGTCTCCCCTGCTCACGGCCGCGGAATGGAGCTGCGGCAGCAGGGGAGACACGCAAAGCAACAGCCCAGAAGCGTCAGTGGCAGCGGGGCGCAGCAGCACAGGTAATGTCCAGAAAGCCCCAACAGGTATGACAAGGGTTCGGCAGTGGTTCTCGCTCCACCGAGGGAGCCGCGTCCTTTTGTGCGCCTCCGGGCGCGAGGATGACGAGGAGGGGCGCAAGGAGTGCTGGGAGGTGTAGTCTCCCCTGCTCACGGCCGCGGAATGGAGCTGCGGCAGCAGGGGAGACACGCAAAGCAACAGCCCAGAAGCGTCAGTGGCAGCGGGGTGCAGCAGCACTGGTAATGTCCAGAAAGCCCCAACAGGTATGACAAGGGTTCGTCATAATCACGTTGGTCTCCAACATCTACTGATGGAAATGCAGAACTACGCAACAGAAAACAACGCAAAAATAAATCTGAGTAAGACTCGGACAATGTCAATAAACAACAAAAGAAACCTGCAGAGGAATTGGTTCATAGGCGGCACCAAACTTGATCCAGCTCACGAGTACAAGTACCCAGGAGTCACATTTGACAAGGAAGGGTTGTTTAGGCGCCAGAAAGAGGAACTAAGAAGGAAAGGTCTGTTGATCGCTCTAACAATGAAAAACCTTGCAAATAAACTGATGGGGGCGACTTTGACCCCGCTCTTGAAGGTAGGCCAGGCTAAACTTCTCCCCTCAATTGCTTATGGCAGCGAGGCAATGCGGGGAAGAGACGATAAGGATCTGGACAAAACACAGGTCAAAGCTTATAGAACAATGTTCTGCCTTCCGCCCTACACATTAGCTGCTCAAATAAGGGTGGAGTTTGGTCTTCTACAACAAGTCTTAGCCAGGTATGGCACTTGCATCATCTAATGGCATAACATTAGAAGTGGCACTATAAATACGCTAAACTATTTGCTGTGCCACGACATACAGCACAGGGAGTTCTCCCAAGCTAGAAGCTACCTTCAGTTAGCCATAGAATTTACCAAACTCACAGGACTTTGGGACGTGCAACTTGGCTATCTTAACTTTAAAAAACTAGTCTGGAAAACCATAAAACAAATTTCCTTGGTGGAGGACAAGGCAAACTTCTCAAACAGATCTCATGCCTGGATGACCCTTAACTCCTACAAATCACTTGCCCCACAAACATTCTTTAATCAGGGTTATCCTAAGGCCATAAAAATGAACTTCTTAAGGCATAGACTGGGGATCTTTCCATGTGCTCAGTATCTTCCACCATGGCTGAGGACAACAGCACAAGACACTTGCAGGCTGTGTCACATCAAGAATGGGAACATTTTACACCTAATTTGCGTATGCATGGAACTGCACCAAGTACGGCAACAGCTTCTAAAAGAACCTCTTAAACAGAATGGCATACGTACCAGGAGGCAAGCAGTGCTGGCCTGCTTAAACCCCGAAAATACCCAACTGAACTGCAGATTGGTAAAATTCCTTATGTTGGCTGAACACCAGCAGCACAGGGATATTCCTTGCAATAAGTCGAGACAATTTGAACAACATACTCAATACGATTTGATAAATGGGCAAGCATGGCTGGAGCAAATAATCCAGCGAGCTAATGACATTTATTAACAACTACAATTAATTCTGATTTTAAATTGTAAAGAATTTTCTACCTTTGGGTTTTAATTGGTCTTATCCGAAGATTTTTTCTTTTATAATTACAACAACTAAAAAAGCAGCAGAGATGGATGAAATCATATTGAATGTCTGTTTAAAATGTTATTCTTTTAAGTGTTAATATTGCAATGGTTTTATTTAACTATGCAAAAATAAAGAAACTTGAAACAGTCCTGTCCCTACACTCTAACACTACATGCACGACCCACCAGACACTACCCTAAACCCTAAAACACTACACAAACACCACAACACTACCCTAAACCCTAAAACACAACCCCCTGCACGACCCTCCCCCTTCCCCCAGTCCGCTCCCTACACTCCAACACTACCCTGCATGACACCTCCAACACTACCCAAAACCCTAAAACCCTACCCTACACTACACAAACACCAGAACACTACCCTAATCCCTAAAACACTACCCCCTGCACAACCCTCCCCGACCCCCTCTCCCTACACACAAACACTACCCGCACGACCCACAACACTACCCTAAACCCAAAAAACACTACTCCTCAAACACAACAACACTACCCTTAATCCTAAAAGACTACCCCCTGCACCACCCACCCCCTACCCTAAACCCTTTAAAACTACACAGCCCCTCTTACCTCGCTCTCATCGTGGTTCCTCTCTTCTCCTTCCAGTGACGTCAGATGGGCGGTGCTCGGTGCACGTCGTTGTGAGGAAACAGAAGAGCCTCAGTTTCCTCATAACGATGTGGACCGCATTACAACGCCCGTGTTGTAACAGCGCATGCGATGTAATAACATGCATAGTAAAGGCTACGCGTTGTTACAGCGCATGCGATGTTACGCTTGCGTTGTAATGGTATGCGGAGTAAAAGTCACATACTAATAGCAGTTTACCAGCCTACAAACCTCAGATTACATCACATCTTCTTCCAAATTGGCACCACAATACAAGTGGTAGATTGTGTGTATATACAGTGCATATGAGGGTAGACTACTGGTAAATTGAGTCATTTTAGGGTTTTGGGGTGGGTAGTGATACAGGGATGTAAGCATTTCGGGTGTTGTTGTCTTAGTTTGCTTCTATCAAATTAATTAGACAAATACTGAGTACCAATGATTTGTGAGTTTGAAGTGTATGACTGGAAACAATGTCCCTGTTAACATAGAGGGAATTTGTCATCCAACACATAGGTGAATGCTTCTTGTATCTCCTGAAAGCTTCCTAAATGAAATGGCGCTTAGACAGAACTGCTGGAATTGGGATTAAAATCACCAACTCTCCGGGCTGTAGTCCTCATGTCATTTGCACAGGCTTTTGCGGCCCCTATATCATTTGGAATCACAGTTCTACCATCTCAGACAACTGAGTAAGAGGAGTAAGAGTGATAAGCAAAAGTAGTTCACATAACAGAAATCTACAAGAACTGGTGGCAAAGCAGAGACTCAAAAAGTGAAGATGTGCTGAAATAAATACTCGAGATCAAATGTTGAGGGTCCAAATAAAGTGAGTGAACCCAGAGTAACAGCGGTGTACCTCCAAAGAGCCCCTATCTCATGAGGGTCAGGATGCCATTTAAGCATATTTTCAGGATGAGTTCCTTCAAAAAGATGCCACCTTTCATACTAGAGAGAATGGAAGCTAGTTGTGGGCAGTGTAGCACACAACCATCAGATTCATGGTAGCTCACTCTGGGTCAATCTCACATTTAGTCTATTAGTGCAACTACACAAAACACTTTGCAGTGATGCTGGCTGTGGAATACAGCCAACAGCAACTCATCACCACAAGCACCAGGCCTACAACTGGCTCGCAGGTCAGCCTACATTATCTTTAAGGTGTTTGCCTTTTTCACAAGAGTTAGTTGCAACTTAATGCAGGAGATCAAACCCTAGCTAAGCTCCTGCTTCCAGATTCAAGCAATCACTCCCAAAATACAATTACGTAGAAATGGTGACCACCGATAATGCATTAAATGATCTATGCATTCCCACCAATCAATGTCCAAAAAAGCTGATTAAAACGTGTCTGTTCAACCTATGATGGTATGTTAAACTTTTCATTCATAAACTCAAATTTTCCTTTTGTAATGTACATTTGAGAGCTGTGTCCCAGAGCACTTTAATTCAGCATAGTATAACATTGGTTATAGCTTATAACAGAATGCTTAGGGGTTTCAAACGGTCTATGCAGCTTTTCGGTGCAGGGGGGTCCTTCCAACCCTCTAGGGCGATCCTCAACACTTCAGAGGGCCACAGTCATCTCGAGGTCAATGAATATCTGTGAGATATGGGCACCTCTGAGGCCCCTCATCACATTCTGCAAGGGGGCCCCATCGTTTTAAGTTACACTATTGAAAATGATCGGGCTCCATCATGGTCCAGGAAATCCCACCACACCAATCTGCCGACCCCACTCTCGTCTTGAGAAAGGTGCACTGTGTTCTCACGTCACAAGACCTCCAATACTAGAGGAAGAAGTTACAGTGTTTGGCTATAATATTAAACTTGAAACACAAACGCAAATAGCCTCACCTCCAAAAGCCTTCATCTCTGGCCGCTGTTAGTGGCATTGCAAGAGTGTCATGGGCCTTAGTGCAAAAAACAATATGGGTCCCATGTTTGAACTATGAAATACAGCGATAATCAGGTTTTATTAGCCCCTTGCTGCACCCTGGTATTTCTTGTCTTTTGCTGGATAATGGTGAATAGTGTGAGAGAGTGCAGCCTGAGTGGTACGAGAGTAGGGTGAAAACTGTGCCGATGTGAGTGTTGAGTGAGCTGCATGAATGCATTACGAGAGGAGGGCCCATGTTAGTGCCAGGTTAGAGGGGTGTGTGCAGAGCGATATGAGTGAGTACAGGGTGGTGTGAGCTGTGTAACTACAGGGTGAGTAGTGTACCTCTGTGTGAGTGCAGGGTAAGCGACAAGAGTGAAGGGTGAGCTGTGAGAGTGACTAGTGAGTGCATGGTGAGAGGACTTACTGCATGGTGAGAGGAGTTAGTGCAGGGTGAGTGGTGTGTCCCTATGAGTTCCTGGCAGACTATTGTGCCTGTGTGCAGGCAGGGTGAACAGAGTGCCTGTGCGAGTGTAGGCTGAGAGGTGTTTCTGTGTTAATGCAGGGTGAGAGGAGGGAGTGCATGGTGAGTGGCGTCACTCCAGGGTGAGTGATGTGATTGTTTGCATAGTGTGGCATGGTGTGAGTGCAGGGTGAGTGGGTTACCTATGGGAGTGAAGGGTTAGCTGTGGGAGTGCTTATGTGAGTTCACGGTGAGCAATGTGCAGTGTGAGAGTAGAGTGAGAGGAGTGACTGCAGGGTGAGTGATGAGACCATATGAGTTAGGGTGCCGGTGAAAGTGCAGAGTGGGAGGAATGAATGCATGGTGAGTGATGTGCTTGTTAGGGTGAGCAGTGAAAGAGACAAGTGAGTCAAGTGCCACATTAGTGCAGGGTGAACAATGTGCTTGTGTGACTGCAGGGTGAGTGCAAGGTAAACAGTGTCAGTGAATGGTAAATGGTGTGAGAGCAGTGTGATCGCTGTGAGTGTAGGGTGAGCGGTGTGCTCATGTGACTGCAGGGAAAGTATGGCGTTAGTTCATGGCGAGTTGCATGAGTGCAGTTTGGTTGCTGTGAGTGCTGTATGAGCGATGTGCTTGAGTGAGCGCAATGTGAGAGGAGGATGAACGGTGTGAGTGCAGGGTAACAAACAGCATGAGTGCATGGTGAGCCGTGTGATTGCTCGTTGAGCAGTGAGAATGAAAAGTTAGTTGTCTGAATGCAGGATGTTTGCCCAGACAGTTGGAGTAACTCAGCATGTCATAGACGGTTGGTGAGTAGGATTTCAGATATAAGTTAAACTATTGATATTATGGTATCAATCAGGGACGGAGGATGGAGGAAATAAATAAATTGCTTATCCTGCAACAAACAACATTTTGTGATTAGGGTTGCCAATGACTGAGAGTTCAAACAGCACATACAAATAGAAAGTACTTTTAATGTGTTCTGTAGCTGTATTAATTATCCATGTCTAATAATGAATGTAAACAAAGACAGAAAAGTCATGTTACAAATTAACATACATACATACAATGTTATTTAATTACTATCACAGCTAGGCCTTTGCAGACTCTTTAAGCAACAATTGGCTGATATTTTTCTCATGAAAAGGTGGCAACCCTACTCTTCATATGCATCTTCTCGATATGCATTCTCCCTTTGTGGCAGCAAAAGGAAATACAGATGTAAGGAATAGTGGGGACCCATGGTGTACTGGAACCCGTGACAAATAAAAGAAAGCCTTTTTAACCGGTTCACAAAGACATGAAAATTGTCTTTTAAAGACCTGTGAAAAACTCGGGTGTGGCTGAGATAGGACCCAGACACTGCCCAGCTCAGCCCAGAACATTCAGCTCGATGACACAGAGAAAGAGGAATTAAACATGTTAATTTTGCAATTGGTTTTATGCCGTGACTGCGAGGGCCAAGTTTGATGTTTGGGTGGGCAAAGCCCACCCTGCCCACTCTCTAGAACCGGACATGATGTAAGCCTACATTTAGAGTTTGGTACTTCTATAATTTGGCAGTTAATCCTCTCTGCCAAGTAATGGTTCTCACACCACACTTACAAGTGGGGGTACAACAGAGCTTTTACTGTTTACAGCCTCGGCTACATCCACCATAGGAAATCCATCACCTGGCTGCCCTTCTGGCCAGTGCCATGAGGTCATAGTGATGGTCACCACATCCTCTCACACAGGGACATTGCTAATTTGTCTTTTAACAACAAACTCCAGCGTTGTCAGTTTATTCTTGGAAAAGAAATACATTGCCAGAGAGGTCACAGCAAACATGCGCCTGGCTGGCAACCTTCAGACCGTTCATCGCACCAGTGAATCAAGCAGACAGGTATCTCTAAATCTGGCAGGTGGTCCTCTCGCAGGAGAGCCTTCACTGACCTGGCAGGCCACCCTAGGCTCTGTAATTAAATACCATAGCAAAGGCATCATGCAGCCCCCTGCAGCCCCTTGGGGTCTTGGTAACCTTAACCCTTCAAGGGTTCCTCAAAGCTTGAGGTGGTCCCCATTTTGCCAAAGGTCAATGCATATTTGTGAGAGACTCAGAGGCCACTCACTACATTCTGCAGGGAGCCCTATCATTTTGTAATAGGTCACTGAACGATAGTCATTTACAGGTAGGGACATTTATTTGCTTAGTGATCATTTGTTGTCATTTTAATGGAGAATGACAGGGATGGTCCTGAACCAATACAGGTTTCACATCCCATTGACAATTCCATCTATATAATTATGCAAGTTGTATGTCCAAAGTTCTCACCTGTAGATACTGTCCTCCCCACCTCACACGATCATCATGAATTGTAAGTCTTTGCTCTTGTGGTAATCGAGAATCAAATATGCCAACATAAACATAACTGTTAGTACCATTTGTTAATAGCTGCCAGTTCAGGATAGACCCAACATGAGGAGGGTCTCCATGTTCATCAAAGTAGACTTCATCACCTACTGGGATCCTGAAACGTATATGCTTCATAATATGAATGAGCTAAAACACAAGCAAAAATATATATATGATAAAATATACAAAAATACAACATAAACGAGAACATAGAATGCTACACACAAAGTTCCAGTTGTACTAGTTATGATTTAAATGTAACCAACGAAGAACGTATCATGCGTTGAAGTGGTCTAGCCTAGGGTTCTTTAGATTAAAAAGACATCATTGTTAGGAAATAGTTAAAACCTTGACATCTTCTCATGGTCAAATCCAGCAGATCCACATACCAGCTGCCTTCACAACTCAGTGACCAACTCTTTCACAGGTTTGGGTGCATTGCCATTAATTGAAAACTCATTATATGTTTCTTCACCGGAATGAGGCACGATGGACATGTGGTTGTACTACAGATATACAAGGAGTCAATTTTAAGATAGTGCCCTGTGAGAGGGATGGGCGGAAAAAGAATCGAGGAGGTCTTATGCGTGAATCAATGATGGCTTAGTTTATTAAGTTTCAACAAAAAAGGTATAGCAATGATAATCAGGGTTGGTGGATGGTCTTCTTTCTTCAGCCTTCCAGTCTTCCCGATGGGTTTCCCTCCAGGTGAGTAGTGGTAACGTCCCCCCGGGTACCGTGAAAAAAAAAAAAAAGAGAGAGTATGCGGTATGTATTCAGGTTCTTCAGAGGTCTGCATGAAAGAGGGTAGACCGCCACCAAGAGAAAAAGGGGTTGAGACACCCTAGTGCACGCTCTGAATGAAAGTGCGAGGGTAAACAGGATGGAGAACTCCCCTTCATACACTGTATACACAAGCCTTGTCAACCTTAATCTCAGGTAACCGCTTCTGTAATGGCCACTACTTTAGAGCAAGGTCCCTCAATGCAAGGGAAAACAAAAACCCTTCCCCAATATGCCTGGACCTGTCTCGCTCTGGATCATGTGGCAGCTAGTCTCTTGTAGTTTATACCCTTCAGTATGTGCTCTTGCTCTAGTGTCTCCCCCCCCCCCTTCTCTTCCCGTGCGGTACGTCAATGAGGACAAACAATAACAACAACAAAACCACAAAAAAAAAACGGAGGGGAGAACACAATCCCTTCCTTCGCCGCCATTCCTGTCCCTCTCCCCGGTTCACATACCGCGGGAGCCGTAACTCTCCAGAGTTACGGCGGTGCAAAGGCGTCCTCAGGGGGCGTCCACCAGTCCTCCGTCCACGCGTCTGGTTCCACGTCTTCTTCCTTCGCGCTGTAGGGTTTCTGTCTGTCGGTCCCCCGCTCCTCTCCGTGACGCTCCTCTTCTCCTTCTCCGGTCCTGTTCTCTACTTCCTGCTTCCGGTGTTCTTCCTCGCCGTCCTCTTCTGGCGTCTTCCTTTTAGGGGCTTGTCCCGCCTCTCGGGCCTCTCCCGATTGGTCTTCCTCTCCGGGCTGTTCCTCTTCCTGTGTGTAAGAGGAATCAGGGTTAGTTAACCCTTGACTGTCTGAAGATGCCGGATCGGCGTGTTTTTGGTGTTCTGGGACAGTGAGGTCAGTGACTCCGCTGGGGACAACGGCGGGCTCCTCCTCACATGCCCTCCCCAGGAAGCCTCAGAATATTGTGTACCCTAAGAAAATAATGTTAGCGCACTTTTTCAACATCTGCTTGTGATGTGAACCGAATGTCTTATTAAGGTATAATGGCACATCCTATTTGTGGCTCTCATGGAACTAGTTATCATGAAATACTGAAAGCCAATCCTTCAGTCTCCTGCTAAATAGACCCACACAACTCTGACTGATGCCCAATAGATTCAGCATAAGGAAGTGTTGGAAAGTGATTTATTAGAAGTGATAAGTAGGGACCTATCACTAGTAATAAAGCCCAAAACACACAAAAAGTTTCAGTCAAGGTTTCAAAAAAGGATTCCCTTGCTCAACCCTTGGTAGCTGACAACGAGCAGGCAGGCTTAACTTAGGAGACACGTGTGTAAAGCATTTAAAAACACCAATACATTAAATAAGTAAGAAACTTTACACAATAAAAATCCAACACCAATCTTCAACAAATAGGTGACATTTTTATAAACAAATAGACACCAAAATGACAAAGAGCCAATGTAGGGACTGGAGATATGAATTGTTATAGAATAAACGCTTTCTAGTGCCTAAAAGCCCAATGCGCCACTTTGAAAGATCTGGTCAAAGTCAAAGTTTGAGGCCAATCATGATGGAGCCCTGGTCGGATACACTAATTGGGAGACATCTGTCAGAATTTTACCTTTGCACTTAAGGCCCGATTCCGATGCAGGCAGGAGGGCTCCGATCATCGGTCTGAGCCCTCCTGCCCAAATCGTACTCTGCTGTTTGGATTCCCATCTGAACGAGCCATTCCGATGGGCTCGGTTGGAAGGGAATCCAGTTTGGTTTACGGAATGGTTTCCGACGTGCTCGGAGAGCCTGTCCGTCATCCAGAAACTCTGCAGTAATCCCCCGGCCGGCTCATTCCGGCCGAGGGATTACGATGGCAGTTTCCTACTGCCTTTTTGTGCTGGCCTTT
This sequence comes from Triturus cristatus, assembly GCF_964204655.1. NCBI lineage: Eukaryota > Metazoa > Chordata > Amphibia > Caudata > Salamandridae > Triturus > Triturus cristatus. The sequence continues at coordinate 934,770,973 of NC_140585.1, forward strand.
CCGGCAAAGAAAAGCATTGGGAAACAACTTTAGGGGGCCCCCAGCAGGTCCCCCATGGGTGCAAGGCTGCCGAGTGGCAGCACCCCTGTTGACCCCGGCACCTGATGACAGGCACCGTGAAGTGCCTGCCACGGGGTGCAGTGATGAACTGCACCGCTGCTCTTTCAATGAGAGCATGCTCCCATTGAAAAGAATAGGCATGTGACCGAACAGGGTTCGGTTGAATCCTACTTCCAGGGCTGGAACCAACAACAGGAGGTCATTCAGTTCCAGTTCCTGACTGATGTCGGATGGACATCGGTCCGTCGGACATCGGAATCGGGCCCTTAGTCGTTTTTCTGGATCTTCTTTCCTTCACGTCGAGTAAGGCTCCTCATCAGCCCAGGTTTTGAGTCGATGACGGCATCTTTGTTCAATGCGAAGCCTCGGTGAAATACTGAAAGTCTTGCGCTCTGGATATTTCAGCGGGATGAACCTGAAATCCGGGTTGCGGTTCGAAGACAGTGGCTTGACTTTCATTGACAGGTCGGCCACCTTATGGAGTTTATTGCCAAAAAATTCTCCAATCTTCTCAAATTTCTTGATATTCTTTTGAGATTTCGAAGTGTCCACAAGACAAATTCAAGGGTCTAGAAGATCTGAGAGTGTCCATGGAATGTTTCCCAGAATGCACCTGGCCAACTCCTTAACCCCTCCAGTGCCCCGCCCTTTCCTCCTCCTGTGCCGGGCATTGTATTAGCGGGCGGGGTCCATGACGAGATAGTCTCGTCATGGGCACAGCGCAACCGCGCTCCATGATGAGACTATCTCGTCATGGGCATAGAAGAGGTTAAAAGTCCACTGGATGCACTCCAGACTGGTGACGTCTTGGTGGGGAGGGGGAAGTTGAGCTCTTTTCACCTTTTGCTTTCAGGGAGTCCACTACTTCCACTTTCTGAAGCAAAGCAAATTCCTTAGGATTGTAGTTCCAAGTGTGCAGCAGGTGCAGTCCTTATGAGTGCAATGTCCTGGGTGCAGGCAGCAGGGCAGTCCTTCTCCTTGTAGTTTCAGGCAGGGATCTGACTTGCTGGGCAACACTCCCATATTTATTCATAGTTCCTGGGCGTCATGCAGAGGGGCACCCCAGACCAATGGGATGCAGGGTGCCACCCAGGTGTATGACCACTTCCTCCAAAGTGTGGCATATTCTTGACCCAGAAAGCACTATTCTTCAAAAATCCAAAATGGAGAAACTCTCTCCTGGAGTGCTTGATCTGGCTAACAAAGGTTTTGGATGTTCCAGTGCACACCCTCCCACATAATTACTAATACTAAAAAAAGGTGCACTGTTCCAAAGTAGCAACTCCTCGCTACCATTTTAGGGGACAAGGGAGTCACCCAAAGGGATAGCTTGTCAGTAGCAAGTGCCCACACCTACCATTAGGTGGCATGCTTCATCATTGGGTGTGCTCCTCGTCGGGCCAGCGCTGCATCTTTTGTTGAGAGGTGCCCGAAGGGTGCCCGGGGTGCTAGATATTCCCCGGTCCCATGGTTCCATGATTGGTGAGGGTCTGGAGGAAGTGTAAGCTAAAATTGACTATAGGTACCAGTCCTGTAATTTTACTTTGAGAAGTGGGACTTACGTCAAGGGTAAAAAAAAGGTGGGAAATGTCAGAAATAATGGTCTAGTATTCCCTATTTGTGAGTTTGATTGCAGAAGTTCTATATTATAGGGATGCAGTTGGTTTAATCTGTGTGAGGAATTGCCTAGACTACATAGATATGGTTGACATGTTTCACAACCTAATTAGTTGCAAGGGATCTAATGGCGTTTCATCAGGACCTAAACTGACAAACCTAATCCTCACTAAGAGAGTGAGGGTGCTTTCATGGAAATGTGTACTTGCACTTACATAGGTATGGGAGTCACCTATAGGGGTGGCCTGTAAGGTCCAAAACATCAGAATAATAACAACAAATTGATAATATGCACTTTCCATGTAGATTCACAGGATGTGTCCACGTGCACACACTGGCGAGTCAAGCAGATTGTGACCATAACACACCAAGCTTGTGCCTTCACACCTGAGAGATGAGGAGAAGTGAATGACATTGTGCGTTCCTCATTATATGAAAAGTTATGTACTAGCAAAACATGCCGAACATATAGAGCATGCGTAAGTAACTAGAGCTGGATGCTCTAGACAGGGTCTGCGCTACCTGTGTACACTTGAAAGTGAGTATGTAACAAATTAAACAAAGCTTATGAAATACTTTAAATGACTGAAATTGATAAACATCATCAAAATCAATGTATATAGCTGGACTGTCAAAGAACATTCGCAAATCTGAAAAACGAATGAAAGCTTCTTCTTGTTGAAGTGTTGTTTAATCACACTCCTTTCAAAGTACAAAAGTTCGTGATACTGTGATCCAAATCAAATGAAGAATCATATGGCAAAGCTCAATAGTCCCAATGCATTTCGGGCGTAGTATTCGCCCTTCTTCAGGGCTTTCTATGAATGAAAACGAAACAATTGGATTCAGTAATTCAAAGAGAACTGGTAGCAAAATTAAGGATGGAAAGGCTCAACGCCACCAAACAGTATTAGACAAAGTCAGGCGATTGAAAGTTGAAAGCACGTCACCAATAGAACTGAGAAAAACTGCTGTGTATACGAGAAGGAGGAGCGGGTTGTCCAGTGCATGAGAGCAAAAAGGTCACCGTGTGCAAAAAGCTTTAACACAACACATACACAAATTATTTAAGAAAACACTACCTTTATAAGAGTGATTGAGCTGGTTTCAACTGCAGGGCTGAAACAATGAAGTGAGGTTGCCTGCAAGAATATCTACATGATGAAATTCGAACAAGACAACATCCTGAACGACAGGGAATGGACTGACAACCTCATTATATATCGCAGATACATCGACGATATTTTCATCATGTGGCGAGGTAACAGATAAAATTTGGAAACCAAACTTTTATCGCTCAATGACTGTAATCCGAGAATACAGTTCACATACACACTGGACAAACATTCCATCTCGTACCTTGATGTACATATTGAATTGATGTCCAATAATATCACCACCTCTCTGTTCAAAAAACCCACGGACCGCAACAACACGCTCCTTTATGACAGCTTTCATCCGCAGTCCTTGAAAAGACATCTCCCTTATTCTCAATTTTTGAATATAATAAAGCGTATCACTTCAGATACTTCACAGTTACACACTACTCTTGAAGACACAAAAGAACAGTTCCTGGCACGCGGATATCCTAGAACACTCATAGAGTCATCGGTTGAACGACTCAATCAGGTTTCTAGGTCCACATTACTGGATAAACAAATAAAACCTACACAAACCAGAGAGGTCTACGTTTCCAAATATCGTCGATGTATCTGCGATATATAATGAGGTTGTCAGTCCATTCCCTGTCGTTCAGGATGTTGTCTTGTTCGAATTTCATCATGTAGATATTCTTGCAGGCAACCTCACTTCATTGTTTCAGCCCTGCAGTTGAAACCAGCTCAATCACTCTTTTAAAGGTAGTGTTTTCTTAAATAATTCGTGTATGTGTTGTGTTAAAGTTTTTTGCACACGGTGACCTTTTTGCTCTCATGCACTGGACAACCCGCTCCTCCTTCTCGTATACACTGCAGTTTTTCTCAGTTCTATTGGTGACGTGCTTTCAACTTTCAATCGCCTGACTTTGTCTAATACTATTTGGTGGCGTTGAGCCTTTCCATCCTTAATTTTGCTACCAGTTCTCTTTGAATTACTGAATCCAATTGTTTCGTTTTCATTCATAGAAAGCCCTGAAGAAGGGCGAATACTACGCCCGAAATGCATTGGGACTATTGAGCTTTGCCATATGATTCTTCATTTGATTTGGATCACAGTATCACAAACTTTTGTACTTTGAAAGGAGTGTGATTAAACAACACTTCAACAAGAAGAAGCTTTCATTCGTTTTTCAGATTTGCGAATGTTCTTTGACAGTCCAGCTATATACATTGATTTTGATGATGTTTATCAATTTCAGTCATTTAAAGTATTTCATAAGCTTTGTTTAATTTGTTACATACTCACTTTCGAGTGTACACAGGTAGTGCAGACCCTGTCTAGAGCATCCAGCTCTAGTTACTTACGCATATTGAATTAAGGTGGCAGGGTGGAACCACCTCAGGGACAGCACACCAAGTTTATTGCAACCACTGAACATTTCATTTACTTGGTTTACTGGTTAAAACAGAGTGCACGCCGGCTGTTTTCTTTTTTCACATTTTTTGAACATATAGAGCAAGCATCTTACCATACTAGATTCAGGTATGGGCCCCTTAGTATATCATGGATGCTACAGTTCCTACAAAGCTGATCACATGGGATTAACAAAGTGTAAGTATAAACACTATATTAGAAAACATTGTGCGAATGGTGTGATCCTGTCTAGAAATGAGCCAGGGCAAGGGATAAAGGTAGCATCGCTTGTGTATGTGGCAAATTATTGTAATGAGTGTATGACAATATTACAGCCTTTGAACATAACCAGTATCGTAAATCTTTAAGGACTATTCCTGCGTCAAGCGCTGGCCAGTACTCCAGTATCAAAGTATCATAAATATATGTGAAAAAATGCTTCCGCCTGGGATTGCAAAGGAAGTTATTGGTAGCTAGAAGCATAGGTAAACAAAATAGTGTTGGATTTGAGCTTTATTGGCTAAAAATGTTACCACCAGCGGCGGAGGTGAATGGCAGGGAACCCTGAGCTAAGCAAGGGTTCCTGCATGTTATAAAACACCTTAATTGGTATAATCACTGTTCGGGTCCCTCCCGCCCCTATTTTTATGGCGGAGGCTCAAGGGCGTGTGGCAGCCTGATTGGGCAAGGGACGCACATTATTAGATCTGGCTAAACCAACCCATTGGTGTGGACAGTTTCCCCAACGCTCCCATACCAGCGCCTTCACTAATGTAATTACTGGGACTCCTACTTGTCATTCCCTCTTTGAAGACCAGGTTGGCTACTCCCCCCACCCCCATCCTGCCTGTTGTTCTGCAGCTTGCAGTTCTCCTCCCACAGGAAATCCTCTGTCTCTAGTCAGGCCACTCCACACCTCATTAAGACAGCTTTGCTCAACCAGGCCGAGACTGACTAATCAGAGCAGGGCTACTGGAAAGCTGGATTTTTGCTTATAGAAAGAGTCCTATAACTTATTTTCTGTGATAGTTAAAATTAAATCTAACAGTGACAAGATGTTGAATTTAATCGATCATTTTGATACTTTGAAGTATATTATTAGCTTCTTTCTTTCAATAGTAACACTTTAATAAAGTATTCCCATATTAGCCTATGGAGCCATTGTGCTACAATGGGGAAAATGGAATTGGCAGTTTTTCCCATATACAAAATCTTTTATAATGTCTCTGGTTATACTTTCAAGGCACTCTACCCCTGGGGCACCTGGGGAGACCTTAGGGGGAACCTATATGTAAAAATAAGGTTGTTTGAGACTTTGGTAGTCCCTTTAATTCCAAAGTCGAATTTGCATATAATTTGAGTTTAAATGCAGCCTGCAAGGCAGGGCTGGCTTTTAAAATGATGGGAGGCACTACAGTAGTGCACACTTAAGTGCATTAAATATATCGGGCCTCTAGACCTACATGCCCCACCATATACCAGGGACTTACAGATAGGTTGTCAGTACCAATTATAATTATACCTTATTACCATGTACTTTTAATCAGAGCACATGCCCTGGGTCTCGTTAGCGGAGCCCAGGCACAATCAGAGTCAGAAAACCAGCATCTAGTAGTCAAAATGAGGGCAAAAAGTGAGAGGACACTACAAACAGGTCCTTCTCACGAAAAGTGAGAAACAATTGAGCCAAATTTACCGAACTATATCTAACAAGATCTACAGTTTCGATATGTGAAAAACACTATGGAAAAAAGAAGAAATGGTAAAAGCACGTTAATACTCAAATAACCTACTCTAATTTTTTCAGCTAAAGATTAACCTGGAAAACAACAATTGGTACCACTATGTATAAAGGAAGAGGTGTCATGAAAACTCTGAGTTCTTACTATCAAAATTTTATCAAGCAGAGTCAATATATAATGACAGCCTACCTCCCAAAAAACCTTTTGAGATGCTCCACTATAATTAATTAGCTGCCACTTACACATCACTCATTAAATTGGTGCTCGGCAGCATTTACTTACTAAACCTCAACAACTACTCTAAAAACTACTGTCCAAGCATTTTCAATACTCAGGAAAACCCTGCATAGCACAGATGCTCTTTCTACAAGTTGATTGAACGATTAGGGAATAAGATTAATCCCATAGTTCAAATACATTATGTCTAAAAAAATCTAGAGTGAAAAAAAAAGTGGTGGGTGGGGTGCATAAATTAATTTGAATCACTGGTAATTTATTTTGCTCCATTCCAGTCCATCATTTTATTCTGCACAATGCCACTCAAGACAGATATCAGCCATATGCAAATCAGACTTGTGTGTGCTCTAAAAATTGCCTGGACAGAATCCCTCAAAACTGGCAAACAGGAAATCTAAACTGGTTTGGACCTATTTGTGCTTCATCAGTGATGTGCAGCTTAACTCCATACCAGTTGTACATTGGTGTTGTTAGAAATTGGGTCTCTATTTGGCAGAGGTTTGCGCCCTGTCCAAGTAGGGATCACAATGCTAGTCAGGGTAAACTAGATGCACACTTTAAATTAACCTGTGCTCAACCTATACAAGCTTGTCACAGAGCAGGCAGACTTAAATTAGGAGGCAATGTGTAAAGTATATGTGCAACACATACACAGACACACACACACACCTAGTAACACAATTAATACTCCACACAGGTTTAGAAAATGAAAGAATTTCTATCTGAGAAGAACAAGACCAAAATGACAAAAATCTAATCAAAAGAAGTTGAGATATGAATATTTAAAGAAGGAATGCAAAAACAGGGTTACGAAGTCAATATTGATACAAAGTTACTTTCGATCACAAGGGATGGGGTAAATCCAAAGTGCAGGCCAACCGTGTTGGAGGGCAGGCTGGCTAGAAGACTCACACAGGTACCTCTAAAAAAGTACCTTGGATGGAGCAAAGCATAGACACCGAGAGCACAATGTTTTGGTTCAGATTCACACTGTCGGGGTTGATGCGTCAAAGTCGAGCCGTGTAGTAGGTACCTTAGATCGGCGCTGTGTTGTTGTTGAGGTGCTCAGGGATGTCTTCAAATTCGCACTGCGTCTGCGACGAAAGGCACTGCGTTGGTTCAAAGGAACGCTTGGCGCAGGGGTTACGATGTGTCAGTTTTGTAGAAAATCATCTGCAGAACCCACTTCTGAGACCCAGGACTGAAGAGGGAACCTCTGCAAGGGTAGGACTCACATAGGGCAGAGTCCAGCAGCACCAGCTGAATTGCACAAAGTATTTTGTGTCCTTGAGACTTCAGAAAACAGGAGGTAAGCCAGCAAACCCTTGGAGTCACTCTGGGTTCAAATGAGATGGGTCCAGTCCTTGTCCTCAGCAGGGCAGAGATCAGCAGGCAGCAGGGCTCCTTAGCAAATCAGAGAAGCAGATCCCCAGAACAGTCAGTCAAGGTAAAGTAGCAATGCTTTTTACAGCACAGTAGTCTTTACTCGAGCTGAGTCCAGTAGTGTACTGATTTGACAGGGTCAGAGCCCCATTACTGATACCCAAATGTGCCTTTGAAGTGGGGGGGTGATTTCAAAGCAGCTCTTTGAAGTGCACAGGTCCCCTTTCATCCCAGCCCTGTCTTCCAGACTATTTGTGTGTGAGAGGGTAATCCGTTCTTTGTGCGAAGACAAGACACAACCTACTCAGATGTAAGTGTGAGCTCCATCTTCCAGAATGCAGATGAATGCAGATGAGTCCTCTGTCACATCCACCCTTCCTGTGTTTGTGGCTTTCTAGAGGGAATGCACTAAGTGATAATGTTAATATTAATGTAACAAGACTTCAAAAGCTCACGGCTACTCAAAAGAGCGTTCCTGCACGAAGTGATATAGACAGAGAAAGAAAAGGAGATGACAGCTACTGTGTAAAGAGCCATGTCTTGAGCTTTTTCTTAAATACTGTTTCATCATTTTTCTGTTGCAAATTCAAAGGGCAATTGTTCCAACCCACCAGGCACAGAATAAGAAAAAGAACGTCCACCAGCTTTAGCCAGATGAACTCTCAGAATCCTGGCCAGATGGTTATTGGATGAATGTAATACTCTTACCGGGTTATAGTAGGCAATCTTGGTAGATAAGTAATCAGGTCCTGAATGATGGAGCGCTCTGTGTTTTAACAGAGAGGACTTGAAAAGAATCTGTTTTTCCAAGTGGAGTCAGTGAAAGTACGCAGATGCATAGTAATGTGCTCTAGTCTCAGGTCAGCATATAGTGCATTGGCATAGACTAACCTGGACATAACCAGAGCCAAAATCACTGTGATCCTAGTCGGAGCTGAAAGGAAATGTAGAAATATTTTTGCTATACATCAGATGCCAAAGTATAAGCCTACCATCGAGATAATATGGTTATGGAAAGACATTCTATCATCAAATTTGATCCACAGGATTTTTCCACTGAGTCTACCTGGGTACTCGGGGGATACACCCCTACAGGCCAGTGGACATCCAAATTGAAAACAAAATTGCGTCCAAAACTGAGCACCTCCATCTTTTCGTGTTATACTTCAGTTGGTTATAGTTCATACATAAAAAAACTGGCGAGAGACAGGGTTGAATGGCATCCTGCAAAATAGGCATCCATTTACCGAAGATGAAGAAGATCTGGGTATCATCCACATAAGAAATAATCTTAGCACTAAATGATTCTAACACCTTAGCCAGGGGGAGACATATAGATGTTAAACATTGTGGGGATGAGCCCTGAGGAACTCCAACTGAGACCCTTCGGCTAACAGAGGAGTAAGGAGGTAGCCAGATTCTTGACTCCTGCCCTTAGCAAAGGACTTCAACCACTTACTTCCAGACATTGTCCCTAATGCCAATCTCTTGAAAGCGTGCTAGCAGCCTGGCATATGGAACAGAGTCAAATGCTGCCAACATGTCCAACAATACCTGGACTGACCTAGTTCCAACAATGTATGTAGTACTGAGTAAAGGTACTTAGTGTCCCTCTGTTGCACTCCGTGAATGGTCGAAGAGACCTTCAAAATATTAAATGAATTCCACAAATAACTTCATATTGTTTTGAATTCCAAAAATAATCTTGTTTATTGATCAATGTAATTCATCATAATGATACTTCTCATATGTGAATATTCTCTGCAATTCAACATGCATCTTAAATTTCCATGTTGCATGTATTATCCCTTAGATGATCCAAATGCATTCGACTCTTCAGCAGGGGATAGTTGTCCTTGGTGATGACCATGCGGAAAAACACGGTAAAACACAGTAGTTGAGGCTCAACACTGTGCAAGATCTGTATGCATGAGCCGTAGCTTCGAGGTGAACTAACAGCTCTGATACCAAAGTCTGTCAGAGGAGCGAATTCCTCCCGAGCCCCGATCAGCTGTTAAAACTCGACCATAGTGTCTGTTTTCTAAAGTGTCCATAAGTACGTAGACACGCAGTCCACACACCTTAGCGCGTGTGTAGGTACAATTTTTTACTTTTTCACTTTTCACGTGGCACTACACACTTTGCCACTCACCACTGATCACGGTCCTGAAGAAAGCCCCTCCTACATTACCCTGCGGGCTGAAACGTGTAGACCCATCACATAAACAACTATAAGATATTTAATTCTTTTTTAGTTGCATCACACATAATTTGTAATCATATCCTGAGCCGCCGCTAATAAAATACACAGGCAAGGATTCTCAGAGGTATTTTTAATTCACATCACATACTTGCACCACACCAGCTCCGCTGTAATCAGGCATCGTAGCACAACCGGGGGGCATTCGGCCACTCGGTTGGGACCCCAATGATGAAGCATGACACCAACTAGGTTGGCGTGTGAGGGGTCTTTTAACAAACCCAGTGGGTTCCAAACACTGCCCATTAGTGATTGTATCACGCACATATTGGGTTCGTCCATCATTGTTTAACATATATTACACAGGGGATACGGACATACCCCTTCCTTTCCCTTGCTCTCCCTTTGTTTTTGACCCTTTTTAGGACCCAGTACAGTGTTGGTGGCCTTGTTACTGGTGGTAGATGCATACTTACTACCACCAATAAACCACCTTCTCAAAACATTCCATTAACACTGCACTAAGAAGTACTTATTTAAAAAGACAGTTTTTAAACATGACCAATTAGTCAAATAGGTTTTTGTACAACTGGTATTCTGAACTCACATATTTGGAAATGCTTTCATACACGATAGTGAAGAGAAAGGAATTTTGTAGAAATAAAATACTTGCCTAATATCACACAATTTAAGCAGGGAAGCTGCAATGTATCAAAGCAAGGTTTCACTTTGTACGAATTAGCCAGTAAATGGGTATTTATTTGTCTTTCCTTATGTTAAGGCTTTGTTTTCACCTCTTTGTGCATTTTATGTAAAGCGCAAACTCAACCTGAAGGTAATGGAGTACTTTAGATGAGCAACAGCTATCAACATAAGGTCACATTCATTGCTTAGTGCCACAGGAACTGATGCGGAGACTTGAACCTGGTTCCCAAGTTCCAAAGTCGGCAGCTAGGACCTTAACGACACATCCTGGGTAGAGCTCGGCTCGTTATGGGCTCGAGGTTCCAACAGGACCTCGAGCTGAGCCAGAGCCAGACTTCAGGCTTGAGGCTGGTTCGTGCTTTCCGTGGCTCTCCCACCTCTACAAAGTGAGGATGGGCTATTGTGAAAAGTCTGGTAGAAGCAGTACCTTGGCACTCATCCCCTATTATCTTGCACTGTGTTTGGGCAACTAAAAGACTGCGTGGCTGCAATCCAAAGGCGCTCAAGGAGACGGCAGATTGAGGGGTATTTTCTTTAAAGTTATGTTATAGTGCAGACTCAGACTACGGGCAATCAGATCGCTTTACATGAGCACCAGTTACATTACACAAGGTCACATTCATTTTGTTGGTCACGGGTGTCTAAGTGATTTGCCCAGAATCACAGGAGGTTGAGCTGACGTTCAAGGTCATGTTAGGTCTATTGTGAGATACAGTGTGCATGGTGATATGCCTTCTATACAGGATGGAGACCAATCCACTCTGAACGGTGTTCTTAAACACGGCTGTCGTTCTGTGACAGATGACATTGTTATATGAGTGCCTCTCTCATTTGAGAATCAAGCAATGTAGTCAAAGTTTGTTAAAGCTTTGATGCGGCCCAGTACCGCTACTTTCACTGCAAACGTCATATGCATATTCCATATGCTGACGTCTTTCTTTAGCACCGTTTATAAAAGTCTCTGGAAATCTGGCAAGTTCTTATTGCTAAACTTTGCACTCTTTCTTCAACTCATAAATGTATCTCAACACGTGCCCTAAAAAGGGTTATGGCGTTACAACTCTATTATTGTTATTATGCCCACCTAGGGGTTACCTCGTGTCTGTCCCTTCACCGCAGCAGCGATGTTCCAAAGACTAATGAACAACATCTTTAAGGGAGTAAAGGGTATTCTGATGTTTCAGGATGACATCCTAGTCATGGGTAAATCAAAGGAGGAGCACGATGATAAGGTAGAACAAGTACTAGGAAACTTGGAAACTAAGGGGCTCACGGCAGAGTACAGTAAATGCAAGTTTGCATGTGAGTCAGTGAACTATCTTGGGCACGAAATAAATGGAAAAGGAATCTATCCGAAAAAAGACTTAATGGATGCTATAAAATACTCTCCTGTGCCCAAAAACAAGGAAGAGCTGAGGTCTTTCCTAGGCCTTGTAGAATTTTATGCAAAGTTTATAAAGAACTTCTCTGAAAAAACTTATGATCTTCGACAACTACTGAAGATGAGAAGTGAATTTGATTGGTCGGACACGTGCCAAGCCGCGTTCAACTCCGTAAAAAATGACTTGTGCAATGCTATACCTCTACAGGGTTTTGACCCTTCTCTCCGCAACACCATCACAACGGACGCGAGTTCGAAGGGACTTGGAGCCGTATTGACTCAAAAAGATGACAAGGGAATACAGTACACCATTGCGTTCGCATCACGGTCATTGACACCGACGGAGGAAAAATTCTCTGTCATCGAACGCGAAGCATTGGCATGTGTGTGGGCCTTGGAGCACTATCGAAATTATGTGTGGGGAAACAAGGTCACACTATGCACGGACCATAAGCCGCTCACCAAGGTGTTCACAACAGAAGGTCTATATTCAGCGTCACCTAGGCTAGCGCGTTTATCGGTACGCCTATTCGACTACAATTATAACATAGAATATGTACCTGGAGTGAGAAACGTTGTTGCAGACTACTTAAGCAGATTACCAATAAAAGAAGAAAACCAAGATAACGAAACAGAAGTGGAAGAGTACTGTATAGCCAGCCTAGATGACAATCTACAGGGAATCTCAAAGGAAGAATGGCTCACTGAGCAAGAAAAGGACAAAGACATCTGTCTTGTGATCAGGATGTTGGAAGGAGAGTGGACACATAAAAATAAGCTCACTGAAACAATGAGACATTACTATGAAGTGAAGGAAGAACTATCACACGAAAATAGCTTATTGTTGAGGGGTAGTAGGGTGGTACCCCCAGTCACGTTAAGAAAAAGAATCCTTGAAATATGTCACGAGGGACATTTAGGCATAGTTAAGTGTAAAAGAAGAGTCAAGGAAAATTACTGGTGGCCTGGGGTAAGCATGGATGTAGAAAGAATAGTCAGAAGCTGCAACATGTGTCAGCAATCAGACAAGACCCAAGTAACTCTTAGACCACCATTACACCCCATTAGTTGCCCAGCCATGCCATGGGAAAGAGTGGGAATCGATATCATGGGCCCCATAGTGGAAAAAGAAGAGCAGTGGTATATAATTGTACTTATAGACCATTTTACCAAATGGCCTGAACTCAAATTCACAGTCAAACCTGATTCTAAGACGGTGGTTGAGTTCCTAGATTCAGTGTTCACACGAGAAGGGCTCCCAAAACAAATAACTAGTGACAATGGGCCGCAGTTCTTGTCAGACCTATTTAAAGCTTACACATCTAGAAACCAAATTTCGCACAAAACGACATCGGTGTACCACCCAGCTGGAAACGGCGCTGTGGAACGCTTCAATAGAGTACTAAAAGGCATTATCCAGTTGTCCACCGACAACAGACTGTGCTGGAAAAATGAGATCCTAAAAACAGTATGGGCCTACAGAATCACACCATGCGACTCCACTGGCCACAGCCCATTCGTACTCATGCGGGGAAGAACGCCCCTCTCAAAAGACAATGTGGGTTGGGCCTTAGCCTCAAAGAGAGTGCACTGGACTAGTGACCAAGTAAGAAGGAAGGTTGAGCATGGGCAGGACAAAACCAAAAAAATGTACGACCACATACACGGTTGCAAAGAAGTGCAACTCTCAATAGGGGATACTGTGAAGGTTAAGAGAAGTGGGCACATAGCGAAGGGTCAGAACAGGTTCTCTCTACCCCTTACTGTTGAAAAGGTGTATTGTAACTCTGCTCTCTTGAGTGATGGTAAAGTGCGTCACCTCTCGGCTCTCTCGTTATGCAAGCCCACCATGGCAGTTCCCAACAAAGTGCACAGTAAGAAGTATGATAACAAGCACCACATTTCCCTGTCTGACTCCTCTGACAGTGAAGCCACACAGGGCCCACACACTACACATACTGAGGCACCCAACCCAGTGGCTCACACCCCTAGCGCGGATTCAGGTAGGGTTGTCAGGGTTTTGCCACCTACCCCAAGGAACGACGAGTCACAACCATCTAGTACCAGCAGGTGTGGTAGAAGGATTGTACCTCCCACGAAACTTAGCGATTACATTTGTGATTATATATATTGTTTACTTTGTTATGTAAATACTCCCGCTGTTCATTAGGGGGGAAGATGTGTTGTGTATGTGTATTGTCACCTTGTGGACACCGTAGTGTCCCATGCACTTGCGTGTCCCTGCGAGGACACCGTACCGTTGCCTCTCACCAGCTGTGACCTCACCAGCTGTCAGTTGGTGACAGTTGACAGCTGGTGATCCTGAGCAGCGGCTGCAATCTTGCGCTCCACGTTCGGAGCTGTGTTGGCGAAGAATAAAGTACTTACAACTCAACGTATTGCATCCACTTTGTTCTTTACAGATGGCAAATCGAATCGATGCAAAAGCGGGGATGGACCATTGTGAAAAGTCTGGTGCCAGTCGCATCCCTGCGGTGATTTAAACAATGGTATGAGAAGTGCCTTGCCGCCTGCTCGCCATTCTCTTGCAGACTCGTTGAGCACCCAACGGTTGTGTGGCTGAGGTCAAGAGGTGTTCAGGGAGTCAGCAGGCACATATACTTTTTTTTGCAGTTTTGATACAGCGCAAACTCTCCCCAAAGGCATTGAAGCACTTTACTTGAGTACCAGTTGACATCACACAACAAGGTCATATTCATTTTCAGAGGCATAGGAAGATAAAGTAATTTGTTCAGAATTAAATCACAGGATGTTGATCTGACGTTCATGGTGGTAGGTGACGCAGCATGGAAAGTGCAAGTGTCGGGGTAATTCATCATCATCAGAACACATTTTATAGTTTAGTTAATTAAAACCATAACAGTATACCAACAGAACTAAATACAAAAAACTGTTAAAATATACAATAAAAATGTGCCTATTAAAAGTTACGAGTTACAGCAGTACCTTGAATACATAATTTGAGTATGAAGACTAGGTAATTATGCGATACATCAGGTAACAAAGAAAGACATGAGACCTAGTCTCCAAAGTGCTGCTATACTTTACCCAAAAACATATTATGAAGCTCTCTCATATCTTAAGGATAAGATTTTTGACCAAAGATAATTTAACTGTGGGTCATGAGTGCACATTTAGGATAAACAGAGTAAAAAAGTTGTATTATGCATATGGTACGGAGAGGAGGCATCAAGCATAGGCTCTAAAGTGCATTTGTGTTTCACCTCCAACTATGTTTTAAAACTTTCTCATAATTTGTTAAAAATGTTACTAAATGACAATTAAGCTGTAGGTCACTTGGATCGAGACATCTTAATAGAGCGGTTCAACAGGTACAAATGCAACTTACGTTAAATGGATGCTTTAGTAGTTGTCGACAGTATAGACTTAAAGCTGGGCAGACGCATATTAAGTGAATAAAGTCCTGCGTTGGAGGTCCACAAAGGCTGCAAGACTTTGAACCCTTATACCTCCAGCCTGGCTGATCTGCGTTAGACGGTAGCATTCTAAATCGTATTACCAGCAACTTAGGGGCATATCAACAAGGCGGCGATAAAAAATTATCCCCATTTTTGCGATAATTTTATCGCTTTATCAGCAAGGTCACGCTATCGCGTGAATCCTTGCCTTAGCGCCCTTTTCTGTAACGCCCACCTTTGCATCTCTAATGAGATGCAAAGTGGGCGTTCCGTCCCAAAATAACTGGAGAAATGTCGCTAACCGACATTTCTCCAATTATCAATGGGCACGCTAACAAGCATAGCGATAAGAAAAGTAGCGCTAACCTTGGTTATCACTACTTTCCTTATGCCTGCTTTTCCTTTGACTAAACAATGTTAGTCAATGGGTGGTGCATTATAGGGCTGAGACCATCCAGCCCTATCAACAAGGATATCGCCGTTTTCCATGGAACATCGCTGGAAAACCAGCGATGTTTCATGGAAAACATCGCTATCACAGGAATAATTATCGCCATTGCGCTATGCGTTGGTAATACAGCGCTAGCATGGCGATAATTATCTGCGATAGCCGGTGATAAAATTCCTCACGCTAAGGGCGGCCAGAGATAATTATCGCTGCCGCTTGTTGAGATGCCCCTTAGTCTTTATATGGGGAGAAAATGACAGACCCAAATATGTTGCTGGTTCCCATTTTGTGTATGATTGCAAAACCATCCATGCATGTCCCTGTTTACTTAGCTTGGCTTTATCATCCTGCTTTGGTAGGTTCCGCTGCCATAGGTCAACCATTTTAGTAAGCTTTAATGATGATTGTGGATACTTGGTATAGGCAGAATGGGGATCACCTTGTATTGCTTTCCAAAGCTCGTTATTGAGCTGATTTTCTCAGTTGCAACAAGCTTTGTATCAAGTTTTTATTGTTACATATCTTCTGTACAGTTGCTGATGGTGCAGCCCGAATTCTGAACCGAATCTGTGCCGGTGAGGAGTTGCCGGGCAGAGAGAATACCTTTTTATATACCTGTGATTGAAGGCAGTCCAAAATTACTGCATCTTTGCCCTGCTGAACTTCACTTCCGTAGGCTACTGTCGACAGAAATTTTGCTTTCATTACCATTAAAAGTGGAGTGAACAATGGACCTTTTAACCGTTTTTCAGTAAGGCTTCATTCTGCTTTTGAAAAGATAGTCGACTATCCATGTGTACCCCAAAATATTTATAACTGCTGACCACTTCCAGTTTTGTTTTACTGATTTTGAATGGTGATTGTTTGTGGACGCGGCAGCTTATTATCATGGCTTTTGTTTCTGTGGCGTTTATTTCTAACAGGTTTGCCTTGGCAAAGTTCCCCAAATCGTTAATTGCTCTTTGTAGGCCGATTCTTGTGTGACTTAAGACCACTATGTCATCTGCATAGGAAAGGTGTGTAATAGGCAGCGTGCCCAACTGTAAAGGGTGTGAGTTGGTTTCATCTAGCCATGGCGATAAGTCGGCCATGAAAAGATTAAACAAGTAAGGTGCTAAGACACAGCCTTATTTAAGGCCCTCGCTCATGTGGGTTTTCCTGGTTAACCTCTTTATATTGGATATTTTTACTTGCATCCACATGTTGGTACACAACTTAATTATAGGTCGCAATATTGTTTCTGGAAGGCCCCACTGCTTCAACTTGTGCCATAAAATCCCTCTATTAACTTGATCGAATGCGGCTTTCAAATCTATGAAACATAGGTACAGATTTTGTCGCTGTCGTAAGCTTTTGTCTGCCATTAGACCTAAGGCGAGAATGTTTGTGGTGGTACTGTGCCCCTTCGGAAGCCGGACTGATTGGCGGGGACTTTGTTGTTACTCTCAGACCAGTCTATTAAGTCTGCCAGAATCAATGAGGCATAATATTTTGCTTCAGCGTCTATTAAAGCAATCAGTCAATAGTTAGCTGGTGAACATGCATAGTGCTATGTTCTGCGAGTTGACAGGAAGCACTGGCGCACATAGAGGCATATAAATTAAAAATGAATTACCTGATATTAGCAGACCTCACTGGATCATGCAGGATGCCGTGAACTGACCGTGGCGGTCCTGAGTACTAAGTGCAGCAGTCCTGGACCTCAACTGCCTGGCCTGCTTATGCTCTGAGACTGAGTTCTGTCTTCACTTCCCTCGTGCTCAATGCCGTCACTAGTGATGTGCCTGAGGGGATAAGCAGTGCCATCATGTCGCCATTAAAAAAAACATGACCAATCACTCTGCAGCTTCAAGATAAAGCCACTGAGTGGTTGGTCCTGCCCTTAATTACCCTGCCCCCATGTTGCCTTCAAAGCATGGGCTCGCGTTGACAGGCTAGTCTGCTGAAACCAATCCAAGCTTTGCTGTCATGATTTTTATACTTAAAACTGCAAGAGAACAAAGCAGGTTTGGTTGGAACGGCTGAACCTAGCGCTTCAAAGGAGACCGTGCTGTCTTCCCCTAGGCTCGTAAACAGAGCACTGGGTTTGAAGCTTGAAGTGCTAATCAGGTTGGACACAGTTGAAGACTTGTCGAACTGACATGCACACTGGACATCAGCTGATGCTGCCAGCATTCACTGCCAATCACCCGTCTACAAAGTTATTTCATGCTGCACACTGGGAGAAGTTTATGGCTTGGTGTGATACCCATAATACGGACCCATTACAGGCCAAACCATAGAAAATGTTGTTGCTTTATCTTTGACCCTGCAAGCACATGCAATGGGCACGGTAAAGGTTTTATGTTGGTCCCTTTAGCATTTTTGTGTTTACCAGGTCAATAGTCCTTGTTCAAATCACCACTTCTGATAAAATTTCGCATCATAGGATGAATCCACGTGTTTCCACCTAAGCTCTTTGTGATGCCCCAACGGGACCTTAATTTGGTCCATACCTTTCTTATGTGTACCCCTTTTAAGGCCTTACACAGTTGCTCTGTATGTCTTTTGACCCTTAAGACGGTCTTTCCCATTGCAATAACTTGAGCTTGTTACATGAGTGAGTTACGGGTTCTGTCAGTCCAGCTGCCCTACATCACCTTCTTTCCAGCCAAACTGGTGCTGAGGACTAGAGCTGCCTTTCTACCAAATACTGTGACTCCATTTCATGTCACATTTGCTCCACCTCACGCCTCTGGGATGAAATACCCCATCGTTTGGACCCCGTTTCAGTGCTGAGCTTTTACAATAAATGTAAAAAAGACCATTGGGTGGGCAGTCAGGTCTTTGTGGGGTTCTCTGGGATCACAAGAGACAAGGCAGTGCAGAAAAGGACTTTGCTCTGGTGGATAGTCCTCTGCATTAAGATCTGCTACGTAGTGGCCAAGAAAAAGCCTTCAGAAGGATTGAGGGCCTGTGTCACTAGGGTCAAGGATGCTACCACTGTGCTGGCATCCAGAGTGCCCTTCTTGGAGATTTGCCAGGCCCCATTGTGAGCATCAGTGCACGCATTCATGAAGCATTGTGCCTTGACAGCCAGGCCCAACGGGAAGGGCATTTTGGATGTTCGGCCCTGCAGGACTTTTTAATTGAGTCATTCCACAGTTTCACCACCAGGGGAGGTACTACTTTGGTATCCATTTGAAAGGTGAAGAATATGCAAGCAGAAGGTTCAATCAAAAGGACAAGTTAATTGACTTTAGTAATGCTTTTTGGGGTGTATACTCTATATAACCCAAGATTCCCCCCAACCTCTGCTTCTATTGAATAGTCTCTTTTCCATCTAAAAAGGTCTCAAATTAGAGATCTGCTCACTGGCACAAATATTTAGCTTTTGAGCTCCCTGTCTGAGGGTGGTGACAGAGTCAAGAGTCTTGAAAAAGCACTGACATCAGCTCGTTTGGGTGGCGCCTACTTCCCGCTCCAGCTGTCTCGTCCGGGGCGGAACGGGGTCAAACCATAATTGCATGACACCACCTACCAGTGGCGGCTGGCGCAGGTGAGCGCAGTGGAGCGGGGTGGAGGCAGGGTGGGGTTGGAGGGGGTCAAGTCGACAGACGATGGAATAGGTGAAATTAAATACATAAATAAAACCTATTCCATCGTCTGGCAACTACCCCCAGCCCTGCCCTGCTCCACCGCCCCACGGCGCTTTCCTGCACTGGTCGCGATTGGCACCTACCGGTCCAAAGGTGCTATACTGAAAAATCAGATGGCCCCAGTCTGCCGTCTGGGGATATTCTAAAGGTGAGGAATCTGCAGTTAGATAGATGATCAACTAGAAATAGCGTTACCGAAGGTAAGTAACTTGTTCTATTATGCTACTCAATTGCGGCATTACGCAATCACTGTTGTTTCCCCTATTGCTCTCGAAGGAACACAGCTACTGTATTGGGCACAATGCTTTTTCGGTTCCTTTTACATAGAAATATTTGCCTTTACATCACCATGCAAACATTGTGCCTTTGGCTAATTAGCATTTAGATATGCAAGATTTTTTTCTTAGTGTCCTTGCAACTTTCACTTGAGTAAAGTGAGTAAGCTATTGTCTTATCGTTTTTCAAACCTTATATTGAGGCTTTGAAATTCCGTGTTACCATTGCTAATTGCTGCCAGTTACCTTGCCTGTATTTTCTGTCCACTTACCCGCATTTAAAATCTTGAAGGGAACCGATTGTCCCTTACACTGCATTTTGCACATTGCACCCTCTTTCTTTTAAATATTTGGCTTAAAATAATCGTTTTTAAAATAAAGGAACAAATATCTGCTGCTACTGACATTTTATTTGTCTTTTACTGTGCTTAGTTGGGCTTTGTTCTTTAGGCTGTTCTGCGCCGGTTGTCCCTCCTCAGTTTTGCTGAGGACACAGACCTAGCGCCATTTTTGTTAGCGCTCTAGTTTTTGTAGCCTGCATCTGCTATTTAAACTCTGCAGATGCAAGCGCGCTCACTTAGGAGAGATTGAGGCTTTGAAATTCCGTGGTACCATTGCTAATTGCTGTCAGTTACCTTGCCTGTATTTTCTGTCCACTTACCCGCATTTAAAATCTTGAAGGGAACCGATTGTCCCTTACACTGCATTTTGCACATTGCACCCTCTTTCTTTTAAATATTTGGCTTAAAATAATCGTTTTTAAAATAAAAGAACAAATATCTGCTGCTACTGACATTTTATTTGTCTTTTACTGTGCTTAGTTGGGCTCTGTTCTTTAGGCTGTTCTGCGCCGGTTGTCCCTCTTCAGTTTTGCTGAGGACACAGACCTAGCGCCATCTTTGTTAGCGCTCTAGTTTTTGTAGCCTATATCTGCTATTTAAAGTGTGCAGATGCAAGCGCGCAGCACACGCGCGCAGAGCGCGTGCCGTTGGCGCGCCGCAGGCACGCCAGAGGCGGGCCCGTCTGCGCCCGTCCTCGCCCGGCCGAGCCCAGGAGCCAGACCCCTTAGTCTTTCGAAGCTCTACTCGACTGTAGAATTAATGGCACTTGACACAGGGAGTCACACCCTAGAAAGGCACATTTTAAAGAGATTACATCGGGAAAATCTTCTACGGGAAAACAAGGCGGACCTTTTGGTGGCCTCTACGCGCCCGGGCCACAACATTGTAGTCTCGAATAAATCACCGGGACTAAGAATAATACTCCTCAACACCCGTTCACTCCAGAAACATCATCTGGAAGTTTTTTCCCTCCTCCAGGAGAGTGATATAGATGTCCTCGCCCTTACGGAGACCTGGCTACATGACTCCTCCATTCCCGATATAATTGCGGCACTGCCTGAGAACTTTGATGCTCTCTGGCATAATAGGACAGGGGATTTAAGAGGAGGAGGGGTGGCCCTCCTCTTCAAAAAAACACCTAACGGTAACTAAGGTGTTGGCCGAAAATATCGAGGGCGCAGACTTACTGGGAATTAAGGTCACTTTTAAAAACTCGTGTGTTCTATTAATGGTAACCAACCGCCCCCCACAGACTTCCCCTAAGTTTATTGACTTTTTTTTGGAAGTCGTTTCAGACTTATGCTCTAGGTATAAACGTTGTCTACTGGTAGGTGATTTCAATTTCCAGTGGGATAAGTCACAAAAAGTGCCCGCTGCCAGCCAGCTAGAAGCGGTATTACAATCCTTTAATCTTGTTCAATTAGTTGATAAACCTACCCATATTAAAGGCCATATTTTAGATCTCGTCTGGACCTCACAGCCACTGGCAGTTTTAACCAGTATTAGCCCCTGTGCCTGGTCGGACCATTCAATAGTTAGCTGTTGGGTTCCGATCGAGAGCCCATTCCTTCAGCATCCGCCGGTATGGAAGTGGATACGAGACTGGAAAAAAATAGAGACAGCGCAGTTAATGGCACTCCTCACCTGTTCCACTTCTAACACCACTGGCGGTAGCTTAGATCAAGTCTATGATCTCTTTAAGGCCACCCTTTGTAAAGCCTTTGACCAATTGGCGCCAGAGCGGAAGATCAAAGTAAGAGACAGAGGCCAGGGGGCGCCTTGGTTCAATGAAGCGCTTAGAGTGAGTAAGCAGAATCTTCGTCATGCTGAGAAACGAAGGCTAAAAAACTATGATCCTTTTCAACTTGTCTCATATAAAAAGCTATTGACCTCATATAAACAAGCGATCCTCGTAAGGAAGGCGGAGTTTTGTGAGAATAGGATTTCTGAGGCTCTTAACAAACAGAAGGAAACGTTTAAAATCCTGAAAGAGCTGAGCCAAAAAACGACACGTATATCCCAAGACGCCCCCAGTGATTGTAACGCTTACCAATCGTTCTTTCTTCGTAAAGTTAAGGACATCCTCTTAGAGATCGAAGAGACTGATCTCGGTCGAAGCTCCCTGATGCCGGTTAGAGTTCAGTCACTCTCAGCTCCGCTGGGTGTTCAACTCACCCATTTCCCTTGTCTTGATGCCCTAGCCTTAAAACATTTGGTAAACAGGGTAAAATCGGGTTCTCCAGCAGACCCTTGCTCCCCGGATATCTTTCGTATGGCTATCACGTGCATGGAGAAACAGACTCTCTGTCTCCTAAATTCCTCGCTGGAAACAGGTTATGTACCAGCTGACCTAAAAGAAGCCAGGGTTACACCTTTGTTGAAAAAGATGGGAGCGGATGTGACTGACCTGAAAAACTACAGGCCGATTTCTCAGCTCCCCTTTGTATCAAAGCTTTTGGAACAACATGTCCTCAAAACTCTTTCAACATTTTTAGAGGACCATAAGCTGCTCCAGGTCAGACAGGCGGGCTTTAGAGCCCATCACAGCAATGGTGATGCTGTCTGTCCTGGATGAGCTGAGAATTGCTGCCGATAGGAAAACTTCTAATGCCCTGATTTTACGTGATCTATCAGCGGCATTCGATACGGTTAGCCACACAATTTTACTGACCCGTCTTACGGATGCAGGTATTAAGGGACTAGCATACCAATGGCTGGAGTCCTTTCTGTCGGGGCGTACCCAGCGGGTCCAACTGGGCACACAGATATCAGACAAGGGCTCTCTCACCTGCGGAGTCCCTCAGGGTTCTGCTTTGTCCCCTCTCCTTTTCAATCTATACCTCCAACCACTGGTGGAGAGCCTGGCACACATGGATTGTCAAGTTTTTAACTACGCCGACGATACACAACTTTTGGTACAACTTGATAACTCGAGACTAGCTCAGGAAAGAGTTCAGAATATATTACGGTTTACCGTAAAGTGGATGTCGGCCAACTCGCTTAAGATCA
Organism: Triturus cristatus; assembly: GCF_964204655.1. Classification (NCBI taxonomy): domain Eukaryota; kingdom Metazoa; phylum Chordata; class Amphibia; order Caudata; family Salamandridae; genus Triturus; species Triturus cristatus. Next base: position 934,793,960 of record NC_140585.1, read on the forward strand.
ATCCCGACAAGACAGAGGTCCTGACTGTCCCCCCAAAAAACAGCCCGTGGTGTGAACTTTTTTGGCCACGGGAGCTGGGGTCTGCCCCCTCCCCAGTCCCTGGGGTGAAAAGTTTAGGTATTAAAATAGACTCTGATCTCACCATGGCTAGGCAAGTTACATCAGTTGTGGGCACATGCATTGGACACCTGAGGCAATTACGTAAACTTGTGCCCCTCCTGTCTACGACCTCATTGCAGATGATTGTGTCTGCTACCATTATTTCAAGGCTGGATTATGGCAACGCTTTGTACATTGGCCTGCCATTAAACTTGATCAGGAAATTGCAGGTGGTGCAGAATGATGCAGCCCGTCTGATTTTTGGCCTGCCCAGAAGGGCGCATGCCTCTGACCTCCTTACCAAACTGCACTGGCTGCCGATGAAGCAAAGAGCCATCTTCAAAGGCCTCTGCATCACTCATAAAGCCCTATACGGCCAGGCCTCTGCATACATTAGGGAGCGCTTTCAAATATATACCCCGAGACGTATTCTGCGGTCCTCGGAGGCGGGTGTTTTAGTCCCCCCTCGGTTTAAACTCACCTCCAAGGGGGGCAGGGCTTGTTCGACTCTTCTTCCACATCTCTGGAATAACCTGCCGGAACACCTGCACAAGGAGCCCGTTCTTTTGAAATTCAGGAAACTTCTTAAAACTATCCTGTTTAGAGAGTCATTAGAATAACACCTCACTTTTTCTTATGTTATTGCACGGTACTAGGACGCTATCTTCCTCTCCAAAGCGCGAAGAGACCAGTTGGTGAATCTGCGCTATACAAAAGTCCTTTAACATAACATAACATAACATATGTATCCTGATCGTTTTGCTCCCTACTCAGCATTAGTTTAGCAGCCTGCCTTCTGTCCTTGATATCAGTTCGGGGATCATTGAGATTTATCTTGATACTGAAGGTCGATGAGCATAAATGTAATTACTAATCATGCCTCTTGGTTGTCCTTGATGTGGGAGTCCCTCAGCTAAAATATGGTGAAGGGTTACATTTTTTTCTCTCACGATATTTATTGAATTATCATTATGCTTTTCATGGAAGTAATGCAACATTTATTAGATAGTACCAATTCTCAGATGACCAAGTTTCGACCTGCATGCACCAAACATAATACCTACTGGTGAGCACATATTTATAGTGTGATTATTTTCATTATATGGCTTGTCTCAGAGATAGTTAGTTTTGTATTTTGTGCTTTGAGAGTCACGCTTTTTCACTTGATTCACAAAGGTAAATGTCCATGTTTGCGTACGTTTACGATTTACTTCAATTCACTAAGCAATTTTACATGTAGTTTCTTTAAAACTGCAGTCTTCGCACTTGTGGCTGATACTCTGCACATAAAAATATAGCCAGTCGCAAGATACTACTCGTAAAATTGCTTTGTGAAGTGCAAAAAATCGTAAACTTATGCAAAAGTGTACATTTACTTTTGGGAATTAGGCCCTGGGTCTCTGTTTTTAATATTTGTCCTGTTAAATCTGCACAAGCTCTCCATCTGCAGGAAAAAATGTTGACTACATTATGGGTCTACACATGTGACTGATTGCTTTTTTACCTGCACTGGCACAGACTTAGTAAACATCTTTCTGTGTGATAAGATACTTTAATTTTATACTAAAAGACTGCTGCAGTTCCAGACGTCAGCTCTGCTCTAGAATCCTGGACTTTAGTGCTTTTATTTAAGGCAGCGTACCACCATGCACTATAGCAATTAGTAGCAGTGGTAGTCTGTATATGTATATATATGTATATATATATATATATATATATATATGGCTCCTGCTTGTCCCAACTTTGCGAGATGCACTCAAGCTTGGTCACGGGCCTCAAGCTGCAGCCCTAATCGAAGTGTGGAAACGCTGGCTTGCCGACTCCTTTCACAGCCGATACACCCCTGCCTGACGTGTTTCGAAATATCTTCCTCAAAGGCTGGTGGTGAAAAGGAAATGACGCACAGTCCAGTGCTTGCAGATTCTGAAATACTCTTTAGCGTGCCCCCATTGGGCTGTCTGTCTATGTATTTACTTTATTGGTTCCAAAGTGCTTTTCTCACTTGTAATAATGAACTAAGAATTATTTACTCGTGATGTAAAATATATAGTATTTCTTCTAGTGAACAAAAGTCCGATCTAAACTGTATTTTCAGTCTTTTCACTATGTTTATGTTTAAGTGAACCGGAACTAGATCATGTGAACCGGATATAATACTGCTCACGTAACCTGCACAATGTAACTCAGTCGAAAAAGGCGCGAACGCCGAAACGCGTCCTGGTGTTACTGCTGCTATCTCGAAACAATGCAATAAATAATCGCATCGAGAAACCTTGCTGAGTGCGGTCTCCTTCATTCTTTGAGTGAAGTCCTTGGAGCTCTATATATATATATATATATATATATATATATATATATATATATATATATATATTCACTGAAAAAAACCATAGGTTTCAGGGGCGTTATAGTTAGCTGGACATTTCCCTCATACAAAACCCTAGAAATTCCCCTGTTATAGTTAGTTCAGCTAACTATAACTCGCGCCCCCGCAATGCACTGCTGATGACGTCACATATTACATCACTCATGACATGTTCAGTGACATCACTGATGACATAATCCAGTGAGTATGTGTTTCTGTACAGTTTTAATATGTTTAATATATATAGGGAAAGGTCTGTTGAAGAATGAGTGGGTGTACAAGTGTATGAATGGATGATTTTCTAGGTGCGTAACTGACTCTATAAGTGAGTCATTAAATGTATCTTACTGCAGACTAGTGACTAAACTGTGTGAATGTCTGTATGTGTCTGTGTGTAGGTGTGTAGGTGTATAAGTGGCTGCATCGTTTTGTGAATAGCTATATGAGTGTCTATATGGGTTATTGATTGGTTGTCTGAGTATCTGTATGGGTGCCTGAGTGTTTGTGTGGGTAGGGTGTGTGTGACTCTATGCATAGATGTGTGAGTGGGTGATTCTATGGGTGCATGGTTTTAAGAGTGCATCTGTGATGGACTGTATGGTTGGGTGAGTGTATGTATGGGTGTGTTAGGGATTGAATGTATATCTCAGTGGTACATGTGTGACTAACTACATATGTGAAAGGCAGTATATATGTGTGTAAGAGTATATAAGTTGGTATATGTGAGAGTGTGTGATTGTGAGAGTGGCTGTATGGATGAGTGTGTGCTTGTATCAATGATTGTATAAGAGCGTAAGAATGTGGTACTATTTTTATGAGTAAGTGAACTTGAGTGTGTTTAACTGTATAGGTGAGTAAATTGGACTGTGTTTAATTACTTGCACGACTGACTAGGTGTGTCAGTACCTCAATGGATGATTGGCGGTGTGTGAGTGTCTATATAGGTGTTTAAATGCATATGATAGTCTTGTACGGAGTGACTGTAAGTATGAGTGACTGTACAGGTGAGTGAGTGGAGGTGTATGTAGACCTAAGAGTTAATGAGTGGGTATGTAGTTATTGGTAATGGAGTATCTGTGGTTTTCAAAATGGCCGTCTGAAATTTTGAGTCGGTGTATCAATGGTTAAATTAGGGTTTCAGAATTTATCACATGGATGACGTCATCAGTGATGTCATTTGAGATGTCATCAGTGATGTCATCAGTGATGTCACTGACCATGTCATGAGTGATGTAATATGTGACGTCATCAGCAGTGCATTGCGGGGGCGCGAGTTATAGTTAGCTGAACTAACTATAAAAGGGTAATTTCTAGGGTTTTGTACGAGGGAAATGTCCAGCTAACTATAACACCCCTGAAACCTATGGTTTTTTCAGTGAATTTCTAAGGTTTTTTAAATGCCAATTCCTAACTATATGCCCCTGAAACCTTTGGTTTTTTCAGTAAATATATATATATTCACTTAAAAAACCATAGGTTTCACACACGTTATAGTTAGGAATTAGCATTTAAAAAACCTTGCAAATTCACTGAAAAAACCATAGGTTTCACACATGTTATAGTTAGCTGGACATTTCACTCGTAAAAAACCATTGAAATTCCCCCGTTATAGTTAGTTCAGGTAACTATAACTCGCGCGACCGCAATCCACTGCTGATGACGTCACATATTACATCACTGTATTCACTAAGATACTGTTAATAAGTCAGTTATACAATTAATTTTACAAAAAAACCATCCATTTAGACACTTATTTACCCATTTATTCTTCCATTAACCTTTAGATATACATGTATAAAAAATATTTATTTTACAGAAAGACACATATTCACTGGATGATGTCATCAGTGATGTAATATGTGACGTCATCAACAGTGGATTGCGGTCGCGCGAGTTATAGTTACCTGAACTAACTATAACGGGGGAATTTCAATGGTGTGTGAAACCTATGATTTTTTTTGTGAATTTGTAAGGTTTTTTAAATGCTAATTTATATATGTATTATTATATTTTTTATATATTTATTTTACAATAAACTACCTATGTATATAGTTATAGATTGACTGTATCCTGTAATATGGAATGGCTCAGCTTTTTTTTTTTGAATTTGGATAAAATTGAACAGCATAGTTAATATCTCCTATAAACTTTTTTTTTAAGGGTTTTTCACCATGCGCGCACCGTGCGCGCACCGTGCGCGCACCCCGCGATTTTTTGAAAAAAAATAAAATGTTTTTTTCACCTTTCGGGGTCCTTCAGGGACCCCCTGACAAAGGCTAGGGGGTCAGGAACTCTCTACCCTGCCCCCTTTTCACGTTCTCCACCTTTCTTTTTCACTGCCACACACAAATTGGCGTCCGACACTTCCTGATTTCGACCGATTCGAATGTTAACTGACATCTAACCACCAATCAGAATTACTCTCGCGCACGGCACCGTGCGCGCACGGTGCGCGCATATAGATATTTATGTACTTTTAACTGCAATTTTCTCAGGAACTACTGAACAGATTGACACCATATATGCAAAAGGCACATGCCTGACCTGAGGACTACCTCTTTGCCAAATTTCAAGTAATTCTGTTCAGCCGTTCGGGCTGTACCTTCGACTAAAGGTCCCATGGGAAAATGCATGGGGAAAATGCATTTTGGGACCCCCCTTTTTTCTCAGCCCCCGCTTGACGAATCACCCAGAGACTTTCAGGGTAGGAGCTGAGCGGAGTGCCCCATTGGTTTTGAAAATTTTGCGAGGATTCGTCAACCGGCGCCAAAGTTATTCAAAATAGAATTTTCAGATTTCCTATGGGAACTTGGTCCTAACTATAACTATCTACTTGCGTTCGCCAGTAGATAATATATATATATATATATATTTATACCAGTCCAGAAAAGATAGAATGCGCACTCAGGAGAATAAATATCACCAGGTTTTATTCCTTACGAAGGAATAAAAGCCTGGTGAAATTTATTCTCCTGAGTGCGCATTCTATCTTTTCTGGACTGGTGTACTTAATTCCGGCTTTTGGGTGCCTGCTGGCAATGCGCCACCCGACAATGAGATTAACACCGGAAGGACCCTCAGAATATATGTTTATATATATATATATATATTGCCACAATGTGATCCAAGGAGATCTTTGCGCGCTCAAACGCGGGTGCTCTGCGTAGGGGTCGGATCCAGACCCGATTATTAATTTTACACCAAAAGACGCGGCACACAGGAACATTAATTAAGGCTTTTTATTTTGAAACACTCAGACCAACGCGTTTCAGCCCTCCTGGCTTTGTTCACGGTCAGTGAGCCCTCTTCTATTTCTACAATTTATACCATTTTTGCCGTCATGTGGCATTATGGGATTTGCAGTTTAAACAACCAAATGTTATATTTTTTTATAGGAAGAAAGTCTTATGTAGGCAAACGTTATTATATATCATAACTGTTTGGTGCATTCTAGGTAATGCTCTTGGCATTTGCAGTATTATCGTACTTGTGATTTAAATAATTCATAGATTGGCAACTTAGCAGTTTCTAAATATACATTGTATAGTACCATATTATATTCATGCAAATATTATTCACTTTAAGTTGCATTTCCTTAAGCTTAGTCAATTGCCATTATCTACAAGTTTGGGTATAGTACCCTGGTTTACAAACTGAGTGGGTCTCACATGTGATCAATTTCTTACTTCCTTAATGTCTGATTAATTTAACATTGTATATTCAGTTCAGATGAACATAAAGTTCTTCATCATTGTTCATCCCTTTCGGGGTCTTAGTCCTCAGTCGAATTATGCACTTTGATTCTATTTGACAAAGTTTTTTCATTCGATTCCCTCCACGCTCATTTGGTGGTACCATGTGTATTCCAAAGAAACTCATCGCTTTCCAGTCGCTTTTTTGACACAATGCCAAATGTTTTGCTGTTGCGTATGCCATATCCTTGTTCTTCACTGCTCTTATGTGCTCCAGGATTCGCTTTTTTAACATGCAAATGGTGCTGCCGATGTATTGCATCCCGCATCTGCATTCCACTATGTAGACAACATAAGTCGAAGTGCATGTGATTTTCTGGTCTATATCAAACATTTTGCCATCGGGTTCCTTAAATGAACTTACATTTTTTCCAATTTTGCATGCCTTGCACGTATTGCATTTTCTGAAGCCTTTCTGTTGTTTATCTAGCCAGTTTTCTTGTTCTTTTTCTTTAAAGTGACTAGGTACCAATGCATCTCTCAAAGATCTCGTTTGATATAGACCAGAAAATCACATGCACATCAAACCTGCTTCTAAGTTTACCCCCATTACAGCAAGAGATTCAGTAGATGTATTTAACGATTTAGTTACCAATGAAGTTAAAAAGCTCTGTGAATCATTAAAGAAAAAGAGGAATACATTTACCCAACAGTCTAAGGATTATTTTAATCTGGTTGATAAATTGAACAGGGACAATGAGTGTATTGTCCGCAATGCGGACAAAGGGGGCAATGTGGTCCTCTGGGGCAAACAGCAGTACCTAACAGAGGCCTATAAACAACTGAACAATAGGGCCAATTATGTTAAGGTAAATAATAATGTTTTGCAGGAATGTTATTCTTCTTTTAACAATTTGTTGATTGATTGGACTCGTCAAGGTATATTGAGTAAAAATGAAATGTCTTTTCTTAAAATAGACTGTCCTACCACCCCGGTATTTTACCTTATACCCAAGGTCCACAAAGACTTATTGAATCCTCCGGGCCGGCCCATTATCTCGGCCATAGGCAGTGCCTTTGAGCACACTTCAAAATTTGTTGACTCTTTTCTGTGTCCTCTTGTAAAGGCTCTCCCATCTTTTATCTTAGACATGAGTGATTTCTTGCGCAAGATATATGATGTGCCCTGGGAGTCTGATTACTTATTGATAACCATTGATGCAACGACGTTGTATACCAGCATACGCCATAAGGATGGCATCAATGCATGCAAACACTTTTTGGGTACCCGTCAGGCAAAATACTGGCACCATACACAAATGCTTCTCAAAATGATTGCCATCTGTCTTGAGAATAACTATTTTTTGTTTAATGGGCAGCTCTACCACCAGACCTGCGGGACAGCGATGGGCACCTGCTTCGCCCCCAGCTATGCTAATTTGCATATGGGCTGGTGGGAGGAGCAGGTGGTCCAGACGCAATGGCATGCAGAGTGGCAAAATAAGGTAATGCACTGGAGTCGATACATCGACGATCTTTTTGTTATTTGGAAAGGGACAATGAAGAGTGCACAGGACTTTGTCAAAGAATTGCAAACTAACAATTTGAACCTGAAACTCACTAGTACCATCAGTGCCTCTGAAATTAATTTTCTGGACTTAACGGTCTTTGTAAGTGAAGGGAAACTTCAAACTAAACTGTATCGTAAGCCCACGGATGGAAACACGTTATTACACGCCACAAGTTTCCATCCGGTCAAATTAGTTAAGAGCATTCCGTATGGGGAATGTCTCAGAGCTATGCGAAACTGCAGTAATGAGCAAGAATTGGATAAAGAGCTTCTTTGTCTCAAATCCCGCTTTCGAGCCAGAGGATACTCTGAAGGATGCTTGAACCAAGCTGTCCTCAAAGTAAAAAAGACCAACAGAGAACATTTACTTTTTAATAAAGTCAAGAAGCACACCAACATCCCACAACCTGATTTGAACCAGTGTAGATTCATCACCACCTACAATAAACAACAGGATGAACTAAGGACCATCTTTAACAGACACTGGCATATTATTCGCAGTGATCCGGTGCTGGGAAAAATTGTCCAAAGGAGGCCCCAATTCACTTTTAGAAAAGCAAGATCTCTACAACAAGCGCTTGTCAAAAACATGCTTCCTAGCAACACTCAAAAGAAACCGTCTGGTCTATGGTTGAGCAGAAGGGATGGGTTCATTAAATGCCTCAAATGTAAGGCGTGTGCATTTGGGAAAAATACCACCTGCTATCCAGCAGGTTTTTCCCATAAAACGACACAGCAAATCAAGGGCCATTATTCATGCAAGACGGAGTATGCAATTTATGTGCTCCAGTGCCCATGTGGCTTAAAGTACATAGGCTCTACCATCTTGCCTGTTCACAAAAGAGTGCTTCAGCATTTACGGGCCATTAAAAATGGGGATAAAACCTACCCCGTGGCTCGTCACTTTGACAAGTATCACAACAGACACACCGAAGGCTTGTCCTATTTTGTCATAGATGCCATCCCAATGAGTAGTAGGGGTGGGAATCGTGAAAAGAAATTACGCAAACTAGAGTCATGCTACATTATAAGATTAAATACCAAAACCCCGAATGGCCTCAACATGGAGGAAGATTTACACACACATCTGTAGGCCCCTCCCGCTCTTTATGGTTTTTAATCTTACAATTTTTAATTTTGTTTTGATTTAGTCACTGACTTTGGACGATGAGTATTATATACAGACCGATGTGCACCAATTCCTCTGTGCTTTGCCCACTTGGGCGGCACTCTGTGTTTGTGTGTTTATAAATGTTTATAAATGTACACTACCATATCTTAAATTTATAGACATTTCATTATCGGATCACTTGATCATTCGATGGTTAACGGCACAAGTTAAGTGTTTAGTTTAACCACTTTCTGTGAACAATTCATTGGGAGTGTTAGCGCATATGTTGAAATTTAAAATATGCAAAGGACATTGATGTTGTTTTCACTATGTAACAGCTTTATTGTACCATGGGCATTTACAATTCGGAATTTTCCCTTTTGTATGGTCGCACTTTATCAACTACGAGTCTGTTGTCCAGTTCTATTATAGTAGTTTCACCACGTGACTTGATCACATGCACACTGGTAAATAGTCACTGAAAACTTTACTAACTTGCTAGTGAACAAGCCTGCAGGTCAGGCGAAACGCGTCTAGCATTTTCAGCTGACATTAAACTCATTTTTTGCACAGACACGGCGTCGACTGCTTTTCTTGGAGAAGTTTGGCTGAATATTGTGACCTTGTTTGGGAGGTCTTTCGTCGACGCGCCCTTCGTTCTGGAGGCAACGGGTGCTCCCATTCACCTGTGGAACATATATATATATATATATATATATATATATATATATATATATATATATATATATATTTATAGTAAAAGCAAAAGGTTTTAGCTGACGCCATACCTAAGACTCAAAAGGTCTTGTCTTACGTCAGACCAAACAAGCATTTGCAATGCAATAGGTCCTGCATTTACGCGAGTTTAAGCTATTGGCATTGCAAATGACAATGCCTTTTATTTATGTTTCAAAAACGAAAACATAAATAAACAGCACTGTCATTTACAATGCCAGTAGCTCAAACTTGCGTAAATGCGAGACCTGTTGCAATGCAAATACTTGTTAAGAGTTGGTAACTGTAGGTGACAGACAGCAGCGCTGGTAAGACAGCCCTGGAAATGGAATACATTATAGACCCCTTGCGGTTTGGTTTGTGCCACAGGAGGTGGAAATAACATCCTTCGGACGTTTTTACTGGTTAGGTCTTGCGTAGCGATGCAGCACGAATGTGCTGCCATTGCTTTGCGAGGCATGCAGTATACACTGTAGTGTGGAAGCTTTGTGGAAGCTCCGCCCACTCTCTGCCCATTGACATTTGTCTTAAATGCTGCCTTCCGATTGGTTTGAGGCTTGTTAGTCCCTCCTCAGTCATCATTTGTATCCTTCCACGGCTACTGGCCCCTTTACACCTAGCACTATTTTCTTTTAGGTCTTGCCTAGCAATACAGCTCGAATGCACTGCCATCGCTTTGCGAGGCATGCAGTATACACCTGTAGTGTGGAAGCTTCGTGGAAACTCCGCCCACTCTCTTCCCATTGGCTTTTGTCTTAAATGCTGCCTTCCAATTGGTTTGAGACTTGTTAGTCCCTCCTCAGTCATCATTTGTATCCTTCCACGGCTACTGGCCCCTTTACTCCTAACACTATTCTCTTCCCTGTCTCCGCCCAGACCCCTCCCCGCCCCCTCCCTCAGTCTGTGACTTCTCGCCCCCGCCCCCCACTCCCATTCGTGTCCTTTGGTGTCTTCAATGCAATAGGACTTGTGGAAATCGCGACCTGCTTTGTTTACATTTAGAGCGCCATGCGCGTTTTCACTTTCTAAGCAGCCGGACAATCGAGCCGGGGCTGTTTGTGTCTTCAATGCAATAGGACTTGTGTAAATCACGACGTGCTTTGTTTACGTTTAGCGTGCCGTGCCACTGATCCGACTCCCTGTCGCTGTCTCAAGCCCTGGGGGAGGCTGACTAGTTATTGTCGATAAAGAAGGAGCTGGGAGGGCAGCCCATTGTTTAGCACCTTTGCAACCGCGCCCCGCCATTGTAGTCAAAGGACGCCCCTGCTGAGAGACTGGAGGCAAAGAGCCAACCTCCAGACAATCAGCCAGTGCCGCTGGTCCGCTGAGGCAGCCGTGACCCAAAACGCCTACCCCAAAAATCCTCACATGTTTAGTAACTCGAGGACTGGCTGCGGGAGAGGTTAGAGCGGTGGATTCACTTGGACGCAATCTTGTCCCGCATATTATGCCTCAGAGTAAAGTTGATTCATTGATTGAAACATAGACTAGGAATATGATGGAACTGAGAAATATGAAAGATAAAATACCAGTAACAACATCCATTGTTGCACTGCGAATTGACTTTTTAATAGCACTTTGGCAGCATTTTTGCTCACTGTTATCTTTGATGCTTATGATGCTATGTCTGTGCCCTGGGATATCTCCATATCACCAATCATTTTTACTTCTGGTACCCAAATTTTGTGAATCAACAACATCTGAAATGTTTTTTCATACGCGGTGATGTCTCCCTGCCTACAGAACATGCTGGCTTCCTTGCAAGGGCAAGGTGTTTGAAAACAGCGCGAGGCCAGATGATTGTAGAGGGCCCCCTTACAGTCCATGGGGGGGAGGGGTGGAGGCTAAGAGTTTGTTACCCCACTGACACATTGGTGTAACTTGGAACAGCATGCATGCTGTGTTCATCGCACATTATTCCTCTGGGGTGTCACCCAACACAGAATTGACGGCACAAGATTTACGCGCATATTTGAGTTAGCACTTATTCTGTAACTTAATAACACACTCAGCAAAGACCTCCACGTGCGATATTTAGCAGTATAAGCTCACAATTACCGCGTCACTAATAACAAGCTGCTTAGATGTCAGAATGCTTGGGATGCTGTACTGTACAGAGCTACCAGTGCAAGTTTTAATTCTGAAGTTTGTAGAATGGGCTCCATGACCCTACTGTGCAAAATGTAAGAGCGTTTACAGGTTAGAACATTATTTAAACTGCGCAATTTCTCATATGGCTTGGAGTTCAAGCCGCTCATGCATAAAGATGACTTAAATCTATACAAACAGAAAACTCTGGAGGTGTTAAAGCCAGACCTAATGTCGTTGCCAGTGCTTGTTCAACCTTGACATTCCAGCGAAGGTTAGCCCGATCTCAAACCATAACAAGTTTCGCAGATCATATTTCAAGTTCGGCTCGTGTCTTTCTCAAGTACAGAACACACTCCTGTTTCAGTCTAGCTATTGCTCATGATCAGTTTCAGTTTCATACCACACTGTTCTTTACCTCCACATTCCTCTGCTGCTCCACGTCCCTGACAAAGCAACACAAGCATCTGCAAAGCTAGCTGGTCCGACTTATGCTGCCAGCCTTTTGACTTTGTCAATGCATTAGCTTTGTCAATGCATATTGGTTTTTGTAAAACTTTATTGTTTGGGTCTAACAGTTACCTTAACCCCTTTCCATGGCGCCCCACTGAGAACAAATGCTCTTTTCATCCAGTTATAGCAGTTGTGTAAGGCTAAATGAAAAGAGTTAATATAACACCCAGGATAATGTGCTGCATGGCTAAATACTTTTAAGATCCTAATGGCGAGACAGTTGCATTGCAAATGCTTGTTTAGGACATCCGATTACTGCTCTTCTGCTTAATGACCACACGAGAGCTAAGCACGTGTAAAACTCTCCACAATGTTTGCAAACACAGCACTACATTTCCGACGGCTTCCGAGGACATGGCTCAACTCTGTAAACACTGATCCAATGTACTTAAAGGTTAACGCTGGCTAATGTTGTCCGTCACTGTTGCCAGGCACAAGTGCAGCATTTGTAATATCCTCTTAGCCCTGTGTCTCTCCTCTGCGGGGAGCATCTAGGATCCCCCAGTGCCCTGCCAGAAATGCCGTAGGCTCTTATTGCACCAAGGAATGTGAGGGGGGAGGGAGGCGGGGAACTTGTTGCTGGAGATCACATCCTGTACTCTCAGGACGGAGAGATGCCACATCCCTTTAGACCATTAATACTTTAAGACCTCAGATAACTGGAGCACCGACTTGCCTTCAATGGGATTTTTTCATAACATTTTTAATATAATCACCATTAAGATTGCAGAGGTCAAGTGATTAGTGGTCCCAAAATCTACTCACTGTGCAGACTGATGTAGGAGAGTAGGATCTGCACTTATGTTCCCCCACTTTTTTTCAGATGTTTATACTGGTTTCTGGCTATAGTCTGGCTGGGTCCCTGCTAATCAGGACCCCAGCCTCGCTGTTCTCTCTAAACAACTTGGAGTGCATATTAGATGCACTAGTGATTGGATACTGTGGTACCTTATGAGCCCCTAGTATACGGTACCTTAGGTACCAAGGGCATAGGTACTTCACAGGCCTACCAGGGGCTGAAGCATGTATTATGCCATCCCTGGGAAGCAGACTAAATCTGACACCACAGGCCAGCTACTGCAGCCTGGGTGAGGTAGTGTTAGCAATCCTCACTGAGGTATAGGTTCCCTATATCTCACCTTACACACACATATAAACCTATCAGTCACCCCTAAGGCAGGCCCTAACAATCCTGAGGGCAGGGAGCTTGGTTTCCATGTGAGGGGGTGCCTCTGCCTGAGCAGGGCCCCTCTGCACCTCTCAGAGTCTATTCTCTGTAGCTGTTTTTGGATGAGGTTAAACCATATACTCTTAAGTGCATTATAACTAGGGCTCCCGGTTTTCCGTTTAAACGGATTTTTACATATAAATACAGAAGGAAAACAATGTTTCCTTTGTCTGTATTTATATGTAAAAACGGCAAAATACTAGCAAATGGCCCGATTTGCTCAGAGCTTTCTACCTCTCGGAGCCCTCCTTAGTGCACATGTCTAACCTCCGGCGCTGAGGGCAGCCCGGCCTGTTCTTCATCTCTCGGGCCTGCCCAGCTCCTGCGATGTCTCACTACTGGGCTGCCTGCACACCTGACTCGTCCTCTGGGCTTCCACTGGGCAAGGGGCCGACCACAGGTTCTGGGGGGGGGTGGGGCGTCTAGCGGGCTTCTCTCAGGCCCCATTCATCCTGCTTCCTCCATCACTAGCGCCGATAAATCAATGTTAAAGGCAGCGTAGGCCGGCCAAGATCAGTCGGACAACCGCTGGTGGCGCAGGCGCAGAGTCCGGTCTGTTCCTCTCGGTTGCATTGTGTGGGAATGCCACCCTCATGTGGTGGGTCGAAATGGAAAGAGTGACAAGGGTCCCCAGTTCGTCAGAGCATGTCTATTTGATTTACAAAGGTAGTGTGCTATACATTGAGAACTTAGCTGAGGGGAAAAGGTGTTTGCATACGGTTTAGAAATGTTGGAATTTCGCCTTTTTACTGTACTCCCCAAGCGTGCAATAAGCATTGGGTTCAAAGGGCTTCAGCCCCCCCCCCCCCCCACCTTTGTGTGTGTCAGCCTGGCGGAGACAGCTTCCCAGGTTCATACACAGCCGCCCCCCAGTACTTCACAGGTCTTTAAAAGACCATTTACTTGTTAACGAGGCTTTGTTTTTTCTTTCACTCCTTCTTAGAGCCCCTGCATCTTTACTCTGCCAATTGCTGGAACAATCAGCACCACCCCCCGAAATTTTGATTAGCCCCTCCTAAAATTTTACTCTAGTTGCGCCTCTGGTACTCCCCACGGGATACATTAATGTTTTGACTGCTGAGTTGATTTTAGAGGCATTGTCTATATTGGTATCGAAAGAAATTGGAAAATAAAGATGTTAATAAAAGAGAACACTGGTACCATTATACATCAACGTTATACTAATTTTCTTGGGCACATTCTATCATTTTCATTGGCCTTGATTGCTCGTGGTCAGCACCCTAGTTCCAGACCACACAAAATCTTCTGCATGCCCATTCATCCCTGTGGCCTCTTACTTACCCTGCAGTCAAACAGCAATTTGAAATGTTGCCTTACTTTAATCTTTCATGGGCCCCCTGATAGAGCCAGCTCTGTTCTGGAGTCTTGCCCTAATGACCTTGAATATGTCTTTAAAAGAGTGCTTAACTACAGTTTTCATGTCATTTCTTTTTAATATGGAACCAGCATGTGTTTCAGCTTTTTGTGCCCTCTTTTGCCAGGTCATTAGAGCGCACAGGAACACTCCTTCAAATTCTAAATGTGTTTACATCAATTATTCTGGGATAGTGAGGTGTGTTTTCAATATTTTTGTAACAGAGCAGCATTTATTTATATATATTACTGAAAATAATCATGCATTGTCAATTTAAATAAATGTGGAAAAATACTAGCTGTAGCGTCGTCTTTTGCTTGTCGCAAAAATAAATGTGGATAAATACAGAAAAAATGACCCAAAAATAAATATGGATAAATACAGACGGAAATGGCAAAAAAATAAATACCATAAAACCGGGAGCCCTAATTATAACCTCGCGGTAAATGCTAACTCTGGGATGGCAGCATCAAAATATGTCGTGTTTAGTGTCAAATGCTTTGGAATCATACCTCCACACCAGTAACTGGTGTGGGAGTATGATCCCACCCTTCTAGAGGGATAGACATGTACCTACTGTGGAAACATGGTAGAATCATGAAGAGCCCTGGCATCACAAAATGGATACAAAAAAAAAAAAAGTCCTGGTAGAGCGGGGTAGGTCTGCCGGTGACACGGACTCGGCGTGTCTAACGCGAGGAACTCCTTGCGTAGCCTACCAGGAACTGCAGTGAACTATCCTATGAAGTGTATAGGAACGCGAGGAACTCCTTGCGTAGCCTACCAGGAACTGCAGTGAACTATTTTATGAAGTGTATAGGGTAGACCGAGCTGCAGGTAAAATACGAGCTACTTTTGAGAATGCTTATTGTTTATTAGAATACACAGTCTGGTTTTAAATGTAGATAGATTTAATTTGGTCCTGACGAATCGCTAGAGTATTCCTCAATAAGAGCGAGAAACATGTTGACCCTATGAGGCAGTGTATATAACCTAGATCATCAACCTAAGTTACCAACACTCAACCTCACAGTTTTTAATTAGGCGAGGAGGCTCCATAATAAATTGATTGAGAGAGTACTCCCCCCCCTATTTTAGCAAACACTATCCTTCATCTACATAACAAAAGAGCCCCATACTCCCACTTCACCTAACGGCTATATTGGATAAAAAGATCTCCACAAAAGTGCTCCCTAAACAAGAGCCCGTCGGTTATTGCACCAGCCGACTCGACGCAGGAGCAGCCCGATGATGATACAATACATCCTGAGGGGTACGTGATTCACGATATCTTGATGGTTGTGTGAGGGTTCCAATATCCAAACAAACAACCTTCCTGTGAACATTACATGGTTAGTCTCACCCACTCTGAGGAACAGCTTTGTTACTTTTTT
Source organism: Triturus cristatus (assembly GCF_964204655.1). Taxonomy (NCBI): domain Eukaryota; kingdom Metazoa; phylum Chordata; class Amphibia; order Caudata; family Salamandridae; genus Triturus; species Triturus cristatus. The sequence goes on from NC_140585.1 coordinate 934,810,130, forward strand.
GTATACTTCAGGGCGCACTCAGCTGGACCTCTCCCCCAAAGCCCATTTCGCCCCCCCTATTTGTTTTTTATCACAAAATGGATGCCACCAGCAGAGACATTGGGCTGCCTCCTGCCGCTGACCGAAACTCACAGTGGAGGAGGCCCAACAATAGGCATCCTGTCACAGGAAGGTGTAACCACCTTCCAGACAGGATTTAGTGTATTGGGGCTGGGTGGGTGCACTCCTAGAGTGCTTTGAAGTCCTGCACTGGGGGAGCAGTAGGCTCCTCTGTGCATATGCCAGCTCAAACCAGTTCAGGGGCTACCAGCCCCTGCTCTGGCGTGAAACTGGACTAAGGGAAGTGGGTGTAGCCACCCACTCCCCTGACCCTCCCATAGGAGTGTTCATAGAGCTTGTCCCTCCCTTCCTTGTAGTATAAGTTAGGGAACCCTTGCCATTGCAAACTAGATATCCCTGGACGACGCTCTGAAGAAGAATCCTGGACCTTCGACGTTCCACTACTTTTGGAAGACTGAAGAATCTCCCTTGGAATCAAGGAGTGACTCCCCTGGTTGGCAGGCACCAAAACTTTGCATCAACGGTCGCAAACGTTCCCGCTCCCGCTGGAGTCCGAAGTCCCTGCAGCCCCAGAAGTAGATTTCCTGACTTCTCGATGGCCATTGTGAGTCCTCAGCGAAGCTGAGGTGAGCGAACCCCACGAGTGATGAGGAACAGCAATACCTGGGTAACATGCACTATTGTCGAGTGCAACCCCTTTCACGATGGTCTACGAACTTGTGCTTTAGACCACGTGTGACCCAAGCCTCCAGCAGGATTTCCTTTGAAAATCAGAGGCCTACCTCATCCCGAGTGACCGTGGGCTCCTGTGAAGTGAATCCTCATGAGGCGTCTTTGCGATCCTTTGCCAGTTGGCTTGTGGATCCCCAGAAGACTTTTCTACAGAACCAAAGGGCTCCCCTGGTTGCTCCAGGCATGCCCTGACTTACGTTCGCTGGGTGAGTCCCTCAGACCTTGCTGGTCTGCACTGCTGACTTTCTTCACATTCCACGAGACTTGCTGTTGCCAAGGCTTGTTGGCTCCAATCCAGTTGCCGACACCTCAGTAAGCTGCAGACTTTGTGGGACAGTCCGAATCCAGCTCCTGGATGTCGTCGACACCTCCTGGACCTCATGGCTGAAGAGTCAAGACACCCATGATCACCTGAAATCACCCGACATCTGTGGGCATCCAGTTTCCTGGCCCCAGGTCACTGGCTAATGACTTTGAACACTGTCTCCACTGCTTTCATGTCTTCTTTCTTCAGAATCCAGCCTTGGATTCCACCGGACACTTCTCCTGTCTTCACAAGCAGCAAGTCTTCTTTGGCTCCCATTGAAAACGACGCCGTGACCTGACACCAAAAGACACCTATGCACCCGGCTTCCCTGGGTGAGGTAACTCGAGTACTCCGGTGCTCCTGTGTGTGTTTGCACTAGAACTACTTACCCTATAAGTGACTTGCTTGTAGACTCTCCCGAAGTATCCTAAAACTTTAAAATTCCAACCGCGACTTGCTCCATTGAAGTCTTACAACAATCTTAGACAAGGTAGTGATGGAACCAGGTCGCACATCTATTCCCTAGTAGCTAGAACAGTTTTACGGTGCCCATCCGGATAGAAGAACATCCCACTACCTAGGATGCGAGAGTCCACTAGGCCCAAGAGACGGGTACTGGTGGCTAGAACATACTTTTCAACAAGGTACTATCCCGGCACTCAAAAGTAACAAATTAGTGTATCACACAGTATAGTGAAAAGTGAACAGCCTAACACAGCCGTGTTGACAGTTTCAACTTCCCCCCAATATTTCAAAAATAAACAGTGCTGTACCAACAAAGTTCAATCATAGCACATACATGGTTTAATTTGCATGTGATTCAGGATTTCAAAATGCATCACAAAAGTAAATAATTCATGGGCATACGTAGTACAAAATTTTCAAAATTCAAAGTACAAAGAAATGTAAATCATTTCAATATAGTTCCACAATTTTTCAGGTAGCAAAAATAAATGAAAGCGTGTTCGAAGTTCAGTAAGGTGGTGATCCAAGAACAGCCGACACGTGTTTCGTTACCGATGTAACTTCTTCAAGGCTGTTAAAGTAAAATTATAGAACATATAAACACAATCTTAGTGTGGAGAAAAAGTCGTCAACGTAATACACTCCTTTGATAATGCTCATGTGTGTTAAATCCAGTCATGTGTAGAAAAAATTAATCCCACAGAGAGAATCCATTCTATCGAGAGTAGTGAAGTGTCCATGCATTCATTGGTACAGTAATATTCACAAAAAGCCCAATAGTCAGGTCAAACCAAGAGCAGGAAGAATAGATCCCAAACACCAAGTCACCAATCAAAGTATGTGAAAATGAACAAAAAGTCCAATAGTCAAAAAGGTGAGTAGGCAAGATCCAAGAAACCCGTAGTAAGATTTAGCAACGTTCTAATGTATTCGGTCAAGCAATATAGGATCTTACAGTTTTACCTTCTGTTAAATCTTGTATGGGCGTAAAGAATAGTATCAAGCCATAGTAGTCCCAAGGATAATTCCAATGTTGGGGCAAGGTATATCCCGAAAAGATCAAGATGAGTGTTGTAAGTCTATCCGTATTCTGGAATAGATGTATATGAAATAACCATGTGGGAACAAGGAATTGGTTACAAATCTATCATCGACAAGTTTCTTGGCACTGAACCTTACATCAACTCGTTCCTGACACCCATTTACCTTGTGTCTGTAAGTCCTATGTGGGGATTAGGAGGAGAATTTAAATGTTCCAAAGATCCAGGGTCTGAGAATCCAAACCCTGGTTGACGTATCTAACGGGATTCTAAGGTAGCCCAGGCAAGTGCCTAGCAGAGAGGAAAGTAAAAGAAAGAAACAATTTAGGTCTCCGGCTAACCCATGCCTATTCAGCATGTTTTCATATCTTAGAAGAACTAACCAATATTATACGTTATGGTGAGGCCGGCAGTAGTGTACACGATAAAAGCTTACTGTAGTCTGCTCATTCAAAGAACCCCTCCCGCGCAGAAGTAAGCGTGATCAAAGTAAAGACGAGAATTTCGCAGGGACCTGAAAACAAGATTACAAAATAAAGGGAAAGTTTAGCCAACATTATGTGCAAAAAGCAAAGTCATATATAGCGTATTTGAAAAAGATTCAATGTGGTCGACTCATTAGCAGGACCCCTTTTAAGCGATAGTATTCGTGAAATCAGTTCTTACCCCCACAGAAGTTCTGTTCAAAATGCAGTCAAATGGGTGTGATAGCTGTCAGAGTCGCGCTATTCAAACGTCCCATATCCCTTCTGCCTTATTTAGCAAAAGTCCTGGAAACCCACGTCACAACCACTTTAAGCACCCATGTAGAAACCAATCACTGCCTCACCCCTCGTCAAGCTGGCTTTCGCCCCTTGCACTCCACCGAGAAAGTGGTGATTTCGGTAATGGACGAGCTGCGTGAAGGTATTGACACCAACCTTCCGTAAGCCCTGATCCTATTAGACCTGTCCGCCGCCTTTGATACGGTGGATCATTCCATCCTTCTAAACCGTGTCAGGGCGGCGGGCATAGAAGGCTTAGCCTTCTCGTGGATTGAGTCCTTCCTAACAGGGAGGGCCCAAGCTGTCCACTTGGCCGATTTTACCGCTGTCTTTCGTAAGGTGGAGTGCGGGGTTCCTCAGGGCTCATCGCTTTCCCCCCTTTTATTTAATTTATACATCTACCCCCTCATTTTTTCGTTACAGCAGATGGAGGTCACGGTGTTCAACTACGCCGATGACCTCCAGCTAATCTTCAATCTTTCTAATTCCTCTTCATCTGCTCTCAACGTTCGGACAGTAATGACATTTATCCAGGATTGGATGAACTGCAACCACCTCAAACTCAACCCGGACAAGACCGAGTTAGTCCTGACCGGAGGTGGTTGCAGTCCGTGGGCCCCTTCTCATTGGCCCCTGTCACTTGGCGTTTCCCCTCTTCCTGTCCCTAAAGTCAAAACTCTTGGGATTTCCCTAAACTCACAACTTTCTGTCCATTCACAAGTTGGCTCAGTGGTTTCCGCTTGTTTCTTCTCACTAAGAACAATCAGGAAAGTTTCCCGCTTCTTTTCCCTTTCTGCTTTAAAGATCATTGTGCTGGCCATGGTACTATCACGAATTGATTATGGTAACATTATCTACAATGGAGCCCCTGCTTATGCGATTCATCGCTTGCAGCTGATACAGAATCAAGCTGCTCGCCTGATTCACGGCCTACCCAAATAGCATTGATCCACTCCACTGCTCAAAGCATTGCACTGGCTCCCGGTGAGAGAGCGTGCCCTTTTTAAACTCGGCTGCCTAACCTTCCAGGCTAGGTCGGGAACCGCCCCCGAGTTTATATGCTCTGCCATAAAATCCTATCTTCCAGGCCGCGAACTTCGCTCCACCCACATGGCTCTTTTGACCATCCCTCGCTTCAAGAAACAGAAATCTGGCGGAGCAAAGTTCGCTGTTCTCGCCCCGCTCTTCTGGAATTCCCTTCCTGCTGTTCTTCGCACATCTCCCTCCTATATACAGTTTCGGAAGGATCTTAAAACCTTTTTATTCGAGCAAGCCTACAATGCCTAGCCTCCCACTGACGACGGCCACTGCATCATTCAAAGCGCCATGAAACCGCATGGTATAAGCACGCTTAATAAATGCTTTTAAATTCAAATTCAAAGGTCCATGTGTCGGAAAGATAAAACTTAAAAAACATTTTGAGGAGAACCAGTTTCCCATGTCTTGCCCTGACCCGGTGATCACACCGTGTAATAAAACTATTGGTGATATTGTAAATGTACATTTATTGTCTTCTCTAAATGACGATTCCATTTCTATGTCGAATGTTCTGGGAGATCTGGGCATAGAAATGAACTCTAGTTGGGACAGTGGGCTGAGGATTGCCTCACAGTTTGTGCCACGACTACCAGCAGACAATATGATCGATGCCTTCTACAGAGCCGTGACAAAAGATCTGCATGCTCTTGAGGATAAACTAAGGCAAAAAAATAAACATTACAGATACGATCTTACGAAATCAGAATATCAGTCTCTAAAAAAACTCTCGGCCAATACACAGATAATAGTAAAAGAGGCAGACAAGGGTGGTAACATTGTCCTAATGCAACAGAGTGACTATGATAAAGAAATCAATAGGCAACTATCAGATCACCAAGCATATATTAGGCTATCAGCAAATCCCTTGAAAAATATAAACTCTTTGATTGAATCTAGACTTACAACATGGCAAGGACAGGGTCTAATAAGTGATGGAGAAGCTAGATACCTTTTTAATCCCACACCGAAAGCTCCATGCTTTTACGTACTTCCAAAGGTACACAAACCAGCCATGTTTCCCCCGGGCAGACCAATAGTTTCGCTTAAAAGGGGTCCTGCTAATGAGTCGACCACATTGAATCTTTTTCAAATACGCTATAAATGACTTTGCTTTTTGCACATAATGTTGGCTAAACTTTCCCTTTATTTTGTAATCTTGTTTTCAGGTCCCTGCGAAATTCTCGTCTTTACTTTGATCACGCTTACTTCTGCGCGGGAGGGGTTCTTTGAATGAGCAGACTACAGTAAGCTTTTATCGTGTACACTACTGCCGGCCTCACCATAACGTATAATATTGGTTAGTTCTTCTAAGATATGAAAACATGCTGAATAGGCATGGGTTAGCCGGAGACCTAAATTGTTTCTTTCTTTTACTTTCCTCTCTGCTAGGCACTTGCCTGGGCTACCTTAGAATCCCGTTAGATACGTCAACCAGGGTTTGGATTCTCAGACCCTGGATCTTTGGAACATTTAAATTCTCCTCCTAATCCCCACATAGGACTTACAGACACAAGGTAAATGGGTGTCAGGAACGAGTTGGTGAAAGGTTCAGTGCCAAGAAACTTGTCGATGATAGATTTGTAACCAATTCCTTGTTCCCACATGGTTATTTCATATACATCTATTCCAGAATACGGATAGACTTACAACACTCATCTTGATCTTTTCGGGATATACCTTGCCCCAACATTGGAATTATCCTTGGGACTACTATGGCTTGATACTATTCTTTACGCCCATACAAGATTTAACAGAAGGTAAAACTGTAAGATCCTATATTGCTTGACCGAATACATTAGAACGTTGCTAAATCTTACTACGGGTCTCCATTGAAGTCTATTGGGATCCGCGGCTGTGTTCCCACACTGTATGCGTCTCCCGTGGGTCCTTTACTTACCTGCTTTGGGTAGATTAGTGAGGCCCCAGCGCTTCTGAAGACCATAGGCCTTCTCCCTTCTCAAGTCGTTCTTCTTATACCTCTTTTTTAGTATATGGTCTGGTACGCCCCTAGGGCCCCATCCATATAAGTGCTTAATTTGTTGTGAAATGTTGATTTGTGCATATGTCCTTGACTTCTAATCTCATAAAGAGATTAGTAGAGTGTGTCTGGTAATAAATACATATATATTATATATATATACCTATGTGGTGCCCTTTCATTTAGTGATTCAAGAGATTATAAGGTAAAACAAGCTGCTTTACATTCCTCTGAGACTTAGCCTGAAGGCTGCTCTCCACAGCTACCACTAGGATAGCTTTCTTTAAAAGGTTGTCTTAAACCTATCTACCATAAGAGTCGAATTGCACTGGTGCAAGGTGGCCACTTTAACTAGTGACCAGAATATACCAGGCCAACTTCTCACACCTGAGAAGGTCTAATGCCCACCAGCAGCCAGGGCAGACCCCAGTGTTCGGTGCCTTCATTGAGATACCTTTCACCACTAACAAGCATCCTCATTTTAAAGACACTTTCATGTCTAAAAACCCCTCCAACTGACATTGGCTAGTGCTTTCCCATTTGATAAAATAAAACGAACCATTAAACCAGTGGAAACGGGATCTGTGTTGAAAAGTTTACTCCGTGTTGAGTATTGCATTTTTGGGGGTTTCTCCTCATACATGCTTTCATTGTTTGAGGTTTCACTAGTACTATGCACTTCTCTTCTGCATAGGGTGAGCAGATTCTCAAAACAGAAAACCAGGACAGTTCACATACCACATTAGGGATTAGCAGCGAGGGTTGCTGCGTGACTGCCCTTTTCACTTCAGCGGCTCCGCTCGCAACTGAAATCGGACTTTACTTCGAGTACGTGCGCCTTGTCTGTATGCTGTTCGCTAAAAAAGAACAAACGTCACAGCAGTGAAAGTGCGGTGTGTGCACTGTTGAAAAGTAAGAAATAATGTATTCAAACGTCAGGGCAGTGAAAGCGCGGTGTGTGCAAACATTAATTCTTACTTTTCAACAGCGCACAAACCGCGCTTTCACTGCTGTGACGTTTGCAAACATGAATTCTTACTTTTCAACAACACACACAGCGCGCTTTCACTGCCGTGACATTTGCAAACATTAATTCTTACTTTTCAACAGCGCAAACGTCACGGAATTGAAAGCGCGGTGTGTGCGCTGTTGAAAAGTAAGAACTAATGTTTGCACACGTCACAGCAGTGAAAGCGCGGTGTGTGCTATTCCGTTACAGTAGACTACAGGCATCTTTAAATAAACAAGCGAGCTGGGCACACATGCATTTTGCACAATGATGGCTTTCATAATATTATAAACGTGAGTAGATTGTACACTAGTACAAGTACACTGCACTGCATACATGTTTAATGTAACGTAAGCAAGCAACCACCAACAAAAATAGTTCCAACAAAAACACTTCAGTCCTCTAATAGCATGTATACAGTACTTAGGAGGTGCTGTCTGGGCGTGCCGCCACAAAAAAGGAGGGACAAACACATGTATTAACCGGTCAACAGAAAGATAATGTAAAAATAAAGCGGACGCACCAATAAAAGATCAAGAGGAGGAGTTTCAACACACATACTAATTACTAGAGGTCTCGGAGAGACAGCGCAGGCGCGCTGCCTAGGCGAGACCTAAAAACTACCACTGCTATATATATATAATAAACTTAGTTAAGGGAGCTTTTAACCAGCTCTCTTAAACCACTGGTCTCTTATTGTCTCATTCACATTTTGCTTCTGCCCAATATAGCATGGGGCAATGGGGCAACTTCCCTTTGAGTGACTGCATTTTGCTCTTTCACAAGTAGCACATCTGCACAGAAAGTAGCTCTCTTCAGTTCCAGGGACTGGTGGGACAAGATTTGAAAGAATGCTTTCTGTATTTTGGTGTAAATCTGTTCAGTAGTTTTGAAGTTATTAAAGAAAAAAGATTTATGTATGTCTAGAGATGCAGATCCATTGTAGATTCACTGCGGTGGTCCACACGCCAACAACAATGCCTTGATTGGCTGGCCGCAACCTGAGAGAAAAGTTGTGGCTGCCATTTTGTTAATTGGTACATGGTTCCGGGGTGGGGGAATAAAGTGGAAATAAAATATAAGGGGTCAGGATAGAGGTATCCTGACCTCATGGGACTGATAGAGGGGTCTGTGATGCGCCCCTCATGGGGACAAAATTGTCCCAATATATTTTTTTGAGGCCTGCGAGGATCAGTGGATCTATTGTGGTGCTGAGAGCAGCCCCCCATGTGAATCCACAATGTATCTGTGGATCCAGATCCCAATTGAAATAAAAATACACCTGCTCTCTGACCCACTCACACACTTACTCATACACCCACTTACACACCCACACAACCACTCACACACCCATTCAGTCATCCATGCAGCCACTCACACACCCACTCAGATACCCAGAACACCACTCATGTTCCCATACAACCACTCACATACCCACTCAGAGTCCCAGAGAACCACTCACACACCCAGTCACAGATCCACAGAAGCACTCATACACACACACTCACACACCCATGTACACACACATACAGCCACTCACACACTCACTTACAGACCCATACAGCCAGTCATAGATGTACTGACACACCCACCACATACTCATACCCACACAACCACTCACACATCCAGGTTACAGCTACATTAAACTTAGAAAATAGCATAAAAAACCCATAGAAATTCACTGAAAAAAAACAAAGGTTACAGGGACGTTATAGTTAGGTTCAGATTTTACACACACAAAACCATAGAAATTTAGCAGTTATAAATATAGTGTTCCCAAGTAACTCTATCTCGTGACCTAAGGTAACTATAACTCATGTACTTGCCATGCACTGCTAATAACCCTACATATTACATCGCTCATGACATCTTCTATGACACCATTGATAATATCACTGCAAAATTTGCAGTGAAATTATTGATGAGAAAACTGTGCGTGTGGGGGTTCCAAGGTTCCAGGCCCGGGGTGGCATCACTTAACTGGGTACACTCACAGATGGCAGAGACCAGGTGAAAATGCAAGGTTGTTGGAAGCCTGTTGTGTCCCTGAGGCTTCAGATCAGAAGGCCAGCCAACTATCCTTGGAGTCACTCTGGGTTCTCGGGTCAAGAGATGCAGGCCCAGTCCTTCTCACTCAGCCAAGAGGGCAGCAGGCTGGTGAGCACAACAAAGCAGGAGTCCAGCAGAGTACAGCAGTCCTTCTTCCTGGCAGAGTATCCACAGTTCCAGAAGTATACTGAAGTGGTGGTATCTGAGGTCCAGTACGTATATCCAATGGTGGAGACTTCAAAGACATGCCTTTGAATTACACAGATGTCCTCCCTTCCTGCCCTGGCTGCAGACTCACTACAGGGGGGTATGCAGCCCTTTGTGTGTGAGTTCAGTCGGAACACAGTCTATTCAAGTGTAGATTAGGCTGGGTCCAGCTCCTCCCGCCAGTCCTATCAGGATGGCCCATGAAGTCACACCTAATCTCCCATTTGTGTGGTTGCCTAGGTGGAATACACAAAGTTCAACTGCCAACTACACGTGGTCATGTGACCAGAGACAGGCTGCAGGCAGACAGCGCTACGATCTGAAAATGCCAACTTCTTAAAGTGGCATTTTCCGAATTGCAGTTTAATATCCGACTTCACCATAAGTTAGGATTTGTTTCCATAACACATTTTATTAGATTTCCTGCCACAATATGGCCCGAAAGAACCAAATACAAATACAATTAGGCTCTCAGACATTGACATGGCATTGTTTCCAGTGCTTGAACCAAGCATGCTTGCTAATAAAGAAAGAAAAATACAAGACAACAACTTAACAAAATGCCATTTAACTTGTCAGTGCTTCCCATGTCCACCCAGCTTACGGCCCACAGGTCAATTAATTCTTGATTTCAGAAGCATTACGTGTGTCCAGACCACATTGTCAAATTTCAGTGTCTAAATGCCTGCACACAGAGGCAATGGGTTAAAGAATCAAGCCTCTGTAGTCTGCCCACCGCTGCCAGTATTTGGAATGTTTCTGTGGGCATCCCCTCGCTTAAATTACAGGTATCTCTAGGCCCACATAGAAGTCCATGCCCTTCTTCCAGATGCCCAGCAAGGGCGGACTCTCAGCCTTCCAAAGTCTGGCTATGTCACAATTAGAGGGAGTAAGACCAAGAAATAGCAGGTGCCGTTTATATCTGTTACCCCTAATTAGTGCTATGTAGTAAAAGTCATTTTGGGGACATGGTAAGATCCCAGGCCAAAACCTCAGCCAGGCATGCCACGATCCCCATCCAGAACTGAGCAAGAGTTCTACAGGCCCACACTGTATGTAAAAATGTACCGCCTCTATTGCCACACCGCAGGCAAACGGAAAAGGCAACAAGTTCCATTCTCCAGAGCCTATGTCGGGTATAGTAGGTGTGACGTAGATGTTTAAATTGAATCAGTCGCAGATGAGATGATATCAGAGCCCAATGGTGGGACTGCAACGCCTCCGTCCAGTCTTTATTATCAATATGTCCTAAATCACTCTGGCACGCTTCTTGGAGGGCATCTAAGGTGGTAGTGCTATCAGTGATCAAATGGTAGATCTTGTTATTTTATGATCACCAAGATCTCCCATAAGGAGTTTACCTTCTAACAGGTTAAACTATGGAAGGGCCATAAGACCATTGATATATGAGGTTAAGGTGTGGCGGAGTTGTAGGTACTTATAAAATTGGCTGCGGGATAGGGAGAATTTTGATTGTAGTTCCTGGAACGATTTAAGGATAAGGCCGTGCATAATGTCAGCAAAAGAGGAAATGCTAATATGGTCCCATCCCCGGAAACCACGCAGGCCCGTCACTTGGGAAATAAGTCTGTTCTGCCACAATGAAGTCTCTCTCGTGAGACGACCCCATCACCCCATCCTGCGAAGGAACTGCCTCCACACCAGGATCACTACTCTCGCAGCCGAAGGAGGAGCGCTTACATCTGATCTGCTATATAGATATGTGTGATGGGAGAGATCTCCCATCACCCAGCGTTCAACTGCATATGGCGCGTTGTCCCTGGGACTGTACCATCACTCGTTAAGCCCTTGCAGGTGTGATGCCGTGTGGTAAGATTGCCTCCACAGTATGTAGATTGGAAGCAAATTCGCAGAGCTACTCGGGATGCCCCTCCTCCCCAACAGAAACTGGCCTAACCTCGCATTGATCTGTCGAAACCACAGAGAGGGAATTGAGTTGGGGTGGGTCTGCAATTGATAGAGGGGGCAGAGAAAGGACACCATCTTAAAGAGGACAGATCGGCCATAGAGGGACAGGTGCCAATGCGACCATGATCTAATCTCACACGTTCCATCAGAGGGGCCAAATTACTATCCCAGGAGATAGACTGACTGCCAGACAAGAAGATGCCTAGATATTGCCAACCGTCCACTGCCACGGTTAAGTCCGCCGCCCACACACTGTCACCTGACAACCCCCCAGCGGCCATAATATAAACTTTCCCATGTTCATATATAGTCTCGTTGTTTCCCCAAATACCTGCATTATTAGAAGGATCCTGGTACCAGACTAAGATCTGTGAGGAAGAACAGGATGTCATCAGCATATAGTGCAATGCGGTCTGAGACCTCCTGCGACCATTCAAAACCCCAGACGAAGGCATCAATTCTAACCCATGAAGCCAGTGGCTCCATGGCCAGAGCAAATAAAAGAGGGGACGGGGACAACCTTGCCTGGTGCCACGTCTGATGGGGAATGGGGAGGAGACAGAATCCACAACACGCACAGAAGCTGTCAGGTTTATATACAGCAGATGAATGTAAAAAAGAAAGCGAGGGCCCATGTTAAGGCGTCGCAGAAGTGCGAATAGATAGGTCCAACTAACAGAATCAAATGCCTTATCTATATCTGACAATAATAGGGCGGCTGGACGTACCAGGCAATCTACCCCTATTTCATTATGAACCCGATGGATAACGTGGCACGTAGCATCATGAGGCATAAAGCCCGCCTGATCCGGATGCTCCAGGTCGGCCATATAGGGCATCAATCTGTTGGCTAGGGCCTTCACCAGCAGCTTGGCCTCTATATTTAAAATGGATTTTGGGTGGTATGAGAAGTGGAGTTCCAGGGGGGGCGACCAGGCTTTAGAAACACTACTATCTCAGCCTGTCGCCAGTCGGGAGGCTTCCGCATATCTTCGAACACGGCCTGAATTGTATCCAGGTAATGTTCACCCTGTTGTGGTATATATGCTCTAAAAAATTCACTGGGAAACCTGTTTGGACCCAGAGCCTTTCCCGGGTGCAGCTCTGACTGTGAGGGGAGCATCTAGTGTTGCTCTTGCCGTGGCTGATAAAGCCTTTGGGTGCAAATCGTCTATGAACTTCACGACCTGTGCTTCCGAAACTATTGGCCAATGATGTTAGATCAGTGAGTACTGCGTGGTCAGCAATGTGAATCAGGGGTATCTGGACTGGAAGCAGGGTGTGTTGACACAGCTGATATAATAATTTCCTGGACTTGTCTCCCCATTGATAGATCCTGCTCTGAGAAGCCAGCCATGTGCACCTGGCCTCCTCCAGCAGCACTCCTTGATGCTGCTGTTGTGCAAGACCCAGTTGTCGCAATGCCCATCTCCCCTCCTCCTCCCTCCTGCATCTCTCCAACTCCAAAATTCGAGCCTCATAAAAGAGTTTATTTCTGCGCTGTTTGTGCTCTGCCACACAAAAACTAATGTCAACTCCATGAATAGTGGGCTTCATTGCCTCTCATAGGATACCCTTAGATGAGGCAGTCACCTAGATGAGGGAGAAATATTCAGTTACAGCGTGGAGTATATATGTTCTATATGTCAGGTCCTGCAAATGCCAAGGGTAGAGTCACCAGTGAAACGGAGGGTGACGGGGGCCTGCTAGGAGCCACAGCGCCACCAGAGAGTGATTGGAGAGCCCTCTGGGAGGAATTGCAACCTTAGACACTCTATGAGCGTGGCCCATTGGCACAAAGATGTAGCAAGCCGGGAGAATAACCCATTTACTTAAGAGTAGAAAGTATAGCGTGTCTCGGTAGGGTGATGAGCCATCCATGTACCCACCCATCCCACCATGTCCGCTAGAAGCCTCCGGCGGGATTCCCGCATCACTCCCATCGCCTCAGAGATGCGCCATATATCACCGTCATGAGGCATAACATCGTTCCATTCTCCGCCAATGAGTGCCATTCCCTCCAGCATGGATTTCTATATGTCTACAAGTCGATCTACAAAGTGGTGGAGGAGCATATATACTGTAAAAAAAACTATGGGTTTTTCCTTGTATGGTTCTCATCACGAAAACATACCTGCCCTGTGTGTCTACCTAAGTCTTTAGAAGCTAAAAAGGAACTCTTGTGAATCCTGAGTGAAAGGTGTGGACATAACCAAAGGGGGTTAGACAGGGCGTTTTAGACCCCAGGAAATGTGTCTCTTGCAACAATAGTATATCGATCTTTAAGCGCTTGGCCTGGCAAAACACCACACTCTGCTTCACCTAGTCCAGAACCCCCGAACATTCCAACGGATAAAAAGCAGCCTCCACAGTGGATCATTTGCATTCACATTGGTCATCTGGGCACAAAATTAACACGTGGCGGACTATGCGTACGACGGGCCATCACATGAGAAAATCCAAATTCTGCATAAAATACAATAAACAAATCAAAACTGTGCAACCCCCCAACCTTCCCACACCCCACCCCAATACCTCAAAACCTTTGAAACATCTGTCACGAAAGGAGCCCCGCACCAACCACAATGGAGCCCAGATGCAGGACCCGTCCAATTGACCCCCAAACACCTCATCATCAAATAGTCTTTCTGGAAGGTTTGGGGTGCAACTGTGCAGATGAGCAGCGAATAAGGAAGGCCATCATACAGCCTACAGGTGTTCAGGCGTGGGCAATGCAGCCTCAAACCCCGCAACGTAGACCATCCCTACTACTGGAGGACGTCCGTTTGTTCCTCATTTCAGGGCTAGGAACATCACGATGATCGAGATCTATGTCAACGTTTCTCTTTAAGCTTAGTCTGTTGTTGGCATGGGTCGCTGGAGGAGGAATCAGAGTCAAAATGTGGCAGTGTATGAGGTTTTACAGGTATTACTTCATCAGTACAGACGAAAACCTCCTCTGGGGTGTCAAAGAATACTGTGCAGGAGTTATAGATCACACACAGTGGGCTGGGAATAAGAGCATGTAGGACCATTTTGGTGTAGTCTGAGAAGATCATAATGCGATAGGATTCAAAGGAGAGAGTTTTCTGAGATCTTGCTAGTTTAAGTGTCTCAGTTATGGAAATTGAGAATCTTGGCAATAACAGGTTGTGGTCAAACGCCGGGGGGCTTATTTACCAGAGCTCTGTGATCATGTTCAATTATGAAACAGGGGGAAAGAGCTTCTGGTGGAATCCACTTGGTAACCCAATGGGTGAGGAATTTGCCCATGTCCTCACCCTCTCAGCCCTCTTGAAAGTCCCCAAAGCAGAGGTTATTTCTGAGGGTACACCCCTAAGCATCTTCCACACATGTTGCCAGGCCCTTGGTCAGTGTATCAAGGGTATCAAATTTATTTCGAAGCGTAGTGATGATATCTTCGCCACTAGAGACCCTGGTTTCCACCTCAGTGAGGCGCTCTACTGCGTTAAGGAGATCTTGGCACATCAGCATTACATCTGATCCCAGTGCCCCAATCTTGGCATCCAACATGTCCCTGGACTGGGTAATAGCAGCCAGCAAAGTTGCATTATCAGGGGAAGCGTATGGGGCTCCGCCGATATGGACTGTCGGCGCTGCAGTCCCTGTATATCAGTCCACCGTGCTTTGTTTAGAGATGGACCCCGAAGGTATGTCCTTTGTCATTATGGGGTTGGGGTCTATTAGTCAAGGATCTTCAATGAAGACTATTGAGACCTGGGCTCCTTCGCCCCTCAGGCCGTCTATGGTGATTATTCCTGTAAGATATGTGCACAGCGGATGATGAATGGGCTCCACTAAATTGGGAGCTGCCCTGCTATCCAGCAAATTCAGGGAGGGGAGAACCAACACTTCCAGCCACGCAGGGTGTGTTCTGGGGGGCCCTGACTGAAAGCAGCACTGGGACCTGGTCCGACCACCTCCATGGACAGGAGTACACTCTAAGCCCCTAAAGGATGCCTCACCTGATGATGCCCAAGGTGATCCAGCACAGAAAACAATCTCCCCCGCAGGTGGGCGGAGACTGTAGAAATCTCTTGGGTGGGGATCTCCGAGCCCCCAATCGGCCATGCCCAAAGGCCTTCCGGCTACTGCGATGAACCATATCCGGGCTGCCCCTCCACTCATGGCCGTCAAGCACTGCCGCCGTAGGTCCGCTTAGGCTCCAGCCAGGCAAGCAAACCAACTCAGTGCCTGACAGCAGCCACGCCCACAAGGCCCTTCTGATCTCTGTGCGGCCTCAAGGCCCTGGTCCGGCCCACAACAGCAGGGGCACGGTGATGCCGCACTAGGTTGGTCAGTCAGACGCTGGTCCAAGGACCTTGAGGCACCTCAACTGCGACAGGCCCAACACCACCTCCGTGGCCCAACAAGGCTGCTGACACCCATCTGGCCGCTCAGTCCAATGTCTTCGGATCAATCCACGGGTGTCGACCTGTCACGCTCTTCACTTCGTGCAACGCGTCGAATGGTGCAGTTGCGTTCCCCGGGCCAGTGCAATGCAGAGAAGGGGAAATTGGTTGGTAATCCAGCAGGATTATGTAGGATATAATCGATGGCTGCCGGATCTCACCTAAAGCGTGTCCATCATGTTGGACTGTTAAGCCAAGCCCCATAAGTTAGGATTTTAAAATAAGATTCCAGAGACACCAACCATGAACCAGTCAGATCTTCCCATTTGTAAATTACGTTTATAAAATGTAATAAAATAAGCCCAATGTTATCCTATGGAAGATATAGGTCTTTCAGTAGTGAAAAATTAATTGCAGAGTTTTTCACTACTAGGACATGTAAAACTGTCTAGGCTGTCTAGAGGCTACCATAGGGGTGATGTATATGTAGTAAAAAGGAAGATTTGGGCCTGTCAAGAGGAGCCTTAGTGTATCAGTTGAAAACTCCTAATGAGAACCATCCTTAAAACCTAATAGATTTAAGGAGCTGAAGCTTTAGTTGGGGAGATTGACCTTGCAGAACACCAAGTACAAACATATGTCCAGTGATGGTTATGACCTCTATTAGTCGAAGGTCTCTTAGATGCCTGTAAAGACTGAGCTACAGAAATAGAAATACCCCTTTTTATGAAACGCTCGCTCTCAACCTCCAAACTGTTAGCGATAGGCATAAGAGCGTATCCACAGACAGTGTAGGGTGGTTTAGCAGAGGGAATGAGTCAGGAGAACCCAGGGCTGATCCAATGCTAGCTGTCGGAGGAAAGGAAACCACTGTCTCCTTGTCCAGAGTAAAACCACCAATGCCATTTCCGCCAACTCTCTCTGCAACCTCACAAGTACCCTTCGGAGTTAATGGAATCGGCAGAAAAGTATAAGGGATACCCACTGGCCTTGGACTGGACAGAGCATCTACGCCCCATTGAATAGGATTCCCTGAACCTGGCGAGAAACCTCTGGGTCTGAGCATTGAGCTAACTTGTAAAAAGATCTAATTAAAGAACCTCTCATCTGCGGCCTATCTCCTAAAAAACAGCTTGCTTAACACAAACTCCTGAGAGGGAGGAAAAAACCTGCATGGTTAAACCGGCTGACAATTTAGGCATCCACTGATGTGAATAGCCTACATATGTAATAGGTTCATCTCGCCCCAAGAGCAAGTCTGTCGAGTGAACTGGTTTAGAGAGTAGGACCCTGTCATGAATTGGCAGTTCAGGTATGATATGGCTACCCTGTTCTCTGTTCTGATAAGTACTGCCTTTCTTGAGAGGAAGTGAGAAGAAGTCTGACAATTCCAATTGGAAGATCTTGACCTTTCCTACACTCCCCACTAATCCTGGTTGCAGATATTAGAAGCCCGGAGCACTCCATTGTTTTCAATGTAGTTCCCAGCATTCATATGTTCTAATTGCTTTTATATAAAATCTAATATTGATGCATAAAAACATGATGATCCTTCATGTTAATTGAAAGAAAATCAAGAAACATCTGGGTCACGAGAACCCAGAGTCTGTAATCACAAGCATTTATGCATTTTCTCAGTGTCACCTTAAGGATTTTGGAGGCCCTGGGCAAGACTTATTTGGGGGCTCCTGTGCGAAATAATTTTAATTTTATTACCCATTTCCTGTTAATTCCACCCTGCATGACACCAAATAATGCTAAATTATATGTTGAACTTCAACAGGGTCCCAAAAATAAAATACACTGTTGAAATATGTCTTGCTCTGGACCCCAAAAACCTTTCAAATGACACAGGGTAGAGAGACACAGTTAGAGGTAGAGATAGGCAGAAAAGGAGAGCGGGTTACAGATAGAAAGAGAACAGACAGATGTCAAGTAGAGAGAAAAATCACTTTCCCAGGGGCCCCTTGCCCATGCCTTAAAATGTATATTCATTTTTTCTACTACGTTTTGTGTCAACTGGTAAGTGCTCGGCCATGTTAACTAATTAACCTTTTTATTTTCATCTACTGTCTCAGTATAGATTTCCGGACGTATACCATTTTTCCTTAAATTAATATAAATTCTACTAAAGTGAGAAACTAAGTTCACTCACCTGCCACGGCTGTAGATCCCGGAAAGCGGAACACTGACTGCTTTTAGGGGCACAGGACAGCAAGTTATGAATTGCATTGGCAAATGCATACACTGCCTTGTATGCGGTGTAGCTATACCTTAGATTACTTCCATCATACACTGAACTCTGCAGTGTCTCTAGTTGTTCATATCCCGTGCAGAGAGCTGTTCCACGAATTTGTCTGTCATAAGTTGCATTTACTTGAGTCAGACCATCTGCCCATTTGCACCTGAAGACGTGCTCCCAAAATGCCCTGATGAAGATGTCACCAGAAGATGTTGAAGGACGATTTCGATACTGGAATTCATTAAAGAGTGGCATGTCTTTTGCATGGATTCCAAGTCCTATTGTTCCATTTAATAAGTTCCATAAATCTTGTCTGAAGAACAGAGGAGAACCAATCAGGCTAGGGCTGGCAATCCAGATCTTTCCTGTGATCTCCTGAGAGACCAGCTCTTCCATTATTGGGATAACCTCTGGGGCGAAGGCGTAGACAATGATAACCTTTGCTGTTGACTCCTTGATGGTTCGAGTAATACTCAGGACTCTGCTTCTGGTGATATCAGGTCTTAGAGTTTCTAAAAAAGCCATGCAAACATTACTTTGGGAAAATTCCTTCTTCAGCTCTTGGATCCCATGCATACCATAATCGGTGTATGAACCTAATACTCCTACCCATGTCCAACCGAAGTGAGTAATAAGTTGTGTGAGTATATAGGGCACTTGCTCAGTGCTTGGATTGGTGCGGACAAATGACGGAAACTGGATCTTATCACTCAGAAGCGGAACTCCAGCGCCATAGCCAATCTGCAAAATTAAAAGTTTTCTTTTACTGAAAAAAATATAACTGCAAGCAGTGCAAACACTGTGAAAAACTTCCTCTTGATGACCAAACTACTATGGCAGTTTCTTCATATACAAAACCTCAGACTTGTTGTTTGTAAATAAATGTTTAATCAAAACAAGTGTGCTGTAGAGTAAATAATATCATAGGCAAAGATTTATTTTCTACTAAAACAAATACATGTTGCTTCGATTGTGACCATAACTTCAATGTGATATAGCTTATATAGCTTATGGAGCCATGGCTAGACCAAAGTGGTTTCATACTGAGTTCTTTCATGGTTTGGTGATCATTTAGCCTTTCCACGTGCAGTGGCATGTCTGTCTTAGCAAATTAAGAACTTGTTCAACACATCGCCCATAATGCATCACATTTCATGAATATTGCATGTGTTAAGATACAATATGGTCCACATCAGAATGTTGGAACACACCAATATTTATTGTAAACATCGTAAATGGATTTCACAAGAAAATGTAACCATTAGTTACAATGCTATTCTTCTATCCGAATTAGAGCATGGAATAAAAATAAATAATAGTACTCACTGTCAATTGTCTTATGAGCTGCATGATTGAGAATGTGCTAGACACACAGCTATAGCGGTGAGAATGCCCATCGAAGCCCATGTTCTGGTGTCAACATGGGCTTCTATTGGAATTCTCTGCGGCATATTATCAAGCCCATTATCGCCGCTTTAGCTGCAGTTTTCTGCCGCTAAAGCGGCGATAATTTTAACGCCGTGCTTGATAATATGCCCCATACGTTCGCCATTTCTAACCCACATCTCATCTTCACAAATTCTGGGATGAGAGCATAGAACTCAAATCTATTCCTAAAATTAAGGATGTGAGACTTTCAAGGGGCTGAGTAGAGTTTCATGGCACAGGATCAAATGCAAATTGACATTGTTCCCTCCCCACCAAACTCATGGTTGCCCCACACTATCTAGAGCAGAGGTCTTCAAACTTTTTGATGCCGAGACCACCCTGTCAAAATTTTGTAGGCGTAAGGACCCCCTCCTGACAAATATTTCTGGAACCTGGTACTCCTCATCCTTGACAACCATAAACGTCCCCAATTCCCACAGCAAATCATTTTTATGGTGGGTGACTGTGGATTGGTATCAGAGGCTTATTACACAGTTCAAAAAGAATTACCCAAAAATTCACAATGATACTTTTTCACAAATAAAACATATTTTGGCAAAACCTATTTAGATGATAACACCTTTCTGAACTAAAGTGATCAGCGTGCTTGTTTTTCTCCAGAGAGACGGTCAATCTATGATTGCACCTTATAAATACCAGTTTAACACCCAACTATAGCAATAAGCAACAAAACGGTGACCAGTCCCGCTTTGCCAAGGGCCCTTAGTGCGCAGCAACATGTGTCGCTGATTTTTAGTAACTAGTGAACCGGTTGAGTTATAAACACATTTTTTTGTTGTTAAAATCAACAGCTTATGTGGTAGATGATTGACTATGTGGCAAATCTATAATTATGTGACAATCACTGTGGTTTCACAATTGCATAATCCCAGTGGCCCTGGGTATAATGGCTGTAATGCAAGGGCTGCAACTTTAGTGTAAGGCATCCGAGGAGAACCATACTACATTTCCTGGGATGCAGGAGGTTTGGCTGTTACAGCTGCATGGAACTGGGGGTTGCTTAACATTCATCATCATTGAAACATACCATTTACAGTCATTAATGATGAACTGTAAGGTCCAAGTAGGATGCTTTCTTTAATTCCAGGGGAGGAAGTGGTCCCTTAAGCTTCTTTCACACTGTTTTTCTAAAAAGGTTTTATTCTTAACATTATGAAAACAAACACTTCTAATTTAGCAAAAACGGACTCCTGGTTATATTAGTTTGCTGCTGTTGTTGATTTCAGTCATGTTTGGGGGTGGCTGGAGGGCCTTGGGAGTGTGAGCACTTGGGTGTGTCAACGGTGTGCCTAAAAACAAAATATTCTGTAAGTTTTTCAGGTCCTTCATCATCAGGTAGCTACATATAAATTAAGGGTCAGCTTAAATAAAAAATAAATAAAAAAGTGCTACTCAGTGGGCAATGCAATATAATACATTATTAAACCTCTAGTAGTTAATCCACCTTAATAAATGGTCTGTATGTAACTAGAAAGCCACAAAATTTAATCTTGGTTGGTGCAGTGGACAATAATGACTTGGGTATTTGAACTTCTGCTTCCCTCCCTGGCAGGTTGCCAGCAGGACACGCAGTGCCCTTGTGGTTTCAGACGTCCCATTAACACCATCAGCAGTGCAGTTTTGTGGTTTAAGTCACTTGGGCTTTGGTTTTTAACCTGCAGGAGGTTGTAAATTTGTAGGCAGCTCAGAGAGACCTAAGTTTACAGTGTGCATACGATGTTCATCTGTGCCTGTACACTGTGCGTCGCTTACTGGTGTTACAGCTGTTTACAAACCAGTATTTTGAAGGTTTGCTTGTTTTGTAAAAAAGTGTTCACGGATTCAGTGTTGTAGCAGTAGCGCATGGTTCCTTAATCTGCCTTATATTTTAGGCAGCAGGTCTCGTATTTATGACTTATGCAGACTATAAATGCTGGCTAACTGAGAGCAGCACAAACAGCCTCGCTGCACAGATCTGCGGAGCCCTACGCAAAATGACATTTTCCTGTTTGAGTGCTCATTTTTCCCTAACAAGGGCTTTTGAGGACACTATTGTTATATGGCCCCCTTTTAGGGTCATTTGTTTATGCAGGCCGAAAGGCAGCTATTTTCAGTGGCCTTAGTCAGGGCCACTGGAATTATGCAGCAGGGGAGGCCCAAATTATGCAGCAGGGTTGGATAAATTATGTGGCAACCAAAGGCAAATTATGCAGCATATTTTGGGAAAGTATCACTTCACTATTTTGACATAGATTCTAGAGTAAGGAGAAGCACTCCTCAGCTAGCTTGACCAACGTTAATCATTGCCCTGGTAGGTGAACAACCATTACAACGCAACTTTTACAACGCACTGCCATTACAACGAAACTGTTACAACGCAAATGCTGTGACAACGCATGCCATTACAACGCAAGTCTTTACATCGACTTGCACTAGATGGCGTGCTAACATTAAAAATAGTGTAGTTTACTATCCAAACACCTTCCCTACTGCAACGTGGACTGGAGTTAGAATAGTAAATTACCCTTTTTTAATGTTAGCACGCCATCTACTGCAAGTCGATGTAAAGACTTGCG
Organism: Triturus cristatus; assembly: GCF_964204655.1. Lineage (NCBI taxonomy): Eukaryota > Metazoa > Chordata > Amphibia > Caudata > Salamandridae > Triturus > Triturus cristatus. Next base: position 934,832,327 of record NC_140585.1, read on the forward strand.
TTGTAAAGACTTGCGTTGTCACAGCATTTGCGTTGTAAAAATTCATTGTAACAGCATGCGTTGTAAAAGCATGCGTTGTAACATCATACATCCCCCTGGTAGCCTGTCCACTGCAGGATCTTAGTGTTAGGTCATAGGGGGGCCTAAGTGATAGTCACCCCACTTTATTTAGAGCAAGGAGACTGTGACTCGTTTTCCCTACCCAGAACTTTCATGCACGGCTTTGCAGTCCCTGGTAAGGAAAACACACAATGGCCTTCACAACAGGGAGAAAACTCCTTGGACCTAAGGACCATATTTTAATTGTTTTCTGAAAATGAATTCCTGCTTATTAAGTCTGTTTTCAAAAAACAAAAAACTTTGCCATGTGGGTGTATCAAACATTCTACCTGTTCGGCAAAAGACCAATGATTTCAGCGACTCCACTGAAGACACAGATATCCCTACCTTCCTGGCGGAGATCTATATATCTGGTGAGCGGTTCTCTGCAGGGGAAAGGAGGCCACAGTCTGCTGACCTGGCATGCCTCCAGGCCCCTGTCCTTTACAAACTCCATCTCCTTTTACAGAGGCAAATACTAGCGGCCTTATTTAGAGTTTGTTGGAGAAAGGGAACACTTTTGTAAATTGACAGTTCTTCTGCCACAACAAACTCTTTGTTCCTCTGCTCTAGTTACAGCCAGCAGTACCACTAATGCAGACTCCTCCGGTGTAAACCCCATACCTTGTGGCTCCTCCACCAAAGGGCTGCAGGTCACAGGTGTAGTTGTATGGTCCTATCGAGGGCGGAATGAATTTACTCATTTTTACTGCCTTTGTCCATCGTGTGGTGCGTGGCGACATGGAAGGGGCAGTGCAGAAAGGAGAAAACCTCCTACTTTCTCTGAACAAACAAGTTTGTAAATAGGGCTCTTTTAATTTAGCGCCAGCTATGCAAACCCTCAGTACAGCACTAGGATGGCATGCTTCTCTAAATATATCAGACTCGCTGACCACCAGCCAGGGTCTAAATGACCCATTTCATTTCTTATTAAAAGCAGTTTCCCTATTCAATAGGCAAATGAGTGAGATTGATGTACGCAGGTCTCTGAACAGTTCTAGCTCATTTCAAGAGAATGCATGTGTGACACACCAGCTAATATGTTTTGACTCTTGGGTGAGGTTTAGACATGCCCCAACCCCACCTCATTTAGGTCATAGGTGTGAGACCTACTCTGACAGTAAACATCTCTCCAAGCCTCTTGGGGTTATACTCACTAAGACTTAGCTCTCCCTGAAAAACGCATGGCATTGATTTAACTGCAATGCCTGAGTGCCCAGAAGATCCTTACCAAGGTAACCCAACCTGGTAAAAAGCCGTGTGCAAAACCTTTGCTATTTGGAAAGCATAATCTCCATAAGGCATTCACAGCATTCTTGGGAATTCCATTCTGATTCATCATGTATTCACATACCCCAAGGAACGGTAAGTAGGGTGCCAAGCCTCGATATTCTGGCAGATGCTCTCACATGACTTAGACAATGTGCCCCACTCACTATACGAAATGTTGTGGGCAGGCTTAGAGAGGAATTCCAAAGGACGTTTATGTGTGATATTCCTAAATACTCACAACACTCTTGCCAGACAAGGCTCCCAGAGGTAAATCAAAAAGCTCCTTAATGGATGACCCCATCACTGTTGCATATCCTGTTCCAAACTTAAGACAGCACATGGGTCAACAGCTCATTTCATAACAGTTAAAATAATAACATTAAAGAGCCCAATGAGTAAGCAGTATCAGAAAAAGCCAAAATGTATTAGCTACTTGCCTCAAAAACACACGAAAACCTATTGAAAGAAAACTAGATACATGACAAATTTACATGGGTTGACACAGATGCTTTCCACCGTCCCATCTTCCTCTGGTCCTAGGCATTATTGCCTACCCCTTAAACCTCTTGCTCAGAGCACAATGTCATTGGTACTGGTGTGACAGGAGTCATGCCACCCAGGATTATGGCTACCCCATGTGTTCTGCCTAGTTGAGAACATGGGTGGGCGTAGCTCGCGTAATTTGCTGAAGCGTAATTACATGAAATTATAGCAGAATTACACATAATTACTCAATGAGCAAAACTCTGCATTTAGTGCTATTTTTCTAACCGCAAAATACACCCTGCATCCAAAATAGAGCAGAGAAAGGGCTTTTTCTCTATGAAAATAGCACTAAATTCAACAGAACAGGAACAACTGCAGCCAGCAGCCTCTCACACTCTGTTACTGTGCTCTTCGGTAGGTATTTTTGCCCGAAGTATTGCAAAATGACACGAACTGGCGTCATTCTGTAATTTCCAGCAATGTTTTGTCAGAATGACTTAGATTACTCTGTCTTAAGTAAAATGACATCCAGACCTAGTTGTGACCCTCTCACCAACTGCCCAGCCAATCATTTCCACTTTAGGGCACCCCAAAAGTCGTGAAAATATTTACCATCAAAGTGGTAGACTATAAAGAGATTCACAGATGCACTGCTGGATTTAGGGGATCCCAGGGTACGAGAATCTACGGAAAGATTTGAGGATCTACTGCAGGGTTGGATTTGAGGAGCCTGGGGTTCGAGGATCTGCTGCAGGATTCAAAGCTCCCACAGTCTATAAAATCCACACCCAAGGGTGTGACTAGGTGCTTGGCTTTCCTCCGTGCTGATGAAGGGCACCTCAAACCTTGTGAAAATATTATCTATGTGGTAGGCTACAGTGGGATTTGAGGATGTACTGCAGGATTTGAGGATCTTACGATTTGAGAATCTACAGCAGGATTCAAAGATCTACTACAGGATGGATTCGAGGAGACTGGGATCTGCAGGACTCAAAGCTCCTACAGTCTATAAAAATCACACCCAGAGTGTGGCCACATACTTGGGTTTACTCCATGCTAATGACAGAAAGACTCTGCTTGGGCTTTGCTCTTTACCTGTGTTGCTCGGCTCAGGCTCTTCTCTTCACCTGTTTTCCTGGCTGTACAGCTGCGACAATCCTCAAGTAGGACGTCAAGTTAATTTTCTCAGAAGTTTTCTGCTTGTGGAGCATCTTGAAAATTCTTCTGCAGCGACACTTCAAAGAATTTAGCTGCATCTTTGGAAATCTTTTAAGAATTTCCATGAATTGTAGGCAATATTTGACCTCTTCACACACCTCTTCACAGACCTCTTCAGAGGCCTAAGGTTAGTGGCTAGCTAGGGAGAGTTAGATTTACTTGGTTGGATTGTGAAACTACTGTTGAATTCTTGAATTGCCCCTGAAACTAAATACTGGAACTCTGCATCACCTTCTAAGGTGTGCTGTAACAACTGTCAGTTGGGCCTCTATGGAGTTATTTACAAATCCTGAGTGAACCTTTGTTTCTGTATAGTGCCTCAATTTGTAGGGCTTTACCAACTGTGTATAGGACATCAGAACAGGACCAGTCTCACAACTCCCAATTCTCATGGCTCTAGCAAGATAAAGGCACTGTGCCACCAATATGCTGAGCATGTACTACAATGTACCTGTTGCTAGAGTGATTCTTTGGTATTTTTTCAGTTTTCTGTAGAATGTTACTATTCAAGTGAAGTCCATGTAAAAGAAAAAAACTGAGTACAGTTGAAACTGATGCTATAGCAAAAAGTAACAGTAGTCTTGCTTTTTGTTTAGTATAAAAGAGCCACCCCACTCATTAGAGACTGCAGAATACATGAGAGAGCATCCATGTGACAAGAAAAGCTTTGTGACTACAACCTGATGAAGACTCTTTTTAGCCTTATCTCATATCTTAATCCCCTTCTCCGCCTTCACAATCATAAGCAGTCTTGGACGTGTTCAGCACCGTCGATAGGGAAAGAGACATTTACATCTACAGGTTAGTGGTAAAATGAGTCTGATAGAAAGCCAAATCCATGGAACCTTGGTGCCTGAACGACATAGATCCAGGATCTCCTGATGACACTCTGGATGTTTGCTACATAGCAGTGGCCCTACAAAATGAAAGTCTGAACATTCCTGCCATAGACATTTAAGCTAGAATTCAGGGAGAGTTACAGATCCTATTTGCTAACAAATGTGCAGTAGAGCTTAAACCAACCAAAGCAGTGGCAATGACATTAGAAATGACCCTGGAAGAGCAGGAGAACATCAATGCCAAACAATAAATGAGACCCATCGTTCAGGATCAAAGCCAAATCTGCTCTTTCATGTTCAAACTAACATCTTAACCCAACACTACCATCTGAATCTGAATTGTGTCTACACAATGATGAGTAGTCGTACAAGTCCTTCTGGATCCAGAAGTGATGGAGAAGTTTATAGACATTGCCTATGATAAGTCCTTATACATACCTATTCTTACGAAAGATTGCCCAAAACCAGCTCAAGGCTTAGACGGCACTAAACTCTACTCAAGGATAATTGCTTATCAAACGGATCCCTGGACCATGGAATGTAATAATGGTAATGTTGTGAGGTTTAATTTTTTACCTCATTTATGCTCCTTTATTTGGTTTCATACCCTGACTCTACGCGCATAAACCAAAAATTGATTGGCAACAGCAGAAGCTAACCCTTTACTATCTTCATTATTTCTGAATTATGAACCTCCTTAGCTGGACATCCTGTTGTCTTGTGCAATCGTGGAAACCACCATTGAGGGCTGTTTAACATCTAAATACAGTGATTTCCAAGATATGGTCAACAAAATAAAAGCTAGAGTCTTTCCCACACACTTGAATTTTGACTGCCGGATAGATCTGCAAACAGGGGCAATCCTACCAGTCAGTCATGGATGTAAGAATATCTTGATGCGTTCCTAGAGAATGGCTTATCTGATACTCAACATCTCTGGTGTCCAAACACCTCTTTATTTGTACAATAAAAGAACACAGAATGCAGGCTCTCTATAAACTACAGAGCCCTGAAGAAAGTCACTATAAAAAATGTACCCAATATTCTTGATCCCAGTGCTCCTGGTCCAAGTATTACACAGAGCCATTTACAGAATACTGGGCCTCCATGCGGTGAACCATTTTCCAGTGTCCAAGAAGGAGATGAGTGGAAGACAACATTTTGTATGAAGTCTGGACTCTATGATTACCCTTTTATGCCTTTCAGGCTCTGTAACGTTGCCTTGAGTTTAATTATTTATTTATAAATGAAGTCCTTCTGGAATTTTTGGGTGCATGTTTGGCCTATGTAGATGATATTTTAAACTTCTCCAGTAATGAAGCTGAGCACATGGAAAAGGTGATGGCTGTCCTTCAACATCTGTATGACCACCGTCTTTTCACTAAGCCTGGAAAATGCTTTTTCTGCACTATGAATGTAAAAGTTCTAGGATTCTTTAGCACACCGGTAAGGATTCAAATGGACTAAAGAAAGGTTGATGCTATATTGAACTGGGTGACACCCTCATGCTTCAAAGAAATTCAGAGCAACTTAGAATATGCAAAATTCTACAGGCAGTTTATTGCAAAATTCTCTAGTATTACAGATTTCTTTTCAAGGAGTGACTTTTACTTGGCCCTCGTAGCAGAAGCTGTCTTCCAAAGGCTGAAAGATACTTTCAGCTCCGCACCTGTCATCAGTCATCCACAACCTTGCACTTCCATATTTAGTGGAGACTACGCTTCTCAATTTGCGTTTAGTGGAGTACTGTCCCAATGAGACCCCAAGACTGGGCAGCCTTATCCTGTGGCATTTTCCTTCAACCTTCCACTCTACTGAATACAAGTATACATCATGGAAAAGGAGTCATTATTCATTAGAGCAGTCTTACAAGAATGTCATCTAGCCATCATACTGTATCAATTTATTCAGATCGCAAAAACTACAATATCTATGTTTAGTATGTGTTAGACTTGACATCCTTAGCATAGTATTTTTACCAACTTTCTGCCTTCATCCCTCTTGTTTGCTGGATTCACTTTTATTGTCTTTAGGACTCTGTGCACTTTACCACTGCTAACCAGCGCTAAAGTGCTCATGCTCTCTCCTTCAATCATGGTAAAATTGGCTTACTCCAAGTTGCCACATTTAATTTACTTGTAAGTCCCTAGTTAATGGTACTGCCTGTACCCAGAGCCTGTATATTTAATGCTACTAGTTGGGAGCAGCACTCATTGTGCCACCCACTAACGTAGTAGGTCAGGGTGCAAGTTTTACATGTCCTACCAGTGAAAAACTCCTAAAGCTGCCTCTCGTTGTTGTAAGGCCTATCTCTCCCATTGAGTAACCTTATTAAATTTAATAAGTGCTAAATTTGGATTGGGAGCAGGTAGAGATATATAAGATATCTAATGTTTACTTATAAAAGAAATTGTAAGTTAACATCCTCTTTAATGGTAAAGTCGGATTTTAAGTTAAGGTTTGCGGCATATGACACTGAATGGCGCTGCTGATAGGGTTTGAGCATTGCTTCCAGATAGTAGCACAAAGGGGGCTTAGGTGTGGACAGGATGGGCCAACCTGGCAGGATGGCTAGAGAAGGGGTGTGCCCAGCCTCACTTGTACTTTAAAGAGCTTTGCCTACAGCACACTCAAAGGAACCTGACATTAGGCCTGTCCTGTCTTTTGTCCCCCCAGGCAGTTTGGCGCCTTCACCGGGGACAGGGAAGACACTTTGAGACCCAGTTGTGGGGGGGTTAGAGGACAGGGAGTGTCCCCACTCAAAGGCTGGCATCAGGTACAAATAGCAAACCTCCAGAGCCACTCATCAGAACACTCCTGGACCTGTGCAAGATTCAGACAAAGAATTGCCCTGCTGCCAGAGGACTGCCCTGCTGCTTCAGGGACTGCTTTGCTGACTTAGAAGGAAGATTGTGCCTGCTTACCTTCATCCCAGGCAGCCCAGAGTGACTCAAAGGGTCAATTGGGTGAGCTCCTGTGTGAGCTACAGGGACACAACAAGCTTCAGAGTCCTCCCTGCAACTGCCTAGCTTACGTACTGCACTTAACATGCCTGGACCTGCAACTGGGCTTACCTGTGCCCTGCTGCTTGCTTCTGTTGGAGTGAGTCCTGATTCCCAGGAGGTACACCTTAGATCCTGGACCCTTGACTGCATGAGTGGAAGCTCCTCCTAAAAGAAAAGGTGAAAATCCTGAAGGTTGACCTCCTGGCGACCATGAATGGACCCGTTCACACCAAGACTCTGCTGCCCGCAATGGTGAAACCTGCTCTTCATGCCTACAATCACTGTCTGTGGCGATCTGTATCGCCAGACCTGCAATTTGTGCTACAGCAACAACAGCCCACAATGACCACCAATGTGAATCTATAGCAATGACCATCCACAACGCCCAACTGGCTCTTCGTGCAACAGTGCCAACCATCCTCAACACCTGATCTGCTCCTTGCGCTACAGTGATGACCATCCATGACACTCAGCTTCCTCATTGTGGCCTCCTCCAATGCGAACAGAATTTTTTGCTCCAGATTTGAGAAGGTAACCTTTCAGTAGAGCTAAACTGTATCCGATCCTTCGCTTCATTGCGTTGCCTGAACTTGTGACTTTCCCCAGGTCTAGCTTGACCAGATGACCATGAGTGGCACATTGTGCTTCTAGGCACTATTTTCACATAAAACATTAAAGGTAAATATCTCTGGTTCTACTGATTGGATTGTTGCCACTCTGGTATTATTTGCATTTATTAAATCATAACATATTTTTCTAAACTGGTTTGGGATTTTTCTTGTGTTCTGTTTTTGCTTTATTACTGTTTGTGTGCTTCATAAATACTGTACATATCACCTCTAATTAAAGCCTGAATGCTTTTGTGCCAAGCAACCAGAGGATTAAGCACAGGTTAATTTAGTGACTTTTTGTGATTCACCCTGACATGTATTGTAGTAATTGCCTAACCACATAAGCTTTGTACAGGCTTGGTTGTCTGATGATGAATCATAGAACAGCACTCCCTTCACGATTCTTCAGGAAGGAACTGATAGGTGCAATAGGCGTTGACAAATTTCTTGATGAGGTCCACTCTGCTTCTGTTAATGTAGCTCCCCAAGAGCGTATGCAAGATACAGAAAGCACGATTTAAGGTTGTCTGTACTTAAAAAAGGGGCCTTGTATGTGCCTACCCCAGGCTTGTACAAGCAGGCACTTCATTTGTGTCATCCTACACCCCTAATAGGACATCCAGTCATCATTGGTTTTTGTGGGAAACCCATAATAAAGCTGTACGGGTGTTTGTTAAGAACTGCACGATCTGTGCCTTTAATAAAACATCATTTTCATACAGCTAAATTGCCACACCCTTTACCTTTACCTCCTTCCGCTTAGCATGTTATCAATATGGACTTTATATCTGATTTGCCCCCAGCTCATGGCCAGACCTCCATCTTGGCGATAGTACATCAATTAACCAAAATTCCTCATTTCATTCCCCTCTGTAAGGTACCCAGTGCCAAGGAATTGGCAGATATTTTCTATCAACACATTTTTGGACTACATAGCGTTTCTGCTGCCAATATCTCTGACCATGGGCCTCAGGTTGTAGCAAAGTTTTGGCTCACATTATTTGTACCTTTAGACATCCATTCATCCTAGGCATACCATCTCCAGAGCAACGGACACACGGAATGTTTAAAGCAAATGATGGACCAGGTTCTATTATGGTATCTAACCACCTTTAATGCTGACTGGGAAGAAGCTGTTAGTCTTGCTGAGGAGCTCTTTGCCATGCTGAGTTTGCTTACAATGGCTCAATACATTCGGTTAAGGGGACTACAACAAATAAACAATGTTAGTAGCAAACCGCTTACTACTCAAGTGCCACCTTTGTCCTCCCAGATCAATCTATTTACAATTCCAGGCACACCACATGGTCCAATCACATGATTCTTATCCAATTATCCATTTTGTGAGGCAGCCCCAGATGCACAAATGGCATTTGATTTGCTCAAGTGGCCTTTCCTATTCTGGGTACTACAATGGATCAGGGTTGGAAACTTCTTATGTTGCGCATTAGCTTGCTGTAGAAAACAACATTAGAAAGGATCAAGATGAATGAGGAGTACTCACTCCCTGCCAGCTGTACAGAGGCTCTTGGCGGCTCTGCTCACTTTTTCCTGTTTGCTTCGCGCTTAACCCCTAGCTTGAAATATTAGGGGACAGCATTTTTATATTGGAATGTAGTTATCCTCCCACAAGTTCCCTATATTAATGTTTGCTTTCAACATTGTGCTATATGACAACATTTCTCAGGGTTATTTGCTGGTCTTGCAATAATAATATTAAATCTGAATCATCGACTTTCATCATTCTGGCTACCTATGCCATCACAACAATATCATTTAGATGGACTTCTACTACTATACTGGTGTTGATGCAGCCATGATTATTATGGTGTTTTGCCTGAAAACTTTGGTGATACCTCTACAGCTTACTTTGGTGATACCTCTACAGCTTTGATAACAAGATCAGCAGGGGGATCTCCTCTCTCTAGTGATGTCTCCGATTTATATAAACATCTATAAAGCAGTGAACTGTGATCTCTTTGTATTTGTACCGACAGAAGCATGCTTCTGGACACCTCCTCACCCTTAAATAGTGTGCTGATGGTGTAAGTGGTGGTCAGTCTCTCAAATGTGTTGATGGTAGGTGGTTAAAACTCTCTGGTCTAGCAGACTTTTTTGTGAGACCTACTGATATTAACATTTGTATATTCAGAGGCCAAAATGTAAGGGTTTAAATATTGTGCTGCAGAAAATATAGTAGCCAGCATATCAATTACAAAAATGTTGTTGAAGGAAGGATAAGGTAAGTGAACAATTACATTTAAAATCACTTATCTTTACCTTGACTTTATCTATCTGCCCCTTCTTTCTCTCTCTCTCACTCCATATACATATGGAGAGAGAGAGAGACATGCCATTAAGAATAGTAAATGTATCCTTAACTATATATGCAACAGGTTGGAATATTAATTAAGGGGGATGAGAACCCACCTCAAGTAATAATTACAAACTTTGTCAGGGTGAACCACAAAAGTTATTAAATAAACCTGTGCCTATCCCTTTGGTAGCTTGGTGCAAAGCAGACAGGCTTAAGGTGCAAGCAATGTGTAAAGTATTTTTGCACTATTCAAACTGTAATAAAGAGAAAACATACAAGAACATTCCCAAACCAATTTAGAACAATATTAAATCCAATAAGTAGAAGCAAATTTATAAATGTTTAAAGTTTAAGTTTCAAAATAGTGGCAAAAAGTGTAAAGCGCCAACCATGGCCATCGGGTTTTGCTTGACCAAGACAAGAGTAAGGTTTATGACTGACTGCAATAGAGCGCGGGTTGGTAACAGGGACCAGGTTTATCCTGTTGAAAAGTTTTTCCATCTGAATTCTCAGTGTGGTCAGGCAGCAGGCTATAACTGAAGAGCGCTCCACACTATCGAATAGTCGATGGACGAAGCCTCGGCGAAACTGTTGACTTTGAGCACAAAAGCTTTGAGCAGGAGAAATTTGAATTACACATCTGGAGAAGGTCCCTTACTGCTGGATTCTTTATGCGCCTTCGCCCCATGAAGATTTCTACCTTTGGATGTATTCCCTTTTTGGAGCTTGGATTCTTCCTGCAAGGCAAGGCGGCTGTGCTCCATGAGGATGGACATCTTCTCCGCCAGGTCCCGCTGAATCGAATTTGCTGTCGCAGAGAAGAACATAGCGGGAGCAACCTGAATCATTGGTTCAGAGGCGATGCACCTTCATTCGGTAAGTTTGGTAGGTTGGTCTTAAGTCCCATCAGTTCTCAGAGCACAAAATTGGCAAAACGTTTCTAGGTCACAGGTTTTCATGAATCTTCAGGAGTAGACTTTGACACCAGCCAAGTGTTCTGGAACTTGGGAACAGAACTTGGGGGTCAGCACTAACTCAAGCAGAGCCCAGCAGCTGGGTCCTGGGCAGATCAATTGGACCTGGTCAGCTGGGAATGCAGAAAAAGGCCTCTTGTATCTTGTTGCGTCCCTGTAGCCTAAACAGGTCAGTCTTATGACCCTTGAAGTTCACTTCTTTGTCCTGGGTGCAAGAGGAAGGCTGGCACCAGTCTTCAAGACTCTTCCCAGGTCACCGACAGCAGGTCCGGTTCTCTTCCATTCTTCCACAGGTCCAGAAGTGAGCTTATGACTGTTCTGTGGGGCCCACTTGTATGACCAGGATTAGCTGCTGCATGGTGGGCAAGCCTTTTTCCACTCCCTATTCCATTTCTGGTCAGTTACTCTACCCCATCTGGGTTTGTGGACAACATGGCTAGAGAGACTAAGGGGAAGCAGACCTATGCGTGAGCTTCATCTTTTAGTGAGAAGGTAGGCTTCCTTTAAAGGACCTGAAGGGACTGGGCACAGCTACCAATGCTATTCTGTTAGGGGAGGAATCCCCCCCTACTCCCAGGGCTATTTGTCCACTGTCTGGGAGTAAGACATATCTCACCCCATGAGGAGCCAGGTGATATATGGACGCTGGCAGGAAAGATTTCGGATTTAGGCAGGAATATTACACATTTCTAAAAGTTTAATTTCCAAAATAGTAATATAAAATCTGACTTGACTATTAAGTTGGATTTTAAATTAATATTGCAATAAGTCCTGTAACTATTTTTCCACCTACTCCTTAGCTAAATTTAGTACGTAGGTAATAGTGTGCACCAGTGTTAACCTATGTGAGATCCAGCCTTGCCACAATGAAAAATGACTATGTAGGTTTTTTACTGCCTGGACTTGTAAAAAGCTAATTTTACATGTTCTACTTTTTAAATACCATGCACCACGTCCTATGGGCATTTAGGGCCTTCCTTAGGGGTGATTTATAATGATTAAAAAGGAGGGTTTTGGCCTTTCAAAAAGTTTATTTTCCCAGGTGAAATGGCAGTTTAATAGCAGGAGGCCAAGAGACATGTTTCATAGTGCTACTTTAGTGAGTGGCATATTGAGTCCTGCAGCCCCCTAGTAGCATTTAATTTTCAGGTTCTGGGTACATATAGTGCCATTTAGTAGGAACGTATAAGTAAATTAAATGTGCACGTTAGATATATGTCAATTTTTAATTATGTTGAAAATAGAGAGCGTGTAGAGTATGGTGGCCAACAAACATGGGTTCATGCAAGGAAGGCAAAAATCTGGGGTGACCCTACTGGAATGCAAATTTCCAACTAAGCATGATTACCTTCACACAATTTTACCTGTTTGCATTCTGGGCACAATGGTTTTGTGGCACAATATTTTTGAATTTGATATTCTGACATGAACTCATATCAATAGAAAACACATCACTGGTCCTTTACATATCCATCAATAGAAATAATAGTGCTACCCCTCAAACCTTGATGACAACTATTTCACATTTATTTTACGTCTTCAAATAACAATACAACTCTTCCCTATCCTTACAGGTAAATGCATTAACCATTTTTGCGAGCGCAAACGGTGCGATTCGCAAAAATCGTCCGTTTGCGCCCGCAAAAAGGGTTTCTGCAATGCATCAACCTGTCAGCCTCTCGCAATTTAAGAAATCGCAAATTATTGAGATTTCTTAAATTGCGATTGCATTTAAGGCATTGCAAATTGCGATTCCATAAATGCAATGCATGATGGAATCGCAAATTGCGATTTTGCTAATAGGGGCGCAAATTACCATCAATTTGTACTTGATGGTAATTTGCAAAAACTTTCAAAAATGCACTAAAGTGCATTTTTCAAAGTTGTAGGTTAAACACACACTTGGGGATACACTCCAAAAATAACCCCTGCTCACCCCCTTGGTAGCTTGGCACGAGCAGACCGGCTTATCCCAGAGCCAGTGTGTAAAGCATTTGTGAACACATACAGTAATACAGTGAAAACACTACAAATGGACACCACACCAGTTTAGAAAAATAAATAATCTTTATCCAAATTCCTTAATTGCGTTTCCTTAATAATCGCAATTAAGGAATCGCAAAAGCCTACATTGATGCATGTACCTGTTAGAGTTTTAATACATTTAATAGAGAGTAAAATTCTTACCCCTCCCATAGGTCTATGTTATTTATTGCCATTATTAACTTTGGTAAGAATTATTAAAAGATACTGAGCCAATCCTTCATGTTGTGATGCAGCCCACAAGAAAGGACATTACATACTGTCAAGGATTATAAAAGGTAGGAGAGGGGTATGAATTGTACTCTCTATTAAATGTATTAACACTCTAACAGGTACATGCATCAATGTAGGCTTTTGCGATTCCTTAATTGCGATTGTTAAGGAATCGCAATAAAGGAATTGCAAAAGTAGGAGGTGGAGACAACATTGTTGGAGGCAGACCAGGCCCAGGCAGGTGAAAGGAAATCTCCTACCCTACTCTAAATGCAACCCAGGTCCATTCAGCCCAGTCCTGACTCATCACACTTCTGGAGCCACAGCCCTTCTCCAGACCCTGTCATCCAAAAGCCAGACATGCAATACACAAACCTAGCAGAGGTACACTGGATGGTTAGGCAAGAAAATACCTACATTCTAAAAGTGGTATTTTCAAATACAAAATGTAAAAAACATCCTCACTAAAAGATGCATTTTAACATTCTGAGTTCAGGCATACTAAACTTTATTTTCCTGTTTAGTTTCCAGGGGCAGTTATAATTATAAGATGTTATAAAAAAAACTCCCCATTCTGGCCTATGGGAACAGATAGCCTCACAATCATGAAAAACAAAATTGGCAGTATTTAACTATCAGGACATGCCACAGACATCAGCGCATGTCCTACCTTTCACATAAAATGCACCCTGCCCACAGGGGTACCTTGGGCCTACCTGAGGGGTGACTAACATGTAGGAAAGGGAAGGTTTGGGGACTGGCAAGTGTGTGCACTTGCCAAGTCGACATGACAGTCATAGACTACACACAGGCTCTGCAATGGCGGGCATGAGCCACCTTTTACAAGCTGCTTCTGTGGGTGGCACAATCAATGCTACAAGCCCACCAGCAGCATTCGATTTACAGGCCCTGGGCACTCATGGTGCACTGTACTAGGGTCTAACAAGTAAATCAATCAGCCAATAATGGAATCACTAATCCATAACAACAATTTACAAAGGGAGCACTTGCACTTTGGCACTGAACAGCAGTGGCAAAGTCCCCAAAACATCTAGACCAGCAAAAACACAGGAGGCAACAGCAAAAAATGGAAGGGAGACCCACGCCAAGGGTGCCAGGTCTAACACAGCCGCTCCATTTTTCACCTGAATGTAGTGCCCCCAGGGCAGCTCGAGTTCGTGGCTGCCCTGAGGGCAGTGCATTCATCATAATATGGCACATTTTCCGTCATTGCGCTGGGGGTACCTTTTAAAAGGTGCACCCAGCGCAATGAAGAAAATTGCACCACATATGTAATGTGGCCCCTGTTATGCATTCATTCAAATGTAGCTAAATGTACTAGAAAACCCAACATAAGTGATAATTCTCTCTCTTCAAATGACAGCCACCTTAGCTTCTAGAGTGCATCGATAGAGGAAGAATAAACTAATTAATGGAAAATTGGTGGCCCTATTGGTTAGCTGTGTTACTACAGGATGGATATTTTATTGTACCCAGCTCTAAAAAAAACCCCATCATTTTATGTAATTATCCTTCACTTACCCGGAGCCAAGTGCTTGATTTGAGCCGGTGATGGCAGGTTGGCCGCACTGGCACTCAAGTAAAGACACGGATAAGTGAACATAGGAGCACTATCCAGAGAGCTATAACAGCAACAAAACTCACATCTCACTATTTAGAAATGAAACGTTCAGAAAATGCACGTCAGGGGCGGGGCTGATCGCCCTGAACGAGCCGGAAACACTGAGATGAACACATGCTTTAAAGACGCACTCTCGGCAGCCTGACTTCAGAAATGCTGGGAGACGCGGACCCAAGTAGGTGCAGGACTCGTGACGAAGTAAGTATAGTGGTTGTATTGTGAGCATGCTATGCGTGTTGGTTGACTTTTTGGGATATATCCCCTGGACACCGGCAAACACTTGTTCTCCTTATGTCTCCTGGTCACACTCTTCCAGTGTTTGAATATAGGGCTATCCCTCCACCCACAGTCTTCTGAGAAATGACATATCCACCGTAATAGGGTAAGAATGCAGGAAACATTATATTGATGGCAAAATATCACCTTGGATAGGTGATAAAAAATGGATGAAAAAATACTCCCGGTGCATGTTTTTGATGGTGCCTGGTTGATTATGAATGGGTGTAGCAGCTCTACACCAATATCCTTAAATCTCAAGGATTGGATGGTGAAGTGCAAATGGCACAACCACTAACAATGGGGTGGATGTGGTGATCCAGATGCCCTCTGAGTGCCCTAGAAAGTTGTGGGCACACCATGCATGTGGTATGAACTCGCGCTATACCTCCCAGTTTCACTGGGACTCTTGATAATATGAGCGCATCGTGGGTTGGACACATGAGACAACAGCAAAATAACTGTTTCTTTCATAGGTTGAACACATCATTCCGAAATACCGGATCTAAGATAAGTATATAAGACCAGCCCTCAAAGTGCAGCTTTCTTCACTTTATATCCGAAACAAGGTAGCACCTGACTACAATCAGGGAGGAAATACTCATTGCCCTGAAGAAAGGCCAGGACCCTCTCGGGCCACTCGCTAAGGGCTGAAACATGTTGGCACGGCATTAGGGTCATAGGACCATTACTTCTTCACGACCCTACCTTTATAATACATTTTATTATCCCAGGAGACCCCGCGAATAAAGGGATACCTGGAGTCAAGGGAGGATTTTTAATCTTTAAACCCCCTGGTCTCTTTCTCTTAAGGGCTCCCTGGAAGATGGTCGAGCCCACCCTAACCTTTAGGAGTCAGGATGAACCTGATGATGAAGCATGACACTACTGGCGTCTGTGAGGGTTAAATAACAAAAAGGAATTGCTTCCTTCCCCGCATATGATTGGATGGTGTACCACCTCATGAGAGTAGAGCCCCACCTTTCCTAGTATTCAGGTGGGATACTTATTTGTTTGCAAGTATTAGTCAGGGAGGATGTATCCCTCCAGTACCTCTTCCTATAAGAGGCAGAACCTCTCTACCCTTCTGGCCTGGATTAGGTTTACCCCCTTTTCCTGAAACCAAGATTCAACACTCATTTTTGGGGACCTGCATTTATTTTTGCTCAGCAAATTTTGATGCAGAACAAAAGACAGGCAAAAACACAAAATGTTATATCTGTTATGTTATATTGATATATATAGCGCACTAATCACCGGGGAGGGTATTCAGGCGCTTGGCAAGTGGGGGGGAAGGAAGAGAATGATAGAAAAACAGTGATAAAAAGAGAAAGCAGGATCAATAAAAGAACCTACATGAGTAAGATAAAGAGACAATGAGTCCTGGGGATGGATTAGATAGGCATGAGGTCTAATCAAGATCACACAGTCTTGGAGTTCGGTAACTTGACTTTTGATACCACCAGCTACTGGCTTCTAAACAAAACCTTGGGTGCTTGGACTTATTCTTCTACAAATTAAGCACTTCCTGGGCTCCATACCTTGGTTTGTCAGTCTGAGGTATGCTATCTCTGCACAAGCTGTGGGGTGGGGAGATGGAGACATAATGATGAATATAACACTTGGTCATCTGTCTGAGCCAACTCGGTTTGGAGAGCTAAGAGCTGGAAATACTGCCTGTCAGGAGTTTACATTAGGGTGTTTCTGACATTACTAGATTGTTTCTCTCTACAGTAAATTGGGAGCCTTATTGAGAGCAACGTTGAGCAGTGTGATTGACTAGGGTGGTCATCCTTCCTGCTTTTGAAATAAGTTGTATGTGATACATCTGAATGAGTGACTCTGTGGGCTGAGGATGGAGGGTGCTTGAGGTTTTATTTAGAAAAAATGAAGAGAGCTTGGCAAAATGCACCTCAAGCTCAGGGTCAAAAAGGTGGAATAGAGTGTGAATAGCAGACAGTGATAGACAATTACCCCTGGCCTGCCTACAGCGTCGCTAGGTGCTGGATATCCTCCATACCCTTGCCCCTTGCCTGGCAGTGATCCTCCATCCTCCATTTAACACCTTCTCAAAGTAGGTGGTAAATGGAATGGAAACGGGGCTGCTTGTTGCCTGGGAGTAAGTAACTGCACCCATTTCTGTCGCAGTAAATCCGAGTTGGCATGTTATTTCTCATTCTTGTCAGAATAATTGGTAATAGTTGAATGTTGTTGTGGGGTATATCGGTCGCGGATGTTCATTCTAGGCACCTGTTATCCACCCACCTAAATCCAGCCAACTCATAATAGAGACCTCAAAGTGTTTAATCTGTGGTAGAGACAAGCAACTAGGTAAAACAAAAGACACACTGTGGCATAATAACTCTTCATTTGGCAGAATGTAGAGGAGTTGAGAGGGAGAAGCACTGGAGCTGAGTATAAAAGTGGTAAAACTAGAGCATGACGTAGTGGAAAACTGCCAGAATTCCGTAAGTGTTAAAGGCAGAGTTGACGTTCCAAGCTGCCAAGCGTAACGATCTAAACAATTGTACTATCAGAAAGAACATTTGCTTCTTGGGTCTGCGAGAAGGGACGGACAGTAGCCAACTTGACATGTTGGTAGAAGAATTGTTCCCAAAAATGCTTGTAAACTTTGAGCCAGTATTGTGTGTAACTGAGCACCACACAAGGTCCCGCCCCAGAAGTTGGATCTAGGTTATGTAACTATGTATCTGAAAAAATATCCATGTATTTTCAGAGTCAAGAGACAAATGCATGCTTTCTCACTGAGCAAGCAAGCAGGGGCAGTTACACAGACTCAAAATATACTATGGCCTCATTTGCGTGCACTCACCTTCTCTTCTTCTAACCTGTTTACTATGGGTTCGATTACGAGTCTAGCGGTCCATGGACTGCCAGAATCACGGGGGCGTGGTGGTGGCGGTCTTCCAACCACCCTATTGTTATTAGGGCGGTCAGACTGCCATTGCCGAGCTGCAACTGCCAGGGAACCACCATTCCCTGGCAGTGGTGCGGAGCTGTAGAGGCAGCAATATGCTTGGCGGGACCATCACAGTCCCGCAGAGCTAATTGCGAGTTTCCTCTCTGCCATGGTTTTCA
Source organism: Triturus cristatus (assembly GCF_964204655.1). NCBI lineage: Eukaryota > Metazoa > Chordata > Amphibia > Caudata > Salamandridae > Triturus > Triturus cristatus. Next base: position 934,850,421 of record NC_140585.1, read on the forward strand.
TGGCAGCTCCTCCTCCATCAAAACCATGGTGGAGAGGAAACAAAGGGCCCCCTGTTGCCTCTGGGCCATGGGGTGCACGCAGGCGGTGCATGCACCCCAGTTCCTGCACAACATGGACTTTACAGTCCATGCCGTACAGGAACGGCTTTTGGCATTCCCATTGCGGTGCCCATTTTCTGAGGCACTGCCTTGGGAACATAAAAAAAAGCCTGCCAGACACGAGAAACACTCGTAATCTGACGGGCGGCCCGACCATGGGCTTGGTGGTGTGCTGGCAGGGCGGACCTGGCACCACACTGTCAAACTCGTAATCAGGCCCTAAGTCTATATAACCACATTTACATGGACATAGTAAGTAGACTAGCACAACAGAGAGAAAGAAGGAAGGGAGTACTCCCTGTGACTCATTACCAATCTGTGATGACAGATCGCCATCGAGTATGTATATAAGCATGCATATTGCATTTTTTTAAATTATAGTTCAAGTGCATAGTCTATTAAAAGAATGAAAGACAGCTATTATGGTTGTGAAAACTATAATATGTGAGTAGGGCACCTACCCACCTCAAATAATAATCACAGCCTTTGTTAGGGTGCTTCACTAAAGTTACTACATTAACCTGGGCTCAACTCCCTGGTTGCTATGGTACAGAGCAGGAAGGCTTATCTAAAAGTCAATGTGTAAATTATTTATGCAAAACAATAATAAAGTCAAAGCACAACACAAACAAACTCCCAAATCAATTTAGAAAATTAGAGTACATTTGAATAAATAAAACTACACCAAAATGACAAAAATCCAATGCGGGGAAATAGAAATAAGAATTTTTAAAGTTTTAAATAAAAGTAGCGCCAAAAAACATTAAGCACTAACTCCAGTCAACTGATTGCGGCAGACTGGAGCCTAGGCACGATTTTAGGCCGACCATGATGGAGCGTGGGCCTGCTACAGACACCCGGTTCGACTTAGTTTCCGAAATGGAAGTTCAAAAACTTCAGCGGGGAAAGACAGAATGATTCCACAAGACCGGATAGCTGTCGGATGAGGTTGCAGTGAAACTGTTGACTATTGGCAGGCAAGCTCCAAGCAGAAGAAATTTCAAGCCCAAAGGTGACCTCTTGCCGGCCGGATACTTTTGACTCCTTTACCCGGTGAATATGTATAAATTTGCACTTAGTCATTTTTTGGAGCTCAGATTTGTCCAGCGGGACAAGGCTATAGACGAAGAGGGCTCCATAAGGCCAGATACTTTCCTTGCTGTTGTGGAAAATCTCTGATTGGGGAAAACCTGAATCATCAGCCCAGCTGCAGTGCACCTTGCTCAAATTGACTTGACAGGTTTGTCCTGGTCCTCCCTAGGTCTTTGGAACCAAAACGTTTCTTTGTCCCAGGTTTCTCAGGATGTTAGAAGAAGTACACTTTGACACATCCACAGTTCCAGGACTTTAGGAACAGCACTTGTGGGGTAAAGACTCACTCCAGCTGAAGCCACCAGAAAGATCCACAGCAGGCCCAGTTGGACCGGACAGCTTGGCAGTTTTAGGAAAGGCCTCTTGCAGCTTGTTGTGCTCCTGCAGTCCACTTCTTGGCCCCGGGCACAAGTGGGAGAGCAGGTCTGGCCCTTCAAGATTCTTCTCAGATCTCAGACAGCAGGTTCAATCCTCCTTTGGTCTTCTGCACATCCAAAAGTGTTCGGAGGAAGATACTGGTGCAATTTATGCTTGGCACCAGCCTGTGGGTGGTAGTGATTCCCGACTTCCACCTAGCCAACAGGATAAAAGTTCCCTGGGGTTAAACAGCTCACTTTTTCAGTATCTCCTTTGTGCCCTACTGCAAATAACACCACAGTGTCCTTCTCTGTCAAAATCCAAGATGGTGAATGCCTCCCCCTGTTGTGCAGGGCCAGTGTACCCTCCCCAGAAGTTTGACCACAGAACTGACCAACCCCTCCTCTGTGGTCACTTCACAGAGGTTCTGGTGGCAGCTCCCTCCCCACGGTGATTGCAGCTTATCTGGCTGGGGAACAAAGAAGGGGCATGTGCAAGTTTCAAATGCTATCTGCTTGCAACAACAGGGAAGCCCCCTTTAGGGATAATTAAGTTCCTGGGCACTGCCCAATTGACAATCCTAGGAGAGGAACAGAAAAACCTTTCCACACCAAAGTATTTGTCTCCTGTTCGGGGAGCAGTTCTCGCACCGAATTCAGGGATAAGCACTCAATGAGCTGCAGCTAGAAGCTAATGCAAATTAGCCTCCATTGGCTTTAGGCATGGGAAAAGGTGACTTCACCAATGGCATTTAAAAAATACTCCAAAGAGTCTAAGAATACATTTCTAGGAGTTTCCTAGACATAGATGGCATTAATAAATTTAATATTGCATCCCAGTGTTTTCCTTTGCTACATCTTTTGGTGCCTTTTGTAAGGACATGTGTACCAGTACATTTCATTGGGTCCTACTCTTGAATAACATGTACCCTGCATTATGGGTAGTAAGGCTTACTTAATGGTCACATATTAATATTTAAAAGGAAGGTTTCGACCTGTCAGTGATCCAATTCCTAAGATGATGGGCCTGCATGGTTGCATCTTGCCACCCTTATTAATTTTAGGCAGGAAATAAATAACAGGCATCGTAGGTGATTTGACATCCAAATACTTTAGTTCCTATGTATCTGACACATTTTTGGAGAACCATTTTGTTAATTAACAATATTGTACATCTTGTGCAATATTTACCTTCTGCAGACGTACAGTGGTTAGTTTCGCCTGCATTTGCTGCAAACCACTCTGTGTTGTTTTAAATTTAATGTGTCTCTTTTTCTAAAAATACAGAATCTGTCATTTAAAAATACTGTATTTTATCGTGGGGGGCAAACTCTTTGTTGAGTTTTAAACCATTTTTTGTTTCCTGGGGGATTGCTGGGACTTTAATTCAGAACATAGCAATAGCAATAGCAAATTGGCAGAATGTGTACTGTTGGAGGAGAAGAACGCATTAGCAGTCAATTTCCTGCTAAAGACCTGCACTTAGCCCCGTTCAGCGTAAGCTGCACTTTATTTTAATACACTTCTTCATTCCTTTTGAAGCTTCAACAAGATGCCATTTTCTATTGTTTGCGCTCTTGTCATTCACTGCCAGTCTCTATATTGATCTGATGAGGCCATGGACGTGCCGCTGGCACGCCAAAGACAAGCATGCCTTGCCTGCGCCCATCCGCATCCGGATCACAGCCTGCGCCAGCCATGCTGCTGATGAGCCCCCATAATGCTCCTCATTGTATCTATGCTAGGGCCGAATTTATTATCACTTTGTACTTCATCCTGTGGTCTTGCTGGCGATTTTGCTGTTGGTAACCCAGGAATGGGATTCAATTGCCCTAAGTGTGGTTGTGTCCTTAAAGTTCCTAAACCCCACAGCCCCAAACTCGACTTGGAGCACAGACTTAGGCTGCAGGGCAGGTGAGGCAACTCCATGCTACCCACACCTGGAGCCTGCTTTTCAGTAGGCCTCATAAATTGTCGCGCCTTACCAATGAAATGCAATAGATATTTTCAATTTGTTAACTGGAAACCACTGGGATCTGCGGTTTTGTACCGAAACTTGGTTAAAAGACAGTTAAACTGCCCGTATTGCCTTGGCAATCCCCCCACACTTCTCTATCAAGCACTTTGATAGAGATGACAAAACTATGGGTGGGGTGGCTATTAAACATCGTTCCGCCTACTCCTGCACAGTATCAAAATGAACCAACATCAATAATATTGAAGGAATGCCATTCACCATTATTCTAGGCCCTACCTTTGCATTATCAGGCGCGCTTATCTATTGCCCTCCTGACGCTTCTGCTGCCTCCCTACATCTTCTGATTGACAGATTAGCTCAAATATACCCTCTTCATGCCAACTTACATGTGGATGACCCTTTTAACAAACCGTGCAGCAATTTCTGTGCCCATTGGAAGGTTTTTTTTTTTATTTCAAAAGAATTTTATTATTTTAAAGGAGTAAATAAGGACATAAGATACAAGCAAAAGTGATACAATTGATAGCAGACAAGGAAAAACAATATAATAGAATGAAATTAAATAAAAAGAGATACACCATTAGCAAACATTATTCCGCAGATATCATATAAATAAAATAATTAAGGAAGGAAACATTGATAACTTGCAGTATTAATTATCAATAGTATCACCATCAGATATCAAAATAGGGATAAGAGGAAGAAAGAAAGGAAGGAAGAAAAGACAGAGAAAGTAGGAAAGAGATGAAGAAAGAGAAGGAAAGACAGGGAGGAGTGAAAGAAGAGGAGAGGATTTCCAAAGAATTCATCCAACACACAAGACAACAGCAAACAGATAACATTAACCAGACAAATCAAAAGGATATTGATCCACCAACCCCTCCGAGGTCAAGTCCATATACGTATCTAAGGCTTTCCAAACACCAGCATATATAGAAGGGGAGAGATGAGCATGATCAACTGACGTATGAGCACTTCGTAAAAAGGAAACCCAAGCCCACCAAGTATGGTAGGAGACAGGAGAGAAGGATTTCCACTCCATGAGAATAACTTTGACTGCAACAGTCAATAACGAATCCAACAATTGTAATTCCATGGAGTCTAAAGGCAAAGGGACCTGGGCCGCCAGCGGACCTAATATAATTAATGGATAAGAGAGTTGAAACTCAATGTTAAAGATAATCCTGAGGTGTTTGTGTATTAAATTCCAAAAGGGTTGGAGAAGGGAACAATCAAAGAACATATGCTGAAAATCACCAGGTAAAAGCCTACAACTCCAACATAGATTATCCTCTTTGAGCTTCAACGAATGCAAACGAATGGGAGTCCAATGAAGAAGATTAATAGAGAAAAACTTAGACTGCATTAATGAGGGAGCAATTTTGTTATGAAGAGAAAGTTTACCAATGTCTTGCCATGTTTCTGAAGAAATATGATCGGTAACACTATGATCAAAATGATGTAGCCATTTTTGCTGTGCGACCGTATGGGAAAGAAGTGTAGAGGACGATAAAAATGTATAAATCCTAGACGCCACATGACCAGTCCTGATCCATAATTGAAAAAGCGTAATCGTAGGAGACGAGGGGTGAAGGTGCATTTTAGCAAGTGCTACCTTAATCTTAAGAAAGGTATAAAAGTCTAAGTTAGATAAAGCAAATTGTTGAGCTAAGGAAGAGAAAGGGAAAGGATCATTATTGGAATCATAGAGATGTTTAACAAGTGAGATACCTTTCCCAGCCCAATAAGACATCAACTCTGGCTCAATATTAATTTTGATTCTAGAATTACGCCATATAGACGACCATCTAGTTTTATGCAGTGGAGTTGCCACTTTCTTATCAACCTTGCGAACTGCAGCAATAGTGTCTAAGATAATAGATCGAGAGAATGAAATAGAAAGGGTATTCGTGGTTAAAAAAGAAGCCGTCGGCAGAGGGGAGGCCAATTCTTGTTCTATTAGCAACCATGATGGAACATGAGTAGAGGGAGAAGAAAACCAAAGAGCACCCTGAGACGCCAGGAAAGCAGTTTGATATTTCCCCCAATCAGGAAGATTGCAACCTCCCATATCAAAAGATTTCCGTAAGAATTTATAAGCAATTCTAGCTCTTTTATCATTCCATAAAAATTTGGAATTAAGTATGTCAAGCTCGTGAAAAAAGGAATCAGAAAGCTTTACCGGAAGCATAGAGGAAACAAAATTAATAATAGGGGTTATCATCATTTTAAGAGTCTGCAGTCGACCCCACCATGAAATATGTTTCGGAGACCAAGTTTCTAAAAGACGTCGCACCTTAAGAATAGTTTGAGATTCATTATAAGTAGCCGTAGCATAAAGGGTGGAACAAAAGTAAATACCCAGATATTTTAATTGCTTAAATTGCCACTTAAAACCCGCCGAACCCATATGAGAAGAGAAACAATAAGCATTTAAGGGGAACATCTCTGTCTTATCTTTGTTCAGGGTATATCCTGGAACCTTCAAGAAAAGAGAGATCGTATCAGAGATAGCAGGGATGGCCAGTGCAATATCGTCAGAGAAAATAAGAACATCATCCGCATACGCAGCTGTTTTTATCTGATGAGACCCAAAAGAGAACCCCTTAATGTCTGGATGTAACTCAATCATTCTGAGAAGAGGATCAATGGATAACAAAAATAAAAGAGGAGACAAGGGGCATCCTTGCCTAGTACCCTGGCGAAGATTAAAAAAGGACGACGTAGCTCCATTTACTCTTATGTTAGCTCTAGGACGGGAATAAAGAGACATCACCATACGAATAAAGGAATCACCAAGATTGTGTGCACATAAAACCGCTCGTAAAAAAAGGCCACAAGACCTTATCAAAGGCCTTTTCAGCATCAAGGGCCAAGGCCGCCGCCCGAAGGTTGGATCTCTTGGCTGAACCGAGAATGTGACAAAAAGTACGGATATTATCACGTGCGAGACGACCCTTTACAAACTCTGTTTGGGAAGGATGAACCAATTGCGGAATAAAGGATTCTAAGCGTTTAGCTAAGATTTTAGCAAAAATCTTAGCTTCCATGTTAAGAAGGGAAATAGGGCGAAAATTTTTGGGGTCCGAATGATCTTTTCCTTCTTTGGGGATTACTACAATAGTAGCATCAGCAGCAGAACCAGACACAGAACCATCTTTAATAAAAGCATCAAAGACGGATTGAAGGTGCGGCACAATCACAGATAAAAAGGTTTTATAAAACAAAATAGGATATCTATCAGGACCTGGAGCTTTACCGGAGCGAGTAGCTTTAATTGCAGAAATAATTTCGTCAGAGGTAATCGGGCCATTCAAAGAGTTATTATCTTCCTTCGATACGGTTTTCACAGGAACTGTCTTTAAGAACTCTTGGCATTGTTCAAAAGAAGATTGATTAGAGGGAGTATATAAGTTATTATAAAAATCTCTAAAGACCTCAAGAATTTCTTCATTCTGAAATTTTTTCTTGCCAAGATGGTCATTAATAGAAGAAATTTGGGAAGATTTATAAGAAGATTCCTGGAACTTTAATGTAGCTGCAAGCATCTTGCCAGCACGATTTTTTAACAACAACTTCTTTCTGAGCCTGAAGACCTATATGAGCTCTCTTAGTAACTATAGTGTTGTATGTATATTTTAAATTCTTAATAGATTGAAGGCAAGATTTATCTTTAGATTGTCGAAAAAAAGATTCCTGACTTTTTATCTCAGCTGCTAAGTCAGTGAGTTCCTTTCTAATGGCCGCGTTTCTTCTGGACATACATTTGATGATCTGCCCACGGAAAGTGCATTTAAAAGAGTCCCAGAGAACAACAGGGGAATCGACTGAACCAACATTCTCAAGGAAAAACGTCTCAATATCATTGGAAAACTCTCGAACCTGGGAGACATCATGTATGATTTCTGTATTGAGTCTCCAAGATCGAGATCTCACTCTAGGGGCAAAAGACAAAAGTGTGAAAGTCACCGCGGCATTGTCTGAAATCAAAATAGGGTGAATAAGCGGAGAAGAAGAAGATTGAACAAGAGATGAATGAACCAAAAGATAATCAATGCACGAAAAAGACGAATGGGGGGAAGAAAAAAAGGGAGAAATCACTGCCAGTGGGATTATGAAGACGCCAGACATCCTGCAGATGGATAATAGAGCACATATTAATCATTTGTTTATGTGATTTAGGGGGACGAAAATGAAAAGCAGAATTCCTATCTAAAATGGGGTCCATTGGTAGATTAAAGTCCCCACCTACAATCAGATTACCAGAATGTGGAGTGTCATTTAGCTTTTTGGTGATTGCTTTCCAAAAAAACGGATCATCGTTATTAGGGGCATAAATATTCATGACAAAGAGAACAGCATTACCATCAGACAACTTAGATAATAACCAATGGCTCTCCGTATCCTGTTCAGAGGAAACAATAGACAAACCAGAATGTTTAGAAACTAAAGTAATTACCCCATTTCTCTTGCCACAAGCATCTGAACAAGCGACATCAGCAACCCAATCTTTCTTCAAAAAAAGCGCCTCTCTGGCAGAGACCTTCGTCTCTTGAAAAAGGACTAGATCCGAAGAAAGAGATTTGCAGTAGTCCAATATCTTTGACCTTTTAACTGGGTGATTCAATCCTTTCACATTAAGGGAAAGTATATTCAATCCAGTCATAGAACCAATAATAGGGAAAGAAGAAGCACCAAAAATGATAGAGGATATACAACAACCATAGAAATGCACCCCCACACACTAGCCCACAACACGAAACAGGAAGAATCCAAAAAGGAAATCCAAAGAGAAAAAGAGAAAGAAGAGGAAAACGAAAAAAGGAAAGTAGAAAAAAGAAAAAAGAGAAGAACCAACGAGAAGGGTCTGAAAGAGACCAAATTCATACTAGGGGGAACATGGGAAGATGAGCAAGGAGACCATCACGAGGAATTAATGCAAACAGCATAAAAGGCCCCAATACAATACATAGCTGATTATACTTATTTAAGAAAAAGAAATGTCTGAAATATGAGCTAACATTAATTAGAGTATTCTAAAAATAATTCATCATATAAGACTATAAAGGCGACATGTATATGCCAATGATAGAAAGGTAACATAAAAAGTATATCATAAAAGAATAGAGAAAGCAGGAGAGAAAAAGTTAGCAAATTCTACAAATGAAGAAATAATAAAAAATAAACTCATAACTATCTCTAATAGTAGGTAAAATGAAATCGAAGCAGACAGCATGAAAAGCCGTGGAGAATAAAGAGAAAGAAATATATTCAAAAGAAGACTATAAGGAAAGAAAAATGAAGAGAATAAATGAGACATAATAAAGAAAGGCATGAAATAACTGAACCGTTATAACAATCAAGGAAACCCTTTGGCAGGAAAATAGAAGAAACAAATATATATTTAAATATATAAAATCTAGAGATAAACATCTAGTTGAATATAGTTAAATATTTAAAACCTGTTATACTAATGTAATTCAAGAGGAAGAATATCATAGGTATAGAGCCATAGAAGTAAAAACCTGAGACTATGAAGAGCAATATACCAATATTAATTAGAACTAATAGAGAGAGGCAGTTAATAATAAAAAATACAGAAACCAATCAATGATATAGCAATAGAATAAATATAAGAAATAACTATACAGAAATTAGAATGAACTCTATATACAGCAATTCATAAGTATCTATAAGGCCATTTAGGTAAGTAGTCCATAAAAAATAAACAATGAAGCTCTATGAAAGATAAATATAAGAAACAAATAAATATTTAAATATGTAAAATCTAAGGAAAGACAACTAGTTGACCATACACAAATATATAAAACATGTTATACTAGTTTAACTTAAAGAGATAAGAATATCGTTAACCTATAGCCATAGAAGTAAAAAACATGAGATTATAAAATGCAGTATACATATAATAATTTAGAACTAGTAAAGAGAGGCAATTAATAATAATAAATAAACAAACCAATCGATGATACAACAATAAAATAGATATAAAATTCCTGTACAGAAAGTAAGATGAACACTATATATAGCAATTAATAAGTATCTATGAGCAATTTATATAACCAAACCAGAAATTATTACATTTAACAATCAATGGCGTACTCCATGGAAACAAAACAACAAGAGAAAAACAGCACGAGAACAGACCAAATAAAAATACGGCAATGGAAGTAACATTAATTGGAGTCAGAGAGAAAGGAAGAACAAGTCTACACAAAAATTCAAGGAAACAAAAGAAGTCATAAAGTGAGGTAAAAAGATCCGAGACCTAACATGGACAAAAAACAGCGAGCAGGAGTGAAGAAACCATATGAAGCAATAATACTACCAAAGAATAGAAAATGCAAAAGGAAGAGATATCGGAGATAATGGTCCACTACAACATAAAGATATGAAGGTAGAACAGATAAGGAAAAGGAGAAAAGAACACAGCCCATTACAACTTACAGAGCTTACAAAGCCACGCACAAAACACAGCAAAAGCACACCAACAGCAGTGGACAGTAAAACCACCATGCAGATCTAAAAAGACAGACTTAATAGATCTGGAAAAGAGAAAACTCATTGCAGTTATATGAAACCACATCAGGTGCCAGAAGGACCGGGATCACGCGAGGCTTCCATTTGAAGATCCATCTGCAGTTCCATCTGATTATCCCAAAACGAGGCCAAATCAGCAGGTTCATCGAAAATTCTGGAACGACCTTTGAAAGTAATGCGGAATTTTGAAGGACCAGAAAAAGAGAAGGGGATATTCATCTCAGAGAGACGCTTCCGGAGATTAAGAAAGCCTTTCCTCCTTATTACCGTGTCTCTGGCAAAGTCCTGAGAAATTGAAATGCGATGGCCATTCCATGAGACAACTTTAACCTTCCGCATATGAGCCAGAATTTGTTCCGTATGTTGATGGCGCAGTGGCTTAAAAAATATCGCTCTTGGTTGCGTGGCTGATTTAGACGAAAGGTGGGAACCCGGTGTGCTCGTTCCAACTCGAAGTCTCTTTGGAACGATATTTGCAGCGCAGAAGGAATCCATTTATATAAGAAATCAATCATAGAGGGTGCATCTTTCTCAACTTCCTCTGGAAGACCAAAAATGCGCAGATTGGATCTGCGATTACGATCTTCTTGTACAGTGAGATCTCTTCGCAATGCCGCCATTGAGCGTTCAAACTGGCAAAGAGACCTAGATTGCTTTTGCATAGTGTCCTCTGCACCACTAATACGTGTTTCTGTGGCTGAAACACGAAGGGACAAAGCTTTGAAATCATTCCTGATGGCTGACATCTCCACCTGCAACAAATCTGTGTTAGTCTTAGTAGATTGCGCAATTGCATAAACATCATTAAGGCGTGTCAGAATAGTCTCAAGAGTGGAATTGGTGTCTTTTTGAGCAGCCTCAGGTGTAGGAGACACTTGCTTGGACCTTTTAAGAGAAGCTTTAGAATCTTTGGCGTCTTTAGCATTTGGTGACAAGCCCATATTTGCAGCCATAGAGCCTACAGCCACAACAGGAGCAAAATACCCCACTTCAGAAAAATGAAGGGAAGGAAAAAGCCAGTGGAAACTAGAAGCACAATATGCAAAACAGAGATGCGCAAAAAGTGGAAAGCGCACTGACAGCAATCAATCCAGGATAATAATAATGGCGGGCTTACATGACAAAGGAGGGAATATCCATCACAAAAATACCATACCCTGCATATATCAAAAAGACGTCATCCGGAAACAAAAGTAAAACCATGAAGCAGGGTATCATAAATCATAGAGGCGCCATACAAAGGCAATGAAGGCGCACTGAGGAGAGGAATGGAAGAATAAAATTCAAACTGCTCACACCGCAGGCAGCAATGTAAATGAGGAAAAAAAAAAAGAAATCCAAAATACACTTTATAAATCAAGAAATAGTCACCAGCGCCTGTTAATCCTCATTCCTGGCCAGGATATATGAAGAAAACGCCGTCGTGTTGTGGAGAACAGCCAGCTCCTTCAGTGAGGAAAAAAAAGAAAAACAAAATGGCGGCCGCTCGTGAAAACACCGAGCGCTATGATAAAATGACATAAAGATAGTCACCGGTAGTGACAAAGAGCAGAAAAGACCCTCAGACAGTACACTCCATCTTCAAACGCATGAGGCCAGCTTTCAGCAGGTACGGGGCACTTCGAAGCAGCATAAAAGCCTCCAACGTCCCTCGCTCGTCACGGAGCTCAAGCGCAAACCGCCATCTCGTAGCGGCGTGCAAGCCACGCCCCCCGCCCATTGGAAGGTTTTAACCTGGAACAACTCATTAAGGTGCCTACTCACAAAACAGTGTATGTCAAGAAACAGGGATTCTTGTGGCAACAATAATGAACTATGTTAATAATGAAAAGCACAATGTCAATAGTAATGGGTCACATGGATCTCAGAAAGAGAGGAGGCCAATTACAGTGTGATTGAATATTTTCAATTTTTTATATATCAATTTTATAGAAACTTCACAAATATATACAAACAAATAGTGCTTAGTGTCCCCAGTGTGTAATGGAACCAAAAGACAAATTGGTGAAAGTTGTGACATTTACAGATTGGTTTCCAATATTCAGAAAACGATCATTTACAGATCTTGGGTATACTCAGACACTGTATTAGATGGCCAGTACTGATACAATGATTAGTTTTTTTTATATGTCAACGGCGTTTCGACCCTTCCAATGATGCAGGGTCTCTTCAGGACCTAATAATATAGGGACATCTGGAATTCAAAAGGGGAGAGTGGCATGAGCTACATTATATAAAAGTGATAAGACAGTGATTTCTCTGATGAACGGTCTGTACTAAATGCACCACTAGTAGCACATTTTGCAGAACTAAACCACACAGCTGATGATATTAAATGGCAAGTTATCGACAAAGCTACTGTACCAACTAGAGGAGGAGACATGCCACAAATTTTACAGAGGTTAGAATGTTGTTACATTGAGAAAACCAACTCTATAACACAAGGTCTGAACTCTGCTCAAGAATGGAGGGGGTTTGTTACCACACTGCTATAATAAGGCCCCCACACCGCTGGACCATGCTGAACATCATACGCTTGCCCATAGGAATTATCAGTGAGTTATTCAGTATTGATGTCTGTATGCTTACTGGACAGGTCTCAGTACTATATGGCTGTCAGACATAACCACATTCACTCTCCTTTTATCACTATTAACTGAGTGGCTTCTCTTTATGCTAACTGGATAGACACATGTACTATATGTGTATCAGACAGAACAATACCTTCTCTGCCATTATAAACTGAGGGTCCTTACTGATACATATCTGCCTCAGTAATATGCTTGCATTTTTTGCTTTGTTCTGTTTTCATTTTATCAACTGTATGCATATACAAAATGAATTACAACTTGCTGTATGCATGTTATTTGTTCTTAACCATGTGATCAATTCAGACAAGACACTGTAAATATCCCTTGTTGACACAAATCAGTACCTCCTGTTTACTACATACTCTTATATTGGATTAACTTTTGAAACGCTGTTGAGAAATGTGTTCATTTTTGCATCATTGCTCTAAACCTGTTCTTCTATCTGTTGACGCTATCCATGTTAAGCGGGCAAAAAACATTTAGCCTTGCTCTAAATATGCCAGTTTATATTTAATCATTGCACAAGAAAACACACTTTGCACAAAGTCCTTTAATGCGCTTACACAACTTGACACTGTTTGAAGTTCAGAACGCGGGTCTTTTCACTCTTTCTATCCTTTTCCTTTCCGTCCCGGTCTCTCTCACAAACGGCAATCCACTATGATGCCTGCCGTGAGAACCGGCTTTGAGTAGCCCAAGATAGGACTTAAGTGTACCTTGAAGCTTCCCTCGCTGTCATCACTTACAGACAGAGGCTTCAGAGGCAACGCGTAGCAGCTGCACGCGTTTTTCTGCCGATTAAAAGGTAAGCCTCACGCGCGATCAATTTTCTTTAACGGCTGGACCACCAATGTTAGACTTGGGGGTCTCTAGCTGGCACAGGTATGCACTTGTGACAAATAGGGACCTCCTCCTCTAGTCAGGGTAAGGGGGTACACTCCCAAAATAACCCCTGCTCACCCCCTTGGCAGCTTGGCACGAGCAGGCGTATCTCAGAGGCAGTGTGTCAAGCATTTGTGAACACATACAGTAACCAAGTGACAACACTACAGATGGACACCACACAGGTTTTATATCAAAAATAAGTATTCTTTATATAGATTTACCACAAGACCATTAAACTACAAAAACACACAATACTGTTACTTAGATGGTAGAATTTTGCTTAGTTCTCTTAAGTTCTTAAATGCGACACTTTAAGTCAATGTACCTTTTAGATGCAACACGCAGGGCAACGAAAGTGTTGCAACGATGTTGATGCGATTAAGTTTTTGGTGCAAAGAAATAAAGACGTGAAGATCTCCCAGATGCGGTACGCTTCTCAGATGTTGCGAGAAGACTCGACTCGATGCTTCAGCTGCAGCGGCGTCACCCTTTACACGATGTGACAACAGTGGCCTTGGCAGCTACACTCTTCTCCGATGTTTGCGAGACGCCTCCGCTCGATGCGTTGTTGCATTGGCGACACCCCTTTACGTGATGCGACGACAGCAGCTCCGATGGCGGCACGCTTCTCCGTGGATTCGAGGTGCTTTTCTTGATGCGGTGCAATGCGACAACTACGATGGCTGCGATGGCGACACGCTTCTTCCTTGATGCAAGACTCTTCTCTTGATGCGGTGCAATGCGTCAGCTACGATGGCTGCGATGGCGACACGCTTCTTCGGCGTTGGGAGACGCTTCCGCTCGATGCGATGCTGCCGCGGCGACACACATTACGAGATGCGACGGCAACAGCTCTGACGGCGCCCCGCTTCTCCTTCTCGAGTCGCGCTTCCAGCTCCTTGCGACACGCAGCCCCTCAGAAGGCCCAACAACAGCAGGAGGCACTTCCAAAGAACTCTGGGGAGCTGGGGGGTGAAGTCTGTTGTTCCTGAGACTTCAGCAGGAGGCAAGCTCTTTTCCAAGCCCTTGGAGATCCTTCACAAGTTGAGCAAAAGTACACACAAAGTTCCTTTCTCCTCTCTTTGGCAGTAAGGCAACCACTGTAGGCCAATCCCCCAGGTTCAGGGATAGTTTCCTCCTCAGCTTCGTCTGGTTCCTCCCTCAGCAGAGGTTCTTCTTGTTTTCCCAAAGTGATCTAAATTCTTGGGATCAGGGTCCCAATATTTATACCCAGAAATCCTTTGTCCTCTGAAGGCAGAGGGGCCTTTGCCCAGTCCAAACCAGTTCCTGAGCACTCTGTTTACCAGACTCCATCTTTCCTTTCACAGTGCAGGGCAGAAACATCAGACGCCCCACAGGAGGTGGAGCCAGCATTGTGGAGGGAAAGCACAGCCATGGAGCACTTTGTTGACATGAGTCCTTCTCTCCTTTCACAGTGCAGGGCAGAGACACCAGATGCACCACAGGGGGTGGAGCCAGCACTGTGGAAGTCAGGCACATCCCTATTCAGGTCCCAGGTGCAGCTCCTCCCACCCATCTAGATGCAGATCTCTCTATTCACCACTGGGACACCTCACCCTGTCTCCTGGAATTCCCCAGCCCTGTCACTCACAGAAACCAGACAAAGGAATACACAGCCTAGCAGAGGCAGGTTTGAATGGTTAGACAAGAATATGCCTACTTTCTAAAAGTGGCATTTTCAAACACAGAATGTTAAAACCAACTTCACTAAAAGATGTTTTTTATCATCCTGAGTTCAGGCATACTAAATTCGAATTTCTACCATGTTCCCTGAGTCAGTTAGGATTATAAGATGTAATAACCAAACTGCCCATTCTGGCCTATGGAGAACAGGTAGCCTTGCAATAGTGAAAAACGAAAAGGGCTGTAATTCACTATTAGAACATGCCACACAGGGGTGTCTGATATGAAGAAAAGGGAAGGTTCAGGGACTGCAAGTGGGTGCACTTGCCCAGTCAGCATGACAGTACCAGACTGCACGCAGGCTCTGCAATGGCAGACCTTAGACACACTTTTACAGGCTGCTCTGTGGGTAGCACAACCAGTGCTGCAAGCCCACCAGCAGCATTTGGATTTACAAGCCCTGGGCACTCCTGGTGCACTGTACTAGGGTATGACAGGTAAACCAAACCAACCAATCATGGAATCACAAATCATACATCAAATTACCATAGGGAGAGCATATGCACTTTAGCACTGATCAGCAGTCATAAAACAGCAGGTCAGAAAAAATATAGGAGGAAGGCAAAAAGTTCAGGGATGACCCTGCAAAAAGGTCCAAGTCCAACACCCACACTCCGTTATTCTGTACACCACCCATACACCAACTTAATCTGTTTCCCACGCTCCGGTACCCCTGAGGCACTATCGGCCAATAAGAGGGTGGTGCACTTATAGTCTATACGACTATTAAGCAAATTATGGTGATGTTATCGCGCGCATGAATATTTCGCACACATTACTTTGATAGTTTGCATGAAATGCCACACAATGGGGCACTTATTGCTTAGCAAAGCGAATTAATGCGCTATTAAGGCACGGACCACCATCTTGCGAACATCACCTTGTTACCTAACACGGAGCATCTACATATTGCGCTAACTCAGCAATGTGAAGCTAATTAATGCGCGATGACCGTGTGCCCGATTTAATCTCACATAACATCCTGCACTCTGTAACTGATGGACACGTGCATCCTTTCAGATATCCCAGGACGGAACGTATCCAGTTACCGCACCCATTTCATTGCTACCTGTGACTTGGCCTACCTTAATGGAGGCCTAAACGGGTAAGAATTCTTTAAGTTTCTACTTGCCGTTTTATATATTTTTTTATACATGATGCACTTATTCCCTTCATGTACCATGCCTCCTTTGCAGATAATAACGCTCAGGCTCTGATCCATAGACAGCCGCATCTGCAAAGTCTCATCGTCCACCGCCAGCCTTCCTTCTGCGCCTTCCTTTCCACCCCACCCTCACACTGAGGTAAGCATCCTCACCTACAGTTGTTCATTCATTCCCACCATTTCCAATACCTTCTTTACCAACACATTTTCCCCTTTTTTTTCACACGTGCAGTACCCGGCTGGGTCCAGTGTGAGTATATCTCCATTTCCTTTTCACTTGACCGGTGTTCCTCACTTCGAAACACGTGGCTGCATTCATTTTTACTATTTCTCCAGGTACCCCTTGGCCTTAATTATATTTTTTTTCATCAGAGAAATCACCGTCTTATCACTTTTATATAATGTAGCTTATGTCACTCTCCCCTTTTGAATTCCAGATGTCCCTATATTATTAGGTCCTGAAGAGACCCTGCATCATTGGAAGGGTCGAAACGCCGTCGACATATAAAAAAGCGAATCATTGTATCAGCACTGGCCATCTAATACAGTGTCTGAGTCTACCCAAGAACTGTAAATGGTAATTTTCTGAATATTGGAAACCAATCTGTAAATGTCACAACTTTCACCAATTTGTCTTTTGGTTCCATTACACACTGGGGACACTAAGCACTATTTGTTTGTGTATATTTGTGAAGTTTCTTTAAAATTGATATATAAAACTGTGAATATTCAATCACACTGTACTTGGCCTCCTCTCTTTCTTAGATCCGTGTGACCCATTACTATTGCCATTGTGCTTTTTATTATTAACATAGTTCATTATTGTTGCCACACGAACCTCTGTTTCTTGTCATACAATATTTACCCTGGTTCGTTGTGAGGAGGGTTTCCCTTGTGTTTTTTATTACTCACAAAACAGGTCACACTCTCGATGTGATCTTGGCCAACTTCACGACTGTGAGGGTAAGGCCAGTTTTGAAACTCATTTGGTCTGACCATGTTTTGATCCCTCTAATCCATGTGCCCTGCAGAGTTTGACAAAGAATGTGTCTAGACCCTGGCATAAAATCTCTGACTCCCTACTCATGGAGGTGCTCCAGTTATCTCTCTGTCATGAGACAAGGGACCTAGAGCAGGACACAATATGTTTCAACAGCTGGCTGACGGAGGCTATTGAAACTGTTGTGCCTTTGAAATCCCACTTCACTAAAAGACTTAAACCCTCTGCGCCTTGGTTCCCTGACACCCTTAAGTCCTAGAAATCAATTTGTAAAAGTTTAGAAAGGTAATGGAGGTCCAATTATGATAAAGGCACAGAAGCAATTTGCTTAGCCGCTCTCAAAAAATACCATGTGGCTATTCGGTCAGCCCAAAAAACATGTATTGCCTCGTCTATCCCTGAGGCTGCAAACACAACCCGTGAGTTGTTTAAATTTGCCAACTCTGTTCTCTCTCCCTGGGCAAAAAGCAATACCCTCCCTCCTTATAAGGAGCTTAGCAAGGGTCTCTCTGACTTCTTCTTCACAAAAATCCAAGCCATCTATGTTCAGTTCCTGGGGGAGAGGTGGAGAGTCCCTATAATCAAAGAGCAACATTTTGCTCCTATTCCGGCCCGGTTACTGTCCAGTTTTGTCCCCATTACCTTAGAGAAATCAGCAGCAAAATTTGCAAGTTGCCAGCCTGGCTTTCCTCTAGATCCCTGCATCCCGGCCATACTCAATCTGGTGGCCCCGGTGGTTAACCCCATCTTGAATGGACTGCTAAATGAATTCCTGGACCTAGCGCTGGTGCCGTCCTGCTGGAAACAAGCTTTGCTGCTACACCTGCTTAAAAAGCCATCTGCCGACCCTAAGGTTCATAGCAACTTTAGACCAACCTCACTCCTTCCTACTGTTACAAAATTTCTGGAGGAAAATGTTAACAGGCATATTTCATACTTTCTGGAGTCCAATCATCTGCTCCATGACTCCTAATCAGGTTTCCACGCTGGCTACTGCACAGAGACCACTGTACTCTAAATTTCAGATTACCTTAAACAAAATCTGGTTTCAAGTACCCCCCATCATGGTTATGCTTCTGGATCTCTCCTGGGCATTCGATACGGTCTCTCACACTATTTTGCTGGAAAGACTTAAAAAGATCAGTATCAGAGACGAAGCTCTGTTATGTCTGAAATCCTTCATCATTGAGAGCTCCCAGGTTGTTTTCACCTTTTACCTTTGCATTAAAACCGTCCCACAGAGGTCAGCTCTCATATATATATCTATATATATATCTATATATCTATATTACCTACTGGCGGTCGCCAGTAGGTAGTTATAGTTAGGACCCTGTTTCCATAGGAAATCCGCAACATTCTATTTTGAATAAGTTTGGCGCCGGTCGATGAATCCTCGCGAATTTCTCAAAATAGGTGGGGCGCTACGCTCCGCTCCTACCCTGAAAGTCTCGGGGGGATACGTCAAGGGGGGGTTGAGATAAAAGGGGGGTCCCAAAACGCGTTTTTCCCATGCATTTTTCCATAGGACCTTTAGAACGAGCTACAGCCCGAACGGCTGAACAGAATTACTAGAAATTTGGCAGAGAGGTAGTCCCTATGTCAAGGAAGTGCCTTTTGTAGGTTTGGTGTAAATCTGTTCAGTAGATTCTGAGAAAATAGCCTTTAAATCAATATATATATCTGAGCCCGCTTACGGTACGCTTACCGTACGCTTACGGTAAGCTTACGGTACGCGTACGGTGGCGTGCGCGAGCGCGATTCTGATTGGCTGTTAGATCTTAGTAAACATTCGAATCGGCCGAAACCAGGAAGCGGCGGCCGCCATTTTGTGTGTTTCACTCAGAAAAAAAAGAGTGAAAACAAGAAAAGGGGGCAATGAGGAGAGTTACAGACCCCCTTACATTTGTGAGGGGGTCAAAGAAGGACTGTAAAGTACAAAGAAAACATTTATTGATTTTTTAAAAAAATCACGGGGTACGCGTACGGTAAGCTTACGGTAAGCGTACGGTAGAAAAAAAAAAAAAAAAAAAAAATGAAATTCAGATTTAAGTGTTTAGATATTAGGGGGCTCTAAAAAGAGCCGTTGTGTTTATGAAATGATTTTTTAGTGGTACCTACAAGTAAGTACCGATGCAGAGTCTAAGGTTCAAGAGGAAGACTCTGTTCCCTTTATCATTGAAGTGCACACCATCTCCTCTATAAATGTCTTGCATGTCAAAACGCAAGTTGTTGTGGTAAATGGCACCCATACCATAGTCACGGAGGAAAGCAGAAACAGATTTGTTGACGTGCTTTCTTGCTTTGTCAATCTGCGGACAGAAATGATTGGACCAGTTCCATTTTTGCCTTTGGCATATGTTGGAAAACACAAAGGCAGTTTTAGGGAAAAGTGAAAACAGTTGTGCAAAGGTGTCCTTCATAAGCATTTCCAGACCTACCCCAGTCAAAGTGCCTAGGTCATTGCCACCACAGTGCACTATTATGAGGTCAGGGTGTTGGATTTGCATGAAGGATTTCACCAATGGCATCAATTGGTGCCACTTTAACCCTCTCTGACCAATCCATTTAATGTCTACATTTGGCAAAGCAAGGTCTCTCACCATATCTGTTTTCTCTGCAAACTTTTCACTCCAGAAGACATAGCTGTGCCCTACAATCCACACTGTGAACATCTTCAAAGGAGAACTGGATGCACTCAGGAGGTGTCTTTCAGTAGAATGGCAATTTGAAAAGAAAGACAGTTTGGAAATGGAGGCATACATATTTTTTTCAAAACAAAAAGAACTGATTGGCTGTTTCATACCATTCTAGAATAAAAACTAGGCTGTATGTGTAAACTAATAGAAGCATGTTTTGTATTGGTACAAAAAAATGTGTTACCAAAGAACAGTACTATGGATTTGCTGTTAGGTTTGAAAAGTCAAGCACTCTTGCTCTGTGGAATTGAAACATTGTGTGGCGAACTTCTGACCTAACTCCACACAGCAGTGTTCCATGAGCTGTTGCTATGGTAGCAGGCAGAAGTCAAGTTGGGGGAAGGGTACTAGGCAGAAGTCAAGTTGGGGGAAGGGTACTTTTGGAAAAGGGTTGGTTTTCAACCAATAGAAATGTGTGATTACATTTGAAAAAAAGGGGCAAGCACTGAGATTTGAAACTAACATGTATATGTGTGGAAAAAGAGAGGGAAAGTTTGCCATTATCTGGTTCTGCTGAGAGGAGATAGGTGAACACAACAGAGATCCTGGCTCTGATAATCTGCTGTTTGAGTGTCACATTTCTTTCACAACTAACTAATTTTAAAGGTGAGTTTAGAGTTTGAGAGGGGATGTATGTGGTAACTTAAGAAATGAATAATAGAAATGGAAATTCTTTTTGTTGTAGTTGCGTTTATCATTTTCTGTTTTGGGAGAAATTTAAATGTGAGGAACATGTAAAATAATATGGAGTATGTTTTCACAATAAATTAAGGTGTACTGGAAAAAAAAAAGAATAGTTTAAGGGTTTGAGGTTGGACTCAGTAATGCAAATACATTCAGCATCACTAAGGCTGGTTGCCCTTGCTGGAGTGTAGGCAGCCACCCAGGTTACACATGGAGGTGGTCTGAAAAAGAAGTTTGGACATGTGCATTTAAGAAAATCGAAAAAAGTGGTTTCATAATGTGTCAGTCTGTAAAAGTGATTTTCACTTGCCCAAAAAAAAAAGAGCAGTAAGTGTGCTTTCAAATTGGCAAAGAAATTTCGTTTTGTGACTAATGTGAAAACATGACTCTGTGTGCAAAGAGGAATTATAGGCAGAGATTTATTGCGTATTGCTCTGGTGATTTCACAGTTGCATTAGATGGAAAGGGGGAGCGATTTTTTGGTGCAGAAGCAGACTCTTAGCACACACCCAGCTGCTTGCCATGTATAATCATGCACAGTATTTACAAGCGAGTGGGGTTTTCAGGTTTCAGTCTGTTAATGCAAATACATTCAGCATCACTAAGGCTGGTTGCCCTTGCTGGAATGTAGGCAGCCACCCAGGTTACACATGGTGGTGGTCTGAAAAAGCAGTTTGGACATGTGCATTTAAAAAAATCAAAAAAGTGGTTTCATAATGTGTCAGTCTGTAAAAGTGATTTTCACTTGCCAAAAAAAAAGAGCAGTAAGTGTGCATTTAAATTGGCAAAGAAATTTCGTTTTGGGACTAATGTGAAAACATGACTCTGTGTGGAAATAGGAATTACAGGCAGAGATTTATTGCGTTTTTTTCTGGTGATTTCACAGTTGCATTAGTAGGAAAAAGGGGGAGCGATTTTTTGGTGCAGAAGCTGACTCTTAGCACACACCCATCTGCTTACCCTGTGGAATCATGCACAGTATTTACAAGCGAGTGGGGTTTTCAGGTTTCAGTCTGTAATGCAAATACATTCAGCATCACTAAGGCTGGTTGCCCTTGCTGGAATGTAGGCAGCCACCCAGGTTACACATGGTGGTGGTCTGAAAAAGCAGTTTGGACATGTGCATTTAAAAAAATCAAAAAAGTGGTTTCATAATGTGTCAGTCTATAAAAGTGATTTTCACTTGCCAAAAAAAAAGAGCAGTAAGTGTGCTTTCAAATTGGCAAAGAAATTTCGTTTTGGGACTAATGTGAAAACATGACTCTGTGTGGAAATAGGAATTACAGGCAGAGATTTATTGCGTTTTGCTCTGGTGATTTCACAGTTGCATTAGATGGAAAGGGGGAGACATTTTTTGGTGCAGAAGCAGACTCTTAGCACACAGGTAGCTACTTACCATGTGGAATCATGCACAGTATTCACAAGCGAGTGGGGTTGAAAAATATGTAAATATGTGTACTGTATTATAAAATGTTTTAAAAATATTAATACTTTTTTCTTTTTTTTCAGATTGATATAGAAAAATTTCGAAAACTAGAACCATTTTTAAAGCTATTTTTTTAAAAAACAAATGAATAAATATTTTTTTGAGTGGGTATGGTAAGTCATTAATAATAATTGTAGTCTCTCAAGGACCTTGTAATGTGAATATTGATTTTTAGTGTTTTTAAAAAAAAAAAAAAAAAGTACGCGCACCGTACGCGTACGGTAAAAAAAAATAAAAAAAGTTTTTAAAAACATATGTAAAAAAAAGATGAAAGATAAGGTTGGCTCTTAAAAGAACCGTTGTGTTCATGCAGGGACAGAGGAAAGAAAGCATGGAAAAATTAGTCTCTGTGACAAGTGTGCTGATCTATTTTGTTGTTCACTAGGGAAACACTGGTCTCCCTATGACAAATTAGATCATGACAAGAGGCACATCGAATATCAACCCTCAGAAAACGAGGGTTAATTTCCAGAGGGCCAGCAGAAGGAGATGCTCCCCCCACAGATGAAGGGCTCACCTGACCTGCAGAAGAAGGAGTCAGCCCTGCAGATGATGGTCCAGGCTGAGCTGCTGTGGATGTACTTGCTTGTCTTTCTGAAGAGTTACCTCCAAAAAGATGACCATGTGTCCTTCTGTGTACATCCTGGAGGTGTCTCTTCATGGTGTGATTCCCAAAGGAATACTTCCTGTCAGGATTACCTCTAGAAAGTACACGCTGACACAGCCTGCAAGTTACTAAGGGTGCATTCACCTTTTGCTGGCCTTCAGGAAAAGTAAAATAATCCCATACATAAGAGGGCTTTTGTTTCCTCGATCTCTGCCTCAAGACAGTGCTGCTAGTGCTAGCCTCACTCTCAGAAGAGCTCTGCTGTTCTGCCATC
Source organism: Triturus cristatus (assembly GCF_964204655.1). Classification (NCBI taxonomy): domain Eukaryota; kingdom Metazoa; phylum Chordata; class Amphibia; order Caudata; family Salamandridae; genus Triturus; species Triturus cristatus. The sequence goes on from NC_140585.1 coordinate 934,873,596, forward strand.
GTATCCCAAAGACAAACCAGCTCCTTCTCCCAAGGGATCACAAGCAGAAATGAGGGGAATGGGTGTGGTGTAGGAGAGTTCTAGAACTGAAAGTAGTTTCAACCAATCAAAAGTTGTGTTTCATGATCACATGACCTACCGTACGCTTACGGTACGCTTACGGTACGCTTACGGCAAAAGTGCGCATGCGCGTAAAAAAGACACGCGCTTGCGCGCATGCGCATAACAGTCACTACCCGACACTTCCGCGTAACGTGCGCGTGTAGCGTACACGCGTACGCGTCCCACGCGGAAGACGCGCGGCTACGCAAATTGCGTAACTCTACGCAAACAACGTAGATAAATTACGGACGTTGCGTAAACCGTACGCTTACCGTAAGCTTACGGTACGCGTACTAAAAAAAAATTTAAAAAAAAGGAAAAAATGTATTGCTAATAAATTTTACATGTTTATTTTATAAAATATATTTAAAAAAACATATTATAGAATTTTAAAAATTTAACCATAGTCTTTAAAAAAGGATAGAAAATTAAAATAAAAATATGTTTAAAAAAATAGAAGAAAAAAAACAAAATTAGCATTTAAAAAACCTTGCAAATTCACTGAAAAAACCATGGGTTTCACACACGTTATAGTTAGGACTTAGCATTTAAAAAACCTTAGAAATTCAGTGAAAAAACCATAGGTTTCACACACGTTATAGTTAGGAATTAGCATTTAAAAAACCTTAGAAATTCAGTGAAAAAACCATAGGTTTCACACATGTTATAGTTAACTGGACATTTTACTCGTAAAAAACCATTGAAATTGCCCCGTTATAGTTAGTTCAGCTAACTATAACTCGCGCGCCCGCAATGCACTGCTGATGACGTCACATATTACATCACTCATGACATGGTCAGTGACATCACTCATGACATCACTGATGACATCTCAAATGACATCACTGATGACATCATCCAGTGAATGTGTGTTTTTCTGAAAATTAAATATGTTTTATATATGTATATCTCAAGGTCGATGGAAGAATAAATGGGTATATAAGTGTCTAAATGGATGAATTGTTTTTGAAAAATTGATTGTATTAGTGACTGATTAAGTGTATCTTAGTGAATACATGGCTTAGTGAGTAATGTTTAAATATGTAAATATCTGTATCAGTCTCTCACTTTGTGTATAAGTGGCTGCATGGGTTGGTGTGTAGCTACATGAGTGTCTAAATAGGTTATTAGTTGGTTTTTTGAGTATCAGTATGAGTGTGAGTGTCTGGTTCGGTGAGGGGTATTACGTAGTGCATGGGTGCATGAATGAGTGACTCATTGTTTGTATGTGTTGAAGACAGCATGTGTGCAGGACTGTATGGGTGGATGAGTGTATGTATGGGTGTGTTAGTGAGTGAATGACTGTCTCAATAGTGTCTTTATGTGTAACTACATATGTTTTAAACTAGTATATGTGACTATTGGTGTATATATGTGAGTATATGTGAGAGTGAGAGATTGAAAGAGTTCCTGTATGAATAAGTATGTGTTTCTATAAGTGATTGTTTAAAAGACTAAGTATGTGTAAGTTTCCGTAGAAGTAAGTGTGGTGGTGTGTGTATAACTGTATATGCAAGTAAATGTATGTTTGATTCTTTATTAGCATGACTAACTATGTGTGTGAGTACCTCTATGGATGAGTGGCATTGTGTAACAGGATGTATACGTGTATGAGTACATATGATGAGTGAGTACATGTATGAGTGACTGTATAGGACTGTTGGTGAATGAGTGGATGTGTATTTGGATCTTAGAATTACTGTATAGGTTGTTGTAACTGGTATTGGTATGTCCATTGTTTTTAAAATTTTAATTTCTATTTTTGATTGTGTGTATCAAAGGTTATATTAGGGGAAGAGGAGGTCTGCCACTCTATCACAAGGATGATGTCATCAGTGATGTCATCAGTGATGTCATTTGAGATGTCATCAGTGATGTCATGAGTGATGTCACTGACCATGTCATGAGTGATGTAATATGTGACGTCATCAGCAGTGCATTGCGGGCGCGCGAGTTATAGTTAGCTGAACTAACTATAACGGGGCAATTTCAATGGTTTTTTACGAGTAAAATGTCCAGTTAACTATAACATGTGTGAAACCTATGGTTTTTTCACTGAATTTCTAAGGTTTTTTAAATGCTAATTCCTAACTATAACGTGTGTGAAACCTATGGTTTTTTCACTGAATCTTTAGATATATATCTATATATATATATCTATATATATATATATATATATATATATATATATATATATAGTTTTGCGTATTGATTTGGCATGGAATGAATAATTTGAAAGCAATGTGCTGCAAGAAAAAGTTAAGGCCGATTTCAATTCACTGCGAAGGCACCAATGAAATGACCCACAGGCGTTGTAAATCATGCCATTAACGGTCATTTCTGAAAGCAATGTTTGTTATTTCCCGTGAACAAGGCATGATACCAGAGCTGAAACGCGTTGGGACAGATAATGTTTGCAGGCAGTTTGAATACTGTGTTTAAAGCGCTTTGGATTACCAAGAATCATGGCATCAATGGCTTTTTCTGGTGCAGAGAAAGGTTTGGTTTGATTGAAGGCAGGAGATCCGTGCCTGCCACATTGAAGCCGCCCTGCCAGAGTAAGAGGCCTCTGTCACGGAACAATTTATCTATCTATCTATATATATATAGATAGATAGATAGATAGATAGATAGATAGATAGATAGATAGATAGATAGATAGATAGATAGATAGCTAGATAGATAGATAGATAGATAGATAGATAGATAGATAGATAGATAGATAGATATCCCGAAATTCCTTCTTTTGATTTCCTCAATAAAGAACGCAACGGACTCCACTTTATACGTGCTGCAAATATTTATTTCGTGCTTCTTGCCTCCATGGCGCATTTCGGGCTACCCAGAGCACTTGATCACATGACATGCTCACAGTTTTTTTCTCATTTTTAAAGTGACACAGTGCTTAGTGGTTACAATGAATATAAAAAACAGACTAACGCTTTGTTCTCTGTTTTGAACAGTGCACTCATCATGAATCTTAGTACATAATTTTAAGTAATTCATCAACAAAACATGTGTTAAAATATTCATAAATATTCATAAATATCTTTGTGTATAAATACAAATATAAATATTAAACACATGTTAAAAAACACTTAAGGGCAACATATTTGACACCTCTGCTGCAACTTCTAGCTGCTTAATGCAAAATGATCCTTTGGTTGATGTTTGCCATAGACAATCCATCTTGTGCAAATTTTCTAATTTAAAACAATATTTGTATAAATACATATTGTTAAAACAAATAATACACAATAAAATCCAGATCCTGTCACAGCATTGACTAGTAAAGCCTATGATTCTTTTTTGCATTACTGGATAATCCATAATTGCCTATGTGTTCACCGCATTTGAAGTTATGACTTAATTAGGACCCACACATTTTTTTATGTATTTGGGTTTCTATGTACAGTACATGATATGTGCAAAGTGTGCTCTAAAAGTGCTTAAAGTGTTAGTTTGATGAACAGGTTTCCTCTTTATTCATCAATAAAGTGACACCGTGCCTAGTGCATTACTTGTTTTAGCAGTGTACCATGAGCCCATGGTACTACTGGTAAAAAACAGGATTTCATAAAAGGGAGAAGGGACAGACTAAAATATCATAATATATTTACATGGTTCTGTTCTCAGTATGGAGTATTTATATTATAGCCACGTGTACAAATCTTCCGTTGTGTTTAATCCGTGTGGACTCTTGCTATCTAGCTCTAGGATATACTTTGTTTCGAGTCGTCTGAGTATAGCATCTCTGTTCCCTCCCAGTCTTAATGGGGGGACGTTATCAATTACATAGTACTTCAACTGATTCAAGTTGTTGTTATGTGTTTCGTTGAAGTGACGGGCTACCGTATAGGAACTAGCATTATTGGTTATTGCCCGTAGATGCTGCAGTATCCTCTTGTGGAGACGAGTACTACCAACATATCCCAATCCACACGAGCATTCTAATATGTACACCTCAAAGTCAAATTTACACGTTAAAAACTTACTGATTGAACTGGGTTTATCATGAAGGGTGTGTGGAATGTGGTCTTACTCTCTCCATATTTACATGCTTTGCAGGTCGCACACCTCACAAAGCCTTTGCGTTTGGTAAGCCAATTGGTGTTTGCGGGAACTTCAGGGCTGCTGCTAACTAAATGGTCACTAGAACTGCATGCTTTTCTAAATGTGATAATAGGGGAAGTTGGCATTTTATCCCCTATGACTGGGCCACTCAAAATAAGGTGCCAATTCTTTTTGATTATTTTCCTAAAGCTATTCCTTTGTTTGTTATAAGTTAGGATTAGTCTGGGATTGTTGGTCGTGTTATCCATGGTATTAGACTGTTTGATTTTGCTACATGAGGGTTTAAACAGCAAATCACTTCTAGACATTGATTTAGTACGTGCGATAGCATGATCTATGACCTTATGTCCATAGCCTCTTGCTAGGAATCTCATTTTACATTCTTGTTGAGCTATGTATAGATCATCGTCATTACTACAAATCCTACGAATAAGCAGCATTTCACCATATGGTAAACTTAACACTGTATGTTTTGGATGAAAGCTGCTAGAATGTAGGATTGTGTTCCCTGATGTAGGTTTGCGATGTAATCGTGTATGTATACTCTTGTTTTGCACATATACCTCCACATCCAAAAAACATATACTGCTTGTACTTATATCAAATGTGAATTGTAAATTCATATCATTATTGTTAAGTTCATTAATGAAACTTTGAGCACTTGTTCTATTGCCACGCCATATAAAGAACAGGTCATCGATAAAAAGGACCCACTTTACCACATTCTCTGTCCAACAATTTCTATGTTTTGTTTTCAATACCTTCTCCTCCCACCACCCCATATGGAGACAGGCGTAGCTAGGCGAAAAGCTCGCGCCCATAGCTACGCCTCTCTCCTGGTGTTATACCTGCTGTTGGAATATGAAGAAGCTATTGTTTAGGCAGAAATTGGTAAGGTCAATCAATTATTTGTTATGTGCATGATATTCTATGGGCCTTGTGCCCAGGAAGTATTCAATTGCTCTCAGTCCATCCCTATGATGGATTGAAGTATATAGGTTAGATACATCCATGGACACAAGAACATACTCATCCTCCCATTTGAAATCATGCAGTTGTCTTAAAAAGTCTGTGGTGTCCTGTATGTATGACGGTAAAGGCCTTACGTGTTCTTGTAAAAACGAGTCTATATAAACTGATACATTTTCCAACAAACTGTCCTTTGCAGATATTATTGGTCTGCCAGGAGGTTTAAATTTGTCCTTGTGAATCTTTGGGATAAAATATATTACTAGCGTTCTTGGGTGTTCATTTTTAAGAAATTTAAGTTCTTCATGGTTAATTAGACCCTTGTTTTTCCATGCCAGTAATTTGCCAAATAATTCATCTTGTTTTACATTCATGATGAGTTTTGAGCTCAGTTTGTAACAATTGCGGTCCCCCAGTTGGTTTAAGGCCTCCTCCATATATTGCTGCTTCGGCCAAATGACTAAATTTCCCCCTTTATCGGAGTTGCGTATGATTATAGAGTCATTTTACCACAATTTTTTCATTAGCTGATGGTATTTTTGCAACTGAGCATTGTATTTCCTTTTCTGTTTCTGGGTTTTTACATGCAATTTCCAGACTTCAGATGTTATTATTTCATTAAATGTATCAATTGAATATCTTGTCATTACTGGCACAAATTTAGATTTTGCTCTAAAATTGGTGACTGGCGCAGTGTTGATATTAATCTCCATATTTTCCATTGTTACCTGAGCGGATTCTTCACAGGTTAAAATTTCTCTTTCCATCATATTCAGGTCGCGGATCAAGTTAACATCGGCGGCCAGAAGATCTGTATGGCTTCTTTGCTGTGTCTCCATAGCGGCTATTGTTGTTGTTTTATCTGTTCTCAGTTGGTGGAATTTCTGGAGTTTTATCTTTCTAATGTATTGATATATGTCCACCCGTGTCTGTGGGTATTCAAAATTAGTCTCGACACACAAAATGATAGCCCCAATTTCAAAAGCTGTTCTTCTGCTTGGTCCAGATTGATATATTTGCCAAGTTTATAATAGAATTTTCACTTACATTGTTGGTATTTATTTTTGGCGCCATTCTCTCTGGTTCGATTTCTTGTTGCTTTGCACACTCCCTCCTTCGTTTCCTTCTTTGCCGGCGCCTTGCATTTCTCCTTTGTTTGAGTAATTGTTTGGCTTCCTGGGACGGAGTATTTGGCGCCTTTGCTCCCTTAAAAAACTCAGCTCATCTTCTAACGTGTGACCTGCCTTGATGTACTCGGATTCGTCTCCGCTTCTGATTCTGTTTCTGCCGCGGAGCTGAGATCTGACAGGGATGACATTGATTGCATTCCACTTGCTGTTCCCCCTGTGAGGCCTCCTCTCCCCGATGAATTATGTTACCTTTCGCTGCTTTGACTGCATCATACTTGCGCGAAAAAGTAAAAATTTGGCCCTGTTCATAATCATTTTCATTGCGCTGAAATTTAAAGGCTTTTTTTTTTGATCACTTCTTCCTTTTTCAGTCGCGATATATATGAATATCAGGAACCCATAGTACAACCACGCCGGCTCAAACAACGGGCACGGACTCCATAAGTGATGCGAAAAGATGTATATTTATTTCAAAGGCATGTCAAGATGACGTGTTTCGACCGTAAGCCTGCGGTCTTGTTCACAAATATATATATATATATATATATATATATATATATATATATCTTATCCCACAAGTTGCTCAGATTTGAGGCCGCGAGTTGCGGCCTCAAATCTGAGCAACTTGTGGGATATATATATATATATATATATATATATATATATATATATATATATATAAATATATAAATATATATATATATATATATATATATATATATGGCTAAACTAGTTGAGTCTTGGGGCGTGAGAGTTGTATCCTACGTGAATGATCACTTAAAGCTTAACTCAGACAAGACTGAGATAAAACATTTTTTTACCTCAAGTGCACCCTTGAAACCAGCATTTGGTGGTCATTCTAATTGGGTTCCCCCCCCTTCCGACAACTCTGGTAACAAACCTTGGTGGTGGAATTTGACTCCGTCCTTACTTTCATGCCCCAAATCAAGGCATTATCCACCACCTGCTTCTTCACTCTTAAATCCCTGAGAAGGATGCTGCATCTTATCTCCATGGAATTTTGCATGACGATTGTTCCTGCCTTTATTATATCCAGGTTGGATTACACCATCAGCTTGTAAATGGGGCTCCCGGCTTTTCGGATACAGCATCTCCAAATCATTCAGAGCGCTGCTGCCTGGCTAATTATCAAGGTCCCCCCCCCTCACGGGTTGCGTTGTCTGGACAACTATGTCATCTACACAGGCTTCCAGTGAATAAAAGGATCCAGTTCAAGGCACTCATCCTTGTCTTTAGGGCCTACAACCACAAGGGTCCTCTCTACCTTAGGCACCGCTTCAAGCCGTACATCCAGGAGTGATCTTTGAAATCCAACAATCTCAAACTCTTCTAAGTACCCGCATTCACAAGGCTAGAAGAGGAGGTAGAGCTTTCACTTTCCTGGCAACCAAGCTGTGGATTGCGATTCTGCTTGGTTTGAGAAGCAGCTAGTCCAAAGGTGTTTTTAGAAAAAGCTTAAAACCTTACTCTTTGAATCTTGTATAAATTCATTTAGCATCTCTTCTGTTAAGTTTCTTCCGCTAGCGCCGGGATGCCTCCTCAGAGGTAGTTGTGCTCTCTACAAATGCATTGTATTGTATTGTATAGTGACTTGCTGATAGTCCTAATACTCAGCTGTTTTAATGCCTCAAGGTTATAGTTTGCAAAGTCCATTACAGCCACTTTTCCTCCTTTGTCTGCTTTCCTGATAATAATGGCAAATCTTTTTGTAGCATTTGTAATCCCAGTCTTTCTTTATCAGTGAGAATGTAATGTTTCTTCTTACATTTTCTAACATGTGCAAGCACATTTTAGGCATTGGATGTCTGAAGCAAACAAGACTTTCAAGTAGAGCTGTGTATCATCAGCAAATTTATGCCGTTATCTGTCAGTAGTGCACCAAGTTGCACCATGTAAAGGCTGAAGATGACAAGAAACAAAATGTACCCCTGGAGGACTCTACAGGTGATAGCAATCTGTAGAGGCATGAAGGTGCCCATGTTAACTAACTGGTGTTGGTTGGAAAGGTAGAAGGAGAACAAGTGAAGGACACTGCCAGTGAATCCCAATCGACATTCAAGTATCCAGGGTGTATTTAAGAGTGGGATGGTCAATTTTGTCAAAGACGTCAGTGAGGTTATAAATATCAGGAAGCAGGTGTCATCTTCATCTGTGGTCAACAGGGCGCAATCTACAATCTGTAAGATAGCGGTGTCAGTGCTGAAGCTGAAGCCAGACTGGTATTAATGCAGGAGATAACTAGCATTGATGTGATCTTTGAGTCGAATATGCACTTCTTTTTTTAAAGATCTTGCTGACGAATAGTAGGTGAGTGATGGGCCGTCAGTTGGCAAGACCATCATCATGGTCTAATGTAGGGTTTTTTAGGGGTAAGAGGGTCTGGCCTGACTTCACAGCTTCTGGGAAGATGCTTTGAGTGAGGAAGACATTAACAATGGTAGGTAGTAGTAAGAGAGCATTACCAGAGAGTGTTTTTATGAAGGATGGTGGCAAGACATCATCTTCATATGAAGACCCTTTGAGAGAGTTGAGTATGTCAGTGAAATCTGTGTAAAATAGGGCTTTGGAGGTTGACTACTGCAAGATTGTGTGGGAAGGGATGGGTATAAGAGATGAATCAGGCTTGGTGTTGCAGATGTGCTGTCAGATCTTTTGTATTTTGTTGACTGAGAAAAAGGTTGATGGAATTACACTTTCCTGTGAAGTGAGGAGTAGGTAGCTCCTGGAGGGGGTTGATGCAGTGCTTGATTCTCTTGAACAGCATTCTGCTTCTGTTGGTGCCCTAATTGTTGGTGTTGGTGTAGTACTTTGCTTTGGCTGATGTGATGAGCTGTCTGCCTGTTAGACATAGGAACTTCAGTATAAAAAAGTCCTTGGGTATTCTGGTTTTCTTCCATTTTCTTTCTTGACCGCTGATTGATTGTTTATTTCTAACAAGGTCTATAGAGTATAAGGGTGCTGAAGGCTTTGGCTTTCACTTACATATTGTAATTAGGGTGGGGATGTTCACATAGCTCCTTGTTCTGCCCAGGAGTCCTGAATATGAGATGGAAGGTGGCGATCAACTACAGTTGTATATTTGAGGTCTGTTGAAAGAGGTATTAAGGCATAAGGAAGAGATATATTACTGCTACTCCTAAATAGACCATTAATTGCATCCCAGGATTGATTGTATTTAGGAGCGAGGGCATTATTGGCAGTAGAGTATCTCAGAAGGGTCTTGCCAACCGCACTCCATCAAGACTACTGCTTATGCTATTTTAGGGAGAGTTAGAATTCAATCTGAATATTGCCTTGGCAAGGTATGACCAATAAAGCATTTGCTGTTACAATTGGGGACATAATCCTGTTATTTTGTAAACTGTGCAAGGTGTCAGTGCAATCACAGACAGTGATGCTGGAGTGTAACAATTTGTGGAAACGGCATACCAGTGCCATAAGGGATTGGGAGAGTTCTGTCAAATACACTAATGTAACACAAAAGGCATTTTTGAGTTTTTGAAATGTAATGATTACAAGTTATTTATAAATGTTTAGCAATGGCACCAATGTATTTAAAGGCTAAAGTATCTTGTATATCTTTTTTTAATTATAGGGCTTGCCTGCTACTCACTGACATATTACTGATCATTTTCCAAATAAGAATGCTATTAGCGCCGGGACACTCCTTGTGAGTATCCATGCGCTTTATAAATACTTCATTTCATTTCATATATTAAAAATGTGTCTCACAATTTTTGCAAATAGGTCCAATTACTTTTAAAACCCCTAAATAACTTGCATACCATTTAAACACACAAGTCAAACACAACATTTAAAAGTTATTTAGGATTACAGTCACCTCCAAGCAAAGAAATTTTTTATCTACCTGGACAAATCTCATATCTGGCCGTCAAACATGTACCAAGGCAGTAGAAGAGACAAAAAATCAGTCTGCATGTGGTAGAGTTTTTGTCTTCTGTTTGGTGTATAAGAACTCCCTGAGCTCACAGTTATAGTTCACATTTTGCTGTCATGTAAAACAGTGTCATCTTAATAAGTACTTGGGCTCCAGACAAGACATATTTTGTTTTTTGTTTTTCAGAATGCTTTTGAACTTTCTTATACATGTTCTACTAATTCCAGCCTCCAGAATGTTACAAATATTGTATAATGCTTAAACATTCAGAAAACCTACCACATAGTATTATATATATTCCTTGCTCGGGCCCTAAAAATCCTTAGGATGACACTGGGTAGAGAGAGACAATGAGAGAGAGGTACATCTAGGCATAGAGGAGAGTGGCTGAAATAGGAAAATAGAGAGAGATGAGATAGAGAGAAAAAAACACTTTCCAAGGGGGCCTTGTGGAAGGTGGGAACACTGGGAAAATGCCCACTTCGCCCATGACTTAGTAAAACTATAATAGGATTTCCTTGTTAATTAGCGGATAACAGAACAATAGCAACCCCTAGCGTGAGCAGACACTGTCTCTGATTGGAAACCTGGAATATTTTCTACATTACCTGTGGTATTTTGAGGCGTCCTAGAGTTCGTGCAATTTCAACTGAGGCTGGGGAAAACATGTCTCCAATGATGGCCAACATCTTGAAGGTTGACTTGCACCTGTAATTGGGGAGTGTGTTTTTTTTACCAGAGAGCAGCCACAAGGTTGCCTGAAGTGCTCCAGACTCAGTGTAGCAGGAGTCCACAATTTGGAAGCCTAGAGTAAGGTTGGGCAAGATCTCAGCATTTTGGTTGATTTCTTCAGTTGCAAATGTCATGGCCAGAACGCACTGGTACATTTCTGTATATATTCTGCAAATAGCAAGCATAATAGGCATTAGGAGCTTATTGTCTTCAATTTTAGAACACTGTTCAAAGTAATGACATGGCAAACACTAATTTTTCGGAGAATATCATGAAATATTTTCTTCTTGATACCATTTTCCTTGCAGATATGAGTTGGTACAATGGCCACCGGTGCGTTATGCAATTTCTACGATCTAGAAGAGTTTGGCAAAGTCGTCAATTACACCATTGATATTAACAAATTCATAATGACAAAATTTAGGATGATGAAAGAACATTCTGAAAAAAATTGATTTTATTTGTATTTTTATGAGCATGGCCTTCTGTATCTCACTGCACGTCACTTAAAGAGCCCATCATTCTTCCAAAACCCAAGCTCCGCCTCCACTCTGTATTGTTTAACTGTTTCTTTGTACCTAATGCCAGTGAACTGGGGTAGAGCACATAAATTGCCCTTTCTGTGTTCACGCTTACATGCATGTCAGAGGTTTTGTAGGGTGTGGGTGAATAACTTAGGGCGCATTAGGGACGGACACTTGTTTATAAGTTTTAAAAACATGTCCCAAATAGAATGTGAAGCATCAGGCACTATCTAGTGGTATCAGCCAAACTTAAATATAATTAATAATTAGAGCAGGCTTTCATTCAAATGTATGAATAAATGTTACTGTATAGTTGCGATGCCCTGAAAAACCACATTGCCTGGGGATAATGCCCTGTTTGCTCCCCCTTCTTCTGAAGGCACGTAGATTGAGAAAATGGGCTTACATTACTCAATGCTACAAAGTAAGTATCTCATCTGGTACAGGCCTGCTTGCTTTGACCAGGTCCATAAATTCCTCGTGTGAGTTGTGTTGGAAGGAACGGAGAGGCTGGGTTAGAGTATTCTTGGATTGTTGTTTTGTACAAGGGTTAATGCTTGTGCTTTGTTTCTGTTTTAAGTACGAGTCCAATGTGTCTGCTTTGTCTGTGTAATGATTTGCCAGTTTGTCTGTGAAATCTTGATTAACATGATGAGTTCCTTCTAGGCAATTTGGTTTGCGAAATTCATTGAGTATTTTATAGAATTCTTTATTTGCACATTTAGCATTTTGAATTCTGTCTGAATAGTACCTTTTCTTAGCTTTTTTGATAGCTGACTTGTATAATCTGTTAATTTCTAGTAGGTGAACTTTGTCTTGTTTGGCGTTTGTTTTGAGCCAGGTACGTTGCAGCTTTCTAATTTGTTGTTTTATGTCTTTTATTTCTATGTTTCTTCAAGGCGCTTTTTTTCTTTTGTGCTGTTGTGTGGTTTTGAGTGGTATCAGGATGTCAAACGCTTCCTGAAGCCACTCATATATATTTTGAACAGAAGTTATTGTTTTCAGATTTGTACTTGATGTTAGTTGTGTTTCTAAGTGTTCCAAACTGAGTTTGTTCCAAAGCCGATAGGTGGATGGATGTAAGGTAGTTTTAGGTGAGTCCCTTAGTGTTGTTTTATGTTGGAAAGCAAGCAAGTGGTGGTCTGCCCATGTGACTGGAGGTATAGTTTGAAAGGTAACTAGTTCAGTATTACCAAAAATGACATCTGAGATATGTCCAGCGATGTGTGTGTGTTTGTGGACAATCTGATGCAGGTTCAGTGCGTCTAGGCCAGTTATTATTGTTTTTGGATGGGTCATATTGGGTTTGTCAAACCAAATGTTGAGGTCACCCAGAATGCATAGGTTGGAGTGTATTGTTATCAAGTTGGAAACTGTGTCTAGAAGTGCGTCTGGGAATGTCGCCTTGCTAGGTAGAGGTCTGTAAAGGAGCAGGAAGTTACAGGATGAAGACGGTGTAGTATTGCATCTTGTTAGATGAGCCTCACAATTCTTTATGGAGATGTCGTCAACTTTAGTGATATGTAATGTTTGCCTGAACACAACAGCTAGACCACCTCCTTTTTTGCCTATACGATTTTGGGTGATCGTTTGATAGCCTAGAGGAATGGCTTCATGCAGCACTGGAGCCATATCATCTCCCAACGATGATTCAGTTATGAATAGTATGTCTGGTTTTGCATCTGTGAGAAGGTCGTAGATGTGATGTTTGTTTTTAGAGAGGGATCGAGCATTTATTAGTAGAAAGTTTAGAGGATGGCCTTTGGTGATAGTGAGACTTTGTTTTGTAGAAGAGTGATCAGTATTGTGTGGGTTTGTAGCAGGTGTGTTTTTAGTGCTGGCATTAGCTGTATTAGGATAGCAATCGTGTAGCTGTTCAGGAATCATCTTCCTCATCCAGCATGCTAAGAAGGCATTTTGATGGGTCTGCGTGTGTATGTGGTGGAGATGGTGTTTGAGAGTGAGTTGGTGTGCTGTGTTGTTTTCGTGGTGTAACATTGTTGTGCAGTAGACATGGGGAAGCGAAGTTGTGAGCTGCGGCACGTTGCTTATATTGTTTGTGTGTGTTTCTGGTGGAAGGTGTATGAGTCAGGGGTGGTGGTGCAGCATGTGGGTCATGTAGTAAGGTTCTAAATTGTCCAATGGATGAGAGGTGGTTAGAAGAGTTGCTGTGTTGCTGTATCTGTGTTAGGTGTGGTGGAAGAGAGAAACCTTGGCATTGGAGTTTGTTCCTTTGTGTGGTTTGAAAGGTGGGTGTATGTATTTTGTGATGGTAAGTATTTTGAGGTGTTGCACTTTGAAGATCTTGTTGTGCTGGTGTGTGTGATATGTTTTGTTTTTGAGGAGTAGTGAAAAGGGGTGCTGGTGTATTTGTTTCATGTAATGGATTTGGTTGTATAGTATTATTTGTGAGAGGAGGTTGTAATGTAGAGGTGGTGGTGATGTGTTTATGAGTAGAGTGTATGTTGTGTGTAGGAGGGAATGAAGTAGAGGTAAGAGTGTTTGACTTAGACTGGTTTGTTGCAAGAGTTAAAAAGTGTGGTGGTGTGCAGTGTGTGTTGTGCTTTGGTGTTATTATGGCAGAAGGGAGAGGAGGGTGTTGGTTGGACAAATGACGGAATGATGAATATATGTTTGTTAGTGTTAAAAGGTGGTCTGTTAGGTGTCATTAGAGCAGGGAGCGTGTGTCTGGATGGGATGTAGTTATGTATGGTGTTAAATGGGGTTGTGTTAGTGATGAGTGGATTGGTTAGTGGTATAGGATAGAGTTGTGTACTGTTTGTAGGTGATGGTGGGTATGTGTGGTAGTTGGGATAGAAGGGTGTATATATGTGGTTTGGTTGGGTTTGTAGCGCATGCTGGTTCATTGATCTGTGCATAGGTTGGGTGTACATTTGGTGTGAATGTATTACTATGTTTTTGGATGGTGTGGGGTAGCTATTACTGAATCCAAACATGGGCAGCATTTCTGGCCCTGGTCCCGAACAGTTTTGAACAGGCTCAAACAGGCAATTGCCCTTGTCCTCTCCGCCGTTTACAGGCTCAAACAGGTAATTGCCCTTGACCTCTCCGCCCTTAGCCTCGATGTCTGGGCTGAGACGCCCTATGCCTCGGCCTTTTATAGCCCTATTAATCAGGTGACCTCTTCAGCCAATGGGAACCCTAGCCCTAACCCTATTCAATCACAACACTAGCCCTAAAATCTAGAACCAATAGGAGACCAGGACCTTACAGCCAATCTTAGCCCTAGTCCAAGCACCCAATAACTTTCAAAAACCCTGATCTCTACGTCCAATAGAGGCCCTACCCCTACCAGTAGTCCCAACTCGAGTCTAAGCAACCAGTGGCACAGGAAGCCCTAGTCCCTACTTCCAATAGAAAGTCCAACCTCTCTCTTAGTCCCGCACCTAGTCCAGCAGCCAATAACACCAGAAGCCCTAATCGCTACTTCCAATTAAAGGCCTAACCCTAGCCCTAGTCCCACCCTAGTCCCAACAACCAAGCACACAGGAAGCCCTAGTCCATCCTTCTAATAGCAATCCTAACCTTAGCCCTAGTCCCAACCCTACATTGATTGAGTCACAGACCAAGAAACCAATCAGAACCCTCAAATACCCCATCAATGAGGGTACTACCCTAATCCAATAGAAACACCAGATACAAACACCAATCAGTGTACACATGTACCAACCACTAGCAGACTATATAAGGTCCCAGCGACCTCAGATAAGGTTTGCTGGCCAGGGAGTTGGAAGCTGCTTCTCTTGTTCAAAAATCTCCTAGGAGACAGACAGTATCAATCCGCACTTTGGAGTACTGCATGTAAGGGCCTTACTAACTAATCCTCTGACAGTAGTTTTTGTATAAAACGTTACTCCCTCTCCTGGCCAAAAAACGAAGTGCACAGTCCCTATTAAACACAGTTTAACAGCTGACAGAAAGATTACTGCTGCCTCAGAGCACCCTCTGATGTAGAATATCCCTGTTGCAGAGGGGAAGGGGGGCTGGTTTCACTGACTTGTTAACACAAAATGGTGGCAGGGGGAGCACTGCTTAACATACAGGTCTTAGCACAGAGCCAAGGACTCGGAGGCGAGGACTAGCCCACCCTAAGGTCTTAGGAACCCACCCAGGTTCTTGGATTTGTTTATAGTAGTAAGTAATCATTTTTTCCGTTTTATGATTGCCATTGTGAATTTCATCTGCAATGTTATGAATTACAATTGCTCATTTGTTTTTCTATTGGAATTGTACGGTTTGCGACAAAGTCAATGCTAGAGTTAATTTGGTGATCTCTCTCTGCCTTATAGTGACCGATTCCTCCAAACAGAATTGAAAGTCTCCTGAAGTCAGCTGAGTCGCAGGAAGAATGAGGGCGAGAGAGGAAGGACGACACCCCTTGAAGGGACAGACGGTTCCTAATTGGACGAGGACTTTGTTTCTGTTGTTTACTTCTTTCCCTGGCATGATGGGAAAGGAAGTTTGTTGTATGTTATCCTTGTTTACCGGCTGCTATTTGAAAATAAATGAAGAAAGAAGGCATAATCCTTGCCTCCGAGTCCATAATAGAATTGAAACTTTCTGTTACGATAGCTAGGAAATTTTTCATTTGACTCACATTTATGTTTATGTCGTTTGCTTACCTTTTAATCTCACTTTGTACTGCAGGTCCGGTGCATATATGGGTGATCACTGGTCCTGATGAAATTGCCAGTAAGTTTGGGATGACAATGAAACCTGTTGGCCTTTCATATTAAAATGGTCTAAACATGGCTGGTTGTTTTTATTCATGTGTGGGCATGAAAATAAAGACAGTTGCTAAATGCCAAACATTTTCCCTTACTTTGAGGACCTAGCAAGGTCACAAGATGTGCGACACACTTAATAGAGGCATACAGACACACACACAACATTCTTTTGATTTAGCCTGGGTGTTGGTTCCTCTGTCATCTATAGGAAGGTTACCAATGATGATAAAGTGAACAAATTGGCAGGAAACAGCCGATTAGCTCCTGGTTGGTGGCTAACGTGAGGCCCTTCCTATGTATTTTCTCACACAATCTCTAGGTGTAATAATGTGATAATACCTGGGAACTGGACCAGAATTAAATTAGAACACACCCTAGGGGATGTCTCTAGATGAGTACTAGGACAAAAATCCCCATGAACAAGTATGCCAAAGTAACTGGGTCCCTCTAAATGAGAGTGTATGTTGATTCCACCAAGAGCTTTATTGTAATTGGGTAGTTAATTGGAAACAGATTACAAACTTCAAAGCAGGACAAATATCTATTTCTGGAAAAACATATACTATGCATATCATATTTAATGAAGGAGTTAGTGTTACATCTGTCACTACACGTCTATGTAAAAAGTAAAAGTGAATGGACAGAATGTAAGGATAGCAACCTCAAATTCAACCACAGACTGCCTTTTAAGCTGCCAAATTGTTATCTTTTGGTTCCGGAACAGAAGTCCTAAGAAGGATTACAGTTGTAAACGTGGTATAGTGTATTTGTTCTAGATTCATTATCAGTATTTATTGCATCAATTGGCCTACCAGGGGTGATGTCTTTTTGAGGCTTGTCATATGCTGGTGTTCCTTATATATCTATTAGTTGTCCTAAAGAAGAAGCTCTCAATTTCAACATACGTTTTTTCAAGTAGAGCAAGTACAGGTAAAACAATTGTTTAATAAAAGTGTAGTGAGTCCAGTGCATAAAGTTGCTTAATTGCAGTGATTTAGGGCCTCATGTAGGTAGCTAAATACCGGTCGGTAACGGCCGAAATTCGGTAAATATCCCGTTACCGACCGGTATTTAGCTATTTGAGATGTAGGAGGCATAATTTCAGCATTCGGTAAATTACCGAATCGGTAAACTACCGATTCGGTAAATACCGAATCCTGAAATCATATGTAGGGAGCACTCTAAAGAGTGAAAATTAGTATTAAGAATTTGTTATTTACCACCAAATACAGGTTGGTGATAAATAACGAATACCTTGCAAAAAGTAATATTTTGCAGATTTAAGAGTGCCATGTGGCAGACATACATGCCCTTAGGGCATGTATGTGCGCCACATGTGCACACATGCAAGATTCAGGGGTGCAACAGGGTGTCAATGTGACACCCTGCCACCCTTGAATATGCTCCCCCCATTACCGAATCGGTATTTACTGATTCGGTAATGAGGCATACCTTCCCATTGATTCCTATGGGCCTTCAGGCCCATAGGAATCAATGGGAAGGTATGCCTCATTACCGAATCGGTAAATACCGATTCATAATAACCGAATTTTTCCGATTCGGTAAAAGTTACCGAATTATTACCTACATCACATTTACCGATTCATAAATACCGAATCGGTAAAATTCGGTATTTATGAATCGGTAAATGTGATGCTACCTACATATGGCCCTTAGTGTGTAGTTTCCGGTGGTAGGGTGGTGTGGGGGCTTTCACTACTGTTCAAGGATGATTCTTAATACAGTACATAATTTATGGTGAATAAGTATAGAAACTGAGAACAGTAAAAGATGGAAAATAAAACTCTTAATTTTAATGTAACATAGCATTACAGAATAAGAAAGGCGTAGTAATTTGTATGATGAAGTGATGTATTGTTGAAATTGTAATTATTTGTGTAATTTTATAAATTGTAATACTAACTCATTTGTGTTGTGTTTTTTTTCTTCTTATACAGATAATGTCATCTATTGGGGTAATGTATTTTATCAATTAGTTCTTTCAGTGTTGTTCCATAACATTACATTTTCAGGGTACACATCCAGGCAAACACCGATACAGCTACCCATGCACCAATACAGACACTTACACAATCATCTAAACACCGATGCAGCCTTTCAAACACACAGGCAAACAGCAGCACAGCGACTGACACACCCAGCCACACACTGACACAGCCACAGACACACCCGCTACACTCAGGTACAGCCAAGGTACACCCAGCGACACTCCGATACAGAGATGGACATACCCATGCAAACAACAATTCAGCCACTGACACACCCAGTCAAACACTGATTCAGTCACTTACACACCCACCCCAACATTGATACAGCCTCTCAAACACTCAAACACACATACACTGACACACCCAGCCACACACTAGTACAGCCACTGATACACCCAGCCACAAACCAATTCAGCCACTGGCCCTCCTAGGCACACACTGATAGAGTCTGACACACCATTACAACCACAGATACACCCAGCCAAACACTGATACAGCCACTGACACACCCAGTCACACATGGATATAGCAACTGACACACCCAACTACACACCAGTAGAGCCACTAACACCCAGCCAAACACTGATATAACCTCTCAAAAACCTATGCACATATTGATACACACACCGATACAGTCACTGACACACCCAGATACACACTGCTACAGTCAATCATACAATTGCATTTGTCACCCCGAGTGGGACGGGTATGCTCAGATGTGAGTCCCGTGCTCTCCATGCCACTGGAATCAAGCTATCCTGGCTGACGAGGGCTGAAAGCCCGAAACCGGTCCTAGGATGCTTGTTTCCAGTCCAGGGAGGACCTGGCTTGGCAGTTCGGGCTGGACTGTTCCCATGGGGCACAGGGTCAAGACTGATTTGCATATGGCTGGGTTCAAACTGGAATGGCATGGTGAGCAAAGAAAAAACACAAAAAAAGATGGATTTAGGCCCAGATCTCTGTACTGGGGTGAATGTATAACATTGTTCTGCATTCTATCCATCAACTGTTGTTTTTGCCTTTGTCACCCCGAGGGGACGGGTATGCTCAGACGTGAGTCCCGTGCTCTCCATGCCACTGGAATCAAGCTATCCTGGCTGACGAGGGCTGAAAGCCCGAAACCGGTCCTAGGATGCTTGTTTCCAGTCCAGGGAGGACCTGGCTTGGCAGTCCGGGCTGGACTGTTCCCATGGGGCACAGGGTCAAGACTGATTTGCATATGGCTAGGTTCAAACTGGAATGGCATGGTGAACAAAATAAAGATGGATTTAGGCCCAGATCTCTGTACTGGGGTGAATGTATGTCATTGTTCTGCATTCTGTCCATCAACTGTTGTTTTTGCATTTGTCACCCCGAGTAGGACGGGTATGCTCAGACGTGAGTCCCGAGCTCTCCATGCCACTGGAATCAAGCTATCCTGGCTGACGAGGGCTGAAAGCCTGAAAACGGTCCAAGGATGCTTGTTTCCTGTCCAGGGAGGACCTGGCTTGGCAGTTCGGTCTGGACTGTTCCCATGGAGCACAGGGTCAAGACTGATTTGCATATGGCTGGGTTCAAACTGGAATGGCATAGTGAGCAAAAACAAAAAAGAAAGATGGATTTAGGCCCAGATCTCTGTACTGGGGTGAATGTATGACATTGTTCTGCATTCTGTCCATCAACTGTTGTTTTTGCATTTGTCACCCCGAGTGGGACGTGTATGCTCAGACGTGAGTCCCGTGCTCTCCATGCCACTGGAATCAAGCTATCCGGGCTGACGAGGGCTGAAAGCCTGAAACCGGTCCTAGGATGCTTGTTTCCAGTCCAGGGAGGACCTGGCTTGGCACTTCGGGCTGGACTATTCCAATGGGGCACAGGGTCAAGACTGATTTGCATATGGCTGGGTTCAAACTGGAATGACATGGTGAGCAAAAAAAAAAGATGGATTTAGGCCCAGATCTCTGTACTGGGGTGAATGTATGACATTGTTCTGCATTCTGTCCATCAACTGTTGTTTTTGCAATTATCACCCCGAGTGGGACGGGTATGCTCAGACGTGAGTCCCGTGCTCTCCATGCCACTGGAATCAAGCTATCCTGGCTGAAGAGGGGTGAAAGCCTGAAACCGGTCCTAGGGTGCTTTTTTCCAGTCCAGGAAGGACATGGCTTGGCAGTTCGGGCTGGACTGTTCCCATGAGGCACAGGGTCAAGACTGATTTGCATATGGCTGGGTTCAAACTGGAATGGCATGGTGAGCAAAAAAAAAAAGAAAAAGATGGATACTTACACACCCACCTAAACACTGATACAACCTCTCAAACATCCATGCACACACACTGATACAACTACTGACACATCCAGTCACACACTGGTATAGTCAGTGACACACCCAGCAAAAAGCGATACAGCCTTTAAAATATCAATGCACACACTGATACAGCCACACTGACACACCCAGGCAGACACTGATACAAAGACTAACACAGCCAGTTACACACCAATATAGCCATTCACACACCCATCTACACACCAATACAGGCACTCACACCCCACACCCATTTGTGCAGCAAAATAGGCAATTATACACTGATAAAACCACTCACAGACCCATTGAATGAATGATCATATAGAGCGCAATCTTTGCCCAAATGCATCTAGGCGCTAGGGTTAGAACAAACGGTCGTGAGTGGTAGGGATGGAGCTACAGATGTTAAAGGCGAAGAGTGTTCCAGAGCTTAGAGGTGGCGACGGCAAAGGCTCTCCACCCCCCCTAAGCTAGCCCTCTTAAACCAGGGTCACTGGACCCAAGCTGAACCCAACTGGTGAGGCCATAACTAGGGCAAAACAGGTCCTGGGTTGCTTGTGTCCCAGTTCAGGGATGACCTGGCTTGGCAGTTTGGGCTGAACGGTTCCGATTGGAGCAGTGTCGAGCTGGGTCATTTAGCAGGGTCCAAACTGAGGTGATGTGGTGTGTCAAATAACAATGGATTGGTAGTTACCAGTGGCTGAGATTAATTCAAGCATTCCATCCATCATATTTTTTGTATACTTGAGGGAGGTGTCACTCCTGTCAGCCATTTGATACTGCTGTACCAGTGCTGGTACTGTGGCACTGAGCGATCTAATTGGGTGGCCACAACTCTGAAGAAAATGGTGCATCTGCTATTACAGTACTGAGTCACCCCCCAGGCAGTTGTGGGGGGACCCAGAAGGACCTAGCCAGAGGTTTATATAAACGGGGCTTGCTGTACATGTTTGCGCATGATGATACTGTGATACTGTGCAAATTTCCACAATGAGGTGGTAACTTGTGTGTCAGGTTATGAGTATTGCAGTGCCTGATTTCTTTTTTGAAATGAGAAGAAAATGAGGGTTAGGGACCTGTAGGGTGTTGGGTGTCTGCAGGTGGTTGGTCGGTTGTTGCAGGGTTGAGGGCAGGGCCGGACTGTGTTGGCTACCGGTGGTAGGTTTGGGCACAGGGCTTGGCCTCAGGACAACCCCATGCTGCATGTGGCCTAAGTCTGTGTGCTGCGAGGTGATGTTATAGTTAGATATGGTAATATGATCTTAGCTTATGTTAAAACGCCCCCGAACTCCAGAAACTCCCTGAAAAAAACAAAGTTTAACGTGACATAACAATTAGGTGTTGAAATGCGGTAAAGCCTAGGGTTGAAAACCTAAAAAATACACTTAAATTCACAAGTTAGAGTTTACTGAGTAAACTATAACCCACACCCTCACTGTGCACTGCTTATGACCTCACATATTACATCACTCACAATTGAAGTTTACATTCCAGGCAGTGGACCATTTGATTGCACTTCTAGTTTTAGCACCCATCAGATGGTGTTCCTCTTATAGGATATCAAATGGTTTGAGAGATCCAGACATGAGTACCTGTTCTAGT
Organism: Triturus cristatus; assembly: GCF_964204655.1. Taxonomy (NCBI): domain Eukaryota; kingdom Metazoa; phylum Chordata; class Amphibia; order Caudata; family Salamandridae; genus Triturus; species Triturus cristatus. The sequence goes on from NC_140585.1 coordinate 934,895,688, forward strand.
GGGGTTATTCCCCGTTGTTTCCATGCATCCCGTTGAATGGCCCTTCCCATAAACGGATTGCAGCCTTCTGCCATGTTGGAGTCCCTCTATGAATGAAAAGAGTCACCTTTTAACTTTTTGTGGGCAGAGATTGAGGCATGAATGGTCGATTGTCTGATAGGGTTGTCATTGGTTTTATGACGATAGTTGGTAGGCTATACATAGGCTAGTGGAAGGGTCTGCAATAGTGTCTTTTTCAGTGTTGACCCATGCAGGAGGAGAGTGGGATGAAGGCAATAAATCCTCCCAATGTCAGGGTACCATGCGTGGTATGCGGTGACTGCCAGAGCTGCAGGGATGGTAAAACTGGGTTCTAAAAGCCAGAAGCTTGGGGCGGATGTGTTCAGGGACAGGCTCAAGGGGCACTTTGTCAACATTTGAGTGACATTTTAATTATGTATACAGTGAACGTTAGTGAAAACTTAAATGTGAATTCTGGACGTCCGGCACGCTCACCGTAATCTTCAGGTAAATGGCAGTGAATATTTGAGTATTTTTCCACCATCTGACATTTGGTTCAGCCATTGGATAATACATGTGGGTGCTTATGGTTTAGCATACTTTTACGACCATAAATTCTTTTTTTATGCCTTCCTCAAATGTACAAATATATTTCTGACATACATGAAGGCATTTTACTACTGCAGATTTCTCCACCAAAACTACGGAGAAGTCCACAGTCATAAATAGGGCTCCCGGTTTTATGGTAATTATTTTTTGGACATTTCCGTCTGTATTTATCCATATTTCTTTTTTGCTAGTTTCATCTGTATTTATCCATATTTATTTTGGGTTTTGTGAAAAAATTTATCTGAAATGAGTATATTTCTACATTTAATTGACCAATAAATGTACACTCATGCCTGAACGACTGAGAGGTTTCAGGGATATAAACACACTCAGATGATAAAATATGCTCTTATAAGAAAACATGCACATTTTAATATCAAGGTTTTGCATAGCTATTGCTGTTTAAGGCTCTTTACTGAAATGCCTTTATTTTTTTTAACCCCCTCACCTTTCGATCGACAGAGCTATTGGCCTGGTAGTTATGACTAACAGCATTGGAAATCGCTCCAAAAACAATCCAATTTCCATTTTTATCCCACATTTAAAAATAAATACAGACAGGAAAATAAATGTTTTTCTGTCTGTATTTATCTGTAAAAATCAGTAAAAACGGAAAACAGGGAGCCCTAGTCATAAATGAGGCCAGTGGGAAATGGGCGTTCCAAGCTGTAGTTTACCTTGGATGTTTGGGAACACCCACAACATGTACATCTGTGCGCATTTTTTTAAAACTCCTCTCCAACCTCTTTCCACCCTTGGAAGTGTTGGAGACTTTGTTCAGCCGATTATACTCTGAAGGAAAAGGACCCACTTGTGACGTCACACTGCATTTCCAGTAGTTTGCCTCAAACCCACGCCTGATGCAGCTTAGCAAGTGTGTAATGAGTAGCAAAACGTAGTAACTCTGCACCTGTACGTAGCGTATATCTTCAGGCACAGATTCACTTGCTTGTGTTGATGAATCATGGGACCTCAGTGTTTTACAGATGTTGACTTACAAACCCATGGGCTCTGCAGCCCGTCTTTGGTATTCGTCAGGTAGCACAAAAGTATTAGTTGTGCCAAATGGTCGGGTCTAAAAGCACAGCCCCGATTGTTGCCCGCGAGCCCACTGAGCCTGAGCAGGAGCGCTTCCGGCAGAGGCTCACCGGCACCAATGGGATACTGCTGGACCCAGTGTCACGTCATGCGCTTGTGTTCCCCCAGATCCCGAGGGTTCTGTCATGCTATGGTCAGTTGGTACGTTTTGAGCACAAGGCCTATTTTAAAGGATTGAAACGTACACGACGACAACGAATTCAGAATGAAAAGGTTTTATGGTGGAGTAAGACTATTTTTTTCTAATTTATTATTATTTTTAAAGCGCAATCCTCACCAATGGGTAGCATCACGTTTTAATCAAACACAGAGCAAGGAACATCCAAGATGGTAAAAGAAATAAACATGGCTGATAAACAATGGTGGTAGAAGATGGGGGTTATGGATGTTATAGAGACGGATTGCTTTCTAAATATTCGGTTAGCTAGAGAGTCCTTGGGGGAGTCTCACACAAGCACGAGACTTCAGAACCAGTGTAAATGGGTCGCGAGAGAGCCAGGGTAGAGACGGATTTAGAGATCCAATTGTGTGGTCTGGTACAGAAAATAAACAAGGGTTGTTGCTGTGATACGGAAGAGCTGGACAGAGGGATGTTTTCTGAACTGCTTCTACTTCAGAGAGGGAAACTGGGTAAGGCAGGCAATATTTGGGGTATATACCAAACAAGGAACTTATACTCCAAAATTGTCATGTAGCATGCCCACCATGGAGACAGGGAGCGCAGCATGCACACGTACACATATATGAAAAGACAACACATAAAGACACACATGTAAACATATATCACAGGAATACCTCCACCCCCAAATACATAATTATTTTTCGATATGGTGCCCAAAGTCTGACTGCGAGAACACCCCTACCTGTTACAGTTCCTTGGAGCTGGCGGTTCTGTGAAGCTGAAGGCTGCTGGCAGGGTTTCCATATTCACCGGAGCTAATCCACCAAACATGATATCTCCCTCCTTGGAGTATGACTGTAGTTCAAGCCTGGGAAGCTTGCATCCTGCCCTGGAAGGGTCAGCCCACGAGCTGCGTGCTGAGAGGAGGATCACGGTCACAAGCAGGGCCATCGGATGCTCTGCTGCTCTGCTGCCCTGCCGCTGGTGGGAATCTCGACTCGAATGCTACATGGCTGAAGATTTAATGAAACAATTGCCTATTAATTAACCTAAAAACAACGAGCTGTAAACCACCAATCACTGACTATCGAGAAACCATTAGGGGAGTTTTAGAGCCCATTAGAACACCCAGGTCAGGGTCTCTTTCAAGGATAGAGCCATGAAATCCCAAACGTCTCAGTTATCACACACGGCACAGCTGATGGATGGCTAATTTGAACTTTTATTATTATTTGTTTTAAAATCCTTCACAAATAAAGAGGTTTAAGCATTAATTAATACTTAATGCCAGCACCACTCAAGCAACACCATTAGACCCTACTTGTGAAGAGAGAGTGAGGATGTAAAGAAGACACCAACGTGCTTATGTATGAAATAGACACTTTCCGTGTCCCTTATTGCACACGTCACACGTTTCTTTCGTCGTTCACACGTTACTGAGCCAGGTAACCCCAAGACAGGAGTGTAAGCCAAAGTAGCCATGCCAAATGTCCATACTGGTACCACCTTGCAACAGGCCGCGACTAGGATCGTAGGGGTATGGATGGGTCATGGCAGCCCACTCAGCTGTGAAAGCAGCCCCCCTAGCCCCCAGCCCACCCTGAAAATGGCAACCTGGTAGAATGGCCAGTCGTCCTATTCAAAGGTCACCACTGTGGCCCCGCAGTGAAGAACTTCTGTATGACCATACTAACCAAGGCCTCTATGGAGAAACTAGTAACCCTATTGACCTGATAGAACAGACACAAACACTTTCTGCCAGAAGCCGCTGCCCACCCAACAATAATAGCAATTCTCAGGCAAAAAAGAATCAATTTCGGCCAACTTTATCATAAGAAACCTGTGACAACAAAAACTGTCCAATTGAAAGAACTCTCTAGTCGTGATCTTGCATGGTAGTGGACTCAAGCATAAAACATGTCATACAACCCAATGTCTAAACGTTAGATCAGGTTCCAGTTTCTGGCTTTTACTAAGTAAGAGCGCAGCAATTTTCTTTAAGAGCCGAGTGCCATGCTCTGTATTTCTAGCGTTTACTCTCTCGGGAATAGTCAGATGGTCTGTGGCTGCGGGGCTGGTCTTCCACCCAGTTCAATAATCTTCCCCTTTTTGTTGACATTCACTAGCTGCCAGAGAGTCGAGGTGTCAGGGCATTTCATCCCTTTTAATGGAGATGGGTCCTCTGCCTGGAGGGCCTGCCCACAGTGTTGAAAGAGATGACATGCTGGAGCTTCAAATCTCTTCTATTTCTGCTCTGAGACATTTTAAGCCACGGGCAAAGTGGGCAAATGTCCAGGGCCCCCAACTTCAAAGGGGGCCCCTGGTAAAGTTATTAGTGTAATTCAAAGTACTTCGTAAATAGCATTATTGGTGTCTCTCTACTTCCTATTTTTCTCTCTGCACCTCATCTGCATTCTACCCTTCAGCCCCCTCTCCGTACCATTCCCTCCGTCTTATTACAATCTCAACATAACTTGTCTTTCATGACCTCTTCTCATGTTGCCCTCTGCTCTACCTCACTGCTCTCTCTGCACCTCTCTCATTACCACACCTCTCTACCTAGCTACCTCTACCTCTTTCTGCTTCAACCCCCTCCTAACTCCCCTTTTTTCTACCTTGCCCTCCTTTTTTATTTATCCCTAGGTGTACCCCAGTCTTCTCCCTCTCGCTATATTTTCTTCTTTCTATCTCTCTCTAAAACCTTATCTACCTCTGTCTCTTTTCTTCCCTACATCTATCTTTTCCCTCCTCTCTGTACCCTTTTCTTTCTTTCTTTACCTTATCTCTATCTCTGTACCGCACATATCTCTCCACCTCATCTCTAATTCCCTTCCCTTCACCTCTCTTTTTATACAATTCTCCTTACCTCTCCGTTCTTTTCCAGTCTCTCATCCCTTACAATTCCTCTTACTAATCACAGTAAGGGGTTATTGTCTAGCCAGAGATGTATACACACCAAACAACATGTGAGAGCAGGAACACGCCCATCTAAGAAATAAGGAGAACATTGGCACATTTCACTCTATTGAATCATGAAATTATCTGAGCTGTGCTTTGATTCGATTTTCGTGGTTATAGCGAGAAAGCAGTTGTGAAGGAGGATTTATTTATCATGGTGAATGTTCTGCAAATAAAAGCTGTGTCCATATGTCACATTTCAAATGATGCAATGATGCACTAAGCATCTATGAAGTCAACCTTACTTGTTGCAAGAAAAAGAAGCATGCTGTCTTTCTTGGTCCTTCCTGTGTGACAGTAGCTAATCACAACCCTCCCTCTACTGTTAGAGTGCAGCATGGTTAATGGTATGTATGCATGTCTCTAATTCGTGTGCGCCTCTATCCACAAGATCAGAACTGTACAGTGGATATTACAGGGGAGTGCATTTAGAGCAGGAATGCCCAACACATTTCTGAATGCTTGAAATATACACAGGACACATATTTACTATGTTATTGAGCTCCATTTAGATTCATTGAATATATATTTGATATTACATATTTATCAGGAAATTCTGGCATGGATCTGGCATTCCTGGTCTTGTATCTGACACCCCTGATACAGAAATACATGTTGAGGGTAGCTGGTGCCACAGGGATAATGTGTTGAGCCATGTAAGAAGGTAGACAAAAAAATCTATGAGGCAATATTTAATGCAATTTTGAGTATTATATCCCACATAGGATGTATATAGCAATGGCAAAATTATGCTGCAGACTAAAGAAACGGTAAATTATGTGGCGTTATGCAGCCTGTTTTGTGATGGTATTATTTCTTCAGGTTATCATTTTAACACGCAATAAAAACTGTCTGGGGAAAGGTTTTACCTCACTGATACCATTTTAACATCAAATATTGCAATCAGCAACTGAGAGGTGCTCAGTTAACTTTTGCCAGTGGTCTGTCATTGCACAGGCGCACTTGTGACACTTTATAAATGTAACCTTTGATACACATATTTTTGTTGAAATCTGCAAACTAAGCGGTAGATGTTGGATTACGAGTCAAGTGCGATAAATATAGAATTACGCAGAAAATGCCACACATTCCGAATATTCAAGGGATCCTGCCATTGCATTGCCAGCTCTGTTTAACATTGAGGTTTACATAACTGTTCAAAATGTTTACATTTAATGCTTTGCTAGTTATGCCTGAAAATCCCAAATTTCAAGTTGTAATATGCTTTCAGAGCTAGCTGAATATAATAAGCAGAGTTGGTACAATATATAAACTACAAAGTCATATTGACTCTTTCAGTGACAGTGTTCCAATAATCTTGGGGTTGAGAATCCTCTCTGAACATGTCACAAGCAGCAAAAAAAATACCCTGCTGTGGGATCACAAGAGAATTGAAAACCACACCGATAAGCTGAACTACAAGCAACGATGAAGCTAATGGGTTAGGCTTTTGTACAGTGCCTGCATATATGGACAGAGAAACACGACATCCATGTACACATTGATATATATGGCACATAAATCCAACTGTGAAGACAGCATCAAACCAACAGATAACCGTGCACATACAGACCAACCTGCTGCAGCCACCTTTGCACAGACCACAGACATTCAGGCACTCATCCACAAAGACCAAGCAGCAGACAATCATGCACTCATCCATACGGACCTAGAAGAAGACAATCAGGCATTCATGCACACAGACAAGGCAGCAGACAATCAGGCACTCATGCACACAGACCTAGCAGCAGACAACCAGGCGCTCATGAATATAGACCTAGCAGCAGACAATCAGACACTCACACATAGACCTAGCAGCAGACAATCAGGCACTAATGCACACAGACCTATCAGCAGATAATCAGACACTCATGCACAGAGGCCCAGCAGCAGATAATCAGGCACTCATGCACCAGACTTAGCAGCAGACAATCAGGCACTCATGCCCACAGACCTATAGGCACCCATACATATCGAACACCTAAAATTGCAAAGACCAAGGCATGTTAAGTTATGCTGGTTGCTTGCATTGCACACTTTGCGGCTCTGAGGCCATCACAAAGCAATAGATGAGAAAAGAGAGTAGAAATGAGACAGCAAGTGAGAAGAAACGAGGAAAAAGGGATCAGTGGATATTAGATAATGTTAGTGTTCTGGTTGCTAAGAAGTAGAAAACAGACTGCATGAAAGGTAAGGCACATCAATCAGAAGGGGGCAGGCAGTGCTGGAATCAGGGCACGGGAGAGAGTTTGTTAGGGCGATTCCAAGGCAAGCCACAAACATTCCTGTATCCACAAACCTTGTCAAAAAGCTGAAGAACACAGGCGGCAACCATACACACATTTACAACTCCACACAAGACAGATACAGTCAGACAGGACACAAACAGCCGCACACAGAAAGGAAGGGAGACAAACAAAAGAAAGAGAGATGACCAATTGTTACACAACTCTGGCTTCACATGCCCTCAGTCTTTAGACCCCTTGCTGATAAATTACATTTCGGACAGAGGAAAGATTAATGTACCTGCCTAATTAATAATTGGTCCTTATGGAAATTACTTCTACTGGGTGATGGGAGAATTCAGTTTCCATTGCCCTTTATGGAAGGATTTTTTGCAAACAACAAGTTAGCGATGTCTACATGACCAATCCATCTTTGGCCTCTTTGCTATAATCATATGTATGTTATATGGCTTATCAGTTCTTTAGTTTCGTTAGGTTTTCCAGTCCACTCCATCTCCACCGAAAACTGAGTATTCAGTTCTGGACATTTGCTTTATCATCAAATACAGTGCTCATCTGAAGCAGCTGAAGGCCACTACTCCCAGAAGGCACGGATTGTTAAACGAAAGCAAAGAATCAACAATATGCGGCTCTGCATGCCTATTACACATTTTCACATTCCAGCTTTCAAAATAATTGACTGTTGCTTGGCAATTCAAAAATATCTCAAAAATACAATAAATGCTATACATTGTAATTTTAGTTATTTTACTGTTCTAAACATTCATTTGGTCTTTCTTTGTCTTTTATTTTCGACTGTATGCTATTTTGCCATTTGACAACATGATGGAAAAATATCAACCACTACCCAAGTTCTTTTGTAATCCTTTTTCTGTGCTTAACTTGCTACTCGGTGTTTTTTATCCGTTTATTGATCCTTTCAGCGTTTTGCCATCTCGAAGCAGGTACGCATTTGGATCACACAGCTATCCCTACAAATACCTGGTTTAAAGACCGCTCTGTACAAACTGAACATCTGTACACCAATGGAAGCAGCAGAAATTGTATGAGCATGTGGAATCCATTCTTGAGCCATCACTCTTTGTGTTCTACTGTACAGCACGCATCCAATGCGCGAAAAGTTTGAATGTAAGCCTAAGCATAGTATTTTGTAATGGAAGGGTACCCTTCCAGTAACAAAAGTATGCTAGACATCACAGGCAGAACTTTGCACTGTAGATTTTAAACTATAGCACTATAGATCTTTCTTTAACTTGCATTACTTTTTTATGTTAACAAGTATATATGTACAGCTTTATATTGTTATTAGGCTTGATCTAGTCTAAAATATAATTAAGCCCAATAAATCAAATACGAACAATCACAGACTTAATGACAAACAACTAATCCCTTTCAGTGTAAATTACCTTATGGTGCAGGGGCAGGTCCTGCCACAAATGCAAATTTTTGTGTCCTTATAATGGAGGATACAATAGATTGGTGTTTTTTTATGGAGATCTGCACATTCCTGGTTCCTTAGCATACAGCAGTGATCGCTGCCTTTTAAGGAATCTAAACTTAGAGATCAGCTGTTGATAATTGCTGGCTTCCTTAGGCTCAGGAGGAGGATCCCCCACATGTTTCCAAGACACAATAGGTCTTTATTTTTCTTTTCAGAATTGCTATTTTTTTAAATTATACCAGTGTCCCACAGCACCATTATTGATACCCTGTGTAAAGTGTCAGGTTGCAAACCTTATCATTAAAACATTTGCGTCTCAATTATCAGGTTATGTAGGTGGATCTGAGCCAGATGTGGACTCTCCTGTGGATAGGTAGCGGGAGTCAGATCGGATGTCTAATTGCTCAAGAAGTGGTTTGCTCCACACCTTATGATCCCTTTCAATCAGACACCAACCCCATTGATGCTTTGAAGCAATTAAGCAAAAACAACACAATTGGACACATTTTATTGAATATATTTTCGAGGACAGCAGAGATTTACAATTATTCTTCCTAAGTGTTGGTCATACATAAACCTCTGTCAGGGTGAGGCATAAGAAAACCCCAAATTAACTTGTGCTCAATCCTCTGGTAGCTTGGCACTGAGCATTCAAGCTGAACCTAGAGGCAATGTGGCAAGTATTTATGCAGCCCTTCAAACAGTAATAAAATGAAAACAAAACACAAGAAAAATCTGACACCAATTTAGAGAAATAGAATACATTTTAATAACTAAACAAGACCAAAATAGCATAAATACAATTAGTAGAACTGGGAATATTCTATTTTAACGATGTAAGTGAAAGTAGCTCCTCAGAGCACAAAGTTCCAACTGTTGATATCTGGTCGCGCTGGACTGGGACAAAGTCACAATTTAAGGCTGACCGCAATGGCGCGGGCCTGCTCCACGGACCCTGTTAGTCCTGCTGAACAGGAGTACCTTAAATCCTGGTTACGGAGCGTTGCGAGGTTCTGCGATGAGGTTGCGCCATGCAGCTGAGGCAATGCGTTGATTCTGAGGATCAGCAAAGCCATGATGTGAGGTATTGCATCATCGTCGAGGATCCCATCGATGAGGTCTTGCGAAGCAAATTACAGCATCGAGGATGAGTCATGAAGTTGAGGCGATGGGTCAATTTCATAAGAGCTGCAATGCGAGAACCTTGCTTGTTGTCGAGATTGCTGTCAAGAAGAGATTTGCACTGCGAGGGCCTGTGTCAGGGAAGTTCCTCACAGCTGCAGTTCCGATGCAGGCTGAGAGATCGATGTGGCGTCCTTGTGCTTGGAGAATCTGCGCAGCAGAGGTGATGCATTGGTTTAGCTTGGGATTGCGCAGCGCAGAAGAGGAGATGAGTCGGTTGTGCAGAATCCACAAATGAGCTGGCAGAGCACCTTCTGGCCCACTTCCAAAAGTCCAGAATTGGGGTGGCACCGCTGGCAGGGTAGGGCTCATGGATGGCAGAGTCCAGATGCTGGATTCAAGGTTGTTGGAGCCTTCTGTCACTGTGGCTGTCGTCCGGAGGCCAGTCCACTAGCCCTTGGAGTAACTCTGGGGTTCTGGGTTCAACAGCTCCAGACTCAGTCCTTCTCAACCCAGAGAAAAGTGCAGCAGACACAGGTTAACACATCAGGGCAGCAGTCTTTCAGGGCAACAGTCCAGCAGAGTGGCAGTCCTTTCAGCAGCAACTTTCTAAAAGTGGTATTTTCAAAATTGTGATTTAAAATCCGACTTCAAAAAACACAAAATTCCCTACACAGTGTCTACTCTATTTTTAGTTATAATGTTATACACTAAATTAATGTCCGTGAAAAACTCAAAAAACCATATGGGTATACAATTCATTAAACAACAATTGATAAGTGCAACACAGAGAGCGAATAACAAGCTTATTATAAAATCAATATAGAATTTATTCAATGATAATATACAATAAAAAGGAAGCAATTCATAAATTCACAATACACAATTCAAATTTAAAAGGAACATTTCATTATTAAAATACACGATTACAGTATCGTTAGAAAACAGAAAAGTCGACGCTGCGTTTTGGTGAGTCTTTAGTTTGTCACCTTCTTCAGGACAGTTTTCTAAATAATAGTTACATTTTTGATTTGTAGAAGTGATCTTCTTGTAATAAGGGGCTGGAAATGTGCCACATTATGAAAAACCTCTATTATATTAGAGGCCAGATTGAGGAAGCTGTGTTTGCTGTGGCCACCATAATATGATATTATTCTTCAGAGAGGTCCATTGGTTCAGCAGACAAGGAAAAGGATGAAATAGTGCTAATGGCTGATCCGCCGTGATAAAGGGCACTGTATTTATATTCCCAAATTTCGCTGTTTGTGTTATATGTTTTTTTGCGGTGAGGATACTTTTCTGGTTATTACACCGTCATGGTCATCAAAACGGGTTGATTAAAAACCTAGGACGAGCAAAATGGCCTCCTTGCCAGCAACAAAAAAATGACAACTTCCGGGTCAAAATCCGACTTCACCATGACAGAGGATTTTTCATCACAATTCCAAAGACACCAAACCTGAAATGGATACCTGCTCTCATTTGGAAATGATCATGTATTATTACGCAATAAGGTAATTCCAATGTTATCCTATGGGTGGGCCTTGTAGTAGTGAAAGACAAATGTAAGAGTTTTTTACAACCAGAACATGTATAACTAAAACGTACATGGCCAACGTTTTGCTGCGCCTTGCCCTCTGGGCTGTCCATGGCCTACCCTATGGCTGACATATGTATTAAAAAGGATGTTTTAGGCCTGGCAAAAGGTTTCTTGTGCCAGATCGAAAAGTCCATTTAAGACTGCACAGACAGGCTCTAATAACAGACTTGAGACATTTTTAAAGGGCTATTTAAGTGTGTGGCACAATCACTGCTTCAGGCCCATGAGTAGCATTTAATTTACAGGCCATTGGGACTGAGGGGCTCACAAGTAAATTAAATATACCAATGGAGTATAAGCCAATTCTACCATGTTTAAAGAAGAGAACAAAAGCACTTTAACACTGGTTAGCAGTGGTAAAGTGTGAGGAGCCCTAAAGACAGCAAAAACAAAGTCATCAAAACAAAGGGCCTGGAAGGCAAAAAGTCAGGGGAGGACAACGTCAAGGATGCCAGGTCTAAAATCCAGGTAGAGAAGAACCTTTCCATTATATACTCAGGTATATAGAGAGCTTAGTAGTATTATAGAGAGCTTTGTGGTACTTTTAGAATATCCAGGGAGATTTCATTAAAAAAATCATATCAGAAACCTTTCTAACTGATGAAGAAGTCTCAAACATTTTAAGGTAGACTTGGGCTACCTGGTTATTCCTGTGACTAATATTAGCTTGGAATAAGTGATGCAAACTTGAATCTCACTATTGATTTGGAGTTGAATTTTCCTTTTAATCTCTCTTGATCACACTAAAATACAGTATTTTGAATAAAACACTTCAAGTGCCTAGGAAAAAAGGCCCAATTAGGTAAATTGCATGTAACACAAAGTCGCTGCTTTGCACCAGCCAAAATATTAGTAGATAGGACTGATACCATTGTGTTACTTGTGAGCTACCCTGAAAGGTTTCTGAATCTTTTTACATAGAAGTAGGCCCTCCCCTTCCTAACAAATGCTGAACACAGTATCAAATAAATGACGCATCCTTGATCTAGCATCAGTTGAACCCTGTAAGAACTTTCGAGAAATTTGAAGACCAAGGTAGACAATGCTTGCTGTAAGCTTCATATGTGAGACTACCACAAAGCAATACAAAGGGCCGATATCCCAGCTTGCATTTTTTGTTTCAAAATGTTTTTATTGAAATTTTCTCAGACAGTATGACACAAATATTACATATGCAACATTTCTCGAAAATATCATCCGCCTAGCAATACAGTTAGTTCATAAAAGATACAGTTTGCTCGCCATGTCCGAGGCAAATGAACTTTGATATATAACTCAGTTTCATCAGAACATGTCGCGATCCCGACACTGTGCACATATAACCAGCTAATCTCCCTAGAGAGTAACATGAAAAGGAAACTTAATTATACCTAAGGAAAAAAGAAAAAGGAAATAAATCGAACTAAGATGTCATGGTGCAAATGAAAAGACAACCGAGATGGGCACGAGGATTGGGGAATCAGTGTCTCCGCCCCGATGCTCAACGAAGTGTTCATAGCTCCCTACGTTGGTAAGTAATTAGATCAGGAACATGTGGAGTGCCCTAAGCCTAGGATTGCAAGCCATCAAGGGAAACCCATCCGATAAGTATATAACCAATGGAGCCCAGATGTAATCAAAACCTCTCCTAGTGTCTTCAACAATATCCGTAATTCGCTCCAGAGCCAAAGCCCTCCACAATCTTGCATGCCACTGGGTTAGAGATGAGGCCTCTTGTTTCTTCCAGGCTGCAGCAACTGCCATTTTGGCGGCCCCCAGGCAGAGCCACTGTCACGTGGTCTTAGGCCACTCCCTATTTACAGTGCTAAGTTAGCTCAATCACGTTAGCTGTTGGAAAGCCATCTTGTTGCTTTTGCTGCCTTTGCACCCGACACTGTTGTTACATGTTATTCATTTGAGAAATGCAGACTCGCTCTTGTCTCAAGTGAATGTTATTTATACATCCTTAACAGTTGCTAGTGCCCTTGGTCTGTACATCGAGTAAAGAACTGTTCTAGGACACTAGACGGTGCCGGCTGATTGTGTTCAGGGTGATCGTACCACTGTTTAGTCATAATATGCACGCAGCTGCAAATACCAGAAAGTCGTGGGCTTTAATATTACAGCGCAGCATATTGTTAGGGCATTCGATAGAAGAGCTGTTGCAGAGAACACTGAGCTGATCCTGTGATGTGATACACCTAAGCTGATCTATACGGTATGGGGTCCCCTATGCAAGCCTATGAGACCTTCTAATAGTCTAATAATATTTTATTAGTTGCTAGAGAAAGGAGGGTGGTTGTTTTCCACTGTCATTATTAATATGATCGCTCCTTTCATTTTCTATGGAATTGTAACAATGCTAATGGTAATGATCTTAACCATTTGTCTGCTTATGTTAGCCAAAGTACTGTATAACAGGACTCGAGGTTTATGAATAAATTCTTTAAACTTTACTGTGTCTTAGTTATTCTGTTGTGGACTGATATATATGTGCAAACGGGTATTTCGGGTTCCCACCATTCCTGAGAATAACTAAGTCGCATGTTCTGGGTTGTCTATACATTGGGACCGCCGAGCTAAATCTCGGATAACGAATGTGACACTAAGCTAGTCGGATAAGGGGTTCTTAGTTCTGAGGGGAGTTTCTGGTACACCACAATTCTCTAAGGTTCTGGTTTCCTGCGCATAGTTCTGTGCATACGCAGAATCCCTACAACATGGCGCACCTAACGTTTGGTCTTAATATCTGAGATGCCTTAGTAGTGCTTTTTATTAGTCCACAACGCCCTCACTCTGTTTTCCGGATAACGGGAGTGACGGTTTTAACCTACCTAGGTTTTAGGCTATAGGTTCTTTCAAGCTTGATAATAAAAAAGGTTACACTAATCTAAGCCCAAGTGCTACTGAAGATCTCGTTGTATCCTCTTTTTAGTCCTCATGGCGGTAGAAATTCCCGCTCATAGTAGGGTGTCTCTACGTGCTCATTTGAGGATGTACGGGGTGCCTGATGACGGGATGGCGGTGGTGTTTGTCGTAAGTGCAAGTGCCACTTACCCTTATGAGTTGTTTTACTCTTGGGTTACCTTTGAGGCTGTGGAAGATGTCGATAAAACGTTCCACAAATACACTGCTACGCAGGTGCCTCTTCATTATACCCCATATATGGCTTTAGAAATTCCTATTTCAACCTGGCAGCACACTACACACAACCCTGATTACGGTCCATAGGGCGTTAGTGCAGTATGTGTCGCGCACTATACAGGTGGGGGCACCTGTAGTTGCGGGACACGGGGCTGATCACCATCATGCGGTAGTGATCAGTCCTGTAATGGTAAACGCGGTTGTTGGCAAGCGCCCCCAGAATAAGGATGAGTTTCCTTATTGGCTTGCAGAAAAATTCGATCAACTAGAAGCCGTGTTTCCTAACACAAGTCCTGTGGAAAAACACAGGATACTCACTATTACTTTGCCGAAAGAACTAGTCCCAGACATTGTCGATTGTGACAATTGGGGCAAGATCTTTGCCGCGACCTATTCGAAGTGCTTCGGCACTACGTCTATGTCGGTACTACCTTCCGTTATCAAAAAGGTCCAGGAGGACCATGGTGCGGAAGCAGCTATTGAGTTGGGAATGCGGCTTATCGACAGCTTCGATATAGTATGTTCCATGATTATGGGAAATCTCAAAGGAGATGCCATGCAGTTTCAAGTTGGAAACATGATAGCACTAATTGCAGATGACGATAAGCCGAGGGAATTTGCAAAAGTTATTGTGAAAGCCTATAGGATGGTTGGACGTAGTGCTCTAGGCGTGAAACCTGTCATCAAAATTCCTGATGTAGTACAGCAAACTAAAGTGAGTTCGTCTACAAAAGACGATAAACCCAACTTTCCAAAACAAAATTGGCGAGCTAAAAAACAAGAAAAACAGCAACAGAAACAGGATACTCGTCCTGCCTCTCCTGTTCAGGCGTATGTTGAACGCACTTATGATTTGCCTGATCGTTCTCGTATTAAGTCACCTGATAGGTTTCAGGTTCCTGACCAGCGCTCTCCTGGTTCTTCACAGGAATCAGCGGCTTCACACTTTGGTGGCGGAGACCGTGGGAGAGGCCGGGGTACTCAAGGTCGAGACCAGCCCCGACAGGCGGACGGAAAAGGCAAGCAAGAAGATTCTGCACGTCCACGTCCTCAGTTTCAGAAAAAGAAAGTTGCTGCAATCTCAGCGAAGTATGCCTCAGATGGTACGGACACAGCTTCTGAACATGAAATGGGCGCTGACGCTGCTAGACAGCGCGGCGGAAGTTACAGTAGTGCGGGGAGCACTGCGTCCATTTCTGGAGGCGACAGCAACTAAAATCTATGTAACAGTAGAAACTGCTGATACTCGCGTAGCCCCCCCTGAGAGATTATTTGACGTAGTCCTCAATATTGAGGGTGACATACAACGAAAAATTAATGCGGTATTTTGGGATAATCTGACGACCACCTATGATATTCTATTGGCGGAGAAAGATTGGCCCCCGGCTTTCATTCTAAACGCTCCAAGGGGGGAAGAAGTCATTCTTCCTTCTTTTGGACACGTAGTGCCCAAGGAGGAGTCTAAGAAGTTGGCCGAGGAGTGGGCGCGGGTGCTAGCACCTGCGTTGTATCGTAATCAGGTGGGGTGGGATAAATGTTCTACCCTCCACGAAATTCCATTGCGGTCCGACCCCCAGCCTCAACCCCAATACCCTATGCGTCGGGAGGCTAGGTCTCACGTCGCGGCTATCCTTGAACAATTGGAATATCAGAGAGTAATTGAAACGTGTGTGTCACCCATGAATAATCCTTTATTCACTGTAACGAAGCCTGACGGATCGTACCGCCTAGTTTTGGATTACCGGCACTTAAACTCGCACTACCGGAATTGTGCGGTGCAAAATACCCATAGTTCGGCTCTCATTGATAGTCTTGTGAGAAAAAGGTTCAAAACCACACTTGACTTGTCCAATGGATTTTATTGCCATAACATAGCCCCTCATAGTTATGAGTGGACCGCTTTTACTTCGGGTGGTAAACAAAAAGTGTTCAAAAGGCTTCCAATGGGCTATAAAAATAGTCCTGGGGTATTTGCTGCCCGTGTGGTCTCTCTCTTAGAGATGGTAGACCCGGAGGCGTACTCGTACTTTGATGACATCTACTTAACAGACGACGAGTTGCTTCCACACCTTGCTCGCGTGGACAACATAATTACTATGTTTGCGGACTTTGGTTACAAGTTTAACTTTAAGAAGTCCCACATTGCCGAGTACACAGTTTTATTCTTGGGGTACGAACTCAACAATGAGGGCCGAGGCTTGGCTCCGCAGTTCCTTGAGAAATGCGCACGCCTTCGTATCCCTGCGACACTGAAACAACTACAATCATTGCTGGGCTTTCTGAATTTCGGTCGGACCTACATTCCTGAATATGCCCAGCGTATCAAGACACTATATGCCTTGGTGCAACCTACTTTTACCAAATCTTGCTGGCTGCCAGAGCATTCGGCTGCATTGCACTCTTTGCAGTCTGACCTTCTTACTGCAAAATATTTACAAACTCGTGATAACCACACAAACCTGGTAATAAGAATTGTACCGGGTGTGGAGGGGTTCACGTACTTAACATACAATGAAGGCGACACGGTCCCCATTGCTTACAAATCTCATTTATATACTTCGGCTGAAATGCGTTTCTCCACTGTCGAGAAAGTTTTGACAGCAGTTCAGATGGCCATCCTGAAAGAACGAGCGCTATCACAGGGGAAACGCATGATGGTGGTGACACCATTTCCTGCCCTAGAGACAGTCACTAAAGCAAGTGTGCCGAATTCTAAAGCTTTGCATCCAAGGTGGATACAATGGGCTACCTCCTTAGCCTCGCCTGACGTCGAATACATCTTTGACGCAGGGCTACAGACTCAGGAGAGTTTGGAGTATGAATTGGTTCATCCGGCTCCACTTACATTGCGCCCGTTGGAGGAGTTCCATTGTGTCATATACACTGATGGGTCCGCGCAGCCCGCAACTGGATCAAGGCACGCTTATTCAGCGGCTTGCGCAATTGTTGTTGGTACTTTCGTGAATGGAGAATTCGTACAGGATGCGGTGCATACGCAGACTTTGGGTGATTGTACCGCACAATTGGCGGAGCTACGTGCTCTGGTGCTTGCACTGGAGTTTGCTGATTATAGAGTCACAACTCTTATAGTGAGTGATTCTTACTATTGTGTTCAGTCTTACAACGACAATCTGATGTTTTGGATCACGAATGGTTTTCGTGATTCAAAAGGTAGCACAGTGAAGCATAAAACGCTTTGGGCTAGGGTGGCTGAACTAAAAGGCAGTCGACCCCTTGTGAATGTTATTCACACTCTTGGTCACCAACGAGTTGGCGCCCATGCTGTCGGTAACAGTTTGGCTGACGAGGCAGCAAAAACAGCAGTGGCAACATACTTGGTAGCAGCAGTTACAAGATCCAAAAGTAAGATCGATGATGACATCTTGGCAGCCATTGCTGCTTAAGAATCTGGGACAGACTTCCCTAGAGGTTTCCCTTCTCGATACCATTATCACTTAAGTCCTGATAACGTCCCGTTAGTGAGGATTAATGATGTTGGGGATAGAGTTATTCCCAATGCAGACTGCAGGCCTGCTTTGGTGCAAGCTGCGCACGAGGCTGTTGTGTCTGCGCACGCCGGAGTGTCCGCAACTGTGTCACTGTTGCAGCAGCGTTATTGGTGGTACGGTTTGTACAAACATACGCGGACTTATGTCCTCAATTGTTGTATTTGCCAACAAATAAAGCCGTCTTCTGTGGCGCGTCCACCACAAACGCAACTGCATATATCTAATCAACCACTAGCGTGTGTTTATTTAGATCACTGCGGTCCTTTTTCCTCTGACACTGCGTACAAGTATATCTTGGTTGCAGTGGATTCGTGCACACGTTTTCTGTGGGTGTGGCCACACAGGAGTGCTGACACCCGGACTGTCATCAAAGCATTGCGTGTCTTTATAGGGAGTTTTGCATGTGGAACCTTTCACTCTGATCAGGGCCCTGCGTTCGCCTCTAAGGCGTACAAAGAAGCTATGAGAAGTTTGGGGGTCCAAGTCAAATTTTCGTCTCCATACCGGCCTGAGGGCAATAGTGTTGTGGAACGAATGAACCGTGACCTAAAGCAATCATTGACAGCCAGGGTGTTAGGTACTGGCAAAAACTGGCTAGCCCATTTGTATGACGTCCAACGTGCACTTAATAATCTCCCTAGAAGGTCTCTGGGTGGGAGGACCCCGTACATGATGCTCTTCGGAGTTCAAATGTTTGTCCCAGACCTTGAGGGTCTCGACATGGCGGCGGCAGCCGCGCCTTTTGACTTAGATGACCACTGTACTGTCTTACAGAATCTTCAAGAAGCAAGAGACACTCTAGCAAAAGAGCACGTATCCTCTGCGTCCGAAGCTGGACTACAGATTCCGGTAGTCGGGTGGCTACCCAGAGTTGGTGATCTGGTCCGTGAGAAGGTGGAGAAGAAAAAGGAGTTTGGCCCCTCTTATCGTGCAACAGTGCCGGTGCTTGGAGTTGAGGGTACCCGTACGATTGTTTTGCCTCCACTTCCTGGTCACAGAGACAACAGGTACATTTCAGTTGACAATGTCAAGCTACACAGGGTGGCCGATACTCCATAGTCTGACACCTTCAGTTTCTTGCCCTTCAATGATGCGCAGTTCTGTTGTGGTTCCACCATCTGACATCGTGCCTGAAGTTGCCATTGAAATGCAAGTACTTTCTGAGTCTGCTGTGTCACCTGCGGATGGTGATTTGCCAGATGATGCTGAGTATTCATATCCTGCTGATGTTCCATTGCCACTTTTGCATTCACCTGAACTAATCCAGTCTAATTCTTCCTTTGGAACTGAATCATTGACTTCCACTGCCCCTTCCAAATTTTCAAAATTTTTTGCATGGTTCAAGAGACAATTTTTGGTTCCCCCCTGGATTTACATTTGGCTGGTGCTCATTTGCATTTTTTTGTTCATGTCCATTGGTTTTGTGGTGGTGTTTTTTAGGCTTATAAATGGACACTACCTGAATGAACGTTCTACAATTAGATTAATTAATGGAACTTTGGCCCCACATTCATCGTCACACATCATGAAGAGGGACCAGACTTTTGTAAACATCACTGCCTGGCCTGTCCGTGATGGAATAGCATGGGATGCAGTTAAATTTCAAATTCATGGGCCCACGGAAGTAATTAATGTACCATCTGTATATCGTGTTTCTATGGGTGATGTGGTTAAACAGAACATTCGGTCTGATGATTGGGATGTAAAAACTATAGAGACACTGTTTTCTGATTTGAAATACTATGCCGCATTTGATGCTGAGGATTTGTATTTGAATACTGAAAACCATGCAGAGCAGTTTTGTTATCAACATTATGGTACTCATTTTCTTCATAGGGCTAACACATTTCGTAGTTTAGTCAACTTTACTCAGTGGGAACATTGCCCTGCCCCGATGTTTGGTAGTTCTAAAACATTAGTCGACAAATTCTCATATTTTTCGGATTTCAGTGTATCCAATAATGAATCCTTTTATTTTAAACTTGGAGATGAATCTATTTCAAAGGTGCGTTTGACACACACTAAATTGTTGTTTTCCAAGTCCTTTATGGACGATTTGGCAATTGGAGGGTATGACGTTTGGAATGATGCTATTGATCTCAAATCGGTTTGGGGAACTAAGTCTTGGCAAGTACAAGGCACAGAGGCTTTACATCGTGCCTGCCTCATCCCAAACCACATGTTATTTTTAAATTCCACAATTTTCCAGACAACCTGTTTTGGATTGGCTATTTCTAAAAAATTGAATTCCCCCTCGATCCCGGATCTGGGTGCTTATCCTGGTTGGGAGAATCACACAGATCTGTCCCTTACTATGTTGCAGTCTTTTATTTCCAATTCCACCTTTAATATTAGTGCATTGGACCCTAAAGGTTGGTTGGTATGGCAGAGAAGTTCGGATACCTGTCAGCGTAGATTTTTGGGGTTGATTCCCGGGTACATACAGGATAGAGTAGACCCTCGTTTTTTGTCCTCACACACTGTCACTACCTACTCGGTAGGTAAATTGTGTCAGTCATGGTTGCAACATTCCACATTAGATTCAGTTAAATTTCACTTGTCACGTTTGCATGACAAAATTGATTTGAATGATTTTGTTAAAGGTCCCGCATTGGGAAGATCCAAAAGATGGGTGTATGCTGTTTACAACGAGGTTTGGAAGTTGTCACAGATTGAGGCTGCTTCCAGGCTCCGTGCTATTGACCAGGCCAATATGGAAAAAGTATTGGCAGTAATAGATAATAGTATTAATACCTTATCTTCGAGAATATATACATTGGATAGCATTATTTCATCTGTTGTAGATATTGTCCAGGAAGATGTGTCTGTGTTGTATCATGGTCAAAATCAATTGCGTTCGATTATGCAATTTGCTTGGACTTTGCAGACGTTAAAGGCGGGGAAAGTACCTTGGGATTACATGAATATTTCTTCTTTATTCTGCCCATTTAATCTGACTGCAAAGCAGCAATTCATGTCCATGAAAGATGCTACGTATTCCCTACTGCATATAGAAAAGTTAGAACCTTTGCCTTTTTCTGTGGCTGAGTCTGATTATGCAGTGTGGCTTATCCATGGGATGGTCACTCTCCCGATTTCTATGT
Source organism: Triturus cristatus (assembly GCF_964204655.1). NCBI lineage: Eukaryota > Metazoa > Chordata > Amphibia > Caudata > Salamandridae > Triturus > Triturus cristatus. The sequence continues at coordinate 934,916,619 of NC_140585.1, forward strand.
ATAGGTTTAGTTCGTGCATGAAACATTATGCCTTGGGCAGATATGAAAAACTTGGTTCTGCATTTTTGCATGAGGTCTGGTCTCTCCCATTTACATATCGATGTGAGAGAGACGGCAAAGAAGTTTATTTGAAGGGTGAGGAGTGTACGACTGCTCCTGATCATTCCGTAGTGTGTAGACATATCCAATTACATGGATCGTGTAATATGAATGCCCCTAATTTAGCTTGCTTATTGAAGGGCATTCCTGTGCCAGTTATAACGCCGTCATTTACGCTGCTTGCTAATGGTAGTTATCTGCTTCTAAATAGTGAGGCTTGCTGTGGGATGCTAGCTGGAATTCCCTATATTGTTTCAGTTTCACGAAGGGTAATTTGCTGTAATAACGTGCTTTTCCCACCCCCGCAAGGCCGACTAGATATATCCATCTGGTCGACGATTCCGACCTTGAAAGCAGAGTTCAATAGGATGAGCAGAATAAGGGCTCTTTTGTCTCAAAAGGAGGTTGCGTTGACTTCGTCACGTGAAACATTTCTCCTTCAGGTGGCGAACACTCGCATGGAAGTTCAAGCTCTTTTGAATACTGACCTCCCCCTACATTTTGGCACATTAATACACACTATCTTCAATGCTTCTTCTACGACTGGTCTGGTCCATTTTTTTTAAAATTGTAGGCTCTGGCCTTGTGACGTCTTTCCAGTCTATCTTTTGTATAATACCGACTATTTTCCATTCTATTTTTTCTGGGGTTTTCAGAGGGTTTCCTCTGATTCTCGCATTAATTGCTGGCATACTCCTGTTGGTCTGCGCTCTACGCTATGGATGCACGACTTGCGCTACTCGACCACGGATTCAGCCTGTTCCATCTGCGTAGCCGGATGTGGGAATCCTATGGAACTTTACCACTGGCTACCTTGAGTATCGCTTATGGATTGTCCTTCCGGTTCCCGTTTTTCACTTGTGTACAGCCTGTTTTTCACTGTCTCGAATGTCCTTTCCAATGGGCTCTGGATATGTGTTTGTCAAACTTGGTGTCGCCTGACCTGGATTTTGATCGACTGATGTATCCCTTAGTGGTTCATGAGTTTGACTGTTCTGGAGTCGGGTTTATGGCCTTGGGTGCGGCGCACGGAGTCCTTGGATTATGGGATATCGAGAAGGCAGCAGTTGACTTCCTGGCACGAATTTACATCGAGATGCCTGCTTCTTGTCCACGTGGAGTACTGGATACTCATTTCCCTGTGGAACACGTGTGTTCTTTTTCTTTGCTGAATTGGATGACAGACAATTTTGCGGATGACTCCAATAATTTTCTACTGGAAGCTGCAGCTACATATGCTACTTATACTTTCCTAAATTGAGAATTGTCCTCACAATGCCTGATGGCGAGTCAAGGGGAGTAAACTTTTTTTCCTCTCTTGGATTTTTTTTTCCTCTCTTTTTCTGAACTCACATTTCAAGCTTTTTAGTCTGCATCGTTGATCTTGAACTCTGCGTTCTGCTAAAAATATTCGCCCCTGGTTGTACCGTGGTTCGATCAAAGGGGGATGTCACGTGGTCTTAGGCCACTCCCTATTTACAGTGCTAAGTTAGCTCAATCACGTTAGCTGTTGGAAAGCCATCTTGTTGCTTTTGCTGCCTTTGCACCCGACACTGTTGTTACATGTTATTCATTTGAGAAATGCAGACTCGCTCTTGTCTCAAGTGAATGTTATTTATACATCCTTAACAGTTGCTAGTGCCCTTGGTCTGTACATCGAGTAAAGAACTGTTCTAGGACACTAGACGGTGCCGGCTGATTGTGTTCAGGGTGATCGTACCACTGTTTAGTCATAACATGCACGCAGCTGCAAATACCAGAAAGTCGTGGGCTTTAATATTACAGTGCAGCATATTGTTAGGGCATTCGATAGAAGAGCTGTTGCAGAGAACACTGAGCTGATCCTGTGATGTGATACACCTAAGCTGATCTATACGGTATGGGGTCCCCTATGCAAGCCTATGAGACCTTCTAATAGTCTAATAATATTTTATTAGTTGCTAGAGAAAGGAGGGTGGTTGTTTTCCACTGTCATTATTAATATGATCGCTCCTTTCATTTTCTATGGAATTGTAACAATGCTAATGGTAATGATCTTAACCATTTGTCTGCTTATGTTAGCCAAAGTACTGTATAACAGGACTCGAGGTTTATGAATAAATTCTTTAAACTTTACTGTGTCTTAGTTATTCTGTTGTGGACTGATATATATGTGCAAACGGGTATTTCGGGTTCCCACCATTCCTGAGAATAACTAAGTCGCATGTTCTGGGTTGTCTATACATTGGGACCGCCGAGCTAAATCTCGGATAACGAATGTGACACTAAGCTAGTCGGATAAGGGGTTCTTAGTTCTGAGGGGAGTTTCTGGTACACCACAATTCTCTAAGGTTCTGGTTTCCTGCGCATAGTTCTGTGCATACGCAGAATCCCTACAACACCACAACACGGATTTATCGCCCTGTGTCTGTCTTTTCAGAAGTGGGTCCCGGACCCCCAGGAGAACCTGTTCCATGGAGCTGGGATTGGGGTAGCCTAGGATAAGTTTTATTTGGGACAGGATCTCCTTCCAGAAAGGTTTGATGAAGGGGCAATCCCACCAGATATGTCTGAAATCGCCCAGTAACCCACACCCCCTCCAACACCTATCAGATGATCCTGGAAAAATCGCGTGTAGTTTTTGAGGGTACAAGTACCAATCGTACATAATTTTGTAGTGTGCCTCCCTAAGATACATGGAGTGAGTGAATTTCACTATATCCCTTCCCAGGTGTTCCCAGTGCTTATCCTCCAAAGGGGCATTCACCAGATTATTCCAAAAATATTTGAAGCGGGCGTTGTCCTGAGACTCAACGATTGGATAAGAGCATACAGAAAGGAGATACACCTCTTGGAGGAGGACCCAGACTGTGCAAAGCACCAGGGGCAGCTGCACCCAGTGTTTCAGTTGTAAGTAGTTGTAAGTAGTGATATTCTTCTTTGTTAGTTAATGCAAATTGTTTTTTGCACTCCTGGAACGTGAGTCATTTCCCCTCATCAAACAAGTGCGAAATCATAAGGCAACCGCCTTCCCGCCAGGCCTCAAAGGGACCTTCCTGTAATGCGGGGGGGAACGCAGCATTGAAATGTGTAGGCATGTGAGGGGAGGGAAAGGTCGTAAGCTGTAGTCTGGAGGTGAGTATGTCCCAAACCTTGAGTGTGGTGGAGCTAGCTGTACTAATATAGGCATTAAGTGGCCTGTCTCGCTTAGGCTTCCAGAAAAGATCCCAGATGGTATGCCCCATTATCTGTCTGTCTATGTGCAGCCAATGCTTCTCGGAGAGCTTCAGCAACCATTCCGTGAGCACTCGCATTTGTGCTGCTCGATAGTAGGATTGAAAGTCCGGTAATGCAAGCCGCCTTCCTTACGTGGTCTAATGAGCAATTTGTAGGGAAGTCATGCCCTTTTCCCCTGCCAGATGAATTTGTTCAGCATGAGCCGCAATTCCCTAAATAATCCGCTCTCCACTGGAATAGGAAGCCCCTGGAAAAGATAAAGTAGGCGGGGGAGAACATTCATCTTAATTACATTAATCCTGCCTAACCAAGTGATGTAGGCCGCACTCCAGTTGCCCAGATCGCTCTTCAGTTGTCGCAGGAGGGGAGAAAAATTAGCCTGACACAGATACCGCACCCGAGGGGTAAGCTTAACTCCCAAATGATCTCTTCTGAAGTGCAGTGGAAAGGTGACTCCCCTTCGATCCTCTGCCATTCGTCCTTGGGTATCGTCAGGTTCAATAGGAAGGACTTTGTCAGATTAACCTTAAAACCTGCCACCCCTTCGAACGTGTTCAACTCAGACTGGATGGCTGGGAGAGAGACCAGAGGATCTGACACCGGGAGAAGCATGTCATCAGCGAACAACAAGATCTTATGATCATCTGTGCCAAAACGCATCCCCTGGATCTCCTTATTGCCTCTGATCTTGTGTGCCAGGGGTTCGATACTCAAATTAAAAAGCCAGCTTGCCTTTTTATCAGTTAGCCACCACCTCAAACAAGGGCTCTATACTGATGATATTGGCATCACTGTTTTAATACAGACTGTGGGTGCTCTTGTTCTTTTAACTTGGATTTGAATTCAATGTAATTTAATTCTAATTCATGTAATTTTTTTTGTTTAAATCTCTTTTATTGTTTTTACATATTGAACAAATATTAAACTTCGCATCAGGAGTTACATATAATCAAAAAGTGCCAGACAACTTCAATGTAGAAAAGAAAAAAGATAAATAAAACAACATGTGTATAATATAATGCATCACTTCGTCTAGTCTGAGCAGTACAGTATAACAACCAATTATACTCCACATGGTGCATGCTGTTCGTTGTCCCATGCAGTTTGCACAAGGTTGCCATAGGTGTATGTTATCTCATGCTGTCTAGTCTGAGCAGAGTTCAAGTAATTCCAATTCATTTCATGCAACTATTTTGGACAGGGGTAACCCCGTTGATATATTGTTATATGTAAGTGGACTATGAGGTGTCTCTGTCAATGCTATCTCATTAAGCACAATCACCAGGCACAAAGGATGGAAGCTGCTCACCGTACTCACCGAAAATTACAGGGGTTATTTGTTTTTGAGCATAAAAATAATAAAAATAGTTTCTGAAATAATGACTTAGCAAGACACACTCAATGGCTGTCCACGAGTGACCCCACAGTTCTGTCAACACCACTCAAGCGCTAAATACAACAAAAATGTGTAATAGCATTAATGCCAGTCCTGGAGCTGCCACATTTTTCTCATTTTACCCCACACTGAATGCCTTGCTAGCAGAATTCCTAGCCATGAGTTCTGTCCATTTCTTTAAAGCCAGAGCAGAGCCAGAAGCAGAAACTAAGGTCCTGATTTAGCACTCGGTGGATGGGTTACTCTGGCACACTGGTGATGGATACATCCTATGGGATTTATATTTCACCAGACAGGAAATCCATCAACGTTGTGACGGAGTAACAAGCCCACAGAGTTCTAAATCAGGCTCTTAGCTTCTAAACTCCCACCACATACTGCCCAGTTGCACGTCTCAAAGGCACCATGTGTAGCATCAATCAGGAGATGCTTAACACCTTCATCAAGCAGGGGACGGCATTCTGCACCTCAAGCATGTCAAAGTCACCATTGCTATAGCAGCCGTTGGTGGATCCTAAAAGACCATCAGTTACAGTCCTATTATCACTTCTCTGTTTCTCTAGAATAATCTGGAGAGCAAGACCCCAAAACATCTCCAAGAACAAGTTGAGATTAACGTAATCCTACAAGACTGTTAATTTTTCTAGACTTTGGAGTGAAAATGAGAGTATATGAAAATGTATTAGTTAAGGCCTCCTCTTGACAATGGATGAAAATCAAAGTCTTGGCCAATTATGAGGTCCAGCTGCTGTGATTCTAGAAGTGAGAGGGATTGCAAATGTGGGTATAAAATCAATCTGTGCATGTTTTATCTGATCACAGTCTTTAGATCAGAATTGAAACGTTCTACATAGGGTTCTCCAGAGATCATTATATTCCCCATTGTGTTTCAATCTCTAAATACATCTGCTGGCTGAGCAGATCTAGGATCAAATGTGCAATGACTTTCTGATGAATATTTCTAACTGCAGATTCCTCACCCTGTGAATAATCCAGAAAGCATGCAAGGGGACATGTCACCTCCTAAAACTACATGGTTTAAACCATGTAGAGATTGTAGCAAACCAATGTCTATGACAGATCTCTACTCAGTGTGCCTCTGGTGTTTGGATTTGGCACACGACTCCAAGGCCCAAATGAACCCTAAGGCCATCTGAGAATGAGAGGCAATGCTCTATGTGTGAAAGCATCACAAGATTATACACAGGTCCCACTCTTGCACAATGTTGACACTGTGGACTAGCTCCTGCGACAGGTCTCAGCCACAATTTACACTGTACCAACTTTTTGGCTGAGACTCTGGCCAAAGACAGCCATAAGGAAATGGTAATGAGGTGATGGGGATGAGATTCTCCCACACTATGATGATGAAAACTGATATGCGGACCTACACGATACCTAACCCAATACTGGGTTGGTAGTACCCCATTCCCAGATCAGAAACTGGACCAACAACTCATATTTTGCCATCGCCATCAAAAGAGCTACTGAATTTCCTGACCCCCTCCCCACTCTGGAGGTAACAGTTTATGTGCTCACTGAATTTCTTCACCCTGACCAGACACTGACTGTTAGAAATGGGGGTTTCTAGTTGGCATAGGTAGGCACCTTTGTCCAAATAGGGACCCTTGCTTCTAGTCCGGGTAAGGGGGATACACTTCTAAAATAACCCCTGCTCACCCCCTTGGTAGCTTGACACAAGCAGACAGACTTATCTGCCAGTGGCAGTGTGTAAAGTGTGAACCCATTCAGTAATATAGTGAAAATACTACAAATGGACACCACACCAGTTTAGAAAAAAAAGTAAACTTTATCTAAACCAAAACAAGACCAAACGACAAAAATCCACAATACAGTAATAGAAATATGACTTTAAAGGGTAGACATAGTTCAGTTCAATGCAAGGTGTAAATGCAACATTTTTCTCACAAAGTACTCAGAGTGCATCACGCAAAACAAACAAAATGGCCACAGGGAAGGTAATGCGTCAGTTCCTTACAAGCAGGGCAGGTGATACATCGGTTCCTTGCTTGAGGGGAGGTGATGCGTCGGTTCCTCACTACAGCGCAGGGGAGGTGATGCGTTGGATCTTTACCGGAGAGGAGGTGAGGCGTCGTTTTCTTACTGCATGGGGAGTTGATGTGTCTGTTTCTTACTGCGTCCTCCAACGATGAGACAGTATTGGCGCCTCAATTCGATGCGTCAATCCGGTATGATGTGTGGCTTTGTGCAGCCGCACAGCAGGTTTGCGTCAGGATCGGTGTGGTGATCTCGGACTTCGGAGATCGTTGCACCCGATGCGTCGTGCGTCGATTTTTCGAGCCGCGGCAAGCACTGCGACGGTTTCTTCAGTGATGCATCGGAAACAGGTACAGATGCGTCATGCTTCTTCGATGTTGCGTCAATTTTCCAGCTCCCAGCGACAAACAATCTCTAGAGGTCCTAAACAGCAGCAGACACCACTTTGCAGGTTGGAATTCCCAGCAAGGGAATTCAGGGGAGCTGGTGGCGAAGTCTTTGTGTTCCTGAGACTTCAGAATAGGAGGCAAGCTCAGTTCCAAGCCCTTGGAGATCTTTTCTTCAAGCAGTTGACAAAGCAAACAGCAAAGTCCTTTTTCTCCTTTCCTTGGCAGCAAGCAACCACTGCAGGCCAATCTCAGACAGCAAACAGCACAGGGGCAGTAATCCTCCTCAGCTTATCCAGCTCTTCTCCTTGGCAAAGGTTCCTCTTAATTTTCCAGAAGTGATTTAAAAGTCTGGGGTCTGGGCCCCTCTTTTTGTACCCAAAAAACCTTTGTTCTCTGAAGGCAGAGAGTGTCTGTACCCAGCCAAAACCAGTTCTGTGGGGCACTTTGCAAGTGCACAACAACCTCCATGTCAGTGTAAGCCCTGGCTCCAGACACACCACAGGGGGGGGAGCCGTCATTGTGGAAGGCAGGCACTGCCCTATTCAGTTGAAGGTGCTACTCCTCCCACCACTCCAAATGCAGACCAGACCTATACAGCCCAGCCCTGACTCATCAGACTTCTGGAGCCGCTGCCCCTCTCCAGCCCCTGTCATCCAAAAGCCAGACATGCAATACACAAACCTAGCAGAGGCACACTGGATGGTTAGGTAGGACAATACCTACTTTCTAAAAGTGGTATTTTCAAACACAGAATGTAAAAATCACCCTCACTAAAAGATGCAATTTACCTTTCACATACAATGCACCCTGCCTACAGGAGTACCTTGGGCCTACCTTAGGGGTGACTAATATGTAGAATAGGGAAGGTTTAGGGACTGACAAGTGTGTGCACTTGCCAAGTCGACGTGGCAGTCGTAGACTGCACACAGGCTCTGCAATGGCAGGCCTGAGTCACATTTTACAGGCTGCTTTGGGGGGGTGGCACAACCAGTGCTGCAGGCCCACCAGCAGCATTTGATTTACAGGGCCTGGGCACATACAGTGCACTATACTAGGGTCTGATAAGTAAATCAAACAGCTATAATAATCCATAACAACAATTTACAGGGAGAGCATATGCGCTTTAGCCCTGATCAGCAGTGGTAAAGTGCCCAGAGTCAGAAAACCAACAAAAACAGGTAAAAAAAAAATAAAGGAGGAAGGCAAAAAGTCCTGGGTTGACCCTGCAAAAAAGGGCCAAGTCCAACACTGACCAAACCTCCTCTCCCTTTCACTGAGGCCCTAATTGACACGCTATTGGGGCACTATCTTTAAATAATGTTTTGGCCCTTGAGCGCCAAGGCACACTTCACCATAAACCAGTACCAGACTGATTTTTTAACCCAACATCCAACCCCTGAGAGTTTGGTGCAGACATCTTTGGAGGACTAGCCTTTCTGACTACTCTTCCAAAGGACAGAGTGTTCAAATGTATGGAAAGGTTTCAGAAAAGAATGTTCTCATCGGCCAGCTTTACCTAGAGCTCGATCAACATCAGCTGCCTCCTGGAACATTACATCCATGGACTTTGGGACATGTTTGGTTAGATCTCACTGGTGGCCACAGAAGACTTACAGGCTTCATTTGGCCAAACCATTCAAAATGTCTAGATTGGCTAAGTTTGTCATCTGATCAGGCATAAACACCACTGATTGTTTAGGACGGGCAATTGGTGCGAGTGTGGTGCTTCAGCACCATGACTGGATGAGTACTCAGGCTTTCCCAGGAACGGTGCACTCCTTAGGCCTTTTCGCACCCGTTCAACAGTCCTCCCAATAGTTTCACCTTTTACAGGAATATGCCAGAGGCTTTGCGTACTGACAGCAACAGGCTCCGCAGCCCATGGAACAGGACTCCCAATCCTTTCGATGTCGGACCGTGGCTCCAACAGACAATGTCCAGGATATCAAGGACAGCACATGCCTCAGTTCATTGCCCCTCCAGCAACAACCTAAAAACCTCTTTAGTACGCCCTTAATGGCACACAACCACCCTGTAGGAGGCAGAATCTGCCAAGTTCTACAGTGGTGGAAGAGCATTGTGTCTGACAAATGGCTTATTCAAATTGTCCAAAATGGCTATGCCCTATGATTCCTTTTTGACCTGCCACAGCTTCCACCTAGAGCTTTTGCAGTACCTGTCAAATTTGTATCAGGAGTGGTTGGCTCTTTTGGTCAAATTAGCCTTAGAGCGGGTATCATTCTTGAAAGTGGGGACTGGATGTTATTCCCTTTACTTCTTTGCGCCAAAGGAGGGCAGAGGCCATTGCCCTATTTTGGATCTTTACCCTCTGAATGACTCTCTGTGAAAGAACAAATTCAAGACGCTTATGCTGGCCTAGGTTCTGCCTGTCCTGGATCGAAGGAACGGGATGGTGGTTTTCGACCTACAAGACATTTATTTTTATCGCCTGTCCTGAAGGCTCAGAGATGCTACCTGCTGTTCAAGGTAGGCAAGGAGTATTTTCAGTTTGCTGTGCTCCACTTTGGCCTCACCAGCATCCCTTTGGTGTTCAAGACAGTGATGGCAGTGGATGCAGCACATATTTACAGACCAGGTATACCAGTCTTCTCCTACCGCAACAACTGGCTGTTGAAGGTGGACTCACCAGAGTCAGCTGTATGCTACCTCTAGACAATGGTAAATCTTTTGACATTGCTGGGGTTTACTATCAATGTTGTCAAAGTGGCTCATACGCAGAGACTCCCGTTCATCAGAGTTATTCTGGATACTGTGCAGTTCTGGGCAGTACCTCCAGAGCCGAGATCCAAAACATTCAGGCTATGATCCTGATGTTTAAGTCTCAGTTCTGGGTCTCTTTGAGAATGGCTTTAAGACTTCTAGACCTACTGACTTTCGTTATCCTGCTCTTGAACCATGCCAGATTGCATATGTGGGCTCTATTATGGGATCTAAAGTCTCAGTGGGCCCAGCACCAGGGGAACCTGTTGGACTACATCCAGGTTTTGGAGAAGCATGCAAAAGATTAGCAGTGGCCACTGCTCAACTGCAATTGGACCAGCGGCAGAACAATCACCCTACCATGCCAAGAGCTGACAGTGGTGACAGATGCATCACTGCTGGGTTTGGAAGGTAATCTGAGAGAGGTGGTGATCAGACGACTCTGGTCCCTGGGAGAAATCCACCTTCACATCAACCTGCTGAAGTTGTGGGTGTTACACTTGACTCTGAAGGCCTTCCTGCCAACCATCAAAAGGAGACTGGTGCTGGTTCTCACAGACGGCATCATCTCCAACAGTACCGCAAGCAGGATCAGGTGGGGTCCTTGGTCCAGTCCTGTGCTGTGAGGTTATGTGCCTCAAGAACTGGCTGAGTCATCAAGGTATCTCCCTGTTTGTGAACCACCAGGCAGGATCTTTGAAAGCCAGGCAGATAAACTCACTCATCAATATCTGCTGGATCACAAATGGCATTTATACTGCAAGGTGGGGCAGATGGGGAGAACCCTTGCTCCATCTATTCACCACTGCAAAGAACTTGCAATATTAATGCGTTTGCGCATTGGATTTCCCAAGAAGGCTCTTTCTCCAAGACGAATGGTAAACGGAACTCCTGTGTGCTTTCCCACTTCTGCGTCTCCTGGACTGAGTTCTGAAGAAGATCAACAATGACCAGGCACAAGTCATCTTAGTAGCTGTGGCTTAGGCCAGGAGAGTGTGGTACCCATAACTTCTGGGCATGAGAATCTGTGGTCTAATCAGGCTGCGGTTTCAGCAGGAACATCTGTGGCAGCAGCAGGGTAGGCACTTGCAACCAAGTTTGCATAGTATCCTGCGGGGCTTCCAGCTTACTCAGGAAGCAATTTACTGTCAAGTACAATATAGAGATGAGAGGAGTAGTTTACAAATATCATGAATATTTTTCCTTTACAGATTATTTTGGCATTGCTCCAGCACACCCATACTCCATGTTCTGGGGACTATACGTTGTTTAAGTATTTACACTATGCATTTTAGTTATGTATGTATGTGTATGACATATCTATACCATGAACCTTGCCAAATGGCAGCGGAGCACTGTACTTTCTCAAACACAAGCAGAAAGTCAATGAGTAAGAGAAGGTGAAGCTGGGTTATGGATGGTTGTTGTTTTTGTGATGTAGTGTTCATCTTCAACTCTTTTCTAAAGTGGAACAGTGTTTGGATGGTCCCAATCGATATGGGGATGTTATTTGAGATACTAGGAGCATAGATGGAAAAGACCAGTAGTCTTGTTTTTTATTTTTACACTTCTTAGCCTGCAGTCTGATTCTGTCCTGGCTGTGGGTGTGTCGATGTCCACCAGAATTGCATGGAGATTGAAGGCACTAATTGACTTCCATTGATCTTCTTTCTGAACTTGATGACATGATCTTGGTAGCCAGGTGCCCTTCCATGAAATTGATGTACACCAAGCGCTGGGATTAGTTTGTGGTTGGTATGGCACTGTCCTGTCGGACCCGTTGCAGGCCATACTGTCATATGTGTTGTTTGTTTTATCTTCGGCCCAGCAAGGGCTTGCAGCGGGCACTATTAGGGGTCACTTGTTGACCCTTTTGGCCTTGTTACATTTTCCTGACCAGCCGTCCTTGTTCAAATCACCTGTTGTAATGAGACTTCCTAAAGGTTTGTAACATATGTTTCCTCCAAAATCCTTTTGATGTCAAAGTGTGACTTTTGGTTCTCACTTTCCTGATGGGTTCCCCTTTTAAGCAAATGCACAATCCTCCATTAAGCTTCTTGAGTTTGAAAATAGTCTTTCTGGTCAAGATAACATCAGCCCATCACAAGAATGGCCTTCAGCTGTTTTCTGGACAATATGGAGTTGAGATCACAAGCTGCTTTCTTCCTGAAGGTGGTGACACTTTTTCATGTCAGACAAGTTATCATCCTTTTGAAGTTCTTTGCTCCGCATCACCCCTCGAAAGAGGAGGAGAGACAAAAGGGCATTCAATTTCTACAGTGATGGTACCAAAGAAAATAGGGTGGATGATCAGCGCTTTTTAGGATTTTTTGGAGCTAACTAAACCTCCCTGTTGTGAGAAATGGTCTCCTTTTCCAATTAAAAAATGTCCCAATTTAGAAATGTGCACACTGGCCCTTTCAATTTGCTGATGGACTAAGTGTCTGATGACACAGACAATCCTACGAAAGAAACTAATGGCAGCTAGCATAGGTGGCGCTTATATGCGGCTCTGCTTGTCACTTCCAGGGTGGAATGATGTTAGCATGGAGTCAAACTTTGCCACCTACCGACGCACAGGAGCACGGCTCTTTGATTTTCTGGATTGAGTCTAACAAATCTGCGGTTAGCTAGAATATCCACCAAAAAGGGTGTTTCAAAAGGTGAGTAACTAGCTTATTAGCAAATCCATATGATAATGAAATATACAGCAACACAGACTATTTCAAACCTATGAATGTTTAGATGAAGGAGAAATGCATGTGCCTGGATCAACTGGAAATAGAGATTTGTCTGTTCTAGGTAGAAAGAATAGGAATTTGATCTTGTTCAGTTGGCCCCACGTAATGGGAAAAACTGTAACATGGTATCCAATGGCGATAAACGTATTCATTTCATATGATACTCGTCTCACCTTATGCTCACAGATCAATACCACAGTTAAAACACATATCTTGAGCTCATGGTGATGAATACCCCCTCTTGTAGTCAAGTAACCTGTATCATGTATGCAGATGGAGTCAAACAAAATATGTAGAAATCATAAGTGATCCAAAAAATAAACTAAATCTCATATTGCTTAACTCCTGCACTGACGTCTTAACCTTGGCTTTCACTGAAACAGAGAATTAAGTTCAAGTTTCTGTGCACCATTTATAAGGCCCATTACTGCTTCACAGTAAGTACCATCAGGTCAGTATACGTATCCAATATCTAGCGTAAAAAGCTTGGCATTACAGCCCACCTCTGGAAATTGTGAGCACTGTTGCAAAGGGTCTGGCCAACCAACACACCTTGAAGAAGGATATGAAAACGTCTATCTTCCAAGAGATCTTTGACACGCTACAAGTAACATAAGACCATCAAACTATCACCAGAGGGACAGTGTTCTCTGCTACTAAGACATGCTGATCTCCCCTGCCAACCTCACCAGTAGCACCAGACCGTCTGTTTACCTGAGGGTACCAGAAGGTAGGTATGACATCCAAGCTTCCACACCTGTATTATTCTCTGACTTTGCACAGTGAGCACAAGGCAACATGGAGGCATGTTGCAAAACAGAAATAATAAAATACATAAAAATTACTCTAATGCAGCTTTTGTTATTCAATATGTGCTGGAACACAAGGCATTGGTTACCTCCAGTAGAAATAATGTGCGTGGTCCTCTCACTATGTAACCATAGCAAAGGTCAGCTATTAAAGCTCAAACGTTTAGAAAACCTTGAGGGTCTTTGGCATGTTGCCAGAATAGGATTACAGATTCTAGTACAGGACCGGAGGCTTCGTATTATGCTTCTCTTTCTATTTATTGCTACTCACAGCAGCCAATGAAAACTTTTCTTATGCAAAACAAACTACATTTCCCATGATGCATGCACCACATCACTTCCTGCAGAGCCCCATAAGAGCCAGTAATACCGGTAAGTCCTCTTTCTTTGCTGCTCACGCAGACAGTTAAGTTGAGAGCTCCGTTATTGACATTATTGATTTGTGATTTGTGATTTCATGCTTAATGCTTTGATTTGGCAAGCGGTGTGTAGTTATGATAGACAGATCAGTTCTTAACGCCGCGCTTACATGCAAATACACAGCGTTGTGTTGACCGCTGTGGCGGGTCGGATCTCGCGCTTTGACGCTACGAGGCTCCCGCTGGGAGCGGGAATGAGTATGGGGCATTGTTGAGGGCGAGCGATAAGACGGTGCATCGCGCAGTTGCTCATACTTGACTGACGGGTGTCAGACGCGGCGCTCGGCCGCTTTGTCAGTGCCCCTTTCAGCGCGTTAGCGCTTGTGTATTGCTTGAGCACACGGTACCGCCCCGCCTTCGGCGGGTGAAAATTACTCATGATAATACCGCTAAGGCTCCCCTCATATGCCGGTGACACTGGGAGCCTGTTACTTTCGCTTTTGTTCGTGTTTCCACGTGCGTAGCCCAATTGGGCTATTTTGGTAGGATTTGGGCTACGCACGTCATAACTGCCTGATTTTCTGTTGTTTTTCCTTTCGTTTTTGCCATTCAGGCTGAGGTTTACTAAGAGAGCACTGCTTTACGCCTGGCTGGCTGCAAAAACGACCTGGGCCTGGAGGGAGCACACCTCCTTGGACTTTTTTCTTGCTCTTTTGGCTCCACTACGCCCTGGGGGCTGTAATAATTGAGATACAGCTTTGGCTGAGGGGCTAGGTACCTGTGCTGTTGTGCTGTGGGTTGGCTCCCCCCTGGTTTACTCCTCCTTACTGCTGCCTTATGAGCAAGTACGTATATAAATTTGGCTCCAGCATGGAAAATTGGGTGCACCACGAGGAGGATGATACCTTATACGAAGAGGAAGTAGGTACACCTTCCATTGAGTAAAATATTGTTGAGGCCCTGGACGCTTCCGTGCAGGAGTCAGTCAACAAGGCCCTGGAGAAGGCAGTTCCGGGAACTGTGCAGCAGGCATTGGTGACTGGATTGAAGCCTATTATTAGGCAGTTGGAGAGATTCGCGAAGCAGCATGGCTTCACTACCCCAATTGGAGTTCCAGCAGAAGGGCCACAGCCTAAGTCCTGGCCTCATTCTGCCTCGTACTCGTCACTTCCGCACCCTGAGACGGAGAGAGAGAGGGGTCAGGATACCGACTCGGAACCTGGTTCCACCTCATCGGACACCCCAGACGATTCCCCTCCCAAGAAGAAATCTAGAAAGGCTAAGAACGTGGAGACTCCACAGACAGCTCCTTCGCCTTTCACCTTCAACCCCTCGGATATAGTTCATCCTAGGTCCTCCGATTGGTTGCCTGCCCCGGAGGTGGCAGCGTACCTGCACGAGAACTTGCACAAGAGTTTTGACAAGGAGGTGCGCAATAGACTGCGGTCTGAATGTCCACGACCGGATCTTTCGGACAAGGTGGCTGAGATGCCAGAAATTGACCCCAGTCTGTTAACTTTCCTTAAAAAGTTTGCCAAAGACCCCAAGAAGGGTATAGATCGCGCCTGGCGAGGGTGCCAAGACAAGCTTCTTGATGTGGTCGGCCCTTTGGCCAAGATAATGGAGATGGCGTTAGAGGCGCAGGAATCGGGCACTGCTGTCGATTCCCATGTACTAGCGGGCTGGACCCAGCGAGCAATCTGCCCATTAGGTAATGCCAACTGCGCAATCTCCACGGAGCGCAGGAAGTCCATCCTGATGCGCATGGACTCTAACCGTACGGAGTTGGCGGCGGCGGAGCCGGGTCCCTTGGCGGACGGAAACCTCTTCGGCGACCGCTTCGTCAAAGATGTGGCGAAATACGTGGGCACCTTCACGACCCTGGACAAGGCTCAGGCAGGAATCAAACGTGTATTCCAAGCTGGGGTTTTCAACAGAGCCGGACGAGGCCGGGGACGCTCGTTTGGCCGTCAATTTTCTCAAGGTCCTCAGCGAGGAGACTTCGGACGCGGCAGGGGAGAGTGTGACTCCACCCATGGTGGCACCTTCTACCCCACCAGGCAACGCTTTAACAAGCGACGCTTTAACAAGGGATCCTATCGGGGAGGATTCCAGAATACCGAGTCTTCAGGTGAGCGCTCCAGATTTATTTCTTCTTCTTCCATTGGGGGGACGTATTCAGCAGTTTTATCACAACTGGGTTCACATATCGCAGGACGCATGGGTTTGGCAGACAGTTCAGGGGTTCCACCTAGAGTTCTTTCAGACTCCTTGTCAGGTTCATCGGCCCAGACAGCTTTCTTTTTCCCAACTGGAGTGCGATTTCATCGATTCAGAAATAGAAGGATTGCTGCAGAAACACGCGATGGCACCTTGCGACGAGGGCCCTCGCGGTTTCTGCAGCAATATTTTTCTGGTGCAGAAGAAAGGCGATGGTTACAGGTTGGTACTCAATTTGAAGGATTTCAACCACTACATGACTTACAAGCACTTCAAGATGGAGGGCATCCATCTGCTGGCAGACCTATTGAAGCAGGGGGACTGGTTGGTCCGTCTGGACCTGAAGGACGCCTATTTGTCCGTTCCCATATATCGTCCCCATCGCAGATTCCTTCAATTTCAATGGCGGAACCGGTGGTACAAATATTTGGTCCTTCCTTTCGGACTTTCCTCAGCACCGTGGTGCTTCACCAAGGTTCTGAAACCCGTCGTAGCCTACCTCAGGGAACAAGGGGTTCGCATGATTGTCTACCTGGACGACATGCTCATCATGGCACAGTCTCAGGTGTTGGCGGTTCAGCACTTGCGCATGACCATTCGTATCTTGCAGAACCTGGGGTTCGTGATCAACGAGCCAAAATCGGTTCTGTGTCCCACGCAGACAATAGATTTTCTGGGGTTCGTCATAAACTCTCAGACGGCCCAGCTCAGTCTTCCAAATTCCAAGCTTCGGGATATCAAGAAGGAGCTTCGCTCCTTCCTGACCAAACAGATGGTTTCTCTCAGGGGGATTGCCCGGATAGTGGGACTTCTTGCGTCGTCCATTCAAGCAATATTTCCGGGTCCCCTACACTACAGGGCCCTTCAACGACTCAAAATTCAGCACTTGCAGAAGGGTCTTTCATACATGGACGTAGTCCCTCTGTCCCAAGAAGTGAGGGACGAGATGCAGTGGTGGTTGGCCCACGTCGAGGCGTGGAACGGCAGAGCGATTTTCGGCTCTCTACCGGAGGTGGTCATAGAATCCGACGCCAGCCGTTGGGGTTGAGGAGCGCGCTGCGGAAATATTTCCACAGGGGGACGTTGGTCCCTAGAAGAGTTAAATCTTCACATAAATTGTCTAGAACTCCTCGCAGGATCATTTGCGATCCGGACACTATCTCCCAGGCAGGTCTCATGTTGCATCCTTCTTCGGATGGACAACATATCGGCGGTGCGGTACATCAACAAACTGGGGGGCACGAGGTCCTCAATGTTGGTGGAGATAGCAAAGGCCTTCTGGCACTATTGCCTGAGTCATCAGATTTTGGTCATAGCAGAATACATTCCGGGTCAGTCCAATGTGGTGGCGAATTGGAACTCACGCCACCTCAGGGACTACAGCGACTGGCAACTTCTCCCATGGGTGGTCCGGTGGTTGCAGGAGATATGGGGGTTTTGCGAGATCGACCTGTTTGCCTCCAGGCTGAACCGTCAAATAACGAAGTTTTTCAGCTGGAGGCCGGACCCATTGGCGCAGGCGACGGATGCCTTTGTGCAGGAGTGGACTCAGAAGTTGAATTATGCGTTTCCACCCTTCATTCTCATTCCTCGCGTGTTCACGCAGGTGATGCGCCAGAAAGCAGAAGTGATATTAGTGACTCCCTTGTGGAAGTCGCAGCCTTGGTTCCCGTTGTTGCTGGAGGCGAGTTGCGACTTCCCCAGGAGGATCCCATGGTCCTCGACGATGCTCCAGGGCCCTCATGGAGAGAAACACCCGATAGTTCTATTGGGGCATCTGTCTCTGATGGCCTGGAGACCTTCAGGCAGAGTTGGTAAATGCCAGGTTTTTCGGAACAAGCTTCAGGCTTTATCAACCAAGCGTGGGCCCCCTCTACCAGGAAGCGATATTCTTCAGCCTGGGGATGCTGGGTTCGTTGGTGCATGGGACAGCATGTGGATCCCGTGGGGGCAGGATTACCCTTTATTGTAAACTTCCTGTCAGAAAAAGCGTCGGAAGGTTTAGCGTATCGCTCTGTTAATAACTTCCGTTCCGCCATATCGGCAGGCCAATCTCAGATCGAGGGAAAACCTGTCGGAATGCATCCTTTAATATGTAAACTACTAAAGGGTATCAGAGTAGCTAATCCACCCAAACCAAAGTATTCTTCTTTGTGGGATGTCTCGCTGGTTCTGTCACTGTTTAACAGATGGCCCGACAACAATATGTTGTCCAGGAAACAATTGTCAGCCAAACTGGCCATGTTGCTCTGCCTAGCGGCCTGTAACCGTTCCTCGGATGTTAAAGCTCTTGATATTACAGGTAGAGTATTTACTCCGGAGGGAGTTTCGTTTAATATTACGTCTAGAACTAAAACCATGTCACGCAGTGTGGATTATCATGCTTTTCCCGACAATGCTAAACTTTGTGTGGTCCAATGCCTTAAGGCTTATGAAGAATGTACCAGGCCTACTAGGCCTGATGGTGTGGTACAATTGTTGATTGCTCTGTAAAAAACGTACAAACCTGTGACTGCGGCTACTATAGCCAGATGGCTCAAAAATGTTATGCAGGAAGCGGGTGTAGACACTCAGGTCTTTGGTGCACATTCTGTTCGAGGCGCTATGGCCTCTAAGACCTTCATGTTGGGTTCTACTGTACAGGATATCATGCAATCTGCAGACTGGTCATCTGAGTCAACGTTTAAACAGTTTTATTATAAACCGGTGGGTGACATATCCTCTGTTGTTTTTAATCAGCATTAAACTAGCATAATACGAAGCCTCCGGTCCTGTACTAGAATATAAAATTAGCTAGCATTCGCGCCAAGAATTTTCAATTCTATTAAGGACACGGAGGCGAGGATTATCCCACCCGGTTAAATTACAGTATTGTAATTATTGCCCACCCGTTTTGCATATATATGCTCTGATTATACAGAAGTTACGGGTTGTTCTATCTCTGTTTTTTCAGGATCCGAAAAGAAGATGGATTAGTCGTAATCCTGCTTGAAGTGGACGTTCTTCCCAGCTGGCCTGGTTTCTTCCACGTTGGAAGCTGTTGTTGAACTTTGTTATACTTATTGAACTTATGGTTCGGAGCAAAGAAAGATGACTGGTTCCGGTATTACTGGCTCTTACGGGGCTCTGCAGGAAGTGATGTGGTGCATGCATCATGGGAAATGTAGTTTGTTTTGCATAAGAAAAGTTTTCATTGGCTGCTGTGAGTAGCAATAAATAGAAAGAGAAGCATAATCCTCGCCTCCGTGTCCTTAATAGAATAGAAAATTCTTGGGGCGAATGCTAGCTAATTTCATATTCTGGCGTTCTCCTGCACTGCCCCTTCAGTGAACCTTTGGGCCCATGATAAAAGCAGAGAATGGCTCACTTACTTAACAACAAAAATTAGAGCTAGTCTGAGAAAATATACCACTGCATTTCCTGATTCACGTTCATGAACTGTTAGAGCTACATTGCCTCTAGACAGACTGACGTAGCACATTCTGAAATATCGCACATAGCATTGAATGCAGAGGGTGTTGCAACATCTCTGTGCCCATCACTCTAGTTTGTTTTGTGGCACATTTTGCTGTGGTATCATTATATGTCTTGATTATGAAGTTCAGAAGTTATCATAAAGCCTTTGGTGCTCGATTAGGGCTTGTGCACTCAAGGCATCATCGTATATTGGTGGGGCTTCCGATGGTAAAGCTCCAGCTGTCACCACCATTGAAAAGATATGAGTTGGAGCCCATTCATCGCAGGAGGTTATATGATGCTTTGGCATCATGCCCTAAACGTTGTTTACTAAAATAATGCCCCATTGTGTGTAGATTTTCTTTTATTAAAGCCATTGGGCGATATTTTTCTGGACACTATTTAGGACACAATATTTCTAGTAGAATATATTCTGACAATAATATTCTGGCATCATGTCCCATAAGAACACTGAGTTAGTATGAGAAGAGGCATTTGATTTAGGGCAAGACTTCCGCTTACATTTTACTTGCTGGACTACCATCAAAGTCTTAGTGTAAAAGTGCAGCGGAACTACTCAATGCCCCCACATACGCACACAAGTCCTTTGATTTTTTTCTGAAAGTAAAATATTTTGAGCTGCCAGCATGTCAGTTTAGACCAAAGGATTCCCACCCGGCCTGCTGGAACTGTTTCGACATTCAGTGCCTTCCACTCACTGTCTAGAGATTTGATGTGTGGCCTTTAGCTGTGACAGCCAAGGCAGGGCATCTGCCACATTACAGGGTAGCTGATCATTTCCAGAAGTCTAAATGTTCTCCTTATTTTCTTGAGAATTTCATAACCCTCAGTTTTACAGGGAATTAGATTTATAAATGCATTAAAGGTCTTGACCAAAATTGGGTCCCTTCACCAGTCTTGAAAAGGAAAGCCCAGCTAAGGTCGGATTTGCAATCTTTGATTATTTCTGTTCATTTATATTATCCCTGATCCTGGAGCCGCGGCATGTTGGCATCCATACATAAACACTGTGATTGAGGCAATCCAGCTAATTATCACTTGTTTGCCCTTCAAGACGTGGAGGACAATGTTTTGACAAATGCCTGCTTCAGCAGTTACCTGATTGGTTAATTTCTAAGGGCATACTTTCCTGGATGAATAGCCAAGTTAGGCTTGAGAATGGACCTAATGGTGACACCATTCCTTTGACCTTGATCGCATCAAGAGCATTGCCAAAAAGAATGTGTGTCTTTTATTACTTTGTTGACATAGCCAAGACTGACTGGCCTGGATTGTTGAAGATGGTATATGGTAGTGATCACAGTCTTCTTTGTTTGACGAGGATCTCCTTAATGTAGCATAGACTAGTGGTGGTGTATTATATTTTCCCTAAAGATCTCTAACTCCAGTGGTGTTAGGCAAGGCTGCATATCGGCCAATGCTAGTTTAATTTATGCAGCGAAGACCTGCTTGATCATTTAAAATCAGTGAAATGGTTTAATCTACATTAGGGCATGTCAAAGTCTCTGTACTGACTTATGACGATGATTAAGTACTAGTTGATTACATGTCTATTAGTAGGCAGGTCTTTAATGGGAAATTGACAGTTATAACAGGACCTGTCATTTAGTAAAGGACTTAAAGAAGCCGAAGAGGGTTAAAAATCATGACGTTGGGCGAATCTAATGATTTATAGCCTTTGTCAATACAGCTAAAATTCAAGAATGTAATTACTTGGGAGTGATAATAGCCAACAAAGGCAGGTTTAAAACACAAAAAGAAGCCATCAAGAGAAGAGGCAACTCAATTGCAGTAGCTTTAAAATCCATCAAACATAAAACTGCCAGCCCAAGCTTCACCCCACTGCTACAGGTCTTACAAGCAAAGCTCATTCCAACTATTGCCTACGGGAGTGAGTGCCTGAGGGGAATAGACGCGGACATCCTGGACAGGACAGTTTCAAGATAGGTAGGAATGATATTCAACCTACCCAAATATGTCTACCCAACTCAAATCAGGCTGGAATTTGGCCTGCAGACCCAAGAAATTGCTCGCAAAGGCGCCTATGTTAAGTGCTGGCACAGGATTAAAAATGCAGAAACAGGAACACTGAACACTCATCTATGAAATGAAATACACTTAAAGAAGGGTTGTGCAGCTATGGTCTATTTGAAAGCATCAATAAATCACCTAGGCCTCGCGGACCTTTGGGCGGGCTCAGGGGCTAATAGCTTCAAACAACTTGTAAACAAAACACGGATGGTTCGCCCAGCAGAGTTATGCCAGGCCTGCCCCACAATCTTATTTAGGTGCTGGATTCAACAGGAGAACGGAAGAAAATATCTTCACTTCTGAACAGGCATTTTACCAACTTTGCTGCACCTCCCTCCTTGGAAATGATCACTGACACCGACTACCTGCCTCTTATGTAAGGAAGTGGAAGAGAGTGTCTTACACCTATTGTGCATCTGTGGGGAACTGCAATCTGGATGCCGACTGCTACTGAAACCTATCTTTAAAATCAAGGGGATAAGATCCTGCAGGCAAGCAGTGAAGGCATGCTTTGGAGGTGGAGACCCACAATTGTTGTGTCGCTTTGTAGATTTATGGAGGCGGCAAGGGAGTCATTTCTGAGAACAAGTGGCCAAAAACCTTCAACACTGCAACCCAAACAAAAAAAACACAGCTCTGTGAACTACAATCACGTAGGCCAAGCACATCCCTCTTCAAACTCAACCAGCTAGCTGCACATCTTTTTGTCTTGTCCCTTTCAAAACCAGAAATCTACCACCACTGTTGTTTGGGAACACCGAGCCTCATGCTCCTCATATTTGGGTACCGATGCAGCCACTTGGGATATTGGAATTATCAGGACCCGGCACCAAAAGCAGTAGCACAACGCACAACAGTAAAACACCACCCCGGCTGTCTATAGAAAAATCGAGCACAGCACTGTCTCCTACTTCTACAGAGATATAAACCTGGACTTTTTAACCACTGAATCATGCTTCTCTGTACCCTATCCCTTTTCTTTTTCCCCTATTTTTATAATGCACTAGGCACTGTATGTGCCAAGCAGCAGCAAGCCCCTTAAAAAATGTTTAGAGCCAAGTATGGAGTCTGTATTGACCTTGCTACCAGCTGCACATTGAACCAACCATCAGAGGATGCATTTGTTACTTTGCTATGCAATACAACTTAAGCTAGCAATGCACCAAGGGTCATAGTATATTACCCCAGTATCCATGTTGCTCTCTTTGCCCATTGAATGAACTGTCTAAATTATGCACTTATAGTTAACTACAGGTGAAAATTTATATATCTAGTTAGCTAGAGATGAATATTTTATGTCTGATCTTAAGATTGAAGACTTTGCCGTTTTATTGTTCTGACAACAACCAGTGTTCATTGTTTTGACTACCTTGATACAAGGAATTAATGTTTTTTACGATATGGTCCCCGATCCTTTTAATTATGAAATCTGCTGTATTATGCTTTTCTGTGAAAATTGTTAAGGTTTTTATCAATTAAACAATAAACTTAGGGGCATATTAACAAGCCAGGCGATAAAATTATCGCCGCTTTAGCGGCAGAAAACTGCCGCTAAAGCGGCGATAATGGGCTTGATAATATGCCCTATGGAATTCCAATTGAAACCCATGTTAAATGTGAAGGAGTCTAACATGGGCTTCAATTGGAATTCCATAGAGCATATTATCAAGCCCGTTATCGCCGTTTTAGCGGCAGTTTTCTGCCGCTAAAGCGGCTATAATTTTATCGCCTGGCTTGATAATATGCCCCTTACTTACTTAGGGGCATATCAACAACAACCAGCGATAATTATCGCCGGCTAGCGTGAATTTTTATCGCTGAGATAGCGTGCTATTAGCAACGCTTATCTCAATAGCGATAAAAATCTACACGCTAACAGGCTAACGTGAGATTATCGCTGGAAACCCAGCGATAATCACACGTTACCTTGTTGATAGGGTCTGGCAAACTTAGCCATGATATCCTCCTTCCATAGGATATCATGGCTAAGTCTGAAAATTAGCAGACGTAAAAAAGCAGCGTTAACCGCGGTTAGCGCTGCTTTTTTTGTCTCTAACAGGGTTAGCGATATTCTTGATAATAGGAGAAATGTCGCTTAGCGACATTTCTCCTATTATTTTACTCTGGAACGCCTCCTTTGCATCTCATTAGAGATGCAAGGGGAAGCGTAGAGTAAAAGGGTGCTAACATGCAAATTTGCGTGTTAGCACCCTGTTGTTGATAGGGTGCTAGTTTTATCTCTGCTTTTTTGGCTTTTAAAGCCAAAAAAGCAGAGATAAAGCCCCTGTTGATATGCCCCCAAATACAGCTAAAATTGAGCATGTATCTTAATATATTTATTTGGTAATACATTTAAACTCAAATTTCTGTTGACTTGGTGTTTAATGCTAAAATTGATTCCATTTTGCGATGTGACGCTGCAGCTTATAGTTGGAGATGTAATAAAGGCTTAAATTTAATCAAGCTCGGAGATCAGCACCCTATCAGCTACAGCTCGAGTGGAACTGGGTCTGGGTGCACCCGCACTATTGGGTGATGGAGCAACGGTAGGTGACTTCCATAGATTCTAATTGGCCAGAGTGGGCGGGGTTTTGATTATGTGGTACTTTTGATTTGTCAACATATAAAGCAAGAGCTTATTTTTTTTTTTTTTTTTTTATTTCAAAAGTTTTTTATTGGTTGTTACAGCATAGACATATATAAAGCAAGTCCATTAGTGTAATATGAGTCATAAATTTACGAATCAAAATTACTGTACGCTACAGTACATCATAGTAAATGTCAGTACAAAAGTACAACCGTAGAGCACGTATCACATACTCACAACAATTCAGTAACAGACATTGTATTTCAACAGCATTTTACTCATTCATTAAGGACAATTATTTACGGTGGCTAGGAGTGCAATGAAGGCAGTCGGGCAGCATATGTTGGTGAGTCGTGGACGGTGTGTGGGCCCATCTAAGGTGGCTTACGTGTCGTGAAGTAGTTATCAAGAGTCGACCATAGTTTTCTCGTGGCAGGACGCCACGGTGTCTGAAGGAGTGTAATATTATCTGCTCCACGTAAGCTAATTATCCAATTTAACCACCCTGCGTAGTTGGCCTTGCTGGTATCTTTCCAGTTGCTGAGGACTGTCTTAACTGCAGCCGAGAGGAGGAGGTCAAGTAATGCCCTATCATCTGCATCAAGGGATGGGTTCTGGGTGAACCCGAAAACTAGGTAAGGGAGCTCTTTCACCGGTGAGATGGAGAATAGCTTTGAGATCAAGTCGAATATATTCTCCCAGAATTGCGCCACGCAGTCGCATTCTAGGATGATGTGTGATAAGTCACCCCCCGCGCGTTTGCAATTCCAGCAAAAGGCATCTGGGGAGAGGTTGTGTGCAAATAATCGTGCAGGGGTCCAGAAGGCTTTGTGTAAGAGCCAGTATTTTGTCTGTGATAGTGTAGGGCTGATTTTGTGTCTCGTGCAGGATATCCATGCGTTGGTCCAATCTGAGTCTGTGATTGGCCTAGATGAAAGGTTATTCCAGAATTGTATGATTGGGGCAGTAAGGTCAGATTGTTGGGGACGGCTGAGTTTATAGAGAAAGGAAACCTGGTGTCCTAGTCTGTTTAGTCTGGCAAGGTATGGTGGGAGTGAGGGCGGTGTCGGGGAGAGTTTGAGTTTGGACAAAGCCGTTTTTACGGTTAGGAAGTTATAGAATTCAATTGGTGCAAGATCGTATTTGATTTGTAGGTCGCTGAAGGGAATAGGGTATTCCCCCGCGTACAGCTGGTGTGGGAACAGTATGCCTTTTTTGATCCATGTCTCGTTGTGCATGGGCTTACCCTTGTACAGAATGTTACGGTTGTCCCAAAGGGATTCCCATCGTGAGCCCCGGATGTTGATTTCTAGGATTCTATCAAACTTTAGGAGAGCAGATTTTGTGTTATGAAATATCGATTTAGAATGGGTCAGTTTGTTCAGGTTGGATGAGAGGGCCGCGCTAGGGGAGATACCGTTAAGAATTTCCTCCTCAATTTCTAGCCATACTGGGGTGTATTCAGGTGAGGGAGCGAGCCAGTGGGCTCCTTGTTTGGCTAGGAAAGCGGTCTCATATCTCTTAAAGTCTGGTAAATTGACCCCTCCCGCGGATTTGTCTAAGCGAAGCTTTTTTATGCTGATTCTTGCCCTTTTCCCTTTCCATAGGAAATTAGAGATGGCCATGTCTAGTTTGTGATAGAAGTCTGGTGTGAGGGTTAGTGGGAGCATAGATATGAGGTAATTAACTAGAGGTGAAATCATCATCTTGATGGTTTCCACCCTACCCCACCAAGTGATGAAACGGGGGGACCACCCCTCTAGTTGCGTCTTGATTTTATTTAAAGTGATTTTTTCATTTCGATGGAGGGTCTCCATGAGGGAGTCACCAAACTCGATACCTAGGTACTTCACAAACTCTGGTTGCCAACATAGCCCTGAGTCTCCCAGCACCTCTTTGGTGGTTAAAATATTGAGTGGTTTGACCTCAGATTTATCCCGGTTGAGTTTGTATCCTGAATGGGAAGAGTAACTATCTATGGTGGACATTAGTGCAGAGATTGAAGATTCTGGTGATTCCGTTACAATCAGGATATCGTCCGCATAGGCGGCGAGTTTGACGCACTTATCCCCGAATTCCACACCTTTGATGTTATCATTTTTTTTTATATGTGCAATTAGGGGCTCCATTGCCAAGAGGAAAAGTGAAGGGGAGAGGGGGCAGCCCTGTCTAGTCCCTTGTTCTAAGGGAAAGGCGTCCGACAATGAACCGTTTATAGCAATGCGTGCGGAAGGTGACCGGTATAGGGCCATAACCAAATCAGTGAAAGTTTCTCCCAGATTAAAGGCGGACATGCAGCTCTTGAGAAAAGACCAGGAGACTCTGTCAAACGCCTTCTCTGCGTCGAGGGTAATGGCTACGGCCGGGGCTGCGAGCATTTTGGCTTTTTCAATGACGTGACAGAGGATCCTCGTATTATCGTTAGACATGCGCTGTTTCATGAAGCCTACTTGTGATGTGCTGATTAGCTTTGGGAGTTGTAAATTTAGACGTGTGGCGAGGATCTTAGCATAAATTTTGCAATCTAAGTTAATTAGGGAGATTGGCCTGTAATTTTTGGTTAGCAGAGGGTCTTTACCATCTTTAGGTATGACTATGATGGTAGCTTCACTCATGGACTTGGTAATACTTTTTGTTACGCTAAAGGATTGGAATAGTTTTAGGAGAGTTGGGCTCAGGGAGTTTGTGAGTTCTTTATAGAAGCTGGCTGAGAACCCGTCAGGACCCGGTGCTTTCTTACATTTAAGCGTCTTAATGGACGCTGATATTTCCTGAAGGGTAATCGGAGAGTTCAGTGTGTCCTTATCAGTACCGTTTAGTTTAGGAAGACCCAGTGAGGTTAGGTACCTGTTACACTCTTCCGAGTCAAAGTCTAGGTTATTTTTGTACAAGTCTTGGTAAAATGATTTGAACGTATTAAGAATTAGGTTCTGCTTTGTTTGGATGGCATTGTTGCTATCTTTAACTGAGGCAATGTTGAATTGCTTATTTTTATGTTTTAGATATGATGCTAAGATCTTCCCAGCTTTGTTGCCCTCACATGTTCTTAGAGCCTTAAACTTATTGATCCAGACCCCTGCCCTTCTGCTGAGTATCGAGTTGTATTCATATTTGAGTTTGGTGAGGTCGTTTAAAATATTCGAGTTTTGGAGATCTGCTATATGGGCGGTTTCCAGCTTTTTGATGTTGTCTTCCAGAGTGGACAAGTCTTTGTTTAGTTTTTTGTTAGTTTGAGCTCGGATGCCTATTATTACTCCTCTCAAAGTGGCTTTGAGTGCCTCCCAAACACTCGCTATGTCTGAGTCGGGGGTGTCATTATGTTTGAGGTAGTCAAGGATGGCCTCCTCGATTTTTCGTTTGTTTTCTGGCTCGGAGAATATTTCGTCATTGAATCTCCATCTTTTAGGGGGGAGAATGGAACTGGAACCCACTAGTTTGGTCTGTATGCTTGAGTGGTCGGAAATCAATTTAGGGGCAATACTGGTTTCTTCGATGAGGTGGGTGAAGGGGCTATTAATGAGGATATAATCTATCCTCGAGTAGGAATTATGAGGAGGCGAGTAGAAGGTGTAATCACGGCCATCAGGGTGTTGGAGTCTCCATGAGTCGTGTAAGTTGAATCTGGAGCATAGGCGGTGTAAACTAGTATGTGAGCGTGTGGGGTGGTAGGCGCAATTCGAGTGTCGATCGGTAATTGGGTCTAGTGGCAGGTTGAAATCGCCCCCCACAATTAGTAGTTCTCCCTGGGGAATACAATCTAGGGTCGGGGCTAGTGAATCCCAAAACTCTGGATCGTCATTGTTGGGGCCATATATGTTTAAGACATGGATATGATCTTCGTTTCTCTGAAGGTGTGCCATGATGAAGCGGCCGTTATCATCGTGAGTGTGTGAAACTACGGAGATGTTGGATTTCTTAGCTATTAATGTGAGAACCCCCCTTTTTTTGCCAACTGCTGGGGAGCAAAGGTTGTGAGATATCCAATGTTGGTTTATAAAGACAGCGTCATCCTTTGATAGTTTAGTCTCCTGCAGGAGTAGAATGTCACCCTTGGATTTTGCCAGATAATCTAGAACTTTTCTCCTCTTGACCGGATGGTTGAGACCTTTGACATTGAGGGAAACAATGTTAAGGCCCTCCGAGATGGATGTATTACGAGTCATTGGTTACTATGGTGTCGCTCTAGTTCTGGTGTATTATTGTTGAAGAGTACGTTAGAGGGTGGTAGGTGTGTGATGAGTATGAATGAGTAAGCTGCTTCATTGGATCTGTTCTGTCTCGCGTGTAGTGCTGTTACAATGGTGATGTTAGAGCAGACGCATTTCGGGTTTGTAGTGAACATGGTACTGGAGGCTATTGCTGTGGATAGGCTAGTAGCACAATAGGTTAGGTCACCGCATGTGTACTGCGAGGGCCCCCATGAAATATCGGAAAGCAGTCCTTTTGCTGACATATAGTTGAGAAAGAGCATTAACCTCAAATAGAAAAAGCATGCTGAAACAAACCAGATTTTTCCTCCCCCTTCCCCCCCCTTGCCCCCTTCCCCCTCCCTCCTCTCTCCCTCCCTCTACTACCCTCCCCCCTCCCCCCTCCCTTCTCAACAGAACTTGGGAACTGCGACGGCATTGCCATCCATCTGCAGCGCAGGAAGGAGTTAGACTGATGGATGTAATAGGGAACAGGTAATTAACCATATTCGATAGCTGTAAGTAGTAAGCAGTATATAGTAGTGTTTGATACACTGATAGTTTTTGTAAACATAAAACTTAACCAAGCAGTGAAGTTTAAGAACATATTCAAAAAGAGTAATGACCATTTAGCCACGCACACCGTGTGCATTCATACGTGTAAGACATGCGTAAACAAAAGGTATGCGCAAATAGAAGACAAGATGACATGAGGGGATTTTCTGCAGATACATATATAGATAGTCCCTGAGGAACAGCTGATTCCCCGGAATGATCATGGTGTAGAGAGTGAAGGAGCAGAGCATATGCCCCGATTTCGGATTAGAGAGCATCAAGCAAGATCCATTCTAAAACACTTGTTAAGGATATTAATGGATGTACAGGTGACCACGGTATGAACACTGGGCGGTCTTACCTGACGGAGTCGATCAGAATCAAAGCATCAACAGAAACTGAAAACAGAAGAGACAGCAGAAAGTTCGGCTGCCCAGGGGTGAAGATTATTTCAACTAGCAACTAGCTATTTATCATAGGCGATACTGAACAATGAGAACATTATGCACTTCAAATTAGAGGCTTGAAATTGTTCCGTTAGAGTCACCCATGACCAGAACCCGAGTTTATATTTTCTTGCGAGTTGGTCTTCCGTTTGTTTGAAGAGCCATTGGACAAGTCCATGTTCTGCGGTGGAGAGTCACCGATGAATTGCGCCAGTGCATTGGGGTCCGTGAAGAATTTCGGTTTGCCCTGTATGGTGATCCTGAATTTCGCCGGGCCAACAAAGGAGTATTGAATGCCTTTTGATCTAAGTTTTTCTCTCAGGGCCAGGAAGCCTTTCCGGACTTCGAGTGTGTCCTTTGAGTAGTCCTGGGTGAAAGTTATATTATGGCCTTCCCAGGAAATTTTGTGATTGCGTCTTGCGAATTGAAGTATAGCTTCCGTATGTTGGTACCTCAGTGGTTTGCATATCAGTGGGCACGGGCCTCTGTATCCATGAGGGATGTAGCTAGGAACTCTGTGGGCTCTGTCGAGTTCAAACTCATGGTGGAAGGAAATCCCTGTTATCTTCGGAATCCAAGCTTCTAGAAAGTCCACGCAGGAATTCGCATCTTTCTCCGCATTCTCTGGGATTCCAAAAATGCGCACGTTGCCCCTTCTGTTCCTGTCCTCCAATTCCGCCACCTGGCGTCTAAGTTGGACCGTTGATCCCTGGAGTTGCTGTATGGAAGTGGATGCAATATTGGATTTGTCTTCTAAGTCACTAATTCTCTGTTCCGCTTCATCTATGCTTTTGTGTACAGAGCTCATGTCAGCTCTAATTGCAGTAAGTTCCAGCTGCATAGAGTCGGTGTTGGATTTGGTTGATTTTGCTAGGTCGTGTACCTCTGCCAGTTTTTTCAGGATTACCTCTAGGGTACTGCTGACGTCTGCCCTCGATTTAATAGGAGAGTCTGATAATGAGGGTTCCGGTTTTACCTTTTTGTTGTTCTTCTTCTCATCCCTGTCCGACATTTTGCAGGCAGGTCGTGTGTGGAGGACGCTATTGCGACGGCCTTCCAGTTTGCGAGAAAGGACAGGGTGGTCTGAAGGATGTCAAAGCGCTGGTCGAGTTAGGTCGTCTAACAGAGATCTCAATATTGTGATCTTAAAGCTCAGAGATCTAGCAGATGGTGTCGGTGCGTTCAAAATAAGGTTTGGGACACTTGCGCTGGACCTTTGGCTTTCAATTTGAACGTGCAGAAAGCTATCAGCCTCAAATGATATAGTGACTAATGCTGGTTAGTGTTCATGTGTCACGCTCTGCTTGTGGCTGTACTACCATTTGTGGCTGCAACTCCAAAAGATAATGTGTCATTAGATTATGCCACCTTGGGTCTGCAGGACTGATTGAGCAAACTTCCCATTTGTTTAAAGTGCACAGAGCACTATTATTGCATCTCTTTCCCGTTTTTCGCGCCAAAAAAAAGGTGGAAAATTGAACAGAGTCGCCATCTTGGGGTCAGGCGCCAGTGAAGGAAGGTTCTCACTATTTTCGGCTGTATCGCCGCTGAAATTGCGCTCTCGCTACCAAGGGCACCCTTCAGGAAGGCGTAGGGCAGAGACACTGTGCCCTTTGAACATTCCGCTGGGCTTTAGCAACTGTATTAGCGCTTTTGTGGAGATTTACTTGCAAGGTAGCTGGCGGGCGGCCATCTTAGGGACAGGCAGGCGGACACACGGAGTTACTGGCAAGCTCGAACCACGCCGATAAGCTCACCAATTTTAAAAACTGTGAGCATACATTGACCGGCGCCTCCCTCATGGCTCACCTTCTCTCCGTGTGCGAGTCTCTTAGGTCCGCCGCTTTCCGCCAGGAGACGTGCAGGCTGACAGCGCTCCGCTCCGCTCCGTGATCAGTGTCGTGGCAGCATGTCAGCAAAAAGGTGCGTCTGGCCGATATCAAGAGCCGAGCTTCGCACCGAGCGTGCCTTAGAGGTTCTAAAGCCCTGCTCCGCGGTGCATACGGGTGAAGAGGTGTTTTTCTGCCCCCGAAAATTGATGAGATCGCTCTCCTGCACGGCAGAGAACAGGCTAGGCGGCCATCACCAACGCCGTCCAAGCCACGCCCCGCAAGAGCTTATTTTTAACAGATTTTGGGGCTTGCTCACAATCCTATACTTAGGAAATGCTTTGGGCTGACTTTGGCAATGGCAAATCTGTCTTTAAAAAAAGGACTCCATGAACAGATTTTAAAAAGAATACATTTTAGAACTAGCCCTGCCTTGGCCAGTAAATTAACTTATTTGAGGTGTTTAATTTTGTTTTAGACTCTGCATTATTCAGGGCCTCAGTGAGCATTGCTCATGACGTCGTTTGATGCAAAATTGTGCTTTATACTGATATAGATAAAGATTACTTACGCAATCCTCAGTGCATCATTTTACAAGCTGAGGTGTTGCCGCTAAAAAGTGTACAACTATCAGCATTCCCCTCAAAACTAAGGCACCGTCAGCATTCAAGATCACGACTTCTAGAATCTCTCATTGAAGTAAATGGGCCCCCTGCGAGAACTACACCTTTTTGGCCCTTATACTGAATACCGATTAGACCACGTGGTACCAATTCCTCTCAGTACGACCACTCAATTTACAGGCCATTACATGTTTTAGCGGTACAAAAGGGGGTGGTGATGGACAGAGCATCAGAACCAATCAAACACTCACACCCAGTCAACAGATCAGGGTTTGATCCATCACCGTTCTTTAGCCCACTCTGCCACCCCAGTTCAGACATGGCCATATGCAAATCAGTCTGACCCTGTGCCTCATGGGAACAGTCCAGCCCGAACTGCCAAGCCATGCCTTCCCTGCACCCGATACAAGCTTCCTAGGACCGGTTTCTGGCATTTCAGCCGTCTTCAGCCAGGCTTGCTGAAGAGGGGTGAAACCCCGAAACCGGTCCTAGGATGCTTGTTTCCAGTCCAGGGAAGATCTGGCTTGGCAGTTCGGGCTGGACTGTTCCCATGAGGCACAGCGTCAAGACTGATTTGCATATGGCTGGGTTCAAATTGGAACGGCATGGTGAGAAAAGAAACGATGGATTTAGGCCCAGATCTCTGTACTGGGGTGAATGTATGACATTGTTCTGCATTCTGTCCATCAACTGTTGTTGTTGCAATTACATGTTTTAGGGCTGGAATTGGGAATAACATGCAGGTCTTGGATTTAACATTCTCTTTACTGCATGTTTTTTTATTGCCCATCTAGCCCTTTTCTGACCATATTTTCCACCTGTTTAATCAAGTGGAAAATGTAAGCGGAAAAATGGGTGCATTAGCTGAATTCAATTCCACATCAAGGAAAGCGTGCTGAATTTCCACTCAGTTCAGTGAGAAGGGGTTTTCTCAATTCTTCTCTTAGAAGGTATACGCTTAGCATGGTGGCTTGGACTGCACATATTTTTGTACATGGCCCCATAAGGTGTAACTTAGACCTTCTACCTTACAGTAAACATCAGGAATTTTAGAAGGAAACTATGGCTTTTCTAACATTACCCTTTTTGTTTGACACGTGTGAATCTGGGGTTTATGAGGGCACAACTGCTTACTCCACAAGATAACTTATCCGTTAGAGATTTCAACATAATAAGGAAACTATCCGTCAACCAACTGTAAGCCTTTCTCAGTGACAAACATCTTATTCAACACTCTAAATCCAGTACCTATTCTAAAAGCTATATCATCGACATCAATATCACTAGGCAAAGTATGAGACAAACCCAAGACCACCATACTGTTGACTGGTCTAACCACTTACACCGCCCATTTCTCCTTCTACACAGGCCTTTTGCAGCAGTTACTTCAAACAGAAAAAACCTGAAAATCAACAGAGTATCAAAATATTGACCCTCTCAGCCATCAAGACGATGGTGGCCTACTCTACTGCCACTCAAACTCAGTACACAGATCTTGCCTCTGTTGTTCAAGACTGTAACCAAAACTTAACCTGCATACTGAATTCTGTTGTCCCACCCCCCATGACTAAGGTAGTAAAAATTGAAAAAACTCCCATTGGTATTCCCACCAGATCAAACACTCTAAAACACACTCTTAGAGCAGATGAATTAAATTAAAGGATGCATCCATCAGAGACTACTGTCTCACAGCCTAAGACCTTGAGGTGCATCTGCACAAATCTTCTTTATGATATCAGACAAACTTATATCAAAATAGACTGAACATCGTCAGAAATCTCCCAAAGAGCTGTTCCATTTCCGAAAACAGCAATAGTGAGCCCAAGGTTTGCAAGTTGAAGAGCCCGGATGCTAAGAGTTTGCAGGCTACTTCAAAAATAAGATCATCGCTCACAGGTAAGAGATTTACCCTATTTAGCAAAATGCCTGCCTAGGTTCAACACTAAACTGCTCCCATCCAAGACCTTTTGCTCCTCCATGCACTATGAAATCCATTGCAGAAACTCGACCTTCACACTCTGCTGACGATACTATTCCTTCATCCAAGACCAGAGAGCTCAGGATGCTAGTCCACCCCTATTGCTAAACTGCATCAATGGATCACTCCAGACAAGAAATGTATCTCGCTCTAGGGAAGAGGAGTTGGGCTGATGGTTAGGGCGCTCGACCTCGGACCTGCGGGAACTGGGTTCGAGTCTCGGTAAGGACGATAAACATCCTGTGATTCTGGGCAAATCACTTAATCTCCCCGTGCCTAACAAGAACAAAAAATGAATGTGTCCTCATGTAACGTAACTGGTGCTATGTAAAGCGCTCTGATACCTGATTGGATTCCGGGCAAGTTCGCGCTATGTAAAACTCTGCACAAAAAATAAAACTGCTCATTTATGGTCTCTTCTAATCAAATCAGACTCTTGACCCTACCAAACAGAAAGTCTCAGTACAATAACCAGCCTAGCATACCTATTTAAATTACTTGAAAAATGTGTGTCAGCACAAGTTAATGAGCATATAATCAAAATAAATACGTAAGAAGGATATCAATCAGGTTTCGGTCATAAAAACAGTGTGGAAACACATCTCCTCAAGTTTTTTAAAGACTCTTTTTATATTCTGGACACAGAAGAATACGTCTTCCAATGTTACTCAACCTGTTCGCTGCATTCATTATGATTGTCCGTAATATCCTACTTACCTTTCTTGAAGAGCAGGTGGCCTCTGGCAGAACTGTCCTGTGTTGGTTACATTCCTACCTCTCTAACCACTTCTAACAGGTAAGGATTGACAACAACTCTGCCCTCACCCTCACCCCCTCAACGTTTGGTGTACCACAAAGGTTGATACTGGCTTCTTTCCTATATGTTCGTCCACTACATCAAACCCTTTGATTAATTCTAGGTTAAGCATGGTGTACACTTACTCTAAGATGTGGAAGATGGGCAGATATACCTAAAATGGATTTCTCCCAAAACATCCTGTCCCTAAAAATGTTTCTCTGACATCCAAAACTGGATAACAACATGAAATTGAAACTCATCACAAAAAACAGTGTTCCTAATTTCCTCTACTCAAAGTCCAACATCGAATTACCACCCAATTAGCACGATAAACTGAATAATATGAGCATTTCTCCCAAGGCTATCTCCTCACACCTCAGCTGAATCCTTGTGTGTTATCCTTGACTACTACCATCTCCAAAGCATGAGAGCCATCAGGCACTTCCTCCTTAGAGCAGACCAAACAAATCGAGTCCAAACCACTATCACAGCAAGAATGGAATAGAAAACTCGTTCTTCATTTATTGGTCTTTCATAGGCTCGCTCCCACCTGTCAAGACTGTCCTTTATTTTGCTGCTCCTCCATTTCCAGGAAAAAAACATTTGATCACATCTCACCAATACTGACTCCATTAAACTGGCTTGAATCTCAAAATACTTTCAATAAGCCCTGCTGCTTTACTTATATGGGTTTACACACAAACACCTCAGGATAGTGGGCTATAAATCAGATTCTATCCTAAGGTTGAAGAAACCTGAGAGGCAATTCCTTCTTATGCCTCAAACTTCCCAGAGTCAAGAAAACCTACAGCATGAAGCAAACTTTCTCCAACAATGCCTCTAAAATCTGGAACCCCACCCTACCAAAACGAGCATCGCTCCCTCTATTACATTGCTTAAATATTAGCTTAAGAAACATATCTTACAAACTTTCTAATAGTTACAAGTATGACTCATTACCCTGTTTTGAGGTCTCAACCCTCTTCTGTGATGTGTGTGCATATGTTGTAGTAGCTTTACTAGTCCTAGCCTATTGTTTCGATTGATTCTGTTGTGAGATGTATATCCCTTGTCTGGGTTACGTACCTGCTATACAACAAGGAAAATAAATATAAAGAAATACATAAACGCACATTGGGGTTAAATTATTTTCTATGAAACATTCCATCATGTTTGCCCCTTATCTCTTGAAGATCACCTAGAAATTTCTCAGAATATTTAGGCATGTTTATTGAGAAATCCCTTAGTTACAGTAAATGTGTGTGCTCAAAACGTAAAGAGGATGGTGGCGATTTTGTAATAATATTGTACATCACTTTGTTGGGTTACTAAAGCAGACACATTCCTTGAAAGCTAACCAGGTTGTTCTAGTGCTGAATGATTTGGTTGTTTTAAATGCTAACATTTATGCATGTCTGTGTATTATGGCAAAGTTACATGTTATACTTCACTGGACATTGAAAAGAAGGTGTCAGATCCACTACAAACTATAATTTATGTGGCACACTTAAAGAATGAATTCCATGTAAGAGAAATTTGGGGGTTCTGGTTACCAGAATGCACCACATGGCACATTGTTTGCACATCTAGCATGCTCCTGATTGTGTGAGCTCTTCTGTGGAGGTGACTTCAAACTTAGAGCCCACGGTGAATCTAGTTTCCCACTGACCCGGGAGATGGTGAAGGCCCTGCATGGTGAATGTTTCCATAGTAGACCTCCAGACAAACAGGGCCTACGGTGCCGGTCACCTGTGAGCCACATTGTGGCTCCAATTAGAGTAGGCTTGAAGTCTTTTGGAGAAGCAGCGAGCAAAGGTGCTGGATACTTTGGGTTGGTGTGGAGGGCAGGAAAATGGATGTTTGGCTTTGTCCAGCTGTTGAATAAAACAGAGAGGAGCAGCAGGGCTTCGAGCTCCGTAGTATAGAAGTAACCCAATCCACTGTCCTGCTTTTGCCCGTCTTGTGCTTACCAATGCTAGATTTGGAACTAAATTCCATCTTTAAACCTGAACATGAGTCCACTAAGCCCTGTAGTTTCAGGGTAGATTTAATGTTGATTTAGACTGCAATAGTCAAAAATGAATGAGGTGATATTTTAACGCTGTGCCTGCAGTGTGACAAGGCTACCAGGCAGCCCATTATTTCAATACCACATAAGGGTAGTGAAAAATCTTGCTGCATTCCACACTGGGTATTTGGATTAATTGCCACACATTCTGGGTTCGTTCACATTTTTACTTTGGACATGCATAAACGTCAAATATGTTAATTAGCGTTTTCCAATCAGTTACTGTGTTCCTAGGGGAAAAGCGCATGCAGTAAGAG
This sequence comes from Triturus cristatus, assembly GCF_964204655.1. NCBI lineage: Eukaryota > Metazoa > Chordata > Amphibia > Caudata > Salamandridae > Triturus > Triturus cristatus. Next base: position 934,953,425 of record NC_140585.1, read on the forward strand.
GATGGTTATCAGACACTCACTGTCCATAGGTAAAATATGGCTAGGTCAATAAAATGTAAAAAAAGTCTAATAACACACAAAATGACAAGTTCCTACTACCCATACTACCTCCACGGCACCACAAATTGAAAAAGGATGGATATGCTTCTTCCTCACAAAGAGAACACAGCGAATTAGACTCCCCCTACACATCAGAGTCCAACGGCCTAAGTTGTGGAGTTACTCAAGGATCATCCCTCAGCACCACCCTGTTCAGCATTTACATTACACCACTCAATTACCTCATCCGATCTCACCACATCTCAATCATCTCCTAAGCCAATGACACCCAGCTCATCCTCTGAATGCCAGACAAGTCATCCATGACTAAATCCAACTTCAACAAATGCATGATCGAGGTAGCAAAAGGATGAGAAGCAACTGCCTGAAACTCAACACAAAAAGACAAAAGTGCTGATCTTTAGGAACAAGAACTCCCCCTGGGACTCCACCTGATGGCCATCAGAGCTCTGTCCAACACCATCACCCTCTAACCACCTATGTAACCTAGGGATCGTCTTAGATGACAAACTCAACATGGCCACACAGGGGAACACAGTCAGCTCCTCCTGCTTCCACATGCTATGCATCCTGAAAAAAATCTTCAGATGAATTCCCAAGAGTTCCAGATGTAAGGACACTCAATCCTAGTCGTCAGCAAACATGAGTACGGCAACACACAGTATGCCAAAATCCCAACCACCGCCTCCACCATATTCAGACCATCCAGATACCCCAGGGCATACCCGCATCATGCCTCACCTCAGAGATCTACACTGGCTGCTGATACACAAACAATACCAATCCAAACTCCTCCTACACGCATACAAGGCAATGCACAACATTGGACCAGCCTACCTTAACTGCTGCTTCACTTCCACCAGCTCACCAAACACCTCCGCGCTACCTCACTCTCTCTTGCACACACCCCTCGCTGCCGCAAAAGCAGGCCTAGGCTTCTCCTACCTTGACCCAAACCATGGAACGACCTCCCTCTACACTTAAGGGCCTCCTCCTCGCTTCTGGAATTCCGCAAAAAGCTGAATACCTGACTCTTCAACCAACAGCTAGCAGATGACCTTCAAAAGCTGCTCCAGCACCTGGATATCTCTCAGGTGATAAGTTGCTCTTTACAAATCCTGATAACATAACATAACATAACATAGCATAGCATAACATACCATAACATAACATAACATAACATAACATAACATAACATAACATAACATAACATAACATAACATAACATAACATAACATGGTCATTGCCTTGCAGAGTACATCAAATCTGCATTCCCCTTATTAAATGTGATTGGAGTGACAGCTCATGGAAGCTTCCAATCAATATATCACCCCCAAGCAGTGGGGCATGAGGGCTGTCTGCCTAAAGTAGTCTATGGTTTGCATATGGTGTAAAGCACGACTGTCCTTAATTGACCGTAGACATCTCTAGACACCAATTCCATGGGCCAGGTGATATTTCTAATCTTGATTTTTACCCTAAATTTCTGAGAGCTTCAGTTCAATTGTTCACCTTCCCCCTAGTTCCCAGTGAAGTAGAGGGAATGAAGGTACGTTGTGGGGCGAAAGACTACCCTTTTTGGGATCTTCTTATGGTTCCACCATAACACACTTACAACTCACCACAAAATACAATATGTTTGGTAGAGGGAAGCTCCAGAAGATTCAGTCAGTCTGTGGGTGCAAATGTGAGTTCCAGAGGTGAAAACTGCTCAGTGCAAAACCCCAGCAGTGAAGAGTCCACCCTCAAGTTTTCGGTGAGGTGATGGCTCCCAGGCAGTTGGAGGTTATGGCAGTATTAGCAACAGTCACCAATCCTCAGCCACAGCACAGGAATATTACATACTGCTGTTAACTATGTTTATGTTGAACCACTGTGCCAGTCTACTGTGGGGCACAGGGTGAACCACTCCAACACGCAAGTCGGCGCTTATGACACCCCACCCATCTGATGTGACCATAGATGCACTTTCTTGCTTCTCATCGGCGTAGACTAGAGCACTAGATGCAATTATCAGGATTCAGGGAGACCCACACCAGCATTCAGGCCATCACCTGTGATGTACCCTTGTAATTCCACACTACTGGACAGTTCCACTCTTTTGGTCATTGCAGCTGGGCTTCTTTGAAAGTCAGCTTTCCTCCTGCTGGAGTGCCTCTACTGTCCTGTATTAGCAGGCCATTCGTCTGTACCAAGGTAGACCCAAAGCTGTCCTCCATGTATAGATGCACACTTTCATGTGATGTCTCCTCATCTATGAGAAACTGACTGTCAGCCACACCTGCCCAGAATCACAGAAAAATCCCCCTTCAGTCAATGACAACTTCGGAAGGTTTCAGTCCCTTTCTTATATGTAGATTCTAGAATCACTGATATGGAGCTGGTTCAGGGTGATTCACTCAGATAACTCCTCTCCAAAACAGCCACTGCATTTGTTCCCAGGTGATTGTTCCACAACTGCGGCAATGATGGGTGTTTCCAAGTGGAGTACCCTAAACAAAAGCGAATCAGGACTGAAGACCGTGCTCTTGGTAGCCATATGACTATAAGACGTAGCACCTCTAGAAGAAGCAGAAGTCATGCTGTGACAAAATACATTCCACCAGAACACAAAGTCTGTTCTTGGTGTCACTACCTTTATTCATGCCAACTCTAAGTGTGCTCACATGTCACATGATTGTTGTGTATGTGGGGCACAAAATAAATCAGGATTGGTATGAAAACTCACAGTTAGGTAACTGATGGGCAATGTGTGCATGCTTTCAAATGTCATGGAGGGCACATGCCTGTCCGAACACCATTCAACATTGGAAAGACCATAGCATCCTGTAGCTGTAAGTTAACCCTACAGAGCTAACGATAGTAAGCAAACATAAAGCATCATAAGATGATATTCCGTGATGTTTAAGCCCAATCCTCAATGTCAAATTGCTGAGAATTGTTTGGATCAGGAGCTCTCACTGAGTGATTAAATTAATCCAGTTGCCAATTCTCACTTTAATGAGCTGCCCCATTGAGAATACTTTTCTCTATCCTTTCAAAACACAACATTACCAATGTAGTGACTGCTTGTATACTAACCCTCCAGACATGATCAGAGAATCCTGTTCAAGGACTTTTGCTTTGAATAAATGAGTGACTGAAAAGTGTTTTTATAGAGTGCTCTATCATCAGCTAAGGGATTGCTGATGCCGACATGACCAAAGTACCTAGCCTAGTACTCAAATATTTTTAGTGGTCTCAGGCATCCTTATTATAAGACACCTTTTTCCTTGCCACAGTGCTTTCTGTTTCTGCTGGTCAACAAATCTTCTTTTCCTTTTAATTACCTGCATTAGGAATGTTCAAGTTCCTTGCACCTAAAACTTGGAATTAACTTTCACCACATTCTCAATGGATTGAAAACCATTTGTTGATGTGAAATTGTTCTTGTTTTTCAGTCAGTTGAATTGACGAGACCTATCAGGTCAGTGCAGTCAAACCCCCCCAAAAAATATATATTTTCTTCAAAGATGCCCATGCAATGAGAGGCGCACTCCTCCAGCTGTTGGTTAACAAACCCTTTATTTTAATGAAACAGCGCTGCAAATTCGAATTTTGTATCCATGTGGCCTGACGCGTTTCAAAGCAGTCGTGCAGCTAACTGGAGGGCGATGAGTAATCCATTACTGGTTTGCCAAGCACACAGCCACTGGAGGTGTTTAATGGGGGTATTGAGACCACAAGTCCCAGCGTGCATGGCGAAAACTACTAGAAGAGGCACACCTGAGGCCAATAAATGCATGCAGAAACGCTAGGAGTTGTGGGACCCTGAACTTGATGTGCTGACAAACGGCCTCTGAGGAAGAAGCACGACTGCTTTGAAACGCGTCAGGCCACATGGATACAAAATTCGAATTTGCAGCGCTGTTTCATTAAAATAAAGGGTTTGTTAACCAACAGCTGGAGGAGTGCGCCTCTCATTGCATGGGTATCTTTGAAGAAAATTCTACGCGGCAAGTCCAGCCGCGGAGAGATCGCACCGCCCCCTACACTGTGCTGGGGATCGTCTTACCGGCATTGTCTGGTTCAGCGACGGCGCAGCTGTTACTAGAGCAAGGAACAGAACTTCAAATCCGACGCTAACTGGAGGGCGATGAGTAATCCATTACTTGTTTGCCAAGCACACAGCCACTGGAGGTGTTTAATGGGGGTATTGAGACCACAAGTCCCAGCGTGCATGGCGAAAACTACTAGAAGAGGCACACCTGAGGCCAATAAATGCATGCAGAAACGCTAGGAGTTGTGGGACCCTGAACTTGATGTGCTGACAAACGGCCTCTGAGGAAGAAGCACGACTGCTTTGAAACGCGTCAGGCCACATGGATACAAAATTCGAATTTGCAGCGCTGTTTCATTAAAATAAAGGGTTTGTTAACCAACAGCTGGAGGAGTGCGCCTCTCATTGCATGGGCATCTTTGCAAAAAATATATATATGTATCTATCTATCTCTATATTCACTGAAAAAACCATAGGTTTCAGGGGTGTTATAGTTAGCTGGACTTTTCACTTGTACAAAACCATTGAAATTCCCCTGTTATAGTTAGTTCAGCTAACTATAAATCGCGCGCCCGCAATGCACTGCTGATGACGTCACATATTACATCACTCATGACATCACTGATGACATCTCAAATGACATCACTGATGACATCATCCAGTGAATGTGTGTTTTTCTGAAAATTAAATATGTTTTATATATGTATATCTCAAGGTCGATGGAAGAATAAATGGGTATATAAGAGTCTAAATGGATGATTTGTTTTTGAAAAATTGATTGTGTAACTGACTGATTAAGTGTATCATAGTTGTTAGACCTGGCACCTTGGCGTGAGTCTCCCTTCCTCTTTTTGTCGCTGTGCCTCATGTGTTTTTATGGTGTTGGCCGCTCAGCGCGCTGTGCCTCTGCCAACCAGTGTCGCGGTGCGAGTGCTCCCTATGTAAATTGTATATGTTGGTTGGATTCCATGATTGGATTGTTTGATTTACTGTCAGACCCCAGTAAAGTGCGCCAGGGGCGCCAGGGCATGTAAATGCGAACACCGCTGGTGGGCTTGCAGCACTGGTTGTGCCACCCACAGAAGCGGCCGGTAAAATATGTCTGAGGTCTGCCACCGCAGAACCTGCGTGCAGTCTGGTACTGACATGCTGACCGGCAAGTGCCCACACTTGCCAGTCCCTAAAACCTTCCCTTAGCTGCATGTTAGTCACCCCTCTGGTAGGCCCACGGGCAGGGTGCGTTGTAAGCCTAAGGTAGGACAAGCCTGGATGCGTGGCATGTCCTAGTAGTGAATTACCGCCATCTTGTTGTTCACTACTGCAAGGCTACCCTGTTCTCATAGGCCAGTATGGGCGGCCTGGATTATTACACCCTATGATCCTAACCGACCCAGGGAACATGGTAGAAGATCGAGTTTAGTATGCCTGAACTCGGAATAATAAGGTACATCTTTTCGCAAGGTTTATTTTAATATTCCGGGTTTGCAAATGTCGCTTTTAGAAAGCTGGCCTTTGCTTGCCTAAACATTTCAGCCGCCTCTGCGTGATGTGTATCTGATGTCTGGCTGGTGTGAGTGACAGGGCTGGGGGAACCCAGATGGGCAGGGCTAGGTAGCCTGGTGGTGAATAGGACGATCGACAGGTAGATGGGTGGGAGGAGTGCTCCTAGGCTCTGAATAGGACAGTGCTCTGCTACCTCAATGACGGCTCCGCCCCCTGTGGAGCGTCTGATGACTCTGCCCTGCACTCTGAAAGAAGAAGCCTGCATCGCGTAAACAAAGTGCTCAGAAACCGGACTGAACTAGGCAAGGGCCCCCCTGGCCTGGGAGAACAAAAGATTTGCTGTATAAATGGAGGAGCCCTGCTCCTGAGAAACTAGATCCGCTTTTGACCAAGAAGAATCTCTGCCTGAGGAGGAGGCACCGGGAAAGCTGTAGGAGGAAGACTGTCCCTATCCTGGGGGATTGGCCTGCAGTGGTGACCTTGCTGCCAAAGGAGAGAAGAGAAACTGTTGCTGAAAACTTTACTTTACCTTTACTTTCAAGACTTGTGCTTTTCCAAAACGATCTCCAAGGGCTTGGAACTGAGCTTGCCCCCTGAACTGAGCCCCAGGACCATTGGGCTCTACCTGATCTTCACTCGCCTGCTGCTGGACTGTGGTGTCCTTTCCCTCGCCGGAGCTGTGACCCTCGTGCCCAGTCCCTCCCTGAGCCGTGACCAGGACTGCTTAGCCGCCCCCGCCTTGGGAAGAGCCTCGCTCGATCGGAGCCGCTCCCCCTACGCTGTGCTGGGCTGCCCCGTCACCTCGCTCGTGGAGGCTCGCTGTGCACCTTCACACTCCCGCCGGAATCGGCGTGTGAGCATCTCCAAGCCTCGGACGGCCCGGACGCATCTGCGTGCCCGGCTGCCCCGCTTTGTTCACCCGCCACCTACAACCCCCCGCTCTTGTCGTGAGCCTGAGGATCAGACACCCTCGTGAAGTGTGGGAGCCCCGGACGCCGCCTCGCTCTTCTGTCGAAGAGCCGCTGAAATCCCGCACCCGCCTTTGCGTCAAGAAACAAGGTACTGTACTTACGAACTCGACCGCGAGCTCGCATCGGATCCAGGGTCCGCAACGTTCTTATTTCCCTGTCATCTGCTGTGTGCTTCCGGGGCGCTGCCTCAGCACAAAGTACGCTGAGGCCTACAGTTACCTTGTGCCCGCCTAAAGAACTTTACGTAAAACAAAGAGAACTTTACCGTATTTCCAAGAATTGTGGCCCCATCAGTTCAACGTTACTGGGCCTTGTATTTGAATCTGCTGAATCTACATAAAAGCTTATTTTTATATACTTCCTGATTGGTGTCCATTTGTGGTGCATGCAAGGGGTTTACTGTATGTGTAATTGCATTTGCTTAACCGTGTACGCCTGAGACTTAGCCTAGACTGCTCGCGCCACGCACCTAGAGGGTGAGCAGGGGTTATTCTGGGGAGTCATCCTTCGCCCTGACAAGAAGTAAAGGGTCCCTGCTTGTTGTGGGTTCACACCTGCGTCAACCAGAGCCCCCTCATTTCTAACAATAGTGAATACATGGCTTAGTGAGTAATGTTTAAATATGTAAATATCTGTATCAGTCTCTCACTTTGTGTATAAGTGGCTGCATGGGTTGGTGAGTAGCGACATGGGTGTCTATATAGGTTATTAGTTGGTTTTTTGAGTATCAGTCTGAGTGTCTGCATGGTTCGGGGGGGGGTATTACGTAGTGCATAGGTGCATGAATGAGTGACTCACTCTTTGTATGTGTTGAAGACAGCATGTGTGCAGGACTGTATGGGTGGATGAGTGTGTGTATGGGTGTGTTAGTGAGTGAATGACTGTCTCAATAGTGTCTTTATGAGTAACTACATATGTTTTAAACTAGTATATGTGACTATTGGTGTATATAAGTGAGTATATGTGAGAGTGAGAGATTGAAAGAGTTCCTGTATGAACAAGTATGTCTTTCTATAAGTGATTGTTTAAAAGACTAAGTATGTGTAAGTTTCCGTAGAAGTAAGTGTGGTGGTGTGTGTATAACTGTATATGCAAATAAATGTATGTTTGATTCTTTATTAGCATGAGTGACTATGTGTGTGAGTAACTCTATGGATGAGTGGCATTGTGTAACAGGATGTATAGGTGTATGAGTACATATGATGAGTGAATACATGTATGAGTGACTGTATAGGCCTGTTGGTGAATGAGTGTATGTGTATGTGGATCTTAGAATTACTGAAGAGGTTGTTGTAACTGGTATTGGTATGTCCATTGTTTTGAAAAGTTTAGTCTCTGTTTTGAATGTGTGTATCAAAGGTTATATTAGGGTGAGAGGAGGTCTGCCACTCTTTCACAAGGATGATGTCATCAGTGATGTCATTTGAGATGTCATGAGTGATGTCATGAGTGATGTCACTGACCATGTCATGAGTGATGTAATATGTGACGTCATCAGCAGTGCATTGCGGGCGCGCGAGTTATAGTTAGCTGAACTAACTATAACGGGGGAATTTCAATGGTTTTGTACAACTGAAAAGTCCAGCTAACTATAACACCCCTGAAACCTATGTTTTTTTCAGTGAATTTCTGAGGTTTTTTAAATGCTAATTCCTAACTATAACGTGCCTGAAACCTATGGTTTTTTCTGTGAATTTCAAAGGTTTTTTAAATGCTAATTTCTAACTATGCCTACAGAGATAGGACATGTGAAGAAAGAAGACAAAAATGCACAGAAAGAAAAAAAAGAAGTGCAGAAAGAAGCAACAGAAGTCCTCAAAGACGAAGAAAAGTGCAGGAAGAAGGATAACGTGCAGAAAGAACAAAAAGAAGCCCAGAAAGAAGCCTTGTTGCAAAATCATCCTGTACCCTCAACTTTTTCAGACGGATACTGGTGGTAACTGAGTCTGACTAACCAGTCCTAGAGCCAGTGCTATGTTAAAAGACACTTAGAATACAGTGAAAACAACTACATACACTAGGGAACATTAAGCGTTGGGGTCCCCCTGTGATTAGCATGACCTCCTCTGTAAGCCCCTAGTATATAATAGGGCAGGGGGATTAAAACTACCTCTTAGAACAGGCCACAGGGCGTTTTTGCACACGTTAACTCAGGCCCCGTCCCCTCCCTTCACCACTGTGTAAACACGCCCTGTGTCCGTTTTTAGTTGGTAGATTAAGTTCATTTGAATCCTGAGGGTCCCTAGGGTCCAACTAGCCCACTAGGTACCTCCAGTAAGTGCCACAGAGCTGCGTTGCAGAGAGGTGTAAAAAGTGGCACGGCCTGGACCACCTCTCTGCAATGCAGCTCAGTGGTGCTTACTGGAAGCACTTGGTGGGCTAGTTACCCCTCAGGGGCCCTCAGTATTGAAGGAAAATTATATCCCCAATTTAAAACGTGCCATAGTGCGTGTTTGCACACGTCACCTCAGGCCCCGTCCCCTCCCTTCACCACTGTGTAAAAGCGCCCTGTGGCTGTTCTAAGTTGAGAGATTAAGTCCCCTTGAATCCTAAGGGTCCCTATGGTCAAACTAGACCACTAGGTACCTCCAGTAAGCACCACAGAGCTGCGTTGCAGAGAGGTGTAAAAAGGGGCTTGGCCTCAGAACACCTGTCTGCAGCGCAGCTCCCTGGTGCATACTGGAGATGCCTGTTGGGCTAGTTGGCCCTCAGGGACCCTCAGTATTGAAGAGGAATTAATTCCCCAACTTACAACTCGCCAGGGGGCGCGTTTGCAGAGTGCTGCAAGGAGGGGGCGTGGTCTCCGGCACGATGCCAGTCTTTTATTTATTTTAATTTTTTAAGAAGGGGGGCTGTGTGGTTCCCCTTCTTATTCTAATTTATTGGCCCTGATGACCCCATCCCCCAGGGCCTGTCTCCTAATTATATTTTTTTGACCCCAATCCCCAGGGCCGGCCACTGATTTTTATTATTTTTAAAAATATATATTTATAGACACACCTAGGACATGCTGGACAAACCGAACGTACCTATCACCATGACGATTTGCGTGATATTCATTAAAAGGCGACTATGCATACAATGAATCCACGTGGAATGTATTTACACCACTAGTCAAGCTCTGACATGTCTGATGCCCTACCGTGCCTAATCCCGGTAGACACCCTTGTCGTTTATTTATACAAACATGGGTAGCTATTGACGGGCACATTTAATACACATGCACACCAAGCCATTCAAAGGGGATTCGACAAAAATTCGACCAAAACTATGCAAGAAACCCCCCTCACGGTTAATAAAACACACATCCACTGCCGGATGTGTAATACTTTTTATTTTACTCTCTGGAAAGGGGACGAATATCACTTGAGAGTCACAGCGCGCTCCTGGCAGAGCCCAATGCTGTGTTACACCCACCATTGCCTGCTGAGTGCCACACACCTCTGTGTTGTATTCCCCTAGCTAGTGCATATGCTATGACACTCTCTAGCCCATGTGCACTGTAACAGCACCCCGTGAATATGTCATGCCACACTTGTCTTCGCATGGGTTATATTGCCCCATCTAACGTGCCTTCCTCGATGCCTATGTTATAACGCACAGTGCTATGCCATACATATTACAATCTGGGATCCATATCTTTGTCACAGTGCATATGCAACGTTAAACTCCCCAGCACATATTTTATATTACAACTTTAGAGACTAGTTAGGTTACACAACACTGCCCTGTGCATATTACACTCCAAGGCACATATCGCATAGCACGCGCTACTGCCTGTGCTATCTCGCGCTCTCCAATGAATCTGTCATTGCGCACAATGTATTGCATATTATATTTCACGCCCAGTTCACACTTTTTGGTGCATAGTTTATACCATACACTATATCTAGTTTTCATTTTCAATCGTGCTCTCAGGACTATGTTCTATATAACACTGTGTTCACCTACCCATTCACGGGCATTACATTTTGCGATAGGGGCTGGAGGGTCAGGGGGTGTTTCTGCCAAGTGAGCCCGGAGTCACAGTCACAAACGTCCTCTTCTTCCTGAATAAAAGTGAGATTATGCTGCATACTTAATCATATTTTAAGTAGTTCGCACAGACACACGTTTTAAAAACAATAAAGTTCCTAATACCCGCCTTCTCTGAACACTTAGCTTGCTGCCCCATCCCCCTCCTCCCTAACCTCTGTTGTGTGAATCCATGGACTAGCCTCCTCCCTCCTGCCATGCATGGTCTGATGTGCTGCCACTGCCCTCAATTTAGTATGATGTACCAGTCCACTCCTCCTGCCCTCCATTGCCCAATTCTATGCCCCATCATTGACCTCCTGCTTAAACTCTGTGCTTAGCTTGCTGCCCCTATTCTCCTTCCCCCTGCCCTCCGATGTCTTTGTGCATGCCCCTGCTCCATCCTTTTTGCCCACCATGTTCCATGGACCTGCCACTCCTATCTACTCTGAGTGTTCTGTTGAGCTGCCACTCCCCTCCCACCTGCCTAGCATTGTCAGATGACTGTAACCTGTCCCTGCCACCTCCACCCTGCCTGTCCACATGCCATGCCCCTATCCTCTTCCTCCTGTCCTACATGGTCCATTGTACTGCCACACCCTTCTGCCCTCCCTGGTCTGTTGTGCTGCAACTGCTCCTCCTGCCTGCCCCGTGCGGTCTGTTGTGAGGCCCCTTCCCCTGAACTTTCTTGTCTGTGCACAGGTCCTGACCCTCCTTTCAATCCTCCATCGTCCTTTGTGCATGCCCCTGCACCCTCCTTCTTGCCCATCATAGTCATTGTGCTACCACTAACCCTCCCACTTGCCATGCATGGTCTTCTGTGCTGCCATGGCCCCTCCCACCTTCCCTGTGTGGTCAGTTAGCTACCCCTGAACCCCTCCCACCTTCCCTCCATGGTCTGTGTGTATGCCATCACAGTCTCACTGTTGCTCTTCATAGTGTGTCTTGCTTCTAGTGCCCATCCTTCCTGACCTCCATGGCTATCTTGCTGCTCCTGCCCTGCCCCCTTGCCCCCAGCCCTCTGTTTACATGTGCAGACCCCTACTCCCTCACTCCTGGCTTGTCTGTTCCATTGTAATGCCCCTGATCCATCCCTCCTGCCCTTTATGGTCTGTTATGCTGCAGCTTTCTCTCCTGTCTGTCCATTATGGTCCTGCCTCTTGCCCCTCTGTTCTCTGTTGTCCATGTGCATGGTCCTGTCCCCTCCCTCTTACTTTCTATGGATTATTGTGCTGCACTCCCGTCCCGCATGCCCTGTGTGGTGTATTGTGCTGCTGCAAACCCAGATGCCTGCCCTGCAGGGTCAGTTTGGTGCACCTCTCCATGTCCCTCCTGTCCTCTGTTATCCAAGTCCATGTCCCTACCCCATTTCCTTCCATGATCCAATGTACCATACTTGCGAACATTTTGAACTTGGTAAGAGGGAGATTTTGAAAAAAAACTGGGGTATTGATTTTCCCCTTTGAGTTACATTGAAAAAGAGGAGATTGTAGACAGGGGACAGATAAAATAAAGCCCATTTGAGCTTAAAAACATTGGACGTTCCCTGGCTGAATCGGGTCTGTTGGCATGTATGGTTGTACTACCACTGCCTCTTCCTTCTGCCCACAATGGTCTATTACATTGCCACAGCCTCTCTTGCAAGTCCTGTATTGTTGGATTGCTGCCCCTGCCCCCCTTTCCACTGCCCTCCATAGTCTGTTGGGCTGCCACGGCCCTTCCTGCCTGCTCAGTGTGGTTAAATTGTTGCCTTTGCACCCTCCTACCTGCCTTCAATTTTCAGAGTCCGTGCCCCTGGCCTCTGCCTCTCAACAGTATCCTAATGAACAACTAGATTGCTAACATTCTATATTTATTACAAAAGTGTGGAACGCCTGACGTCATCTTGATGTAATCAAAACTGTAATACCTAGAGCATTCCCTTTAGAAATTACATAAATGAGAGGGTCTTATTGGCATCAAAATTATGGTTAGTGCTCTAAAAGACTAAAATAAGGACATATTTTCTGAGTTTTCAAATAGCGAGAAAGCACTTTTAAATTATTTGTTACCTTTATTTTTTTTATCCAGTTGACCACTTGATTAAATGTTGCACTTAGGGGAGAGGATGTGGTGTTACTTCCAGAACTGCAGACTTTGCAACTGGGGAACCAGGTTGGAGTTTCTGCTTCAGCTCGACATTCTGTGATTCTGGTCAAATCACTTAGTCTCCCTATGTCTACAACCAAAATGAATTTGTTCTTGTGTGATGTAACCAATGCTCATGTAAAGCACTCCAATACCTGACAAGTCTGCACTATATAACACTGCAAAGACACAAAATAATAAGTGTTTTGCACACTTTTGTCATTGGGCTCTATTTGGGCTACATCTGGGTGATTTTGGGCTACATTTGGGCTCTTTTGTCTCCGGTGGCCATCTTGGGAGATTTATTTGTTATGAAGTTTCCTAATTTCCTCATGTACTGCAGTCTCCTCAGTAGGAAATGGTTTCAGTTTTTTACTTTGATTCCATCATGAAGGTATTCAGATATGTCAAACATTTGCCATAAATTCTGAAAGTTAGCATTCTAGCTGCTCATTAGATCACTGTAGTAAAACTACTGTTCACCATGGAAGTCTGCTCCTGGTATTAAAAGTGCATGTTTCAGTCTGCATGTCAGAATTTTTTTATGAAATAGAAGAGGATTTGAGAAGTCACTCAAAATGTGCCCTCATTTTCTTTCTTCAGCATTAATCATAATTTCTATGGCAGAATGAACCCCCTCATTGTGTTCCTTTTTAAATTAAATGTTTTAAGTGTTACCAGTTTATTCCAATCAAGATGGCTTCAGGTGTGCCATACTTTTGTCATAATGAAGACAGTAAGCGCTCTAGTTGTTTTTAAGAACACTCTGGGACATTCTGTCTTTGAGCTATACTTGGGCTACATCTGGGTGATATTTGGGCTACATTTGGGCTCTTTTGTCTCTGGTGGCCATCTTGGCAGACTTATTTGTTATGAAGTTTCCTAATTTCCTCATTTACTGCAGTCTCCTCAGTAGGAAATACTTTCAGTTTTTTACTTTGATTCCAAAGGCATTCAGATGTGTCACACATTTGCCATAAATTCAGAATGTTAGCACTCTTTTTGCTCATTAGATCACTGTAGTAAAGCTACTGCTCACCTGGGAAAACTGCTGCTGGTATTGAAAGTGCATGTTTCAGTCTGCATGTCAGAATTTTTTAATGAAATAGAAGAGGATTTGAGAAGTCACTCAAAATGTGCCCTAATTTTTCTTTCTGCAGCACTAATCATACTTTTTATGGAAAAATGAACCCCTTCATTTTGTTCCTTTTTAAATTAAATGTTTTAAGTGTTACCACTTTAATCCAAGCAAGATGGCTTCAGGTGTGCCATACGTTTATCATAAGTAGGACTGTTAGCGCTCTAGTTGTTCTTTGGAACACTCTGGGAAGCTGCAGTAGAACACAAAGGAATCAACTGACAGTCTCTGCCCTTGTTGGATGTACATGTTTTACTGAGAATGTCAGACTTCATTCTCACATGACTGAGAAAGATAATGTGAATTTACAGAAAATAAGCTCTCAGTTTAGCTTATAGATCACCTTCCAAACCTCTGAGGGAAAAGCATGAGAAAATATTTTTCTCTCAATCATGATATCCCAGCAGAAGGCTTTTTCACATGGTGAAATCACCTTAGAACATACCACAATTCCTAAAATGAGTATGGTACCATCAACACATGATTTATAATGTAACTAAAGTCTTAAAACCTTCTATTGACTGCAATGCTTTTTAATGAGGTGCTATCATGTATATTGGTCCCAAGATGGCTGCCAACACTTCTTGGATGAAGTGCTGACAGCCAATCAGATCTCAGGATGAGATGTGTGGTTAGGCTCCGCCCACATATATATATGATTTTACTTTTGATTTTCTCAGGAACTACTGAACAGATTGACACTACTATGAAGTAGATAGTTATAGTTAGGACCGTGTTTCCATAGGAAATCCGCAACATTCTATTTGGAATAACTTTGGCGCCGGTTGACGAATCCTCGCGAAATTTTCAAAATAGGTGGGGCGCTCCGCTCCTACCCTGAAAGTCTCGGTGGGATTCTTCAAGCGGGGGCTGAGAAAAAAGGGGGGTCCCAAAACGCGTGTTCCCCATGCAATTTTCCATAGGGACCTTTAGTCCAAGGTACAGCCCGAACGGCTGAACAGAATTACTTGAAATTTGGCAGAGAGGTAGTCCTCAGGTCAGGGATGTGCCTTTTGCAGGTCTGGTGTCAATCTCTTCAGTAGTTCCTGAGAAAATCAAAAGTAAAATCATATATATATGTGGGCGGAGCCTAACCACACATCTCATCCTGAGATCTGATTGGCTGTCAGCACTTCATCCAAGAAGTGTTGGCAGCCATCTTGGGACCAATATACATGATAGCACCTCATTAAAAAGCATTGCAGTTAATAGAAGGTTTTAAGACTTTAGTTACATTATAAATCATTTGTTGATGGTACCATATTCATTTTAGGAATTGTGGTATGTTCTAAGGTGATTTCACATTGTGAAAAAGCCTTCTGCTGGGATATCATGATTGAGGGAAAAATATTTTCTCATGCTTTTCCCACAGAGGTTTGGAAGGTGATCTATAAGCTAAACTGAGAGCTTATTTTCTGTAAATTCACATTATCTTTCTCAGTCATGTGAGAATGAAGTCTGACATTCTCAGTAAAACATGTACATCCAACAAGGGCAGAGACTGTCAGTTGATTCCTTTGTGTTCTACTGCAGCTTCCCAGAGTGTTCCAAAGAACAACTAGAGCGCTAACAGTCCTACTTATGATAAACGTATGGCACACCTGAAGCCATCTTGCTTGGATTAAAGTGGTAACTCTTAAAACATTTAATTTAAAAAGGAACAAAATGAGGGGGTTCATTTTTCCATAACAAGTATGATTAGTGCTGCAGAAAGAAAAACTAGGGCACATTTTGACTTCTGAAATCCTCTTTTATTTCATTAAAAAATTCTGACATGCAGACTGAAACATGCACTTTCAATACCAGCAGCAGTTTTCTCTGGTGAGCAGTAGCTTTACTACAGTGATCTAATGAGCAAAAAGAGTGCTAACATTCTGAATTTATGGCAAATGTGTGACACATCTGAATGCCTTCTTGATGGAATCAAAGTAAAAAACTGAAAGTATTTCCTACTGAGGAGACTGCAGTAAATGAGGAAATTAGGAAACTTCATAACAAATAAGTCTCCCAAGATGGCCACCAGAGACAAAAGAGCCCAAATGTAGCCCAAATATCACCCAGATGTAGCCCAAGTATAGCTCAAAGACAGAATGTCCCAGAGTGTTCTTAAAAACAACTAGAGCGCTTACTGTCTTCATTATGACAAAAGTATGGCACACCTGAAGCCATCTTGATTGGAATAAACTGGTAACACTTAAAACATTTAATTTAAAAAGGAACACAATGAGGGGGTTCATTTTGCCATAGAAATTATGATTAATGCTGAAGAAAGAAAATGAGGGCACATTTTGAGTGACTTCTCAAATCCTCTTCTATTTCATAAAAAAATTCTGACATGCAGACTGAAACATGCACTTTTAATACCAGGAGCAGACTTCCATGGTGAACAGTAGTTTTACTACAGTGATCTAATGAGCGGCTAGAATGCTAACTTTCAGAATTTATGGCAAATGTTTGACATATCTGAATACCTTCATGATGGAATCAAAGTAAAAAACTGAAAGCATTTCCTACTGAGGAGACTGCAGTACATGAGGAAATTAGGAAACTTCATAACAAATAAATCTCCCAAGATGGCCACCGGAGACAAAAGAGCCCAAATGTAGCCCAAAATCACCCAGATGTAGCCCAAATATAGCCCAATGACAGAAGTGTGCAAAACACCTATTATTTTGTGTTTTTGCAGTGTTATATAGTGCAGACTTGTCAGGTATTGGAGTGCTTTACATGAGCATTGGTTACATCACACAAGAGCAAATTCATTTTGGTTGTAGACATGGGGAGACTAAGTGATTTGACCAGAATCACAGAATGTCGAGCTGAAGCAGAAACTCCAACCTGGCTCCCCAGTTGCAAAGTCTGCAGTTCTGGAAGTAACACCACATCCTCTCCCCTAAGTGCAACATTTAATCAAGTGGTCAACTGGATAAAAAAACATAAAGATAACAAATAATTTAAAAGTGCTTTGTCGCTATTTGAAAACTCAGAAAATATGTCCTTATTTTAGTCTTTTAGAGCACTAACCATAATTTTGATGCCAATAAGACCCTCTCATATATTTAATTTCTAAAGGAAATGCTCTAGGTCTTACAGTTTTGATTACATCAAGATGACGTCAGGCGTTCCACACTTTTGTAATAAATATAGAATGTTAGCAATCTAGTTGTTCATTAGGATACTGTTGAGAGGCAGAGGCCAGGGGCACGGACTCTGAAAATTGAAGGCAGGTAGGAGGGTGCAAAGGCAACAATTTAACCACACTTAGCAGGCAGGAAGGCCCGTGGCAGCACAACAGACTATGGAGGGCAGTGGAAAGGGGGGCAGGGGCAACAAACCAACAATACAGGACTTGCAAGAGAGGCTGTGGCAATGTAATAGACCATTGTGGGCAGAAGGAAGAGGCAATGGTAGTACAACCATACATGCCAACAGACCCGATTCAGCCAGGAAACGTCCAATGTTTTTAAGCTCAAATGGGCTTTATTTGATCTGTCTCCTGTCTACAATCTCCTCTTTTTCAATGTAACTCAAAGGGGAAAATCAATACCCCAGTTTTTTTTCAAAATCTCCCTCTTACCAAGTTCAAAATGTTCACAAGTATGGTACATTGGATCATGGAAGGAAATGGGGTAGGGACATGGACTTGGATAACAGAGGACAGGAGGGACATGGAGAGGTGCACCAAACTGACCCTGCAGGGCAGGCATCAGGGTTTGCAGCAGCACAATACACCACACAGGGCATGCGGGACGGGAGTGCAGCACAACAATCCATAGAAAGCAATAGGGAGGGGACAGGACCATGCACATGGACAACAGAGAACAGAGGGGAAAGAGGCAATGGTAGCTAGCTGACCATAATGGACAGACAGGAGAGAAAGCTGCAGCATAACAGACCATAAAGGGCAGGAGGGACGGATCAGGGGCATTACAATGGAACAGACAAGCCAGGAGGGAGGGAGTAGGGGTCTGCACATGTAAACAGAGGGCTGGGGGCAAGGGGGCAGGGCAGGAGCAGCAAGATAGCCATGGAGGTCAGGCAGGATGGGCACTAGAAGCAAGACACACCATGAAGAGCAACAGTGAGACTGTGATGGCACACACACAGACCATGGAGGGAAGGTGGGAGGGGGTCAGGGGCAGCTAACTGACCACACAGGGAAGGTGGGAGGGGCCATGGCAGCACAGAAGACCATGCATGGCAAGTGGGAGGGTTAGTGGCAGCACAATGGCTATGATGGGCAAGAAGGAGGGTGCAGGGGCATGCACAAAGGACGATGGAGGATAGAAGGGAGGGTCAGGACCTGTGCACAGACAAGAAACTTCAGGGGAAGGGGCCTCACAACAGACCGCACGGGGCAGGCAGGAGGAGCAGTTGCAGCACAACAGACCAGGGAGGGCAGAAGGGTGTGGCAGTACAATGGACCATGTAGGACAGGAGGAAGAGGATAGGGGCATGGCATGTGGACAGGCAGGGTGGAGGTGGCAGGGACAGGTTACAGTCATCTGACAATGCTAGGCAGGTGGGAGGGGAGTGGCAGCTCAACAGAACACTCAGAGTAGATAGGATTGGCAGGTCCATGGAACATGGTGGGCAAAAAGGATGGAGCAGGGGCATGCACAAAGACATCGGAGGGCAGGGGGAAGGAGAATAGGGGCAGCAAGCTAAGCACAGAGTTTAAGCAGGAGGTCAATGATGGGGCATAGAATTGGGCAATGGAGGGCAGGAGGAGGGGACTGGTACATCATACTAAATTGAGGGCAGTGGCAGCACATCAGACCATGCATGGCAGGAGGGAGGAGGCTAGTCCATGGATTCACACAACAGAGGATAGGTAGGAGGGGGATGGGGCAGCAAGCTAACTGTTCAGAGAAGGCGGGTATTAGGAACTTTATTGTTTTTAAAACGTGTATCTGTGCGAACTACTTAAAATATGAACAAGTATGCAGCATAATCTCACTTTTATTCAGGAAGAAGAGGACGTTTGTGACTGTGACTCCGGGCTCACTTGGCAGAAACACCCCCTGACCCTCCACCCCCTATCGCAAAATGTAATGCCCGTGAAAAGGGTAGGTGAACACAGTGTTATATAGAACATAGTCCTGAGAGCACGATTGAAAATGAAAACTAGATATAGTGTATGGTATAAACTATGCACCAAAAAGTGTGATATAAGATGAACCGGGCGTGAAATATAATATGCAATACATTGTGCGCAATGACAGATTCATTGGAGAGCGCGAGATAGCACAGGCACTAGTGCGTGCTATGCGATGTGCGCCTTGGAGTGTAAAATGCACAGGGCAGTGTTGTGTAACCTAACTAGTCTCTAAAGTTGTAATATAAAATATGTGCTGGGGAGTGTAACGTTGCATATGCACTGTGACAAAGATATGGATCCCAGATTGTAATATGTATGGCATAGCACTGTGCGTTATAACATAGGCATCGAGGAAGGCACGTTAGATGGGGCAATATAACCCGTGCGAAGACAAGTGTGGCATGACATATTCACGGGGTGGTGTTACAGTGCACATGGGCTAGAGAGTGTCATAGCATATGCACTAGCTGGTGGAATACAACACAGAGGTGTGTGGCACTCGGCAGGCAATGGTGGGTGTAACACAGCATTGGGCTATGCCAGGAGCGCGCTGTGACTCTCAAGTGATGTTCGTCCCCTTTCCATAGAGTAAAATAAAAAGTATTACACATCCCGCAGTGGATGTGTGTTTATTAACCGTGAGGGGGGTTTCTTACATAGTTTTGGTCGAATTTTTGTCGAATCCCCTTTGAATGGCTTGTGTGCATGTGTATTAAATGTGCCCGTCAATAGCTACCCATGTTTGTATAAATAAACGACAAGGGTGTCTACCGGGATTAGGCACGGTAGGGCATCAGACATGTCAGAGCTTCACTAGTGGTGTAAATACATTCCACGTGGATTCATTGTATGCATAGTCGCCTTTTAATGAATATCACTCAAATCGTCATGGTGATAGGTACGTACGGTTTGTCCAGCATGTCCTAGGTGTGTCTATAAATATATATTTTTTAAAAATAATAAAAAACAGTGGCCGGCCCTGGGGATTGGGGTCAAAAAAATATAATTAGGAGACAGGCCCTGGGGGATGGGGTCATCAGGGCCAATAAATTAGAATAAGAAGGGGAACCACACAGCCCCCCTTCTTAAAAAATTAAAATAAATAAAAGACTGGCATCGTGCCGGAGGCCACGCCCCCTCCTTGCAGCACTCTGCAAACGCGCCCCCTGGCGAGTTGTAAGTTGGGGAATTAATTCCTCTTCAATACTGAGGGTCCCTGAGGGCCAACTAGCCCAACAGGCATCTCCAGTATGCGCCAGGGAGCTTCGCTGCAGACAGGTGTTCTGAGGCCAAGCCCCTTTTTACACCTCTCTGCAACGCAGCTCTGTGGTGCTTACTGGAGGTACCTAGTGGTCTAGTTTGACCATAGGGACCCTTAGGATTCAAGGGGACTTAATCTCTCAACTTAGAACAGCCACAGGGCGCGTTTACACAGTGGTGAAGGGAGGGGACGGGGCCTGAGGTGACGTGTGCAAACACGCACTATGGCACGTTTTAAATTGGGGATATAATTTCCCTTCAATACTGAGGGTCCCTGGGGGCTAACTAGCCCACCAAGTGCTTCCAGTAAGCGCCATTGAGCTGCATTGCAGAGAGGTGGTCCAGGCTGTGCCACTTTTTACACCTCTCTGCAACGCAGCTCTGTGGCACTTACTGGAGGTACCTAGTGGGCTAGTTGGACCCTAGGGACCCTCAGGATTCAAATGAACTTAATCTCCCAACTAAAAACGGACACAGGGTGTGTTTACACAGTGGTGAAGGGAGGGGACGGGGCCTGAGTTAACGTGTGCAAAAACGCCCTGTGGCCTGTTTTAAGAGGTAGTTTTAATCCCCCTGCCCTATTATATACTAGGGGCTTACAGAGGAGGTCATGCTAATCACAGGGGGACCCCAACGCATAATGTTCCCTAGTGTATGTAGGTGTTTTCACTGTATTCTAAGTGTCTTTTAACATAGCACTGGCTCTAGGACTGGTTAGTCAGACTCAGTTACCACCAGTATCCGTCTGAAAAAGTTGAGGGTACAGGATGATTTTGCAACAAGGCTTCTTTCTGGTCTTCTTTTTGTTCTTTCTGCACGTTATCCTTCTTCCTGCACTTTTCTTCGTCTTTGAGAACTTCTGTTGCTTCTTTCTGCACTTCTTTTTTTTCTTTCTGTGCATTTTTTCTTCTTTCTTCACATGTCCTATCTCTGTAGGCATAGTTAGAAATTAGCATTTAAAAAACCTTTGAAATTCACAGAAAAAAACAAAGGGTCAGGCACGTTATAGTTAGGAATTAGCATTTAAAAAACCTCAGAAATTCACTGAAAAAAACATAGGTTTCAGGGGTGTTATAGTTAGCTGGACTTTTCACTTGTACAAAACCATTGAAATTCCCCCGTTATAGTTAGTTCAGCTAACTATAACTCGCGCGCCCGCAATGCACTGCTGGCTGATGACGTCACATATTACATCACTCATGACATGGTCAGTGACATCACTCATGACATCACTGATTACATCTCAAATGACATCACTGATGACATCACTGATGACATCACTGATGACATCATCCTTGTGATAGAGTGGCAGACCTCCTCTCACCCTAATATAACCTTTGATACACACATTCAAAAATAGAAACTAACATTTTCAAAACAATGGACATACCAATACCAGTTACAACAACCTCTACAGTAATTCTAAGATCCACATACACATCCACTCATTCACCAACAGTCCTATACAGTCACTCATACATGTACTCACTCATCATATGTACTCATACACCTATACATCCTGTTACACAATGCCACTCATCCATAGAGTTACTCACACACATAGTCACTCATGCTAATAAAGAATCAAACATACATTTACTTGCATATACAGTTATACACACACCACCACACTTACTTCTACGGAAACTTACACATACTTAGTCTTTTAAACAATCACTTATAGAAACACATACTTATTCATACAGGAACTCTTTCAATCTCTCACTCTCACATATACTCACTTATATACACCAATAGTCACATATACTAGTTTAAAACATATGTAGTTACTCATAAAGACACTATTTAGACAGTCATTCACTCACTAACACACCCATACACACACTCATCCACCCATACAGTCCTGCACACATGCTGTCTTCAACACATACAAACAGTGAGTCACTCATTCATGCACCTATGCATTACGTAATACCCCCCACCGAACCATGCAGACACTCAGACTGATACTCAAAAAACCAACTAATAACCTATATAGACACCCATGTAGGTACTCACCAACCCATGCAGCCACTTATACACAAAGTGAGAGACTGATACAGATATTTACATATTTAAACATTACTCACTAAGCCATGTATTCACTATGATACACTTCAGTTACACAATCAATTTCTCAAAAACAAATCATCCATTTAGGCACTTATATACCCATTTATTCTTTCATCGACCTTGAGATATACAAATATAAAACATATTTAATTTTCAGAAAAACAGACATTCACTGGATGATGTCATCAGTGATGTCATTTGAGATGTCATCAGTGATGTCATGAGTGATGTCACTGACCATGTCATGTGTGATGTAATATGTGACGTCATCAGCAGTGCATTGCGGGCGCGCGAGTTATAGTTAGCTGAACTAACTATAACGGGGGAATTTCAATGGTTTTGTACAAGTGAAAAGTCCAGCTAACAATAACACCCCTGAAACCTATGGTTTTTTCAGTGAATATATATATATATATATATATATATATATATATATATATATATATATATATATATATATATATGTGTGTGTGTATATATATATATATATAAATTGTTGAAACTCTGTTGCAACCAATGTCAGTCAAATAGTATCTAATTTAATTATTTAATTAATAGCAGTCAAACAGAGTAATAAAAAGCCATCAATCCATCATAGCCTGGATTCTCAGCTCAGTGTGATTTGATGATATGCTACTGACAAATCAATTGTACTAAAATTGTTGCATCTTTAATCAGAGCAACATCTTATTTATCTATATGTTTTTGCTCACATCTTGTGGTCGATACACATGCAAACCTTCTCAGACACCTTTCAGACATCTACTAATGGAGCTATCAAAATGATGATTAATTGGTTCATGCATACCAATTTTTTTCAATATACTATAATATACATCATCAGCATCAATTAAGTCACCAACAGAAGCAGAGTGATGTTCAAGACAATCAAACACTCCATCAGCTGAACCCACCTATTTCTCACACCACCTAAAAGTGCAATGCCATAACCCTTTTCTTCCATGAAAAAATACAGAAGATACAGCAGCACATCAGCGATACCGAGTCTGCTTCACTAACACCTACTCCTTCCAGAAGAATCCCTCAATGGTCAGCCTTCAAAACCCCATCTCTTCCAGATCTGGATGAAATACTCAGCTCTTTCAAAGCCATAATGTCTTACCGTGGTCCTTGATCAAAAATCTCTCTGGGGATGCTCTCTCACCCCTACCTACCATTGTCAATGTCTCCCTCACTCAAGGCAACTTTCCAGAAGCTCTCAAGACTGGCCAGATCCTTCCATTTATAATGAAACCTCACCACTTACCATTTATCAGCAGCAAGATCATTGAAAAAGCAGTCTATGTTCAACTTCAGGATCACATCATAGCTAGCCATCTTCTGCATGCCTACCAGTCTGGCTTCAGATCATGCTTCAGAACGGATTCTGCCACCTTACACAATGTAGACAATGCCCTCTTGACCACAGATGAAGATGACTCAACCTACTCAAACTGCTGGACCTCTGAGTTGCATTTGGCATGGTCAACCACCCAAAGCTAGTATGCACCCTCAAGCCACAAATGGGGTTCCCTGACAATGTCCTTCATTGCTTATCCTCCTACCTTTCCAACAGTTCAATTTGTTCAAATGGGCTCCTCCAGGTCACAAAAAATCGCTATCATATGTGGAGGCCCCCGTGGTTCCATACAGTTCCCTGTCATATTAACCTCTACTCACAGATAAAAACATCAAGATTCACCAATATGTTGATGCACGAATTGTCTTGAAAGTCTCCTCTGCTTCAGGCATCCAATGGCTGAAACACTAATTGCACATCATACAGACCTGGATATCCAGTACCTACCTGAACCTCAATCCAACCAAGATAGAATGCCTATTATTTTCTGAGAACAAATGAAATACATTACAAATCTGGCTCAATGACATGAAGCTTGACAGCTTTTAATCCCAACTCTCACTTAATGCCCAGTCATTTGGATTCACCCTAGACATCAACCTATACCTTAATGGAACACATTACCAAAAAAACAAATATGGCCTGGTACTAGCTCTCTCTTCTAAAGGAAGGTAAAATTTTCTTCCAGAAAGCAATTTCAGAACTGCTGTTCAAGCCCTTCTACTCCCGCCCTACTACTATGCCCAGGCTCCTCACTGGCTGTTCATAGGGGCATCATACATCTTGCAGCATGTCTCCTTCAGGGCCTGAAGAAATATGATTACATCGCCCCCATCCTGACAAAACTCTATTGACCGCCCTTGAAGCCCACACCATCTTCAAAACCAGCTGAATCATTTACAAAGCCATCATGACCATCACACCTGCTTATCATGCAGACAAGCTCGTCATCTCTGGTGGTTCTCGGCCCACCAACAGACAGGACACCATCAGACTGCAGACTAAAAAGTATTAAAAAAAGCAAAGACAACAGGTCTTTTCCATCTATGCACCTAGGATCTGGATCAACATCCCTTTATCCTTCAGGACCGCCCCAAAGCTGCTCCAATTTAGGAAAGAGTTGTAGACTCACATCTTTAAAGAACACTACATCATAATGCATTAACCATCCATACCTTAGCTTCCTCTGCTATCACTCCTTGATTTTAAGCTTGCCTTTGACCATGTAAAGCACTCAGCTGCCTTTTGGCTAGATTTCCTTTCACATTTCTGCCTAGCTCTAAAGTCTGGGAGTCACCACCATCGGAGTCATGCCTGTTTATGCACTTAAAACAGTTTTTACCATACTTTGTACAATACTATACATCATTCATTGCAAAATGAAATTTCTTCATACACTTTTTACATTCCTGACTTTAAAAAGGACATATTTTCACATTAGAAATAAGGGGCCAGATGTACGACCACCCAATTTGCGACTAGCAAATTGCGTTGCACAACAGTGTCAGAGACACTGTTAGCGATTCCCAATGGGCGCAAAATGCGAGGCTCATGAATATTAATGAGCCACTCACAATGTGCGACCCCTTTGGGAATGGCAGGTCCCTTAAAGAAAAATGGGATGCATTTAAAAAACCCCGGGACCACTGCCTGCCCTTAAAAAATATTTTCAGAGCCAGTCACAAAGAGGAAGAGGTCCCCTGGAGACCCCTTCCCATTTGCGACTCCATTACCACCCTCTTGAAGTGGGTGGTAATCTGCGAGTGGTCGCAAAACATTGGTACATGGCTTTCCGGGCGCTATTAGGAAGGGAACGAGTCGCAAAACCTATTTAGCGAGTCGCAAATAAATTGCGACTCACTAAATAGGCTTTGTACAATGCCCATGAGGTTTTTGCATGTGCAAACGGGTCACAAACCCGTACGCGCATGCAAAAATGTGTTGTACATCTGGCCCAAGATTCCTAGTTGCACTTCGCAATCAATTCACCCTATTACACTTTTCCCTAACTTTTCTATGTGCATCTTTTTTACTACCTTCTACTTTCTTTTCCCAGATCACTTATATCATCTTGCCCTTTTTTGAAAAAAAATGACATTTCCCCCAATGCATATTTCGACATGGTGAAAAACTCCATATTGTTGAAAGGCAGCACGAAATGCAAATGCATTTTTTTTTCTTCTTTTTTCCTCCACGGGGTAAAAAGCATTATTCTCGAGGAGAAACCTGCATAACCACCAAGTTAAACTGTTTCTGAGTGATGCAGTCCACTTCCTGCGCTGAAAGAGGAGTTACTACCGTCCTTTGCTGGAGTAAAACTCATATTATATCCAGGCTGGAAAAAGTTGGGAATTAGTTTATGAGTGCTCTCACGTTTGTGGTTATTACCAACGTGGCAATGTGACCATATGTTGTTCCTGCCAGTCTCCACCCCTGGCATGGGATTTACTACAATGTAATTTTGCACACTTGAGGTATAAAATTACACAGAAGTAAAATCATTTACACCTAACAGGTATCCTTTTGTGGATGGCTATCAGGCATAAAGTGAAGCCAGTAATGTCCGAAAACATAGGGGCATATTCACAAGGAACTATCGCACTTTATCGCAGCCAAATTGCGATAAATTTATTGCCCCATTCACAAGCTGGTGTTAACAGCCCACAGCACCAGTTTACCTGCAATAGCAGCCTCAAAAAACATCGCCATTGATGACCCCCGCAACTATCGCTAATGAGATGCAGAGTAGGCGTTCCCGTGCCAAAAGCCACGACAACACCACTCCACAACATTCACAACAACCAGACAGAACTGCGATAAGAACACGAAACAGGCGATAAGGCACGTTAGCATCAGGAAAATAACACCTGCTCTGACCTGGTGCAAAGTCGGACACCAGCCTGCACCACAAAATGGAGCACAGCCCACAGCCACGCATGAAGAACAACAGATGCACCCGGGCAACTGAACATGCAGCCCGGAGGGCCGAAAAGGAAACAACAGCCACCACAACCACCCCCAGGACCCACCTCCCCGGCCCCCGACCAAAGACATGCCACATCAGCTACACCCAATCACGTACAAAATTATCCGCATGATGTTGTACAATCACAACTGATTTTTTTTTCTTTTGACATGTTTTTATTAGGGTTTTGCATATATTACATCATATGAAACATTCACAGTTATGAACCTGAATCGCTGTATTGTAACATTCTGGGCCATTGGGAAAGACATAGTGTGTGGAAGCTGTAGTCCATTAGTCATCGGGTCTTCCCCGATGGTCCGAGAGACCTGTCTTCCCCTGTGCCGGTTCCATCTGGTCCCCCTGTCTAACGCCCTGGTCGTGTCTATATCTTCCGTCTCGATCAGGGGTAACTTTATCTTCCCATCACGGTCTATATAGCGTCCCCTGTACAATCACAACTGATGACATGCATGTGTCGTCACAAAAATGAGCATCACACATTCATTTTTGAAGCAACAAATCAAACTTTATTAAAATTAACACAGAAATTAAATGAAGACACATTGAGGCTCCCCTCGGGCCAATCCGTAGGTCACAGCCTGCAAGACAAAAATCATGATGAGAAGGTGTGTCCTGCGCACATCAAAGGACAGAGAGAGAGCGAAGGAGAGAGAGAGAGAGAAGATGAGAGTGGGAGAGAGAGAGAGAGGAAGAGGAGGAGAGAGAGAGAAGAAGAAGAGAGTGGGAGAGAGAGGAAGAGAGTGGGGGAGAGAGAGAGAGGAAGAGGGGGAGAGAAGAGGAAGAGAGTGGGAGAGAGAGAGAGAGAAGAAGAGAGTGGGAGAGAGAGAGAGAGAGAGAGAGAGGAAGAAGGGGAGAGAAAGAGAGAAGAAGAAGAGAGAAGGAGAGAGAGAGAGAGGAAGAGGGGGAGAGAGAGAGAAGAAGAGAGGGGAGAGAGAGAGTGAGAGAGAGAACCCCACCCCTGCACACCCAGGCCACACTGATCACCTGCTGCCACCGGTGTGTTTCCAACCACTTGCTGGCATGTAGTGCAGTCCATTAGGTCACACATCTGAGACAGACCCGTCATCTGAAACAGAGTCCAGATACATGTTTGGCACAGTACACACAATCGCACAAGACAACATTGCCTGCCTGCTCATGCACACCCAGACAGATGCACCCCAGACTCTCCCGGCACCCATCGGAGCATGCCCGCCCCAGTGCACCCAGGCCCACTGCTTACCTTCCGCCACCGGCGTGCAGACAGGAGGTCCCACCACTTGCCGCTGCACGCCACAAGCCCAGGGCCCGCGGACATGGCACACTCCACACCATGCCGCCCCGCTCCGCAGGCCACCAGGTCTCACGTTTGGTGCTGGGTCTTGATTACTCCATGGCAGAGGACATACCAGGGCACCCAGCCTCATCGCAGGCTGCACACCCGCTCAGCCCAATAGGTGCCACCAACTCTGTGATCCCGGAAGCGATGCCACGTGGCGGTAGGCCCGCACTGCCCGCTATCTCTGGCCTATAATGCGGTCCAGCAGGGCACACAAAACCTGAGCTGTCCGGACTGCTTGGACGGAGCATCATCGCAGGCTGCCCACCCGCTCAGCAGCTTAAGATGTCACTGACTCAGTGCACCTAAAGTCACCGTCCTGTGGCGGGGTGCCTGTGCCAGCCGCAATGCTCCAGGTGCCACGAACCCTGTGTAAGCCCAGTCAGCGCCACGGGGTGGCAGGCCCGTGACGGACGCAAGGCCTCAGGTGCCACTAACCCTGTGCGTAACAACTCATGGGCCCTTTATGATTGAAAACCGTGGAGCGTCCGTCATCCAGTCACCATCGACAGAGGGGAATGTGATGTCGTCGGCTCCTTATGTTGGCGGAGTCACATGGCCTGTGATGCCTGTGCCGGATGGGTGTGGTGTGCGTGCCCTCAGGGAGTGGCTGTGACATGCTGACAACTAGACCAGTGACCTGCACACCACCAGCGAGTACGCCTGCGATGGGTAGCAATGAGGGTCTCCCTGCTGTACGCCGGACCAGCGCAGGGCTTGCAACAATGACTCGTGGGCTCTGGGCGTGGTTCAGTCCATGTCCGGACATGGAAGTGACTGATGCGTGTGTCCCTGTTGTAGTGTCCACGGCACCCGGTACACAATATGCAATGTTGCACCCTCTGACTGGCATGCCACAGGATGAGCATCATTTACACAAGGGAAATCACTGTCCCTATATTCGCCCACACATTCATACATGGATGATGAATGACATAACACAGCAGTGTGTCACTGGATGTTTATTGCACATCCAGTGCAGTCCTGCAGCTGGAGCGGTACAGGGCAATGTCGAGCACACTACACAATATGGGCCCATGAAGGGCCAGCCAGAGTCCATCTATATCCATACTATACATCATTCATTGCAAAATGAAATTTCTTCATACACTTTTTACATTCCTGACTTTAAAAAGGACATATTTTCACATTAGAAATAAGGGGCCAGATGTACGACCACCCAATTTGCGACTAGCAAATTGCGTTGCACAACAGTGTCAGAGACACTGTTAGCGATTCCCAATGGGCGCAAAATGCGAGGCTCATGAATATTAATGAGCCACTCACAATGTGCGACCCCTTTGGGAATGGCAGGTCCCTTAAAGGAAAATGGGATGCATTTAAAAAACCCCGGGACCACTGCATGCCCTTAAAAAATATTTTCAGAGCCAGTCACAAAGAGGAAGGGGTCCCCTGGAGACCCCTTCCCATTTGCGACTCCATTACCACCCTCTTGAAGTGGGTGGTAATCTGCGAGTGGTTGCAAAACATTGGTACATGCCTTTCCGGGCACTATTAGGAAGGGAACGAGTCGCAAAACCTATTTAGCGAGTCGCAAATAAATTGCGACTCACTAAATAGGCTTTGTACAATGCCCATGAGGTTTTTGCATGTGCAAACGGGTCGCAAACCCGTACGCGCATGCAAAAATGTGTTGTACATCTGGCCCAAGATTCCTAGTTGCACTTCGCAATCAATTCACCCTATTACACTTCTCCCTAACTTTTCTATGTGCATCTTTTTTACTACCTTCTACTTTCTTTTCCCAGATCACTTATATCATCTTGCGCTTTTTTGAAAAAAAATGACATTTCCCCCAATGCATATTTCGACATGGTGAAAAACTCCATATTGTTGAAAGGCAGCACGAAATGCAAATGCAATTTTTTTTTTCTTTTTTCCTCCACGGGGTAAAAAGCATTATTCTCGAGGAGAAACCTGCATAACCACCAAGTTAAACTGTTTCTGAGTGATGCAGTCCACTTCCTGCGCTGAAAGAGGAGTTACTACCGTCCTTTGCTGGAGTAAAACTCATATTATATCCAGGCTGGAAAAAGTTGGGAATTAGTTTATGAGTGCTCTCACGTTTGTGGTTATTACCAACGTGGCAAGGTGACCATATGTTGTTCCTGCCAGTCTCCACCCCTGGCATGGGATTTACTACAATGTAATTTTGCACACTTGAGGTATAAAATTACACAGAAGTAAAATCATTTACACCTAACAGGTATCCTTTTGTGGATGGCTATCAGGCATAAAGTGAAGCCAGTAATGTCCGAAAACATAGGGGCATATTCACAAGGAACTATTGCACTTTATCGCAGCCAAATTGCGATAAATGTATTGCCCCATTCACAAGCTGGTGTTAACAGCCCACAGCACCAGTTTACCTGCAATAGCAGCCTCAAAAAACATCGCCATTGATGACCCCCGCAACTATCGCTAATGAGATGCAGAGTAGGCGTTCCCGTGCCAAAAGCCCCAACATTCACAACAACCAGACAGAACTGCGATAAGAACACGAAACAGGCAATAAGGCACGTTAGCAGCAGGAAAATAACACCTGCTCTGACCTGGTGCAAAGTCGGACAACAGCCTGCACCACAAAATGGAGCACAGCCCACAGCCACGCATGAAGAACAACAGATGCACCCGGGCAACTGAACATGCCGCCCGGAGGGCCGAAAAGGAAACAACAGCCACCACAACACCCCCAGGACCCACCTCCCCGGCCCCCGACCAAAGACATGCTACATCAGCTACACCCAATCACGTACAAAATTATCCGCATGATGTTGTACAATCACAACTGATGACATGCACGTGTCGTCACAAAAATGAGCATCACACATTCATTTTTGAAGCAACAAATCAAACTTTATTAAAATTAACACAGAAATGAAATGAAGACACATTGAGGCTCCCCTCGGGCCAATCCGTAGGTCACAGCCTGCAAGACAAAAATCATGATGAGAAGGTGTGTCCTGCGCACATCAAAGGACAGAGAGAGAGCGAAGGAGAGAGAGAGAGAAGATGAGAGTGGGAGAGAGAGAGAGAGGAAGAGGAGGAGAGAGAGAGAGAAGAAGAAGAGAGAGGAAGAGAGTGGGGGAGAGAGAGAGAGGAAGAGGGGGAGAGAGAGAGAAGAGGAAGAGAGTGGGAGAGAGCGAGAGAGAAGAAGAGAGTGGGGGAGAGAGAGAGAGAGAGAGAGAGGAAGAAGGGGAGAGAAAGAGAGAAGAAGAAGAGAGAAGGAGAGAGAGAGAGGAAGAGGGGGAGAGAGAGAGAAGAGGAAGAGAGTGGGAGAGAGAGAGAGAGAGAGAGAAGAAGAGAGTGGGAGAGAGAGAGAGAGGAAGAAGGGGAGAGAAAGAGAGAAGAAGAAGAGAGAAGGAGAGAGAGAGAGAGGAAGAGGGGGAGAGAGAGAGAAGAAGAGAGGGGAGAGAGAGAGTGAGAGAGAGAACCCCACCCCTGCTCACCCAGGCCACACTGATCACCTGCTGCCACCGGTGTGTTTCCAACCACTTGCTGGCATGTAGTGCAGTCCATTAGGTGACACTTCTGAGACAGACCCGTCATCTGAAACAGAGTCCAGATACATGTTTGGCACAGTACACACAATCGCACAAGACAACATCGCCTGCCTGCTCATGCACACCCAGACAGATGCACCCCAGACTCTCCCGGCACCCATCGGAGCATGCCCGCCCCAGTGCACCCAGGCCCACTGCTTACTTTCCGCCACCGGCGTGCAGACAGGAGGTCCCACCACTTGCCGCTGCCCGCCACAAGCCCAGGGCCCGCGGACATGGCACACTCCACACCATGCCGCCCCGCTCCGCAGGCCACCAGGTCTCACGTTTGGTGCTGGGTCTTGATTACTCCATGGCAGAGGACATACCAGGGCACCCAGCCTCATCGCAGACTGCACACCCGCTCAGCCCAATAGGTGCCACCAACTCTGTGATCCCGGAAACGATGCCACGTGGAGGTAGGCCCGCACAGCCCGCTGTCTCTGGCCTACATTGCGGTCCAGCAGGGCACACAAAACCTGAGCTGTCCGGACTGCCGGGTCGGAGCATCATCGCAGGCTGCCCACCCGCTCAGCAGCTTAAGATGTCACTGACTCAGTGCACCTAAAGTCACCGTCCTGTGGCGGGGTGCCTGTGCCGGCCGCAATGCTCCAGGTGCCACTAACCCTGTGTAAGCCCAGTCAGCGCCACGGGGTGGCAGGCCCGTGACGGACGCAAGGCCTCAGGGGCCACTAACCCTGTGCGTAACAACTCATGGGCCCTTTATGATTGAAAACCGTGGAGCGTCCGTCATCCAGTCACCATCGGCAGAGGGGAATGTGATGTCGTCGGCTCCTTATGTTGGCGGAGTCACATGGCCTGTGACGCCTGTGCCGGATGGGTGTGGTGTGCGTGCAAACCTGCCCTCAGGGAGTGGCTGTGAGATGCTGACAACTAGACCAGTGACCTGCACACCACCAGCGAGTACGCCTGCGATGGGTAGCAATGAGGGCCCCCCTGCTGTACGCCGGACCAGCGCAGGGCTTGCAACAATGGCTCGTGGGCTCTGGGCGTGGTTCAGTCCATGTCCGTACATGGAAGTGACTGATGCGTGTGTCCCTGTTGTAGTGTCCACGGCACCCGGTACACAATATGCAATGTTGCACCCTCTGACTGGCATGCCACAGAATGAGCATCATTTACACAAGGGAAATCACTGTCCCTACATTCACCCACACATTCATACATGGATGATGAATGACATAACACAGCAGTGTGTCACTGGATGTTTATTGCACATCCAGTGCAGTCCTGCAGCTGGAGCAGTACAGGGCAATGCCGAGCACACTACACAATATGGGCCCATGAAGGGCCAGCCAGAGCCCATCCAGGGATGACAAGTCCTGCGGAAGAGGTAGGGTACAGTCCGCAGTGTGGTCGCCATGTCATTGGTCATCAAACAGGATATGTCAGTACATGTCGCTGTCCAAGGTGAGTGCATCGCAGTGTATCGGGGTCAGTGGTAGGTCATGGGGCCATGTGCGGCACCAAGCAGGAACAGCCCAGGTGGCGGATATGAATGCTAGTGCCTCCTGATCACAAACCCATCCACTTCCTCGTCCCTGGATGTGTGCACTGCCCCACCTGTGGGTGTTGCAGTACTGGCTGGGGCACTGTGTGCCACTGACACATCAGGGGCTGGAGGAGGGTTGTCGGCCGCACTGTGTGGCAGTGACACATCCGGTGCCGTAGTGGATACACCTGCCGCACTGTGGGGCACTGATACACCAGGGGGCGGAGATGTGGATGGTGTGGGGTCAGCAGCATTCATCAGCACCACGCCTTGTGGCAGCAATGCCATGATGATGGTCTGCAGGGCATGGTAGATCCCAGCTACATTTCGCTGATGTACAGCGGTGGCTACCATCCTTTCCGCCTCCATCCGCACCATGTCCTCCATGAGCCTCCACATGTGTGCCAAGCTGCTATCGCTGGAGCCCCTCTGAGCAGACAGGTGTTCTTCTCTCCACCTCAGGACTCCAGCGATGTCAGTCAGGGCTCGTTGGAGGCCATGGAGCGGGCCTAGACACCCATGGATGGCATCCAGTTTGGTAGCCATGAGGTCGAACCACACCCGCACCTGCTCAGCCGTCTCCCTCTGGGCCTCCAGCACACGGCGTTGGAAGGCCATGTATTGTTCCTGAGGGTCTTGGGAGACTGGCGGGGCTGTAGGTGCCTCCTGCTGGGTGGTTTGGGTGGTGGGTGGGGTCTCCTCGATGCAGCTGGTCAGCCCTGATCCTGGAGGTGAGTCGCGGATGATGTCAATGATGTCTAGGAGGGCTTGGGTGTCGATGCTGGCGTTGTCCTCCTTGTCATCAGTGAAGAGTGGCTGGGACTGCTCTGCAGGGGGTGTTGACGGTGTCCCTGCAATGTGAAGGGGAGATGGTGTATTGCAATGTGTCCACATGTATGTAGCCGCATGGTACATGTTGACATTCAGACAGCATGGCATTGTACATTGTGACAATCTGTGGACCTGGGCGATGACCCAGAGTCATTGAGGGTGTGCACTGTGCTGTGCTTGATTGTGCATGTGTGCCATCGTGGCCATCTCCACCCGTCCCCCCAGTACCTGGTGGTCACTCTCCCTGTTGCGGTTGTGTCCTGTCGAGCAGTGTCCGGTCCCCCGACACCGGCCACATTATCCACACTGATGACTGTCGACACCAGCTCCTCCATGTCATCGAGCTCAAGCTGTGGCGCTGGGCCCCCACCTCCAGTCTGCATTGCTGCCTTCTAGTTGGCTGCGAGTTTCTCCTTGGTCTTTCTCTTGATGTCATTTCATCGCCTCTTGACCTCGTCCATTGTCCTCTTGTGCTCTCCGACGGCATTCACTTTGTCCACGATGTCCCGCCATATTCCAGTTTTGGTGCCCAATGACACTT
The DNA here is from genome assembly GCF_964204655.1 of Triturus cristatus. NCBI lineage: Eukaryota > Metazoa > Chordata > Amphibia > Caudata > Salamandridae > Triturus > Triturus cristatus. The sequence goes on from NC_140585.1 coordinate 934,987,826, forward strand.
TGGAGGTGTCGAAAAGTTGTCGATGGTGTTCCATCACCTCCGTGAGTATGATCCTGTTCACCTGCGGACTGAACTTCATCTTCCTCTTCTTCTTGTCCTTGCCCTTCCCTGTCCCCGAGGTTCCGGGCTGGTCGTCCGGGGTGCTTGTGGGGTTGCGCTCGTCCTCTGCGCCTGCTCCGGCTGCCTCCATGGTGCTTGGGTGTTGTTCAGTTGTGTTTGGGTGTTTTTTTCTACTTTCATGGAGATTTTTCCCGCCGGCCAGGTGTGTGTTGCAGGCCTGGCCTTGCTTATTGCTGATTTCCTCATCGTGCTTTGGCCCATCGCAGGTTTTTTAGTGTTGTGGGTTGTGTTTTTATCTCTATCGAGATGGTTGTATCGCGGACATTGTCCGCTGTTTCGGCAGACTATCCCATGGTCCCGCCTTGTTGTGAATTCCACGTCGACACAGGTTTATTTTCCTGCGATGGGCTGCGATGTTGAGAGTTGCGTTAAGGTACTCTTGAGTTAGTTATCACACGTTCTTGTGAATATGCCCCATAGTGTTATAGTCATAAGTGGCTTTGTATGTCGGGCTATTATGTACAATCTGACACAATTTTGATTGTACACTGAGTACTGACATCACCCACAACATACATACAGGCCAAATCCAGTGCTCTGGCAAAGCGAGTTTGTCTGGCCTTTTGTATAGCTACTAGCTCTCTTGAATCAGAAACAACAGCTTGAAGCCTTTAAGAAGGCAGCAATACCTTCCCTCTTGAGTCAGATCCAACTACTTGAAGGGGGAGATTTACCAAATCTCCATGCAACGCAGCGCAGCCTCCCACGAGGCTGCGATGCATTGCACGGCAGGTAAAGAGCAGGAGAGCACCATATTTTCAAAGATAGGCTCCCCTTTCACTTGCGCCGGTGCTGATTACACTTGCACCACACACCACCACACACCACCTTAGCTCCATAGCGCTAGGGTGTGTGTGTCTAGCATAGGTTTTGCCTAGCCCCGAGGGAAAGCTTTTCCCACTTTGTATGCATGCTGCACAGTGCAGCACGCATGTAAAGTTGGAAAAGGAAGGAGAAATGAAAGCATTTCTCCTTTCTTGCAGCTAGTTTAAAAGGGAGCAGTTTCCTCACGCTAAACCCAATCTACTGCATTTAGTAAATTGGGTTTAATGTGAGAAAACTTGGGTGGTTTCATGGGAATGCCCATGCCCTCCCTTGGTACGCCCCCATGGCGCAAAGTAATGCGAAGCAGCGTTATTTGCAGTGCTAAGCATGTTGAGCGCTGGAAAGTAAATTAGGAAAAAAGATTTTGGGCCGTTTTGCATCACTTTTGTGACACAAACAGGGTGCAAAATCTTAGTAAATCTCCCCCGAAGTCCTCACAAAGCAGCAGTAGGTATTAGATGTCCCTGTCAAGTCAGATGCAAATGCTTCAAATGTCCTTTACAGAGTTGATGGAATGTGGCGTCAAATGAAAATTTACATTTACACTTTTGCTACTGTAATGAATTGTGCTATTTTCTGTAGGATCAGTAAATATGTCAAAGCTGGATTATGATGATGTGTCGATTGCAACCTTCAATAACTATGTTTCCTTATCCTTTGCAAACTGTTTTTTGACTGGCACTATACATGTGCTGCACTAAATTGCAGTTTCTTATAATAAAGTTGGCTTTTGACTGAATTGTGCTGATCCTGTGCCCCATGGTAGGTGCTGTGATAGGAAGAGCAAAATATCAGTGTAAGTTGAGAAAAACGATAGATAAACAAATTTGATGGAAAGGTCTTTTTATTCCTATAAATGTATATATTTTTACGGTGATTTTTTAGACGGGCTCAAATATCTCAAGTTGTTACTAGATGCCCCTCCTCTCGAGTCAGATGCAAAAGCTTGAAAAGTCTTTTTCAGAAAGCTGAAGCGCTGTATATGGTTACTAGGCGTTCCTCTCTAGTTGCAGCCAACTGCTTGACATCTTCACCAAGCTGCATTACCTGTTATTATCAAGTGTTATTATTAGAAGTCCCTCTAGAGCAGGAGTCTTCAGGCTGGGGCGGCCCCCCTTGGGGAGCCTCAAGTGATCGGAGGGAGTGGGGGGCACTAGGCTCTAGCAAAAAGGAAGCAGTGTTCTAATAACTGAGCTTTGCTTTTAGCAGAAACAAAATGAGTGGCAGTAAACCGCTCTGTAATGAGCCATCACTAACATCCTTTGTCCTTCATATCCTGGTTGGGAAAAGGTGTCAAAGGGAAGAAACTCCAAATATTCTTCATAACCCCCACCCCCATTTCTGATAATCACGCTGTGGATACTTTTACACATTAGAAAGGGCTGCCTGATCAGAATAGCATGTTTGGCAACCATGTATTTGACAGCATTTTTAACAGTAACATAACTTAACTGCAGTGTTTAAAGATGTCCAGACATATTTAAGCATTGCCAGTTTAATAGAATAATTGTGAAAATCTTGAGGGGAGCCCTGATTATTTCATTTTCACTGGGGGGCTGGGGGGAGCACAGCACTATAGCATTTGAAGTCCTTTGCTCTAGAGTCAGATGAAAGTACTTCAAATAACCTTCATAAGATTGATGAGGCGTGACTTCAATATAAAAATGTACACATACAATGTTATTGTTTTAATGATTTTTGCCTGTTTTCTATATGATACCTAAATATGCTGAAGCTGGTTTATGCTGAGTCATTATTGCAACTTTTAATAAATGCCGTCGATAACATGGAACACTTGTGATGGCAACCTAGTGTACCTAGGTATTATCAGTCACTCGTAAATTCAAGTACCATCAGCCCTATTCATAGGAAATTGATTTGTGAGCAGCACTATATTTGTGTGCCAATAATTGCAGTTGCTTATATTAAATCCCACTGCCATATGCTCTATGCTGTGGTAGGAAGAAGCAAAATGTCAGTGTCATGGGAGCAAAGCAATAGATGAAAGAGTTTAATTAAAGGGTCTTAAATACACACACAGGCACGCATGCACACACACACACACAAACACACACAGACACACACACTTATTTTGCTATGGATTTTTCTTGAGACTGGCAAGACATTCACAAACCTGCAGTACCTCAAGTCATTACTAGAGGGTCCTCTCCAGTCAGATATGGATTCCTCAAAATTCTTTCACAAAACTGCAGTGCTTCAAGTGATTACTAAATGTCCTCTCGAATCAGATGCAAGTGCTTTAAATGACCTTCATGAAGCTGACGTCAGAACTTCAGCTTATGCATTTCTGTAAACACTTTTGTTATTTTATGATGTGTGCAAGGATACATAAATATACTTACGTGGTTTATGGAAATTAGTCAATATTGTCGATTTTATTTCTTGATTTTTTTATCGAAGCATGTGTTGATACTCTACTTTAAATGGGTAATAGTTGTCACTAGTGAATACAAGTACCTTTTATTCTTACATTAGGGACTATTTAAGTGGAGCTCCTCTGCTGTTTTGGCCCCTGGTAGCTGTTGCAGCTGTACATAACAGTCTGAATTGAGTTATTTGATAATTCACTGGTCCTGCATTTCAGATCCCTTAAAAACTAGAGGGGCATATTATCAAGCATGGCATTGAAATTATCGCCGCTTTAGCGGCAGAAAACTGCCGCTAAAGCGGCGATAATGGGCTTGATAATATGCCACAGAGAATTCCCATAGAAGCCCATGTAGACACCAGAACATGGGCTTCTATGGGAATTCTCAAGGGCATATTATCAAGCCCATTATCGCCGCTTTAGTGGCAGTTTTCTGCCGCTAAAGCGGCGATAATTTTAATGCCGTTTCTTGATAATATGCCCCTACATTGTTTACCCTCAGATGTCCTCTACTGGAAGACTAACAGTTATAAAAGATTGCTCCTCCTTTATCCTGATAAAGACACACGTATGATCTGATGGATGGGCCGAAACGTTGACGATTGATCTTATTGACTATTAATTCCTCATGGTGACAACATATTGTACTTAAATTAAGAGTCCTTTAGATTGAATAATTGCACTACATTGTCAACAATGCTTTTGGAATGTTGTTCTTAAGAAACACTAGTGCACTTCTTGCACCATTATCACATATCACTTTCACTGTGCTGTTTTGGAGCACCTAGTACATTGTTTTTTCAGTATTTATGCAGTTATTAAAAATCTGTGTGAATTGAGTCCAATTGTATGGATTAATTGCCATAGAAGCATAGGCACATTTTTTTTCTTTGTACTATTACAATACAAAGGCAAGGTTCACAAGCTCGAGCCAAGCAGATATGTTGTTCTCGTTTTTTGTCAATCTCAGTGTCTGTACTTATTGTGCATTGCACTACATTGTCAACAATGCTTTTGGAATGTTGTTCTTAAGAAACACTAGTGCACTTCTTGCACCATTATCACATATCACTTTCACTGTGCTGTTTTGGAGCACCTAGTACATTGTTCTTTCAGTATTTTTCAGTAAATAAAAATTTGTGTGGATTGAGTCCAATTGTATGGATTAATTGCCATTGAAGCATAGGCACATTTTTTTCTTTGTACTATTACAATACAAAGGCAAGGTTCACAAGCTCGAGCCAAGCAGATATGTTTTTCTCATTTTTTTGTCAATCTCAGTGTCTGTACTTATTGTGCAACATTTTTCCACACTGCTTTTCAATCCTTTGTTCTACATTCTATTATGTGAGTGTCAAGTCTAACGTTTCCATGTTAAGTTCAACCCTTTTGCTTCCATCTCAAACTTGTAAAAAGAGGGAACAGTGTCTCCAAAAGGAACACCGGAGCTAAGAAACACCATGGTCCCAGTTTTATTGATAATAACTGAAAGAAAAATTCTAGCATGGGTGTGTTGGTTGGCACCACCATATCACCGTTCTGCACATCATATTCACAAAATGTTCAGTCACTAACATCAGAAAGTAACATGTTCACAATAATATGCTTTTGGTAGCAGCCATTTCACATACATTCATTTAATGTTTAGGCTTAAATGTTTCATTTTAGGTCTCGCCTGGCGAATGCAGCATATGCGCGTTACTCGCCTTGGCAAGACTATTGTAGTCGGTTTGGTGCCCGAAGGGAGACGAACCATGTGCGTGCCTGGGAACACGATGTGCACGTGCACGTCTCTCATTGAGCAGAACCCTCCTGTCCCGCGCTTTCACGGCGATAGCTTGTTTATATTCCCTCCTCTTTAAATCTTGATCCCTTTTCCTAGCTCCTTCTCATTATCTTTCCCTATCTTTCAAACATTTGTTGTTGAGCATGTTATATTTCTGAACAGAAGTCATAGCCTATTGTTTCTCGTTCTATTTCACCCCGTATCTTTTACTCACATTTTATCACTTCCAATGTTTATTTCTCTCTTATTCTGTCAGCGTCGTCCTAATTTTCTCCATATTCCTTACTCTTGACCTTCTTCTTCCTTTCTCATGCTCTTTCCTCTTCTCGGTGCGTCTAATATTACTGCCCAACTTACCGCTCTCGCTTTCCCTGTTACTCTCTAATTTCCCCCTTTTCGGGCTCGTCTTTCATTCGTTCTTCATTTTTGTTTGTCTTTTATTCCTCGTGTTTGTATTTCTGTCTCTCCTCCCGCGTTCGGCAATGTTATGATTTAAAGAAACACAACTCTAAATAGTTGTCTTCAGTCTCAACTGTCACTAACTCATACCGAACAGGTGACTAACGGGCATTAGCAGCACAACACGATGTAATCCCTCAAAATACGTGGCTGCGATTATGACCCTAAATTTTATGTGATAAAAATGTATTGTCTACACGTTTTCAAACATCTTCGATGTCGTAAGAGGCCCAGTTTCTCTCATATTATATACGTCTTTGTGTGTTAACACCTCAACCCCTAGTGCAAGATGCGTAACTACAATTGCGCCTGGGGCTTTAGATTCAGTTTCAATTTCTGGCCTTTGCAGATTCGATTCCGTATCTGAGAAAAGAGCTTTTCCCCCTGAGGAATGACAAAAAATAAGCGATTTTCCTCGAAACTAATGTGCGAGCAGCATAACACTGAAGAGGACAAGGAAAGAGAGATGTAGTCTGACTGCCAGCGCTGCTGACTTTAGAGCTGGGGAATCAAGTTTGAGTCTCGGCATCGGCTCAAAATCCTTTGATTCTGGTGCAAATCACTTAATCTCCCCGTGCCTACCCAAAAAAACATTTGCAATCACATTAGCGAGATTTTTTAGCTATTAGCATTGTAAATGACAATGCCTTTTATTTATGTGTTTAAAAAACCTGTAGTAACAAAAGGCATTGTCATTTACAATACCAATGGGTAAAAGTTTTGAAAATGCGAGACCTATTGCATTGCAAATGCTTGTTTTTGTGGTGAGCTGTTTTCTACTATTTATTTCAGGGTTCATAATTTCCATGTAACACTTGGGAAACAATATACGGACAAGTACTCCAGCACTAGAAGAGAGTATAGGAAAGATTTCCACAGCTACCATGTACTTTCCCTTTGTGTTAAGATGTGCTGGGAGGAAGGATACCCAGACACTGAGGAAGATCATCATGCTGAAAGTGATCCATTTGGTCTCATTGAAGCGAGCTGGCAGATTTCTTGACTTCAAGGCCACAACAAAACTAATATAGGCCAACAGAGTTAAGAAACCAAGCATGCAATAAAAAAACAGTCTCTGAGTTCTTGTTGCATTGCAGAAAGATCTCTTCCATGGAGTCTTTCATATTGATTCCCAGGGAAGGAGGTGAGAGCAGTAGCCATGTCACACAGAGGAGCACCTGGGTCATTAGGCACATGAGGATTATTAATACAGGAATCTTCACTGGTAGCCAATGTCTGTATTTACTGTTTGGTTACCTGGCTTTGAAGACTAGAACAACAGCTATAGTTTTAGCAAGCATGTAGGATTCACAAAGTAAGAAAACAACACCAAACACAATCTGGCGGAGAATGCAGGTCCTGTTCTTAAGTCTCCCAATGAAAAGTAAGGACAGAAGAAGCACAGGGTGAGAGATGAGGTATCTGAGGGTTTGGTTGTTGGCTCAAACTATTGGGTTTTCTCTGTACCTGAGGTACACAAAGAACACGCAAGATGTGACTAAAGCTAAACAATTGCATCAACAGCTAATACAGTACCAAGGGTCTCATTGAACCTGAGAAAATCTAGATGCTTTTTGATGCATGGAAGGACCTCAAGACCTGGCTCTTCGGACCCCAGCACTCAACGGAGCCCCCCCTTCCCTCCTCAAGTGCCTTGAGACCCTCACGGGTGAGTAGTTGCGCTTTACCAACCCTGATTGATTGATGCATTTATCCCGTTGAAAATTGGGCTATTGATCTTCTGGACACTTCAAGTAGTTCCTCATACCTTGTACATTATTGGCAGAGTGACAATTGAAACATATGATGCATACTCTATATTTATCCTCACAAAGATAAAATCAACATATATTTGTTGTTTATGACACACTGCACGTTTTTCAATATATCTAAAATATCAAATCACTGATTTCATATATGTACAATTCCCATTATGTATTGCACCCACTCTATGTAGAAGTAAAAAAATGTTTTTTCTTTTGGATAATAAGTTCTGAGAAGAACAATCTCCATAACTAATGTTAATGGAAAGTTTCAGTGTTCAGACTAGCAATCTCAACACGGTTCTAGTATAATGAAAAAAGTATACAAGGTATAAGATATGTAAAGGCTAAAACGTAATGTTTATGCAATCACATCTGCTATTTAAAAGTATGCCAGTTATCCCCAAGCAATCCTTTCATGGATAACAACTGTGTTTTAGTACCGCCAAGAGACTCAGCCCATTCCAAACTAAGATGTCATGGTGAATAAGAAAAGCAATCATTGTAACTTAACTGAATGCCTTAGTGCTATTACTATCTATTAATGTGCGATTTCATATGTAAAGAGAACTGGGCACTTAAAGGCTTTTAAGTTAATTCAAAGCACTATATAAATGCACTCACTCACAGAAAAAGAAAATAAACATTTGGAAAGCTCACAGAAGTCTAACATGTTCAATCCAAAATAGCCAGCAAGGATTAAAAAAATTCGAACTACAATTTGTGACTCAACTGATCAGCGCTCAGCTGTCTGATCAGTTGGAGTATGTAATGATTCATTTTATACATTTTTGTGGAGGAATGGACATGTTTCAAAAGAAACTCAAGAGAGACACTAACGAGCAGGTGCTGGGCTCTTCAACAATGCTGGTGGGAAGGGGCATGCAACAACTGGTTCAAGTAAAACAACAAAGGGTGGGAGGAGATAAACAACAATGTGGGAGGAAAAAGAGAAGAAGCAACTAAAACAACAAACTTTATTCTGACCATGTGTAACATAATCTGGTGCTCAGATAAAACGGTCCAGGGCCCATTGGCTGATTGTGCGCTACACAAAAAACCTGCAACAAGTATGGGACTGGGGTGGGAGTTTGGCCTGTAAACACATGCACTCTTATAGAAGGTAAACTCCTCTCCACGCGCGGAGTTTGCGGAGTTAAGGCACTCCGCACTCCATGGCGGAGCTCAGAGTTTCTGAATTCCACCTTCCCGGGGGCGATGCAGAGCTCATTTTCTATTCGTGCACTTGAGGCTTGTTTTGTCTCTTGCTGGCGAGCACCATGATAATCTCGGATCGCTAGCAAGCTCGCTCAATACTCCACGTTCGGTTGCACCGCTTCTGTCCGCGATGCGCCAATGTAGCTTTTTTTCTCAAGAAGCAGCTTAGAAGCTTTTTGAGTGGATTTTCTTCTCCAACTGACCGCTAGAGTTGTTTTTTTTTTGCGAGAAGCCTTTTTTTAAAAACTTTTTTTCAAACAGGAAGGAAGTGCCCCAGAGACTAAAACTTCCAGTTCCTGTCTAGCATGCTCCTCCTAGTGCTTTGTCCATCTCCATTCATTGGGATTTGGAGCTGGAAGGATCACTCTCCTTGTCTGCTGCATATATACTATTGGATTTAAGGACTTTGTATTTGAGATTTCACAAGTAAGTTTAAAAACTGAGGTATAAGGGTGTTTGTTTGATTGGGGGCATGCACCAGAAATTATTTGTACTTTTATTCATTTTTTAAAATGTATTGTGGTAGGTGGCCTGCAGTTTCAGTAGAGGCCTAGGTATTTTTTTGCATGTAATTTTTCTTCTTATGCAAAGGAAAAGTGTTGCACAGTTTATTACATTTTCTCCATGTTTTTTTAAATACATTAGCAGTTTTCAGTATGTGGCCTTGTTTGCCAATGGGCCTTCCAGCCAGTAGGCCCAGTACTTGTCATGGGTGCATGAAACAACTGTTTCTGTGGTGTCTGTTGAATTGAAACATCATTAGTCCATAGATGGCATTGGATTAAATTACAAAATGTTTTTTGTTGGTGTATTACACGTTTTTTTTTTAGCAAACAGTGTATATTTGGGGTAATTATATTTAATGCCTTTGGAGTGTGTATGCTATTGTAAAAATGTTTGGCCCAGTTAATTTTTGTTTTTGGCATTGCTGAATTTATGCTGTTTTCTCTGTGTTACGAGACGCCGGGACGATTGACCGCGTTGAGTGAGTCGAAAAGCGATGAACCTATAATCAACAAAAGTGCTGATTGTAGGGGACGAAAAGTGTAAATGATATACACCCTTGCGACTAAGTGAGAGCTGGTATGTGGGCCCATGGCTCTCACTAGTCACTCTTGATTTATGTTTAGATGTCCAGGAAGGTGATTGCCGACCTCGGTTGCCCTGACGAATTTGCCGCTACTATTTAATAGGCAATGAAACATGTTGGCCGTCCTTAAAGTGGTCAACAACATGCCATGTTTTTAATATTGGGCAAACTCACGTTCTGGATTAAAAGTCACAAGTACGTGTGTGAGTTCAGCTCAATTTTTTACTTGAGACCTCTTATGTCTCATCTTCTACGGGGTCTTTTTTCTATCTTCTCTATGTTTAGTCTTTACACCTTTCCCGCAATGGACACACATTCTTTTTTCATATGAGAAAGTTATTAATGATGACAAGTGCGTGGGCAAGCTGGTGAGAACCTGCCAGTAGCTCCTCTGGTGGTGCGTGCGTGAGATACTTTCTCATTTCTCCACACTTTTTCTTTGTGGCATACATACACTCAAGTTTGGAGTGCTGTTTAGTGATCTGACTTGCAACTGGTTTTTCCCTTCTTGATTGTTTTAAAATATTAATTATTTTGGCACAGTGGATTAGGTCAGAATGCATAAATGAGCATCTGAGTTTGGGAAAAGATAAGATTATCACCCCAGAGTTAATCTGAAAAAGTTGATTAGAGTGCCTAAAAAGTGCCAGGTCTTTGTTGTTGGACTATATGTTGATTGGAGGGTGATCTGGCACACAAATTCCCTCTGCAGCTCCTTGTTGAGAATTCTCTGTGTTACTGCCATGCCCCCTTTATCTGGCCAGTGCGTTTGCCATAGGCCACCATTTGTCTTTGTTCCCCATGCCATGTGCCCAGGGGCCATTTTTAGGTTGAGCCCGGGCAGCACATGCGCTGCTCTGCGAGGCATGCTGTATTGGAGTATGGACTTGAAGCCCGCCCACTCTCCACTCATATTTGTCATTGGCTTGTGTCATTGTCCTTTGTAAATGCTGGCTTCTGATTCGTTAATAGGCTTGTTAGTCCATCCTTAGTACTGCCTTGTCTTCATTTGTAACCTCCCATGAGGACTGGCCCTTTTATTTTGGTTGTTCCATGGTACAACTTATTTAGTCTGTAAGCAATATTTTCTTTAATGAGTTTCTCCTACTGTAGGCACAACATGACTTCCTGCAACATTCAGCAAGCCATGTGTGATTTTACAGGGCGCTTTTAGAAAAAAAAGCATTTGTTTGTCAACTTGACAAACAAATGCTTTTTTTGGTAAAAGCGCTCCATACCGCACTTTCACTTCAATAGCGGCTGCGGTACGTTCTTTAGATACAGCTCGTCTAAAGAAAGGGGCATGGCCTCTATTAACCCCTTCACTGCCAGGCCTTTTCCCCCTCCTGTGCCAAGCCTTTTTTGGGCTATTTGGGTAGTGCGCGCTTCGGCCCCTGTAACTTTTTGACCACATTAGGTATCCACGCCAAATTTGCGTCCTTTTCTTCCAACATCATGGGGATTCAAAAGGTACTCAGGTACTCAGGGTTTGTGGATTCCCCTGGAGGGGTCACAGAGGGTACTTGGGCCTCCCACACAAGTGAGGCACCATTTTTACCGGGAGACCCAGGGGAACGCTGGGAGGTGGGAAATTTGAGTGAGCCCGGGGATGCCACAACTTTCCCACACAAAAATGTGTGAAAAAGTGATTTTTTCAGCTAAAATTGAGGTTTGCAGGGGATTCTGGGTAAGGAAACGTTGGGGGATCCACGCAAGCCATACCTGCCTGGAAGCCCCCGGATGTGTAGTTTTCAGAAATGTATGGGTTTGGTAGGTTTCCCTAGATGGCCGCCGAGCACGGGCCAAAAACCCAGGTGACCCCCCTTGCAAAACCAGGTGGTTTTGAGATAGGCAATTTTGATGTCACCTCACTACGTTTTGGGCCCTTGCCTGTGGCGGGTTCTTGGGCCTCCCACACAAGTGAGGCACCATTTTTACCGGGAGACCCAGGGGAACGCTGGGAGGTGGGAAATTTGAGTGAGCCCGGTGATGCCACAACTTTCCCACACAAAAATGTGTGAAAAAAGTGATTTTTTCAGCTAAAATTGGGGTTTGCAGGGGATTCTGGGTAAGGAAACGTTGGGTAATCCACGCAAGCCATACCTCCCTGGAAGCCCCCAGGTGTCTAGTTTTTAGAAATGTATGGGTTTGGTAGGTTTCCCTAGATGGCCGCCGAGCACCGGGCCAAAAACCCATGTGACCCCCCTTGCAAAACCAGGTGGTTTTGAGATAGGCAATTTTGATGTCACCTCACTACGCTTTGGGCCCTTGCCTGTCGCGGGTACTTGGGCCTCCCACACAAGCGAGGCACCATTTTTACCGGGAGACCCAGGGGAATGCTGGGAGGTGGGAAATTTGAGTGAGCCCGGTGATGCCACAACTTTCCCACACAAAAATGTGTGAAAAAAGCTAAAATTGAGGTTTGCTGGGGATTCTGGGTAAGGAAACGTTAGGGGATCCATGCAAGCCATACCTCCCTAGAAGCCCCCGGGTGTTTAATTTTCAGAAATGTATGGGTTTAGTAGGTTTCCCTAGATGGCCGCCGAGCACGGGCCAAAAAGACAGTTGACCCCCTTGCAAAACCAGATCGTTTTGACATTGTTTGTTTCTGCAGCGTGTGAATTTCAGCACAATATTGCACGGAAAATGTGACAGACATTTTGAGGTTTGCAGGACATTGTGGATAAAATAACTTTTTGGAATTCACAAGAGAGACATCACCATGAACTCCCGTGGGTTTACGACAATATCTACAGTTGGTGGGTTATTCTTACATGGAACATACACCTTGGCAGAGAAACTAAAAAGACAAAGATTCCTGCACAGCCATCTATTCCTCAAACGCACACACATACTGGTTGGATTTGGCACGAGGGCGAGTGATGGTTCAGTATATTAAATTTTATTAACAAGAGATTTCACAAAAATGAAATGCACTGTCAATAATTAAATGGAGAAAAAACTGAACCAATGACTCGCAGCTCGTGAGCTGTAAAGCCACGGCAAGGCACCAGCCGCTTTACAGGCCATTCACACACCTTTCATACGTGATACACACAAGACCATTCGCACCACCAGGCACAAAAACAACACATTACAAAATTCACAAGAAGGACAAGGTACACCCTGCTTCAGAAAGGCAAATATTACGGCACAGCCATCTAATCCTCAAGCACACACACATACTGGTTGGATTTGGCACGAGGGTGAGTGATGGTTCAGTATATACAATTGTATTAGCAAGTGATTTCACAAAAATGAAATGCACTGTTAGTAATTGAAAGGGCGAGAAACTGAACCATTGACTCACAGCTCGTGAGCTGTAAAGCCACGACAAGGCACCAACCTCTTTACAGGCCATTTATACACCTTTCATACATGTGAGACATACAAAACCATTCACACCGCCAGCCGCGGGCCCATCACATAACAAAACTCACACCAGCACACAGCGCCATTCAAGGGCCCATCACTTTCACAAGCCCACATTCCTGACACAGCAACTACACAAGCTGATGGATTGTGTGGAGTGGCACTCAGCTAGCAGTGTGTGTAGTGACCAGCAGCAAGTCACTACTCACACACAGCCAGCCGAGTGCTAGTCCACGCACACTGCTAGCCGAGCGCCAGTCCACGCACACCGCTAGCTAAACACCAGTCCACGCACACCGCTAGCCAAGCGCCAGTCCAGGCACACCGCCAGCCAATCGCCAGTCCAGGCACACCGGCAGCCAAGTACCAGTCCACACACACCGCCAACCAAGTGCCAGTCCACACACACCGCCAACACTTTTAGGATTTTCTTTAGACAAAAATAAAAACACAAACAAATTGCAAATAGATACAAATCTACAAACACAAAATCAGAAACTAAATACATTGCACTAACGCCAACCTTGAAACAGAATCAAATTTTTCAAAGAATACAGACCAGGCAGTTCACTTTACCACTCATGAATGCTCCCAAAAATTCTTTTGCGTTTGGTACGCTCTAAAACAAGCAGGAACACACAGCCCAGGTTTAGAAGGACAGTCGGGGCAATACATACGAATCTCCTTCCGCGTACCTCTTCGCCAACAGACTCTGCATCTCCTAGTGGGAAAATCTTTTGCCGGTGTGGGAGGGATGAAATCAGGAAAGTGGCGATCTTTCATTCGAACCACATCCTCCACCACTCCAAATCTAGGAACACTTGCATGTTCCACAACAACAAGGCTATCTATCACAGAGTGCTGAAACTGAAGAAATGTCAAGTTTGACGCAGGAGAACACTCCTTGAACACAATAAAAGCATTGAAATTTGCTAATTCGAAGAAATGGATGGCCAACTTCTTATACCAAACATAAGCCTTTCGAATAGCAGAGTAAGGTTCCAACCTCTGATCTACTCTGTCAACACCACCCATGTGCTTATTGTAGTCTAGAATGCACACAGGTTTCCGCACTTCAGCAACCTGACCCCAAACAGCCACAGGTGAAGTACTCTCTTCATGGATGGTAGTCAGCATGTACACATCCCTCCTGTCCACAAATTTTACAGCTAGTAGTTCATCACTACGCAAGGAACTGCACTGCCCCCTCTGAAGTTTTTTGCAAACAAGCTCTTTCGGATAACCTTTACGGTTAGAGCGGATTGTGCCACATGCAAAAGTGTCCACTTTATACAATTCCTTAAATAATTGCACAGCAGTATAGAAGTTATCAAGGTACAAATGGTGGCCTCTGTTAAACAGTCTTCTAGCAAGATCCCACACAATTTTCTCTGAAACTCCAAAAGTGGACGGACAACCTGGGGGGTCAATAGTAGAATCTCTACCAGTGTACACACGAAAATTAAAAACATATCCATATCTCTCAGACAACATATACAGCTTAATTCCATAGCGTGCCCTCTTGCTAGGGATGTACTGCCTAAAAAAAACGGCCCTTGAAGAAGACCAAAGACTCATCAATAGATATTTCTTTCCCTGGAGTATAGATCTCAGAAAATCGATCTACAAAGTGATCAAGAACGGGCCGAATCTTAAAAAGACGGACACAGTCAGGGTGATCTCGTGGCAACGCTATAGAATTATCAACGAAATGCAGCATACGTAGCAAAAGTAAATACCGATTACGAGTCATAACTGCAAGAAATATGGCAGTTGCCAACAAGGGGCTAGTAGACCAATATGAAGCCAAGGTTGGCTTCCTTACCACACCCAGTCAAACCCAAAAACTTCTTAATCTCGTCCAGATATGTGGGAGTCCACCGGGTAGCTCTAGACTGGGGCCTAAGTTTGTCGCTGTTGTCCCTCAAAAACTGTTCAGCATACAAATTCGTCTGCTCCACAATCTCACCCAAAAATACATCATCCATAAACAACTGAAAAAACTGTATAGGCAAAAAGTGTTCACAATCCACTGTACACCCTGCATCACCGCTAAAGGCAGGCAACACCGGCAACACCGGCTGCACCATGTTTGGATCAACCCAAAGTCCTGCACTTCCAGTAGGAAGCCTAGCAGCCTCAGACTGCAATCCAGATGCCTCTTGCACCATCGGCACAGCAGTTTCCTCCTCTAAGACAGGCACTTCATCCGCACTGAGAGTTGCTTCATCCACACCAAGAGTACCTTCATCTGCACTGAGAGTACCTTCATCATCCGATGATTCCATGTTGAGAGAAAACTCACTGCCAGAATCTTCCTCTCCCTCCTCTCCCTCAGATGCACCTTCAGTCTCATAATCATGCTCAGAGGAAGATTCAAGAAGCATACCAACCACCTGTTGAGCAGTCATTCTACGGCTAGCCATATTGCTTACTAATAAAGGTAACTTGTCAAACAAGTCAACAACAACAAACACTTTGTAAAATAAGTAATAAACAAAAAGCACCTTTATCAAAAACTCATATATACTCTAAAACAATACCACTCACTTGCCAGAGGCAGCTAAACTACTCACCACCACCTACTCTGTACAGACACAGTATGGATCAACAATATCCCACTAAAAAAGAAAGAGAAAAGCAATTACACATAAGACTATGCAAAACACATCGCAAAGAATTTCATGCTCAAACCACTAACTAAATATGCCGCCATTATGACATCACTTACAAAATTCATTCAGACATTACAATATTACTCATTTGGAGTAAATACAAAAAAAAAAATTCTTACCAAAACAATGCAACTACACAAAACTGCAGAACAACCACTGTCGAAACCGGAAGCAGGAATCAAAAGCTTTAGACTAGAATAAAAAGAAGAAAAAAACTTTATTGTCACATATGCATATAATTCTCTAGACCATCACGTACTGTGCAAAATGTATTACTTGAACCTCCCACTTTCAAGAAGGAAAGATCGATGGCCCAATCCTTTACAAGCAACACGGCGAGAATCTGGAACTCAGACTCAGCTCCGGACCACCCCCTCCCTCTTCCCAGTCCTTCAAAACTGACCTCAAAGTTCTCCTCCTGCAAAGACACTTCCAAACTTAATTCACACCCTCTCTATTGTCTGAAGGAAGTCTTTACATTATAGAAAATTCTGTTCTCCATGCCCGTAGAAGTGCCTTCCCAGTGTGTTCCTGTGTTTTGAGTGTCTGCCATTTATTGCACTTTTATACCTCTACTTGTACTTTGTACTCTTTTGTAACTTGCACACATGTCACTTTTCCTCTTGTAACGTATTGTTTGCTACCTCTTGTATTTTGTTTGCTTTTGATACATGCACAATTACCACCATTGCCTCATGTAACGTAACGTTTGCTCTTGTTTTCAGAGCGTCTGCCATTTATTGCAGTATTTTACCTCATGTGACATCCATCAGAGAGCTGCGTGAATAATTACCTGGTAATCCCCTCAGCACAATGCAAACATGCACATACATGACACTGTTCAGGGATCTATCATCTACAGCTGACATTAAATGACCATTCATCAGGGTCCCCCCATTAAAGCAGTGCAATTTGTGATCTGCATGGTACATGTTCTTTGCAGCAGGCACATTAACCCTCTGTGCTACCTTTCCAGGAGTCAACCCTTCCACTACACAAAACTCCATCTCTCTAGGAAGAACATTAATCACCAAAGTTATCATGACATTTTAATTGTTTCTGAAAATTGCTGGAGGGTTTCTTTATTTGCAATTTGTTTGTTGGGCAACTCGTCTTCACTTACCTGTGAGGACCCGTGGACCCTGGACCCTGCTGGTTGTTCCTGCTGCCCTGCGCCCTGAAGTGGTCCTGGTCTCCCGCCGCCGCATTTCCAACTTCCGCGGCCGCAGTGGGGAGACAGGACTACATGTCCCAGGAGGTCTAGCGGGCACACACCACCTGATCTACAGCTGCGCGCCAGGAGGCGCTTAAAGTACCGCCGCCGCTCCGGCAGAGCGGGTTTCTTTATTTGCAATTTGTTTGTTGGGCAACTCGTCTTCACTTACCTGTGAGGACCCGTGGACCCTGGACCCTGCTGGTTGTTCCTGCTGCCCTGCGCCCTGAAGTGGTCCTGGTCTCCCGCCGCCGCATTTCCAACTTCCGCGGCCGCAGTGGGGAGACAGGACTACATGTCCCAGGAGGTCTAGCGGGCACACACCACCTGATCTACAGCTGCGCGCCAGGAGGCGCTTAAAGTACCGCCGCCGCTCCGGCAGAGCGGGTTTCTTTATTTGCAATTTGTTTGTTGGGCAACTCGTCTTCACTTACCCTGTGAGGACCCGTGGACCCTGGACCCTGCTGGTTGTTCCTGCTGCCCTGCGCCCTGAAGTGGTCCTGGTCTCCCGCCGCCGCATTTCCAACTTCCGCGGCCGCAGTGGGGAGACAGGACTACATGTCCCAGGAGGTCTAGCGAGCACACACCACCTGATCTACAGCTGCGCGCCAGGAGGCGCTTAAAGTACCGCCGCCGCTCCGGCAGAGCGGGTTTCTTTATTTGCAATTTGTTTGTTGGGCAACTCGTCTTCACTTACCCTGTGAGGACCCGTGGACCCTGGACCCTGCTGGTTGTTCCTGCTGCCCTGCGCCCTGAAGTGGTCCTGGTCTCCCGCCGCCGCATTTCCAACTTCCGCGGCCGCAGTGGGGAGACAGGACTACATGTCCCAGGAGGTCTAGCGGGCACACACCACCTGATCTACAGCTGCGCGCCAGGAGGCGCTTAAAGTACCGCCGCCGCTCCCGCGACGCGGGACCGCGCGCGGGTAGCGCCGGGAGAAGCCCGGGACAAGGGCAGGACCGTCTGTGGCCGTCCGGGGCAGGGAGAGGCTGGGCTGGGCCACCCCCTATGGTCTTCCGAATATATGGACTTGCATTATAGGTAAGACTGTGTGAAAAATTAACTAGTTGCGATTGTGTTCGTGACCTCCGAGTTTACTAGGAGGATGGGGAAAACTGTGCCTATTAGTGGTCCCACTCGGCCTAATACCAGACAGAATACATCTACTAATACTCCACTCCCAAGTCTAACAGCCATAGACCGCATGCTTCAGAAAACCATCGGGGTTGTTGCATCAGCAATAGAGAACACAGAAAGACGCCTCTCACTCCCTATTGGCTGTGCCCTTCCTGTATTGCCGGTTGATTCATCTACTACTATGGCTAATTCTTGCGATTCCATGTTGTTGACCTCCTATATTGGATTACCAGGCCCTCATAAAATCTCTGAGCCTTCAACAGTGACTCATATTGTACAATCTGATTTGTCGCCCAGGGTAAGCAGACTTTCGACCACACCTGTTCTTCTGGGACAGGACTCAAGCACAGAATTTCAACCACCCAATGACATTATTGATTTAGATGGTAATATTACTAATCTGCCGCCTAATGTTCCACAGTTGGCCACGACTCATGTTGTTATTTCACCGGTCAGAACCAGAGGGCAAAAGGCCAAAAGCAAGTTAAAGCATATCGAGAAATATCAGTCTGTATATAAACATAGGGGTAAAACCTGTAGGAATTATTATAAAAAGGCAGGTAACCTTTTTGGTCGTAAGGGGGAATCACCTGTAGTTCAGTCAAATGTTCCTGATGCTCAGTGTGATGATACTGTACATGTGGTTGGCAAGGATGGCTTTTGGGAGAAAATGGAAATTTTATTATCGACACACATAGGGCCTATTTTGGAGAAAATTTGTGACTTAGAAGTACGGATGGATTCTATTGAACAACATATAACACAAATTCCCCACTTAATTAAGACTACCCAATCTTTACTAGTTGCCCCGCAAACGGAACCCACTCTAAATAAAGCTGCATCTAGATCTGATTCACATATGACTGTGGGTGTTAAGGACAAATCAAGAGGTCCAGTTATACACCATTTAGCTCCAAGTACTTTACCTGACAGCACCATCAACAATAGTAGTAATTTAACTGTTGGGGGAAGCCATGAAGGGAATGGTATAGCTTCTTCGGAAAAAGTTGCCATCCCTATGGAAGGCACCGAGAAGCAAGGAGGCCCAATGACAGATCATTTAAGGGGCACACGTCAACATGAAGATTTTACAAGCAATAATGTTCCTTCTGTTATGAATTTGCCACCTGAATGTGGAGCATATGTCGCAGTTTTGTGTAATGTCCCCAGATTACGGAAAGGGCAACTTGAAACAAATGCCTCTCTTAAAAATAAAACCCTTTATTGGTTAAGTCAAAATTGTGGGTTTTCAATCTTAGATGCAGACAAGATCTTGCTTACTCAAAGAGTGGGTTGTATAGGTCCTACATCTAAAGGTTTTGAAGGGGACTGCGTTATAATTAATTTTGGATCACCATTTTGGTTTCACAAAGTTTTATCTAGAGCCCTCCCGCCTTCCAGTTGGGAATACAATACTACCCTCTTGCCACTTGCCTATTTCTACAAATTCCCTGCGTTTAATAACTCAGTTTCTGGTCACAGGGTTCTTCTCGCTAGGAACAAGTGGCTGCCTATGGAGCCAGCTGCTAGCTCTGTGTTTTCCCCCTTACCACTTTATAACAGGTTTCAATGTCTGACACAAATGGAGGATAATGATTGACATGGAACTTTATTAGGTAATATAGCGGGAAATATTGATAAGGGGATTACGGTGAACCCGAACATAATGATAAGGCAAATTGAAGTCATTATTAACCGTCAGGATCTTTCTATGATGAACAGGTTACCGGTTATAAATGACTCTAGCGTGCCTGACATCTTAACAGCTAGCATACCTAGAGAGCCTATCACGAATATAGAAGTACCTACAAATAGGCATTATGACAAAATCGTCAAGATTCAAGAAGGGTATTCATTAACAACCTGGAACATCGCAGGTCTTGGAAATAAATTAGGTACTCCCTTTTGGCTGGATTTCATTAACCGCGAAAGTGACATAATTTGCTTCCAAGAAACATGGAGCACAGATTATGTCGCTGTGGAAGGTTATACCTCATATTGTGTTAATGCAATACCCTCCTCAATGGGTAGAGCCAAGGGTGGATTATTGTTGCTCATCTCAACTAAATTGATTGGATGTAAAATTATTTCTTATTCTTCCATTGACACCCATAGTCAAGTTCTGCGCCTATCATTCCCTGTTGGAAAGGATTTGGTATTAATTAATTTTTACAATAATAATTTTCGCAGGGACAGGGGAGCTTGTTTAGTTTCACTGGAAAAAGAGTTGGACAAGGTATTAAATATTTCACTTAAGCTGACTTTTATTGTGTGGGTAGGTGATTTTAATATCCAAGCTTGTCCCACCACATTTATTAACTCTTGTGGTTATATGAAGTCTTACTCAACCACCGCAGGGACCAAGGATGATATGTTACATTTCCCACACTGTGATTACGGCATGACCCTTAATGCTTTAATGGCCAAACTCGACCTTGACCTATTGAATTGCACCGAGAGAAAGGGCCATATCAAATGTCCATCATTCACTGGTCGAGAAGTAAATAGTAATATTGATCACATCTTACTAACTAGGAATAGTCCATATGTGGACCTTTGGATAACCGAACAGGTGGTTAGTGACCACAACAGTATTTCCATAGACCTGTTGGCATGGGGTAACAAACTGATTAATAAGGATTATACAATTACTGATATTCTCCCTATCAGGCCGAATGGTATGAGAATTAAATGGGATGGTGTAGACCCATATAAGATCAATCGGCTGTGGTTAGTAGCTGTAGAGACAGTATTAATTACTGTCTAAGGGATGAGGTTACCCCTGGTAAATTATGTATGGAATTCTCTAATATTAATAAGGTGGTAAGTGATATATTAACTCGGAAATCCAAAGGTCCAAAACACGTCGGTAAGAAGTGGTTCAACTCCGAATGTACGGAGATATTAACTAACCTAAAGTCAGTTCTAAGGTCCAAGCCCCGTGACCAAATCTTAGTCCGCAAATTGCGATATGCCTACAAACAAGCTGTCCTTGCCCACAAAAAGGCGATGAGAATAGATGCTTGGGATAAGCTAGGCTTTGCAAGTGACACTAAAAATGTAAAACTTTTTGGGGAAATTATAAATAGTCCCTTTTTAAAGGATGATCATATCCCTGAGCTGACGTCCTATGTTAATTGCACGGAGTGGATAGAACATTTTTCTAATATTTTTAACCCAGATAAGGTGTTCTTAGATCAGTTTTTATCAAATGATTCCATTTGGCCACTTATGCCATTAATGATTGACGTCGATGAGGTGCGAGAAGGGATGGTAAACAGTAAAGGGGGCAAGGCACCAGGTCCGGATGGTGTCCCGATTGATTTATATAAAGACGAAATAGATCTCTGGGCACCAATCCTGACAAGAATTTTTAATGCTGCATCTGAGGGGAATTTTCCAAAATCATGGGCTGAATCATTGATTGTCCCTCTACATAAGAAGGGATCACGATCTGAAGCATGTAACTACCGTCCTATTTCATTATTAGATTCTTCAATTAAAGTACTAAGTAGGGTACTTTTAAAAAGACTGGAAGATTGGGCTGCAGATTCAAATGTACTGACCCCAGTTCAATACGGGTTCAGGAAAGGCATTGGGACTATCGAGCAATGCCTTAATTTGGATTTGCTTATTAATAAATATACTACAGTGAAAGGAGGTAATTTGTTTTTATGCTTCGCTGACTTGATCAGCGCATTTGATCTAGTGGACCACTCGCTCCTTTGGTCAGTACTGCTCGACCTTGGGGCACCGGAGGAGATTGTATTTTTTCTAGCAAGGCTATACGAAAAACTTTCTTGCAGTGTACGCTACGGGCCCACTGGCGAGCGGACTCCCTTCTTTACTGTGCGTAGAGGCATAAGGCAAGGATGTGTTATGGCACCCTTTTTATTCTCTCTTTTTATTAATCAAATTGCATCTATTTTAAACAACATCCCAGCCGACGCCCCCAAAATTGACAATATGGTCGTTTCGGTATTGTTATACGCGGACGACGCTGTCCTAATTTCCCGCACCCCTTTGGGACTACAACGTCTCATCGACGCTTTTACTCATTTTATAAATGGCAGGAAATTACTGATTAATAAATCTAAGACTTTCACAATGACATGCGGTAAAAAACTGTCACCATGTTCCTTTTTCCTAGAAGGTTCAAAGATCCAAGCTGTTAAGACATTCTGCTATTTAGGTATTAATTTTGATGGCAACGGCAAATGGACTAACGAGCAAGTAAATATTGGACATAAAGTAAATAGGAATTCTAATGGTATTTTTCGTTTTGCAACGAAAATAGGGGACCATAGAATAAAGGACATGGTTACCATATATAATGCGAGATGTGTTTCTTCAGCTCTATATGGAGCTGGATTATGGGGTTATTCCTCTACTGCCCAACTCCAGATAAATGAAAACAGTTTCCTTAAACGACTGCTATGTGTCCCGGCTGCAGCTTCCACAGACTTGATTCACCAGGAAACTGGCCTCAAATATATTTCTGATTTGGCGGCAGTACGCCCCCTATTACTATGGCGTGCAATATGGCATAAAAAGGAAACTGCGTTCACACAGTCTGTAATTAAAGACTGCCTTAAGTTAGATCTATGTCATCGTATTCCGTGGTTAAATTACATTATTTCTTGGTTTAATACTTTGTTTGGAATTAATATTCATTCAGAGTATATAATACCTATTTCAAAGAAGGAAATTAAAGACACTTTTATATTGTACAAGATGGAAGAAAGAAGTCAACAACTTCGGACCCAAAAAACTTCTGTATTTTATAGGCAGCTTAGCCTTAAGAGTGGGCTTCAGTCGTACTTGGTGGATGTGACTAATAAATCGCACCGATTTGTTTTAGTACGTTTAAGACTAGGCATTGTACATCATCTAGTATCCTTCCCTGTAGTAGGGGCAGGTTCCAATTCAAACTGCCCATGTGATAACGTCTCTAAACAAAGCTGTTGCCATTTCCTGCTATTCTGTAAGTTTTACGTTTTCTTAAGGAAGTTTTATTTGAAACCTATCCTTTTAAAATATAATATCCGTTTAACAGCAGACGCTATGAACTTATTATGTTCCCTTCAAAGCCCAGACGTCTGCTTCTATGTTGCATCTTTTATTTTGAAGTGTAGAGCTGCCAGGAAATCCATAATTTTATGATTATGAGAAATGCGTTCTATAATGGCTCTCATGTAGATGTGTATAAGTTACTATGATTATATGGTGGTGCTCTAGATAGCCTTATGTTTTCACATGCTATCTTACACATAGTTGTAATAACTAGTGTAAGGTTATCCTGTTACGTTTGAACTAGTGCATTAGTTTTATTATGGCATGGGGGTGTCTTCTATCATGTCATGGATTTTATACTTAGGCACACGCCACTTTATTTTTGGTATGGAATGATTCCTAAATTACGGAATTCTTGTTCCTGAGTAACAATATACTAATGTAAATATGTATGCCTAAATGTTGTACTACACACGTATCACTTTATTAGCAAGTGGAGTTTATAATTCCGTTTGATTCTAAGTTTACTTTACAACATCTATTTACTTATTAGCGACATCTGTCGGATTTTATTTTATTTTATTGATGTGTATTTATGTATGGTTCTTTATCACTCCGTGCGAGATACTGGTCCCGGTTCAGTGATCTGTCATTAGTTTGTATTAAGTCAAATATATGTCATAAAATTTTTATTGTATATTTTTATGTGTGTTCAGCTTATATGGTTGTATTTATACCAACCAAATAAAAGCTTTTTTGACTTTGCTGGAGGCCAGGAAGGAGGCAGCAAGTTTTTTTCAAACCATAGTATACTTGCAAACACTACGCACCCACCCGAAATAGGTACCCAGTGAGGTCACACCGTTCGCATCGCCCTAACCTGCTCAAGGTTCATGTGACCTCAGTGACAGAGTCACAGCGACTGGATCACTGTTGCTCTAGGGTGTGCTGCTTCGTAGGCCTCCCCGCAAGACTGGAGATGAACTTCAGTATGGACTGTGGTGGACAGGCCTTCAAGGTTAACCCAAAATTGACACCACTAGGGTACACCTGCTTGTGCTAAGACATCAAGCCTTCTAAGGTCTAGTGGGGCCTTCTACGGTCTAGCATGGGAATGTGCTCCCTCAGTACAGTGGTGTGGTGGACTGGTTATGAATGCTGAACCCAGTTCCCCAGTTCCAAATTCGACAGCTCTGGCCATAGTGCCACATCCCCACTGAACACCATACTTGCCCACTGAGAGAAACTCGCACTGCCTTCAGCTATAACCTAATTGTACCCGCTATAAACACTTGGATGTGGCTCAATTCAAATTATGCACTTGATAAGAGTAATATGCTGCCAAAATAAAAAATAAAAGCAACCACTCATAGTGAATGCAAAGCATGTGAAATGTAAGCAGAAACAACATGGTTACCTAAACGATCTCTCACTAACTATTCAGAAATCAGCGAGTGGTTTCACCTGAAAAGTTATGGACATGACTAGAGGGCCCTGAAGGGAACCGTTTCACTGTCCATTGCTTACATCCTTACAAAACGTAAGCAGTATGGTATAAAAAGACCACATCCATAAACACAGAGCCATGGTACACATTGTGTTTTCCAATCCACCCATCAACCAGGTATTGCAGTACCTCCAGGAATGGTACACTCTCCCAACCTGGAAACAACAATGCTGTTCAAAGAAAGACGAGAAAACGAAAGTAGCACTTGACTGGCAAACTCTGTAAAGTGATGCTGGTGTATTTGGATGAAAAAAAAACAATCTGGCCACTTTGCAACCCCTCTGTCTTGCTTTATTTAGTTAGGTATTTAATTCTCATATAATACGTTCTATTTCTCTCCATCCTGCTGCACTTTGGATCAGAAAATTTCAAAAGAAGGGCATTTCTCGGCAGAGCGTTTTTCATTTTTGGATCCATTTCACAGGGAAGCAACTAGAAACACGAGAGTTTTTCATTTTTGGATCCATTTCACAGGGAAGCAACTACAGACACACACGAACGAAGCTGAGCCTCGTGGCATGCCTTTGGCCTTCCATAGTGCCCCCACCCTAACCAAACCCACCGATGCAAAAATTCCCCCTCCCCAGCCCCAAAACTCACCTTTACTCCCCGACGGAGAACAAAGGGGAAACCTCCAATGACGTCAGCGCGGCTCGCGCGCTGACGTCATTGATGACGCGGGGGTGGGGGGCGGGGGGAGGCAGGGGAAGGTCTTCCCCTGCCTTCCCAGTAAAAAAAAAAAGATCGACCACTCACGGGGGGAGCGCCAGCGCTTCCCCCGTGGGTGGGTGCCATGACGAGCTGGACTCGTCATGGGCACAGCGCGACTGTGCTCCATGACGAGTCCAGCTCGTCATGGGCACAGAACGGGTTAATGTGAAAGCGCAGCATGGGGCGCTTGTAAACAACAAGCATTTGCAATGCAATAGGCCTCGTATTTTAGAAACTTTGACCTATTGGTATTGTAAATGACAATGCCTTTCATTATTGCAGGTTTTATAAACACATAAAAAAAGGCATTGTCATTTACAATGCCAATAGCTCAAAATATCACAATTGCGAGACCTATTGCATTACAAATGCTTGTTTTGTATAGTCAATGTTTACATGTGCTTTTTTGTTTTCCATGCCTCCTGCTTGTTGTTGGACCATGTGACTAGTGGCCATTTTGTGTAGGCAGACAGTGTGCTTTTGGCATAGGCCTACATGTGTTATTTGTTGTTGCTATGCCTTCTTGCTGGTGATTGTTGTTACCATGTGGCTGGCAGCCATTTTCTGCAGGAAGCCAGTGTGCTTTCGCCATAGGCCTGCATGTCTTCTTTGTTGTGGCCATGCCTCCTTGCTGCTTGTTTTGACCATGTGGCTGGCGAGCATTTTTTGTAGCCAGCTAGTCATTGTGCTTTGCCATAGGACTTCATGTCTTCTTTGCTCCCCAATCCTATGCCCTCCTGCTCAGTGTTGTTGTTGACCATGTAGCACTGTCTGACAGCCATTTTGTGTGTCCAGCCAGTGTGCCTTTGCCATAGGCTTGCATGAAAAGATGAGATATCAATTTAATAATATACCTTGAGGATAATTTGACTTATTGTTCTTTATTTCTGTCAAATATATATATATTTTTTTATTTTACTTTGTTTTGAATATTTTATTTTAAAATGTTTTGATTGTTCTTTTCTAAAAGTTTGTTTAAAAAATAATTTCTATGCAATTTCTTTAAAATTGTAAATAACTTTTTCCTGTTTTGTCTCAATCGATCCATCATCCATCCATCCACCATAGGTACAAAGCCGTGCAACAGCATTCAATTTTTTAAGTATATATAATTTAGTTTCCTCCTGGACACCCTGGCTGCAGAACACTTTAAAGTGAACATTAGCATCATTAATTTGTGTAATGATGATAATTATTATTCCATTCCCCCCTGGACCACATTGCCTGCCACAGGCGCACACTAACCTCCATTTTTTAAAAGATTACTATTCCATTTACCCATTTAGCTCCATGAGTGTACAGGTGTCTCCTTTAGAACATAATAAACATAAAGGAAAGAGCTATATCATTCTGTATATTGTTTGTTGTATTCTGATGTGGAATATTGGTATGGTGATCTAGTTTGACCTTTAACTGGTTTCCTAAGTTAACAAAACAAACACACTAATATTGCCTTTGTCTGTACTAATTCAAACTGCAAACAATGCCACATTTCGCACTAAGGGGCCAATTATGATGTCGGATGGAAAGCCTCCTCCCGACAGTCAGATTCTTCTAGACCGTGTCGGAACCCATCCGACCGAATTCGGTCAGATTCCAATCCGCCTGCCCGTTTATGATGATCGCAGTCGGATTGGACACCACACGGTCTATCCAAATCGGTTCTGAGTAGCTCTAGGAGTAACCGTGTCAGTCGGAGCCGCATTGTACAGCTCTATGGACGTTTCTGACCGAGCGATTAAGATATCGGTTTCCAACAACCTTTCCGAGTCAGCCTGTCCGACATGAAAAGGCTGTCAAAAAGTGACATTGGGGGCACCTATCAGGGCCCCTTTACCCTGCGGCCTCCGGTTGTGGGCTGAGGGGGTAACTTAGGGACCCCCCGCTGAAACCCTGCACTGTGTCGCACGCACTATGGGGTGCATGTGACAGGGTGCAGAGTTTTCTACACACCCCATTTTCCCCATAGGAACCCGTGTTGCCCGGTGGAACATGGGCTCCTGTAGGAGTCAGTGGGAGTGCGACCCAACAGTGTTAGTTCGCATCGTAATCTGTCTGCCAAAACTGCCGATCATTAGTCATCGGATCCGATTCCGAGAAGGAGTCGGGCGGAAAGTTTCCGACTGACATCCTAATTGGCCCCTAAATGTTTTTCTTGCTAGTTTGCTTTTAGGTGCACAAGAGAAAGACACATCACCAGCAGTACTGCCAAACAGAAGGCCTCTGCAGTCACACGTCAGACCCCAATCACTTCTGCTTGTGCAGCTTGGTGCAACTGCCAACTGAGAACTTTAACAAAGATGGCTCCAAATGAAGATGCTGCCAAGAAAAGGGCTAGTGGGAAGAAACAACTTTCCACCACTGACGGGCCAGCGAGAACCTTTTCCGGCCTCCAGGGAGCAAGCTGGAAGAGCACTCCTGCATCAACAGCACTACCCCAACCTAAGCCCAGGACCATGTCTGTTGGTGAGGCAGCCACTGCAATCATGTCAACGCCGACGAGTAGTGACTTCGAATTGGATTCGTCCCTTTCACAAAGTAGTATACAATTGTTTCAGGAAACAAAGCAAAGTGGACAGCAGCCACAGCCAGCATTAGTACATTTTTCTGATGTTGGAGCAGAACAGGAGGGGGAGCTTCCTTCGGAGCAATAACCTCCTCTTTAAGAATCATTGGCTTTCAGATTTGCAGCAAGGAAAAGGAAGAGTACAGCTCCACCACCTTCTCCAAGCACTGATGATAATGATAGGGACATGGAGTGGACCCAGGCAGAATCCAGGAGACAACAGGAGCGGCAAGAAAAACAAAAAGTTCCTGAAAGACTTAGACTTATGGAAGGGAATGATGAGGAGGATGACGACGATGAGGCAGTCATTGTGGAAGGTGGCACAGAGGAATCTGACATTGCTATTCAACCTGCTCTGAGGCATGTGGCTCAGGTAGCACTGCCACCAGCTCCCATATTTGTAAAGCCCCAGCTGTGACCTGCATTAACCCTACCTCATGAGAAGCAGAAAAGCAATTGACGACTTGCCCACCTACCTCCAGTTCTTCTTCAGAGGGGGAGCACATTGCAATATGGAGCATTTGCAACACGAATGTTCATCGAGTGAAGCCTGGTACACATTATGATGCTGGAGGCCACACGAATGACCCATATGAAAAAACAGCACACAATCAAGTGGTAAGACCACCTTAAAAAAATTGCTGAACGTGATCATGGTGGTGAAGAGAGCTGGGTTACATCATCTACATGTCCAATAACAGTGGAAGGTGATGATGAGGAAGAAGAGGGGGACATCCTCGCGCAAAGCAGCCATGTCACCCCCTCAGCGACTTAAAAATGGCACAAGACTCTGAGTGCGATGGAGACACCACGGCATACAATGACTGCCCCACCATGATGCACATTAAGTCTGCCACCACCATCTACTTCTCAAAAGACTCCTGTGTCAGTGATCCCAGAAGAAAAGAAAATCCAGGCTACTATTACGGGCATTTTTAGGCAGGAGGGACCCTACAAGCGCAATCACCCAACCGCATGTTTCTACAATGGAAATCTGGCAACAATATTAGCGCTGAACCTCCTCCCTTTTTCTTTTGTGGAAGTAGAGGGATTCTTAGAATTTGTGGCAGTCATCTGCCCGAAATGGAAGGTAACAAGTTGGACCTAGTTCGTCAGAGTTCCTGTTCCAGCACTACATCACGATGTGCTGCGGTTGGTTGGACAATCTTTGCAGCAAAGTGTTGTTCACACCATCCACCTGACGACAGACATGTGGACCACTTGCCAGGCAACTGACTACATTTGCATCACTGCACCCTGGATCTCTTTTGTGGGGGTAAAGGAAAAGAAATCTGCAGGTCTTGGTCCTGAAGGAAGTTTTAAGAGTGTTCAGCGGCATGCAACAGTAGCCATGTTCTCCATGAAGAAATCACATACAGCTGTAAAC
The DNA here is from genome assembly GCF_964204655.1 of Triturus cristatus. NCBI lineage: Eukaryota > Metazoa > Chordata > Amphibia > Caudata > Salamandridae > Triturus > Triturus cristatus. The sequence goes on from NC_140585.1 coordinate 935,017,057, forward strand.
ATATTGGGGAGGAATTTAACAGCAAGGTGTATGAATGGCTGGTACCCAGAGGTCTCAGAATTGGATTTGTTGCCATGGACAATGGCAATAACATAGTCAACGCCATGTCAGACAGAGGCTATTTCAGGGTCCTGTGATTGGCCCATTGCATCAACCTGGTGGTGCAAGGCTTCCTAAAAAAGGAAACATAGTCAGCAGCATACTGACCACCTGCAGAAGAATCTGCACTAATTTCCGCCATTCTTTTAAATCTCAGAAACAGTTGCAGATTATTCTGCATAATAATAGAGCACCAGTTAAAGATACAGGAGTTGCCAACACGTTGGAGCTTGACCTATTACATGTTGCAACATCCTTTTGACCAGTACAAACAGATCAATTACTATGTCCTTCAAAGAGGATGAGATGCAATTCGGAAAGCTTTGACCATAGATGGGGACAAATGGGGCCCATCCATGCCTAACACAGATGCTACTCCCTTTTGAGGTTTTCACATGGGAAGTTAGCAAGGAGGGCAGTATAATGTGCCAAGCTATCCTGTTTTTGAATCTCTTACAGAAGCAGGTAAAGAAGCTGTCTGAAAGGTTCGCCCCTGCAGGTGTGAATAAAAGCACAAAAACACACTCCTTGGTTGAGAGCTTAATCCTTTGCTTGGCTTGTAATGGAAGGCTGCAACATGATATCATTGTGTCCAAAGAGTACATCTGTGCCACACTACTTGATCTTACAGTACAAATAAATTATGCCCACTTTCATTCCATTTTCTGAAGGGGGTGTTTCAAAATACAAGAGGTGGATTGTAGAGCAAGCCGGAGACCTAGAAGAAGAACGAATGGAACTTAGCATCCCACCCGCAGTTCTGGGGTGAGGACTTTAAATTCCAAAGAGGGCAGTCTTGTCTCACAGCTGCCAACCACACCATGAAACCAAAACACCGCAACAACAGCAACAGAAGGACTGGACCCAACCTCTGCATTAAATTGGTTTCAATTGGCAGAACTTAAGTCCAGTGGAGAGGCGATGGCAAAACAGATTGAGCAAATGGCAGCACCAATGACCATTCACAGTATATTCAAGGAGTATCTGGATGATCCAAAAGGTCTATGTGTATCAAAATCCATTGATGTACTGGTATGGGAAGAAGCACCAATGGCCAGAGCTCAGCTGGCTGGCAATAAAGTATCTGGCTTGTCCTGTAACCAGTATGTCTGCTGAGTGTGCGTTCAATGTAGCTGGTGCAATTGTCACAGTGAGAAGGACCAGTTTCTCACCCAAAAACTCGTAAAGACTGACTATGATCAAAATGAACCAACATTTTATACCACACAATTACACCTTTCCTGAAACAGCACAGGAGGAGGAGGAAGAGGATGATCGGTTAGAAATTGAATCAAGCTTGTTAGCTGATTGTGAGACGTTGGCCTGGTATATGCTGTCCACTTGTTATAGTGGGCACCTTGCACCAGTCCAAACAACCCCTAATTGATGATAGGTTAAAGACAACCTTTATTGAAAGCTATCCTGGTGGTAGCTATGGAGAGCAGCCTTCAGGCTAAGTCTTGAAGGAATGTAAAGCAGCTTGTTTTACCAGCCTATAATCTCTTGAATGACCAATTGAAAGGCAACCACACTAGGTATATATATAAAATATATGTATTTATTTCTAAACACACCCTACTAGTCTCTTTATGAGGATAGAGGTCCAAACACATAAGTTACACTTCAAATATTACAGTAAAATAGCGCAAATACACGTCAGGCCCTAGGGGCGACCCAAACCATATACTAAAATAGTGGTATAAGAACCACGACTTAACTAGACACAAGGCCTATAGCCTGTAGAATTGCTGGGACCCCAAGGACTGACCCAAGGTAGTGACACAGGGGACCCACGGGGGCCGTGTGCAGTGTGTGTGAACACAGCCGTGAGCTCCCGTTAGCTTCTATGGGGAAAGTCGCGGTTAGATTTTTAAAGATTAGGGACACTTAGAGATGAGCTAGGACCAAACCCTTTTGGACTTAGGAAGTTCTAGGGTCAACACCCAGGGGAGCACCAGAGTACTCGAGTTACCTCACCCAAGGAAGCCGGGTGCATAGGTGTCAAATGGTGTTGGGTCGCGTCATCCTTTTCAATGGGAGCTGGCAAAGAAGTGCTGCTGCCGGGAAGATGCGAAGTGTCCGAAGAGATCCAAGCCTGGATCGAAGTTGAGAAGAACCTGAAAGCTGAGGGGACAGAGTCTGGGTCACTAGCTAGTGACCAGGGGCACGATGGGCCAATGCCCACCGATGTCGGGTGATTTCAGGTGAAGAAGGTGAAGCTTGACTCTTCAGCCACGAGGACCAGGAGATGTCGAGGACAACCAGGAGCTGGATTTGAGCTGTCCCACAAAGGATGTCGAGTGCTGCACCATTGGTGCCCAGATTGGACACAACAAGCCTTGGCAACAGCAACCCACACAGAAAGGAGAAAGATGCTTCGGTGCAGACCAGCAAGGTCTCAGGGTCTCACCACTTGGTGGGGAGTCAGGGCACGTCTGGAGCAGCCAGAAAAGCCCAAGGAAAATCAAAGTTGCCTTCACAGGGACTCACCAGTCAACAGACCAGGGATCGCGAAGGGATCTCGAGAGGAATCACAAAAATGTCAGCCCAAGGGTCACTCGGGGTGACTAGCCTGACAATCTTCAGTGGATTCTCTGCTCGAGGTGGGGCTACAAGTAACCCCAAGCACGACTTCAAGAGACATCGAGAAGTCAATGCACTTGCAAAAGTGTACGGTGACCAGGAGTTCCGGTTCCACATTACTCACAGGGGTTGCGGGTCTCAGCTTTGCTTGGGACTCGGGTCGGACTCAGAGAAGTCTGGAAATCCTCTTCCTGTGTTGCAAAGTCTTCAGCGTCCGGCGGGAGCTTCAGAGATGCAGAACGGCAATTGCTTCATTGGTGCCAGCCAAACAAGGGAGTCACTCCTTGACCCCAAGAGAGATTTCTTCAGTCATCTAGTCGTTAGTAGAGCATCGAAGTTCCAGGATTCAATTGCAGAGTTTTGTCCAGGGATATTTAAAGTCCTGTTACCAGGGGTTCCTTACTTATACCTAAGGAAGGGGTTGGACTAACTCAGGGGACCCACCTATGGGAGGGTTTGGAAAGAGGGGTGGCTACACGCATTTCCTTTGTCCAGTTTTGCACCAGAGTAGAGGCTGGAAGCCCCTGAACCGGTTTGAGCTGGACTATGTACAGGGACACCAAATGTGCCTCCCGTGCAGGACTTCAAAGCACTCTGAGAGTGCTCCCACCCAGCCCCAATACACATCAGCCTGTCTGGGAGGTGGTTACACCTCCCTGTGACAGGAAACCTATTGTCCAGGCCTCCCCTGCCGGAGTTTCGGTCAGCAGCAGGAGGCCAGACCCGTGTCTGTGGCTGCAGCATCCATTTGGGGATGCCAGGGCTCTGTTAAGTTGGTACCGGGTATATCGGTGCTGTCATGTCTCTCCCTCTAGAAGAGTGGGATCATATTCTCACATCAGTTATTGATGTGGGGGTATGACATGTTTCCCTGCAGCCAGTCTAAAGTTAGCATTAACCGTTTTAGTTATAATGCACTTAAGAGTATATGGTCAGGCTGCACCACTGACAACCCCGGAGGATAGATTCCGAAGGCTGCAGAGGGGCTCAGATCATGCCTGGGCGCCCTCTCACATATAACCAAGCACCCTGCCTTCAGGATTGATAAGGCCAACCATAGGGGTGACTGACAAGTTTCTATGTGCAGTGATAGGTGAGATATAGTGAACCTATATCTCAGTGAGGGGTGCATGCACCACCTTACCCAGGCTGCAGTAGCAGACCTGTGGTGTCATTTTGGAGGGCTTTCCAGGGGTGGCATAATACATGCTTCAGCCCCTGGTAGGCCTCTGGGGTACCTATACCCTGGGTACTTAGTATACCATATACTAGGGACTCCCAAGGGTACCCCAGAATCCAATATGGCGTGTACCTAAAGTACATGGAATCAATTTATAAGAGAAAGCAGATAGGCTGGGGACCTGAATAGCAGGTTCCCAGCCAAACTAAGTAAAAAACCATCAAAACACCAGGAAAAAAGTGGGGGCAACCATGTAGTCAGATTCCACCTTCCTACACTGATCAACGTCTGGGTGAGCCACCTGAGTTTTAGTACAAACTCTACTTCCCGGACTAAGTATGCCATTGCCCCTATAGAACTTTTTCATTATTTCTCGTTGAACTTCTATCTTTGCAAAAATAAAACGTAGCTTGTGAAAATTATTATTTTTGTGTCAGATTTATGCTGCCCCACCGTTTTTTAGTCGCATATATTGCCGGATTGCAGTGTGATAAATGTGCATTGAAGAAGCCTCCTCAATTCCTTCATGATATTGGAGACAATGCCTGACCTTATGCATGCCTATTGCCTATCCCTTTTTGCATCACATAGCACTAGCAGGTTGGCCCCAGAAGATCACTGATTTACAAGAGTGCCTGCCAATACCAAATTTCAATGTGTTGCCTGCATCAAAGATGAAACCTAATACCTAAACTACCTGTGCTTGGATTGGAAGGGGTAACTATAACTATTGCAACAGTGAGTGAGTGATTGTGTGAGTGATGATGATTGATGATTCATGATTTGGTGGCTGACATTAAGGAAGGGTGTGTGTTGAACTGTAATGCAGGAACTTTCTTGAGAAGATTGATTTTGCCATGTTTGGGGCCTGAGTGATGGGCATTCATTTTTTTCCTGGTGGTGATTGGCCTTTACAAATTTACTTAGCAGAAATTAATCAACCTGTCTGGTCCACTCCTATGATCCTTCAGTTTTTTTTATCATCAAGGATGGCTGACTCAGAGAGCTGTATGATTTACAAGACTTCTAAATTCCAATTTGTTGCTTGCGCCAAAGGGAAGATAGTGTACCTACCACGTGCTTGAATTGGAACAGGCAACCATTGCACCGATGAGTGATCTGATTCTCGAGTGATTGTGAGTGATGATTGATGATTCATGTGGTGGTTGACAGTGAGGAAGGGTGTGTTGAACTGTAATGCAGGAACTTTCTTGAGATGATTGATTTGCAATGTTTGTAGGTTGAGTGATGGGCGATAATTTATTTCCCTGGAGGTGATTGGCCCTTTCACACTTATCGAGATTTAATTGCAAGGTCCTCTCATTTTTTCTGGTTCTTCAGAGACCAGAACAGTCACTTCAGGAAACACAAATCTATGCAAAATTCTGCAAATTCTGTTTCTCTACTTGTTCTTCATCACTACAGCAGTGCACTACACGTCTGTCTTGCTGGAGTCATGATGACTGGTCTGGGACGGAGTTACTTGGAGTCAGGAGGAGGATGGAAGAACTCAGGGTGGGAGCTGCGTGACTACCTCATCAAGAGCTAGAAGCAAGAAGTTATCTATTTCAGTTCAGAGATAAACCAAGAGTTTAAGGCCTATTACTCAGCTATGTGGAATGGAGAGAGGTGTGTTTATTTGTGAAATGCTGCTGTGAGAGTGTTGAACTTTTGGCAAAAGTGAAACTCTGAGTCCCCCTCTTGTTTTTTTTTGCTTTGCCTCTGAGTCTTCTTGATACACTCCTCATAAAGCTTACCTTCTTGCTGTTCTTCTCATTGACTCTAAAATACAATTTGCTTTACATTCCGCAGGACTTCTAAATCTAGTCTATTACACATAGGAAAGGCAAAAGATGAGCTCAACACTTCTGCTTACCTATTGGACCAGTCCAGAAATGCACTCAACAGTGATTGACATACCCAGTAAACTGCAGATGCACCACCTACTTTTGCAATACAATATCATTTTTGGTTTAACATTCATATTTGAAGAACTGGGTGGGTAGATTCACTTCACTCCCAACATAGAAAACAGACAATTTAGATATCTGATAAGTTGGGTCTTGGGCAGATGGACTGTTTGAATGAATTTGACTGTACTCTGTCATTCTCATTCCTTCGTTTCCTTCTACAACAGATTGATGATGAATGATGAGCTGCTCATTGCCCAGTTTAATGTTGTCCTGTGTAGTGTTTGTTTTTGGAAAACCTTTTCCCAAGTCCCCTTTCTCATCCATTCATCTAACCCCTAACCCTCTTCCCCCAGACCGTATGATTTACTGAGGTGTGGCTTCATTTACACCATCAATGGATTACACACTTGGTGAGGCAGATGTAGCAACACCAACTTACTGCAGGATCTTCTAAGCACTAGCCCACTCTGGCCCCATTTATCCACCTGCGCATGAAAAGTGATCCATGTTTTAGATATTGAACATAAAACAACAGTCGTCAGCATCATTCAGGCCTTGTGTTGAATAACCATATACGCCTAACCTAATCTTGTCCACTACAGACTTTGAGTCCCTTTTTTATGACTCTAGGATCTTGAAACTAAATTACTACTAGCTCCCCATTAGCCAAATTATGTTTTGTTATTTTATCACCATCATGAATTTTTGTTGTGTCATATATGTGTAGTACTCTAGTGGCAATTCTTTGTAAAGCTTTGATATAACCCACTAACCCAGTGTTTTTATTTCCATTCACTTGCCTACAATGGATAATCATTCTGATTAATCCTAGAGTTGGAGCTCACTTGGGTGGAACTGAAAGTGGGACCTCTGTTGTGAAGTTGTGATGCCTTACCTGTTATTGCTTCATCTATATTCAGGTAAAACTACAATGGAGTGAAGTGAACTAGTTAACTTAGTAAGTAAGTGAGTAACCAACTGCTACTATCATTTATCTAGGTTGTTATAGAAAATACAGGTCATGCCATCATCCCCCCTTAATGGTCAAGATAGTCAGAGAGGTATAACTCTATAACTAAGCAGTACACTCTCCCTTACAAGCACATAAACAAGCTGTGTGAAAACTGAAGGAACCAGTTGAAAGTAAAAGTAAAAGAAACTACTTCAGGCATATATTTAGATAAACTATAAATTCCCCCTTTTTTTTTTACAAAGATACTCACTCTCTCCACCCAAACAAGAACCCCACCCCTCTCTCCAAACAATCTGAACTGACCCAAGCCCCAATGCCCCAAATGTCCAAAGAAAGTCAAACACGATCCCAACTCCCTTCCCACCCTCTCCACCCAGCCATGACATGTCCCTCCCACAAAAACAAAACATTAAAAAAAGATCTAGAAGAGGGCATTATGGATGTCAGTCCGGAGCTGGTCCAGGCTCTGCTCCATCGTGGTAAACCGTCTCTCAATGGTGTCCAGCCGCTGCAGGATGCGGTGCAGCAATGGCCTGTTGTCAGTGTGGGAGGGGGTGGCAGTAGTTGGCTGGCACTGGCGATAGGATAACCAAGAGTCTGGAGGCTGAGGAAGATCGGCTGCACTGGGGCTCCTCCTCCTCTTTCAGGACCACCAGCCACCGGTGTTCTTGCTGGAAATTCTCTACCGCCGCAGATTGGCCGCTGTCTCCTGCGTGTTGGGTCCTACGGATAGACCAGTAGGAATAGCTATCTGCTGTAATAGACGTTGGGGAAAATGATTGACTGCCCTACAGGGAAAGGAATGGGATATATGTAGATTGTATGTGGCACTTTCATCACAGTGCATCTCATAAACCAAACTTGACATCAAATCATGCACTTACTCACACTTTCCTCACTAGCCTCACCCATCATCACATATTATTTAAAACAAATTCATTCGCTGGGCATTAAGTAAGGAAAGGAAACTTGACTTACTCTACTGCAGGGTAGGGTAGAGGGATTAGTTGGGTAGGTGAAAGGATTACCAGCACACTGAAGTTGGTACCAAAGGTACATTTAATCATTCGGCTACACTGAGTGGCAGGCAGCAACTCCTGGTCTCAAAACCCACCCTTAAATTCCACACTCTCTGCAATCCAGCGTTGAAGACACGCGCTGAAGTGAATAATACGAACCCCACATATCCCCTTTCCTAAAATGCAAAAAGATAAAGCAATAACCAAATACAACTGACACTGTTAATATAAATGAAAAACACAACAAGGGAAAACCTGCAAAAGTAAATGAGACAGAACAAACAGAAACATAATGTTTGGCATACAATATGCCTAATGGAAACAAACTAAGAAGTTATACAATACAGTGTATTCAATATGTAAGGTTCCAGTGAATGCATAGAGACCATCCCTAGCATGTAAACAGGGGCACCTATATTTACATTACAAATTCACTAAATCTTTTAGGTGCACATTCTCTGCCACCACCACATCATCCTTTACCTCTCTCACTAACATGGAAGATGAAAACCTAGAAAGACCTTTCCTAACATGCCAAGGAATAAGAACTCTCACTAGATCAGAAAAACACACTTCATTATTTCTTTTGTGACTGACATCACTCTTAGCGCGATACTTTTCCTGAACACGCCTACACACATCCAACACACTTCCCACCTTTCACTGTCAAGGGTCTTTTTCCCCATCCAGTCTCTGTTCAACCGGGTATATGCATCTCTGCCTCTAAGTAAAGAAAACTGAGACATCCCTGTACTGATATGCTGAGTCGTTCTTATGGCCCACAACATGTCATGGATAACTTTTTTCCAATCCATGATTAGAGCTAGCTGAAGCTGATCCTTGATTACACAATTCACTCTTTCCACAAGGCCAATACTGTGGGGGTGATATAAAGATATTCTCATGTGTTCGATGCCAATATACCTGAGGAAATCACTAATTTCTTTGCATACCATTGTCCGTCACTAACTCGCAGGAAAACCTTCTCTGATAAACACCTCCTGAAAGAAGTTAACAATAACTCTTGAATTGACACAATTAACCAATTTCACATCAGTCCATTTGGACATGTAGTCCACCAACACAACAACATACTTAGGTGAACTCCCCAGAACCCCAAAAGGTCCACATATGGCAAAAGCTAGCTTGTGCCATGGCACACCATTACTGACTACAGCCAAAACTGGTGATGGCACGGTAACTTGTGACTTGTCTCTTAAAAGACATACATTGCATTCCCTCACATAGTGTTCCACAGCCCTCTTTATCCCCGGCCACATAAAAAACCTCTCAGATTCTACACTTCATTAATTGCATGTCAATGTGCCCTTCATGAGCAAATTCCAGAATTTTGGATCGCATGCCTTTGAGCACTACCAACCACTCACATCTCAATAAAACTCCCCCAACAAGAGTCAACTCATTACCAGATCTCCAAAATGAAATCATTGCCTCCTCCAAGTAATGTGCATATGGCCACCGACCCATCACACACTTGACTACTTTCTGCAGCACCTCATTATCACCAGAAGCAGTGCGCCACTCCTTTTCAGATAACTTCCCATCAGTGTTGGTACTCACAGAACACACAAACTCCACATCATCCTCATTGTCCATGTCCTTATTAACCTCCTCCTTTACCAAGGGGCGCGACAAACAATTGGCTGCAATTTTGCGGACTCCTGGAACAAATTGCAATTTATAATGATATTCCTGCATACGGTACTGCCACTTCGCAATACGCGGAGTTGCTCTACCGCCATTGCCAGTTTTGAATAGCTCCACTAGTGGCTTTTAATCAGTGCGGAGAATGGATTGATTGCCTAACACAACATTTCTAAAGTAATGAACCCCCCCACCACAAACCCAAGGCTTCTTTTTCAATGTTGGAATAAGAAGATTCAGCACCACGACGCGCCCTAGTTGTGAAAGCTATAATTTCTTCCTTGCCGTCACTTCTTTTCTACATTAAGACCACAACCAAACCATGGTTACTGGCATTAGTAGTGTTGATACACATATCATGGGTGTCAAAAGGCTTTTTTATTAGGTCAAAAACACTCTAACACTCAGCACTCCATTCATATTTTACTTCTATTCTCAACAGTTCACGCAAACACAGTATTTCTAGCAAAATTACTGACAAATTTGGCATAGTATTCCATTAAACCTAGAAATAAACTAAGCTGATCCTTGCCACTAGGTGCAGGTGCACTCTCAATTGTCTTTAAAAGTTTTATCTTTGGCTCAATTCCCTTACTCGAACATAATGTCCCAGATAATCCACACCATCGCAACAAAAGCTGCACTTGTCTTTCAGTCAAACCAGACACATTCAAAATCGCCAGCACTTTATACAATCTTTCATCTTGCTCATTATTATTATTTCCATAGACTAAAATATTGTCTTGGAGGGCACAACACTCCATGCATGTCCTTGAAAAAATTGTTCATCAGTCTCTGAAACACAGATGATGCTGACCTGACTCCGAATGGCATCTGTCTGTTATGGAAGGCTCCTTCAGGAGTAACGAAGGAAGTCAGATGTCTTGACTCCTCTCATAACTCCTGGTGGTAAGCCGCTGTAGTTGTCGATTGACCCATATGTTGGAATTCAATTCCCGCAAGTCAACACATAATCTTAAGGTCATATCAGATTTGTGTGCTAAAACGACCAGGGCCAACCACTTCGACCCTTCGATTGGTTCTAAATCAGAGTTGAGCTCATGCCTAAGAGTGGAATGTGCCTCTCCTTATGTACTTTAGGTACCACATTTTCCTTTAGAACAATGTGGTGCTTCAATCCTTTAAGTTTTTCAAGGGTATGTGTTAAAACACCAGGATACTTAGCCACTCACCTACACTCATCCACAATGCACACCACATGGCTGCACATTTCCAACAAACGTTGTCTGGACGGAACTGGTTCTGGATGATTGGGATGCAGAATTATATCCAAATTTCCCTGCTCATTCCATCCCAACAAATTTTAACCGCCTATTGCCACAAATACTGCGCCATTGGACATTTTGTTGTCAAACCCCAAATTAGCTTCAAATTGGCCCAAAACTTTTACCTTTTTACCACCATACGCAAAACTTTTGACAAGCAACTCACATAGACATAGAATACTCAATCTGGCGAAGTCAGTCTCCCCAATCAATGTACATGACAAACCCGAATCAGCCATCACTGTTACTTTGACATTGTTTATTGTGATATCACAGATTGGAGGCTTCCTTTAATCCACATTATGCATGGCTGAAACTACACATTCGTCATGGAGTGATAAAGACAGCAATAATATCGTCCTCATCAGATGCACCGTCTTCAATGGATTGAACAATAGTGTCACCCCGCCCTTTTTGACCTTTGTATGATTACACACTCTTGCAAAATGGCCTTGTTTTCTGCACCTAAAACACATTACATTTGCAGCTAGAAAATGCTTAGCAGTGCTTACATGCATTTGGATTCAACATCCGAAACACAACACATCAACATGGTCACTGGATGTTTTGACATTCACCTGGGTATTGCTCACACGTGTTTGACATGTATGGACACTTCCACTCATCTTCTTCATACAATGTTGGGGGTGCTCAGTACTTTTTGCAACAGTTAACACCACTTCCAGGCTTGGATATTCAGTTGACAACAATCTTTCTTGAATTTTTTTACTGTTAGTTTTTTTCGATTAACTGGTCCCTTATAATTTTATCTTTAAGATAATGATAGTTGCACGTTATGGCCAATGTGCGTAACGCAGCTAGTAAATAGTCAAAGTGTTCTCCAGGCGCTTGGTAATGCTGCAAGAATTTGTGCCGTTCTAACACTACATTCTTCTTGAGATTGAACCTGTTATTCAAAGTATATACTGTGGTGGAATATTCTTCAACTGCTTCGGCATCGCCATCTTCACCAGAGCTGACACATACCATGGCAGTTTCTAAGGGTAGTGTATTAGGAATGCTCCTGCCTTTTGCACCTAAATTATGTATTAATAGAGCTTTATTTTTCTTTGAAGTAAATATATCTCCGTCAGTGGCTTCTAAATATGCTTCTAAATAAGTTTCCAATGCCTCGTGCCATTGTTCCCCACTCATGGGTGAGGTGTTTGGAACCATTAGAAATGAAGGGGGTGAAGAAGAACTCAGCACCAACATTCTAAAATGTATCCCAAGATTCTACCCTAAGCCCACGACAATCATAACAAGACCCAACACTAGGGAAATAATCAATAAATAATAGGACTTACTGGGGTTAGCAGAGCCCTCTGCAGCAGTGCTGGTGGTCGGAGCCTCCTGACCAGCTTCTCCCAGACCCTCGACAACATTCCTCTTCTTCCCCTTGGGTGCTGATGTAAGAAATGAATAAGATAAAATAAAAACAGATTAGTTAATCTCCACAAAATTATTATAACAGGCAAATGCAGTCACATAATTGTACTTCTAGTTTCAAGTCTGTCAATTATCGTTGATTTGCCCATACTAATCCTTAAATCCTTATTCCAAATTTCCTTAACAAAAGCTACATTTGGAAGTAATGCATTGCAGTGAATGATCTTTGATTCTATTCTCATTTCTCAATCTCAAGTTCAACCCCCTTGATGGACCAACTCAGTTCCCCTTATTTGCAATGCATAGATGCATACAAAATATCGCTGCTAGCTTGTGACTGTACTAGCTGCATAAACAAAGTCACTGAGATAACGCTAACTCACTGATATCACTGCTATCACTGCTTTCACTGCTATCACTGATTCACTATGGTGACAAGAGGACAGTCTGCAATGGATTCTTAATTGATCAGCCAAAGCAGACGCCAATGATGAGTGCAATTAGGTAGCGCTGCTGAGCACCTGCCTAGCCAAAACTAGAAAATGGATCACATAATAAACTAAACGTAACTTACCTCTGAGTGTGAGCAGCATGCTATTTGGAAAAGAAATGTTAGCATTGTAGAGCACAACAAATAATTAATACTCACAAGTTCAGGTATCTTGACGCGCAGCAGGTCCAGTAGGTCCTGTTTGTGATTCAAGATATCCACCCAGTGGTGTGACAGCTGCTGCACGGTGCACCTAACCTGGCTTGTGCGCCGCACCCACCGGGGCACCCTCCCTCAGAGCAGCCATCATTCCCGCAGGTGGTATTAGCTACCAGGCTCACCGCCTGCTACCAGCATGCAGGGGAGGTGGTGATGCACAAAAAAAAACAGCGCTGCTACCTCCTCCTCACTAAAGACAGCGTCGCCGGCAAGGACGATGTCTCTCTGCCATGGCGCTGGGTGTGGTACATCTCTGCCTTCTTTTTTCAAGTTCTGCCTTGCCCTTTACATTTTGTTGAAGCATGTTTACTTCTCAACAAGGTCAGATAAATACAATTTGGAACCATGTCGCTTTTAGCACTAGGACATATGAACTAGCAGAACAGCAATAGTTTCAAAATGCAGTGTAATTCCTTCAGATAAACACTTATTATATTTCTGTACTAAGAAGGCTATAAAGTTGCTAGTGTTGCTTTTCCAAATGATTTTGCTGTTTGCCTCATTCCAACATTGCCTCATTTATTTCTGGCATCACCTCATTGGGTAATATTTGTTCCTTGAGCTATTTTAACATTCAGTTTGATTTTGAAATATAGATAATTAAATGGGGTGATTTTTTTTAACACTGAAACGTCAATCAATCAACGTTTAGACACAATGGCATCTAGGATGAAAAAAAGACCCAGTTGGGAACACTATGCACCTATTGTAGCGCAAAGTCTATGTAATACAAGTGCATTTACTTTTAATTTAGGCACTCTGCTATGCAATACCAACAACAGCTGAAATAAATAGAAGACTATACACAAAGTCATGCTAACTACTGTTAGCCTGAACATTTCTTAAATCTACAGCTGGGTGCAACTATTTCCTTTAGTCTTTTGAAATAGAAAGTTGATATCGTTGGTATAATCAATGCTTGCGCTGTGAGCCACTGGTGGCAGCTCTCTGATTTTGCGGTATTAGCTGCATTGTAAGCCTGTACACTGCTTTGAAAGCGCTGTGTGCTCACACACTTGGGCAGCTCTATCTTGACCTTCTTGTAGGTGATGCTCTTCTAGATCCTCCTGTTGAAACTGGCCTTCCCTGCAGCACACCAGCAGCGTGCTTGTCCTCCCTCCTGCAGGCAGCAAAGCAGCACCACTCTAGGACCAGGCAGGGTGGAATGGTTGGGGAGCCGTCACAAGCACCTCTGTTTCTCCATTGCCATCCCCCGGCAATGCAGCAGAATATCTACAGAACACTTTCTGTACAATAACTAAAATAACATTTTATGTGTGCTTTTCCAATTATACAAACACATTGCATCTAGATAAAATCTACTAGATACAAACTATCTGAAATATTCAAATGCACAATATTACTCCTGTAATTACAAACACAGCACTAATACTCTCAATTAGTTTGATATTAGTGGAATAGTTTCCATTATTGACACTCTAGTCTACTCCACTCTACGCCACTCCACGCCACTCGACACCAACCCACTGTACTCTACAACAGTCCACTCTACTACTCTTCATACAATGTCACTACACTGTACGCCACTCCACTATACACCACTCAATGCAAATCAACAATATGCTAATCTACTCAATGCCAGTCTATTCTAGGACACCTCACACAATGTAACTATACTCCACCTCACTCTACTCCACCTCATTCAATGCTACTGTACTCTAACCCACTATCTCTTTGCCACTCTATGCCACTAAACTACACTCTATGCCACTCCACTGTACACTATGCCACACTACTCTATGCAACTCCATTCCACTGCACTCCATACCAATTAAACATACACCACTCTGTGCCGCTTCACTCTGTGCCACTCCATGCTACTCCGCTCTATGTCACTCCTACTCTATGCCTCGCCAACATATATGCCATTCTACTTTACACCACTTCATTCTACTCCACTCCACGCCACTCCATTCCACTCTATGCCAAGCTACTCCAGTCTGTGCCGCTCCATTCTACTCTTCCCCACTCTACTCAATGAATCGCCACTCTATGCCACTCCATTCCACTCCATGCCACGTGTATTTTGCACTAAGAAAATAGAGCTATGTGCTGGATTACTCTTCTCACATAATTACGCATCATTTTGTGTAATTTTGTGGTAACTATGAAAAATTCCACTAGATAGAATTATGGCAGTTAATCCTATCTTCACCTTCTCTCCTTTCTGCCCTCCTACCAGTTCCTCCGTATCCTATCTCAACTCTCTATCTTCATCCTGAACTTACGGAAATCATCCTCAACCACCTCTGTCTCCAGCAATAAAGTTTTGTGAGGCAACCCTCTATTCCTTGGAATCTGCGTATATAGTTCAGCATGTAAACACTAGTTCTTACACTAATGTTGCTAAATCCTTTAATAAAGTCAAGATATGAATATGAACTCCTCTGTGCTGATGGTACTGGCGTGCATTGACTCAGGAAGTGCAAAAATTGCATCTCTCCATTTGTGAGAATGTGTTTGCCATATTCTTACAAAACTTTGAGAGGGCACCTTGAAATTGCGTCTCCAGAATACCTTAAAAAGTGACCTAGATTTACAATCCCTTTTTAGGTCTCGCTGAGCCCCAGCGCTTGCGCTGGCTCGGAGAGACATTTTGTATCTGGGAATTTTCAAGTGCTGCCTGTGGCCTAAAGCTTGAGTGCACGCGAGCGTGCACGCGCGCAGCCGCCAATCACTGATGCGCGCGCATCACTCGCATGCCGTCCCGTCTTAGCGATCGCTTTGATCGCACAACATTCGCATAAAAAATACACTGATCCTGCCCTTGTAGATCCACATTTCATTTATGTACCTTTTTTGCTTCTGAGTATGTCTCCTGCATGCAAAAAGAAAATGGCTTGATGTATTATTTTTGTAATATGTGCATCAAATTGGAACTGAGTTTAATTCATAGAGTTGTCTTTTTAGCCCAAATACTGCTTGATCCCGAATGCCAATTATATAATAATATTGTTCATTTTCTAATTCTTCCAGTGTTTTTGCCAAGATTTGAGATCGTGGCATACAGACCATATGAGAAGCTCGCAGCAAGCGGCTAACTCGCTGAGTTGCCGTGCCCCCTCACATCTGGCAAAGCAGTGCTGGTAGTTCCTTAGATAAAGAGACATTCTCACTTTTGGGCATATAAATATGGATATTATTAACATTACTCATCTGTCTAGCAAAATGCACGTCCTTGCATGCTTTGTGAGCGAGCCTTGCACAATGGCAGCTGCTCGAAAACCTGTGTGCTTTTTAAGGCTGTGCGTGTGCATATAATGAAATATTCGAGCAGCAGCGAGGCTTAGAAATATTTCTTTTTTAGGCGCTCGACGGGTGCTGTCATGCTTTATGATGTGGCGACAACTCCATATCAAAAATGCTTCCTTGCGTTTACCTGTTCCTAATACATTATTCTGTAAATAAAAGCGCTCTGTCGCCTCATCTGTCAGGCAGGCGGCCGCATCGCTCGCGCCCATGGCTCACCCAGCGAGGCCTTGGCTGCCTGGCAATCCGCGCCTGAAGATGAGCGCGCGCCAAGAGCAAAGCGCCCAGACACGTGCTGCAGGCCCATGCGCGGCAGGCATGTTTATTCTCAAAATAAATGCATGTCAACAGGAAATTTGCTTCAGATGTTTACTGCAGAATTTCAAATGCCAAGGACCGTGAATATATTTTGAGTGTTTGCCGGTGACTGGGCCACCACCCTTCATCAGTCTGAAGAAGACATTCAAGCTCATTCAAATACTACAGACCTCGTTTCAAGCCGCTGTATCTATGTGCAGATACACCCGCTAATTACTTTTGTGCTATCTATCAAGAGCTCTCTTCACCGGATTCACTTAGCTATGATAAACGGGGGAAATCGCTCGTTCATTTCAGCTACCTTCAATTACAAAATATGCTTTTCAGGAATTCTGTTGACCTTTTAAGGCCCTTGCACTTTGCTCTTTTGATGGTGGGAGTTATTTAAGAGGGTGAACGTCACAGAAAATACGGTGGAATTTACCATCTGTGGCATTAGGCAAGACCCTTTGGTTTTAATACAATTATGTATATGCTTATAGGGGTACTGAGCCAGTCCTCTTCACCCATTGGGTTTTAGCTATGCCATTCATTAGGTCTCGCTGAGCCCCAGCGCTTGCGCTGGCTCGGAGAGACATTTTGTATCTGGGAATTTTCAAGTGCTGCCTGTGGCCTAAAGCTTGAGTGCACGCGAGCGTGCACGCGCGCAGCCGCCAATCACTGATGCGCGCGCATCACTCGCATGCCGTCCCGTCTTAGCGATCGCTTTGATCGCGATCGCTATTACTTTCGCTTTCACGGCCGCGCGGCCGTTACTTTCACGGCCGCGCGGCCAATGCTTGTTTTTCTTGAGCCTCGTGGCGCAAACATCCCATCATGCCCTATACCTCACCCTCAGGCCCTTTCGCCCCCTCCTTACCACAGTCTTGCCCTGCGGTAGACTATTGGTGTCAAAACCTGCAGCTTCCACGTTTGCGATATCATCACAGGCAGGTCCTACAGTTCCATCAACACACACGGCTCCCTCTATCATAGGGTTTGGCGAATCCATGTCTTGTTTGTCCCTATCCCTCGGCCACAGAACTGGAGGATGTGCACCAGCTTCTGCTAGTGGAGCAGCTCTGCCCTCAGGGGTTCACATCTTTCTGCAGCTTGCTCAACAGCAATGTTTCATATAACAAGCATACTTCGTTAAGATGTAGTTCTGGGACTGGAGAGCTGTGTTAAATCTTACTGATATTAACAATTCGCCTCCTTTGTCACTGTAAACCCCACCATCTGCCTTTCAAGGACAATCACGTGTTATATTTGGCATATGGTAGCGCAGCACGTGACTTAACATGGTGCACTGAGGCTAGGAGGTGCTTTGGCAAGGACGTCAGTCAAAGTGACCCCTTGTTGTCAGGCTGAACACAAACGTGTAATTCTATTGTGTCACTCTGCATGGCTTTGATAAGATCGACCACAACATTTTTCTTGCTCATTTGGAGTTAACATATAGGCTCAGAGTTGCTGTTTTTTCCAGTAGTTTACATTCTTATTAGACAACTGCAGCCATCAGTTAGAACTTGATTTATTCGCATCGAAAATCACGATGCCCTCTCCCAAGGCTATTTCCTCTCCCTTGCTCGCTCTAAAACAGAATCCCCCGCCTCACTGGGATTCTCAACAGCATAATTCAAATAAAAGTCACTAAGGACCAATAAATCGTTCGAAAGAACTCAATGGGCTCCAAAAAGTGCAAAAATGAATAACAAACAATTGGCTATGTCTTAGTGGTCCAAAAAGTCTCAAACTAAAGTTCAAAAATAAATAATGAACAAGAGGGTTATGCCTTAATGAGACTACAACCAATATTTTCCTCAATGGTCAAATTAATGGGAAACTGTAACCTTTAGCTGCACCCAACCCATTGCCCTTACCCCAACTGCACGCCACACACTGCTGCGCTCCTCACACTGCTGCACGCCTCACACTGCTGCACACCGCACACTGCTGCATGCCTCACACTGCTGCATGCCGCACACTGCTGCAAGCCGCACACTGCTACACGCCACACACTGCTGCACGCCACACACTGCGGCACGCCACACACTGCTGCACGCCACACACTGCTGCACGCCGCACACTGCTGCACGCCCCACACTTCTGCATGCCGCACACTACCACATGCTGCACACTGCTGCACGCCTCACACTGCTACACGAAACACTGCTGCACGCCTCACACTGCTGCACACCACACACTGCTGCATGCCACACACTGCTGCACACCACACACTGCTGCACGCCTCACACTGCTGCACGCCGCACACTGCTGCACACCGCACACTGCCGCACGCCGCACACTGCTACACGCCACACACTGCTGCACGCCACACAATGCTGCACGCCACACACTGCTGCACACCACACACTGCTGCACACCACACACTGCTGCACGCAGCACACTACTGCACGCCGCACACTGCTGCACGCTGCACACTGCTACACGAAACACTGCTGCACGCCACACAATGCTGCACACCACACACTGCTGCATGCCACACACTGCTGCACGCCACACACTGCTGCACGCCGCACACTGCTACACGCCACACACTGCTACACGCCACACACTGCTGCACACCACACACTGCTGCATGCCACACACTGCTGCATGCCGCTGCACGCCACACACTGCTGCACGGCACACACTGCTGCACGCCGCACACTGCTGCACGCCACACACTGCTGCACATCGCACACTGCTGCACGCCGCTGCATGCCACACAGTGCTGCATTCCTCACACTGCTACACGAAACACTGCTGCACGCCACACACTGCTGCACGCCGCACACTGCTGCACGCCACACACTGCTGCACGCCACACACTGCTGCACGACCCACACTGCTGCACGCCGCACACTGCTGCACGCCTCACACTGCTGCACGCCGCACACTGCTGCACGCCGCACACTGCTGCACGCCGCACACTGCTGCACTCCACACACTGCTTTTATGCGAGTTTATGCTACTGACATTGTAAATGACAATGCCTTTTATTTGTTTTAAAACCAAAACATAAATAAAAGGCATTGTAATTTTACAATGCCAATAGCTCAAACTCTCATAAATGCGAGACCTATTGCATTGCAAATGCTTGTTTTAATTGCAACCACTTGAGAAACTGATCAAACACGGCCAGATGTTGGAAGAAAACCACTACCCATTTATTTAGAAGGCTTGCTATGGTCATTATATATGTATAGGAAACCTCTCAGGTAATTGCTGATGAGGGCTAATTTGCCAATTAAATACCCAAGCTTTTGCTTGAACTGTGGGATGGTGAAATTGTGATCTTATTACGGATGGAGAGAGGAGGGGTGATTAGCACTGCAACACGCAATTTGAGCCTCTGTACCGGGGATGGGGCACTCAGGCGAGGCAGCAAATGGTGGAGAATAGTATGAGCAGATGAATATAAGGGCCCTGGATACTCTGATGTCAGTGAGGCATGGTGTCAAGTGGATCTCTACATATGTTGTGCAGTTGGAAATTATAGCTTCGGTGAAGTAGGGTGGTTGTCCGCAGGCAGTGTAGAATGTGAGTTATGGGTTAGATTGAATAGAGGTGTGAAGAGTAGGAGGAGCTGTCAGTGTAAAGGTTTTTCCCCTGGACAGCATAAGTGGTAAGTGTAGTGTTTGTGGGAAGTGTAGTGTTCATGTGCTAACATACTTGATGTGGAGTTGAGCACAAGAAGAGAAACCTGCAGTGGAGACATTTGCTGCTGGGTCATTTTAGTGCACAATTTAAAATGTTATCCTGCAGGTTATTCCTCAAAAAGGCAGAACATGTTTTAATATGTTTTTTCTTAGTATAACAGTGTATTCCCAACTGCTTAGTGTCAGGGGTCAAGGTAGTAAAGCGACTAGACAGCCCCATGCCCTGAGGATGTGTGTGAGGTTCTGATTTGTCTGACTCAAAAGTGGAACTTTACTGAGACATGCTGGGGGCTGTGATGTCTCCCCTCAACCTACATCCAGTGGAAGCATCTGCCATGCTTGAGCCCTACAAATGCTTTTCTTTTCGGCACCGCATGCCAGAAATTGATGCAGTCCTAGGATTGGCAATCAGAGGCCGAAATACCAACATATTGCCAAGCTCCAATGATGGACATTGGAACTGAAACAATGCAGATGTGACCCTTAGCCCCATTTGCCCGTTTGGTTTAGAAGACTTGCCGATCCCTGCCGTTCACTCCTTACACCCTGGCTTTGTGAACCTTTTCCATTTGCCATTTCCCACACCCCATTTGCCAGGATCTTTGAAGCCAGTCAGCAAAAGAGGGAGTTGTGCAAGGCTTGGCATTGGTCTAAGTTGGAGATTGAGGCTTAGCCAATGGTGGTTTAAGACATTGACATGACACAATGTCGCCCAAGATCTCATTCTGAAGGAATCAGTGGTGATGCACCATGTGGGTACTCATAAGGTACTCCGAGGGTGTACCACTTTTGACGCATTATGGAGACATTTCAGGTTGATTTTCAACTATTCATTGTATTTGGAGGGTGACTATTGCTATGCATTAAGAATTGTTTATACTCTTTTGCTCCACATGACCTGGGAATGTGAATTGACATGACTAATACATCCCAAAGTTTCTGTTATATTTTAAGTCATAGCCAGATTGATTCAAGGAGTAGTGTTGAACTGCAATTCACATTCTGCCTCGAGCTGTCTCTCTGCTGACATAAAGAGTGTAGAGGACCACCTTTGAATCCGCTATTTTTTGTCGTTCCTGATAGTTGTTGATGCTTGCATTTGGTACTTGGGTATTTAAACTGTCTGCAGTTCTTTGTTGGAGCACAAAGTAATTTTAGGAAGCGCCTCTGTCCATCAGTGGCAAACACATTTGACAGCTAATGGCATTTGGGCTTTAAGACTCTTAGATGACTTTGAGACAATTGCGCTCTGGAAAAATTATCCTAAAGGGAACAATGTTGTTTATGAAATCAAAAGCAGCCAACTTACGGGGTCTGGAATGGGCTTTTACCAATTACAATATGTTTTGCTGAGGTCCTGTAGTAGGTCACAAACCCTGTTGTCACTTCTTTTTTGGGACTTTACATCCATTTATTGAGACTATGATTGAGAAGGATAATGCAACACAAAAAATAAATCTGAAGGGCATGGTACTCTCATTCCTTCCCCCAAGGATGTTGATTCTCCAAGCTGTAGATCACCAAGTCTTCCTCCGTTGGAGTGTACTCTATCAGATAGAGAAGTGTCGGCACCCACCTGCAAGTGATAAATTGTTGCTTAAACACAACAGTTCTGCTGGTGTTTTTTTCCTATGCCTGACGAATATGTTAGGTTTTTAGAAGTTTCGCAAATATTACAGAGAATTCTGTGCTTTAATGTTGCCAGAGAAATGTATCCTCAATTCAGACTCCATTTGGGGTTTTATCTTCTGTCAAGGGCTTCTCATGGGATCGGATGGTGGGGAAAGGTTTGAGCTTTCTTTCCCCGTATTGTCTGTACAGGCTTAGCAAAGTGTACCTAGAATCCCTCCTCTCCCTCACTTCTCCTTTTCCTTCTACATGTTGAAGAATGAGCAGGAAAACAACAGATATAGCGATTCAAGTAAGTCAACCAATCATAAGGAATAAGGTGCCCAAGGGAATAACTGGGTAAAAAGGAATTGATCAATCCAGTTTTCTTGCTATAGAAATTATTTCAGAAAATCCAATCAGTCCTATTGAATACGTCCTTTGTGAAACATGCACAAAGGATATCCTGCTACGTGATTTTTACCAAACAAGCTCTGACGGCGCCTCCTTTAATTCATGTGGGACCGTAAGGAAAAAGAAAAGCAAAAGGAGGAGAAAGTTATGAGGCACATAATTACTAAAATGTGATCCAAGTGCCTTAGATTTTAATTGTATGTGTCTGAAAATTCAGATTCTGGTGAATCTCCCCATTCTCAGAATAATCAGGGTACAATTGACTATTTGAGTCCAACCTCATTGTGTCCATAGGAAATGATCATCCAGTTGGACTGTGGCTGAACCCAATATCCATAGAATTTTGTGCACTTCACACACTTTTAGTGTTAGAAAATTCTTCACGTTGTACAGAATCCTTCAGCCACAGGTCTGCTTTTCAATCAGAAATTCTGCCTCAACTGTCCCCATTGGAGGAAAACATCATAGCATCATTGAAAAAATTGGATGATCACTTGGAGATGGAAGGTTCCAATTTAATAGCTCAAGAAGTTTGAGTTTACTCAAACGTCACATACCGCTGAACCTGTTGCGTTCAGCAGATATTAATCGGGTTACATTTCAGGTTGGCCACCAGCTCACAGGGTGCGTTTGTTGAACATTGCAGCCTTTATGATCCTGAATCTAGGTGGTTCCTATTGAAGTTGAGGAATTGAGGTGAATGCGATCACTGATTCCACTCAGAAGAATCACTTTGATGGAAATGATTCAATCCTGATATAAAGGTGTGCACATTGCTCAATGGACAGCTATATTTGTTTTATGTGTATCTGTAAAGCACACTATCACCTGTGAGGGTATCCTTGTGCTGTGCAGGTGTGTGTGCCTAGCCCTGGCTATGGTATGTTGGTTCATTGAAAAGTCAGGTCTTCAGTTTTTTGTGGAATTCAAGAGGAGAGGAGGAGACTCTGATGTAGAGCAGAGGCCTTTACACAATATAGGAGTGATGTAAGAGAACTCACATCCTCCTGATCCGGTTCTATGTATGATTGGTATGTATGTGAGTAAGAGTCCTGCAGAGCGGATATGTCTGGGGGGTTTGCTGAAGCTAATGCAACTGTTTGGGTAGGTGGGGCATAAGTTGAATGTGTATGGAAGGAGTTTGAATTGAGCGTGATTGTGGATCAGGAGCCAGCGGAGCTCCCTGAGGCATTGTGTTTTGTGAGTTCTGAATGGGAGGTTGAGGATGAGCTGGCTGCTGAGTTCTGGATGTTACTGCAAGTATTAATTACCGAGACTCGTTGCATAGTGATCCAATCCAATCCAGTCTAGGTGGTAGGGTGATTACTATTGCTCAGGATTTTTGTTCTGTGTTTTCTGTATAAGAGTAAGGATGAAATAAATGTGGCTGTAGTTAGTGGATGTGCTTAGTAGAAATATGCCCCTGGAGGATACCGTCCTAATAATTATTGGGCAGTTGAACCACATAGTGACTTCAGTTAATAGGCCTTATTTTAAATCCTCAAACTCCTTGCATAGCTGTGCAAGTTGTGGAATGCCTCTCTTCAGTGCCCACTGAGGCTGTGCTGATCCATCTCAGTAAAATAAATCACAGTATTCATGCAATAGCTTTACCAACAATATCTCAGCAATTGTTTGCTCAAATAGAAAGAATTCCTGTGTTTTTAATGTTGGATTGTATTCAAATTGTAAGTCTGTACAAGTTTAACTTGCTGCCCAATACCCATTACACCCTGTAAACAAACATTCTGTATACTCACTTTAGTGGCAGCCTCCAGGGATGGTATAGGCATAACTACAATTATTTTCTAACCTTGTGCAGCTGGCTGTTCAAACTCAATTCTGCAAACAAATTTCAATTATGATTTTGCACAATTAGTGGAGAGTGCCCTTCATTATACATGACATATTTGTAACTTAACTGACATGGGACTATTCGTATCACTAGATTATGCTTGTTGACGCATGTTTGCAAACGTTTAGTTGTAGTGATATGTTTGTGCAAGCCCTTAAGAATTTGAGTATGTTCTTACTTTCAGTCTTTCCCAGTAAATGTTAAGGTAGTCAATTGGTATAGAAGTTTTACTCACACTGTGTAATAGTGGAGATACGTTTACCTGAAATTCAAATAACCCTTTAAGGCTTGCAGGTTTTTCAGAGTCCTTAGGTACTCTATTGTCCCACATTTCTCTCGATAACCTGGTGAAGTTCCCTTTACTTCACAGGATAATGCATATCCCACAGATTACATTTCAGAAACATATTTAGAATGTTTTGAAAATGTGTTTCTAACCTGCTAAATAATGTAATGTGAATATTGTGTCTACATGATGAAGGTGTTCATTATCTGTGATAGATTTGTCATCGACATGAGACCACATTCTAATCACCTTGCAATAACCCAATCATTTGGGCTAAGAATACCATTGGACTATTCTTATAACCTTGAAGTAATCTTGTAATGGTGCAGTGTGTCCCTCTGAATGTGAACAAAATTAAGTAAATTGAATTATGTAATATGATTCAGTGACCATGCGCTGAGTGAAAAACACATTTACTGTGTGTATTATGGTTTAGCATTTTTTTGCATGAGAGCTGCCTCATTAATTCAGCACATTGTGCATTTTGTAAAAGATTGGTTTTACAATGTTGATTCAAATTGCGATAATCTGGAACAAATTTCCTAATCTCCATGATTTATCTGGCTTCAATCCCCAGTCACTCTGCACATTCATTGGTGAAGGACAGGGGGTAATGGTTCCTTGATATTGCAATTCATTACACATCTGTTTAGGGCCCTTGTTTCATCTCTGGTTTCATCAGACATTGCTTTTCAATTTATGGTAAACGCTGCAAGGAAACTAAATGTGGATCATCATTCTGTCTGTGCTCGCTAAATGACTGGGGAACAGGAGAAGAAAAGCTCCCATTATCACTTCATGACCTAGAGGAGCATCATTAATAATCTGGGGAGGCCAGTCTACTCCCGTAGCTATTATGTCATAAGAATCTGTAAATTGAGTCCAGAAAATCCTTGACATTGTCTGCTCAATGTCCCTTTCTTCTTGAGGATGACCTTTTTAAACTAAATTTGGTTCATTCAAATGCATGTTGGCTGTTTCTGCCTAAACAAAGTCCTAAATCCCCTTCACATTAAGGAACGACTTGAGCTTCAGGTGAGCTAGTGATAATTCCACCATATTGTCTGCTCGCCATTCTATAACAGGACAATTTGTCTCCTTGTAGTACCTGCCTTATTCTTTTGGAAGAGGTGCTTAGATGTTAATGATCCCCAGCTGTCCCCTCCCCTACTGATAGGTCTGTTCCTAGTGAGGTCTGTGGGAAGAGTGGCCTACTCTATTTTAATCTGGTCTGCTATCGCCACGATCCTGTGAAAAATGTGAATAGTGCTTATCAGAGGCTTGTTCTCTGTCTGATGCTCTACTCTCACTCCTATCTCAGAAGTTGTACTTTCCATGCTCTTCATCTCTACTGTAACATTGGGGTTTCTTTTCTTAAATCCACTCATATTGTAGCACTCTGTCCCTGGGATCATTGTGTCTTCATTTTTCCTAATCTCTTTGATTATTCTCATTTTCTGATTTAGGTTTTAACTGGGGTTTCTTTGGTTTAGTGCTGAGGGAATCCCCCTTCTTTTGGAGTCATGACATATCTCTGGTGGATAGGGACAGAGCTGCATCACTTTTCATATTTACAAGAATAGTAACAGATACTCTATTGATTTTAGCTATTAATTTCATACCTAGATCCACCGCAGGTGACACACTATGCTCCTCCTGTATTCATTTAAGGATTTAGGCAGCACTGTTATTGAAGATATGCTATGTGTGGTGGAGTACAAGGTAGGAAATATACCTCTCCATGATCAGGAAAGTTTTGGATTTGGCACCAATACAATCGGGAGGCACATGTTCATTATTGGGTATTTATCTTACACTGCTTCTCGCTGATAAGTTTGGAAGCTATCCAAAATGTTTTTTTTTATTTCAGTTAGAGGCACAATGCCCCATTATACATCATTAGTCTGTGGATTAATGGGAGTTGCTTGTGAGTGTTTAGGTCCGAATGATACCTGTATCCTCAAGACCTCGCTGACGCAGTAAATACTATCTTAACTATCTGTATATATTTTCTTCTCTGTCAACATTTCTCTAATCTCTACTATGGAAAGTTGGTCCCTTTCTGGATGTGGCATGTATGTGGCTAATGTGGGTTATGTTTATCCTGACAATGTTGATGGATCTAAGAAGAGGTTCTTCATCACCTCTCCTTTAGAATCGGGTCTTGCGCTCTATATACATCTATATAGATTAAATGCATTTCAATAAAAACATATGGATCATAAAGATCTGCATAGTATTTCCATCGATGAGTAGAACACTTCAGAGATATACACAGGGTAACTCCAACAACCAGTGTTATTTCACCCCAGTTAATGGTAATTCCTTTGTCGTCAAGTAGGTGGCAAGGGCAGTGCAAACTACAGTCTCCAGCTCTTCGCCCTCAGTTTCTCCTGCCATTGCTCATACGTTTCAGGAATAGAAACTAGAGTTTTGGAGAGATACTTTGTATCTGTTTTGCGCTAATGAAACCTCAGTCAGAAAAGGGGGATACCTTTCCTATGACTGAGGAGGATAGTAAAATATATCTGGACGTTTCTGGATAGATTTATGAATATGTAACTTATTTTTGCGGTATTGGGTGTATAGAGGCCCTCGGAGGCCAGGGGCCATGTCGTGTTCACCCCAATATGTTAGTGTATACCTTTAACCCCAAAAGAAAATATTATTTTGGACGGAGAAAAAGAGAGCCCCATTTTATCTACAGATAACGATAAAATGAGCTGTGCTCTTGTGCCCCCAAATGAATACACACAGCCTGTAATTGGTAGTTTACATTCATGTGAATATGTTTTTTGTAGTATTTGTTTATATAGCATGTTCATGAGAAAGATCATGATTATTGTAAACAACTCAGCAGATAATATGCAACTTAGGGCAAAGTTTAAAAAGGCTTTCATCACACATCCCTAATCTATTAGTCTGTTACCTACCTAATGTTATCAATAATAACGGGAGCCATTTAAGCTATATGGCTGTGTTAGTTTGATAAGCTTTTACAATGCCGTGCCATGTATAGTTTCAGTGCATATCTTATGTTGTCATCTAGTCAGCAGTCAGAAATCATCTCTTTAGTAGCCCCCTTCAGGAACCGCTCCAAGTGTCTAACCCCTCCACACCCCTGCACTAAACCTTATATACCAGTGTTACTAATAGTGTCATATGGAGCGAGGAGGGGTCACTCATATTTAGCTTATGCAAATGTGCAAGAAATGCCCCATTTACAGATTTAGATTTATTGTAAAGGGCTTTCAGCTTTAGTGTAAACAGAATTGCTTTTCACACACAGAAAAAATAGTGCCAACAGCCAAAAAATACAATTCATCAAAAAGTACATATAAAAACAATTAAAATTACTATAATTAAAGATCTGGTGGTACAATATAAAATCCCTATTTACAGAAGCCTATGGAAGCTACAGAAGCCAATGCTACTTTTTTCTTCTTCCTTCTTCCTTACAAGACGGATCTTTACAAAGTCATTGATGACGCCGGATTCTTATCTACCTTACCATCACCAAGAATCCTCTCAGGTCGTCAGGATCTTTTTATCTGCTAAATAGTGTAGAGGGGAGGAAATTCATTTCTTAGCACATAATCAACAGAATCAAATCTTAACTCCAAAGGACCACTGACTCTGAATCTCAAATTTTAGAGATTTATTACAAAGCCAAAAATAAATGCACATACAAACACCTCAGTACAAGGTTAAGGAAATAAATGGGCACTAATCCAAAGCATATTCTACGCAGGAGTCTCATCTGACTCAGAATAAGAAGAATTGTTAGCTCCAATAGCATAAGGCAAGCGATAATCACTCCGATCTCTATGTTAGAAGTCATTTACCTAAAAATAATTCAGTTAGTCTATCCCTACTCTATCCCTAAGGTGACATCCCTACTTAGCATTATCCCAGGCAAGAGTAAAAAGGTGTCAGAAGTGAAGACTTCCTTAGAAGTGCACTCACTTAATCAGAGCTCGCTCTAAGATGCTCCTTCTAGCTCCCCATCTAAACCTCAACTGCTCAACCCACCGGGCACTGTCCCTAATTCAAAATCCCAAAAACATAGAACACGCCCTCCGGCACACCTCTTCAGCCAGGTCTTCTTCCAGTAGTTTTCCACTGAAACTTGTCTCTCATCCAACGACGGTTAGCTTGACCTTGGGTCCCGGGCACCTTCTCTGCCGAAAATATCATCCCTACATTCCAGTATACTCCCATATTGGCTTCTCGTACCATCCTAACTCCTAAAACAAAGGGTTAGTCTCTCTAACGAGCTAAGTGTCCTTGCACCTGCAACAGAAACATGAGAACGAGAAACTTTCCACTTCTATTAGATTTTCTAACGTCCTGAAACCCCAAAACCTTACCAAGGGAAATCATTTTCGGCCTACAATATTTAGCTAACATAAGAACAGGCCTTTTTCTTTAATCATATATGCGATCAGGCCTTTACACAATTTAAACACACACACACTTCTAAAATCACACTATAAGCATTAACGTCATTACTTTTATATATGAATAAGCAAACTTTAATATGGTGCACGTTTAAACCTAATGCATCGCATTACATGAAAACCAATCATTATGCATTGCCTAAAATACATTTGCAGTGTACTACGACATTTCTCTTCATGAAAGGCATGGTTACATTTCTAATCACACTATTATAAGCAGATTTGAGTGATACATTTTTAAGTCACACATTAATAGGTTCCATTAACATAGATGGGTGCTGACTAACAGTGATTATGATGCACCCCTACAATTTTCAGAATAACGTGGCGCTCTATTAGTTCCCCCCTTTGACTAGTGTCATCACACCATTTCACAATTCCCTTGGAGAAAGAACCGACCTAAACAGTACTCATTGCCATCCTCCCCCGTTGAAGTCTCTCTCTATTCTTAAGGTTCTGATATTGACTGTCCTGCAGCCTGGCCATTCGCATTTCACTCGCTCTGAGAGCTCTCTCAACTCTGTTTCCCCTATACCACTTGTAAGCTTTGATGAATCCCCACAAACAAACCACACAGACCACAACATTGATGAGTGGTTTTAGCACAAAGCCAAGGAACCCTTTCCCCAAGCTAGCAAACCAACTTCCCACGCGACCAAATCCTTTAACGATCTTTTCCCACACACCCTCTTCGGTCAAATCCTCTATCTCATGATGGATCGTGGTAATGTTGTCTATATATTTCTCCAGATCCTTGCTGTTATCTGGAATATACGTACAACATTCCTGAACTTTCAATAATTTACAGACTCCGCCCTCTTTTGCTAATAATGCGTCTAAAGCAAGGCGGTTCTGCAAAACCATCGTCCTTATCGATAACATCTCTCCGTCCACAAGTAACAATGACTTCGCTGTATTAATTGACAACTCATCAACCACAGTTGCCAATCTTCTAATCTTCACATCATTCAAGACCACACCCAAACTCGGTATCATTGCTCCAAAGATGTCTCCAATCACAGCTCCTGCACTCGCAGCTCTCTTTGCTCTCGAATGCCGTCCATTCTCCAAAAGCTCCAAATCCTCTGCATGGTAAATCCTCGGGAAGATTATTCCCAAATAGCATGTACCATACTAATTCGCAGGCGACCTGACATAGGCATTCTTTCCACACACATAATAAACGGTTGGAATCACTTGCACTGAGCCTTGCAGAAAGTTCTTGGCAGAATCTTCCATGGTGAAGACATGATCACACGTACTCTGTCCTACCGGAACCTTTTCATAGTAGGTCTGATAACGCCTCACACACAACTTCCCTCTCTGCTCCTTGTCCAATGCAATAGGATCATAACTCCCTTTGGCTCTGTGCAACATTTCTTCATAAATCAATCAATCAATCATTAAATTTGTAAAGCGCGCTACTTACCCGTAAGGGTTTCAAGGCGCTGGGGGGGTGCTGTTGCTACTGGTCAAAAAGCCAGGTCTTGAGTTGTCTCCTGAAGGTCAGTAGGTCTTCGGTTTGTCGTAAGTAGAGGGGGAGGGTGTTCCACGTCTTGGCGGCGCGGTGGGAGAAGGATCTGCCTCCGGAAGTGGTTCTACGGATGCGCGGGACCGTGGCCAGGGCGTGGTCAGTGGAGCAGAGTGTCCTGTTGGGTACGTAGAAGGAGAGTTGGCTGTTGAGATAGGCTGGGCCAGTTTTGTGGAGTGCCTTGTGTGCGTGGATCAGGAGCTTGAAGGAGATCCTTCTGTCGACGGGAAGCCAGTGCAGGTTCCTCAGGTGGGGGGGTGATGTGGTTGCGGCACGGGGCGTCGAGAATCAGGCGTGCAGAGGCGTTCTGGATTCTTTGTAGTCTGTTGATGAGCTTGGACAAGGCTCCGGCGTAGAGGGCGTTTCCGTAGTCGAGTCTGCTGCTGACTAGGGCCTGGGTGACTGTTTTCCTCGTGTTTGTCGGGATCCATCTGTAGATCTTGCGGAGCATGTGGAGGGTATTGATGCAGGTGACTTGTTTGGTCATGGTGAGTTTCGAGTCGAGGATGACTCCCAGGTTGCGTGCGTGGTCGGTAGGGGCCGGGGGGGGTCCCAGTGATGCGGGCCACCAGGAGTCATCTCATGCTGAGGGGTTGGACCCGAGGATGAGGATCTCCGTCTTGTCTGAGTTCAGCTTAAGTCGGCTTTCCTTCATCCAGTCGGCGACGGCTTTCATTCCCTGGTGGAGGTTGGATTTGGCGGTGAGAGGGTCCTTGGTGAGGGAGATGATCAGCTGGGTGTCGTCGGCATAGGAGATTATGTTGAGGTCGTGCTGTCGGGCGGTGCGTGCTAGTGGTGACATGTAGACGTTGAATAGTGGAGGGAGGATCCCTGAGGGACGCCGCAGATGATCTTGGAGGCCTCGGATCGGGAACGGGGGAGGCGGACTCTCTGAGTTCTGCCGGACAGGAAGGAGGTGGTCCAGTCGAAGGCCTTGTCACGGATCCCTGCGTCGTGGAGGTGCGTGCATAGTGTGTGGTGGCAAACTGTGTCGAAGGCGGTGGAGAGATCCAGGAGGATGAGGGCCGCTGTCTCGCCGTTGTCGAGACGGATCCTGATGTCGTCTGTGGCGGCGATGAGGGCGGTTTCGGTGCTGTGGTTGCTGCGGAATCCTGATTGGGAGGGGTCCAGGATGTTGTTGTCTTCGAGGTGACGGTTGAGCTGGATGTTAACTATCTTCTCGATGACCTTTGCTGGGAACAGAAGCAGGGAGCTGGGCCAGAAGTTCTTGAGGTCGCTTGGATCCGCCTTGGGTTTCTTCAATAGGGCGTTGATCTCTGCGTACTTCCAGTTCTCAGGGAAGGTAGCGGTTTTGAAAGAGAGGTTAATGATGTTGCACAGGTGGGGTGCGATGGAATTGCCGGCTTTTTTGAAGATGTGGTGTGGGAGAGGGTCGGACGGGGATCCGGAGTGGATTGTGCCAATGGTCTTGATTGTGTCCTCGATGCTCACGTTGGCCCAGGTTGTCAGGGAGTCGTGGACGGTGGGGTGCGGTGGGTCCGGTGCGACGAGGCCCGCAGGGGTTGTCCGGGGTTTGAAACTGTCATGGATGTCGGTGATTTTTCGGTGAAAGAAGGTGGCGAGGGAGTCGCATAGGGCTTGCGATGGCGGGATGTCGTTGGCGCTGGAGCTGGGGTTGGAGAGTTCTTTGACGATGTTGAAGAGCTCCTTGCTGTTGTGAGCGTTGTTGTCAAGACGGTCTGTGAAGGAGGTCCTTTTGGCGGTCCTGATGAGGTGGTGGTGGTTGTGGATGGCGTCTTTGTGGGCAGCGCGGCTGTCCGGCGTCTTGTCGTTATGCCACATGTTCTCCAATTGCCGGCAGGTGCGCTTTGAGTCGAGGAGTTCCGGGGTGAACCAGTTGGCTCATTTGCTGGTGTCTCTGTTGGTGGGTTTTTTCAGCGGGACTACAGTGTCGGCGCAGTCGCTCATCCAGCGTTCAAGGGTGAGTGCACCATCATTGGGATTGGTGGGGTTGGTCGGGGGTTGAGTGCGAGGCTTGTCTGTAGTTGTTCTTCAGTGACTTGGCCCCAGCAGCAGCAGGGGATCTGTAGGGTGCGGTGGTGTGTGGGGGTTTTTCAGAAGGAGAAGTGGATGCAGTGGTAGTCTGTCCAGGTGAGTTCAGAGGCGTGGCTGCAGGTGACGTGGGGGCTTGAGGAGAAGATGGCATCAAGTGTGTGGTCGGCGATGTGGGTCGGCGTTGTGACGAGTTTTTAAGTCCGAGGTTGTCGAGGTTGTCGATCAGAGTGGAGGAGTTGTTGTCGTTGTTGTTCTCCAGATGATAGTTCAGGTCTCCGAGGAGGATGTAGTCGGTGGAGGTCAGCGCGTGTGTGCTGATGAGGTCAGCGATGGAGTCGCAGAATTGAGGCCGGGGTCCTGGCGGTCTGTAGATGAGGGTGCCTCTTAAGGTGGTCTTGGGGTCCGTGTGGATTTGGAAGTGCATGTGTTCGGAGGTGCTGAGGGTGTCGTTGGTGTTTGTTGAGACCCTGATGGTGTTTTTGTGGACGATGGCGATACCTCCTCCGGCCCTGTTGGTGCGGTCTCTGCGGGTGATCTTGTAGCCGTCAGGGATGGCTATGGTGATGTCTGTTGAGGAGGCTTCGTTCATCCAGGTCTCGGTCAGGAAGGCGATCTACTGGACTGTCTCCTGTATCTCGTGTTTGTGTTAGTTTTCTATATCTATCTTCTACCTGATCTACAAATTTTTTTCTACATCTGACAATGAAATGGTCAAGTTATGGCGATGAGCATAAGCCGTATCTAGTTCCAAAGACGGTATGAAATACTTCCGAAGTCTGTCTTCCGACTTATAATAATCATACTTATTCAAATGCTTGTAAGCTGGAACTTCAGGAAGCACTGCATCGTAATTGGAAAAGAAATACTCAAACTGACCTCTGTCATAAAAGATACTAAGCAGCAAGCTACATGAAATTCCATACGTTAGTGGAAGATGGTGATATCTAATGCCCACGTCCACTGAGGCAGGTAACTGCATACACACATAACAGTCTTTCACATCCATCGCATCCACGTACTCATATAGCAGCGTCGCATACGCATTAAGCTTAAAGACACCTCTAGACAAATCTATGTGAAATCTACGACTCTCTTCGATTAGTAAAGCTCTTTCAGCTCCTATAGTAACCTCCTTTTGGCTAGAAGTGGTAGGTGTAGGTGTTCCCTGTACACCTGCTTCCTGCTCATGTGAAACAATATATGAAGCTACAACTATTACGATTATAGAAACCTACAAGTGTACCTACTACTAATTTGGATCTACGATGAGTATTTCCAGCATCCATGATCTCGCAAAGTTCTCAAAGTTCTTGGTTTCAGCAGCGAACAATTAAGCATCTCTTTTCACCTCCAAACGTCGCTTGCTAACCAGTTCGAATGATAATGCAAGAGCTGGAAGTCCCCTTGCAATTTCAGTTCCTTATTTACACAGTCCACAAAAGACTTCCGTAGCCCTCTTTCGTCGTCTTGACGGAAAGTCCCTAAATTTTTCTTCTTCCACTCGGGCCTAGGTTATCTCCTTTATAGACTTTTATTTACAACAAAGTTCACCTTCAGTCCAAAATAAGATCAGCTCCCAGAATCTCTAAAACATGTTGCAAAAGTTCAAGACGAAGACACGCTAATTCCTGATGCGGTGGTACATAACCAAAGGTTGGAAAAACCAGCTTCTCCAGGATTAGTTCACAAATTCTGCTTAGACGTGGAGGATTCGGAATAGTGAGAGTCAGTAATCCTTCGATCTCCACTCCCGGGACCAACAGCAAAACATCCACTTACAGGTTCGCCGACCAACGTCAAGGACTTCAGCCTCCCCGAGCTCACCACTCCTGGCATCAGTCACAACGTATGTCCACTCCGGTGAGGCGTATCTTTGACACGGCACTCTTGTTCTCCGGGATCTTCGCAGACCACCTTGGGCTTGCTCTTCATCACTCTGTTCAGATTCAGACGTTTCAGAAACTGGGGCAAGATCTCTTTCAGGTGCCAACCTCAGGTTCAGCTGCCTCTGGCTCACGGGCCAAACCTCTTCTGCTCTCGTGGCACTTCTGCTCTCCCTCTGGGTACCTTGTGCACTACTTCCTTCTTCGGCTGAATTTGACTCTACTCCGCCCACAGCAATGCTTTCTCCGTCCGAGTCAAATTCGGGGCTCTGATTGACACAACCCCGCTCAGCTCGATCCAGTGCGCAACCAACTGCGTCAGCAACCCTCACAGCTTGACTTGCCCTCTCAGATGGCCCTGCCACCTCAGCTGGATTTTCATTCACGAGAGGGCTGTTTCTTCCAAGGGTGCTGGAACTCTGTGGGTATGGGAGGCATGCACCCAGTTCGGCAACCCTCCACACTTCACTGCCGTGTTCGTGACCAGTATTACCTGGTACGAGCCTCGCTAACGGACATCCAGGCAATTCTTTCTCCCGTGTTTGCGAACTAGCACCCAATCTCCCGGACACAGGTCACTTGCGGCTGGAACAGTTGCTGCTTGTACCTGCTGAGACACAGAACGGACTACATCAGCCAGTCCCTTACAGTAGTCGAGAATTAAGTCATCAGTGATGCTAATTAGAGCAGTGGCAGGTATTGCTGGTAATCGCATTGCCCTCCCCATCATCCTGTGAGGTGATAACCCCGTTCTCCTATCTGGAACACTTTGAAGGCTCATAAGAACTAAGGGCAGTGCATCAGGCCATTTCAGAGATGTCGAAGTGCACACTTTTGCCATCTGTGCCTTCAAAGTTCCAGTAACCTGCTCCACAATCCCAGAAGTCTCTGGTCGGTAGCTGCAATGTAGTCTCTGAGCCACATTCAAGGCAGCACAGAGCAATTTCAAGAATTCGCTATGGAAGTGTGTCCCTCTATCTGACTCCAAAGAGGTCGGAAAACTGAACCTCGGGATAAGCTCCCTCAACAATAGCTTAGCCACAGTGAATGTGTCATATCTACGTGTGTGATAAGCCTCCACCCACCTTGAAAACACACATACCACAACTAAAATGTACCTCAGCCCATTACACTTTGCCATCTCAATGAAATCCAACTGCATTCTATTGAAATGCTCTCCTGACCTCCCAATGTGACGCAAAGTTACGGCAGTCTTCTTTCCTGCATTCATCTGTTGACAAGTGACACACCTCTGGCATACAGCTTCAGCAACCGCATGAAACTTCGGATTGTACCATGTCTGCCTAAACACTCGCACCATTGCATCCCTGCCAAGATGTACTACAGCATGTATCAATCTTGCCATTGGGCTCAACAAACTTTCCGGCAATACAGCTCGACCATCACTCGAGACCCACACATCCACGTCTCCTTTCTCACATCCTGATCTTATCCAGCCATCTCGTTCTTGGTCGGTAACCTTATCCTGCAATCATTTTAGTTCCTCCCAAGTGTCGGCCATGGCTAACATCATGCTGATCTCGGTTCTTTCTTGGCTTTCTCCAGTGTAACTTCCGGTAAATATACATCCTTGTTCTGCACAAAAACGGGCAACCTCATCTGCATAGTTATTACCCAATGAAACAAAATCAGTCCCCCTCCCATGAGCAGAACATTTGACAACCGCAATTTCCTTGGGACACTGTAATACTTCCAGCAATTGCCTCACATATTCCCCATTTCTGATGGGCGAACCTGAAGATGTCATGAAACCTCTCTGTGACCATAGCTGCCCGAAGTCATGAACCACACCAAACCCGTACTGACTGTCAGTGTAGATTGTTATCTGAATCTGATCAGCAGCCAAACAGGCACGGGTCAAAGCAATGATCTCAGCTACCTGTGCGGAGTGTACTCCCTCTAAACAAGCAGCTTCAACAACTCCAGTGATGGTACATACAGCAAATGCTGCTCTTAATCGACCAACATTGTCCCTTAAACATGAACCATCCGCAAAGAAAGTTTCATCAGGATCAGGGAGTGGTTCATCGACAATGTCTGGTCTTGGTTTGTTGCATAGTTCAGTCACATCGAGACAATCATGGTTCTCACAATCTTCACCATCTGCATTTGGAATGGGCATCAATGTCGCGGGATTCAAAACAGAGCACCTCTTCAACGTCACATTTTCTGCCGCAAGTATAACTTGCTCATAGAGTGTTAATCTGTTATTTGTGAGGTGCTGTGTTTTGGTCATCGTCATCAACAGTTCAACAGAGTGTGGCACATGAACTGTAAGTGGGTGTCCCATAACAATACTCTCACACCTTTCAATACTGACACCTGTTGCAGCAATGGATTTGAGATATCCGGGCAACGCAGAAGCTACTGGATCTAAAGTAGCTGAAAAGTAGGCAACTGGTCTACGGACACCTCCATGATTCTGAGTCAAAACTGACAATGCGCAACCTTCTCTCTCGCAACAGAACAACGAGAAAGACTTGTTGTAATCAGGCATTCCCAAAGCTGGAGCATGACACATAGACTCTCTTAGCCTTAAAAATGACATTGAACAGTCGTTGTCCCATGGTACCGGATCACTCACATCCTTGTGTGTCCTCCGCTGTAAAGGCTTTGCTTCAAAGGAGAAGTTGGGAATCCATTGTCGACAGTGGCCAACCATCCCCAAGAACATTCTGACTTCTCTCTGTGTGGTAGGCACAGGCATGTTCATAATTGCCTCAATGCCATCTGGTGACACCTTCCTCTTGCCCTTTTCAATTCTGTGAGCCAAGTACTGCACTTCACTCAAACAGTACTGTAACTTGTCTGGGGACACTTTGTGTCCATTCTCTGCCAAATGATTTAGTAAAGCAATGGTATCAATCCTGCAAGCGTCTTCTGTTTCTGAGGCAAAGAGCAAGTCATCGATGTATTGCACCAGAACGGAGTGCTGTGGCAACACAAGACTCTCAAGATTCTACTTCAAGATCTGATTAAAGATCGATGGACTCTCTGTGTACCCCTGAGGGATACAACACCACGTTAACACGCGGTTTTCCAGCCGGAAAGCAAAAAGAAATTGACTTTCCTCATGGAGTGGGATCGAGAAGAATGCTTGACACAGATCAATCACTGTAAACCACTCAGCTTCACTTGGAATCTGAAACAGAATCACAGATGGATTCGATACCACCGGACAGCATGGAACAACTATCATGTTGACCTTTCGCAGGTCCTGCACGATCCTGAATTTCCCACTCGGTTTCTGTAGTCCCATGATAGGTGAATTGCATGGGCTACCCATGATCTCCTTCAGAATTCCCTGCTTGATCATAGACTCGTTTACAGGTTTGATCCCTGCAATAGTCTCGGGTGACAGATTGTACTGGGGCGTCCTAGGGAATTCTATGTTCTGTTTGACCTGAATCTTCACTGGCTCTACACCTTTGATCAACCCAATCTCTTCTCCGGTGGAGTCCCACACCTCGTGTGACACAGAATCAAGTGGAAGTTCCTCCACTGTCAGCGCTGGGTACATTTCTATGCACAGGTGCTGGTTTGCAACTTTAAAGGTCGCATCATCATCCTGCGTCTGTACTTCAACTCCCTTCGGTGTGCAGTAGATAGTACAATTTAGTTTGCACAACAGATCTCTTCCAAACAACAGGCAAACTGGACTCGAGTCACACACCACGAACTGGTGCCAATCTCGGAAAGTTCCTATTCTCACAGGAATTGGCTCTGTCAGTGGACTAGTCATTTTCTTGTTTGCTACTCCAACAACTTGGATCGATTGTCCCGAGAGGGACAATCGATCCAACAACAACTGCGGATCTCACATTAGACCGGGTAGCACCAGTGTCAACCAAAAAGGTGGTAGGGTGACCATCAACCTCTGCTCCTACAAATGGTCCCCTCTGGTCTACCTCCAAGACTGCTCCAAGTGTGCAGTCTTCCTGCCCTCTCAGGCACCGTCATGCCAACGGATCTGGGCTAAACTCCTCATACCCTTCGAACAAGGGCATCTGTTGATAAGTCCGAGCTCCCTGCTGAACATATTGAACTCTTGGTGGCTGAGGAACTTGTACCTGCGGACTGAACGTCCCCCCTTTCATCAACCTTGGTGTAGTCACTGTATGGACTGCTTCAGGTACAGGTACCTGAACTATATCTACTTCTTGTTGCACTTGGTTAATCAGATTCAAGGGACACTCGCGTTTCCAATGTCCAATCTGGTGACAAAGATGACACGCAGTGGTCTTCTTCAATGTCGCCACATCCACTCCTGTCTTGGGATCAACTGACTTTGGTCTTCCCTGACCTTGGACATTCTGGTTTCCTGCTTGGTCATTTCCCTGTCTCCTTCCTAACGTCCCTCCGCTAGGCTGAACTTGAGCCGGTTGCATCTGAACAAGCATCAATTTGTCTTTCAACTTCCTGTGCTTCGAATCTATCTCATCACTGCGGTATCTGGCATACCGCAAAATCTCATCCACCGGCTTATTCTGCCAACAAATCAGATGTTGCTGTATCATGAGACTAACATCTGGCCTCAACCCTAACACAAACTTCGAAACAAACTGTCCCATGTCTTTTGAATCCAAAGCATCTAATCCACTGTACTGCTTAAAGACCTGCAAGAGGCATTCATAGTACTCATGTACCGTCTCTTTTGGTTCTTGGACTGTCCGATCTATCTTAACCCAATCAATATCCTGAGGTGAAATTTTCGATTTAAAACCATGTGATCACTTGCTCAAACGTTTTCATAACTAACGGTGACGGGCCATTCGTGATAGGATTCCTTTCTGGCTCTGAATTTGGCCATTCAACAGCAATTTTACATGCAGATCATAAGTCCCCTGGAACCACGATGTCAAACAACGTGTTCAAATCAATCCACAACACTTTTGCGATCTTGACAAAGCAATCAACCTGTTTGTACCATTCTACAGGCTTCTCCCTCAGCCGAGGGAAATCGTTCGTAAATGCAGCCAAATCACCCCTACTCCAAGGCACATGCACATACCCTCCATTCTGTACCTCTCATAGAGGGAAATTCCCTATACCCACCGTCCCTCCACCTGGAGGTGGCATCTCTCCTACTATATTTTTGGAACTCTTCTTATTGGACCACCTTTCCTCCCATTTATCAAGCATGATCCATGCACGCATCGCTATAATCAAATCTCTGATATGGGTTCTCAGCACCTCGACCCTTTTCTCTTCCAGTTCTTGGTTACCATACTGCAACCTATGGTTTCCCTGTAATGACTTTGTTTTGGACAAATCCACCTCATACTTCTTGGCCAACTCTGTCAGTTTCTCATGTGCAGTTCTTGCCTTGCGGGTCACATCCTTTGCTACAAAAAGTAACTCATCTTGTTCATACATGTATATCCTTTCAAGAGGCACATTTTCATTAATTATTTCGTCTACTTCTGCTTTCAATCTCACTACATCTGACATCCTCCCTTTCAGGGCACCTTTCAATATTTCTTGACAAGCTGCACCATTCCGTTCGTCGTACTCGCAGCTCTGATCTCGAGACCTACTCTCTTCTGTCATGTTCCTAGAGACTGATCGGTTTCCTGAATTTCCTTGCTCCTCATTCTCTGCAGTTCTCTCACACTTATTTCTCGCAGGCGGTACCCACATTCTCAGATCTGATCTTGACTCGGCCAAAGATCTTGGTCTTATCGGTCTCACATCCACCTGTCCCCTAGAGGAGTCTGCGGTGGCTGGCAATGGCGTACTCCATTCTATAGGTCGCGGAGGCTGTTCCATCCCGCTCGCTGTCCCGTTTCCCTCAACGACACTCCTTGATCCAGCAGCTGACTGTGCTAGACTACCAACTCTCTCTTGGTCTGGATCGTAAACTGAAACAATGGGTCCAATGGTAACCGGTACTTTTAAAGCATCCGGTAACCTCACACCTCTCCCATCTTCTGTACTCATTACAGACTGAATTCTCATGTCTTCCATTCCTGTCGAGATTTTCCCTACTACTCTCACCTCTGACTGAGTTTGTCATCCACTAGTCCCTTCCACTGGAGCCGACTTTCCTTCATATGAATCTGCATTGAACGGAGGTGGTCTTTCCGACAACAACCTTTCTACCAAGCTGTCATCCGTATCACTATCATCCTCGTCTACGCTCTTTGCCTTCACACTGTCTGTTTTCTCTAGTAGTGGGTACAATCTATCCCCCTCAATTGTTTCCACTCTCCACCTCTTCTCTAGCGCATCCCACCTCGCATCCTGGAATGCCCTGATTGACTTCTTCCCTCTTTCCTGACTTCTGTCTCTTTTCCTGTCATACGCTGCTCTAATCCATGCATGCAATGCCTCAAACTGAGTTGGTCTAGGCAGAGGTCGCAACGAAGACATCACAGATTTCAACTGATACAACACATCCAACCTGAAAGTACCATATCATGGGAAAGTCAGTTCTCCCTCACCATAAGTCATTTTATGCCAATTTTCAAGCCAAATTATAGTATGCAATCCCACATTCTTTGCCATATAATGTGCAGGAGTATCCTCGGTAGGGGCTTCTTCTCCCCCTCGTGTAACCACATGTTTGTCACCTCTACACAATTCTCGGAAAACCTTAAAACATTTCATGATGAATACATTTTTCATCGCGCACAATGGTTTCGTTCGCTTCCTGATGTCAGTACACCAATAGCAGCACGACTGACGTCACACTTCCTCCGCTCGCAGCAGTTCCCCTCCTTCACAATTCGTGTCTCAACCTTGCATTCGTCCCATTCACACTCTGAAGTAATTATCTGTCCACAAAACGAACAAGCGATCACTTCTCTGACTGCCTCCGACAGTCTCTCGAAATTGTTGACCTCAACCTTGCAACTGTCTGTCCGCGAAACGACCGGACAATCGCCTCAACTGATAGGCTTCAAACGCTGAATGTTACACATACAACAACCCATGACCAGCGTCAGTTACTCACGAACTCACGCATTCGCTCCCCCTATCTCGGTCTGGGTAATCGATGACGTCTCACGATTCCCTTTCAATGGTCAATAAAATCTACCTTGGGTGTCTTCTACACCACAACTTCTCAGACTACTCGTCGAGTCTAAGAATCCCCGGGCTGCGTGTGCTCACAGCCTGATCTCACAATCACTCAACTCTCATACCAACTCCACAAGACCTCACACAATCAAATCAACACCGCAATCTACAAAACACATCACCCTATTCATACTCACTCAATCACGAACTGCTGCTTTCCGCCGCACCGCTACTCTCCATCAATCTCCATCAGCTGCCATCGTCCACCGCTCACCGTCTGATGGGTCACCATCACTCGAATTCTATGGGCCTCTAGAATCTCTTATCTTGATCTAGATCTCCCCTCACTATCAGAGATAACCATCCTACTCTGCTACCAACTGATGACGTGGGATTCTTATCTACCTTACCATCACCAAGAATCCTCTCAGGTCACCAGGATCTTTTTATCTGCTAAATAGTGTAGAGGGGAGGAAATTCATTTCTTAGTACATAATCAACAGAATCAAATCTTAACTCCAAAGGACCACTGACTCCGAATCTCAAATTTTAGAGATTTATTACAAAGCCAAAAATAAATGCACATACAAACACCTCAGTACGAGGTTAAGGAAATAAATGGGCACTAATACAAAGAATATTCTACGCAGGAGTCTCATCTGACTTAGAATTTAGAAGAATTGTTAGCTCCAATAGCGTAAGGCAAGCGATAATCACTCCGATCTCTATGTTAGAAGTCATTTACCTAAAAAGAATTCAGTTAGTCTATCCCTACTCTATCTCTAAGGTGACATCCCTACTTAGCATTATCCCAGGCAAGAGTAAAAAGGTGTCAGAAGTGAAGACTTCCTTAGAAGTGCACTCACTTAGACAGAGCTCGCTCTAAGATGCTCCTTCTAGCTCCCCATCTAAACCTCAACTGCTCAGCCCACGGAGCACTGTCCCTAATTCGAAATCCCCAAAACATAGAACACGCCCTCCGGCACACCTCTTCAGCCAGGTCTTCTTCCAGTAGTTTTCCACTGAAACTTGTCTCTCATCCAACGACGGTTAGCTTGACCTTGGGTCCCAGGCACCTTCTCTGCCGAAAGTATAATCCCTACATTCCAGTATACTCCCATATTGGCTTCTCGTACCATCCTAACTCCTAAAACAAAGGGTTAGTCTCTCTAACGAGCTAAGTGTCCTTGCACCTGCAACAGAAACATGACACCGAGAAACTTTCCACTTCTATGAGATTTTCTAACGTCCTGAAACCCCAAAGCCTTATCAAGGGA
The DNA here is from genome assembly GCF_964204655.1 of Triturus cristatus. Classification (NCBI taxonomy): domain Eukaryota; kingdom Metazoa; phylum Chordata; class Amphibia; order Caudata; family Salamandridae; genus Triturus; species Triturus cristatus. The sequence continues at coordinate 935,059,476 of NC_140585.1, forward strand.
AATCATTTTCGGCCTACAATATTTAGCTAACATAAGAAATGAACAGGCCTTTTTCTTTAATCGTATATGCGATCAGGCCTTTACACAATTTAAACACACACACACTTCTAAAATCACACTATAAGCATTAACGTCATTACTTTTATATATGAATAAGCAAACCACATGTGCAGACTTTAATATGGTGCACGTTTAAACCTAATGCATCGCATTACATGAAAACCAATCATTATGCTTTGCCTAAAATACATTTGCAGTGTACTACGACATTGCTCTTCATGAAAGGCATGGTTACATTTCTAATCACACTATAATAAGCAGATTTGAGTGATACATTTCTAAGTCACACAATAATAGGTTCCATTATCGTAGATGGGTGCTGACTAACAGTGATTATGATGCACCCCTACAATTTTCAGAATAACGTGGCGCTCTATCATCATCTTCCCTTGCAGCTTTGGTTGCAACTTGTGAACCAGAGAAGTGGAAAGTTTTCAGTGTCAGATAAAGTGACATTTCTAAATTGAAAACTGAAACTAAAACAAATAGCATTACATTAAATATATTTGTATTTTGAATTGGTTAAATAATTGAATTTAACATTATTTCCAATTGATTTTATATTTTAAGTCTACCTCCATTATTGTCTATGCGAGGGTGCTGCAGGACCAGTGGTTGGCCCTGTATGGTGCTGAACCCACTCCAGCTCTGAGTTGTAGTACATTTGTTGCAGCTTAGGGCCCTTTTGCCTGTAATACCTGCAGTTTGGGAATAGGAATGTTCATACTCTTTTGTGGGTAACCACTAGGTCTTCTGCCTAACCACTAGGTCTTCTGCCAGTTCTCTTTGTCCATACACTGAGGGCAGTTCCTACTCTGAACCTTAGTGCCTAGACACCTCTGGGTATGAGAACGCTCTACACATTTTCCTTTCCTTTCCTTTCCTTTCCTTTCCTTTCCTTTCCTTTCCTTTCCTTTCCTTTCCTTTCCTTTCCTTTCCTTTCCTTCTTTTGTCAGTGAGTCACGTCCATCCCAAACCCCTCCCTAGCAATCCCTAAATCTCTACATGGTCCTCCCTAAACCCCTCCCATTTAATAGTAAGTATGCCACCTTTCCCAGCCACTGCCTCTGGTCCACAATTTACCCCAATGTTGTAAATGTATACATGTGAGGATCTCCCCACAGTAAAGACTGGAGAGTGGAGGTGGAGATTTACACATGTAGGTTTGGGAAGTACATTTTGCCGTAAGTAGTACAACTGTAGTACTACTTTACATTCTACAGAATACAGTTTGTAAATCAGGACCATAGACTCTTATATTAAAGGCAGTTATGTTTACATGCAGTCAGGCCTGTTTTGTATGTTGCATGCATTAACATTACACAATGAATGATGCTTGTAAATTTATGCGGAAACTGCATCAGTGTTTACTGATCCTGATCTTGGTCTTGCTTTCGGTCATTTCCACATGACGTAATCCACAGGGGCTGATGTAATTATCTCTTTTCTGTGTATTACAAATAGGTAAACCAAGCAGTGACCACATGGGTAATGACCCATGACTGACGGTAGGTGTAAGATTGTTTCTCAGGGTTTGGAAGTGAGTTCTTTTTGGATCTGATGTGGACTAGATCTCTCAGGTTGGTACCCCATTTGAAAGAGAAGAGAGGTGCTTCCCATGAAGTTTGGTTAGTATTATGGATCTTATTTGTTCATGATCTTTTAAATATTGTTTGAGATGGTTGAAAAAATTGAGAAAAGTGATCCTATTATATTGTGCTTGTTCGTTCTTCATTAACAGCGCCTCTCTGTTGTCATTACAAGCCCGTTTCCTGGCACTTTATACAATCTATACAATCCTACATGGATGATGTCTGGTCAGTAGTTTTTTGTAAGAGCATTTGATATCCTTATAGTTTGAAGCAATTTCATTGAAGCCTAGGTAATTGTTCATGTGGCAGATTTTCCTTGACAGCCCGCGGATGATGGCTATTGAATCTCAACAGACACTTTCTATCCATGGATTTGTGATATACATCAATTGTAGTGACCCATTCTTCTGATATAAGTTGAGGAATGCCATTCTTTCTTACTCATAGTATGGATAAATTGCAGGAGACAGTCTCTGGTGTTAATCCACCTTATAAATGTGATTGCTGTTGCAGTGCCCCATTTCCACAGGATGAAAATATCATCAGTATAGGTTTCCCACATCATAAGCTTGACATAGATGTGGTTAGAGGGAGTTTGAATATGTTGATCCTCGAAGTTTCAAACATAGAGACATGCCAGGCTGGGGGCAACTTTACTTTCCATAGCGGTTTCTTGCGCCTGCTGGTAAAGCTTTCTTTCAAACCCTAGGAAGTTCTGTGTTAATGCAAATCTGGCACAGCCAATAATGAAGGTAATGGGTATCACAGATTTCCACTCTTGTTCATGTAATATAGACTTTATAGACTTCGCAGGTCATCTCTTGTTGAATGTTTGTACAGAAGTACATCATCTAAACTAATCATCAATTCTTGGGTATGGTTGCACTTAAGCTCACTAATCAAGTTCAGTATAGCTTTATTATCCTTAAAATATGAAGACATTTTGGTCAAAGATTACAAGTCCACTAATTTGGATAGAGGTTAAAAACAGACTGAATATCACAGTCTAGGGAGGAACTAGAAGTGATCTCCTTTCATTGTGCATTTTAAGTATAAAAGGGCTGTTTTGTCACCATAAACTCTGCCTTCTGTCGTATAATCCACCTTTCTGTCTCAGCTTCCTTGATCATTGTTTTAATCTGCCTCAAAATAGATGGAGATGGGTCATGGTTTATAGCTATAGTCTATCGCTGGACTCATTTAATAATAGTATTAATCATTTATCACGGTACATAGCAGCTGTCTGGAGCACATTGGCTCTACCCTTGTGTGCTGGCTTTAAGACCAGTTCATTGAGAGGCACCCTTTCTAGCTGGGGATGCTGTTTAAGTGACTATCTGATTCATTTGACCAAATCTTCAATGTCATTAATGACTGCTTCCTCAAAATACAAGATTTGTGGATCATTGTAGTGGAGTGGGTTGAAAATAGGGTTCATTTCTGAGGCCTGTTTTGGCATTTGTAGGGTTTTCCTCCATGGAGTTCCCCAAAAAATGCTTTTACTGGATTTTCAGGGAATACTCTGCTATTCCCTTCTTAAAATTGAAATGGTTATGGTTTTGGAATGGGAACAAATCCTAGGTATATGCTAAGGGCCTGTATCTGTGTGTTAGGTAGATTTATTGGGGTCAGTCGTGTAGTTCCTATAAACCTATATAGGATCTGCGCATTTAGACAACATACACTGCGGGATGGGTGTCCGAACTGATTCCAGACACCCCCACTGGGTATGTTAGCCTGTATACCAGCTAGCTCACAGTGCCACTATAAACCCCTCTTACCAAGGAGAGAATAGTTCTTGGCAACTATCGAACATGACAACTCTGTCACGTCAGGGATTGTGGAATCCGTTCAGTATCTTTGGCTCAGTCACTCGTGCTTACTTCGTCTCAGAGAAATACACAGAATAAATGGTGGGGACGTTTTCCAATACAAAAACAACAGTTGATGGACAGAATGCAGAACAATGTCATACATTCACCCCAGTACAGAGATTTGTGCCTAAATCCATCGTTTTTTTGCTCACCATGCCATTCCAGTTTGGACCCAGCCATATGCAAATGAGTCTTGACCCTGTGCCTCATGAGAACAGTCCAGCCCAAATTGCCAAGCCAGGTCCTCTCTGGACTGGAAACAAACATCCTAGGACCGGTTTCGGGTCTTCACCCCTCTTCAGCCAGGATAGCTTGATTCCAGTGGCATGGAGAGCACGGGACCCACGTCTAGGCATACCCGTCCCACTCGGGGTGACAAATGCAAAAACAACAGTTGATGGACAGAATGCAGAACAATGTCATACATTCACCCCAGTACAGAGATCTGGGCCTAAATCCATCGTTTTTTTGCTCACCGTGCCTTTCCAGTTTGGACCCAGCCATATGCAAATCAGTCTTGACCCTGTGCCTCATGGGAACAGTCCAGACCGAATTGCCAAGCCAGGTCCTCCCTGGACTGGAAACAAGCATCCTAGGACCAGTTTCACGGTTTCACCCCTCTTCAGCTAGGATAGCTTGATTCCAGTGGCATGGAGAGCATGGGACCCACGTCTAGGCGTACCCTTCCCACTCGGGGTGACAAATGCAAAAACAACAGTTGATGGACAGAATGCAGAACAATGTCATACATTCACCCCAGTACAGGGATCTGGGCCTAAATCCATCGTTTTTTTGCTCACCATGCCAATCCAGTTTGGACCCAGCCATATGCAAATGAGTCTTGACCCTGTGCCTCATGAGAACAGTCCAGCCCAAATTGCCAAGCCAGGTTCTCTCTGGACTGGAAACAAGCATCCTAGGACCGGTTTCGGGGTTTCACCCCTCTTCAGCCAAGGATAGCTTGATTCCAGTGGCATGGAGAGCACGGGACCAACGTCTAGGCATACCCGTCCCACTCGGGGTGACAAATGCAAAAACAACAGTTGATGGACAGAATGCAGAACAATGTCATACATTCACCCCAGTACCGAGATCTGGGCCTAAATCCATGGTTCTTTTGCTCACCATGCCATTCCAGTTTGGTATCGCTTTGTTCGCCCTAAGTTGGCAGGGTATGCCCAGACATGGGTCCCTTGCTCACTTTGCCTTTGGATTCAAGATAGCCTGGCTGATGAGGGTTATGAACCCAAAACCGGTCCCAGAATGCTTGTTTCCGGTCCAGGGAAGACATGGCTTGGCAGTTCGGGGCTGGACTGTTCCCATGAGGCACAGGGTCAGACTGATTTGCATATGGCCATGTCTGAACTGGGGTGGTGGAGTGAGCTAAAGAATGATGATGGATTAAACCCAGATCAGTTGACTGGGGGTGAGTGTTTGATTTGCTCAAACGATCCGTCTATCATCCCCTTTGGTATCGCTTTGTTCGCCCTAAGTTGGTAAGGTATGCCCAGACGTGGGTCCCTTGCTCACTTTGCCACTGGTTTCAAGATAGCCTGGCTGATGAGGGTTATGAACCCAAAACTGGTCCCAGGATGCTTGTTTCCATCCAGGGAAGACATGGCTTGGCAGTTCGGGCTGGACTGTTCCCATGAGGCACAGGGTCAGACTGATTTGCATATGGCCATGTCTGAACTGGGGTGGTGGAGTGAGCTAAAGAATGATGATGGATTAAACCCAGATCAGTTGACTGGGGGTGAGTGTTTGATTTGCTCAAACGCTCCGTCCATCATCCCCTTTGGTGACGTTTTCAAATAAGCATTTATTGAACCAACGTCATTCTAATGTAAAATAGGTGTGCTGAAACAACCACAACACAGAAACAGATATAAATGATTGTAAGCACCAATAGAGTAAAAGGATGGTAAATTCCTGCCATAGTGCTAAAACAATGATTATAGGAAAGTATAAAAATACATGACAGTAATAATGTGTACTCCTATGATGCAACCCTATCTAGATGTACCTACGTGTACCTAACATGTATAAAGGTGTAGAGCCAATAATCCCCCTAGGATAAAACCAACACCATTCCCTAAATTGAGAGACCTTGGGACCCCAACTTGGTCTCAAGATGGACAACCCATGAGGGTTGTGAGACCAATGCGAGCTGGAGTGCCTGCATGCAGGAATCTCAGCGTCTCGCATCTGTGTGTCAGCATGGAAGTCCTTTTTCTCCTCTCCCTGCTTCAGCTAAGATATGATGTTTATATACCCAAAGTGGTACCCTCAGTTATCAGGGGACCTTACCTTGTTGTGTCATGTCGGACTAGGATGACGGAAGGAATGACCCTTATACATAGTTATTATGCAGGAGATGATAGTCCTGCTGAGATTCCAAGAATCCTCATGCATAATGAATGAGGCTAGTTTTCGGAGAAAACCCAACGCCATTTAGGCATTACCTTAACTAGGTAAAAGGTCAGTACCAAGAACCGTTATGTAGTGTAATGGCAGGGGAAATGTAGGTGAAAAGTTTAGTTACTACCTGAGCCTATATCGGGTACCTGTATGAAACATAACAAGGTTCCCCACCATATCTGATATCTGTGTGTTATTTACAGGAGTCATGTTCTGCTGGCGCTCATCAGATTCTGTGGTACTTTTCCTTTGCTTCCAGTCACCCTCTGGGTTAACTCTGACATTGGACCTTTGTGTTCTCTTTGTGTTTGTACTTGTTTCCTGCCATATCCACTGCCACACAATAAAAAATGGGGTTCGTCCACATTGGGAAGGTATGTAAGATTAGTGGCTATGGATTCGGCCAATATCCGAATGGGGGTGTGAAGTAGGGTTATGTTTGTGGTAATCCTCTTCTCTACTGCTATAATGTTCTGATCTAAATATCCAGTTTTGATGGGTGGGCTGATCTCGTTTGCCCATCTCTGTTTTTGTGTTGTTGTGGAGATTGGTTAAGTTACTCTTCCTTTGCATAAGGATATGCTAGTTAGAGAGAAATCTTTTTCAGATATTTGTGTAGATTGTTTCTCATGGACTATGTGAGGAACTCTTTTTGCTATGCCTTCTCCTTATTAATTTTGTCAAGCGATTTTTATACGTACTCAGCTGGACCGAGACTTTCAAGTAGTTTTTGCATCTGAGATCCTCTTGGCTGTGTTAATGATTAGTACCAACCAATTCCTTGTGCGTTTCCATGCTATAGAAGACAATTCCTTTCTAAAGGTGAAATTGTCAAGACAATTTCGGGGTTCATTAGCCACGATCAGATCCTTTGGGCCAGGTATTAGCTCTCAAGTATTCAATTATGATAGCCCCATATAGGACTATCCTGATCTGATTTTTTTTCAACAGCGATAGTGATTCCCAATCTTCTACCTGTGTCATAGTTTGTGAGATGTTTATTTCATCTTGTAAGTATGAGACTTGTGTATTTATGCAACGGTGTTCATCCTAAGATTGTTCCTGTTGTTCTATTGTGCGAGGGGTAGTGTGGATTTGTGAGATGCAGAATATTTTTGGGGTAAATAGCCTCAAATGCAAAATATTACAAAAATGCATTAACTATGTCCAATTCAGATCATGCTCACGAGTATGCTACCCATAGCGGTAAACGTAATCAATGCGTTATCCCTGTGTAAGCTCTCATGGGTAATCTGCCGTGCATGAATATCAATATCAAAATGAGTGCATACATATGTCCATAAATTCACCTGGCTTAGAATGGAATGCAAGTTCGGGTGGTGCATTGAGGTGCTGTAAGTAACAATAACTTGAGATCTTATTGATGAGGTAAGCCTGGACATCACTAAAAATAGATCCTAGTTGACCTCAGTGTTGGCCTTCATACATTTTAACTCACCACATTTTACCTCTACAAATTCTTTATGCAGAGTTTGACTACAGAGTTCTACTTGCGGTGTACCTTTCCTGGCGTAGGGTAATGTGTTCCTAATAGATGATTAGGTGTGAAAATAAACCTTATTGACATCATCAGTAGGGTGTGTATGCAACAATTTTACATAGCATGTGTTTGCAGTTGAGTTGTCACTGAGGGCACATTATTGAGCAAATTGACTAATCTTATGTGTCTCATGATCATGTTGTATTAGTCCTGTCTCTGTCATTAAACTTTTTTACAGCCACCAGTTGGAGGAGCTCCAAAAAGAACACGAGTGCCTCTTCATGCATCCTGCAGGACTGTTTGCATGAGTGTAATGAATTATTTAGGCACAGGGCCACCTTGTATTAAAAAATTAGGTGTAGATCAGGGATTGACTGCAACTGATAGAGGTAACAGTAGGTCCTGAAGAAAACCAGCGACCATTCATAGGGCTCACCAAGGTCCGATTAAAACATGTTGACCAGAAGAATGGGGAACCATTGACAGCTCCTACATTCAACACATAGTTTTTAATCTTGCCATTGGGTACCCCGGAAATTATAAAATTAGTATTATAAGGCTATTTATACACATAGCATACCCCTGCACAACAAAAATATTTTGGAAAGTGCTTCTGAAATGAATATAAGCCTATTCAAACTACCATGCATGAAACTTGAATGAATAAACTTACTACCTAGGTTGATGAGTGAAGACTTGTGTCCTTTTTAGAGGACACCTCATGACTCCTTTGACAGGTCAGATACTAACCTCTAAAAAAACAAGTTAAGATCCTCAATCTCTGGTAGGGTTTCTTGATTCAGCTAAGCTACTTGAAGGGTACCCTACAGATCTCCCATTCACCTACTTTTGATATTAGTGCCAGAATATGGCCATTAGTGGGGTCCATAAATCATAGGTGGCCCTTATGTTAAAAATTACTTAGGTTTGTCAGATCAAGCAAATTGTCATGATTGCCACTCTCGTATTGGCAAGGTTGTCCCTTGTATGCCACTAATTAATTCTAATGTGCTATTAGCAACATTTTCCACTGATGCCCCATGCCAGGAATTTTCTCAAGTATATATGCATTTTTCCACAGATGCTTCATTTGCCAAGAATTGTAAAATGGGTGCCCATTATGCCAAGAATTCCTCCATTATGACAGTGCCAGTAGTTTTTGAGTATTTTGCTATGGGTGTCTCTACAAGTCAAGAATTGTACTAGACCCCCCCAGCAGAGCTGGAGCTCCTCGAACCCCCCCTACTCCCCCAGTGTCTTGAGACCCTCACGGGGAGTAGTGCCACAAATCCCTGATTGATTGATTGATGGATTGAAGAATTACCTTCATTATGCAAGGGCCAACAACAGACTCAGAAGCATACCATATTCTCACTCAATTAATCATTATTTCTGGACACTCCTTTCTTGACTAACCCATCTTTCTTGACTTTCATCCACTTCCAAACATACATTTGAATTTCTTCTGTACCTTTTGTCCTATCAATATATTGTTTGTATTTAGCCTTAGCCACCCCTATTCTATTTCTTGTTCCCGAAGGCCCCTACTCTACTTTCCCCATAATTTACTCCCACTGAACTTATTCCAAGGCTGGCATGTAGTACATTTTGACGGTTTTTGAGGGCCTTTTGCCAGTAGAAACTTTAGATGTGCAGTTAGTGAATATTAATGTGCTTACTCTTTTGTGGGTGGACATGTCCCTCCCAAAACCTGTTCTTTCTCCTCCCTAAGACCTTCCTAACTTAAAATCTACTCCCCCATGTTCCTCCCACATTTTCTACAAAATTGTATACGTACATGTGCAGAGACCTCCGAACTGGAGCAAATATCTTTGCACAGAAATGACAGGGGAGGGGAAGGTCTCCGCACGTAGGTTTCAGAGTAGCATTTTGTTGTATGTCAGTAGCTCTAGTATAGTGCCACTGAATGTACTACAAAATACAGTTTGTGGGTAGACCTCTAGCATCACCACAAGACCCTTATAGAACCATTAAGGAACGTGGTCCAGTGGTGATGACTTGGAACTAGAGACCTCTCAATAATTAAGTTGACCATGAATTCCTCTTCACACCAGCACATTCTAGAGAAAAATGGTGACACCATCTGTCCCACAGCTGAACCTTAGCCAAATCTGAATCATAAATCGGGGCAATGATCCAAAATATACCAGTCAATCTATGACTTAATGACTTAAAAAGAAAAGAATGATTTTCAGTGGCAGAATCAAAGTCCAGTCCTCAACCCCACATTGTGCATGAACAAATACCCTAACAAATCACTGATCTTTACCAGTTTTATAAGAAGGTGTGCATCGGAAAATTTACCCAGGTGATGAGAGAGACTAACATACTCTCACAGAAAGTGTTTATTTCAAGGTGTTGCTGCTAAAGGGGTCGCCACACATTACTGAATGAGGGGAGAACTCACTTTCTTTCACAAGGCTACTCAATGTTGGATACTTTTTTTTGTTTAGGAAATTATGACAAAGTAAAATTTGTGCATGTTGTTACATGAGTTATACTATCTCCCTTATGATGTGATGATTACTATATGTAACACCAGGCAGTCTTAAGATGTGTACTTTCTTTTTCACATCACTGTATTTTAACTTTTTCTGTCAAAATGAAATTCACCAATATGGTTATTATGGATAATATTCTTCTGCTATCCATCTTTTAGAAATGTTATTCAAATTCATCCACACTCCCAGTTCCTTATTAGTTCTATATCAGACTACAACATGGACATCATTTAATGGTCGCCAGGGTTGCAGCTGCGACCCTTGGCTTGCTTGTTGTGACCCATGACACTGCCTTTGTGACCCTTATCCTCAGAGATGGCAAAATCAGTGCCAAGAACACAGGGGTTCCACGTTTCTTAATTTCTGCTTCTTTGTTAAACCATTTTTTTTACCATGAACATGAAATGCACAAACCACATGAACATATCCTACCATAAGGCCATCTCCCACAGCTTCTGGCTCTTTTCATTGCCCCATCTCTCCACAACCCCTTTACCTCTTCGCTAACACGTCTCTCCTCAACTCCAGCATCTTTTCACTGTTCGGTTTTAGACAGCAGTACCTGCATCTCGTCAAGAAACATATTTCCACAGCCTCTGTATCTCCTTAGGGGATCAACTTTCCAAAGCATTTACACCTCTTTCCTGTCACATCCCTCCACAACTCCTGCATCCCTTCATTGCTCCATCTCATGACAAACAGCCTTTCCATCATTTCCCTGACAAATCTCTCCACAACCCTCTCATTATTGAGCCCTGCATCACTTTACTGCCAGATCCCTCAACAACCCCAGCTTCTCTCCGCAATTATTTCTCCACAGTCCCAGAATCCTTTCACTGTCACATCTCTCCACAGCCTCTACATTTTTTCACTGCCCCATCTCTATGGAAATCCTACATCTATAAACTGTCACATTGCTATATTTCCCCTACATGTCTCCTCAACTTTCTCCACAGACCCTTCATTATCTGACAATCTCTCAACAGCCCTCTCATCACTCATAACCTCTTATTTTTTCAGCCCACAGTCATTTCTTAATAACCTACTATGTTTCACAACTCCCTGTCTCACCACTTGACCCTCATCTCTCCAAATTGGGTCTGCTTCTTGTCTCATTAACCTCTAATTTCCTCCAAAACAATCTTTTAAACAGAATTACAATAATTATGAATTACAGTTTCATCATGTCTTCAAAGCCCCAGCATCTCTTCACGGCACCAGTAGCTCAACATAATTGGGCATCTGTTAACATCCCCACATCTCATTTGACTCCCAGTATCTCTCTACACTCCAGCATATCTCCAAAGCAGCATCTGTTCCAAGCCATACCTCCTCTCCACAGCCCTAGCACATTTACATGACTTTTTCAACCAAATAACTGCTCACAACTTGTTCATCTCTTTGCAGACATATTTATTTATAGCCAAAGCATCTGTCCATAGCCACAGTATTTCTTCCCAGTCCTACCTTCTCTCCAAAGCATCTCTCAACACCTCCTGCATCTCTGTGGCAAAAAAGGGTTTGAAGGGCATCAGGGTTTGGATTTTGTTTAATGCAGACACATCTGTGGAGAAGAACTCCTTAAGGAAGTGAAAAGTTCAATCCCCGATTTCAAGGAAACCATTAATCCCCCAGCCAGCTTCCTCTGGTCACAAACCACCCATTCTCCAGGTGTAACTGCCTGTAAGGGAGAGTTAATGAGTGGTTCATCACCTGGAATCTGGCAGGTTCATGGGCACCCTAGTGTTGGATCTTCCACATTTAGGAATCCTGGCAGGATAGATGATGGGGTTTTCTGTGATTACCAACTTCACACTTTAACTGACTTCATAAACAATCACTTATATCTATTGCTGCCCCCATAGATTCACCATAGCCTGCTCGATACTGGTAATGTGTCCCAGAGCTCTTGTTAGGTAATTCACTGCTTTTGTAGCCATCAGGTTTGCTGAGTGATTGCATCAAGCAGTCATTTCCTTAGAATTAAAGTACATCCTCTTCCATCTAATGTTACTGTGAGAGCTCTTGATGCTTCGTCCTCTGGAAATGCAGATTATGGCATAAGAAAATCATTGTTCAGCTATTCCACAATGAAGGTAGCAACAAAGATGTGGCCAATATCACGCAATACAGCGCAGCACCCAAAGTTGTTGCACTGCGTTGCGTGACAGAGAGCAGGAGAGCACTATATCTACTAAGATATGTCACTATCCTGGTCTCTCACTAGCATTGGTGCACAATCAGGCAGCTGAGAGCTATACACTCCCCTTTGCATAGTGCAAAGGTGTCTGCATGAGTCTAGCATAGGTCTGTATGCAAAGGTACACTCCCAGTAGAAAATACTATGCCATGACAAACTTTAAAACTGTTCCCACTTCAAATGTGTGATGTACAGTGCAGCACACATGCAAAGTGGAAAACGTTATGAGAAATAAAAAGCATTTATCCTTTTTAATACCTGCTTCAAAGAGTCATTATTTTTTGGTGCAAATGCCTATCTGCTATTGTAAATAGATAGGGTTTTGCATAAAAAACCATGGGTGGTTGCATGGGAATGTCTATGTACCACTGATGGAATGCCCCCTTGACACAAAGTAACGCAAAGCAGTGCAGAGCTTTGCATTACTGTCTGGTAACTTTCTAGCACAAAACAAGTTTGGCACTGGAAAGTAAATCCAAAATAAACATTGTGTCCAAATTTACATCACTTTTGTGGCACAAGCCCATCTCAAAATGTTTTTAAATCTGGGCTGAATTGTCGTATTTCTAAGCCCTTTCAACACATTTTTCTTAAGTGCACAGCCCTTAGACTTTTCTTTCTTCAGTGAGGCTCTTTGTCTCAGTTCCTTCTCAGTTCCTACTGCTGTCTTGTTTGAACTAAGGTGTTCTGTAATTGAATATTGTCACTGCAGAGTTTGTGGGGGCAGAAGTATGTCCCAGTGTGGAATTAATGAATGCATCACATATCATACTGAACAACCTATGTGCTGGTCTTCCCTGTAGCCTGCTGTTTATCACTTTAAACTACATGATATACTCAAACCGCCCTTCCCAAAAGTACACTAAGTGCCATGTATCCAGCTGCTTCTAAAATGATTGCAGCCTATGCACAGCAGGCTGGACCCCTTGACCTCTAGGAAGGAACCTGTGCAATGACTGGCTGCACCACTTATAGCTATGCTCTTGAGAACCATACCCACCAAACTCTCGGTCTTCCTATCTCATTTACAACCAGCTCGACTGTAACATGTCTGTAGCCAGGGCCCCTCTTGGCTCAGCCGATGGGAAGCTTCCTCCGACAGCCTATTGGGTAGAAGGCTGCCAGAGAAAGGCTATTACACCACCATTTAGAGGGTATTGTGTGATTTCTGTCAGTTACACCAGGTAAAATCTGGCAGTGAAGGACAGATAAAAATGAATAATGCCCCCCACACCTTGAGAGGAAGATTCTGTGGCGTAGGGGCCATTAGTTTTTAGTTTTTTAGAAAGAAACTTCCGCATTGAGAGATTGTGCTGAACAACTAAAAAAATGTCAAAGTTTGGTGATCAGCCGTCAAAACTGAGGGCGGACATCCTTTGTGACTTTGGTGTCTTTTAAGGTAGAGAGATGACCTGCGCAAGCCACCATCTCTAAATTTGCTGTACAAAGTACCATTTGGATGGCAGAAGCAATATCATCTGCCATCCTGATGGATGCTACTCCGTCCACCAAAACCTAAATCAGGCCCAAAGTACTTCCGTGTGTAAGCCACAATTTATCCTGCCACACTATCAAAACAAAGTTCACATGCTCAAGCCTGAGCTAAGGGGATATGTTGATTTTCTCTGTGTCTGTTTCAGTGTCTGGACTTAGTATACACTATTTCACACATTGCTTTTTAGTCGTTTTTACTACCATGTATCCTCTGAGTTACACGTGTAGGCTTTCCCTTCTGTGGTCAACCCTTTACTGCTATTAAAATCTCATAACAAGAGGGGGCTGCACCTCTAAAAACACCATAAAAAAGCTGAGACACACCCTGGCACCAGCTTGACCTAATAGATAAATCCTTTTAATGACGTGTGGGGCACTTTCGTTACATTAGCATTTAATACATTCTATGTGCAATACGTTCAGCCACTAACAGCATAGAGCAAAATGTCCATAAAAATATGTATTTGATAGCAATCCTTTCATAATTATTTATTTTAGCTTTGATGTTTTTTTTTTTTTACAGTGAGGTATTTTCTAGTATTTATTTCACGATTTAAAAGTACAGTGCAACACTTGGGCAAAAACATACAGACAAGAACTGCAGCACTAGAAGAGAGAATAGCAAATATTTCCACAGCCACCATGTACTTTCCCTTTGTGTTGAGGTATGCTGGAAGGAAGGATAGCCAGACACTGAGGAAGATCATCATGCTGAAAGTGATCCATTTGGTCTCATTGAAACGATCAGGTAGATTTCTTGCCTTAAAAGCCACAAAAAAGCTGAGGCAGGCCAGGAAACTCAAGAACCCAAGCATACAATAGAAAGCAGTCTTTGAGTTTTCGTTACATTCCAGGAAGATCTTCTCTACAGAATCCGCTCGATTGAATTCCAGGAAAGGTGGTGCTGACAGTAACCATGTCACACACAGTATCAACTGTGCAGATAGACAGAGTAGAATTACAGATGACGGAATTCTGACTGGCAGCCAGCTCCGGTATTTACTATTTGGCTCCCTAGCTTTAAAGGCGAGAACAACAATCAAAGTTTTAGCCAAGATGCAAGATTCACATAGTGAGAAAACAATGCCAAAGACCATCTGGCGGAAAATACAGTTTCTGTTCTCAGGTCTCCCAATGAATAGTAAGGGGCAGAGGAAGCAGAGGATGAGGGAAATGAGGATGAGGTAGCTGAGGGTTCGGTTATTGGCTCGGACTATTGGAGTCTCCCTGTGCCTGAGAAATATAATGAGCACCAAGGCCGTTGTTAGAACTAAGGTGATGGTAATGGCAGCTAATACTGCACCAAGGGCCTCATCATAACTGAGAAACTCTGTAAGTTTTTTTATGCATGTATCCCTTTGAAGATTGGACCTTTCATCTTCTGGGCACTTCAAGCAATTCCTCATACCTTAATTGAGAAAGACACAATGATCACATTAGACACATCCAAACATATATTTGCTGAGGTTGACTAATTGCATTTTTACAATACATCAAAAATGGTCACATATTGATGATACACGCAATTTACTACAAACTTTTCTCTACCTCGATATAATAATAAAATATGTATGAAAAAAGTCGAATTCCAAATACTTTTGGATAACTAGTTCTGGGAAAAATAACATTCATAACCAAGCCTAACAATATCACAGTGTGTAATCTAGTAATCTCAATACAGAGCTAGCATAACAAAAAAGTGATTATTAAAGGCTAGGCCATGTCTGTGCGATCGCAATTGACATCTGAAATTATATTGGCTACCTTCCAAGCCATCTATTGAAGGTCTACTTGGGTATCTGTGTTCTGACTACGAGTTAGGCAGATTCAAATTCCCGTTTGTAATGCTGCTCCACTAATCTACAAATTGGACACACATTTGGGCCAATAAAATCATCTTGGGAAATGGATCTCGGCCTTGGTTCCTGGCCCCTGCCCAGCCCTCTACCAATACATGGGGAGGGTAGCATGCATTACTCCCTCATGCAAATCTACAACCTCCACTCATTTACATTGTTTTATGATTTCACTGATCTTTACTATTTGAAAATTCCCTTACCAATGTTGCTGTCTACACATTTTCACAGTTTTCTTTACAAAAATGGCTGTGTATAAACTAAGATTCCTACCAAGGACTTAGACGTATGGTTTGACAGTCAAAAAAGAGAAATGTCAGTTACGAAAGAAAAATGTGTCTTATCTAGGGCATGATATCTCAGCACAAGGTATTAAACCAAAGAAAAGTGTTGTCAAAGCTGTTATGGATACACCTCAACCTAAAGATAAAGATCAATTGACATCTTTTTTAGGACTTGCTGATTATTATTCTAAATATATTCCTAATTTTGCCAATTTGGTAGAACCAATGAGGATGTTATTGAAGAAAGGAGTGGAGTATGTGTGGGGATCATATTGTGAGTCTGCATTTGCGTCTGTCAGGAAATCACTTGCTACAGCTCCAACATTAGGACATTTCGATGTTACAAAAAAGACCATGGTGACAACTGATACTAGTAATGTGGGGTTATGAACTGTTTTGACACAGAAGGTACTAGGTGAAGAAAAGATCATTGGTTTCGCTTCAAGGAGATTGCAAGGTGCTGAATTGTCTTATTCAGCAATTGAAAAAGAAGCCCTAGCTTGTTGTTGGGGTTTAAACCATTTTAGATATTATCTTTGGGGTTTGCCATTCACACTTAGGACTGATAATAAACCTTTGTTGCATGTATTCAAATGTGGCAGAGGGCTGGAAGGTAGTGTTACTCCTCGCATTTCTAGGTAGCTGTTATTTGTTTCTGATCTAAATTTTGATGTGGAATTTGTTAGGGGAAACAAAAATGTAGTAGCAGATTGTTTATCCCGTTTACCAGTAAGTGACAAAGAAGATGTTTTTCTAATGGATACATTTGATGTCTCTCCAGTAGATGAAGAGTTAGCTTTGACGGAAGAAGAATGGAGTGGTGCTGTCCATAATGATGAAGAATACAAGCAATTGAAGAGCCTAATTAGCAATGGTTGGCAAGGTACTCTTGATGAGTCTCTTAAACAATATCTTGTAGCGAAGGAAGAATTGTGCATTCTTGGAAATAAAGTTTATCGTTGTAATCGTATTGTACCTCCTATAGCACTGAGAGGTAGGATTATGAGAATTGTACATGGGGGACATTTAGGAAGAAGTTTAACTAAGAAAATATTGAGACGGTCCTTTCGGTGGCCAAATATGGACAGTGAAGTTGAAAGTGTGGTTAGTGACTGTGTTGCTTGTAGCAATAGTGACAAATGCAAGATAGTTAGACAGCCACCATTAGCATATGTATATTTTCCCACTTGTCCATGGGAAAGATTAGCGTTAGATTTTATTGGTCCAGTGGATAAGCTGGGCATGAGATATAGGTTTTTGGCTGTTTTGGTGGATTACCACAGTAAGTGGTTTGTGGTTAAATCTATGAAAGACACTTCTAGTGAAAGTGTGGTTGAGTTTTTGAAAGGAGTGTTCTTGGAAGAAGGAATTCCCAAGATATGGTTTCTGATAATGGTGTACAATTGATTTCCACGACCATGACATGTTTTCTTGAAGGTCTTGGTATCAAGCATGAAAATGTTGCATTATTTAGACTGCAAGCTAATGGATTAGTTGAAAGGGTCAATAGAATAATTATGGAGAATATCCAGTTGTCTTTTGCCAACGGGCTTACATGGAAATCTGAGTTGTGTAAGATGATTTGGGCTCATAGAATTACGCCACATTCTACAACAGGTGTGCCTCCATTTGTGGCTCTCAAAGGAAGAGAACCTGCAACGAAGGAATCACCTATGTGGTTATGTAAGAAAGATCAAGTGTGGGTTGATCGTGATTGTATGTTGGCAAAAGTGATGGAGTCTCAAAAACGTAACAAAGTCATTTATGATAAAAGAAAGGCAGTCAAAGATTTGGATATCAGTCGTGGTGATTGGGTAGCTGTAAGGAAATTTGGTTTTGTAAGAAAAGGTGAGAGTAAGTTTTGTAGATCAAAGAGAGTAGTTGATGTTAAAAGATCTGTTGTTCAATTGAGTGACGGAAAGTAGTGGAGTAAAGGAAGTCTTTGTAAAGTCAAGGATCCTGGTGATAGTGCTCAATTCTAATGTATAGGATTCTGATTATACAAGGAGTAAAGAAGTTCTTGTAAGTCAAGCATCCTGGTGATACTGTTCAATTCTAATGCATAGGATCCTGATTATACTATTCAAATGTTTTTCTTTTGTAGCAGTTCAAATCAATGTTGTATTATTGAAATGTATTTTTGTTATGTTCATTTTTTATTTATTGTATAAGGGGGATATATGTGGAGATGTTCTTTTGTTTCCATGGACATGAAAGTTCTTTGAAGTGATGTCATGTCTTAGTTCTGTGGACGACAGTTTTTCCTGGAACTGCTGGAGGTTAACATGTAAAGAAGATACTGAGAAAATAAAGCAACTGGAAGTACCAAAATTGTCTGGTAAATACTACAAACTTCTTGTTCCAATATGCAGCCTTTTTGACTTATGTTGCCTCCTTGTTGCATTAGTTTAACAAGCTTTTCCCACCTTCCTAGCTACATATCCACAAACATAGTACAACAAAGAGAAAAGTTCAAAGTGTATACATTATTCCTGATTGCTTTTATAATAAGCTAGGGAATTTACCTCAAAATTTGTAATCTGACGTTTTATACATTTTAAGCACTATTGATTCCCACATTTCTCTCTCCACAAGCATGTCTCACATCGTGTAAAATTTAAAGTGAAAGTGTTGATTAACATTTCATTGTAAAAAAACAATAATGATCTTAAGCCGTACTTGCATACCATTTATTTAGAAGAGGATGTGATTTTATAGTTGACTACAGGTATTTCGACTTTTTGTGGCCACCGTACCAGAGGTCGAAAAGATAACTCAAAGACTGAGTTGATGCTTGTACGAGTCAAGTCAAGGCAAGTAAATACACTTGGGAGATACGTTTTTATTACTTACACAGATGTTATATTTCTTTTCTTTGCTTCCATAGTCACAAGCTATGCTTTTTTCTACAAGAAGATTCTTTTCACTTTTGGAGACAAAAATAGATATTAAGATAATGTGCAATTGGGCTTCAGTTATGGCTTCCCCATAAGTAGTGTAGGAACGATTCCACACTGAGGGAATGCCGATGTCTAAAAAAGTCACATCACTTTCCCAATTGCAAGTGTGGAAATTTGCAACTGGCACAGCTATCTGGACATACTACAGGGAATGTTTATGAATTCATAAAAGTCGTACATCTGCCCCTGTGCATCAGAATACTTATATAGGTTTAAGTGTAATGGTTGCCCAATAACCTTCCTCTTGTGGATCTCATCTTTGTGGCAGAAGCCAAGAGAGTGAAAAGTAACAGGTTAGTCCTCTATATATCACACAAGTGCCATTAATACCCCTGCGCTTTCCATTTCTATTCTCTTGGCATTCTCTGAAATAATTCCCTAATTGTAGAGCCCGATCCATGGTGGAGAATTCTCAGCTGACACTAGCAACCTTGAAGTAGAGAGCAAGTTGTCGTACACCTTCTACTTCCTCAGTAGAAACTGTGCATTTGTTGGACAACATAAACATTGGGATGGTGCCAGACAGATTCCATGCACACCCTCAGGATGTGTTGATCTATAGTCCTGCTAACTGACAGTGCCAACATAAGCACCTCTAAACCTAAGAGGGTAACAAATGGATTCAGCAACCTCAGAACATAACCACCCTGGCTCTCCAAGGAATCATAGTAACAGATCTAGAACTTTTTCACCTAGTCACTCGTGCATACCCAGAGAGATACACAAGAAATACACAAAGGGGCATTTCGATATTTATTGAACCATTGATTCTTGAATAAAATGTATGCGCTGCAAGGATTAATAGACAGAAGGAGATAAAAGTGATTAGCAATATGAGAACAGTGAAAAGGATAAACACTTCCACCATTGTGCTAAGGCAGTGTATTTATGTAGGCATATAAGTACTGTATATAGGATACTCCTACTATGCGCTCCCTAACCTAGTTGCCTGGGGCGGGTGATCTGCCAAAATCCCCTACTGGATGATCTAAATCCCCATTACCTGTGGGTGTATGTCTTCAGGTCTCTGTCATGGTCACAAGTTGAACATCTATCCTTGCAGAGGGAAAATAGGAATCAGCTGGGCTGAGACTCCGACAACAGCAACCTCGCAGTGATAGCCGAGTGCGCCTCTGATTGGAACACGAAAATGAGTGTGTATATATATATTCCATGCTTCCGTGTCGAGGCCTCAGCCAGGCTGTCATTGTTTATCCTCCAGTGACAGCTATATTGTCTTACAGGCAAATAACAAACAACAACATTTGCACAATGTATGTTCAGGCCTTGTACTAAATTTTCAAGGTGTCGGGAAAGTGTACTTTTAAGTGGAAATGTAAGCAATGTAGTTTCAGAGAAACTAATCCTACACTGTCATGCAGGCAAATGTGTGTCAAAAGTCATTGTGTAGAGCAGAAGGCAACTTAAGAAACGTATGCATGTAAAATGGCAGTGTTTCTTCCGGGGCCTACCCCAGCCATGTGACACCTACTCCTCGGATGAAAGTTTGATAAAGCTATCCAACTCCAATAAAAAGTAATCCAGAGCAATGATACGTGATATATATTTCCATATAAAAGATGCTAAACGTTTTAAAAGGCAAACATACTGTTTAAAGCCAATGCATTCAGAAAGTCATAATTAAAAATAGAAAAGCGAATAAAAATCAGACTTAAAAGGAATGCAATTTAAAAGGAATTTAGAATGTAAAACAAACAGGCTGATTTAAAAAGTTCCCACCAATCAAACTACCAAATTGTTTGTATTTGAGAGGTAGGTGAAACATTTCTGTTCCCAGCAACCACAGACGATGATCCCAGAGGAACACCTCGGAGCAGATTTATAGAGCAAACTTGCTCCCATCCTACCCCCACAGCAGCCACTGAAGGAGTAACCACAGCCGGTAGGAAATCTGCAGGACCAGAGTCAGGATCCAATTCTCCAGGAGCAGAAGCATCCCAGGAAGGCTCTTAGATTGCTTTCAAAAGCAACGGCAAATGCAAGGGACATCGATACAAATGGGCCATTTAGGAGGTCCACCAGTACTTCTATGTCCAGAGGCTGAACAGGTTGCATTCCTAAGCGCAAGTCCAAGGCAAACTCTAAAGTGCATAGCAGACAGTGGAATACAGGCTGCATGCAGTGTAGCCACACAGGCCGATACGACAAGAACCAGTGCTTTTTCAATTTCTGAAACAAGGGTGTGCCAATGCATTGTTCCATGCATTCACGGAACAGGAGCACATGTGGTAATGCCAGCTGCATTCGATCTTGATAAGGGACATCCATTGCGAGGCAGAAAGAATATGATGAGCAGGACCAGTGGAAGTCCTTCAAAGATCCGTTCAAGCACTGAGTGTATGAATGATGAAATGACTCCAAAGACTGTCTGGAAGGGGCTAACTAAACCAGAGCCTATGCTCTTGAAAAAGTGTGCTACCATTGCAGTGTTAGACATCTTAAAAATGTGGTGCACCAGTTCTCCAAAATGCTGTGGGAAATGAGTGCAAAAAGCAACTGTATCTCCAAAGAGGACCTTGCAACTTGAAGATCAAAATTCCCCTTTGCAGATATTAAGGCCACCTCTTTCTAAAACAGTAAGGCTTTCAGTCTGCTCATGGCATCGTAGTCTCTGGCGTCTCCTCTGCTATAACGGTGCCGCATCGCACCACTGCTTTTAACTTTGAGTTATTATCATTTTATGTTTCTGTCAGTCCTGGTTTCCATGCTGCTTTGCAGGCGGGCGGGTGGGTTGGGCTGCTCTGCTCTCAGAGCATGGCAGGGGAGGAGTCGTTTGTCACTCCTAAGTGCACATGACTCTTTGGCCGGCCCTCTTGGGCAGTCCAAAACAGTCATGCACACTTTCCCTGTTCTCCATGCAGGCTGCATTACAGCCTGCATGGAGAATATGCCCAGGCCCCCATTCCCTGGCTGAGCATTGAACCAGGAAGTGTAGACCAATCACGACGCTGCATTACAGCATTGTGATTGGTCAGGGCAGCCTGGGTGCTTACCAATCACAACGCTGCATTGTTGCATTGTGATTGGTCAGGGGAGCCTGCCTGTGCTTCTTGTTCCTCAAGTCCGACGAGGAGAGCAGGAGCAGAGGCGCGGGACCCAGTGGCAAGGTAAGTATTTATCTATTTCTTGGGACATTGCGCCCCCACCGCCCACACATCCTCCACCCGTGGCTGCCCCCGGCCCACCTGCGAGCCACCACTGATCAAATTGCACATTTGAAAGCTTTATTGAAGGCCAAAGCATTGCATCCCTAACTGTTCAGGCAAGTATAAACGTTACTTGTGTACAGCAAGTCACAATGGAAGTAACCGTGACAAGATAGGCTATGCCAGGTCTCATACCGCACTAAGTTCTAAGAATGATAATATTCTATTCACACTTCAGTCTGTGCAACAGTAGAGAAAACGTTGTCCTCAGGAGGGGTTAAATTGCGAATGCCACTACAGTCTGTGCAACAGTAGGGAAAGAGTTGGACTTCAAAGGGGTAAAATGTACTATTCCCACTTCAGTCAGTGCAACAGTAGGAAAAGTGTTGGACTCAGGAAGGGTACATTTTGCTATTCCCACTCCAGTTGATGCAACAGCAGGGAAAGCATTGGACTACGGAGGGGTGAAACTAACTAGTCCCACTCCAGTCTGTACAACAGTAGAGAAAGCATTGAACTCATGAGGGGTAGCATTTACTATTCCCACTCCAGTCTGTGCAACAGTAGGGAAAACGTTTGACTCCTGAGGGATATCATTTACTAATCCCACTCCAGTGTGTACAACAGCAGAGAAAGCGTTGGACTACGGAGGGATAACATTTACTAATCCCATTCCAGTCTGTGCAACAGTAGAGAAAGCGTTCAACTCAGGAGGGGTGACATTTGCTATTCCCACTCCAGTCTGTGTTACAGTAGGGAAAGCTTTGGACTCAGGAGGGTAAAGTTTTGTATTCCCACTGCACTCTGTGCAACAGTAGGGAAAGTGTTGGACTCTGAAGGGGTACAATGTACTATTCCTACTTCACTTAGTGCTACAGTAGGGAGTGTTGGCCTCAGGATGGGTACAATTTACTATTCCCACTCCAGTCTGTGCAACAGTAGGGAAAGCGTGGGACTCAGGAGGGGTAAAATTTACTATTCCCACTCCAATCGGTGCAATAACTTCCCCCTAATTCCTCTACAAGCTAAACAATACACTTCTAAAATATAACTTAACAAATATAATAAGTCCACAATTGACATAATTATCAATTAAATAATTATTAATAAAGTAATAAATTATTATCATTAAACTATTTCTTTATTAACTTCCCACCCTGTAACCCAAGAAACACAACAACCCGCACAACATATAATTAAAAAAATATCTTAATTACAAAATGTACACAAATAATTATCAATTAAATAATTAATAATAATTTACATTAATTCTTAAATAATTGTAATTAATTTACTTCCCACCCTGTACCCCTATAAACCCCACTACCTGCACCTAAACCATAACTTTAAAAAAACAAAACTTTTATTTACCATTTCGATAATGTGTACGAATATTGCCTGGTTAATCACTGCAATTACAAATCAAACAAATACATATGTGCACGTAATTCGTGCTCCGTCACATAGCGCACACTTGTAAAGGGTAGCATGTATAACATATATTGTAAGATGGACCTCTGATCAACACAAGTTACAAGGCTTTCCCTCATGGTCCGCCCCCCTCCTCCCTTGATACAGCAAACGTAGTTATTTGAGCAGGCAAGGTGTACCTAATTCAACCCACCCTGGTGGGGACTATTCCTGCGGGCTGCTGTGTGTTAGGGGGAGAGCCAATGCCAAGCAGGTATTCTTTAAAAGGCCCCGAGATATCTTTTGGTCGGGAAGCTGAGAGGCTGTGTAGCAGCGTAGAGTTCACTGTTACAAAATGTGAGGGTAGTAAGCCAAGCTTTTACTGTGGGGGGGACTCTACTGCCCCATTTGAATGCAATTTCACTCTTCGCTTACAAGAGGGCGATGACTATGAATTTGCGCAACTTCTTTGGCATATCAGATACACATCCTAGCAAGGCGACCGCTGGCGTGGGCTCCAACTCAAGGTGTGTCATCTGAGCTACTAATCTAAAAATGCACCTAAAACATAACTTGAAAAAAAAAATTAATTACATAATTTAAATAATTAATTAGCAATTAGGCTATTACAGATTAAAAATAAATTATTAATTAAAGTATGTCCCACCCCTATAAACCCCACAACCCGAACCTAACACTTAACTGAAATAAAATAATTACAAAATTTCCAGAATTATTTATCAATTAAATAACTAACAGTAATACAAAATTAATTCTTAATTAATTATAATTAAATTAATTCCCACCCTATACCCCTACAAAACCCACAACCCTGAAAATTACAATAAACAATTGAATTAAATAAAAAAAACTAAAAATGTGCAAACTATATTAAAAAACATTAGCAATAATTATACAACCAAACTATTTAAAACATATATAATTAAAACATACTAAAATACATAAAAATAATTTTAAAACAGTATTATTAACAATATTTTTGTCAACAATATTAATAACATAGATATTTTTAACATTGATATTAACAACATAGATATTTTGTAAACGATATTAACACCATAGATATTTTTGACATCGATGTTACTCACCTTAAAAATAATCGATATTCTTGTCAACGATATTCCTGAGTCACGATATTTGTGTTTCACAATATTAAAAACTCAATATTTGGGCATCTCAATTTTTTTTCGATATTTTTTTCCGAACACCGTAAGGGAGTCCACTCCTTGTCCTTTAAGACAGGGAAATTCCTTTTGTTGTGAAGCTTTATGAGTACACCAGGTGCCTTCCTTATGAGTGCAGTCTTCTCTTGTGTAGTCCATGCGTCCAGCATGGCAGTCCTTCTTCTCCAGACATTTCTTTTCAGTATTTGAGGGTCCCCAACACCAATTCAAGGTTCCAGAATCTCTTAGTTGCTCTCTGGGAAGTTGGAACTACAAGACCCACAATGCATCTGGCTAAATCCTCACAAATCAACTGAACGTTGTTCAGCTGGGTTCTTCTTGGTAGAGATGATGCAAGTGGAGCTCTTTTAACCTATTGCTTTCAGGGAGTCATCTCCTTCAACTTCCAGAACAAGGCAAGGTCCTTTTTGGGCTGAAGACCAAAGTTTGCAGCAGGTGCAATCATTCTTGTCCAGTCAAGCAGTCCAGTCATTCTTCTTCTTGTAGTTTCGTAGTTTCAAGGCAGGGATCTGAGTTTCTGGTCAGCTCTCCTATATTTATCCAGTGTTCTTCGGTGACAAGCAGTAGGACACCCCTGACTAATGGGGTACAGGGTGCAACCCATAAGTATAACAGCTTCCTCCAAAGTGGCATATTTTTGTCCCAGAAAGCACTGTTCCTTTAAATCCGAAAGGGAGAAGCTCTCTCCTTGAGGTTAAGAACTGGTTAAGCCATCCCACTGGTGTGGCTAACTTTCCCTAACACTCCCCTTCCTGCCCCTCTACTAATTCAATTACTGGAGCTTCTGTCTGACTGGTGGTGCAGGAATTGGGGGTGAGCCTGTGCCCTGGTCTACCTGTCATTCCCTCTTTGAAGACCAGTTTGGCTACTTCATCCCCATCCTTCTTTTTGCTCTGTAGCTGCAGATCTCCTCCCACCAGATGTCCTTTGTCTTTATGGAGGCCACTTCATACCTTATCAGAGGAGTTTGGCTCAGTCAATCAAAGGCTGACCAATCAGGAGAGGCTGCTGGAAGGCTGGATATTGGCACATCAAGAAAAGGAAGTTTTATAACTTATTTTCTGTAATAGTTATAGTACACCCAACCTTGGCAAGTTGTTTGATTTATTCTATCATTTTAAAACTTTGAGGTATATTTTTAGCTCACTCCTGTCAATAGTTATTCTTTATTAAAGTATGTTAGCCTATGGAGCCAATGTGCCACAATGGGAAAAAACTAAATTGGCAGTTTTTTCTTCACTAGGGCATATAAAAATATTTTATAATGTCCCTGCTTATTTTAACATTGAACCCTGCTCTTGGGGCACCTAGGGAAGACCTTAGGGGTGACTTATAGGTAAAGTTAAGGTAGTTTAAGACTTTGGAAGTATCTTTAATTCCAAAGTCGAATCGACATAGAATTTTGATTTAAAAGAGGCCTGCAAAGCAACAAACACAGCAGTGCACACTCAAGTGCATTACATCCGCTGGGCCTCTAAACCTGCATGCCCTACCATATACTAGGGACTTACAAGTAGGTTGTCAGTACCAACTGTAATTATACTTATTAATTACCATGTACTTTTAATCAGAGCACAGGCCCTGGGTCTGGTTAGTAGAGCCCAGGGAACAATCAAAGTAAAAAAAAACCCAGCATCTAGCAGTCAAAATGGGGGCAAAAGGTGGGGGGACACTTCAAAAAGCCCTGTTTACTCACACACAACTTTACTTTATAAAACTATGGGCAATTGTCACTATTGTGTTTCATGTTTTTACATTTTAGTATAAATGTGTAAACAGATTCAAACTGATTAGTAGTCTATTCTCTCTTCTCTCTTCCCCACCTCATTATTTAATGAGGGCAGGTGAACGGATTCGCCACTGGCATGCAAAAGGTGCCCAGAGGCATGCCCGACTGCGGCTGTCCACACCCGGTCGGGGCCACTGGCCAGTACCCCAGTCCTTTTAACCATAGACAGAATAAAGTATTCCTCGGCTACTATAAAATGCCTCAACTTCTCAGCAAAGAAAATTTGTTGCCACTCAATGGACCCTACAGACATATGCCGGTAAGAGACACATTGCAAACAATCTATTAGATCTGCTGAACCAAAGGCGTTAGTAGATCCAACCTTAAACCAAATAAAAAGCAAACAAATCCCACAATGAAAGTCAGAACATCTGTGGCATATGTTCCTAATTAACTGCAGATCTCTCTCAAAACACAAATGAGAAATCTTAATCTTCCTAGAAGACAGTCAGCCAGAAGCTGTTTTCCTGTTGGAAACATGGCTTAAAGATGACTGCCTGCCTGCCTGACATAGCAGTAGCACTTTCTACCTGATACTCTATTGCAAGAAGCGATTGAGTTGATAAGATCAGGGTAAAAGCAGGGTCACACTAATATTTGCAAACAACCTTTAATGTAAGTTCGCCTCACCCACAATTTCAGGCTGTGAAAGTCTCTCATTTTTTATCAAATTTTCACACACCTATAAAGTCTCGGGGCAGCTTGTTTATCACCCTCCAGAGTTTGTGCAGGCCATGCCTGACATTTTACCTGCATACCGTCTTCAGACGGCAAACTTCACGCTGCTAGGTGACCTAAATATGCACTTTGAAGATAAAGAATGTACTCATGCAGTACACTTTACACAGGTCCTATCAGTTATACAGCTTTCCCATTTGATAACCTCCCCCACACATAACAAAGATCATTTGCTTGATCCAATCTTTGCCAACATTTAAAATATGATAGTAAAAGTCCCTCTTCCAGGCTATTGGTCAGAAGACTTTAAAATTCCTTTTTCCATCTCAAAGGCAAAAATTAAAGAACCTATAGTATCGCAATCAAGGATTACCCGGCAGTTGACCAAACTGGATGCTGCAAGCTGAGAAATGGCCTTGCGTAACTTTGCTCCGGTACTGTCTGGAGATGTCTCCTCATTGTACTTAGCCTCCAAGGAATGGGTAAACACTGCCCTAGACATGTCAATCCCTCTAAAACTAGTAAGAAACCTCGGCCATGGGAAAAACCCAGTGGTTTTCATCAAATATAAGGGAATTAAATAAAAAATGCAAAAGATGTGAAAGAAAGTGGAGGGTTAATTATGATGACACCTGCAAACTGGCCTATCAAAAAAGACCTAAAAATATATCAGCATGCCATCTGTAAAGCCCGGATGGATGACTTTGCGGATAGGATTAGCCAGTCCCCAAAATCCTCCAAGGAACTCTATACCATTGTAAACTCCTTTTTAAAACCCAACACTTCAGGACCTGTCCCTCCTCCCTCAGAGGCTTACTGTGAGCTACTTGCCAACCACTTTCGTGGGAAAGTCGGGCTCATCTATGATGCATTATCAGGACTTTCTGATCATAAAAATAGAGCCAATGTAAAGACCATAGCTGATACAACCAAGGGTGAGTTTTGTACTTTCCCACAGCTGTGTAAAGAGGAATTTTAACCCATAGCAAGCACGGTGAAATCAGGCTCTCCTCTAGACCCACCTCTCCTAGACATCCTCCTGAAAGGGGGGGGTGTCATTCTCTCAGCCCTCACAGACATATTTAACTAATCTCCAGAAAGCTACAGCGACCCAGATGCATGGGATAATACCATCATACAACCCCTATTAAAGAAATAGTCGCTGGACCCTGAGCTGCTCGAAAATTACAGCCCTATTTCTCTACTCCATGGTGTCAGCAAAATCTTGGAAGATGCAATAAATGGCCACCTCTTGAAGTTTTTGGAGTCTAACAATATACTACACCAAACCCAAATGGGCTTTCGACCAGGCCGCAGCACCAAAACCATGTTCTTGTTGGCCACAGAGGAACATAAAAAAGCCCTTGATCAAGGTGGATCAGTTGCACTTGTTCTTCTAGACTTAAGTACAGCATTCAATGCAGTCTCATATACCACTCTATTTTGTAGACTGGAAGAGGCCAGAATTACAGGTAGTGCATAAAAATGGCTATCATTGTTCCTAAATAACAGGAGTTTCCAAGCCAGGGAGGGTCCTTTCTTCTTTACGACTCACCAATTAAAATGTGGGATGCCTCAGGGCTCCTCCCTTAGCCCTACACTTTTATATCTGTACGTCCACCCCTTTGTCAGACATCATGTGCTCCCTAGGCTTCACTATGGTGTTGTATGAGGACGACATGCAGATCATCGTCTCCCTCACCCCCAATTCAGGCTCAATATCACAAAAGCTAAACTCTTGTTTAGAACATGTCGCCAACTGGATGGCAGCTAGCTGCCTAAGGTTAAATGGGGACAAAACGGAGATCTTGGTGGTCGGCAACAACCCATCACTCTGGGACCTACCCAACTGGCCTTCGTACCAGGGTGATCACCCACACCCCAAACCAGAAGTGTTACTGGGTGTTACACTAGATAGTAATCTTACCATGTTCCCCCAAGCACAAATTTTGGAAACCAGCTGCTTTGGTCTCCTCGGAGGACTGAGGAAGACCTTAAAATTGCTTCCTATGAATGCTTGCAGAATAGTGGTCCAAGGCCTAATACTATCTTGTGTTGACCATGGCAATTTCCTCTATTTAGGCAGTCCACTCTCTGTTATCAAGAAACTGCAAGTCATTCAAAACACTGTTTCCCTAATGCTACTGGGTATCCCTAAAACCCAATCAGCTCGACCGACTCTTGTTGAACTTCACTAGCTACCAATAAGCAGAAGGATCAAATTCAAAGCACTCTACATTGCTCACCATGCAAAGCACAAAGTAGGCCCTCTCATCCTCCACCATCTCATCAACCCCTACTGTGCCAGCAGAGAAATTGGATCAAATAATCAGGGTCTTCTCCCTGTCCCCAGAATTAAAAGAGTCAGATGCGTGGGTCGCTCGTTCGCCTATCTCGCCCCAAACTCTGGAGCATATTACCACTAAGACTCAGACAAAATGACAGTCTACAGAGCTTCATACATCAACTCGAAACCCATCTGTTTGTTTAAACGCTCATCACCCAAGCCAACTGCCTTTAGCGCTGGGAAACCCACTCCAGGTAGCCACGCACTCAATCAAAACCTGTGAGTAGAATGGAATAGTATAGTATAATTTATGGTTTTTAAAAAGGCCTATTTAAATCATGCTGAAGATTTTAATTTATGTAAGTCATTTATATTTCTGTGCACTACTTCCATAAATAGTTAAGTTATATAAATCATTTGCCCATGTTTAGCTGTTAAAAAGCACTTTTCATGGCCTTGTGCAGCAGAAAAAGGATGCAGCTCCAAAAACTCACCATTAAATGACTGGGAAGCCTAGGTAACTTTTTATTTTTCATCATTTTATTGAGTTTCATAGACTCTAAAAACAACAACAGATTATCTGGGCAAGACAAGTATTAAGTACGACAGAGCATACATATCATTAGAAGAAACATAGCTTAGTACCAGGGATCCTCAGATAGTTGCATGTGCTCTCAATACATTTGTCAAGGGGACTATTTCCCTAGGGAATCATGCTTATTGTGAGCAACTCGAGACATTTCCTCCCTTACATCATTCTCAGTTATATTATTTGATATTTGCAGCCAGTGACAATTATTGGCTGCTAAGTTATTGTCCATTCTCACTGTAGATAGATGTGTGGATCTCCTCAGCAGTCAGCCAGTCACTTGTTTGCATCATGTTGTCATAAAGACATGGATGGGCCATCTGGCTGCATCCAGTAGATCATTATGCACTCTTGCTGTACAAAAGGGAGTGTGTCACAAATCTAAACAGATGTTTAACTTTTTTGGTCTGAGATATAGGTCTACTATACAATGTTTCAGGGACTGAGTGGCCATGCCTCCCACTACACCCTTCAAGGTAAATCACTACTTGCCTCCAGTAAACTGCTGGCATTGGAGAGGTCCACAGCATGTGGAGAAAATCAGCCTCCTGTGCCTATATCTAGGGCATTTGCTCAATCTGAGTGAGTAGATCTTCCTCAGAACCAATGGAGTGAGGTAGGCCTTATGTGGAATTTTCAATGGTGTTAACCAGAACCTTGCACTGCTAGATCCTACATTATGATGTGTGCCATGGTCTTTTTGTCATTTATCTCATAACGTGAAGAGTAAGGTTGCACTCTCATTGCAGAGTGCCTTACATGTTGTGGAAATTGTTCTACAACCCTGTTTTAAGTCATGGATAAAAGCCAATGTAGGTGAAGTCTGGGGATCTGCCGGGAAATCCTTCCCATGTGAATTTGATTGCCCTTGCCACCCTAGTGCAATACATGAATTTTCCTGATCTCACTTCTAAGAGATTTCTAGACCCTTCAAAAGTCTGTAGTTTGTTCCTATTGTAGAGGTCACCCATTACATGGCATCCATCCACCCTGGGGTATCAAAAGCACACTTTAACACAGAAATCTGTGTACTGTGTCTGTGAAAGTGACATCAGAATCCATCTCATCAAGGAGTGCGAGGCAGCTCCCATGGAATTTAGGAAGGTCCTGACAGATATGAGCACTGAGAGTAATGAGAGCATTGGTTGCACCATTGGCGTCCAGAAGTGGACTATGTCTGAAGTATTTGTGCATTGCCCTTGTCAGAAGCACAAACGTTCCCTGTGCACCTTGGCATACTTGAGTGCCTTTTTCAATACTCGTCAGGTAGTGGACCATGAATTTGAGTCAGTTTGTGCAATTGTGGCAATGCTAATTGTTCTTGGAAAAGTGCTGCTGCATCATATGCTTTCTTTGTTTGGTATGTCAATGAAATCCCAACATGTACCCCCTTAGACCAAGTATTTCTATATGTACTACATACTTGCTGCATATTCATATGTGTGTTAAATTGTAGTACAGGTTAAAGGGGGTGAGAATCCACTTCAAATAATATTCACAGTCCTTGTTGGGGTGATTCACAAAAGTTACTACATAAACCCCTACTGAACCTCCTGGTAGCTGTGCTAGAGAGCAGTCAGGCTTAACTTTAGAGGCAGTGTTTAAAGTATTTGTGCAGTACTCAAACAGTAATAAAGTGAAAACACCACACAAGAAAAATCCCAAACCAATTTAGAAAAATTGAGAATATTTTAAGAAATAAAATGAGGTCAAAATGACAAAAAATCCAATGTGTAGTACCGGAGATAAGAATGTTTACAGTTTCAATCCAAGTTAGCACCAAAAAGCAGAAATTGTCAAACATGCATATCTGGTTGAGCTACACCAGGCCAAAGTCAAAGGTTAAGGCCAACCGCGATGGGTTGGCAGTCAGATACAGGACCCAGGTTTGTCTAGGTGGAACATTTGACTTCTGACTTAAAACTTTTATGAAGAAAAAGGAGTTTTCAATGAGTTGTTGGCACAGCAAGCTGATTCTGAAACAGGATTCATCGACAACACGCTGCTAAAGAGCTGGGTCCCTTGCGGTTGTCAAAGAATGTGGGAAAGCTCAGAGCACGTGGAGTCCAAAGTCTGTGCCCAGGAAGGGATCAACGTAGATCGGATGCTGCTCAGCGTCAGACCTGGTGAGGCCCTCCACGTTCGGGTTTAAAAACTTTTCTGGAAGTAAGATCTTCATCTGGGCAAATCGGTACATTCAGGCCGACCAGTGATTTGATGTTTACATCTTCAGCTTTGATGGTGATCTCAGTACCCGCTGGTTTTCCAGGCAGAAAGTTGGTAAAAAATGTCAACGTCCCAGTACTTGCAGTTTGGGAGCACAAGGAGCAATTTGGTGATGAGAGGAGTACACTTTTACACCAACCAAGGGTCCAGGACCTGGGGGCAGCACTTGGGAGTTATAACGCACTCCAAAAGAAGCCAGCAGCAAGGTATAGGGCAGGTCCAGTTGGAACTGACCCGCTGGGCAGTTGCAGGGATAGAGGCCTCTGGAAGCTTGTGTCCTTGTAGTTCAACTAGGAGGTGACCCTTGGAGTCACTTCTAGGGTCCTGGCTCCAGGAAAGCAGGTCCAGTCTTCCTCCAGGTTCTTCAGACAGCAGGGCAGTCCTTCTGATTCTTCACAGGTCCGGAGGTGTTCTGTGGAGAAGTCTGTAGGGTCCACATTTATACCCAGCACCAGCTTGTGGGTAGAGGGCATTCCTTTGTGCACCCCCTAAACCACTTCTGGTCAGGGCCACCCCTGCAGCTGGGTTTGAAGTCATCCTAACATAGAGAAACAAATGGGAGGCAGGCCTAGTTATGAAATTCATCTGCCAGGGGCAAGGTAGGCCTCCTTTGAAGCTCAGGAAGGGGATGGGCAAAGGAAGGAGAACCCATCCCCACGACCCAGAGCCCTTGGTCCACTGTTTGGTAATAATACACATCTCACCACAGGAGAGCCATCAGGGTCAGGTGACAGCTGGGACACTGGCAGAAAACACGTTTTTTAAATGAATCCTTCAGATATATGTTGCTAGCTATTCCCAAAATGAATTTAGCACTCATTAAATGTAATAGTGTAAACCAGTGTTAATATATGGGAGAGCTAGCTTTGCCACAATAAAAAACGAACTTGGAGGGATTGCAAAGCACTAAAAATACATGTCCTACTTTTAAATACTGTGCACCCCGCCATATGCTCTTTTAAAGCCTAAATTAGGTGAGACTTATAAGTATAAAAAAGAAGGTTAGGCCTGGCAAAAGCTTTATTTTGCAAACACAGCAAGATGATGGACGGAGTGCTTAAACTTTTCAGACACTCACCCCCAGTCACAGATCTGGGTTTAATCCATTATCGTTCTTGTGCTCACTAAGCCACCCCAGTTTGGACCCAGCCATATGCAAATCAGTCCTCATTGTAACAGTCCAGCCCGGACTGCCAGGCCAGGTCCTCCCTGGACCAGAAACAAGCATCCTAGGACCGGTTTAATGGTTTCACCCCTCATCAGCCAGGCTACCTTCAATCCAGTGGCAAATTGAGTAAGGGACCCAAGTCTAAGCATACCATGCCACTTCAGGCGAACATAACAAACACAAAAAGATGATGGACGGAGTGCTGAAACTTTTCAGACACTCACCCCCAGTCACAGATCTGGGTTTAATCCATAATTGTTCTTCTGCTCACTAAACCACCCCAGTTTGGACCCAGCCATATGCAAATAAGTCTTAACCCTGTTCCTCATAGTAACAGTCCAGCCCGAACTGCCAGGCCAGGTCCTCCTCGGACCGGAAACAAGCATCTTGGGGCCAGTTTCGGGGTTTCACCCCTCATCAGCCAGGCTAGCTTGAATACAGTGGTAAAGTAAGCAAGGGACCCATGTCTGGGCATACCCTGGCCACTTAGGGCGAACATAGCAAACACACAAAGATGATGAACGGAGTGCTGAAACATTTTAGACACTCACCCCCAGTCACAGATCTGGGTTTAATCCATCATCGTTCTTCTGCTCATTAAGCCACCCCAGTTTGGACCCAGCCATTTGCAAATCAGTCTTGACCCTTTTCCTCATAGGAACAGTCCATCCTGAACTGTTGCAAAAGTTTTATTTTGCCAGGTTGAATGTGCAGTTTATAAAATGCACAGCCAGGCAAGTCTGGGGACATGCAGTGGCAGGCCTGGAGACATGCTTTAAAGGGCTACTGCAGTGGGTACCATATACCAGGGAATAATAATTAAATCAAAGGTGCCAATTAGGTGCATGCCAGTTTTACCATGTTTATAAAGGAAAAACACAAACACTTTACCACAGGAGGGCAGGGGAAAAGTACACAGACTTCTATGACTAGCACAAATGGGTTCAGCAACAGACTCAAATAAAATCTGGGAGAATAGCACAAAGAAGATGGCAATTTCGAACAATGTGGTTAAAAAGGTTATGCATGACACCATTGCACTTGCCTATTTCAACTACGTCATGGCCTTTTTGGTTAGCACTTCAGCATTTTGACAACATCAACAGGTAGAGCATATGATAGCACGTTGTAATATTGTTTAGGACGCATCAGAGAACTCTAGCCCTTTATGCCTTTTCTGCTGTGTAGTGAAACATTCCACCCATGCTGTGGTAAGAGCGGAAGATTTTTTTTTAAATTGTGGTGTATATGCGAACAGCATGGCCAGGCAAGCCTTTGAGTAGCACTGTGCTAGTTTAGGGTTCTTGATATGATGCAGCTCCTCAGTGTTATGTTGAGTAATGACTTCAGATGGTATGCACCATCACATCTCTGGAGTCTACATTGGATGACCAAAGATTATGGCCAGTATTGCACAGTGCGGTAATATCATAAACCTGTGGATGACTCCTATCACATATGGGTGCACATACAAGAAAGAGCAGGGTAATCCTACAAGCACATTTTGATTTAACCCATATTGTGTTTATAATGACATATTGTAGAGGGCCCATAATACCACCGCAATTTGAAGGTGTGCAGTGTTAAAGTGCCCAAGACTATGCTATGCTATTTAGATGCATCTGCCTTACATACTTCCATATTGTGAAAAATTGGATAATTGGTTAAGTTAGGTGTAAATCGTTGTCAAGCAACAGCTACAATCCTTGTCAGGGTGAACCACAAAAGTCACTAAATGAATCTGTGCTTTTATCAATTTAGCTGGTAACTGAGCAGTGAGGCTTTGAGGTGCTTTGTGTTGCTTGACGTTGGTTCTGATGAAGGTTACCACTGTGTGTTGAGGCTTTGAGGGGCTTGACACTGCTTGCCACCAGGTTTGATGGGACCTTCAGTTAGGCCAGGAAGAGTTCTCTCTAATGCCAGCCAAGGGTCTAGGACCTGGAACGGCACCTCTTGGGGATCAGGAACTCACTCCAGTGGAGACCAGCAGGGCTCAGGCAGGTCTAGTTGCAGGTCCAGGAATACCCAGTGCTGTAGGCCAACTGGTTAGTTGTGGGGAGGCCTCTAGAGCTTGTTATGTCCCTGTATCTCAGAACAGGAGGTCAGCCAGCTGACCCTTGGCGCACTTAGGTAGCCTGGGTTGAAGGGAGCAGGTCTCATCTTCCTTCTCAGAGTACAGGGCAGGCCTCAGGCAGCAGGGCAGGCCTCCTTCTGAAGCATACACAGGTCCAGGAGTGTACTGAAGAGTTGGTCTGAGGGTTCAATATTTATACCTGGTGCCAGCTTTGAAGTAGGACAAACTTCAAAACTTCACGTCACATATGGTTCTTGTATTTCCTTCCCTCCCTTGCCTAGGCTCCAAGGGGTTTAGGATGACAATAGGCTGTCTCAAGTTCTTTGTGAGTATGCTGGAGGCAGCCTCTTTGAAATATAATTGGGGCAGGGACCAGCTATGCCCCTCGCCTCCTGGCTGGATGGCCTATCCTGCCAACACCTAGTCCCCCTTTGTCTCTTTGTCTGGGAGGAATACATAAAGGCCACCTACACCCAGTCATGTGACCCAGGATACAGTCTTCAAGCACCCAATGGTTGGGCAAGAAAATGGCAACTTTCTAAACGTAACATTTTTAGAATTGTGACTTAAAATCCCACTTTACTGTGAAAGAGGGTTTTGAATTACAATTTATTTGAGTGTAAACATGATATTTCTACCTTCTCCTAATCACAAAATATCACCTAATAAATGTAATAAGGAATCCCAATGCTATCCAATGTGAGAGATAGTCATTGTCATAATGACAATTAATGTAAGAGTTTTTCACTAGCAGGACATTGAAAAATTAAAAACACATGTCCTACTTTTTTAATATAATGCACCCTGCCCTATGGGCGGCTTAGGGCCTGCTCTAGGGCTGGCATATGTTTTAAAAAGAAAGTTTTGGGCCTGGAATTTTTTTTTTAATTTGCCTGGTCAAGATGGCAGTTTAAAACTGCACGCAGACCGCAATGGTAGACCTGAGACATGTTTCAAAGGGCCACTTAAGTGGGTGACGCAATACCTGCTGCAGACTCACTAGTAGCATTTAGTTTACAGGCTACTACATATTGTACCACTTTTATAAACAACCGCAATGGAGCGCACACCGCTAGCTCCTCCTCCGGGTCGCCCCATGGGAAGCTGGTGCATGAAGTTCTTAAGTGGCTCACCCCAGTGGGTGCAAGTAAGTACTTGTTGATAATCTCTAGACCCGATACATGTCCCGGGTTTTAAAATATCGCCCGAGACATGGCTCGGGTTTCGGGATAACTTCCCTCCTCAGTAGAGAAAATAGTTAGGGGTGGAAGAGAGGGCCGCCAAGTACTTGCACCCACTGGGGTGAGCCACTTAAGAACTTCATGCACCAGCTTCCCATGGGGCGACCCGGAGGAGGAGCTAGCGGTGTGCGCTCCATTGCGGTTGTTTATAAAAATGGCTCCCTCGAGCTTTGAGCTGACGAGCTCCTGGACGACGCACCTGCGTGCCTGCGTGGGCACTGAGGCCCTTGACGGTTGCTTGGCGGCCCTCTCTTCCACCCCTAACTATTTTCTCTACTGAGGAGGGAAGTTATCCCGAAACCCGAGCCATGTCTCGGGCGATATTTTAAAACCCGGGACATGTATCGGGTCTAGAGATTATCAACAAGTACTTACTTGCACCCACTGGGGTGAGCCACTTAAGAACTTCATGCACCAGCTTCCCATGGGGCGACCCGGAGGAGGAGCTAGCGGTGTGCGCTCCATTGCGGTTGTTTATAAAAATGGCTCCCTCGAGCTTTGAGCTGACGAGCTCCTGGACGACGCACCTGCGTGCCTGTGTGGGCACTGAGGCCCTTGACGGTTGCTTGGCGGCCCTCTCTTCCACCCCTAACTATTTTCTCTACTGAGGAGGAAAGTTATCCCGAAACCCGAGCCATGTCTCGGGCGATATTTTAAAACCCGGGACATGTATCGGGTCTAGAGATTATCAACAAGTACTTACTTGCACCCACTGGGGTGAGCCACTTAAGAACTTCATGCACCAGCTTCCCATGGGGCGACCCGGAGGAGGAGCTAGCGGTGTGCGCTCCATTGCGGTTGTTTATAAAAATGGCTCCCTCGAGCTTTGAGCTGACGAGCTCCTGGACGACGCACCTGCGTGCCTGTGTGGGCACTGAGGCCCTTGACGGTTGCTTGGCGGCCCTCTCTTCCACCCCTAACTATTTTCTCTACTGAGGAGGGAAGTTATCCCGAAACCCGAGCCATGTCTCGGGCGATATTTTAAAACCCGGGACATGTATCGGGTCTAGAGATTATCAACAAGTACTTACTTGCACCCACTGGGGTGAGCCACTTAAGAACTTCATGCACCAGCTTCCCATGGGGCGACCCGGAGGAGGAGCTAGCGGTGTGCGCTCCATTGCGGTTGTTTATAACAATGGCTCCCTCGAGCTTTGAGCTGACGAGCTCCTGGACGACGCACCTGCGTGCCTGTGTGGGCACTGAGGCCCTTGACGGTTGCTTGGCGGCCCTCTCTTCCACCCCTAACTATTTTCTCTACTGAGGAGGGAAGTCATCCCGAAACCCGAGCCATGTCTCGGGCGATATTTTAAAACCCGGGACATGTATCGGGTCTAGAGATTATCAACAAGTACTTACTTGCACCCACTGGGGTGAGCCACTTAAGAACTTCATGCACCAGCTTCCCATGGGGCGACCCGGAGGAGGAGCTAGCGGTGTGCGCTCCATTGCGGTTGTTTATAAAAATGGCTCCCTCGAGCTTTGAGCTGACGAGCTCCTGGACGACGCACCTGCGTGCCTGTGTGGGCACTGAGGCCCTTGACGGTTGCTTGGCGGCCCTCTCTTCCACCCCTAACTATTTTCTCTACTGAGGAGGGAAGTTATCCCGAAACCCGAGCCATGTCTCGGGCGATATTTTAAAACCCGGGACATGTATCGGGTCTAGAGATTATCAACAAGTACTTACTTGCACCCACTGGGGTGAGCCACTTAAGAACTTCATGCACCAGCTTCCCATGGGGCGACCCGGAGGAGGAGCTAGCGGTGTGCGCTCCATTGCGGTTGTTTATAACAATGGCTCCCTCGAGCTTTGAGCTGACGAGCTCCTGGACGACGCACCTGCGTGCCTGTGTGGGCACTGAGGCCCTTGACGGTTGCTTGGCGGCCCTCTCTTCCACCCCTAACTATTTTCTCTACTGAGGAGGGAAGTTATCCCGAAACCCGAGCCATGTCTCGGGCGATATTTTAAAACCCGGGACATGTATCGGGTCTAGAGATTATCAACAAGTACTTACTTGCACCAACTGGGGTGAGCCACTTAAGAACTTCATGCACCAGCTTCCCATGGGGCGACCCGGAGGAGGAGCTAGCGGTGTGCACTCCATTGCGGTTGTTTATAACAATGGCTCCCTCGAGCTTTGAGCTGACGAGCTCCTGGACGACGCACCTGCGTGCCTGTGTGGGCACTGAGGGCCTTGACGGTTGCTTGGCGGCCCTCTCTTCCACCCCTAACTATTTTCTCTACTGAGGAGGGAAGTCATCCCGAAACCCGAGCCATGTCTCGGGCGATATTTTAAAACCCGGGACATGTATTGGGTCTAGAGATTATCAACAAGTACTTACTTGCACCCACTGGGGTGAGCCACTTAAGAACTTCATGCACCAGCTTCCCATGGGGCGACCCGGAGGAGGAGCTAGCGGTGTGCGCTCCATTGCGGTTGTTTATAACAATGGCTCCCTCGAGCTTTGAGCTGACGAGCTCCTGGACGACGCACCTGCGTGCCTGTGTGGGCACTGAGGCCCTTGACGGTTGCTTGGCGGCCCTCTCTTCCACCCCTAACTATTTTCTCTACTGAGGAGGGAAGTCATCCCGAAACCCGAGCCATGTCTCGGGCGATATTTTAAAACCCGGGACATGTATCGGGTCTAGAGATTATCAACAAGTACTTACTTGCACCCACTGGGGTGAGCCACTTAAGAACTTCATGCACCAGCTTCCCATGGGGCGACCCGGAGGAGGAGCTAGCGGTGTGCGCTCCATTGCGGTTGTTTATAAAAATGGCTCCCTCGAGCTTTGAGCTGACGAGCTCCTGGACGACGCACCTGCGTGCCTGTGTGGGCACTGAGGCCCTTGACGGTTGCTTGGCGGCCCTCTCTTCCACCCCTAACTATTTTCTCTACTGAGGAGGGAAGTTATCCCGAAACCCGAGCCATGTCTCGGGCGATATTTTAAAACCCGGGACATGTATCGGGTCTAGAGATTATCAACAAGTACTTACTTGCACCCACTGGGGTGAGCCACTTAAGAACTTCATGCACCAGCTTCCCATGGGGCGACCCGGAGGAGGAGCTAGCGGTGTGCGCTCCATTGCGGTTGTTTATAACAATGGCTCCCTCGAGCTTTGAGCTGACGAGCTCCTGGACGACGCACCTGCGTGCCTGTGTGGGCACTGAGGCCCTTGACGGTTGCTTGGCGGCCCTCTCTTCCACCCCTAACTATTTTCTCTACTGAGGAGGGAAGTTATCCCGAAACCCGAGCCATGTCTCGGGCGATATTTTAAAACCCGGGACATGTATCGGGTCTAGAGATTATCAACAAGTACTTACTTGCACCCACTGGGGTGAGCCACTTAAGAACTTCATGCACCAGCTTCCCATGGGGCGACCCGGAGGAGGAGCTAGCGGTGTGCACTCCATTGCAGTTGTTTATAACAATGGCTCCCTCGAGCTTTGAGCTGACGAGCTCCTGGACGACGCACCTGCGTGCCTGTGTGGGCACTGAGGGCCTTGACGGTTGCTTGGCGGCCCTCTCTTCCACCCCTAACTATTTTCTCTACTGAGGAGGGAAGTCATCCCGAAACCCGAGCCATGTCTCGGGCGATATTTTAAAACCCGGGACATGTATTGGGTCTAGAGATTATCAACAAGTACTTACTTGCACCCACTGGGGTGAGCCACTTAAGAACTTCATGCACCAGCTTCCCATGGGGCGACCCGGAGGAGGAGCTAGCGGTGTGCGCTCCATTGCGGTTGTTTATAAAAATGGCTCCCTCGAGCTTTGAGCTGACGAGCTCCTGGACGAAGCACCTGCGTGCCTGTGTGGGCACTGAGGCCCTTGACGGTTGCTTGGCGGCCCTCTCTTCCACCCCTAACTATTTTTTCTACTGAGG
Source organism: Triturus cristatus (assembly GCF_964204655.1). NCBI lineage: Eukaryota > Metazoa > Chordata > Amphibia > Caudata > Salamandridae > Triturus > Triturus cristatus. Next base: position 935,099,961 of record NC_140585.1, read on the forward strand.
AGGGAAGTTATCCTGAAACCCGAGCCATGTCTCGGGCGATATTTTAAAACCCGGGACATGTATCGGGTCTAGAGATTATCAACAAGTACTTACTTGCACCCACTGGGGTGAGCCACTTAAGAACTTCATGCACCAGCTGCCCATGGGGCGACCCGGAGGAGGAGCTAGCGGTGTGCGCTCCATTGCGGTTGTTTATAAAAATGGCTCCCTCGAGCTTTGAGCTGACGAGCTCCTGGACGACGCACCTGCGTGCCTGTGTGGGCACTGAGGCCCTTGACGGTTGCTTGGCGGCCCTCTCTTCCACCCCTAACTATTTTCTCTACTGAGGAGGGAAGTTATCCCGAAACCGGAGCCATGTCTCGGGCGATATTTTAAAACCCGGGACATGTATCGGGTCTAGAGATTATCAACAAGTACTTACTTGCACCCACTGGGGTGAGCCACTTAAGAACTTCATGCACCAGCTTCCCATGGGGCGACCCGGAGGAGGAGCTAGCGGTGTGCGCTCCATTGCGGTTGTTTATAAAAATGGCTCCCTCGAGCTTTGAGCTGACGAGCTCCTGGACGACGCACCTGCGTGCCTGTGTGGGCACTGAGGCCCTTGACGGTTGCTTGGCGGCCCTCTCTTCCACCCCTAACTATTTTCTCTACTGAGGAGGGAAGTTATCCCGAAACCCGAGCCATGTCTCGGGCGATATTTTAAAACCCGGGACATGTATCGGGTCTAGAGATTATCAACAAGTACTTACTTGCACCCACTGGGGTGAGCCACTTAAGAACTTCATGCACCAGCTTCCCATGGTGCGACCCGGAGGAGGAGCTAGCGGTGTGCGCTCCATTGCGGTTGTTTATAAAAATGGCTCCCTCGAGCTTTGAGCTGACGAGCTCCTGGACGACGCACCTGCGTGCCTGTGTGGGCACTGAGGCCCTTGACGGTTGCTTGGCGGCCCTCTCTTCCACCCCTAACTATTTTCTCTACTGAGGAGGGAAGTTATCCCGAAACCGGAGCCATGTCTCGGGCGATATTTTAAAACCCGGGACATGTATCGGGTCTAGAGATTATCAACAAGTACTTACTTGCACCCACTGGGGTGAGCCACTTAAGAACTTCATGCACCAGCTTCCCATGGGGCGACCCGGAGGAGGAGCTAGCGGTGTGCGCTCCATTGCGGTTGTTTATAAAAATGGCTCCCTCGAGCTTTGAGCTGACGAGCTCCTGGATGACGCACCTGCGTGCCTGTGTGGGCACTGAGGCCCTTGACGGTTGCTTGGCGGCCCTCTCTTCCACCCCTAACTATTTTCTCTACTGAGGAGGGAAGTTATCCCGAAACCCGAGCCATGTCTCGGGCGATATTTTAAAACCCGGGACATGTATCGGGTCTAGAGATTATCAACAAGTACTTACTTGCACCCACTGGGGTGAGCCACTTAAGAACTTCATGCACCAGCTTCCCATGGGGCGACCCGGAGGAGGAGCTAGCGGTGTGCGCTCCATTGCGGTTGTTTATATTGTACCACTTTACTAGAGACTTATGCGTAAATTAAATGTGCCAATTGAGTGTAAGCAAATTTTGCCTAAGTTCAGAGGAGAGAGCACACGCACACTGGTTAGCAGAATTTCAGCAAACCGGAGGAGAGAAGGCAATAGGCTGCCTGGTCTAACAGATATACAATTGAGAATAATGTTACTAGGCAATATACAATCTATCACAATGAAACAAATTAAAAACAAAGAGATAATACAAGAAAAGAGCTCAGTGTAACTGACAAATATAGTATTCAAAAGATTATTTTAATTACAACAAACCAATATAAAATTCATCTGAACACAATTTCTTGTTAAAAGGACATCAAATTGATGGCATTACGTAATACATTCTTTGTGTTGTCAATGTTTTATTTTCTCCATGCACAGTTGACCTAAAAAATGCAATAATACCACCCTGCCGTGCGCGAGCGTAATTCTGATTGGTTGTTAGATGTCAGTACACATTCGAATCGGTCGAAATCAGGAAGTGTCGGCCGCCATTTTGTCTGTCGCACTGAAAAGGAAAGGTGGAGAACGTGAATAGGGGGCAGAGTAGGGAGTTCTTGACCCCCTAGCCATTGTCAGGGGGTCACAGTAGGACCACGAAGGGCCAAAAAAAAGATTTAAATTTTTTTAAAAAACATCGCGAGGTGCGCGCACTCTGAGCGCACCCGAAAAAACCCATAAAAAAAATAGAAATAAAAATCAAGTTTAAGTGTTTAGATATTAGGTGGCTCTAAAAAGAGCCCTTGTGTTTATTGAGTGTTTTTCGGTACCTACAAGTAAGTACCGATGCAGAGTCTAAAGTTCAAGAGGAAGACTCTGTTCCCTTCATCATTGAAATGTACACCGTCTCCTCTATAAATGTCTTGCATGTTGTAACGCAAGTTGTTGTGGTATATAGAACCCATACCATAGTCTCTGAGGAAAGCAGAAACAGACTTATTGACGTGCTTTCTTGCTTTGTCAATCTGCGGACAAAATTGGTTGGACCAGTTCCACTTTTGCCTTTGGCATATATTAGAATATACAAAGGCAGTTTGTTGAAAAAGTGACATCAATTGCACAAAGGTGTCCTTAATAAGCATTTCCAGACCTACCCCAGTTAAAGTGCCTAGGTCATTTCCACCACAGTGCACAATAATAAGGTTAGGCTGTGGGAGATGTAGAAAGGTTTTCACCAAAGGCATTAATTGGTGCCACTTTAACCCTCTCTGACCAATCCATTTAATGTCTACATTTGGCAAAGCAAGGTCTTTTACAATACCTCTTTTTTCTGCAAATTGTTCACTCCAGAAGACATAGCTATGACCTACAATCCACACTGTGAACATCTTTCAAGGAGAACAGGATGCACTCAGGAGGTGTCTTTCAGTAGAATGGCAATATGAAAAGAAAGACAGTTGAAAAATGGAGGCATACATACTTTTTTTTAATAAAAAGAACTCATTGGCTGATTCAAACCATTTTACAGTTAAAACTAGGCTGTATGTTTACATTTTCAAAAGCATGTTTTGGATTGGTACAGAAAAATGTGTTCCCACTGAACATTACTTTGGATTTGCTGTTAGGTTTGAAAAGTCAAGCACTCTTGCTCTTTGGATTTGAAACATTGTGTGCTGAACTTCTGACCTCTCTGCTCACACCAGTGTTCCATGACCTGTTGCTATGGTAGCAGGCGGAAGTCATGTTGGGGGAAGGGATGATTTGGAAAGGGGTTGAAAGTTGCAACCAATAGAAATGTGTGATTCCATTTGAAAAAATGTGGGAAGGACTGTGATTTTACATTAACATGTATATGTGTGAAAAAAGAGAGGGAAACATTGCCATTTACTGGTTGAGGTGAGAGGAGAGAGGTGTACAGCTCTGAGATTCTGGCTCTGATAATCTGCTGTTTGAGTGCCACATTTATTTCTCAACTAACTAATTTTAAAGGTGAGTTATGAGTTTGAGAGGGGATGTATGTGGTGATTTTTGATATAAATATTAGAATTGTCATTCTTCTTTTAAAGTTGTGTTTTACATTTTGTGTTTTAGGAGATATTTAACTGTCTTGAACTTGTAAGATATTATGGAGTATGTCTTCACTGTAAGTTAAGGTGTACTGGTATCACTGAGGAATACTGTTTTGTGCCTAGAATCACATCATGAGTCTGTCTGCACACAGGATTTGTTGTCAGAGATTTAATTTGTGTTGCTCTTGTTCTGTTAGCCTTGCACTCGCAGAAAAGGGGCAGTTTGTTTTCTTAAAGTGTGATGGTTAGCATTCAGCAGAAATCAGTTACTCACAAATGAGAGGCAAATGCAAACACATTTGAAAATAGCATGGTACATTTTCCTACCACTTTAAAAGTTGTGTTTTACATTTTATGTTAAGGAAGATATTTAAGTGCCTTGAACATGTTAGATATTATGGAGTATGTCTTCACTATAAGTTAGGTGTACTGGTATCACCCAGGAATACTGTTTTCTGCCTAGAATCACACCATGAGACAGTGTGCACACAGGAATTGTTATCAGAGATTTAATTCGTGTTGGTCGTGCTCTATTACCCTTGCACTCGCAGGAAAGGGGCAGCTTGTTTTATGTAACACATGGTCATGGTCTCAAGGAGCTGTTAGGACATGTGCTCTTTTCTGCTTGTCTAAAATATAAGAAAAATGTGTCAGGCTGTCACAGTAATTATCACTTGCTCCACCACAGTACTAAATGTGCTTTCAAATTGCCAAAGAAAATATCGCTTTGTGCTTAGAATCACACCATGAGTCTGTGTGCACACAGGAATTGTTGTCACAGATTTAATTTGTGTTGCTGTTGTTTTGTAAAACTTGCACTTTTAAGAAAGGGCCAGCTTCTTTTCTTCAACTGTGTTGGTTAGCACTCAGCAGAAATCACTATCTCAAAAATGAAAGGCAAATGCAAACACATTTGAAAATAGCATGGTACATTTTCCTACCACTTTAAAAGTTGTGTTTTACATTTTATGTTAAGGAAGATATTTAAGTGCCTTGAACATGTTAGATATTATGGAGTATGTCTTCACTATAAGTTAAGGTGTACTGGTATCACCCAGGAATACTGTTTTGTGCCTAGAATCACACCATGAGACAGTGTGCACACAGGAATTGTTGTCAGAGATTTAATTTGTGTTGCTGTTGTTCTGTAAAACTTGCACTTTCAGGAAAGGGCCTGGTATCACCCAGGAATACTGTTATGTGCCTAGAATCACACCATGAGACAGTGTGCACACAGGAATTGTTGTCAGAGATTTAATTTGTGTTGCTGTTGTTCTGTATAACTTGCACTCGCAGGAAAAGGGCAGCTTGTTTTCTTAAAGTGTGATGGCTATCACTCAGCAGAAATCATGATCTCACAAATGAGAGGCAAATGCTAACACATTTGAAATCAACAGGGTAGATTTTCCTTCCAATCTTGTAATGGGTGAGGTAGTTCCTACATGTAAAAAACTCCAATTAACCCTTACCAAACATGTACTCTTACACACATATCTGCAGTCTTCATGCAGTTGTAAAAGTCTCCATGCAGATCTCTCTTGCAACTGACAATACACAGTCTCCAGAAACACACTCTTTGCACACATGCAGAAGCTTCTCTTACACTGCCATGCGTAATACTCAGCTCTGTGTTGTGTTTCAGATAGCAGTGTGTAATGCAAACACATTCAACGTCATCAAGGCTCATTTCCTTTGCTGAAGTCTAATCACTCACCCTTGTAGTAAGGAATCCCTTAATACGTACATACATTGTTAAGTTAGCATAACCACGTTAGATGTTAGAAAGCCATCTTGCTGCTTTTGCGCACGACACTGCATCTACATGTTATTGTTTAAACAAACTGCTGGCTCGCGCTTTGCCTCACACGAGAGCAATCTGTTGTTACCATCCCGAGCTATGCGCAGCGACCTTGGTCTGAACATGGTGTAACAAGAACAGTCTGGGTCGTTAGACAATGCATGTTTTCCACTCTAGGTTGATCGACTCACTATTTAGCCATAACATACAGGCAGCTGCGAATACCTGAAAGTTGGTGCTTTTAATATTGCAGACATCATGTTTAATATTCAGACCGAAGACGAGCCTTCCTGCGAGAAGACTTCTGATGCTCCTGTGATGTGATTTCACTAAGCTGATCTTTGAGGTATGGGGTCCCCTATTCAAGCCTAAGAGACCTTTTATTAGCATAATAATAATATTAGCTTCTTAGTAAAGGGAAGGTGGTAGTATCCACTGTAATTTATAACATGATCACTCCCTTTATATTCTATGGTATTGTAACGATGCTGATGGTTTTAATTATAATCATTTGTCTGCTTGTATTAGCCAAAGTACTGCATCTTAGGTCACGTGGTCTATAAAATAAACTCTTTTTATTTTCACCGTGTCTTTGTTTATTCTTGTTGTGGACTGATGTGAGAATAATATACGAACAGGTATTTCCGATTCCCACCATTCCTGAGAGTACACTGAGTCGCTTGTTCTGGGTTGTCTTTTCATTGGGACCGCCGAGCTAAACCTCGCATAACGAATGGGACACTTATGCTAGCCGGATACTGGGTTCTGGGTTCTGAGGTGAGTTTCTGGTACACCACAATTCACTGAGGTCCTGGGGTTCTATGCATAGTTCTGTGTATAAGCAGAATCCCTGCAACATGGCGCACCTAACGTTTGGCCTATGAGTTGAAACGCCTTAGTAGTGCTTATATTAGTCCACAGCACCCTCATTCTTGTTTCCGGATAACAAGTCTGACGGATTTAAACCTACCTATTTCTGTTGATATAGGTTTCTTCAAGCTTGATCATTAAAAAGGTTATTGAACCCTTGTGCTACTAATTACTTCGAGTGTAGCTTGTCCTTATGGCGGTCGATATAGCGGCGCACAGTCGGGCACCTCTGAGACGTCATTTGACGCAGTATGGGGTGCCGGACACTGGTATGGACATAATCTTTGTGGTAGGAGCCGATGCGGCTCATCCTTATGAGTTGTTTTACTCTTGGGTGACGCTTCCGGCGGTGAGTGAGGACGATAACTCTTTTCATACTTACACTGCCACTGCCGTGCCAGCGAACTATACACCGTATAGGACACAAGAAATACCAATATCTGCTTGGCAGCATCTTATTTGGTTTAATGGCGCCCTCCCCCATGCGGTTATACCGCCGAGAATGGGCCCTTGTCAATTGCAGGGGCCACTTGGCCGGTACTAGCCGGATATACGCCTCATCCCCGTTACCTAACGGTGCCGGTGGCTGATTTGCGTGTACTGCACACTGCCCTTATTACGGTACATAGGGCTTTGGTGCAGTACGTGTCACGCAATGTGCAGGTGGGGGCACCTGCTGTTGCGGGGCAGCCTACTGACCACCACGCAGTGGTCATTAGTCCTGTTATGGTTAATTCTGTTATGGGCAAGCGCCCCCCAAATAGGGATGATTTCCCTTTTTGGCTTGCTGAAAAATTTGACCAAATAGAAGCGGTTTACCCGAATACATCTCCTGTGGAGAAACACAGGATCCTTACCATTAGTTTGCCTAAAGACTTGGTCCCCGACATTGATGATTGTGTAAACTGGGGCAAGGTCTTTGCAGCGACGTACTCGCAGTGCTTTGGCACTCCGTCTATGTCGGTACTGCCCTCCGTTATTAAACGTGTTCAAGATAACCACGGTGCGGAGTCTGCGATAGAATTAGGCATGCAGCTCCTCGGACAGTTTGACCTGGTGGCTACCATGGTAATGTGTAACCTTAAGGGTGATGCTATGCAATTCCAAGTTCGTAATGAACTGAAGAAAGTTGCTGAAGAGGATAAGCCGCGGGAGTTCGCGAAAATAATCTCGACGGCATACAAAGATGTGGGTCGTAGCTCTTTAGGAGTTAAACCTGTTGTAAAAACTCCCGAAATTAAGCAGCAGGGTAAGGCAGAAGCCTCTGGTAAGGATGACCGTCCAAACTTTCCGAAACAGAGTTGGCGGTCAAAACAACAGGGAAAGCAGCAGCAGAAACAGGGGTCTCGGCCTGCCTCTCCCGTTCAGTCAGGTAGTGAGCGCACTTATGATCTGCGTGATCGTGCTACTATTAAGTCTCCTGATAGATTTCAGGTTTCTGAACAACGTTCTCCTCGTTCTTCACAGGAAACATCGGCTTCACAGTCCGGTGGCGGAGGCGGTGGCAAAGGTCGGGGTGCTCCACAAACACGTGACCAACCCCGACAGACTGAAGGTAAAGGCAAGCAAGAAGAATTCGCAAGACAAAGACCCCCGTTTCAGAAGAAGAAAGTGGCTGCTCTGACGGCAAGGTATGCCTCAGATAGTGCGGACACGGCTTCGGAACCGGACATGGGCGCTGACGCTACTGGACAGCGCAGCGGAAATTACCATAGTCCGTCAAGCTCTGCGTCCATTTCTGGCGGCGACAGCAACTGATCCATTGGTTACTGTTGAGACAGCTGACACCAGAGTGGCTCCCCCTGACAGACTCTATGAAATCGTCTTACTAATTGAGGGTGACATACAACGTACAATAAAAGGGATTTTTTGGGATAATCTGACTACCACCTATGATATCCTCCTAGCGGAGGCAGATTGGCCACCAGCTTTCATTTTAGAAGCTCCTAGAGGGGAGGAGGTAATCCTCCCGTCCTTTGCGCACACAGTGCCTAAGGACCGGGCTGAAGTGTACGCTGAGGAGTGGGCACTGGCGCTAGCGCCGGCATTGTATCGTACTCAGGTGGGATGGGACCGGTTGTCCCCCTGCCATGAGATTCCATTGCGGTCTATGCCCCAGCCACAGCCCCAATATCCTATGCGTCGTGAAGCTAGACCGTACGTCGCTGCAATCCTTGACCAATTGGAATATCAGGGTGTTATTGAAACTTGTGTGTCCCCTATGAATAACCCTTTATTCACAGTGACGAAGCCTGACGGGTCGTACCGTTTAGTTTTGGATTACCGGCACTTAAATTCGCATTGCCGGACGTGCGCGGTACAAAATACTCACAGTTCGGCTCTTGTCGATAGTCTCATGCGTAAGAGATTTAAAACGACACTTGACATCTCCAATGGCTTTTTTAGCCATAACCTGTCCACACTGAGTAGCCAGTGGACGGCGTTTACTTCAGGCGGCAAACAAAAACAGTTCACAAGATTAGCCATGGGCTATAAAAACAGCCCTGGCGTCTTTGCCGCTCGCGTGGTCTCTCTCTTAGAAAGAATGGACCCCGACGCATACTCCTATGTTGACGATATCTACCTCACGGATGATGAGCTGATGCCACATCTGTCTCGAGTCGACAATATCATTACGAGTTTTGCGGAATATGGCTACAAATTTAATTTTGCGAAGTCTCACATAGCGGAATATACGGTGTTGTTTTTGGGCTACGATCTCAACAATGAAGGTAAGGGATTGGCTCCTCACTTTCTGGAGAAATGCGCATGCCTGCGTGCTCCTACAACACTGAAAAAATTACAATCTTTGCTGGGCTTTCTGAATTTCGGACGTACGTATATTCCTGATTATGCCCAGCGTATCAAGCCGCTTTACGCCTTGGTACAACCTTCTTTTTCGAAGTCTAGCTGGCAGCTAGAACATTCTGCTATTCTACAGTCTTTACAGGCTGATCTTCTTGCTTCACAATACCTACTGATGCGTGATAACCGCACTAACCTGGTAATAAGAATAGTACCAGGCGCAGTGGGTTTCACGTACTTGACGTTCAATGAGGGCGATACAGTCCCCATTGCGTATAAATCACACTTGTACACCTCTGCTGAGTTGCGTTTTTCCACTTTCGAGAAAGTTCTGACGGCAGTACAGATGGCGATCCTTAAAGAACGCGCACTGTCACAAGGAAAACACATACTGGTTGTAACACCGTATCCTGCCCTAGAGGCAGTGACAAAAGCAAGTGTACCAAATTCTAAAGCCTTGCATCCACGGTGGATACAATGGGCCACGACTCTGACATCACCAGATGTCACTTATATCTTTGACGCCTCTTTACAGACTCAGGAGTACTTACAGTTTGAATTCGTTCATCCGGCTCCTCTGTCTTTGCGCCCGCTCGAAGAATACCATTGTGTCATATACACTGACGGCTCGGCGCAGCCGGCGATTGGATCGAAGCATGCCTATTCTGCGGCTTGCGCAATTGTCGTGGGTACATTCGTAAATGGTGAATTCCAATCTGATGCAGTGCATACGCAGTCGTTGGGTGATTGTACCGCGCAACTGGCGGAGCTCCGGGCTCTGGTGCTTGCACTGGAGTTTGCTGATCCCCGAGTCACTACTCTTATAGTAAGTGACTCCTTTTATTGTGTCCAGTCCTACAATGACAATTTACACTTCTGGTCTCAAAACGAATATCGCGATACCAAAGGTAGCACAATTAAACATAAATTGCTTTGGGTTCGAGTGGCAGACTTTAAAGAACGTCTCCCTCTCGTGAATGTTATTCACACTCTTGGTTACCAACGCCTTGGTGTCCCTGCTGTCGGTAACAGCTTGGCTGACGAGGCAGCAAAAACAGCAGTGGCTACATACTTAGTGGCAGCAGTTACAAGATCTAAAAGTAAGATTGATGATGACATCTTGGCAGCTATTGCTGCTACAGAGAAGGGAAGTGATTACCCGAAGGGTTTTCCTTCTCGTTATTTTTATCACTTAAGTCCTGATAACGTCCCGTTAATGAGGATTAACGACGTTGGTGACAGAATTATTCCCAACGCGGACTGCAGACCATATCTGATACTAGCAGCGCACGAGGGGTTGGCATCTACCCACGCCGGCGTGTCCGCTACTGTATCTCTGTTACAACAACGTTACTGGTGGTTCGGTTTATACAAACAAACGCGCGCTTATGTTCTTGATTGTGACATTTGCCAACAGATTAAACCTTCTACTGTTGCGCGCCCACCACAAACACAGTTGTACATATCTAATAAACCATTTGGTTGTGTTTATCTAGATCACTGCGGTCCTTTTTCTTCTGATACTGCGTACAAGTATATCTTGGTTGCAGTGGATTCGTGCACACGTTTTCTTTGGGTATGGCCACAAAGGAGTGCTGATTCACGGACTGTCATCAGGGATTTGCGTGTCTTTGTGGGAACTTTTGCGTGTAGTACCTTCCATGCTGATCAGGGCCCTGCGTTCGCCTCTAAGGCTTACAAGGAGGCTATGAGAAATTTGGGGGTCCAAGTCAAATTTTCGTCCCCCTACCGACCTGAGGGTAATAGTGTGGTGGAGCGAATGAACCGTGACTTAAAGCAATCTTTGACAGCACGAGTTTTAGGCACAGGCCTGAATTGGCTAGCCCATTTGTATAACGTCCAACGTGCACTTAAAAATCTCCCTAGAAGGTCTCTGGGTGGGCGGACCCCTTACATGATGCTCTTCGGAATCAGAATGTTTGTCCCAGAGCTTGATGGTCTAGACATGGCGGCGTCGGCCGCACCCTTTGACGTAGATGATCACTGTGCTGTTTTGCAGACCCTACAAGAAGCCAGAGACACTCTATCGAAGGAACACTTGCCCTCCACATCTGATGCTGAGCTTCAGATTCCGGTAGTCGGCTGGCTACCCCGAGTTGGAGACCTGGTCCGTGAGAAGGTGGAGAACAAGAAGGAGTTCGGCCCCTCTTATCGTGCACCGGTTCCAGTGCTTGGAGTGCAGGGTACACGAACAGTCATTTTACCTCCACTTCCTGGTCGCAAGGATAACAGGTACATCTCTATTGACAATGTCAAACTTCAGCGAGTGGCCGATACTTCTTAGTATGACTCCAGCAGTTTCATGTCAGACGATGCAAAGAAATTCAGTGTTGGTTCCTGCTTCTACCACCTTGTCTGATGTTGCCATCGAGATGCAGTCAGTTACTGATCCCTTGTTAATACCGCCGGCTGGTGGTCTGCCCGAAGAGACTGAGTATGCTTATCCTACAAATGGTCAATCGCCTGTTTTACAATCTACGGCGGTTAACCAGTCACGTTTCTCCTTTGACACTAACTCATTGCCTTCCACTTCCCCTTCGAACATTGCTATTTTTGTTAGGTGGTTCAAAAGACATTTTTTGATTCCCCCTTGGACATACATTTGGCTGGTGCTTATAAGTATTTTTTTGTTTATGTCCATTGGATTTGTAATAGTATTTTTCCGTCTGGTGAATGGCCACTATCTCAAAGAGAGATCTACAATTAGACTTGTCAATGGAACTTTGGCCCCCCACTCCTCGTCCCACATCATGAAAAGGGACCAGACTTTTGTGAATATTACTGCCTGGCCCGTCTTGGATGGAATTGCGTGGGATGCTGTTAAATTCCAAATTCATGGTCCTACTGAGGTCATCAATGTACCTAATGTATTTCGTGTTTCTATGGGTGATGTGGTTAAGCAGAACATTCGTTCTGATGATTGGGATGTTCATGCCATTGAAGCACTGTTTTCTGATTTGAAATATTATGCCGCTTTTGATGCAGAAGATTTATATGAAAATGCGGCTAACTATGCAGAACAGTATTGTTTTCAACATTATGGCAATCACTTCCTGCATAAAGCAAATACGTTTCGAAATTTTGTAAATTTTACCCAATGGGAACACTGTCCTACACCATCTTTAGGCAGTTCACCTACATTGGTTGATAAATATACTTATTTGACTGATTTCAGTGTTTCCAGCCCAGCATCCTTTTATTTTAAAGTGATGGCTGAGTCTGCCTCGAAGGTTAGACTTACACACACCAAATTACTATATTCTAAGTCCTTCATGGATGAGTTGTCAATCAAAGGTTATGATCTGTGGAAGGCTACTATTGATCTTAAATCGGTTTGTGGTTCCAAACCGTGGCAGGTTCATGGAACTGAAGCTTTACATCGTGCCTGTCTTATACCAAATCATATGTTGTTTTTAAATTCAACCATCTTCCAGACCACCTGTTTCGGATTGGCCACTTCTAAAAAACTAAATTTCCCCTCTGTTCCAGATCTGGGCGCTTACCCAAATTGGGATAACCAAACGGATCTGTCCCTTCATGCTTTGCAGTCATTAGTCTCTAATACATCTTTCAATATTTCGAAATTTAGTCGAGAAGGATGGTTAATTTGGCAAAGCAGTTCAGATGCCTGTGAACGTCATTTTCTAGGTCTGAAACCGGGGTATACGCAGCAACGCGCAGACCCTCGGTTTGAGTCCTCTCATACAGTAACTACCTACTCTGTAGGGAAATTATGTCAATCCTGGCTGCGACATTCCACCTTGGCATCTGTCAAAGTTCATTTATCAAAATTACATGACAAAATAGATTTGAATGATTTTGTTAAAGGTCCTGTGGGTGGCAGATCCAAGAGGTGGGCGTATGCTATTTACAACGAAGTATGGAAATTGTCGCAAATTGAAGCGGCTTCAAGATTGAGGGCTATTGATCAAGCCAATATGGAAAAGGTCTTGGCCGTTATAGATAACAGCATTAACACTCTTTCTTCCAGAATTTATACATTAGACAATATTGTTTCTTCAATTGTTGATATTGTACATGATGATATGTCTGTATTGTATCATGGTCAAAACCAGTTGCGTTCTGTTGTGCAGTTTGCATGGACATTACAAACGTTAAAGGCAGGAAAGGTCCCCTGGGACTATATGAATACGACATCATTATTCCTTCCCTTTAACCTTACTGTAAAGCAGCAGTTCATGTCCATGAAAGATGCTACATATTCATTGTTACACATTGAAAAATTGGAGCCGTTACCTTTCTCTGTGGCGGAATTGAATTCAGCCGTGTGGTTAGTACATGGGTTGATCACGCTACCTTTCGCGCTTTTTAAGTTTACGTCATGCATAAAACACTATGCTCTGGGTAGATATGAACAGTTGGGTACCGCGTTCCTACATGAGGTTTGGTCTCTCCCTTTTACGTATAGATGTACAAGAGACAGTAAAGAGGTTTACCTGAAAGGTGAGGAGTGCACCTCGACACCTGATCATTCTGTAGTATGTAGGCACATTCAGTTACACGGTGCATGCAATGTACACGCCCCAAATTTGGCCTGCGTCCTCAAAGGAATCCCAGTGCCAGTGATTACACCATCTTTCACACTGCTTGCAAACGGTAGTTATTTAATTTTGAATAATGAGGCTTGCTGCGGGATGTTAGTGGGAATCCCATATATAGTAACTGTATCGCAGAGAGTAGTCTGCTGCAATAATGTTCTATTTCCACCCCCGCATGGGCGGCTGGATGTTTCCATCTGGCCTTCGATTCCGACCTTGAAAGCAGAGTTCAACAAGATGAGCAGAATAAGAGCTCTATTGTCCCAAAAGGAGGTGCCATTGACTTCCTCCCGAGAAACATTTGTCCTTCACGTGGCAAATAGGCGCACTGAGGTACAGGCGCTTTTGAATACTGACCTCCCCCTGCATTTTGGAGCTTTGATCCAAACAATCTTCAATGCCTCGTCAACAACTGGCCTGGCTCATTTTTTTAAACTTGTAGGCTCAGGCCTCGTGACCTCCTTCCAAACTATTTTTGGTGTGATTCCGGCATTTTTTCATTCTATTTTTTCGAGCGTCTTTGGCGGTGTCCCGCTGATTCTGGCGCTGGTGGCAGGTGTGCTACTTTTACTTTTCATACTACGAAATGGCTGCACTTTCTGTGCCTCATGACAACCTGCCCCGTCTGCATCTTCTTCGTGACAGGATGCTTGAATGTTATGGTACGCTGCCATTGGCGACTTTGAGCCTGGCGTATGGATTATCCTTCCGGTATTCCTACTTTACCTGCGTGCATCCTGTCTTTCACTGCCTAGGTTGTCCCTTTGAATGGCCTCTGGATTTGTGCTTAACCAACACGGTGTCTCCGGTCCCGGATTATGATCGACTGATGAGTCCCTTAGTGTCTCACGAGTTTGCCTGTTCTGGTGTTCGGATTATGGCCTGTGGTGCGGCGCATGGAATCCTGGGTAATTGGGACATCGCAAGGGCTGCCTATGACTTCTTGGATATGAGTTATCTGGAAGAACACGTCGGTTGCCCTCTGATGGTGCTAGAGGCTCCGCTTATTGAAGAACATGTATGTTCCTTTTCTTTGATTAACTGGATGGCTGAAACTTTTAGTGGCCGTGCCACCGATTTTCTGTTGGAAGCTGTTGCTACGTATGCTGCATACACGTTCATGGATTGAGTGAACTGTCATCCACTATATTTTTTCTACCATGTCTTAAACATTGCCTGTGACTTTGGATTGCTAGCTAAAGCAGCATTTTTCATTTTTTTTTCTTTCCCTTTTTGAGGTTTTTTGCTTTTCTTTTTTCTTTCGAACTTTCTCTGCACCGATACTTGGTTTCAATTTGAGTACACCTTGTTCTGCTCTGTCGAATTTGAACTCTGCGTTCTCTCATTTCTTCCCTACTGGTTAGTGCTTCGATCAAGGGGGCATGTAGTAAGGAATCCCTTAATACGTACATACATTGTTAAGTTAGCATAACCACGTTAGATGTTAGAAAGCCATCTTGCTGCTTTTGCGCACGACACTGCATCTACATGTTATTGTTTAAACAAACTGCTGGCTCGCGCTTTGCCTCACACGAGAGCAATCTGTTGTTACCATCCCGAGCTATGCGCAGCGACCTTGGTCTGTACATGGTGTAACAAGAACAGTCTGGGTCGTTAGACAATGCATGTTTTCCACTCTAGGTTGATCGACTCACTATTTAGCCATAACATACAGGCAGCTGCGAATACCTGAAAGTTGGTGCTTTTAATATTGCAGACATCATGTTTAATATTCAGACCGAAGACGAGCCTTCCTCCGAGAAGACTTCTGATGCTCCTGTGATGTGATTTCACTAAGCTGATCTTTGAGGTATGGGGTCCCCTATTCAAGCCTAAGAGACCTTTTATTAGCATAATAATAATATTAGCTTCTTAGTAAAGGGAAGGTGGTAGTATCCACTGTCATTTATAACATGATCACTCCCTTTATATTCTATGGTATTGTAACAATGCTGATGGTTTTAATTATAATCATTTGTCTGCTTGTATTAGCCAAAGTACTGCATCTTAGGACACGTGGTCTATAAAATAAACTCTTTTTATTTTCACCGTGTCTTTGTTTATTCTTGTTGTGGACTGATGTGAGAATAATATACGAACAGGTATTTCCGATTCCCACCATTCCTGAGAGTACACTGAGTCGCTTGTTCTGGGTTGTCTTTTCATTGGGACCGCCGAGCTAAACCTCGGATAACGAATGGGACACTTATGCTAGCCGGATACTGGGTTCTGGGTTCTAAGGTGAGTTTCTGGTACACCACAATTCACTGAGGTCCTGGGGTTCTACGCATAGTTCTGTGTATAAGCAGAATCCCTGCAACACCCTGTAACACATGGTCATGGTCTCAAGGAGCTGTTAGGACATGTGCTCTTTTTTGCTTGTCTAAAATATAAGAAAAATGTGTCAGGCTGTCACAGTAATTATCACTTGCTCCTCCACAGTACTAAATGTGCTTTCAAATTGCTAAAGGAAATATCGCTTTCTGCCTAGAATCACGCCATGAGTCTGTGTGCACACAGGAATTGTTGTCAGAGATTTAATTTGTGTTGCTGTTGTTCTGTAAAACTTGCACTTTCAGGAAAGGGCCAGCTTGTTTTCTTCAAATGTGTTGGTTAGCACTCAGCAGAAATCACTATCTCAAAAATGAGAGGCAAATGCTAACACATTTCAAATCAACAAGGTAGATTTTCCATCAAATCTTGGAATGGCTGAGGTTGTTCCTACATGTTCAAAAGTCCAATTAACCCTTACCACACATCTACTCTTATACACGTCTGCACTCTTCATGCAGTTGTGCAAGTTTCCATGCAGATCTCTCTTGCAACTGACAATACACAGTCTCCAGAAACACACTTTTTGCACACACGCAGCAGCTATTCCTACACTCCCGTGCGTACTACTCAGCTCTGTGTGGTGTTTCAGATAGCAGTGTGTAACGCAAACACATTCAACGTCACCAAGGCTCATTTCCTTTGCTCTAGTCTAATCACTCACCCTGTAACACATGGTCATGGTCTCAAATAGCTGTAAGGACATGTGCTCTTTTCTGCTTCTCTAAAATATAAGAAAAATGTGTCAGGCTGTCACATTAATTATCACTTGCTCCTCCACAGTAGTAAATGTGCTTTGAAATTGCCAATCAAATATCGTTTTCTGCCTAGAATCACACCATGAGTCTGTGTGCACACAGGAATTGTTGTCAGAGATTTAATTCATGTTTCTCTAGTTTTGTAAGACTTGGACTCATAGGAAAGGGTCAGCTCATGTGAAAGGATTTGAAAAGCTCAAAAAAACTATTATAATGAATTAAAATTACATAAAGGTATTTTTTTTTAGTTTCTTGCAGGTATTGCTGAGCAACAGGGAAAAAATTTAAATATGCCTATAAAGTCAAGAAAGAGAAAAGAAAAGCAACAACAACTATATTTGAAGACAACTGGTAAAAAAAAGAATAGGAGGAGAAGCTCGTGTTGGAAAACAGAAAAAGTCTTCTGGTAAGCAGACTAAAGAATTTTTAAAAAATATCTTCAAAAAAAAAAAATGATCGAAAGATAAATTCAAACAGTGTTTCAAGTACAAAACAACAACAGAGTCGACAGCAAAAACAAAATGCTAATGTAGACTCAGAAGTAAGAAAGAGTGACTTAACACGAAAAATAGATTTTAAAAACATTCGTCGAAAAATGTTTCAGAGAAGAGTGATGTTAAATTTGCTAAAGGATGTGAAAAAATATAAGAAGAAAACCAAATTTTATAAGCAAAAGAAATTTATTGAAAGTATTGTTACGAAGGCTTTAGAAATAAATAAAAAAACTACTCATTTTAATTTTGAACAGGATGCGTAGATTAGATAAATTAGTCAATGCAATGAAGTCACAAAGCAAAAGGAAAAGAGAAGTGAAAAAAAATAACTTTTGTAAAGTGTTCTTAGGAGAATGGAAGCATAGTTCAAGTACTGAACCATTTTTTAATGAAGAGAGTTATATTCAAAGTAATAGTTTGTTGCATGCAGTTGACACCAATGGTAGAGCATATGAAGTTAAAGATGGTTGTGTAATGGAAAAGGAGAAAATGGTTCCAAGAAATGAGGAAGAAGTGATGGCTGATGAGGTTATGGGGAGACGTCCTAAAGCCCCAGTGTACACTTGGAATTGTAGTAGTATTTGTACTGTGCGTCAGGAATCTATTGATAAATTACGTGGCTTTCTAAGAGAATATAGTAAAAAGAGTGTTAAACAGAAGATTAAGGTGCTTCAAAGACTAGATCTGTGCAGAGTGAGAGAGAATACTGGTTTACAAGGACATTCTCTGGCTTGTCTATCTAGGAAAGTGTGTCAAAGTGTTTTTCACCATTTTAGGATGCTGGCAGTACATCATACTGAAATGAGAAAGTTTGTGAGAACATTGTATTTTGCTAAAAGTCCAGCACTAAAGTTAAATGAGTTGAATAATGCTCTGTTCCGTGGATCTGTATCAGATGTAGTGAAGGTTACTGATGAGATCCAGTTTTGTTACTTTGGTCCAGAACAAGAAAGTGCAGAAAATGACACAGTTATTGATGAAAATGTGGAAGAGAATGTAGAACTTACTGTTAGTACAAATTTTGAAGATGAAATGACAAAATTTACTATCATCTCTAATGAAAGACCAAATATTACTTGTATTTGTTGCCGGAGAAACCATTATAAAATTCAAACAAGGAATGTTGATCTGTATAAAAAAAGTGAAAATGAAGATAATTATAAGTGGAAAGATTTTGCAACATATATATTTCTGGAAAATTGTTTTGAATTGGGTGAAGATCAGCGTATTTGTAAATATTGTTATAACAAGTTAGAAGAAAATAGAATGCCAGCAAGAGCTGTACATAATAAATTAGAATTGGTTGATATTCCTGCAGAACTTTCTGATTTAAATACTTATGAGTCTATACTCATTCAATGTGTCCATCCGTTTCAGACCATAGTGCGTATGGAGCCAAAAACAGGTAAATTACCTCCTTCGGATTTACAAAGAGGTTTAAAAGGAAGAGTTGTCTATTTGCCATTGGATTTGAAAAAAAATATGGAAACAATTGATGCAGATACTTTGGAAACTGAACCATTAGTTATTCTGGTTAATGGTGTACCTACAAAGAATAAGAAAATTTGGCAGGAGCTGGTGGATGTACGAAAAGTACAAAGAGCAAATTTGTATTTGAAAAAAAATAATAAATGGTATGAAGCAATTTATATGGATGAAGATGAAAAAGTTTTACTAGAAGACATAGGAATACCAACTGGGCAAATTGAAAGAGAGGATAAGTCAAAAGAAGAAGAAATTTATGAACATTTCAGCATACATCCTCTTCATTCTAAAGAAGTTATGGGAAACGCTATTGATCTGTTTCAGATGAAGAAAGCAAAAGGAACTCCTGTGAGTGTATGGGAGGAGAGCTTGGAAGCTCGTTGTTTTCCCCAACTTAACATATTTGGAGCAGCAACTGAATGAAGAACAAAAACAAATTTATGAAGAAGTCAGGAAAAAAATTGATCACGGATTACTACATGAAAATAAAGAGTGCTCATGCACATCTTTTGAACCAATGAGAATGTATGTAAGTGGACAAGCAGGAACTGGAAAAAGTTTCTTAATTAATGTAATTAGAAGCTACCTACAGAAGAAAATGGATTCCATTTTGTCTTGTGTTGTTACTGCTCCAACTGGGTTAGCACCGTATAACATAAAAGGAGTTACCTTACATCGTTTGCTGATATTACCAGTAGAGCATGAGAACAAAATACAATACCACAAACTAGCAGGAGAAGCATGCTTGGAAGTTTCAAGAGTATTGAAGAAAATGAAAGTACTCATTATTGATGAGGTAAGCATGGTATCAAACTAAATGCTTGCATTTGTGCATTTAAGAATGCAGCAAATTCTGAAGACAGACTATGACGTGTTATTTGGAGGAAAACACGTCATAGTTTTTGGGGATCTTTTGCAACTTACTCCAGTTAAAGGACAACCGGTATTCCATACACTTACACATGAAGACACGAAAAAGTCGTTAGGAAGTATAGGCAATGTAAATATTTGGACATATTTTGAGTATAAGGAACTCATTACCAATATGAGGCAAGCCAATGATGAGGACTATGCAAGTATTCTGAAATATATAAGAATTGGACTACTCACAGAACATGGCAGAAAAGCATTACAGAGTCGATTGCTGAGTAATTTGTTTACAACAGAAGAAATAGTTCCAGAGAAAATATACAAGAAAATTGCTGAAAAAAATACTGTAATCTGCTTAATGCCAACACTACATGAATGCTCTGTATTCAATCAAGAACTTTTGAAATTGGAAAATGAAGAGATCATAAAACTGGAAGCTGTGGATAAAATTCAACATGAACGAATAACTATTATATTGACAGGCAAATTGGCTACTAAATTGGATTCTCTGGAGAAAAACATTTCAAAAACAGCTGGTTTGGAAAAGAATCTTTATGTGTGTGTGAACTGTAGAGTAATTTTAAGACGTAATTTGGATGTAGAAAAAGGTTTAGTGAATGGAGCTATGGGTAAAGTTGTGGGTTTTGTAAAGTACCAGAAAAAAGATGGAATTGAATTCTTAAAAATAACATTTGATCAGATTGAAGAGGTTAAAGTCATTAGTCGTTGTTTAGTTCGTTTTTTGCTAGTGAAAGACTTATATGTACGTAGGAAGCAGTTTCCGATTTCTCTAGCATATGCTGTAACTATTCACAAGTCTCAAGGATTAACTGTTGATAGTGCTTTTGTAAACATTGGATCTACTGTGTTTAAAGAAGGTATGGCATAGGTTGCTTTGTCACGCGTGAAAAAAGTATCTGGTTTATTCATGATAGACTTTGATGACTCAAAAGTAAGTGCTGATGCAAACTGTGTAAAGGAGTATAATAGATTAAGAAGAAGCTATGCTCCTCATTTAGGTCAGTATCCTGTGTTTGAAAAACGTGTTGTTTGTCGGAAAAGGAGATTTGAGAATATCTGTAATGAGGATGTACAGAAGAGAAAACAAAAAGACAGTGATGTGACTGCAAGCAAAAAGAAAAAGGACAGTGTGGAAGAGGTTGTTGGTTGTCATTTTGAAAATAGCTCTGGTGTCAACTGCTACGCAAATGTAGTGCTGAATGTTGTATTTTATCTTGAAAGTTTGCAAGAGCAGATAATACTAAATCATGAAAAAAGATTCTGTTCTTTGCTGAGTCTCCTTTATGAGAAGCTGAGTAATGATAAAAATAAAATAGAAAGTGCTTCTGATGTTAGAAATCTTTTAGATGTATGTTCTGGATGTACACAGTTTACACAAAATGTCCAGCAAGATGCACAGGAATTCTTGATATATATCCTGATGGTACAGGAAGATGAAGGGGTAAAAGTAGACAATTTATTTGGTGTCTCTTATAAATGGGAACATTGTTGTGATAACTGTATGAACAAATGCAGTAGTAATGTTGATTCTGAAAGGTTCATATATTTACCATTACCAGAAAGTAAAACAGTGACTTTTAGTAAATTAGTTAAAGATGCTAATCACAACATGGAATGTTCTGAATGTAAATCTGAAATGTTGTCAACGTTATTTCTAAAGAAATATGGACAGTATGTAATTTTAATGGTACAACGTTGTAGAGCTGATGGAACAAAATTGGAAACTTTACTAAAGAAGTTTGTTGGTAATCAATTATCTATATCTGGAACATCTTTTGTAGCAGTTGCAATAATTTTTCATGACGGTCCTTGTATAACTTCTGGTCATTACACAGTTTATCTTAAATGTGAAAAAGGATGGACACTGTGTAATGATTCTCAATTGATTTTCAAGCAACGTTTGCCTTATGATTTACCCAATTGTTACTTAATTTTTCTGAAACCCAAATTTTAAATACTAAATTCAGCATCTGAAGAAAGCATTATTTAAATTTTAAAGGATTAAAATTGAATATTTCACTCAAAAAGGATTTTAAACTTACCATTTGGCCTCAAGGAAAGATAAAACAAACAATTGTGGACTTCTATGACAGATATTATTTTGGAAAATGTTATTTTGCAACAAGGTTTACAGACGTTATTTCTTAAAAATTGTTATTGTACTTAAAAGGTATTTTTGACATTTCTATTAAGGTATGTTTTAGTGAGGATAGATTCAGGGCTTTTTTAAACAATCTTTCAGATTGTTTTTTTTTTTGAGCGCTGTTAAATGATGAATACAATTGATTTCACTATTTTCAGTGAAAATCAAAACATTCTGAAAACAGCAAAAAAAGGGCAAAAAAATGCTTTGCTAAATATGAAAAAACATGTACTGTTTAATAAAATGTATTGTTGAATATTAATACTTTTTTTCTTTTTTTCAGAACTAGAAAGAAAATTTAGAAAATGTAATTCAGTTTCCTTGCAATTAAATAAAAACATTTATTTCTAAATAAGTTACTTTGATGGTCAGGTAAGTTTAAAATATCGGTATGTGTCACTACTTTCGTTTCATGCTTCCTTTTCTTCACCTCTCCTTACTCTGCTTTTCTCATTTCTCTTCTCACTCTCTCTTCCTGCTTTACTACTCTTTTGTAACTCCCTCACTCCTTCTCTACTACTCCCCTACCTTTACTACCTCCATCACTAATTTTTCATCCATGTTTCTTTCTCTGTATCCATATGTCTTAGTCTTTTTAACTGCCTTACTCCTTCTCAGTTGTTTGCTTTCTGTCTCTGTATCTGTCACTCTCTGTTTGTCTGTTTTACCCTTAACTTCCTTAACATCTCTGGGGCAGATTTACAAGTCACCTGCACCACCACTACGTCACTTTTCTTGACGTACTAGTGGCACAGGGTGCTCCTCCATATTTACAAGGAGAGGATAAGCCACTCTGTGTGTCTTTTCCTCTCCTTGTAAATACAGCCAATTCAAACGCAGCACTAAAATGAGCTATTATCTTTTTTGGGTACCTATACGTAAGTACTGATGCAGAATTTAAAGTTTAATAGGAAGACTCTCTTCCCTTCATCTGTGAAATGTACACCATCTCTTTTTTAATTACTTTGCCACTCCCCTCTCTTTGTCAGGGAGTCCCTGAAGGTTTACTAAAGTTGAAAAAAATGATTATTTTTTAAAAAAAACATCATTGGGTGCACGCACCCCCCAAAAAAAATTGACAAATAGATTAAAAAAACAAGTTTTTGTGTTTAGATTTTTCGGTGGCTCTAAAAAGAGCCCTTGAGTTAATGTAGGGACAGAGGAAGAGAAAAACGGAAAAAAAAATAACAAAGCTATGGCCCAGTGCAAGAGTGCTCCTCAAATTTTCTCTGAATGAGATCAACACTGCTCTCACCCATAGTAATAAGAGTACCACAATCCATGCACCGTGTAGTCATCCTCCCAAAACAAGGACGAATATCCAGAGGTGTGTAAGAAGGTGAAGGCACCATCGCAGATGAAGTGCTCGGCTGAGCTGCCAAAGATGTGCTCGGCTGAGCTGCTGCAGATGTCGTCGGCTGAGCAGGTGGAAGGTTTGCTCCAGAAGCTTGACGAAAAGTCACAGGATGCATTTTCTCAACGTGCCTCAACATTGTGTGAATACTAAAAGAGTACTTCTTATTAGCATTCCCATGTGATAAGGTGCGCTGACAAAGTATGCAGGTGACTTTTGGTGCATTCACCTTCTTTTGTCCCTCAGGAAAAGTGAAAAACTGCCATATAAAGGAGTCTTTCTGCTTCCTCTG
Source organism: Triturus cristatus (assembly GCF_964204655.1). Lineage (NCBI taxonomy): Eukaryota > Metazoa > Chordata > Amphibia > Caudata > Salamandridae > Triturus > Triturus cristatus. The sequence goes on from NC_140585.1 coordinate 935,123,305, forward strand.
CCTCTGTCTCTCAAGAGTGTCCTGTTCACTCTCAGAAGGTGGCTGGTGCTCTGCCATTGTCTCACAAAAACAGAGTAGCTCCTTCTCCAAGGGAATCAGAACTAACAATGAGGGGAGTGGGTGTGTTTTTGGAAGAATCTGGAACTGAAAGTACTTTGAACCAATGAAAAGTGATGTTTCTTGATCACATGACTTGCCATGAGGGGATTGGGTGTGGTGTTGAAACAATCTGAAACTGAAAGTAATGAAAACCAATTAAAAGTGTTGTTTTATTAATCACATAACTCGAGGTGCGCACACGGAGCAAGCTCAGAGCGCGCACGGTGCAATTCCGCATGCGCGAACGCGTACGCGCCCATGCGCATAAGTATTATGCGTGTACGTAACACGCATACGCAGCTCGCGCGCATGCGCGAATGTCAGCGCGCGTACTCCGCGCGTATGCGCGAGTGTAGCGTGCAGAGCACGTACGACACACGCAAGCATACATACGCATGCGTACTGGGTGCGCGCTGCGAGCGCGTACTAAAACGTACGTATGCGTACGTATATAACGTACGCATGCGTACACAAAAATCTTACGCATGCGTACTAGAACGTATGTATGCGTACGTAGATAACGTACGCAGGCGTACATGAAAAACGTACGCATGCGTACTAGGTGCACGCTCAGTGCGCGCACCCTAAAAATTTATAGAAATAAATAAATAAATTAAAGTGTACATAAGTTAATAGAACATATTAACAATGCTGTTCAACTTTATCCAAATTCAAAGTAAAAAAAAAATTAGCCACACCAAATTAAAGGATACAGATAATCTATAAATGTATACATAGGGAAATTTTTGTAAAAGAAATATATAAAAAATATATTAAAAAATTCTAAAATTAGCATTTAAAAAACCTTTGAAATTCACTGAAAAAACCATAGGTTTCACACACGTTATAGTTAGGAATTAGCATTTAAAAAACCTTGCAAATTCACTGAAAAAACCATAGGTTTCACACATGTTATAGTTAGCTGGACATTTTACTCGTAAAAAACCAATGAAATTCCCCCGTTATAGTCAGTTCAGCTAACTATAACTCGCGTGCCCGCAATCCACTGCTGATGACGTCACATATTACATCACTCATGAAATGGTCAGTGACATCACTCATGACATCACTGATGACATCTCAAATGACATCACTGATGACTAGAATACCATGCGAGGAGAGAAAGACTAGACTGTATCTGTGATAGTGTGTAGCAGATCACGTGATGTTCGCGAGCCGTGATGACGACATGATGGCGCACAAAAACGGGAATACTGATTGGTTGTTTTCGCCAAATATCCTACGTAAATAAAAGCTAGACTGTTGATACACAGATAATATGTAAGTCAATATTTTCCCTGAATCAGAATTACTGTAAACAAAAGTACCTCAATACATTTAATGTATTTTAACCAGTTCAAATAGTGGAATCAGAATATTGGCTCTAGTTATCAGAAAAAATGAATTGTCCTGGCAATGGAACCAACAACCCAGGCCTGAATCTACTGCCTAGTTATATCTATTATGAAACTGCGAATAGAAAAACCACATATATAATTATCTCCTGAGTAAACTATGTTTGATCATCTATTATTGGCTTTCGATTTATTACACAGATGTTGAGATCTATCTCTATTTATATTGTCATATTGTCATATTCAGGTCTGATAGACGATTAATAAAGACTATCTATTTTATATACGATCAACATGCAGAATATTTTGATCTAAAAAGACACGTTCTAATTAGTCTATTTCCTATTTATCTGGAAACCAACATTCTTCTATGTTAATACATTATCACATAAAGGAATGTTCTAAATATCTTGGAGAAGTAACTCAGATATCAAATAAATGTTCGTTGGAATCTATTTTCTACTGTTATTTAAAGCTCTTGTAGATTGTCTACCTCCATAAAAACATATCGATAGACTTCGTTCGGAATTATAATTATTTTCAGATAATGGCGTTTTCCCAGGGTAGGTCGTTATTCAGACAGCATTTAAAAGTGTTCAGAGAGAAGATACAATAAACTTCTCTTTTTTGCGGATTTGAAGTCTGCCTTTATCATCTGGTACCTTGATCTTTTCTAAGATTCGCCACGGAATATCATCTGATTTGTGATTGAAGTCAATATAGTGTTTAACTAAGGGTGCCATAAGTTTAGCTGTTCTAATAGCAGAGCGATGTTCTGTCAGTCTTGTTTGAATGGCTCTGGATGTCTCTCCAACATAACCTAACTGGCAAGGGCAAAGACTTAAATAAATAACATTCTGAGCTTTACAATTCCATAGCTGTTGTGCTTGTATGGTAAAACCATTGAAAATCAAGGTTTCACCTTCTAATATACTGTCACAGGATTTGCAAGATAAACATCTTACGGTTCCCTTTACAGGTGCATTACCATTAATGGTTTATTGTATAAAGGGAGGTTCAGTATTGTGAGAGACAAATCTTGAATGAACAATCATATCTTTAATGTTTTTATTGCGACGATGCGCAAATAAAGGCTTTGAAATCTTTCTCTTTTGATCAGGGTCGCTATTTAAGATATGCCAATTCGAATTAATGATCTGTTTAACTTTGGCATTTAAGGTAGAATGTTTTGTGACACATACCAGTTGTGTATTTTTTGGAACTTTGGCTGTCTTTAAGAGGTGATCCCTATCGTTAAATCTTGCCCTTTTATATGATTCCCTTACCAGCCGGTGAGGGTAAACTCTAGGTAAAAACTTGGTTTTCATTATAGCAGCCTGGGCGTCAAAATCAGATATATTAGTACAGTTAACGTCGCACTCTCAGAAATTGCGAGAAAGGAATGCTCTGTTTCTGAGAGCGGGGTTGGTTACTTTTAAAACGTAGAAGCGTATTTCTTACCGTAGATTTCATGAACAAGCCCACTTCTAAAATGCCAGAATTATGTGTAATTAGAATGTCTAAGATTTCTACCTGTTCTATACTAATATGAGCAGTAAATTTCAGATTTGTGTCTACTAAGTTTAGCCACTGTAAGAATTCCTGTAAGTTCTCCTAACAGAGATATACATGGTGTTTTTAGGTCTCCATTTTTGGAGGTATGCAACCCTTGGCAGCTGCTTCTAATGCTACTACAGAGCAAGCACAGAGCTATGCCACTTCATAGGCCCATGGCTAAGGTGATGCCCATTATAATGCTCTGACATACCACTATGGTTCAGTCCTTCACTTTCATTGTGACTCATTGTCTCTCATTGGTAGCCTAGTCCTCTCCCACAGTGGCATTTGTGCCCACAGACTGCATGTCCCCAAGTGTCACCCACTTGCTACATGCTACCATAGACAGCTAAGCCCATACTTCCTCTGTTCACTTTTTTTTGCAGATGGTATTAAGAGAATAAACAGAAGAGATTGAGACAGTCTAAGAATTGTGAAAGTGAGATATCATGTTGGTGATGTCCAGCGCTACAAGAACAAGAGTCACAAATGCAGTATAACTACATGGAAATTGTAATATTAAATGGAGGGATGGGTACTTTGGGAGTTTTGTGGTATGATCAGCACTAGACGCTATGCAAATGGGGTTGTTATTACACTCTTGTGTCGCAGTATTTTGAGGGTCCTCAACTATCTCCCCCTGCCTCTCTTCTATCCATCTGAGTTAAGGTTTAGTGTAGTTTGTTTTTGTTCTTTGATGTTGTTACACGCTTAGTCTTCTGTTTGACTTGTTGCCGACATTTTCCAAAACAGTTTTTAATGTGTTGCTACTTTTTCTGCTCTTTAGGATACCAGTACACCTTCATCTTTAGAACAAGACTTCTCTATCTGTGCATTTAACTGACGTCTTTCCACTGTCCACCCAGGCACTCTGAAGGATAGTTGTGTCACAGTTATGGTCACCCCTTTTAGTCCTTTTTCATAAGAAACTAAAAGTTAAGGGAAGAGCAACTTTTAACATTGATGGATAACCTCTTTGTGTCAGGGACAGGTATTTTCCAGCTGCGTGGCCTATGTGTGTATGTATGTATGTGCCTGCATCTGCCTGTGTGTGGATATGCTTAGTAGCTTGTGCAGGGCTCCTACTTGTGTGTTTTAATTTAGTTTTGCTATATATTCATCTGTGTAATTGTTTGCCTCTATTAACATGCATTGGCAAAGCCAATAGGTCTCGTCTATGGGAGAGCTTGATTTTGGCAATCAGGTGGGCTTGGGTAACGGGGTGGGTGTAGGTGTATAAAGGGAGGATTAAAAAAAGTTCTATAAAGCGTACAGAGCTGGCTGTTTCTTTTTGCTTTTTTCCCCATCTGTCGGGTGGGGCAGAAGAAACAAGGATGGGAGGGTGGGAGGGGAGAAAAAACAGGGAGGAGGTAGAGATGAGTTAAAAAAAAGAGGGGTTTGACACAGCCAGAGTTGACTGCATCATTATGGAGAAATAGTACCTGAATCACAGTGCGAGCAGTGGATGGCTAGCGGACACTAATCAAACCTAATTAATTAAATTTAATTTTTTTAACTGGTTCTCCTCTTTCCTTCAAGAGCGTCAACAATCTGTTTGGTCCCCTCCTTTTTCGGCTGTTATTCCCCAATTAAATGTGGGAGTACCCCAGGGCTCTGTGCTGAGCCCTACCCTCTTTAATATATATATAGCCCCATTGGCCCCTCTCGCTGAAAAATTTGGAGCCAAAATTTTAACATATGCTGACGACTCTCAAATTCTGTTTACTTATGGGAAAGATGAACCTTTTAACGAATCTCTAATCAGGGAATGTCTGTCTAACATTTTTGGATGGTTTCATTTGAACCAGTTGGTCTGCAATTCGGCTAAGACTGAAATTATTTTTTTCGGACACACCCCTGGGGACGAATGGAGAAATCTGTGGCCTCAGGATCAGCCTTCTCCACCCAATCCTGTAACTACAGTGAAAAATCTTGAAGTCTTATTGGATTCTGATCTCTCCATGCAACCTCAGGTGTAATCTGTGACAGGCACTGGTTTTAGGCTTTTTAAAATGATGAGGAACTTTCTCTCCCTTCTTTCTATGTCCCATAGACAGACCGTTGTCCAGGCTCTCATCATTTCCAGATTGGATTACGCAAATGCTCTTTATTTGGGTATTCCAAAATTTTTGTTGTACCGTCTGCAACTGGTCTAGAATGCCGCAGCCAGGGCTGTCATGAGGGTTGGGTCTAGGACACACCTGTCCAGCCTTTTTAAAACTCTCAACTGGCTCAGAATGGAACCTAGAATCGATTTCAAGGCATTGGTCCTTGCTTTCAGAGCACTTCATGATATAGGGGCCTCGTACCTTAAAAAGAGAATCATCCCATACTGCCCTGTGAGGACCTTAAGATCTTCTACTCTCTATCTGCTCCAGGTTCCTAATTTTTTTCTAACCAGGAAGGGTGGTCGATCCTTTCAGGTGATTGTCAGTAAGATATGGAATACCCTCCCTCTGGCCCTCAGAGGTGAATCTGAACTCCTTCGTTTCAGACAGCATCTCAAGACCTGGCTGTTTCTTCTTTAGACCGTTTTGTGTCGCCTGACAGGTCATTAGGCCGTGTGTGAGTGTTTGTTGTCTGGCTGGTTAATTTAGCGCCGGGACACTCTTTTTGAGTAGCCGAGCGCTTTATAAATCTGTCTTAACATAACATAACATAACATAACATAACATAACACAAATCCTATCTAATCTGCACTTGGTACACGGAACAAAAAGGAAGTGATGCAAGGCAAGTGCTGCCCAATGATTGGGCAGCAAAGTAGAGTGAGAATGATGTCAAGAAATGGTAAGCAGTGGGCGGATTGTAAACCCATTATTGAACACAAGTCTTGCAAGTGAAAGAATATGCACTAGTGCATGCTCTTGCAGGATCGACCTATAAAGCACATCCTCTAAAGGTGAATTGTTGCCATGACTGACTGACTGACTGACTGATGCATTTATGGAGCGCTCGATTGCAGCAGCGTCTTGGCGCTAAGATGGGTTCATACTAGTCCAGATGCTTATTTATTTAAGAGCACTTCGGAAACAGCCAGGTCATAACCTGTTTCCTGAAAATAGTCCTGTTGGATTGCAGTCTCAGCTGTGAAGGAAGGGAGTTCCACAGCTTAGGGGCTTGATGGGAGAAGCTCTTACCACCCCATCTAGCCTTTTTTATTCTGGACACCCGTACCAGCCCTGTGTTGACGGGTCTCAGGCTTCGAGGAGGATTGTACCAAGAGAATAGCTTTCGGATGTCCATGGCACCACCTCCGTATAGCGCCTGGTGCACTAGACAGAGGGCTTTAAATTTCACTCTTTCCGGAATGGTAAGCCAGTGGATCTGTCTGATGCTGATAGACATGGGATGGTATTTGGGAAGAGCAAGCAGCACACGGGCAGCCTCGTTCTGAAGGGATTGTAGTTTGGCAGCTTGACCTTTGTCTATACCTAAGAATAGCGCATTCCCATAATCGATTCGGGAAAGTACAAGGGCTCCAATTACCGTTTTCCTTAGAGTAAATGGGATGAACGTCAGGATTTTGCGCAGAACTTTCAAAGTGAAAAAACAGGCAGAGGTTACTTGATTGATTTACTTCCCGAGCTTTAATTCACAGTCAAATGTAAAGCCTAGGTTCTTAGCCTTGGTCACCGGGGTTGGACAACTCCCAGCCACTCGGAACAATCAGGAAGAAGGTCCGGGGTAACGATGGACAGAGCGCCCTGAGTTGTGACCAGAAGTGTAGGACGTTCCCCGATCATTGACGGGTGACAATTGTACTTCCCTACGGTGCCGCATATCCCCAGATAAGCAGGTACCTATGTAGGTTGTATCGTTCCTTTTGTACTCACGTTTCACAGTTTTTAGCATTGCAGTAGTGTTATTTTATGGTTCTGAAGAAAGCCACTGTCATTTTGTTGAGACGCTAGTTGGCTGAAACATGTAGACCTATACTTAGAGGACGTGTTCCTAAATTGCTTGCGCACACGCTTTCCTCTAATATTTCTGCTTTTTTACTCTTGATACCACTGGATATCGAATAAAAATATTTTTCTAGTGGTAATCATTTTTAATCACTTTTCACACACTGCACCTAGTCTCACTACACTTTTGGCAGCTTCTCTCCATTTTGAGATTGATACCCTCCAATTTACATCAGTTAAAAACATCCTTGAGCTCCTCCTTTTTATAGTAATCAAAGGAGTTGTAGCTCTTTAACCGCACCAGGTGCGGTTAAGGGAGGTCCCAAATGATGAAGCATGCCACATCGGTGGGTGATGGGACGTGGTCCCCTTTGAAAGGACTTCCGCATATTTGTATGTAGCTGGCGCGCTTTGCTTGTGTCTAAGGCAGACTGCTATAGACCCACGGACTCCGGTGTTTTTTTAACAACTCCCAGCCTCCGCAGGCCACCAAAGTTGATTCCAAACTGAGGGGCCCTTCCCAAACTCAATAATCTCTGTCTTATCAATATTGAGTTTGAGGAAGTTTGCGTTCATCCAAGCCATAACTGCAGTAAGACAGCTACGGAACGGGTCGCTATAATGCCCACCCTCTGCAAGACCGACACCACTATCTGGGTGTCGTCCGCATATGACACCAGATTGAAGTCGTATTGTTTGATTAATCTGGCAAGAGGGGTAACATAGATGTTAAAAAGCGTTGGCGACAGAGCCGACCCCTGTGGAACTACACAAGGAAGGCACAGGTTTGCAGACTTCAGTCCCTCCCAGTGGATCAGTTGTTCCCTAGATGCCAAAAAGGATGACAAGAGTGCAAGAGCATTCCATCTGATACCGACTGCCTTCAGCCACTGCACCAACACAGTGTGGTTCACAGTGTCAAATGCGGCTGATAGGTCAAGCAGGATGAGGACTGCTCTGCCACCCTCGTCCACCACTTTACGGATTTCATCTGTCGCCATTATCAAGGCTGATTCGGTGGAATGTCTTGCTCTAAAGCCATGTTGGGAGGAATCAAGAAGTAGGCTGTCATCCAGGTATTTCATAAGTTCTACGTTAATAGCCTTTTCCAGAATTTTGGATGGTAAAGGGAGACAAGATATCAGACGGTAATTCTTTACCTCAGCGGGATCCAGGGTGGGTTTCTTGATGATTGGCCTAATGCAAGCCTTTTTCCATAACTGTGGGTAAACACCAGTGCTAATTACCCTATTCAGGAGAGGTGTAATATGTATGCTGATTTGGTCAGATACCAGGTGCAGAATTGATGGAGGACAGGGGTCCAAAGGCGAGCCAGATTTTGTCAAGAGTAATAAGTCATTGACTTTCTCTGCTGCTAAAACAGAGAACTCTGATAGGCTACTCTGAGGGGAGTTATCCGCCAGGGGATCATAATAGTTAGCCCTAGCCGTTGTCACCGTCTTCTGCAGTTCGTCATAGACTACCTGTACTTTATTTTGAAAGAAGGAAGCGACTTTGTCCACGAAGTTTTGGTCAGGTTTAAAATGGCTATCCTGTGGGCATTTAGATAGGGCTGCAACTGTTTTAAAAAGCTCCTTCGAGGAGTTTTAGGCTTCATATATTTTTAGTTGTATAAAGGGTCACTTTTGCACGTTTAATGGCATCCTTATATTCCTCCTGGGCCAAGTTATAGACTTTTTTGTGTTTTCTACTATAATCCGTCCTCCAAAGCCACTCAAGACACCTGCATTTGGCTTTTATGTGTCTGAGCTCGGCCCCATACCAAGGTTCTTTTTGGGCTGCTTGGTTATTTCAGGGACAAGTTGATCTATAGATGACCTAATCCAGTGATCAAAATTGTTTGCCTCAACATCAGGGTCAAGCCTAGTAGTGTTAGGGAGATTAAGTGCCAAGGAGGCTGCCAATAGATTTTGTTGGATATCTTTCCAACGGCGGGACTTGACCAACGACGGTCTGTTCCTCTGACCTCTACTAGTTCTAGGGTCAGCAATGTTAAAAAGTATTACATGATGGTCTGACCATGGTATGGGTAATACACTTGTCAGAGCTATATCCTGATTATTTGTGAATATGCCATCCACGGTGTGGCCAGATGAGTGAGTGGGCCCCAATGCTATCTGTTTCAGCCCATATCATGCAAGATTGTCCATCAATGTAACTGTTTCCACATCATTACTAGCTTCTAGATGGAAGTTGAAGTCCCCTAAGATTGTGAATGTCGAGGTATCAAGGCATGACTCAAGAAAATTCTGAGACTGGGATGCAATTCCTGCAGGATTTAGGAAAGAGGACAAGTACATGTGACGTTTCATAAGACACCATCTGCACATTTGTTGTTTGCTGAATTTTCCGTTTTTGAAACGTCCTCCCAGACCTTGCAGTATGACTTGGCCAAGTGTGCAGTTTATTAATTTACAATCACTTGCTCATCTATTCTCTGGAGCATAGCAATGAGCGCCTGTATGAAGATGCAGGAGAAGTCAGGTAATGCAGTACGTTGTTCCAGGTTATCTACCTTGGAGGAATGCAATGACACAGAGGTATCATACAGACAGTAATGTAATCATGGATGCTTTACTCTACAAAAAATGCTTATTTCTGGATCACTATTAACTCATTTTTGCACCCGCACATGCTCATTAAGACCCTCATTAGGAGTAGCCTGGAATTAGCCTTGTAATTGCGCCCTACCCTGGAATTATTAATACTAGGTAGTTCTGGGAGAAGAATGAAAGGGATAGTAGGTGGAACTCCGAGGCAACTCTAGGAAATGAGGAATTTCCAGGGGATATAAGTAATCCCAGGTCTGATTTTCCCCATAATTTACATATTTTCTCGAGTGTCACCAGGAGATTTTGGCAGCTGAAATCAATCTCTAGGTGGAACCGATCAGATATCATAAATTCATTTGGGATGGTGACTACTATTAAGTGCCGATCAAAAGTAAGAGGCTGTCTGTTGGAAAGCGTTCCCCCGGGAGGTTGCGGAATACGTTCCTGACCACCCGGAGGCCCACCTCTCCTCGAGTTCGGCCGAGCAAGAGCGGGGAGGCCCTTCCTGGAAGGGTCTCGTACCTAGGATCGCACACGCTGCACTACTCTTTTCAGATAGAGGGACACCACACAGTAGTTCTTTGCAGGATAATAGATTTTATCATAGGTTATAGGAATCTTTATGATCCGGAAGGCAGGAGCAGAATTTGTGCCACAAGCGGCAGTGGTATCGTAATGAGGGGTAAGGGGTAGCGGGACAGTCTTTGAATCAGTGTCTCTGCGGAGTACCCGCCGCACAGCTCTCACTCCTCGAGCTGAGGGGGTGTTGCTTCTCTCGGCAATCTCTGCCGGTTCTCTTGGAGGAGCGGGCTGCGAGTCACTCAGCAGGCACCGGAGGTTTGTAGTTCGAGGAGCCGCGGCGGTGTCGGCAGGGCTCAGATGGATCAGAATTCGGGGAGCCGCGACAGCGTCAGCAGGGCTCAGATGTTTCAGAGTTCGAGGAGCCGCGACAGCGTCAGCAGGGCTCAGATGTTTCAGAGTTCGAGGAGCCGCGACAGCGTCCGCAGGGCTCAGATGGTTCAGGGTTCGGGGAGCCGCGACAGCGTCAGCAGGGCTCGGATGGTTTCAGCGTTCGAGGAGCCGCGACAGCGTCCGCAGGGCTCAGATGGTTCAGGATTCGGGGAGCCGCAACAGCGTCAGCAGGGCTCGGATGGTTCAGCGTTCGAGGAGCCGCGACAGCGTCCGCAGGGCTCGGATGGTTTTAGCGTTCGAGGAGCCGCGACAGCGTCAGCAGGGCTCAGATGATTCAGAGTTCGGGGAGCCGCGACAGCGTCAGCCGGCTCTCGTCAGTCCAGGTCTTCTCTCCCTCCCATCCCTTCAGCACTCCTTGTTATACTCCCCCTCCTCTTTGAAGTCCGGAGTCCTCGTGGAGAGGGGTCTGGTGCCTGGGGGCGGTGTGTCGGGGTTCTGGTCCTTTGATCTGTTCAGGGGGGCCCCGGAGGGACTCCAGACACCCAGCGGGCGAGGCGCCTGCTCCCCGGGAGCCTGGTGGTCGATCGAACCTCCCTCAGGGAAGAGACCAGAGGTGTGACCGGATCGGCGCCTCTCGGTCTGGTTTTGGGGGGGTTTCGCCCTCCCTCAGCCGGGCATGCGTGTTGGGGATCTGGCTGGCCCTCGGGAGGCTGGCCCACGGGGGCCGGGAGGCTGTAACATCGAGGTTCGGCGTGGTTGCAGGGTAGCTGGCTGGTCGGGAGGATCCACGCCACGAGGCCGGTCTCACACGGGCCCCCCCCCAGCTGAAAGACGGGGAGAACTACCCATCCACTTGGGAGTTCTCCTCGCTGAAGCGGAAGAATCGGGACAGGCCGTCCGCGTTGGCGTGGTCCGTCCCGGGGCGATGTTCCACCGTGAAGTCCATCCCCTGGAGGGAGATGGACCAGCGTAGCAGCTTGGGGTTTTCTCCTCGCATTCGCATCAACCACTGCAGGGGTCGGTGATCAGTTTGTACTCTGAAGTGTGTTCCGAACAGGTAGGGCCGTAGATTTTTGAGGGCCCAGACTACTGCGAAGGTCTCTCTCTCAATGGTGCTCCACCGCTGTTCTCGGGGCAGCAACCTTCGGCTGATGAAGGCTATGGGCCGATCTATGCCCTTGTCGTCGAACTGGGAGAGGACTGCCCCGATGCCGTGTTCCGAGGCATCCGTCTGGACCACAAACTCCTGGGCGTAGTCGGGTGCTTTGAGCACCGGAGCCGCACACATGGCGGTTTTTAGGGTGTCGAACGCCTTCTGGCAGGAGGGAGTCCATTGCACTTTCTTGGGGTGTTTTTTGGAGGTTAGTTCTGTGAGGGGGCCTGCGATGCTGCCATAGTTCTTAATAAACCTCCGGTAGTACCCGGTGAGGCCCAGGAAGGCCCGGACTTCCGTTTGGGTCGTGGGGGGTTCCCAGGACATGATGGCGTTGATCTTTGGCTGGAGGGGGGAGACCTGCCCGCTTCCCACCTGGTGCCCCAGATAGGTTACGGAGCCGTGCCCAATTTGACATTTGCTGGCTTTGATGGTGAGGCCGGCCCGGCGCAGAGCCAGCAGGACTTGTCGGAGGTGCTGGAGGTGTTCGGTCCATTGGGAGCTAAATACCGCTATATCGTCGAGATACGCTGCGCTGAACCCCTCTAGTCCGGACAGGACCCGGTTCAACAGCCGCTGGAAGGTGGCCGGGGCATTCTTCATTCCAAACGGCATCACCCTAAAGCGGTAGTGCCCATCCGGGGTGGAGAAGGCGGAGTGCTCCTTGGCTCCCTCGGTGAGGCCAATCTGCCAGTACCCACTCGTTAGGTCGAAGGTGCTGAGGTAGCGAGCGGCCCCGAGGCGGTCAATGAGCTCGTCGGCACGGGGGATAGGATGAGCGTCCGCTCGGGTGACCGCATTGAGTCCTCGGTAGTCCACGCAAAACCTCAGTTCGGGGGCGACACCCGGGGTAGCCGCTTTCGGAACCAGGACTACCGGGCTGGCCCAGGGGCTGTCGGAGGGTTTAATCACCCCGAGGGCCAGCATCTTCGCTACCTCGGTCTGGATGCTGGTTCGGACCCGATCAGGGACCCGGTAGGCCCGGTGTCTCACGGGCGGGCTGTCGCCGGTGTTCACGTCGTGGACACACCAGTTGGTGACCCCAGGGGTTAGGGAGAAGAGGTCCGCGAACTGCCTTAGGAGCTGGCGGCAGTCGGCGGACTGTTGGGCTGTGAGGGTGGTGGATAGTCTCACCCCTTCCACGGAACCATCGGTCTCTTTCGCCCCCAGGGGGTCTGGAAGGGGCTCGGTGTCTTCTTCGGCCCCATCGTCCGTGGCCAGGAGCAAACTCAATTCTGTCCGTACAAAGTGGGGTTTGAGGCGGTTCACGTGGAGAACCCGGAGGGGGTTCCGCGGGGACTGCACATCGATGAGATAGGTGACTTGGCTCTTCCGCTCGACCACCTTGAAGGGTCCAGTCCATTTATCTTGGAGGGCGCAGGGCTTCACCGGGGCCATGACCCAGACTTGTTGGCCCGGCTGAAACTCGACCAGCGTAGCATTCTGGTCATACCAGCGCTTCATCTCTTCCTGACTAGCCTCGAGGTTCGCTTCTGCGAGTTCTCAGAATTTCCGGGTCTGGTTGCGGAGCGCCAAGATGTATCGGAACACATCCGGAGGGGTCCCCCGGGGGGTCGTTTCCCAACCCTCCTTGACCAGGCTCAGGGGTCCCCGGACGGGGTGTCCATATAGCAGTTCGAATGGGCTGAACCCCAGGGATTTTTGGGGAACCTCCCGGTAGGCGAACAGGAGGCAGGGGAGGAGGACGTCCCACCTCCGGCGCAGGGGTTCCGCGAGGCCCATGATCATTCCTTTCAGTGTCTTGTTAAAGCGCTCGACTAGGCCGTTCCCTTGGGGGTGGTACGGGGTGGTGAACTTGTACGATACTCCGCACTTCTGCCAGAAGGACCTCATGTATCGGGAGATAAAGTTCGTACCCCGATCACTCACGACTTCGCGGGGGAACCCCACGCGGGAGAAGATCCCCATCAAGGCCCGGCCTACCACGGGGGCCGTCACGGTGCGGAGAGGGATGGCTTCGGGGTAACGGTTGGCATGATCCACCAGGACGAGGATGAACCGGTGGCCCTGGGCTGTCTTGGGGTCCAGTGGTCCCACGATGTCGATCCCTACCCGCTCAAAAGGGGTACTGACGACTGGGAAGGGTTGCAGCGGAGCCTTGCGCCTCCCCCCACTCTTTCCGCTGGCCTGGCACGTGGGGCAGGATTTGCAGTGGGCCTCCACATTTGCTCGCATCTTGGGCCAATAGAAGTGGGTGACGAGCCGCTGGTAGGTCTTATCTTGGCCTAAGTGTCCGGCCAGGGGTACATCGTGGGCCAGGCCCAGGAGGAGACTTCGGAAGCGCAGGGGTACCACTAGTACTCGGGCCGATCCCAACTCGGCCGACTTCTGTTCGCTGTAGAGGAGGCCGTTTTCCCAGTATACCCAGTGGTTGCCAGTCTGGTCGCCTGCTGCTTGGGCCTCGGCCTGTTGTCGGGGTCCAATGAGGGAAGGGCAGGTGGATTGTTCTTGGCAGAATTCTTCTCGGGAGGGGCCTCCTTCGCAGTGCCACTGGGCCATTTCTGGCAGGTCTTCAAGCTCGGTCAGGGGTTCGGGGTCGGAAGGCACGGACCCCTCGTCGGGAACGGTCGCTTCGTCCGGAAGGGGGTCGTTGGCCTCGGGTGGTGCATCTGGGACCTCGGGGATGGTGGCGGTGCTCCGCGGCATGGCCTCCCCCTCCTCAGAGGAAGGCACTCTGAGAGTCATCGAGCGCGTGGTGGCACATACTCATTCGGGTAGGCCCATCATCTCGAGATGGGCTCTTCGTTCCACTTGTCCCCACGGGGAATTCTCGAGGTCGTTGCCCAGGAGGCAGTCCACGGGCTGGGAGGTTCGTACCGCCACCTTTAACTTGCCGGTGACTCACCCCCATTCGAAGGGAACCAGAGCCATCCGGCAGAGGCTCTCGGAATTGTCTGAGGATATGACAGGACAAAAGGTGCCGGGCAGGATCTGATCTTCGGAGACCAGGTGACAATGAACCGCCGTGACACTCGCCCCCGTGTCCCGGAGGCCCTCGACGCGGTGATCATTGACCGTCACCTGCTGGCGGTACTTCTTCGTGTTAGCGGGCAGGGGCGCTCCGGGGACCATCTCCCGGTCCCCTAGAGAGACCAAGGCCATGGCGGCTGGTTTCCATTCTTCGGAGTCTTCCATCTCCTCCCCCAGGGCTACGGAGGACATTTGTCGAGCCGGCGGAGTCGTTGTGGCGGTTCGCTGGTACATGGGACATTGAGGGTCGCTGGCATAGTGTCCGGTCTGTTGGCAGCGGAAACAGGTGATCCTCACGCGAGGCCCCGGCCTCCCCGGTGGCCCGGTGCTGGCTGGAGGTGGAGCTGGAAAGGGTGGAGGTTGTCCTCTGGGAGGGCTGCGTGGGGATCCCCCCGGAAGTTCCCTTGGCCGGCCTTGATTCCCTCCGCCCCTCTGGCGGGGGGGCCCTGACTGTGGCGGCCGTAGTCTCCCACGGGACCCCGGGAGGCCCGGGTGTTTACCCACCGGTCAGCCTCAACGGCCAGTTTTCGGGGGTCTGTGAGTTTGCTGTCCAGGAGGTGCTGGCGTAGTTCTACAAAGCAATTAGCGGCCAAGTGTTCCCAAGCGATCAGGTCGAACAGCTCCTCAAAGGTGGAGACCTTGCTGCCCTTGATCCACCCGTCCAAGGCCCGGCTGTAAAAGTTCACGTACTCCACCCAGGTGGTACCGGGTATCTTCTTGCAGTCTCTAAACCGTTGCCGGTACATTTCAGGGGTGAGCCCATATCTGGCTACTAGGGCCTCTTTCATGTGACTGTAGGAGTTCATTACCGTGGAAGGCAGGTCCAGCAGGGTATCTCTTCCCTCGCTCAGGAACCGGCCCCACAGCCCAGCCCCCCAGTCTTTCTGCGGGACTCGGTGGGAGGTCATGGTGACTTCGTAGGCTTTGAACCATTGCTGGATGTCGTCGTTCTTATAGTATTCTTTCACCACATCTTTGGGGATGTGGACCTTTAGTTCCACGTTGGCGGAAGGGGGTCGGGTTTCCGGGGGTCTGACCTCTGCATTCTTAGCCTTGAGCTCGATCTCCTTCAGAGTACGTTCGTGCTCTAGCTGGAGTTTTCTTTCTTCGTGTTCTCTTTGTCGTTTCTTTTCCTCAAGTTCTCCTTGTAGGCGTAACTGTTCTACCGCCAGCTTCTTTTCGGCCAGCTTTATCTCTCCTTCGATTTTCAATTTGGCTAGTTCTAGTTCGTGGTTGCGACCTCTTTCTCGGTCCGCTATTTCCTCTGGGGATAGGCCCCCCTCGGGGGCGCCGTTCCTCCCCGGGCTGCTTCGGGGTTCGTTAGGAGGCTCTCCTTCTGTTTGTGTCTGGGGAGTCCCCGCCTAGACCCAGGTTCTTAATGCTTCCTGGAAGTCCTCTTTCGTGCTTAGTCCGGTGGTAGCGATTGCAAGGTCTTTGCAAAATTGTTTCAGTTCTCGGTGCATATAAGATTCCAACTGGTCCTCTCGGAATGTCGTGCTCGGGTTGGTGCCGGCGGCACCTAGGGAAGTTTTCCCTTCCATTTCTTCTGGGTAGTGCGTTAGCCGTCTACTGCACGATCTCTAGGTGTTGGCTCGGATCCCGTCGCTGCCACCAATGTTGGAAAGCATTCCCCCGGGAGGTTGCGGAATACGTTCCTGACCACCCGGAGGCCCACCTCTCCTCAAGTTTGGCCGAGCAAGAGCGGGGAGGCCCTTCCTGGAAGGGTCTCGTACCTAGGATCGCACACGCTGCACTACTCTTTTCAGATAGAGGGACACCACACAGTAGTTCTTTGCAGGATAATAGATTTTATCATAGGTTATAGGAATCTTTATGATCCGGAAGGCAGGAGCAGAATTTGTGCCACAAGAGGCAGTGGTATCGTAATGAGGGGTAAGGGGTAGCGGGACAGTCTTTGAATTCGTGTCTCTGCGGAGTACCCGCCGCACAGCTCTCACTCCTCGAGCTGAGGGGGTGTTGCTTCTCTCGGCAATCTCTGCCGGTTCTCTTGGAGGAGCGGGCCGCGAGTCACTCAGCAGGCACCGGAGGTTCGTAGTTCGAGGAGCCGCGGCGGCGTCGGCAGGGCTCAGATGGATCAGAATTCGGGGAGCCGCGACAGCGTCAGCAGGGCTCAGATGTTTCAGAGTTCGAGGAGCCGCGACAGAGTCCGCAGGGCTCAGATGGTTCAGGGTTCGGGGAGCCGCGACAGCGTCAGCAGGGCTCGGATGGTTTCAGCGTTTGAGGAGCCGCGACAGCGTCCGCAGGGCTCGGATGGTTTCAGCGTTCGAGGAGCCGCGACAGCGTCAGCAGGGCTCAGATGATTCAGAGTTCGGGGAGCCGCGACAGCGTCAGCCGGCTCTCGTCAGTCCAGGTCTTCTCTCCCTCCCATCCCTTCAGCACCCCTTGTTATACTCCCCCTCCTCTTTGAAGTCCGGAGTCCTCGTGGAGAGGGGTCTGGTGCCTGGGGGCGGTGTGTCGGGGTTCTGGTCCTTTGATCTGTTCAGGGGGTCCCGGAGGAACTCCAGACACCCAGCGGGCGAGGCGCCTGCTCCCTGGGAGCCTGGTGGTCGATCGAACCTCCCTCGGGGAAGAGACCAGAGGTGTGACCGGATCGGCGCCTCTCGGTCTGGTTTTGGGAGGGTTTCGCCCTCCCTCAGCCGGGCATGCGTGTTGGGGATCTGGCCGGCCCTCGGGAGGCTGGCCCACGGGGGCCGGCAGGCTGTAACATCGAGGTTCGGCGTGGTTGCAGGGTAGCTGGCTGGTCGGGAGGATCCACGCCACGAGGCCGGTCTCACACTGTCCATAAAGTGGGCCAAAGGGATGCATGGCTTATCACTGTGTGATCTGGCACTGATGTACTTTTCACCTGGTATTGTGGGACAATAATTGAAGGATTTTCTTCCAGTTTTAGGCACTTTTCTATGTCAAGAGGTCTGTTGGTATTTATGCTGCTGCCATTTATTGGCAACCTGTGTTTTCTTTAATAACTGCATGATTGTTTTTCCTACGATTTGACATTTATTCAACTGTCTTTTCTTTGATAACTGCATGAGTATTTTTCCTACGATTTGACATTTATTCAACTGTGTCACTTACTGATTACTACCTTTTACCAATACCTCCTGACTCTGGGATTCTGATCTTCTTACAAAAACCTGCCATGCTGTCTGCATTCTTCTTAGCTCAAACCACGTGTTGACATTTGCTTCTTACCAGTTGTGTTTGAAATTTCTCCCTCTGGACACAGGATGCAGTCAAAGCAGCAGACAGGCTTTCCCTCCTGAGCAGCCTCTCTATAACCCAGTGGGCAATTTTCACTGCAGGCAGACTCGGGCACCTGTAGACAACATGAAAGTGAAAATTGTGTTGATTCCTTAGCGCATTCTTTCTATATTAAAAGCCTCAATATTCACCAGAAAGGACCAACAACTACACTAACGATATAATGTGACAATTGAAGAGCCACTGAGTTCATCCTTGTGCATAATAGTTAATGGGATTTATACAGTCTCTGTATCATGATCTGCCCTGATGACATCTCATGGAACTTCCAAAACAGCCCCGGCTGGAGGCATTGCTAAGACTCAAGCAATGCTTCTAACCCAACTTGTGTGATGGCCCGAGAAAAATACATTACCAGAACAGGCATAGTAATAGACAAATGCCTTTCTGGATCTAGTGACAACAAAGCTAGCTCCTCAACAAAGTATGGTCAGGGTAAATAAGTCATGGTATAATGAAAAGACGTAAAACAAGAAAGTTCCAACACTGGCTCTAAACCAAGACACAGTAAGATATATTCAAGCTGAAAAGGCGGTGCAGTGCTGCGGGTAGCATGGGGTGAGGATATGGACACACTGAATGAGTATATGGAGAGGTACGATAGAATAGGGCTGGGAACAGCAGGGTCAGTTGTGACCGATTTTAAAAGATGAGGTGATGATTTGAGTAGGGTGTATAGCTTTAGCTGACTTAGCATCTAATGCTTTGGACTGTTTGTGCATTCAAAGGATGTCTTGAAGAATACTCGTGCAAACGTTCCTACCTGCATTGCATACATTCTTTAAGGGAATTATTTTGCAGCCTGTATGAACTACAATGGACTGCCCGACTACTGAGTGTTATGGTATTAATATTATTATGGGCCAGGAGGGTTATCTATTTATTATATTGTAATTGCATTTAGAAAGCACTTAATTAGCCTTAATGGAGCATCAAAGTGCTTTATGCTGGACTGCATACTGCTCCAGAAACTAAGGTTCTTTTTTCCCAGTGGTTACTGTGGTTATTGGGATTAGTGTTGTGCTCTTGAGAAAACAATTCTATGCATTTACTACGGGTGGGCGGAATTTGCGAAATTCACTTTTGCAAATTATCGCGAAAATGTTAAAAATATCCGCAAACACGCGGAAATATCGCGAAGACTCAGAAGTTTTTTTCCCGCCCGTTCGCGGTATTTTCTGCCTGATCGCGGCTCGCCAACTTACCCATGCGGTTGCTCACGGGCGCGGCCATCTTGTTTTCACTTGTCCCGCCCGCTCGCGTTTGATATGACGTGCCCGCGTCCTCACGCTCTCGCTCGCGGTGGAGAATGACGTGTTCGAGATCTCAATCATCTCATACTCTTGCGGTGCATGATCGCGAGAAGAAAGACGTGATCGCGTGACGAATTACGTGATCGTGCGACAAATGACGTTAATGCGGGTGCGAACTTTCGCGAGACAGCGCACATGGCTACCAACAATCCAACATCTCGTGGAGAACACGACCGGATCGGGAAAACTTGTCGGCGAACGCGGGGATTCAGGTAAGGCGATCGCGTGCACGCGAGAATGTATTTTTTTGCAGCGCGAGCAAGAAAAAAATTTCCGGTAAGATGCGGATTGAGTAAATTTGGACATTTTCGCGCTCTCCGCGGAACGCGAAAATGTCAAATTATCCCAATTTCCGCGAGCGGAACGGAATTTTCGCCCAGGCCTAGCATTTACCCTAGTTTCTGCGGAGATGAACCAACAGGTAGCCAATGCAGGAGCTCAATCATGTACTTCCGGAGGTGAAGGTGAAAAATCACCTCACTTGTGGGAACTATATATGGTTACTCTTAAGGTCAGGGTGGAAAACTATGGAATGTAATGATTACAGGCAGCCAGCCTAAATATCCTACAGAGTTTATCCCATGATGTGCACTTTGTACATGCAGTTACTGTATAAGTTCTATGAAGAGTTTGTACATGTTTGACTGTATCCAATCAGGGTGACAGGCGACTGTCCCTTTCGTGCATTGACTGCATGTTAGCTTCTCAGTGACACAGAATTCATTCAAAAGTGGTGAATAAAGGCTGAGTGTTTGGATTGACCCCTCCAATGACATGTTCTGACCACTAGTTACAAGGATATAATGCTCTGAAAACCCCACACAGGAGAAACACAGGTGCTAACCGTGTCCTGCTCTGGACACTGACAGCTGGGATACGTGCCTTATTGGACAACCCTGGAGAAACACATGCGCTACCCATGCCATGCACTGGTTACCAACTGTCTTTCTTGGGACTCATCTCAAAGTCTGTGCAGTTTTTGGGTACTTCCTTCGCAAACTTCAGATGGCCTTGTCTATTTTTTTCATAATGCATGAATAAATGTTTTGCCACCTGTACTGGAAATGTAATTCCGCCAATGACTTCTCCTTGCAGGGGTAAAGGACACACAAGGGGCTAGTCCTAAATGAAGTGTTTCATTACTGAGAGTAATTTCAGAATTTAGTTTTTAGGAACAAAGGGCCCGATTACAATGGCGTAGAGATTGCCACCGCCGGCCCAGCGGTGGTGGTCCCTCCGCCATCTGCATGCCCTTTTCCCCCCGACAGATCAGGATGGTGGGGGAAACGTTCCGCAAGCGTGGTAGGCGCAAAGACCGCCCGCCACGCTTCCCCCACAGGCAATCGTAACGATTGTCTGGTGGTGCGGATATGGCCGTGGTTATGGGGGCGGTGCCTTGAAGGCACCGCCAGTTCGATCACGATGCTGGCATCAGCCTTTCCATGGCGGTGGAACCGCCATAGAAAGGCTGGCGGAGGCCGGCTTCGGGGGACCTGTTACGTGCCCCCTCGGGTGGGTGTGGCACTTGTGCACTGGGAGGGTACCACATTTCCTTGCACAAGGTGGCAGGCACCGCACGGTGCCTGCCACGTTGTGCATGGAAATGCACAACATGGCCATTGGACATTGCGGTGGGGGCTGCAGCCAGCAGCACCCGCAGCAATGTTAAATTGCCAGATGCGACCGCTGCGGATCGCATCATTATCAGGGGCGCGGTACCACTGCATGGCAGGTGGACAGTCCCGTTACAGCTAGGGTGGCGTGCGGACTTAAGTCCGCCCGCCATCCTAATGACCCCCAATGTCCCTTTCCCTTGGATGGCCCTGTGAAGCTCTTGAAAAATTAGTGTAATGAGTTTCCATCTTGCTGCAGTGTTATAAAGCATTTGCAGTTTCAAAAGTATGAACAGGTATGCCCCAAGGTACAATCATTTGCATTTTCTACATGCCACATTAAAAAGGAGATAATGGCCTTGTAGTTTCTGCAGATATCCTAGATTTGGAAATGTGTGTCAGAGTGCTTGTATTGTGTAGAAAGCCCTTCTTGTGACCTGTGCTGCCCAGTGCTCGCACCGCGGGTTAAACTAACTCATTTTAATGTAATCCCTGCTTTACCTCTGTGTCAGACATTAGGCACGTTATTCAGGTGTTGTCAGGTGATCCCGGGGGGCATATTTACTAGAAAATGTTGGAACGCGGAGCTCCACCAAATCTGGCAGCGCAGTGCTTCAACATTTTCAAAACGCAAAACGCAGGGATGCGCGTGTTTACCACAATAAGGTGAATCCCTGTGTTTTCCCTAGCGCTGTCGCTAAAATTCGCTGCCTAGCGCCGACGCAGGCCCCCTTGCATTGCAGGGCATGATTGTTTATTTGCACGAAGGTGTCCCTTCCTGCACATAAACAATCCATAATGTTGATTTGCTACTTCTATGTGTGCTGCACTCTGAAGCACACACAGAAGTAGCATATCGTCATTATTTAATGATTGTTTATGTGCAGGAAGGCACACCTTCCTGCACATAAACAATAATTAATGGCTTTTTGCTCTTTCTATGCATGCTGTAGAACACACATAGAAAAAGCAAAAACGTGGATAAAGAAAAGCCTTTCACCTTGTTCGCCATTCTGACGCCTGCTATTGCATTGCGTTAGTTTTTGGCGTTGCCACAGATTTACACCTCCTTGTAAATCTGGGGCAGCATCAAAAAGCAATGGGTGTTGCGATGGAACGCCCACAGCAACACCCGTTGCGTGCCCATTTGACGCAGAGGACTGTGGCGGAAAGGGGCATATTTACAAGATGGCGTAAAGCCATGCTAAGTGGCTTAGCTCCACTTTGTAAATATTGAAAATGGTGCTACGCCACTGGAGCGTCAAAAAAGTGACTCCCTGGTGGTGATAGGGGATTGAAAATATGCTCCATTGTTTATTTCTAATTTCTGTCTTTCTTGTTTCAGTTGCTGAGGATGAAAATGTGTCCTCTCCGCACCCCATCTGCTCCCCACCAGGCTACAGCACCACTGGATTCCTCAAAAGCTGCCAGTCCGTCCAGTCTAACTTCGGTGCATTCTCAGACTGATTCTGATACTGGATCGGTTTCGAGCGTGTCTGAAGTTACTCACCTATGGGGCAGATGACACGCCACCTGCCAGAGCAGAATGTGGTTTGCAGCACCTCTCACCAGACCAGATGACATAGCGGTTGTGGGCGCCTGGGAGATACTGTGCTCTAAGACAACTAACTGTTCATCTTTCACTGCCTAGCAAGGCTAAAGTGAAAGGGCCCGGCTGCTGCCCAGCTGGTGCTACTGCCTCCCTGGCTAATTCCTCTCCAGGACGGTGCCTGCCACACTGTCTCATGGTAGTCGGGCCCGCCAGGGCTTAACTCTAGTACATTAATCACCAGCCTCCCAGACTTCAGCTAGATTAGTTTCCAGAAAGAACAGATACTGGGGAGCACAGGAGAACTGAGCCACAGCAGCCATCACAGGTTAGGCAGTGTATGAACTTTTGTTGTGGTGATGGTCAGGCCTGTGAGTGCAGAGGCATAGGTATCAATACTGCCTGCCATGACCTACAAAGGGCACACCAGATGACAGGGATGATCTAGTCTTGGAGTCCATTTACAGCAGTAAAGTCTTAGAGGGAAGAAGTGCAGTCACACAGAATTCAGGAAACCAGACAGCGGGTGTGCTACAAACATCTCATGCATGGCTGTTTACTAACTAACATTGGTAACTTTCAGCAAGTACTATTTTAGTCAATGGCAGTAAGTATCCCAGGACTTGCACTTTCACTTTAAAAGTCAAAATATGCTTAGAGATGTTGACTGAAATCGATACTCACTAAAATATACGCTTAATATGGTGATACTTGGCAGCTATTAATTTCAGGAAATGATATGACCTTTTCTTGTTTTTTTCTTCATATTCTTTTTGAATCCATAACTGTGATTTGAAAACAGATCTGCTTTATTTTTGTGAATTAATTACTAAAATGACATTCTGTCATCTTAGCCTTCCTTGACTTTGACTTTTCTCTGTTTACATTTTACAACTGGACTAGGAGATAGGCCTCATTTGCTCCATTGCAGCAGCCTAATTTGACTCTAAACTTGCCATTATGGGGTTAATGGGAGAAAGGGTTCAGTCAAGTTGAGGAAGAGAGTGTATTTTATTATGGGAAATGTAATGTTCTCGGGAGGAGGGGTGGTAAATTGGCGAAGTAAACTGACGCACCTTTGACATTTAGTTGGAAACTAAAATGGTCTAAAATGGGGCTTCACTCACTTACTGTCTGGGGCTGGACTGATCCGCACCTTTAGCGGTTGACATCTTCACTGCTGGGGCCCTGACGCTGCGTGTTCTCCCCCGCCGCCGTTGCTCGTAACATCGCTCAGCCGCCGTGGGGGGAGACTACAGCTCCCAGCCTGCACAGCGGCGACCAGCACCGCCCACTTACTGCCTGAGCGCGCCCGGAGGCGCATAAACATCAGCTGCTTCCTCGGTGGAGCGGGGGCTTCACTCACTTACTGTCTGGGGCTGGACTGATCCGCACCTTTAGCGGTTGACATCTTCACTGCTGGGGCCCTGACGCTGCGTGTTCTCCTCCGCCGCCGTTGCTCGTAACATCGCTCGGCCGCCGTGGGTGGAGACTACAGCTCCCAGCCTGCACAGCGGCGACCAGCACCGCCCACTTACTGCCTGAGCGTGCCCGGAGGCGCATAAACATCAGCTGCTTCCTCCGCGTCGCGAACGCGCGCGGGCGGCGCCGGGCAAAGCCCGGGCAAAGGGCAGGCAGTCTGTGGGCAGAAGGAGGCAGGGCTGGGCCAGCCCCCTGATAGCTCATAATTGGTAAGCGAAAACATAATGTAACCACAGACCAGGGAGTCAAAAAGGCCAAGGTGCCAAGACAGTCTGAGTCCATCATCTCTTACCTTTCCTCAGCGGTGGGCGTGCTTACTAAGGAAATTGCAAACGCCGAATTGGAGCTGGGATTACCCCCTACCCCATTGTTACTGCCTGCACATGCCATCGATGCTGCCCCACTTACCCCTACTGAGCCGGAGGGGCTTATTTTACAGGCCAATCCAACCGCGACATTCACTCTAACCACTGCGCCCCTCCCACCTGACGATACCCAGGTTTTGGCCTTGCATGAGAACACACAGCCACGATCTCATGACCTTAATAAAGTCCCGAAAAGGAGAAGGAAAGCTGAGGGCAACCCAACAACAGCCCGAGTGCGGGAGGCTACACTCGGAGACCAGTTAGAGACATTGTTTACAGCTCGTATCGAGCCTTTATTGTTGGGTATTGCGAAGGACATTGTTGAGACCTTGAACACTTGTCTTGCTGGTCTATTGACAAAATGTTCTATTATTGATAAACTGGCTAAAGATTTCTCCACAATTTCCCTCCAATTGGTAGGGGGAAGTGCGCTACGGGACCCAAGGTCTAGTAATAGTAGAGAAATATCTGACCCTAGTCTACCTAGCTGTGGGAGGGTCCCAGATATAGAGGGGGTGCGAAACCCAATAAACAATAGCACTGACCTAAGTTCAGCGCCAGGATGGACCAAGCTAAGACCTCAAATGAGGGGTAGTAATCCTAGAAGGATTGTAACAGATATGGGGCTAAAGGGTTGCAACCTAAACATCGATTTGCCCCCGGAGGCAGCCCCCTTAGTTGCAATCTTCATCGGCGTACCACCTCTTGCAGAAGGAATGGGTGAATCGGCCCCTGCTCTAATTACTAAGGCAAGGTCATGGTGCGCGGAGGCAAGCTGCGGTGGGTCAGAAATTGCCAACAATGTGATATTTGCTAGTAGGGTAGGGTGGATTGGGAAAAGAACTAAGAAAGTACAGGGCGATTGTGTTATTGTCAACTTTGATTGCCCAGACCTGGCTGATAGATTATTTTGGGATGGGTCGGACATCTCAGGGACTGATTGTTTGAGACCTATCCCCCTGGGATATTTCTACCCGCCCCCACTGCCAGCTCTTGGTTCTCGGGACAATTGCTTAGGGTGTATGAACTATATAGCGGGCAGTGCAGGTCCAGCGTCATTGACACAATATACCCCTGTGAGGGATCCTGGTATCCGGCCAGTTTTGACCAGACACCCTATGCATAGAGTACAGGAAGGGGAGGGATTGGCTTTGAACAACAGATTTTCTCCACTTTCTGATATTGAGGAAATCGATTGACAGCCAGCCCCAGTACAAGCCATTAGCCCTAGAACCCCTAGTCTTGGTGAGCCTGAAGTATGTAAATTGATTAGTTGGAATATTGCTGGGGCAAGATCCAAGAGGGGAGATGTAGACTGGACCGACTTTATCAGTGCCCATGACATCATAGCGTGCCAGGAAACTTGGGATACTTCTCCTAATTTCTGGCTAGATGGCTTTATTACCTTTGCTATCCCAGCTGTCCCTAGTAAGTCTGGTAGGGCTAAGGGTGGCCTTATGTCCCTCTTTTCTCTGAATCTGAAGTCAGGTTCGAAGTGGTTCATTAAACCTTTTAATTGTAGAATGGGCCGTTGCACCGAACCGCAACGTCCTCATTATTAATTTTTACAATTCTTGGGATAGAGATACGGAAACAGGTCACTTAGATTGCCTGGATACTTTCCTCCCTATGTTTAGTCAAAACAATCACACGAACTGTGAGCTGGTTTTATTAGGCGATTTTAATGTTCACCCATGTAGCGATCTGTGTGTGGTAGGAGATCAGGAGAACATGATGGCCTCACAGACATCCCACTTCGAGCACTCCAAGGGGGGAGAAGCCCTTGAGGAGTTACTCGCTAATCATAATTTGTATGAAGCCGACACTTCAGAGAAAGGCGCAAGAACCGTCACTTATAAAGGATCAATCCCTGGTTCCATACTTGATTATATTTTTCTGAGCGCAGGCTTTCTACCTAGAGTAGTGTCTTATGGGGCAATAGTATCAATCCACAGTGACCACAACCCTGTTTTGCTTGTAGTCATGTGGGGTGAACGGCTGGGCATCAAGTCTCACCTTAGCATTCCGGGACCAGCCCTATGCCCTATAGACCAAGGGAGAAGGCTCAAATGGACGAATGTGGTGCCCGGAAATTTTATGCAGGAATTACTCCCTAAAATAGAGGGGCTTATGGGGATTTGTCAGGAGGAGGGTGCCCCAGCACATGAAGTCATGGGGGCATTTGAAGGTATCTGTGCGCAAGTTTTTGATGCTCTAACGGTTAAACGCACCTGGGGGGTGGAAAAACAGCATAGGTGGTTTGATGTAAAGTGTTCCAAAGCCCATAAGGCGCTAATGACGGCTCTGAAAAGAAACCCGAGAGATAGGACCGTGATTACTAAAGCAAAAAAGGTATATAAGGCCACCATTATGGGGAGAAAGCAAGCCATAAAGCAGACGGCGTGGGAGAAACTAATGTCAAACGACGTTCTGCGCGATAGCTCTCAGTTTTGGGCCACTGTGAATCAATCCTTTTTTTCAGATGTGGATAATAAAGTAATGGATTGTGTTATCCCGGAGGAAAAATGGCTTAACCACTTTAGAAAAGTCTATGGTGCTAGCGATTTGGGCACCCACTTTGGGCAGGGGTTTTGAGCCATGTTTTTACAGTTGCTAACAGTAACATTTTTCCAAGCAGCTGGGCCACATCAGTCATCGTGCCAATTTTTAAGAAGGGCCAGCGCGATGACCCGGGGTGCTATAGGCCTATCTCCCTCCTAGACTCTGCTATTAAGATCTTAGGCAGAGTCTTACTCTATCAACTTAGAGGAAATATTGAGAGGAGGGGAGGTCTGTCAAATGTGCAATATGGCTTCAGGGAAAAGAGGGGCACTGTGGACCAGTGCTTAAACCTCCACATGTTAATATCTAAATACACAGTTGCCAAGGAGGGGTCCTTGTTCTTGGCGTTCATGGACCTCTCCTCGGCATTCGACTTAGTGAATAGGTCAAAATTGTGGGTTGCCCTATTAGAACTAGGGGTTGATAAGTCGCTTGTGATGCACCAGCCATTTCAAATCGGAGAGAGGAGTGTGGCAGGGCTGCATCTTGGCTCCCCTCCTTTTCACCATCTATATAAACGGCCTTGGTAAACATCTCGAGGCCGTGGAGGGGGATGTGCCGCGTGTAGGAGAGATAAGAATACCTGCTGTCCTATACGCGGACGATGCAGTCCTGTTAGCACGTACCGGGGTGGCCCTCCAGCGTTTGTTGGACTGATTTGGGGTATTCATGGACCAGCTAGACCTGAAAATTAATGCCAATAAGTCCCATACCATGGGGGCGACTCGCCACTGTAGGAAGGGTAAAAATATTTCCTTTTTTTGCAAGGGCGAGGTAGTGTCCAGGGTTGCATCTTTTCCCTACCTGGGGGTAACATTCGATTTGAGGGGTACCTGGGATCCCCAGATTAAGATAAAGAATCTTTCAATGGCGAGAGCCACATCAGCCCTTTTGGGGTTTGCAAATAGGTTGGGGGCAAGGCCCATGGAGGCCCTTTTAAAAATATATAATGCTAAGTGTATCTCCATAGCTATATATGGTTCGTCATTATGGGGGTATGTTACCCAGGAAACTTTACAACGAGTGGAAAATACGTTTTTAAGACATCTTCTCTCTGTTCCCCAGTCTACTCCTACCTTCTCGATCCACGAGGAAGTGGGTTTAGACTATGTAACAGATAAGCTTAGATTGGCTCCCTTAAAATGCTGGCTGAAGACATGGCTAAACAATGAATTATCCCTTAACCATGCCATCCTGCAGGATGTTATGTCTCTCGATCACATGAATAAAATCCCGTGGTTGGAGTACGTGAGACACACTTTTGCCCAGTTAGGACGCCCCAATCTATTTCATTTGCCGTCTTCTATTAGGAAAGAGGATATTAACTGGATTAAAATACACTTTATGGGAAAGGCGAGACTGGCTCGCGAGGAACACGAACTGACAAAAACAACAGTCAGATCACACTATATGTTGTTATCTTCCCCGTCCCTAGAGCCTTATCTTACTCTTGTAACAAAGCCCTTCCACAGACATTTGTTAATTAAATTCAGATTTAATTTAATCCCATATACCCTAGGCTGCTATCAGTCTTGGAGCAAACCGGAAAGGGGCCCGCCATGTAAATGTGACGATTTATCCACCCAGGACACTATGCATTTTATGATGTTTTGCAGTTTTTATAGGGTTGCCAGGAACAAATACCTGTTACCCATTTTAAAAGAAGCTGGGTTTGTCCAAGTTAGGCCAGCCCTAGTTTATCTGCAGTCTCTTGGCAGTATTCCCACTATATTTTCTGTGGCTAGTTTTTTGGTAGCAGCGCATAGAATTAAAAAAAGGGCTCTGCCCACTATGGAAATGGTATGAACTGGGAAAACTGTGAAGCGTGACCATATCATTTTGTCTTCTCTTGCACTCCCCATTTGTATCTTTGTATTTGTATCCTTGTATATGATGATTGTGCCTCGACGTGTTAAATCAAGAGCTATGTATTTTTAAACTGTATATATTGTTGTTTTATGGCTTTTATGATTTTAAAAATCGAATAAAGTGTATTTTGATTGATTGATTGATTGAAATGGTCTATTCTCATAATGTGTAATGCTAAATGTGTCTTACCTGAAAATATCCAGCACCCCAGATTACACGGTCACCATGAATTGCAAGTCTTTGATCTTCTGGCAGCCTAGAGTCATATTTCCCAATGTAGACATAGCTGGTATTACCGTCAGCAGTCACCTGCCAGTTCAGGAAGTCAGCGACAAGAGGAGGATCTCCATTTTCATCAAAGTACACATCTTCACCCAGTGGATTTCTGAAATGTATATTCTTCACAAAATGCAGCAGCTAAATATGCAAGACATGAAGAGAACATGATAAGCCAAAGTGAGACAGTTCAGATAGTTAACCCTGTGGAGCAGAACACTTTTAGCTCCACCCTTACACGTCACAGAAGTGCAATATTTATGTGCACCTATTACGATATATTCTGTGTGTCTAACTTCATTAATGGCAAGTGAACTGCATTCACTGTAGTAGGAAATAGAGATTCATAAATGAGTGCACATTGATGTTTAGCTTAACCATGATCAAAATGTAGTTTTCATACATATTCCCACTTATGTTTCAACTTGTATTTATTTGAAAGTGCATTGCATCATTAACATAAGTTACATTCATATTGCTGCACTTTTTTAAAAGTTATTTGTGCACATGTATTTATGTAATTGATGCGCACATGTTAGTGTTTAACCATGCTAATTTAACTAGGCCTGAATTTGAAATGCATTTGGTTGTCTTGAATGTTCTCTCCTCTGCAGATGTGGTTCCAAGGCTTCATTAGCTAGATAAAGGAGTATAATATATTAGTGATAGCGAGGCCTGAGAAGAAAATCATGGCAGAGATGTGAAGAGCTGATGAAGTGGGAAAGGTGTATAATCACCGTATATCAGCAACGTTGTTCTATCCAAGGTTGTGTGAATGTCCAGGTTTCGAGAAATTGAAAAGGGAAAGTTTGACGATGTTGCTAATGGGCACATGAAATTCAATCCTATTGGTTCCTGGAAGGGTGGTGTGAAGATCACACTAGGAGAGTATATCTGTATGTTTTAAGTAATATATGCACTGTTAGAGTTTATGACGGATCCCTTTTGACTTCGAGAGATACTGATCTCTCTGCTTATCCTATGCTTGAGACTGGTTCCTACCGGCACAGAAGGCAGAAGGCACACAGAAGGCCAGAGGCTGCCACAACCTTCCACCCAGCTCCAACCCCACCTTCACTCCCAACAGTTAAAGTACAGTGGAGGCTAAAGGAAGGTGCACGCAATCGCAGCAGGCTGTTAAGAGAGGGGGAGGAGAGGCTACTTTTGGCAATGCTGTGGTTGGGTAGGCCCCGGCCAAATTCAGGTTGAGCCCCGGCCCATGGAAGTAGTCTGACTTGGTATGGGTGCGGTTTGTGGGCTGGGTGTGCTCCTGTGTCTTGCTGTCATCTCCACCTTCACTAGCAGGGTGATTTGTGCCTGCCCCCACTCCGAAAATCCTGGAAGTCCTGGCCCAGGCACTGATCGGCCAAGGGGTCAAGAAGGTTGCTACCCTCTGCATTTGCAGACCGAGTCAGAGCCAAAAATCTCAGAAGAGTCTCAGGAGAACTACCAGGCTACAACTGGGCCCCCATTGGACAAACCAGCCACCTCAGGGCCAAGTACTTCATCCTCTGGGGAGGGCTGAGCGTCTCAGGGCATTCTATTGCTTGCTCCTTTTTCTCCCTGCCTCTACAGCATCTCCACTAGGCAAGACAACCATTTCAGGAGAGGGGTGTGGTGGCACTAGTAAAAAACTTTGAACGTTGACTGACTCAAGCCGCATCACAGCTCACTACAGCACAACTAGCCAGCCTTAGTCTAGGCTAAGCCCCTGTGACCCAAGGCTGCCCAGCATTTGGCAGTAATTGGCAATACAGAAAGTCTGAATTGCTACACAGCTCATTAGGAGGAGGTCAGGTAAAGCTAGAAGTTCACTGCAGCAAGGAAGCAAGCAGAGGAAGCTTACCCAACGACCCACTACCACTCAGGGCCAGGTAGCCCGCCCTGACAACCAACTGAAAATCACCTCTAAACTTCAACTTCTGAGAGATGCAAACCTGCCCATCCTCTCAGAAACATCTGATAGCAAGGACCTGCCAGCCCTCTTAATTCCAATCCCTTCTGACTTCCATGGACATTCCTAATTCCCAAGTCATCACCCCGACAGACCAAAGCGCTCCTGACAAAGTCAAAGGAGGACACCCAGAATGCCCAACAAGCCTAGTAAGCAGGACTCTAGATCCGGATGAGATCATTGATTTAATCACCAGCACAAGCATCAGCCCGACCAACCAGTTCTGCTCAAGCTTGCATTGATAACAGCAGACCCACCCAACTTTTAACATTGAGCCAGCAAGGTGAATCCTAAAATGCAAAAGAAGGATGTGATGCAAGTGAAGCAAGGCAAGCAAACATAGTGAGCAGGTCAACAGGCCTGGAGGAATCTGATGATTATACCACCAGTCTGACCAGCCGGGGCGCAGGCCACCCTGGTCAAACAAATTCAACCTGTGCCTTCATGGCAGCAAGAAATGTAGCATTGGAGAATGGCAGCGCACTCTTACCCCCTCACCTCAGTGGAGCCAGCTGCCCTAAAGAAATCCAAAGCTACAACTTCTATCTTGCCTCCCCTCTAGTCAGACAGAGCCAGCAATCAAATAGCAACAGAAACACTTGGAAAAACCTAGAACAAATAGGAACATTCCACATGGCATCATAGTTCCGCACAGAGTGTGTGGACACCTCCTATCTGACACAGGTGGGATGAGATGTGAAGATGCAAGCCTCCTACGCCACTGACCTCGAGCAGGAGGCTAATCTAGATAAGGTGAATCCAAGAGACGGGACCCCTAAATCAGAGACTGCTGCAAAAAGGACCAACCCTCATCCAGATGCAAGAGTCTGGCCTTCCATATTGAAGACCATACAATCAATGGTCAATGCCATGGATTACCATTCAGCAAAAATGGATATTCAAATAGAGATATTGAACACTGTAGCTATCTATGTGGCTGGGATTGATGGTAAGATCTCTGACTTAAACAATCTCATCACAAGGGCCCAAAATGATGCCAGAGAACGAACTCCAAGGTGCACATGCTCTCCATTACTGGAAACACGGAGCAAGATACAAGCTACTCTTGCCAGTTCATTAATTGAACTAAAGGCCTTTTTGAGGCCCCAAACGGTCAATGGGATCAACCCACCATCAGACGAGACAGAGTATAAAGGGGGCAGTCCTGTGCCGATACAACCTAAAACAACAATGACTAGCCTAAACATATTGGGCCTGATTCACTAAGGTAAAGTAAGATGAAAGTCTAACTTTATGACTTTCGGTATTCACAAAGGGCATTTATGCTCATAAATGCCCTTTGTGAATACCGAAAGTCTAACTTTATGACTTTTGGTATTCACAAGGGCCATTTACGAGCAGTAAATGCCTTTTGTGAATACCGAAAGTCATAAAGTTAGACTTTTGTCTCACTTTACTTTTGTGAATAGGGGCTATTTAGTCCTTTTTTAACAGCCAAACCATTCACTGGCTCCCTACCACTTCTAAACCTCTCCCAAGAGTCCAGTCCATAGTAAAAGAACCAGGAGCAGCCACTAATCGGGAAGCAAAAGGAGACATCCCCAACACTGACTCCAGCAGTAAGGTAGACCCAAGCCAGCCTGGCCTTAGTAGTTTGAACCAAAACACATCACTGACAATCCCAATCGAAGCATTTGGAGGCGCAAGACCCAAAAAAATACGACAAAGAAGGAAGTCAAGGAATAAAAACTTCCCTAATACCAACTGGTTGAAGAATTATGCCATCTTTGGAAAAGTAGCTCTGATGCCAGAAGGGAATGTGGAGAATTCTTTCGATAAGGAAAGAGGGAGAACAGCGGACACAACTGAGGACAAATCTCCTTCAGCGCAAGCAGCTTCGACAGCTGAAGGCTGGCACCTGTCTGGGGACAAAGGCACAAGAAAAGAGCCTCTTCCCACCTACAATCTCCTGCCAGCCAACCCAGTTGAAGAAAATGTAAACGATAATACTAGTGGGCAGTTAACTCCAATCACAATGCACAGTGGCACTCCAACTGCCCACAATCCAATAAATGGGTTACCTTCCACCCATAAAATATGCCAGTAAACTTAGCTAAATAAATTCAGGTTGAGATGGCCATTGGACTGCCCCCCTTAGACATAAAGACTTCTCAAATCTACCCCGGAAGCCCTGAAAAAAACAGCTTGGTCCTGAAGAGAACCATTCAAATCAAATCAGTGGGACTCTTGGCAGCACAAAAGCACAAAGGACTCATTGTCTATACTGATACCCAGCTGCCGCCCAATAGCACACCCTGTGAGATCGCTGATACAAGAGATCATAGTGATCACCCAGTTTACTGCTCAACAGGAAACAACAATATCATCATTCGAGGCAACATCTTAAAGCTGCTAAAACATTTTCCAGATCTAGCTGGGGTAACCACTGTCGACATCGAATATGTTAAATTTGTAAACATAAACCATGGGCAACAGAGAGACTCCACAAAGGTCATCTGTAGCACACCAGACATGCCAGACAAGGTGCAACGTGAAAGTAACCACTTCCTAGCTTGGGGCATAATTGTGAAAAATATCTAGAACCAGGGAAAGAAGACAGTGAGCCAGGAAAACCGAGCATCCCGCTGAAACCAAAGCCAAAACCAAAACCATTCTCAGTGCTGAAAAATGCTCTAGGGGCAAGCCCATAGAGCAAAGAAAAAGGAGGTGGTTCAGATCCTATATACCACTCCATGAGCCAGCACTAGAAAGGGCAAGTGACCAGTGAGTGGAAGTGGATTGCAAGAGCACTAAACAAGCCACAACCACCAAGGCGTCCAGTGGCAGCCCAAGGAGACGCCACAGAACTAGTAACAACAATTCTCCAACTTTGCTCTTGGAACTTTCACGGCTTAGCCAGTAAACTTGAAGACCAGGTCCTCATCTCCTTCCTTCTAACTTTTTCTGTGGTTCCCTTACAGGAGCCCTGGCTCAAAAACCGACCTCCATCTCAGACTTCTTAGATCATGTAACCCCGGTAACCCAAAAAATCTAAATTTGGATGGAGTAAAGGGGGCCTTGCAATTCACCTGTCTACCTCGATCAAGGTCAGCACAAAGGAGCAGATAACAGACTCGGACAACATTCAAATACTGTGCTTAGCAGTGCAGAAAGGACGAGCAACTACAGGTCTCTCAGTGACACTAGTAAATCTCTATGCACAGCCAAAACGCAAAGAACATGCAGACACGTTGAAGAAGCTATGTGATAGCCTTCTCAGGCTAGGGGCATTCCATCTGCACCACCTTATCATTGTCACAGGCAACTTTAACACCTACATATTAGGCTCCTCACCAACGAATTAGATCATTGAGGCACAAGAGCACCAATGGGACATCCCAGAGTTGGGGAAGAGGGACCAAAGCGGCCCTATTTTACTCGCCAAACTGGAACACCTGGACCTATGGTCCCTGAACTGCCATTTCCAAGGTGATTTACCAGCCGCCATGTCTTACCACCCCACCAGCCGTAATTTCCTGATTGATTACACTTTTGGTTCTTTTCGCCTACTACAACTAGCATGCTCTTTCAAAATGGGGGAAAGAACGGAGAGTGAGCACCTGCCGCAGGAGCTGCAACTTGCCCTTGCATTGATCGAGATCACACCCACTGCAGAACCTCCGGGATCAATCTATCTGCCTGACCTATGGAAGGTAAAATGGTCAGCAACCAACATAGATTCCGTAGAACAGGAAGCTGAAGATCACTTGCAGCTGGCTCACAGTGATATGAATTCTCTTAAATGCAACTGGAAAACATTCATAACATCCTTCTTCCAACAACACACCTCAAAAATCAACCCCTACGCTTCTCAAACATCAACAGGCCATCCAGATCAAAGTCAGAACAAGTGCATGAGTAGAGAAATAAAAACGTTGTAAAGTGAGGTCAACAGAGCCCTGAGAGTAGTACGTCGGCTCCCTCCAACCAAAATTCTCGCATCTGATCTTGGGCGCATGAAAAAGGAGCTAAAAAGGGCCATCTGGACCAAAAAAAGAGAAATTGCAAACAGCTTCTGGGTCAAGCTCATCTGGGATACAAAGCACCATAACGCAAATGCCTTCTGGCCATCTGTCAACACCAGTGCCGTGGCTAGAGCTTTTGCCACCCGGGGTGATCCCTGAGTTTGCTGCCCAGTGCAGGTAAGAGTGGGGGGGAAAGGGTGCTGGCAACAGATGACGACTAGCGGGAGTAGCGACAGACGACGATGACCTACACCACTGGTTAACACTCTAAAAGACAAAGCGCCGCCACACAAAGGATCAAATCTGTCCGAAGAGGCCTGGGCCTCCTTCCTTACTGCTCATAGTAGTAGATACACTGGGTCACCCACGGGCAGCCTTGGTGGATGAGCAGCGCCCCTCAGATATACTGTCTCGGAGGGAACCCTAGATGAGGACAAGGTAAAATGGCAGATAACTAAAGCCGGACTCACAGGTGCTTCCGGCCCGAACGGAATCCTCCAGACCATCTATAAGACCAACCTAGCAAAATGGGACAGGTACATGACCCCTTTATTCATCCATGCTCTGTCAGGTGCCCCAATCCCAACTTCCTGGAAAGGGTCAATCATTTCACTAATCTTTCAGGGGGCGACAAGTAAAAACCTGAAAACTACATCCAGATAGCCCTTATCGATAATGATGTGAAATACTATGCAGACGTTCTTTAGAATGGCTACTTGACTAGGGTAATGTCACCTCAATTACTCCGATTAATCAAACGTTCACAAAAAAAAGTGGGACTCTGACAATCACCATGGTACTGACCTTGCTCCTTGAAGCTTCAAAACCAACCAAGAAACCAATTTATCTATGTTACATTTATTACAAAGCAGCCTTCAATTGAGTCACATAAAATCTGCTGTGGTGCAAATTAAAGAAGTGCGATGCACCGGCAATGCTTCAAAGAGCAATTGAAAACCTATACATAGATTCTTGAGTCAGACTAAACCTGGGCAATGGGGCCATCCTTTCCAGGGTCATTCCAACATCCTGGGTGCTTAAGCACGGGTGTGTCCTGGCTCCAATGCTTTTAAATCTATTCTTGGCAGACCTCTTTTCATCCTTGGTTTTGATTAACTCTCACACCCAAAGCTCGCCACTATTCCCCTCTCAAACTTGCTGTATTGTGATGACACGGACCCGGAACGGAGACCGACCAACACAGACCGGCGCCGTACGACCCGTGCAGTACGATGCAACGCGTGCAAATTACAACCGACACGTACGGAATACAAGCCGCACGACCGAGCTGTAGGGAAAACAGTGACTCGGCTGGAAAACCTACGCGATTTGCAATGACCGATATGTACCAGGAATTAACCCGACCGACACGTACCCGCGATGTCCGGACCGCACAGTACGATGCAATGCGTGTAAACCCAGACCGACTCGCACAACCGAAATGCACAGAAAACAGGGACCTCAAGCAATAGAGATCTCTGCGACCGACGGGTATGAAACACAAAAGAATGTCAGTGTCAACGAGCTGGAGAAGCCCGCACGAGCCATCATCAGCGTCCGTCTTGGTCAGAAGAACGTCTCCTTCATGCCTAGAAAACCCAAAGGAAAAAATACAAAAAACGGACCAAACAAGCAATGACAAAGCCAATAAATATCCCCCCAAAAAACTTGGAACAAAGACACACCCACAACTGCACCTATATAAAGGACATCAATCACTACCATGATCCTTTGCAAATAGAAGACAACAGCCAGCAGAAAACACCATTACACAGCAACCACAGACACACTCACAACTCACCCATCACACAACTTTCACACCATTAGCACCTCACCAAAAGCACCCACACATACAGCTAGCAAAACCGACACTAACCCACCCTCACTTGCACCCTCACACACACATCACTCACCACCACCACCCATCACCATGCCCCCAAAGAAGAATCCAAAGTTCACAGATAGTGAGTTAGAAGTGCTGGTAGACGAGATCATCAGAGTAGAGCCACATTTGTTTGGCACATTGGTCCAAAGGACCCCCATGTCACAGAAAACGAAGATGTGGGTGAGGATTGTGGACAAGGTGAACGCACAAGCACCAACGTTGTGCACAAAGGACGATATCCAGAACAGGTGATATGACGTGCGCAGGAGGGTCAAAAAACTCATCGAGAAAGATCACGCCTTGAGTCAGCGCACTGGCGGTGGCCCTCCTGCCAAACCAGTATACTTCAGGTCCTGGGAAGAGAAGGTGCGGGACAACCTACCACCAGAGAGCGTCCATGGTCTAGCAGACATACCAGAGCCTGGTGAGTACACAAACAACATACTCAATATTGTGTGGCAAGGGGACAGTGAAACCATGCACCGTTATCAAAGCCACAATAACCAATAGATAATCATCCCAAGATGTGTATGCTAGTCAGACAAACACAATACCTGCCATCTCATAGTGACTTGTAACTGTGTCATGACATGTACAAACCTACAAACAAATAGAGCAAGGCAGTGGCACAAAGCCAAATATACACTGTCAGACATTTTGCCACCACAAACACACTACCTCAGAGTGCAGCTGATTGACAGGAAGGAATAGTGGGTATGCAGGTGAAGTTAGTGTATTCAAAAGCATGATGGGGTTTGTGGTCACAGATAATGCTCCCCCTCCAAATTGGCCCATCAAGACCTCTCTGAACCATGCCCACATCACAGGGAGTGGAAAATGAATGACAAGATGGCTGACACTGGGTCCTGCTGTGGGAAGCACAAGACCCTGGTAGGGGTTGTGCGCCAATCAGAAGCAGGACACCACTGACTGACATCCTGAAAGACTACTGGCACGCCCTCCAATGGAAGCATGTTTCATGGTGGGATGTCTGGCCAGGTGGGAAGGAGGACTGACAGCTCTGACCATAATTACCAGCATGTGGAGACACACATCCCTCAACCCAAACTCCACACAACTCACCAGGTAGAATGCATTGACTCACACTGTAGTGAAATATCACCCAAAGATACACCGTACTGGGTGCTGCTGGGTGAAGCACAGGGGCACCTTTGGACTTGTAGCCAAACAAACCCCAGGACTTCACAGTCAGCCTTCTTGCCATTGTTGTCACACCCCCTCACAGGGAAGCAGAGTCAAAAGGAAGGAAGTATGGGCATGCTGAAAAGGGGGGTGTAGCCAGGAGCATGATGGGAGTTGCAGTCACAGACATTCCCCACCCACCCACATGGCCCATCAAGCTCACACTGAACCATGCTCGTCTCATAGGGAGTGGGAATGGACTGACAAGATGTCTGACACTGGGCTCTGTTGTGGGGAGCACAAGGCCATGCTGGGAACTGGGCACCAACAAACACCAGGACTGCACAGTCAGCCATCTTGCCATTGCTGTCAAACCCCCTCACAGGGAAGCAGAGTCAAAAGGAAGGAAGTATGGGCATGCTGGGAAGGGGGGTGTAGCCAAGAACATGATGGGAGTTGCAGTCACAGACATTCCCCACCCACCCACATGGCCCATCAAGCTCACACTGAACCATGCTTGCCTCACAGGGAGTAGGAATGGACTGACAAGATGTCTGACACTAGGCTCTGTTGTGGGGAGTACAAGGCCATACTGGGAACTGGGCAACAACAAACACAAGGACTGCACTGACTGACATCCTGAAAGTTACCCTGCACCCACTGCAATGGTGGCACGCTTCATGATGGGATAACTAGCCTGGGGGAGAAGGAGGCCCTGACTTGTAAACAAATAACACCCATGCTGGCCATACACACACCTTCTATGCTAAAACACATTGCACACGTGGTACCAGTCACTCACAAAGATGATGCCCGGGCAATATGTCTGACACTTGGGCCTGAGAAATGATGTGGCTGAAAATCACACATATGCCCTGGCCAAACAAAACACGGTCGCGCACACAGCCATTGCAACCATATGTTCAAACTCATTGTCTGGGGATGCAGTGTCCAGGGGTGCCCCTGGCCTGGCTGGGGAGGTGTGTCTTGCAGGTGACAAGTGTGGAGATCCATATATGGTACATTGCACAAAACACACAGTAACTCACATATACATCATTGACAGGGGTCATCTGACAGTGAATGGAATGGACACACCAATATAGCCGACAACATTGCATGGTCTCATTCACACTCGGTGCTGTTGTGAGCTGCATTCCACTCCTACATCGTGCTCTAACATATGCATCCTTCACACAACACACCACTCACTGACATAGACACTGTAGACACAAGGTCTAAACTGGACTGCATTGGAGGAGACATGCAGCTCACAGCAGCCAAACTGCAACACACACACCACCGGCCCTCACTGTCATGAGCATTGAAAAGCCAGAGTGCTACCTTGCCCAATCCATGTCACCATGGAGAACATTGACAAGTCAAATCACATATGCACATACAAAACTCATCACCAGACTCATTAACGATGGTGACATCATCACTTGTATGAAATGAGATGGGAACTACGAACACTGTAAAAAACACTTTCTCCAAAGAGATCACAGGCATACCGGACTGTGACCATGTTGTACCAATACACCAATGTGGCACACAAAGACTAGCGACATCTGCTACCACACATGCCCCAATCTTACAACATATCCTCAGTGGAATTGCACGTATGTCCTTGTTAAAGCTCAAATGTGTACAGGGATGACACACCTGTGTCAGCAACGTTATGGCCCTTGAGTAGTAATGGTCATGTACAGACAAATCTATACATGAGCTGGGCATGCCCACACTTCGACATGCACATTAAAATGTTTCATTTTGGCTGGGCAATGTGCCACAACAATATCAATCTCTGTCCATGACAACCTTGCACAAAGCAGTGTACAGGCACGCATCCGGACGTACAGTAGCAAATGTCATGTATGTGAACCATTGATGCCTGTAAAAACATAACTTACATTGTGTGTCTCTTCCAAACACAGGTGGTGCTGGGGACACAGCACCAAATGAAGAGGAGTCCCTGTCCCAGACTCTGGTGGACCCTCAGCTCTCTGGTGTGGATCCGTCTCTGTCCTCTTTGGATGGCGACGAACAACCTGGCAACTCCGGTGTGAGTCATCATGCAGCACTAGCAGTACCAACATCTGCACCCCCTGTACCCACACCTCCAGCATCTGGAAACAGACAGGGCACCCCCACCAACACGGACAGACCAAGGCCACAGAACACCGACAGCACAGGGACACAGGACCCCCAGGAAGCTACGGACAACACCACCAGCAACAACACCCAAGGGGTCCCAGTGTCACCTGTGCGTGCCGCCGCAGGTTCTGCAGGTGTGGATATGGGTGCTGGGAGGGGTGGTAGGCAGAGGGCACGCCTTGCAGAGGGGTCTGGACTGCAGGATGACCCCCAACTGGCACGCATCATAGATGCGTATCAGGATAGCACCGGAGGATTTGGCCAGATAGTGGGGATCCTCAAGGACATTCAACAGGAGCAGGCTGCCCACCATGCCCGCATGGAGGCAAAGTGGGATGCACTTACTGCGGTGCATCGGGATATACTCCTATGCCTCTGCCAGATCAGTACAAACATGTCCACACCTCCCTGTGTGGCCACAACATCTGTTGCCACACCATCTGCCAGTGCCACATGGAGGGAGGATAACTCTGGTGGAGAGTCCCCTGCACCCACAGACGCCTGCACCTGAGGATCCCCCCCGAAGAAGAAGAGGGGTCATCCGAAGAAGGAAAAGTGAGACGCAGATGTCCCTGCACAAGCCCCAGGGCCTCTAAACCTGTTCTGAACAATGTTCTTTGTGCGCAACCCGTTCACCTTGTCGTATCTGACTCGCCTACATGACATGGAGGGTTCATGTTGGTCCAATGTAGCAGATGACTGTGGACTTTACTCTGGACATTTCAGCTACCAACACTTCCAACTCTACTTTGAACTTTGGATTCAAAACCCAATGTACAGCACCCACCATCCTATTCACTATCCTCACACATGTTTGTAAATAAACTCACCATACTTGCCTCTGTTGTGATGCCAACTTGTGTGTCATGGAGATGTTGATCTGCTAAACAACACAGTGCATGCCAAATACTACAACAATGTGACCACCGTTATGTGAGTCATGGTGATGTGATCATCACCATGTCCATATAACTCATCCCACGCAATGATGTTGACCTGAAATACATTGGTATGCACGGACACAACACCTATCCACAGTCAGTGGTAACAAGCCCACAGGTGAGGTAAGCAAATGTCAGTAAGATGTGGGAAGACAGGCAACGCACCTAACAAAGCGTAGCAAAGGTTCATTACACATCATCAACATGTTTATTCCACAATAGTTGCAAGGTAATTGTATGTTACAGTGGACACACGGTCACAAAGTGTCGGAGAATTGAAGCCCAGGGGTGTGTGGCACATCACTTGATGGGAATTGACAACTTCCACACTGGTGTTGGACTCTGGGTGTTGGGGGTCAGTGTTGACCAAACAACAGGCAAAGTACCCTGGGAAGGACAGACACAAGACACAGTCAAAAGCACAGCAGAACAGGAGAGAAATGCAATACACATGCACAAAACATGTCAAAATAAACCTACACAGAAAAAAGATAGCAGTTCGACACTATTGCGGAGTACAGACCACCTGAAAGGACACATCACTGCACGCATCCAGTCAAGTGGCACAAAGACACACTCAAACAGCAACAGAGCAGCCTCAACACATTTCAGGCTAACTTCATACATTGACATAACAACCCTGTAAACTCACATTCAGGTGAAGAAGTTGTTGATGAGCTGTGTGCGGACGTCACCCTCATCATCATCATCACTGGCATCGTGGCCCAGGCCTGGATCCTCCACAGGTGGCGGAGGTAGGTCATCGTCATCCTGGATGAGAGGCAACTTCTTCCGCACTGCCATGTTGTGTAGCATGTAGCATACAAGGATACATTTGTACACCTTTGCAGGCTCATATGGGAGGGCCCCTCCGGTCTTGTCCAGGCAGCGGAAGCGGTTTTTCAGGAGACCAAATGTCCGCTCAATCACTCTCCTGCTCCGACCATGTGCCTCATTGCAGCGCATCTCGGCTGGTGTCACAGGGTTCCTGAGGGGTGTCAGCAACCACGGCATGTTGGGGTATCCGGAGTCACCTACACACAAACAATTGAACAATTAGCAGAGTTTGGAAAGAGGGTGGAATACAACATTGCCAAACCCACACAATGGTAAACAGTCAGTACACACCGACAAGCCAGGCACGCTGGTCTGGCATCTGTGACATCAGCGTTGCAATGAGACTACTCCTCATGATGTGGCATTGTGCGCAGAACCGGGGAAACGTGCACACACATGTGTGATACACATGTCTGCAAGACATACCACCAGAGCATTGATGGAGTGGAAATGTTTCCTGTTCCGGTATGCCTGCTCATGTGCCTGTGGTGGTATCAGGGCCACATGTGTACCATCAAAAGATCCAATGACGTTCGGCATCCTCCTCAGTGTATAAACAGCATCCTTTATTTAAGTGAGTTGACCTGGGCTAGGGAACTTGATGTACAGGTCCAGGAAATGCAACATCCCCTCCAAGACATCGCGTACCACATGACTGAACATAGTTTGCGACATAAAACCAGCAGTAGCCACAGTGTACTGGAAGGTACCAGTAGCAAAGAAGTGCACGGCTGCCATCACTTTCACCTCTGGGGTCAGTGCTGTAGGGTATGTCTGGCCATGTAGCAGATGTGGCGCCAACTGCTCCGCCAACTCCTCAATCAGTGGCCTGGTGAAGCGGTACCGTCGGATGCAGTCGCGTTCCTGCATGTTTTCAAGGTCTGGGAATGGTCTATGGACAGCTGGTGCCCTGCAGTACAGAGATGCACAAAGGAAGATTGTCGATTCATCCACCCATGTGGCTATGACAAAGCAAAATATCACATGATACATCATGACAATACACAATGTACTGAGGTGTGTGCTGTTGGGCATGGACACATATGTCACCTACATGCCCATCACCTCACATCTCAAGTCCACATAGAAAAGCTTAGTGGATATGCTATAGAGATCTGCACATCGTATAGTACACATAGGTAATGCCAACAAGCAAAAACACCATTATGATCTCCAGACAGTCGTGTTGGGTGCTGACAGGAAGCCAAATACTCATCCACTAAGAGTATAAGTAATCTTTGCGACTAAGAATAATCCAAAGATTTTGAACCAAATAGAAAGGCAACGTAGCACACCACCAAGGTCTAATAATACCCTGAAATAACCATTCTCTTGGGTATTGTCCATCAATTGTAGAGTTCAAAGAAAGATGTACATCATTGTCCGGTCTTGATAGGATTTTTGTGCTGCGTTTATTTATTGTCAACCAAGTAAATGTCCAATGTTGAGAACGCAGCCGACGCGCGTTTCGCCCCAGGCCTTTCTCAAGGCTGCATACATACAAAAAAAGGAAACATGAAACATAAAATCTAAATGACTCCATATATGAGTATGCATTAAAACATGGTAGTCTACACCAAACCGTCAGTAAGGAAGGAAAAAGGAAAACAGATTGTACTCGAAACCATTACAAGGATACGACTAGAAGAAGAGCTCCAAAGAATACCACCACCAAAAAACACCCCGTATCAAGTTGTGTAGAGGATCAGAATCATAGGCCAAAGAAGTGACCAAGTATAATACCAGTTTGAAAAGTAAACGAAAAATCTGTGAGTAGTATTAAAGAAATACATTGGCGAATCAGTGGAAACCCATATTATAGATGGTAAGTGTATTAATGAGAGGACCGTTGTCTCACCTATAATGGTTCAAAGTGTCGATTGTACCATAGGTGATTCTTGAAAAAATTCAACTTATTTAGTAGAGATCTGTAAATAAACAGTATGTATATTTATGTATATACATATATTAAAATTGACAGGATGAGCGTATATTAACAGCCCCTGGACTCGTAAAGAGTTGAGGTATTGGGAATCTTACCTAATATGAAAATTTCCATCGGATGATCAAATGGTTAAACATCAAAAAATTCGAGTAGTAAAGCTCCT
The DNA here is from genome assembly GCF_964204655.1 of Triturus cristatus. Taxonomy (NCBI): domain Eukaryota; kingdom Metazoa; phylum Chordata; class Amphibia; order Caudata; family Salamandridae; genus Triturus; species Triturus cristatus. Next base: position 935,167,175 of record NC_140585.1, read on the forward strand.
TCAGTAATATCCGAACGATAATTGGGACCAGTATCCGTCCTCTCTATTGAAATGCGACAGGAAAAAATATGCTGTAGTAGGTTGCCTGATAGATACAGCGAACATGTATGTACATAAAAAAGTAAGAGTACCCAGTCTCTAGAGAAGTATCTCAAAAGACGGTATATTGAAAAATATACGGTCTGGATTTGCGTATTGGAAGGAACAAATATAATTCTAATCCAAATATGTTACATTCCCATAATGCAATAATAAGACTAGCGAGTTCCAAGTCTGAGCCCATGTATTCGGGTGGCCAAAAAAACACGCCAATTACGATTGGACTAGAAAAACGATAACATGGGAATGGTTGTTATCAAATGAAGCAAAGTAGCGTACTAGCAGTTTTAAAGTCTAAGTATTAAAAGCAAAACAAAAACCTATAAGCGGTATTCCCTGGGCTGTATGCTCACCTATTAGTCATATGTCTAATCACCTCAGTCTGTCGATGGCATCTTCACGCTGAAAGTTTCCCGCCAGTGTGTACTAAATACGAAAGCAGTCAAGTAATGAAAATAGAAAGTGAACTCTGAGGACCAAGGTCAGAGCTAGTATATAACGAGTGGCGGCCATCTTATAATGGTATAAAGTATCCTAATTACATCGAATGGTACCACTTAAGGTGGGAAAAACGAGTTTTCTGGTATAAAGTATGAGTCAAGTTAGCTTACAGACAAGTCTGTTGGATTATATATTAACAATTGTAACTACTATCAAGCGCAAAGAGAACTGATGTAAAAATGTAAATGCGCATTCGAGTATAGATCTATGTATCATTTAAATCTTGGCCGTCAGAAAGAAACTCAAAAATTAAATAAATATTATCTCCGCTATCCAGGTAAAAACCCAGGTTACCAATGCAAGTGTCCCTAATAAACTATGGAAATACATTGGCGGGTTACCCTCTACTTTGACGGTTGTTGTGCTTACAGCGGTAAACAAATGAAAAAGGACAGATAGCAGTAGGTCATGCACCAGAAAGAAGATCATAGAGCCCCTGTTATTGTGGCATAAAGTCAATTGTAAAAGTTAGTAAGGGCAAATGCTTAACATTTGACACATGTGACATAGTTAAACAAAACCTATAAATACACAGGTTACATGTCATTAGATCTGAGACAAATGTTTCTGATAATCATTACATTATTACCTTATAAAAATTCAAACATCTCTTTGTCAATATTAATCCCATGTTCCACTGCTCTAAGAGAAACGATCCATTTACATTCATTTTGTCGTAATTTGGCGACTCTGTTGCCGCCTCTTTGATTTGGAAGTATTACTTCAAGACCATGGAAAGTTATTTTAATCAGCTCTGTATGGTTATGCATGGTGTTGAAGTGGGAAGCTAGTGGATATTGGGCATTATTGTTCCTAATTGCCCTTATGTGCTCCTGTATCCGCTCCTTAAGAGGTCTAATGGTGCTTCCTATGTATATTTTCCCACATATACATATAATGCAATAAATTACAAATTTAGTATTACAGTTAATGAAGTCATTAACTGTATAAATTTTTGCCGAGTTGTATTTGAAAGTTCGGGTTTTATTCAATGCAAAAGGACACACGTTACAAGTCCCGCATTTGAAAAATCCTTTGGGTTTAGCCGGTAACCAAGTCCTGTTAGGAGTTGTTGGAATGAAGCTAGGACACAATGATTGTCTAAGCGTATTACCCCTTGCAAATGTAATGTTTGGTTTGTGTCCTACTGCCTCCAATATTTTGTTATCATCTATTAGTAGATGCCAATGTTTCTTAAGTATTTTAAATAGGTCAGTGCTAGCAGTAGAGTATGGTGTGATGAATCTAATTAGTCTTTTCTTACATGCCTGTTTTTTGGTCTTGGCATGTCCTGTAAGTAAATGTGTTCTGTTAATTTTATCAACGGTATTACGTGCCTTTTTGATCATTGCATTATTATAGCCTCTGGCTATGAATCTCCTTTCCACTACGTTAAGCTCCTCATCAAGTATTTTCATGTCACTGCAATTTCTTTTTATTCTTATCATTTCCCCCAAAGGAATAGCTTTGATTTGTGAGGGAGGATGTGCACTTTCGGCATGAAGCACTGCATTACATGCCGTGTCTTTTCTAAAAAGTGCACGCAATCAAAAGAACTAAACGGCACTGCAGACCCTATATGCACTGATAATGTGAATGTTGTTAATCTATCTAACCATGTTTTGAATGATCAGGAAATAAATGTATTGAGCAAGGGATTGAGCTTCTGTCCTAGTGCTTTGCCTAACTTTACATCTTTACATATCAGCTGCTTTAAATTTGTCAGGAAAATTAAACTACTAACATTTTTTCAGGATAAACAATAATTGCCTAGTACAACCAATGGTGACACTAACATAGAAGTCATGCCTTCCATTAGGGATATCAAAGACGTTCAATTATTGTTATCAATTGGTGAACGTGATGATATTCCATCATTACAAGATGTAGCATTAGATCTAGACTTGAACACATTTGCAAGCATTGATAGTGGTTTAAGACACAAATCTAGATTTACCCCACACATGTCTAGTTATAATTTGATTGACAAATTCCAACATAATGTTTTTAATGATCTGTACAAATTGGAGGACAAAACTCTTACTAACAGAATACATCGGTCACAAAATCTCTCGATGGAAGAAAAACAGGCAGTATTCAATCTCAAGAATGACCACTCCCTTGTCATCCGAGAGGCTGACAAGGGAGGTAACGTAGTACTTATGAATAAATCTGACTACATGGCAGAAATAGATAGGCAACTGAGCGATGTCACAACATATAGGCATCTGGATCACAATCCACTTGCCATCACCAAAGAAACAATATACAACAAATTACTGTATTGGAAAGACAGATGCCTGATTTCAGATACTGAATTTAGATATCTGTTTAATGACACACCAACTGTACCATGTATATACGTTTACCCAAAATTCATAAAAAAGGACATTTCCCCCCGGGTAGGCCCATTATCTCGGGGATTGGCTCCCCGACGGAGAGAATATCTGAATACATTGACTCTTACTTACAGCCATTAGTGGTTAACCTACCGTCATTTATTAAAGACACTACAGACGTACTTAGCAAGATAGCGGATGTTGACTGGGTGGAGGGACATTATTTGGTTACACTCGATGTGTGTTCCCTCTATACCAGCATACCTGGTGATTTGGGAATTCAGGCTGCACAATACTTTTTGGAGTCAAGATCTATACAATATTTGGAACATACAGTGATGCTACTTGAATTCATTGAACTGGTTTTTAACAATAATATCTTCATACATAATGATAACTGGTATCTGTTAGAATCCGGGGTCTCTGGTTGGCGCAGGTATGCACTTGCGACAAGCAGGGACCCTTTCCTCTAAGTCAGGGTAAAGGATCACCTCTTTAAAAATAACCCCTGCTCACCCTCTAGGTAACGTGGCGCGAGCAGTCAGGCTAAATTTCCAGAGGGCATAAGGTTAAGCGTTCAAGTTGTCCCACACAATAATCACCTCCCCACCACACAAAGACATAAGGCTGTATTTATAGTAAAATATATTTCTTTATATAAAAGTTTTTCTTTCAGGCGGGTTGCATAAATACAGTTCTCTTGGGGAAATAATCCAGTTACTCTTTAAATGCTCAAAGGTAGTCCACAGGTCTTAATAATGGCAAAGTTCTGATTAAAATCAAGTTCTTTAGGTCTTCTGCGCACTTCGTAGCGCCTTTGGGGTGCTCTGGGCAAGGTTTTAACAGGACCTTGCCGTTTCTCACGCTTCTCGCGTGAGCACGAGTACGCTTGCCGAGTCTCACTCTTCTCGAGTGAGCACCGGTAATGCTTTTCTATGCGGGTACGGTTCGGACTGTCAGGGACGCTCCGTACCTGGAGGGAAGCACCGGTCCGGTGCGAACACGGCTTCCTCAGTACGGTGCGAACTCAGAGCGGGTCAATACGGTGCGAACAGGGAGCAGTAGGGGTGAACTACGGCCCCAGACACCCATATGCCAAAGGCAGGTACGGTTCCAAAGTAAACACAAGCTCCTCCAGATGTAAGTACGGTCGGTACGGCTCGTACTATGATGCACACAGTACGATTCAAACAGGATGCCTGTGTGTACACGGGCAGTATGATGCAATCCCAGGATATTGGCAAAGGCAGTATGGCTCAGTAGTACGTGCCAATAGTCCGGTGCAAACAGGGCGTGAAAACAGTACGGGCCAACAGTACGGTGCAATCCCAGGATACTGGCAAGGCAGGACGGCTCAAAACACGTCAGATGTAAGTACGGTCCGTACAAGGCAGGCACGGGCCGTACAAACAGCGCACTAAATCACAAATACTTCTAATGCTGGCACGGTTCGTACAAAGGCTAGTACGGGCCGGGATTTAGCGCGCGAAGCCACCAATACCTTTTTGTTCGCACGGGGATGGCCCCAGCGGCCTCGGGTTTCGACGGAGCGGTGTCCCACGTCGCGGTGTCGTCCCTCGCAGTCAGAGGGCGGCGGTGCTTCGTGGGGCACCCGAAAAAGGTCTCAGCCACACGACCAAGGGCAGAGGAGGGGGAAGCAGCTCCGGGGCAATCCACAGCGCTGTTGCAGCGCGATCAGCTTTTCAGGGGATCACAAGTGTGCACAGGGCCTCGCGGTGATCTTGACGGCGCAGGGTCGCCAGGGCTCGGTGCGCAGGCCTTCAGGTGCCTTTCTCCGCGTTGCGAGCTACGGCTCGGAGGGGCTGGTACTTGCGGTGCTTGGACCAGGTAGGTAGGTCCTTGCGGTGCTCGTGGTAGTCCCAGGTGGCAGACGTCGCGGTGTAGAGAAAGGGGGAGAGGCACACAGGTTCTCTGGGGATCAGCGTCACGGGATGGCGTCCAGCGACTTCTCCTCTTCTGGGGGTAGGTTGCGCCCACTGTTCCTGGGGCGCAGATCAGGGGGCAAGTTCACAAGCAAGCCCTTGGAGATTGTTCAGCACAAGTTGATTCAAAGTCTTTTTCCTTCAGTCTTTTCCTCTCCTTCCAGCAGACAGGCACCCACTGCAGGCCAGTCTCTCAGGCAGAGAGACAGTATTCCTCCTTCAGCTTCTCCAGGTCCTTCTCCTTCAGGCAGAGGTTCGTCGTTGCGTAAACAGGATCTGATTTCTTAGGAGCCAGGCTCCTACTTTTATAGTGCGATTCTTTTGTTCTTTAGCGCCAGGGGGCCTGGGCCTGGCTCAGTCCAGTTCTGGAGCACTTTGTTGTGGTGACTCTGCGCTTTCCTTTCAGCAGCAGGGCAGAGACATCAGCCGCTCCACAGGGGGCGGCGCCGGCTTTGTGCTGTCAGAGCACAGGTCTATTCAGAGTCAAGGGTGGACTCCTCCCACCCATCCTGGTGTAATCTCTCTACCCACCACCTGGCAGCCAGCCTGTCTCTGGGGATTCCCCAACCCTGCTCCTTACTGTTGCTAGGCAGAACACACACACACAGCAGAGGCGGACTGAAATGGCCAGGTCAGTAAATACTAACTTTCTAAAAGTAGTATTTACAAACGCAGGATATTAAAATAAACTTTACTAAAAGAAGTATTTTATTATTCTGAGTTCAGGCATACTAAACATAATTGTCTACCATGCTCTATGAGTCCACTGGGATTACAGGGTGTAGTAATTCCAGCAGCCCATTCTGGCCTATGGAGAGCAGGTAGCCTTCAATAGTGAAAAACGAAAATGGCTGTAATTCACTATTAAGACATGCCACACACATCAGGGCATGTCCTACCTTATGCCTACAATGCACCCTGCCCTTGGGCCTACCAGAGGGGTGACTAATATGTAGTTAAGGGAAGGTTTAGGGACTGGCAAGTGGGTGCACTTGCGCAGTCAGCGCGACAGTATCAGACTGCGCGCAGGTTCTGCAGTGGCAGATCCTAGACACATTTTACTAGGCCGCTTCTGTGGGTGGCACAACCAGTGCTGCAAGCCCACCAGCAGCATTTGTATTTACAAGCCCTGGCACTCCTGGTGCACTTTACTAGGGGCTGACAGTAAACCAAATAAACCAATCATGGACACCAATCAATGTATACATTTTACCATAGGGAGAGCATATGCACCTTAGCACTGGTCAGCAGTGGTAAGGTGCCCAGAGTCATAAATCAGCCAACACCAGGTCAGAAAAAATACAGGAGGAAGGCAAAAAGTTTAGGGATGACCCTTCAAAAAGGGCCAGGTCCAACACAACCCCCTTCCAGCCAAAACGCAGGGTAGACCAATCACCACCGTGATGGTCTTCCCTGCTTGGGGCGATAGAACAAGGACCTGGCCCGCAACTGCAGGGGCAGACTCCACTTCTACGCCAATCTGAACCTATCGGACTCCCTCTGTCCATACTCTCAGGGCCCACCAAGCCAATCCATGGGGAACCCTTCTCCTCGCCTGTGGACACCACCTGTGCAGCACCTAACCTTAACTGGCCCACAGGTGTGTCCAACCAGAGAGACAGCAAAATGCTACAGTGGCCACTGACAGTAGTCAGGGATGAGACCCAGGCCGTATGCCTCTCAGGGCTCTCAATCCTCTGTGGCGCCAGGGAGCGGGGGGCAGTAGCCCCAGGTGCTTGGCACCCTTTGTCCATTCTCCCCCTTGTCAGGTCAGGTATGACATCCTGGCACTGACCCACCAGCCCCGGGACTGTACCCAGCGGCTGGACCAAAGACTGGGGTGGGCTCTCCCACTCCCGGTCCTCCTCCTTGGGGCTCTGTACCCTCCCACCTGGAGTGGCACCCCCTTCCAGAATTGCCACGGCACCTGTGGCAGGTGTCCTGCGCAATTCGCCCACCAGTTCAGGGGTTCTATCCTGCAACTGGGTGCCCAGGTCAGGGGGGACACCCTGAACCTGGCCCTTCAACCTAGGGTCTAAACCCTTTAGTTGAGCCGGGGTCAGAGGCGAGGACTCCCTCCCTCTGCACCCCCTTCCAGAGTACTGCCCACTCCCAACTGGCGTGGTACCCCTAGAAGCAACATGGGTCAGGACACTGATTACAGTGGTCCCACCCTCCAGGTCAGACAACACCTGAACCTGGCTTCCCAACCCTGGGTCCAACCCATGCGGTTGAACGCTCGCCTGGCGCACCAGGACTTCCCGGGGAGCACGCATGCCCCCCCTGAGGGTGACACATAACTCATGTGTCGTGTGACAGTCTGCCTGGCGCTGATCTCCCGACCCCTGTCCATCTGACAGTGCCTGAAGATCCCCCAGGACAGAAGTGGTGTCACCATGGTCACTCACGGGGGACGCAGCCCTTCTGGCTGGCCCCTGACCCACTGGTTCTTCCACTGGGGACTCTTTCCCCCTCTCACCCCTCAATCTGGACCTCTGCACCCTCCCAACTGGAGCGGTACTGCCAGACACCAGAACTGATGGAGGCCTGCTTACAGACACTCCCAGCTCACCAGACACTAGGGGATCCCCCTCAACGGGCGGCCCATCAGGACAGCCTAGGCTCCCCGCCTGGTGTTCCCTTAAAGAACCATCCAGGCTCTGAGACTGGGTTTCGGGCACCTGGGGGCACGCAGCCCCACACTCACTCCTTCTCCACTGAGACAGGACGTGAGCCCCTACACCCCTCCCACTACCATGGGACCTAGCTGGGCTACTCTGCACCACTTCCACCACTCTGGGTTGGAAGATACCTGAGCCACTCCCCACAGGGTCACTCCCCAATGCCTCTCCAGACCCTCTGGAATCCACCAAAAGGTCTGCCTCCAATGTGAGTTCTCTGCGGTCAGAGAACTCACTCTCCAGCAGGTGTTGACGTAGCTCTGGAAAACAGGGACTTAAAATATGCTCTCCCACCATTGGATCACACAGCCCCCTAGCAGTTTTAACCAAACTAGCCATCACCTTACCATCCAGTGCCTCACACACGTACTCCACACCACTCTCCTGAGACTGGCAAGACAGTATCTGACTGTCTCTGTCACACAACCCACACTCTTCTGGGCGGTCTTCACACTCACCTACCAGGACTTCAATGTTGGGGGAACCCCTCTCCCTGCGCCTCTCATCTAGAGCCAGTAGAGTGTCCCTCCCGCCACTAGGACTATGAACCCCTGCGCCAGTTACCCTATTCCCTTCAGGGATACTGCGCACTACTGGAGCTACCTCATGCCCTTGAACCTCCTGGTGTGTGTTAACCCCCTCCTTCAAGTCAGGCGCCACATCTCTGGGTGTGCGTACTACTCTTTCAACACTAGAGAATTCAATACTGCTGCCACCATCTGAGCTGGATTCCTCCTCCCACTCAGAAAAGCTCAATCTCTGAGCTACGCACCTTTCTTGTTGCTGGGCTGAGACACTCATGGCCTCAAGCCTCTCGAGCTCCATATCATATTTCTTCATTAGGAAGTCATGCTCCATTTGCATTTTCTTTTCTTCCAGAGCCAGCTTCTTGCTCTCTAGCTCCAGTTGGGCATTTACTTCCAGCTTTGCCAACAATACTTCGTGATCCCTGGTGGCCTGTCTGTCTGCCAGCTCCTCTGGCGACAGGCCTCTACCAAAACTGCGAACACTTCCCGCTGGTTTCAATGGTGTAACTTCCTTGGTTGCACCCCTTGATTCAATCCAGGCTTTCAGCGCGGTTTTCTCTATGCTGTTTGGGCCCGGCATGACTCCAAACACAAGGGATCGTCTTCTCTTGGCAAGCAAAAATAAAAAGTTCTGTGGCTCAAGCTACTGGACTGTCTACTGTGCAATGGTTGGTAATCACTGTGCAGACACCAAGAACGCAAATCCGTAAATCCTCACCGCTGCCACCAATGTTAGAATCCGGGGTCTCTGGTTGGCGCAGGTATGCACTTGCGACAAGCAGGGACCCTTTCCTCTAAGTCAGGGTAAAGGATCACCTCTTTAAAAATAACCCCTGCTCACCCTCTAGGTAACGTGGCGCGAGCAGTCAGGCTAAATTTCCAGAGGGCATAAGGTTAAGCGTTCAAGTTGTCCCACACAATAATCACCTCCCCACCACACAAAGACATAAGGCTGTATTTATAGTAAAATATATTTCTTTATATAAAAGTTTTTCTTTCAGGCGGGTTGCATAAATACAGTTCTCTTGGGGAAATAATCCAGTTACTCTTTAAATGCTCAAAGGTAGTCCACAGGTCTTAATAATGGCAAAGTTCTGATTAAAATCAAGTTCTTTAGGTCTTCTGCGCACTTCGTAGCGCCTTTGGGGTGCTCTGGGCAAGGTTTTAACAGGACCTTGCCGTTTCTCACGCTTCTCGCGTGAGCACGAGTACGCTTGCCGAGTCTCACTCTTCTCGAGTGAGCACCGGTAATGCTTTTCTATGCGGGTACGGTTCGGACTGTCAGGGACGCTCCGTACCTGGAGGGAAGCACCGGTCCGGTGCGAACACGGCTTCCTCAGTACGGTGCGAACTCAGAGCGGGTCAATACGGTGCGAACAGGGAGCAGTAGGGGTGAACTACGGCCCCAGACACCCATATGCCAAAGGCAGGTACGGTTCCAAAGTAAACACAAGCTCCTCCAGATGTAAGTACGGTCGGTACGGCTCGTACTATGATGCACACAGTACGATTCAAACAGGATGCCTGTGTGTACACGGGCAGTATGATGCAATCCCAGGATATTGGCAAAGGCAGTATGGCTCAGTAGTACGTGCCAATAGTCCGGTGCAAACAGGGCGTGAAAACAGTACGGGCCAACAGTACGGTGCAATCCCAGGATACTGGCAAGGCAGGACGGCTCAAAACACGTCAGATGTAAGTACGGTCCGTACAAGGCAGGCACGGGCCGTACAAACAGCGCACTAAATCACAAATACTTCTAATGCTGGCACGGTTCGTACAAAGGCTAGTACGGGCCGGGATTTAGCGCGCGAAGCCACCAATACCTTTTTGTTCGCACGGGGATGGCCCCAGCGGCCTCGGGTTTCGACGGAGCGGTGTCCCACGTCGCGGTGTCGTCCCTCGCAGTCAGAGGGCGGCGGTGCTTCGTGGGGCACCCGAAAAAGGTCTCAGCCACACGACCAAGGGCAGAGGAGGGGGAAGCAGCTCCGGGGCAATCCACAGCGCTGTTGCAGCGCGATCAGCTTTTCAGGGGATCACAAGTGTGCACAGGGCCTCGCGGTGATCTTGACGGCGCAGGGTCGCCAGGGCTCGGTGCGCAGGCCTTCAGGTGCCTTTCTCCGCGTTGCGAGCTACGGCTCGGAGGGGCTGGTACTTGCGGTGCTTGGACCAGGTAGGTAGGTCCTTGCGGTGCTCGTGGTAGTCCCAGGTGGCAGACGTCGCGGTGTAGAGAAAGGGGGAGAGGCACACAGGTTCTCTGGGGATCAGCGTCACGGGATGGCGTCCAGCGACTTCTCCTCTTCTGGGGGTAGGTTGCGCCCACTGTTCCTGGGGCGCAGATCAGGGGGCAAGTTCACAAGCAAGCCCTTGGAGATTGTTCAGCACAAGTTGATTCAAAGTCTTTTTCCTTCAGTCTTTTCCTCTCCTTCCAGCAGACAGGCACCCACTGCAGGCCAGTCTCTCAGGCAGAGAGACAGTATTCCTCCTTCAGCTTCTCCAGGTCCTTCTCCTTCAGGCAGAGGTTCGTCGTTGCGTAAACAGGATCTGATTTCTTAGGAGCCAGGCTCCTACTTTTATAGTGCGATTCTTTTGTTCTTTAGCGCCAGGGGGCCTGGGCCTGGCTCAGTCCAGTTCTGGAGCACTTTGTTGTGGTGACTCTGCGCTTTCCTTTCAGCAGCAGGGCAGAGACATCAGCCGCTCCACAGGGGGCGGCGCCGGCTTTGTGCTGTCAGAGCACAGGTCTATTCAGAGTCAAGGGTGGACTCCTCCCACCCATCCTGGTGTAATCTCTCTACCCACCACCTGGCAGCCAGCCTGTCTCTGGGGATTCCCCAACCCTGCTCCTTACTGTTGCTAGGCAGAACACACACACACAGCAGAGGCGGACTGAAATGGCCAGGTCAGTAAATACTAACTTTCTAAAAGTAGTATTTACAAACGCAGGATATTAAAATAAACTTTACTAAAAGAAGTATTTTATTATTCTGAGTTCAGGCATACTAAACATAATTGTCTACCATGCTCTATGAGTCCACTGGGATTACAGGGTGTAGTAATTCCAGCAGCCCATTCTGGCCTATGGAGAGCAGGTAGCCTTCAATAGTGAAAAACGAAAATGGCTGTAATTCACTATTAAGACATGCCACACACATCAGGGCATGTCCTACCTTATGCCTACAATGCACCCTGCCCTTGGGCCTACCAGAGGGGTGACTAATATGTAGTTAAGGGAAGGTTTAGGGACTGGCAAGTGGGTGCACTTGCGCAGTCAGCGCGACAGTATCAGACTGCGCGCAGGTTCTGCAGTGGCAGATCCTAGACACATTTTACTAGGCCGCTTCTGTGGGTGGCACAACCAGTGCTGCAAGCCCACCAGCAGCATTTGTATTTACAAGCCCTGGCACTCCTGGTGCACTTTACTAGGGGCTGACAGTAAACCAAATAAACCAATCATGGACACCAATCAATGTATACATTTTACCATAGGGAGAGCATATGCACCTTAGCACTGGTCAGCAGTGGTAAGGTGCCCAGAGTCATAAATCAGCCAACACCAGGTCAGAAAAAATACAGGAGGAAGGCAAAAAGTTTAGGGATGACCCTTCAAAAAGGGCCAGGTCCAACAGTATCGTCAAATCAGAGGCGTGGCGATGGGGGCGAAATTTTCGCCCTCCTTTGCCAATCTTTATATGGGATATTTCGAGCTTACTCACCTCTGGAAAAAGGGTCCTAGTTCATTAATGGAAAATGTATTGTTTCTAGGTAGATACATTGACGATATACTAATGTTCTGGGCTGGAACCAAAGAGTTGCTAGAGGAATTCTTTCTCTTTCTCAATGACAATCCCTTTAACCTAACCTTCACCAAAACAGAAAGCATTTCACATTTAAACTTTCTAGACATCACGATTGTAGTTGAAAAGGACAAACTACAATCAAAACCTTTTAGAAAAGACACGGCATGTAATGCAGTGCTTCATGCCGAAAGTGCACATCCTCCCTCACAAATCAAAGCTATTCCTTTGGGGGAAATGATAAGAATAAAAAGAAATTGCAGTGACATGAAAATACTTGATGAGGAGCTTAACGCAGTGGAAAGGAGATTCATAGCCAGAGGCTATAATAACGCAATGATCAAAAAGGCACGTAATACCGTTGATAAAATTAACAGAACACATTTACTTACAGGACATGCCAAGACCAAAAAACAGGCATGTAAGAAAAGACTAATTAGATTCATCAGACCATACTCTACTGCTAGCACTGACCTATTTAAAATACTTAAGAAACATTGGCATCTACTAATAGATGATAACAAAATATTGGAGGCAGTAGGACACAAACCAAACATTACATTTGCAAGGGGTGATACGCTTAGACAATTATTGTGTCCTAGCTTCATTCCAACAACTCCTAACAGGACTTGGTTACCGGCTAAACCCAAAGGATTTTTCAAATGCGGGACTTGTAACGTGTGTCCTTTTGCATTGAATAAAACCCAAACTTTCAAATACAACTCGGCAAGAATTTATACAGTTAATGACTTTATTAACTGTAATACTAAATTTGTAATTTATTGCATTATATGTATATGTGGGAAAATATACATAGGAAGCACCATTAGACCTCTTAAGGAGCGGATACAGGAGCACATAAGGGCAATTAGGAACAATAATGCCCAATATCCGCTAGCTTCCCACTTCAACACCATGCATAACCATACAGAGCTGATTAAAATAACTTTCCATGGTCTTGAAGTAATACTTCCAAATCAAAGAGGCGGCAACAGAGTCGCCAAATTACGACAAAATGAATGTAAATGGATCGGTTCTCTTAGAGCAGTGGAACATGGGATTAATATTGACAAAGAGATGTTTGAATTTTTATAAGGTAATAATGTAATGATTATCAGAAACATTTGTCTCAGATCTAATGACATGTAACCTGTGTATTTATAGGTTTTGTTTAACTATGTCACATGTGTCAAATGTTAAGCATTTGCCCTTACTAACTTTTACAATTGACTTGGGGGCGTGGCCAAGCCGCGGGCTGAGATGGCCGCGCCGTGTTGAAGCTCCGTAGCCGACTCAGCGCTAAACCTGTCTTTCCCGACCTCCTGATGCGGGCGATGGCTGCCCGGACCCGGCGCTGACTCCCCTGTTCCCCTGCAGCGACCCGGAGTGGCGATCTGGCCCCGACTGCGCCCGGAGCGACCGACGAACGCCAGGGCCGAGCGGACCTGATGCCCAAGATGGCAGCCTGACTCGACGGCCGGGGAGGTTGGTGCGGCGGCGGCTGCCGGTTGTGATGCGGGGGCCGGAGGGGAACCGGGGGGGGGGTTCTGAGCGCTGGGGCGCGGGCTGGTGTGGGTCTGCTTCGCCCCCTTCACCGCCGCTGGCCAGGTGCGGTCCGGGCGTTGGGCCGTTGCTCGGCGCCGCGGTCGCGGCCTCACTCGCGGGCCCCACTCGGGATCCCCGGGCTGTTTCGGTCTGGGGGGGGGCGACGGAATGGCTGGCTGGCGGTGGGGGTGGGCTGGAGGGGATCCGAGCTGACCCTAGCGCCCGGGCCGCCTCTGCCCCCCCTTCCCTGGGACCTTATTCGGCAGCCCCTGGGGTTTACGGCCTGCGCCATCCGGTCTCCCGCTCCCCGGCCCTGGGTCGCCTGGCGACATCTGCTAGCGCCCCTCCGGCCGCCCGCTCTGCTTGGTCCGGGGCCCTGAGCCCCAAGGCAACGCTCCCTGGTCTTGGACGTGGAGAAACCGCCCTGTAGCGGGGCGGCCGGTGCTGGTGCCTGGGTCTGGTGTGCCGCGTGGCCGGGGACTGCGGGGGATCGCTACATCGCCCACGCTGCGGGCCAAAGAAGTGACGGAGCCGTTCCTCCCCCTGAGCCTTCGTCGCAGCGCCTTGAAGCCGCCTTCTGGCCCCCTGCCCGTGACTCGCAGTCTGGCCGTGTGGGGGCATGGGACAGAAGGACCCCAAGCAAAAGACTCTGCCCTTTGAAAGGCTCCCCGATCCGCCGGCGGACCGTCGCCCGGACATGCCGGACCCTGCTGGGGGCCAGTCCTCTGGCCCGGCGGCCGTTGCTCCATCCCCTGAATGGCTGCAAGAGATGCGTGCGGGATTCAGGGCCCTCGATGGACGCTTTGATGCCCTGAACAAAACGCTAGAAACAATGGGGGCGAAGATTCAGGCCCACGATCAGCGTTTGGTGGAGGCTGAGGCTCGAATATCGGCGGTGGAAGATGGCGCAGTGCAGGACACCAAGCGCCTAGATCGGCTGGAGCGCATTCTAAAGGACGTGGCCATCAAGAACGAGGACTTGGAAGCGCGCAGTCGGCGCAATAAAGTTCGAATCACTGGGGTTCCGGAGTCCACGGCTACCGGCAGGCTGGATGTTTTTGTTGAGCAACTGTTGTCGGACATTTTTGGGAGAGACTCCTTCACACCAGGCTTTGTGGTCGAGAGGGCGCACCGCTCCCTGGGGCCACGACCTAACCCGGGGCTCCCGCCTCGCCCTCTGATCGCCCGGATGATGAACTTCCGAGACCGGGACACGGCCCTGCGGCTGGCCAGGGAGAAGGGCGAGATCACCTGGCAGGGCTCGAGACTCTCGTTCTACCCAGACTTTACCGTCATGGTACAGGAGGCCAGGCGTAAATATGTTGGGGCGAAAGCGGCGCTCCGCAACCTAGGCCTCAAATATGGTATGCTGTATCCGGCCCGGCTGAGGGTTGACATCGATGGCCGACCGCGGATTTTTGACAATCCTACTGCGGTACAGGAGTTCTGCCGAACATATAAACCACGCAGGGGCCCTACGGGGGGCGATGAAGATGGACACTCTCCTCCGCGCAGTGGTTCTGCGATTAGCCAAGACCTGTTTTCCGGCTATGGGCCTGGATGAGGCAGTGCCCGCATCCCAGCTTTACACTGCGCTTTCTGACTGTTTGCACTGGGGAAGTTAGAGACACTTTGTTATGCCCTTGATTTTTCTGTGGTGCTGGGTCGGCGGCGGGTCGTTGCCATTCCCCTTTGGTTGACACCGCCGGGAGCACTTTTGGCTTAAAATGCTTATTTTTTGTCTAATTGTATATCATTGGTATTGTTATTTGGAACTTTGGTTTTTTTCCACAGGTTGGGGTTTGCCTCACGTTTGCGTGATGTGGCTGGGTGGCGGGTGGGGGGATGGGATGGGGAGTTTTGATATTCTTGACATGGCTGGTAAGATTGTAACTTTGCGGATACACGGAGACGCTGCTGATTTCCTGCTCTCGTTGCTAGTGGTATGGCAGCGACGGTACACA
Organism: Triturus cristatus; assembly: GCF_964204655.1. Taxonomy (NCBI): domain Eukaryota; kingdom Metazoa; phylum Chordata; class Amphibia; order Caudata; family Salamandridae; genus Triturus; species Triturus cristatus. Next base: position 935,182,568 of record NC_140585.1, read on the forward strand.
TAGGCTTACATGAAGCCCCCCTTGGCCTATCTCTCATGTCTTGGAACGTCAGAGGCCTGAACAATCAACGAAAATGCAGGCAGGTACTGCACTATCTGAATCGACACAGGGTTGACATTGCCTTTCTGCAAGAAACGCATTTACACACCTCTGTTCCTGCGCGCTTTGCAGCTTCCTGGGGCGCCCATAGATACTTCTCCAATTTTAGCAATTATGCCCGAGGCACCGCGGTGCTGATTCACAAGAGAGTCCCGTTTCACTGCCAGCTGTTCCGGGGGGATCCGGAGGGACGCTACTGCATAGTACGGGGGGTGTTAATGGGTCATGCGGTCATCCTGGTATGTGTGTACGCCCCTAACACGGATTCCCCGGATTTTTTTCATGCGCTGGCTGCCCAACTTGCGACTCTTGAACCAGCGGGCCTCATGCTTGGCGTCGACTTCAACTTATTGCTCGATGCTGGCTTGGATAGCACGTCTGGGGCTGCTCCTTCCAAGCCTAGGGCGCGGCGCGCACTTTTGGACCTTTATCACCAGTTCTCCCTTGTCGACATTTGGCGCAGGCGCAACCCGAACACCACTGCCTACACACATTTCTCGGGGCAACACAACACTTGGACCAGAATTGACTATTGGCTGCTGTCCCCGGGCCTGTAACCATGGTTTCGTGGGCTACTTACACTCCCTAGAACGTACTCAGACCACTCCCCTGTGTCCCTTTGCTTGGATGTTCCGCTCCCTGAGGGTTTTGAGCGACAGTGGCGATTCCCTGGGAGAGCACTGCTGGACGACTTATTTGTCCACGAGATTTCCGAGGCGATAGAAGACTACTTCGCGCTTAATGCGGGATCTGTAGACTCTCAGGCCATGCTCTGGGAGGGGTTTAAGGCCTACATCAGGGGGATTTGCATAGCTAAGCACGCTGGGGTCCTGAAGGCGCTGCGTGCGACCATTAAACAACTGGAGACACAGCTAGAGTCGATTGATGCTGAGGCGCAGCGTGAGCCGGCCAGTGACGTGTCCGCTAGGCGGCTTTGCCTCCTGACTGACTTTCGGGAGGCAGCGGACAGAGAGATTCTGTATCTGGGGAGGTACCAGACGGCGTGTAGATATGGGGAGGGGGACAGGCCGGGACGCACGCTGGCTCAGGCTTTGAGGCCTCCGTATGGTAAATCCTTAATAGTTGAGGTGCGGGGCGTAGATGGTTCACTCCGCACAACACCCACCGAGATCAGAGACGAATTCCTGACCTACTTCTCCGAACTATACAAGACCAAGCTGGGGGAATCCCCAACCTCTCGTGCGGCCTACTTGTCGGAGATCGCGCTTGTGTTCCTGGATAAGGGCATGCAGGAGTTCATGGCGGAGCCTATAACTGTGGCGGAGGTGCGCGGGGCAATTAAGGTGCTTCGCGGGTCCACAGCCCCCGGCCTCGATGGCTTCTCCGGGGATTTCTATAAGGCCTTCTCTGATCTGCTGGCGCCACAACTGATAGAGGTGTATGCGGAAGCGCTGGAGCGCGGCTCCCTTCCGGCTACCCTCAGTGAAGCGGTAATAGTTCTGCTTCCGAAACCAAACAAGGACCCGACGTTGTGTAGCTCTTACCGGCCCCTCTCCCTTTTAAACTTTGACTACAAGATCCTGGCGAAGATAGTGGCCAACAGGCTCTCTCAATTGATGGAATTCATCATTTCGCCGGTCCAATCGGGCTTCGTCCCGCGCCGCTCTACGTCTTTAAATTTGCGGACGCTTTTCACGGTGCTGCATAGAATTAATCCGGCCACGCCTGCAGCGGCGGTCCTCCTGGATACCGAGAAGGCCTTCGATACCCTAGAATGGCCTTTCTTCCTTTCCGTCATGCAACGTATGGGCATGCCGGAGGGCTTCCTTGCTACCACGCGGCTTTTGTATAGCCGCCCCACGGCCCGATTGCGTATCAATGGCACGCTGTCTGGTCCCTTCTCTCTAACGCGTGGTACGCGGCAGGGCTGTCCACTCTCACCGCTACTGTTCATTTTGGCCATGGACCCCTTGATCCGGCATTTCCAGGAGCGCCATCTCCACAGGGTTCTCCAGTTCCGGACGGGTCCCTTGCTTGCTTCCCTCTACGCAGATGACACCATACTGTATGTAAGAGAACCGCAGGTCAATCTAGCCCCCCTGATACGGGAGATCCTACGTTTCGGCGCACACTCCGGTCTGGGCATTAACTGGCATAAGTCTGTAATTTTCCCCTTAACCAGCAGCACCTCCCCATGGCGGTGCGAGTTCCCGTTGGAGTGGTGCTCTGACTCGGTTCGGTACCTGGGCATACAGATCCACCTAAACACGGACGAACTCATCCGCCTCAACTATGGCCGCGCTTTGGATAGGCTGGAGGCACAGGTGGAGGGATGGTTGAGGCTCCCGCTGTCCATGACTGCCAGAATTGCAATCATAAAAATGATAGTTCTCCCTAGATTTTTATATCTGTTCAATAATATCCCTGTCCCTCTCACCCGGGCCTTCTTCTCCACGCTGCGATCCCAGCTGATTAGGCTGGTATGGGGCGGGAAGCATCCCCGGATCGGTTGAAAGACCCTCACGCTCCCTCATGATAGGGGCGGCCTCGGAGTGCCGGATCTGTATTTGTACTATCTGGTTGCTCAGTGTGCGCACGCCTATGCCTGGTACCACCCTGACGCTCGTATCCCGTTCCTGCGTCCCGAGGCGGATTTCGTTCTCCCGGGCCGTTTGGCGGCGGTGTTGCCACCAAAGGGGGTTCCCCGGGACCCAGTAGACATTCAAACGGTGTCCACCACCAGCTGGGCATGGCATCGCCTCACTCGCTATCTAGCCCAGCCTCTCCTCTACTCCTCCTCTCTTCCACTTCCCAACCCCGGGTTGCTGCCTGGCACGGGGGAGGCATTGGTGCAGCGCACTTTGGCCAAGTTTCATCTTACTAAGATCGGAGATCTCTACCCTGGGGGCCACATATTTTCTGTCTCGGAGGAGGAGCGCTTCAGTGAGGCCACGTTCATGGACAAATTTGTCCTGCGCCGGCTTTATTGTGCTGCTCGTTCAGACATTGCGGGATTCCCTCTCGAGCCCGAGTCTTTCGAGCCCCTAACGCTCCTCATTGATAAAGACTCTGGCGCCCATTTGGTTTCTAAGCTTTATAAGGCTTGCACAGCGCTGGTTCCATGTGAGGATGGCCGATTGAGGGCAGCTTGGGAGGCAGATTTGGGTAGGCCGATTACAGATGACCAATGGACCGCTTGTTGCAAAGTCACTAACGCGATATCACTCAATAGTCGACATAAACTCCTCCATTATAAATTTCTTCGCCGCTGCTACATGACCCCTGAGAGGCTCCACGCCATGGACCCCGCGCGCCCACACACATGCTGGAAATGCGCTGCACCACACGCTGACTTTGCGCACCTGTCCTGGACATGCCCCAGACTGCAATCATACTGGACGCAGATACATGAGATCCTTGGCGTTATGTTGGGGCTCACGCTGGTTCCCACTCCGGAGGTCGCTTTATTGGGCTACACAGTAAATTTCCCAAAGAATGTCCGCAGGCTTGCCTCCCTGGGCCTGCTACTCGCCAAGCGGGAGGTGGCAAAACATTGGGGCGGTAGAACGGCCCCCACGGCCGGGACATGGCTCACGTCTATGGCTTATTGCAGCACAAACAGCGAGATCTACGCCAGTCTCCTCCCTACAGTGGCGCGTCCCAAAGATATCTGGGGCCCCTACAAGACCTATATCGTTTCCCTCCCGAGCTCTTCCCTACCGCGTGCCAATTACGGAATAGTGCCCACGGGAGTAGGGTAGTTCTGGTATTCCTCCCTGTTGGATGTTGGGGGGCTGCACTCTCTCGGGGCGGGCTACATTGGGGGATTTGGGCCGAAGATGGTGATGTCCGCTGAACATGCTTGGTGTGTCCTGACTGCGTCCTTTCCCTTTAGTGGGCACGGGCTGATGAGACTGGTGGGCTCTTGATGGAGGTTTTTCTATGGACCGCTGCCCTGATGCCGAGCTGCTTTTTGTATACGAGGGGGGAATGTAAAGTTGTATCTCTGCACTTGCTCTTCACTGTCTGCACAGCCGATATTTTCACAATGTTATGTTTTTCAAAACTAAATAAAGCTTTAAAAAAAAAAACTTTTACAATTGACTTTATGCCACAATAACAGGGGCTCTATGATCTTCTTTCTGGTGCATGACCTACTGCTATCTGTCCTTTTTCATTTGTCTACCGCTGTATGCACAACAACCATCAAAGTAGAGGGTAACCTGCCAATGTATTTCCATAGTTTATTAGGGACATTTGCATTGGTAACCTGGGTTTTCACCTGGATAGCGGAGATAATATTTATTTTATTTTTGAGTTTCTCTCTGACGGCCAAGATTTAAATGATACATAGATCTATACTCGAATGCGCATTTACATTTTTACATCAGTTCTCTTTGCGCTTGATAGTAGTTACAATTGTTAATATATAATCCAACAGAGTTGTCTGTAAGCTAACTTGACTCATACTTTATACCAGAAAACTCGTTTTTCCCACCTTAAGTGGTACCATTCGATGTAATTAGGATACTTTATACCATTATAAGATGGCCGCCACTCGTTATATACTAGCTCTGACCTTGGTCCTCAGAGTTCACTTTCTATTTTCATTACTTGACTGCTTTCGTATTTAGTACACACTGGCGGGAAACTTTCAGCGTGAAGATGCCATCGACAGACTGAGGTGATTAGACATATGACTAATAGGTGAGCATACAGCCCAGGGAATACCGCTTATAGGTTTTTGTTTTGCTTTTAATACTTAGACTTTAAAACTGCTAGTACGCTACTTTGCTTCATTTGATAACAACCATTCCCATGTTATCGTTTTTCTAGTCCAATCGTAATTGGCGTGTTTTTTTGGCCACCCGAATACATGGGCTCAGACTTGGAACTCGCTAGTCTTATTATTGCATTATGGGAATGTAACATATTTGGATTAGAATTATATTTGTTCCTTCCAATACGCAAATCCAGACCGTATATTTTTCAATATACCGTCTTTTGAGATACTTCTCTAGAGACTGGGTACTCTTACTTTTTTATGTACATACATGTTCGCTGTATCTATCAGGCAACCTACTACAGCATATTTTTTCCTGTCGCATTTCAATAGAGAGGACGGATACTGGTCCCAATTATCGTTCGGATATTACTGAAGGAGCTTTACTACTCGAATTTTTTGACGTTTAACCATTTGATCATCCGATGGAAATTTTCATATTAGGTAAGATTCCCAATACCTCAACTCTTTACGAGTCCAGGGGCCGTTAATATACGCTCATCCTGTCAATTTTAATATATGTATATACATAAATATACATACTGTTTATTTACAGATCTCTACTAAATAAGTTGAATTTTATCAAGAATCACCTATGGTACAATCGACACTTTGAACCATTATAGGTGAGACAATGGTCCTCTCATTAATACACTTACCATCTATAATATGGTTTTCCACTGATTCGCCAACGTATTTCTTTAATACTACTCACAGATTTTTCGTTTACTTTTCAAACTGGTATTATACTTGGTCACTTCTTTGGCCTATGATTCTGATCCTCTACACCACTTGATACGGGGTGTTTTTTGGTGGTGGTATTCTTTGGAGCTCTTCTTCTAGTCGTATCCTTGTAATGGTTTCGAGTACAATCTGTTTTCCTTTTTCCTTCCTTACTGACGGTTTGGTGTAGACTACCATGTTTTAATGCATACTCATATATGGAGTCATTTAGATTTTACGTTTCATGTTTCCTTTTTTTGTATGTATGCAACCTTGAGAAAGCCCTTGGGGCGAAACGCGCGTCGGCTGCGTTCTGAACATTGGACATTTACTTGGTTGACAATAAATAAACGCAACACAAAAATCCTATCAAGACCGGACAATGATGTACATCTTTCTTTGAACTCTACAATTGATGGACAATACCCAAGATAATGGTTATTTCAGGGTATTATTAGACCTTGGTGGTGTGCTACGTTGCCTTTCTATTTATCTCAAGTCCACATGTCCACATAAGTCTCATGTAGTGCAATGGCCAATCATTGGCCTGTGTCACACTACCTATGTACTGCTGTGACGTTATAAACACACCACAGTGACAAGTGAGGCCTGATGTCTCCCAGGCATCACAGATCTTTGCCATGCAGATACACAGGGTCCCTGTATTGCCACATGGATACTGGCATGACATGGCGTATCATATACACGCCACAAGACAACCGTGAGCCCCACAGGTAGTGGCCACTGTTATCTCTGCAGGCCCTACATGTACGTCTATTAGACACACACACAACATCAATGTTGATGCACAAACAACATGGATGTGGAGACTGTCTCCCATTGAGCACATTTGATCAGCCACATCTGAGACACAACATGCACTCAGACTGTGGGTGTACATCAGAATTGTGGCTATAGGTCTCACTGTGACGTACATACCATCACCCCCAGGACTCAGGGTGTATGTGACATGTCCTAAACATATCCAACCTGAAACTGTGTCCATGACTCATGCCCATAACTGTACAGTTGCATATCACAGTGCTAATGTGCACAATACACAAAGGATTCTGTCCCCATGAACACGTGCACAGCCTGGGAGTGGCTGCACAAAAGTGCCACACAACAAACCCAATGTTGCCCTCCCAAACACACAGGGAAAGCAGCCTTACATGCCATGGGACACTGTGTGGCCAATGCTGTAGTGTGGTAGGTGTGCACCTGAGTCCCTGGCAAGTAATTGTGTGTTGAAGCCGTCAAATAGTCACACCAATGAGGACCGACGCGGGTGACAATGCGTACGCATTGCACAGTTCAGGACCGAGCCGTGCGTACGCTCAGCCATTGACTGCAATGAGGTCGGGCAGGCATGGTCCGAGACGGCGTACATCTTGACCATTGAATCGTATGGAGACGGGTGCGTGTGTATTTTCAAACAACGCGTTGTACAGTCAGTTGACCGAGCCGTGCACACCCATCGGCTCTGGACTGTCATGGAGACGGATGCAGATTCAAAACTTGTACGAGTCGTGTGCTGGAAATTCAGTTGGATGCCTACAACAATGTTGAAATTCCTAGGGTTTTATGAAGGTGAAGATTTGAACAATGCCGAAGACGTGTACGAGTCGTACATTTCCATGGATTGGCCAGATTCATAGAATGCAACCGTGTTGGACCTATCACTTGGGACACATGGCCCAGATTCTGCCTCTGTAGCACAGATATAAGGCTGGCTGGCCCCCAGGGAGCTTACTTGCCTACACTAAATGCTACTGGACCACATCCCTGCTACCACTGCTGCTGTCTCTGAATCCTCTGGCTCCTGCTACGTACTCTGGAGAGGGCCCCAGCCTTCACTGAGGAGGAGAACCAGACCCTTCTGGATGGGCTCCTTCCACAGTACAGCAAGCTGTATTGGAACCCAGGGGAGCAGGTGAATGTGCAGTTCACTACCTTCCTAATTGTGCATGTTGTCGGACTAGCAGTACTAGCAGTGTGTACACTAGTGGCAAGCGTACTCACTGAGTACTTTCATCCTCCAAAGTGTGTAGGTACATGTAATAAACAGGCTTTTCTGCAGCAAAAGTGCATTTGTGCAAGCTTAAACTTCCCAGGCATTGTTAACATGTCAGACATGCAGGGCATTTGTCCTTTTCCATGGGTGCACTACCGGTGTGACTAATTTTCCTTTGTGATGAAGACATGTATATCCAACTGTGTGCAGCACAAATATGGGCCATGTGTGTTAATGGACTTTTACCTTTGTCATCCTCACAGGTTGATGCCCACCAGAAGCAGGAGATATGGCTGGCCATCGCCCGGGCAGTTCGATCGGTGGGGGTCTACAAGCGCCGGATCCGCAACTGCCAGAAGAGGTGGCAGGACCTTCGGAGCTGGACGTGGAGGATCGCAAGGGTCCAGCTGAAGTTATCACCTCCTCGCAGAAGCGGTGGCACCGGACCCTGACCCCCCACATGCTCAGGATCCTGGTGGTGGTCTTCCCGGACCTGGATGGGCAGCTGAAGGCCAGTCAGGAGCAAGGAGGGGGTAAGTCCATGCCTAATCTGTGTACTATGTCTGACATGCTAATTGCATTCTTTTGGCCTGGTCACACTTCCACATTACGTGGGTCTTGTAGTCCAATACTCAGGTCCCTAAATTGTGTGATGCACGCTCCTCATCTGATCCACAGGTGTGGACGCAACAGTCTGTTGCTTGTGTCACTAGGGCACAGTGTCCCTGCAGTCAGCTATGCTTCAGCTTCCGGACAGCATCTGTTACCGTGAGTCTATTGTGTGTTTCATGGGTGGGTCAATTCTTTACGCAATGCCTGAGATCTGACATGTGATCTGTGTGTGCCCTTGATATGTGTTACAATTTCTGGTCTGACTCGCTACATGTGGCTGGTGTATTTTAAACAAACACATGCAGCAGGGGACTCCAATTTGTGTGCCTCAGGAGTATGTATATCAAGTGTGTCACACTTGCTTAGCCACCTGACTACTGTCCAAGGCTAAACACTGTTTCACGTAGACCTGGGTAGTCATGCCTACTCAAGGGCATTTAGAAACACTCTGTAATCCCACTCCTGTGTATCAACTTACAGGTTGTGCTTAGTGACATGTGCCTTCAGGTGTCTGCCTCTGTGTCATTGTGGTGTGGCTTCCTTTTCAGTACAACTGTGGTGTTCATGTGTTTGAGGGTCAGCAGGACATCTGAGTTGTGACTATGAGAGACAATACCTGTGTGACATATAGGTGTGTGATCACTTGACAGTGCACAATGGTGTATGCAACTGTGCACTTCAGGCAGCTGTGTTACATGCACAGCAGACTGTGATGTGCTAATGTACAGGGAGTTGTGCTCGCAGAGACTCATATGTCTGTTTCGTATGATGTGGGGTCTTCTGGGTCTGGGATATGTTGTTTGCAGGGGATGGGCAAGTGCACTTGTCAGCTGCAGAGTTTGCCTTACTCATGAGCTATGATTGTGACACAGTGCATACTGTTGTTGTCTGGATGCCCTGCCCCTGTGACATGAGACAGTGTTGACTGACTTTCCAGGCATGCCAGTGCCATGGCATTTAACTTGCTATGAGTGATCCTGCATTGTGTTCAAATGTGCTCCATGCACCCCATTGTGGCATTGACTATCAGGACATGAGAACATCACAGTGTGTGTTGCTGGCATGCATCACAAGCATGTGAAATGAGACTCTGCCCATCCCTTCATCCTGACACCTGTACTGAATCTGTGGCAAGAGATGTGATGTGTGTATAGTAACATACTCCTACATGTTCACTTGCATGTCCAGCAAATGTGTAGGTGGTGCATGCCTGCACATTGGGGTATTATCATCCAACATGCAACAGACATATGGGTGCAAGTCCAGGAGGGATATGAGTAACATGGTTGATGGTGAGACTGACAATTGGCTTATTCTAAACAGTGTGAGCACTTTGAGCAGTGTTCAGCTGATGATGTCAGGGCTTGCCCTGTGATGTGATGTACTCACTGTGGTGTGTGCAGTCAGTGCAGGTGACTGATGTTGTTCTCTTTTTTCCTAATTCTATCCAGATACATCCACGGCCACAGGAGGGGACAGCCCCACAGACCAGGAGGAGCCACAGAGCCTGACTGGGACAGAAGGTGAGGAGTCGGAGGGACCCAGTGGCACGGAGGGCGAGTGGAGCCACACCGAGGAGTTCTCAGCAACATCCACCCCAGCTGAGGGCCAAAGCAGCTCAGAGGATGACTCCCTTGTGGAGGCGGGTGTCAGCAGCCACCAAACCCCAGCTAGTGAAGCTGTCCCCGCCACCACCCCCACCACCACCATCACCACCCTCCCATCGGCTCCCATTCCAGAGGTCCCTGGAGGCTCCCGTGTTCGGGAGCATGTCTCCTTTGTGCCAGGCACCGCACCCCCTGCCCCTGTGTCCCCTGCTGCCCTGAGTGAGGAGTCTGTGGACTTGCTTCGACAGATCCATGTAGGGCAGACATCAATGCTGAGTGTCCTCCATGCACACACCAGTCTGTTGACACAACTGGTGTCGTTCATGGAGGGCATTTCATCGGGCATGTCTGCACTACAGAGGACCAATCAGTCTGTGGCCTCCTCCCTGACGGCAGCAGTGTCCCTCCTCCAACAGTCCCGCACCCCTCCTACCCCTGCACCACCCACAATTCCTAGCACCCTACCTGTCCCAAGCACACACACACCAGCACATTCTCACAAACCCACAGACATGGGCAGCACACAAACACCCAAACCAAGGGCTAGACAAGCACACAAGCAAGCGCAGGGGACTGATACCACACTCACAGGGGATGGTTTGCAGACACACACACAGTCATCCACAACCACTGCGTAGTCCTCCGATACCTCTCCCTCCCAGCCCCCTTCCCTTGCCTCACCTGCAACCCCATCTCCATAGAAGCTCTTCCTCTGTGACCTTGGCCTCTTCCCCACCGACCCAGCAGATCCATCTTACAAGGGGAAGAGGAAGTCCCCACACACAGAGGGGAGTTACCCTCACACCCGGACATCCTCCCCCAGGTGCAGTCAGACTGAGGCCCCCACCCGCAAGTCCCCCCGGAGCCGGAAGAGCAAGATCCCACCCCCGCCCCACAGCTCCATGGCGAAGTCTCTGTCCTCCATCCCCCAGGCCACCACTCCAGACGTTCCTCTGCCACACCCTGCCCCAGGTTCCCCCACCCACAGATACACCATCCCCAAGATGCTGAGGCCCTCCCCCCTACCATTTGCTCTTCCACCCCCGGTCAAACGGTTAGTGCCACTGATGTGGGGACCGTGTCCCCCACACTGTCCTGCCGACCTCACCTGAACCCCATTCCGCTCCCATTGAGTTAGGCTCTGCAGTGGAGTCCACGACCACCCCATCTGACTTGGGCACTGCAGTGGGGACCCAATCCACTCCATCTGACCTGCCCACTGCAGTTGTGCCGGCACCCACCCCATCTGACTTTTGCCCCACAGTTGTGACTGCACCCACTACTTCAGTCAGCTCCACTGCAGTTGCCAGTGACTCTCGTGCATCCACCACCCCTTCACTGCCTCCTTCTGCTGCGCCCTGATCCTGTCCCTGCAGTGCTTGGCCTGCCCCCATGTATGCCCCTCCGAGGGGATGTCCCCTGTCCTTAGCAGTGCAGGCAAGCAACGTGTGACAGTTGTCACTCAAGTTCACTTCTTGTCATTTGATAATGGACTGGCCATTGGCCTTTGTTTTGAACGGACTTTTAATTTTTCATCTGCTGAATAAAGTTTTTTTCTTTATCCTTGTGAATTTGATTTAGCTGTACATTATGTTGATGATGTTTAGCATGACCTTGCAGTTGTAATGCTTTATTTCAAATGTTGAATACTGAGGTGTTGATGTGAGGTACTCCATGTGGTCCATGAGATGTGTATCCTATTCGTTATCCATATCATCCTTTGCAGCTAAATGGGTGTGTCATGATTAGCAATTAGTGGACACTCTGTAAACATTTAATTTGCATGATCACATCTGTGGCTTGCACACATGCACATATGATGTGCTTCCCATTGTCTATTTCCCTGACTGTGGGCGCATCTCCACTGGACATGTAAGTGTGGGCATCATTGTTGTAGAAGCAACTGGGTCCTCTGTGCAGCTTGCTGTACATATGTATTGAGTATGTGCAGATGACTTAAGGGACACTGCCGTGCCCAGGCTGTTGTGACCAGAGCCTTCATTGTGTGGTAACTGATGGCTGACTGACCAAGTGTTCTGCTGACATGACTGAGACCTGCTGGGGGTATGTTTGGCACAGCTGAGCTTCCACAGGAGTTGAGTCCCCTCAAGTAAGGGTGTTGTTCCGTGACATTGCCAGGGCCCATGTTGTGTGTTGTGTGGGCATGTGTGTGTGTGACCACATCCCTTTTCATACACAGGCAGTGTTCCCTTGATAGGTACCTGTTGTTGATGCTTGCTGAGTGGTACTGTGTTCATCCCACACCTTTGCCATGGGCTACCAGATGTGTGGGTGCATGACACACTACTGTTAATTGGTGTTTCATCATTGGTATTTGTCAGTTCTGAGAGGTGATGATGATGTCAGACTCAGATGGGACACAGTCAGAGGTCCCCAAGGCACTTGTTTGTTCGCAATGTCATGTAGTTGTCCCTAGGTGGTACCTTTCAGTGACTGAGACATGTGTATGTGTGTGTGACTGATCCCACTTGTCCGGCTCAGGGCTGCAATGTTTGCAGGTGTCAGCATGTGTGCCTTGTGGTTCTCCTTGGCTTCTGCATTGTCCTGGGACTGTGGCAGGTATTCCGCAGGTTACATGAGCTTTGACGTCATGGTCATGTACCGCATACTTTGCAGTATGTCTGTCATTCACCAGGGTTGTAAACTGTCCTTGTGTGATGAGTCTGTGCACCTTAGTTCCTCCCAACATTACTGTGTTTGTCATGGGTGCATGTGCAATGTCACCTGTCCATGTGGGCTTCACAGATGCACATTGGTGCAGTTTAGGGTGTGTGGTATTGAGGGTGGACTGATATACATGTTTGCATGGATGGGCCCCTAGCTTCCGTTTGTCCATGGATGAGGGGCCATGCTGAGTGATTTGTGTTTGTGTAGGTGTGATGTACATTTGTTGCACAGGACACATGTCTGGGTTTCACAGTTTGCACGACATCTACCTTTGTCAGCACAGTGGAGGTGTCATGCATGCTTGTGCCACCCCAATGTCTGGTCCCTGGGGGTAGTGCTGTTGTGTGTCAGTCTCTTGCTGTGTTAGTTGTTGTTCATTCCACCTTGTGTCACATGTGTCTGTTGTGCTCCCTCTCATCTCACAATGCCTGATTGCCCACTAAGGGGGGGCCCATTGATGGGTTAGTTTTGTATGACACTGTGTCCACATCTGTCTCACTGTGTTTCATCCCCCCTCATGTGTTGTGTAGTTGCCTGGGGATACTGAGACACACACACACACACATGTTGTGTCAGATGTGCAGTGTGAGGTTGCCTGTTTGTGTTTGTGCATCTGCACCAGTACATTGGTATTGCTGTTGTGGGCCATTGTCTGGATGTTGTTTTTGTGATTTACCCTGCTGTCCCTGTGAGTCATATCACATCATTCTGCACATTCATCCTGGTTGTCAGGTGCCATTGCTGGCATGGAATGGGAGTTTGTGACCTCACACCTACAGTCTACACAGGTTGTTTTGATTAGTGTGTCTATTTTCGAGATGTGTGTATGCTTTGTGACGGTCACTTCTGCTTTTGTGTCATTGTACACTGTATGCATTGTCAGCCCCCATGGGTGGTGCTTGTCTGCACATGGCCGAGAGTATGTTAGGTTATCACAGCACTGTTAGCCTCACCACATCTCTGTGGGTATGGGACACAATCACTACTTTGCCCCAAAAGTGTTTCATGTGTTGGGACCAGAAATCATACATGCTGTTTAGCATTTGCAGCTTTGTCCATGATGACACTTACCTTTTGGTCACTGTGATGAGGGGGGTTTTGGAACCCATCACCACAATGCTCAACATCTCCTGCAGTTTGGAAGCACACACTTAACTTTTGTTCTACACAGTGAGGGGGTGTTATTTTTTGATTGCCACAGTGCTAGTGATGCTTGCCTCATGTCGGCCACACTCAGTTTTTGGTCACATGTGATGGTAGTTACATTGTATGTTTGAAGTCATGATCACTGTTGTTGGCATTTGTCACAGACTACACACTGTTGTCATGATGTTAGGGGGGATGTATTTTGCTGACTTACCTAATGTTGGTGTATGATGAATGTGTGGCGCATCACACATCCTATGAGTGGGGGTGGCATTAGTGCTAGGCAACAGGTCCCCTATGTTTGGGGGTGGCAGTAGTGATGGGCAACATAGTCCTTATGGGTGGGGGTGGCAGGAGTGATGGACAACATAAGCCCTATGGGTGGGGGTGGCAGGAGTGATGGGCAACAGGTCCCCTATGGGTGGGGGTGGCAGGAGTGATGGGCAGCAGGTCTCCTATTGGTGGGGGGGCAGTAGTGATGGGCAACATAGTCCCTATGGGTGGGGGTGGCAGGAGTGATGGGCAACAGGTCCCCTATGAGTGGGGGTGGCAGTAGTGATGGGCAACAGGTCCCCTATGGGTGGGGGTGGCAGTAGTGATGGGCAACAGGTCCCCTATGGGTGGGGGTGGCAGGAGTGCTGGGCAACTTAAGCCCTATGAGTGGGGGTGGCAGTAGTGATGGACAACAGGTCCCCAATGGGTAGGGGTGGCAGTAGTGATGGGCAACAGGTCCACTATGGGTGGGGGTGGCAGTAGTGATGGGCAACAGGTCCACCATGGGTGGGGGGCAGTAGTGATGGGCAACATGAGCCCTATGGGTGGGGTTGGTGGTGGTGCTGGCTATACAACCCCTATGGTGGCCTGTTGTTAGTGGCCAGGATATGGATCCCCTGTGTGTGTGTGACAGTTTGCGGGGACGTGTCGTTTGTTTGTGTGGTGGGTGTCTGACTTACCGTCCGCGTCTTTTCCTGATCCGGTCATAGATGTAGAGTACTGGTATGACCTGCACAATGGGATTCATGATGTGTTCATCTCGTACACGCTGCTTGTTGCTCCGTCTCGTACCCGTTGCAAGCTGGTCCGTCTCGTAGCCGTGGATTGAGTTGTGGCGCGAATCGTACCAGATATGCTTCTTTTCCGGATGCTGTGACTTGCCGTACGTGGCGACCCGTCCGGCGCATAGGAAGTACACTTCGTACTTGTCCGGGCGGAAACTGCTATGGATACTGCTTCCGGGTGACTCGGTTTGGCGTTAGGAGTTACGGCTCGGACGGAGAATGGAGCTTGAATCACAGCCTACGTGTCGGTTGGATTTTTGGCAGTTATGCGCATCGTACTTCATCAACTGGACGGACCGGCTCCGGGTACGGGTCGATCGCAAGATAAGGCTTCGAACAGCTCTCGGAGAGCTGTCCGACCCGGATCGTAATCAACCCCTCTGCGTGTACCTAGAGTGTGTGTAGGTGTAAAGCCAAGAATTCCCCTAGGAACGATCCAACCCCATTACCTGGCAGGAGACAATGTGGGAGCTCGTCTTAGTCACAAACTAGACACCCGTCACGGAGATGTCAGACAGCTGCGTGGTGAAGTCTCAGCATGCAGGGACCCTCAGTGTCAGCTGAGGGGCCTCCTCTGCTAATTTTTTGGGATGCTCATTATTTATAATAGAAAACATCCTTGTGATATGGGTGTAGATTAGTGATGTTATGGAAATGTAGATAGCCCTGTCATCCCGTGGATGAAGATAGAACGACATTTGTACATAGTGCATCAAGAGGCCTTGTACATGGTGTTTGAGGCATCATGATAATGTAATGCAAAGCTCGATGTGTAAAGAAAGTAGTTTCAGAGAAACTAATCCAACAATGTTATGCATGAAAGTATGTGGAAAAGGTCACAGCAGAAATGTTCATTGTGCAAAATTAGGACAATGTAAGAAAAATGTGCAGCTCCATTACTTGGGCCTAACCCGGGCATATACCAGCACAGTATAAAGCACTTAATGCATGGGAGCGAGTCGCTCATGATGGGCAGAAGGAAAGATATCACGGAAGAGGCAGTGTGTACTTATGCTGAAGAGAGGTGGGATGCAGAACAAAGAAGTGGAGACCTGATATGATAGAGGGAGCTAAATTGTACCCTGTATTGACAAGTGAAGGAAACTGGGGAAAAAGACAGAAAATGGAGAAAATGAGGACGAAGCCTGTAATAGCGATTCTAGTTTGGATCTTTTGAGAGCATCCACCTCCATACAATAAGGTCCAATTACAGGGAACGAGTGGTGCAGGTACCAGTGGTAACCCAGGAGTGGCTATCACACCTGTGAATGCAAGTCCCAATCAGATTGGAGAGAGCAAAGGGATTAATACTCCTATTATCACTAACATTTCAAATACCCTAGAGTACTGTCCCAGTTAATATTGGCCCCGTAGTTTCTCTGTATAAACCTAGATTGACATGAAACACAACAATAATTTGGCAGTTCCTACTGGTATAAGTGCCACAGGTAACACTACTATGGACTTGAGAATGGGAGGATTTTCTCAAGTTCCTTTAGTCGTGACTCAAGTGGGTACTCCTGGTGGTACAAGTGCATATCCCACTATGAATCAGACAGGATTCACCCCTACTGGAGGCTTTACTCAAAGTTCACCAAGCTCTGACATGTCTATTTGGACTTCACTTCTGAGTGTTAACCACAGTACTCCCAGAGAATGGATAATGTCTTATGCCCTGTAGTGAAGATGTGTCCTACGGTGAAAGAATTTGATGATTGGCTTAAGACCCCAAGAGAAGGTGAAAGTTTAGGACCAAACAAAGAGGTAATTCAGTCCCCAGTGAGAGAAAATGCAGTGGCTGTGGTGAAGTTAAAGTCATAACTGGATGAAATGCTAATTGGAAACCTTGATTTGTCCCGATTAGATAGTTATCAATAGAGAGAACCTGTGTACATGATTAAGGATGTCACCACGAGTGCAGGACAGGCTCATGAAAGGTTATCAGAATTAGCTTAGAAGTACGAGGTTGATTTGACTAGGATTAAGTCCTTGCAGAAGAATTACAATGTGCGCTTGGACGAAAATGATATCACTAACACGAGAACATCAGGAACAAGATTTCTGATTAAGGGCCAGATGTATCAAAAAACCATTTTGCGATTCCCAAATAGCGATGTTTACCGAATCGCTATTTGTGAATCGCAAAATAAAATGCAGCAAAGAAATTCACAAAAAAATTGTGAGTCGGTAATATTCGCATTCGCAATTACAGATTCCCAATTAGCAAATCTGTAATAGCGAATTTTCAAATAAAAAAAATCTCAAAATAGCGAATCTGCTATTGCGATGCAGTTTGATGATATCACAAGCAGGAAGTGTGTCTGCCCATGCTGTTTCTGAGTGCCTGAGGCTGTGGAATAGGCTGAGAGCAGGAGCACACCACTCAGAAGAACATCAGTGCAGAGACAGGCACCAATACACATCATGGACTCACAGGAGAAGGAAAAGGAAGCTGCAGGATGCAAGAGGAAGCAAAAATTTAGAGAACAAGAATTGGAGGTCCTCATTGAGAAAATGGTGAAGAGCCATGAGCAACTGTTTGGGAAAAAATCCCAATATATCCCGAGTCAGAGAAGAGGAACATCTGGCTGGACATCCAAGCCAAAGCAAATGCCATAGGGGTCACACAGCGCTCCATAGGAGATCTACGCAATCGCTGGTACAACTTGCACTCAAGGGCAATAGAGAAAGTGGCAAGCAGGCTTGCGGACGCCAAGAAGACCGGTGGAGGACCATCAGCACAGCTGGCATCCACACCCTTTGAGGACTTGATGGAGTCCACCCTGCAGCCGGAATGCATCAGTGGCATAGCAGACATCAACTGCTCCACCACAACCAACACCAGCCAAGGTAGGATGCATTTATAAATAACCCTTCCCCATTACTCACAAAACACACCACTTAGAAATGACAATGAAAAAAATAGGACTGCCACTCCAGTCCACAATTGTGTAACCACCCAGCAATGCATCATGGGAGATGCAGTCCGACACATAAAATAGTAAAGCAATGATACTGAGAAACATATCCGCAGTTGAGACACACTGGTAAATAAACAAATTAAACGCACCATTTAGGTATACCAACTCAAGTACATTTTAGTTACACATAACAAAGAAGGACACACAATAAGTAGTTTTGTTATATTCACAGATGAACCTGCGCCACAGGTTGAAGACACACCAATAGATGAGCCAGCTGAGATCCAGGAACAGGCAGGGGAAGAAGAGTCAGGCACCACAACTCCACCAACACCTGCACCAAGACCATGCAGGTACACTGTAACTCCACTACAGGAGTTGGAGGCAGAAGGGGAAGACATCCAAGATGAGCCACAGTCAAGGCCCGATGAGCAGGCACAGCGTAAAAGTGATCAGTCTCCAGTGCAGCTTAAAGACACCAATCACAGGAGACACAGAGCAAGAGCGCACGGTGCCACTGAGTAAGGAGAGGGATCCTCTGTCTTTGCTGGGCTGGAGTGTTTATGGTGAAGGTGCAGCGGCTGCAATTAAAAAGCATGTGGTCAATACAAAGGCAGCTGGTGTGCCTGAATCACAGCCTGACTGACATTAAGGACGACATCAGGGAGATGAACAACACAGTGGCAGAGGGCCATAGGGCAAATGGAGACAGTTTAAGGAACATGACAGCAGCGATTAAAGAGCTCTGTACCACCATGCAGAGGGAACATACCTCCAAACACAGCGAAAAGCACAAACTATTTAGCCGTTTGGATGGTTACATAAAGGCAGTTAACCGTCTGCGCAATGCCACAGCTGTCCTGTCCAGACGCACTGTCTCCATGTAGGTGGAAATGGCCCACTGCAGTCATGATGTTGACAGGGGATTGGTGCAGGTCACCACTGCTGTTGAACAGCTACAGACAGCCACTATAGCTGGCACAGGTATCCTGGGTGCAGGGGACAGGGAGGAGGCCTCCAGCCACAGCAGCATTAGACCACCGGTGACCGAGCCCAGACGGCGGAGTGCAAGGCAAGGTACAGCATTCGGTGCCTCATCAAGGGAGGCCAGTGTAAAAATTGACCTCTCTAGTGCTGTGCCAGGCCGGAGGAAGTAGTCAGTGGTGTGACCGAGACATGCAGAAGGGGGGAGGTAATCCATGGCATATGATGAAAAGTGCTGAATGTCGTTCATGGTCTGTATATATATATGCACTGTTGACCTACAAAAGCCACATACAAGTAAGGAGTTGATGGCAGTGTGCACACAGTTTACTGATGTTAAGGTGAATAAAAACACAGTTATTCAACAGTGATGAGGTACTTTGTCTCAACATTACTCACCTAGAAATAGTTGCCTGTTAATTCATCACGTCTCTGTCTGCCATCTGCTGCACCAACAACCCCTGCTGCTCTGTGAGGTGGACGTGGTTCATCCTCTTCATCAGACTCCGAATCTGTGAGGTCCAATGGTATGCCATTGGTTGTTGCTAGGTTGTGCAGCATGGCACAAGTGGCCACAATTTTGAAACAGGTCTCTGGCCTATACTGCAGTGCACCTCCACTTTTGTGTAGACAGCAGAACCTGCTCTTCAGTAGGCCGAATATCCGCTCTATGACATCGCGCGTCGACTTGTGTGCAGCATTGTATTTCCTTTCACTCTGAGTTGGAGGATTGAGGTATGGTGTGAGTATGACGGAGAGCATAGCATATGCACTGTCACCTACAGGATAAAAGGCATATGGTTAATCACTGTACTATTTCTACAGCTCTAAGGAGTCTATCAGAGTGAGTAACATATATTTACCTAACAGGTACCCTTCGCCAAATTCACTCCCAGTGAGACGTGTATATATTCCACTGTGTCTGAATATGAATGAATTGTGCGTACTACCAGGATACTATCAATCAATCATGTGTTTGTAGGGGGTGACTACTCACCCGTACGGGTCTCAAGGCGCTGGGCAGGTGCAGGTTCCAGTCCATCAAGGAGGAGGTCTGTCGAAGAGCCAAGTTTTGAGGTTTCTCCTGAAGATGGGGAGTGATGTGGTATGTCTGAGGTGGAGCGGTAGGAAGTTCCAGGCTCTGGCCGCGAGAAAGGAGCGGCCTCCCGATCTGGTCTTTCTGGTGCGGGGAACCACAGCATAGGAGAGCTGGGCTGATCGTAGGGTTCTTTGGGGTGCGTGGAAGTTGAGTCAGCTGTTGAGGTATGTTGGTTCGGTGTTGTGGAGGGATTTGTGTGCGTGGGTGAGGATCTTGAAGGTGATTCAAGCCTAAATGGGGAGCTATTAGAGTGTGTGCAGGTGCTGGGAGATGTTGCAGTGTCTTGGTAGGTTGAGGACCAGTTTTGCTGCGGCGTTCTGGATGTTTTGTAGCTTGCAGGTGAGGTTTTTGCCTATTCTGGCGTAGAGTGCGTTGCCGTAGTCGAGTTTGCTGGTGACGAGGGCGTGGGTGACGGTTTTTCTGTGCTCGAGGGGGATCCATTTGAAGGTCTTATGTAGAAGGCAGAGGATGTGGAAGCAGGAGGATGCGACAGAGTTGATCTGGTGGTCCATTTTGAGATCGGAGTCTAGGATGATTCCAAGCTTGCGTGCGTTGTCCATGGGAGTGGGTGGGCTTCAGAGGGCGGGGGCCACCAGGTGTCGTTGCAGGCATTGGCGTGTGGGCTCATGATGAGTACTTATGTTTTGTCGGAGTTGAGTTGTAGGCAGCTGCTTTTCATCCATTTGGTGACAGCTTCTATGACAGTTATTATGTGTGAGGCATTACATACAACCTGGTTGTTGAATGAATGAAAGGATTTCCTGTTCCTAAACACATACTCATTATCTGAGGGGGGTCAGATGGTTACATGTGTCCCATCAATGCACCCAATTACATGTGAAAATTGTGCTATCTGGTAGTAATCCTATTTGGTCTGCTGCAATGCCTGTTGTGTAGTGGGGAATCTAATGTAATGGTGTATCCTCTGTACCCTTGCATCCAAAAAAGCATTCAGGAAGCGTGAAACACAACTTTGGGACACCCCTCCTGCTGCAGAAATCACTCCCTGGAAGTTCCCTGATGCTAGTAGGTGCAGTGAACATAGGAACTGCACATGTGTGGGAATGGCTTGGGTCCTGCGGGTCTGAGGCTCCAGTATTGGATGTAGATCAGTTATCAGGTCTAGTTTTGTTGCTGGGTCTAGTCTACATTTGTTATGGATTTGAGAGTCCCAATATGCGAATTCGCAATTTTGTATTCGCTAAATCTGGATTGGCAAAATTAGCATTTGCACTTTTTGCAAATGCTTTCATACATAGGATTAGGACATTTTGAGTTCGCAAACTGATGAATTTTGTGATTTGCACCGTTTGCGAACCCAAAATAGCTTGATACATTGGGCCCTAAGGAACTAATTAGTAGTATACAAAAATGGAGTGAGCTAGTTAAATGGGAAGGTAGATGGGTGAAAAAGAAGGAAAAAACAAACCTAGAGGAAAGACACCTCCATCCACAGTGGAGGGAGAGGGCAATACAGCATTTCTGTTAAGAGAAGTGCCTGGTGAAAGTTATGTCCATATACCATGGAGTAGAAGCGATCATGCATCATTCACAAACAACTTCCCTAAATTGAGAGAGAAACCAGTGGAATGGTATACACAGGTTGAGTCATTTGTGAAGCTTTCAAAGGTCTTGTGGGTGAATTTGAATGCCTTTTTCGCTATTGTGGTACAGAGTGACTTGTGGTCAGAATGTAAGGTGGCTACAGAATCGCCGTAGAAAGAGCCTCCAAGTAATGCAGTGACAGGTGCTCCATCACTGTTGGTGATGAAAAAGTAGCAACAAGTGATGAACTATTTGAAAGCGAAAATACCAGATAAATAAATTGACCCAAAAAATCAGTGCATGCTTTTTAGGATAGATTATTGCAGGTGTTTAAACGGTTCAGTGGGACGAAAACTCTAGAGCCAAACTTAAGTTGGCTCTATGATTCAACAGCATTTGATTTGTCAATCAATCAATAAATTTGTATTTCTAGAGAGCAGCTAATCACCTGCAAGGGTATCCAGGCGCTAGGTTGCTGGGCTCAGTCGAAAAGCCAGGTTTTTGGTTTCTTTCTGAATTACGTCAGAGAGGGTGAAATCCAGCGGTGGAGGGGGAGGCCATTCCAGGACTTGTGGAAGAGGTAGGAGAAGGAATGACCTCCACTGCAGCTTCTGAAAATGTGAGGTGTCTGTGCGTGGGAGATGGAGCGAAGGTCTCTGGAGGGTTGGTGGAAGTTCAGGTGGTGGTTGATGTAAGCTTGTCCCTGGTCGTGGAGGGCTTTGTAGACGTGTGTCAGCATCTTGAATTAGCATCTTTTCTGGATGGGGAACTAGTGGAGGTTTGTGAGGTGGTGGTGATGTGGGTCCATTTGGGCAGTTTAGGGATGAGTGTGGCCACTGAGTACTGTATAATCTGGAGTCTCTTCATGAGTTGGGTGGTGGTTCCTGCATACATTGTCTTGCCATAGTTCAGCCGACTAATGACAAGGGCTTGAATAACGTTTTTTCTTGTGCTGATGGGGAGCCATTTGAAGATCCTTTGGAGCATGCGCAGAGTGTGGAATCAGGCACAGGAGACTGAATTGATCTGTCATTTCATAGCAAGTTTGCCGTCCAGGATGATGCAGAGGTTGCGGGTGTGGCCTGTAGGTGTAGGAGTAGGTCCAGGTTTGGTGGGCTTCCAGGTGTCATTCATAGGGAGGACTTGTTCCCCAAGTTCAGCACTTTGGTCTTGTCAGTGTTGAGCTTCAGACAGTTGGCCTTCATCCAGTAGGCAACATTCATCATGCAGTTGTGTAAGTTGTTCCTTGTGGTGGAGGGGTTTGCTGAGAGCGAGTGGATGAGTTGTGTGTCGTTGTTGTAGTATATGATGTTGAGGTTACGAGTTCTGACGATGTCGGCAGGGGCATCATGTACATGTTGAAGAGGGTGGGGCTGAGGGATGAACCTTGAGGGACGTGGCATATGATGCTCTTTTGTTCTGAGGCAAAGGGTGGTAGGCAGATGCTTTGAGTTCGTCCTCTGAGGAAGAATGCAAACTATCTGAGGGCGTCTCTCTTGATCCCAATTAGGCCTAGGCAGAGTTTGCGGAGTTCTGCTACACGGAACTCTGCAAAATGGCAAAAAAACTACACCACGCTATGCGTAGGTCCTTCTGCGGGCAGAGTTTACCAGGCACCTGTTCGTGTTGCCATGTGCAATGCCGAGTGTGTCGTTGCATTGCAAGTCATGCATGAACGGCACCACGCAGTTCATGCAGACACGGCCATCCTGTTTTTCTACACTCTGACATGATGCTGTACCTGATTTTCATCCATCTTTAATCTCTTTAATCCTCCCCATCAAACGTATCTACCCCTCAATTGTATTTATTATATTAGTGTGTCTCTTTGTGTATTTTACATTTCTATGAAATTATTTGGTGTTTTTTGTGACTTTTTGTACATTGTTTATGTTTCCTCTTACTTCCTTATTTCTTTTTTGCTTTCCTTCCTTTTCCTTCTATTTTTGTCTTCTTTCTTTACGCCACCCAGCACCATGGCAGAGGGCCGTCTTCCTTGTGGGCAGCGCTGCGGGCATCAAGGTGTGCCCCCCTGGGTGATCTTTCAAGAGGAGGAGGTGACAGCACTTTGTTTTTATGTTCAGCTCCACCACCCCTCTATGCTGGGAACATGAGGCTGGTCCAGCAGCGGATACCCCCTGCGGGAACATCGGCTGCACTGGTGGAGGGTGCTCCGGTGCTCCATTTAGGTAGGCATTGAGATTCCAGGGCTCGTGAGTATTAATTATTTGTTGTATTTGTGTTCTACCATGCTTACATTTTTTTTGCCGAATAGCATGCTGCTCTCACCCAGAGGTAAGATGCATTTAAATTGCGTTGGACTATTCTGATTATGTGGTCCAGTTTCTAGTTTCTGCTGAGCAGATGCTCAGCGCTACCTAATCATACTCATCATTGGCGCTCACTTTGGCTGATCAATTAAGAAGCCATTGCAGACTGTCAGCCTGTCACTATAGTGAACCAGTGATATCAGTAAGTAGAGCATTTCTCTGTGACTTTGTTTATGTAGCTCGTACAGTTCCAAGCTATATCACAGCGATGTGTAGTATGCATCGATGCATTGCAAAAAAGTGAGAATGAGTTAGTCCGTCAAGAGGGTTGAGAAATGAGAATAGAATCATAGATCATTCACTGCAATGCATTGGTTCCAAATGTAGATTTTGTTTAGGAAATTTGGAACAGGGATTTTAGGATTAGCATGGGCAATTCAACGATAGTCAATATATCTGTTTTAGAGAAGTACAACTTGTGACTGCGTTTGCCTGTCAATACTTTTGTGGAGATTAACTGAATCACTAATCTGTTTGTTTTTATCTTCTTCATTTCTTACATCAACATCTAAGGGCAAGAAGAGGGATGTTGTAGAGGGTCTGGGAGAAGCTGGTCAGCAGCAGGCACCAAGCACCAACATGCCTGCTGATGGCTCTACTAGCCCCAGTAAATCCTATTAGTTATAATTATTATTTCCCTAATGTTGGATGTTATGATTGTTCTGGGCTTAGGGTAGAATCTTGAGGTATTGGAATGTTGGTGCTGGGTTTCAGGATGGGAGTTGTTGCCTGGAACTCATTTGTGAAAAGCACAATGGATTCAATTGTTGTTTCTTACCTGTTATCCCTACATTACCTTTGTTCCTTATATCACATGGTTTTCTTTTTTGGTAGCTGAATTTTTCAGGTCGTTAGTCTCTAGTTCACTTATTTTCTGCTTTGTTGGTAATCTTTCCGTCTCTCCTGTATATCTTGTTGTGGTACTATAAGAGTAAGACTAAGATTAACATATTTTGAAACTCTACTGTCTACCTTGAAGATTGCAGGCCCAAGGAAGCTAGTATTATAAACAGTATTCACCATTTATGTTTGCTGAGAAGGCTTTCTTTTTGCTGCTCCTGCTCTAACAATTGAGTTCACGTACACCCCCCCGCCAATGTTGTGTGCTGTATCATTCATTTATACATCATTTCAGCAGTTTTCCATGACATTTCAGCAAGGCTGGAAAGAAGAATGAGGACCCACCCCCAGTGCATTTGCCAACCAACAACATATGTCTTTCATTGACCATTATTCCATCCCTGGCTTGTCTAACATTGTGAACCAACCAAATTCCCAGAGCAATATTTATGTTAGAAGATACTGCAGTGCTAACCCACCTGTAGTGATGTATTGCGGTAGTATTGTTTGATTGAAACAATTAAGGGCTGGCGTATGCGGCAAATATGTATAATGTTTTATTCTAGCCACAAAGACCACCATTGATGCTGGCTCCAGTGCTGCTGCAGGAGGAGAGTCAGTTGAGGGGAGAAGCAGCGGCTCGGATGGGCACTGGTAAGTAACATTATCGCTTGCTTACTGGCATCATCAACTCGTGACCATGAACCCCCAGCTTTACCAGCTGCAGCGGTGGTTGTGTTATTATGGCCTCTTCTATCTGCAACTCACCAAAAGCTCACATAATGAGCTTTGATGGCTTGAGGGAAATGTGAAAGAACGGAGGGGTAAAAGAAAGGATATAGTATTTGAATGAAAAAGGTCGATGAGTGAAAGGGTGGATAAAGGAATAGATGGACGAAAGGGTGGATTATGAGTGGATGGATATTGGATTGGAACTTTTGATGAACGACTGGATGAGAGAAAGTAAAGCTTAATCATGGTGGCTATGGGTGAATTAGAATGAAAGGATGAATGAATATTTGGATTGTTTGGATGACTAAACAAGGCAGCTTTTCTCATGAAGTGGGGCATGCCACTCATCTATTTCGCTTACTTTGTTTATATAGGGTTATCAAAGCTATGGTTCAAAGTTGGGGTTATTTTTTATTTTTTGTTCTACTCCCTTAACTCACTATATTTGTTAAGTGAGCCAGATGTAACCCACCCACCACTCATCACCCCCCTTTCTCACCCATGCCATTTTGCTACAAATGACCAAAGTGCCGTATGGTTCAATTTGTCATGACTGCAATATTGGCTGCTGTGCAATGTGCGTCTGATTCAGTTAATGCGCCATATACAAAGTTTTCAAACCATTGGAAACCTAACAGGATAATATCCGCATTGCATACATGAGGCGTGTTACATAATATCTTATTCGTTATTCATCTGACTCTTTGGAGTCAGGGTACAAAGAGAAATGCATTTGGAGAAGAGCAGGGCCATTGGAATAAAAATAGATAATTGTCAACTATTGCTGCCCCAGCTGCAGACAGTAGGAAAATCCCCAACGCGCTGGCTAGCAATGATCATGTCTCCATTATTTTAGCACAACATGCAACTTGTACTCTATAGTGCATAATGCCATACTCATTAATGAGAGGTAAATTATATTCCACTCAGAGTGCCTGTTTATATTTACTTGAAGAGCCTTTAGAAGAAAAAATCAAATCACTGTTTTTTTAATCCGGTGGTATTCTGCCTTAATTCTGTTCTGCCACACAGTCAGTGCTTTTTATGCAAGGCATGTGAGGGTAAAACAAAATTAGCCTTGTGACTCTCCTAATCATAATTACATCAAATTCCAATGGCCTCTAGGGGACCAGCAATGTACTGCTACTGTGCAACCCGTTAATTTAAAACAATTGTTTTCACTGAGCACTAGTTACAAATTGTCTTTCTTCTTTTTGTTTTTCTCAATACAGCTACTCCTGCTGCTCCACCTGTAGGACCCAACAGGCAGGAGATATCGACCCGTCTGCAGCAGCAGAGGCTGGTGGTCCTGGAAGAGGAGGAGAAGGAAATAAATGCCTCTCAGCTGGGCTCCATTGTAGCCAGTCCCCCTCAGCCTCCCGGCCATCCCATCGCTGGTGCTGCTGCTATCTCACATCAACTGCTGCAACCCCCTCCCACACTAACAACAGCAGGCCATTTCTTCAGCGCATCCTGCAGCGGCTGAACTCCATAGAGAGCCGGCTCACCACACTGGAGCAGATTCTGGACCAGCTCCAGACCCAAATACAGACTGCCTTTTTAAAAAAAATTGGGGCATATTCTCAAGAATCTATCGGCAAGTTATCAGCACTTTATCGCAGCTAAAGTCACGTTAAATGTATCGCCCCATTCACAAGCTGGTGCAAACAGCCGACATCACCAGTTTACCTGCGATAGCAGCTGCCAAAAACATCGCCATAGATGAGCCCGCCAACTATCGCTAATGAGATGCAGAGTAGGAGTTCCCGAGCAAAAAGATGCGACAACACCACACCTCAACATTCTCAACAACCAGCCAGATCGGCGATAAGACCACAAAACAGACGATAAGGCGCGTTAGCAGCAGGAAATTAGCACCTGCTCTGACCTAGTGCAAAGTCGGACGACAACCTGCACCAGAAAAGGGAGCCCAGCCCACAGCCACACCTGAAGAACAACAGACGCCATGGAGCTACTCATCATGCAGCTCGGAGCCCCAACAGGGCCACAACACCCACCGCAACCACCCCCATGCCTGACCCCCGGATTCCCCCTGCCCCCCCGGACCACCACAGAGGCAGCGCAGACAAAGACAGCCAACCTTCAGGAAATGTACCAGCCCCACAGATTTAACACCAGAGAATGTCATTGCCCACTACAGACTCAAAAGAACAACCACAATCTGCATCCTGAACATCATAGCTCACAGGCTAACGGTACCAACACAGCGGACAACCAACATCCCGCCTCAGACAAAGCTGCTGGCTGTGCTGCACCTGTTGGCCTCTGGGACATTCCAACCAAAAACCGCCAGAGTCGGAGGAGTCTCACAGCCAGCCCTATCCAAATTCCTCACACCTGTCCTGGATGCCATCATCAGCTTGGTACCCCAGTACCTATACTTCCCCCACACTGCGCAGTAACAGCTGGAGACCAAGCAAGGCTTCTACACCATAGCTGCATTCCCGCACGTGTTGGGGGCAATTGACTGCACACATGTCCTACTTGTGCCCCCTGCCGACACTGCACACAATTACCGCAACAGAAAGCACACACATTCCATCAATGTACAGGCAATAGTGGACCACCGGGGGCTCTCCTATCCAATGTCGACGCCAACTACCCAGGCAGTGTGCATGATTCATACATCTTCCGACAGTCCATCATCAACCAGCGCTTCCAGGATGGCACCTACGGAAATGCAGTGCTCGTTGGTAAGCACCAAATGAACACACCACACACTGCAACTTCACAATCATGCAACTCACAACTCTGGGAATGCACACGTTACATACTCACATACAACATGGCAAACAACATGCTCACCCACCATACACGACTGCACAACGTACTGCGGTAACCTGGCCTAGCCATGTACATAAGTCATCAATGGCATGGCATCTCAGCTACACAATAGAAGTATGTGGGGAGAGGTGGGAACCAGGCATGTGCGAAGGAGGCAAGTGACCCAGGAATGAGAATGCACACAATGCCAAGTGTGGCGTGGATGTGCTGGACAGACTGCAGTATGCAGACCACAGACATATCCATGTCGACATATACTGCTGTTGGTGGTAGTTTTGTGGACAGTGGAGGCAACCATGTCACCCCAGCCAGTGGGGAAGATCTCAGAAATGTAGCGTGTTACCCTGTAAGCGTGTGCGGAGTAGGTTGGCCCGGCGTACGCCAGGCTAGCGTAGGGGTGTGAATAAAAGGCACGCAGGCTTGAGCATGGTTCTCTTCCAGAATGGCCAACATGTCTGCCAGGGCTGCCCCTCTCACCTCACCACGAGGCCAATGCCGTGCACGGTGGTGCCTGCGACCCTGTGCGTCTGCTGCACCCCAGGCCGCTGGTCCGCAGACCTCGTCCTGCCCGCCCCTGCCCAACCAGGCCTCACTGCTCACCTGCCGACACCGGTGTGTCTCCAAGAGGGCCCACCACATGCCTGTGCAAGCTCCAAGCCAGAGGCACGCAACCTTGGCAGCCTCCTCAGACGATCACGGCCTCCGTGAGCAAGGCCCGCAGTACTCCTTTCTCGTTGACGTGCTCCACTGGCATCCACAGTGAACAAGAAGGTCACACATTTGGAACTGAGTCTTGATTTGGTCATGGCAGAGTAAATATCACAGTACGCAAGGAGAGGAGTAAGAGGAAGAAGTGGTTCTGTCCAGAGGACAAAAGGATCTCCGTTACGGAGGTAATCGAAAATTACCTACAACTGCACTGGTGAAACTGACTCTGTACATCGCAAGCCGACGACACATGGATGTGGGCCACTGCTGACCGCGGCCTCCGGCACACACTGTGGTTGAGTAGGACACACAATTGAAACTTGATTTCTTCATGGCAGAGTTCATATCATTGTACAGGCCTTATCGCAGACTGCATCCCCTTCCAGCTCTGATGCCACTGACTCCGTGCCATGGGAGTCATGGACACTCTCTGATTGACCTTTGGTGGTGTCTGAGACTATGGCCTGGGGGTTGTCTTCATCATCATGTAGCTGATACTGACATGGTGGGTAAAAGGAGACTGTAGCATTCAACTCCTCCATATTGCCTGTTTCTGCTTGCTTCTGCCCTCTGCATCATGCCCTGGATGGACACCTTCCACTGTCCCCGGTAACACTCCGCGACATTCTCCTTGGACATCAACGAGGATCCGCTCAGCTCTCGTGGCCCTAAGTCGGTGCACTGCTAGTCACCGTCCCTTGCGTGTGAGCCTGTGCCGGCCGCAGTGCATCCGGGGCCACTAACTCTGTGCAGCTCAAGTCATGGACCCTTGCTGTTTGTACTTTGAACTTCTAATTGTCTGATCACTGTTGTAGTTGTTGCCAGCACCAACCAAGCCCTGAGGGGTGGCTTACACTAACCAACACCCATCTAGCACAGGCGTCACTGGACGTGTGACCCTGGCAATAAAAGCTGCCGGGCGCACATGCCCGTAGCCAGTTCCACAAATTATCTCAGTGTGTCCGTGTGGTCATTATGTGTGCGTGAGGGCCCCGGGCCATACCACATTACATTGTGCTGTGTACAGCGGGCGCAACCTTGTCACCTCAGGCAGTGGGGTAAACCTGGGATATGTAGCTGTGTCGGACCCCCAGGTGAGCGTAAGGGAGTGGACCGGCATACGGCAGTACGGCGTAGGGGTGTGGTCATTCAACACATGGCTCTGGGCGTGGTTGAGTTTAGACCTTTTGAATCCAAGTACTTCACCTTGGCCTTTGCGCACTGTTGCCTGACGCTGCTTGCTTAATAGTCATTTATCATCTTTCCATTTCAAAGCGCACCATAAAAAACGCATAAACTGTTTTTTTATAGTGATAATTTCTTCATGTGTTCGTTTATTTCATAATTCATTTATATCTCATTTATGAATTCAAACATTCTTCTTTTGTGTGATCCACTTATAAACCAACCAAAACTATTTTTTCATCACATCCATTAGTTTATTCAACATAAATCTTTCTTTCGTTTATTTGTGCCCAATGCATTTCGGGCCCCTCTGGCCCTTCTTCGGGGGCTGAATTTCTGAAAATTATACAGATAAGACATTATTTAAACTTGAATTTCATCGTGTGCACAAGGAAACACTGTAAACATTATATTTTACTCTTCAACAGATATTAAGCTCTACCCTCTTTCCTTAAATTAAATCCAACTAGAATCTTTCAAAACATGTTCAAAAACATCCGAGATTGTTGTTTTGTGACCCCTTACTATATCCAGCTCTGACTCAATTTTCGTGAAAGACAATAATATAGCGAACAAAGTAGCAATGAAATGCTAAAACACACACACCTATATTGTAGTGGCTTGTTTGTTCACGCTGAATTAACCGAGACCATAAATCAACTGAAGCCGTGGCTGCTGAGTCTGTAAAATCAACCAAAGAAACCAACAATGTAAACCCTAACTGCTTACTGCTGCGCTCTCATTTAATATGCTTCGCTTTACTGTATCGCTGAAATTCGAGTTACCTTCCTGTTGTTTCAAAATATCCCAGTTCGTCTCCCTTTCTGCAAACTAGAAGGCTGCTTGCCTACCGCAGCGCGTGTCTGTGGCATATATTGAAAAAACTTTATCCGTGCACAATGGTACCCATTGTTGCCTGTGATGTCTCCTCGACTAATTCTGGATTTCCTATGAGCCATCGCCATTACAAACAGTTTGTGATGCCTAATGAAACTTAAATCATGGCTGATCCTGGACATAAATGAAACTAATGACTCCTGATATAGAAAATAAAAATAAAATAAATAAAAAAAAATTACATGAAAAAATACAATCAATCACAAAAAGTCGCTAAATACGTGTCTTCCCATTTTTCAGACTTGATGCAAAGTGGGTCTTTTACCATAGAACCCATGACTCATAAGGGTCCTTCAATATCCCATAGTTAATATTGTGCCTCATGACCCTGATGTTAGGTGCAATATTTACAAGAAACAACTCAGGTCCACTTTATCATTTATTCCTTTTGGCTCCTGCGTCTCCAACCTTCTTATCCAAAATATCTCTCGCTGAAGAAGAGTTTTACCCAGATCTTTACCAGGAATGTACTCGATCTTCTCAATTATCATAAATCTCAGTTGGGAGATATTATGACCAAATTTCATCCAATGTACTGCTAAATTACTTTTCATATTCTTATTTCGAATAGTACTCTTATGTTCTGATATTCTCGTTTTGATTTTGCGTTCTGTTTTCCATATGTACAAAGAACCGCATGGACACTTAATTCCATAAATTACATTGCCTGTATTGCAGTCTGAATTATGTCTTACTTTGATTGTTTCCCCAGTGTGGGGATGTTGAATTGTATTTCCACTCATTACATTGTTGCAATGCACACAATTTTGGCATCTGCGCATTCCTTTGAATTCATCAACCACTTTGATCTCTTGAAGCTTCAGATGTTCTTTCAAGTTCCTTGATCTTTTATAGGCAAAAACATTCCCTGAGTGCATGTCACTCACCTCTACAGGCACATCACTCAGCCAAGTGTGAGTGCGACATGTAGTCCTAACAATTTAATGATTTGTTCATGGATGGTGGGTGTGTCACCTCTGTGCAGAGAGGCTGTTTGGGTGTCACGTATTCAAACTGCCAGTTCTGCGTGTCACAGTTAGTAGGGAATCCTACTCTTCGGCGTTTCACATGTGTCCAAAATCATTCCATTTTGGCTGCCATTTGTGACCTACAGGTGACAACAGGGCTCCTTTTGGGGTCAGCTATGTACCACCATGATGCAGGGATACCCCCTGTGACTCATTGCCTCAGTTTACATGCAGGCTGCATGTCAATGTACATTGTGACTGTGAGAAGATGCCTGTTTGATGCAGGGCAATAGTCATTTGTTCTACGTCACAGATGTGGGGTTGTGCTCGTACATTGTCATCTCACCGTTTTTTTACTCTGCATTTATGTTGCTTTTTCCCTATGTCGCATGGGAATTGCAGGCCTGTCACTGGTTACCGCTGATTTTTGTATCACGATTGGCCTCATCGCAACTTTTTCCGCGTTCTTGTTTTGCATTTTTGCAGCGTCACATTGATTTTAACGCGGTATTGTGAGACTATCGCATAGTGCCACCGGGTTGAGAATACTACATTAACACAGCATTGTTTTCCCGCAAAAGACTACGATATGCAAAGTTGCGTTAAGCTAATTTTGCGATGCTTATCACACGTTCTTGAGAATATGCCCCATTGTTTTGGTGGGAGGGACGTGCTGTGGCTGAGGTGGAGAGGGTGGGAAGGAAGTTGGAACCGGGTTCCTTTGTACATTTCAGATTTTGGGACATTTGGGCTTGTTTAGTTTGTTTGGGGAGCGGGGTGAGCATGTTATGTGGTTGGAGAAGGTAGGTTTCCTTGTAAAAAAAATAAAAGGGAAACTATATTTTATCAGAATGTATGCCTGAAGTAGTTTGTATTACTTTTATTTTGCGCTGCTGCCTTCAGTTTTTCTGCAGCCAGTTTATGTGCCTGTAAAAGAGAGTGTACCACTTAGTTATAGAGTTATACCTCTATAACTATCTTGACCATTGGGGGTATGCTGCCATGACCTATATTGTCTATAACAACCTAGATAAACCATTACTTGTAGAAGCAGTTAATATAGATGAAGCAATAACAGGGAAGGCATCATAACTTTACAAGCAAGGTCCCACTTCCATCCAGGTGAGCTCCAACTGTAGGATTAATCGGAAGGATTATCCATCGTAGGTAACTAAATGGAAATAAAAACACTGAGTTAATGGGTTATAGCAAAGCTTTACAAAGAATTGACACCTGACTACTACATGATGACACAACAAGAATTCCTGATAGTTATAAAAAAAGCAAAAAAATAGCAATAGTCGTAAGTTGGCTAATGGGGAACTGCTAGTAACTTACAAAATCAAGTCATAAAAAATGGACCCAAAGTCTGGAGTGGACAAGCTTAGGTTAGGTGTTTATGGTTCCGCAACACAAGGCCTTAATGATTATATTGATGACTGATGTTATTAGTTCTATATCTCAAGTATGGATCACCTTTTATAAGTGATGGGTAAATGGGGCCAGTGTGGGCTACTGCTTAGAAGATCCTGCAGTGAGGTGGTGTTGCTTTAACCACATCCGCCCCACCAAGTCTGTGATCCATTGATGGTGTAAATTAAGCCACACCTCAATAAATCACACAGGGAAGAGGGTTAGGGGTTTGATGAATGTATGGGAAAGGGGAGTTGGGGAAAGGTTTGACAAAGACAAACACTACACAAGTAAAACATTCATCTGGGCAATGAGCAACACATCATTCGGCATCAATCTGTTGTGGAAGTGAATGAAGGAATGACTATGACAGAGTACAGTTAAATGCATTGCAAACAATCTTTCTGCCCCCGTGACCCAAGTTATTAGATACCTAAATTATCTGTCTTCTAGGTTGGGAGTGAACCCGCCCAGTTCTCCAAATATTATTGTTATAAGAAAAATGATACTGTATTGCAAAATTAGGTGGTGATCTGCATTCTCCTTGGGAATGTCCATAACTCTTGGGTGCCTGTCTGGTCTGGTCCGGTAGGTACACAGGAATGTTGAGTTCACCTTTTGCCTTTTGTTCATGCAGGAGACTAGAAGGCCTGCGGATTGTAAAACAGAAACTATATTTTAGAGTTAAGGAGAAGGACAAAAGGAAGGTAAGCTTCATGAGGACTCAGAGGCAGAGCATAAACAACAAGAGGGGGGCTCAGAGTTTCACTTTTGGCACAAGTGCAACACACACGCAGCAGCATTTCACAAATAAACACACCTCTCTCCATTCCACATAGCTGAGTACCAGGCCTCAGACTCTTGGTTTACCTTTTTGAACTGAAGTTGATAACTTCTTGCTTCTAGCTGTTGATGAGGTAGTGCCGCAGCTCCCACCCTGAGTGCTTCAATCCTCAGTTTTCACTCCGAGTAACTCCATCCCAGACCGTTTATCATGACCTGAGCAAGAAAGGTGTGTAGTACACTGCTGTTGAAGAACAAGTAGAGAAACAGAATTGCAGTATTTTGCATAGGCTTTTGTTTGCCAAATAAAGAGACTGTTCTGGTCTCTGAAGAACCAGAAAAAAGGAGAGGACCCTGCAAGTAAATCTGACTAAGTGTAAAAGGGCCGATCAGCATTGTGGAAAAAGTGATTGCTCATCACTCAGGCCCCAAACATTGCAAATCAATAATCTCAGGCAAATTCCCCCATTACATTTCAACACCCTTCCTCACTGTATGCCACCACATGAATTATCAATCATCACTCACATTCACTCGATAATCACATAACTCATTGGTGCAATGGTTACCTGTTCCAATCCAAGCATGGTGGTAGGTACACTAGGGCCCCTCTGATGCAGGCACCAGATTGGAATTTGGCAGTCTTGTCACTCAAAGGTTTGTCTGGGGGACCGGGTAGCCATCCTAGATGATGAAAAAAAAAGAAGGATCATAGGAGTGGACCGTATAGGCTCAATCATGTTCGCTAATTAAGTCTGTAATGGCCAATCACCTCCAGGGGGAGAAATCTGCCCATCACTCAGGCCCCAAACATTGCAAATCAATCACTTTAAGAACGTTCCCAAATTACAGTTCAACACCCTCCCACACTGTCTTTCACCACTTGAATCATCAATTATCATCATCCATCACAATCACTCACTCACTGTTGCAATAGTTTCAGTTACCTTTTCCAACCCAAGCATAGGTAGTTTAGGTATTAGGTATTCATCTTTGATGCAGGAAACACATTGGAATTTTGTATTGGCACTCTTGCAAATCAACAATCTTCTGGTGCAGACCATCTAGTGCTAAGTGATGCCAAAAGGGTTAGGCAATAGTCATGCGAGGGGGGCAGGCAATGTCTCCAATGTAATAAAGGAATTGTGGAGACTTCTTCAATCCACACTGGTCCAACTGTAATCTGGCAATATATGTTACTAAAACATGGTAAGGCACCATAAATCTGGCACAATAATAATAATGTTTCACTAGCTACTTTTTTTATTGCAGAGATATAAGTTCAATGAAAAATAATTAAAACGTTCTATGGGGGCACTGGCATACTTAGTCTGGGAAGTAGAGTTTGTCCTCAAACTCAGGTTTTTCACCCAGAAGTTGGTTAGCTAACACACTTGATCCTGACCAATCCTCCTCCTGTGCTGTTTGAGGAACTGTGTAATTGTGTGGTATTAAATGTTGGTTTGTTTTGAACATAGTCAATCTCTCCATGTTTTGAGGCGAGAGACTGGTCCTTCTCACTGTAACAACCACATCAGCTACACTGAACACGCGCTCGGCAGACACACTGGCTACAGGGCAAGCCAGATACTTTATTGCCAGCCTGTTGAGCTCTGTCCATTGGCGCATCCTCCCATATCAATACATCAATGGACTTTGATCCACACAGACCTTTTTTTG
Organism: Triturus cristatus; assembly: GCF_964204655.1. Classification (NCBI taxonomy): domain Eukaryota; kingdom Metazoa; phylum Chordata; class Amphibia; order Caudata; family Salamandridae; genus Triturus; species Triturus cristatus. The sequence goes on from NC_140585.1 coordinate 935,218,149, forward strand.
GATAATCCAGATACTCCTGCAACATCCTGTGGATGGTCATTGGTGCTACCACTTGTTCAATCCCTTTGCCATCGCCTCTGCACTGGACTTAAGCCCTGCCGATTAAAATCAATACAATGCAGAGGCTGGGTCTGTCCTTTTGTTGCTGAGACCTCTTGGTCGCAGCCATTCATACACCTTGCTGTTAAATTCACCCAAGATGTTTATAGTTGTATGTGATTTCACCATGGCGAACATGGCCACTTTTGCATGCTGCTGAACGCTCTTAAAACTTTCTCCAGGGCCAAGACCTGCATATATCTCTTGCTTTACCCTTACAAAAGAGATCCAATGTGCAGTCCTGCACATGTAATCAGTCACTTGACAACTGGTCCACATCCCTGTCATCAGGTGACTAGTGCGTACAATATTTTGCTGCAAAGCTTGTCCAACTAACTGCAGCAAATCGTAATGCAGCGCTGGCATAGCAACTCTGGCAAAATAGGTCCAAATTGATACCTTCCATTTAGGGGAGATGGCTGACATTAGTTCTAAGAATCCCACTCCTTCCACAAAAGAAAAAGGGAGATGGTCCAGTGCTAACATTTTTGCCAGCTTCCCATTGTAAAAACGTGTGATTGGGTGGTTCCGTTCGTAGGGCCTCTCTTGCCTAAACATGACCGTAATAGTAGCCTGGAATTTCTTCTTTTCTGGGTCCACTGATGCATGCATCTTTTGAGAAGTAGATGGTGATGTTAGACTTAATGTAAGTCCTGGTGGGGCAGTCACTGTATGCCGTGGTGTCTCATGCTCACTCTGAATCTTCTGCCGTTGTGAAGTTGCAGAGGTGGGTGACTGCTGGCACACTTCTGGGGACAGGGCTGCTTTCTATGAAGATGTCACCCTCTTCTTCCTCATTGTTAGACCTGGCACCTTGGCGTGAGTCTCCCTTCCACTTTTTGTCTCGCTGTGCCTCATGTTTTTGCTGGTGTTAGCTGCTCAGAGCACTGTGCCACTGCCAACCAGTGCCACAGTGCAAGTGCTCCCTATATAAAATGTATATGTTTGGCTTATTTGGTTTTACTGTCAGACCCCAGTAAATGCACCAGGAGTGCCCATGGCTTGTAAATACGAATGCTGCTGGTGGGCTTGCAGCACCGGTTGTGCCACCCACAGAAGCGGCCTGGTAAAATGTGTCTAAGGTCTGCCATTGCAGAACCTGCGTGCAGTCTGGTACTGTCATGCTGACTGGACAAGTGCACCCACTTGCCAGTCCCTAAACCTTCCCTTTACTTCATGTGAGTCACCCCTATGGTAGGCCCAAGGGCAGGGTGCATTGTAAGCATAAGGTAGGACAAGCCCTGATGTGTGTGGCATGTCCTAATAGTGAATTACAGCCATTTTTGTTTTTCACTATTGCAAGGCTACCTGTTCTCATAGGCCAGAATGGGCTGTTAGAATTGTTAAATTCTATGATCCTAACAGACCCAGGGAACATGGTACAAATTCGAGTTTAGTATGCTTGAACTCAGAATAATAAAATACATCTTTTAGTAAAGTTTATTTTTATATTCTGTGTTTGCAAATACCACTTTTAGAAAGCTGGTATTTGCTTGCCTAACCATTTCAGCCCACCTCTGCTATGATGTGTATCTGCTGTCTGGTTTCTGTGAGTGACAGGGCTGGGGAATCCCAGAGGGCAGGGCTAGGTAACCTGGTGGTGAATAGAGAGATTGACATCCAAATGGGTGGGAGGAGTACACCTGGACTCTGAATAGGGCCGTGCTCTGCCACCACAATGCTGGCTCCACCTACTGTGGAGCGGCTGATGTCTCTGCCCTGCACCTTGAATAGAAAGTCAGAGTCATGTCAACAAAGTGCTCAGGAACTGGTCCTGGCTGGGCAAAGCCCCTCTACCCCAGAGGAACAAAGGAATTGGGGGTATAAGTATTGGGACCCTGCTCCCAAGAAATTATATCTTGCTTGACAAGAAGAACCTCTGCCTGAGGAGAAGGAACTGGGAAAGCTGTAAGGAGGAGTACTGTCCCTGACCTGGGGGACTGGCCTGCAGTGGTTGCCTTGCTGCTGAAGGAGAGAAGAAATACTACAAAGAAACTTTGCTTCAACTTGTGCTTAAAGATCTCCAAAGGCTTGTGAGTGAGCTTGCCCCCTGAACGAAGTCCCAGGACCAGTGGACTTCATCCGCCTCGCAATCCGCTGCTAGAAACGCTGTTTTTAGCATTTTACGAGGCCGGGAGCTGTGTACGCCTCGTACCGCCAAGTCGTGTCCAGCAACGCACCGTACCAGCTTGTCTGCCTCAATCAACGCGTACTACGAACCGTAGATCGCACCGTGACTGGCCGACTTCACCACGTACAAACGCTGCGCTTCATCGAGTCATCTTGGTGGGTACGACCCGCACCCTGCGCTGAAGTCAAAGCTGCCGTTCGCATCGCAGGAGGGAGTACGCACTGTACGTACGCTCCGCATTGCAGCCAAGGACTGAAAGCCGCTCCCACAGTACGGCTTGTACGCCGCAACGAACAGCAAAGCACCGTACAACGTCCCATCCCCTCAAGCAACGCGACTCAGGGCCCCAACGAGCCGTAAGCTCGCACCGCGAAAGGACGACATCGCAGCGTACAACGCATTGCCTTCCCCGCAGCGTCCGTGACGAACTCTTCAAAATTAAGGTACTGTGTACGTTCGCACCGAAGGGTGTACGCTTCGCACCAGAGCGTCCGCAACGCTTATAGACTCATTCTGTAAGCCAATTCATCCCCGTACGGGCCGAACTAAGAAGAACGAAGCGCACAGAACTTTTAAAAATACGCTGTAACTAAGAACTGCTTATTGCTAATAGTATTGTGGGCCTTTTTATCGTTATTTGGTCTTGTGCTAAGCCTGATATAAAAATACTTATTTGTGATAATCCCAGTGTGGAGTCCATTTGTGGTGTTGTCACTGAGTTACTGTATGTGGTCACAAATGCTTAACCTATAACGCTCTGAGATAGGCCTTGTCTGCTTGCGCCAAGCTACCTAGAGGGTGAGCAGGGGTTATTGTAGGAGTGTAACCCCTTACCCTGACTAGAGGAGAGGGTCCCTGCTTGTCACAAGTCTCTACCTGTGCCAACCAGAGATCCCCAATTCTAACACTCATCATCACCTCCCACCATGATTGGACTTGCAGCTGCTGTTCCCCTGCTCTCCTCACCACCACAACCACGTAGAGCAATGTTTTTAATGTGCTCCTCCCACTTGATTGTGTGATGTTTTTTCATATGGATCGTTTGGCCTCCAGTACTCTAATGTGTAACAGGCTTACCTCAAATAACATTCATGTGGCAAATAGTGCATACTGCAATGTGCTCTACCTCTTTGCTGACCGTAAAAAAGTCTCGAACTGGAGAGGAGTGCTTTTTTACTGTACCACTGGCAATGCCTGAAGAAGAATTGGAGGTAGGTGGGTGTTTCATTAATTGCCTTTCTGCTTCTCCTGAGGTTGGGGTTGGTGCAGGTCTCAGCAGGGGCTTTGCAAATATGGTAACTGGCAGTGCTGCCTGTGCCACCTCCCTCAGACCAGGTTGAATAGCAATGTCAGACTCCTCTGTGTCACCTTCCACAATGACTGCCTCATCATCGTCATCCTCCTTATCATCCCCTTCCATAAGTCTGAGTATTTCAGGAATTTTTCTTTTCCCTTGCCTCTCCTGTTGTCTCCTGGTCTCCTGGACTCTGCCGAGATCCATTCCATGTCCCTTTCATCATCATCAGAAGTGGTGCTTGGAGAAGATGGTGAAGTAGTACCCTTCCTTTTCCTTAGTGGAGATCTGGGAGCCGAAGATTCTAAAAGATGAGGTTCTTGCTCACAAGGAAGCTCAACCTCCCGTTCTGCTCCAACATCAGGAAAATGTACTATTGCTGGCTGCAGCTGCTGTCCACTTTGCTCTGTTTCCCGAAATGATTGTGTACTGTTTTGCGAAAGGGTCAAATCCAATTCAACATCACTGTCCTGGGCTTAGGTTGGGGTAGTGCTATTGATGCACAAGTGCTGCCCCCAGCTTGCACCCTGGATGCCAGTGCGGCAGGCACATGATGTGGTGGTCCAAAAAAGGTTTAGGGCGACATGCCACTGGTGGGAAGCTGCTTCATCTCACTGTCCACTTTCTTGGAAGCATCTTTCTTTGGGGCCATCTTAAAGCTCTCAGATGGCAGTTGCACCAAGCTGCACAAATGGAAGTTATTGGAGGACTGACATGACAGGACAGGTCTTCTGTTTGGCAGTACTGCAGGTGATGTCTTTCCTCTTGTGCATCAAAAAGTAAACAAGCAAGAGTCTTTCCTTTTGTGCACAGTCCTAATAGCAAACAAGCAAGAGTCTTTTCTTTTGTGCACTGGAAAGTAAAAAAGCAAGAAAACCATTTAGTGTGAAATGTGGCATTGTTTGCAGTTTGAACCAGTACGGACAAAAGCAATCTTAGTGTGGTTGTTTTGTTAACTTAGGGAACTACTTTAAAGTCAAACCACACCACCATACCATAATTCCCCATCTGAATAACACACAATATACAGAATGATAGAGCCCTTTCCTTTATATTCTAAAGGAGACCCCATGTGGCACTCATGGAACTAAATGGGTAAATGGAATAGTAATCTTTTAAAAAATGGACGTTAGTGTGCGCCTATGGCAGGCAATGTGGTCAAGGGGGAATGGAATAATAATCATCATCATTATACAAATGAATGAAGCTAATGTCTACTCTAAAGTGCACCATAGCCGGGGTGTCCAGGAGAAAATGTAATTATATACCTAAAAAACTGAATGCTGACACGCAGCTGTGCACCTACGGTGGATGGATGAATGGATGAGGGATCGACAGAGGCAAAATGGGAACAAATAATTTACAATAAAAAAGTACATTTAAATTTAAAAAAATGTTATATTAAATAAAATGAACATTTAACCCTTTCGATGCTCATGACGGAATGGTTCCGTCATGAGCATCGGTGCCCCTGTGCTCATGATGGAACCATTCCGTCATGAGGCCAGGGGCACAAAATGCCTCTGCTGCAGACAGCAGAGGGATTTCTATTTCATGGCTTTGACCTTGGGAGCTGGGGAAGAGCTTCCCCAGCTCCCGAGGCCCCCTCCCTGGTTTCTGTGCAGTGAAGATCAGCGCGCACGTCGCGCTGTCAAAAAGCCCACTAGACACCAGGGATATTTACTTTGCGCACAACATTTTTTAGGGTGAGGGCTGCCCATGAAGGGCATGTCCATGCCCCCACCCCACATAATGTACAGCCTTTCTGCCCCCCCTGGGGGGCAGTTGGGGGCAGTAGCCCCTAATCTGCCCCCCCCTGGGGGGCAGAAAGCCCACTATACGCCAGGGATTAATTTTTTCTTATAATTTGTGGTGGGGGCTGCCCAATATGGGCATGCCCATGCCCCCACCCACCCTCCGCAAAAATGACAGACTTTCTGCCCCCCTCGGGGGGCAGATGGGGGCATTAGCCCCATATCTGCCCCCCCGGGGGGCAAAAAGCCCAGTAGACACCAGGTATTTTTTAGCCAAATTTTAATTAGGGTGGGGGCATAGGCATGCCCGTTTTGGGCAGCCCCCACCCTAATTAAAATTTGCCCAAAAAACTCCCTGGTGTCTTGTGGACTTTCTGCCCCCCCTGGCGGGCAGATGGGGGCATTAGCCCCCAATCTGCCCCGCCGGGGGGCAAAAAAAAACAATAGACACCAGGGAGTTTTTTTGGGGCAAATTTGAATTAGGGTGGGGGCTCCCAAAACGGGCATGCCCATGCCCCCACCCCCCTCCCCCGCAAAAATAACAGCCTTCCTGCTCCCCTCTGGGGCAGATGGGCCAGTAGCCCCCAATCTGCCCCACCAGGGGGGCAAAAAGCCCACTAGACGCCAGGGATTTTTTAGGCAAATTTTAATTAGGGTGGGGACATTGGCATGCCCGTTTTGGGCAGCCCCCAACCTAATAAAAATTTGCCCAAAAACCTCCCTGGCATCTAATGGACTTTCTGCTCCCCCTGGGGGCATATGGGGGCTTTAGCCGCCAATCTGCCCCACCGGGGGGGCAAAAAGCCCACTAGACGCCAGGGATTTTTTGGGGGCAAATTTGTATTAGGGCGGGGGGTCCCAAAAAGGGCATGTCCATGCCCCCACCCCCACAAAAATTACAGCCTTCCTGCCCCCCTGGGGGGTAGATGGGACAGTAGCCCCCAGTCTGCCACCCCGGGTGGCAAAATGCCCACTAGACGCCAGGGATTTTTTGGGGCAAATTTTAATTAGGGTGGGGGCATTGGCATACCCGTTTTGGGCAGCCCCCACCCTAATTAAAATTTGCCCCACAAACTCCCTGGCATCTAGTGGACTTTCTGCCTCCTCTGGGGGGCAGATGGGGGCATCAGCCCCCAATCTGCCCTGTTGCAGGGGTAAAAAGCCCACTAGACGCCAGGGATTATTTTGGGGCAAATTTTAATTAGGTTGGGGGTTGGCCAAAACTGACATGCCCATGCCCCCACCCCCTCCCTGCAAAAGTTAGAGCCTTCCTGCCCCCTGTGGGGGACAGATGGGGTATTAGCCCCCAATCTACCCCCCGGGGGGCAAAAAGCCTACTAGACGCCAGAGATTTTTCGGGGAAAATTTTAATTAGGGTGGGGGCATTGGGATGCCCGTTTTGGGCAACCCACACCTTAATTAAAATTTACCCATAAGACTCTCTGGCGCCTAGTGGACTTTCTGCCTCCCCTGGGGGGCAGATGGGGGCATTAGCCCCCAATCTGCCCCACCGGGGGGGCAAAAAGCCCACTAGACGCCAGGGAGTTTTTTGGGGGAAATTTTAATTAGGGTGGGGGTTGCCCAAAACGGCCATGCCCATGCCCCCACCCCCTCCCCGCAAAAATTACAGCCTTCCTGCCCCCCTGGGGGACAGATGGGGCAGTAGTCCCCAATCTGCCCCTCTGGGTTGCATAAAGCCCACTAGACGCCAGGGATTTTTTTAGGCAAATTTTAATTAGGGTGGGGGCATTGGCATGTCCGTTTTGAACAGCCCCCACCCTAATTAAAATTTGCCCAAAAAAATCCCTGGCATCTAGTGGACTTTCTGCCCCCCGGGGGGGCAGATAGGGGCAGTAGCCCTCAATCTGCCCCCCTTGGGGGGCAAAAAGCCCACTGAAAACCCAACGATTACGCAGGCTTTTTTTATGTGTGGGTGTGGGGGCGGGGGCTGGCCAGAATGGGCATACCAATGCCCCCACCCCCCAAAAAATAGCCACAGTGTTTCTGCCCCCCTTGGGGGCATATCAGGGCATTCCCCTCCCCCCGATGCCCCCCCCGGGTGGCAGAAAGTCAACTAGGCACAGAGTTGTTTTTAGCACTATACCTACCTGTGGGTTTAGGGCCCTAGCGCAGCAATCACATAGGGAAACCTACCACACCCACACATTTCTGAAAACTAGACACCCGGGGGCTTCCAGGGAGGTATGGCTTGGGTGGATCCCCCAACGTTTCCTTACCCAGAATCCCCTGCAAACCTCAATTTTAGCTGAAAAAAACACTTTTTCACATATTTTTGTGTTGGAAAGTTGTGGCATCACCGGGCTCACACAAATTTCCCACCACCCAGTGTTCCCCTAGGTCTAGTGGTAAAAATGGTGCCTCACTTGTGTGGGAGGCCCAAGTACCAGCAACAAGCAAGGGCCCAAAACGTAGTGAGGCGACATCAAAATTGCCTATCTCAAAACCACCTGGTTTTGCAAGAGGGGTCACCTGGGTTTTTGGCCCGGTGCTCGGCGGCCATCTAGGGAAACCTACCAAACCCATACATTTCTGAAAACTAGACACCCGGGGGCTTCCAGGGAGGTATGGCTTGCGTGGATCCCCCAACGTTTCCTTACCCGGAATCCCCTGCAAACCTCAATTTTAGCTGAAAAAATCACTTTTTTCACACATTTTGGTGTGGGAAAGTTGTGGCATCACCGAGTTCACACAAACTTACCATCACCCAGCGTTCCCCCAGGTCTCACGGTAAAAATGGTGCCTCACTTGTGTGGGAGGCCCAAGTACCCGCGACAGGCAAGGGCCCAAAACGTAGTGAGGCGACATCAAAATGACCTATCGCAAAACCACCTGGTTTTTTAAGGGTGGTCACTTGGGTTTTTGGCCCGGGGCTCGGCGGCCATCTAGGGAAACCAACCAAACCCATACATTTCTGAAAACTAGACACCCGGGGGCTTCCAGGGAGGTATGGCTTGCGTGGATCCCCCAACGTTTCCTTACCCGGAATCCCCTGCAAACCTCAATTTTAGCAGAAAAAAACAATTTTTTCACATGTTTTGGTATGGGAAAGTTGTGGCATCACCGGGCTCACACAAATTTACCACCACCCAGCGTTCCCCCAGGTCTCCCTGTAAAAATGGTGCCTCACTTGTGTGGGAGGCCCAAGTACCCGCGGCAGGCAAGGGCCCAAAACGTAGTGAGGCAACATCAAAATGGCCTATCGCAAAACCACCTGGTTTTACAAGGGGGGTCACTTGGGTTTTTGGCCCGGTGCTCGGCGGCCATCTAGGGAAACCTACCAAACCCATGCATTTCTGAAAACTAGACACCCGGCGGCTTCCAGGGAGGTATGGCTTGCGTGGATCCCCCAACGTTTCCTTATTCAGAATCCCCTGCAAACCTTAATTTTAGCTGGAAAAATCACTTTTTTCACATATTTTGGTGTGGGAAAGTTGTGGCATCACCGGGCTCACACAAATTTACCACCACCCAGCGTTCCCCCAGGTCTCCCGGTAAAAATGGTGCCTCACTTGTGTGGGAGGCCCAAGTACTCGCAGCAGGCAAGGGCCCAAAACGTAGTGAGGCGACATAAAAATGGCCTATCGCTAAACCACCTGGTTTTGCAAGGGGGGGTCACTTGGGTTTTTGGCCCGGTGCTCGGCGGCCATCTAGGGAAACCTAACAAACCCACGCATTTCTGAAAACTAGAAACCCGGCGGCTTCCAGGGAGGTATGGCTTGCGTGGATCCCCCAACGTTTCCTTACCCAGAATCCCCTGCAAACCTCAATTTTAGCTGGAAAAATCACTTTTTTCATACATTTTGGTGTGGGAAAGTTGTGGCATCACCGGGTTCACACAAACTTACCACCACCCAGCGTTCCCCCAGGTCTCACGGTAAAAATGGTGCCTCACTTGTGTGGGAGGCCCAAGTACCCGCGACAGGCAAGAGCCCAAAACGTAGTGAGGCGACATCAAAATTGCCTATCTCAAAACCACCTGGTTTTGCAAGAGGGGTCACCTGGGTTTTTGGCCCGGTGCTCGGCGGCCATCTAGGGAAACCTACCAAACCCATGCATTTCTGAAAACTAGACACCCGGCGGCTTCCAGGGAGGTATGGCTTGCGTGGATCCCCCAACGTTTCCTTATTCAGAATCCCCTGCAAACCTTAATTTTAGCTGGAAAAATCACTTTTTTCACATATTTTGGTGTGGGAAAGTTGTGGCATCACCGGGCTCACACAAATTTACCACCACCCAGCGTTCCCCCAGGTCTCCCGGTAAAAATGGTGCCTCACTTGTGTGGGAGGCCCAAGTACTCGCAGCAGGCAAGGGCCCAAAACGTAGTGAGGCGACATAAAAATGGCCTATCGCTAAACCACCTGGTTTTGCAAGGGGGGTCACTTGGGTTTTTGGCCCGGTGCTCGGCGGCCATCTAGGGAAACCTAACAAACCCACGCATTTCTGAAAACTAGAAACCCGGCGGCTTCCAGGGAGGTATGGCTTGCGTGGATCCCCCAACGATTCCTTACCCAGAATCCCCTGCAAACCTCAATTTTAGCTGGAAAAATCACTTTTTTCATACATTTTGGTGTGGGAAAGTTGTGGCATCACCGGGTTCACACAAACTTACCACCACCCAGCGTTCCCCCAGGTCTCATGGTAAAAATGGTGCCTCACTTGTGTGGGAGGCCCAAGTACCCGCGACAGGCAAGGGCCCAAAACGTAGTGAGGCGACATCAAAATGACCTATCGCAAAACCACCTGGTTTTTCAAGGGTGGTCACTTGGGTTTTTGGCCCGGGGCTCGGCGGCCATCTAGGGAAACCAACCAAACCCATACATTTCTGAAAACTAGACACCCGGGGGCTTCCAGGGAGGTATGGCTTGCGTGGATCCCCCAACGTTTCCTTATTCAGAATCCCCTGCAAACCTTAATTTTAGCTGGAAAAATCACTTTTTTCACATATTTTGGTGTGGGAAAGTTGTGGCATCACCGGGCTCACACAAATTTACCACCACCCAGCGTTCCCCCAGGTCTCCCAGTAAAAATGGTGCCTCACTTGTGTGGGAGGCCCAAGTACCCGCGGCAGGCAAGGGCCCAAAACGTAGTGAGGCAACATCAAAATGGCCTATCGCAAAACCACCTGGTTTTGCAAGGGGGGTCACTTGGGTTTTTGGCCCGGTGCTCGGCGGCCATCTAGGGAAACCTACCAAACCCATGCATTTCTGAAAAATAGACACCCGGCGGCTTCCAGGGAGGTATGGCTTGCGTGGATCCCCCAACGTTTCCTTATTCAGAATCCCCTGCAAACCTTAATTTTAGCTGGAAAAATCACTTTTTTCACATATTTTGGTGTGGGAAAGTTGTGGCATCACCGGGCTCACACAAATTTACCACCACCCAGCGTTCCCCCAGGTCTCCCGGTAAAAATGGTGCCTCACTTGTGTGGGAGGCCCAAGTACTCGCAGCAGGCAAGGGCCCAAAACGTAGTGAGGCGACATAAAAATGGCCTATCGCTAAATCACCTGGTTTTGCAAGGGGGGTCACTTGGGTTTTTGGCCCGGTGCTCGGCGGCCATCTAGGGAAACCTAACAAACCCATGCATTTCTGAAAACTAGAAACCCGGCGGCTTCCAGGGAGGTATGGCTTGCGTGGATCCCCCAACGTTTCCTTACCCAGAATCCCCTGCAAACCTCAATTTTAGCTGGAAAAATCACTTTTTTCATACATTTTGGTGTGGGAAAGTTGTGGCATCACCGGGTTCACACAAACTTACCACCACCCAGCGTTCCCCCAGGTCTCACGGTAAAAATGGTGCCTCACTTGTGTGGGAGGCCCAAGTACCAGCAACAAGCAAGGGCCCAAAACGTAGTGAGGCGACATCAAAATGGCCTATCGCAAAACCACCTGGTTTTGCAAGGGGGGTCACTTGGGTTTTTGGCCCGGTGCTCGGCGGCCATCTAGGGAAACCTACCAAACCCATGCATTTCTGAAAACTAGACACCCGGCGGCTTCCAGGGAGGTATGGCTTGCGTGGATCCCCCAACGTTTCCTTACCCAGAATCCCCTGCAAACCTCAATTTTAGCTGAAGAAATCACTTTTTTCACACATTTTGGTGTGGGAAAGTTGTGGCATCACCGGGCTCACACAAATTTACCACCACCCAGCGTTCCCCCAGGTCTGCCGGTAAAAATGGTGCCTCACTTGTGTGGGAGGCCCGAGTACCCGCGGCAGGCAAGGGCCCAAAACGTTGTGAGGTACCTTTAGAATCCGCATGATGTTGGAAGAACAGGACGCAAATTTGGCGTGGATACCCCAAATAGCCCAAAAAAGGCTTAGCACAGGAGGGGAAAAGGCCTAGCAGCAAAGGGGTTAAAAAAAATGACAATTGAAAAAATAAAATAACAAAAATAACAACAAAAAATGTTAAATAAAAAAATTAACAATAAGTGAAATTATTCTCAAGCATTATATTAAACTGATATCTCATCCTTCCATGCAAGCCTATAGCAAAGGTACACTGGCTGGACGCACAAAAAGGCTGCCTGCCTGTGCCACACAGTCAACAACAACACAGTGCAAGAAGGAAAGGGGAACCAAGAAGTCATGCATTATAGCCGGAAACTGTACAAACGATCGTGAAGTATCGCGCAAGCTCGCTAGCAGCCCAAGGTTATTTGTGGTGTAGTATATAAACGTAATGATAGCGATGTAACTACTGACTGATAGAGTACATAGTCACCGCTAGTCGTTCTTCCTGATTCCATCTTTTATTGAAAGAGTTTTTATGGGTATTGAGAGTATTATTTACACTAGGAGACAAAGATGTCACAAGGGGGAATACGGTAGGCGTGATATTTACCTATGGATATCTCAAGTATAGAAGATAGTGAACCCTTGAAGGAGTGTGGTATATGTATGTCATGAATCTTAGGATTTGTAAATGATGATAGTAAGTGAAACACAGTCTCCAAAGAGGGATAATAACATGCGGAGAACTCCCACACGTTTATAGGTCACTACTCAAGGTACATACAGTGTTCAGTTGGTTCCAGGGTATGTAATCATTGAGACCCTTCTCATAGGTCTTCAAGCGATAAACCCATCGTTGTTCATGGTCTAAGAGTTTTTGCTGTAAGTTCCCCGTGATTGTGACCTTTTCCAGTACTGTCCACTTCAACTCTGTATCCTTATGGTTTTTTTCATAGCCTAGTAGCTGTGACTGCTCTACGTATGGTGCTTCTATGTTCGCTGAGCAATGGGTACAATCTCTCTCCTTCAATGGTGTCTACTCTCCATCTCTTTAATTCTGCATCCCATCGCACATCCTGATATGCTTTCATTGCATTTCTCATTTTCCCCTGACATCTTTACCTATTCTTTGCCTGGGCTGCTCGCATCCAGACATCTAATGCTTCAAACTGCGTTGGCCTGGGTGGAGGCCGTACTGAAGACATCACTCCCCTCAACTGATACAACACCTCCAATAGAAATGAACCATAACGTGGAAAAGCCAAATCTCGCTCTTTTTCAATGATTTTGTGCCAATTTAGAAGCCAAACTATAGTATGGAGTCCTACATTCTTTGCCATGTAATGCGCTGGGGTATCCTCGGCTGGTGCTTCCTCACCCACTAGAGTTACCACTCCCCTGTCTCCCCTGCAGAGAACCTGTAATACCTTAAAGCATTACATGGTAAAATCAAATTATTCCCTTCAACCGGCAAGATTTCCTCACTTCAACTTCCTGATGACCACCAATCAATCCCAGCAGGGCATTGCACCAACTTACCTATTGCAGCACGGCACTCTTCACTCCTCGCAGCTGTTCTCCCTCCTTCACAATTGCACTGTTCCCATTCACTCACACAATCACAACTCCGTAATTGTTTGCCTTTCTAAAAGATCAATAGAATTCAATCACTCAAGAACATTCATAAACATTGACCCTCGACTTGCGCTGGTCACCTGAATCAATATATTCCACCCCGTACACAAGGTTTAGCATATGGTCCTAACACATTCACCCACACAAAGTTCCCTGTCTCAGGTGGGTTGCCGATGATATCTCACAACACCCCTTCAAACCAACGGTTAGACAATCACAACAAATCAGTGTTTTCTACACCACAAAATATATCCTGGGATCTTAGGCTATCTTGGAGCCTGAAACTCCAAACAAAACTCTTGGACCATGGCCGACCTAAAACCACATTAATTCGACTTTCACACAAACTCTGCCAGACATCATACAATCAACACACTCCCGCAATCTAACACACAACGCATTCCTATTGATACTCACTCCTCCGTTCACCGCTGCTATCGCTGCACCATCCACCTCCGTCGGTCTCAGCCAACGTCCGTTGTTCTCTGCTCTTAATCATTGGGCCCTATGTTGGTGCTCTAGGGATCTAAGGTTTTTCTAGAGTTTTCTAGATTCTTCCCTCACTTCATGAGAGAATCATCCTACACTACTACCAACTGAAGGAGCCGGGTTCCACGTTCTAGTTTTACCCTGGAACCTCAGGCCGATGTCTCTTTTTCTCAGCATGAAAGTGTGGAGGGGAGGAGAATCATTAGCCAATCAATAATTACAATTCAAATGAACTATGACTCAGAAGAATCACAAACTCCTGAATAAATGTTGTTAATTTATTACAAAGCCAAGAACAGTTGAACATACAAGCTCCTGAAAATGAGCGTGTAGAAGTACATTGGAACTAATACAAAGCCAATCCTATGAGTGAAGTTAAGGTGGTGCAACATGCACAGAATAACCAGTTCCGGAATAAGGATACAGAAAATGATGGCTCCAACACCTAGATTCCCCTTCATTTGAGGTTCATAGGTGAAAAGCATCAGTCTGTCCCTACACTACCTCTAATGTGACATCCCTACTTAGCATTTCCCCAAAGGCAAGATCACGCGAAGGCTTCCTAAGAATTCCACCCATGTTGAATGGGTCAAGTAGCATAAAGTCAGAGAGCTTGTTCTAAGATGCTCTCTCTCTAATGGCAAAGCAGAAGTCTCCGGACTCTCTCCCTAACTTCAACACATGAACTTGCGGATAGTATCCCAGGATGCAATTCGACATCACCCCATCCAAGCAAGCCACTTCCTCGCAGGTAACTTTCCACGTGGCAGCGATACTCCTAGGCCTTAGCTAGATGACCTTGATTCCCAGGCTCACTCCGATGAGAAAGTACAGCAGTCCTTTATTATCAGCATTTCCGTTCAAATGTATCCTCCCCTCCCTAAGCCTAACTCCTAAAACAAAGACATTATTCTAGCTAACAAGGATGAATTCTTCTACCTGCAACAGAAACGTGAGAAAGCACAAATTCCACATGAACATGAAATCCGCTAACGAGTCTAATGCGAGAGCTTTCAGGGGAAAATACAATTCAGACCTACAGAAATTGGTCAACATAAGAAAATGGCACATAGTCTCATGAAGTCACACGTATAAAATTAACATTATCACTGAGCACATCTAAATTAACACATTACATGAGCATAACTATTGTAAAAGCTCATTAGCTACATGTACGAATTCTACACGTTAATGACTTTGTTTAATCATATGCAATTGCTACGTTAATTTCTTTATGTTTACATTAAAATATCCCTAATTCTTCACTTTTCACGTTATTACAGTACATCTTCTACTGACCCAATGTTAACACCCCAAAGGATTATATGAAGGGGCTAACTACCCCTGAGTATTATGCACCCCTACAAATGAAAGAGCAAAATCTGCGCTCTATCATAAGGAATCCTGATTTATCTTAGGTTTTGCTCGTGATGGCGATGTCGTCACTGGAGACATTCACCATTGCAGGTTTTTCCATCAAATTGTTGTTAATATAATAAGGTTGGATATAGTAGAATGGCAAACTTGACTTCCAGATACCACTCCGTGGTCATTACCAGGCCACCAAGACATATCCAAGACATTTAAGCGTCTCTGCCTTTATTGACTTCATCTTTATTCTATCATCCCTTTGCCTCCATTTCTGAGTATGTGTGGATCACAGGAATTCACTTGGCATGGCAGGTGTAGAGACCACCCAGCAACATCCCCACTGCTGCACATCCATCAGAAGAAATGTTCAGGGAGGGTTTATGTACTATTCCCATTGCATGCTTATCCACAGTGCAGACCGTATTCTTCATTGTACACGTGTACCACTTGATTTCTCCTATAGCTTGCAGACAGTGAAATATGATATGATGATCAATATCCCAGGCCTTATTCAGAAAGGCAAATTTAATTGTAAGCATACGTCTATGACCCAAAGTATCTATTTCATGCTAGACAGAATTTCACATATGATTTCCTGGCAGGTGTATTCATTTTTACTATTCCATATGTCTCCACCATCAATGCAGGGAACCCTGCAGTATCAAATCCCACTTAAGGGTTGGGAACTGGGTGTTCCAAGGCAAGAATTGCTTTAGAAGTTTGGAAACACTCACAAAAAAGTAATTCCATTTTGCAATAAAAAAAATTTGATTGGTTAAGCATACTAATAAAACAATAGTAAATATAAATGCATACAAATATGGATAAACACACATTAAAATGTGCATATTATGAATCAAAAATATAGTAGCACCTTTTAATTACTTATATCAAAGAAAAGTTCTTTTTACAGGAACCGATCAAAATCAATTTTAAATGCAAACTATGAATTCATAACGTAAACAGCTGAAAACATTATACCAGCCATCATAGATTTGCTGCCTTCATACAGGTCTGATTTAATAAATTGTATTCAGTAATTGACAAATCGTATGACCTTTGTTTCAATGCAAATGAAATAAAATGAGAGATAGCAAAAACCGAGTCATCTGTGGTATCTGACTTGAGGATGCAGTAAGACCTTAAGTAGTTTGTTAAACCCATGTTCCACAATCGAGGAACAAGCCACTTTCACTTTACCATTGAGGGGTCGATTCCGATACCGGGTCGGACAGCTCCCGAGAGCTGTCCGTAGCCTTACCATGCGACCGACACGTACCCGTAGCCGGTTCGTCCTGCAGAGGAAGTACGATGCTCATAACTGCCAAAAACACGACCGACACATAGGCTGTGAGTCAAGCTCCATTCTCCGTCCGAGCTGTAACTCCTAACGCTGAACCGAGTCACCCGGAAGTAGTATCCATAGCAGTTTCCGGCCTGACAAGTACGATGCGTACTTCCTACTCGCCGGACGGGTCGCCACGTACAGCATGTCACAGCATCCGGAAAACAAGCATATCAGCTACGATTCGCGCCACAACTCAATCCACGGCTACGAGATGGACCAGCTTGCAGCGGGTACAAGACGGAGCAACAAGCAGCGTGTACGACACGAACACATCATGAATCCCATCACTCAGGTCATACCAGTACTCTACATCTATGACTGGATCAGGAACCAACACCGATGGAGCAGGCGGTAAGTCAGACACCTACCACACAAACAAACGACACGTGCCCGCAAAATGGCACACATACACAGGGGATCCACATCCTGGCCACAAACAACAGGCCACCATAGGGGTTGTATGGCCAGCACCACTACCACCTCCACCCATAGCGCTTATGTTCCCCAGCACTCCTGCCACCCCCACCCATAGGGGACCTGTTGCCCATCACCCCTGCCACCCTCACCCATAGGGCTTATGTTCCCCAGCACTCCTGCCACCCCCAGCCATAGGGGACCTGTTGCCCATCACCCTTGCCACCCCCACTCATAGGGCTTATGTTGCCCAGCACCACTACCACCCCCACCCATAGGGCTTATGTTCCCCAGCACTCCTGCCACCCCCACCCATAGGGGACCTGTTGCCCATCACCCCTGCCACCCTCACCCATAGGGCTTATGTTCCCCAGCACTCCTGCCACCCCCATCCGTAGGGGACCTGTTGCCCATCACCCCTGCCACCCACACCCATAGGGCTTATGTTCCCCAGCACTCCTGCCACCCCCAGCCATAGGGGACCTGTTGCCCATCACCCCTGCCACCCCAGCCATAGGGGACCTGTTGCCCATCACTACTGCCACCACCACCCATAGGGCTTATGCTCCCCAGCACTCCTGCCACCCCCAGCCATAGGGGACCTGTTGCCCATCACTACTGCCACCCCCACTCATAGGGCTTATGTTCCCCAGCACTCCTGCCACCCCCAGCCATAGGGGACCTGTTGCCCATCACTACTGCCACCCCCACCCATAGGGCTTATGTTCCCCAGCACTCCTGCCACCCCCAGCCATAGGGGACCTGTTGCCCATCACCCCTGCCACCCCAGCCATAGGGGACCTGTTGCCCATCACTACTGCCACCACCACCCATAGGGCTTATGTTCCCCAGCACTCCTGCCACCCCCAGCCATAGGGGACCTGTTGCCCATCACTACTGCCACCCCCACTCATAGGGCTTATGTTCCCCAGCACTCCTGCCACCCCCAGCCATAGGGGACCTGTTGCCCATCACCACTGCCACCCCCACTCATAGGGCTTATGGTCCCCAGCACTCCTGCCACCCCCAGCCATAGGGGACCTGTTGCCCATCACCACTGCCACCCCCACTCATAGGGCTTATGTTCCCCAGCACTCCTGCCACCCCCAGCCATAGGGGACCTGTTGCCCATCACCCCTGCCACCCCCACCCATAGGGCTTATGTTCCCCAACACTCCTGCCACCCCCAGCCATAGGGGACCTGTTGCCCATCACCCCTGCCACCCCCACTCATAGGGCTTATGTTGCCTAGCACCACTACCACCCCCACCCATAGGGCTTATGTTCCTCAGCACTCCTGCCACCCCCACCCATTGGGGACATGTTGCCCATCACCCCGGCCACCCCCACCCATAGGGCTTATGTTCCCCAGCACTCCTCCCACCCCCAGCAATAGGGGACCTGTTGCCCATCACCCCTGCCACCCCCACTCATAGGGCTTATGTTGCCCAGCACCACTCCCACCCCCACCCATAGGGCTTATGTTCCCCAGCACTCCTACCACCCTCAGCCATAGGGGACCTGTTGCCCATCACCCCTGCCACCCCCACTCATAGGGCTTATGTTCCCTAGCACTCCTGCCACCCCCAGCCATAGGGGACCTGTTGCCCATCACCCCTGCCATCCCCACCCATAGGGCTCATGTTTCCCAGCACTCCTGCCACCCCCAGCCATAGGGGACCTGTTGCCCATCACCCCTGCCACCCCCAGCCATAGGGGACCTGTTGCCCATCACTTCTGCCACCCCCACCCGTAGGGCTTATGTTCCCCAGCACTCCTGCCACCCCCAGCCATAGGGGACCTGTTGCCCATCACTACTGGCACCCCCACTCATAGGGCTTATGTTCCCCAGCACTCCTGCCACCCCCAGCTATGGGGGACCTGTTGCCCATCACTATTGCCACCCCCACTCATAGGGCTTATGTTCCCCAGCACTCCTGCCACCCCCAGCCATAGGGGACCTGTTGCCCATCACCCCTGCCACCCCCACCCATAGGGCTCATGTTTCCCAGCACTCCTGCCACCCCCAGCCATAGGGGACCTGTTGCCCATCACCCCTGCCACCCCCAGCCATAGTGGACCTGTTGCCCATCACCCCTGTCACCCCCAGCCATAGGGGACCTGTTGCCCATCACTACTGCCACCCCCATCCATAGGGCTTATGTTCCCCAGCACTCCTGCCACCCCCAGCCATAGGGGACCTGTTGCCCATCACTACTGCCACCCCCACTCATAGGGCTTATGTTCCCCAGCACTCCTGCCACCCCCAGCCATAGGGGACCTGTTGCCCATCACTACTGCCACCCCCACTCATAGGGCTTATGTTCCCCAGCACTCCTGCCACCCCCAGCCATAGGGGACCTGTTGCCCATCACTACTGCCACCCCCACTCATAGGGCTTATGATCCCCAGCACTCCTGCCACCCCCAGCCATAGGGGACCTTTTGCCCATCACCCCTGCCACCCCCACCCATAGGGCTTATGTTCCCCAACACTCCTGCCACCCCCAGCCATAGGGGACCTGTTGCCCATCACCCCTGCCACCCCCACTCATAGGGCTTATGTTGCCCAGCACCACTACCACCCCCACCCATAGGGCTTATATTCCTCAGCACTCCTGCCACCCCCACCCATAGGGGACCTGTTGCCCATCACCCCTGCCACCCCCACCCATAGGGCTTATGTTCCCCGGCACTCCTCCCACCCCCAGCCATAGGGGACCTGTTGCCCATCACCCCTGCCCCCCCCACTCATAGGGCTTATGTTGCCCAGCACCACTACCACCCCCACCCATAGGGCTTATGTTCCCCAGCACTCCTGCCACCCCCACCCATGGGGGACCTGTTGCCCATCACTACTGCCACCCCCAGCCATAGGGGACCTGTTGCCCATCACCCCTGCCACCCCTACTCATAGGGCTTATGTTGCCCAGCACCACTACCACCCCCACCCATAGGGCGTATGTTCCCTAGCACTCCTACCACCCCCAGCCATAGGGGACATGTTGCCCATCACCCCTGCCACCCCCACTCATAGGGCTTATGTTCCCCAGCACTCCTGCCGCCCCCAGCCATAGGGGACCTGTTGCCCATCACTACTGCCACCCCCACTCATAGGGCTTATGTTCCCCAGCACTCCTGCCACCCCCAGCCATAGGGGACCTGTTGCCCATCACTAGTGCCACCCCCACTCATAGGGCTTATGATCCCCAGCACTCCTGCCACCCCCAGCCATAGGGGACCTGTTGCCCATCACCCCTGCCACCCCCACCCATAGGGCTTATGTTCCCCAACACTCCTGCCACCCCCAACCATAGGGGACCTGTTGCCCATCACCCCTGCCACCCCCACCCATAGGGCTCATGTTTCCCAGCACTCCTGCCACCCCCAGCCATAGGGGACCTGTTGCCCATCACCCCTGCCAGCCCCAGCCATAGGGGACCTGTTGCCCATCACTACTGCCACCCCCACCCATAGGGCTTATGTTCCCCAGCACTCCTGCCACCCCCCGCCATAGGGGACCTGTTGCCCATCACTACTGCCACCCCCACTCATAGGGCTTATGTTTCCCAGCATTCCTGGCACCCCCAGCCATAGGGGACCTGTTGCCCATCACTACTGCCAACCCCACTCATAGGGCTTATGTTCCCCAGCACTCCTGCCACCCCCAGCCATAGGGGACCTGTTGCCCATCACCCCTGCCACCCCCACCCATAGGGCTTATGCTCCTAGTACTCCTGCCACCCCCAGCCATAGGGGACCTGTTGCCCATCACCCCTGCCACCCCCAGCCATAGGGGACCTGTTGCCCATCACCCCTCCCACCCCCACTCATAGGATGGGTGATGCGCCACACATCCATCATACTCCAACATTAGGCATGTCAGCAAAATACATCCCCCCTAACATCATGACAACAGTGTGTAGTCTGTGACAAATGCCCACAACAGTGATTATGACTTCGAACATACAATGTAACTAACAGCACATGTTTGACCAACAAATGAGTGTGCTCTACACAAGGCAAGCATCACTATAGCACTGTGTCAATGTAAAAAGAACACCCCCTTGCTGTGTAGAACAAAAGTTAAGTGTGGGCTTCCAAACTGCAGCAGATGTTGAGCATTGTGGTGATGGGGTCTAAACCCCCCCTCATCACAGTGACCAAAAGGTAAGTGTCATCATGGACAAAGCTGCAAATAACAAACAGCATGTATGATCCCTGCTCCCAACACATTAAACACTTCTAGGGCAAACTAGTGGTTGTGTTCCATTCCCACAGAGATGTGGTGAGGCTAACAGTGCTGTGAAAACCTAACACACTCTCGGCCATGTGCAGACAAGCACCACACATAGGGGCTGACAATGCATACAGTGTACAATGACACAAAAGCAGAAGTGACCATCACCAAGCATACACACATCTCGAAAATAGACACACTAATCAAAACAACCTGTGTAGACTGTAGGTGTCAGCTCACAAACTCCCATTCCATGCCAGCAATGGCACCTAACAACAAGGATGAATGTGCCCAATGATGTGATATGACTCACAGGGACAGCAGGGAAAATCACAGAAACAGCATCCAGACAAAGGCCCACAACAGCAATACCAATGCACTGGTGCAGATGCACAAACACAAACAGGCAACCTCACACTGCACATCTGACACAGCATGTGTGTGTGTGTGTCTCAGTATCCCCAGGCAACTACACAACACATGAGGGGGGCTGAACCACAGTGACACAGATGTGGACACAGTGCTATACAAAAGTAAACCATCATTGGGACACCCTTAGTGGGCAATCAGGCATTGTGAGATGAGAGGAAGCACAACAGACACATGGGACACAAGCTGGAAGGAACACCAACTAACACAGCAAGAGACTGACACACAACAGCACTACCCCCAGGGACCAGACATTGGGGTGACACAAGCATGCATGACACCTCCACTGTGATGACAAAGGCAAATGTCGTACAAACTGGGAAACCCAGACATGTGTCCTGTGCCACAAACATACATCACACATACACAAACACAAATCACTCACCATGGCCCCTCATCCATGGACAAATGGGAGCTAGGGGACCATCCATGCAAACATTTACACCAGTCCAGCCTCAACACCACACACCCTGAACTGCAACAATGTGCATCTGTGAAGCCCACATGGACAGGTGACATTGCACATGCACCCATGACAAACACAGGAATGTTGGGAGGGACTAAGGTGCAAAGACACATCACACAAGGACAGTTTACAACCCTGGGGAATGACAGACATACTGCACAGTATGTGGTACATGGCCATGACGTCAAAGCTCACGTAACCTTCAGAATCCCTGCCACAGTCTCAGGACAATGCAGAAGCCAAGGAGAACCACAAGGCACACATGCTGAAACCTGCCAACATTGCAGCCATGAACCCGACAAGTGGGAACAGTCACACACACATACAAATGTCTCAATCACTGAAAGGTACCACCTAGGGACAACTACATGTATTTGCAAATAAACAAGTGCCTTGGGGAACCCTGACTGTGTCCCATCTGTGTCTGACAACGTCATCACCACTCAGAACTGACAAATCCCAATGATGATACACGAATTAACAGTAGTGTGTCATGCACCCACACATCTGGTAGCCCATGGCAAAGTTGTGGGATGAACCCAGTACCACTCAGCAAGCATCAACAACAGGAACATATCAAGGGAACACTGCCTGTGTATGAACAGGGATGTGGACACACACACATGCTCATACAACACACACCATGGGCCCAGGCTATGTCACGGGACAACACACTTACTTGGGGGCACCCAACTCCTGTGGAAGCCCAGCTGTGCCAAACATTTTCACAGCACGTCTCACTCATGTCTGCAGAACACTTGGGCAGTCAGCCATCAGTTACCACACAATGAAGGCTCTAGTCACAACAGCGTGGGTACGTGTGTCTCTCCTAAGTCATCTGCACATACTCAAAACATATGTCTAGCAATTTGCACAGAGGACCCAGTTGCTCCTATAACCATGATGCCCACACCTGTAGGTCCAGTGGTGATGCGCACAAAGTCTGCGGAATGGACACATTGGACAATGGGAAGCACATCATATGTGCATTGGTGCAAGCCAAAGATGTGACCATGCAAATGGAATGGTCACAGAGATGTCTACAAATAGTTGATCATGACACACCCAGGTAGCTGAAAATGGATACCCACAAGAATAGGATACATATCTCATGGACCACATGGAGTACCTCACAGCAACACATCAGTATTCAACATTGGAAACCAAGAATTACAGGTGCAAGGGCATGTTAAACATCATCAACATAATGTACAGCTAAATCAAGTTCACAGGGATAAAGAAAAAAGCTTTATTCAGCATATTAAAAGTTAAACATCCGTTCAAACAAAAGGTCAATGGCCAGTCCATGTCCAAATGCCAAGGAGTGAACTAGAGTGACAACTGTCACACGTTGCTTGCCTGCACTGCTAAGGACCGGGGTCATCCCCTCGGAGGGGCATACATGGGGGCAGGCCAGGCACCGCAGGGACAGGATCAGGGTGCAGCAGAAGGAGGCAGTGAAGAGGTGGTGGATGCAGGTGAGACACTTGCACCTGCAGCTCAAAGTGCCAACACTGTTTAGAATACGCCAATTGTCATTCTCAACATCAACCATGGCACACATATCCCTCCTTGACTTGCACACATATGTCTGTTGCATGTTGGATGCTAATACCCCAATGTGCCAACATGCACCACCCACACCTCATTTGCACATGCAAGTGAACATGTAGGTGTATTTCACTATACACACAGCACATCTCTTGCTTCTGACTCAGTACAGGTGTCTGGATGAAGGGAGGGGCAGAGACTCATTTCACATGCTTGTGATGCATGCCAGCAACTCACACTATGATGTTCTCATGTCCTGATGGGCAATGCCACAATAGGGTGCGTGGTGCACACTTGAACACAATGCAGGATCAATCATAGGAAGTTAAATTCCATGGCACTGGGATGCCCTGAAATTCAGTCAACACTGTCTCCTGTCACAGGGGCAGGGCATCCAGACAACAACAATATGCACTGACTCACAATCCTAGCTCAGGGGTAAAGCTAACTCTGCAGATGACCGGCGCACTTGCCCATCCCCTGCAAACAACATATACAGGACCCAGAAGACCCCACATCATGCAAATCAGACATATGAGTCTCTGCAAACACAACTCCCTGTACATTAACACATCACAATCTGCCATGCATGTAACCCAGCTGCATGAAGGACACAGTTGCATACACCATTGTGTGCTGTCAGATGATCACACAGCTATATGTCACACAGTTCTTGTCTCTCACAGTCACATCTCAGATGTCATGCTGACCCTCTGAATCATGGACACCCCAGTTGTACGTAACAACAAGCCACACCCTAATGACACAGAGGCAGACACCTGAGGGCACATGTCACTAAGCACAACCTGTAATTTGATACACAGGAGTGGGATTACACAGTGTTTCTAAATGCCCTTGAGGAGGTATGACTGGTCAGGTCTACATGAAACAGTGTTTGGCCCTGGACAGTAGTCAGGTGGCTAAGCAAGTGTGACATACTTGATATACATGCTCCTGAGGCCCCTAAATAGGAGTCCCCTGCTGCATGGGTTTGTTTGGAATACCCCAGCCACATGTGGCAAGTCAGACCAGCAATTGGAAACATCTCAAGAGCACACACAGATCACATGTCAGATCTCAGGCATTGTGCAAACAATTGACCCACCCATGAAACACACAACAGAGTCACGGGATCAGATGCTGTCCGGTAGCTGAAGCATAGCTGACTGCAGGGACACAGTGCCCTAGTGACACAAGCAACAGACTGTAGGGGCCACACCTGTGGAACAGATGAGGAGGGTGCATCACACTATTGAGGGACATGAGTATTGGACTACAAGACCTACGTAATGTGGAAGTGTGACCAGGCCAAAAGACTGCAATTAGCATGTCAGACATAGTACACAGATTAGGCATGGACTTACCCCCTTACTGTTGATGTCTGGCCTTCAGCTGCCTATCCAGGTCCGGGAAGACCACCACCAGTATCTGGAGCATGTGGGGGGTCAGGGTCCGGTGTCCGCCCCTCCTACGTGGAGGTGACAGCTTCAGCTGGACTCTAGCTATCCTTCGGGTCCAGCCCCGAAGGTCCTGCCACCTCTTCTGGCAGTTGCGGATCCGGCGCTTGTAGACCCCCACCGAACGAACAGCCCGGGCGATGGTCAGCCATATCTCCTGCTTCTGGTGGGCATCAACCTGTGAGGATGACAACGTGAAAAGTACATCAACACACATGCCCCATATTTGTGCAGCACACATTTGGATATACATGTCATCATCACAAAGGGAAATGAGTTACACAGGTAGTGCACCCATGGGGAAGGACAAATCACCTGCATGTCTGACATGCTAACAATGCCTGGATAGTTTAAGCTTGCACTTTAGCAGCAGGACACCTGTTCATTACATGTACCTACACACTTTGGGGGATGAAAGTACTCAGTGAGAATGCTTGCCACTGGTGTGCATACTGCTAGTACTGCTAGTCAGACAACATGCATAATTAGGAAGGAAGTGGACTGCACACTCACCTGCTCCCCTGGTTTCCCATAGAGCTTGCTGTACTGTGGAAGGAGCCCGTCCAGCAGGGCCTGGTTCTCCTCCTCAGTGAAGGCTGGGGCCCTCTCCAGAGTACGTGCCATAGCAGGAGCCAGAGGATTCAGAGACAGCAGCAGTGGTAGCAGGGATGTGGTCCAGTAGCATGTAGTGCAGGCAAGTGAGCTCCCTGGGGGACAGCCAGCCTTATATCTGTGCTGCAGAGGCAGAATCTGTGCCATGTGTCCCAAGTGATAGATCCAACACGGTTGCATTCTATGAATCTGGCCAATCCATTTAAATGTACGACTCGTACACGCCTTCCGCATCGTTCAAATCTTCACCTTCATGAAACACTTGAAATTGCAACATTGTTGTAGGCATCCAACTGAATTTCCAGTGCACAACTCGTACAAGTTTTGAATCCGCATCCGTCTCCATGACAGTCCGGAGCCAATGGGTGCGCCCGGCTCGGTCAACTGAATGTACAACGCGTATTTTGAAAATACACATGCACCCGTCTCCATACGATTTAATGGCCAAGGCGTACGCCTGTCTCGGACAATGCCTGCCCGACACCTATGCATGATAGTCACCCGCGTCGGACCTCATTGCATTCAATGGCAATGCGTACGCACGGCTCGGTCATGCGCCGTGCAATGCGTGCGCATTGCCACCCACGTCGGACCCCATTGCATTCAATGACAAAGCGTACGCACGGCCCGATCATGAACCGTGCAATGCGTACGCATTGTCACCCGCGTCGGACCTCATTGCATTCAATGGCAAAGCGTACGCACGGCTCGGTCATGGACCGTGCAATGCGTACGCATTGTCACCCGCGTCGGACCTCATTGCATTCAATGGCAAAGCGTACGCACGGCTCGGTCATGGACCGAGCAATGCGTACGCATTGTCACCCGCGTCGGACCCCATTGCAGTCAATGACAAAGCGTACGCACGGCTCGGTAATGAACCGTGCAATGTGTACGCATTGTCACCCGCGTCAGACCTCATTGGTGTGACTATTCTACGGATTCAACACACATTTACTAGCCGGGGACACCTGTGCACACCTACCACCCTACAGCATTGCCCACACAGTGTCCCATGGCATGTAAGGCTGCATTCCCTGGGTGTCTGTTTTTTTGGGTATCACTTTTGTTCAGCCACTCCCAGGCTGTGCACGTGTACATGGGGGCAGAATCCTTTGTGTGTTGTGCACATTACCACTGTGATGTGCAATTGTACAGTAATGGGCATGAGTCACAGACTCAGTTTCATGTTGGATATGTTTTGGGCATGGCACTTACACCCTGAGTCCAGGGGGTGATTGCATGTACGTCGCAGTGAGACCTGTAGCCACAATACTGATGTGCAACCACAGTCTGTGTGCATGTTGTGTCTCAGATGTGTCTGATCAAATGTGCACAATGGGTGACAGTCTCGACATCCATGTGGTATATGCATCAACCTTGATGGTGTGTGTGTCTAAGAGACGTACATGTAGGGCCGGCAGGAACAACAGTGGCCACTACCTGTGGGTCTTACCCTTGCCTTGCGGTGTGTACGTGGTACGCTATGTCCATGCCAGTGTTGATTTGGCAAAACAGGGACCCTGGGTTTCTGCATGGCAAAGATCTGTGATGCCTGGGAGACATCAGGCCTCACTTGTCACTGTGGTGTGTGTTTGGAACGTCGCAGCAGTACATAGGTTGGGTGGCACAGCCAGATGATTGGCCATTGCACTACATGGGACTCATGTGCACATGTGGAATTGAGATGTGAGGTGGTGGTCATGTAGGTGACATATGTGTCCATGCCCAACAGCACACACCTCAGTACATTGTGTAATGTCATGATCTATCATGTGATATTGAGCCTGGTCATGGCCACATGGGTGGATGAACTGACAATCTTCCTTTGTGCATCTCTGTACCGCAGGGCACCAGCTGTCCATAGAACGTTCCCAGACCTTGCAACCATGCGGGAACGCGACTGCATCAGACGGTACCGCTTCACCAGGCCACTGATTGAGGAGTTGGCGGAGCAGTTGGCGCCACCTCTGCTACCTGGCCGGACATACCCTACAGCACTGACCCCAGAGGTGAAGGTGATGGCAGCCCTGCACTTCTTTGCTACTGGTACCTTCCAGTACACTGTGGCTACTGCTGGTGGTATGTCGCAACGATGTTTAGTCGGGTGCTACGTGATGTCTTGGAGGGGATGTTGCATTTCCTAGACCTGTACATAAAGTTCCCTAGCCCAGCTGAACTCCCTGAAATAAAGGATGCCTTTTATACACTGGGGAGGATGCCGAACGCCATTGGATCTATTATTGGGATACATGTGGCCCTGATGCCACCACAGGCACATGAGCAGGCATACCGGAACAGGAAGCACTACCACTCCATCAATGCTCTGGTGGTCTGTCTTGCTGACATGTCTATCACACGTGTGTGCACAGTTCCCTGGTTCTGCGCATGATGCCTACATTATGAGGAGTAGTCGCATTGCAACGCTGATGTCACAGATGCCAGCTCAGCATGCCTGGCTTGTCGGTGTGTACTGACTGTTTCTCATTGTGTATGTTTGTCAATGTTGTATTCCGCACTCCTACAAAACTCAGCTACTTGTTCATTTTTGTGTGTGTATGTGACTCCGGATTACCCAACATGACGTGGTTGCTGACACCCCTCAGGAACCCTGTGACACCAGCCGAGCTGCGCTACAATGAGGCACATGGTCGGAGCAGGAGGGTGATTGAGCGGACATTCGGCCTCCTGAAAAGCTGCTTTCGCTGCCTGGACAAGACCGGAGGGGCCCTCCCATATGAGCCTGCAAAGGTGTGCAAAATAATCCTTGTCTGCTGCATGCTACATAACATGGCAGTGTGGAAGGTGGTTCCTCTCATCCAGGATGACAATGACGATGACCAACCTCCGGCACCTGTGGAGGATCCTGGCCTGGGCCAAGATGCCAGTGATGATGAGGATGAGGGCGACGTCCGCTCACAGCTCATCAAAAACTTCTTCACCTGAATGTGAGTTTCAAGGGTTGTTATGTCAATGTATGGAGGTAGCCTGGAATGTGTTGTGTCAGCTCTGTTGTTGTCTGAGTGAGTCTTTGTGCCACTTGACTGGATGTGTGCAGTGATGTGTCCATTCATGTGGTGTGTACTTCACAATAGGGTAGTACTGCTAACTTGTTTTTGTGTAGGTTTCTTGCAACAAGGTTTGTGCATGTGTATTGCATTTCTCTCCTGTTCTGCTGTGCTTTTGACTGTGTCTTGTGTCTGTCCTTCCCAGGGTACTTTGCCTGTTGTTTGGTCAACACTGACCCCCAACACCCAGAATCCCACACCAGTGTGGAAGTTGTCAATTCCTATCAACTGATGTACCACACATCCCTGGTCTTCAATTCTCCAAAACTTAGTGAGCGTGTGTCCACTGTTACGTAGAATTACCATGCAACTATTGTGGAATAAACGTGTTGCTGATGTGTAATGAACCTGTGCTACGCTTTGTTATGTGCGTTGTCTGTCTTCCCACATCTGACTGACATCTGCTTACCTCACCTGTGTACTTGTTACCACTGACTGGGGTTGGTGTTGTGTCTGTGCATGCCAATGTGTTTCAGGTCAACATCATTGTGTGGGATGAGTAACATGGCCATGGTAAGTATGTGTTGTGGTGTCATAGTGGTGTGTCTCCCTCACATGTGTCACATCACCATGACTCACCTTACATTGGTCACATTGTTGCAGTATTTGGCATGCACTGTGTTGTGTAGCAGATCAACATCTCCCTGACACATGACAAGTTGGAATCACAACAGAGGCAAGTATGGTGTACTGGTGAGTTTATTTTCAAACAC
The DNA here is from genome assembly GCF_964204655.1 of Triturus cristatus. Lineage (NCBI taxonomy): Eukaryota > Metazoa > Chordata > Amphibia > Caudata > Salamandridae > Triturus > Triturus cristatus. The sequence goes on from NC_140585.1 coordinate 935,247,472, forward strand.
TTGTGAAGGAAGTGCACAGGATGGTGGGTGCTGTACATTGGTTTTGGAATCCAAAGTTCACAGTTGAGTTGGAAGTGCTGGTAGATGAAATGTCCAGAGTAAAGTCCACAGTCATCTGCTACATTGGCCCAACATGAACCCTCCGTGTCATGTGGGCGAATTGTGTGCGATTGGACAAGGTGAACGGGTTGCGCACAAAGACCGGAACAGGTTCAGAGGCCCTGGGGGATGTGCTGGGACATCTGCCTCTCACATGTCCTTCTTCGGATGTTCCCTCTTCTTCCGGCGGGGGGATCCTCAGGTGCAGGCCTCTGCGGTGCAGGGGACTCTCTGCCAGAGTCCTCCTCCCTCCAGTGGTGCTGGCAGATGGTGTTGCGACAGATGTTGTGGCCACACAGGGAGGTGTGGACAGGTTTGTGTTGATCTGGAGGAGGCATTGGAGTATTTCCCGATGCACCGCAGTAAGGGCATCTCACTTGGCCTCCATGCGGGCATGGTGGGCGACCTTCTCCTGTTGCATGTCCTTGAGGATCCCCACTACCTGGCCAAATCCTTCGGTGCTATCCTGGTATGCATCTATGATGCGTGCCAGGTGGGGGTCATCATTCAGTCCAGACCCCTCTGCAAGGCGCGCCCTCTGCCTCCCACCCCTCCCAGCACCCCTATCCACACGGGCAGGACCAGTGGCGGGACGCACAGGTGACACTGGGACCCCTTGGGTGGTGTTGCTGGTGGTGTTTGCTGTAGCTTCCGGGGGGTCCTGTGTCCCTGTGCTGTGGGTGTTCATTGGCCTTGGTCTGTCCATGTTGGCCGGGGTGCCCTGTCGGTTTCCCGATGCTGGAGGTGTGGGTACAGGGGGTGCAGATGTTGATGCTGCTGGTGCTGCATGATGCCTCACACCGGAGGGGCCAGGTTGGTCGTCGTCATCCAAAGAGGACAGAGTCAGACCAGAGAGCTCAGTGCCCGCCAGAGTCTGGGACTGGGAATACTCATCATTTGGTGCTGGGTGCCCAGCACCACCTGTGTTTGGAACAGACACACGATGTGAGTTAGGTTTCTACATGCATCGATGGTTCACAAACATGACATTTTCTACTTTTCAAACAGATGCCTGCCTGTACACTGCTTTTTCCCAGCTTGTCACCGACAGAGTTTGATATTGTTGTTGGCCATTTCCCAGCATGGCCTTGTGCTCCCCACAACAGAGCCCAGTGTCAGACATCTTGTCAGTCACTTCACACTCCCTGTGGGGCAAGTATGGTTCAGTTAGAACTTGCTGGCCCATGTGGGTGGGTGTAGATTGTCTGTGACTGCAACTCCCATCATACTCTTGGCTATACCCCCCTTCCCAGCATGCCCATACATCCTTCCTCTTGACTCTGATTCCCTGTGAGGGGGTGTGACAGCAATGGCAAGATGGCTGACTGTGAAGTCCTGGTGTTTGTTGTTGCCCATTTCCCTCCAGGGCATTGTGCTCCCCACAACAGAGCTCAGTGTCAGACATCTTGTCAGTCTCTTCCCACTCTCTGTGGGGCGAGTATGGTTCAGTGTAAGCTTGCTGGGCCATGTGGGTGGGTGTAGATTGTCTGTGACTGCAACTCCCATCATACTCTTGGCTATACCCCCCTTCCCAGCATGCACAGACTTCCTTCCTCTTGACTCTGCTTACCTGTGAGGAAGTGTGACAGCAATAGCAAGATGTCTGACTGTGAAATCCTCGTGTTTGTTTGGCTACAAGTCCAAAGAGAGCCCCTCTGCTTCACACAGCAGCACCCAGTACGGGGTATCTTTTGCTGATATTTGACTGTGTGTCAATGCATTCTACCCGGTGAGTTGTGTGGAGTTTGTGTTGGGGGGGTGTCTCCACATGCTGGTAAGTATGCTCAGGGCTGTCAGTCCTCCTTCCCATCATGAAACGTGCTTCTATTGTAGAGCGTGAAAGTTGTCTTTCAAGATGTCAGTCAGCGGTGTCCTGCTTCTGATTTCCACACAACCCCTAGCAGGGCCTTGTGCTCCCCACAGCAGGACCCAGTGTCAGCCATCTTGTCAGTCATTTTCCACTCCCTGTGATGTGGGCATGTTTCAGAGAGGACTTGATGGGCCAATCGGGAGGGGGAGCATTATCTGTGACTACAGGCCCCATCATGCTTTTGGCTACACTCACTTCACCTGCATCCCCACTATTCCTTCCTGTCAGTCAGCTGCACTGTGAGGTAGTGTGTTTGTGGTGGCAAACTGTCTGGCAGTGTCTATTTAGCTTTGTGCCACTGGCTTGCTCTATTTGTTTGTAGGTTGGTGCATGTCATGACACAGTTCCAAGTCACTATGAGATGGCAGGTATTGTGTTTGTCTGACTGGCATACACATCTTGGGTTGATTATTGGTTAATGTGGCTTTGCTTGTGGTGCATGGTTTCACTGTCCCCTTGCCACACAATCTTGGGTATGTTGTTTTTTGTGTACTCACCAGGCTCTGGTATGTCTGTTAGCCCATGGACGCTCTCTGGTGGTAGGATGTCCCTCACCTTCTCCTCCCAGGTCCTGAAGTATACTGGTTTGGCAGGAGGGCCACCGCCAGCGCACTGACTCAGAGAGTGATCTTTTTCGATGAGTTTCTCGACCCTCCTGCGCACGTCATACCACCTGTTCTGGATATCGTCCTTTGTGCGCCTTGCTGGTGCTTGAGCGTTCACCTTGTCCACAATCCTCGCCCACATCTTGGTTTTCTGTGACATGGGGGTCTTTTGGACCAATGTAGCAAACAAATGTGGCTCTACTCTGATGATCTCGTCTACCAGCACTTCTAACTCACTATCTGTGAACTTTGGATTCTTCTTTGGGGGCATGGTGATGGGTGGTGGTGGTGAGGGATGTGTGTGTGTGAGGGTGCAAGTGAGGGTGGGTTGGTGTTGGTTTTGCTGGCTGTATGTGTGTGTGCTTTTGTATGAGGTGCTGATGGTGTGTGGGTTGTGTGATGGGTGAGTTGTGAGTGTGTCTGTGGTTGCTGTGTACTGGTGTTTGCTGCTGGCTGTGTCTCCTGTTTGCAAAGGATGATGGTAGTGATTGTAGTCCTTTATATAGTTGGAGTTGTGGGTGTGTCTTAGTCCCAGTTTTTAAAAAAAATATTTATTGGCTTTGTCATTGCTTGTTTGGTCCTTTTTTTGTATTTTTTCCTTTGGGTTTTGTAGGCATGAAGGAGACATTCATGTGACGGAAACGGATGCTGCTGTTGTCTCGTGCGGGCTTCTCCGCCTCGTTCACGCTGCCTATCTTCTGTGTTTCATATGCGTCGGTCGCGAAGGTCTCTATTGCTTGTGGGCCCGGTTGTCTGTGCGTGTTGGTCATGCGGCTTGGTATCCGTGCGAGTCGGTCTGGTTTTACACGCATTGCATCGTACTGCGCGGTTCGGACATCGTGGGTACGGGTCGGTCGGGTTCATTCCGGGTTCATGTCGGTCGGTGAAAATCGTGTCGGTTTTCTGGCCGGATCACTATTTTCCCTACGGCTCGGTCGTACGGCTTGTATTCCGTACGTGTCGGTTGTAATTTACTCGCGTTGCATCGTACTGCACGGGTCATACGGCGCTGGTCCGTGTCGGTCGGTATTCGGTCCGGGTCCGTGTCGGTCGGTTCGTTTTGCAGCCGGAATCGGAATCGGCCCCAAAGTGTACAGAATAGCAGGATATGGACCTCAGTTACCTTAATAAGATCACAACAGGGAAAAGAATCTGAGAGAGTCAAATTAGGAGACTAAGTACAGCTAAAAGAGGGCAAGGGTGAGATAGCCATCCTAAATTTCATGTACAGAGTCTTAGCCACCAGTGGTTCAATTGTGCCTAAATTCTTTGCAAATAGAGGTATGGATTTAAAGGATAGGAAAGCAGCCGTGAGGCCACTTTGAGAGGCCTCTTTCTGATTGGATTACACAATGAAGTCCCAATAATGTTTCTAAATTAGGGATACAGAAATATATTTTAATGAATCAGGGTAATCCCAGAAGTGGGCAAGAACAAAGATTGAAAACTATGGATAGAAATCAACCATGAAATAGTGGGTCCTTCCTTAGTTTCCAGGATCTCTCACAGCAGCACATGTTTCAGTAGCTCTAGAACAGAATTCCTAGAGACACCAACCCAATACAAAAGTGGTCTCAATTTAGTTATATGGTTCATACCTTTAGTCCCCACTTACAAGAGAACTCTAGAAATACTTGAAGGTAACCGTAGCAATGATTTTTAAAACAGTTTTTGACAGCTTTCAGTTTCTTCAAGTTTAATATTGCCGAAACCTTTGGTGCAGCAGATTGGGCTGCATGTATTTGCCATGTAGGAAAATCAATTTGTATACACCTAAAGTGTGCCTTGTAAGCCCACAAAGGAAGGAGCATACTATATACAAAGGTTGTAAACTATATATTTAGAAAAATATGCGCTCATAGTGACTGAAGGCATAAAAGCAATTTCACTGTGCATGTTTAGCCACATTTCCATAGAACAGGCAGAGGTGTGATTAAAAAATTGGCTTATATCTATATATATATATATATATTTATCCAATATGCTGGGAGCATTGAGAGAGCACTCCCAGCGCTCCCCCCATGTGGCAGCATTGAGATGCAGCTCGCCTTCTTATTACTCCATTTACATATGTGCCGACGCGTTTCACGGTCCCTTCTTCTTGGGCTGCTTAAGAACGACGCATTCAAGGCTCACCTTTTGATTTCCACATGCTTTTATTTCATTTCCGGCCCGCAGTGAGCGTTGCTCTATGTAATCCTTTGTAAATGCATGCTGGGACATGTGCTCCCCGAGGTGAGTACAACATTAATTCCTTTAGTAAGTTGGATGCGTAATTGCAATTTAAAGCTCAAATCATGTCCTTTGCAGGATTAGAGGCATAACTAGCAGGCTCAGTCAGTATCAAGAGCGCTGCGCTGTCATGGTTTGAAAGGTTCAATTCCACAGTCACGGTGTGAGTAGTTCAAATGCCACAGCCTCTTTGTATCGATGGTGCTCTTCTCCACGGCTGGGCTATTGTCCAATATGCCCAGAGCATCGAGAGTCATGTTGGGGTAGCGAGCCCCCCAAAATCCATCAAACACGTGCCTTTGTTAAGGTTTACATTGTGCATGCGAAATAACAACAAAGCGCAATGAACATGCCAGTGCATCAACTTTACTCTGTGGTTGACAAGCTTATGCTCAGGCATACAGGGATTCGGTGAGGCTTTCAAGAGTGGGAAAGTAACTTTATAAAAATATAATTTAATCTGCCAAAGCTCCAGCCCGCTTACAACCATGTTACCACACCTCCAGAGCTGGTACACACATCCATGGCTGGGGCATTAACAACTGTGGTTCAGAGACAGTGTCTTGTCTGAGCATAGGAAGGATATCGTGATGTTTTTCGCTGACCACGTAGCACGGATTAGCTTTCTGGGAGTGGACAGCCTTTTATACTTCTTCTTTTGACCTGGACATACCAGGGAAGGCTTATCCTATTTGTTCCCAGGACCCTCATAGACATCCGTGCTACATGCACAGTGGGGCAGGGAGCCTGTTGGGTGTTGTTAGACCTGGCACCTTCTCGTGGGTCTCCCTTCCATTTTTTGCTGTTGCCTCATGTGTTTTTGCTGGTAATAGATGCTTTGGGCTCTGTGCCACTGCTGTCCAGTGCCACAGTGCAAGTGCTCCCTATGGTAAATTGATTTATGGATTAGTGATTCCATGATTGGTTGGGTTTGGTTACTTGTCAGACCCTAGTACAGTGCACCATGGGTGCCCAGGACTTGTAAATCAAATGCTGCTAGTGGGCTTGCAGCACTGGTTTTCCACCCACAAAAGCAGCCTGTATAGTGTGTCTCAGGCCTGCCATTGCAGAGCCTATGTGCAGTCTGGTACTGCCATGTTGACTGGCCAAGTGCACCCACTTGCCAGTCCCTAAACCTTCCCTTTTCGTCATATCAGATACCCCTATGGTAGGCCCAAGGGCAGGGTGCATTGTATGTAAAAGGTAAGAAATGCCCTGATGTGTGTGGCATGTCCTGATAGTAAATTACAGCCATTTTCGTTTTTCACTATTGCAAGGCTACCTGTTTCCCATAGGCCAGAATGGGCAGTTTGAATATTACATCTTATAATCCTAACTGACTCAGGGAACTAGGTAGAAATTTGAGTTTAGTATGCCTGAACTCAGAATGATAAAATGCATCTTTTAGTGAAGTTGGTTTTAACATTCTGTGTTTGAAAATACCACTTTTAGAAAGTAGGTATTTTCTTGTCTAACCATCCAAGCCTGCCTCTGCTAGGTTGTGTATTCCTTGTCTGGAGTTTGAGTGACAGGGGCTGGGGGATTCCAAGAGACAGGGTGAGTCAGCACAGGGCTGAATAGAGAGATCTGCATGTAGATGGGTGGAAGGAGTTGCACCTGGGACCTGAATAGGGCTGTGCCTTCCCTCCACAATGCTGGCTCCACCTCCTGTGGTGCGTCTGATGTCCCTGGCCTGCACAGTGAAAGTAAGGAAGGAGTCAACAAAGTGCTCCAGGACTCACCAGAACTGGTTTGGACTAGGTAAAGGCCTCTCTGCCTTTAGAAAACAAAGATAAACTGTGTATAAAAAGGGGACCCAGACCCCAGAACTTTAGATCACTTTTGGGAAACAAGAAGAAACCTTTGCTGAGGAGAGGAACCAGAGAGACTGAGGAGAGACTATCCCTAAGCTTGAGGGATTGGCCTGCAGTAGTTGCCTGACTGCCAAAAAAAGGAGAGAGGAACTTTGTGTGTACTTTCATCAACTTGTGAAGGATCTCCAAGGGCTTGAGAAAGAGCTTGCCTCCTGCTGAAGTCTCAGGGACAACAGACTTCACCCACCAGCTCCCCAAGAGTTCTTTGGAAGTGCCTGTAGTTGTGTTGGGCTTTCTGAGGGACTGCGTGTCGCAAGGAGCTGGAAGCGCGATGCACGAAGAAGAAGCGTGTCGCTGAACTGCCGCTGTCGTTTCACAACGTGAAAGCGCCTCACATCGCCGGAGAAGAGGATCGACGTCTCACCAGACGCCGCCGCATCATCGGAGAAGCGTGTCGCAGCCTCATCCGCTGTCGTCGCATCGCTGGGTAAGCGTGTCGCTGCTGAAGTAGTCGCATTGTTGCCGAAGCGCCTCGCATCTCCGGAGAAGAGGATCGATGACCCATCAGACGCCGTTGCATCACTGGGAAGCGTGTCGCAGGGCCTGTCTGGGCTCAGAAGAATCGTTGAGTCTCCGCTCGGCCGTCAGGTGTGCACGCATCATGTCGCATCAAGAAGAAGACGCCATCTTTGTTTCATCGCACCAGATCTTCATCGCATCACGGAGTTGCGGGTCGCATCGCCACGAAAGCGAAGTAAGAATCCAACGCATCACCTCCCCTCGCAGAGAAGAACCGACGCATCCCCTACTCATCAGTAGGGACCCGACGCATCACCGTTCTTGCATGTAAGGAACCGATGCATCACCTTCAATGCACCACTTTCGTTGTATAGCATTACGCATCCTAAGGTACAATGAACTCAAAGTGTTGCATTTTACATTTTAAGAGAACTAAGCTATTTCTACCATTTTTATAGTACAGCATTGTGGTTTTTTGTCATTTGTGGTCTTGTGTTAAGTCTATATAAAAATACTTATTTTTATACTACAACTTGTGTGGTGCCCATCTGTAGTGTTGTCACTGGGTTACAGTATGTGTTCACAAATGCTTTACACACTGCCTCTGAGATAAGCCTGTCTGCTCGTGCCAAGCTGCCAAGGGGGTGGGCAGGGGTTATTTTATGAGTGTACCCCCTTACCCTGATTAGAAGCAAGTGTCCCTATTTGGTCACAGGTACCTACCTCTGCCAACTAGAGACCCCCAGTTCTAACAGGTGTTAAGCTGTAGGCACATCCTTTTGAGACTGCTTTTTCTCTGGTCTCCTGGTTTGTTTTCTATCCTGCCTAGCAAAAGTCACTTATAGTTTCTCGTTTTATTTCCCTTTCCTCTTTTCTTTGTTTCTACCAACCTGACCTAGAGACGTATCCCCAGGAAATCTATCTATCTATCTATCTATCTATCTATCTATCTATCTATCTATCTATCTATCTATCTATCTATCTATCTATCTATCTATCTATCTATCTATCTATCTATCTATCTATCTATCTATCTATCTATCTATCTATCTATCTATCTATCTATCTATCTATCTATCTATCTATCTATCTATCTATCTATCTATCTATCTATCTATCTATCTATCTATCTATCTATCTATCTGTTTTATATTAAAACATAAACAGATCACACGTGTTCCTGATGGAAAAAACAAAACAATTAATAACACATTATATAAGCAGTAGTGCCCCAGTAGGCACTCAAGAGGAAATAGGAAAACAGTTCAACCTAAAATGTGCATGCTGGTGTACTGCTTTGGGGGACTCATCAGACTAGTTTGAGAACCCCAATCCACAGACCCCCTCCACTAATAGCAGTAATAATGCTTAATAGTAGATTGTAGGAAATCCTCCTATACTCCTTGGCCACCTCAGATTTTTTGCCCTTTTGTGGTCTCTATTTTTGTTGGTTTTAGACCTCTATGCACTTTACCCCTGCCTCCCAGGAGTACCTGTTCTTCCCCCTTAAACATGGCTAAATCGGCTTATTCCTAATTGCCACATTTATCCTGCCTATAAATCCCTAGTGCATGGTATATAAAAGGCATTCGGTGCTGCTGCAGTGTAAAACCTGCAGTGCGACCTGTCAAAATATGCCTTTTGTTGACAGATAAATACTTCACTATTAAATTAATAGGTCACCCCTATGTTGACCTTGTAGCCCACAATGGTGGATGCATGGCATTTAAAAGTGGGAGATGTAGAATATTAATTTCAATGTATCGCACCAAAAGCTATTGTGACATGATAGGCTGTCCTATTCAGAAAACAAGAGCACAGATTAAAATATTAATAATGCTAGCTCGGGTATGGTACTAGCTAGAAATATTATTGGACCACTATTTGAAATAGTAAATTCATTGGTAAACTTGGAGTTTTAAGAAGTAATAAGCAAAAATAACTTTTAGAAAGTTACCTTTAACCTATCTGAAGCTCCAAGAGGCCAACTTGCATTATCTCTCCGGCCTCTGTCCAGCCGGTATTCAGTCTTTATTGTGGTGTGAAATGCCTACCAAGAGTCACTCAATAGACCACTTTGATTGACTGGTCAACCTGAAAGGGTAGAGATGACTCCTCTGAACACAGGTGGCTAGTCTAGGTGGGGGATGCTGCCCCTCCAGTTGACACAACAGAGTCAAATCCTACCTGAAAGAAATGCCTGAAGTCATGTACAAAATTTGCACCATTAAAAGGGATCAAACAGGACTGTAACACAATTCTTTTGTGACCCTGTCTGGACGGAAGGACCATGCCTTGTCTTATCAGACTGCAGTCACATTTTTGTTGTTGTGGGTCCAGGCCTGTTTCAAAATAGATTTTAATGTTAGATATGGGAGGACACTAGTAATGTCCATAGCACACTCCCTTACACACCCCACAGCTCTTGGAGCCCAAGTTTAGTGTTACTGAAGACCTAGGCAACCCTGGCATTGCCAGGGCACATTGCATTTCTGGCCGGTTTGCAGTAAGGCAAACAGGAACTACTGAGCAAGAAGGTAAGCCAAGGCTTGGGAACTTTTTCACCATTGGTTACAGAGTGATCAGGAGCAACGCCCATCCACTAGCTAGTGCCAGCCATAAATGCGGCAGCCCTGATGAGAAAAGGACTGGACTTGCAGACTATGATCTGAGAGGAGCCCTGAAGTACTTGACTTTCTCCCTATTGTACAGAGGAAATAGAAGTGGACTCCAAGGATCAGTTTGCTGATCTCCTGTGTAGCTACAGGGAGACCACAAGCTGCAGGAGGCCTTTTCCTTGAAGTGTTCAGCTGACAAGTGGCAACTGGCCCTGGACTTGAATTTGCTGTTGGACTCTGTCTGACACCATGAGAGACTCTAAGTGCCTTCCCGTAATCGAGGGGACCACTGCAGTGGTTCTGTGAAAATGATGAAAACATTTCCTCCAGAGCTTCAGCAGGACCCACTGGGAAAAGTATCTGGCCAGTTACATAGTCTTGGATTGGATTACAGCTTTATCCTGCTTGGAGACCTCTGCATCTCCCTAAAAGTGACTAAGTCACATTCTGATTAAGGGCTTAGAAAAATTTCAGTGAGAACTCTCGAAAGTTTCATAAGGACCAACCTGCTTCAGGTATCCGACCTTCGGTGCCATAGTGGCAGCTACAACTTAAGTAGCACCCTTCATAGGTAGGATTTTTCTGCTCAAAAAGTGACAAAGTTCCAATTTGCAGTGGGACTCAAAAGAAATGTTAATGTTTTTCTACAAGAAAGTGACAAATTCCCTATCTGCAGTGGGACTTGGAAGCTTTTTCAAACTTTTCGACACCCAGGCTTTCACCGGGAGCAGTCCACTTGGTGTATCCAGCCGGTGCTCCATCACGATCGGCCTCAAATCAAACCAGGGTCCTGGTCTGCCATGACCATTGACTACCATTCTTGCTTTGCACTTTTTGGGGCTAACTTCATCTAAAACTTGAAAAGCTCATATCTCTGGTTACCCTTTTAGTTTTTTGTCATGTTGGTGTCATGGTGAATCAAATGCATGTTCTTATAGTGAGTATTTAATTTAGAGACCATTTATCAGGTGACATAGACGGGAAACAGCCATTACAACGGGGTCATTACCATTCATTTACCTTTACAACATGGCAGTTATAATGCATATGCCTTTAACATATATTATATATATATATATGTATATATATATATATTCACTGAAAAAGCCATAGGTTTCAGGCACGTTATAGTTAGGAATTAGCATTTAAAAAACCTTAGAAATTCACTGAAAAAAACATAGGTTTCAGGGGCGTTATAGTTAGCTGGACATTTCCCACGTACAAAACCCTAGAAATTCCCCTCTTATAGTTAGTTCAGCTAACTATAACTCCGGCCCCGCAATGCACTGCTGATGACGTCACATATTACATCACTCATGACTTGGTCAGTGACATCACTGATGACATCACTGATGACATCTCAAATGACATCACTGATGACATCACTGATGACGTCACTGTGAACCCCAGACCAGCACACGCCAGTTGTGCATGCAGGAGGATGCGTGCGTAGCTACACGTCCAGGCTCACTGCCAACGCTGAGGGGACAGCACACTGTGATGTTGCAGGGCTTGTGCCTATCATGCTAAGACAATGACCACAGGGACACACTTACTAAGATGTGGGTTTGGGGGGCATTGGCGGTCCTGGAGTTGTTGAGATGAGTCTTCTGGCCCTCATGGGTATCCCTGTATCATGCTCATTGACTCTATGGCACCTGTGGGTGTTCTGGTGTGGCTCTTGGCTGTGTTCCCTTTCATTGTGCAGGTAGTTGTCCTGCTTAACACCAGCAGAAAGCAGGTGTAAAATCCCTGGTGCTAACGTGTCTTATCGCCGGAATTTGTTTCGCATTGCAATTGGTGTGAAAGTTGTGATGTGATTTTTTTCGTGTGCAGAACAATATACGAACTGAGCAGTGTATCTTGTCAAGATCCAGCACCTGACGCACTATTCCCAATCAATATAAATACAATGAGATTTCTTAATAGATTTTGTGTGTACACTGTAAGTGCAGCTAATACCTCAGTGCAATTTGTAGGACCTGGGGTCACCAGGCCCTAAGGGGGTAGCGTGGCGCGAGCAGGTAGGCATCCAAGGGCTTACGTGTAGAGTGACCATACAGCACACGCATCCACTGAGACAGGAAACGCACGCAATAATTGACACCACACCAGTAGGTTGAATAAAACCAATCAGTTTTATCTAGATCAACATCAGGATCAAAAGCCTTAACACATCAAAACCTGGCATGGAATCAACGCGCAGCACATAGCAAATCCATAGCGCTTTCAATATGGCAGTTTAACATAGCGTCGCACATAGTAAATCAATAGCGCTTTAAAACATTGCATTTACCATAGCGCTGCACATAGCAATTCAATAGCGCTTTAAACACATGGCACTTAACATAGCCCTGCACATAGCAATTCAATAGCGCCTTAAAACATTGCATTTACCATAGCGCTGCACATAGCAATTCAATAGCGCCTTAAAAACATGGCACTTAACATCGCCCTTGCACATAGCAATTCAATAGCGCTTTAAAACATGGAATTTGACATAGCGCTGCACATAGCAATTCAATAGCGCTTTAAAACATGGCATTTGACATAGCGCTGCGCATAGCAATTTAATAGCGCTTTAAAACATGGCATTTGACATAGCGCTGCACATAGCAATTCAATAGCGCTTTAAAGCATGGCAGTTGACATAGCGCTGCACATAGCAATTCAATAGCGCTTTAAAACATGGCATTTGACATAGCACTGCACATAGCAAATTATTAGCGCTTCAAATAGAGCATTTAAGCCTTAGGCCGGAACGCCTGTAATAAAAACATCCTTGCATGACATTAGGCAAGACCAGCATGTCCTACTCCTTGTCGCAGATTAGTCCGGCCTATAAACGCAGTAGATTAGGGCATCACCCATATCCCTAGGGCCCCACAAATGCCGCCACTGCCCACTCTCCGGCGGGGCAGTTGAGTAGGGTACTTGGAATCAGTCCCGGTCCGTGATGGGGGGGAGCACGTGGACTCCAAAACATATACAGCCGCTCACAGCAGCTGCCCTCTGCCAAGGGGGCAGCTGGAAAGACCAGCAGTACACCTACGATGGCCCTCTTAAAGGGACTGCCGTGGGCGGGCACCGACAACGTGCCCCGTTGCCCCCTCTCCACCACCAGTCCCACACGGAGCCCCTCACTCACCGGGCTCTCCTCGGGTGCTGCTCCTCCTCACGGGGCACCGACGGGGTGGCTCCTGACGTCTTCGCGGGCAGGGAAGGCACCGTCCATGTGCCTCGGCTCTCAGGCTGCACACGCGGGATGGCTTCAGGCCTGACGAGGCCTTCGCGGTGTTCCGGCAGTCTTTTCCACCCTCCGACGGCAGCCACGGGGCCCTGGGCTTCTCCACGGGCCCCGGTGACAACGGGAGCAACCTTTACGGCCCTGGGCCGCAGCGGTGAGCGATTCCTTTCTAGGAACCCTGACGGGGGTGGCAGAAATTAAGGGCTGGCCCACAGCTCAGGGGATGGCGATGTGTTCGGCGCCTAGCGCCCCCTTACTCCCACGATGACGCCCCAGCTCAGGGTAGGTAGGTTGGGAGGCAGCAGGCCACACGCCAGTGGCAGAACCAGCTAGAGGGGGGGCAGGCAGCTGGGATTGCAGCACTCACCAGCAGAGCACAGTCAATTAGAAATGTAGCGCTCACCGGATATAGCGCTCTCCTACCACAGGCAGCTTGTATATAGCGCTCTCTCTCCGCAGGGACTGCAGTCAGGGTCCCAAGAGGCACTTGCTGGTTCCTGCGCCCTTGGTTGAGGGTTTCTTGAGGGGGGGGAAGTTGCGTTGGTGGCTGACAGCAGACTAATTAGTCTCTGCCGGTCGTCCCTGGGTTCTCCTCCCGCCGGGCCAGATCAGTGGGTTAGTTCAGGATCCCTCACTCAACTTAAAAGGCAGCACCTAAGCCCTGTCACTTTCAGTGGCATAGGTCCCTGACTAAGCCCTACCGCCTAAAACTCCTGCGTAGGTTTCTCCAGGTCTGCATTGCCCCAACTATAGCTTTCCCTCGCCCTGTGGACAATAGAGGGAGGGTAGGTAGGCTCAGGGCCCAGCACACAGGCCCATGTGGCGGTAATCCCTGGCAGCAGGTCCCCTCTCTCTCAGGTCCACCCTCTGACTGAGCACATGGCAGCCCAGCTCCACCTACCAGACAGTGCCAGAAGCTTCTAGAAGCATCTGGGGAGACTGGCTCTAACTGGCCTAGGGGGAGGGGTAGAGCACCCTGGGTGCCAGGCTTCCCTCCAAAAGCTGGGGTTGCTGGGAAATAACCACTAGACTGTTAACCAAGCTCAGTCAAACGGCGCAACCACACAGCTATGGCATCCATTTTAAGTTACATGTTTAAAATGGGGAAACTCAGTCTGCGTACATTATCACACAGCATTCAATCTTTGCATTTACACATCATGCGATTTCCCTGAAAAGTGAAAAATTTCGGGGGAAAGGGCCAAGTCCAACACAATTCAATACAGGATTTTAGTATTTAGATTAAATCGGAAAGGTGCACCTCGTGTCTTTTTGCACGGGAACGGCTAGTCTCCATTTCATTATCAGCACTTTAACGAAAGTAAAGTTGAGATAAATCTAACACACTATTCAGAAGTTGGTGCAAACTGCAGATATCACCAGTATTTCAGCGATAAGTGCCCCAAAATTTAACACCATGGTGGACTCCATCAAATAACAGTAATAAGAACAAGAAAGAGTCACACAGCAGTTAAGAGAACAACCAAAAACGTTATTATTATTTTTTTCAAACTTTATTTTTTATAATCATAAATATATAAACGATAAACTATTTTCAAACTTTATTTTTTTATTAACATATATATGAACGATAAACTAATAAACAAAATGTAACAACAATAATACAAAAAAACAAGGTGGAACACTCCTGTGGGGACCATGGATGTCGACGACAGACCTGGAAAATCAGAAAGATTGTTAAAAAAACAACAACATGCTATTCTCAACAAAATACCACAAGAAACAAATCACAGATATATAAAATGCATACAGCTAACAACATTTTATAAGTTTAACTTACAAAAACTGTAAATGTTGCCGCTTTAAAATATTTACCGAATCTGAGGACATTTTTTTGCAGAAGGCACCACGCCCACAACGTTTTTCTTCAGTGGTGAGGACATTTTTTACTTTTCTCAAGGGGCAAACAAAGACCAATGCCACCTTCATCACTCGTAAGATTTGCCAAAGAGTTCTGTCACGAGGGGATCCTAACAAAAAATACTCGTACGGCACGGCAAGTATGATGAAACACCCAAGGACCCTTCATCCGAACAATCTTGCACGAGAAGAGTGCAAACAGATGAGAAACACTCCTATTCTGTATCTGTAAAAAAGAATCACAAATAAATGTATATTAATAACTTTCAAAATTATACTATTCCATTACTGTACAAACACATTTTATATAAATACTGACTAAGAAACTATGTCCCTGGACCACAAGTGTGACGATGGTTAAAACACTACATGCATAGTGCATACTACTTTGAAGCAGTTCATGCCCTAAAGCCTACCTCACTAAAATTCTACATGCTAACTGACTAAATGATTACAGTACTATAAGGAGACACACTGGGTGAGTGACAGGGTGTTTGCTAGAAGAGTATGAATACTAACTAGGGAATTGAAGGTGTGAAACAACTGTGTAGGTGATTAGAGGACTGCATCCATACTGCATAGGCATTTAAAGCAGTCCATGTGCTTAGGCCTGGCTTACTGCATGACTACTTGGGTACTGACTGAATGATTAGAGTACAGCAAGGAGAGTGCCTAGGTGAATTTATAAGTGCTAGGCTTTTTGCACAGGGAATGGATTAGTACTTGGTACTGAATGGGTCACTAGAGGAGTGCAAAGGCAGTGACAAGATGTTTGCTGGACTGTATGGATACTGGCTAGGAAATTGAAAGTGTGAAAGACAAGTGTCTAGGTGGTTAGAAGACTGCATGCATAGTGGATAGGGGTTTGAAGCAGTCTATGTGCTAATGCCTGGCTCAGTGCATGAATACTTAGGCACTGACTGAATGATTAGAGTGCTGCAAAGAGAGTGTCTTGGTGAATTTATGAGTGTTTGGGTTTTGGCACAGTGAATGGATTAGTACATGATGCTGAATAGATCACTAGAAGACTGCAAAGGGAGTGACAGGGTGTTTCCTGGAAGTGTATGGATACTGACTAGGGAATTGAAGGTGTGAAAGACAATTGTGTAGGTGGTTAGAGGACTGCATGCATAGTGGATAGGGGTTTGAAGCAGTCCATATACTAAGGCCTGGGTCACTCGATGAGTACTTGGGTACTGACTGAATGATTAGAGTACTGCAAGGAGAGTGCCTGGGTGAATTTATTAGGGTTTGGTGCAGTGAATGGATTAGTACATGATGCTGAATGGGTCACTAGAGGAGTGCAACGGGAGTGACAGGGTGTTTGCTGGAAGTGAATGGATACTGACTGGGGAATTGAAGGTGTGAAAGACCAGTGTGTAGGTGGTTAGAGGACTGCATGCATAGTGGATAGGGGTTTGAAGAAGTTCATGTGCTAAGACCTGGCTCAGTGCATGAATACTTAGGGGCAGTGACTGAATCATTAGAGTACTGGAAAGAGAGTGTCTTGGTGAATTTATAAGTGTTTGGGTTTTGGCACAGTGAATGGATTAGTACATGCTGTTGAATGGGTCTCTAGAGGACTGCAAAGGAAGTGACAGGGTGTTTCCTGGAAGTGTATGGATACTGACAAGGGAATTGAAGGTGTAAAAGACAAGTGTATAGTATGTTAGAACACTACATGCATACTGCATAGACATTTGAAGCAATCTATTTGGTACTTAGAAACTAACTAAATAATCAGACTACTTCTAGGACAGTGCTTAGGTAAAACTTTTAAATTTTCAGTTCTGCCACAGTGAACAGAATAGTACATGGTACTGCACCTTAGTGTCAAACCCTGACTCATTTTATCAATGCATAAGCAAAGACTAGTTTCTAATGCTACTAAAACTTGACAACATGACAGGTTTTAAAAGAGTTATCTGCAAAAAAATACACGACGTTACCAAATGCTTCTCCCACAGTGCTTCCCAAATGCACACAGACTCACAGTGTGATTTTAGACAAGCAACACTATCCTAGGAGTTTACCAAAACTCATTCACTAGTCTGGAAGAGTTAATGGTACTGCACACAATCTACATATTTAAATACAGCACATCAGTGTCAAAGCATGACTCATTTAATCAACGCATAAGCAAAGACTGGATTCTAATGCTTGTGAGAAGTTGGCCTGATGTATGATGTCACTAGTTCTAGTGTACACCTTATATCAGTCCAAACAACCCTTATGGTGATTGGTTGTAAAGTCAACCTTATAGACCAGCTATCCTAGTGGTAGCATGGACAAGAGCAGTCTTAGGCTAAACTCTGAATGGCATGTGAAGCCAGCTGTTATACCATTTGTAACCCCTTGAATACTAAATGAAAGGACACCACAACAGATATATATATAAAATAAAGTGTATTTATTCTAGTCAAACCCTCAGCACTCTTTATGAGATTTGAGGTAAGTACAACACTGTCTTATTCAAGCATACATTAAGTCACACAGGTAAGTAATACAATTAGGCCCTAGGGGCCACGCAAACCATAAACTAAGTAAGTGGTATAAGGACCACTGTCACGAACACAGGATAGGCCTAGGCCTAGGGAATCGCTGGGGCTACACTATACTACCCAAGGTTAGGAAGTGGGAGTCCCACGGGATTCAGGTGCAGAGTGGAAACACGCGTAATGCGTATAATCGATAGAAATAGTTCAGTTTAGAAATAAAGAGATTTAGGACACTTCTGAAGTAGCTAGGAAGTCGAGACTTGAAAACTAGACACTAGGATAGTCAATACCCTACTGAGCACCGGAGTACCCAAGTTACCTAGCCCAAGGGCTGCGGGTGCATAGGTGTGAACTTGCGTCGGGTTTCGTCGTCGACTCCTATGGATGCCTGAAGGAAAGTTGCTGACAGGCAGTCAGTGAAGAGTGTCCGTGGATCCCAAGGAAGGGATCAAGGAGGAAGGATACCTGCAAGCAGAAGGGACAAAGTCTGGGTCACTAGCCAGTGACCACATGGAACCAGGAAGGAACCAGGCGATGTCGTGAAGATTGCAGTGAAGAGGTGAAGCTTGTCGCAGCAGCCACGGGTACCAGGAGATGTCGAGGACGACCAGGACCAGGAGGCGAGCTGTCCCACGCAGGCTCTTGCTGTTGGCGGCATCGAAGTCGAGTTAGGACTCACCAAGCCTTGGCAAGCAGAACCCACGCAGAATGGAGGACTTGCTTCTGGTGCAGACCAGGAAGGTCTGGGGTGCTTCTCTTTTGCAGAGGAGCGGGCGCCAGTCTGGAGGAGCCGGACCAGCAAGATTAAAGTAAAGGATTGTCATCAAAAGGGTCACTAGCCAACGGGCCAGCAACCGGACAATGCGTCGAGCAGGGCAGGTGCAGAAGGGCCCACGCAGAACATGTGAAGTGTGGGGGGCTGGTCTTCTTTGCAGATGGTGCTCGGGATGGGAGCTTCTCAATTCCCCAAGCACAGCCTCGAGGGAGCCTCGGAAGTCGCGCTAGTCAGCTACTAGCCACTTTTCCCAAGTCGCTGGTCCCACGTCCCTCGTCGCCTCCACGGGTCTTAGCTTTGCTGTAGATGTGGTTCTGGTTCAGAGGTGTCTGGAAGTCTCAGCGCTGGTCAGTCTCTGCAGTCGTCCCTCATAGGATCAGTCGCAAAGCAAGCAGCAGTCACTGGATGGTGCCTGGTTGCCCAGGGTGGTCACTCCTTGGCCACAAGGGAGATTCTTCAGTCTTCTTCCTGAGGTCGAATGTCGAAGGTCCAGAGTTTCTGTTCAAGTTGCAGGTTCAGGATAATCCAATTTAGCAGGGCTCAGCTACCTACTGATATACTGGGCTAGTGGGCTGGGCTACCTGCAAGGTCCCTCCAATGGGTGGGACCAGGAAGGGGGGTGGTTACACCCCCTTTCCTTTGTCCAGTTTCGCGCCAGGACTGGGGCTGGAGTGCCCCAGCACCGGTTTGAACTGGACTATGCACGGGACACCTTGTGTGCCCCAGGCATGTCTCATTCCTTTCAGCCCTCCCTGCCCCAATACACTAAAGTCTGTCTGGGGAGGTGCTAGCACCTCCCCAAGCAGGAAACCTATTGTCCAAGCCTCCCATGCCGGGATCACTCCCAGCAGAAGGAGGTCAGACTCGTGTCTGTGGCAGCAGCATCCATTTTGTGATGCTGAGGCTTTGGTCAGAGTTAAACAGCAAAGTAGGATTTTAACATGTCTCTCCCTCTAGAAGGGAGGAATAATATTCCCATCACCAGAAATGGTATGGGGGTATTATTCCAAAGTGTTAGACACCTTACACGACATGTTTTGATAAAGCCAAACCATAGTTACCATAACCGTTTAAGATTATAAGGTACTTTAAGAGTATATGGTAGGCTATATCATAGAACAGCTATAAGGACATGGTTCCGAAAGCTGCAGACAGGCTCAGCTCATGCTAGAGCACCATCTCACATGTTACCAAGCACTCTGCCTCCAGGATTGTTAAGGCCTGCCATAGGAGTGGCTGATAGGTACACATGTGTCTATATATAAGGTAGGTATAGGAATACTATACCTAAGCAAGGGGTGATTACACAACCTTGCCCCAGCTGAGTGATCAGCCAGTTGTGTCATAATGGAAGGCCAGGCCAGGGGTGGCATAATACATGCTGCAGCCCCTGGGAGGCCTAGGGTACACCTATGCCCTGGGTACCTAGGGTACACTGTACAGGGTCCAATAAGGTTATTCCTACCAATTGGGTAAGTACCTAGGGTACATGGAGTCCATTTTAAAGAGAGAGCAGACAGCCTGAGCCCCTGAATGGCAGGATCTCAGGCCAACTAAGTCAAAAAACCAGCTAGACACTAGGCAAAAAGTTGGGAGTAACCATAGTCAGATATCCACCTTCCTACAATGCTACTAAAACTTCACAACATGACAGGTTTTAAAACAGTTATCTGTCAGCAAATACATGATGTTACCAAATGCTTCTCTCACAGTGATCCCAAATACACACTAACTCACAGTGTGATTCTAGACAAGCACCACTATCCCTAGGAATTTACCAAAACGCATTCACTACAGTGCAAGTGGTAAGGGAACTGCACACAATCTACATATTTCACGACTGCAATTTACTGTCAATGCCTGACTCATTTAATGAAAGCATAAGCCATAACTGTCTTCTAATGCTACTAAAACTTGACAACATGACATGTTTTAAAACAGCTATCTGTCAGCAAATACACGATGTTACCAAACACTTCTCTCACAGTGGTTCCCAAATGCACACAGACTCACAGTGTGATTCTAGACAAACAACACTATCCCTAGCAGCTTACCAAAACTCATTCACTACAGTGGAAGTGGTAAGGGAACTGCACACAATCTACATATTTCACGGCTGCACTTTAGTGTCAATGCCTGACTCATTTATTCAACACATAAGCAATGACTGGCTTCTAATGCTACTAAAACTTGACAACATGACAGGTTTTAAAATAGTTATCTGTCAGCAAATACACGATGTTACCAAATACTACTCTCACAGTGGTTCCCAAATGCACACAGACTCACAGTGTGATTCTAGACAACAGCACTATACCTAGGAGTTTACCAAAAATCATTCACTACTGTGGAAGTGGTAAGGGAACTGCACACAATCTTCATATTTCAGAACTGCACTTTTGTGTCAAAGCCTGACTCATTTAATCAAAGCATAAGCAAAGACTGGCTTCTAATGCTACTAAAACTTGACAACATGACCGGTTTTAAAACAGTTATCTGTCAGCAAATACACGATGTTACCAAATGCTTCTTTCACAATCCTTACCCAAATGTCACACAGACTCACAGTGTGATTTTAGACAATCAACACTATCCTAGGAGTTTACCAAAACTCATTCACTAGTCTAGAAGAGTTAATGGTACTGAACACAATCTACATATTTAAGTACAGCACATCAGTGTCAAAGCATGACTCATTTAATCAACGCATACGCAAAGACTGGATTCTAATGTTACTAAAACTTCACAACATGACAGGTTTTAAAAAAGTTATCTGTCAGCAAATAAATGATGTCACCAAATGCTTCTCTCACACTGATCCGAAATACACACTAACTCACACTGTGATTCTAGACAAGCACCACTATCCCTAGGAGTTTACCAAAACTCATTCACTACAGTGCAAGTGGTAAGGGAACTGCACACAATCTACATATTTCAGGACTGCACTTTTCTGTCAAAGCGTGACTCATTTAATCAAATCATAAGCCATAACTGTCTTCTAATGCTACTAAAACTTCACAACATGACAAGTTAAAACAGTTTCTCAAACAAGAAAGAGGGAAGGGAGGGGCTTTTACAATAATAAACTAGCTTAATATTATTGCAGGTCCAGCATACATGCCCGACAATCAATGTTAACAAAGAGGTATGCAGTTCCTAATATTAGCGCTGTGAGTGTTAGAATCACTAGGTCCCAAGGTGATGGTGTGCAAACAATCTGATTTGAATGGAGTAAAAGGTACTCCTTCTGGAAAAGAAGACCCTCACACACCCAACAATCGGGTGTCTTGCTTCATCACCGGGTCTTTGCTCCTTATCGGGCCGGCAGTGCAATGCCCGATCAGGCACCCCGAGGGGGCCTTCCTGTCGGAGATCTTTATTTCCAAACGCCGATGAGTGAGGTGTGTGGGGAAAGCACTTAATTATGATAAATGGTGTAGGTGCTAGTGAAGTGAGAGGTAAGTGTACTAAAACAGGGGAGGTGATCCACTTCAAACAATTTTAATAAAGTGTGGTCAACACCCTGATTAAAAACAATCCGCACATCTCTCACCATTAGGTGTGTGAGTAATATGTGCTAAAAAGAGGTCAACATGTTTCTTGCCTAGGGTTATATTAAATGGCAATTCTTCAGGACCAATATATACGGCTACCTGCACCTTTTTGGTGGTGGCCACAACCTCTAAGAGGTGTCAGTGGTGGCCACACATACAGCACCCTAAAAACGTGTGGTACCGTGTATACCAAGTACACACAACCTGTGAAAAAAACACACACAAAATTAAAACCATTGACATTAAAAACAATTTGAGGCATCAGGTTTACTTGAGACAACAAGTGGTGTCAAACATAAAACCGTGGCATGCGTCGATTGTGAGCAGATATTAATAGGACTTTATAAAGGCAAACAGCAGAATCTCAATTGAAAACCCTCTCCACAGTTTCAACCAGCATGGTTGCTTTGAATATCGAAAACAATCTAGCATAAACTCACCCTATTAGGCTGTGGAGAAAAATGGGGCCAGGGTAGGAAGGCACTAAATGCTAGTGTCCTGGAGGGAGGAAGGTAGATAAAAAACAAACAAACAACAGATACATCAGGTCAATAAGCGTCAAGTGCACTCAATATAAGTAGGAGAACCCATGTGGTGGGATGTCTCATGGTATACATCAGCATGTAAAATATAGAAATAACACCCAATCACACGAGGGCGGAAGTTTGCTGTAGTGGTCACACAAACTGGAAAATAAGTGTGCTTGTACCAAGGATGGTAAAGTACTAATGAAGCAATGGTTGACGCAATCAGTTAACCTGTACATCAGCGCCCATGCAAGTACTAATGAAGCAATGGTTAACGCAACCAGTTATCCTGTACATCAGCGCTCGTGCATGGCATTAAAGAATGTAACAGAAGTGGTCATAGCGTAGATCAAGGAGGCAACCAGCGGTTGTGGCAACAGGAAGTGCTGCAAGTCAGCACAAGCATATGGCAATTGAGAGTAGAAATGGACTAGTCTCATCGTGGGTAAAGGAGGCACTCATATACCTGCCATAGACAGTGCATTCAAATCCCATGTCCGACCAGTCTCTCCTGTGTATCACGTAGTCAACTAAGACTAAAAACCGTACTCTAATTCAATAAACAATCCAACAACTAGAAAAGATACTCACGATTTCGTTGTAGTAACGTTACCGTAAACCTAAGACCCCGCCAGCCGCTCAAGTCTGGTGATGGTGAGGGCGACTGGCTCAAAGAAATGAACGCCGGTCAGCGTGCTACGTCGGGACGTCTGGGGCGGACGCACGCGGTTGAGGCGTGGCTACGTCCCAAACACTGGGCCGCCAACCGTAACGACTGTCAGACGGGTGGGGACGCTCACGGGGATACTATGGTAACCAGTGTATAGAGAGGAATCCCTCTCGCTTGCGTGCGTATGACGCGGTCGCAACAAAAAAGGGGTGTGAACAACAGTCAACCAATAGTTTGCTCCCCTCTGAATGGTTAAACAAATAGGCGATTGGATAGGAGGTTGCCATGGGAACCGTGGCGCTTAGTGGAGGTACCTGGTGGGCTAGTTGGCCCCTAGGGGACCTCTGGATTGAAGAGGAATGAATTCCCCAACTTAAAACGCGCCACAGGGCGTGTTTGCACAGTATCACCTCAGGCCCCGCCCTCTACCTTCACCACTGTGCAAACACGCCCTTTGGTGCATTTTAAGTTGGGAGATTAAGTCCCCTTGAATCCTGAGGTCCCCTGGCGGCCAACTAGCCCACCAGGTACCTCCAGTAAGCGCCACGGAGCTGCGTTGCAGAGAGGTGTAAAAAGGGGCGTGGCCTCATTACACCTCTCTGCAACGCAGCCCCCTGGTGCATACTGGAGGTTCCTGGTGGGCTAGTTGGCCCCCAGGGACCCCCAGTATTCAAGGGGAATTAGATACCCCTCTGCAAACGCGCCAGGGGGCGCGTTTGCAGAGTTGTGCAAGGAGGGGGCGTGGCCTCCGGCTCGATCCCTTCTTTCTTTTTTCTTCTTTTTTTAGAAGGGGCCGTAATTTGCCCTGGGGACCCCATCCCCCGGGGCATGGCCCTTTTTTTTTTTTTTGTTTGGAGGGGGGGCCCATTTTGGCCCCGGGGACCCCATCCCCGGGGCCATTTTTTCTCTTGTTTTTCTTAATTTTTAGGAGGGGAGCCGCGTGGCCCCCCTCCCGGGCCACTACTAGCCCCGGGGACCCCATCCCCCGGGGCCTGGCCACCTCGTTGGGGACCGTGAGGGGGTTCCAATCCCCCCACGGTCCCAGAAGCCGGCATTGCTTTTCCACATGGGGAGCAGCTAACATGCTGCTCCCCATGTGGAAAAGCAATCTGCTTTGCTTCATTGAAGCGAGAGCAAGATTCCCTGCTCTGGCTTCAATGAAGCAAAGCAGTTTGCAATGGCAGGGTGGGACCCACTAGTCTCCCGCCCTGCCATTGCAAACACCAGTGTCCCGGGGATGGGCACCCCGGGACACTGCAGGAGCCGGCCCTGGAGGGTGGCGGTCCCCAGGGCCATCATTGGATCCAGGGGGGGCCCCCTCCCAGTTAATTTAAAGCCCCGGGGGGTGGTGGTCCCCGGGGCTTGGGGGTCCATAAATGACCACCTATTTTAAATATTTAGTGCCCCGGGGAGGTGGCGGTCCCCGGGGCGTGTGTGGGGGGGCTCGAGCCCCCCCACACAGGGTTTTTTTTTAAAACAAGCCCCGGGGGTGGCGTTCCCCGGGGTTGCGGGGTGGCGGTCCCCGGGGTTACGGGGGGGCCATGAGCCCCCCCACATACATTGAAATAAAGCCCCGGGGGGTGGCGGTCCCCGGGCAGTGTGGGGGGGATTGATTGAGATAGATTCTTCTGTTGACTGTACTAAACTCAGGGAGGAGATGGTTTCTCGACTCCGCAAAGAGGAGGAAATAATCAAAAAACGCAAGGCATTTAAATTCCAGCGCGATAAAATCGACTATCAACAAGGTCGGATTTTCACCTTCGCTAGGAAGTTTGATGCCATCAAAACCTCTAAATTGCCTCTAATACAACTGCCATCTGAGCCAGGTTCAAGTGCCAATCAAATACATCAAGTGGCATCCTCAATCTCTGACCTTAGCTCAGTACCTGATAGCGAGTCTGACAGTGAACGCCACAGTAACCTAATGCACTCGGGGTTTACCAAACATTCCCTAGCGCAAGAGGTGGACTGCTTGCGACAAGACCGGCGCGAAACCCTAAGACCGAGACGTCAAAATCCCAGCAGCGCAAAAGAATCAATCAAAATCGTAGAGCGCGCCGACAAGCAGTCTCCAAGCGTCAAGCCAAAAAGAAAGTACAACAGAAGATGGAACAAACAGTAGATGGGCAACATATGGAAGATGTACAAAGTGGCTCTGTATCTGTTCTTAATCTTTCAGATATCCAACTGAGCCAAGCTGAGATCAAAATTCTCCATTTGGGCCTTTCTTACAGTCCAGCTAGCAATTTCAGCTATTCTAGAACACGGATTGATCTCTACAAATTCATCCGCAAGCTGAAATTGCAAAAGTACTTCCGGCTTAATCCTTCAGCTCCACGACCTCAACCTCCACCTACTGTCGCAAAACTGCATGGACTGTGTGTTAGTGACCTTCAACTACTGCAAGATCTACATCATCTACATAATGAGGACACTAGTTCTAGCCATATGAATGAAGAATTGATTCCCAACGTGTATAGCCTTACGAAATTCAAGTCCAAATCAACCTATACTCCCTTGATGCTGCATGACAATCTAGATATTTTTCACGAACTGTCCATAGTTGGCATTAAAAAATTGTACACATCTACGTTACGTGAAAAAATTCAACACACCGCGCAGAACAGCTGTTACATCCAGTTGGTCAAAAAACTGCAGGCAAATGACAACATCATTATCCGCCAATCAGATAAAGGCGGTAATGTGGTGCTTTGGCCTCGTGAACTCTATCTAGAGGAAGCCCACATTCAGCTCAATGATCCTCTGTGTTACAAACGGTGTGAAGCAGCTGCAATGAGAAAAGCACAAAACGATTTCTATTCTCGTCTGGTCGCCTGGAGAAGCACTGGTCTACTGAGTCAGGATGAACTTAAGTTTCTTAAGAATGAACACCCAGTCACCCCGGTGATCTATTTCATCCCGAAAGTGCACAAGGACCCTGTTAAGCCTCCAGGTAGGCCTATTATCTCAGCCAGTGGGGGTCTATTGGAAAATACGTCTGTATATATTGACAATTTCTTGCAGGAACATGTCAGAACTTTACCATCGTTTGTTCAGGACACAGGCGATTTTCTAAGAAAAATTGCAGACACGACCTGGGACTCTAAATTTTGGCTGATAACACTTGATGTAACAGCTCTATACACCAGCATTCATCATTCTGATGGCTTGAAAGCAATTGCACACTATCTGGGGAACAGACCCATTATGTTAGCCAATCAAACCAAGATGTTACTAGATATGATTTCGTTTTGCCTGTATAACAACTTTTTTATGTTTGGTAACCAGTATTTTCAACAGGTCAGAGGTGTGGCCATGGGGGGCTGTTTTTCTCCCAGCTATGCCTGTTTGCATATGGGCTGCTGGGAGGAACAGGTCCTCTTTGGCCAACACCATGACACTTTTTCCAAACATGTGATTGTATGGCTCCGCTATATCGATGACATTTTTTTGATATGGCAAGGTACTAAACAGGCAGCCCTTGATTTCATCAATTCACTTAACATCAACACACTTAACCTCCACTTCACGTCCAACATAAGTCAGGAATCTGTGTGCTTCCTAGATGTAGAGATCGTTGTCAGAAATGACCATTTAGTAACACGACTTTTCAGGAAACCCACTGCGGGCAACACAGTGTTGCATGCCACTAGTCACCATCCGGCACACCTCATACGCAGCATACCCTACGGGGAGATGCTGCGTATTAGACGCATTTGCCGCACTGAGTTGGAGTGTGCCAAAGCCCAACAAGCCAGCAAAGCACGGTTCCTGTTGAGAGGTTACACTGCCGCTATGATTGACAGTGCAGTCCTGAAAGCTAATTGTATCTCTAGAAGTGAGGTCCTAAAGAAGTCAGTACCTAGCGACACTTTGACACAAAACAAGCAACCGATTAGATTGATTGTAACCTACAATCGTCAGCATCAGGCCTTACGCAAAATATTCAAGAAAAATTGGAGCCTTGTTTGTAATGGCCCTGTCATTGGGGACCTGATGTCAGTTAGTCCGGTCATTACATTCAGGAAAGCTCGTTCAATGAATGATGCGTTAGTCAAGTCCAGTCCTGAAATTGTCTCCACCAAAACATGGCTACAGGTGAGCAAGGGTTTCAAGCGCTGCTCTAGCTGCAAAGCTTGTAGGCATGGGGCCAGTAAAATGGAATTTCGTACTTCATTTTGTGACACTCCTCGCCCCATCACTAAATTTCTTACCTGCAAGACTGAATTTGCAGTGTATGTGCTGGAGTGTCCGTGTGGCTTGCAATACGTTGGTAGCACCAAGTTGCAGGTCCACAAGCGGATACTCCAGCACATATGTGCTATTAACGGCAGTGATTCCACGAACCCTGTTGCACGCCATTTTAAGGAGTGCCATGATAACAAAAGTGAACTCCTCAGGTTTTATGTCATTGATTCAGTGCCCCCGTTGAGACGGGGAGGGAATCGCGAGGCCCTACTGCGTGCACTAGAGACACGCTATATCCTTGAATTGGATACTAAGACCCCTTCGGGCCTTAATGATAGTGAAGATATTTTCACCTGTCTTTAAACCATGTTTTTTCATCAATTCTCAAGATGTTCTCTACTGTTTTTCGATGATCAGCCTCCACATCTTTTTATGATTCAGGAATTTTATATCACTATTTTTTAAATATACAAAAAGAAAACATTTTTTTATTGTAGCACTACTTGTGCACTTTGCACTCTACATACCATTTTGATTGGCATACTAATACAGTCATGGCAGTATCCATTTAGGATGATCTTTTTTCTTATATGCTCACTGACTACCAACATTATGTGGACTCTACCCACTTGGGTATTATTTGCAATAATTGCTTATTTTGCACAACTTAGTCCAATGTTGCACAAGCAGGTGTTCATCATTTTTACAACATGAACGATTTTTGAACTGTTACCGCCTGTTGGTTTTACCTTAATATTAGATTGCACTCAATATTTGTGTTTTCTCTGTTTTTAAGGATTATTTTAACCAACTGTCTATATATGCTTGTTAGTCTGATGTTGATTTTCTATGCATTGACGTATTTTACCGTCTGTAAATGTATTTTTGCATATATCTCTTCCATGTCTATTGTGCTATCCATGCGCCAGCCAATCATTGCACTTTCCTCATTTGCACTTGCACTTTAAATTAAACCTGCTCAGCCTCGGCGTCATGTGATCAAGGCCTCTTGTAGGCTGAAACGCGTCATGCAGGCATTGCTGTAAGACAAAAATAAAAATTACTCACTTGCATCCTGGGTCAGCGTTCGTCTGTTCCTGCTCTCCGTGTGATTGTTGGTGTGCAGGAGCATTCTTGGCGACATTCCTTGATATATATATATATATATATATATATATATATATTATCTACTGGCGGTCGCCAGTAGATAGTTATAGTTAGGACTGTGTTTCCATAGGAAATCCGCAACATTCTATTTGGAATAACTTTGGCGCCGGTCGACGAATCCTCGCGAAATTTTCAAAACTAATGGGGCGCTCCGCTCCTACCCTGAAAGTCTCGGGGGGATTCGTCAAGCGGGGGCTGAGAAAAAAGGGGGTTCCCAAAACACGTTTTCCCCATGCATTTTCCCATAGGACCTTTAGTCCGAGCTACAGCCCGAACGCCTGAACAGAATTACTTGAAATTTGGCAGAGAGGTAGTCCTCAGGTCAAGGATATGCCTTTTGTAGGTCTGGTGTAAATCTGTTCAGTAGGTCCTGAGAAAATAGCATTTAAATCAATATATATATCTGTAAGCGCGCTCCGTGCGCTTACCGTAAGCTTACCGTACGCGTACGGTGCCGTGCGCGAGCTCAATTCTGATTGGTGGTTACATGACTGTAAACATTCGAATCGGTCGAAATCAGGAAGTGTCGGCCGCCATTTTCTGTCTCTCGCACTGAGAAACAAAGGTGGGGAACGTGAAAAGGGGGCAACAAAGAGAGTTGCAGACCCCCTAGTGTTTGTCAGGGGGTCCAAGAAGGACCCAAAAGTACGAAAAATACATTTAATAATTTAAAAAAAAAATCGAGGAGTGCGCGTACGGTAAGCTTACCGTACGCGCACGGGAAAAAAAAAAAAAAAAAAAAAAAAAGTAACAATCACATTTATTAAATAAATTAAAGGACCCACAAGGGAGAAAAATACAAATGTTACTGTGTAGAAAAAGGCGAGGCGCGCACGGCATGGACTGCGCAACGTGGGTGCTCGGTGCGAGTAGCGCACCGAGCGCCCACAGCGCGCGCACCGTGCGCGAAGCGCACCGTGCGCGCAGGTTGTGCGCACAGTGAAAAACCAGAAAAAAAATAAAAAATAAATACATAACTTAGCATTTAAAAAACCGTACAAATTCACTGAAAAAACCATAGGTTTCACACACGTTATAGTTAGGAATTATCATTTACAAAACCTTGCAAATTCACTTAAAAAACCAGAGGTTTCACACATGTTATAGTTAGCTGTACATTTCACTCGTAAAAAACCAATGAAATTCCACGTTATAGTTAGATCAGGTAACTATAACTTGCGCGACCGCAATCCACAATGTGTAATTTCAGATGTCATCATTGATGTCATGAGTGATGTCACTGACCATGTCATGAGTGATGTAATATGTGACGTCATCAGCAGTTTATTGTGGGCGCGCAAGTTATAGTTACCTGATCTAACTATAACGTGGAATTTCATTGGTTTTTTACGAGTGAAATGTACAGCTAACTATAACATGTGTGAAACCTATGGTTTTTTAAGTGAATATATATATATATATTCACTGAAAAAACCATAGGTTTCACACATGTTATAGTTAGCTAGACATTTCACTCATAAAAAACCAATGAAATTCCCCCGTTATAGTTAGTGCAGGCAACTATAACTCACGCGACCGCAATCCTCTGCTGATGACGTCAGATATTACATCACTGTATTTAGACATTTATTTACCCATGTCTTCTTCCATTAATCTTTAGCTATACATATATTACAAATATTTATTTTTCATAAAGACACATATGTCATCAGTGATGTAATATCTGACATCATCAGCAGAGGATTGCGGTCGCGTGAGTTATAGTTGCCTGCACTAACTATAACGGGGGAATTTCATTGGTTTTTTATGAGTGAAATGTCCAGCTAACTATAACATGTGTGAAACCTATGGTTTTTTCAGTGAATTTGCAAGGTTTTTTAAATGCTAATTCCTAACTATAACGTGTGTGAAACCTATGGTTTTTTCAGTGAATTTGTACGGTTTTTTAAATGCAAATTTTTTTTTGAGATTTTTGGTAAACCTATGTATAAAATAATATATGTACTATATCCTGCATTATGGAATGGTTATTATTTTTTTTATGCATTTTTTTCCGTGCGCGTACGGTGCGCTTACGTGATACGATGCGCGTACGGTAAGCTGACGCTACGCGCTCCGCACGTCATAAGTACAGCGCGCTTACGTGATACGTACGTGGTGTACGCGTACACGCGGAAGCAACGTCGCGGTTACGCAGGGGCGTGTAATGCGCATGCGCGAGTGCGTCTTACGTACGCGCTCCGTAAGCGCTCCGTAAGCGTCACGTTCGCGCATGCGTGCTTGTTTCCGAGCGCGTACCGTAAGCTTACGGAGCGCGCACGGTAGGTCATGTGATCCACAAAGAACACTTTTCATTGGTTGAAACTACTTTCAGTTCCAGAAACTTCCCACACCACACCCATTCCCCTCATTACTGCTTGAGATCCCCTAGGAGAAGGAGCTGAATTGACATTGAGATACAATGGCAGAACAGCAGACCTCTTCTGAGAGTGAGGCTAGCAGCACCACCATCATCCAGAGAAGGAGGAAACAGAAGAATTCTTTTGTATGGGAGTATTTTACTTTTCCAGAGGGGGAGAAAAAGGTCAATGCTCCATTGGTCACTTGCACACTTTGTGACCGTGTTTTATCCAGAGGAAATCCAAGGAAGAAGTATTCCTTTGGAAATCACTCTATGATGAGACTCCTTAGGGATAGACATCCCAGGACCTTTGCTCGACATACTGGAGAAAACTCTTCAGTAAGTCACCAGAGCCCAACCTCAGAAGCTCAGCCGAGTACATCATCGGCAGCTCAGCTGAGCCCTTCCTCTGAGGTGGGAACATCACCTTCTTCTGCTCCTCTGGACGTTAACCCTCGATTTGGGAGGGTTGCAATGAGGTGTACAAGGTGTTGTGGTCTTATTGTTTTTGGGGAGACCAGTGTTTCCCTTATTAACAATAAGATAGACCAGCACGTTTGTAGACACTCATAATATTCCCATTCTTTCTTTCCTCCATCCCTGTATTAACCCAACGGCTCTTTTAAGAGCCAACCTTACCTCACAATTTTTTTTATTTTTTTTTAAGCTTTCCTTTTTGAAAAAATGTTTTTGCCGTGCGCGCACGGTACGCGTAATTACGCGAAGTTCGCGGAATTCTTCCTCGCGGAATTTCTCCTTTTACGCCGTGCGCGTACGCTGCGCGCATTCGGCGATTTTTTGAAAAAAAAATGTAAATTAATTTTTTGCCCTTGGGGGTCCTTCTGGGACCCCCTGACAAAGGCTAGGGGGTCAGGAACTGTCCAGCCTGCCCCCTTTTCACGTTATCCACCTTTGTTTTTCACCCCCTCAGACTGCGAGAGACAAAATGGCGGCCGACACTTCCTGGTTTCGACCGATTTGAATGTTTACTGAGATCTAACAACCAATCAGAATACCGCTCGCGCACGGCAGCGTGCGCGTACGGTAAGCTTACAGTACGCGCTCGGAGCGCGCCCATAGATATATATATTGATTTAAATGCTATTTTCTCAGGAAATACTGAACAGATTTACACAAGACCTTCAAAAGGCACATCCCTGACCTGAGGGCTACCTCTCTGCCAAATTTCAAGTAATTCTGTTCAGCCGTTCGGGCTGTAGCTCGGACTAAAGGTCCTATGGAAAAATGCATGGGGAAAACGTGTTTTGGGACCCCCCTTTTTCTCAGCCCCCGCTTGACGAATCCCCCCGAGACTTTCAGGGTAGGAGCGGAGTGTAGCGCCCCACCTATTTTGAGAATTTTGCGAGGATTCGTCAATCGGCGCCAAAGTTATTCCAAATAGAATGTTGCGGATTTCCTATGGAAACAGCCAGTAGATAATATATATATATATATTCACTGAAAAAACCATAGGTTTCACACATGTTATAGTTAGCTGGAAATTTTACTGATAAAAAACCAATGAAATTCCCCCATTATATTTACTGTAGGCAACTATAACTCACGCGACCGTAATCCTGTGCTGATGACATATGTGTCTTTATGAAAAAAAAAATTTGTAATATATGTATAGCTAAAATTTAATGGAAGAAGACATGGGCAAATAAGTGTCTAAATACAGTATTAGCATCAGCAGAGGATTACGGTCGCGTGAGTTATAGTTGCCTACAGTAACTATAACGGGGGAATTTCATTGGTTTTTTATCAGTAAAATTTCCAGCTAACTATAACATGTGTGAAACCTATGGTTTTTTCAGTGAATATATATATATATATATTCACAGAAAAAACCATAGGTTTCAGGCACGTTATAGTTAGGAATCAGCATTTAAAAAACCTCAGAAATTCACTGAAAAAACCATAGGTTTCAGGGGTGTTATAGTTAGCTGGACTTTTCACTTGTACAAAACCATTGAAATTCCCCCGTTATAGTTAGTTCAGCTAACTATAACTCGCGCGCCCGCAATGCACTGCTGATGACGTCACATATTACATCACTCATGACATGGTCAGTGACATCACTCATGACATCACTGATGACATCTCAAATGACATCACTGATGACATCACTGATGACATCATCCAGTGAATGTGTGTTTTTCTGAAAATTAAATATGTTTTATATATGTATATCTCAAGGTCGATGGAAGAATAAATGGGTATATAAGTGTCTAAATGGATGATTTGTTTTTGAAAAATTGATTGTGTAACTGACTGATTAAGTGTATCATAGTGAATACATGGCTTAGTGAGTAATGTTTAAATATGTAAATATCTGTATCAGTCTCTCACTTTGTGTATAAGTGGCTGCATGGGTTGGTGAGTAGCTACATGGGTGTCTATATAGGTTATTAATTGGTTTTTTGAGTATCAGTCTGAGTGTCTGCATGGTTCGGTGGGGGGTATTACGTAGTGCATAGGTGCATGAATGAGTGACTCACTGTTTGTATGTGTTGAACACAGCATGTGTGCAGGACTGTATGGGTGGATGAGTGTGTGTATGGGTGTGTTAGTGAGTGAATGACTGTCTCAATAGTGTCTTTATGAGTAACTACATATGTTTTAAACTAGTATATGTGACTATTAGTGTATATATGTGAGTATATGTGAGAGTGAGAGATTGAAAGAGTTCCTGTATGAATAAGTATGTGTTTCTATTAGTGATTGTTTAAAAGACTAAGTATGTGTAAGTTTCCGTAGAAGTAAGTATGGTGGTGTGTGTATAACTGTATATGCAAGTAAATGTATGTTTGATTCTTTATTAGCATGAGTGACTATGTGTGTGAGTAACTCTATGGATGAATGGCATTGTGTAACAGGATGTATAGGTGTATGAGCACATATGATGAGTGAGTACATGTATGAGTGACTGTATAGGACTGTTGGTGAATGAGTGGATGTGTATGTGGATCTTAGAATTACTGAAGAGGTTGTTGTAACTGGTATTGGTATGTCCATTGTTTTGAAAATTTTAGTCTCTATTTTTGAATGTGTGTATCAAAGGTTATATTAGGGTGAGAGGAGGTCTGCCACTCTATCACAAGGATGATGTCATCAGTGATGTCATCAGTGAGGTCATTTGAGATGTCATCAGTGATGTCATGAGTGATGTCACTGACCATGTCATGAGTGATGTAATATGTGACGTCATCAGCAGTGCATTGCGGGCGCGCGAGTTATAGTTAGCTGAACTAACTATAACGGGGGAATTTCAATGGTTTTGTACAAGTGAAAAGTCCAGCTAACTATAACACCCCTGAAACCTATGGTTTTTTCAGTGAATTTCTGAGGTTTTTTAAATGCTGATTCCTAACTATAACGTGCCTGAAACCTATGGTTTTTTCTGTGAATTTCAAAGGTTTTTTAAATGCTAATTTCTAACTATGCCTACAGAGATAGGACATGTGAAGAAAGAAGAAAAAATGCACAGAAAGAAACAAAAGAAGTGCAGAAAGAAGCAACAGAAGTCCTCAAATACGAAGATAAGTGCAGGAAGAAGGATACCGTGCAGAAAGAACAAAAAGAAGAGCAGAAAGAAGCCTTGTTGCAAAATCATCCTGTACCCTCAACTTTTTCAGACGGATACTGGTGGTAACTGAGTCTGACTAACCAGTCCTAGAGCCAGTGCTATGTTAAAAGACACTTAGAATACAGTGAAAACACCTACATACACTAGGGAACATTATGCGTTGGGGTCCCCCTGTGATTAGCATGACCTCCTCTGTAAGCCCCTAGTGTATAATAGGGCATGGGGATTAAAACTACCTCTTAAAACAGGCCACAGGGCGTTTTTGCACACGTTAACTCAGGCCCCGTCCCCTCCCTTCACCACTGTGTAAACACGCCCTGTGTCCATTTTTAGTTGGGAGATTAAGTTCATTTGAATCCTGAGGGTCCCTAGGGTCCAACTAGCCCACTAGGTACCTCCAGTAAGTGCCACAGAGCTGCGTTGCAGAGAGGTGTAAAAAGTGGCACGGCCTGGACCACCTCTCTGCAATGCAGCTCAGTGGCGCTTACTGGAAGCACTTGGTGGGCTAGTTAGCCCCCAGGGGCCCTCAGTATTGAAGAGAAATTATATCCCCAATTTAAAACATGCCATAGTGCGTGTTTGCACACGTCACCTCAGGCCCCGTCCCCTCCCTTCACCACTGTGTAAACGCGCCCTGTGGCTGTTCTAAGTTGAGAGATTAAGTCCCCCTGAATCCTAAGGGTCCCTAGGGTCAAACTAGACCACTGGGTACCTCCATGAAGCGCCACAGAGCTGCGTTGCAGAGAGGTGTAAAAAGGGGCTTGGCCTCAGAACACCTGGCTGCAGCGCAGCTCCCTGGCGCATACTGGAGATGCCTGTTGGGGGCGCGTTTGCAGAGTGCTGCACGGAGGGGGCATGGCCTCCGGCACGATGCCAGTCTTTTATTTATTTTAGTTTTTTAAGAAGGGGGGCTGTTTGGTTCCCCTTCTTATTCTAATTTATTGGCCCTGATGACCCCATCCCCCAGGGCCAGTCTCCTAATTATATTTTTTTGACCCCAATCCCCAGGGCCGGCCACTGTTTTTTATTATTTTAAAAAAATATATATTTATAGACACACCTAGGACATGCTGGACAAACCGTACGTACCTATCACCATGACGATTTGCGTGATATTCATTAAAAGGAGACTATGCATGCAATGAATCCACGTGGAATGTATTTACACCACTAGTGAAGCTCTGACATGTCTGATGCCCTACCGTGCCTAATCCTGGTAGACACCCTTGTCGTTTATTTATACAAACATGGGTAGCTATTGACGGGCACATTTAATACACATGCACACCAAGCCATTCAAAGGGGATTCGACAAAAATTCGACCAAAACTATGCAAGAAACCCCCCTCACGGTTAATAAAACACACATCCACTGCCGGATGTGTAATACTTTTTATTTTACTCTCTGGAAAGGGGACGAACATCACTTGAGAGTCACAGCGTGCTCCTGACAGAGCCCAATGCTGTGTTACACCCACCATTGCCTGCCGAGTGCCACACACCTCTGTGTTGTATTCCACTAGCTAGTGCATATGCTATGACACTCTCTAGCCCATGTGCACTGTAACACCACCCCGTGAATATGTCATGCCACACTTGTCTTCGCACGGGTTATATTGCCCCATCTAACGTGCCTTTCTCGATGCCTATGTTATAACGCACAGTGCTATGCCATACATATTACAATCTGGGATCCATATCTTTGTCACAGTGCATATGCAACGTTACACTCCCCAGCACATATTTTATATTACAACTTTAGAGACTAGTTAGGTTATACAACACTGCCCTGTGCATATTACACTCCAAGGCGCATATCGCATAGCACGCGCTAGTGCCTGTGCTATCTCGCGCTCTCCAATGAATCTGTCATTGCGCACAATGTATTGCATATTATATTTCACGCCCGGTTCATCTTATATCACACTTTTTGGTGCATAGTTTATACCATACACTATATCTAGTTTTCATTTACAATCGTGCTCTCAGGACTATGTTCTATATAACACTGTGTTCACCTACCCTTTTCACGGGCATTACATTTTGCGATAGGGGGTGGAGGGTCAGGGGGTGTTTCTGCCAAGTGAGCCCGGAGTCACAGTCACAAACGTCCTCTTCTTCCTGAATAAAAGTGAGATTATGCTGCATACTTGTTCATATTTTAAGTAGTTCGCACAGACACAATGTTTTAAAAACAATAAAGTTCCTAATACCCGCCTTCTCTGAACAGTTAGCTTGCTGCCCCATCCCCTTCCTCCCTATCCTCTGTTGTGTGAATCCATGGACTAGCCTCCTCCCTCCTGCCATGCATGGTCTGATGTGCTGCCACTGCCCTCAATTTAGTATGATGTACCAGTCCACTCCTCCTGCCCTCCATTGCCCAATTCTATGCCCCATCATTGACCTCCTGCTTAAACTCTGTGCTTAGCTTGCTGCCCCTATTCTCCTTCCCCCTGCCCTCCGATGTCTTTGTGCATGCCCCTGCTCCATCCTTTTTGCCCACCATGTCCCATGGACCTGCCACTCCTATCTACTCTGAGTGTTCTGTTGAGCTGCCACTCCCCTCCCACCTGCCTAGCATTGTCAGATGACTGTAACCTGTCCCTGCCACCTCCACCCTGCCTGTCCACATGCCATGCCCCTATCCTCTTCCTCCTGTCCTACATGGTCCATTGTACTGCCACACCCTTCTGCCCTCCCTGGTCTGTTGTGCTGCAACTGCTCCTCCTGCCTGCCCCGTGTGGTCTGTTGTGAGGTCCCTTCACCTGAACTTTCTTGTCTGTGCACAGGTCCTGACCCTCCCTTCTATCCTCCATCGTCCTTTGTGCATGCCCCTCCACCCTCCTTCTTGCCCATCATAGCCATTGTGCTGCCACTAACCCTCCCACTTGCCATGCATGGTCTTCTGTGCTGCCATGGCCCCTCCCACCTTCCCTGTGTGGTCAGTTAGCTGCCCCTGACCCCCTCCCACCTTCCCTCCATGGTCTGTGTGTATGCCATCACAGTCTCACTGTTGCTCTTCATGGTGTGTCTTGCTTCTAGTGCCCATCCTGCCTGACCTCCATGGCTATCTTGCTGCTCCTGCCCTGCCCCCTTGCCCCCAGCCCTACTCCCTCCCTCCTGGCTTGTCTGTTCCATTGTAATGCCCCTGATCCGTCCCTCCTGCCCTTTATGGTCTGTTATGCTGCAGCTTTCTCTCCTGTCTGTCCATTATGGTCAGCTAGCTACCATTGCCTCTTGCCCCTCTGTTCTCTGTTGTCCATGTGCATGGTCCTGTCCCCTCCCTCTTGATTTCTATGGATTGTTGTGCTGCACTCCCGTCCTGCATGCCCTGTGTGGTGTATTGTGCTGCTGCAAACCCTGATGCCTGCCCTGCAGGGTCAGTTTGGTGCACCTCTCCATGTCCCTCCTGTCCTCTGTTATCCAAGTCCATGTCCCTATCCCATTTCCTTCCATGATCCAATGTACCATACTTGCGAACATTTTGAACTTGGTAAGAGGGAGATTTTGAAAAAAAACTGGGGTATTGATTTTCCCCTTTGAGTTACATTGAAAAAGAGGATATTGTAGACAGGAGACAGATCAAATAAAGCCCATTTGAGCTTAAAAACATTGGACGTTTCCTGGCTGAATCGGGTCTGTTGGCATGTATGGTTGTACTACCATTGCCTCTTCCTTCTGCCCACAATGGTCTATTACATTGCCACAGCCTTGAAGGAGGGTAGATTTTGTATCACAGGGGGCCCCTGGCCCGTTCTGTCCACACCTGAAGTATGAGACCCTTGTCCTTGCCCTGCCAGCTGCATTTGTAGGCCGTATTAAATTGACCAGCGGGTCCTGTGTTGCTATATAATTATCCTGAGACATCCTTACCACTCAGCCAGCATAAAACCCCTGTGTAGGCCCTTCTGTTCAATATGTAGGCCTCTTTGTTAAATTGACCATAGCTCTGCAATTTTAGTGTATAGCAGTCTGAAGGCAGGTCTGCGAGGCCTTCTGATCCAAACTAGTAGCCCCCACCCTACCCGAGTGCTCCGTGCTCGGTATCAAAGTTCAACATCCCCCTGAAGCTGTCGACATACAGTAGGCTGCATCCTGGACTGGTACTTGCTTCCTGGGCAGGTTTCCCGCTTTTAAGGAAGTGGCAACCGCAGAGCGTCAAGTTAGGAGAACTGAGGAGATTTTATACATGAATATATTGAATTCCCGTACAATACCCATTATTTTCTGCTTGCTCTATGGAACTTACGATAAGCGATTGGCCTGAGAGACTGACCTTTTCACCCAGTCCATTGTCAGCATTAAGTGGGTAAATGACGAAATGTCTGGTAAAATCTGCAGACAAAGCTTTTGGGTAGCATACGTAGGTAGATGTAGCGTGCAAAGGAGCCCACAAAATGATATAAAAAGGGAGCACCCACAGATA
Source organism: Triturus cristatus (assembly GCF_964204655.1). Classification (NCBI taxonomy): domain Eukaryota; kingdom Metazoa; phylum Chordata; class Amphibia; order Caudata; family Salamandridae; genus Triturus; species Triturus cristatus. Next base: position 935,286,115 of record NC_140585.1, read on the forward strand.
TCGACGGACTACCTCGCCGTCTGTATGTAGGTTAACAGGCAGTGCAGGTTTTCCCCAAGAGCTGGGAGCTCTTGTCTTCCTTTGCTTAAAATGTCTTGCTCTGCTTTGCTTGAAGTATCTTATTCTATTTTACCTATATGAAATGTCATGTTATGTTTAACCATTGTTCTCTTTACTTTTGCATTTAAAAGATTTTGTATTGTAATTGCAGGAATGCTTGCTCTAAGAGTAAACGTGAGTGTTCCTAGGAAACATTTTCCTTGGTGTAACTTGTTTCTCATGATGCATTTATAGATGTGTTTTCTCTCTCTCTCTGTCAGTACATTAATTGAGATACAGAGAATATTATGACAGCTGTATGATTATCGGGATTCTGTATTTTGTACTTTATGTCTCTATTCTGCGGTTTCTTTGAAGTTGCATCTTCTCATTAAACTGCCATTGTATTCTGCCTCCAATTCCATGTCTCATATGTCTGTTTTCTTCATTTTTGGAGCAAGCGTTCCTAGGCACCCCGGCTCAAATTAAGGTGCCCCTTTTGTCCCTGACTCACTCTCCTGCTCAGTTCTGTGGTGGCTCCCGGGGATCTGGGGACCGCCCCTAGCTTCCTTGACCCGTAATAGATCTTCCCTCCAACAGCCTCTCTTGCAAGTCCTGTATTGTTGGTTTGTTGCCCCTGCCCCCCTTTCCACTGCCCTCCATAGTCTGTTGTGCTTCCACGGCCCTTCCTGCCTGCTCAGTGTGGTTAAATTGTTGCCTTTGCACACTCCTACCTGCCTTCAATTTTCAGAGTCCGTGCCCCTGGCCTCTGCCTCTCAACAGTATCCTAATGAACAACTAGATTGCTAACATTCTATATTTATTACAAAAGTGTGGAACGCCTGACATCATCTTGATGTAATCAAAACTGTAATACCTAGAGCATTTCCTTTAGAAATTACATATATGAGAGGGTCTTATTGGCATCAAAATTATGGTTAGTGCTCTAAAAGACTAAAATAAGGACATATTTTCTGAGTTTTCAAATAGCGACAAAGCACTTTTAAATTATTTGTTATCTTTATGTTTTTTTATCCAGTTGACCACTTGATTAAATGTTGCACTTAGGGGAGAGGATGTGGTGTTACTTCCAGAACTGCAGACTTAGCAACTGGGGAACCAGGTTGGAGTTTCTGCTTCAGCTCGACATTCTGTGATTCTGGTTAAATCACTTAGTCTCCCCATGTCTACAACCAAAATGAATTTGTTCTTGTGTGATGTAACCAATGCTCATGTAAAGCACTCCAATACCTGACAAGTCTGCACTATATAACACTGCAAAAACACAAAATAATAAGTGTTTTGCACACTTCTGTCATTGGGCTATATTTGGGCTACATCTGGGTGATTTTGGGCTACATTTGGGCTCTTTTGTCTCCGGTGGCCATCTTGGGAGATTTGTTATGAAGTTTCCTAATTTCCTCATTTACTGCAGTCTCCTCAGTAGGAAATACTTTCAGTTTTTTACTTTGATTCCATCAAGAAGGCATTCAGATGTGTCACACATTTTCCATAAATTCAGAATGTTAGCACTCTTTTTGCTCATTAGATCACTGTAGTAAAGCTACTGCTCACCAGGGAAAACTGCTGCTGGTATTGAAAGTGCATGTTTCAGTCTGCATGTCAGAATTTTTTAATGAAATAGAAGAGGATTTGAGAAGTCACTCAAAATGTGCCCTAATTTTTCTTTCTGCAGCACTAATCATACTTTTTATGGAAAAATGAACCCCCTCATTTTGTTCCTTTTTAAATTAAATGTTTTAAGAGTTACCACTTTAATCCAAGCAAGATGGCTTCAGGTGTGCCATACGTTTATCATAAGTAGGACTGTTAGCGCTCTAGTAGTTCTTTGGAACACTCTGGGAAGCTGCAGTAGAACACAAAGGAATCAACTGACAGTCTCTGCCCTTGTTGGATGTACATGTTTTACTGAGAATGTCAGACTTCATTCTCACATGACTGAGAAAGATAATGTGAATTTACAGAAAATAAGCTCTCAGTTTAGCCTATAGATCACCTTCCAAACCTCTGTGGGAAAAGCATGAGAAAATATTTTTCTCTCAATCATGATATCCCAGCAGAAGGCTTTTTCACATGGTGAAATCACCTTAGAACATACCACAATTCCTAAAATGAGTATGGTACCATCAACAAATGATTTATAATGTAACTAAAGTCTTAAAACCTTCTATTAACTGCAATGCTTTTTAATGAGGTGCGATCATGTATATTGGTCCCAAGATGGCTGCCAACACTTCTTGGATGAAGTGCTGACAGCCAATCAGATCTCAGGATGAGATGTGTGGTTAGGCTCCGCCCACATATATATATGCTTTTAAATGCTATTTTCTCAGGAAATACTGAACAGATTTACACCAGACCTGCAAAAGGCACTTCCTTGACCTTATGGCTACCTCTCTGCCAAATTTCAAGTAATTCTGTTCAGCCGTTCGGGCTGTAGCTGTGTCTAAAGGTCCTATGGAAAAATGCATGGGGAAAACGCGTTTTGGGACCCCCTTTTTTCTCGGCCCCTGCTTGACGAATCCCCCCGAGACTTTCAGGGTAGGAGCGGAGCGGAGCGCCCCACCTATTTTGAAAATTTCGCGAGGATTCGTCGACCGGGGCCAAAGTTATTCCAAATAGAATGTTGCGGATTTCCTATGGAAACAGGGTCCTAACTATAACTACCTACTGGCGACCGCCAGTAGGTAATATATGTATATATATATATATATATATATATATATATATATAATATCTATACACAAAAAAGTGTTTGTACCTACCTGTACCTTTGTAGCAAGCATATGCCTCTACCATGCATGCCTTTACCACAAAAATTTAAGTATTTTACAGGAAAATATAAATCCTTATATTCATGCTTTTACGAAGACATTCATAGTAAATACATGCGTGGTAAAGGCATATGGGTTGTAAAAAACACGTGGCAAAGGTTATGCGTTGAAATGGCATTCGCGTTGTAACACACGTGTAGTAATGCCATGCGTTACAGAGAAATGCATGTTTCCGTCATACCTTCGACAAAGAACTATCTACTACAGGCATATTTTGTTAAACTTCGAGTCCTCGTTCCCCTATTAATGTCACCATTGGTCTTCCATTTGTTCAGGGATTTTCTACTTCCTTTCATCTGGTCTTCAAGTCAGTGTTCTCAACCTTCTAGTCTTCAGTTTTCAACTGACCAAATTCACTCCCTTGTTGTTGTGCAGTATCCTTAATCAGTTAATTCAGTCTTCCTACAAAACACTGAGGCTCCTTCTTTCCTGTAGTCAATATTTTCTGCCTTCCTGTGTGCTTTGAAAGGATTGCACACAATAACTCTTATTGAATTTATTCTAAACTGTATTTCCCCTCAAGCTTTCCATCCTAAAGTGTATTCTTAAATCCCTTGGGGCCTTCCACATTAACTGTGTTGTATGTGACATGTTTTTTGCATTTCATGTACTTCTTGAGAGCGTGTTCTGTTCATATCTCGTCAACCTTTCCCTATTACTTTCCATAAACTCTTTTAATATTAGTGGGGTTTGTTCTCTAAAGCTGTTTAGGTTCCCTTTATCTTTACACCGACTTGCTTTTCACTCTTTATTCAGCAATAACAGTTATCTTCTTACTAAATATTCATTACTACCCTATCCAATATCCTGTCTTTGCTCATTTAAGTGCTTTTGATTTCTTTTAGGTCTGTAATATCTTTCTTTAGACCTATTTTTCCTTTTACTGTAATTCCCTGTATTGTCTGCTGTTCTAGATTTCAGTTGTTTAGATTTGCAATCCGTGGGCTAATTCTCTAAACCTTTTAAAAATGTGATACTAGCTTCGCTCATGACCCTCATTTTTATCTTGTATGCCCCAGTGGTACATTTGTAAAGAAAATAAGTGCTGGGGCTCTTGTCAAAAGGCAACTTGCACTAGTCCATTTCTCCTGTTAGCGCTGCCTAAAACAGAACCATGAAAGTTTATGGAGGGGTGTGGGGTGTGGGGTGTGGGGGGGGCGTAATGAACAGAGCTGCCCACTTCGCTGCTGGGAACCAGGTTCGAGTCTCTGCGTCGGCTCAACTTCCTGTGATTCTGGGCAAATCACTTACTCTCCCCGTGCATACCAGAAATGAATGTATCCTGTACTGGTGCTCATGAAAAGCGCTGGTTTTCCCTTGACATTATTCCATTTGTCTGCTCTAATTGATCAACCAATATCTCCCTCTGGTATTATTTATAGTGGAAAGGTGGTTTTGAAATATTTTTCATTTTTTAATTGGTATCCAGCCATTTAGTTTACTTAATGTGATCTTGGTAAAACAAAATATAGAATATTAAAAACCCCTATACATTTAGAAAACATTATTTTCCTTACCTGCCAAGGCTGCAGATCCTGTCTTCCAGAAATTTTTCTGTTTTCAATGTCATAGGTCAGTAGGTTATGGATTGCATGAGCAAACACATACACAGCATTGTATGTAGTGTAGCTAAACCTTAGGTTGTTTCCATCATATACTGAATTCGGTAGTGCCTCCAACTGCTCGTACCCTGTGCAGACCGCTAATTCACTGCTATTTCCATAAGTTCCTTTTTCCTGTATAACATGGTCATCCCACTTGCATCTGAAAACTTGCTCCCAAAATGGCTTAACGAAGATATTCCCAGAAGATGTGAAAAGATGATTTTGATACTGGAATTTCTTAAAAAGTGGGATTTCTTTTGCATGTATTCCTAGTCCTATTGTTCCATTTAACAGGCTCCAAAGATCTTGCCTGAAGAACAGAGGGGATCCCACCAGACTAGGACTGGCAATCCAGGTCTTTCCGGTCACCTCTTGAGTCACCAGCTCCTCCATTATTGGGATGACCTCTGGGGCGAAGGCGTAGACAATGATAACATTTGTAGTTGACTCCTTGATGGTGCGAATGGTGTTCAGAACTCTTCCTCTGGAATTTTCAGGGCTTAAAGTTTCATGGAATGCTATGCAAACTTTGATTTTTGAAAATTCTTTCTTCAGCTCTTGAATTCCATGCATACCATAATCAGTGTATGAGCCCAGGATCCCTACCCAGGTCCACCCAAAGTGGATCACAAACTGTGCCAGTAGGTAGGGTACATGCTCAGTGCTTGGATTGGTACGGACAAATGAAGGAAAGTGAATCTTATCACTTAGAAGGGGAAGTCCAGCACCATAGCTGATCTGCAGAATTACAAGTGTGAATTCTCATTTAATAACAATAGTTTTTACCAGGCCACCATAATCACTAGCCATCCATCTCATCCTATCAGCAAAACCATGTTTACTACAGAAAACCACTGTGCCTCAAAGGTTTTTACTTCCTGGATCTTGTAAACAATATTGGCAAGTACCAACTTTTGTCCTTCTATTGGAGATCAAGAATTTTTGGCTTAAACAAAAAACACCTTGACTTTTGCTTCTTTAAATAAAAATTACTGACCATGTCAGAATCCATCCAACATAGTACAAGTAAAATAGTAGTTGATAATACCGTTGGAAGTTAAAATTAAAAATGATCCTGTCCAAGATGTTTGTTCCTACCATGAACTAAGCCCGCCTTAAGGCTGAGAAATAATTCCCCACTTCATCTCTCAAGCAACATCCAAAATCTTTTTGTCCCTCGTCCATGCCTGAATCAAGATGTTATGATGGTGTCCCACCTCTGCTGATCTTCAACTCTGTTCTACTATTTTCCATTTATAACTCTTCTACTACTGCAAAAAAAGCAAACATAGGACCAACCCCTTCCACCATTATCTTGTCTTTCATGGCAGAACTTTCCATCGGGATACCCTGGTCTCCCCAAATGTTTGTCATGTTTAATTTTGTCATTTTATATCACTTTTCCGCTGCAGTGATTTTGAGGGATTCTCACACTACCAGTCATGGTTGCCTGCTGTAGTTGCATATGTGCATATCAAAGAGAGTCATTTCTGCGAGGCATGTAGGAAAGATTAATGATGGCTGTGCAGAAGAGGGCACAGGTTTGTATATTTTACTATAGAAGGTGGAACTGTAAGACGTCACATAGGGCAAAAGGTATAGCGTTTTCTCTTGGAGATCTGTTATCCGCACTTAGGCTGTATATGCGTATTTGCAGTAGTATATGTGTATTTGAGGCTGATCCTGGGTATATGAAGCTGTTCCTAATGTATAATTGAGACATACTGGTGAATCCTTTATCAAACTAAAAGGGTTAGTTCTGCATGATCACAAAATAAACCTTAATTCCTAACCTAAGAGCATCTGAAAGGCAAGAGACCACCAAAAGTGTTTCTTGACAATGTAGCTGGTTCTTTCCACCAGCAACTGGCCTATGGTTAATGCATAGCAATTTGGCAAGTCAAATATCAGACTCATTCAGGAAACACTACATTCACATCCTGGAGTATTTCACGCGGAAACACTCCATGTCCTTGAGTGCACTCCATAATCACACTGAACTGACAAGCATGACTGAAAACTCATCTCTTCTATCTCCTCCTAGGGCCTCATTTATGAGGTTTTGCCGTAGGGCTGGCCTGCTGCGCTTCCCTACGACAGAAGAAAAGGGCAGGAATGCGCCGTATCTATAAGATACGGCGCATTCCTGTCCTTTTACCGTGCGCCAGCACACAATGGGCTGCCGTGCGCCAACGCAGGCATCCTTGCACCATGGTGCAAGGGTGCCTGCCTTGCGGGGATGATTATTTTTGTACAGGAAGGGAAACCTTTCTGTACAAAAATAATCACAAGAGGCTTTTTCCTCTTTCTATGTGTGCTGCAGAATGCAGCACACATAGAAAAAGAAACAAGCATTGGCATAGCCAATAGGTCTCGCCTTTGGGACCTTATAAGTGTTTAGCCATGTAACAGTTGATGTTGTTGCACCAAGGATATTGTGCTGGATAACTAAACACTTATAAGGTCCCAAAGGCGAGACCTATTGGCTATGCCAATGCTTGTTTTCAGTCTAGGGACTTTTTTTCTGGTACACCCGTGTGGCCGATGAGAGCGGTGAAATCGAACCGTGAGGTAAGTAGCTTGTGTGAATTTGTTCAGAGCATCCTGGGGAGACGGTGCATTGGAAGCACCAGGGTAGAGTGTGGTTTGAGCTGCGAGGGCAGGAACTGTTGGCTGGAGCGTACCTTCATTTTTTTGCAGAAATAAGGTAAAGGCAACGAATGCAGGACATGCGAGAATGACATGGTTAATACATAGAAGGATGGTGCTAAACAAAACACCACAGGAACAGAACAATCAAGCAAAAAAAACATGTTTATAAGTAGGTTCTTAACCCCTTCGGTGCTCATGACGGAACGGTTCCGTCATGAGCCACGGTTGAGCTGTGCTCATGACGGAACCGTTCCGTCATGACCACGCCCGCGCAAGATTCCGTCAGCACAGCGGCGGAATCTGCGCAGCATGGAAGGGGTTAATGGTTCCGCTGGAAGAGCTCTGAGAAGGCAGGCATAATAAATGTAGCAGAAGTTTGTTTGTGAGCTACTGCAGCAAACCTGCAATTGCAGAGGTCGGTGCATTTGGCGTGACGAACAGTTAGAAGAAGGAAATGCAGATTTCAGGGTCTTTTCAGGGCTTTGGGATCTTGAAATTGATCTAATCCAGTGTGCGGCCAGTTCTGAAGAAAGTGGAGATCTGGTTGTGTTTGTCTCCGCCTCTTTTCCAGGGTCTGCGATCACACAGCCAGCAGTGCTCTTTACTCGTTAGTTACAGTTTGCAGAGGACAAGTGATCCTACAAGCATCTTAAGGAGTTTGTAGCCGAGGTGGAGGATGGGAAAGACTACTTGAACTCATGAAAAATGAGGAATGGTGCATTAGTTTGGCACTGATTTGTGAAGTCATGCTTAGGCGCAGTGTAAGAGGACATCCAGGTACTTTGAGATTGAGTCTGCTTCTCAGGCCCATCCCACCCCCCACCAGGCAGACCGTGTATGATGATTTTGCAAAGCTGTTGAAAGGGCCCATAAAAAGGTAGATTTTAGTGTCATTTGCGTAGCAGTGGTCAAAAAGACTGAGGTCTTTTAGTTGGAGGATATGAACAATTTACAAAGGATGGCTCAGTAAAAAGCAAATCATTGGCTAATGCAGCAGTTTACCATATACTGAAGACCAGGAGCAATCTCTCAACATCTCGTTCATGGGGGCATATTATCAAGACAGGCGATAACATTCCTTTAGAATTCCCATAGAAGTCCATGTTCTGGTGTGAACATGGGCTTCTATTGGAATTCTCTGCGGCATATTATCAAGCCCTAAAGCGGCGATAATTTTAACTCCGTGCTTGATAATATGCCCCTTAGTTACGCTGGAACAAGGGAACGATGGAGCAAGGGGATTATTTTCCTTGAGACTTGCCGTACTGATTGATTTCCTGGATGACTGCACAGAACCAGCGCGGATTCTCTCTTGTGTTCTAATTTTAAATTATAGGATATCTTCTGGCCATATGAGGCTGTTTCTCGGACATGTCGGCTACACTGAGAAAAAAATTGTTATTATTCCTCACATCACTGATATGCAAACAAAAAAAGAATTAGGTAATACTGACAGACTTAACGTATATTTGTGAAAATGCACATTCATCTCTGGGTTCCTGGAGCTAAATAAAAGAGGTTTATAGTATTTTACATCAGCCTAGAAAGGATCATGAGTTGACTCGTCGGGATTCAAACCTGCGACGATTAAATAGCTCTACTGTGGTAAATAATTTAATTACCGGGACTTAATTTGATACAGAAACATAATAAAATAGCTCAGTAAATAAGAGGCAGAATCCGTGGTATTAGAGGTTCGGAATGGGCTTTATTCCAGTGGTTGATTATAATCGGTTGCTCCAGGTTCCATCACCACGAAGGTTCAGGAAGTGAAGTACATACGTTATTGACAATCAATTACTTTTATACAATAGGCATTACAGTGAGGCCAATGCAAGAGGCGTAACAATTGATAGCAAAGATAACATTTCACATGTGTAGCAGAAATAGGCGTAACTGGGAGTGATTTTAAAGAACGTCATCAGATGTGATGTCATAAGAGGGCGGTTACATGAAAGAATTTCGCAATGTCAGCAGAAATACTTGACAGATATGCGCGCGCAGCAGCATGACGTGTAATTGACGTGCAACTAGGGGGTGAAGGGGACTTGACATTTAGCTCTACATGTGGCGACAGAAGTCTGGAGGGTCAAGTCAACCTAATCCCAAATCATATCTAACATCCTATGTTTAAAGAACTAAGTTATCCAAAAGAGAGGTCTCTTCGAGTAGAATCTTATTCTATACTGACTATACTGACTGTTAGTGCGTGTACAAGCGTCTAAGTGTCTATACTAGATGCGAGGGCGGAATCTTCCATAGTAACAGGGCTATGAATTACTTGCATGAAGACAGAGAAGCCGGGCCTTTGCTCGGTAGCTGGCAGAATGTTTACTTAAGCTACTAGACAGGATTGCATTGGGCAGGGAGCGGAGCAGATAATTTTCGAAGGTGAAATACAGTTTTTGGCAGGCAGCAGGCTGATGTCAGGCTTCGTGAGCCGCGCAGAGAATGAGACAAAGTTCATGGTCACAGATGCAGGCTCAGACTGGAGCTTTCAGAGGCAGAAGGCAAGAAGAGTTTGATGACAGAATCAGGGCCTACTTGCCTGGACTGTAAAATGGCATAAGTGAACCATATAAAGCCGGTGGCCTTTCATACTTAGGAATGGAATATCCGGCCTATTCATGGCGGATCTGACAGAGGACACGTTAACGGTGGACGCACATGTATTTGCGTCTTCATAACTGGAACTGGAGGGAACATACATGTACTTATAACATGCACATAGAACCGTTGGGGTCCAAGATAGGGGACATAACTGACCAGAAAAATCCATATTTCCACATTCCCTCCTTGTCCCCTACTTGCCCGTCAAGAGATATCAATCTTCATTAATCCATTGATCTGTTCATATAGCATCATTTGTTCTTCTTTCTTCTTCCGGGATCTTGAATGAAAATCTTGATGTGGAATGCACGATGTGGCACACAGACCACAAATCGCTGGTCCACATTGCAGACATAGACAGCAACTGAATAGTATGAGAAGGCCAATACCTAGGAAAGATAGGACCTTCCATCCAAAGGTAGATAATACACTCCAAAACCAACCGGACCAAGTCCAGGTGCCTGGATTCTGGTGTATCTGGCTTACAATCTTATGAAGACGAGTTATGGCTTTATATACAGATGGCAAATTTTCTGGTATGAAAATGCAACAGCTTGATCCGATGACCCTACAAGCTCCGCCCCTATCAGCCAGGATGACGTCAAGGACAAGACGATTTTGAAGCACAACAATCCGCATAGCAGACTGCTCTTCTGTTAAATTGCCTAAGGCGGAAATAGTTTCGTTCACTACTGCTTCAAGGGTTCTAGTTAATCTACGTATCAGCTTACTATTAGTAACGGTACCTATATAGGGAAAGAGACCTTTATTGAAATCTGTGTATTTTTCCCATGCTGTTTCAGTGTAATCGACTATCGGGAGATCTCTCCTTACTCTATTATATACTAAATGAATATTTCTGTGATAATCAGCAGGAGCTAGAAAAACAGGTGGCAAAAGGAATCCAATATAGCAAGTACCATCCCAATCTAGAGGTAAACGTACATATGCCGTCTGACCACATATGAAATAGGAATGGCGGGAAGCTCTAAATGTAGACTTGCCTTGATCACTAAATTCTACTACAGTGGTGCATTTACTATGGCCCATGTGTATGGAACCATTCTTTCTTATACATAATTCACCTTTTACTGGAAATATTGACATAGCGGGCAAAATTGAAGTAGCTTCTGATTCGACATTTAGGATCATAAGATTGAGCGTAAAATTACCTAATCCATACACTTCATTTTCTAGATCAGTTCCTGTTCTCTGGGGAAGTCCCTCCTTGTTAGGGTGGCAGACTTTAAGCAAAACTAAGTTCAAATTTCCCCATACCCAGTTGTCTTGATAAACTGCAGAATTCGAATCAAGGGAATTAATTAGACTAAACCATGCTCCACAGGAGCCATTGTGTGTGAACGGGTATGGAAAGAGAGGTAGAATTCCTTTTTAATTCTGATAGGGAGGGAGTCGGCCACATATCCAACAATTTGTAGCATTGCTAACCTGATGGGAATGATGCAACATACTAATAAACGTGTTATTGCGCAGTGCAAATCTATAAGACAACTCAAGCGGAGGTAATTCACTAAAAGAATGTTCAGCAGTAACATTGTAAACATGTCTAGAAATAGGATAATATATGTGCAACAATATACTTGCAGTAATTATTAAAAGACTTGAGAAAAATAAAATTAATAACGTCACTATGCAATGACTACGCAGTGATTTACAGTACGCCTGTCGTTTCAACATTTTTCGGGTGCTTTCTCTATTCAGGTCCAAGGGATACATGTCAGAGACAATTCAACCGCTTCACCTTGGAGAGGACTTAAACAATCAAATTGCTCGACTGATTGGGCCTGAGCTTTAATTTATAATGTTCGGAATCACTTTTTTCCACAAAAGGAAGTTTTGAGTCAATGGGTGAAGACACACAAGGTGAGGTATTCACATCTGATTTTAGTCCATGAAATTTCTTGATATGACTTGAATGAATCCATCCCTTTCTGCCTTCGATCTTCACGGCTGTTCTTGTGGTGAGCAACACCAGCTGAGGTGACCTCCACCTAGGTTCCAGCTGAGTCTTTCGATCAAAGTTCCTCACGAGGACCAAGTCTCCCGGAACCACGTCATGGGGTTTCACCTCAGTGTTGTCAGGAAAAGCTGCAGCTACCTGTGAACGACAAGATTGTAGTGCAGACATCAAGGAAGCCAAGTAATCTGTCAGCATGTTACAGTCAATATCAGTTATTTTGCGTGGTATAGGCGTCCCCCACATATTTGGTGGTCTGCCGAAGATCACTTCATACGGGGATAGCCCTGTTCGAGAGTGTGCTACCATTCTTGTGTAAAAGAGTGCAACTGGTAATGCTACTACCCAGTCGACACCTTTCTCTCTGCATATTTTGGATAATCTTATTTTCAGAGTCTGATTATGTCTTTCTACGAGACCTGCTGCTTCGGGGTGTCGGACACAGTGGAATTTCCACTGATAGCCTAACAAAAGTGAAACGTGTTTCATTAATTCGGATGAGAACGGCTGGCCGTTATCTGAGTGAACAACACGTGGTAAACCGTATCGTGGGAAGAATTCTCGAACCAACTGTTTGGCAGTAGTCGGGGCAGTGTAATCTGAAACCGGGTATGCCTCCGTCCAACGGGAAAGAGCACACACAACTACGAGAACATATTTGAATCCTCTACATCGTTCCATCTGGATATAATCCATCTGGAGGACTTCAAAAGGATGATCAGGAGGATGAAATCCACCCTGTTCTACGGGAACGCTTTTTCCTGGGTTGAACTGGCAACAGATCATACAGGTACGAACTTTTTGTTTGGCTGCAGCTCGTAAATGTTTATTAAACCAAATGTGTTGAATGCTATCTAGCATAGCTTTTTCTCCTAGATGTGCAGGACTATGTACAGTGTTAATTATAACTTGGACCATTGAATCAGGAAGGAACCACACAGACTTTTCCTTCATCATCCATCCTTGATCGGTTTGGATCCCTCCTAATTCAGTCCATTTCTTTATTTCGTCTGGTGTAGCATGTGTCTGTATGTCAATTACGTCAAGAGTAGGATCTTTAACCGTCATACAATGTGTTGGCGTCGGGACTATTGTCTTTGTCATGTCGGATGTTTGAGTTTGAGCAGTCTGTTTAGCTGTTCTATCAGCTAAATCATTGCCTTGAGAAATGATATCAGTAACTTTCGTATGAGCTTTACATTTCATAATTGATATTGCAGTGGGTAGATGTATTGCATCTAATAAAGCATGAATGAGGGGTCCGTGCTGAATGTGGGCACCGTGAGAAGTTAAATAACCTCTCTCTCGCCACAGCACGCCGAAGTCATGTACGACTCCGAATGCATAACGTGAATCAGTGTATATGTTGACTTTTTTATTTGTGGCTTGAATACAGGCTTGTGTCAGAGCGACGAGCTCTGCTGCTTGAGCGGACAAGGTATTTATGCAATTTGTTTCAATGATTTCAGTGTCTGTTGTGACTGTGTAAGCGGCCACTAGTTCTCCTGTACCTTTTCTCATACATGAACCATCTACATACAACGTCAGGTCTGGGTCTGATAATGGGACATCGGTTAAATCTTGTCTGGGTTTCGTCGTGATTGTAATAACTTCAATACAGTCATGGGCTAGTGGGTCTGTTCCATTTACAGGTAAAAGTGTGGCAGGATTCAATGTGTTACAACGTCTGATTTCTATATGTGGCTGAAACAGTGTTAGTTCATACCCTGTAAGTCTTGCTATAGTCAAATGTTGTGTTTGCGTTCGATTCACAAGAACCTCTACTGCATGTGGTACTTGAACTGTCAATGGATGTCCTAACACTATGGCATCGCTTTGTCTGATTGCTAAAGCTGTCGCTGCCACTGATTTCAGGCACGCAGGCAGAGCCTGAGCTACGGGATCTAATGTACTAGAAAAATAAGCACATGGTTTGTGTGCTCCTGCTTGTTCCTGTGTGAGTACTGACAAGGCAGTACCTTCGCGTTCTGTAATAAAGAGTGTAAACTGTTTACTGTAACATGGTGTTGCTAAAACAGGTGCTTGACATAAAGCTTTCTTTAAGCTTTCAAAAGCTTGTGTATGTTCCTGAGTCCAAGGGAGAACAGTCGATGTGGCTGCCTCCTGTGTTGTCAACTGAATGAGTGGTTTTGCTAGAAATGCATACTGAGGGATCCACTGCCTACAATATGAAGTGAGGCCTATGAAAGCCCGCACCTCCTTTTGTGTCTTGGGTATTGGCATGTTAGCTATTAACTGAATGCGGTCGGGTGTAAGCTGCCTTCCCTCCTTGGACAGCGAGTGTCCAAGATAAACAACTCGCTGGACACAGAATTGCAGCTTAGAAGGGGACACCTTGTGCCCCTTTTCGGCTAGAAATTGTAAAACTGTCAGTGATGCTTTCTCACATTCGGGTTCGCTTCTAGCGGTGATCAGCAGATCATCGACATATTGAAGCAAGGCAGTGTTAACTGGCATGTGGATACTGTTGAGTTCTCGTTTCAGTGCTTGGCTATAGATGCTGGGGCTTTCTGTAAATCCTTGAGGTGCGCGTGAGAATTTGAAGCTACGTCCATTTAAACTAAATCCGAACAAATATTGGCTTTCCGGATCTATTGGGACGCTGAAAAAGGCATTTTTGAGATCAATTACAGTAAAGAATGTTGCTTCGGAATCAATAGCTGTCAGTAATGATGAGATATCGGGGACCACAGGGAATTGTGGCACAATACACTTGTTCAATTCGCGCAGATCAATAACCAATCGATATACTGGCGGGGCCTTCGGATCTGTTCGTTTGAGAATCGGAATTATCGGTGAATTACATACATTGGAGTCTGTTTCTACAACCACTCCTTGGGCAATGAGCTCGTCAATGATTTGTAGTAAAGCCACTACAGCATCTGGTGGTAACTTGTATTGTCGCATTCGTGGTAGTACCACTCCTGCCTTTAGTGTAACTCGATATGGTGTAATATTCATGCAACCAACATCAGTAGGGCCTTGTGCCCATAGATGTGTAGGTAAAGTCTGCAATCGGGGATCCATGTCTCTAGACACATAATGACCTTTAAAATCACGTAAAAACAATCTTACTCCTTCCGGAGAACAACATATTATAGCTCCTAGAGCTTTCAATGTCTTTATTCCTAACAGGTTTTCTGGACATGATTTAGTAAGCAATAAATCTGTAGTTCGGGTCAAAGGTCCTATCGTAAGTGGAAGAGGTTGTGACACTTCATTAACAATAGGTTTTCCTGAAAAACCAAGGGAAATATTCTGTGAGCCTGAGAGGGGTGCCCCTGGAACTTCACTACGTTTTATAGTTGTTCGACTTGCCCCTGTATCGAGTAAAAATTTTCTGTCTTGGCCTAATAATTCACTATGTACATAAGGTCCTTCTTGATCTACAGGGATCTCGATAAGGGGTAAGTCAACTTCCCTCTCTAGGCTGGTTCATGCATATCGTTGATAATCAGGATAGTCATACTGTGCGGTCTGGTACAGTTGTCGTGTCGTGGTTTGCGTGGCAGCAACAGGCAGCGCTGGTGCAGCTGGCACAAACTGTATAGTCTGTTGTGGAGCTGGCATGGACTGTGCATGCTGCAAGGCTCCTTGTTCATTCTGATCCTGTCTAAGTGGCCGTGGTCTTTCTTTTGTAATACCCGTGGCGATATTACGCTTCAGGACTGGACAATCGTGTACATGATGACCTAGTTGTTTACAATAGTTGCATGTCCCTTTTACAGGTCCTGCTAAATCGCCAGAATGTGTCGTACCCTTTTTATGTCCTTCAGCTGGAACTGTCTGGGAGACTAGCATTTTCATTTTCGTGTCTTTCATGCGTCTTTGTTCATGATCTTGTTCCTCTCTAATTCTATTGTGATGATACTGTAACATTTGTAACATTTGTGATGGAGTGTTACCTTGCCAGGTACTCTCGAATTTTAATACTCTATTCTTCACTTGGGGCAAGGAATTTTCAACTAATTTTGTCACAAACAGATGTGGGTATGATTCGCTACTTGCTTTTATGCCACTATTTATACCGAAACATTTTTCAAATCGTGCATAGAAATCACTAGTGTCTTCATCTTGCTTTTGTTTACAGGCTGAAATTGCACCCCAGTCTTCCTTTTTCGTGGTTAATAAACGTGGCAGTACCTGTACTAGTAAACCTGGTAGTGCTTTAGTTTTGTCCCCAAGCCCCGAACCTGGACCTCGGGCCTTTTCTTCATTTTCTAATGCTGTCCAATCTATCTTTTGGTCTCCCACCTCCCACTCTTTTTCCTTGAGTTTTTCATAAATGCCAGCAGGCATTAATACCTTTAATATTGTCATAATGTCGGGATAGGTATACTCTCCCATGAGTAACATGTCTTTAATTTCTCGGTGGAAACCCGCTGGGTCTTTGTCATGACTGGGTACCACTTTCTTCATTTCTAACAATTCTATTTTTGATATGGGCGTATATACATATACACGTTTAAACTGATTGTCCTCGCCCTTTATTGGGTGCACTTCTCGTAAGGGATTCTGTCTGTCCATGTAATACGTGGTTCTTTCCTTAATGGGCAGTGAGACATGTTCTGGGCATATAAAAAGAATGTACTGCTTTCTTGATTCTAGTATTTCTTTAATTAGCTTAGTACCTGAACCTCTCCATTTATTTGTGAGTAATTCAGTCAATATATCAGGTAAGGGACCAGGATCTGAATGTTGGCTTTTATATAGTATAAGAAGTTGTTGAATCATATAAATCCCAGCTAAACGCTGTTCATCTGGGGTGAGATTCAAAAATGTGTGTGCTACTGTATTATCACCATACATTCCGGGACTGTCAACCCAATGGACAGCTGACCTGGCTAATTCTTGTTCATCCATAGAATCGAGAAAATGATAACCCCTTCGTTCTCGCAGTAATTTGTCAGCGGCTTGGAATGAATGCTCGTTAGACCTTATATTTATTATTGGTGTTTGAAAATTCCTGTTATTTTCTAGACATATCGGACGTATCGGATCAGTAAGACATCTAGTACTATTACAAGATTTTCCTCTACCTACATAGGCTATAGTTTCTGACTGTCCTGTGGGCAGTCCTGATGCTTCTTCCTCGCTTTGTTCGAACTGGTCTACCGCTAATCTTTCTTCGTGTAGGCGTTCTATTTCTTTACGGATCTTTCGGCACATGGCTATTATACAGTTTTGCTTATCATGTCTCCCTTCTGATATATTCTGGCTCCATCTGGTAAGAATTTGCATTGCTTCCGGGTCTACCCCCGGTCGGTCTTGATTTCTGATCACACAATTTATGAGGAAACGTAACAGTTCCCCCTGTATTTCCACTTTCTGGTATTCCATAGCTCTGTTAATACATTCAGAATCTCGCCCTGTTTGGACAAAATGGTATATATTATCTAGATGCGCAGTCATTCCTGGTAACTTCCCTAAATACACCGCGGCTCGTCTGATACGTAATGATGCTAGGGTCATTTCGTCCTCTTTTCCGGGCACAGGGTCATATCTACAATCTATAAGAAGTTCCTTAAGCGTACGGGTATTTATGAGTTTGGGGGTACGTGAATGTGCTGACTCTTGAAAGGTAAGTTTATTTATTCTAGGTGGCGTAGAAAAGATATTGGTAGCACCTCCGGTAGCCCCGTCTGGGGTATCGGGTGTGAAAGGATTCGTTGAACGTGATACAGCAACTATAGGTGTGGATACAGCTATAGAAGTAGCTGTAGGGACAGATGCAGAAACAGATGTGCTTGCCGGAACTTGTGTCAGAACTTGTTGCTGTAGGGATACGGGTACTAGATCTTGGCGTTGAACCTCCCTGGCAGGCGGTCTATGTGGGGCGGGATTAGCATACTCGGGAGCTGCGTCATCTAAATATGAGGAAAGAAAAACATCTTCTGCGGTTCTAGGATGCCCCTTAGGATGTACCTTTATTGGAAATAATGGGGTTGGCAAGTCTTTTGGTATCCCTGGAGTAGCCTTAGGTAATCCTTCAGCCAGAAGGGGATACATACCATTCATAAGGGCATTTCTTTGTCTGTCTACTTGTTCTGATTTCACTCGTGCACCTTCTTCAATTAATAGATTTTCTCGGACTTCATTTGAATTCTCTTTACTCTTCTCTTCCTGTCTACGTGCTTTTTCTGTACGTCTATACGATTCTTTACGCCATAATTCAATGGCGTCTTTCTGTGATTGTCTAGCTTTCTTTTTCCATAATTCTTCCTCTACTTTCACGATGCACTCTGCATCCCAGGTCCCAGCCGC
Organism: Triturus cristatus; assembly: GCF_964204655.1. Taxonomy (NCBI): domain Eukaryota; kingdom Metazoa; phylum Chordata; class Amphibia; order Caudata; family Salamandridae; genus Triturus; species Triturus cristatus. Next base: position 935,304,138 of record NC_140585.1, read on the forward strand.
GGGCCACCTCTGACTTTCTGGTAATTCCTTAGTGTAGTCTACCCATAAATCAAGAAATAATATAGCGTCTAAGCCATGTTTATGATACATGAAGTGCCCTGGAGTGTCCCTAGGAGGAATAGGAACGGCTTCTTCGAGTACCCCTTTTCTTGTTGTGATCTGTCTTAATTTCGAAAAGAGCGGCATATTGAAAACTGATCTGATACTTGATTTTGAACAAACTTAATACATTAAACACAATAATGAACAGTCATTCACACCACAATATGCAGAACGTTATTAAAACATTTAACATTTAACATTTAACTGAGCAACGATGATGATGACGATCTAAGAAAAACTTAATCACTAAACATAATACTCGACTTGAACTGAATTATTCTGAATTTATATACTTGATATACTAGATATACTGCTAAACAGTACAGATACACTGCTGAAACAGTGCAGACCGGATTTGTGTACCCAAACCCGTCTGGACCGGCACAACTTATGTGCACGCCAGAACGCCTCCCCAGTAATGGTACTCACCGGGTAGCTCGGAACGGAAGGCCTCGGAAACTGAACTGAACTTGAACCGGACTGGACTCGACTCGAACACTCGGACACTGGACTCGACTTGGGACTTCGGAAACTGGTGGGCCTCTGTATACCTCGGATCTTGCTCTCTCAGCTAGGCTCTGGTCGGGATACTTCGCACTTCTCACCGCCTCGTCTGGGTGTTGATCGCAGCCTCAGTCGCCCCCGCTTCACCGGAGGGAGATACAGGAAATCCTGCTGGTACGCGTTATTGTCCGTCCAGCTGTGGCAGGAGACCAGGCCTGCAACGCACCGCCGGCGCGTGAGATGAGAAAGTGTCCCTGTTCGGGCGCCATTCATGTGGTAAATAATTTAATTACCGGGACTTAATTTGATACAGAAACATAATAAAATAGCTCAGTAAATAAGAGGCAGAATCCGTGGTATTAGAGGTTCGGAATGGGCTTTATTCCAGTGGTTGATTATAATCGGTTGCTCCAGGTTCCATCACCACGAAGGTTCAGGAAGTGAAGTACATACGTTATTGACAATCAATTACTTTTATACAATAGGCATTACAGTGAGGCCAATGCAAGAGGCGTAACAATTGATAGAAAAGATAACATTTCACATGTGTAGCAGAAATAGGCGTAACTGGGAGTGATTTTAAAGAACGTCATCAGATGTGATGTCATAAGAGGGCGGTTACATGAAAGAATTTCGCAATGTCAGCAGAAATACTTGACAGATATGCGCGCGCAGCAGCATGACGTGTAATTGACGTGCAACTAGGGGGTGAAGGGGACTTGACATTTAGCTCTACATGTGGCGACAGAAGTCTGGAGGGTCAAGTCAACCTAATCCCAAATCATATCTAACATCCTATGTTTAAAGAACTAAGTTATCCAAAAGAGAGGTCTCTTCGAGTAGAATCTTATTCTATACTGACTATACTGACTGTTAGTGCGTGTACAAGCGTCTAAGTGTCTATACTAGATGCGAGGGCGGAATCTTCCATAGTAACAGGGCTATGAATTACTTGCATGAAGACAGAGAAGCCGGGCCTTTGCTCGGTAGCTGGCAGAATGTTTACTTAAGCTACTAGACAGGAATGCATTGGGCAGGGAGCGGAGCAGATAATTTTCGAAGGTGAAATACAGTTTTTGGCAGGCAGCAGGCTGATGTCAGGCTTCGTGAGCCGCGCAGAGAATGAGACAAAGTTCATGGTCACAGATGCAGGCTCAGACTGGAGCTTTCAGAGGCAGAAGGCAAGAAGAGTTTGATGACAGAATCAGGGCCTACTTGCCTGGACTGTAAAATGGCATAAGTGAACCATATAAAGCCGGTGGCCTTTCATACTTAGGAATGGAATATCCGGCCTATTCATGGCGGATCTGACAGAGGACACGTTAACGGTGGACGCACATGTATTTGCGTCTTCATAACTGGAACTGGAGGGAACATACATGTACTTATAACATGCACATAGAACCGTTGGGGTCCAAGATAGGGGACATAACTGACCAGAAAAATCCATATTTCCACACTACGATAAATGAAGTCCATACCACCTTTGCGATCACCTCTGTGTTGAATGCTCCTTTGTAGCAACACACCGACCAAAAAATATAGGGGCATATTAGCAAGGGCAATTTCGACGCTTTAGCTGCACTTTTTGCCGCTAAAGCGGCGATATTATTATCGCCCTATCAGCAAGATAGCGACAGCTTTCTCGTGAAAGCAACCGTGTTGGGTGCCGCTTTGCATTTCAGCGATATTTATCGCTAATGACATGCAAAGTAGGCATTCCCGACCAAAAAAACCAGGAAAACAGCTGCTAACAGGCCCATCGCCTATTAGCAATGAGGCCCTGGCCCCAGTTAGCAACGTTAAAAGTCATGCTAACCGGGGTCATCGCTGGATTTTTAACACCTGCCCAAAACCTGACTAGTGCATACTTAACATGGGGGTGGATTATGCTGATACGACCACAGGGTCGTATCAGCAAGGTTTTCCCCGTCCCCCATGCAACATCGCTGGTTTTGTGGCGATGTTGGCCCATTTCTCCTGCTATCGCTGGATTATATATCGCCATGGCGCTAATTGTTGCTAATACAGCGTTAGCGTGCCGATATATTCCAGCGATAGCCGGCAATAATTATTTTTGCACTAAGCGCGCTCTGCGATGTTTATCACAGTGTCTTGCTAATATGGCCCATAGTTAGCAAACAAATATTGAGGAAATTACCTAGAGGCTGAATTTTTATAAAAGGGAGAGGACAATGTAAAGGGCAAAAGTTGAAAGCAAATACAGGTAGAAGAGAAAAGCGCCAAACCTGGATGGCTCCATTAATCAACATGAAAGGAAAGCGTCAGTATCGACCGACTACCAAACGTGTTATAATACTGGCTCTGTTCAACTGGCAGGTCTTATATTTTATTAAATCGGGTAACACACCAAAAGTAAAGACCTTATTCCAAGCAGGGATACTCTTATTTTGGGGGATGTTATCTCATTTAGACAGACGTCTCTGCGTACTTTGGAAGATGTGATACCGGCCTTCCTGTTAAATGCTCATCTTTGTAAATTTTTCTTTGGTTTTTAAAGAAGGTAGTATTCGAAGGCATAATAAACAAAGATCAGCAAAAGCGATATTAATGGCACATTCACCTCGTTTATAGAATATTAAGATGTGCATTAATTCCCCACTAGGTGGCATATTTGTTTCATAATGTTTGCTTGAATTTCAAAAAAAGTCAGCAAAACGGAAAAAATCCACAATTTGAACGTGACACTGCTTCTGTACCAGACAACATTGCCAGCGTAATAAAAAAAAAAATATCTCCTACGGCTCTCACGAAAACGTGCCTAAGGACATTAAGAAGGACAATGGTTATAATGACCTGTTATGTTTACATTAAAAAAAGAAGCATTTACAATGCAATAGGTCTCGCAATGACATTGTTTTGAGCTATTGGCATTGAAAATGTTATTGTTTTTTTTTTCCCTTCGTGAAGCATTAATCAAGTAATGTCGTTGTAAATGACAATGGGGCATATTTACAAGCAGGCGATAAAAAATTATCGCCGCTTTTGCGGCCGTTTTCGGCCAAAAAGCGGCGATAATTTTATCGCCTAATTAGCAAGGCCACGCTAATGCGTGAAACCTTGCTTTAGTGTGGGGATTCTTTACGCCCAGCTTTGCATCTCTAATGAGATGCAAAGTGGGCGTTCCTGACCTAACATGACAGGAGAAATGTCGCTTAGCAACAAGCCCCACACTATGAAGCATAGCGTCAGGCAAAGTAGCGATAACCCCTGTTATCGCTACTTTCCTTACGCCTGCTTCAGGACTGATTTAGCCATGATATCCTATGGAGGGTGGATATCATGGCTAAATTTGTGACAGCAACAACCGGCGATAATTATCGCTCAGCGTTCTTAGCGTGAGGATAATTATTGCCGGCTAGTGTGGATTTTTATCACTGAGATAGCGTGCTATTAGCAACGCTTATCTCCTCAGCGATAAAAATTCTAGCGCTAACTGCCTAACGTGAGATTATCGCTGGAAGCCCAGCGATAATCTCACGTAGGGACTCACAAATTTAGCCATGATATCCACCTTCCATAGGATATCATGGCTAAGTCAGTCCTGAAGCAGGCATAAGGAAAGTAGCGATAACAGGGGTTATCGCTACTTTTCCTGACGCTATGCTTCATAGCGTGGGGCTTGATGATAGGAGAAATGTCGCTTAGCGACATTTCTCCTGTCATGTTAGGTCAGGAACGCCCACTTTGCATCTCATTAGAGATGCAAAGCTGGGCGTTAGGAATCCTGACGCTAAAGCAAGGTTTCACGCGTTAGCGTGGCCTTCCTAATTAGGCAATAAAATTATCGCCGCTTTTCGGCAGAAAACGGCCGCAAAAGCGGCGATAATTTTTTATCGCCAGCTTGTTAATATGCCCCCTAGGGGCATATCAGCAACAACCGGCGATAATTATCGCTTAGCGCTCTTAGCGTGAGGATAATTATCGCCGGCTAGCGTGGATTTTTATCGCTGAGATAGCGTGCTATTAGCAACGCTTATCTCCTCAGCGATAAAAATCCTAGCGCTAACTGCCTAACGTGAGATTATCGCTAGAAACCCAGCGATAATCTCACGTAGTGTGGCGTTAGCTTGCTGATAGGGACTCACAAACTTAGCCATGATATCCACCTTCCATAGGATATCATGATTAAGTCAGTCCTGAAGCAGGCGTAAGGAAAGCTGGGCATTAGGAATCCTGACGCTAAAGCAAGGTTTCATGCGTTAGCGTGGCCTTGCTAATTAGGCGATAAAATTATCGCCGCTTTTCGGCCTCCAGATATATAATAAAACAAGTAACAATACACATACAAGTTAGGACTATTGGCTTTGGCAACAGTTAATAGTTGCATAAAATAAATATACAACGTGCAAACACAGCTCTGGCTTTGTTTTCTATATTATTGAAAATGCTGCAGTTCGTGTCTGAGAGGTTGTGGCGTCAGGGCCTGTGCTACCGACTTTAGAGCTGGGGAAGGAGGTTTGAGTGTTCGTTGGCTCAACATCCTGTGATTCTGGGCAAATGGCTTATTCTCCCCGTGCCTACCAGATAATAAATGTATATGTCCTTGTTGGAGCTCATGCAAAGTGCTTCGAGTTCGCGCAATATAGAACTGCAAAAAAAAAAGTTACATGAAAAGCAAATAAAATGTTTGATGGAGAGCCCCAAAGGGACCCGTCTCAGCACCTGCTCTTCAGAGCTGTAGGTGCTGAGCACTGGCAGGACCCGGCCCACTTAAATCCCTGCCCATAGCTGTAGATAAAGAAGGATGCAATTACCCTGTAGAGCTCCGTTTAGCGTTTACTGACCCCAGGGGAATGAATTAACATGCGGCGTGAAAGGTCAGCACAGATCTTGGAAGCAGCAGTAATTGCATGAACCCGTCGAGCTATTTTGCAGCAAGTACCCCCTGAGCTAAGCAGAGAAATGCGGTGAGTAAAAGGATGCGCGTCTACTCCCAGCTCTGCAGGGGCTGGTGGAACAGCACTAAGAAACAATGGACAGCTGCTTGAAGTGCTACCGATAATCAGGCGCTAGACTGCCTGGCGAGGAATCACATACGTTTGCTTAGGGATTCAAAATGTCTTGCACCAGCCTTCAGCCCGTTCCCTATCCTCCGCCAGGTGCCTGGAGACAGATATGCGATGCTTGGCCAAAAGCTGGGGGAGTGACAGCCAAGTCAGATCTGGCAGGAACGCTGACTGCTTCTCTTCCAGAGAGAGTGAACAACTGGCTTTTCTCCTTGGTGGAGGCAGAATCAGTATGTATCCATTGTCATCTTGGGGCCAACAATGGGCTGGTTTGTGGCACGTGCTTTAGAAATAAAAGTAAAGTGAATACATGTAATAATAAACAGGGTTGTATCTATTGTGGCACACTGATCATGTAGGCAGCGTTCTTTCCGTGGCTCAGACATTTTACTGATGTACTCACAGTTTTATGATGGCGGAGTACGTGTGCGTTCTGCAGCAGTCGAACAATGCTCTTTGGCGCTGTGCACCACTTTAAAGCTGCCTCTAACCGATGCTCGAGACCATGACACGTTTGCGCAACCAGAAAGGATGGCGCGCCCACTCGTTGAACACGAGGCTGTTTGGAACCCCGTAATTCTCGTGAACTTTGGCCAGTTGTAAACGTGAACTGTACAACAAAGGGGGCCCTCAGACTTGGACTTGAGATGCCATGGGGGACGCAGCTATAGTCAGTGTTCATCTGAATTACGGGACTGAGTCCATAACAGATTTACATCATAACACCAAAATATTCACTATGTATGTTTAAGCAATATCCCAGTCCAGCACCCGCATATCAAAGACATGCTCACGATGAGCGTGACTATAATCTTGAAAACGTACTTCATAAAAATAAAAAAATGAACTACCCATCTCTTAACCCACTAATGGGTACTTTAAACACTGATTCTAACCTGATGATGCGCAACTAACTCAGTCATGAGCCTCACGCCGCCATAACCTTAAATTGACGCAAAAACCAAGCTACCCCTAACTCTAGCCACACTCCCGACCCCCTAAACCTCGACCGACAGATCAGTGTTAGCGTTAATTTTAAATTCCAGCAGTTTAGTTAAACAAGCAGCATGCGCTGCCCACCCCTCGCACACACCGGCTCCTTGCGCATGCGCCGCTGCCATGTTTAGGTCAGGCAGCGATGCGCAAGACAAACAAAAAGTCCGAACAGTGCGGACTAAAACTGTAGTTGGTGGCCGCTGCTTCCGGACTACACGGAAGTCAGTTGGGCCACTGAAAACAAAGGTAAGAAAAGCGAGAACAACACTAGGCCAATGGCAAGCAGCAGGAGAAACTACCGGCTGCTTGCCAACATATAGAGATTACTTTAGGTCTCGCTGAGACTCAAGGCGAGACCTAACAAGCTAAAGCACGGGTACAGCAATTGAAACCAAAGTAAACGAATAGGGGAAAAAATGGCGGCCAGACGTTTTTTTCCTTTTATTTACTTTTGTTGTAATGGCGGCACCCGCGTGGGTGCCCCATTGTAGAAGAAAAATACATCATGTAATCAGTTGTCCCATTTCCAATTTGCTATCCATAGATGGAGAGGCGGTGGTTTAGCGGTTAGAGCTGCCGACTTGAGACCTGGGGGCCAATGTTCGAGCCTCGGCATGTTGTTAAGTATATGCAAATTACGATCTTGCAACAATAATACATAAACACAGGGATCTTGCCGCCCCGAAAAGTAAGTCACACACACCTACCAACAATGTCCGATAAACATTGTTAACATGCTCCTCCCAAACAAATCTTAAAGTCATAACAAAAAGATAAGCAGAAACATGCCACAAACGTTTCAAGTCTGTCAATATAATGAGCTTGCCTCAAGTGCTTGGAAAAACTGAAACTCAAGTGTAAAAAAAAAACCAAGGCCGGAGAAAAGACAGATGGCGGCAGCACACGTGCGTGAATGCAAGCTTGAGGCCAGCAAAAGAAAACCCCTTTACTAAAAGTCGAGCAGCATGCGTGGTTTGACCTAAAACGTTGCGCCTCCCATACGCCGCCTAAGCTTTTGGCACTGCCTCAGATTTATGAATTCTTGTAAATCTGGGACAGTGTCAAAAGGCCATGGATGTTGCTGGGAACGCTCTCAGCAACACCCATTGCACGCCCCTTTAACGCAGAACACTGCTTAAAGGGACTAATATTTATCAGGCAGAATTAAGCCAAAAAAAGTGGCTTAATGCTGCCTGATAAATATCAGGTAGGCTTCTGCGCCATGGAAGGTCACAAAAAGTGAATTTCCAGAGGCGCAAGGAGTCTCATAATTGAGGCCCTGAGTAATGTATACAGGGGCTTATTTACAAGCCCCTTGCGCCACACGTACGTCACTTTTCCCCATGTTACAAATGACGCAAAAGTGGCGCAAGGGGCTTGTAAATAAGCCCCACAGTGTTTAGATTCTCTACAAGTGACTTTGAAAAGTAACCTGCTAATGTAATGCTGTAAAACTGCCCAAAAGGCAGAAGATGTAAAGAACTCACAAATGACGGCTGACTATAACCTACACCAAAGTTACCAGTGCACCATGTGCAGTTGTCAGCTAGACTAAACGCAAGGTAAAGCAATTAACAACTCTGGGGTAGATTTACAAGGACTGCCGCATCCCTGCATATCAGTTTACCCTTGCGCCACAACAGATGCACCGCATTTACAATGCGGGGCGTCGTGGCGCAAGTATGGCGTAAGGGCGGCGCATTGCTTGAGTCGTGTCGCAAGCGCGACGCAACTCCAGCAATACTCAGGGGCTGCCCATACCGAACATGCTGCGTCACACCTTACGCCTGCTTCAAGGAGGCGCAGGGTTTTGACGCAGCGGCACCAGAAAAGTGACTCAGTGAAATCTTGTAGATTTCACTGCGTCACTTTTCCAAGGCTTTTTCCGACTGAACGCTACCCTGCATACATTAAACCTTATGCAGGTTTAATGTAGTGCAGGGCTTTACAACGTGACGCTTCTCCCCAGATGCGTCACGTTGTAAATAAGGTGCAACATGGCACATGGTTTACGCCTCGGCTGCGTCATAGAAGTGAGGAAACGGCGGCGTAAATATGTCGCAAGGGGCTTGTAAATCTGTCCCTCTGTCTCTACATTCACGCCTTACCACCACAAACTAGCACCAACCGGACGTGACCTCGGTGTCAAGCCATCCAGAAGATACACCAACAATTTAAATCAATTTGATGCCTCTATACAGCAGACAAACTCTCACTGACAACAAATAACGCATGCCCATCCATAACCTGCCACAAACTACTTCAAACTGTTGTCACCCTCCATTTCACGTTTTCACTCTTCCTTATAAAAACAGGGGGGCTTATTTACAAGCCCCTTGCGACACCCGTACGTCACTCTTCCCATGTTAAAAAGGACGCAAAAGTGGCGCAAGGGGCTTGTAAATAAGCCTCAGGATTATGAACACTGCGCCTAGTCAACACTTTCAAGTGTGTATTAATGATGGTCATTCTCTAGATTATTCTCTACATGTCCAGGAATAAGTAGGCTACATAAACAGAGCATACAATGGAGCCTCCCGGAATTTATTCTAAACAAAAAGGACATTCAGGGATTTTAAATGCTAATCAAGACACGTATGCACCGCAGTAGATATTTCCACATCAGCTCACACACAGTAAAGACGTGTAACAAGGGATGTGTGGCCAGTGTGCTGAATAAAGCATAACCTCACAAGAATTGGTAGAATAATAACGTTTTTAAAGTGATGGGTTGAGCTGTGCCTTTTCAGCTGAATGAGTAAAGGCCAAGAAGTTCAGTTGGATTCTCATTAAAGTAGGGAGAAATATCCAGAGGATGATTGAATAATTTTATTTAGCTGGCCTCTTTGTGTGCAAGTAAAGAGTGCTCTCAGCCTCAATGCTGTGCTCAAACCATTCATGCTTGTGTCAGTGACGAACATGCAGATTAAAACTGATTAAAAACAATGGAGACCATGTGCACGGCCAAAGATTATACTGCCTCTGCCGATTCAAGCCAAACTTGAAGCCCTTCCCTGGTTATACTTTTTTTGTTGCTAAATTCAGAAATAAAGGCAGAATGAGGGTTCCTAGAACATGAATTCATTGCTCTGGACTAGGGCTGGGCGTAGTTGGCGTAGCGCCACCACGCAGGATTTTGGAAAAAAATGTGTGGAAAACGAGCGCATGTCCTGAGGGTCCGTGTGCTCGGGACAGGGGTCCCTCGTGCCTGGGCAGGTTCCCCGATCTCCCCGACCTGGCTAGGTTGAGAAGCAGGGACCGGCCCCGGGGCCTGGGTTTCAGTCAGGGCCTGGGGTTTGGGAGCTCCCGTCCTGCGGTCTGCCAAGTGTCCATCTGCTAGGGACAAGGGTCCCTAGTGCAGAGCCCCGGAGACCTGCAAGGCTCCATGGGTCCCGGGCAGTCCTCCCCCGGGCGGCTGGGCCCCAGGAGCGCCTGCGGGCCTCTTCATGCCTGAGGCCCAGCGTGGGGTCTCCGAGCCCCCCCACCCCGAGCCCTGCAGCCCCGGAGCCCTAAAGCCCCTGAGCCCTGCAGTCCCCCAGCCCTGCAGCCCTGCAGCCCTTGAGCCCTGTGTGGGCAGGTGGGAACCCTACCGCGAAGGCTCGGGGTGGGCAGATGGGAGTGCTTTCGGTCCCGGCCATCTGGTCGCACCTCTCCCCTCGGCCATCTGGTCGCGCGCAATGCTTTCCAATGGGGCGACCGGATAGCCGGGCCGGCCTGGAAGTCCCGATTAGGGCTCATTTGCCACCCGGATCCAAGCCAGGGCTCCAGGAGGTCGGGCACGTTCGCGCCTAGGGTCCCCTGAGCCTCACGGTGCGCGTGGATTCCCAGAAAGAGGGGGTAGCCTTCCTCCGGATTACAAGGGCAGGGTATGCCGGGACACCCCTCCCGGGCTGGCGGTTATCTGTGGGGACCAGATGGGCTATGCCTGGGCAACACCTCCCTAGGCGTCCAGGGCTCCCTCCTCCGGCCCGCGGTGTGGCAAAGTGCCCGGGACGGGCTCCATGGTTTCCAGGCAGTCCTCCCCGGGCCCGAAAGCTCCCTTGGTCCTTCCCCGGGCTTGAGTCCCAGCCGGGATCCCAGAGCCCCTGGGAAGCGGAGCCCCCGAGCCCTGCGTGGGCAGGCTGGAACCCTACCGTGAAGACTCGGGGTGGGCAGATGGGAGTCCTTTCGGTCCCAGCTATCTGGTCGCACCTCTCCCCTCGGCCATCTGGTCGTGCGCAATGCTTTCCAATGGGGCGACCAGATAGCCGGGCTTGCCTGGAAGTCCCGATGAGGGCTCATTTGCCTCCCCAATCCCAGCAATGGCTCCAGGAGGTCGGGTACATTCGCGCCTTGGGTCCCTTCTGTCACCTTGTGTGCACTGATTACAAGAAAGGGGGTAATTTTCCTCCGGATTACTAGGGAGAGGGTCAGTCAGACCTCCGTGAGGTCCGGCGATTCGGAAACAGGTGAAGGCAGCACCCAGGCCCGCCCTTAGTGGCCCCCATGGTACCGGGTACGCACCTGCCTCCCCTTCCCGATGGTCCTTTTTCTCCGAGTTTGCTGGGTCAGACCTCCGCGAGGTCCGGCGAGCCTGAGACAAGGGAAGGCAGCACCCGGGCCTGCCCGCCGGGGCCCACAGGGGCCTCTGTACGCACCTGCCTCTCAGCCCCTTCCCGATGGTCCTTTTTCTCTGAGTTTGCTCGGTCAGAACTCCGTGAGGTCGGGCGATTCTGAGACGGGGAAGGCAGCATCCGGGCCTGCCCGCCGGGGCCTCCAGGGGCCTCTGTACGCACCTGCCTCTCAGCCCCTTCCCGATGGTCCTTATTCTCTGAGTTTGCTGGGTCAGACCTCCGTGAGGTCTGGCGATCATGAGACAGGATGAGGCAGCACCCGGGCCTGCCCGCCGGGGCCCGCAGGGGCCTGGGTCTGCACCTGCCTCTCAGCCCCTTCCTGATGGTCCTTTTTCTCCGAGTTTGCTCAGTCAGACCTTCGTGAGGTCCGGCGATTCTCAGACAGGGGAAGGCAGCACCCGGACCCGTCCGCTGGGGCCCCCAGGGGCCCAGGTCTGCTCCCACCTCTCGGGCCCTTCCCGATGGGCCTTTCCTTTGAGCGTGCTCACACCAGGAGCAGACAGGGATGAGAAGCCGGCATCCCACCGCGCAGGGCGGCCTGCCAGGGGATGCCTTGGCCGTACTCTGATCGATTGGGCACTCTCGGTCCATTTAGGGATGGACTGCTTGGCCAGCCTCGGCTGTTGTTTCAAG